>NW_024870785.1:20540000-22940000 GCF_019054845.1 Dipodomys spectabilis | reverse complement strand
AATTAAAATTAGTCAACGTAATATAATTGTTATGTATAATTTTATAATATAATCATACACTAACGTCTAATTTAACTGTTACTTTTATAATATTCCATTTGTACAGATGCATATCAGAATCTGTTTCTTAGAATCTCCTGCCATTCACTAGTTGCAGTCCTGGGATTCGATCTCCAGGCCAAAGTTGTCAATTTTGGCTATGGCTTCCCTGATAGCCCATCGGAACATCAGCAATGCAAGGTCATGTATATTTTCTGTGCCTTGTCATTTAGACCCAGGATGGTCACAATGAAAAGTGGGAAAAAAAGTAAAACCACCTTCTTGAACTTCTCGGTTTATTTTGTTTTTGTTTTGTGTGTGTGTGTGTGTCCGGTTGTGGGGCCTGAACTCTGGGCCTGGGTGCTGTCCCTCAGCTCTTCAACTCAAGGTTAGCACTCTACCACTTGAGCCACAGTGCTACTTCTGGCTTTTTTCTTTTTCCTTATATGGTACTGAGGAATCGAACCCAGGGACTCAGGCTTGCAAGGCAAGCGCTCTGCCACTGAGCCACCTTCCCAGCCACGAACTTCTCGATTTTATCCTTCTCCTTTTTATTTATTTATATTTTTGCCAGCCTGGAGATTTGAAATCAGGTTCTAGGATCCCAGGGACAGCTGTTGCATAGTTGCCAGACCTAAGTTCCAACCTGTGCTTGGATGAAATAATAATAATAATGCCCTGACTTGGAATTTGTACCATTTTTCTGGCAGGCCTGGGATTTGAACTCAGGGTCTGGGTAAATCTGTGGCACTGTGGGTGAAGGAGAAAGCTCACCATCCTTGAAGATAAGAAATTCAGACCAGTTCCCAGTGCCTGAATAGAAGCCCCAGCACTAGAAAAAATAATATTCATATATGAGATCTATTTAAATACATGGTTTTAGTGTATGACGTTTATTACCCTTATTTCTCTTATAAGATTCTTTTATTACATCATATCACATAGGATATATTTGCATATGGATTGTACATTGTCTAGAGACCTATACTTTTACAGAGAAGGAAAAAAAGTGTGGCAAATTTGGCTTCTTATTCCACGAATAAATTTCTGGCCATGCTGGGATTTCAAATCATGGCCTACAATGTGCCCATTCCATAAATGGTTCACAGACTTAGCACACAAGCTTCCAGAAACCTGAGCTGCCAGGACGTCCTGAGGACCTGTAATCAAGCCACAGTAATGCCCAATGAATAGACAGATGGATGTGTAGATTGATACATATACATAGAGAAAGGGAATGTGAAGATATCATTAAATTATATATATTATTATCATTTACTACTTATTAAATTATGCTTCCATTTAATGAAGTATCATGGTTGAATACTTATTAAAGCATTAATTAAAAATTAGTCAAGATCCTACCATTAAGGGATACATACCATGGTGCTAGAACAGAAGATATAAATCCAATAATTTTTGTGTGGCATTCTAAACTAGTGTCATGAATTCACTGAATATTGAATTATTACTATTATAACATTCTATTATCACTCAGATAAATAGGAGTGAGTTTGCCAGGATCTCCCTCCATTTGTGGGTGGCAGTCCTGGCATTCCAACTCCAGGCCTGGGTAATTTACTTCAAATGCAAACCATTGGAATGACACCGTGAAGAATTCAGATTGGTACGATGAAAAAAAGAGCAACAAGAAGAGAAGAAAGCCAGGTGTCAATGGCTTCTGCCTGGAATCCTAGCTCCTCAGGAGGCTGAGATGTAGAGAATGTCAATTTGAATTCAGCCGGGGCAGAAGAGTCTGTGACACTCTAATTTCTAAGAGATCACAGGGGAAAACAAACAAACAAACAAAAAACCCTGAGTGGTTGAGCTGTGGCTCAAGTTGCAGAGTGCTACCCTTGAGCAAAAGGAGCTCAGGGACAGGGTCTAGGCTCATAGTTCAACCCCGGACATGCCAAAAAAAAGGAGGCAGTAACTCCATGTCTCTGTGTATGGATGGACAACATATGGATGATGGGCATTCAGCAGGTTGCCCATGCCCAACCCCCCAACCTGGGCAAGCTGGGACAAGCCCTCAGAGAGTATTAAGTCTGAGCTGGCAGCTTGAACAAACATCCTTCTCTGCAATATAACTACTGAAGCCCCGAAGGCTTTGCCAGGGCTGGTGTGTGCAAAGGTTGCCTTATGTTCTGGCTGAAGTGTCCCATTGGAACACCTAGCAGCCAGCCACTGCCTCCAGGGAGACCACAGTTCCTAGGCTGTAGGAGTTGTCAAAGGTTCTGGCTCCATATTCTCTATCCCTCTGTCGGATGTCCTGGTGGCCATCACTTATTCATCATTTCTCATTATGGAGTCTCAGGGTGGTCCGAAATCCTGGCAAAGACATGCAATTTCTACACTGAAAGGGGTAAGCCAATAAATACCACCCTCATACCTCCTGTCACAAGTGAGCCTTGAGCTGTCAAAGTGTCTTACTGGTAGAGTGCTTACCTAGCCTGCACCAAGTCCTGGGTTTGGGTCCTTTTTCTGTTTCAGTTCCACAGAATCAGAAAAACCCAGAAGGCACACTGTGACTTAAGTGATAGAGTGCTAGCCTGGAGCAAAACCCGCTGAGGAACATGCGCAGACCCTGAGTTCAAGCCCCAAGACTGACAAAAAAGAAAAAAAGAACTGAGCGTGGTGAGACATATTCTTCTGGGACTCATAGGAAGGCCGAGGTTAGAGGTAAGAAGGTAGAGGGCAGGTGCTGGTGGCCCACCATTGTAATCTCAGCTACTCAGGAGGCTGAGATCTGAGGATCACAATTCCAAGCAGGAAAGTCCATATGAGACACTTTTCTCCAATTAAACGCAGAAATCCAGAAGTTGAGCTGTGGTTCAAGCAGTAGATGTCCAGGCTATAAATTCAAACCTCAGAACTGGGCTCGTGCACACACCCATACACCCACTCATGCACAAACACAAACACACACGCACACACACACACACACACACACACACACACACCAAGATAAGAGCATTTGCCATTAAGCCTGTACTAGTTCCATCTCTAGAAACTCACTTCAAATAAAACACAGAAATGGGAAGGGAAGATTTGCTCCAGGAGGTCATAATAAACAGTGCCAAAATTCCACAGGAGTTCTAACATGTGGAACAGAACAGAGAGCCTCAGATGCAGAAGGGACAGCATAGGCAAAAGTCCTGAAGTGTGCTGTAGAGCAGGTGGTGTGGGTGGAATGAAGGTTCTGTGGCTTCAGACAAGTCTGGCAGGACACTCAAGGCTGGGTCAAGGTTAGTACTTGAGTCACAGGTAGGGCAGAGGGTAGAGGTCCCACAATAGGGCCCAGGAGAAGATTAGCTTGGCTTTTCATCAAGGACCCCAACCATTTCCGGAGGCTGGAAGCTTATTTTTCACAGCTCATGATCATCAGGCCTCCTTCGCATGGAGGAGTCAGGGCAAAGGCAGGCTTATTAAAAGCTTCTAGCCCACTGCCACCAGTGGCTCAACACCTCTAAATCCTAGCTACTCAGGAGACTGAGAGCAGAGGTCATGGGACAAAGCCAGCACAAGGGAGGAAAGTTGGACTCTTCTTGCTGATGAACTAACAAAAGCCAGAAATAGAGCTGTGGCTCAAGAAGTAGAGTGCCAGCCTTGAGGGCAAAAGTCAAGAGACCAGAAGCCCAAACCCTGAGTTCAAGCTTCAGTACTGGCATACAAAACTAAAGAAAAGCTTTCAGGAGCTCCCCCAGTGCACTGTGGTGAAAGGCTATATCAACCATGTGCCGGTGGCTCATGCCTGTCCTTCCTAGCTCCTAAGGAAGGTGAGATCTGAGGATTGCGGTTCAAAGCCAGCCCGGGCAGAAATGTCCGGGAGACTCTGATCTCAAAGGAACTTCCAGGAAACCAGAAGTGGTGCTGTGGCTTAAGTGGTAAGCCAAAGAGCTGACCAACAGCTCCCAGGCACAGAGTTCAAGCCCCATGACCAACACCTGGCCTGCATGGACCTCACTGTGTGGCTCTAGGCAGAGTACTTTCCAGTGGGCCCCTGAGGGTCTCCCAATGTCTATGTGGCCTACAAGTCTTGAGAACATCCACTTAGGAGGCCTTTGCATACTGAGCAGGGCTCTGTTTCAGAGAAGGGTGGCACCTTGGGGTATAGAGGTCATTGGTCAGGTCATCAGAATACCATCTCTCATGGGTGCAGTGAGCATCTGAGCAGTATACTGACATTTCAGACCATGGTTCTGGGCCAGGAGGGGCAGGAGCTGCAACATGGCACCACAGGAAAGGCCCACACAGGTATCACAATAGTGCGAATATGTCAGGTACAGAGTGGGCAGGTGTTGAGTTGAGATCCTGAAAGACTTGTAGGCTCAGGAATCCACAGTCGGCTGGCTCTGCTGCTTGTACCAGTTTCTATGCCTGTACTCCCAGGGCTCAGAGCACTGCTTTCCTCACCAGTGCTTGGGGGCAGATGAAGGTCTGGAATCATGGGCCAACTACAAAGGAGCATCCCTAGTGTCCTTCTCTTGGTCCTGTGACCCTGTGCACGGATGGAGAGGCAGGTTCCATGGAACTTACTGCCATGGCCCAGACCCCTCAGCCCAAGAAATATTTAGAGAAAAATCACTTAATCTGCCTGGAGAGTTTACTGTGACTATGCCTCAGGATTGCCCCAAGTTCTAGCTCAGCTCATCATTACCACCTTCCTGAGTGTGTGTATGCATGTGTGTGTGTGTGTGTGTGTCTGTGAATTTGTGTGTGTGCGCAGAGCGCTTGAATGCGCGTGTATCTTGGTACTATGGTTTGAAATCAGGCCCCGGGCTCTGTGGCTGCGTTTTTTCATTCAGGGCTAGCACTCTACCACTTGAGCTTTTCTTCCAGCTTTCAGGTGGTTATTTGCAGAACAGAGTCTCACAGACTTTTCTAGCTGGGCTGCCTCTGAATGGCAATCCTCAGATCTCAGCCTCCTGAGGATCTAGGAATAAGAGAGAATGAGCTATTAGCATCTATCCGGCCACACTTTCCTTCTTGGTTAAAACAGAGGACCTCTCTCCCAGCCAAGCACCCATCAAGAGCTACCCCTCCTACCCCAGGATTCAGAAGAAATATACCCTCCCCTGAGGACAAAGAAATACAATCGGGTTTGAGCATTATGTACTCCACACAGTCAGGGGCTGCTGGGAGCTGATGTGGAGGCCAGAAAACTAGGCCAGAGCAAGTAGACAGCTTTAGAATCAAAGAGCATGTGAAAAGACATCCTTACACCTCAGTGTCAGTGGCTCATGCCTATAACCCTAGCTACTCAAGGTTGACACCTGAGGATTAATCAAGATTTAAGGTAGGCTGGGCAGACTCTTCTTCCCAATGAATAACCAAAATGCTGGGAAATGAAGCTTGCCTAGGTAACGTGGTACAACACCAACCTTGTGAATAAAAGCTAAAGGATACCACCTGAGTTCAAGCCCCAGTAAACACACACACACACACACACACACACACACACACACACACACACACCCATGCACCCACTAATGTCCTTAGCAGGTGCCAATGGCTCATACCAGCAATGCTAGCTACTCAAGAGCGTGACCTCTTAGGACAACAGCTTGAAGCCAGCCCAGGCAGGAAAGTCTGTGAGACCCTTCTCTCCACTAAACTACTAAAAAAGGGGAAAGGTGAGCTCTGATTCAAATGGTAGAGTTTTAGCTCAGGGACAGTGCCTAGGCCACGAGTTGCAGCTCTGAGATTTTTGTTCTTGTTGTTGTTGTTTTTGTTTTTAATAAACACCCTTTGCCATCCCACCCATACAGGCCATAAATACAGATTTTTGTCATCCTAGATCTCACTTCTACTCCTGCCACTTCCAAAGCACTGCCACAAGTGGCCGGTGTGTAGCCAGCATTGGGTTAAGAAGTAAACTTGCACAAGGGGGACATAGCCAGGTCACGGCTAATGATCCAAACATTGAGGTACTGACCATACCAGTCTCTCATCCCTCAGTTCTCTAGCCCTGGTATCTATTGTCTGTGCCTCTGTATTCTAGGCATCTGCAATTTTCTAAAGGGCCTGAGAGGCATAGCTGTGGCCAGAAGTTAGACTTGCCTGTGATAAGGTATATTGACATTTCCTAGGACCAACAGATACTTCCAAGCCACCTTGGCCTCACCTCCCATGTAGCCCTAGATCCTCCTTGCTTGGCGGCCTTCAGTCAGTGATCAAGCTCAAGTTGGCCAAAGCAACTGGCAACCACCCTTCCCCCACTCCACTGCCAGCCTGATGGGAGGGATGTGCAGCCAGAGACCCAGCTGAGGAAAAGAACAGGACATTGCATGACTGAGCCCCACCCCTCCAGAAGCAGGGGAGAACCTATGCCAGCTGGCCCTGCTGACCAGAATCCCCTGGAGGCAGCCAAAGATATGGACAACTAGACTGGGCCCCAAAGAAAAGCTGGAAAATGCAGGTCTCTTGCAATTTAGGACTCATTGTAGACCCTGATAAGGGGCTAAAGGAAGGTTGCCGTAGAGGAAGGGCACAATCCAAGCTCAGGAAGAGGCAGACAGGCACCCAGAAAGGAAAGAAAGATGAAAACACACACACACACACACACACACACACACACACACACACACACACACACGAGTATCTTAAGGCCTCAGTAGGCCCAGAACAATGGAACATCCCAATCCCCGAGAAGATAGCACTACCATTCTCAGACCAACTGTATACAAAACTCAGAGCCTCTCACACGTCTGGAATGGTTCATAAGTACAGCCTGGCATCTCCTACTATACACACCACTATGCAGAAAACTCAGCTACCTGTTTTTTTGGTTGTTGGTCATGGGGTTTGAACTTTGGGCATGGGCACAGTCCCACAGTTTTTCAGCTGAAGGTGCGCACTCTACAACTGGAGCCAAAGCATCACTTCCGGTTTTCTGGTGGTTCACTGGAGACAAAGAATCACAGACTGTCCTTCCCAAGCAGGCTTTGATATGCAAACATCAGATCTCAGCCTCCTGAGTAGCTAGGATGACAGTTGTGAGCCACTGGCAGCACCCTGCTTCAGCCACCCTCTTACATCCAGGGGAAATCCAACTTGTCAGGCTATGAACCACACACAACCCTTCACTTTGACACCAGAATCCAAAACCATTCTGCCATGCATGGAGAGAATGTAATTGACGCTACCCCCCAAACCCCTGCTCCCATTTGCCTACTCCCTGCCTAAGACAGGCTATGCCCTCTGGACTTCATGGTAAGGAAACACTCACCCTGCTGTGACTTCACAATGGGGCAAACATGGAGAGTTCTTAGAAATGTCTGTACACTAAGGCCAGCACCTGGTCTTCCTACCCCAGCACCCCCACTCCTTCACCATCTCTTGCAGGCAAGGGGTGTCTTTATTTCTTGTTTGTTTGTTTGTTTGTTTTGGTTGGAAGGCTTGAACTCAGGTCTTGAGTACTGTCCCTGATGATGATTTTTGCTCAATGCCAGTGTTCTACCATTTGAGCCACGGTGCCACTTCTGGTTGAAGCTTGGAGATGGGACTCTCATGGGACTTTCCTGCCTGGGCTGGGAAAAGAGAGCCTCTGGATCTCAGTCTAACTGAGTAGCCAGGATGACAGGCATGAGCCACCAGTGCACAGATTATGGTATCTCATTCTTTAGAATTTCCACCAAGTGCTCCTGTAGACACTACCACCTAGACAACAAAGGGAGTCTCAGAATCTTGGTAGGGACATGGGCATTAAAGAGCCCCTCCAAATCACTTCCCCTCTCTAAGCTCCCATCTGCCTCCTCTTGATGGCCTGGTCGTCCGGAGCAGATCAGACCAATTAGGTTTTTTGGATACTTCCCCGTATTCCCACACCCCACCAAACTGGTACTTGAAGATTTCTGGGGCCAGCTGCTCCATGTCCCAGTAGAAGATGTTGGGAGGGTTGCTGATAACTGGGTCCAGGGGTGCCCAGGTCAGAAGGAGTGCCCATCTCCCCTCTGTCAAAGGAGAGACAAAGCATGGATAGATCTACTAAGAGCTACAGAGCAGAGCCATCCACCTGTCACCAAGGTCATTTGGAGTGCTGTTTTATGTTGAAAGTCCTGGGACTTGACCTCAGGGCCAGGGCGCTGTCCCCGAGCTTCTTTTGTTCAAGACCAGCGCTTTTCTACCTGATCTCTGGAGCAACTTCCAGCTTTTTCTGTGTATGTATGCAGGACCAGAGGTATCGAACCAAGGGTTTCATGTGTGCTAGGTGAGCCCACTACGCTAAGACACAATTCCAACCCTGCATAGCTGTTCTCCTTTTACCTCTCAGGTCTGTTGCTGGAAAGTTCTGCACATCTGTACCGAGTTTCTCACCAGCAGCCCTGCCTGGAAATGAACTCAAATCTGCTATGCTGTCCTTTATTTACAGCATCTTTGCTCTCTGTGTTTCCTGTCACATCCTCCTTGGTAAGTAAGATCATCTTTCAAGTGCTGCCACTAAGAAGCCTGCTCCAATCACTCAGGCAGAATGGGATCTTCTCCTCTCTGTAGACTGCCAGCCTTGTCACGCTCTGCCTTCCGGCCAGTGCGGGTTGAGGTGCATGAAGGGAAAGGCCTGGCTTCCACCACACAATTTCTGAAGGCTCTGATATACCACCCAGGGACCGGTGCTACATCACACTCCCTGAGATGGCACTCAATTACCAGGCAGTTTCAGCGTAACAAGATCAGGCCATTTCTTTGTATGGGTTTGGACTGAGGATCTGGGAGCTGTCACTCTGAGTTTTCGTGCTCAAGGATGGTGCTCTACCACTTGATCCACAGCTCCACTTCTGTCTTTTTGTTGGTTCCATGGAGAAGAGAGTCTCACCAGCTTTCCATCTTATGGCTGGCTTTGATCTTTGATCCTCAGATCTCTTCCTCCGTAATAGCCAGGATGTCAGGCATGAGCTTGAGCCAGAGGTAATGGGCACAAGAGCCTTTCTTTTCAGCTTCTGTTTATCTCATGTCAACTAGCAATCTCTAGATAAAATAGTCAGTTATAGGGGATCAAGTTCCTCTCCTAGGTTTGTTAATCCAAGGAGATAAAGTGTCTTTGGGAAAGGCTAGTTTGAGTTGGCCTAGATGAGTGTGTGTGTGTGTGTGAGAGAGAGAGAGAGTGTGTGTGTGTGCGTGATAGACAGAGAGAGAGAGAGAAAGTATGAGTTTCAGTGATACCTACCCCCATCTCTGTAATGCCTCATCCTCCCAATGGTGAGTACATCCAGAATCTCCACCGCATGGAAAGTCGGTAGGGGAGGGTATGTATGGTGACATCGAGTGGGATGATCTGAATTCTGTCCTGCAACTGAAGCCTGGGGAGATAAAGGAGAAAAGGAAAGGTTTAGAGGAACAATAAGGGAAGCTCCTTACATTTGGCTACAAGTACCAGAAAGATCACCAAATCCATCCTTTTTGGTAGTAAGATAACAGGTGCCACTATTCATTTCTTTCATTATTTTTTTTTAGTCCTAGGGCTTGGATTGAAGGCCTCGGTGTCATCCCTGAGCTTCTTTTACTAAAGACTGAGGCTCTACCACTTGAGCCACAGCACCACATCTGGGTTTTTCTCTAGAGGGGAGGGGAGTAGGTTTATGGGAGGTAAGAATCTCACAGACTCTCCTGATGGGCGGGCTCTGAGTCAAAATCATCATACCTCAGCCTCCAGAATAGCCAGGATGGTGGGTGGGAGCCACTGGCACCTGACCAGTACCATCTATTCATAATCCCCTATGGCCAGTGCAGGGAAACCAGTATTGTACCCCCCCTTGTCGTGAGTGGGAAGCAGACATGGATGGGTTTGATACTTCCAACAGACCACCTACCTATGAGTATTGTTCTGGATCAGTCTGATGACAGATTCTTCTTTATCCACAGCAATGACTTGACTCTGTCACAAGATCAAATGTCCCCCAAGAGGTGTCAGGTCTGGGGTCTTTACTCTGCAGCTCCTCACTGAAACAACACACCACAGCAAAGCGAAGTAGACATGGGATGAATTCATTTTTTTATAACCAGGGTCTGGCCAGATAAGTGGCAGTGAGGGTCAGAGGCCCAGGATCTAGCTGGGTGGTGGGGAAATGAGACACCTCCTTGTCCACTTTCCTTTAACTGTCTTAGCAGAGGGTAGTGGGGAAGGACTCACGGGACAGACGGACAATGAATAACCATCAGGGTCTAGCCCAGGCACAGAGGGGCTTGCCTCAGGGAGCTAGTTCAACAGGCTGAGTGACACAGCTTCTGACCTAGAGCCCACATGGAGAATGAGAGGGTAACCTTGAGTCCTATCCGCATGTGGATGATGGACCAGTTCCTCCATCACCCATTTAACCAGCTCCTGGGAGTGAAACAGAGAGATACAGAGAGAGAGACAGAGAGACAGAGAGAGAGAGAGAGAAAGTCAGAATTACACTTTAGCTGGGTGCAGGTGGCACAGGACTATAATGTCTACTACACAGGAGGCTGAGATATTAAGATATTGGTTCATAGTCAGCCCAGGCATTAAAATTTGTGAGACTCTTATCTCCAAAGAACCAACACAAATCTGGAAGTAGCACTGTGGCTCAAGTGGTAGAGTGCTAGCCTTGAGCTGAGGAACCATTTGACAGCCGCCAAGCCCAAAGTTCAAGTCCCACGACTGACAAGAAGTGGGCTTCTGACCACAAGTAGTAGACTGAATAGGACCCATCCTCCTAGGGAGGATAGCAGGGAAGTTAGGCCGAGCTTCCTGTCAGCGTGGGGTCATATGTACGTCACCCAGCTTCTCCATGCTCTGTTTTCCCCAGCTGCAAAATTGAACACAGTGAAGGATTCCCTTCCTCATTGGGATAGGGTAAGGGTCAAAGAGAGACATGTTTTGTTTCATAATCCCATACCTATAATACAATTAAGAAAAGGCCACATCTGAGCCCTTTCTGGGTATCTTCCTGTCATATGCTCACAGAATTTCCAACAACTATATCTGACAGTTGCTCCGCTTTTGCCTAGCCCTGTCCCGGAGATCCCCCTGTATTGATCCCTTGTTTCCTTACAACTGTCCCGGGAGGAGACTGAGGTCTGATGGTCAAGGCCCAACCCAGAGCTTCATCTGTGGTCAAGAATCGGCTGCCGTGGATTGAGTTTGGGACAACCCAACTAAACCGCTGACTGAGGGTTGTGCTACATGTCTAGCATCCCAACTACAGATGACCAGGCATGGTGGTGCACAACTATCAAAGGAGGACTGCCATCCAGCTCAGCTTGAGCATATATTGAGTCTCTATCTCGTTAATGCCCAAGACAGAAAGGCATGGCTCACATGGTAGAAGACCTGACTGGTAATCCTAAGGCCCTGAGTTCAAACCCTAATATACCAAAAAGAGTCAAAGGCCTGGTGGCAGAGGATCATGCCTATAATCCCTAGCTACTCAAGAGGCTGAGATCTGAAGATCACAGTTCAAGATTTAAAATAGGGTTGGCCTCCCACATCAGACATCATTATGAAAAGAACCAGAGTCTCACCCAAGCCAATATGCTCCATACTAACAGGGCTTGCATCCTTACTAAGTGCTGGCCACGCTCTCTGTCCCCAGTGGGCCCCACCTCTATGTCCTCCAAAGATCCCCCTGCCAACAACCAGGCCCAAGGTATAGACAGTTGCAGGGCATACAGATTCCTTGGTGTTATAATTTGATGGTGCTGAGTCCCCATCAAGCATCTCACTCTTCCAGGCCTCCAGACCTCAGCCACAATGCCCGTGTACCTCCCCCCAAAGATAAAAGGCAGAAAATACCAAAGGGTCCAGTGCTCCTTGTTACAACCCATTTTGACACACAAACACACACACACACAAAGCCGGCAAAAGTGGCTCATGTCTGTCATCCTATCTACTCAGGAGGTTGAGGTATGAGGATCATGTTTCAAAGCCAGCCCAGGCTCTTATCTACAGGGAACCACCAAATATCCAGAGGGGGAGCTGTGTCTCAAGTGTAAGAATACTAGATTTGAGAACAGAAGATCAAGTACAGCACCTAGGCCCTGAGTTCATAACTCAGGTCTTCTACCTCCAAACACATACAGACACAGAGACAGACAGACAGAGAGAGAGACAAACACACACACACACACACACACACACACACACACATACACACACACACACACTCACACACAGCCAAAGGCTTCAGCAGGCCCTGAGAACAGAACCATGAACTCCATCCATTAGGATCACATCCTACCCCGGAGAAGGTGGCAGTACAGACCTCAGACCCAATGTGGACTAAACATTGAACTTCTCACATATCTGGAATGTCACCGAGCCCAGCATGGCATTTCCTACTGTACACTCTGCTATGTGGAAAAGTTAGCCACATCTTTTGTTGTTGTTGGTCATGGGGTTTGAACTCTGGGCCAGGGCGCGAACCTCAGCTCTTCCCCTGAAGGTGACCACTTTCGCACTTGAGCCAAAACACCATTTCCTGTACTCTGGTGGTCCATTGCACATCAAGTCTTACAGACCTTTCTGTCGAAGCTGGCGTGGAACCACGGTCTTCACATCTCAGCCTTCTGAGTAGCTAGGTTGACAGTCGGGAGCCACCAGTGGTTTCCGGCTTCTGAAACTTTCATATAACCAGAGGAAACCCATTTTATCAGGCCACAACCTTCTTGTAACCCTACATTTCAGACGTTGTCATCCAGTATCCAAATCCATCCTTCAATGGAGAGAATACAGACACAATCCCAACCCTGCACCCAGTGCCTCACTCCCGGCCTGCCATAGGCCACATCCTCTTGAAGCTGTGGATTCAAACTGGGGCAAACTTGAAGAATTCTTAGAAATGTCTCTACAGTTGTGCCAGCACCTGGTCACCCAAACACTGAATCCTCACGCCTGACCACGCTACCCACACCTCCACCATCCTTTGCAGGCAAAGATGTTTTAAATTTATTAGTTGTGGAACTTGAATTCTGGGCCTGGGTGCTGTCCCTGAGCTCTTAAGCTCAAGGCCAGCACCCTAATACTTGAGCCACAGCAACACTTCTGCTTTTCTGGAAGTTTGTTGGAGATAAGTCTCAGCATCTTTTCTGCCCTGGCTGGCATTAAACCCTTGATCCTCAGATCTCAGCTCCTGAGTACCTAGGATGACAGCCATGAGCTACTGGCACCTGGCCAAAGATACTTTTACATGCCTTTCTTCCTATCCCCTCAAGGAGACTGAGATCTGAGGACTGCAGTTGGATGCCACCATTGACAGCAAAATCCATGAGAACTCTATCTGAAATTGAACACACAAAAAAGTTGGAAGTGGAGCTGTGGCTCAAATGGTAGAGTGCTAGCTTTGAGCATCAAAGACAAGGGATAGGACACAGTCCCCAGTTTCAAGCTTTTTCTAGCAACGATCCACCCAAGAAAGGAAAACAGGTGGACATACAGGAGCTCAAAGCTCACACATAATATTCAAGCCTCCCAGAAAAGACCCCATCCTTCTCTGATTGTGTACATTCTATGTCCCACATCATGGCAGTCTCAGATAGGACTGACCATGCACCAAGTGAGGACATTCAAGAACAATCTCATACTGAGGATCCCTTGACCTTATCAAAGACTCAGGATCTCTCACTGTCCTGCCTCCACACTAGGCAGTGAGGTGAGGTCTAGTTATCCAACCACAGGATGTGGGAACAAAAGGATTTTTTGGCCAAGGGATCCAGACTGGAGGGCTCTAGGTCCCTCTCTCTAGGGGAGGAGAAAAGAGCCAATCCATCCCAGCAATGTTCCTGGGTTGTGAGTATCCTCAAAGAAACAACCCTGCCCAGAGACCTGTGCCTCTGGTTTTCCCACCAACCTCTACCCAACCCAGCCCCACCTTCAGTTGGCCCTCTCTGAATCCCAGATCTGCCATCTAGACTAAAGGTTGAACCAGCAAAGAGACCTACCTCACCCTATGCGAATGGGAGTCATGGGGTCCTAGTCCCCCTAGAGGAAGTCTCATGGAAAACAGGGGTCCTGACTCTCGTCCTCATTCCCTGGCTGTACTGTGCCAGTGGCCAGCTTACCTCTGATTCTGGTGAAGGAATGAACACTAAGGGTATCATCTTCACCTTGAGCCCTCTAAAGTTCCAGTTCTCAAGGATGTACTGCTCAAGCATCATTCAGGTGATGACAGCCAGGTGATTACTGGTGAACCCACGGCACCAGGAATTTTAATATCCATGTGACTGGGTCAAAAGCTCTATCACTGATGGTCTAGGTTGTCAGGCAAGGTCATGGGTCCAATGTTCTGACACACCTGACCTGGGATGGTCCTCCCTCTTCATCTTCCTTCTTATCCCTTGCCCCAAACCCTCTTAAGACTTCCTCACTTCAACACCTCCCTAGCCCTTGGACACTTTCTTCTTATCTGACAAGAAAATAAACTGTGTGGGGCCTAGAGAGATTGAAACTTGGTGAAACACCCTAAGCCCTCCGGTCTACCCAAGGCTGCTTAATTCTGCAGTCATCAACAACACAGCTCCTGGATGTCATGAAGTTGCTGAGGGGTCAGTGTATTGGTCCTACATACTGGATTTAGGCTTTGAAATTGTCCCCACAAAGATTGTGAATGGTTGGCTCCCGTGATCCAGGGACTTCAAACCAAAGCTTGCATGTTCGCCCTTCTTCCTTCCATTCATCTTTTTCTCCCTCCATCCTTCCCTCCTCTCTGTATTTCCTTTCCCTCTCTCACTGCTGGGCCTTGAATTTGGAGCCTGGGTGCTGCCCCTGAGCCTGTTTTCCTCAAGACCAACAGGCTTGAGCCACTCATCCACTTTTAGCGGTTTCTTTTTGGTGGTTAGTTGGAGATAAGGGTCTTACAGGCTCTCCTGCCTGGACCTTAAGCCTCGATTCTTCCATCTCAGTCTCCTAAGTAGCTAGGATGATAGGTGTGAAGCACCGGCATCCAGCTCAAACCAAGGTTTCTTCACGTACTGTGGAACCCGCACTAGAACCTTTCATTGTCTATGACCCCCCAAGCCTTGTGCACACTGTAACGGTTTGTTGGATAATAAACGAGCATCTGTTTCTGACAATAATACAGAAAAATCCCATTTGACTCAGGTAAGCATCCTTGGAGTGTGGTGGGGGTGGGGGAGGTTTCCAAGCCTGATGTAGCTCTCCCACAGTTCTCCGTCATCCCTCTTCCCACCCTAGTGGTGCCACTACACTTAACTGTTTTGACTCAGAGCATGCGAGCCACGATGGACTTGCTGTTTCTGGGGGCTCTGGATGCATCTCTTCTCAAAGATCTCTGGCCAGGTGTTAAAGAGCCTGCAGTACTGTGAGGGGTTGGCTCACAGAGCCTCCTCTTCTCCCTTAGGGGCCAAACAGGATGGTCCACCACATCCGGCTCCTAAGTTTGATGTTGCAGAGAAAGGATTCTCGAGGCATCCCGGGTCTAGAATCTTCCATATTCCAGAGCAGGAACTGGAAATCATCTCTGCTTACAGCTGGCAGGCTGGGAATGGCGAGGTCACAAGCTCTGCTCCCCACGATGTCCACAACTGTGGTTGTCACCTTAAAGAGAGCCAGAAGAGAATCTGCAGCTGCCAGCGAAAAGCAGTCAACGCACAATATTTATAGCAGGAGATGATTTTGCTTGGAAACTCTACTTGTGCCACTTTGAAAGTCATTGTTTGGCAGCTGAAACCCTCTGTCTAATTTGACCCATAAATCCAGGCATTAGTGGAAATTGCCAGGTGAAAGAAAAAATCCTGCAATAGCTGGCATTTCAGTTGTCCCATTTAAACTTAAAGAATTCCAAAGTCAGTGGTCCCCTATTCTTTCCAGACAACGTACAGCAGGTTACAGAAACTGGCATTCGGCGAGCCTTAGCTAACTGTGACCTCCCAATACTAAGCAGGCTCCAGCAAGGGGAACGCACATGCCTACCACTGCCCAGCTGGAAAGGTCCCATGAGGGACACAGATTGGAGTCTGCAGGACTCCAGGGAGGACTGCCAACTGGTACACTGCCCTGGGAGGGAACCCACTCCACCAGTGGCAACCCAGAGCCGCCTGCCCAGATGCCCATGGACACTGTCATTGCACGGGATAAGGTTCCCCTCTCATCCTCCGTTATGGTGAACCATATGCCCTGTCACTTTTTTCACCATTTCCCAGTCACTCCTAGCTTCACAGCCCCTGCTCTACTCCCCCCTTCTCATTCCCTAATTATGTTTGGCAGTCACATTCCCAACCCTCGAATTAGCTCCAACTCTATACACCAGAGCAGAGTGTCTGACTAGAAGATTGCCACTGTTGTCATACTCACCTCATGAGCTTCTGGCTGAAGACAGAAGGACAGGTGTCCACTCTGACCTGCGATTCATACAAGCCTCCTAGGGGAGACCCAAGCAGGCCCAGCAGCTACTGTGGGTTACAGGAAAGGGGGAAGAGAGAGGTGGAAAGAGGGGGAAAGGAACATCTACTGAAACCTTCCTCAAAGGAGCAATGAAACTGAAAACAAAAATTGTCCCTGGGCTCCTATTTGGCATTGATGACTAAAGAACTTTACACAGACACACAAAATGCTTCTGCTCTTTTTAGACACAGTGACGTAAATATGTTTTAATTGTTCTCATCTCCCTGCTCTCCCAACACACACACACACACACAAACACACACACACACACACACACACACACACACACACACACACACACACACGGATGAAGACTAGTGACAGAAGACTCTTCCATGCAGTACCTGCAATTTACCAACTCATCACTCACATGAGCACAGTCAGGATGTACAAGGAGAAAGATGATCTGTCTCTGTCTCTGTCTCTGTTTCTCTCTCTCTCCCTCTCCCTCTCTCACTCATACACACAGAAACACAGACTCACACAGACTCTGAGCAATGCCTCTCCTGTGTTTGTCAGTTCTTCATGTGGGACAATGTAGAAGCTGGAGACCAGGGGTTACCAGGGGCTCCACCCAAGGGGAACACCACTCTAATAACAAAGAAACATCTTTCCTCTCCCATTCTCCAGGGCCAGAACATTCCTCTTAGGAATAACCAACCTTGACTCCCCATTGACCAAAACCCTACGCCGGGATGATGGGTGAAGGAGTCCCCAGACAGGTGGCTCCTCAGAGCCGGGACAGATAACAAGCAGGGGGTCATGATTCCCCCAGAAGGGCGTCTGACCCGTGGTAGAGGTGGAGTTGGGGAAATGGCGGGACTCCTAAAGGCTCCATATATGGATGGACTCCCTACTTCCAGCCTAGATGATTCTGGGCAACTTGGTGCATTCTTGGGGATGCCTAGGAGACCAGATGCACTGGCAGCAGCAGCAGATGTTGGCAGAGCTGGGAAATATGATCACTCTGTGAGAACTGATGATAGCTGGGGTGGGGGGGACAAGACAGGTACGGAGGAGGGAGGGGTGTGTTCCTCCCAGATATCCATCTTCTATCTGACTCCCGTGCCCTCACCTCCTAGTGGGCTCTTCTTGGACCCTCCTCAGGTGAATGGGTGACTGAGAACAGAGGCCAAGGGCTAATCCAGCAAGGGGGCCTATCTTCAACACCCAACACCTCCACCCCCAGAAGAAAGGAAAAGACCTAAGAATGCAGGTTTCGAGGTGCTGCTCACCACCAGTGCCTGAAGCTACCAGGTCCCCACATGGGAGAGGAAGGGTGCAGATGTGAGGCTGTGTGGCTCCATTCCTCCATGCCAGGGGTTCTCTCCTGCACCCAACCCTGCATCTCCCCGTTTTCTGGGACACTACCATTCTCAGACCAACTGTATACAATACTCAGAGCCTCTCACACTTCTGGAATGCTTCATAACACATCATGGCACCTCCTACTATACACAACACTATGCAGAAAACTCAGCTACCTTTTTTTTCGTTGAAGGTCATGGGGTTTGAACTTTGTGCATGGGCACAGTCCCTCAGCTCTGAAGCTGAAGGTGTGCGTTCTACAACAGGAGCCAAAGCACCACTTCTAGTTTTCTGGTGGTTCACTGGAGCCAAAGTCTCACAGACTTTCCTTCCCAAGCTGTCTTTGAACTGCCAACTTCAGATCTCAGCCTCCTGAGTAGCTAGGATGACAGTTATGAGCCACTGGCAGCACCCTGCTGCAGCCACCTTCTTACATCCAGGGGAAACCCAACTTGTCAGACTTTGACACCAGCATCCCAAACCATTCTTCCATGTTTGAAGAGAATATAATTGACACTATCCTTTAAATCCCTGCTCCGATTTGCCCACTCCCTGCCTAAGATAGGCTATGTCCTCTAGTGTTCTTTGGTAAGGCAATACCCACCATGCTGTGACTTCACAATGGGACAAACCTGGGGAGTTCTTTGCAATACTTGTACACTAAGGCCAGCACCTGGTCTTCCAACTACAGCACCCCACTCCTTCACCATCTCTTGCAGGCAAGGGGTGTCTTTTTTTCTTGTGTTTTTTTGGTTGAGAAACTTGAACTCAGGGCTTGGGTACTGTCCCTGATGATGATTTTGCTCAATGCCAGTGCTCAACCATTTGAGCCATGGTGACACTTCCGGTTGGAGATTGGAGATGAGACTCTCACGTGATTTTCCTGCCTAGGCTAGGAAAAGAGATCCTCTGGATCTCCGCCTAACTGAGTAGCCAGGATGACAGGCATGAGCCACCAGTGCACGGATTATGGTATCTCATTCTGTAGAATTTCCACAGAGTGCTCCTCTAGACACTATCACCTAGACACTCCTGTACTTCCCTCAGGGACAACAAAGGGAGTAGCAGAATCTGGGTAGGGACATGGGAATTAAAGAACCCCTCCAAATCACTTCCACTCTCTAAGCTCCCATCTGCCTCCTCTTGATGGCCTGGTTGTCCACAACAAATCAGACCAACTAGGATTTCTGGGTCCTGCCCCAAATTCCCCCGCCCCACTAAACTGGTACCTGAGGTTCTCTGGGGCCAGCTGCTACATGTCCCGGTAGAAGATGTTGGGAGGCTTGCTGATAACTGGGTCCAGGGGTGCCCAGGACAGGAGTGTCCATCTCCCCTCTGTCAAAGGAGAGACAAAGCATGGATGCATCTACTAAGAGCTGCAGGGCATAGCCATCCACCTGTCACCAAGGTCACTTGGAGTGCTGTTTTATGTTGACAGTCCTGGGACTTGACCTCTGGGCCAGGGTGCTGTCCCTGAGCTTCTTTTGTTCAAGGCCAGCGCTTTTCTACCTGATCCTCTGAGCAACTTCCAGCTTTTTCTGTGTATGTATGCGGGACCAGAGGAATCAAACCGAGGGTTTCATGTGTGCTAGGTAATCCTACTACTGCTAAGACACAATTCCAACCTTGCATAGCTGTTCTCCTTTTACCCCTCAGGCCTGTTGTGGGACAGACCTGCACATCTGTACCCAGTTTCTCACCAGCAGCCCTGGCTGGAAATGAACTCAACCTGCTATGTTGTCCTTTATGTACAGCATCTTTGCTCTCTGTTTCTCCTGTCATATCTTCCTTGGTAAGCAAGATCCCCTTTCAAGTGCTGCCACTAAGAAGCCTGCTCCAATCACCCTGGCAGAGTGGGACCTTCTCCTCTGTACAGGCTGCCAGCCTTGTTACGCTCTGCATTCTGGCCAGTCTGGGTTGAGAGTGCATGAAGGGGAAGCCCTGGCTTCCACCACACAATTTCTGAAGACTCTGATATACCACCCAGCGACTGGTGCTATATCACACTCCACGAGATGGCACTCAAGGACCAGGCAGTCTCATTGTAACAAGATCGGGCCATTTCTTTTTTTTTTTTAATTTAATTTAATTTTATTTGAGAACATACTGTACGGAGGGGTTACAATTACATGGGCAGGATAAGGCATACATTTCTTACCAAGCATTGCAGCCTCCTCCTTTGTTTACCCTTCACCTCCCTTCCAGCCTCCCCCGTCTCCCCCCACCCAATCATACCCCTCCTCCCCCCCCTTACTGACATTGTAAAGCTGGTTTTGACATGACATTTTGTACTTCTCATTGTTGCAACAGGTCCACCTGAATCCTTAAACGACTTGTTTGTCCCCATCTCCTCCACATGTTATACTGACATCAAATATAGTGAAAGCGGGGGTTACACTGTGGGGGAGGGACATACAAAGCAACAAAGAAATAATCTTATAAATGCGTTAGAAACACATGCAGGAAAGAAACAAAAACATTAAAATAGATATTTAAGGGTTCCTTTTCCTGACATCACATTATCTGACCTTTTCCGCTTGACTCATACCTATACTAGATATTGCAAATAAGGGAAACCATGGGACCTATGTTTCTTTGGGCCTGGCTTACTTCACTTAATATAATTTTTTCCAAGCCTTTCCATTTCCTAACACATGGGGAGATGTCATTCTTTCTGATGGAGGCATAGAATTCCATTGTGTATATATACCACATTTTCTTGATCCATTCATCTACTGAGGGACATCTGGGTTGGTTCCATATCTTAGCTATGGTAAATAATGCTGCAATAAACATAGTTGTGCTGGTAGCTTTAGTGTGGTCTTTTTTGTAAACATTAGGGTAAATGCCCAAAAGTGGGATTGCTGGGTCATAGGGGAGTTCTATGTGAAGTCTTTTGAGGAACCTCCACACTGCTTTCCAAAGTGGTTGAACAAGTTTACATTCCCACCAACAATGAAGTAAGGTTCCTTTCTGTCCACATCCTCTCCAGCATCTGTTGTTGTTAGAGTTCTTGATTTTTGCTGTTCTAACTGGAGTGAGGTGATATCTCAATGTTGTTTTGATTTGCATTTTTTTTATGGCTAGGGATGTTGAACATTTCTTCATGTGTCTATTGGCCATCCTTCTTTCTTCTTCAGAGAAGCTTCTCTTTAAGTCTTTCGCCCACTTATTTATTGGGCAGTTGTTTCTTTGAGGATTTGTTGTTGGGTGGTTTAATTTTTTGAGTTCCAAGTATATTTTAGATATGAGACCCTTGTCCATTGTATGGCTACTAAAGATCTTCTCCCAATCCGTGGGCTTTCTATTGATCTTGCTATCTATGTCATTTGCCCTGCACAAGCTCTCCAACCTTATGCAATCCCATTTGTCCAACCTTTCTTTGATTTGTTGTGTTTCCGGGTCTCTATTCAGAAAATTTCAGCCTGAGCCAAGGAGACCTAGGGTTTCTCCTATTCCATCCTGTAATGTTTTCAGAGTATCTGGTTTGACTTCAAGGTCTTTGATCCATTTGGAGTTGATTCTGGTGCAGGGTGATATATAAGGATCTAGCTTCAGTTTTCTACATGTAGTTAACCAATTTTGCCAACACCATTTACTGAAGAGGCTGTCTTTCTTCCATTCTATTGTTTTAGCTCCCTTATCGAAGATTAGATGGCTATAGGTCTGTAGGTTCATTTCTGGGTTTTCAATTCTATTTCATTGGTCCTGAGGTCTGTTCTTATGCCAATACCAAGCTGTTTTGATTACTATGGCTTTATAGTAGAGTTTGAAATTTGGTCTTGATATTCCTCTAGCAGTGTTCTTTCCGTTGAGGAGCGTTTTTGCTATTCAGGGTCTTTTATTGTTCCATATGAATTTTTGGATTGCCTCTTCTATTTCCTTGAAGAATGAGGGTGGAATTTTGATAGGTATTGCGTTGAATTTGTAGATAGCCTTGGGAAGTATTGCCATTTTCACAATGTTAATCTTTCCAATCCAGGAGCATGGGAGGTTTTGCCATTTTTTAAGTTCTGTGTTGATTTCCTTTTTCAAAATTTTAATGTTTTCATCATAGAGGTCCTTCACTTCTTTAGTTAATTCCTAGGTATTTTATTTTTTGTGGGGCTATTACAAATGGAGTTGCTTGCCTAATTTCAGCCACACTTTTCTCATTGTTGGCATACAGAAAAGCCATTGATTTTTGGGGGTTAATTTTATAACCTGCTACTTTGCCAAAGTTTTGAATCAGCTTGAGTAATTTGGGAGTGGAGTCTATGGGATTCTTTAAATACAAGATCATGTCATCTGCAAAGAGGGAGAGTTTTATTTCTTCTTTCCCTATTTGGATCCCCTTTATGTCTGCATCTTGTCTTATTGCTGTAGCTAGGCATTCTAATACTAGATTGAAGAGAAGTGGAGAGAGTGGGCATCCTTGTCTTGTTCCTGAGTTAAGAGGAAATGGCTTTAGTTTTTCACCATTGAGTATAATGCTGGCTGTAGGTTTGTCATATACAGCCTTTATTGTATTGAGGAATGTTCCATGGATTCCTAATTTTTCCAAAACCTTCATCATAAGGGGTGTTGGATCTTGTCGAATGCATTTTCTGCATCTATTGAGATAACCATGTGGTTCTTATTCTTGCTCCTGTTGATGTGATGAATAGTATTAATTGATTTGTGTATATTGAACCAGCTTTGCATCCCTGAAATGAATCCTGTTTGATCGTGGTGTATGATTTTTTGGATGAAATGTTGAAGTCGGTTGGCCAAAATTTTGTTGAGAAGTTTTGCATCAATGTTCATCAAAGAAATGGGTCTATAGTTCTCTTTCTTTGATGAGTCCCTGCCTGGTTTTGGGATGAGGGTTATGATGGCTTCATAGAATGTGTTCGGTAGTGAGCTTTCTCTTTCAATTTCATTGAAGAGTTGGAGGAGAATTGGTGTGAGCTCTGCTTTGAAGGACTTGTAAAATTCCACTGTAAAACCATCTGGTCCTGGACTTTTCTTAGCTAGGAGGTCTCTTATTGCTGTTTCTATTTCAATGCTTGATATGGGCCTGTTAAGATAGTTTAACTCATCTTGGTTTAGTTTTGGCATGTCAATATTTGCTAGGAAGAGGTCCACTTCTGTCAAGTTCTCAAACTTATTAGCATAAAGTTTTGAGAAGTATTCCCTTATTATGTTCTGAATCTTGGTTGTTTCCGTGGTGCTATTTCCATTCTCATCTCTGAGTTTATTAATTTGGGTGTGTTCTCTTCTTTTTCTGATAAGATTTGCTAAGGGTCTGTCAATTTTGTTAAGTTTTTCGAAGAACCAACTCTTTGTTTTGTTGATTCTTTCTATAGTTTTTTTGGATTCTAATTCATTTAATTCTGATTTAATTTTGATTATTTCTTTCCGTCTACTGGATTGGGGTTTATCTTGCTGCTCTTTTTCAAGGAGGTTTAGATGTGTCATTAAATTGTTAGTTTCAGATCTCTCCAATTTGTTGATGTAGGAGCTCAGAGCTATAAACTTGCCTCTGAGTACTGTCTTTGCTGTGTCCCAGAGGAGCTGGTAATTTGTGTGTTCATTTTTGTTGAATAGCATGAACATTTGAATTTCCTTTCTAATCTCTTCTATGACCCACTCATGATTCAGCAGTGTGTTGTTCAGCCTCCATGTGATACCGGACTTTCTTTGGTGGCTTTTGGTGTTGAGTTCTAATTTTATTCCCTTGTGGTCAGAGAGGATGCAAGGTATAACTTCAATGTTTCTGAATTTAGACAAGTTTGCTTTGTGGCCTAAAATTTGGTCTATTTTAGAAAACGTTCCATTTGCTGCTGAGAAAAACGTGTATTCTGATGCTGCTGGGTGTATTGTTCAGTAGATGTCTGTTAAGTCTAGTTGATCTATGCAGCTGTTTAGATCTGCGGTTTCTCTGTTGAGTTTTTGCCGAGTTGATCTATCTAGTGGGGAGAGTGGTGTGTTAAAATCCCCAACTATTAATGTCTTTGGATCTATATGGGATTTGAGGGAAAGTAGTGTTTCTTTGATAAATTTGGGTGCTCCATTGTTTGGCGAATAGATATTTAGAATTGTAATATCCTCCTGAAGGAGAGATCCTTTAATTAGTATGTAGCGACCTTCTTTATCTCTTCTCACGAATTTTAATTTGAAGTCTATTTTATCTGATATTAAGATTGCAACTCCTGCCTGTTTATGGGGGCCATTTGCTTGGTAGATTTTGTTCCCACCTTTAACATTGAAAATGTGTTTGTTTTTTCGGGCAAGATGTGACTCCTGCAGGCAGCAGATAGAAGGGTCTTGTTTTTTAATGCAACTAGACAGTCTATGTCGCTTAATTGGAGAGTTCAGTCCATTAACATTAAGGGATAAGACTGAGAGGTATTTGGGAGTTCCTGCCATGTTATCTACCTTCTTGGGGACTGCAAAAACTGGGTTCTTCCTATGGTTCTTGGATTCTCAGTTTGGGTGCAGTTTCTTGGCCTTTATTACGGTCTTGTTGGTTTTCTATGTGTAGGACATCTTTAAGAATCTTTTGTAGGGCTGGTTTGGTGGAGATGTATTGTTTCAATTTTTCTTTCCTATGGAAGTTTTTGATTTGGCCTTCAGTTATGAAGGAGAGTTTAGCTGGGTACAGTATTCTTGGTTAATAGTTGTTTGTTTTTAGGGCATGGCATACATCATTCCAGGCTCTTTTTGCTTTGATTGTCTCTACTGAGAAATCTGAGGTGATTCTAATTGGTTTCCCTTTATAGGTGATTACCCTTTTCTCCTTGACAGCTTTAAGGATCTTTTCCTTGGTCTGAGTTGATCCTGTGTGGATGATAATGTGATGGTGGGATGTCCTATTCTGGTCTGGTCTATTTGGGGTTCTAAAGGCTTCTTGTATCTGAATAGGCCTATCTTTTTGCATGTTTGGGAAGTTCTCTGCTAGGATCCTGTTAAACAAATTTCCTAGACCATTAACTTCTGTTTCTAGGTGCTCCTCTACACCCATTATCCTTAGATTAGGCCTTCTGATGGTGTCTTCCAGGTGTTGGATAGATCTATCATATTTCTTGGACTTGTCTTGGATGGTTGTATGTTCTTTCTCTATAATATCTAGGCTGTCTTCAATCCCTGAGATTCAATCTTCTGCATGGTCTAACCTGCTGTCAAGACTCTCTACTTTGTTTTTTATCTCTTTTCCTTCTAATTGGTCAGCTTTGATGGCTTCAAGTTCTTTGTTGAAGCTCTGTTTTAGGTCTTGTATGTATTTCTTTACTTCCTTAATTTGGTGTTCAGTGTTTGTCCTCAAATCACTTAGTTGATTGGTTATGGTTTCTTTGGACTCCCATTCCTTCTGTTGGGTTCCATTCAGCATTCCCTTTGTGGTCTCCCTGACTTCCTTCAGCTCTTTGTTAATGGATTCCATGAATGCCTTTATTGATCTTTGTGTGTTCTCTACCTGGTCTCTCAATTCCTGTATTACTCTTTGATTAGCTGCCTCCCGTTCGTGGGATTCCTGCAGTTCTCTTTGAGTGTTCTCAGCCTGCTCACGCCATTCCTCCCTTTCTCTTTGAGTATTCTCAAGTTGTTCACGCAAATCCTGTATCAGTTTTTGAGTAGCTTCCTCACGCTTATGATATTCCTGTATAAACTTCTGGGATGCCTCCTCTCTCTCCCTATCACGCTCATACAGAGTCCTTTGTACGTTGTCAAACTTCTCATTTATCATGTTTGCCAGCAGTGTTTGTAGAGCTATTTGAGAACTCTCCTGTGGATTACTCATTATCTGTTCTAACCCCTGATTATCAAGATTGGGAATTGAGATACCCGAATTTGCCATTTTTCTTGTGTTTTTCCGGCTTACTCTGCCCATTTGAGATGAAGATAGCACCAGTTTTGTGCTAGAACACTATCTTAAGGCAACCATCAACCAAAGTTTCCATTTGTACAGTCAATAGTCTACAGATACAATCTAGTTCAACAGATACATCTATTCGACATCAAACAACTATATGTTAAAGGACTTCAAACCGCAGAGAAGAATTTGGAAAACCAGAAATTATTAGGGTCAGGGAGAGATGTGGGTAAAAAATAGGAATAGATTGGTGTGGGGAGGCACAGGGAGAGTTAACTATGTCCTAATCACAATGCAGGAAATAGGTTGGGTAGGATGCAAGTAGAGAGAGAGAGAGAAAGAAGAAAGGGAAAGGGGTATGAAAAGAGACTAGAAAAAAAATAGAAACATAAAAATTAATGTTATTATAGAGATTAAAAGACCATCTATTTAGAGAGGAATGTGAATATATTGAGAGAAAGGGAGGGACATAGAGGAGATGTGAAAAACTTTAAAAAAATGCTTAAAATATTATATAGGTATAAAGAGGTAGTACTGCTATTAATGAATTTAAGTCTCAGAGGTTTTGAATTGAGTAATAAATTTGTGGATTAAGTGTGTACACAATGGGGGATAGGGTCTACTAGTTAACTACGGGTTTATCTGAGGATGTGCAGGACAAGAGTTAAGTCACATAAAGAAGAACAAAAGAGAGGAAAAGGTGGAAAGGATAGGAAAGTGAGAAGAAAAGATCAGAAGTTCAGTAGAGCTAGACAAAAAACAAAAAGATAATTAAGAAAGAAAGAAAAAGAGAAAGAAGACAAGAAAAGAAAGGAAAACGCACATTCACGTATTCCTAAAATAAAAATTATAAGAGGAGAAAAAAAAGTTATTGGAAAACAGTTATTTTTTCAGAAGAAGCAAAAATTAGAGATTAATAAAAGTTTTAGAAAAGGAAAAAAATTTTTTTATATATATAAGGTAACAAAAAACAAACAAAAAAGAAGAAGAAGAAAAAAAAAAGTTCTTTGATTTTTTTTTTTTGGGAGGGGTGGGAAGAATCCTGTATCTCCCTTTTGTCTGTAACCAGCCTCTTGTTGGAGTCTCTAGTCAGCTTGAGGTCCTGTGGCTTGATTGGTTTCTTAAGTCAGTTTGTTGGAACAGGCAGAAAAACGCTCTGCTTTACCCAAGATTTTGAGATCCCCCTCCCAGGTTAGTTTACTGGGAGGGTGATCTGCTTTGAGAATCACGAAAGAGGGGGATGCAGTGATGAGGCTAGGTTCTGGGTAGAGTTGAGGCCTTTCAACAAACAGTAGCTTTTCCCTGGGGCTATTTTGTGAAAAAACTCACAGCGCCCAGCCTGGAGCCATTCTCAGGGTTTCTGTTTTTCAATTGATTGTGGTGGCTGCTAGAGGGAGGGGCAACCTCTGGCTCTGGTTACCCAGTGAGGAGAGCCACTCCAATGGCTGGCGCCTGAGCTGGGTGACTTTTCCCTGGATGGAACTGAGTCTGTGAGGTCACTTCACCGTTAAGTTCTTGTGACCTGCTAAATGACTCGTTTTATTCCAAAGCCTGAGCTGGAGCTAGCAGCTCCTCTAAGCTTTGTCGGTATCCAAGATGGAGATCACCGGTGCTGGGCGGGGAGGGGTGGCCTTCCCTCCTCTGCTCCCTGAGAAGGAGTGAGGACGTCGGGCTTCTACTCACGCCGAGTCTTGGATCCTGGGTCGTCTCTGGTCTGCAAACTGCAGGATGAAGATGTCCGCTCCTTGTCGGTTCTTGCTGGTGTTGAGTAGAATCCGCTCGTCCGCTGCGTCTGGCTCCTTCGTCCCGGACTCTCTCTGTGAGATTCTTATCTCCAACTAACCACAAAATTCTGGAAATTGAGCCTAGTTCCATCAAGGAGATACTCAATATGCTTCTCAGACATCAGCTTCTCCCTGTGTAGAGGCATCCCATTCGCCGCAGAACTGCATGGCACATCTCACAGCACCCTTGATCTTCCTTTCTCTGAAAACAAGTCCACAGACTAGGATGGGAGATTCCTAATTTCCTTTCTCCTTGGATACAATCTTGGGCAGCAGGCCAGTCAGCCTGGAAGAGCGGGGCCATTTCTTTGTATGGGCTTGAACTGAGGATCTGGGAGCTGTCTCTCTGAGTTTTTGTGCTCAAGCCTGGTGCTCTACCACTTGAGCCACAGCCCCACTTCTGGCTTTTTGTTGGTTCCATGGAGAGAAGATTCTCACCAGCTTTGGGCTGGCTTCGATCTTTGATCCTCAGATCTTTGCCTCCCAAGTAGCCAGGATGTCAGGTGGGAGCCTGAGCCAGAGGTGATGGGCACCAGAGCCTTTCTTTTCAGCTTCTGTTTATCTCATGTCAACTAGCAATCCCTAGATAAAATAGTCAGTTACAGGGGATCAAGTTCCTCTCCTAGGTTTGTTAATCCAAGGAGATATAGTGTCTTTGGGAAAGGCTAGTTTGAGTTGGCCTAGATGAGTGTGTGTTTGTGTGTGTGTGTGTGTGTGTGTGTGTGTGTGTGTGTGTGTGTGAGCATGTGTGCGTGATAGACACAGAGAGAGAGAGAGAGAACGTATGAGTTTCAGCAATACCTACCCCCATCACTGTAACGCCTCATCCTCCCAATGGTGAATACATCCAGGATCTCCACCCCAAGGAAGGTGGGTAGGGGGAGGGTATGTAAGGTCACATAGAATGGGATGATCGGAATTCTATCCAGCAACTGAAGCCTGGAGAGATTAAGGAGAGAAGGATAGGTTTAGATGAACAATAAGGGAAGCCCCTTGCCTTTGGCTACAAGTACCAGAAAGATAACCAAACCCATCCTTTTTGGTAGTAAGATAACAGGTGCCACTATTCATTTCATTATTTTTTTTTTGAGTCCTAAGGCTTGGATTGAGGGCCTCAGTGTCGTCCCTGAGCTTTTTTTACTCAAGGCTAAGGCTCTACCACTTGAGCCACAGCACCACATCTGGCTTTTTCTCCTGTGTGGGGTGGAGTAGGTTTATGGGAAGTAAGAATCTCACAGACTCTACTGGTGGGCTGGCTCTGAGTCAAAATCATCAGACCTCAGCCTCCAGAATAGCCAGGATGGTGGGCAGTAGCCACTGGCACCTGACCAGTACCATCTATTCATAATCCCTTATGGCCAGTGCCGGGAAACTCATATTGCACCCCCCTTGTCCTGAGTGGGAAGCCGACATGGATGGATATGATACTTCCAACAGCCTAACTACCTTTGAGCATTGTTCTGGATCAGTCTGATGACAGCTTCCTCCTTATCCACAGCAATGACTTGACTCTGTCACAAGATCAAATGTCACCCAAGTGGTGTCAGGTCTTTCCTCTGCAGACCTCCCCTCCTCCTTGAAATGACACACCATAGCAAAGCAAAGTAGACATGGAGTGAATTCATTTCCTTATAATCAGGGTTTGGCCAGACAAGTGGCTGTGAGTATCCTAGGACCGGGATCTAGCTGGGTGGGGGGGAAATGAGACATCTCCTTGTCCACTTTCCTTTAACCATCTTAAAAGAGGATAGTGGGGAAGAATTCACAGGACGGACGGACAATGGATAACCATCAGGGTCCAGGGAGCTAGTTCAACAGGCTGAGTAAGACAGTTTCTGACCCAGAGCACACCGCCAGAATGAGATGGCAAGCTTGGGTCCCATTCACATGGGGATGCTGGGCCACTTCCTCCATCACCCATTTAACCAGTTCCTAGCTGTGAAAGAGACACACACACACACACACATACAGAGGGAGAGAGGGAGAGAGAGAGAGAGAAAGACAGAATTACACTTTAGCTTTGTGTAGGTAGCCCAGGACTATAATGTGTACTACACAGGAGGCTGAGATATTAAGATATTGGTTCATAGTCAGCCAAGGCATTTGTGAGATTCTTATCTCCAATGAACCAACAGAAAGCTGGAAGTAGCACTGTGGCTCAAGTGGTAGAGTGCTAGCTTTGAGCTGAGGAACCCTTGGACAGCCCCCAGGCCCAAAGTTCAAACCCCACGACTGACAAGAAGTGGGCTTCTGACCACAAGTAGTGGACTGAATAGGACCCATCCTCCTAGGGAGCATAGCAGTGAAGTTAGGCTGAGCATCCTCTCAGCGTGGGGTCATAAGTATGTCACCCAGGTTCTCTGTGTTCTGTTTTCCCCAGCTGCAAAATTGAACACAGTGAAGGAATCCCTTCCTCATTGGGATAGGGTAAGGATCAAAGAGAAACATGTTTTGTTTCATAATCCCTTACCTATAATACCATAAATAACAGGCCCCATTTGAGCCCGTCCTGGGTATCTTCCTGTCATATGCTCACAGAATTTCCAACAACCATATCTGACAGCTGCTCCCCTTTTGCCTAGCCCTGTCCTGGAGATCCCCCTGTATTGATCCCTTGTTTTCTTACAACTGTCCCGGGAGGAGACTGAGGTATGATGGTCAAGGCCCAACCCAGAACTTCATCTGTGGTCAAGAATCGGCTGCCGTGGACTGAGTTTGGGACAACCCATCTTAACTGCTGACTGAGAGTGGTGCTACATGTCTAGCATCCCAACTATAGATGACCAGGCATGGTGGTGCATAACTATCACAGGAGGACCGCCGTCCAGCTCAGCTTGAGAATATATTGAGTCTCTATCTCGGAAACGCCCAAGACAGAAAGGCTTGACTCACATGGTAGAGGACCTGACTGGTAAGCCTAAAGCCTTGAGTTCAAACCCTAATATGCCAAAAAGAATCAAAGGCCTGGTGCCAGAGGATCATGCCTATAATCGTAGCTACTCAAGAGGCTGAGATCTGAAGATCACAGTTCAAGATTTAAAAAAAGGTTGGCCTCCCCCAACAGACATCATTATGAAAAGACCCAGAGTCTCACCCAAGCCAATACGCTTCATACTAACAGGGCTTGCATACTTCCTAAGGGCTGGACACGCTCTCTGTCCCCCAGGAGAGCCACAGTCTGTGGGCCCCACCACTAGGTCCTCCAAAGATCTCCCTGCATTCAAGCAGGCCCAAGGTAGTAGACAGTTGCAGGGCATACAGATTCCTTGGTCTTATAATTTGACGGTGCTGAGCCCCATCAAGCATCTCACCCTTCCAGGGCACCAGACCTCTGCCACAATTCCCATGTACATCCCACCCCCAAAGATAGCAGGCAGAAAATACCAAAGGGTCCAGTGCTCCTTGTTACAACCCATTTCTACACACACACACACACACACACACACAACACACACACAAAGCTGGCAAAAGTGTCTCTCATGTCTGTCATCCGAGCTACTCAGGAGGCTGAGTTCTGAGGATCATGGTTCAAAGCCAGCCCAAGCTCTTATCTACAGGGAACCACCAAATATTCTGAGATGGAGCTGTGGCTCCAGTGTCAGAGTACTAGCTTTGAGAACAGAAGATCAGGTACAGCACCAACGCCCTGAGTTCAAAGTTCAGGTGTTCTACCTCCAAACACACACAGACACAGACAGAGACACAGACACACACACACACACACACACACACACACACACACACACACACACACACACACATACACACACTGCCAAAGGCTTCAGCAGGCCCTGAGAACAGAACCATGATCTCCATCCATTAGGATCACATCCCACCCCGGAGAAGGTGTCACTACAGACCTCAGATCCAATGTGGACAAAACATTGAACTTCTCACATATCTGGAATGGCTCATAGCCCAGCATGGCATTTCCTACTGTACACTCTGCTATGAGGAAAAGTTAGCCACATCTTTTTTTGTTTTTGGTCATGAGGTTTGAAGTCTGGGCCAGGGCGCTGTCCCTCAGCTCTTCACCTGAAGGTGACCACTCTCGCACTTGAGCCAAAACACCATTTCTTGTACTCTGGTGGTCCACTGCACATCAAGTCAAACAGATGTTTCTGCCTAAGCTGGCTTGGAACCACGGTATTCACATCTCAGCATTCTGAGTAGCTAGGTTCACAGTCGAGAGCCACCAGTGGCTTCCAGCTTCAGAAACCTTCAAATAACCAGAGGAAACCCATTTATCAGGCAAAAAAACTTCTTGTAACCCTTCATTTCAGACTTTGTCACCCAGCATCCAAATCCATCCTGCAATGGAGAGAATACAGACACAACAATCCCAACCCTGCACCCATTGGCTCACTCCCTGCCTGCCATAGGCCATGTCCTCTTGAAGCTGTGGATTCAAACTGGGGTAAACTTAAAGAATTCTTAGAAATGTCTCTACAGTTGGGCCAGCACCTGGTCACCCAAACACTGAATCCCCACGCGCGGCCACCCCACCCACACCTCCAGCATGCTTTGGAGGCAATGATGTTTTACTTTGTGAGTTGTAGGACTTGAACTCTGGGCCGGGGTGCTGTCCCTGAGCTTTTAAGCTCAAGGCCAGCACTCTAATACTTGAGTCACAGAACACTTCTGCTTTCCTGGAAGTTCGTTGGAGATAAGTCTCAACATCTTTTCTGCTCAGGATGGCTTTGAACACTGATCCTCAGATCTCAGCTCCTGAGTACCTAGGATGACAGCCATGAGCTACGGACACCTGGCCAAAGATACTTTTACATGCCTTTCATCCTATCCCCTCAAGGAGACTGAGGTCTGAGGACTGCAGTTGGATGCCAAAATTGGCAGCAAAATCCATGAGAACTCTATCACAATTTAAGCACACAAAAAAGTTGGAAGTGGAGCTGTGGTTCAAATGGTAGAATGCTAACGTTGAGCATCAAAGACAAGGAATAGGACACAGTCCCCAGTTTCAAGCTTTTTCTAGCAAAAACCCACCCAAGAAAGGGAAACAGGTGGATATACGGGAGCTCAAAGCTCACACATAATACTCAAGCCTCCCAAAACAGACCCCCATCCTGCTCTGATTGTGTAGATTCTATGGCCCCCATCATGACAGTCTCAGATAGGAGTGACCATGCACCAAGTGAGGACATTCAAGTACAATCTCATACTGAAGATCCCTTGACCTTATCAAAGACTCAGGATCTCTCACTGTCCTGCCTCCACACTGGGCAGTTAGGTGAGGTCTAGTTATCCAACCACAGGATGTGGGAACAAAAGGATTTCTTGGTCATGGGATCCAGACTGGAGGGTTCTAGGTCACTCTCTCTCAGGAAGGACAAAGGAGCCAATCCATCCCAGCAATGTTCCTGGGTTGTGAATATCCTCAAAGAAACAACCCTGCCCAGAGCCCAGTGCCTCTGGTTTTCCCACCAACTTCTACCAACCCAGCACCACCTTCAGGTGACCCTCTCTGAATCCCAGATCTGCCATCTAGACTAAAGGTTGAACCAGCAAAGAGACCTACCTCTCCCAAAGGGAATGGCAGTCATGGGGTCTTAGCACCCCCTAGAGGAAGTCTCAGGGAAAACAGGGGTCCTGACTCTCGTCCTCATTCCCTGGCTGTACTGTGCCAGTGGCCAGCTTACCTCGGTCTCTGGTGAAGGAATGAACACTAAGGGTATCATCTTCACATTGAGTCCTCAAAATTTCCAGTTCTCCAGGATGTACTGCTCAGGCATCATTCAAGTGATGACAGCCAGGTGATCACTGCTGGACCCATGGCACGAGGACGTTGAATATCCATGTGACTGGGTCAAAAGCTCTATCACTGATGGTCTAGGTTGTCAGGCAAGGTCATGGGTCCAATGTTCTGACACACCTGATGTGGGATGCTCAGGCATCATTCAGGTGATGACAGCCAGGTGATCAGTGGTGAACCCAAGGCACCAGGACATTTAATATCCATGTGACTGGGTCAAAAGCTCTATCACTGCTGGTCTAGGTTGTCAGGCAAGGTCATGGATCCAAGGTCCTGACACACCTGATCTAGGATGGACCTCCCTCTTCATCTTTCTTCTTATAACTTGCCGCCAACCCTCTTGAGACTCCCTTACCTGAACACCTCCCTAGCCCTTGGACACTTTCTTCTTATCTGACCAGAAAATAAACTGTGTGGGGCCTAGAGAGATTGAAACTTGGAGACACACCCTTAGCCCTCCAGTCTACCCAAGGCTGCTTAATTCTGCAATCAGCAACAACACAGCTCCTGGATGTCATGAAGTTGCTGAGGGGTCAGTGGCTTGGTCCTACATAGTGGCTTTAGGCTTTGAAACTGTCCCCACAGAGATTGTGAATGGCTGGCTCCCTTCATCCAGGGACTCCAAACCAAGGTTTGCATGTTCTCTCTTCTTCTTTCCCATCATCTTTTTCTCCATCCATCCTTCCCTCCTCTCTCTCTTTCCTTTCTCTCTCTCACTGCTGGGCCTTGAATTTGGAGCCTGGGTGCTACGCCTGAGCCTTTTTACTCAAGACCAACAGGCTTGAGCCACTCATCCACTTTTAGCGGTTTCTTTTTGGTGGTTAGTTGGAGATAAGGGTCTTACAAGCTCTCCTGCCTGGCCCATCTCAGCCTTCTAAGTAGCTAGGATGACAGGTGTGAAGCACCGGATCCAGCTCAAACCAAGGTTTCTTCACCTACTGTGGAACCAGAACTAGAACCTTTCATTGTCTATGACCCACCAAGCCTTGTGCACACTGTAACGATTTGTTGGATAAATAAACGAGTGTGTGTTTCTGACAATACTACCGAAAATTCCCATCTGACAAAGGCAAGCATGCTTGAGGTGAGGTAGGGGTGGGGGAGGTTTCCAAGCCTGATGTAGCTCTCCCACAGTTCTCCGTCATCCCTCTTCCCGCCCTACTGGTGCCACCACACTTAACTGTTTTGACTCAGAGCACGCGAGCCACGATGGACTTGCTGATTCTGGGGGCTCTGGATGCATCTCTTCTCAAAGATCTCTGTCCAGGTGTTAAAGAGCCTGCGGTAAGGTGAGGGCGTGGCTCAAGGAGAATCCTCTTCTCCCCGAGGGGCCAGACAGGATGGTCCACCACATCCGGACCCCATGTTTGAAGTTGCAGAGAAAGGATTCTCGAGGCATCCCGGGTCTAGAATCTTCCAGATTCCAGTGCAGGAGCTGAAAAATCATCTCTGCTCACAGCTGGCAGGCTGGGAATGGTGAGGTCACAAGCTCTGCTCCCCACGAAGTCCTCAACTGTGGTTGTCACCCTAAGGATAGCCAGAAGAAATCTGCAGCTGCTCGAGAAACGCAGTCTAGTCACAATATTTATACCAGGAGATGATTTGGCTTGGAAACTCTACCTGTGCCAGGTTGAAAGTCATTGTTTGGCAGCTGAAACCCTCCGTCTAATTTGACCCATAATTCCAGGCATTAGTGGAAATTGCCAGTTTAAAGAAAAAATCCTGGAATAGCTGGCATTTCAGTTGTACCATTTAAACTTAAAGGTTTCCAAAGTCAGTGGTCCCCTTTTCTTTCCAGACAACGTACAGCAGGTTACAGAAACTGGCATTCGGCGAGCCTAAGCTAATTGTCACGTCCCAATACTAAGCAGGCTCCAGCAAGGGGAAGGTACTTGGTTACCACTGCCCAGCTGGAAAGGTCCCTCAAGGGACACAGATTGGAGTCTGCAGGACTCCAGGGAGGACTGCCAACTGGTACGCTGCCCTGGGAGGGAACCCACTCCACCAGTGGCGGCCCAGAGCCGCCTGCCCAGATGCCCACGGACACTGTCATTGCAAGGGATAAGGTTCCCCTCTCACCCTCTCTCATGGTGAACCATATGCCCTGTCACTCTGTTTACCACTTCCCAGTCCCTCCTAGCTTCATAGCCCCTGCTCTACTCCCCCCTTCTCATTCCCTAATTGTTTGGCAGTCACATTCCCAACCCTCGAATTAGCTCTAACTCTATACACCAGAGCAGAGTGTGTGACTGGAAGAGTGCCGCTGTGGTCACACTCTCCTCAGGAGCTTCTGGCTGAAGACAGAAGGACAGGTGTCCACTCTGACCTGCGATTCACACAGGCCTCCTAGGGGAGACCCAAGCAGGCCCAGCAGCTACTGTGGGCTACAGGAAAGGGGGAAGAGAGAGGTGGAAAGAGGCGGAAAGGAACATCTATTGAAACCTTCCTCAAAGGAGCAATGAAACTGAAAACAAAAATTGTCCCTGGGCTCGAACTTGGCATTGATGACTAAAAAACTATATACAGACACACAAAATGCTTCTGCTCTTTTTAGACACAGTGACTTAAATATGATTTCATTGTTCTCATCTCCCTGCACTCCCAACACACAGAAACACACAAACACCCACCCACCCACACACACACACACACACACACACACACACACACACACACAAACCAATCCTGACTGGTGACAGAAGACTCTTCCATGCAGTACCTGCAATTTACCAACTGATCACTCATCTGAGCACAGTCAGGTTGTACAAAGAGAATGATGATCTGTCTCTGTCTCTGTCTCTGTTTCTCCCTCTCTACCTCTCCCTCTCTCACTCATACACACAGAAACACACAGACTCACACAGACTCTGAGCAGTGCCTCTCCTGTGTTTGTCAGTTCTTCATGTGGAAGCTGGAGACTGGGGGTTCCCAGGGGCTCTCACCCAAGAGGAACACCGTTCTAATAACAAAGAATCACCTTGCCTCTCCCATTCTCCAGGGCCAGAACCTTCCTCTTGGGAACAACCAGCCTTGACTCCCCATTCACCAAAACCCTAGGCCAGGATGCTGGATGAAGTAGTCCCCAGACAGGTGGCTTCTCATAGCCGGGACAGATAATAAGCAGGGGGTCATGGTGCCCTGAGAGGGGTGTCCAACCTGTGGTGGAGGTGGTGTTGGGGAAATGGATGGGGTCCTAAATGCTCCATATATGGATGGACTCCCTACTTCCAGCCTAGATGTTTCTGGGCGTTTTGGGGCATGCTTGGGGAGGACGAGGAGACCAGATGGACTCGCAGCACTAGCAGATGCTGGCAGAGCTGGGAACTGTGATCACCCTGTGAGGACTGATGATAGCTGGGGTGGGGTGGGACAGACCAGGTATGGGGAGAGAGGGGGTGTGTTCCTCCCAGATATTCATCTTCTATCTGACCCCCGTGCCCAAAACTCTGTAGTGCGCTCTTCTGGCACCCTCCTCAGGTGAATGGGTGACTGAGCACACAGGACAAGGGCTAATCCAGCAAGGGAGCCTATCTTCTGCATCCAACACCTCCATCCCCAGAAAAAAGGAAAAGACCCGAGAAGGCAGGATTGGGGGTGCTGCTCCCCACCTCTGCCTGAAGCCACCAGGTCCCCACTAGGGAGAGGAAGGGTGTAGATGTGAGGCTGTGTGGCTCCATTACTCCAGGCCAGGGGCTGTCTGGCGCCCCCTCCTCACCCAATACTGCATCTCCCCATTTCCTAGTGTGGCTCTAGGCAGAGTACTTTCCAGTGGGCTCCTGAGGGTCTCCCTATGTCGAGGTGGCCTATAATTCTTTAGAACAGCCTTTGCCTACTGAGCAGGCCTCTGTATCAGAGAAGGGTCGCGCCTTGGCGTATAGAAGTCATCAGGTCATCAGAATAGCATCTCTCATGGGTGCAGTGTGCATATGAGCAGTAAACTGACATCTCAGACCATGGTTCTGGGTCAAGAGGGGCAGGAGCTGAAAGATGGCACCACAGGTAATGCCCACACAGGTATCACAAGAGTGTGAAAATGTCAAGTATACAGTGGACAGGTGTTGAGTTGGGCTCATGAAAGGCTCATAGGTTCAGGAATCCACAGCTGGCTGGCTCTGCTGTTTGTACCAGTTTCTATGCCTGGACTCCCAGGCCTCAGAGCCCTGCTTTCCTCACCAGTGCTTGGGGGCAGATGAAGGTCTGCAATAGTGGGCCAACTACAAAGGAGCATCCATAGTGTCCTTCTCTTGGTCCTGGATGGACCTGTGCCTGGATGGAGGAGCAGGTTCCATGGAACTTACTGCCATGGCCCAGACCCCTCAGCCCAAGAAAGACTTAGACAAAAACCACTTGATCTGCCTGGAGAGTTTACTGTGACTATGCCTCAGGATTGCCCCCAATTTTGCTCAGCTGATAATTACCACCTTCCTCATTGTATGTGTGCATGTGTGTGTGAGTGTGTGTCTGTGTATTTGTGTATGTACACACGGGCGCTTGAGTGCGGGTGAATCTTGGTACTACGGTTTGAACTCAGGGCCCGGGCTCTGTCCCTGAGTTTTTTCATTCAGGGCTAGCACTCTACCACTTGAAATTTTCTTCCAGCTTTCAGGTGGTTATTTGCAGAACAGGGTCTTACAGACTTTTCTAGCTGGGCTGCCTCTGAATGACAATCCTCAGATCTCAGCCTCCTGAGGAGCTAGGAATAAGAGAGAATGAGCTATTAGCATCTATCTGGCCACACTTTCCTTCTTGGTTAAAACAGAGGACCTCTCTCCCAGCCAAGCACTCATCAAGAGCTACCCCTCCTACCCCAGGCTTCAGAAGAAACATAACCCCCCCCCCCCCCGAGGACAAAGAAATGGGATCAGGTTTGAGCTTTATGTACTCCACATAGTCAGGAGATGCTGGGAGCTAATGTGGAGGCCAGAAATCTAGGCCAGAGCAAGTAGACAGCTGTTAGAATAGAAGAGCATGTGTAAAGACATCCTTAAAACTCGGTGTCAGTGCCTCATGCCTATAATCCTAGCTACTCAAGGCTGACACCTGAGGATCAATCAAGATTCAAAGCTAGCCTGGGCAGACTCTTCTTTCCAATGAGGCACCAAAACTCTGGGAAGCAGAGCTACCCTAGTCCAAGTGGTACAACACCAACCTTGTGAAAAAAGCTAAAGGATACCACCTAGGTTCTGAGATCAAGCCCCGGTAGAAACACACACACACACACACACACACACACACACACACACACACACACACATGCCTGCACCCATTAACATCCTCAGCAGTTGCCAATGGCTCATACCAGCAATGCCAGCTACTCAACATCCTGAGCTCTTAGGACAGCAGCTAGAAGCCAGCCCAGGCAGGAAAGTCTGTGAGACTCTTCTCTCTACTAAACTACTGAAAAAGGTGAAAGGTGAGCTCTAATTCAAGTGGTAGAGTGTTAGCTCAGGGACAGTGCTAGGCCGCGAGTTACAGTTCTCAGACTTTTGTTTTTGTTGTTTTTGTCTTTAATAGACACCATTTGCTATCCCCACCCACAGCGGCCATAAATCTAGATTTTGGTCGTCCTAGATTTCACTTCCACTCCTGCCACTTCCAAAGCACTGCCACAAGTGGCCGGTGTATAGCCAGCACTGGGTTAAGAAGTAAACTTGCACAAGGGGGACATAGCCAGGTCAATGCTATGTCAGCGATCAGGCTCAAGTTGGCCAAAGCCACTGGCAATCACCCTTCCCCTACTCCACTGCCAGCCTGATGAGAGGGATGTGCAGCCAGAGACCCAGCTGAGGAAAAGAACAGGACATTGCATGACTGAGTCCCACCCCTCCAGAAGCAGAGGAGAACCTATGCCAGCTGGCCCTGCTGACCAGAATCCCCTGGAGGCAGCCAAAGATATGGACAGCCAGACTGGGCCCCAAAGCAAAGCTGGAATATGCAGGTCTCTGGTAATTTAGGAGTCATTGTAAACCCTGATAAGGGGCTAAAGGCAAAACCTTTAGCCTCCTTGGAGGAGGGGCACAATCCGAGGTCAGGAAGAGGCAGACAGGCACCCAGAAAGGAAAGAAAGATAAGAAAAAATACACACACACACACACACACACACACGAGTAATTTAAGGCCTCAGTAGGCCCAGAGCAATGGAACATCCCAATCCCCCAGAAGATAGCACTACCATTCTCAGACCAACTGTATACAAAACTCAGAGCCTCTCACACATCTGCAATGGTTCATAACACAGCATGGCATCTCCTACTATACACACCACTATGCAGAAAACTCAGCTACCTATTTTTTTGGTTGTTGGTCATGGGGTTTGAACTTTGGGCATGGGCACAGTCCCACAGATCCTCAGCTGAAGGTGCATGCTCAACAACTGGAGCCAAAGCATCACTTCCGGTTTTCTGGTGGTTCACTGGAGACAAAGAATCACAGACTGTCCTTCCCAAGCTGGCTTTGATATGAAAACTTCAGATCTCAGCCTCCTGAGTAGCTAGGATGACTGTTGTGAGCCACTGGCAGCACCCGGCTTCAGCCACACTCTTACATCCAGGGGAAACCCAACTTGTCAGGCTATGAACCACACGCAACCCTTCACTTCAGACTTTGACACCAGCATCCAAAACCATTCTGGCATGCATGGAGAGAATATAATTGACACTACCCTCCAAACCCCTGCTCCCATTTGCCCACTCCCTGCCTAAGACAGGCTATGCCCTCTGGACTTCTTGTTAAGGCAACACGCACCCCGCTGTCACTTCACAATGGGGCAAAAACGGAGAGTTCTTAGAAATGTCTATACACTAAGGCCAGCACCTGGTCTTCCAACTCCAGCACCCCCACTCCTTCACCATCTCTTGCAGGCAAGGGGTGTCTTTATTTCTTGTTTGTTTGTTTGTTTGTTTTGGCTGAAAGGCTTGAACTCAGGTCTTGGGTACTGTCCCTGATGATGATTTTTGCTCAATGCCAGTGTTCTACCATTTGAGCCACGGTGCCACTTCTGGTTGAAGCTTGGAGATGGGACTCTCATGGGACTTTCCTGCCTGGGCTGGGAAAAGAGAGCCTCTGGATCTCAGTCTAACTGAGTAGCCAGGATGACAGTCATGAGCCACCAGTGTACAGATTATGGTATCTCATTCTTTAGAATTTCCACCAAGTGCTCCTGTAGACACTACCACCTAGACAACAAAGGGAGTCTCAGAATCTGGGTAGGGACATGGGCATTAAAGAGCTCCCTCCAAATCACTTCCCCTCTCTAAGCTCCTATCTGCCTCCTCTTGATGGCCTGGTCATTCCGGAACAGATCAGACCAATTAGGATTTCTGGATCCTGCCCCGTATCCCCCCGCCCCACCACACTGGTACCTGAGGATTTCTGGGGCCAGCTGCTGCATGTCCCGGTAGAAGATGTTGGGAGGGTTGCTGATAACTGGGTCCAGGAGTGCCCAGGACAGAAGGAGTGTCCATCTCCCCTCTGTCAAAGGAGAGACAAAGCATGTATGCATCTACTAAGAGCTACAGGGCAGAGCCATCCACCTGTCACCAAGGTCACTTGGAGTGCTGTTTTATGTTGACAGTCCTGGGACTTTACCTCAGGGCCAAGGCCTTGTCCCCAAGCTTCTTTTGCTCAAGGCCAGTGGTTTTCTACCTGATCCCCGGAGCAACTTCCAGCTTTTTCTGTGTATGTATGTGGGACCACAGGAATCAAACCAAGGGTTTCATGTGTGCTAGGTGAGCCCACTACTGCTAAGACACAATCACAACCCTGCATAGCTGTTCTCCTTTTACCCCTCAGGCCTGTTGCGGGACAGTCCTGCACATCTGTACCGAGTTTCTCACCAGCAGCCCTGGCTGGAAATGAACTCAATCTGCTATGTTGTCCTTTACTTACAGCATCTTTGCTCTCTATGTTTCCTATCACATCCTCCTTGTTAAGATCCTCGTTCAAGTGCTGGGTTTAATACTTCCAACAGTCTACCTACCTTTGAACATCATTCTTGATCAGTCTGATGACAGCTTCCTCCTTATCCACAGCAATGACTTGGCTCTGTCACAAGAACAAATGTCCCCCAAGAGGAGTCAGTACTGGGGTCATTCCTCTGCACACCGCTGCTCCTCCCTGAAACGACACACAACACAAAAGTGAAGTAGATATGGAGTGAATTCATTTTCTTATAACCAGGGTCTTGCCAGATAAGTAGCGGTGAAGATCAGAGGCCCGAGATCTAGCTTGGTGGGGGGAAAACAAGATGCCTCCTTGTCCTGGGAAGGACTCATGGGACGGAGAGACAATGAAAAACCATCAGGGTCTAGCTCAGGCACAGAGGGGCTTACCTCAGGGAGCTAGTTCAACAGGCTAAGCTAGACAGCTTCTGACCCAGAGCCCACATCCAGAATGAGGCGGCAACCTTGGCTCCCAGCCACATGGGGATGCTGGGCCACTTCCGCCAGCACCCTTTTAAACAGTGACTGGGAGAGAGAAAGGGAAAGAGACAGAGAGAGAGAAAGGGAGAGAGAGCAAGAGAGGGGTGAGAAGAAGAGGGAGAAGGAAAGAGAGAGAGAGACATACAGAGAGAGAGAGAAAGTCAGAATTACACTTTAGCTGGGTGCATGTGGCACAGGACTATAATGTGAACTACACAGGAGGCTGAGATATTAAGATATTGGTTCATAGTCAGCCCAGGCAGGAACATTTGTGAGACTCTTATCTCCAAAGATCCACCAGAAATCCGGAAGTGGTACTGTGGCTCAAGTGGTAGAGCACTAGCCTTGAGCTGAGGAACTTGTGGACAGCACCCAGGCCCAGAGTTCAAGCCTCACCACTGACAAGAAGTGGACTTATGACCACAAGTAGTGGATGGAATAGTACCCATCGTCCTAGGAACCATGGTAGGGAAATTAGTCCGAACTTCCTATCTGCTGGCGGTCATAAGGATTCATCCGGCTGATCCATGCTATGTTTTCCACAGCTGCAAAACTGAGCACAATGAAGGATCCCCTTCCTCATTGGGATAGGGTAAGGATCAAAGAGAGACCTGTTTTGTTTCATAATCCGATACGTGTCCCATGATAAATAAGCGGTACCATCTGAGGCATTTTTGGGTATCTTCCTGTCATATGCCACAGAATTTGCAACAACCATATCTGATGGCTGCTCCCCCTTTGCCATGCCTTGTTCAAGAGATCCCCTTGTAATGACCCCTTGTTTCCTTACAACTGTCCCGGGAGGAGACTGAGATCTGATGGTTGAGGCCCAACCGAGAGCTTCATCTGTGGTCAAGAATCGGCTGCCGTGGACTGAGTTTGGGACAACCCATCTAAACCGCTGACTGAGGGTGGTGCTACATGTCTAGCATCCCAACTACAGATGACCAGGAATGATGGTGCACATCTGTCACAGGAAGACCGCTGTCCAGCTCAGCTTGAGCACATATTGATTCTCTGTCTCGGAAATGCCGAAGACAGAAAGCCTTGGCTCACCTGGTAGAAGACCTGACTGGTAAACCTAAGGCCTTGAGATCAAACCCTAATATACCAAAAAGAATCAAAAGCATGATGGCAGAAGACCATGCCTATAATCCTAGCTACTCAAGAGGCTGAGATCTGAAGATCACAGTTCAAGATTTAAAATAGGGTTGGCCTCCCCCATCAGACATCATTATGAAAAGACCCAGAGTCTCACCCAAGCCAATGTGCTCCATACTAACAGGGCTTGCATCCTTCCTAAATGCTGGCCACGCTCTCTGTCCCCCAGGAGAACCACCCCTGTGGGCCTCACCCCTAGGTCCTCCCAAGCTCCCCCTTCCACCAACCAGGCCCAAGGTAGTAGACAGTTGCAGGGCATACAGATCCCTTGGTCTTATAATTTGACGGTGCTGCATCCCCATCAAGCATCTCACCCTTCCAGGCCCCCAGAGCTCAGCAACAATGCCCATGTACCTCCCCCAAAGATAACAAGCAGACAATACCAAAGGGTCCAGTGCTCCTTGTTACAAACCGTTTCTACACTCACGCACACACACACACAACACACACAAAGCTGGCAAAAGTGGCTCATGTCTGTCTTCCTAGCTATTCAGGAGGCTGAGGTCTGAGGATCATGGTTCAAAGCCAGCCCAGGCTCTTATATACAGTGAACCACCAAATATTCAGAGGTGGAGCTGTGGCTCAAGTGTCAGAGTACTAGCTTTGAGAACAGAAGATCAGGTACAACACCTACGACCTAAGTTCATAACCCAGGTCTTCTATCTCTAAACACACACAGACACAGAGACAGACAGAGAGACAACCACACACACATACACACACACAGACACACAAACACAGACACAGACACACACACACACACCCAGCCAAAGGCTTCAGCAGGCCCTTAGAACAGAACCATGATCTCCATCCATTAGGACCACATGCCACCCCGGAGAAAGTGGCCCTACAGTCCTCAGATCCAATGTGGACAAAACATTGAACTTCTCACATATCTGGAATGTCTCGTAGCCCAGCATGGCATTTCCTACTGTACACTCTGCTATGTGGAAAAGTTAGCCACATCTTTTATTGTTGTTGGTCATGAGGTTTGAAATCTGGGCCAGGGCGCTGTCCCTCAGCTCTTCACCTGAAGGTGACCACTCTCCCACTTGAGCCAAAACACCATTTCCTGTACTCTGGTGATCCATTGCACATCAAGTCTCACAGACTTTTCTGCCCAAGCTGGCTTGGAACCACGGTCTTCACATCTCAGCCTTCTGAGTAGTTAGGCTGGCAGTCATGAGCCACCGGTGGCTTCTGGCTTCAGAAACCTTCATATAACCAGAGGAAACCCATCTTATCAGGCCACAAGCTTCTTGTAACCCTTCATTTCAGACTTTGTCAGCCAGCATAAAAATCCATCCTTCAATGGAGAGAATACAGACACAACTATTCCAACCCTGCACCCATTGGCTCACTCCCTGCCTGCCATAGGCCACGTCCTCTTGAAGCTGTGGATTCACACTGGGGCAAACTTGAAGACTTGTTAGAAATGTCTCTACAGTGGGGCCAGCACCTGGTCACCCAAATACTGAATCCCCACGCCTGGCCACCCCAACCACACCTCCACCATCCTTTGAAGGCAAAGATGTTTCACTTTTCTCAGTTGTGGGATTGAACTCAGAGCCTGGGTGCTGTCCCTGAGCTCTTAAGCTAAAGGCCAGCACCCTAATACTTGAGCCACAGCAACACTTCTCATTTTCTGGAAGTTTGTTGGAGATAAGTCTCAGCATCTTTTCTGCCCAGGCTGGCTTTGAACCCTGATCCTCAGATCTCAGCTCCTGAGTACCTAGGATGATAGCCATGAGCTACTGGCACCAGGCCAAAGATACTTTTACATGCCTTTCATCCTATCCCCTCAAGGAGACTGAGGTCTGAGGACTGCAGTTGAATGCCACCATTGGCAGCAAAATCCATGAGAACGCTTTATCTCAAATTAAACACACAAAAATGTTGGAAGTGGAGCTGTGGCTCAAATGGTAGTGTGCTAACTTTGAGCATCAAAGACAAGGGATAGGACACAGTCCCTAGTCTCAAGCTTTTTCTAGTAAAGACCCACCCAAGAAAGGGAAACAAGTGGACATACAGGCGCTCAAAGCTCACACATAATACTCAAGCCTCCCAGAACAGACCCCATCCTGCTCTGCTTGTGTCGATTCTACATCTCACATCATGGCAGTCTCAGATAGGACTGGCCATGCACCAAGTGAGGACATTCAAGTACAATCTCATGCTGAAGATCCCTTGACCTTATCAAAGACTCAGGATCTCTCACTGTCCTGCCTCCACACTGGGCAGTGAGGTGAGGTCTAGTTATCCAACCACAGGATGTGGGAACAAAAGGATTTCTTGGCCAAAGGATCCAGACTGGAGGGCTCTAGGTCCCTCTCTCTCGAGAAGGAGAAAAGAGCCAATCCATCCCAGCAATGTTCCTGGGTTGTGAGTATCCTCAAAAAACCAACCTGCCCAGAGCTCTGTGCCTCTGGTTTTCCCACCAACCTCTAAACAACCCAGCGCCACTTTCAGATGGCCCTCTCTGAACCTCAGATCTCCCATCTAGACTAAAGGCTGAACTAGCAAAGAGACCTACCTCAGCATATGCGAATGGCAGTCATGGGGTCCTAGCACCCCCTAGAGGAAGTCTCAGGGGCAACAGGGGGCCTGACACCTGTCCTCATTCCCTGGCTGTACTGTGCCAGTGGCCAGCTTACCTCTGTCTCTAGTGAATGAATGAACACTAAGGGTATTATCCTCACATTGAGCCCTCAAAAGTTCCAGTTCTCAAGGATGTACTGTTCAAGCATCATTCAGGTGATGACAGCCAGGTGATCAATGGTGAACCCACAGCATGGGGATGTTCAATATCCATGTGACTGGGTCAAAAGCTCTATCACTGATGATCTAGGTTGTCTCAAGGTCATGGGTCCATTGTTCTGACACACCAGACTTGGGATGATCAGGCATCATTCAGGTGACGACAGCCAGGTGATCAGTGGTGAACCCAAGGCACCAGGACTTTTAATATCCATGTGACTGGGTCAAAAGCTCTACCACTGATGGTCTAGGTTGTCAGTCAAGGTCATGGGTCCAATGTCCTGACACACCTGACCTGGGATACTCCTCTGTCTTCATCTTCCTTCTTATCCCTTGCCCCAAACCCTCTTGAGACTCCCTCGCCTCAACACCTCCCTAGCCCTTGGACATTTTCTTCTTATCTGACAAGAAAATAAACTGTGTGGGGCCTAGAGAGATTGAAACTTGGTGACATACCCTAAGCCCTCTGGTCTACCTAAGATTGCTTAATTCTGCAGTCAGCAACAACACAGCTCCTGGATGTCATGGAGTTGCTGAGGGGTCAGTGGCTTGGTCCTACATACTGGCTTTAGGCTTTGAAACTGTCCCCACAGAAATTGTGAATGGTTGGCTCCCTTCATCCAGGGACTCCAAACCGAGGCTTGCATGTTCTCTCTTCTTCCTTCCCTTCATCTTTTTCTCCTTCCATCCTTCCCCCCTCTCTCTCTTTCCTTTCTCTCTCTCACTGCTGGGCCTTGAATTTGGAGCCTGGGTGCTGCCCCTGAGCCTTTTTACTCAAGACCAACAGGCTTGAGCTACTCATCCACTTTTAGCGTTTTCTTTTTGGTGGTTAGTTGGAGATAAGGGTCTTACAGGCTCTCCTGCCTGGCCCTTAGGCCACGATTGTTTCATCTCAGCCTCCTAAGTAGCTAGGATGACAGGTGTGAAGCACGGACATCCAGCTAAAACCCAGGATTCTTCACGTACAGTGGAACCAGCACTAGAACCTTTCATTGTCTATGACCCCCCAAGCCTTTTGCACACTGTAACAGTTTTTTGGATAAATAAATGAGCATCTGTTTCTGACAATACTACAGAAAAGTCCCATCTGACTCAGGTAAGCATCCTTGGGGTGTGGTGGGGGTGGGGGAGGTTTCCATGCCTGATGTAGCTCTCCCACAGTTCTCCATCATCCCTCTTCCTGCCCTACTGGTGCCACCACACTTAACTGTTTTGACTCAGAGCACGGGAGCCATGATGGACTTGCTGTTTCTGGGGGCTCTGGATATATCTCTTCTCAAAGATCTCTGTCCAGGTGTTAAAGAGCCTGCAGTAAGCTGAGGGGGTGGCTCAAGGAGCCTCCTCTGCTCCCCTAGGGGCCAGACAGGATGGTCCACCACATCTGGCCCCCAAGTTTGATGTTGCAGAGAAAGGATTCTCGAGGCATTGCGGATCTAGAATCTTCCAGATTCCAGTGCAGGAGCTGAAAAATCATCTCTGCTCACAGCGGGCAGGTTGGGAATGGTGAGGTCACCAGCTCTGCTCCCCACGATATCTTCACCTCTGGTGGTCACCCTAAAGAGAGCCAGAAGAGAATAAGCAGCTGCTGGAGAAAGGCAGTCAAGGCACAATATTTATAGCAGGAGATGATTTGGCTTGGAAACTCTACCTGTGCCACTTTGAAAGTCATTGTTTGGCAGCTGAAACCCTCTGTCTAATTTGACCCATAATTCCAGGCATTAGTGGAAATTGCCAGTTTAAAGAAAAAATCCTGGAATAGCTGGCATTTCAGTTGTCCCATTTAAACTTAAAGGATTCCAAAGTCAGTGGTCCCCTTTTCTTTCCAGACAACGTACAGCAGGTTACAGAAACTGGCATTTGGCGAGCCTTAGCTAACTGTGACCTCCCAATACTAAGCAGGCTCCAGCAAGAGGAACGCACTTGCCTACCACTGCCCACCTGGAAAGGTCCCACGAGGGACACAGATTGGAGTCTGCAGGACTCCAGGGAGGACTGCCAACTGGTACACTGCCCTGGGAGGGAACCCACTCCACCAGTGGCAGCCCAGAGCCACCTGCCCAGATGCCCATGGACACTGTCATTGCCCTGAATAAGGTTCCCCTCTCATCCTCAGTCATGGTGAACCATATGCCCTGTCACTCTGTTTGTTTACCACTTCCCAGTCCCTCCTAGCATCACAGCCCCTGCTCTACTCCCCCCTTCTCATTCCCTAATTATGTTTGGCAGTCACATTCCCAACCCTCGAATTAGCTCCAACTCTATACACCAGAGCAGAGTGTCTGACTGGAAGAGTGCCGCTGTGGTCACACTCACCTCACGAGCTTCTGGCTGAAGACAGAAGGACAGGTGTCCACTCTGTTCTGCGATTCACATAAGTCTCCTAGGGGAGACCCAAACAGGCCCAGCAGCTACTGTGGGCTACAGGAAAGGGGGAAGAGAGAGGTCGAAAGAGGGGGGAAAGGAACATCTATTGAAACCTTCCTCAAAGGAGCAATGAAACGGAAAACAAAAATTGTCCCTGGGCTCGTACTTGGCATTGAAGACTAAAGAACTATACACAGACACACAAAATGCTTCTGCTCTTTGTAGACACAGTCACTTAAATATGTTTTCATTGTTCTCATCTCCTTACTCTCCCAACACACACACACACACACAACAATCCCGACTGGTGACAGAAGACTCTTCCATTCAGTACCTGAAATTTACCAACTGATCACTCACATGAGCACAGTCAGGATGTACAAGGAGAAAGATGATCTATCTCTGTCTCTGTCTCTGTTTCTCTCTCTCTCCCTTTCCCTCTCTCACTCATACACACAGAAACACACAGACTCACACAGACTCTGAGCAGTGCCTCTCCTGTGTTTGTCAGTTCTTCATGTGGGACAATGTAGAAGCTGGAGACCAGGGATTCCAGGGGCTCTTACCCAAGGCGAAAACCACTCTAATAACAAAGAACCACCTTGCCAATCCCATCTTCCAGGGCCAGAACCTTCCTTTTGGAAACAACCAGCCTTGACTCCCCACTCACCAAACCCCTAGGCCAAGATGCTGGGTGAAGGAGTCCCCAGACAGGTGGCTCCTCAGAGCCAGGACAGATAACAAACAGGGGATCATGGATCCCCCAGAAGGATGTCTGACCCGTGGCAGAGGTGGAGTTGGGGAAATAGCTGGGGTCCTAAAGGCTCCATATATGGATGGACTCCCTACTTCCAGCCTAGATGATTCTGGGTGACTTGGGGCATTCTTGGGGAGGCCTAGGAGACCAGATGGACTGGCAGCACCAGCAGATGCTGGCAGAGCTGGGAAATGTGATCACCCTGTGAGAACTGATGATAGCTGGGGTGGGGGGGACAGACTGGGTATGGGGAGTGAGGGGTGTGTTCCTCCCAGATATTCATCTTCTACCTGACCCCCGTGCCCTCACCTTCATAATGGGCTCTTCTGGCACCCTCTTCAGGTGAATGGCTTACTGAGCACAGAGGACAAGGCCTAATCCAGCAAGGGGGCCTATCTTCAACAACCAACACCTCCACCCCCCCCAAAAAAGGAAAAGACTTGAGAATGCAAGTTTGGAGGTGCTGCTCCCCACCTCTGCCTGAAGCCACCAGGTCCCCATCAGGGAGAGGAAGGGTGCGGATGTGAGGCTGTGTGGCTCCATTACTACAGGCCAGGGGCTCTCTGGCGCCCCCTCTTCACCCAACCCTTCATCTCCCCGTTTTCTGGGACACTACCATTATCACACCAACTGTATACAAAACTCAGAGCCTCTCACACGTCTGGAATGGTTCATAACACAGCATTGCATCTACTACTATACACACTGCTATGCAGAAAACTCAGCTACCTTTTTTTTGCTTGTCCGTCATGGGATTTGAACTTTGTGCATGGGCACAGTCCCTCAGCTCTTCAGCTGAAGGTGTGTGCTCTACAACAGGAGCCAAAGCACCACTTCTGGTATTCTGGTGGTTCACTGGAGGGAAAGTCTCACAGACTTTCCTTCCCAAGCTGGCTTTGAACTGCCACTTTCAGATCTCAGGGTCCTGAGTAGCAAGGATGACAGTTATGAGCCACTGGCAGCACCCTGCTTCAGCCACCTTCTTATATCCAGGGGAAACCCAACTTGTCAGACTTTGACACCAGCATCCCAAACCATTCTTCCATGTTTGGAGAGAATATCATTGACACTACCCTTTAAACCCCTGTTCCCATTTGCCCACTCCCTGCCAAAGACAGGCTATGTCCTCTAGTGTTCTTGGTAAGGCAATACCCACACTGCTGTGACTTCACAATGGGACAAACCTGGGGAGTCCTTAGAAATAATTGTACACTAAGGCCAGAACCTGGTCTTCCAACCACAGCACCCCACTCCTTCACCATCTCTTGCAGGCAAGGGGTGTCTTTTTTTCTTGTGTTTTTTCGGTTGAGAAGCTTGAACTCAGGGCTTGGGTACTGTCCCTGATGATCATTTTTGCTCAATGCCAGTGCTCCACCATTTGAGCCATAGTGCCACTTCAGGTTGGAAATTGGAGATGAGACTCTCACGGGACTTTCCTGCCTAGGCTAGGAAAAGAGATCCTCTTGATCTCAGCCTAACTGAGTAGCCAGGATGACTGGCATGAGCCACCAGTGCACGGATTATGGTATCTCATTCTTTAGAATTTCCACCCAGTGCTCCTCTAGACACTACCACCAAGACATTCCTGTACTTCCCTCAGGGAAAACAAAGGGAGTCTCAGAATCTGGGTAGGGACATGGGCATTAAAGAACCACTCCAAATCACTTCCACTCTCTAAGCTCCCAACTGCCTTCTCTTGATGGTCTGGTTGTCTGCAGCAAATCAGACCAACTAGGATTTCTGGGTCCTGCCCCAAATCCCCCCGCCCCACCAAACTGGTACCTGAGGTTTTCTGGGGTCAGCTGCTCCATGTCCCAGTAGAAGATGTTGGGAGGGTTGCTAATAACTGGGTCCAGGAGTGCCCAGGAGAGAAGGAGTGTCCATCTCCCCTCTGTCAAAGGAGAGACAAAGCATGGATGCATCTACTAAGAGCTACAGGGCAGAGCCATCCACCTGTCACCAAGGTCACTTGGAGTGCTGTTTTATGTTGACAGTCCTGGGACTTGACCTCAGGGCCGGGAGCTATCCCTGAGCTTCTTTAGTTCAAGGCCAGTGCTCTTCTACGTGATTCCAAGAGCAACTTCCAGCTTTTTCTGTGTATGTATGCGGGAGCAGGGGAATCGAACCAAGGGTTTCATGTGTGCTAGGTAATCCCACTACTGCTAAGACACAATCCCAACCTTGCATAGCTGTTTTCCTGTGACCCCTCTGGCCTGTTGCGAGACAGCCCTGCACATCTGTACCGAGTTTCTCACCAGCAGCCCTGGCTGGAAATGAACTCAACCTGCTATGTTGTCCTTTATTTACAGCATCTTTGCTCTCTCTGTTTCCTGTAATATCCTCCTTGGTAAGCAAGATCCCCTTTCTTTGGGAAGGGCGAGTTTGAATTGGCCTAGATGAGTGTGCGTTTGTGCGTGTGTGTGTGAGTGTGTGTGTGTGATAGACAGAGAGAAAGAGAGAGAGAGAAAGTATGAGTTTCAGTGATACCTACCCTGTCTCTGTAACGCCTCATTCTCCCAATGGTGAGTACATCCAGAATCTCCACCAAATAGAAGGTGGGTAGGGGAGGGTATGTAAGGTCACATAGAGTGGGATGATAGGAATTCTATCCAGCAACTGAAGCCTGGAGAGATAAAGGAGAGAAGGAGAGGTTTAGATGAACAATAAGGGAAGCCCCTTACCTTTGGCTACAAGTACCAGAAAGATCACCAAATCCATCCTTTTTGGTAGTAAGATAACAGGTGCCACTATTCATTTATTTCATTTTTTTTTTTTAGCCCTAGGTCTTGGATTGAGGGCCTTGCTGTCGTCCCTGAGCTTCTTTTACTCAAGGCTGAGGCTCTACCACTTGAGCCACATCACCACATCTGGCTTTTTCTCTAGAGGGGGGAGAGTAAGTCTATGCGTAGAGGGGGGGAGTAGGTTTATGCGAGGTAAGAATCTCACACACTCTCCTGGTGGTCTGCATCACATCATCAGACCTCAGTCTCCAGAATAGCCAGGATGGTGGGCGGGAGCCACTGGCACCTGACCAGTACCATCTATTCATAATCCCCTATGGCCAGTGCCGGGAAAGCCTTACTGCAACCCCCTTGTCATGAGTGGGAAGCAGACATGGATGGGTTTGATACTTCCAACAGCCTACCTACCTTTGAACATCATTCTGGATCAGTCTGATAACAGCTTCCTCCTTATCCACACCAATGACTTGACTCTGTCACAAGATCAAATGTCCCACAAGAGGTGTCAGGTCTGGGGTCTTTCCTCTGCACACCGTCCCTCCTCCCTGAAACGACACACCACAGCAAAGAGAAGTAGACATGGAGTAAATTCATTTCCTTATAATCAGAGTCTGGCCAGATAAGTGGCAGTGAGGATCAGAGACCCGGGATCTAGCTGGGTGGTGGGGAAATGAGACACCTCCTTGTCCACTTTCCTTTAACTGTCTTAGCAGAGGGTAGTGGGGAAGGACTGACGGGACGGACGGACAATGAATAACCATCAGGGTCTAGCCCAGGCACAGCGGGGCTTGCCTCAGGGAGCTAGTTCAACAGGCTGAGTGAGACAGGTTCTGACCCAGAGCCCACATCCAGAATGAGAGGGCAACCTTGAGTACTATCCACATGGGGATGCTGGGCCACTTCCTCCATCACCCATTTAACCAGCTCCTGGGTATGAAAGAGATAGAGACAGAGAGATACAGAGAGAAAGAGAGAGAGAGAGACAGAGAGACAGAGAGACAGAGAGAGAAAGTTAGAATTACACTTTAGCTGGGTGAAAGTGGCACAAGACTATAATGTGTACTACACAGGAGGCTGAGATATTAAGATATTGGTTCATAGTCAGCCCAGGCATTCACATATGTGAGACTCTTTTCTCCAAAGAACCAACACAAATCTGGAAGTAGCACTGTGGCTCAAGTCGTAGAGTGCTAGCCTTGAGCTGAGGAACCCTTGGACAGCCCCCAGGCCCAAACTTCAAGCCCCACAACTGACAAAAAGTGGGCTTTTGACCACAAGTAGTGGACTGAATAGGACCCATCCTCCTAGGGAGCATAGCAGGGAAGTTAGGCCGAGCTTCCTGTCAGCGTGGGGTCATAAGTACTTCACCCAGGTTCTCTGTGCTCTGTTTTCCCCAGCTGCAAAATTGAACACAGTGAAGTATTCCCTTCCTCATTGGGATAGGGTAAGGTCAAAGAGAGACATGTTTTGTTTCATAATCCCATACCTATAATCCGATAAATAACAGGCCCCATCTGAGCCCTTTCTGGATATCTTCCTGTCATATGCTCACAGAATTTCCAACAACCATATCTGACAGCTGCTCCCCTTTTGCCTAGCCCTGTCCTCGAGATCCCCCTGTATTGATCCCTTGTTTCCTTACAACTGTCCCGGGAGGAGACTGAGGTCTGATGGTCAAGGTCCAACCCACAGCTTCATCTGTGGTCAAGAATCGGCTGCCGTGGAATGAGTTTGGGACAACCCATCTCAAGCGCTGACTGAGGGTGGTGCTACATGTCTAGCATCCCAACTACAGATGACCAGGCATGGTGGTGCACACCTGTCACAGGAGGACCGCCATCCAGTTTAGCTTGAGTCTCACATATTGAGTCTCTATCTCGTTAATGCCCAAGACAGAAAGGCTTGGCTCACATGGTAGAAGACCTAACTGGTAAGCCTAAGGCCTTGAGTTCAAACCCTAATATACCAAAAAGAATCAAAGGCCTGGTGCCAGAGGATCATGCCTATAATCCTAGCTACTCAAGAGGCTGAGATCTGAAGATCACAGTTCAAGATTTAAAAAACCGTTTGCCTCCCCCATCAGACATCATTATGAAAAGACCCAGACTCTCACCCAAGCAACTATTCTCCAAACTAACAGGGCTTGCATCCTTCCTAAGTGCTGGCCACACTCTCTGTCAACCAGGAGAACCACCCCCTGTGGTCCCCACCCCTAGGTCCTCCCAAGCTCCCCTTTCCACCAACCAGGCCCAAGGTAGTAGACAGTTGCAGGGCATACAGATCCCTTGGTCTTATAATTTGATGGTGCTGAGTACCATCAAGCATCTCACCTTTCCAGTCCCCCAGACCTCAGCCACAATTTCCTTGCATCCCCACCACATAGATAGCAGGCAGAAAATACCAAAGGGTCTAGCGCTCCTTGTAACAACACATTTCTACACACACACACACACACACACACACACACACACACACACACACACACACAAAGCGGACACAAGAGGCTAATGTCTGTCATCCTAGCTACTCAGGAGGCTGAGGTCTGAGGATCATGGTTCAAAGCCAGCCCAGGCAAGAAAGTCTCTGAGGCACTTATCTACAGTGAACCACCAAATATCCAGAGGTGGAGCTGTGGCTCAAGGGTCAGAGCACTAGCTTCGAGAACAGAAGATCAGGAACAGCACCTAGGCCCTGAGTTCAAGGCCCAGGTCTTCTACCTCCAAACACACACAGGCACACAGACAGACAGACAGACAAACACACACACACACACACACACACACACACCAATGATTCAGCATGCCCTGAGAACAGAACCATGAACTCCATCCATTAGGATCACATCCCACCCCGGAGAAGGTGGAACTACTGACCTCAGACCCACTGTAGACAAACATTGAACCTCTCACATCTCTGGAATGTCTCATAGAGCAGCATGGCATTTCCTACCGTACACAGTGCTATGGGGAAAACTTACCCACCTCTTTTGTTGTTGTTGGTCATGGGGTTTGAACTCTGGCCAGGCAGGGCACTATCTATCACTCAGCTCTTCAGCTGAAGGTGAGCACTCTCTCACTTGAGCCAAGACACCACTTCCTGTACTCTGGTGGTCCATTGCACATCAAATCTCACAGACTTTTCTGCGCAAGCTGGCTTGGAACCATGGTCTTCAAATCTCAGCTTTCTGAGTAGCTAGGTTGACAGTTGTGAACCACTGGTGGCTTCCAGCTTCAGCCACCTTCATATAACCAGAGGAAATACATATTATCACGCCACAAACTTCTTATAACCCTTCACTTCAGACTTTATCATCCAGCATCCAAATATATCCTTCAATGGAGAGAATACAGACACAACAATCCCAACCCTGCACCCATTGGCTCACTCCCTGCCGACCTGCCAGAGGCCACATCCTCTTGAAGCTGTGGATTCAAACTGGGGCAAACTTGGAAAATTCTTAGAAATGTCTCTACAGTTGGGCCAGCACCTGGTCACACAAACACTGAATCCCCACGCACCGCCACCCTGCCCACACTTCCACCATCATTGCAGGCAAAGATGTTTTACTTTTTTTCAGTTGTGGGGCTTGAACTCTGGGCCTGGGTGCTGTCCCTGAGCTCTTAAGTTCAAGGGCAGCACTCTAATACTTGAGCCACAGCAACACTTCTGCTTTTCTGGAAGTTTATTGGAGATAAGTCTCAGCATTTTTTCTGCCCAGGCTGACTTTGAGCCCTGATCCTCAGATCTCAGCTCCTGAGTACCTAGGATAACAGCCATGAGCTACTGGCACCTGGCCAAAGATCCTTTTCCATGCCTTTCATCCTATCCCCTCTGGAGACTGAGATCTGGGGGGGCTGCAGTTGGATGCCACCATTGGCAGCAAAATCCATGAGAACTCTTTCTCTCAAATTAAACACACAAAAAAGTTGGAAGTGGAACTGTGGCTCAAATGGTAGAGTGCTAGCTTTGAGCATCAAACACAAAGGATAGGACACAGTCCCTAGTCTCACGCTTTTTCTAGCAAAGACCCACCTGAGAAAGGGAAGCAGGTGGCATAGGAAGCTCGAACCTCACACATAATACTCCAGCTTCCCACAACAGACCCCATCCTGTTCTGATAGTGTGGATTATATGTTCCACATCATGGCAGACTTAGATAGGACTGACCATGCACCAAGTTAGGATGTTCAAGTACAATCTCATATTGAAGATCCCTTGACCTTATCAAAGACTCAGGATCTCTCACTCTCCTGCCTCCACACTAGGCAGTGAGGTAAGGTCTATCCAACCACATGTTGTAGGAACAAAAAGATTTCTCAACCGAGGGATCCAGACTGGAGGGCTCTAGGTCCCCACAGAGATTGTGAATGGTTGTCTCCCTTGATCCAGGGACTCCAAACCAAGGCTTGCATGTTCTCCCTTCTTCCTTCCCTTCCTCTTTTTGTCCTTCCATCCTTCCCTCCTCTCTCTCTTTCCTTTCTCTCTCTCATTGCTAGGCTTTGAATTTGGAGCCTGGCTGCTGTCCCTGATCCTTTTTACTCAAGGCCAACAGGCTTCAGCCACTCATCCACTTTTAGCATTTTCTTTTTGCTGGTTAGTTGGAGAGAAGGGTCTTAAAGGCTCTCTTGCCTGGCTCTTAAGCCTCAATTCTTCCATCTCAGCCTCCTAAGCAGCTAGGATAACAAGTGTGAAGCACCTGAAACCAAGGTTTCTTCATGTACTGTGGAACCACCACTGGAATCTTTCATCGTCTATGACCTCCCCCCCCAAAGCCTGGAAAACACTGTAACAGTTTGTTGGATACATATATGAGTATCTGTCTCGGACAACACTATAGAAAAGTCCCATGTGACTCAGGTAAGCATCCTGGGGGAGGGGGAGTTGTCGAAGCCTCATGTAACTCTCCCACAGTTCTCTGTCATCCCTCTTCCCGCCCTCCTGGTGCCACTGCACTTAACTGTTTTGGCTCTGAGCACATGAGCCACGATGTACTCGCTGGCTTCTGGGGGCTCTGGATGCATCTCTTCTCAAAGATGTCTGTCCAGTGGCTGACCACTTCTTTGGCACTCAATTCCACACTCAGGTATGAACGACGCTGCAGTAAGCTGAGAACGTGGCTCAGGGAGCCTCCTCTCCTCCCCCTGGGGCCAGACAGGACGGTCCACCACATCCGGCCCCACAAGTTTGATGTAGCAGAGAAAGATTCTCGAGGCATCCCAGGTCTCTGAATCTTCCAGATTCCAATGCAGGAGATGGGAATCGTCTCTGCTCACAGCTGGCAGGCTGGGGATGGCAAGGTCACAAGCTCTGCTACCCACGATGTTTTTGACTGTGGTGGGCACCCTAGAGAGAGCCAAAAGAGAATCAGCAGCTGCCAGAGAAAGGCAGTCAAGGCACAATGTTCATAGCAGGACATGATTTGGCTTGGAAACTCTGCCTGGGCTGCTTTGAAAGTCATTCTTTGGCAGCTGAAACCATCTGTCTAATTTGACCCATAATCCCAGGCATTAGTGGAAATTGCCAGTTGAAAGAAAAAACCCTGGAATAGCTGGCATTTCAGTTGGCCCATTTAAACTTAAAGAATTCCAAAGTTAGCGGTTCTCTTTTCCTTCCAGACAGCCAACCGCAGGTTACAGAAACTGGCATTCGGTGAGCCTTAGCTAACTGTCACGTCCCAATACCGAGCAGGTTCCAGCAGGGGGAAAGCACTGCCTACTACTGCCCAGCTGGAAAGGGCCCAGGTGGGACACAGATTGGAGTCTGCAGGACTCCAGGGAGGACTGCCCACCGGTGAACTGCCCTGGCAGGGAACCCACACCACCAGTGGCGGCCTAGAGCCCTCTGCACAGATGCCCACAGACTCCATCATTGCCCTGGGGAAAGTTCCCCTCTCATCCTCAGTCATGGTGAACCATCTGCCATTTCACTCCATTCACCACTTCCCACTCTCACCTAGTTTCACAGCCCCTGCTCTACTCCCCCCTTCTCATTCCCTAATTATGTTTGGCAGACACATTCGCAACCCTTGAATTGCCTCCGACTCTATACAACAGAGCAGAGTTTCTAGCTGGAAGAGTGCCGCTGTGTTCGCACTTGCCTCACGAGCCTTCTGGCTGAAGACAGAACGACAGCTGTCCACTCTGGTCTGCGATTCACATAGGCCTTCTAGGAGAGGCCCATCAGCTACTGTGGGCTTCAGAAGAGGGGGAAGAGAGAGGTGGAAAGAGGTAGAAAGAATCATCTACTGAAATCTTCCTCAAAGGAACAATGAAATTGTGAAGGAGAAAACAAAAATTGTCCCTGGGCTCGTACTTGGCATTGATGACAAAAGAACAATACACAGACACACAAAATGCTTTTGCTCTTTTTAGACACGGTGACTTCAATGTGTTTTCATTATTCTCATCTCCCTGCTCTCCCAACACACACACACACACACACACACACACATCCAGACTGGTGACAGAAGTTTCTTCCATGCAGTACCTGCAATTTACCAACTGATCACTCACCTGAGCACAGTCAGCATGTATAAGGAGAAAAATGATCTGTCTGTCTCTGTTTCTCTCTCTCTCTTCCTGTCCCTCTCTTACTCATACACACACAAACACACACACACACACACACAGACTCAGATCCGTGCCTCTCCTGCGTTTGTCAGCTCCTCATGTGGGACAATGTAGAAGCTGGATCACGGGGGCTCCCAGAGGCTCCCACCCAAGGGGAATACCACTCTAATAATAAAGGATCACCCTGCCTCTCCCATTCTCCAGGGCCAGAACCTTTCTCTTGGGAACAACCAGCCTTGACTCACCACTCTCCAAAACTCTAGGCCAGGATGCTGAGTGAAGGAGTCCCCATGCAGGTGGCTCTTCAGAACTCGGACAGATAATAAGCAGCGTGTCATGGTGCCCCATAGGGGTGTCCGACCCATGGTGGAGGTGGTGTTTGGGAAATGGATGGGGTCCTAGAGCCTACATATAGGGATGGACTCCCTAATTTCAGCCTAGATGTTTCTGGGCGACTTGGGGCATTCTTGCGGAGGAAGAGGAGACCAGATGGACCGGCAGCACCAGATGTTGGCAGAGCTGGGAAATGTGATCACCCTATGAGAACTGATGATAGCTGGTGGGGGGTAAGGGCAGGCCGGGTATGGGGAGGGAGGGGTGTGTTCCTCCCAGGTATTCATCTTCTATCTGACCCCAGTGCCCTCACCTCCTAGTGGGCTCTTCTGGGACCCTGCTCAGGTGAATGGGGGACTTAGCACAGAGGAAAGGGCTAATCCAGCAAGGAAGCCTATCTTCTGCACCAAACACCTCCATCCCCAGAAAAAAGGAAAAGACCCGAGAAGGCAGGATAGGAGGTGCTGCTCCCCACCTCTGCCTGAAGCCACCAGGTCCCCACCAGGGACAGGAAGGGTGCAGACGTGAAGCTGTGTGGCTCCATTACTCCAGGCCAGGGGCTTTCTGGCGCCCCCTCCTCACCCAGCCCTGCATCTCCCCGTTGCCTGGGACACTGGCCGCTTGGGACAGAGGTGGGATCCTCGGGTCGCCACCCACCCCCACCCCCTCCACCCCTGGGTGCATTTGTGGCAGAGCCAGGACTGACTGTGGGGCCGGGGGAGCCGCAGGCGGGATGGGAGAGGGGAGACGGGAGGCACGGATGCGGGTCCGCGGGGCGCAGGCGGGGGTCAGGGGGTCGCAGGGTGTGGGCTGGAGGGTGGCGGCCCGCGGGGCGGCCACTCACCTGTGCTGCTGGGAGAAGTTGTGGGCGGCGGCTCCGGGTACAGCGGGCAGCGGCAGCAGCAGAGGGCGGCGGCATGGCGCACGCGCGGCCCAGAGTCTGAGGACGGGGCGGGACCAGGTCGGGGCGGCAAGCCGGCCAGCGGCGCCATCTCCGCAGCGCAACTCGGAGAGGCGCCGCGGTTTGGAGCTGGCAGCGCCATGTGTGGAACGCGGCGCGGCTGCGAGGGCGGGGGGCGTCTGCGGGCGCGTGGCGGGGCTGCGTGCGGCCTCTGCTCCGCCGCCGCCCCCTGAGCGGCCTCCTCCACAGAGGCGGTGCCGCCGTCGCCTCTGCTGCCGCCGAACCTCAGCTACTGCCGCCTCCGCTGCCGCCGAGGCTCAGCCTCCGCCTCCACCGCCGCCGCCGCCATGCTCCCCGCGCCAGGACGTTGGACTTGGGGCCGCCATGGCCACCGCACCTCCACCAGGCTGCCATGTCCCGGATGTGCCGGCTCCATGTGCTCTGAGCTCCCAGCCAGGACGCTGCTTCAATTGCGGCCTCAGCCAACTGCTGCAGCCGCTTCCCCTCGTGCCTATGCTCGCTCTTCAGTCGGCTCTCTCTCTATGCCCCCACTCCTCTAGCGGGCTGCCCCGCCCCCTCGCGCATGCGCTCCTGCTTTGTGCCCGCTGCGCCCCGCCCCTTTCTCCCCTTAGATCCGCCCCCTCCTCCGCTTGGTACCTCCCCCTCCTCTACTCGGCCCCGCCCCCTACTCCCCTTGGTCCCTCCCCCTCCTCCCCTCGGCCCCCCCCCCCCCCTGGCCGCCTACAGAGGCCTGACTGGGCCCTAAGAATTCCAGGCCTGGGAATTGCAGACTCACCTCACTCCGCACTTTCCCCACCCCCAGCACCTGGCAGGGGGATGGAATCTCCCTTCAGCCCCACCTCTGGAGGAGAATCTCCTCCATCCCCCTCCACTCCACTCACCAAGCAGGTGCACATTGACCCCCGTTTGAGGGAAGGGATTACTGGGGATTGCTACCTATAAAGGACTCAGACCATAGCACCCTTTGGGTGCACACAGCAAGCTTCAAAAAACAGGACAAAGCACCCTGTGTACAGGACTCAGCACACAGCTCCCTTTGAAGAACTCAGCATAAAATACCCTGTGTAGAGTACTCAGCACGCAGCACCCTCTGAAGGAGGGAGTCCATAGCATGCAGTGTAAAGGACTCAGCACATAGCACACTTTGAAAAACTCACCACATAGCATTCTTTTCCAGGGACTCAGCATATAACACCTTGTGTTAAGACTCCACACACAGTACCATTTGAAGGGCTGACTACCTAGCACTCTGTGTAAAACACTCAGTGCACAGCCTCCTTTAAAAATTCAGATTCGAACACAATTTTGAAGGACTCAGCACATACCACCCTGTGGAAGAACTCAGCACACAGCACCACCTAAAGTGCATTATGGAGCACCCTGTGTAAAGGATCAGCATACAGCACTCAAAAAACTCACCTGATCCTTCTCTTCTCAAGGATGCAGCATGTTGCCCCCATTGGGATGACTCATCACACAGCCCCCTTTGAAGGACTCAGCAAAAGTACCCATGTAAAGGACTCGGCACACAGCACCCATTGAAAAACTCACCTGTCCCACCCTTCTCAAGGGCTCAGCACATAGCACCATTTGGGGTTAATTAGCACACTGCACCTTTTGAAGGACTCAGTATAAAGTACAGTCTGTAATAGACTCAGCACACAGCACCCTTTGAAAATCCCAGCATGGCTCACTCTTCTGAATGACTCAGAACATAGCACCTTTGGAATGACTCAGCACACAGGACAATATTTGAGGACTCAGAACAAAACCCCCATGTGGGAAGGACCCAGCAAACAGCACCCTGTGAAGGACTCAGCACATAGCTGTATGTCACAAGTTCAGCTGTCATTAAAATTATGGTGCTTTCTTCAGTATCACCATTCTTCAGAAACACTTCACAAATCCAACTAGTTCACATTTAGCTAATCTGTGTTTTATGGGGGAGGGTCAGCTGGGGGTATTGAACTCAAAGCTTGGGGGCCCTGTCCATGAACTCAATGCTAGAGCTCTACCACTTTGAGCCACAGCTCCAATTTTGTTTTTCTTTTTTTTTTTTTTCAGAGGGTAGGGGGTTGTTCTTTGACAGGTCTTATGGTGATCCGGGAGGTCAAATAGGGGTGTCAGTGGGCAAAGTCTCTTAGCTCAGCCTGGATCTGACCCCTCCCTTCCTTGTGTCCCTGGAAGCTGGGTCTCCTGGAGCTCTCTCAGCCTAGAGTGGAACAGATCTGCTATGGAATCAACACTCAGGGTGAGCAAAAGTGAGCTTGGCTCCAGTCACTTCCCCAAATTGAACTCTAGAGGATGATAATCCCCCATGGTGGCACAGGGCCGCACGTCCCATGTCTGGCCACCAGGGGGCAGGAGTCACCCACCATAGGGATTGTACCTGCGAGTTGTGTTTACTCTTGTTTCCCTGGGACCCCTACCAGGCTTCAAAGCCACCATGGACAGGAAAGTCCTTGAGACTCTTACCAACAATTAACCATCGAAAAGCAAGTGGGACTGTAGCTCAGGGGCAGTGCACTAGAATTTAGCAAGAAAACTCAGAGATAGGGTCTAGGGGCCTGAGTTCACACACACACACACACACACACACACACACACACACACACACACACACACACACACCACTAGCATGCAAAATCTGAGATTTCTACACTGCAGACTTTGGGTATTCTCTACCTTTTGCACACTAAGCCTGGTGGCTGTTGGCCTAGGTTTCTAATGCATCCAAGACCAACTGGCATCTTTAATTTGGGGAAACAGAAGGGCTAGAAGGTCAGACTTCCCCCATCCCAGCTCCTTGATTAGGTCGTGGTCTATCCAGGCCCTTTGGGGCTCCTTTTACAGACTCACCAAGATGCCATCAAAAGGCATCACACACTGGGCACTGCTAGCTCATCCTGTCATCTTAGCTACTCTGGAAGCTGAGATCTGGAGGATCACAGTTCCAAGCCAGCCTGGGCAGGAAAGAATGTGAGACTTTTATCCTCTTATCCTCAAGGAACCATCAGAAAACAAGAAGTGGCCCTGTGGCTCAAGTGGTAGATTGCCAGCCATGAGAAAAGAGCTAAGGGACAGCGCTCATGGCCAACAACAAGGAGAGGCATTACATGTTGGCTTTTGGGATTGGCATGGGCCATATAGAATTGGAATTTTGAAGTGCTCCAAGATAAAGCTGTACCTCCTTTGGTTCCACGCTCCTCCATCTCATCTCCCCTCCTGGCTTTGGGTCAGGATGGCCCTGGTTGGCCCGGAGGACTCCAAGTAGGAAGATCCTAGAGCAATCGCCCTGCCTCCTTCCACCCTGCTCACCCTGCTGCTTCTGCTCTTTGCCATAGATCTTCCTCCTGAAATCCATCCGTGAGGTCATCACCACCAACATAGTGGTGAGTAGTAGGTCCAGCGTAAGTCCGGGCAGTCACAGGTGGAAGTGGGCCTGGGACTAGGAGCTTCCACCCTGGGTGTTGGCTGAGGAAAGGCCAGACCTTTATTTCGTCCTGAGCCTTGCAGAGGTGGGGAGACAGTGTAGACTCCACATTGAGTCAGGTAAGATCAGAATCTGGAGGAACACTTGTGGGGGCGAGGCTGTGGGGCTCAGGGGGCCACTGTTCTTGGTACTCCTCTCTCGGGACTCCCCTCTCCTGCTCTCATCCCACAATGGTAGAAGAGAAACTTCAACTAAGGGTGTCGAAGAGGGGACAGGGGAGGATGTCTGTGTGAACCAGACCTGTGCTTCATATTCCTCCAAGCCCCTACTTCCTGTTTATCTGAGAAAAGGATATATGGATTTGGGCATGAGGGATCATCCCAGCTGAGAATGTGGCTCAGTGGTTGAGGGGTGGCCAAGAATGTCTGAAGCCCTGGGTTCGATTCCACACAGAAAAAGCTGGAAGGGGAGGTGAGGCTCAACTGGTAGAGCACCAGCCTTGATCAAAAAGAGCTCAGGGACAGTGGCCAGGCCCTGAGTTCAAGCCCCAGGACTGGAAGCACAAATCTTGGTGGAGGCTTGCTTTCCCTTTGAAAACAATTTATTCTTTATGATAAGCATAACATGGGGCTCTTCCCTGGCCACCAATGGGACATTAGATGTCCCTTGAATGTGGGTCACATCTCGGCAAGCTCTACCCTGCCCAACCCGCAGTTTACCCTTGCCGTCACCCAACACATGGAGGCCTGAGAGAAGGCCACCTGGCCACCTTCTTGTAGTGGCTGCCTAGGCTTAGGAGAGTTAGTATGTCAGATAGAGAGTCATCATCTGCATCAGTCTACAGAAGAAAGGGAGGGAGCGCTCTGAGCCCGAGCCCAGGAGCTGTGGTCGGCTCTGCTTGTGGGGCATCTGCAGCAAGACATGCTCCTTGGGGCAGTCCTCTATGGGGTTCAGAACTCTGACCTCTCCTCCAGCAGGTTCCATACCGCATTGAAGTGGCAATTCTTCAAAACCTTCCTGCTCGTCCCTCATTTGGACAACCCCGGGACCTGAGGCATCTGAAGCTGTGGCGGTAGCAGGAGGCTCAGCCTGTGCTGGCATCTGGAGCCCGCTCTCTGCGCCTTCCCCTGCGAGGAGTGACAGCAGCTCCTGCAGCTCTCTCCTCTTCTCCAGCTTCTCCTGGGACAGCTGGCGCCCGTGCTCAGCTTTCTCCTGACAAAGCACATCCAGGATGTGCATCTGTTCTTTACACTTCAGGAGGGAATCCTCGATGGTCTGGATGTGTGCTGACAGCTGGCTGTATCGATGGTGTAGCTCTTCCAGTGGACTCTGGAAGTCCATCTCATCAGGCAGATGGTAGATGAAGCAGAATTTCTTCTTGGATGCCCACGTGTCCTGCTTCCCATCCGCACACAGGCTGTGTTGGCAGATGGCCTGTGGCTCCAGATTTATCTGGCATTGAGCTGCCAGGTGGCCTGGGCGTCCCAAGCGGGCCTGCAGCTTCTGTGGCAGGAGCATCCACCTGTGGATTTCAGCCACCGAGAGTGCTTGCAGATCCAGGTCCCTCTCGGTCTGGGGGATGTCTCCATTCTCTGCGATGGTCACGTCGGGGGGACTCACGTCCTCACCTTTTGCTTCTCCAGGACTCTCACCTTCCCCTTCCGCAGGAAAAGCCAGGGTGCTCAGCTGGGCCGGCAGGCGCTCCTCCTGTGGTCTGGTCGCTTCCAGGCACTTGAGAGTGTCCTGCCACTTTTGGGGCACCTCCTGGTCCCCCCAGTTGGTCGGGGCCTGCACTTGCTTCAACTGCTCCAGCAGCTGGGTCTGCCTCTGCAGGTGCTGCTGCAGGGCGTCCTTCTCGGAGCTCAGCCGCTCATTGGAAGTGATGTGCAGCTCACAGATGGATCTGAGCTCCTGCAGCTGGGCCCGGGACTGCTCCTGCCACTGCTGCAGCTCCTGAGCCGCTTGGCTCTCTCTCTCAGCCACCTGTTTCCATTCCTCTCTCTTCTCCTCTGCATGGTCCAGCTGTTCCCGCAGATGTTTCTTCACCTGCAGCTCAGAGTCCAGGATGCTGGTGAGCCCCTCCTTCTCACCGCTCACCCTGTGGAGAGAGTCCTGCAGCAGGGCCAACTGTTCCTCTGGCTGTGGGTCACACACACATGTGAATCCTGGGATCTCTAGGATCTCCTGCCGATCCTTGGCCTTCTCCTCCAGTCTCCGCAGTTGCTCCCGCTGCTCCACATTCTGGAGACGGAGCCTCTGGTTTTCCTGGACCTGGATGTGAAGTTGTTCCTTCAGGTTTTTTAACTCCATCTGTGTGCGGTAGGCCTGGGCCTGCAGCTGCTGCTCAGCCTGAGACAGTCGTGTGGGGGGCCTTGACTCTGCCCGCTTCCTTCTCAGTTCGCCCAGCTCATTCTGTAGGGCTAGCACCTGCCTTGACACTTGCTCCTTCTCCTCTGTCAGTTCGTTCACCCTGTGGGTCAGCTGCTGGGCCTCCTCCTTCCGCGCGGACCTCTCAATGCTCAGGTCCTCTGCGAAGGTGTCTCTTTCAAGATTCGCTGCGTTCACCCTCCACCTCAGATTGTCCAGTCGTCTCTTCAGGACCTCACGCCCTGCCAGGGCCTGTTGGAACTTGCAGATTCTCTTCTTCATGTTGTTTCTCTGGGTCCAGAGTGCTTCCAGCTTCTCCTGCAACTCTGTATTCACTTCTTCCAGGTCATTGAAGCTTCTGGTCTTTTCCTCGAGCTGAAGGGTTACATCATTCAGCTGTTTGAAGAACATTTCAGCCTCCTTCTGTGCAGCAGTGACCGCAGAAGCCGCCATCTCCAGCTCCACCACGCGGCGCTCTGCGGCCTGTAGGCTGCTGGTGAGAGCTTCATGCTCCATTTCTCTGTCATTGGCTACCTGCTGCATGTGGGCTGGTGCACATTGTAAATTGCTTTCTGCCAAATCCAACCTCTGTATGGGTGGCTTGTGGATCTCTAGGTCTGTTTTCAGTGCTTCATGCACCTGGGATATCTTCTCCCTCTCTTTCTCCCATCGATCCCGCAGGTCTGTCTTTTCATGCTTCAATGGGTGGATCTTGGCACAGTGCACCTTTCTTCTTTTGATGCAGTCCAGGGCAGGTACCATGTGTGGATAGCACCTCTGCACATCCTTGGTGGTATTGGGACCCTTGATTCTCTGGACTCTGGTGGTTGTGACTTTTTCCAAAGGCAGGGGAGTCCCGTGGTAAGCATCACCTTTGCCCAGACCTGAATCACACTCCCCAGTGGTGTTCGGCTTGGGGATTCCTCCCTTTTCTGTGTTCTTTGTTTTCTTGAATGTTGCAGGTCTGACGGGAGGATTCTTCTGCCGGTGTTCTGGCAGTAGTTTCTTGCCCACAGCTCTCTCATGGAGTCTTCTTGTTTCAGACATCTGAGCGCTGGGACAGGAAAGATGGGCTGGCCACGTTCCCAGGCTCTTGGCAATCCTCTATTCTCCCACTCACTGACTAGGAGGTCAATTTCCTCCTCTCCACCAAAGTCGCCTCCAGTCTCTTGCTCACCACTCAGCCACCTCTACCTTCCTCAGCTGCTGGTAGTGGTGTCAACTAACAGAAGTAATCCTGGTGCTACCAGGCAGCATGGAATGTGGGCGTGGCCTCCATTCTTGTATCCCATTGGTCAGAAAAAAACATGGAAGAATGGGGTGTGGCCGGAATCCTGTGATGCAGGCAGCATGGGCAGAGTCAAGATGACAGCAGCTCCCCCAGCCCCTTTCCCAGGGAATTCTGTCCAATCCGGTTGGGGACAATAAGGTGACCTGCTTTAGCCAGATGGCTGCACAGATTGTTGTGTATGTCTGTTTGTTGCCAGTCCCGGACCTTGAACTCAGTATTTGGACACAGTCTGTGAGCTGCTTTTGCTCATAGCTAGCCTTTTATCACTGAAATTCTCTATCCTCAGGTTGAAGTGGTGTGAGCCTGAGCCCACAATTGGAATCCTGGTCCTGCCACCTCCAAATGGCAGGAGATCCTAAGAAACTCATTCCTATCCATATGAATACCAATGGAATGTGATGTATGTCATGATTGAATGGGCAGTTCTTGGATGATTCTAGGATAAAATTATACACAATTATTTTATTGAACACGGATGAATTTTAATGAATAATTTATGAAGCACTGAAACAATTACTTTCATTAAATGGAGGCAGAATGAAATACCTAAGAATTGGGTGTCACATAGTATAGAGATGCCATTTTTTCTGCCAGGACCAGGATTGGAACTCATGGTCAGGCTAACTCTGTTGCACTGAGAGGGAAGGGGAAGCTTAACTCCCTGGAGTCAAGAAATTCAAGTCTGTCCTCCACTTTGAAAATCAGTATGGAGGTTCCTCAAGACTCCACATAGAGCTCCCCTATGACCCAGCAATCCCACTTTTGGGCATTTACCCTAATGTTCACAAACAAGCCACACTAAAGCTACCAGCACAACTATGTTTACTGCAGTATTATTTATCATAGCTAAGATATAGAACCAACCCAGATGTCCCTCAGAAGATGAATGGATCAAGAAAATGTGATATATATATATATATATATATATATATATATACAATGGAATTCTATGCCTCCATCAGAAAGGATGACATTGCCCCATTTGTTAAGAAATGGAAAAACTTGGAAAAAATTCTATTAAGTGAAGTTAGCCAGGCCCAAAGAAACATAGGTCCCATGATTTCCCTTATTTGCAATAACTAGTATATGTCTGAGTCAAGCAGAAAAGGTCAGATAAGTTGATGTTAGGGAAATGAACCCAAGACATGTGTTCAAATGTTTTTTTTTTCTTTCATGGGATCATTTCAAACACATTTATAAGATGATTTCCTTCTTGCTTTGTATGTCCCTCTCTCCCAGGGTATAACCCCTGCTTTCACTGTATTTGATGTCAGTATAATTTGTGGAAGGGAAGGGAAAAAATCGTTTAAATAGGGATACATGTTACCTATTTCAACAATGAGATATATAAGTTGTTATGCTGAAAATGAACTTTACAACTTTGGTGGGGGGGCGGGGTGGAGGACTGGGTGAGAGGTAGGAGAAGGATGGGAAGGGAAAAAAAAAGGAGGAGGCTACAATGCTTGATAAGAAATGTATTCATTTTCTTGCCCATGTAATTGTAAACCCTCTGTACAGTATTTTCACAATAAAAAAAAAGAAAGAAATTCAAGTCTGTTCCTTAGGATGGAAATCGATCCTCAGCACTAGAAAACATCCTATTCATGGACATTTTACATATATGATTTATATTGACATACATAGATTGACTCCATATTGCATTCAGCGTAGTAATTCATTTTATTTTTTGTTTCATTCATATATTGACCGTTTATTTCATTGACCACTATGGCACATAGAATATGTATGCCACTTCATACCTGACACCCAGGACTTTCACAGAAAAGGAAAACAGGTGTCACCATCAGCTTCTTACTCCGTGATTCATTGTTTTAGAGTGCTGGCATCTTAACTCATGGTCTACTGGGCCAAATTCATGAATGGTTGAGTGTCAGCATGCCATCCTGGGGCAAATTGAACTGACAGGCAGTTCCCAGGACCTGAGATAGAGCTCTAGTAGTTGACAAAACAAGAACAGATTGACTCGCAGATGGTAGCATGCTAATAAATACATACCTTTATAGAGTGCCAGAGATGTCTATGCATTATTCAGTTATATCGACTACATTCCTACCAATTCTTGGCTATTTATTATGCCTCCATGCAATTAATGTTACTGTTTTCATCCTTAATATACTATTAAGTAAATCAGTGTCCTGAAATTATTGAGTCCCTGTAAGAAATAGTATTCTTTTCATGCTTCATAAAGTATTAAATAAAACCAATCAGCCTTCTGAAATCATGATGTCTAATTTTATATGCATATCATTCATGAACAACTCATTCAACTGGGACATTGATAACATTCCATTATTATTCCTATGGATGGGAACAAGTCTCTTAGAAACTCCCGTAATCTGGAAGTGGCTTGACTGGGATTTGAACTGTAGGCCTATGTTGAAATGGGGGACTATGGTTTCCCCAGTAGCCCGCAATTAAAAAAGATTATTTAGCTCCCTGGTTTGCAATTCGTGCCACTTTTTCTACCAAGGCTGGGATACGAACTCAAGGTCTGGGTAAATACGCAGCACTGTCGGGGAAGGGGAATCTCACTATGCTGAAGACAAGAAAGTCAGGCCTGTTCCCTAGGCCTGAATTCAAGCCTCAGTTATGGAAAACATATTCCTTATGTACATTTTAAAGATAGGATTTCTACTTCCAAATAGATATTCAGTCCATAGAGTTTGGTGTGGTTATTCCTTTTATTTCTTGTTTTATGCATTTATTTACCATTGATTTTATTGACCCAGATGACACCTCTACCATTTATTACATTATTTACATCCTATCACATTGAATCCAGATTTGTAGATATGTTTTCCATTATGCCTGACATCCTGGACTCTCCCAGAAAAGGAACACATGTATCACACTTGGCTTCTTACTCCAAGATTAAATGTTTGGCAGTATTGGGATCTGAACTTAGGGCCTAGCAGGAACAATTCATGAATGGGTGAGTGTGAGCATAGCAGACTCTAGTCAATGAAGCTGTCAGGTGGATCCCAGGTGCTGAAATCAAGCCCCAGCTTGGGCCAAAACAGCGATACATGGATAGGCTGATGGTGGTATACAAATAAATATATATTGGTAAAGAAAGCCAGAGCCATCTATTTATGATTCAATGATGCCTACTATGTTCCTACCAACTCTTAGGTATTTATTATACTGCCTTTGAAGGAATATTATTCCTTTCAGGCTTAATAAACTATTCATTATAATCAATCAGCATCCTAGGATTATTGCACCCAATTTTAGACTAGACCGATGCACAAACTACTCTTTCATTCAGTATTCCTATGCATAGGAACGAGTCTCTTGTGATCTCCTGCCATTGGTAGGTGTCAGGATCAGGATTTGAACCCGGAGCCTATGTTGACAGGTCGGCCTATGGCTTCCCTGATAGCCTGCCAGCCTTCAGCAATAGCAGGCCAGGTCCAGTTTGCAGGATGTCATTCAGACCCAGGATGCTCACCGTGCAAAGAAAAAAAATGTAAAATCCCCAGGCCTCTGCAGCTTGCCTTATTTTGTGCTATCCTACTTTTCTTTTTTCTTCCTGCAAGCCCTCTGGGCCTAGGATCCCAGGTTCGGCTATGGGTCCGGAGACTGCACCCCAGCCTAGGACAATCAAAGCTGAGGCAGAGTTGCCACGACCTGAGTTCAAGCCCCGTAGTTGGCAAAATAAAGAATAAATTTAAAAAATTAATCAAATTAAATTAAATCAAATTAAAGAAGAAATAAAGCTCCCAGGTTTGGAATTTCTGCCAGTTGTCTTTCCTTGCCTGGGATTTGAACTCACGGTCTTGGTAAATCTGTAGCAATGTGAGGGAAACTACAGAGTTGCCACTACTTGAGTGCAAACCCCTTGCCAAACTATAAACAAGAAATTAAGTCACTGACCTCGGCAGGGGGAGTAGTTGTGGAGATGGAAGGGAAGGGATGGTAGGGGGGAAAAAAAAGGAGGAGGCAACAATGTTCAATAGGAAATGTTCTCATGACTTTGCTCTTGTAACTGTGACCCCTCTGTACACCATTTTCACAATAAAAACCATAAAAAAGAGAAACAATGTAGTGCTCATAGAAGCACTTTGTGGGTAAGGGAAGGATGTCTGAATAGCTGTACAAAATTCTACACTGCTTTTGTTAAAATGTTCAGTATGGAACTGAAAAAAACAAAACTGCTTTTATTAAAAAGTATTAAGCCACTGTCATGGAACTAGGGCCAGTATTTCTGCCATTGCTGGGATTTGAGCTCCCTGTCCAGGTAACTCTTTTGTACCATGGGTGAAGCTGAAGATCTCTGTCCTTGAGGAAAAGAAATTCAGGCTAGACTTCCCAGGGCCTGAATGAAGGCCCTGCAATGGAAAAAATGAGCCTGTACCTCCCTGTCCTTGTGTATGTATGGCTGTATCCCTATAGGTGAAGCTCTAGAGTAGCTATGATGAATGGCACCAAACTAGGAAATTTGTTTTCAATACAATGATTTCATAGCACAGAGAGTGTTTTCAAGACAGTGCATGTTCCAGGGATCCCCTCACTGCTCCCAGTGTAGCCTGAGTGTTTCTCTGCATCCCAGGCCTGATGAAAGAAGTCTCTTTCATTGTCTGGTCTAAAACTATGTCTCCATTAATTAAACACGGTAGAAGACTTAATAAGGTATTAATTAATCGATGACCTATATTTATTGTGTACAATCTTAGGCTAGAAAGACTAGCTAATTAGTAATTCAATTAGTACATGCCACACATTCTATTAGTGTTCCTATAGATAGGAACGAGTTTCCTATGATCTTCAGCCGCGTGTAGGAGGAGTTCCCATGATTGAACTCAGGGCCTAGGTGTCTGGGTTGGGTTTCAGGCTTAACTGACAGTCCGCCAACCTTCGCCCATGCAAGGTCACTACAATTTTCAAGCCAGGTCATTGGGACCCAGGATGGTCACAGTGCAAAGGAAACAAAGGTAAAATGGTAGTGTAAAACTTCCTGGTTTTTTCCTCCTCCATTTTTGTTGGTTTGATGATTATTTTGCCAGTGCTGGGTGTTGAACTCGGCTCCTAGGATCCCTGGATTATCTGCGGGTGTAAAAGCTACACCCCAGCCTAGGCTAATCATGGTTAAAGACACAAGAAAGTGCTTCCTTGAGCATAAGGAGCTCAGGGACAATGTCTAGGCTCACAGTTCAAGCCTCAGGACCTGCCACAAAAGAGCCCGTAACTCCATGTGTCTGTGTATGTATGCATGTATTTCTATTGGTGAACATCCAGAGTCGCTATGAAGAAAGGCACACAGCTAGGAAATTTGCTTTGAATAGAATGATTTCATAGCACAGAGAGTTCTTTCAAGACAGTGCTGTTCCGGGACTCCCCACACTGTTCCCAGTGTAGCCTGAGGGTTTCTCCACACACCAGGCTGCTGGAGGAAGTCGGCCTCATTGTTGGAACAGGCAGTTACACTGCTGTACAGCTGTGTAACAAACAATTCATCCAGGGCAATTAGTGAGGAGGAGTGTGGGTGGGCTCTAAAGGCCAGGAGAAAAAGGTCTCTCTGTACCCCAAGCTATCTCTCTCCCCAGTAATCTCTTTTGACAGGAAGCCTTCCTTTGTGCCACCTCCCTTGGCAGGCCAAGTTCCCTGCACTCATCCTGTCTTTGTTACACTATATTCCAGTGTTGAAAAAAACTGCTGCAATTAATTCAGAAGTCCTTCTGGCAGATAACTAGGGAGCTGAACCTCATGAAATGATTCCTAATTAGCAACGGTGCCTCCCTAGGTTTCCGGAAGCTTGTTAACTCGAAGCATTTGTTCAAAATAATAATGCTTTCTGTCATATAGGGCTGGTGAAGCTCATCAGGTTTTGAAACCTCTGACTTCTCTTCATTGGCCCTTGGGTAGCTAGGTTTTGGGGTTGGACACAGGGCCAAGGTGCTGACCATGAGCTCAGAGCAAAAGCTCTTTGCTTTACCGTTTGGTGTCCCAGCTTCACTTCTTGTATCTGTGTGTTTGTGTGTGTGTGTGCATACATCAGTCCTGGAGCTTGAACTCAGGACCTGAGCACTTTACCTGAGTTTCTCCTGTACAAGGATAACACATTACCACTTGAGCCACACAGCCACTTCAGGCTTTTTTTTCTAGGGATGTGGTACTGAGGATTCAAATCAGGGTTTCATACATGCAAAGCACTCTACCCCTAAAACACTTTCCCAGCATTCCATTTCAGGTTTATTTCTTTCTTTTCTTGTAAGTTGGAGGAGTTGAAGTTTGGTCCGGGGTGCTGTCTCTGTGCTCTTCAGCTCAAGTTGAGATCTCTACCACTTGAGCTACAGTGCCCCTTCAGGCTTTCTGAAAGGGTTCATTGGAGATAACCATCTCAAGGAATCTCCTGCCCAGGCTTGTTCTGGACCATGATGCTAAGTTCTCAGCCTCCTGAGTAGCTAGTGTGACAGATATGAGTCACCAGCGCCCAGCTTCCCCTTCAAGTTTCTAAGTGGTGAATAGGAGATAATAGTCTCATGGGACCTTTTGTGTCTAGGCTAGTTTAGAATCCAGATCCTCAGCTTCCTGAGTAGGCAGGAGGACAGACCTCAGCTAAAGACGCCTGAGCCATGACACTTTGCTGCAAGTGGGTCCTTGGATCTGCTTGGTAGAGCGTTAGCCATGAGCCCAAGAGGAAAATCAGCGCCTAAGGTCTAAGTTCAAGGTTCATGATGGAGAAAACTAAACCAAAACCAAAACAATTGTCTGAAGGAGACCACTCATTAGAGTTCAGTACATACATAAATTTGGCCCTGCCTTGGGGACATATCTGAGCCTCAATTTTCTCATCTGTAAGATCATCTTACTTGTGGGGCTCTTACAAGGAACAGATGGCAGGCCTGGGATTTGAACTCATGGTCTGGGTAAATCTGTGGCACTGTGGGTGAAGGAGAAAGCTCACCATCCTTGAAGATAAGAAAATCAGACCAGTTCCCAGGGCCTGAATTGAAGCCCCAGCACTAGAAAAAATAATATTCATATATTTACATACATAGTTTTATTGTGTATGACATTTATTACCCTTATTTCACTTATAAGATTCTTTTATGACATCATATCACATAGGATATATTTGATATGGATTATACATTGTCTTGAGACCTAGGACTTTTACAGAGAAGGAAAAAAAATGTGACAAATTTGGCTTTGTACTCCACGAATGAATTTCTGTCCATGCTGGGATTTCAACTCACGGCCTACAATGTGCCCAATCCATATAGGGTTCACAGTCTTAGTACACCAGCTTCCAGAAACCTGAGCTGCCAGGAAGTCCTGAGGACCTGTAATCAAGCCACAGTAATGCCCAATGAATAGACAGATAGATGTGTAGGTTGATATATATATATACAAAGACGGAATGTGAGGATATCATTAAATTATATATATTATTATCATTTACTACTTATTAAATTACGCCTCCATTAAACGAAGTATCATGGTTGAATACTTATTAAAGCATTAATTAAAAATTAGTCAAGATCCTACCATTAGGGGATACATACCATGGTGCTAGAACGGAAGATATAAATCCAATAATTTTTGTGTGGCATTCTAAACTAGACTCATGAATTCACGGCATATTTAAGTATTAGTTTTATAACATTCCATTATTACTCAGATAAACAGAAGTGAGTTTGCCAGGATCTCTCTCCGTGTGTGGGTGGCAGTCCTGGCATTCCAACTCCAGGCCTGGATAAATTACTTCAAATGCAAACCATTGGAATGACACAATGAAGATTTCAGAGTGGTATGATGAAAAAAAGAGCAACAAGAAGAAAAGAAAGCCAGGTGTCAATGGCTTCTGCCTGGAATCCTAGCTCCTCAGGAGGCTGAGATGTAGAGAATGCCAATTTAAATTCATCCGGGGCAGAAGAGTCTGTGAAACTCTAATTTCTAAGAGATCACAGGGGAAAACAAACAAACAAACAAAAAACCCTGAGTGGTTGAGCTGTGGCTCAAGTTGCAGAGTGCTACCCTTGAGCAAAAGGAGCTCAGGGACAGGGTCTAGGCTCATAGTTCAACCCCGGACCTGCCACAAAAAAAAAAAGGAGGCAGTAACTCCATGTCTCTGTGTATGGATGGATGACATATGGATGATGGGCATTCAGCAGGTTGCCCATGCCCAGCCCCCCAACCTGGGCAAGCTAGGACAAGCCCTCAGAGAGCACAAAGTCTAAGATGGCAGCTTGAACAAAGCATCCATTTCTGCCACTTAAGAACTGAAGCCCCGAAGGCTTTGCCTGGGCTGGTGTGTGCAACGGTTGCCTTATGTTCTGGCTGAAGTGTCCCATCCGGACACCTAGCAGCCAGCCACTGCCTCCAGGGAGACCACAGTTCCTAGGCTGTAGGAGTAGTCAATGGTTCTGGTTCCATATTTTTTATACCTATGTAGGATGTCCTGGTGGCCATCACTTATTCATCATTCCTCATTGTAGAGTCTCAGGGTGGTCCTAAATCTTGGCAAAGATATGCAATTTCTACACTGAAAGCTGTAAGGCAATAAATACCACCCTCATACCTCCTGTCACAAGTGAGCCTTGGGCTCTCAAAGGGCCTTACTGGTAGAGTGCTTACCTAGCCTGCACCAAGCCCTGGATTTGGGTCCTTTTTCTGTTTCAGTTCCACAGAAACAGAAAAACCCAGAAGGCACACTGTGACTTAAGTGATAGAGTGCTAGCCTTGAGCAAAAGCAGCTGAGGAACATGTGCAGACCCTTAGTTCAAGCCCCAAGAATGGCAAAAAAGAAAAAAAGAACTGAGCGTGGTGAGACATATTCCTCTGGGACTCAGAGGAAGGCTGAGGTTAGAGGTAAAAAGGTAGAGGGCAGGTGCTGGTGGCCCACCCCTGTAATCTTAGCTACTCAGGAGGCTGAGATCTGAGGATCACAATTACAAGCAGAAAAGTCTGTATGAGACACTTTTCTCCAATTAAACACCCAGAAAGCCAGAAGTTGAGCTGTGGTTCAACTAGTAGAATAATAGCCTTGAGCACAAAAGTTCAAGGATAGTGTCTAGGCCATAAATTCAAACCTCAGAACTGGGCTCATTCACACACCCACACACCCACTCACGCACAAACACACACACACACACACACACACACACACCCCAAGATCAGATTATTTGCCATTAAGCCTGAACAAGTTCCATCTCTAGAAATTCACTTCAACAAAAAGACAGAGAAGAGAAGGAAAGATTTGCTCCATGCGGTGATAATAACCAGTACCAAAATTCCACAGGAGTTCTAAGATGTGGAACAGAAGAGAGCATCAGAGGCAGAAGGGACAGCATAGGCAAAGGTCCTGAGGTGTGCTGTAGAGCAGGTGGTGTGGGTGGTGTGGTCTGGGGCTTCAGACAAGTCTGGCAGGACACTCAAGGCTGGGTAAAGGTTTCTACTTAAGTCACAGATAGGGTAGAGGGTGGGGGTCCCACAATGGGGCCCAGAGGAAGATTAGCTTGGCTTTTCACCAAGGACTCCAGCCATTTCCCATGGCTGGAAGCTTATTTTTCACAACTCATGATCATCAGGCCTCCTTCACATGGAGAAGTCAGGGCCAACGCAGGCTTATTAAAAGCTTCTAGCCCAATGCCAGCAGTGGCTCAACACCTCTAAATCCTAACAACTGAGGAGACTGAGATGAGAGGTCTTGGGACAAAACCAGCACAAGGGAGGAAAGTTGGACTCTTCTTGCTGATGAACTAACAAAGGCCAGAAATAGAGCTGTGGCTCAAGAAGTAGAGTGCCAGCCTTGAGGGCAAAAGTCAAGAGACCAGAATACCAATCCCTGAGTTCAAGCTCTAGTACTGGCACAGAAAACTAAAAGAAAGCTTTCAGGAGCTCCCCAGTGCACTGTGGTGAAAGGCCAGATCAGCCATGTGCCGGTGGTTCAAGCCTGTCCGTAATAGCTCCTAAGAAGAGTGAGATCTGAGGATCTGCCCAGCCCGGGCAGAAACGTCCAGGAGACTCTGATCTCAAAGGAACCTCCAGGAAACCAGAAGTGGTGCTAGGCTCAAGTGGTAAGCCAAAGAGCTGCGCAACAGCTCCCAGGCACAGAGTTCAAGCCCCATGACCAACACCTGGTCTGCATGGACCTCACTGTGTGGCTCTAGGCAGAGTACTTTCCAGTGGGTCCCTGAGGGTCTCCCAATGTCTAGGTGGCCTACGATTCTTGAGAAGAGCCTCTTTGGAGGCTTTTGCATACTGAGCAGGCCTCTGTATCAGAGAAGGGTCCCGCCTTGGGGTATAGAGGTCACGGGCAGGTCATCAGAATAGCATCTCTCATGGATGCAGTGAGCATCTGAGCAGTAAACCGACACCTCAGACCATGGTTCTGGGCCAGGAGGGACAGGAGCTGCAAATGGCACCACAGGTAACCCCCACACAGGTATCACAAGGGTATGAATATGTCAGGTACCCTGTGGGCAGGTGCTGAGTTGGGATCATGAAAGTCTTGTAGGCTCAGGAATCCACAGCCTGCTGGCTCTGCTGCTTGTACCAGTTTCTATGCCTGGACTACCAGGCCTCAGAACCCTGCATTCCTCACCAGTGCTTGGGGCAGATGAAGGTCCGGAATCGTGGGCCAACTACAAAGGAGCATTCATAGTGTCTTTCTCTTGGTCCTGTGACCCTGTGCACGGATGGAGCAGCAGGTTCCATGGAACTTACTGCCATGGCCCAGACCACTCAGACCAAGAAAGAAATAGAGAAAAACCACTTGATCTGCCTGGAGAGTTCACTGTGACTATGCCTCAGGATTGCCCCCAGTTCTAGCTCAGCTCATCATTACCACCTTCCTCAGTGTGTGTCTGCATATGTGTGTGTGTGTGTCTGTGTATTTGTGTGTGTGCACACAGGCCCTTGAGTGCACATGAATCTTGGTACTACGGTTTGAAATCAGGGCCCGGGCTCTGTCCCTGAGTTTTTTCATTCAGGGCTAGCACTCTACCACTTGAGCTTTTCTTCCAGTTTTCAGGTGGTTATTTGCAGAACAGGGTCTCACAGACTTTTCTAGCTGGGCTGCCTCTGAATGGCAATCCTCAGATCTCAGCCTCCTGAGGAGTTAGGAATAAGAGAGGATGAGCTATTAGCATCTATCTGGCCACACTTTCCTTCTTGGTTAAAACAGAGGACCTCTCTCCCAGCCAAGCACCCATTTACAGCTATCCCTCCTACCCCAGGCTTCAGAAGAAACATACCCTCCCCTGAGGACAAAGAAATGGGATCAGGTTTGAGCTTTATGTACTCCACACAGTCAGGGGCTGCTGAGAGCTGATATGGAGGCCAAAAATCTGGGACAGAGCAAGTAGACAGCTGTTAGAACAAAAGAGCATGTGAAAAGACATCCTTACAACTCGGTGCCAGTGGATCATGCATATAATTCTAGCTACTCAAGGCTGACACCTGAGGATTAATCAAGATTCCAAGCTAGCCTGGGCAGACTCTTCTTTCCAATGAGTCACCAAAATGCTGGGAAGCGGACCTAGTCTAGTTCAAGTGGTACAACACCAACCTTGTGAAAAAAAGCTAAAGGATACCACCTAGGCTCTGAGTTCAAACCCCGGTAAACACACACACACACACACACACACACACACACACACACACACACATGCATACACCCACTAACATCCTTAGCAGGTGCCAATGGCTCATACCAGCAATGCCAGCTACTCAAGAGCTTGAGCTCTTAGGACAGCAGCTTGAAGCCAGCCCAGGCAGGAAAGTCTGTGAGACTCTTCTCTCCGGTAAACTACCAAAAAAGGTGAAAGGTAAGCTCTGATTCAAATGGTAGAGTGTTAGCTCAGGGACAGTGCCTAGGCCGCAAGTTGCAGCTCTGAGATTTTGTTGTTGTTGTTGTTTTTAATAGACATCCTTTGCCAACCCCACCCACACAGGCCATAAATCCAGATTTTGGTCATCCTAGATCTCACTTCCACCTCTGCCACTTCCAAAGTACTGCCTCAAGTGGCCAGTGTGTAGCCAGCACTGGGTTAGGAAGTGAACTTACACAACGGGGACATAGCCTGGTCAAGGCTAATGCTCCAGAACATTGAGGTACTGACCATACCAGTCTCTCATCCCTTAGTTCCCTGGCCCTGCTATCTAAAGTCTGTGCTTCTGTATTCTAGGCATCTGCAATTGTCTAGAAGGACCTGAGAGGCACATCTGTGGCCACAAGTTAGACTTGCCTGTGATAAGGTATACTGACATTTCCTAGATACCAACAGATACTTCCAAGCCACCTTGGCCTCACCTCCCATGTAGCCCCAGATCCTCCTTGCTTGGGCGGCCTTCAGTCAGTGATCAAGCTCAAGTTGGCCAAAGCAACTGGCAACCACCCTTCCCCGACTCCACTGACTTCCTGATGGGAGGGATGTGCAGCCAGAGACCCAGCTGAGGAAAAGAACAGGACATTGCATGACTGAGCCCCACCCATCCAGAAGCAGGGGAGAAGCTATGCCAGCTGGCCCTGCTGACCAGAATCCCCTGGAGGCAGCCAAAGATATGGACAGCCGGACTGGGCCCCAAAGAAAAGCTAGAATATAGAGGTCTCTGGCAATTTAGGACTCACCCTGATAAGGAGCTAAAGGCAAGGTTGCCTTGGAGGAGGGGCACCATCCGAGGTAGGAAGAGGCAGACAGGCGCCCAGACACAAAGAAAGATGAGAAAAAAATACACTCACATACAAATATACAAACATACACACACTCTCACACACACACACACACACACACACACACACACACAGAGGAGTAGCTCAAGACCTCAGCAGGCCTTGAGCAATGGAACATCCCAATCCCCGAGAAGATAGCTCTACCATTCTCAGACCAACTGTATACAAAACTCAGAGCCTCTCACACATCTGGTTCATAACACAGCATGGCATCTCCTACTATCCATACCACTATGCAGAAAACTCAGCTACCTATTTTTTGCTTGTCAGTCATGGTGTTTGAACTTTGGGCATAGACACAGTCCCACAGCTCTTCAGCTGAAGGTGTGTGCTCTACAACTGGAGCAAAAGCATCACTTCCGGTTTTCTGGTGGTTCCCTGGAGACAAAGAATCACAGACTTTCCTTCCCAAGCTGGCTTTGATATGCGAACTTCAGATCTCAGCCTCCTGAGTAGCTAGGATGACAGTTGTGAGCCACTGGCAGCACCCTGCTTCAGCCACCTTCTTACATCCAGGGGAAACCCAACTTGTCAGGCTATGAACCACACGCAACCCTTCACTTCAGACTTTGACACCAGCATCGAAAACCATTCTCCAATGGACGGAGAGAATATAATTGACACTACCTTCCCAAACCCTGCTTCCATGTGCCCACTCCCTGCCTAAGACAGGCTATACCCTCTGAACTTCTTGGTAAGGCAACACCCATCCTGCTGTGACTTCACAATTGGACAAAAATGGAGAGTTCTTAGAATTGTTGTACACTGAGACCAGCATCTGGTCTTCCTACCCCAGCACCTCCACTTCTACACCATCTCTTGCAGGCAAGGGGTGTCTTTATTTATTGGTTTTTTTTTTTTTTTTTTTTTTTGGTTAAAAGGCTTGAACTCAAGTATTGGGTACTGTCCCTGATGATGATTTTTGCTCAATACCAGTGTTCTACCATTTGAGCCACGGTGCCACTTCCGGTTGAAGATTGGAGATGGGAGACTCATGGGACTTTCCTGCCTGCGCAGGGAAAAGAGATCCTCTGGATCTCATCCTAACTGAGTAGCCAGGATGACAAGCATAAGCCACCAGTGCACAGAGTATGGTATCTCATTCTTTAGAATTTCCACCAAGTGCTCCTGTAGACACTACCACCTAGACACTCCTGTACCTCCCTCAGGGACAACAAAGGGAGTCTCAGAATCTGGGTAGGGACATGGGCATTAAAGAGCCCCCTCCAAATCACTTCCCCTCTCTAAGCTCCCAGCTGACTCCTCTTGATGGCCTGGTCATCCGGAGCAGATCAGAAAAATTAGGATTTCTGGATCCTGCACCATATCCCCCCGCCAAACCACACTGGTACCTGCGGATTTCTGAGGCCAGCTGCTACATGTCCCGGTAGAAGATGTTGGGAGGATTGCTGATAACTCGGTCCAGGGGTACCCAGGACAGAAGGAGTGTCCATCTCCCTTCTGTCAAAGGAGAGACAAAGCATAGATGCCTCTATTAAGAGCTACAGGGCATAGCCATCCACCAGTTACCAAGGTCACTTGGAGTGCTGTTTCGTGGGACTTGATCTCGGGGCCAGGGTGCTCTCCCCAAGCTTCTTTGGTTCAAGGCCAGCGCTTTTCTACCTGATCCCCTGGGCAACGTCCAGCTTTTTCTGTGGATGATTGCAGGACCAGAGGAATCCAACCGAGGTTTTCATATGTGCTAGGGAAGCCCACTACTGCTAAGACACAATCCCAACCCAACATAGCTGTTCTCTTTTTACCCCTCAGGCCTGTTGTGGGACAGACCTGCACATCTGTACTGAGTTTCTCACCAGCAGCCCTGGCTGGAAATGAACTCAATCTGCTATGTTTTCCTTATTTACAGCATCTTTGCTCTCTATGTTTCCTGTCATATCCTCCTTGGTAAGCAAGATCCCCTTTCAAGTGCTGCCACTAAGAAGCCTGCTCCAATCACCCTGGCAGAGTGGGACCTTCTCCTCTGTGCAGGCTGCCAGCTTTGTCACTCTCTGTCTTCTGGCCAGTGTGAGTTGAGAGTGCATGAAGGGGAAGGCCTGGCTTCCACCACACAATTTCTGAAGGCTCTGATATACCACCCAGGGACCGGTGCTATATCACACTCCGGGAGAGGGCACTCAAGGACCAGGCAGTCTTGGGGTAACAAGGTGGGTCCATTTCTTTGTATGGGCTTGAACTGAGGATCTGGGAGCTTTCTCTGAGTTTTCATGCTCAAGGCTGGTGCTCTACCACTTGAGCCACAGCTCCACTTCTGGCTTTTTGTTGGTTCCATGGAGAGAAGAGTCTCACCAGCTTTGGGCTGGCTTCGATCTTTGATCCTCAGATCTCTGCCTCCCGAATAGCCAGTATGTCAAGCGTGACCCTGAGGCAGAGGTGATGGGCACCAGAGCCTTACTTTTCAGCTTCTGTTTATCTTATGTCAACTTGCAATCCCTAGATAAAATAGTCAGTTACAGGGGATCAAGTTCCTCTCCTAGGTTTGTTAATCCAAGGGGATAAAGTGTCTTTGGGAAAAGCTAGTTTGAGTTTGCCTAGATGAGTGTGTGTTTGTGTGTGTGTGCGTGATAGACATAGAGAGAGAGAAAGTATGAGTTTCAGTGATACCTCCCCCGTCTCTGTAATGCCTCATCTTCCCAATGGTGAGTACATCCAGAATCTCCACCCCAAGGAAGGTGGGTAGGGGAGGGTATGTAAGGTCACATCGAGTGCGATGATCTGAATTCTATCCATCAACTGAAGCCTGGAGTGATAAAGGAGAGAAGGAGAGGTTTAGAGGAACAATAAGGGAAGCCCCTTACCTTTGGCTACAAGTACCAGAAAGATCTCCAAATCCATCCTTTTTGGTACTAAGATAACAGGTGCCACTATTCATTTACTTCATTAATTTTTTTTAGTCCTAGGGCTTGGATTGAGGGCCTCCGTGTCGTCCCTGAGCTTCTTTACTCAAGGCTGAGGCTCTACCACTTGAGCCACAGCACCACATCTGGCTTTTTCTCGGGGGGTTGGGGGGGAGTAGATCTATGTGAGGTAAGAATCTCACACACTCTCATGGTGGGCGGGCTCTGAGTCACAATCATCAGACCTCAGCCTCCAGAATAGCCATGATGGTGGGCGGGACCCACTGGCACCTGACCAGTACCATCTATTCATAATCCCCTACAGCCAATGCCGGGAAATCCTTATTGCAACCCCCTTGTCGTGTGTGGGAAGCAGACATGGATGGGTTTGATACTTCCAACAGCCTACCTACCTTTGAACATCATTCTGGACCAGTCTGATGACAGCTTCCCCCTTATCCACAGCAATGACTTGACTCTGTCACAAGATCAAATGTCCCCCAAGAGGTGTCGGTCTGGGGTCTTTCCTCTGCACACCGCCCCTCCTCCCTGAAACCACACACCACAGCAAAGCGAAGTAGACATGGAGTGAATTCATTTTTTTATAACCAGGGTCTGGCCAGAAAAGTGGCAGTGAGGATCAGAAGCCCGGGATCTAGCGGGGTGGGGGGGGGGGGGGAATGAGAAGCCTCCTTGTCCACTTTCCTTTAACCATCTTAGCAGAGGATAGTGGGGAAGGAGTCAAGGACGGACAGACAATGAATAACCATGAGGGTCTAGCCCAGGCACAGAGGGGCTTGCCTCAGGGTGCTAGTTCAACAGACTGAGTGAGACAGCTTCTGACTCAAAGCCCACATCCAGAATGAGAGGAAAACCTTAAGCCCTATCCACATGGGGATGCTAGGCCACTTCCTCCATCACCCATTTAACCAGCTCCTGAGTGTGAAAGAGAGAGAGATAGAGAGAGAAAGAGAGACAGAGAGACAGAGAGAGAAAGTCAGAATTACACTTTAGCTGGGTGCAGGTGGCACAGGACTATAATGTGTACTACACAGGAGGCTGAGATATCAAGATATTGGTTCATAGTCAGCCCAGGCATTAACATTTGTGAGACTCTTATCTCCAAAGAACCAACAGAAATCTGGAAGTAGCACTGTAGCTCAAGTGGTAGAATGCTAGCCTTGAGCTGAGGAACCCTTGGACAGTCCAGAGGCCCAAAGTGCAAGCCCCACGACTGACAAGAAGTGGGCTTCTGACTACAAGTAGTGGACTGAATAGGACCCATCCTCCTAGGGAGCATAGCAGGGAAGTTAGGCCGAGCTTCCTGTCAGCGTGGGGTCATAAGTACGTCACCCAGCTTCTCCGTGCTCTCTTTTCCCCAGCTGCAAAATTGAACACAGTGAAGGATTCCCTTCGTCATTGGGATAGGGTAAGGATCAAAGAGAGACATGTTTTGTTTCATAATCCCATACCTATAATTCGATAAATAACAGGCCCCATCTGAGCCCTTTCTGGGTATCTTCCTGTCATATGCTCAAAGAATTTCCAACAACCATATCTGAGAGCTGCTCCGCTTTTGCCTAGCCCTGTCCCAGAGATCCCCTTGTATTGATCCCTTGTTTCCTTACAACTGTCCCGGGAGAGGACTGAGGTCTGATGGTCAAGGCCCAACCCACAGCTTCATTTGTGGTCAAGAATCGGCTGCCGTGGACTAGTTTGGGACAACCCATGTAAACCACTGACTGAGGTTGGCGCTATATGTCTAGCATCCCAACTACAGATGACCAGGCATGGTGGTGCACACCTGTCACAGGAGGACCGCCATCCAGTTTAGCTTGAGCACATATTGAGTCTCTATCTTGGAAATGCCCAAGACAGAAAATCTTGGCTCACATGGTGGAAGAGCTGACTGGTAAGACTTAGGCCTTGAGTTCAAACCCAAATATACCAAAAAGAATCAAAGGCCTGGTGCCAGAGGATCATGCCTATAATCATAGCTACTCAAGAGGCTGAGATCTGATGATCACAGTTCAAGATTTATAATAGGGTTGGCCTCCCCCATCAGACATCATTATGAAAAGATTCAGAGTCTCACCCAAGCCAATATGCTCCATACTAACAGAGCTTGCATCCTTCCTAAGTGCTGGCCAAGCTCTCTGTCCCCCAGGGGAGCCACAGCCTGTGGGCCCCACCCCTAGGTCCTCCAAAGATCCCCCTGCCAACAACCAGGCCCAAAGTAGTAGACAGTTGCAGGGCATACAGATCCCTTGGTCTTATAATTTGATGGTGCTGAGTCCCCAACAAGCTTCTCACCCTTCCAGGCCCCCAGACCTCAGGAACAATGCCCATGTACCACCCCCCCAAAGATAGCAGGCAGAAAATACCAAAGGGTCCAGTGCTCCTTGTTACAACCCATTTCTACACACACACACATACACACACACACACACACCACACACAAAGCTGGGAAAAGTGGCTCATGTCTGTCATACTAGCTACTCAGGAGGCTGAGGTCTGAGGATCATAGTTCAAAGCCAGCAGTTATCTACAGGGAACCACCAAATATTCAGAGGTAGAACTGTGGCTCAAGTGTCAGAGTACTAGCTTTGAGAACAGAAGATCCGGTACAGCACCTATGCCCTGAGTTCATAACCCAGGTCTTCTACCTCCAAACACACACAGACACAGAGATAGACAGACAGAGAGACAAACACACACACACACACACACACACACACACACACACACACACACAGCCAAAGGCTTCAGCAGGCCCTGAGAACAGAACCATGATCTCCTTCCATTAGGATCACAACCCACCCGGGAGAAGGTGGCACTACAGACCTCAGATCCAATGTGGACAAAACATTGAACTTCTCTCATATCTGGAATGTCTCATAGCCCAGCATGGCATTTCCTACTGTACACTCTGCTATGCGGAAAAGTTAGCCACATCTTTTATTGTTGTTGGTCACGGGGTTTGACCTCTGGGCCAGGGCCCTGTCCCTCAGCTCTTCACCTGAAGTTGACCACTCTCGTACTTGAGCCAAAACACCATTTCCTGTACTCTGGTGGTCCATTGCACATCAAGTCTCACAGACTTTTCTGCCCAAGCTGGCTTGGAACCATGGTCTTCACATCTCAACCTTCCGAGTAGCTAGGTTCACATTCGTGAGCCACCTGTGGCTTCTGGCTTCAGAAACCTTCATATACCCAGAGGAATCCCATCTTATCAGGCAAAAAACTTCTTGTAACACTTCATTTCAGACTTTGTCACCCAGCATCCAAATCCATCCTTCAATGGAGAGAATACAGACACAACAATTGCAACCCTGCACCCATTGGCTCACTCCCTGCCAGCCATAGGCCATGTCCTCTTGAAGCTGTGGATTCACACTGTGGCAAACTTGGAGAATTCTTAGAAATGTCTCTACAGTTGGGCCAGCACCTGGTCACCCAAACACTGAACCCCCACGCCCGGCCAAACCACCCACACCTCAACCATCCTTTGCAGGAAAAGATGTTTTACTTTTTTTCAGTTGTGGGACTTGAACTCTGGGCCTGGGTGCTGTCCCTGGGCTCTTTAGCTCAAGGCCAGAACTCTAATACTTGAGCCTCAGCACCACTTCTGATTTTCTGGAAGTTCATTGGAGATAAGTCTCAACATCTTTTCTGCCCAGGCTGGCTTTGAACCCTGTTCCTCAGATCTCAGCTCCTGAGTACCTAGGATGACAGCCATGAGCAACTGGCACCTGGCCAAAGATACTTTTCCATGCCTTTCATTCTATCCCCTCAAGGAGACTGAGATCTGAGGACTACAGTTGGATGTCACCATTGGCAGCAAAATCCATGAGAAATCTATCTCCAATTAACACACAAAAAAGTTGGAAGTGGAGCTGTGGCTCAAATGGTAGAATGCTAGCTTTGAGCATCAAAGACAAGGGATAGGACACAGTCCCTAGTCTCAAGCTTTTTCTAGCAAAGACCCACCCAAGAAAGGGAAACAGGTGAACATACGGGAGCTCAAAACTCACACATGATACTCAAGCCTCCCAGAACAGACCCCATCCTCCTCTGCTTGTGAAGATTCTACGTCCCACATCATGCCAGTCTCAGATAGGAGTGACCATGCACCAAGTGAGGACTTTCAAGTACAATCTCATACTGAAGATCCCTTGACCTTATCAAAGACTCAGGATCTCTCACTGTCCTGCCTCCACACTGGGCAGTGTGGTGAGGTCTAGTTAACCAACCACAGGATGTGGGAACAAAAGGATTTCTTGGCCAAGGGATCCAGACTGGAAGGCTCTAGGTCCCTCTCTCTCGAGAAGGAGAAAAGAGCCCATCCATCCCAGCAATGTTCCTGGGTTGTGAGTATCCTCAAAGAAACAACCCTGCCCAGAGACCTGTGCCTGTGGTTTTCCCACCAACCTCTACCCAACCCAACCCCATCTTCAGTTGGCCCTCTCTGAATCCCAGATCTGCCATCTAGACTAAAGGCTGAACCAGCAAAGAGACCTACCTCACCCTATGTGAATGGCAGTCATGGGATCCTAGCAACCCCTAGAGGAAGTCTCAGGGGCAACAGGGGGCCTGACACCTGCCCTCATTCCCTGGCTGTACTGTGCCAGTGGCCAGCTTACCTCTGTCTCTGGTGAATGAATGAACACTAAGGGTATTATCTTCCAGTTCTCCAGGATGTACTGTTCAAGCATCATTCAGGTGATGAAAGCCAGGCGATCAATGGTGAACCCAAGCAAGAAAACGTTCAATATCCATGTGACTGGGTCAAAAGCTCTATCACTGATGGTCTAGGTTGTCTCAAGGTCATGGGTCCAATGTTCTTACATACCTGACGTGGGATGATCAGGCATCATTCAGGTGATGACAGCCAGGTGATCAGTGGTGAACCCAAGGCACCAGGACTTTTAATATCCATGTGACTGGGTCAAAAGCTCCATCACTGATGGTCTAGGTTGTCAGTCAAGGTCATGGGTCCAATGTCCTGACACACCTGACCTGGGATAGTCCTCGGTCTTCATCTTCCTTCTTATCCCTTGCCCCAAACCCTCTTGAGACTCCCTCACCTCAACACCTCCCTAGCCCTTGGACACTTTCTTCTTATCTGACAAGAAAATAAACTGTGTGGGGCCTAGAGAGATTGAAACTTGGTGACACACCCTAAGCCCTCTGGTCTACCCAAGATTGCTTAATTCTGCAGTCAGCAACAACACAGCTCCTGGATGTCATGAAGTTGCTGAGGGGTCAGTGGCTTGGTCCTACATACTGGCTTTAGGCTTTGAAACTGTCCCCACAGAAATTGTGAATGGTTGGCTCCCTTCATCCAGGGACTCCAAACCAAGGCTTGCATGTTTGCCCTTCTTCCTTCCCTTCATCTTTTTCTCCCTCCAGCCTTCCCCCCTCTCTCCCTTTCCTTTCTCTCTCTCACTGCTGGGCCTTGAATTTGGAGCCTGGGTGCTGCCCCTGAGCCTTTTTACTCAAGACCAACAGGCTTGAGCCACTCATCCACTTTTAGCGTTTTCTTTTTGGTGGTTAGTTGGAGATAAGGGTCTTACAGGTTCTCCTGCCTGGCCCTTAGGCCACGATTCTTCCATCTCAGCCTCCTAAGTAGCTAGGATGACAGGTGTGAAGCACGGACATCCAGCTAAAACCCAGGATTCTTCACGTACAGTGGAACCAGCACTAGAACCTTTCATTGTCTATGACCCCCCAAGCCTGTGCACACTGTAACGGTTTGTTGGATAAATAAACGAGCATCTGTTTCTGACAATACTACAGAAAAGTCCCATCTGACTCAGGTAAGCATCCTTGGGGTGTGGTGGGGGTGGGGGAGGTTTCCAAGCCTGATGTAGCTCTCCCACAGTTCTCCATCATCCCTCTTCCCACCCTACTGGTGCCACCACACTTAACTGTTTTGACTCAGAGCACGGGAGCCACGATGGACTTTCTGATTCTGGGGGCTCTGGATGCATCTCTTCTCAAATATCTCTGTCCAGGTGTTAAAGAGCCTGCAGTAAGCTGAGGGGGTGGCTCAAGGAGCCTCCTCTGCTCCTCTAGGGGCCAGACAGGATGGTCTACCACATCCAGCCCCCAAGTTTGATGTTGCAGAGAAAGGATTCTCGAGGCATCCCGGGTCTAGAATCTTCCAGATTCCAGTGCAGGAGCTGGAAATCATCTCTGCTCACAGCTGGCAGGTTGGGAATGGTGAGGTCACAAGCTCTGCTCCCCAAGATGTCTTCAACTCTGGTGGTCACCCTAAAGAGAGCCAGAAGAAAATAAGCAGCTGCTGGAGAAAGGCAGTCAAGGCACAATATTTATAGCAGGAGATGATTTGGCTTGGAAACTCTACCTGTGCCACTTTGAAAGTCATTGTTTGGCAGCTGAAACCCTCTGTCTAATTTGACCCATAATTCCAGGCATTAGTGGAAATTGCCAGTTTAAAGAAAAAATCCTGGAATAGCTGGCATTTCAGTTCTCCTATTTAAACTTAAAGGGTTCCAAAGTCAGTGGTCCCCATTTCTTTCCAGACAACGTACAGCAGGTTACAGAAACTGGCATTCGGCGAGCCTTAGCTAACTGTGATGTCCCAATACTAAGCAGGCTCCAGCAAGGGGAACGCACTTGCCTACCACTGCCCAGCTGGAAAGGTCCCACGAGGGACACAGATTGGAGTCTGCAGGACTCCAGGGAGGACTGCCAACTGGTACACTGCCCTGGGAGGGAACCCACTCCACCAGTGGCAGCCCAGAGCTGCCTGCCCAGATGCCCATGGACACTGTCATTGCCCTGGATAAGGTTCCCCTCTCATCCTCAGTCATGGTGAACCATATGCCCTGTCACTCTGTTTGTTTATCACTTGCCAGTCCCTCCTAGCTTCACAGCCCCTGCTCTACTCCCCCCTTCTCATTCCCTAATTATGTTTGGCAGTCACATTCCCAACCCTCGAATTAGCTCCAACTCTATACACCAGAGCAGAGTGTCTGACTGGAAGAGTGCCGCTGTGGTCACACTAACATCACTGACTTCTGGCTGAAGACCGAAGGACAGGTGTCCACTCTGATCTGCGATTCACACAAGTCTCCTAGGGGAGACCCAAACAGGCCCAGCAGCTACTGTGGGCTACAGGAAAGGGGGAAGAGAGAGGTGGAAAGAGGGGGAAAGGAACATCTATTGAAACCTTCCTCAAAGGAGCAATGAAACGGAAAACAAAAATTGTCCCTGGGCTCGTACTTGGCATTGAAGACTAAAGAACTATACACAGACACACAAAATGCTTCTGCTCTTTGTAGACACAGTGACTTAAATATGTTTTCATTGTTCTCATCTCCCTGCTCTCCCAACACACACACACACACACACACACAACAATCCCGACTGGTGACAGAAGACTCTTCCATTCAGTACCTGAAATTTACCAACTGATCACTCACCTGAGCACAGTCAGGATGTACAAGGAGAAAGAAGATCTATCTCTGTCTCTGTCTCTGTTTCTCTCTCTCTCCCTCTCCCTCTATCACTCATACGCACAGAAACACACAGACTCACACAGACTCTGAGCAGTGCCTCTCCAGTGTTTGTCAGTTCTTCATGTGGGACAATGTAGAAGCTGGAGACCGGGGATTCCAGGGGCTCCTACCCAAGGGGAACACCACTCTAATAAAAAAGAACCACCTTGCCAATCCCATCCTCCAGGGCCAGAACCTTCCTCTTGGAAACAACCAGCCTTGACTCCCCACTCACCAAAACCCTAGGCCAGGATGCTGGCTGAAGGAGTCTCCAGACAGGTGGCTCCTCAGAGCGAGGACAGATAACAAACAGGGGATCATGGTTCCCCCAGAAGGATGTCTGACCCGTGGCAGAGGTGGAGTTGGGGAAATAGCTGGGGTCCTAAAGGCTCCATATATGGATGGACTCCCTACTTCCAGCCTAGATGATTCTGGGCAACTTGGTGCATTCTTGGGGAGGCCTAGGAGACCAGATGGACTGGCAGCACCAGCAGATGCTGGCAGAGCTCGGAAATGTGATCACCCTGTGAGAACTGATGATAGCTGGGGTGGGGGGGACAGACTGGGTATGGGGAGGGAAGGGTGTGTTCCTCCCAGATATTCATCTTCTACCTGACCCCGTGCCCTCACCTTCAAAATGGGCTCTTCTGGCACCCTCTTCAGGTGAATGGCTTAATGAGCACAGAGGACAAGGCAAAATCCAGCAAGCTGGCCTATCTTCAACACCCAACACCTCCACTCCCCCAAAAAAGGAAAAGACTTGAGAATGCAGGTTTGGAGGTGCTGCTCCCCACCTCTGCCTGAAGCCACCAGGTCCCCATCAGGGAGAGGAAGGGTGCAGATGTGAGGCTGTGTGGCTCCATTACTCCAGGCCAGGGGCTCTCTGGCGCCCCCTCTTCACCCAACCCTTCATCTCCCCGTTTTCTGGGACACTACCATTATCAGACCAACTGTATACAAAACTCAGAGCCTCTCACACGTCTGGAATGGTTCATAACACAGCATTGCAGCTACTACTATACACACTGCTATGCAGAAAACTCAGCTACCTTTTTTTTGCTTGTCGGTCATGGGGTTTGAACTTTGTGCATGGGCACAGTCCCTCAGCTCTTCAGCTGAAGGTGTGCGCTCTACAATAGGAGCCAAAGCACCACTTCTGGTTTTCTGGTGGTTCACTGGAGCCAAAGTCTCACAGACTTTCCTTCCCAAGCTGGCTTTGAACTGCCACTTTCAGATCTCAGCCTCCTGAGTAGCTAGGATGACAGTTATGAGCCACTGGCAGCACCCTGCTGTAGCCACCTTCTTACATCCAGGGGAAACCCAACTTGTCAGACTTTGACACCTGCATCCCAAACCATTTTTCCATGTTTGGAGAGAATATAATTGACACTACCCTTTAAACCCCTGCTCCCATTTGCCCACTCCCTGCCTAAGACAGGCTATGTCCTCTAGTGTCCTTGGTAAGGAAATACCCACACTGCTGTGACTTCACAGTGGGAAAAACCTGGGGAGTTCTTAGAAATACTTGTACACTAAGGCCAGAACCTGGTCTTCCAACCACGGCACCCCACTCCTTCACCATCTCTTGCAGGCAAGGGGTGTCTTTTTTTCTTGTGTTTTTTCGGTTGAGAAGCTTGAACTCAGGGCTTGGGTACTGTCCCTGATGATCATTTTTGCTCAATGCCAGTGCTCCACCATTTGAGCCATAGTGCCACTTCAGGTTGGAGATTGGAGATGAGACTCTCACGGGACTTTCCTGCCTAGGCTAGGAAAAGAGATCCTCTGGATCTCAGTCTAACTGAGTAGCCAGGATGACAGGCATGAGCCACCAGTGCACGGATTATGGTATCTCATTCTTTAGTATTTCCACCCAGTGCTCCTCTAGACACTACCACCAAGACATTCCTGTACTTCCCTCAGGGAAAACAAAGGAAGTCTCAGAATCTGGGTAGGGACATGGGCATTAAAGAACCACTCCAAATCACTTCCACTCTCTAACCTCCCAACTGCCTTCTCTTGATGGCCTGGTTGTCTGCAGCAAATCAGAACAACTAGGATTTCTGGGTCCTGCTCCAAATCCCCCCCCCCCCAATCAAACTGGTACCTGAGGTTTTCTGGGGTCAGCTGCTCCATGTCCCAGTAGAAGATGTTGGGAGGGTTGCTAATAACTGGGTCCAGGAGTGCCCAGGACAGAAGGAGTGTCCATCTCCCCTCTGTCAAAGGAGAGACAAAGCATGGATGCATCTACTAAGAGCTACAGGGCATAGCCATCCACCTGTCACCAAGGTCACTTGGAGTGCTGTTTTATGTTGACAGTCCTAGGACTTGACCTTAGGGCCAGGGAGCTATCCCTGAGCTTCTTTAGTTCAAGGCCAGCGCTCTTCTACCTGATTCCAAGAGCAACTTCCAGCTTTTTCTGTGTATGTATGCGGGACCAGGGGAATCGAACCAAGGGTTTCATGTGTGCTAGGTAATCCCACTACTGCTAAGACACAATCCCAACCTTGCATAGCTGTTCTCCTGTGACCCCTCAGGCCTGTTGCGGGACAGCCCTGCACATCTGTACCCAGTGTATCACCAGCAGCCCTGGCTGGAAATGAACTCAACCTGCTATGTTGTCCTTTATTTACAGCATCTTTGCTCTCTCTGTTTCCTGTCATATCCTCCTTGGTAAGCAAGATCCCCTTTCTTTGGGAAAGGCGAGTTTGAGTTGGCCTAGATGAGTGTGTGTTTGTGTGTGTGTGTGTGTGTGTGTGTGTGTGTGTGTGATAGACAGAGAGAAAGAGAGAGAGAGAAAATATGAATTTCAGTGATACCTACCCTGTCTCTGTAATGCCTCATCCTCCCAATGGTGAGTACATCCAGAATCTCCCGCAAATGGAAGGTGGGTAGCGGAGGGTATGTAAGGTCACATAGAGTGGGATGATCGGAATTCTATCCAGCAATTGAAGCCTGGAGAGATAAAGGAGAGAAGGAGAGGTTTAGAGGAACAATAAGGGAAGCCCCTTACCTTTGGCTACAAGTACCAGAAAGATCACTAAATCCATCCTTTTTGGTAGTAAGATAACAGGTGCCACTATTCATTTATTTCATTTTTTTTTTTAGTCTCAGGGCGTGGATTGAGGGCCTTGCTGTCGTCCCTGAGCTTCTTTTACTCAAGGCTGAGGCTCTACCACTTGAACCACATCACCACATCTGGCTTTTTCTCTAGAGGGGGGGAGTAGGTCTATGCGTAGAGGGTGGGAGTAGGTTTTTGCGAGGTAAGAATCTCACACACTCTCCTGGTGGTCTAGCTCTGCATCACATCATCAGACCTCAGTCTCCAGAATAGCCAGGATGGTGGGCGGGACCCACTGGCACCTGACCAGTACAATCTATTCATAATCCCCTATGGCCAGTGCCAGGAAACCCTTACTGCAACCCCCTTGTCGTGAGTTGGAAGCAGACATGGATGGGTTTGATACTTCCAACAGCCTACCTACCTTTGAACATCATTCTGGATCAGTCTGATGACAGCTTCCTCCTTATCCACAGCAATGACTTGACTCTGTCACAAGATCAAATGTCCCCCAAGAGGTGTCAGGTCTGGGGTCTTTCCTCTGCACACCGCCCCTCCTCCCTGAAACGACACACCACAGCAAAGCAAAGTAGACATGGAGTGAATTCATTTTTTTATAATCAGGGTCTGGCCACATAAGTGGCAGTGAGGATCAGAGGCCGGGGATCTAGCTGGGTGGTGGGGAAATGACACACCTCCTTGTCCACTTTCCTTTAACTGTCTTAGCAGAGGGGAGTGGGGAAGGACTGACGGGACGGACGGACAATGAATAACCATCAGGGTCTAGCCCAGGCACACAGGGGCTTGCCTCAGGGAGCTAGTTCAACAAGCTGAGTGAGACAGGTTCTGACCCAGAGCCCACATCCAGAATGAGAGGGCAACTTTGAGTCCTATCCACATGGGGATGCTGGGCCACTTCCTCCGTCACCCATTTAACCAGCTCCTGGGTATGAAAGAGAGAGAGAAAGAGAGATACAAAGAGAAAGAGAGAGAAAGACAGAGAGACAGAGACAGAAAGGTGGAATTACACTTTAGCTGGGTGAAAGTGGCACAGGACTATAATGTGTACTACACAGGAGGCTGAGATATTAAGATATTGGTTCATAGTCAGCCCAGGCATTAACATTTGTGAGACTCTTATCTCCAAAGATCCAACACAAATCTGGAAGTAGCACTGTGGCTCAAGTGGTAGTGTGCTAGCCTTGAGCTGAGGAACCCTTGGACAGCCCACAGGCCCAAAGTTCAAGCCCCACAACTGACAAGAAGTGGGCTTTTGACCACAAGTAGTGGACTGAATAGGACCCATCCTCCTAGGGAGCATAGCATGGAAGTTAGGCTGAGCTTCCTGTCAACGTGGGATCAGAAGTAGGTCACCCAGGTTCTCTGTGTTCTGTTTTCCCCAGCTGCAAAATTGAACACAGTGAAGTATTCCCTTCCTCATTGGGATAGGGTAAGGATCAAAGAGAGACATGTTGTGTTTCATAATCCCATACCTATAATCCGATAAATAACAGGCCCCATCTGAGCCCTTTCTGGGTATCTTCCTGTCATATGCTCACAGAATTTCCAACAACCATATCTGACAGCTGCTCCCCTTTTGCCTAGCCCTGTCCTCGAGATCCCCCTGTATTGATCCCTTGTTTCCTTACAACTGTCCTGGGAGGAGACTGAGGTCTAATGGTCAAGGTCCAACCCACAGCTTCATCTGTCGTCAAGAATCAGCTGCCGTGGACTGAGTTTGGGACAACCCATCTCAAGCGCTGACTGAGGGTGGAGCTACATGTCTAGCATCCCAACTACAGATGACCAGGTATGATGGTGCACACCTGTCACAGGAGGACTGCCATCCAGTTTAGCTTGAGCACATATTGAGTCTCTATCTCAGAAATGCCCAAGACAGAAAGGCTTGGCTCACATGGTAGAAGACCTAACTGGTAAGCCTAAGGCCTTGAGTTCAAACCCTAATATACCAAAAAGGATCAAAGGCTTGGTGCCAGAGGATCATGCCTATAATCCTAGCTACTCAAGAGGCTGAGATCTGAAGATCACAGTTCAAGATTTAAAATACGGTTGGCCTCCCCCATCAGATATCATTATGAAAAGACCCAGACTCTCACCCAAGCCACTATTCTCCATACTAACAGGGCTTGCATCCTTCCTAAGTGCTGGCCACACTCTCTGTCCCCCAGGAGAACCAGCCCCTGTGGTCCCCACCCCTAGGTCCTCCCAAGCTCCCCCTTCCACCAACCAGGCCCAAGGTAGTAGACAGTTGCAAGGCATACAGATCCCTTGGTCTTATAATTTGATGGTGCTGAGTCCCCATCAAGCATCTCACCCTTCCAGGCCCCCAGACCTCAGCCACAATTTCCATGCATCCCCACCACATAGATAGCAGGCAGAAAATACCAAAGGGTCCAGCGCTCCTTGTAACAACACATTTCTACACACACACACACACAAAGCCGGCACAAGAGGCTAATGTCTGTCATCCTAGCTACTCAGGAGGCTGAGGTCTGAGGATCATGGTTCAAAGCCAGCCCAGACAAGAAAGTCTCTGAGGCACTTATCTACAGTGAACCACCAAATATCCAGAGGTGGAGCTGTGGCTCAAGTGTCAGAGCACTAGCTTCGAGAACAGAAGATCAGGAACAGCACCTAGGCCCTGAGTTCAAGGCCCAGGTCTTCTACCTCCAAACACACACAGGCACACAGACAGACACACAGACAGACAGACAAACACACACACACACACACACACACACACACACACACACACACACTCACACACACACACACACACACACCAATGATTCAGCATGCCCTGAGAACAGAACCATGAACTCCATCCATTAGGATCACATCCCACCCCGGAGAAGGTGGAACAACTGACCTCAGACCCACTGTAGACAAAACATTGAACCTCTCACATCTCTGGAATGTCTCATAGCCCAGCATGGCGTTTCCTACCGTACACAGTGCTATGGGGAAAACTTACCCACCTCTTTTCTTGTTGTTGGTCATGGGGTTTGAACTCTGGGCCAGGCAGGGCACTATCTATCACTCAGCTCTTCAGCTGAAGGTGAGCACTCTCTCACTTGAGCCAAGACACCACTTCCTGTACTCTGGTGGTCCATTGCACATCAAGTCTCACAGACTTTTCTGCGCAAGCTGGCTTGGAACCATGGTCTTCACATCTGAGCTTTCTGAGTAGCTAGGTTGACAGTTGTGAACCACTGGTGGCTTCCAGCTTCAGCCACCTTCATATAACCAGAGGAAATACATCTTATCACACCACAAACTTCTTATAACCCTTCACTTCCGACTTTATCATCCAGCATCCAAATACATCCTTCAATGGAGAGAATACAGACACAACAATCCCAACCCTGCACCCATTGGCTCACTCCCTGCCTACCTGCCAGAGGCCACATCCTCTTGAAGCTGTGGATTCAAACTGGGGCAAACTTGGAGAATTCTTAGAAATGTCTCTACAGTTGGGCCAGCACCTGATCCCCCAAACACTGAATCCCCACACACCGCCACCCCGCCCACACTTCCACCATCTTTGCAGGCAAAGATGTTTTACTTTTTTTTCAGTTGTGGGGCTTGAACTCTGGGCCTGGGTGCTGTCTCTTAGCTCTTAAGCTCAAGGGCAGCACTCTAATACTTGAGCCACAGCAACACACTTCTGCTTTTCTCGGAGTTTGCTGGAGATAAGTCTCAGCATTTTTTCTGCCCAGGCTGACTTTGAGTCCTGATCCTCAGATCTCAGCTCCTGAGTACCTAGGATAACAGCCATGAGATACTGGCACCTGGACAAAGATACTTTTCCATGCCTTTCATCCTATCCCCTCAGGAGACTGAGATCTGAGGACTGCAGTTGGATGCCACCATTGGCACCAAAATCCATGAGAACGCTTTCTCTCAAATTAAACACACAAAAAAGTTGGAAGTGGAACTGTGGCTCAAATGGTAGAGTGCTAGCTTTGAGCATCAAACACAAAGGATAGGACACATTCCCTAGTCTCACGCTTTTTCTAGCAAAGACCCACCTGAGAAAGGGAAGCAGGTGGCATAGGAAGCTCGAAGCTCACACATAATACTCAAGCTTCCCACAACAGACCCCATCCTGCTCTGATAGTGTGGATTATATGTTCCACATCATGGCAGACTTAGATAGTACTGACCATGCACCAAGTTAGGATGTTCAAGTACAATCTCATATTGAAGATCCCTTGACTTTATCAAAGACTCAGGATCTCTCACTGTCCTGCCTCGACACTAGGCAGTGAGGTTAGGTCTAGTTATCCAACCACATGTTGTAGGAACAAAAGGATTTCTCAACCGAGGGATCCAGACTGGAGGGCTCTAGGTCCCCACAGAGATTGTGAATGGTTGTCTCCCTTGATCCAGTGACTCCAAACCAAGGCTTGCATGTCCTCCCTTCTTCCTTCTCTTCCTCTTTTTGTACTTCCATCCTTCCCTCCTCTCTCTATTTCCTTTCTCTCTCTCACTGCTGGGCCTTGAATTTGGAGCCTGGCTGCTGTCCCTGATCCTTTTTACTCCAGGTCAACAGGCTTCAGCCACTCATCCACTTTTAGCATTTCCTTTTTGGTGGTTAGTTGGAGATAAGGGTCTTAAAGGCTCTCTTGCCTGGCTCTTAAGCCTCAATTCTTCCATCTCAGCCTCCTAAGCAGCTAGGATAACAAGTGTGAAGCACCTGAAACCAAGGTTTCTTCATGTACTGTGGAACCACCACTGGAATCTTTCGTCGTCTATGACCTCCCCCCCCAAAGCCTGGAAAACACTGTAACAGTTTGTTGGATACATATATGAGTATCTGCCTCTGACAATACTACAGAAAAGACCCATGTGACTCAGGTAAGCATCCTGGGGGAGGGGGAGTTGTCGAAGCCTCATGTAACTCTCCCACAGTTCTCTGTCATCCCTCTTCCCGCCCTCCTGGTGCCACTGCACTTAACTGTTTTGGCTCTGAGCACATGAGCCACGATGTACTCGCTGGCTTCTGGGGGCTCTGGATGCATCTCTTCTCAAAGATGTCTGTCCTGTGGCTGACCACTTCTTTGGCACTCAATTCCACACTCAGGTATGAACGACGCTGCAGTAAGCTGAGAACGTGGCTCAAGGAGCCTCCTCTCCTCCCCCTGGGGCCAGACAGGATGGTCCACCACATCCGGCCCCACAAGTTTTATGTTGCAGAGAAAGGATTCTCGAGACATCCCAGGTCTCTGAATCTTCCAGATTCCAGTGCAGGAGATGGGAATCGTCTCTGCTCACAGCTGGCAGGCTGGGGATGGCAAGGTCACAAGCTCTGCTACCCACGATGTTTTTGACTGTGGTGGTCACCCTAGCGAGAGCCAAAAGAGAATCAGCAGCTGCCAGAGAAAGGCAGTCAAGGCACAATGTTCATAGCAGGACATGATTTGGCTTGGAAACTCTGCCTGGGCTGCTTTGAAAGTCATTGTTTGGCAGCTGAAACCATCTGTCTAATTTGACCCATAATCAAAGGCATTAGTGGAAATTGCCAGTTGAAAGAAAAAACCCTGGAATAGCTGGCATTTCAGTTGGCCCATTTAAACTTAAAGAGTTCCAAAGTTAGCGGTCCCCTTTTCCTTCCAGACAGCCAACCGCAGGTTACAGAAACTGGCATTCGGTGAGCCTTAGCTAACTGTCACGTCCCAATACCGAGCAGGTTCCAGCAGGGGGAAAGCACTGCCTACTACTGCCCAGCTGGAAAGGGCCCAGGCGGGACACAGATTGGAGTCTGCAGGACTCCAGGGAGGACTGCCCACCGGTGAACTGCCCTGGCAGGGAACCCACGCCACCAGTGGCGGCCTAGAGCCCTCTGCACAGATGCCCACAGACTCCATCATTGCCCTGGGGAAAGTTCCCCTCTCATCCTCAGTCATGGTGAACCATCTGCCATTTCACTCCATTCACCACTTCCCACTCTCACCTAGTTTCACAGCCTCTGCTCTACTCCCCTCTTCTCATTCCCTAATTATGTTTGGCAGACACATTCGCAATCCTTGAATTACCTCCGACTCTATACAACAGAGCAGAGTTTCTAGCTGGAAGAGTGCGGCTCTGTTCGCACTTGCCTCACGAGCCTTCTGGCTGAACAGAAGGACAGGTGTCCACTCTGGTCTGCGATTCACACAGGCCTCCAGGGAGAGGCCCAAGCAGGCCCAGCAGCTACTGTGGGCTTCAGAAGAGGGGGAAGAGAGAGGTGGAAAGAGGTAGAAAGAATCATCTACTGAATCCTTCCTCAAAGGAACAATGAAATTGTGAAGGAGAAAACAAAAATTTTCCCTGGGCTCGTACTTGGCATTGATGACAAAAGAACAATACACAGACACACAAAATGCTTTTCCTCTTTTTAGACACGGTGACTTCAATGTGTTTTCATTATTCTCATCTCCCTGCTCTCCCAACACACACACACACATACACACACACACACACACACAGACTGGTGACAGAAGTGTCTTCCATGCAGTACCTGCAATTTACCAACTGATCACTCACCTGAACACAGTCAGGCTGTATAAGGAGAAAGATGATCTGTCTCTGTCTCTGTTTCTCTCTCTCTCTTCCTCTCCCTCTCTTACTCATTCACACAAACACACACACACACACACACACACACACACACACACAGACTCAGAGCCGTGCCTCTCCTGCATTTGTCAGCTCCTCATGTGGCACAATGTAGAAGCTGGATCACGGGGGCTCCCAGGGGCTTCCACCCAAGGGGTATATCGCTCTAATAACAAAGGATCACCCTGCCTCTCTCATTCTCCAGGGCCAGAACCTTTCTCTTGGGAACAACCAGCCTTGACTCCCCACTCTCCAAAACCCTAGGCCAGGATGCTGAGTGAAGGAGTCCCCATGCAGGTGGCTCTTCAGAACTCGGACAGATAATAAGCAGCGTGTCATGGTGCCCCATAGGGGTGTCCGACCCATGGTGGAGGTGGTGTTTGGGAAATGGATGGGGTCCTAAAGCCTACATATAGGGATGAACTCCCTAATTTCAGCCTAGATGTTTCTGGGCGACTTGGGGCATTCTTGGGGAGGAAGAGGAGACCAGATGGACTGGCAGCACCAGCAGATGTTGGCAGAGCTGGGAAATGTGATCACCCTATGAGAACTGATGATAGCTGGTGGGGGGTAAGGGTCGGCCAGGTATGGGGAGGGAGGGGATGTGTTCCTCCCAGATATTCATCTTCTATCTGACCCCAGTGCCCTCACCTCCTAGTGGGCTCTTCTGGGACCCTGCTCAGGTGAATGGGGGACTTAGCACACAGGAAAGGGCTAATCCAGCAAGGGAGCCTATCTTCTGCACCAAACACCTCCATCCCCAGAAAAAAGGAAAAGACCCCAGAAGGCAGGATTGGAGGTGCTGCTCCCCACCTCTGCCTGAAGCCACCAGGTCCCCACCTGGGAGAGGAAGGGTGCAGACGTGAAGCTGTGTGGCTCCATTACTCCAGGCCAGGGGCTTTCTGGCGCCCCCTCCTAACCCAGCCCTGCATCTCCCCGTTGCCTGGGACACTGGCCGCTTGGGACAGAGGTGGGGTCCTCGGGTCGCCACACATCCTCACCCCCTCCACCCCTGGGTGCATTTGGGCAGAGCCAGGACTGACTGTGGGGCCGGGGGAGCCGCAGGCGGGATGGGAGAGGGGAGGCGGGAGGCACGGGTTCGGGTCCGCGGGGCGCAGGCGGGGGTCAGGGGGTCGCGGGGTGTGGGCTGGAGGGTGGCGGCCCGCGGGGCGGCCACTCACCTGTGCTGCTGGGAGAAGTTGTGGGCGGCGGCTCCGGGTACAGCGGGCAGCGGCAGCAGCAGAGGGCGGCGGCATGGCGCACGCGCGGCCCAGAGTCTGAGGACGGGGCGGGACCAGGTCGGGGCGGCAAGCCGGCCAGCGGCGCCATCTCCGCAGCGCAACTCGGAGAGGCGCCGCGGTTTGGAGCTGGCAGCGCCATGTGTGGAACGCGGCGCGGCTGCGAGGGCGGGGGCGTCTGCGGGCGCGTGGCGGGGCTGCGTGCGGCCTCTGCTCCGCCGCCGCCCCCTGAGCGGCCTCCTCCACAGAGGCGGTGCCGCCGTCGCCTCTGCTGCCGCCGAAGCCTCAGCTACTGCCGCCTCCGCTGCCGCCGTGGCTCAGCCTCCGCCGCCGCCTCCGCTGCCGCCATGCTCCCCACGCCAGGACGTTGCACTCGGGGCCGCCGTGGTCACCGCGCCTCCACCAGGCTGCAATGTCCGGATGTGCCGGCTCCATGTGCTGAGCTCCCAGCCAGGACCCTGCTTCAATTGCGGCCTCAGCCAACTGCTGAAGCCGCTTCCCCTCGTGCCTATGCTCGCTCTTCGGTTGGCTCTCTCTCTCTCTCTCTCTCTGCCCCCACTCCTCTAGCCGACTGCCCCCTCGCGCATGCGCTCCTGCTTTGTGCCCACTGGGCCCCGCCCCCTTCTCCCCTTAGAACCACCCCCTCCTCCGCTTGGTACCGCCCCCTCCTCCCCTCGGCCCCGCCCCCTACTCCCCTTGGTCCCTCCCCCTCCTCCCCTCGCCCCGCCCCACCCCTGGCCACCTACAGAGGCCTGACTGGGCCCTAAGAATTCCAGGCCTGGGAATTGCAGACTCACCTCACTCAGCACTTTCCCCAGCCCCAGCACCTGGCAGGGGGATGGAATCTCCCCTCAGCCCCTCCTCTGGAGGAGAATCTCCTCCATCCCCCTTCACTCCACACACCAAGCAGGTGCACATTGACCCCCGTTTGAGGGGAGGGATTACTGGGGATTACTACCTCTAAAGGACTCAGAGCATAGCAACCTTTGGGATGACTCAGCACACAGCAAGCTTCAAAAAACAGGACAAAGCACCCTGTGTAAAGGACTCAGCACACTGCTCATTTTGAAGAACTCAGCATAAAGTACCCTGTGTAGAGTACTCAGCACACAGCACCCTCTGTAGGAGGGGGTCCATAGCACGCAGTGTAAAGGACTCAGCACATAGCACACTTTGAAAAACTCACCACGTAGCATTCTTTTCCAGGGACTCAGCACATAGCACCTTGTGTTAAGACTCCACACACAGCACCATTTGAAGGGCTGACTACCTAGCACACTGTGTAAAACACTCAGTGCACAGCCTCCTTTTAAAAACTCACATTAGAACACAATTTTGAAGGACTCAGCACATACCACCCTGTGGAAGGACTCAGCACACAGCACCACCTAAAGGGCAGTATGGAGCACCCTGTGTAAAGGATCAGCACACAGCACTCAAAAGAATCACCCCATCCTTCTCAAGAATGCAGCACGTTGCCCCCATTGGGATGACTCAGCACACAGCCCCCTTTGAAGGACTCAGCAAAAGCACCCATGAAAAGGACTCCGCACACAGTATCCATTGAAAAACTCACCTGTCCCACCCTTCTCAAGGGCTCAGCACATAGCACCATTTGGGGTTAATTAGCACACTGCAACTTTTGAAGGACTCAGCATAAAGTACAGTCTGTAATAGACTCAGCACACAGCAACCTTTGAAAAACCCAGCATGACCCACTCTTTTCAAGGACTCAGAACATAGCACCATTGGGATGACTCAGCACACAGCACAATTTTTGAGGACTCAGAACAAAATCCCCATGTGGGAAGGACCCAGCAAACAGCACCCTGTGAAGGACTCAGCACATAGCTCTATGTCACAATTTCAGTTGTCATTAAAATTATGGCGCTTTCTTCAGTATCACCATTCTTCAGAAACACTTCACAAATCTAACTAGTTCACATTTAGCTAATCTGTGTTTTATAGGGGAGGGTCAGGTGGGGGTCTTGAACTCAAAGCTTTGGGGCCCTGTCCATGAGCTCTTTGGTTCAATTCTAGATAGAGCTCTACCACCTTGAGCCATAGTTCCAATTCTCTTTTTCTTTTTCTTTTTTTTGGGGGGGGGGCTTGTTCTTTGACAAGTTTTATGGTGATCAGAAGGTCAAGTAGGGGTGTCCATGGGCAAAGCCTCTTAGCTTGGCCTGAAGCCGACCTCTCCCTTCCTTGTGCCCCTAGGAGCCGGGTCTCCTGGAGCTCTCTGGGCCTAGGGTGGAACAGATCTGCTCTGGAATCAACACTCAGGGTGAGCAAAAGTCAGCTTGACCCCAGTCACTTCCCCAAATTGAACTCTAGAGGACAATAGTCCCCCATGGTGGCACGGGGACAGTGTCCCGCGTCTGGCCACCAGGGGGCAGGAGTCACCCACCATAGGGATTGTACCTGCGAGTTGTGTTACACTTGTTTTCCTGGGACCTCTATCATGCTTCAAAGACACCATGGACAGGAAAGTCCTTGAGACTCTTACCAACAATTAACCATCGAAAAGCTAGGGCAGTGCACTAGCCTTTAGCAAGAAAACAGAGATAGAGCCTAGGGCCTGAGTTCACACACACACACACACACACACACACACACACACACACACACTAGCATGCAAAATCTGAGATTTCTACACTGCAGACTTTGGGTATTCTCTACCTTTTGCACACTAAGCCTGGTGGCTGTTGGCCTAGGTTTCTAATGCATCCAACACCAACTGGCATCTTTAATTTGGGGGAACAGAAGGGCTAGAAGATCAGACTTCCCCCATCCCAGCTCCTTGATTGGGTCTTGGTCTATCCAGGCCCTTTGGGGCTCCTTTTACAGACTCACCAAGATGCCGTCAAAAGGCATCACACACTGGGCACTGGTAGCTCATGCCTGTCATCTTAGCTACTCTGGAAGATGAGATCTGGAGGATCACAGTTCCAATCCAGCCTGGGCAGGAAAGTGTGTGAGACTTTTATCCTTTTATCCTCAAGGAACCATCAGAGAACAAGAAGTGGCCCTGTGGCTCAAGTGGTAGAGTGCCAGCCATGAGAAAAGAGCTAAGGGACAGCGCTCACGGCCAACAACAACAAGGAGAGGCATTACATGTTGGCTTTTGGGATTGGCATGGGCCAAATAGAATTGGAATTTTGAAGTGCTCCAAGATAAAGCTGTAGCTCCTTTAGTTCCACGCTCCTGCATCTCATCTCCCCTCCTGGCCTTGGCCTGGCTTTGGGTCAGGATGGCCCTGGTTGGACCGGAGGCCTCCAAGTAGGAAGATCCCAGAGCAATCGCCCTGCCTCCTTCCACCCTGCTCACCCTGCTGCTTCTGCTCTTTGCCATAGACCTTCTTCCTGGAATCCACCCGTGAGGTCATCACCACCAACATAGTGGTGAGTGGTGGGTCCGGCGTAACTAGGGGCAGTCAGAGGTGGAAGTGGGTCTGGAACTAGGAGCTTCCACTTTGGGTGTTGGCTGAGGCCAGGGCTGACCTTTAATTCATCCTGAGATTTGCAGGGGTGGGGAGACAGTGTAGACTCCACATTGAGTCAGGTAAGATCAGAATCTGGAGGAACACTTGTGGGGGGGAGGCTGTGGGGCTCAGGGGGCCATTGTTCTTGGTACTCCTCTCTCGGGACTCCCCTCTCCTGCTCTCATCCCACAATGGTAGAAGAGAAACTTCAACTAAGGGTGTCGAAGAGGGAACAGGGGAGGATGTCTGTGTGAACCAGACCTGTGCTTCATATTCCTCCAAGCCCCTACTTCCTGTTTATCTGAGGAAAGGATATATGGATTTGGGCATGAGGGATCATCCCAGCTGAGAATGTGGCTCAGTGGTGGAGGGGTGGCCTAGAATGTCTGAAGCCCTGGGTTCGATTCCACACAGAAAAAGCTGGAAGGGGAGGTGAGGCTCAACTGGTAGAGCACCAGCCTTGATCAAAAAGAGCTCAGGGACAGTGGCCAGGCCCTGAGTTCAAGCCCCAGGACTGGAAGCACAAATCTTGGTGGAGGCTTGCTTTCCCTTTGAAAACAATTTATTCTTTATGATAAGCATAACATGGTGCTTGTCTATGGCCACCATTGGGCCATTAGATGTCCCTTGAATTTGGGTCACATCTCGGCAAGCTCTGCCCTGCCCAACCCGCAGTTTACCCTTCCCGTCACCCAACACATGGAGGCCTGAGAGAAGGCCACCTGGCCACCTTCTTGTGGCCACCTCTCCTAGGCTTAGGAGAGTTAGTATGTCAGAAAGAGAGTCATCATCTGCATCAGTCTACAGAAGAAAGGGAGGGAGCGCTCTGAGCCCGAGCCCAGGAGCTGTGGTCAGCTCTGCTTGTGGGGCATCTGCAGCAAGACATGCTCCTTGGGGCAGTCCTCTATGGGGTTCAGAACTCCGACCTCTCCTCCAGCAGGTTCCACACTGCATTGAAGTGGCAATTCTTCAAAACCTTCCTGCTCCTCCCTCATGTGGACAACCCCGGGAGCTGAGGCATCTGAAGCTGTGGCGGTGGCAGGAGGCTCAGCCTGTGCTGGCATCTGGAGCCCACTCTCTGCGCCTTCCCCTGCGAGGAGTGACAACAGCTCCTGCAGCTCTCTCCTCTTCTCCAGCTTCTCCTGGGACAGCCGGCGCCCGTGCTCAGCTTTCTCCTGACAAAGCACATCCAGGATGTGCATCTGTTCTTTACACTTCAGGAAGGAATCCTCGATGGTCTGGATGTGTGCTGACAGCTGGCTGTATCGATGGTGTAGCTCTTCCAGTGGACTCTGGAAGTCCATCTCATCAGGCAGATGGTAGATGAAGCAGAATTTCTTCTTGGATGCCCACGTGTCCTGCTTCCCATCCGCACACAGGCTGTGTTGGCAGATGGCTTGTGGCTCCAGGTTTATCTGGCATTGAGCTGCCAGGTGGCCTGGGCGTCCCAAGCGGGCCTGCAGCTTCTGTGGCAGGAGCTTCCACCTGTGGATTTCAGCCACCGAGAGTGCTTGCAGATCCAGGTCCCTCTCGGTCTGGGGGATGTCTCCATCCTCTCCGATGGTCATGTCGGGGGGACTCACGTCCTCACCTTTGGCTTTTCCAGGACTCTCACCTTCCCCTTCCGCAGGAAAAGCCAGGGTGCTCAGCTGGACCGGCAGGCGCTCCTCCTGTGGTCTGGTCGCTTCCAGGCACTTGAGAGTGTCCTGCCACTTTTGGGGCACCTCCTGGTCCCCCCAGTTGGTCGGGGCCTGCACTTGCTTCAACTGCTCCAGCAGCTGGGTCTGCCTCTGCAGGTGCTGCTGCAGGGCGTCCTTCTCGGAGCTCAGCCGCTCATTGGAAGTGATGTGCAGCTCACAGGTGGATCTGAGCTCCTGCAGCTGGGCCCGGGACTGCTCCTGCCACTCCTGCAGCTCCTGAGCCTCTTGGCTCTCTCTCTCAGCCACCTCTTTCCATTCCTCTCTCTTCTCCTCTGCATGGTCCAGCTGTTCCCGCAGATAATTCTTCACCTACAGCTCAGAGTCCAGGATGCTGGTGAGCCCCTCCTTCTCACCGCTCACCCTGTGGAGAGAGTCCTGCAGCAGGGCCAACTGTTCCTCTGGCTGTGGGTCACACACACATGTGAATCCTAGGATCTCTGGGATCTCCTGCCGGTCCTTGGCCTTCTCCTCCAGTCTCCGCAGTTGCTCCCGCTGCTCCGCATTCTGGAGACGGAGCCTCTGGTTTTCCTGGACCTGGATGTGAAGTTGTTCCTTCAGGTTTTTTAACTCCATCTGTGTGCGGTAGGCCTGGGCCTGCAGCTACCGCTCAGCCTGAGACGGTCGTGTGGGGGGCCTTGACTCTGCCCGCTTCATTCTTAGTTCGCCCAGCTCATTCTGTAGGGCCAGCACCTGCCTTGACACTTGCTCCTTCTCCTCTGTCAGTTCGTTCACCCTCTGGGTCAGCTGCTGGGCCTCCTCCTTCCACGCGGACCTCTCAATGCTCAGGTCCTCTGCGAAGGTGTCTCTTTCAAGATTCGCTGCGTTCACCATCCACCTCAGATTGTCCAGTCATCTCTTCAGGAGCTCACGCCCTGCCAGGGCTTGTTGGAACTTGCAGATTCTCTTCTTCATGTTGTTTCTCTGGGTCCAGAGTGCTTCCAGCTTCTCCTGCAACTCTGTATTCACTTGTTCCAGGTCATTGAAGCTTCTGGTCTTTTCCTCGAGCTGAAGTGTTACATCATTCAGCTGTTTGAAGAACATTTCAGCCTCCTTCTGTGCAGCAGTGACCGCAGAAGCCGCCATCTCCAGCTCCACCACGCGCCGCTCTGCGGCCTGTAGGCTGCTGGTGAGAGCTTCATTCTCCATTTCTCTGTCATTGGCTACCTGCTGCATGTGGGCTGGTGCACATTATAAATTGCTTTCTGCCAAATCCAACCTCTGTATGGGTGGCTTGTGGATCTCTAGGTCTGTTTTCAGTGCTTCATGCACCTGGGATATCTTCTCCCTCTCTTTCTCCCATCGATCCCGCAGGTCTGTCTTTTCATGCTTCAATGGGTGGATCTTGGCACAGTGCACCTTATTTCTTCTTTTGCTGCAGTCCAGGGCAGGTACCATGTGTGGATAGCACCTCTGCACATCCTTGGTGGTATTGGGACCCTTGATTCTCTGGACTCTGGTGGTTGTGACTTTTTCCAAAGGCAGGGGAGTCCCGTGGTAAGCATCACCTTTGCCCAGACCTGAATCACACTCCCCAGTGGTGTTCGGCTTGGGGATTCCTCCCTTTTCTGTGTTCTTTGTTTTCTTGAATGTTGCATGTCTGATGGGAGGATTCTTCTGCCGGTGTTCTGGCAGTAGTTTCTTGCCCACAGCTCTCTCATGGAGTCTTCTTGTTTCAGACATCTGAGCGCTGGGACAGGAAAGATGGGCTGGCCACGTTCCCAGGCTCTTGGCAATCCTCTATTCTCCCACTCACTGACTAGGAGGTCAATTTCCTCCTCTCCACCAAAGTCGCCTCCAGTCTCTTGCTCACCACTCAGCCACCTCTACCTTCCTCAGCTGCTGGTAGTGGTGTCAACCAACAGAAGTAATCCTGGTGCTACCAGGCAGCATGGAATGTGGGCGTGGCCTCCATTCTTGTATCCCATTGGTCAGAAAAAAACATGGAAGAATGGGGGTGTGGCCGGAATCCTGTGATGCAGGCAGCATGGACAGAGTCAATATGACAGCAGCTCCCCCAGCCCCGTTCCCAGGGAATTCTGTCCAATCCGGTTGGGGACAATAAGGTGTCCTGCTTTAGCCAGATGGCTGCACAGATTGTTGTGTATGTCTGTTTGTTGCCAGTCCCGGACCTTGAACTCAGGATTTGGACACAGTCTGTGAGCTGCTTTTGCTCATAGCTAGCCTTTTATCACTGAAATTCTCTATCCTCAGGTTGAAGTGGTGGGAGCTGGAGCCCGCAATGGGAATCCTGGTCCTGCCACCTCCAAATGGCAGGAGATCCTAAGAAACTCATTCCTATCCATATGAATACCAATGGAATGTGATGTATGTCATGATTGAATGGGCAGTTCTTGGATGATTCTAGGATAAAATTATACACAATTATATTATAGAACACGGATCAATTTTAATGAATAATTTATGAAGCATTGAAACAATTACTTTCATTAAATGGAGGCAGAATGAAATACCTAAGAATTGGGTGTCACATAGTATAGAGATGCCATTTTTTCTGCCAGGATCAGGATTGGAACTCATGGTCAGGCTAACTCTGTTGCACTGAGTGGGAAGGGGAAGCTTAACTCCCTGGAGTCCAGAAATTCAAGTCTGTCCTCCACTTTGAAAATCAGTATGGAGGTTCCTCAAGACTCCACATAGAGCTCCCCTATGACCCAGCAATCCCACTTTTGGGCATTTACCCTAATGTTCACAAACAAGCCACACTAAAGCTACCAGCACGACTATGTTTACTGCAGCATTATTTATCATAGCTAAGATATAGAACCAACCCAGATGTCCCTCAGAAGATGAATGGATCAAGAAAATGTGATATATATACACAATGGAATTCTATGCCTCCATCCGAAAAGATGACATTGCCCCATTTGTTAAGAAATGGAAAAACTTGCAAAAAATTCTATTAAGTGAAGTTAGCCAGGCCCAAAGAAACATAGGTCCCATGATTTCCCTTATTTGCAATAACTAGTATATGTCTGAGTCAAGCAGAAAAGGTCAGATAAGTTGATGTTAGGGAAATGAACCCAAGATATGTATTCAAATGTTTTTTCTTTCTTTCATGGGATCGTTTCAAACACATTTATAAGATGATTTCCTTCTTGCTTTGTATGTCCCTCCCTCACGGTATAACACCTGCTTTCACTGTATTTGATGTCGGTTTAATTTGTGGAGGGGAAGGGAAAAAAATCGTTTAAATAGGGATACATGTTACCTATTTCAACAATGAGATATATGAGTTGTTATGCTGAAAATGAACTTTACAACATTGGTGGGGGTGGGGGAAGGAGGAGTGGTTGGGAGGTAGGAGAAGGATGGGAAGGAATGGGAAGGGAAAAAAAAGGAGGAGGATACAATGCTTGATAAGAAATGTATTCATTTTCTTGCCCATGTAATTGTAACCCCTCTGTATAGTATTTTCACAATAAAAAAAAAAAGAAATTCAAGTCTGTTCCTTAGGATGGAAATCGATCCTCAGCACTAGAAAACATCCTATTCATGGACATTTTACATATATGATTTATATTGACATACATAGATTGACTCCATATTGCATTCAGCGTAGTAATTCATTTTATTTTTTGTTTCATTCATATATTGACCGTTTATTTCATTGACCACTATGGCACATAGAATATGTATGCCACTTCATACCTGACACCCAGGACTTTCACAGAAAAGGAAAACAGGTGTCACCATCAGCTTCTTACTCCATCATTCATTGTTTTAGAGTGCTGGCATCTTAACTCATGGCCTACTGGGCCAAATTCATGAATGGTTGAGTGTCAGCATGCCATCCTGGGGCAAATTGAAGTGACAGGCAGTTCCCAGGACCTGAGATAGAGCTCTAGTAGTTGACAAAACAAGAACAGATTGACTCGCAGATGGTAGCATGCTAATAAATACATACCTTTATAGAGTGCCAGAGATGTCTATGCATTATTCAGTTATATCGACTACATTCCTACCAATTCTTGGCTATTTATTATGCCTCCATGCAATTAATGTTACTGTTTTCATCCTTAATATACTATTAAGTAAATCAGTGTCCTGAAATTATTGAGTCTCTGTAAGAAATAGTACTCTTTTCATGCTTCATAAGGTATTAAATAAAACCAATCAGCATTCTGAAATCATGATGGCTAATTTTATATGCATATCATTCATGAACAACTCATTCAACTGGGACATTGATAACATTCCATTATTATTCCTATGGATGGGAACAAGTCTCTTAGGAACTCCCGTAATCTGGAAGTGGCTTGACTGGGATTTGAACTGTAGGCCTATGTTGAAATGGGGAACTATGGTTTCCCCAATAGCCCGCAATTAAAAAAGATTATTTAGCTCCCTGGTTTGCAATTCGTGCCATTTTTTCTACCAGCGCTGGGATTCGAACTCAAGGTCTGGGTAAATACGCAGCACTATCAGGGAAGGGGAATCTCACTATGCTGAAGACAAGAAAGTCAGGCCTGTTCCCTAGGCCTGAATTCAAGCTTCAGTTATGGAAAACATATTCCTCATGTACAGTTTAAAGATAGGATTTCTACTTCCAAATAGGTATTCAGTCCATATCGTTTGGTGTGGTTATTCATTTTATTTCTTGTTTTATGCATTTATTTACCATTGATTTTATTGACCCAGATGACACCTCTACCATTTATTACATTATTTACATCCTATCACATTGAATCCAGATTTGTAGATATGTTTTCCATCATGCCTGACACCCAGGACTCTCCCAGAAAAGGAACACATGTTTCACACTCGGCTTCTTACTCCAAGATTAAATTTTTGGCAGTGCTGGGATCTGAACTCAGGGCCTAGCAGGCACAATTCATGAATGGGTGAGTGTGAGCACAGCAGCCTCTAGCCAATGAAGCTGTCAGGTGGAACCCAGGTGCTGAAATCGAGCCCCAGGTTGGGCCAAAACAGCAATACATGGATAGGCTGATGGTGGTATACAAATAAATATATATTGGTAAAGAAAGCCAGAGCCATCTATTTATGCTATTCTAATGATGCCTACTATGTTCCTACCAACTCTTAGGTAATTATTTTACTGCCATTGAAGGAATATTATTCCTTTCAGACTTAATAAACTATTCATTATAATCAATCAGCATCCTAGGATTACTGCATCCAATTTTAGATTAGACCGATGCACAAACTACTCTTTCATTCGGTATTCCTATGCATAGGAATGAGTCTCTTGTGATCTCCTGCCATTGGTAGGTGTCAGGATCAGGATTTGAATCCGGAGCCAATGTTGACAGGTCGGCCTATGGCTTCCCTGATAGCCTGCCACCTTTCAGCAATGGAAGGCCAGGTCCACTTTGCAGCCATGTCATTCAGACCCAGGATGGTCACCGTGCAAAGAAAAAAAATGTAAAATCCCCAGGCCTCTGTAGCTCGCCACTTTTTGTGCTATCTACTTTTCTTTTTTCTTCCTGCAAGCCCTCTGGGCCTAGGATCCCAGGATCGGCTATGGGTCTGGAGACTGCACCCCAGCCTAGGGCAATCGAAGCTGAGGCAGAGTTGCCACGACCTGAGTTCAAGCCCCATGGTTGGCAAAATAAAGAATAAATTCTAAAAATTAATTAAGTATTTAACTAAATTAAAGAAGAAATAAAGCTCCCTGGTTTGGAATTTCTGCCAGTTTTCTTTCCTAGCCTGGGATTTGAACTCAGGGTCTTGGTAAATCTGTAGCAATGTGAGGGAAAGTGCAGAGTTGCCACTACTTGAGTTCAAACCCCATGCCAAGCCAAAAACAAGAAATTAAGGCACTGACCTCGGCAGGGGGAGTAGTTGTGGAGATGGGAGGGAAGGGAGGGTAGGGGGGAAACAAAGGAGGAAGCAACAATGCTCAATAGGAAATGTTCTCATGACCTTGCCCTTGTAACTGTGACCCCTCTGTACAACATTTTCACAATAAAAAATGTACAAAAAAAGAAACAATGAAGTGCTCAGAGAAGCACTTTGTGTGTAAGGGAAGGATGTCTGAATAGCTGTACAAAATTCTACACTGCTTTTGTTAAAATGTTCAGTATGGAACTGGATAAACGTAACTGCTTCCATTAAAAAATATTAAGCCACTGTCTTGGAACTAGGGCCAGTATTTCTGCCATTGCTGGGATTTGAGCTCCCGGTCCAGGTAACTCTTTTGTACCATGGGTGAAGCTGAAGATCTCTGTCCTTGAGGAAAAAAAATTCAGGCTAGACTTCCCAGGGCCTGAATGAAGGCCTTGCAATGGAAAAAATGAGCCTGTACCTCCATGTCCTTGTGTATGTATGGCTGTATCCCTATAGGTGAAGCTCTAGAGTAGCTATGATGAATGGCACCAAACTAGGAAATTTGTTTTCAATACAATGATTTCATAGCAAAGAGAGTGATTTCAAGACAGTACATGTTCCAGGGATCCCCTCACTGTTCCCAGTGTAGCCTGAGGGTTTCTCTGCATCCCAGGCCTCCTGGAAGAAGTCTCTTTCATTGTCTGAACCGGCAGACAAAAAGCCTCACTCCTGTACAGCTGTGTAACAAACATCTCCATCAGGGTCCATTAGTGTGAATGAGTGTAGGTGGGCTCTGAAAGTCAGGACAAAAAGGCCTCTTTTACCCCAAGCTACCCCTCTCCCCAGTGCTCTGTTTTGACAGGAAGCCCTCATTTGTGCCACCTCCCCGGGGCAGACCAAGTTCCCTGCACTTATCCTGCCTTTGTGAGACTATATTCCGGTGTTCAGATACAGTGCTCAATATAATTCAGGAGTCCTTCTGACAGACAACTAGAGCAGGGAACCTAATGAAATGTTTCATCATGGGTGCTGATAGGCCTATGACACTTCTCCTAGGTTTCTGGAAGCTTGGGAAATCCAAGCACATATCTGATATCCCAATGCTTCCTGTCATCTGGGGATGGTGAAGCTCATCAGATTTTGGAAACTTTGACCTCTCCTAGTTGGTCTCTTGGTGTTTAGGTGTTGGGGATAAACACAGGGCCTAAGGTGCTGACCATGAGCTCAGTGCAGAAGCCCAGTGCTTTACCACTGTGTGTCACAGCATCACTTCTGGTCTATGTGTGTGTATTTGTGTGTGTGTGTGTGTATGTGTGTGTGTGTGTGTGTGTGTGTGTGCATACACCAGTCCTTGGCTTGAACTCAGGACCTGAGCACTATTCCCAGTTTCTCTTGTACAAGAAGAGCCCTCTTCCAATTGAGCCACAGAGCCACCTCAGGCTTTTTGTAGTGATGTGGTCCTGAGAAATCAAGCCCAGTGTTTCATAGATGCTAAGCAATCTACCCCTAAGGCATATTTGCAGCCCTCTACTTCAGATGTGTTAATTTGTTTCTTTTCTGTTGTCGGTTGTAGGAGCTGAAGTCTGGGGCTGAGTGCTGTCCCTGAGCTAATCAGCTCAAGTTTTGTGCTCTCCCACTTGAGCCACAGAGTCACTTCAGGTTCTCTGGTGGTCCATTGGAGCTAAGTACCATGACTTTCCTGCCCAGGAGAGCTTTGAACCATGATCCTCAGATCTCATCCTCCTGAGTAGCTAGGATGACAGGCATGAGTCACAAGCACCCAGCTTCCACTTCAAGTTTCTTAGTGGTGAATTGGAGATGTCTCATGGGACCTTTTGTGTCTGGGATAGTTTGGCACCCAGATCCTCAGATCTCAGCTTCCCAAGAAGGCAGGATGACAGACCTGAGCTATAGACCCCTAGGCCGTGGCACTCTGTTGCAAGGGGGTCCTTGGCTCCACGTGGTGGAGTGCTAGCTGCGGGCCCAAGAGGTAAGGGTCAGTGTCTAGGCCACCAGTTCAAGGTTCATGACTGAGAATAAACAAAACAAAACAACTGTCTGCAAGAGACAACTCACTATTCTTCACTAATACATAATTTTGTCCCTGCCATGGGGACATATCTGAGCCTCAATATTCTTGTCTGCATAATCATCTCAGTTGTGGAACTCTTACAAGGACCAGATGAAAGAATGTACCCTGTGAAGGACACAGCACTTGGCTCTCTTTGAAGGACTCAGCACACAGCATCCTTTGAAAGACTCAACACACAGCACCCAATGCAGGACTTAGCACACTGCACCCTGTGAAGGACTCAGCACATAGCACCCTGTGCAAGACTCAGCACAGAGCACCCTATGAAGGACTCAGCACATAGCTTTCTTCCACAAGCTGTCATTAGAATTCGGGTGCTTTCATCAGTATCACCATTCTTAGAGGAACATTTCACAAATCACACAAGTTCACATCTAATTTTTTAGTTTGGGTGTTTTTTTTTGGGGGGGGGGAGGTTACACATGTGTCTTGAGCTCAAAACTCATAACATTTGCTCAAGGCTAGAGCTCTACCACTTGGAGCCACATTTCCAAGAGTCTCACAGACTTCCTGCCAGGGCTGGGTTTTAAAGCCACCACGCAGCCACGATGACGTGGGTAAGCCAGCAGCATTTGGTTCCATGGAGCTGGGTTGCAGTGCTTTACATCTGCCTAAGTCAGGTTAGGTGGCAGCTGTCAGCACCAGACTCCTAAATTGCTCTGTGATGAGGTATTTGCCGTCCTTCCTTCTATAGTTGCAATTAGATCATTCTACTTTGTTTGGCGACAGTCCCGGGGCTTGAGTAAAGGCTTCAACGTTGTCCCTAAACATTTGTGCTCAAGGCTAGCACTCAGTTGTCTGAAAGACAGCAGAACTTCTGGCTTTCCTGTTTATGTGGCACCGAGGAATCAAACCCAGGGCTTGGTGCTTACTAGGTGAGCACTCAACCACCGAGCCCCAAGAGTGAATGAGGTATATATAGATTGCTGTATATAAATATTATATACACAAAAAGAGATGTCTGTATATTATGAACATATAGATAATATTACTATCAATTATTAGGTATTAAATTATGTCTCCATTTAATGATGTGTCCCAGTTAACAATTAATAAAGCATTAATTAATACTCAATATCTTGTTATTGTTGATCATGTATGTACATATATCCATACATATAATTATGTATTTTCTAAATGAGACAGATGTCTATATATTATTAAATTATGCATCATGTGTTACTACCAATTATTAGGTATTTAATTATGTCTCCATGCAATTTTTGTTCTGCTAATGTTTAATAAAATATTAATTAAACTTAAACCATGTCCTATAATTACTGCATCTACTTTTATCATAGAATGATTCACTACTAATTCAATCTATTCATCACTGATTGTGGTAACAAATATTCCACCTATGACATTTATTACACTTATGACATCTTATTAGGTATCACATAGATTTGCATTGGAATTATACATCCTGTCTGACACCAAGCACATTGAAAGAAAAGGATATCGTGTGTCACGTGGGGCTTCCCACTCCACGATCACATTTTTGGCAGTGCTGGGATCTAAACTCAGGGTCTAGCAGGCTCAGTTCATGAATAGGTGGCTGCCAGCACAGGAGCCTCTACCCAATTCACCTGCCAGGCAGTTCCCAGGCCCTGAGATCGTGCCTCGTATGTTGACTCCATATTGGGCTTAGTGTAGTTATTCATTTTATTGTTTCTTTTATTCATTTATTTGCCATTTATTTTATTGACTGTTCTTACACATGGAATATTTATTACATTTATTATATAGGCTAGATTTGCCTATGTATGAAACTTTACACCTGACACCCTGGACTTTCCAGAAAAGGAAAACCTGTGTCACCATGGGCTTCTTATTCCATGATTCAATTTTTGTGAGTGCTGGCACCTGAACTCACACCCTACAAGGACCAATTTATGAATAATGAGTGTCAGCACGCCGGCCTGGGGCATATGGAGCTGACAAGCAGTTCCCAGCACATGAGATCGAGCCCCAGAGGTTGACAAAATAAGAACAGATCGACATGCAGATGGTAGTGCACAAATAAATATACATCTTTATAGAGTGCCAGAGATGTCTATACATTATTCAGTTATATATGCTACATCCTCCCAATTCATGGGTATTTATTATAGCTCCATGTAATTAATATTACTGTTTTCATCCTTAATGAATTCTCAATTAAATCAACCACTAGCCCCAAACTATTGTGTCTATGTAATTAATAGTATTCTTTTAATGTGTCAAAAATATTCATTAAAATCCATCGGACCCCTAAAGTCACTCTGTGTAATTTTATAGTATCATTCAGGAACAACTAATTCAACCTTGACTTTCAGAACCTTCCATCGGTATTTCTATGATTAGGAACAAGACTCTTAGGATCTCCCACCATTGGCAGGACCAGGCATCAAAAGCAGGTACTATGTTGTTGTGTTGGCCTATGGCTTCCCTGGTAGCCCGCCAGCCTTCAGCAATGCCAGGTTACTGACATTTTCAGCTGTGTCATTCAGACCCAGGATGGTCACCTTGCAAAGAAAACAAATGTAAAACCGGCAGCCATCTGCAAGTTGCCGGGGTTTTTTTTCTGTGTTTTTTAATTTATTTATCTTTCCTGTCAGCCTTTGGGTCCCAGGAACCCAGGTTCAGCTGTGGGTCCAATGGCTGCACCCAGCCTAGAGTGATGGAAGCTGAGGCAGAGTTGCCACGCCCTGAGTTCAAGCCCTGTTCTTGACAAAATAAAAATTAATGAATAAATAAATATATAGATAAATACATTAAAATATTATTTAAAATATTATAATAATTATGAGGCTCCTTGACTTGGAATTCATGACGTTTTTCTCTGCCATGCCTGGGATTTGAACTCAGAGACTAGGTACATCTGTAGCATTGTGGGAGAAGAGGAAGCTCACTGTGCTGGAAGACAAGAAAATCAGGCCTGTTCCCAAGGCCTGATTTCAAGTCATAGCACTTTCAAAAATAATATTTGTATACATTTTAAATATAGGATTCATATTTACATACATGTTTACTGCATATTGCAGTTAGTGTGGTTATTCATTTTATTCTGTGCTTTATTTATTTCTTATGTATTTTAGTGAGCATGATTATACATATGACATTTTTTATATCCTATTACATAGGACAAATTTTTCTATGCATTACACATCATTCCTGAGACCCAGAACATTCACCAATAAGGAAAACAAGTGGGACAATTAGCTTCTTCCGACAGGATTAAGATTTTGGCAGGTCTGTGATTTAAACTCGGGGCCTAGAATGTCCATTTCATGAGTGGGTCAATGTGAGCACACCAGTCTGATTCAAGTGAAGTTGTTGGGCACATTTGAGGACCTGAGATCAAGCTCTAGAAGTGGCCAATACATAAAAATATAGACGTGCAGATTTCAGTGTGTGTGTATTTACATATGTATATGCATCTATAAGTAAATGTATACAGAGAGACACAGACATTTATGTTGACTCTAGTGTATAAGTCTATATAAAATGATGGCTATATTTTATTTTTCTATATTCTATTACTACCAATTATTTGGTCTAAAACTATGTCTCCATTAATTAATCACGGAAGAAGACTTAATAAGGTATTAATTAAATTAATTGATGACCTGTATTTATTGTGTACAATCTTAAGCTAGAAAGACTAGCTATTTAGTAATTCAATTACTACATGCCAAACATTCTATTAGTGTTCCTATAGATAGGAACGAGTTTCCTAAGATCTTCAGCCGGGTGTAGGTGGCATTCCCATGATTGAACGCAGGGCCTAGGTGTTTGGGTTGGGCTCAGGCTTAACTGAGAGCCCGCCAACCTTCGGCCATGCAAGGTCACCTACAATTTCCAGGCCAAGTCATTGGGACCCAGGATGGTCACAGTGCAAAGGAAACACAGGTAAAATGGTTGTGTAAAACTTCCTGGTTTTTCCTCCTCCATTTTTGTTGGTTTGATGATTATTTTGCCAGTGCTGGGAGTTGAACTCGGCTCCTAGGATCCCTGGATTATCTGCAGGTGTAAAAGCTACACCCCAGCCTAGGCTAATCATAGTGTAAGACACAAGAAAGTGCTTCGTTGGCATAAGGAGCTCAGAGACAATGTCTAGGCTCACAGTTTAAGCCTCAGGACCTGCCACAAAAGAAAAGCCCATAACTCCATATGTCTGTATATGTATGCATGAATTTCTATTGGTGAACATCCAGAGTCGCTATGAAGAAAGGCACACAGCTAGGAAATTTGCTTTGAATAGAATGATTTCATAGCACAGAGAGTGCTTTCAAGACAGTGCTGTTCCGGGACTCCCCTCACTGTTCCCAGTGTAGCCTGAGGGTTTCTCCACACCCCAGGCTGCTGGAGGAAGTCGGCCTCATTGTTGGAACAGGCAGTTACACTGCTGTACAGCTGTGTAACAAACAATTCATCCAGGGCAATTAGTGAGGAGGAGTGTGGGTGGGCTCTAAGGGCCAGGAGAAAAAGGGCTCTCTGTACCCCAAGCTATGTCTCTCCCCAATACTCTGTTTTGACAGGAAGCCTTCCTTTGTGCCCCCTCCCTTGGCAGGCCAAGTTCCCTGCACTCATCCTGTCTTTGTTACACTATATTGCTGTGTTGAAACAAACTGTTGCAATTAATTCAGAAGTCCTTCTGGCAGATAACTATGGAGCTGAACCTCATGAAATGATTCCTAATTGGCAAAGGTGGCTCTCCCTAGGTTTCCGGAAGCTTGATAACTCGAAGCACTTGTGCAAAATAATAATGTTTTCTGTCATCTAGGGCTGGTGAAGCTCATCAGGGTTTTGAAACCTTTGACTTTTCATTGGACCTTGGGTGGCTAGGTTTTGGGGTTGAGCACAGAGCCAGGGTGATGACCATGAGCTCAGAGCAGAAGATCTTTGCTTTACCGTTTGGTGTCCCAGCTTCACTTCTTGTATCTGTGTGTTTGTGTGTGTGCGCATACATCAGTCCTGGAGCTTGAACTCAGGACCTGAGCACTTTACCTGAGTTTCTCCTGTACAAGGATAACACATTACCACTTGAGCCACAGAGCCACTTCAGGCTTTTTTTTTTCTAGGGATGTGGTACTGAGGATTCTAATCCAGGGTTTCATACATGCAAAGCACTCTACCCTTAAGACACTTTCCCAGCATTCCACTTCAGGTTTCTTTCTTTCTTTCCTTGATAGTTGGAAGAGCTGAATTCTGGGCCTGGGTGCTGTCTCTGAACTCTTCAGCTCAAGTCGAGAGCTCTACCACTTGAGCTACAGTGCCCCTTCAGGCTTGCTGAAGGGGTTCATTGGAGATAACCATCTCAAGGAATCTCCTGCAAAGGCTGGTTCTGGACCATGATCCATAGCACTCAGCCTCCTGAGTAACTAGTGTGACAGACATGAGTCACCAGTGCCCAGCTTGCACTTCAAGTTTCTAAGTGGTGAATAGGAGATAATAGTCTCATGGGACCTTTTGTGTCTAGGCTAGTTTAGAATCCAGATCCTCAGCTTCCTGAGTAGGCAGGATGACAGACCTCAGCTAAAGACGCCTGAGCCGTGACACTTTGCTGCAAGGGGGTCCTTGGATATGCTTGGTAGTGCGCTAGCCATAAGCACAAGACGAAAATCAGTGCCTAGGGTCTGAGTTCAAGGTTCATGATGGAGAAAACTAAACCAAAACCAAAACAATTGTCTGCAGGAGACCACTCATTAAACTTCAGTACATACATAAATTTGGCCCTGCCTTGGGGACATATCTGAGCCTCAATTTTCTCATCTGTACAATCATCTTACTTGTGGAGCTCTTACAAGGAACAGATGAAAGAATGCACTCTGTGAAGGACTCAGTACACCTGACCTCGTGAAGGACTCATCACATAGCTGTATCCCACATGCTGTCCTTAGAATGAGGGTGCTTTCATCAGTATCACCATCATTCAGAAACATGTCACAAACTACATAGTTCACATCTAATGATTTGGAGGGGTGCGTATTTGTGGGGAGGGGTTGGGGGTTGAGGATTCTGCCACGGGAATTGCACTCAAAGGTTGGGGGTACTGTCCTAAGATATTTAGCTCAAGGCTAGAGCTCTACCACTTTGAGCCACAGCTCAGAGTATGGCAGACTTCCTGCCAGGGCTAGGTTTTAAAACCACCAGAATCAGATCTTAGCCCCCGAGTATCTTGGATGACAGGGCTAGCGAGCCAGCAGCATCTGGTTCCATGGAGCTGGGTTGCTGCGGTTTCCCTCTGGCTAAGTCAGGTTAGATGGCAGCTGTCAGTACCAGATTCCTGGCTCACTCTGTGATGAGGTATTTGCAGTCGTATCCTTATATTGTGGGCATTGGAACACTCTATCTTTTTGTTTGGTGCCAGTCCTGGGTCTTGAGTAAGGTTCTAGAACCAGTCCATAAGCTTTTTTGCTCAAAGCTAGTGCTCAACTGCTTGAGTGACAGCACGACTTCCTGAATTTTCTGTGCACATAGTAGTGAGTAAAGAAACCCAGGGCTTTGTACATACTAGGCGAGCACTCTACCACTGAGCCCCAGGAATGACAAGTGTATAAATAGATAAATGTATAGATAGATAGATAGATACATACATACATACATACATACATACATAGTAGATAGATAGATAGATAGATAGATAGATAGATAGATAGATAGATAGATAGATAGATAGATAGATAGATGTAGAAGGTTAAAACAAGAGAGAGATGTCTGTACATTATGAAATTGCATATACTATATTACTACAAATTATGGGCAACTAAATTACTCTTTCCTTTTTTAGGTATCATGATTGAATACATAATAAAGTATTAATTGAAAATTAGTCCACATCGTATAATTGTTATGTATAATTTTATAATATAATCATACACTAACGTCTAATTTAACTGTTACTTTTATAATATTCCATTTGTACAGATGTATATAGGAATGTGTTTCTTAGAATCTCCTGTCATTCACTAGTTGCAGTCCCGGGATTCGATCTCCAGGCCAAAGTTGTCAATTTCAGCTATGGCTTCCCTGATAGCCTGTCTGAACATCAGCAATGCAAGGTCATGTATATTTTCTGTGCCTTGTCATTTAGACCCAGGATGGTCACAATGAAAAGTGGGGAAAACAAGTAAAACCACCTTCTTGAACTTCTTGTTTTTCTTGTTTTTGTTTTTGTGGTGTGTGTGTGTCCAGTTGTGGGGCCTGAACTCTGGGCCTGGGCGCTGTCTCTCAGCTCTTCAGCTCAGGGCTAGTGCTCTACCACTTGAGCCACAGTGCTACTTCTAGCTTTTCTCTTTTTGCTTATATGGTACTGAGGAATCAAACCCAGGGACTCAGGCTTGCAAGGTAAGCGCTCTACCACTGAGCCACCTTCCAAGCCATGAACTTCTCGGTTTTATCCTTCTCCTTTTTATTTTTTTTTTTTGCCAGTCTGGAGATTTGAACTCACGTTCTAGGATCCCAGGGACAGCTGTCACATAGTTGCCAAGACCTAAGTTCCAGCCTGTGCTTGGAGCAAATAATAATAATAATACTGATACTAATGCCCTGGCTTGGAATTTGCACCATTTTTCTGGCAGGCCTGGGATTTGAACTCACGGTCTGGGTAAAACTGTGGCACTCGGGGTGATGGAGAAAGCTCACCATCCTTGAAGATAAGAAATTCAGACCAGTTCCCAGGGCCTGAATTGAAGCCCCAGCACTAGAAAAAATAATATTCATATATGAGATCTATTTAAATACATGGTTTTAGTGTATGACGTTTATTACCCTTATTTCTCTTATAAGATTCTTTTATTACATCATATCACATAGGATATATTTCCATATGGATTATACATTGTCTAGAGACCTAGACTTTTACAGAGAAGGGAAAAAAATGTGGCAAATTTGGCTTCTTATTCCACGAATAAATTTTTGGCCATGCTGGGATTTCAAATCATGGCCTACAATGTGCCCATTCCATAAATGGTTCACAGTCTTAGCACACAAGCTTCCAGAAACCTGAGATGCCAGGAAGTCCTGAGGACCTGTAATCAAGCCACAGTAATGCCCAATGAATAGATAGATACATGTGTAGATTGATATATACATAGAGAAAGGGAATGTGAGGATATCATTAAATTATATATATTATTATCAATTACTACTTATTAAATTATGCCTCCATGAAATGAAGTATCATGGTTGAATACTTATTAAAGCATTAATTAAAAATTAGTCAAGATGCTACCATTAGGGGATACATACCATGGTGCTAGAACGGAAGATATAAATCCAATAATTTTTGTGTGGCATTCTAAACTAGTGTCATGAATTCACTGAATAATTATTACTATTATAACATTCCATTATCACTCAGATAAATAGGAGTGAGTTTGCCAGGATCTCCCTCCATTTGTGGATGGCAGTCCTGGCATTCCAACTCCAGGCCTGGGTAATTTACTTCAAAGGCAAACCATTGGAATGACACCGTGAAGATTTCAAATTGGTATGATGAAAAAAAGAGCAACAAGAAGAAAAGAAAGCCAGGTGTCAATGGCTTCTGCCTGGAATCCTAGCTCCTCAGGAGGCTGAGATGTAGAGAATGCCAATTTGAATTCAGCCGGGGCAGAAGAGTCTGTGACACTCTAATTTCTAAGAGATCACAGGGGAAAACAAACAAACAAACAAAAATCCCTGAGTGGTTGAGCTGTGGCTCAAGTTGCAGAGTGCTACCCTTGAGCAAAAGGAGCTCAGGGACAGGGTCTAGGCTCATAGTTCAACCCCGGACCTGCCAAAAAAAAGGAGGCAGTAACTCCATGTCTCTGTGTATGGATGGACAACATATGGATGATGGGCATTCAGCAGGTTGCCCATGCCCAACCCCCCAACCTGGGCAAGCTGGGACAAGCCCTCAGAGTGTACTAAGTCTGAGCCGGCAGCTTGAACAAACATCCTTCTCTGCAATATAACTACTGAAGCCCCGAAGGCTTTGCCAGGGCTTGTGTGTGCAAAGGTTGCCTTATGTCCTGCCTGAGGTGTCCCATCAGAACACCTAGCAGCCAGCCACTGCCTCCAGGGAGACCACAGTTCCTAGGCTGTAGGAGTTGTCAAAGGTTCTGGCTCCATATTCTCTATCCCTCTGTCGGATGTCCTGGTGGCCATCACTTATTCATCATTTCTCATTATAGAGTCTCAGGGTGGTCCAAAATCCTGGCAAAGACATGCAATTTCTACACTGAAAGGGGTAAGCCAATAAATACCACCCTCATAACTCCTGTCACAAGTGAGCCTTGGGCTGTCAAAGTGTCTTACTGGTAGAGTGCTTACCTAGCCTGCACCAAGCCCTGGGTTTGGGTCTTTTTCTGTTCCAGTTCCACAGAATCAGAAAAACCCAGAAGGCACACTGTGACTTAAATGATAGAGTGCTAGCCTGGAGCAAAACCCGCTGAGGAACATGCGCAGACCCTGAGTTCAAGCCCCAAGACTGACAAAAAAGAAAAAAAGAACTGAGCGTGGTGAGACATATTCTTCTGGGACTCATAGGAAGGCCGAGGTTAGAGGTAAGAAGGTAGAGGGCAGGTGCTGGTGGCCCACCATTGTAATCTTAGCTACTCAGGAGGCTGAGATCTGAGGATCACAATTCCAAGCAGGAAAGTCTATATGAGACACTTTTCTCCAACTAAACGCAGAAATCCAGAAGTTGAGCTGTGGTTCAAGTAGTAGATGTCCAGGCCATAAATTCAAACCTCAGAACTGGGCTCATGCACACACCCATACACCCACTCATGCACAAACACAAACACACACACACACACACACACACATACACACACACACACACACACACACACACACACACCAAGATAAGAGCATTTGCCATTAAGCCTGCACTAGTTCCATCTCTAGAAACTCACTTCAAATAAAACACAGAAATGGGAAGGGAAGATTTGCTCCAGGAGGTCATAATAAACAGTGCCAAAATTCCACAGGAGTTCTAAGATGTGGAACAGAACAGAGAGCCTCAGAGGCAGAAGGGACAGCATAGGCAAAGGTCCTGAAGTGTGCTGTAGAGCAGGTGGTGTGGGTGGAACGAAGGTTCTGTGGTTTCAGACAAGTCTGGCAGGACATTCAAGGCTGGGTCAAGGTTAGTACTTGAGTCACAGGTAGGGCAGAGGGTAGGGGTCCCAGAATAGGGCCCAGGAGAAGATTAGCTTGGCTTTTCACCAAGGACCCCAACCATTTCCTGTGGCTGGAAGCTTATTTTTCACAGCTCATGATCATCAGGCCTCCTTCGCATGGAGGAGTCAGGGCAAAGGCAGGCTTATTAAAAGCTTGTAGCCCACTGCCACCAGTGGCTCAACACCTCTAAATCCTAGCTACTCAGGAGACTGAGAGCAGAGGTCATGGGACAAAGCCAGCACAAGGGAGGAAAGTTGGACGCTTCTTGCTGATGAACTAACAAAAGCCAGAAATAGAGCTGTGGCTCAAGAAGTAGAGTGCCAGCCGTGAGGGCAAAAGTCAAGAGACCAGAAGCCCAAACCCTGAGTTCAAGCTACAGTACTGGCATAGAAAACTAAAGAAAAGCTTTCAGGAGCTCCCCCAGTGCACTGTGGTGAAAGGCCAGATCAGCCATGTGCCGGTGGCTCATGCCTGTCCTTCCTATCTCCTAAGGAAGGTGAGATCTGAGGATTGCGGTTCAAAGCCAGCCTGGGCAGAAATGTCCGGGAGACTCTGATCTCAAAGGAACTTCCAGGAAACCAGAAGTGGTGCTGTGGCTTAAGTGGTAAGCCAAAGAGCTGAGCAACAGCTCCCATGCACAGAGTTCAAGCCCCATGACCAACACCTGGCCTGCATGGACCTCACTGTGTGGCTCTAGGCAGAGTACTTTCCAATGGGCCCCTGAGGGTCTCCCAATGTCTATGTGGCCTACAAGTCGTGAGAAAATCCACTTTAGAGGTCTTTGCATACTGAGCAGGCCTCTGTTTCAGAGAAGGGTGGCGCCTTGGGGTATAGAGGTCATTGGTCAGGTCATCAGAATACCATCTCTCATGGGTGCAGTGAGCACCTGAGCAGTATACTGACATCTCAGGCCATGGTTCAGGTTGAAAGGCTTGAACTCAGGTCTTGGGTACTGTCCCTGATGATTTTTGCTCAATGCCAGTATTCTACCATTTGAGCCACGGTGCCACTTCAAGTTGGTGATTGAAGATGGGACTCTCATGGGACTTTCCTGCCTGGGCTGGGAAAAGAGATCCTCTGGATCTCAGCCTGAGTAGCCAGGATGACAGGCATGAGCCACCAGTGCACAGATTAAGGTATCTCATTCTTTACAATTTCCACCCAGTGCTCCTCTAGACACTACCACCTAGACACTCCTATAGACACTACCACCTAAACAACAAACGGAGTCTCAGAATCTTCGTAGGGACATGGGCATTAAAGAGCCCCTCCAAATCACTTCCCCTCTGTAAGCTCCCATCTGCCTCCTCTTGATGGCCTGGTCGTCCGGAGCAGATCAGACCAATAAGGATTTCTGGATCCTGCCCGGTATCCCCCCGCCCCACCAAACTGTTACCTGAGGATTTCTGGGGCCAGGTGCTCCATGTCCCAGTAGAAGATTTTGGGAGGGTTGCTGATAACTGGGTCCAGGGGTGCCCAGGGCAGAAGGAGTGCCCATCTCCCCTCTGTCAAAGGAGAGACAAAGCATGGATGGATCTACTAAGAGCTACAGGGCAGAGCCATCCACCTGTCACCAAGGTCATTTGGAGTGCTGTTTTATGTTGAAAGTCCTGGGACTTGACCTCAGGACCAGGGCGCTGTCCTGGAGCTTCTTTTGTTCAAGACCAGCGCTTTTCTACCTGATCTCTGGAGCAACTTCCAGCTTTTTCTGTGTATGTATGCAGGACCAGAGGTATCGAACCAAGGGTTTCATGTGTGCTAGGTGAGCCCACTACTGCTAAGACACAATTCCAATCCTGCATAGCTGTTCTCCTTTTACCTCTCAGGTCTGTTGCGGGACAGTCCTGCACATCTGTACCGAGTTTCTCACCAGCAGCCCTGCCTGGAAATGAACTCAAATCTGCTATGTTGTCCTTTATTTACAGCATCTTTGCGCTCTATGTTTCCTGTCACATCCTCCTTGGTAAGTAAGATCATCTTTCAAGTGCTGCCACTAAGAAGCCTGCTCCAATCACTCAGGCAGAGTGGGATCTTCTCCTCTCTGTAGGCTACCAGCCTTGTCACGCTCTGCCGTCCGGCCAGTGTGGGTTGAGGTGCATGAAGGGAAAGGCCTGGCTTTCACCACACAATTTCTGAAGGCTCTGATATACCACACAGGGACCGGTGCTACATCACACTCCCTGAGATGGCACTCAAGGACCAGGCAGTTTCAGCGTAACAAGATCAGGCCATTTCTCTGTATGGTCTTGGACTGAGGATCTGGGAGCTGTCACTCTGAGTTTTCCTGCTCAAGGCTGGTGCTCTAGCACTTGATCCACAGCTCCATTTCTGGCTTTTTGTTAGTTCCATGGAGAGAAGAGTCCACCAGCTTTCCATCTTATGGCTGGCTTTGATCTTTGATCCTCAGATATCTTGCTCTGGAATAGACAGTATGTCCGACATGAGCTTGAGCCAGAGGTGATGGGCACCAGAGCCTTTCTTTTCAGCTTCTGTTTATCTCATGTCAACTAGCAATCTCTAGATAAAATAGTCAGTTACAGGGGATCAAGTTCCTCTCCTAGGTTTGTTAATCCAAGGAGATAAAGTGTCTTTGGGAAAGGCTAGTTTGAGTTGGCCTAGATGAGTGTTTGTTTGTGTGTGTGTGTGAGAGAAGAGTGTGTGTGTGCGTGATAGACAGAGAGAAAGAGAGAAAGTATGAGTTTCAATGATACCTACCACCATCTCTGTAATGCCTCATCCCCCCAATGGTGAGTACATCCAGAATCTCAACCCCATGGAAGGTGGGTAGGGGAGGGTATGTATGGTGACATCGAGTGGGATGATCTGAATTATGTCCTGGAACTGAAGCCTGGAGAGATAAAGGAGAAAAGGAGAGCTTTAGAGGAACAATAAGGGAAGCCCCTTACCTTTGGCTACAAGTACCAGAAAGATCACCAAATCCATCCTTTTTGGTAGTAAGATAACAGGTGCCACTATTCATTTCTTTCATTACTTTTTTTTAGTCCTAGGGCTTGGATTGAAGGCCTCGGTGTCATCCCTGAGCTTCTTTTACTCAAGACTGAGGCTCTACCACTTGAGCCACAGCACCACATCTGGGTTTTTTTCTAGAGGGGAGGGGAGCAGTTTTATGGGAGTTAAGAATCTCACAGACTCTCCTGGTGGGCGGGCTCTGAGTCACAATCATCAGACCTCAGCCTCCAGAATAGCCAGTATGGTGGGTGGGAGCCACTGACACCTGACCACTCACTACCGTCTATACATAATTCCCTAGGGCCAGTGCCAGGGCAGCTGTACTGTACCCTCCTTTTTGTGAGTGGGAAGCAGACATGGATGGGTTTGAGACTTCCAACAGACTACCTACCTATGAGTATTGTTCTGGATCAGTCTGATGACAGCTTCTTCTTTATCCACAGCAATGACTTGACTCTGTCACAAGATCAAATGTCCCCCAAGGGGTGTCGGGTCTGGGGTCTTTCCTCTGCACCCCGCAGCTCCTCCCTGAAACGACACACCACACCAAAGCGAAGTAGACATGGAGTGAATTCATTTGTTATAACCAGGGTCTGGCCAGATAAGTGGCAGTGAGGATCAGAGGCCCGAGATCTAGCTGTGTGGTGGGGAAATGAGACACCTCCTTGTCCACTTTCCTTTAACTGTCTTAGCAGAGGGTAGTGGGGAAGGACTCACGGGACAGATGGACAATGAATAACCATCAGGGTCTAGCCCAGGCACAGAGGGGCTTGCCTCAGGGAGCTAGTTCAACAGGCTGAGTGAGACAGCTTCTGACCCAGAGCCCACCTCCAGAATGAGAGGGCGACTTTGGGTCCCATCCACATGGGGATATTGGGCCACTTCCTCCATCACCCATTTAACCAGCTCCTGGGAGTGAAAGAGAGAGACAGAGAGAGAGACAGAGAGACAGAGAGAGAGAGAGTCAGAATTATACTTTAGCTGGGTGCAGGTGGCACAGAACTATGTCTACTACACAGGAGGCTGAGATATTAAGATATTGGTTCATAGTCAGCCCAGGCATTAAAATGTGTGACAATCTAATCTCCAAAGAACCAACACAAATCTGGAAGTAGCACTGTGGCTCAAGTGGTAGGTGCTAGCCTTGAGCTGAGGAACCATTTGACAACCGCCAGGCCCAAAGTCAAGCCCCACGACTGACAAGAAGTGGGCTTCTGACCACAATAGTGGACTGAATAGGACCCATCCTCCTAGGGAGCATAGCAGGGAAGTTAGGCCAAGCTTCCTGTCAGCGTGGGGTCATAAGTACGTCACCCAGCTTCTCCATGCTCTGTTTTCTCCAGCTGCAAAATTGAACACAGTGAAGGATTCCCTTCCTCATTGGGATAGGGTAAGGATCAAAGAGAGACATGTTTTGTTTCATAATCCCATACCTATAATACAATAAAAAACAGGCCACATCTGAGCCCTTTCTGGGTATCTTCCTGTCATATGCTCACAGAATTTCCAACAACCATATCTGACAGCTGCTCCGCCTTTGCCTAGCCCTGTCCCGGAGTTCCCCCTGTATTGATCCCTTGTTTCCTTACAACTGTCCCGGGAGGAGACTGAGGTCTGATGGTCAAGGCCCAACCGAGAGCTTCATCTGTGGTCTAGAATCGGCTGCCGTGGACTGAGTTTGGGACAACCCAACTTAACCGCTGACTGAGGGTTGTGCTACATGTCTAGCATCCCAACTACAGATGACCAGGCATGGTGGTGCACAACTATCAAAGGAGGACTGCCATCCAGCTCAGCTTGAGCACATATTGTGTCTCTATCTCGTTAATGCCCAAGACAGAAAGGCATGGCTCACATGGTAGAAGACCTGACTGGTAAGCCTATGGCCTTGAGATCAAACCCTAATATACCAAAAAGAGTCAAAGGCCTGATGCCAGAGGATCATGCCTATAATCCTAGCTACTCAAGAGGCTGAGATCTGAAGATCACAGTTCAAGATTTAAAATAGGGTTGGCCTCCCCCATCAGACATCATTATGAAAAGACCCAGAGTCTCACCCAAGCCAATATGCTCCATACTAACAGGGCTAGCATCCTTCCTAAGTGCTGGCCACGCTCTCTGTCCCCCAGGGGAGCCACAGCCTGTGGGCCCCACCTCTAGGTCCTCCAAAGATCCCCCTGCCAACAACCAGGCCCAAGGTAGTAGACAGTTGCAGGGCATACAGTTCCCTTGGTGTTATAATTTGACAGTGCTGAGTCCGCATCAAGCATCTCACCCTTCCAGGCCCCCAGACCTCAGCCACCATGCCCATGTACTGCCCCCCAAAGATAGAAGGCAGAAAATACCAAAGGGTCCAGTGGTCCTTGTTACAACCCATTTCGACACACAAACACACTCAGACACACAAAGCCGGCAAAAGTGGCTCATGTTTGTCATCCTACCTACTCAGGAGGTTGAGGTATGAAGATCATGTTTCAAAGCCAGTCCAGGCTCTTATCTACAGGGAACCACCAAATATTCAGAGGTGGAGCTGTGGCTCAAGTGTAAGAGTACTAGCTTTGAGAACAGAAGATCAAGTACAACACCTAGACCCTGAGTTCACAACCCAGGTCTTCTACCTCCAAACACATACAGACACAGAGACAGACAGACAGAGAGAGAGACAAACACACACACACACACACACACACACACACTCACATACACAGCCAAAGGCTTCAGCAGGCCCTGAGAACAGAACCATGAACTCCATCCATTAGGATCACATCCCACCCCGGAGAAGGTAGCACTACAGACCTCAGACCCAATGTGGACTAATCATTGAACTTCTCACATATCTGGAATGTCTCTGAGCCCAGCATGGCATTTCCTACTGTACACTCTGCTATGTGGAAAAGTTAGCCACATCTTTTGTTGTTGTTGGTCATGGGGTTTGAACTCTGGGCCAGGGCGCGAACCTCAGCTCTTCCCATGAAGGTGACCACTCTCGCACTTGAGCCAAAACACCATTTCCTGTACTCTGGTGGTCCATTGCACATCAAGTCTCACAGACCTTTCTGTCCAAGCTGGCGTGGAACCACGGTCTTCACATCTCAGCCTTCTGAGTAGCTAGGTTGACAGTCGTGAGCCACCGGTGGCTTCCGGATTCAGAAACCTTCATATAACCAGAGGAAACCCATCTTATCAGGCCACAATCTTCTTGTAACCCCTCATTTCAGACGTTGTCAACCAGTATCCAAATCCATCCTTCAATGGAGAGAATACAGACACAACAATCCCAACCCTGCACCCAGTGGCTCACTCCTTGCCTGCCATAGGCCACATGCTCTTGAAGCTGTGGATTCAAACTGGGGCAAACTTGAAGAATTCTTAGAAATGTCTCTACAGTTGGGCCAGCAACTGGTCACCCAAACACTGAATCCTCATGCCCGGCCACCCTACCCACACCTCCACCATCCTTTGCAGGCAAAGATGTTTTACTTTTTTTAGTTGTGGAACTTGAGCTCTTAAGCTCAAGGCCAGCACTCTAATACTTGAGCCACAGCAACACTTCAGCTTTTCTGGAAGTTTGTTGGAGATAAGTCTCAGCATCTTTTCTGCCCTGGCTGGCTTTGAACCTTGATCCTCAGATCTCCGCTCCTGAGTACCTAGGATGACAGCCATGAGCTACTGGCACCTGGCCAAAGGTACTTTTCAATGCCTTTCTTCCTATCCCCTCAAGGAGACTGAGATCTGAGGACTGCAGTTGGATGCCACCATTGACAGCAAAATCCATGAGAACTCCATCTCAAATTAAACACACAAAAAAGTTGGAAGTGGAGCTGTGGCTCAAATGGTAGAATGCTAGCTTTGAGCATCAAAGACAAGGGATAGGACACAGTCCCTAGTTTCAAGCTTTTTCTAGCAAAGATCCACCCAAGAAAGGGAAACAGGTGGACATACGGGAGCTCAAAGCTCACACATAATACTCAAGCCTTGTGTCGATTCTAGGTCCCACATCATGGCAGTCTCAGATAGGACTGACCATGCACCAAGTGAGGACATTCAAGAACAATCTCATACTGAAGATCCCTTGACCTTATCAAAGACTCAGGATCTCTCACTGTCCTGCCTCCACACTGGGCAGTGAGGTGAAGTCTAGTTATCCAACCACAGGATGTGGGAACAAAAGGATTTCTTGGCCAAGAGATCCAGACTGGAGGGCTCTAGGTCCCTCTCTCTCGGGGAGGAGAAAAGAGCCAATTCATCCCAGCAATGTTCCTGGGTTGTGAGTATCCTCAAAGAAACAACCCTGCCCAGAGCGCAGTACCACTGGTTTTCCCACCAACCACTACTCAACCCAGCCCCACCTTCAGTTGGCCCTCTCTGAATCCCAGATCTGCCATCTAGACTTAAGGCTGAACCAGCAAAGAGACCTACCTCACCCTATGCGAATGGCAGTCATGGGGTCCTAGCACCCTCTAGAGGAAGTCTCAGGAAAAACAGGTGTCCTGACTCCTGTCCTCATTCCCTGGCTGTACTGTGCCAGTGGCCAGCTTACCTCTGTCTCTGGTGAAGGAATGAACACTAAGGGTATCATCTTCACCTTGAGCCCTCAAAAGTTCCAGTTCTCAAGGATGTACTGCTCAAGCATCAAGGCCCATAAGCCTTGATTCTTCCATCTCAGCCTTCTAAGTAGCTAGGATGATAGGTGTAAAGCACCAGCATCCAGCTCAAACCAAGGTTTCTTCACATACTGTGGAACCAGCACTAGAACCTTTCATTGTCTATGACCCCCCAAGCCTTGTGCACACTGTAATGGTTTGTTGGATAAATAAACGAGCATCTGTTTCTGACAATACTAAAGAAAAGTCCCATCTGACTCAGGTAAGCATCCTTGGGGTGTGGTGGGGGTGGGGGAGTTTTCCAAGCCTGATGTAGCTCTCCCACAGTTCTCCGTCATCCCTCTTCCCGCCCTACTGGTGCCACCACACTTAACTGTTTTGACTCAGAGCACGCAAACCACGATGGACTTGCTGATTCTGGGGGCTCTGGATGCATCTATTCTCAAAGATCTCTGGCCAGGTGTTAAAGAGCCTGCAGTCAGCTGAGGGGGTGGCTCACCGAGCCTCCTCTGCTCCCCTAGGGGCCAGACAGGATGATCCACCACATCCGGCCCCTAAGTTTGATGTTGCAGAGAAAGGATTCTCGAGGCATCCCGGGTCTACAATCTTCCAGATTCCAGTTCAGGAGTTGGAAATCATCTCTGCTCACAGCTGGCAGGCTGGGAATGGCGAGGTCACAAGCTCTGCTTCCCGCGATGTCCACAACTGTGGTTGTCACCTTAAAGAGAGCCAGAAGAGAATCTGCAGCTGCCGGAGAAAGGCAGTCAACCCACAATATTTATAGCAGGAGATGATTTGGCTTGGAAACTCTACCTGTGCCACTTTGAAGGTCATTGTTTGGTAGCTGAAACCCTCTGTCTAATTTGAACCATAATTCCAGGCATTAGTGGAAATTGCCAGGTGAAAGAAAAAATCCTGGAATAGCTGGCATTTCAGTTGTCCCATTTGAACTCAAATGATTCCAAAGTCAGTGGTGCCCTTTTCTTTCCAGACAGCATACAGCAGGTTACAGAAACTGGCATTCAGCGAACCTTACCTAACTGTGACGTTCCAATACTAAGCAGGCTCCTGCAAAGGGAATGCACTTGCCTACCACTGCCCAGCTGGAAAGGTCCAAGGAGGGACACAGATTGGAGTCTGCAGGACTCCAGGGAGGACTGCCAACTGGTACACTGCCCTGGGAGGGAACCCACTCAACCAGTGGCAGCCCAGAGCCGCCTGCCCAGATGCCCACAGACACTGTCATTGCCCTGGATAAGGTTCCCCCCTCATCCTCAGTCATGGTGAACCATATGCCCTGTCACTCTGTTTACCACTTGCCAGTCCCTCCTAGCTTCACAGCCCCTGCTCTACTCCCCCCTTCTTATTCCATAATTATGTTTGGCAGTCACATTCCCAACCCTCGAATTAGCTCCAACTCTATACACCAGAGCAGAGTGTCTGACTAGAACATTGCCACTCAGGAGCTTCTGGCTGAAGACAGAAGGACAGGTGTCCACTCTGATCTGCGATTCACACAGGCCTCCTAGGGGAGACCCAAGCAGACCCAGCAGCTACTGTGGGTTACAGGAAAGGGGGAAGAGAGAGGTGGAAAGAGGTGGAAAGGAACATCTATTGAAACCTTCCTCAAAGGAGCAATGAAACTGTGAAAACAAAAATTGTCCCTGGGCTCGTATTTGGCATTGATGACTAAAGAACTATACACAGACACACAAAATGCTTCTTCTGTTTGTAGACACAGTGACTTTAATATGTTTTAATTGTTCTTATCTCCCTGCAGTCCCAACACACACACACACACACACACACACACACACGGATCAAGACTGGTGACAGAAGCCTCTTCCATGCAGTACCTGCAATTTACCAACTGATCACTCACATGAGCACAGTCAGGATGTACAAGGAGAAAGATGATCTCTCTCTGTCTCTGTCTCTGTTTCTCTCTCTCTCCCTCTCCCTCTCTCACTCATACACACAGAAACACACAGACTCACACAGACTCTGAGCAGTGCCTCTCCTGTGTTTGTCAGTTCTTCATGTGGGACAAGTAGAAGCTGGAGACCGGGGATTCCCAGGGGCTTCACCCAAGGGGAACACCGCTCTAATAACAAAGAACCATCTTGCCTCTCCCATTCTCCAGGGCCAGAACCTTCCTCTTGGGAACAACCAGCCTTGACTCCCCACTCACCAAAACCCTACGTCGGGATGATGGATGAAGGAGTCCCCAGATAGCTGGCTCCTCAGAGCCGGGACAGATATCAAGGAGGGGGTCATGGTTCCCCCAGAAGGGTGTCGGACCCGTGGTAGAGGTGGAGTTGGGGAAATAACTGGGGTCCTAAAGGCTCCATATATGGATGGACCCCCTACTTCCAGCCTAGATGATTCTGGGCAACTTGGTGCATTCTTGGGGAGGCCTAGGAAAGCAGATGCTGGTAGAGCTGGGAAATGTGATCACTCTGTGAGAACTGATGATAGCTGGGGTGGGGGGGACAGGCCGGGTACGGGGGACGGAGGGGTGTGTTCCTCCCAGATATTCATCTTCTATCTGACCCCTGTGCCCTCACCTCCTAGTGGGCTCTTCTTGGACCCTCCTCAGGTGAATGGGTGACTGAGAACAGAGGCACAGAGGCCAAGGGCTAATCCAGCAAGGGGGCCTATCTTCTACACCCAACACCTCCACCCCCAGAAAAAAGGAAAAGACCTGAGAATGCAGGTTTGGAGGTGCTGCTCACCACCAGTACCTGAAGCTACCAGGTCCCCACATGGGAGAGGAAGGATGCAGATGTGAGGCTGTGTGGCTACATTACTCCAGGCCAGGGGCTCTCTGGCGCCCCCTCCTCACCCAACCCTGCATCTCCCCATTTTCTGGGACACTACCATTCTCAGACCAACTCTGTACAATACTCAGAGCCTCTCACACTTTGGAATGCTTCATAACACATCATGGCATCTCCTACTATACACACCACTATGCAGAAAACTCAGCTACCTTTTTTTTCATTGAAGGTCATGGGGTTTGTACTTTGGGCATGGGCACAGTCCCTCAGCTCTTCAGCTGAAGGTGTGCGCTCTACAACAGGAGCCAAAGAACCACTTCTGGTTTTCTGGTGGTTCACTGGAGCCAAAGTCTCACAGACTTTCCTTCCCAAGCTGGCTTTGAACTGCCAACTTCAGATCTCAGCCTCCTGAATAGCTAGGATGACAGTTATGAGCCACTGGCAGCACCCTGCTTCAGCCACCTTCTTACATCCAGGGGAAATCCAACTTGTCAGACTTTGACACCAGCATCCCAAACCATTCTTCCATGTTTGAAGAGAATATAATTGACACTATCCTTTAAATCCCTGCTCCCATTTGCCCACTCCCTGCCTAAGACAGGCAATGTCCTCTAGAGTTCTTGGTAAGGCAATACCCACCCTGCTGTGACTTCACAATGGGACAAACCTGGGGAGTTCTTAGCAATACTTGTACACTAAGGCCAGAACCTGGTCTTCCAACCATAGCACCCCACTCCATCACCATCTCGTGCAGGCAAGCAGTGTCTTTTTTTGTGTGTTTTTTCGGTTGAGAAGCTTGAACTCAGGGCTTGGGTACTGTCCCTGATGATGATTTTGCTCAATGCCAGTGCTCAACCATTTGAGCCATGGTGCCACTTCTGGTTGGAGATTGGAGATGAGACTCTCACGGGATTTTCCTGCCTAGGCTAGGAAAAGAGATCCTCCGGATCTCAGCCTAACTGAGTAGCCAAGATGACAGGCATGAGCCACCAGGCACAGATTATGGTATCTCATTCTTTAGAATTTCCACCGAGTGCTCCTCTAGACACTACCACCTAGACGCTCCTGTACTTCCCTCATGGAAAACAAAGGGAGTCTCAGAATCTGGGTAGGGACATGGGCATTAAAGAGCCCCTCCAAATCACTTCCACTCTCTAAGCTCCCATCTGCCTCCTCCTCTTGATGGCCTGGTTGTCCACAGCAAATCAGACCAACTAGGATTTCTGGGTCCAGCCCCGTATCTCCCCACCCCACCACACTGGTACCTGAGGTTTTCTGGGGCCAGCTGCTCCATGTTCCAGTAGAAGATGTTGGGAGGGTTGCTGATAACTGGGTCCAGGGGTGCCCAGGACAGAAGGAGTGTCCATCTCCCCTCTGTCAAAGGAGACACAAAGCATGGATGGATCTACTAAGAGCTACAGGGCAGATCCATCCACCTGTCACCAAGGTCACTTGGAGTGCTGTTTTATGTTGACAGTCCTGGGACTTGACCTCAGGGCCAGGGCGCTATCCCCTAGCTTCTTTTGTTCAAGGCCAGCGCTTTTCTACCTGATCCCCTGAGCAACTTCCAGCTTTTTCTGTGTATGTATGCGGGACCAGGGGAATCGAACCAAGGGTTTCATGTGTGCTAAATAAGCCCACTACTGCTAAGACACAATCCCAACCCTGCATAGATGTTCTCCTGTGACCCCTCGGGCCTGTTGTGGGACAGTCATTCACTTCTGTACCGAGTTTCTCACCAGCAGCCCTGCCTGGAAATGAACTCAACCTGCTATGTTGTCCTTTATTTGCAGCATCTTTGCTCTCTGTGTTTCCTGTCATATCGTCCTTGGTAAGCAAGATCCCCTTTCAAGTGCTGCCACTAAGAAGCCTGCTCCAATCACCCTGGCAGAGTGGGACCTTCTCCTCTGTGCAGGCTGCCAGCCTTGTCACGCTCTGCCTTCTGGCCGGTGTGGGTTGAGAGTGCATGAAGGGGAAGGCCTGGCTTCCACCACACAATTTCTGAAGGCTCTGATATACCACCCAGGCACCTGTGCTATATCACACTCCGGGAGAGGGCAATCAAGGACCAGGCCGTCTTGGGGTAACAAGGTGGGTCCATTTCTTTGTGTGGGCTTGAACTGAGGATCTGGGAGCTGTCTCTGAGTTTTCTTGGTCAAGGCTGGTGCTCTACCACTTGAGCCACAGTTCCAACTCTGGATTTTTGTTGGTTCCATGGAGAGAAGAGTCTCACTAGCTTTGGGCTGGCTTCGATCTTTGATCCTCAGATCTCTTCATTCGGAATAGCCAGGATGTCAGGCATGAGCCTGAGCCAGAGGTGATGGGGACCAGAGCCTTACTTTTCAGCTTCTGTTTTTCTTGTATCAACTGGCAATCCCTAGATAAAATAGTCAGTTATGGGGGATCAAGTTCCTCTCCTAGGATTGTTAATCTAAGGAGATAAAGTGTCTTTGAGAAAGGCTAGTTTGAGTTGGCCTAGATGAGTGTGTGTGTGTGTGTGTGTGTGTGTGTGTGTGTGTGTGTGTGTGTGTGTGTGCGTGATAGACAGAGAGAGAGAGAGAAAGTATGAGTTTCAGTGATACCTACCCCCATCTCTGTAATGCCTCATCCTCCCAATGGTGAGTACATCCAGGATCTCCACCCCAAGGAAGGTGGGTAGGAGAGGGTATGTAAGGTCACTTCGAGTGGGATGATCTGAATTCTATCCTGCAACTGAAGCCTGGAGAGATAAAGGAGAGAAGGAGAGGTTGAGAGGAACAATAAGGGAAGCGGCTTACCTTTGGCTACAAGTACCAGAAAGAACACCAAATTCATCCTTTCATGTAGTAAGATAACAAGTGCCCACCATTTATTTCATTATTTTTTTTGTGAGTCTTATGGCTTGGATTGAGGGCCTTGGTTTCATCCCTGAGCATCTTTTACTCAAGGCTGAGGCTCTACCACTTGAGCCACAGCACCACATCTGGCTTTTTCTCTAGGGTGGGGCTGGAGTAGGTTTATGGGAGTTAAGAATCTCACAGACTCTCCTGGTGGCCTAGCTCTGAGTCACATCATCAGACCTCAGCCTCCAGAATAGCCAGGATGATGGGCGGGACCCAGTGGCACCTGATCAGTACCATCTATTCATAATCACCTATGGCCAGTGCGGGGAAACCCGTATTGTACCCCCCCTTGTCGTGAGTGGGAAGCAGACATGGATGGGTTTGATACTTCCAACAGACTACCTACCTTTGAGCATTGCTCTGTATCAGTGTGATGAAAGCTTCCTCCTTATCCACAGCAATGACTTGACTCTGTCACAAGATCAAATGTCCCCCAAGAGGTGTCAGGTCTGGGGTCTTTCCTCTGCACAACGCCCCTCCTCCCTGACACGACACACCACAGCAAAGTGAAGTAGACATGGAGTGAATTCATTTTTTATAACCAGGGTCTGGCCTGATAAGTGGCAGTGAGGATCAGAGGCCCGAGATCTAGCTGGGTGGGGGGAAACGAGAAGCCTCCTTGTCCACTTTCCTTTAACCGTCTTAGCAGAGGGTAGTGGGGAAGGACTCACGGGACAGACGGACAATGAATAACCATCAGGGTCTAGCCCAGGCACAGAGGGGCTTGCCTCAGGGAGTTAGTTCAACAGGCTGAGTGAGACAGTTTCTGACCCAGAGCCCACCTCCAGAATGAGAGGGCGACTTTGGGTCCCATCCACATGGGGATATTGGGCCACTTCCTCCATCACCCATTTAACCAGTCCCTGGGTGTGAAAGAGAGAGAGACACAGACAGAGAGTGAGAGAAAAAAAGAAAGAGAGAGAGAGAGAAAGTCAGAATTACACAAGTTGGGTGCAGGTGGCACAGGCCTATAATTTGAACTACACAGGAGGCGGAGATATGAAAGTATTGGGTCATAGTCAGCCCAGGCATTAACATTTGGAGACTCTTATCTCCAATGAACCAACAGAAATCCGGAAGTGGCACTGTGGCTCAAGTGGTAGAGTGCTAGTCTTGAGCTGAGGAACTCTTGGACAGCCCCCAGGCCCAAGGTTCAAGCCCCAAAACTGACAAGAAGTGGACTTCTGACCACAAGTAGTGGACTTAATAGAATCCATCCTCCTAGAGAGCATAGCAGGGAAGTTAGGCCGAGCTTTCTGTCAGCATAGGGTCATAAGTACGTCACCCAAGTTCCCTGTGCTCTCTTTTCCCCAGCTGCAAAACTGACCACAGTGAAGGATTCCCTACTTCATTGGGATATGGTAAGGATCAAAGAGAGACATATTTTGTTTCATAATCCCATACCTATAATACGATAAATAACAGGCCCCATCTGAGCTCTTTCTGGGTATCTTCCTGTCATATGCTCACAGAATTTCCAACAATCATATCTGACTGCTGCTCTCCCTTTGCCTAGCTCTGTCCCGGAGATCCCCCTGTATTGATCCCTTGTTTCCTTACAACTGTACTGGGAGAGACTGAGGTCTGATGGTCAAGGCCCAACCCAGAGCTTCATCTGTGGTCAAGAATCGGCTGCCATGGACTGAGTTTGGGACAACCCATCTAAACCACTGACTGTGGGTGGTGCTACATGTCTAGCATCCCAATTACAGATGACCAGGCATGGTGGTGCACAATTATCAAAGGAGGACTGCTATCCAGCTCAGCTTGAGCACATATTGAGTCTCTATCTCGAAAATGCCAGAGACAGAAAGGCTTGGCTCATATGGTAGAAGACATGACTGGTAAGCCTAAGGCCCTGAATTCAAACCCTAATATACCAAAAAAATCAAAGGCCTGGTGCCAGAGGATCATGCCTATAATCCTAGCTACTCAAGAGGCTGAGATCTGAAGATCACAGTTCAAGATTTATAATAGGGTTGGCCTCCCCCATCAGACATCATTATGAAAAGAACCAGAGTCTCACCCAAGCCAAAATGCTCCATACTAACAGGGTTTGCATCCTTCCTAAATGCTGGCCACGCTCTCTGTCCCCCAGGGGAGCCACAGCCTGTGGGCCCCACCTCTAGGTCCTCCAAAGATCCCCCTGCCAACAACCAGGCCCAAGGTAGTAGACAGTTGCAGGGCATACAGTTCCCTTGGTCTTATAATTTGATGGTGCTGAGTCCCCATCAAGCATCTCACCTTTCCAGGCCCCCAGACCTCAGCCATAATACCCAGGCATCACCCCCCTCAAAGATAGCAGGCGTAAAATACCAAAGGGTCCAGCGCTCCTTGTTACAATCAATTTCTACCCCCCTCCACACACACAAAGCCGGCACAAGTGGCTCTTGTCTGTCATCCTAGCTACTCAGGAGGCTGATGTCTGAGGATCATAGTTCAAAACCATCCCAGGCAAGAAAGTCTCTGAGGCTCTTATCTACAGTGAACCACCAAATATCCAGAGGTGGTGCTGTGGCTCATGTGTCAGAGTACCAGCTTTGAGAACAGAAGATCAGGAATAGCACCTAGGCCCTGAGTTCAAGGCCCAGGTCTTCTACCTCAAAACACACACAGAGACAGAGACAGACAAACGCACACACAGCTCAATGATTCAGCAGGCCCTGAGAACAGAACCAGGAACTCCATCCATTAGGATCACATCCCACCCCGGAGAAGGTGGCAGACCAAACTCAGACCCACTGTAGACAAAACATTGAACTTCTCACATATGTGGAATGTCTCATAGCCCAGCATGGCATTTCCTACCGTATACACTGCTATGCCAAAAACTTAGCCACCTCTTTTGTTGTTGTTGATCATGGGGTTTGAACTCTGGGCCAGGGCACTGTCCCTAATCTCTTCACCTGAAGGTGAACACTCTCCCACTTGAGCCAAGACACCACTTCCTGTACTCTGGTGGTCCATTGCACATCAAGTCTCACAAACTTTTCTGCCCAAGCTGGCTTGGAACCACGGTCTTCACATCTCAGCCTTTTGAGTAGCTAGGTTGACAGTTGTGAGCCACCAGTGGCTTCCAGCTTCAGCCACCTTCATATAACCAGAGGAAACCCATATTGTAAGGCCACAAACTTCTTGTAACCCTTCACTTCAGACTTTGTCACCCAGCATCCAAATCCATCCTTCAATGGAGAGAATACAGACACAGCAATCCCAACCCTGCACCCATTGGCCCACTTCTTGCCTATATGCCAAAGGGCACATCTTCTTGAAGCTGTGGATTCAAACTGGGGCAAACTTGGAGAATACTTAGAAATGTCTGTACAGTGGGGCCAGCACTTGATCACCCAAACACTGAATCCCCACACACCGCGACCCAGCCCACACCCCCACCATCTTTGCAAGCAATGACGTTTTACTTTTTTTCAGTTGTGGGGCTTGAACTCTGGGCCTGGGTGCTGTCCCTGAGCTCTTTAGCTCAAGGCCAGCACTCTAATACTTGAGCCACAGCAACACGTCTGCTTTTCTGGTAGTTCGTTGGAGATAAGTCTCAGCATCTTTTCTGTCCAGGCTGGCTTTGAACCCTGATCCTCAGATCTCAGCTCCTGAGTACCTAGGATGACAGCCATGAGCTACTGGCACCTGGCCAAAAATACTTTTCCATGCCTTTCATCCTATCCCCTCAAGAGACTGAGATCTGAGGGCTGCAGTTGGATGTCACAATTGGCAGCAAAATCCTTGAGAACACTTTATCTCAAATTAAACACACAAAAAAGTTGGAAGTGGAACTGTGGCTCAAATGGTAGAGTGCTAGCTTTGAGCATCAAAGACAAGGGATAGGACACAGTCCCTAGTCTCATGCTTTTTCTAGCAAAGACCCACCTGAGAAAGGGAAGCAGGTGGGCATACGGGAGCTCAAAGCTCACACATAATACTCAAGCCTCCCAGAACAGACCCCATCCTGCTCTGATTGTGTACATTCTAGGTCCCACATCATGGCAGTCTCAGATAGGACTGACCATGCACCAAGTGAGGACATTCAAGAACAATCTCATACTGAGGATCCCTTGACCTTATCAAAGACTCAGGATCTCTCACTGTCCTGCCTGGACACTGGGCAGTGAGGTGAGGTCTAGTTATCCAACCACAGGATGTGGGAACAAAAGGATTTCTTGGCCAAGGGATCCAGACTGGAAGGCTCTAGGTCTGTCCCTCTCAGGAAGTAGAAAAGAGCCAATCCATCCCAGCAACGTTCCTGGGTTGTGAGTATCATCAAAGAAACAACCCTGCTCAGAGCACTGTGATTCTGGTTTTCCCACCAACCTCTACCCAACCCAGCCCCATCTTCAGTTGGCCCTCTCTGAATCCCAGATCTGCCATCTAGACTAAAGGCTGAACCAGCAGAGACCTACCTCACCCTATGCGAATGGCAGTCATGGGGTCCTAGCACCCCCTAGAGGAAGTCTCGGGGCAACAGGGGTCCCGACTCCCACCCTCATTCCTTGGTTGTCCTGTGACAGTGGCCCGCTTACATCTGTCTCTGGTGAAGGAATGAACTATTAAGGGTGTTATCTTCAGATTCAGCCCTCAAAAGTTCCAGTTCTCAAGGATGTACTGCTCAGGCCTCATTCAGATGATGACAGCCAGGTGATCAATGGTGAACCCAAGGCCCCAGGACTTTTAATATCCATGTGACTGGGTCAAAAGCTCCATCACTGATGGTCTAGGTTGTCAGTCAAGGTCATGGGTCCAATGTTCTAACACACCTGACCTGGGATAGTCCTCGGTCTTCATCTTCCTCCTTATCCCTTGCCCCAAATCCTCTTGAGACTCCCTCACCTCAACACCTCCCTAGCCTTTTGGCACTTTCTTCTTATCTGACCAGAAAATAAACTGTGTGGGGCCAACGGAGATTGAAACTTGGTGACCCACCCTAAGTCCTCGGGTCTACCTGAGGCTGCTTAATTCTGCAGTCAGCAACCACAGAGCTCCTGGATTTCATGAAGTTGCTGAGGGGTCAGTGGCTTAGTCCTACATACTGGCTTTAGGCTGTGAAACTGTCCTCACAGAGATTGTGAATGGTTGTCTCCCTTGATCCAGGGACTCCAAACCAAGGCTTGCATATTCGCCCTTCTTCCTTCCCTTCGTTTTTTGTCCCTCCATCCTTTCCTCCTCTCTCTCTTTCCTTTGTCTCTCTAACTGCTGGGCCTTGAATTTGGAGCCTGGGTGCTGCCCCTGAGCCTTTTTACTCAAGGCTAACAGGCTTGAGCGACTCATCCAATTTTAGGGTTTCCGTTTGGTGGTTAGTTGGAGATAAGGGTCTTACAGGCTCCCCTGCCTGGCCCTAAAGCCTCGATTCTTCCATCTCAGCCTCCTAAGTAGCTAGGATGACAGGTGTGGAGCACCGGCATCCAGCTCAAACCAAGGTTTCTTCATGGACTGTGGAGCCAGCACTGGAACCTTTCATCGTCTATGACCCCCCAAGCCTTGTGCACACTGTAAGGGTTTCTTGGATAAATAAATGAGCATCTGTTTCTGACAATACGACAGAAAAGTCCTACATGTGACTCAGGTAAGCATCCTTGGGGTGGGGTGGGGCTGGGGGAAGTTTCTAAGCCTGATGTAGCTCTCCCACAGTTCTCCATCATCCCTCTTCCCGCCCTCCTGGTGCCACCGCACTTAATTGTTTTGGCTCTGAGCACCCGAGCCAAGATGTACTTTCTGGCTTCTGGGGGCTCTGGATGCATCTCTTCTCAAAGATCTCTATGCACATGTTAAAGAGCCTGCAGTAAGCTGAGGGTGTGGCTCAAGGAGCCTCCTCTGCTCCCTCTGGGGCCAGACAGCATGGTCCACCACATCCGGTCACCAAGTTTGATGTTGCAGAGAAAGGATTCTCGAGGTATCCCGGGTCTCTGAATCTTCCAGATTCCAGTGCAGATCAGAATCATCTCTGCTCACAGCTGGCAGGCTGGGGACGGCAAGGTCACAGGCTCTGCTCCCCACGATGTACACAACTGTGGTGGTCACCCTAGAGAGAGCCAGAAGAGATTCAGCAGCTGCCAGAGAAAGGCAGTCAAGGCACAATGTTCATAGCAGGACATGATTTGGCTTAGAAAGTCTGCCTGTGCCACTTTGAAAGTCATTGTTTGGCAGCTGAAACCCTCTGTCTAATTTGAGCCATAATTCCAGGCATTAGTGGAAATTGCCAGGTGAAAGAAAAAATCCTGGAATAGCTGGCATTTCAGTTGTCCCATTTAAACTTAAAGGATTCCAAAGTGAGTGGTCCCCTTTTCTTTCCAGACAACGTACAGCAGGTTACAGAAACTGGCATTCAGCGAGTCTTAGTGAAGTGTCACGTCCCGATACCAAGCAGGCTCCAGCAGGGGGAACGAATTTCCCTACCACTGCCCAGCTGGAAAGGGCCCAGGAGGGACACAGATTGGAGTCTGCAGGACTCCAGGGAGGACTGCCAACTGGGGCACTGCCCTGGGTTGGAGCCCACTCCACCAGTGGCAGCCCAGAGTCCCTTGCACAGATGCCCACAGACCCCATCATTGGCCTGGATTAGGTTCCCCTCCCATCCTCATGGTGAACCATATGTCCTGTCACTGAGTTCACCACTTCCCAGTCCCTCCTAGCTTCACAGCCCCTGCTCTACTCCCCCCATCTCGTTCCCTAATTATGCTTGCCAGACACATTCACCACCCTTGAATTAGCTCCAACACTATACACCAGAGCAGAGTGTCTGGCTGGAAGAGTGCGACTGTGGTCACACTCGCCTCACGAGCCTTCTGGCTGAAGACAGAAGGACAGGTGTCCACTCTGATCAGCGATTCACACAGGCCTCCTAGGGGAGACCCAAGCAGGTCCAGCAGCTACTGTGGGCTTCAGGAAAGGGGGAAGAGAGAGGTGGAAAGAGGTGGAAAGGAACATCTACTGAAACCTTCTTCAAAGGAGCAATGAAACTGTGAAGGAGAAAAAAAAAATTGTCCCTGGGCTCGTACTTGGCATTGATGACAAAAGAACAATACACAGTCACACAAAATGCTTTTGCTCTTTTTAGACACGGTGACTTAAATGTATTTTCATTATTCTCATCTCCCTATTCTCCCAACACACACACACACGTATCCAGACTGGTAACAGAAGACTCTTCCATGCAGTACCTGCAATTTACCAACTGATCACTCACTTGAGCACAATCAGGATGTACAAGGAGAAAGATGATCTGTCTGTGTCTCTGTCTCTGTTTCTCTCTCTCTCCCTCTCCCTCTCATACACACTCAAACACACACACAGACTCAGAGCAGTGCCTCTCCTTCGTTTGTCAGTTCCTCCTGTGGGACAATGTAGAAGATGAAGCACAGGAGTTTCCAGGGGCTCCCACCCAAAGGTAACACAGCTCTAATAACAAAGAACCACCGTGCCTCTCCCTTTCTCCAGGGCCAGAACCTTCCTCTTGGGAACAACCAGCCTTGACTCCCCACTCCCCACTCCCTAGGCCAGGATGCTAGGTGAAGGAGTCCCCAGACAGGTGGCTTCTCATAGCTGGGACAGATAATAAGCAGGGGGTCATGGTGCCCTGAGAGGGGTGTCCAACCTGTGGTGGAGGTGGTGTTGGGGAAATGGATGGGGTCCTAAATGCTCCATATATGGATGGACTCCCTACTTCCAGCCTAGATGATTCTGGGCGACTTGGGGCATTCTTGGAGAGGACGAGGAGACCAGATGGACTCGCAGCACTAGCAGATGCTGGCAGAGCTGGGAAATGTGATCACGCTATGAGAAGTGATGATAGCTGGGGTGGGGGGGACAGACTGGGTATGGGGAGGGAGGGGTGTGTTCCTCCCAGATATTCATCTTCTATCTGACCCCCGTGCCCTCACCTCCTAGTGGGCTCTTCTGGCACCCTCCTCAGGTGAATGGGTGACTGAGCACACAGGACAAGGGCTAATCCAGCAAGGGAGCCTATCTTCTGCATCCAACACCTCCATCCCCAGAAAAAAGGAAAAGACCCGAGAAGGCAGGATTGGAGGTGCTGCTCCCCACCTCTGCCTGAAGCCACCAGGTCCCCACGAGGGAGAGGAATGGTGTAGATGCGAGGCTGTGTGGCTCCATTACTCCAGGAGAGGGGCTGTCTGGTGCCCCCTCCTCACCCAATCCTGCATCTCCCCATTTCTTAGTGTGGCTCTAGCAGGGTACTTTCCAGTATGCCCCTAAGTGTCTCCCAAGTGAGGTGGCCTACAATTCTTGAGAACAGCCTCTTTGGAGGCCTTTGCATACAGAGGAGGCCTCTTATCAGAGAAGGGTCACGCCTTGGGGTATAGTAGTCATCAGGTCCTCAGAATAGCATCTTTCATGGGTGCAGTGTGCATCTGAGCAGTAAACTGACATCTCAGACCATGGTTCTGGGTCAGGAGAGGCAGGAGCTGCAAGATGGCACCACAGGTAACGCTCACACAGGTATCACAAGAGTGTGAAAAGGTCAAGTACACAGTGGACAGCTGTTGAGTTGGGCTCATGAAAGACTTGTAGGCTCAGGAATCCACAACCGGCTGGCTCAGCTGCTTGTACCAGTTTCTATGCCTGGACTCCCAGGCCTCAGAACCCTGTATTTCTCACCAGTGCTTGGGGGCAGATGAAGGTCTGCAATAGTGGGCCAACTACAAAGGAGCATCCATAGTGTCCTTCTCTTGGCCCTGTGACCCTGTGCCTGGATGGAGGAGCAGGTTCCATGGAACTTACTGCCATGGCCCAGACCCCTCAGCCCAAGAAAGACTTAGACAAAAAACACTTGATCTGCCTGGAGAGTTTACTGTGATTATGCCTCAGGATTGCCTCCAGGTTTGCTCAGCTCATCATTACCACCTTCCTCAGTGTGTGTGTGTGTGTGTGTGTGTGTGTGTGTGTGTGTGTCTGTGTGTGTGTGTGTCTGTGTATTTGTGTGTGCACGCACGGGTGCTTGAGTGAGCTTGAATCTTGGTACTATGGTTTGAACTCAGGGCCTGGTCTCTGTCCCTGAGTTTTTTCATTCAAGGCTAGCACCCTACCACTTGAGCTTTTCTTCTAGCTTTCAGGTGTTATTTGCAGAACGGGGTCTCACAGACTTTTCTAGCTTGGCTGCCTCTGAATGGCAATCCTCAGATCTCAGCCTCCTGAGGAGCTAGGAATAAGAGAAAATGAGCTATTAGCATCTATCTGGCCAAACTTTGCTTCTTGGTTAAAACAGAGGACCTCTCTCTCAGCCAAGCACCCATCTACAGCTACCCCTCCTACCCCAGGCTTCAGAAGAAACATACCCACCCTGAGGACAAAGAAATGGGATCAGGTTTGAGCTTTATGTACTCCATATAGTCAGGGACTGCTGGGAGCTGATGTGGAGGCCAGAAATGTAGGCCAGAGCAAGTAGACAGCTGTTAGAACAAAAGAGCACGTGAAAAGACATCCTTACAACTCGGTGTCAGTGCCTCATAATTATAATCCTAGCTACTCAAGGCTGATACCTGAGGATTAATCAAGATTCAAAGCTAGCCTGGGCAGACTCTTCTTTCCAATGAGTCACCAAAATGCTGGGAAGCGGATCTAGCCTAGTTCAAGAGGTACAACACCAACCTTGTGATAAAAAGCTAAAGGATACCACCTAGGCTCTGAATTGAAACCCCGGTAAACACACACACACACACACAAGCACGCACACATATGCATGCACCCAATAACATCCTTAGCAGGTGCCAATGGCTCATACCAGCAATGCCAGCTACTCAAGAGCTTGAGCTCTTAGGACAGTAGCTTGAAGCCAGCTCAGGCAGGAAAGTCTGTGAGACTCTTCTCTGCACTAAACTACTAAAAAAGATGAAAGGTGAGCTCTGATCCAAATGGTAGAGTGTTAGATTAGGGACAGTGACTAGGCCACGAGTTGCAGCTCTGAGATTTTTTGTTGTTGTTGTTTCTAATGGACATCCTTTGCCAACCCCACCCACACAGGCCATAAACCCAGATTTTGGTCATCCTAGATCTCACTTCCACCTCTGCCACTTCCAAAGTACTGCCTCAAGTGGCCAGTGTGTAGCCAGCACTGGGTTAAGAAGTGAACTTACACAACAGGGACATAGCCAGGTCAAGGCTAATGCTCCAGAACATTGAGGTACTGAACATACCAGTCTCTCATCCCCCAGTTCCCTGGCCCTGGTATCTAAAGTCTGTGCCTCTGTATTCTAGGCATCTGCAATTGTCTAAAGGACCTGAGAGGCACAGCTGGGTCGGAAGGTAGACTTGCCTGCGATAAGGTATATTGACATTTCCTAGACACCAACAGATACTTCCAAGCCACCTTGGCCTCACCTCCCATGTAGCCTCAGATCCTCCTTGCTTGGGTTGCGTTTAGTCAGCGATCAGGATCAAGTTGGCCAAAGCCACTGGCAATCACACTTCCCCCACTCCACTGCCAGCCTGATGGGAGGGATGTGCAGCCAGAGACCCAGCTGAGGAAAAGAACAGGACATTGCATGACTGAGTCCACCCCTCCAAAAGCAGGGGAGAACCTATGCCAGCTGGCCCTGCTAACCAGAATCCCCTGGAGGCAGCCAAAGATATGGACAGCCGGACTGGACCCCAAAGAAAAGGTGGAAAATGCAGGTCTCTGGCAATTTAGGACTCATTGTAGACCCTGATAAGGGGCTAAAGGAAGGTTGCCGTAGAGGAGGGGCACAATCCGAGGTCAGGAAGAGGCAGACAGGCACACAGAAAGGAAAGAAAGATGAGAAAACACACACACACACACACACACACAAACACACACACACACACACACACACGGGTATCTTAAGGTCAGTAGGCCCTGAGCAATGGAACATCCCAATCCCCGAGAAGATAGAACTACCATTCTCAGACCAACTGTATACAAATCTCAGAGCCTCTAACATATCTGGAATGGTTCATAAACACAGCATGGCATCTCCTACTATACACACCACTATGCAGAAAACTCAGCTAACTTTTTTTCTGGTTGTCGGTAATGGGGTTTGACCTTTGGGCATGGGCACAGTCCCACAGCTCTTCAGCTGAAGGTGCGCGCTCTTCAACTGGAGCCAAAGCATCACTTCTGGTTTTCTGGTGGTTCACTGGAGAAAAAGAATCACAGACTGTCCTTCCCAAGCTGGCTTTGATATGCAAACTTCAGATCTCAGCCTCCTGAGTAGCTAGGATGACAGTTGTGAGCCACTGGCAGCACCCTGCCTCAGCCACCCTCTTACATCCAGGGGAAACCCAACTTGTCAGGCTATGAACCACACGCAACCCTTCACTTCAGACTTTGACACCAGAATCCAAAACCATTCTTCCATGCATGGAGAGAATATAATTGACACTACCCTCCAAACCCCGGCTCCCATTTGCCTACTCCCTGCCTAAGACAGGCTATGCCCTGTGGACTTCATGGTAAGGAAACACGCACGCTGCTGTGACTTCACAATGGGTCAAACATGGAGAGTTCTTAGAAATGTCTGTACACTGAGGCCAGCACCTGGTCTTCCAACCCCACCATCCGCACTCCTTCACCATCTCTTGCAGGCAAGGGGTGTCTTTATTTCTTGTCTGTTTGTTTGTTTGTTTTGGTTGAAAGACTTGAACTCAAGTCCTGGGTACTGGCCCTGATGATGATTTTTGCTCAATGCCAGTGTTCTACCATTTGAGCCACAGTGCCACTTCCAGTTGGTGATTGAAGATGAGACTCTCCTGGGATTTTCCTGCCTGGGCTGGGAAAAGAGATCCTCTGGATCTCAGCCTAACTGAGTAGCCAGGATGACAGGCAAGAGCCACCAGTGCACAGATTATGGTATCTCATTCTTTAGAATTTCCACCCAGTGCTCCTGTAGACACTACCACCTAGACACTCCTGTAGACACTACCACCTAGACAACAAAGGGAGTCTCAGAATCTGGGTAGGGACATGGGCATTAAAGAGCCCCTTCCAAATCACTTCCCCTCTGTAAGCTCCAATCTGCCTCCTCTTGATGGCCTGGTCGTCTGGAGCAGATCAGACCAATTAGGATTTCTGGATCCTGCCCCGTATCCCCCCGCCCCACCACACTGGTACCTGAGGATTTCTGGGGTCAGCTTCTACATGTCCCGGTAGAAGATGTTGGGAGGGTTGCTGATAACTGGGTCCAGGGGTGCCCAGGGCAGAAGGAGTGTCCATCTCCCTTCTGTCAAAGGAGAGACAAAGCATGGATGGATCTACTATGAGCTACAGGGCAGAGCCATCCACCTGTCACCAAGGTCACTTGGAGTGCTGTTTTATGTTGAAAGTCCTGGGACTTGACCTCAGGGCCAGGGCGCTGTCCCTGAGCTTCTTTTGTTCAAGACCAGCGCTTTTCTATCTGATCTCCGGAGCAACTTCCAGCTTTTTCTGTGTATGTATGCAGGACCAGAGGTATCGAACCAAGGGTTTCATGTGTGCTAGGTGAGCCCACTACTGCTAAGACACAATCCCAACCCTGCATAGCTGTTCTCCTTTTACCTCTCAGGTCTGTTGCGGGACAGTCCTGCACATCTGTACCGAGTTTCTCACCAGCAGCCCTGGCTGGAAATGAACTCAAATCTGCTATGTTGTCCTTTATTTACAGCATCTTTGCTCTCTATGTTTCCTGTCACATCCTCCTTGGTAAGTAAGATCATCTTTCAAGTGCTGGCACTAAGAAGCGTGCTCCAGTCACCCAGGCAGAGTGGGATCTTCTCCTCTGTGCAGGCTGCCAGCCTTGTCATACTCTGCCTTCCGGCCAGTGTGGGTTGAGGTGCATGAAGGGAAAGGCCTGGCTACCACCACACAATTTCTGAAGGCTCTGATATACCACCAGGGACCGGTGCCACATCACACTCCCTGAGATGGCACTCAAGGACCAGGCAGTCTCAGCGTAACAAGATCAGGCCATTTCTTTGTATGGGCTTGGACTGAGGATCTGGGAGCTGTCACTCTGAGTATTCGTGCTCAAGGATGGTGCTCTACCACTTGATCCACAGCTCCAGTTCTGGCTTTTTGTTGGTTCCATGGAGAGAAGAGTCTCACCAGCTTTCCATCTTATGGCTGGCTTTGATCTTTGATCCTCAGATCTCTTCCTCCGGAATAGCCAGGATGTCAGGCATGAGCCTGAACCAGAGGTGATGGGCACCAGAGCCTTTCTTTTCAGTTTCTCTTTATCTCATGTCAACTAGCAATCCCTAGATAAAATAGTCAGTTACGGGGGATCAAGTTCCTCTCCTAGGTTTGTTAATCCAAGGAGATAAAGTGTCTTTTGGAAAGGCTAGTTTGAGTTGGCCTAGATGAGTGTGTGTGTGTGTGTGTGTGAGAGAGAGAGAGAGAGAGAGAGTGTGTGCGTGATAAAAAGAGAGAAAGTATGAGTTTCAGCCTCATCCTCCCAATGTTGAGTACATCCAGAATCTCCACCCCATGGAAGGTGGGTAGCGGAGGGTATGTATGGTGACATCGAGTGGGATGATCTGAATTCTGTCCTGCAACTGAAGCCTGGAGAGATAAAGGAGAGAAGGAGAGGTTTAGAGGAACAATAAGGGAAGCCCCTTACCTTTGGCTACAAGTACCTGAAAGATCACCAAATCCATCCTTTTTGGTAGTAAGATAACAGGTGCCACTATTCATTTATTTCATTATTTTTTTTTTTAGTCCTAGGGCTTGGTTTGAGGGCCTCGGTGTCGTCCCTGAGCTTCTTTTACTCAAGACTGAGGCTTTACCACTTGAGCCACAGCACCACATCTGGCTTTTTCTCTAGAGGGGAGGGGAGTAGGTTTATGGGAGGTAAGAATCTCACAGACTCTCCTGGTGGGCGGGCTCTGAGTCACAATCATCAGACCTCAGCCTCCAGAATAGCCAGGATGGTGGGTGGGAGCCACTGGCACCTGACCACTACCATCTATTCATAATCCCCTATGGCCAGTGCAGGGAACCCCGTATTGCACCCCCCTTGTCATGAGTGGGAAGCAGACATGGATGGGTTTGATACATCCAACAGACTACCTACCTTTGAGCATTGTTCTGGATCAGTCTGATGACAGCTTCTTCTTTATCCACAGCAATGACTTGACTCTGTCACAAGATCAAATGTCCCCCAAGAGGTGTCAGGTCTGGGGTCTTTCCTCTGCACACCGCCCCTCCTTCCTCAAACGACACACCACAGCAAAGCAGACATGGAGTCAATTCATTTTTTTATAACCAGGGTCTGGCCAGATAAGTGGCGGTGAGGATCAGAGGCCTGGGATCTAGCTGGGTGGTTGGGAAATGAGACACCTCCTTGTCCACTTTCCTTTAACTGTCTTAGCAGAGGGTAGTGGGGAAGGACTCACGGGACAGACGGACAATGAATAACCATCAGGGTCTAGCCCAGGCACAGAGGGGCTTGCCTCAGGGGGCTAGTTCAACAAGCTGAGTGAGACAGGTTCTGACCCAGAGCCCACATCCAGAATGAGAGGGCAACCTTGAGTCCTATCCACATGGGGATGCTGGACCACTTCCTCCATCACCCATTTAACCAGCTCCTGGGAGTGAAAGAGAGAGAGACAGAGAGACAGAGAGACAGAGAGAAAGTCAGAATTACACTTTAGCTGGGTGCAGGTGGCACAGAACTATAATGTCTACTACACAGGAGGATGAGATATTAAGATATTGGTTCATAGTCAGCCCAGGCATTAACATTTGTGAGACTCTAATCTCCAAAGAATCAACAGAAATCCGGAAGTAGCACTGTGGCTCAAGTTGTAGGTGCTAGCCTTGAGGTGAGGAACCATTTGACAATCGACAGGCCCAAAGTTCAAGCCCCATGACTGACAAGAAGTGGGCTTCTGACCACAAGTAGTGGATTGAATAGCACCCATCCTCCTAGGGAGCATAGCAGGGAAATTAGGCCCAGCTTCCTGTCAGCGTGGGGCCATAAGTACGTCACCCAGCTTCTCCGAGCTCTGTTTTCCCCAGCTGCAAAATTGAACACAGTGAAGGATTCCTTTCCTCATTGGGATAGGATAAGGATCAAAGAGAGACATGTTTTGTTTCATAATCCCATACCTATAATACGATAAAAAACAGGCCACATCTGAACCCTTTCTGGGTATCTTCCTGTCATGTGCTCACAGAATTTCCAACAACCATATCTGACAGCTGCTCCCCTTTTGCCTAGCCCTGTCCCGGAGATCCCCCTGTATTGATCCCTTGTTTCCTTACAACTGTCCCGGGAGGAGACTGAGGTCTGATGGTCAAGGCCCAACCGAGAGCTTCATCTGTGGTCAAGAATCGGCTGCCGTGGACTGAGTTTGGGACAACCCATCTAAACCGCTGACTGAGGGTGGTGCTACATGTCTAGCATCCCAACTACAGATGACCAGGCATGGTGGTGCACAACTATCACAGGAGGACCGCCATCCAGCTCATTTTGAGCACATATTGTGTCTCTATCTCCTTAATGCCCAAGACAGAAAGGCTTGGCTCACATGGTAGAAGACATGACTGGTAAGCCTAAGGTCTTGAGTTCAAACCCTAATATACCAAAAACAGTCAAAGGCCTGGCGCCAGAGGATCATGCCTATAATCCTAGCTACTCAAGAGGCTGAGATCTGAAGATCACAGTTCAAGATTTAAAATAGGGTTGGCCTCCCCCATCAGACATCATTATGAAAAGAACCAGAGTCTCACCCAAGCCAATATGCTCCATACTAACAGGGCTTGCTTCCATCCTAAGTGCTGGCCACGCTCTCTGTCCCCCAGGGGAGCCACAGCCTGTGGGCCCCACTCCTAGGTCCTCCAAAGATCCCCCTGCCAACAACCAGGCACAAGGTCGTAGACAGTTGCAGGGCATACAGATCCCTTGGTGTTATAATTTGATAGTGCTGAGTCCCCATCAAGCATCTCACCCTTCCAGGCCCCTAGACCTCAGCCACAATACCCATGGACCGCCCTCCAAAAATAGAAGGCAGAAAATACAAAGGGTCCAGTGCTCCTTGTTACAACCCATTTCGACACACAAACACACTCCCACACACAAAGCCGGCAAAAGTGGCTCATGTCTGTCATCCTACCTACTCAGGAGGTTGAGGTATGAAGATCATGTTTCAAAGCCAGCCCAGGCTCTGATCTACAGGGATCCACCAAATATCCAGAGGTGGACCTGTGGCTCAAGTGTAAGAGTACTAGATTTGAGAACAGAAGATCAGGTACAGCACCTAGGCCCTGAGTTCAAGGCCCAGGTCTTCTACCTCCAAACACATACAGACACAGAGACAGACAGACAGAGAAAGACACACACACACACACACACACACACACACACACACACACACACACACACACACACAGCCAAAGGCTTCAGCAGGCCCTGAGAACAGAACCATGAACTCCATCCATTAGGATCACATCCCACTCCAGAGAAGGTGCCACTACAGACCTGAGACCCAATGTGGACTAATCATTGAACTTCACACATATCTGGAATGTCTCATAGCCCAGCATGGCATTTCCTACTGTACACTCTGCTATGCGGAAAAGTTAGCCACATCTTTTATTGTTGTTGGTCATGGGGTTTGAACTCTGGACCAGGGCGCGAACCTCAGCTCTTCAGCTGAAGGTGACCACTCTCGCACTTGAGCCAAAACACCATTTCCTGTACTCTGGTGGTCCATTGCACATCAAATCTCACAGACTTTTCTGCCCAAGCTGGCTTGGAACTACGGTCTTCACATCTCAACCTTCCAAGTAGTCGTGAGCCACCTGTGGCTTCCTCCTTCAGAAACCTACATATACCCAGAGGAAACCCATCTTATCAGGCCACAACCTTCTTTAACCCTTCATTTCAGACATTGTCAACCAGTATCCAAATCCATCCTTCAATGGAGAGAATACAGACACAACAATCCCAACCCTGCACCCATTGGCTCACTCCCTGCCGACCTGCCAGAGGCCACATACTCTTGAAGCTGTGGATTCAAACTGGGGCAAACTTGGAGAATTCTTAGAAATGTCTCTACAGTTGGGCCAGCACCTGGTCACCCAAACACTGAATCCCCAGGCCCGGCCAACCCACCTACACCTCCACCATCCTTTGCAGTCAAAGATGTTTTACTTTTTTTAGTTGTGGAACTTGAATTCTGGGCCTGGGTGCTGTCCCTGAGCTCTTAAGATCAAGGCCAGCACCCTAATACTTGAGCCACAGCAACACTTCTGCTTTTCTGGAAGTTTGTTGGAGATAAGTCTCAGCATCTTTTCTGCCCTGGCTGGCTTAGAACCCTGATCCTCAGATCTCAGCTCCTGAGTACCTAGGATGACAGCCATGAGCTACTGGCACCTGGCCAAAGGTACTTTTCAATGCCTTTCCTCCTATCCCCTCAAGGAGACTGAGATCTGAGGACTGCAGTTGGATGCCACCATTGGCAGCAAAATCCATGAGAACTCTATCTCAAATTATACACACAAAAAAGTTGGAAGTGGAGCTGTGGCTCAAATGATAGAGTGCTAGCTTTGAGCATCAAAGACAAGGGATAGGACATAGTCCCTAGTTTCAAGCTTTTTCTAGAAAAGGTCCACCCAAGAAAGGGAAACAGGTGGACATACGGGAGCTCAAAGCTCACACATAATATTCAAGCCTCCCAGAAAAGACCACATCCTACTCTGATTGTATAGATTCTATGTCCCACATCATGGCAGTCTCAGATAGGACTGGCCATGCACCAAGTGAGGACATTCAAGTACAATCTCATACTGAAGATCTCTTGACCTTATCAAAGACTCAGGAACTCTCACTGTCCTGCCTCCACACTGGGCAGTGAGGTGAGGTCTAGTTATCCAACCACAGGATGTGGGAACAAAAGGATTTCTCGGCCAAGGGATCCAGACTGTAGGGCTCTAGGTCCCTCTCTCTCATGAAGGAGAAAAGAGCCAATCCATCCCAGCAATGTTCCTGGGTTGTGAGTATCCTCAAAGAAACAACCCTGCCCAGAGCGCAGTGCCACTTTTTTTCCCACCAACCTCTACCCAACCCAGCCCCACCTTCAGGTGGCCCTCTCTGAATCCCAGATCTGCCATCTAGACTAAAGGCTGAACCAGCAAAGAGACCTACCTCACCCTATGTGAATGGCAGTCATGGGGTCCTAGCACCCCCTAGAGGAAGTCTCAGGGAAAACAGGTGTCCTGATTCCTGTCCTCATTCCCTGGCTGTACTGTGCCAATGGTCAGCTTACCTCTGTCCCTGGTGAAGGAATGAACACTAAGGGTATCATCTTCACCTTGAGCCCTCAAAAGTTCCAGTTCTCAAGGATGTACTGCTCAAGCATCATTCAGGTGATGACAGCCAGGTGATCACTGGTGAACCCACGGCAGGAAGACATTCAGTATCCATGTGACTGGGTCAAAAGCTCTATCACTGATGGTCTAGGTTGTCAGGCAAGGTCATGAGTCCAATATTCTGACATACCTGATGTGGGATGCTTAGACATCATTCAGGTGATGACAGCCAGGTGATCAGTGGTGAACCCAAGGCACCAGGACTTTTAATATCCATGTGACTGAGTCAAAAGCTCTATCACTGATGGTCTAGGTTGTCAGGCAAGGTCATGGGTACAAGGTCCTGACACACCTGACCTGGGATGGTCCTCCCTCTTCATCTTCCTTCTCATCCCTTGCCCCAAACCCTCTTGAGACTCCCTCACCTCAACACCTCCCTAGCCCTTGGACACTTTCTTCTTATCTGACCAGAAAATAAACTGTGTGGGGCTTAGAGTGAGTGAAACTTGGTGAAACACCCTAAGCCCTCCAATCTACCCAAGGCTGCTTAATTCTGCAGGCAGCAACAACACAGCTCCTGGATGTCATGAAGTTGCTGAGGGGTCAGTGGCTTGGATCTACATACTGGCTTTAGGCTGTGAAACTGTCCCCACAGAGATTGTGAATGTTTGGCTCCCGTGATCCAGGGACTTCAAACCGAGGCTTTCATGTTCGCCCTTCTTCCTTCCCTTCATCTTTTTCTCCCTCCATCCTTCCATGCTCTCTGTCTTTCCTTTCTCTCTCTCACTGCTGGGCCTTGAATTTGGAGCCTGGGTGCTGCCCCTGAGCCTATTTTCCTCAAGACCAACAGGCTTGAGCCACACATCCACTTTTAGCGTTTTATTTTTGGTGGTTAATTGGAGATAAGGGTCTTACAGGCTCTCCTGCCTGGCCCATCTCAGCCTCCTAAGTAGCTAGGATGACAGGTGTGAAGCACCGGATCCAGCTAAAACCAAGGTTTCTTCACCTACTGTAGAACCAGAACTAGAATCTTTCATTGTCTATGACCCCCCAAGCCTTGTGCACACTGTAATTGTTTGTTGGATAAATAAACCAGTATGTGTTTTGACAATACTACCGAAAACTCCCATCTGACTCAGGCAAGCATCCTTGAGGTGAGGTGGGCGTGGGGGAGGTTACCAAGCCTGATGTAGCTCTCCCACAGTTCTCCATCATCCCTCTTCCCGCCCTACTGGTACCACCACACTTAACTGTTTTGACTCAGAGTACGCAAGCCACGATGGACTTGCTGATTCTGGGGGCTCTGGATGCATCTCTTCTCAAAGATCTCTGTCCAGGTGTTAAACAGCCTGCCGTAAGGTGAGGGGGTGGCTCAAGGAGCCTCCTCTGCTCCCTTAGGGGCCAGACAGTATGGTCCACCACATCTGGACCCCAGGTTTGATGTTGCAGAGAAAGGATTCTCGAGGCATCCCGGGTCTAGAATCTTCCAGATTCCAGTGCAGGAGCTGAAAAATCATCTCTGCTCACAGCTGGCAGGCTGGGAATGGTGAGGTCACAAGCGCTACTCCCCACGATGTCCTCAACTGTGGTGGTCACCCTAAAGAGAGCCAGAAGAGAATCAGCAGTTGCTGGAGAAAGGCAGTCATGGCACAATATTTATAGCAGGAGATGATTTGGCTTGGAAACTCGACCTGTGCCACTTTGAAAGTCATTGTTTGGCAGCTGAAACCCTCTGTCTAATTTGACCCATAATCCCAGGCATTAGTGGAAATTGCCAGTTTAAAGAAAAAATCCTGGAATAGCTGGCATTTCAGTTCTCCCATTTAAACTTAAAGGGTTCCAAAGTCAGTGGTCCCCTTTTCTTTCCAGACAACGTACAGCAGGTTACAGAAACTGGCATTCGGCGAGCCTTAGCTAACTGTCACGTCCCAATACTAAGCAGGCTCTAGCAAGGGGAACGCACTTGCCTACCACTGCCCAGCTGGAAAGGGCCCAGGAGGGACACAGATTGGAGTCTGCAGGACTCCAGGGAGGACTGCCAACTGGTACACTGCCCTAGGAGGGAACCCACTCCACCAGTCTCGACCCAGAGCCGCCTGCCCAGATGCCCATGGACACTGTCATTGCCCTGGATAACGTTCCCCTCTCATCCTCAGGCATGGTGAACCATATGCCCTGTCACTCTGTTTGTTTACCACTTCCCAGTCCCTCCTAGCTTCACAGCCCCTGCTCTACTCCCCTCTTCTCATTCCCTAATTATGTTTGGCAGACACATTCCCAACCCTTGAATTAGCTCCAACTCTATACACCAGAGCAGAGTGTCTGACTGGAAGAGTGCCGCTGTGGTCACACTCACCTCACTGGCTTCTGGCTGAAGACAGAAGGACAGGTGTCCACTCTGATCTGCGATTCACAAAAGCATCCTAGGGGAGACCCAAGCAGGCCCAGCAGCTACTGTGGGCTACAGGAAAGGGGGAAGAGAGAGGTGGAAAGAGGGGGAAAGGAACATCTATTGAAACCTTCCTCAAAGGAGCAATGAAACGGAAAACAAAAATTGTCCCTGGGCTCGTACTTGGCATTGATGACTAAAGAACTTTACACAGACACACAAAATGCTTCTGCTCTTTTTAGACACAGTGTCTTAAATATGTTTTCATTGTTCTCATCTCCCTGCTCTCCCAACACAAACACACACACACACACACACACACACACACACACACACACACACAACAATCCAGACTGGTGACAGAAGACTCTTCCATGCAGTACCTGCAATTTACCAACTGATCACTCACCTGAGCACAGTCAGGATGTACAAGAGAAAGATGATCTATCTCTGTCTCTGTCTCTGTTTCTCTCCATCTCCCTCTCCCTCTCTCACTCATACACACAGAAACACACAGACTCACACAGACTCTGAGCAGTGGGTCTCCTGTGTTTTCAGTTCTTCCTGTGGGACAATGTAGAAGCTGGAGACCGGGGGTTCCTAGGGGCTCCCACCCAAGGGGAACACCACTCTAATAACAAAGAACCACCTTGCCACTCCCATTCTTCAGGGCCAGAACCTTTCTCTTGGGAACAACCAGCCTTGACTCTCCACTCACCAAAACTCTAGGCCAGGATGCTGGGTGAAGGAGTCCCCAGACTGGTGGCTCCTCAGAGCCAGGACAGATAACAAGCAGGGCGTCATGGTTCCCCCAGAAGGATGTCTGACCCGTGGCAGAGGTGGAGTTGGGGAAATAACCGGGGTCCTAAATGCTCCATATATGCATGGACTCCCTACTTCCAGCCTAGATGATTCTGGGCAACTTGGTGCATTCTTGGGGAGGCCTAGGACACCAGATGGACTGGCAGCACCAGCAGATGCTGGCAGAGCTGGGAAATGTGATCACCCTGTGAGAACTGATGATAGCTGGGGTGGGGGGGACAGACTGGGTATGGGGAGTGAGGGGTGTGTTCCTCCCAGATATTCATCTTCTACCTGACCCCCGTGCCCTCACCTCTGTAGAGGGCTCTTCTGGTACCTTCCTCAGGTGAATGGCTGACTGAGCAAGAGGCCAAGGGCTAATCCAGCAAGGGGGCCTATCATCAGCATCCAACACCTCAACCCCCCCAGAAAAGGAAAAGATTTGAGAATTCGGGTTTGGAGGTGCTGCTCCCCACCTCTGCCTGAAGCCACCAGGTCCCCACCAGGGAGAGGAAGGGTGCAGATGTGAGGCTGTGTGGCTCCATTACTCCAGGCCAGGGGCTCTCTGGTGCCCCCTCCTCCCCAACCCTTCATCTCCCAGTTTTCTGGGACACTACCATTCTCAGACCAACTGTACACAAAACTCAGGGCCTCTCACACGTCTGGAATAGTTCATAACACTGCATAGCGTCTACTACTATACACACCACTATGCAGAAAACTCAGCTATCTTTTTTTTGGTTGTTGGTCATGGGGTTTGAACTGAAGGTGAAGGTGAGCACGCTACAACAGGAGCCAAAGCACCACTTCTGGTTTTCTGGTGGTTCACTGGAGCCAAAATCTCACAGACTGTCCTTCCCAAGCTGCCTTTGAACTGCCAACTTCAGATCTCAGCCTCCTGAATAGCTAGGATGACAGTTATGAGCCACTGGCAGCACCCTGCTGCAGCCACCTTCTTACATCCAGGGGAAACCCAACTTGTCAGACTTTGACACCAGCATCCCAAACCATTCTTCCATGTTTGGAGAGAATATAATTGACACTACCCTAAAAACCCCTGCTCCCATTTGCCCACTCCCTGCCTTCAAGACAGGCTATGTCATCTAGAGTTCTTGGTAAGGCAACACCCACCCTGCTGCGACTTCACAATGGGACAAACCTGGGGAGTTCTTAGAAATACTTGTACACTAAGGCCGGAAACTGGTCATCCAAACATAGCACCCGGAATCCTTCACCATGTCTTGCAGGCAAGGGGTGTCTTTTTTTCTTGTGTTTTTTTGGTTGAGAGGCTTGAACTCAGGACTTGGGTACTGTCCCTGATGATGATTTTTACTCAATGCCAGTGCTCCACTATTTGAGCCATTGTGCCATTTCTGGTTGGAGATTGGAGATGAGACTCTCACGGGATTTTCCTGCCTAGGCTAGGAAAAGAGATCCTCTGGATCTCAGCCTAACTGAGTAGCCAGGATGACAGGCATGAGCCACCATTGCACAGATTATGGTGTCTCATTCTTTAGAATTTCCACCGAGTGCTCCTCTAGACACTACCACCTAGACACTCCTGTACTTCCCTCAGGGAAAACAAAGGGAGTCTCAGAATCTGGGTAGGGACATGGACATTAAAGAGCCCCTCCAAATCACTTCCATTCTCTAAGCTCCCACTCTTGATGGCCTGGTTGTCCGCAGCAAATCAAACAACTAGGATTTCTGGGTCCTGTCCCAAATCCCCTCATCCCACCAAACTGGTACCTGATGTTTTCTGGGGCCAGCTGTTCCATGTCCCAGTAGAAGATGTTGGGAGGGTTGCTGATAACTTGGTCCAGGGGTGCCCAGGACAGAAGGAGTGTCCATCTCCCCTCTGTCAAAGGAGACACAAAGCATGGATGGAGCTACAGGGCATAGCCATCCACATGTCACTAAGGTCACTTGGAGTGCTGTTTTATGTTGACAGTCCTGGGATTGACCTCAGGGCCAGGGCGCTATCACCGAGCTTCTTTTGTTCAAGGCCAGCGCTCTTCTACCTGATCCCCTGAGCAACCTATAGCTTTTTCTGTGTATGTATGCGGGACCAGGGGAATCGAACCAAGGGTTTCATGTGTGCTAGGTGAGCCCACTACTGCTAAGACACAATCCCAACCCTGCATAGCTGTTCTCCTGTGAACCCTCGGGCCTGTTGTGGTACAGTCCTGCACATCTGTACCAAGTTTCTCACCAGCAACCCTAGCTGGAAATGAAGTCAACCTGCTATGTTGTCCTTTATTTACAGCATCTTTGCTCTCTGTTTCCTGTCATATCCTCCTTGGTAAGCAAGATCCCCTTTCAAGTGCTGCCACTAAGAAACCTGTTCCAATCACCCTGGCAGAGTGGGACCTTCTTCTCTGTGCAGGCTGCCAGCCTTGTCACGCTCTGCCTTCTGGCCGGTGTGGGGTGAGACTGCATGAAGGGGAAGGCCTGGCTTCCACCACACAATTTCTGAAGGCTCTGATATACCACCCAGGGACCGGTGCTATATCACACTCTGGGAGAGGGCACTCAAGGACCAGGCAGTCTCGGGGTAACAAGGTGGGTCCATATCTTTGTGTGGGCTTGAACTGAGGATCTGGAAGTTGTTTGAGTTTTTGTGCTAAAGGCTGTTGCTCTACCACTTGAGGAACAGCTCCACTTCTGGCTTTTTGTTGGTTCCATGGAGAGAAAAGTCTCACCAGCTTTGGGCTGGCTTGGATCTCTGATCCTCAGATCTCTGCCTCCCGAATAGCCAGGATGTCAGGCGTGAGACTGAGCCAGAGGTGATGGGCACCAGAGCCTTTCTTTTCAGCTTCTGTTTATCTCATGTCAAGTAGCAATCCCTAGATAAAATAGTCAGTTACGGGGGATCAAGTTCCTTTCCTAGGTTTGTTAATCCAAGGAGATAAAGTGTCTTTGGGAAAGGCTAGTTTGAGTTGGCTTAGATGAGTGTGTGTTTGTGTATGTGTGTGTGTGTGTGTGAGTGTGTGTGCGTGATAGAGAGAGAGAGAGAGAAAGTATGAGTTTCAGTGATACCTACCCCCATCTCTGTAATGCCTCATCCTCCCAATGGTGAGTACATCCAGAGTCTCCGCCCCAAGGAAGGTGGATAGGGGAGGGTATGTATGGTCACATCGAATGGGATGATCTGAATTCTATCCTGCAACTGAAGCCTGGAGAGATAAAGGAGAGAAGGAGAGGTTTAGAGGAACAATAAGGGAAGCCCCTTACCTTTGGCTACAAGTATCAGAAAGATCACCAAATCCATATTTTCTTGTAGTAAGATAACAGGTGCCACTATTCATTTATTTAGTTATTTTTTTTTAGTCCTAGGGCTTGGATTGAGGGCCTTGGTGTCGTCCCTGAGCTTCTTTTACTCAAGTTTGAGGCTCTACCACTTGAGCCACAGCACCACATCTGGCTTTTTCTCTAGAGGGGGGGGGATAGGTTTATGGGAGGTAAGAATCTCACAGACTCTCCTGGTGGGCTGGCTCTGAGTCACAATCATCAGACCTCAGCCTCCAGAATAGCCAGGATGGTGGGCGGGACCCACTGGCACCTGACCCTACCATCTATTCATAATCCCCTATGGCCAGTGCCGGGAAACAAGTATTGCACCACCCTTGTTATGAGTGGGAAGCAGACATGGATGGGTTTGATACTTCCAACAGCCTACCTACCTTTGAGCACTGTTCTGGATCAATCTGATGACAACTTCCTCCTTTTCCACAGCAATGACTTGACTCTGTCACAAGATCAAATGTCCCCCAAGAGGTGTCAGGTCTGGGGTCTTTCCTATGCACACCGTCCCTGCTCCCTGAAACCACACACCACACCAAAGCGAAGTAGACATGGAGTGAATTCATTTTTTTATAACCAGGGTCTGGCCAGATAAGTGGTGGTGAGGATCAGAGGCCAGGGATCTAGCTGGGTGGGGGGGAAATGAGAAGCCTCCTTGTCCACTTTCCGTTAACCGTCTCAGCAGAGGGTAGTGGGGAAGGACTCACGGGACAGACGGACAATGAATAACCATCAGGGTCTAGCCCAGGCACAGAGGGGCTTGCCTCAGGGAGCTAGTTCAACAGGCTGAGTGAGACAGCTTCTGACCCAGAGCCCACATACAGAATGAGAGGGCAACCTTGAGTCCTATCCACATGGGGATATTGGGCCACTTCCTCCATCACCCATTTAACCAGCTCCTGGGTGTGAAAGAGAGAGAGAGACAGAGAGATAGAGAGAGAAAGAGAGAGAGACAGAGAGAAAAAGTCAGAACTACACTTTAGCTGGGTGCAGGTGGCACAGGACTATAGTGTGTACTACACAGGAGGCTGAAATATTAAGATATTGGTTCATAGTCAGCCCAGGCATTCACATTAGTGAGACGCTTATCTCTAAAGAACCAACAGAAATCTGGAAGTAGCACTGTGGCTCAAGGGGTAGAGTGCTAGCCTTGAGCTGAAGAACCCTTGGACAGCCCCCAGGCCCAAAGTTCAAGCCCCACACTGACAAGAAATGGGCTTTTGACCACAAGTAGTGGACTGAATATGACCCATCCTCCTAGGGAGCATAGCAGAGAAATTAGGCCCAGCTTCCTGTCAGCGTGGTGTCATAGGTATGTCACCCAGGTTCTCCGTACTCTGTTTGCCCCAGCTGCAAAATTGAACACAGTGAAGGATTCCCTTCCTCATTGGGATAGGGTAAGGATCAAAGAGACACATGTTTTGTTTCACAATCTCATACCTATAATACAATAAATAACAGGCACCATGTGAGCCCTTTCTTGGTATCTTCCTGTTATATGCTCACAGAATTTCCAAAAACCATATTTGACAGCTGCTCCCCTTTTGCCTAGCCCTGTCCCAGAGATCCCCCTGTATTGATCCCTTGTTTCCTTACAACTGTCTTGGGAGAGACAGAGGTCTGATGGTCAAGGCCCCACCCAGAGCTTCATCTGTGGTCAAGAATCGGCTGCCATGGACTGAGTTTGAGACAACCCATTTAAACCACTGATGGAGAGTGGTGCTACATGTCTAGCATCACAACTACAGATGACCAGGCATGGTGATGCACAACTATCACAGGAGGACCGCCATCCAGCTCAGCTTGAACACATATTGAGTCTCTATCTCGGAAACGCCCAAGACAGAAAGGCTTGGCTCACATGGTAGAAGACCTGACTGGTAAGCCTAAAGCCTTGAGTTCAAACCCTAATATACAAAAAAGAATCAAAGACCTGGTTCCAGAGGATCATGCCTATAATCCTAGCTACTCAAGAGGCTGAGATCTAAAGATCACAGTTCAAGATTTATAATAGGGTTGGCCTCCCCCATCAGACATCATTATGAAAAGATTCAGAGTCTTACCCAAGCCAATATGATCCATACTAACAGGGCTTGCTTCCTTCCTAAGTGCTGGCCACGCTCTCTGTCCCACGGGGGAGCCACACCCTGTCGGCCCCACCCCTAGGTCGTCCAAAGCTCCCCCTGCCAACAACCAGGCCCAAGGTAGGAGACAGTTGCGGGGCATACACATACCTTGGTCTTATAATTTGACGGTGCTGAGTCCCCATCAAGCATCTCACCCTTCCGGCCCCCAGACCTCAGCCACAATGCCCATGTACCGCCCCCCCAAAGATAGCAGGCAGAAAATACCAAAGGGTCCAGTGCTCCTTGTTACAACCTATTTCTACACACACAACACACTCAAAGCTGGCAAAAGTGGCTCATGTCTGTCATCCTAGCTACTCAGGAGGCTGAGGTCTGAGGATCATGTTTCAAAGCCAGCCCAGGCTCTTATATACAGTGAACCACCAAATATTCAGAGGTGGAGCTGTGGCTCAAGTGTCAGAGTACTAGTTTTGAGAACAGAAGATCAGGTACAACACCTAAGCCCTGAGTTCATAACCCAGGTCTTCTATCTCTAAACACACACAGACACAGAGACAGACAGACAGACAGAGAGACAAACACACACACACACACACACACACACACACACACACACACACACAGACAAAGGCTTCAGCAGGCCCTTAGAACAGAAGCATGAACTCCATCCATTAGGATCACATCCCACCCCAGAAAAGCTGGCACTACAGACCTCAGACCCAATGTAGACAAAACATTGAACTTCTCACATATCTGGAATGTCTCAAAGCCCAGCATGGCATTTCCTACTGTACACTCTGCTATGCGGAAAAGTTAGCCAAATCTTTTATTTTTGTCGGTCATGGGGTTTGAACTCTGGGCCAGGGCTCTGTCCCTCAGCTCTTCACCTGAAGTTGACCACTCTTGCACTTGAGCCAAAACACCATTTCCTGTACTCTGATGGTCCATTGCACATCAAGTCTCACAGACTTTTCTGCCCAAGCTGGCTTGAAATCACGGTCTTCTCATCTCAACCTTCTGAGTAGCTAGGTTCACAGTCGTGAGCCACCGGTGGCTTCTGGTTTCAGAAACCTTCATATAACCAGAGGAAACCCATCTTATCAGGCCACAAACTTCTTGTAACCCTTCATTTCAGACATTGTCACCCAGTATCCAAATCCATCCTTCAATGGAGAGAATACAGACACAACAATACCAACCCTGCACCCATTGGCTCACTCCCTGCCTGCCATAGGCCACGTCCTCTTGAAGCTGTGGATTCACACTGGGGCAAACTTGAAGACTTCTTAGAAATGTCTCTACAGTGGGGCCAGTACCTGGTCACCCAAATACTGAATCCCCACGCACGGCCAACCCAACCACACCTCTACCATCCTTTGCAGGCAAAGATGGTTTACTTTTTTTCAGTTGTGGGACTTCAACTCTGGGCCTGGGTGCTGTCCCTGAGCTCTTAAGCTCAAGGCCAGCACTCTAATACTTGAGCCACAGCAACACGTCTGCTTTTCTGGAAGTTTGTTGGAGATAAGTCTCAGCATCTTTTCTGCCCAGGCTGGCTTTGAACCCTGATCCTCAGATCTCAGCTCCTGAGTACCTAGGATGACAGCCATGAGCTACTGGCACCTGGCCAAAGATAATTTTACATGCCTTTCCTCCTATCCCCTCAAGGAGACTGAGATCTGAGGACTGCAGTTGGATGCCACCATTGGCAGCAAAATCCAGGAGAACACTTTATCTCAAACACACAAAAAACTTGGAAGTGGAGCTGTGGCTCAAATGGTAGAGTGCTAGCTTTGAGCATCAAAGACAAGGGATAGGACACAGTCCCTAGTTTCAAGCTTTTTCTAGCAAAGATCCACCCAAGAAAGGGAAACAGGTGGACATACGGGAGATCAAAGCTCACACATAATACTCAAGCCTCCCAGAACAGACCCCATCCTGCTCTGCTTGTGTCGATTCTAGGTCCCACATCATGGCAGTCTCAGATAGGACTGACCATGCACCAAGTGAGGACATTCAAGTACAATCTCATGCTGAAGATCCCTTGACCTTATCAAAGACTCAGGATCTCTCACTGTCCTGCCTCCACACTGGGCAGTGAGGTGAGGTCTAGTTATCCAACCACAGGATGTGGGAACAAAAGGATTTCTTGGCCATGGGATCCAGACTGGAGGGCTGTAGGTCCCTCTCTCTCGGGAAGGAGAAAAGAGCCAATCCATCCCAGCAATGTTCCTGGGTTGTGAGTATCCTCAAAGAAAAAACCCTGCTCAGAGCTCTGTGCCTCTGGTTTTCCCACCAACCTCTACCCAACCCAGCCCCACCTTCAGTTGGCCCTCTCTGAATCTCAGATATTCCATCTAGACTAAAGGCTGAACCAGCAAAGATACCTACCTCACCCTATGTGAATGGCAGTCATGGGGTCCTAGCACCCCCTAGAGGAAGTATCAGGGGCAACAGGGGGCCTGACACCTGCCCTCATTCCCTAGCTGTACTGTGCCAGTGGCCAGCTTACCTCTGTCTCTGGTATACACTAAGGGTATTATCTTCACATTGAGTCCTCAAAAGTTCCAGTTCTCAAGGATATACTGCTCAAGCATGATTCAGGTGATGACAGCCAGGTGATCAATGGTGAACCCACGGCACGAGGATGTTTAATATCCATGTGACTTAGTCAAAAGCTCTATCACTGATGGTCTAGGTTGTCAGGCAAGGTCATGGGTCCAATGTTCTGACACACCTGACGTGCGATGCTCAGCCATCATTCAGGTGATGACAGCCAGGTGATCAGTGGTGAACCCAAGGCACCAGGACTTTTAATATCCATGTGACTGGGTCAAAAGCTCTATCACTGATGGTCTAGGTTGTCAGTCAAGGTCATGGGTCCAATGTCCTGACACACCTGACCTGGGATACTCCTCCGTCTTCATCTTCCTTCTTATCCCTTGCCCCAAACCCTCGTGAGACTCCTTCACCTCAACACCTCCCTAGCCCTTGGACACTTTCTTCTTATCTGACCAGAAAATAAACTGTGTGGGGCCTAGAGAGATTGAAACTTGGTGACACACCCTCAGCCCTCTGGTCAACACGAGACTTCTTAATTCTGCAGTCAGCAACAACATGAAGTTGCTGAGGGGTCAGTGGCTTGGTCCTACGTACTAGTTTTAGGCTTTGAAACTGTCCCCACAGAGATTGTGAATGGTTGGCTCCCTTGATCCAGGGACTCCAAACCAAGGCTTGCATGTTCGCCCTTCTTCCTTCCCTTCATCTTTTTTTTTTTTTTCGTTCATGGGCTTGAACTCTGGGCCTGGGCGCTGTCCCTCAGCTCTTCAGCTCAAGGCGAGCACTCTACCACTTGAGCTACAGCACCACTTCCGGTTTTCTGGTGCTTTATTGGAGATAGGAGTCTCACGGTCTGTCCTGCCCGGGCTAGCTTTGAACTGCGATCCTCAGATCGCAGCCTCCTGAGTAGCTAGGATTACAGGGGTGAGCCACCAGCGCCCGGCTTCCCTTCATCTTTTTCTCCCTCCATCCCTCCTCTCTCTCTTTCCTTTCTCTCTCTCATTGCTGGGCCTTGAATTTGGAGCCTGGGTGCTGCTGTCCCTGAGCCTTTTTACTCAAGACCAACAGCCTTGAGCCACTCATCCACATTTAGCGTTTCCTATTGGTGGTTAGTAGGAGATAAGGGTCTTACAGGATCTCCTGCCTGGCCCTTAGGCCAAGATTCTTCCGTCTCAGCCTCCTAAGTAGCTAGGATGACAGGTGTGAAGCACCGGATCCAGCTAAAACCAAGGTTTCTTCACCTACTGTGGAACCAGAACTAGAACCTTTCATTGTCTATGACCCCCCAAGCCTTGTGCACACTGAAACGGTTTGTTGGATAAATAAATGAGTTTGTGTTTCTGACAATACTACCGAAAACTCCCATCTGACTCAGGCAAGCATCCTTGTAGTGAGGTGGGCATGGGGGAGGTTTCCAAGCCTGATGTAGCTCTCCCACAGTTTGCCGTCATCCCTCTTCCCGCCCTACTGGTGCCACCACACTTAACTGTTTTGACTCAGAGCACGCGAGCCATGATGGACTTGCTGATTCTGGGGGCTCTGGATGCATCTCTTCTCAAAGATCTCTGTCCAGGTGTTAAAGAGTCTGCCGTAAGTTGCGGGGGTGGCTCAAGGAGCCTCCTCTTCTCCCCTAGGGGCCAGACAGGATGGTCCACCACATCCGGACCCCAAGTTTGATGTTGCAGAGAAAGGATTCTCGAGGCATCCCGGGTCTAGAATCTTCCAGATTCCAGTGCAGGAGCTGAAAAATCATCTCTGCTCACAGCTGGCAGGCTGGGAATGGTGAGGTCACAAGCTCTGCTCCCCACGATATCCTCAACTGTGGTGGTCACCCTAAAGATAGCCAGAAGAGAATCAGCAGTTGCCAGAGAAAGGCAGTCAAGTCACAATATTTATAGCAGGATATGATTTGGCTTGGAAACTCGACCTGTGCCACCTTGAAAGTCATTGTTTGGCAGCTGAAACCCTCTGTCTAATTTGACCCATAATTCCAGGCATTAGTGGAAATTGCCAGGTGAAAGAAAAAAATCCTGCAATAGCTGGCATTTCAGTTCTCCCATTTAAACTTAAAGGGTTCCAAAGTCAGTGGTCCCCTTTTCTTTCCAGACAGCATACAGCAGGTTACAGAAACTGGCATTCAGCGAGTCTTAGCTAACTGTCACATCCCAATACTAAGCAGGCTCCAGCAAGGGGAAGGCACTTGCCTACCACTGCCCACCTGGAAAGGTCCCAGGAGGGACACAGATTGGAGTCTGCCGGACTACAGGGAGGACTGCCAACTGGTACACTGCCCTGGGAGGGAACCCACTCCACCAGTCTCGACCCAGAGCCGGCTGCCCAGATGCCCATGGACACTGTCATTGCCCTGGATAAGGTTCTCCTCTCATCCTCAGTCATGGTGAACCATATGCCCTGTCACTCTGTTTACCACTTGCCAGTCCCTCCGAGCTTCACAGCCCCTGCTCTACTCCCCCCTTCTCATTCCCTAATTGTTTGGCAGTCACATTCCCAACCCTCGAATTAGCTCCAACTCTATACACCAGAGCAGAGTGTCTGACTGGAAGAGTGCCGCTGTGGTCACACTCACCTCACAAGCTTCTGGCTGAAGACAGAAGGACAGGTGTCCACTCTGATCTGCGATTCACACAGGCCTCCTAGGGGAGACCCAAACAGGCCCAGCAGCTACTGTGGGCTTCAGGAAAGGGGGAAGAGAGAGGTGGAAAGAGGGGGAAAGGAACATCTATTGAAACCTTCCTCAAAGGAGCAATAAAACTGAAAACAAAAATTGTCCCTGGGCTCAAACTTGGCATTGATGACTACAAAACTATACACAGACACACAAAATGCTTCTGCTCTTTTTAGACACAGTAACTTAAATATGATTTCATTGTTCTCATCTCCCTGCACTCCCAACACACACAAACACACACACACACACACACACACACACACAACAACAATCCAGACTGGTGACAGAAGACTCTTCCATGCAGTACCTGCAATTTACCAACTGATCACTCACCTGAGCACAGTCAGGTTGTACAAAGAGAAAGATGATCTGTCTCTGTCTCTGTCTCTGTTTCTCTCTCTCTACCTCTCCCTCTCTCACTCATACACACAGAAACACACAGACTCACACAGACTCTGAGCAGTGACTCTCCTGTGTTTGTCAGTTCTTCATGTGGGACAATGTAGAAGCTGGAGACTGGGGGTTCCCAGGGGCTCTCACCAAAGAGGAACACCGTTCTAATAACAAAGAACCACCTTGCCTCTCCCATTCTCCAGGGCCAGAACCTTCCTCTTGGGAACAACCAGCCTTGACTCCCCATTCACCAAAACCCTAGGCCAGGATGCTGGGTGAAGGAGTCCCCAGACAGGTGGCTTTTCATAGCCGGGACAGATAATAAGCAGGGGGTCATGGTGCCCTGAGAGGGGTGTCCAACCTGTGGTGGAGGTGGTGTTGGGGAAATGGATGGGGTCCTAAATGCTCCATATATGGATGGACTCCCTACTTCCAGCCTAGATGTTTCTGGGCGACTTGGGGCATTCTGGGGGAGGACGAGGAAACCAGATGGACTCGCAGCACTAGCAGATGCTGGCAGAGCTGGGAACTGTGATCACCCTGTGAGAACTGATGATAGCTGGGGTGGGGTGGGACAGACCAGGTATGGGGAGAGAGGGGGTGTGTTCCTCCCAGATATTCATCTTCTATCTGACCCCCGTGCCCTCACCTCTGTAGTGCGCTCTTCTGGCACCCTCCTCAGGTGAATGGGTGACTGAGCACACAGGACAAGGGCTAATCCAGCAAGGGAGCCTATCTTCTGCATCCAACACCTCCATCCCCAGAAAAAAGGAAAAGACCCGAGAAGGCAGGATTGGAGGTGCTGTTCCCACCTCTGCCTGAAGCCACCAGGTCCCCACCAGGGAGACGAAGGGTGTAGATGTGAGGCTGTGTGGCTCCATTACTCCAGGCCAGGGGCTCTCTGGCGCCCCCTCCTCACCCAATACTGCATCTCCCCATTTCCTAGTGTGGCTCTAGGCAGAGTACTTTCCAGTGGGCCCCTGAGGGTCTCCCAATGTGAAGGTGGCCTATAATTCTTTAGAACAGCCTTTGCCTACTGAGCAGGCCTCTGTATCAGAGAAGGGTCGCGCCCTGGCGTATAGAAGTCATCAGGTCATCAGAATAGCATCTCTCATGGGTGCAGTGTGCATATGAGCAGTAAACTGACATCTCAGACCATGGTTCTGGGTCAGGAGGGGCAGGAGCTGGAAGATGGCACCACAGGTAATGCCCACACAGGTATCACAAGAGTGTGAAAATGTCAAGTACACAGTGGACAGGTGTTGAGTTGGGCTCATCAAAGACTCGTAGGCTCAGGAATCCACAGCTGACTGGCTCTGCTGCTTGTACTAGTTTCTATGCCTGGACTCCCAGGCCTCAGAGCCCTGCTTTCCTCACCAGTGCTTGGGGGCAGATGAAGGTCTGCAATAGTGGGCCAACTATAAAGGAGCATCCATAGTGTCCTTCTCTTGGTCCTGGATGGACCTGTGCCTGGATGGAGGAGCAGGTTCCATGGAACTTACTGCCATGGCCCAGACCCCTCAGCCCAAGAAAGACTTAGAGAAAAACCACTTGATCTGCCTGGAGAGTTTACTGTGACTATGCCTCAGGATTGCCCCCAGTTTTGCTCAGCTCATAATTACCACCTTCCTCGTTGTATGTGTGCATGTGTGTGTGTGTGTATCTGTGTATTTGTGTGTGCACACACGGGCGCTTGAGTGCACGTGAATCTTGGTACTATGGTTTGAACTCAGGGCCTGGTCTCTGTCCCTGAGTTTTTTCATTCAGGGCTAGCACCCTACCACTTGTGCTTTTCTTCCACCTTTCAGGTGGTTATTTGCAGAACAGGGTCTCACAGACTTTTCTAGCTGGGCTACCTCTGAATGACAATCCTCAGATCTCAGCCTCCTGAGGAGCTAGGAATAAGAGAAAATGAGCTATTAGCATCTCTCTGCCCACACTTTCCTTCTTGGTTAAAACAGAGGACCTCTCTCCCAGCCAAGCACTCATCTACAGCTATCCCTCCTACCCCAGGCTTCAGAAGAAACATACCCCGCCCTGAGGACAAAGAAATGGGATCAGGTTTGAGCTTTATGTACTCCACATAGTCAGGGGATGCTGGGAGCTGATGTGGAGGCCAGAAATCTAGGCCAGAGCAAGTAGACAGCTGTTAGAATAGAAGAGCATGTGAAAAGACATCCTTAAAACTCAGTGTCAGTGCCTCATGCCTATAATCCTAGCTACTCAAGGCTGACACCTGAGGATCAATCAAGATTCAAAGCTAGCCTGGGCAGACTCTTCTTTCCAATGAGGCACCAAAACACTGGGAAGCAGAGCTACCCTAGTCCAAGTGGTACAACACCAACCTTGTGAAAAAAGGCTAAAGGTTACCACCTAGGTTCTGAGATCAAGCCCCTGTAGAAACACACACACACACACACACACACACACACACACACACACACACACACACACACACACACACACACACACACACACACACACACGCCTGCACCCATTAACATCCTCAGCAGGTGCCAATGGCTCATACCAGCAATGCCAGCTACTCAAGATCCTGAGCTCTTAGGACAGCAGCTAGAAGTCAGCCCAGGCAGAAAAGTCTATGAGACTTTTCTCTCTACTAAACTACTAAAAAAGGTGAAAGGTGAGCTCTAATTCAAGTGGTAGAGTGTTAGCTCAGGGACAGTGCTAGGCCGCGAGTTACAGTTCTCAGACTTTTGTTGTTGTTGTTTTTGTCTTTAATAGACACCATTTGCTATCCCCACCCACACAGGGGATAAATCTAGATTTTGGTCATCCTAGATCTCACTTCTACCTCTGCCACTTCCAAAGCACTGCCACAAGTGGCCGGTGTGTAGCCAGCACTGGGTTAAGAAGTAAACTTGCACAAGGGGGACAAAGCCAGGTCAAGGCTAATGCTCCAGAACATTGAGGTACTGACCATACCAGTCTCTCATCCCTCAGTTCCCTGGCCCTGATATCTAAAATCTGTGCCTCTGTATTCTAGTCATCTGCAATTGTCTAAAGGACCTGAGAGACACAGCTGGGCCAGAAGGTAGACTTGCCTGCGATAAGGTATATTGACATTTCCTAGACACCAACAGATACTTCCAAGCCACCTTGGCCTCACCTCCCATGTAGCCTCAGATCCTCCTTGCTTGGGTGGCGTTTAGTCAGCGATCAGGCTCAAGTTGGCCAAAGCCACTGGCAATCACACTTCCCCTACTCCACTGCCAGCCTGATGGGAGGGATGTGCAGCCAGAGACCTAGCTGAGGAAAAGAACAGGACATTGCATGACTGAGCCCCACCCCTCCAGAAGCAGAGGAGAACCTACGCCAGTTGGCTCTGCTGACCAGAATCCCCTGGAGGCAGCCAAAGATATGGACAGCCAGACTGGGTCCCAAAGAAAAGGTGGAATATGCAGGTCTCTGGTAATTTAGGAGTCATTGTAAACCCTGATAAGGGGCTAAAGGCAAGGTTGCCGTTAGAGGAGGGGCACAATCCGAGGTCAGGAATAGGCAGACAGGCACCCAGAAAGGAAAGAAAGGTGAGAAAACACACACACACACACACACACACACACACACACACACACACACACACACGAGTTTCTTAAGGCCTCAGTAGGCCCAGAGCAATGGAACATCCCAATCCCCGAGAAGATAGCATTACCATTCTCAGACCAACTGTATACAAAACTCAGAGCCTCTCACACATCTGCAATGGTTCATAACACAGCATGGCATCTCCTACTATACACACCACTATGCAGAAAACTCAGCTACCTGTTTTTTTGGTTGTGGGTCATGGGGTTTGAACTTTGGGCATGGGCACAGTCCCACAGCTCCTCAGCTGAAGGTGCATGTTCTACAACTGGAGGCAAAGCATCACTTCCGGTTTTCTGGTGGTTCACTGGAGACAAAGAATCACAGACTGTCCTTCCCAAGCTGGCTTTGATATGCAAACTTCAGATCTCAGCCTCCTGAGTAGCTAGGATGACAGTTGTGAGCCACTGGCAGGACCCGGCTTCAGCCACCCTCTTACATCCAGGGGAAACCCAACTTGTCAGGCTATGAACCACACGCAACCCTTCACTTCAGACTTTGACACCAGCATCCAAAACCATTCTGGCATGCATGAAGAGAATATAATTGACACTACCCTCCAAACCCCTGCTCCCATTTGCCCACTCCCTGCCTAAGACAGGCTATGCCCTCTGGACTTCTTGGTAAGGCAACACGCACCCCGCTGTGACTTCACAATGGGGCAAAAATTGAGAGTTCTTAGAAATGTCTGTACACTAAGGCCAGCACCTGGTCTTCCAACCCCAGCACCCCCATTCCATCACCATCTCTTGCAGGCAAGGGGTGTCTTTATTTCTTGTTTGTTTGTTTGTTTGTTTTGGTTGAAAGGCTTAAACTCAGGTCTTGGGTACTATCCCTGATGATGATTTTTGCTCAATGCCAGTGTTCTACAATTTGAGCCACGGTTCCACTTCTGGTTGGAGATTGGAGATGGGACTCTCATGGGACTTTCCTGCCTGGGCTGGGAAAAGAGAGCCTCTGGATCTCAGTCTAACTGAGTAGCCAGGATGAGAGGCAAGAGCCACCAGTGCACAGATTATGGTATCTCATTCTTTAGAATTTCCACCCAGTGCTCCTGTAGACACTACCACCTAGACAACAAAGGGAGTCTCAGAATCTGGGTAGGGACATGGGCATTAAAGAGATCCCTCCAAATCACTTCCCCTCTGTAAGCTCCCATCTGCCTCCTCTTGATGGCCTGGTCTTCCGGAGCAGATCAGACCAATTAGGATTTCTGGATCCTGCCCCATATCCCCCCGCCCCACCACACTGGTACCTGAGGATTTCTGGGGCCAGCTGCTGCATGTCCCGGTAGAAGATGTTGGGAGGGTTGCTCATAACTGGGTCCAGGATTGCCCAGGACAGAAGGAGTGTCCATCTCCCCTCTGTCAAAGGAGAGACAAAGCATGGATGCATCTACTAAGAGCTACAGGGCAGAGCCATCCACCTGTCACTAAGGTCACTTGGAGTGCTGTTTTATGTTGACAGTCCTGGGACTTTACCTCAGTGCCAGGGCGCTGTCCCCAAGCTTCTTTTGTTCAAGGCCTGTGGTTTTCTACCTGATCCCCGGAGCAACTTCCGGCTTTTTCTGTGTATGTATGTGGGACCATAGGAATCAAACCGAGGGTTTCATGTGTGCTAGGTGAGCCCACTACTGCTAAGACACAATCACAACCCTGCATAGCTGTTCTCCTTTTACCCCTCAGGCCTGTTGCGGGACAGTCCTGCACATCTGTACCGAGTTTCTCACCAGCAGCCCTGGCTGGAAATGAACTCAATCTGCTATGTTGTCCTTTATTTACAGCATCTTTGCTCTCTATGTTTCCTATCACATCCTCCTTGGTAAGATCCTCTTTCAAGTGCTGGGTTTAATACTTCCAACAGTCTACCCACCTTTGAACATCATTCTCGATCAGTCTGATGACAGCTTCCTCCTTATCCACAGCAATGACTTGGCTCTGTCACAAGAACAAATGTCCCCCAAGAGGAGTCAGGTCTGGGGTCTTTCCTCTGCACACAGCCGCTCCTCCCTGAAACGACACACAACACAAAAGTGAAGTAGACAGGGAGTGAATTGATTTTCTTATAACCAGGGTCTGGCCTGATAAGTAGCGGTGAATATCAGAGGCCCGAGATCTAGCTTGGTGGGGGGAAAACAAGATGCCTCCTTGTCCCGGGAAGGACTCACGGGACGGATGGGCAATGAAAAACCATCAGGGTCTAGCCCAGGCACAGAGGGGCTTACCTCAGGGAGCTAGTTCAACAGGCTAAGCGAGACAGCTTCTGAACCAGAGCCCACATCCAGAATGAGGCGGCAACCTTGGCTCCCAGCCACATGGGGATGCTGGGCCACTTCCGCCAGCACCCTTTTAAACAGTGACTGGGAGAGAGAAAGGGAGAGACAGAGAGAGAGAGAGAGAGGGAGAGAGAGAGCAAGAGAGGGGTGAGAGGAAGAGGGAGAAGGAAAGAGAGAGAGAGAGAGAGAGAGAGAGAGAAAGTCAGAATTACACTTTAGCTGGGTGCATGTGGCACAGGACTATAATGTGAACTACACAGGAGGCTGAGATATGAAGATATTTGTTCATAGTCAGCCCAGGCAGGAACATTTGTGAGACTCTTATCTCCAAAGATCCACCAGAAATCCGGAAGTGGTACTGTGGCTCAAGTGGTAGAGCACTAGCCTTGAGCTGAGGAACTTGTGGACAGCACCCAGGCCCAGAGTTCAAGCCTCACCACTGACAAGAAGTGGACTTATGACCACAAGTAGTGGACGGAATAGGACCCATAGTCCTAGGAACCATGGTAGGGAAATTAGTCCGAACTTCCTATCTGCTGGCGGTCATAAGGATTCACCCGGCTGATCCGTGCTATGTTTTCCACAGCTGTAAAACTAAACACAATGAAGGATCCCCTTCCTCATTGGGATAGGGTAGGGATCAAAGAGAGACATGTTTTGTTTCATAATCAGATACGTGTCCCATGATAAATAAGCGGCACCATCTGAGGCATTTTTGGGTATCTTCCTGTCATATGCCACAGAATTTGCAACAACCATATCTGATGGCTGCTCCCCCTTTGCCACGCCCTGTTCAAGAGATCCCCTTGTAATGATCCCTTGTTTCCTTACAACTGTCCCGGGAGGAGACTGAGATCTGATGGTTGAGGCCCAACCGAGAGCTTCATCTGTGGTCAAGAATCGGCTGCCGTGGACTGAGTTTGGGACAACCCATCTAAACCGCTGACTGAGGGTGGTGCTACATGTCTAGCATCCCAACTACAGATGACCAGGCATGGTGGTGCACACCTGTCACAGGAGGACCGCCGTCCAGCTCAGCTTGAGCACATGTTGAGTCTCTGTCTCGGAAATACCCAAGACAGAAAGGCTTGGCTCACATGGTAGAAGACCTAACTGGTAAGCCTAAGGCCTTGAGATCAAACCCTAATATACCAAAAAGAATCAAAAGCATGATGGCAGAAGACCATGCCTATAATCCTAGCTACTTAAGAGGCTGAGATCTGAAGATCACAGTTCAAGATTTAAAATAGGGTTGGCCTCCCCCATCAGACATCATTATGAAAAGACCCAGAGTCTCACCCAAGCCAATGTGTTCCATACTAACAGGGCTTGCATCCTTCCTAAATGCTGGCCACGCTCTCTGTCCCCCAGGAGAACCACCCCTGTGGGCCTCACCCCTAGGTCCTCCCAAGCTCCCCCTTCCACCAACCAGGCCCACGGTAGTAGACAGTTGCAGGGCATACAGATCCCTTGGTCTTATAATTTGACGGTGCTGCGTCCCCATCAAGCATCTCACCCTTCCAGGCCCCCAGACCTCAGCAACAATGCCCATGTACCTCCCCCAAAGATAACAGGCAGAAAATACCAAAGGGTCCAGTGCTCCTTGTTACAACCCATTTCTACACACACACACACACACAACACACACAAAGCTGGCAAAAGTGGCTCATGTCTGTCTTCCTAGCTATTCAGGAGGCTGAGGTCTGAGGATCATGGTTCAAAGCCAGCCCAGGCTCTTATATACAGTGAACCACCAAATATTCAGAGGTGGAGCTGTGGCTCAAGTGTCAGAATACTAGCTTTGAGAACAGAAGATCAGGTACAACACCTACGCCCTAAGTTCATAACCCAGGTCTTCTATCTCTAAACACACACAGACACAGAGACAGACAGACAGAGAGACAAACACGCACACATACACATACACAGACACACAGACACACAGACACAGACACACACACACACACAGCCAAAGGCTTCAGCAGGCCCTTAGAACAGAACCATGATCTCCATCCATTAGGACCACATGCCACCCCGGAGAAGGTGGCCCTACAGTCCTCAGATCCAATGTGGACAAAACATTAAACTTCTCACATATATGGAATGTCTCATAGCCCAGCATGGCATTTCCTACTGTACACTCTGCTATGCGGAAAATTTAGCCACATCTTTTATTGTTGTTGGTCATGGGGTTTGAAATCTAGGCGAGGGCGCTGTCCCTCAGCTCTTAACCTGAAGGTGACCACTCTCCCACTTGAGCCAAAACACCATTTCCTATACTCTGGTGATCCATTGCACATCAAGTCTCACAGACTTTTCTGCCCAAGCTGGCCTGGAACCACGGTCTTCACATCTCAGCCTTCTGAGTAGTTAGGCTGACAGTCATGAGCCACCGGTGGCTTCTGGTTTCAGAAACCTTCATATAACAAGAGGAAACCCATCTTATCAGGCCACAAACTTCTTGTAACCCTTCATTGAAGACATTGTCACCCAGCATCCAAATCCATCCTTCAATGGAGAGAATACAGACACAACAATACCAACCCTGCACCCATGGGCTCACTCCCTGCCTGCCATAGGCCACGTCCTCTTGAAGCTGTGGATTCACACTGGGGCAAACTTGAAGACTTCTTAGAAATGTCTCTACAGTGGGGCCAGCACCTGGTCACCCAAATACTGAATCCCCACGCACGGCCACCCCAACCACACCTCTACCATCCTTTGCAGGCAAAGATGGTTTATTTTTTTCAGTTGTGGGACTTCAACTCTGGGCCTGGGTGCTGTCCCTGAGCTCTTAAGTTCAAGGCCAGCACTCTAATACTTGAGCCACAGCAACACGTCTGCTTTCCTGGAAGTTTGTTGGAGATAAGTCTCAGCATCTTTTCTGCCCAGGCTGGCTTTGAACCCTGATCCTCAGATCTCAGCTCCTGAATACCTAGGATGACAGCCATGAGCTACTGGCACCTGGCCAAAGATAATTTTACATGCCTTTCCTCCTATCCCCTCAAGGAGACTGAGATCTGAGGACTGCAGTTGGATGCCACCATTGGCAGCAAAATCCAGGAGAACACTTTATCTCAAACACACAAAAAACTTGGAAGTGGAGCTGTGGCTCAAATGGTAGAGTGCTAGCTTTGAGCATCAAAGACAAGGGATAGGACACAGTCCCTACTCTCAAGCTTTTTTTAGCAAAGACCCACAAAAAAAAAGGGAAACAGGTGGACATACGGGAGCTCAAAGCTCACACATAATACTCAAGCCTCCCAGAACAGACCCCATCCTGCTCTGCTTGTGTCGATTCTAGGTCCCACATCATGGCAGTCTCAGATAGGACTGACCATGCACCAAGTGAGGACATTCAAGTACAATCTCATACTGAAGATCCCTTGACCTTATCAAAGACTCAGGATCTCTCACTGTCCTGCCTCCACACTGGGCAGTGAGGTGAGGTCTAGTTATCCAACCACAGGATGTGGGAACAAAAGGATTTCTTGGCTAAGGGATCCAGACTGGAGGGCTGTAGGTCCCTCTCTCTCGGGGAGGAGAAAAGAGCCAATCCATCCCAGCAATGTTCCTGGGTTGTGAATATCCTCAAAGAAACCAACCTGCTCAGAGCTCTGTGCCTCTGGTTTTCCCACCAACCTCTACCCAACTCAACCCCATCTTCAGTTGGCCCTCTCTGAACCTCAGATCTGCCATCTAGACTAAAGGCTGAACCAGCAAAGAGACCTACCTCACCCTATGCGAATGGCAGCCATGGAGTCCTAGCACCCCCTAGAGGAAGTCTCAGGGGCAACAGGGGGCCTGACACCTGCCCTCATTCCCTGGCTGTACTGTGCCAGTGGCCAGCTTACCTCTGTCTCTGGTGAATGAATGAAAATTAAGGGTATTATCTTCACATTGAGCCCTCAAAAGTTCCAGTTCTCAAGGATGTACTGTTCAAGCATCATTCAGGTGATGACAGCCAGGTGATCAATGGTGAACCCACAGCATGAAGACGTTCAATATCCATGTGACTGGGTCAAAAGCTCTATCACTGATGGTCTAGGTTGTTTCAAGGTCATGGTTCCAATGTTCTGACATTCGTGACGTGGGATGCTCAGGCATCATTCAGGTGACGACAGCCAGGTGATCAGTGGTGAACCCAAGGCACCAGGACTTTTAATATCCATGTGACTGGGTCAAAAGCTCTATCACTGATGGTCTAGGTTGTCAGTCAAGGTCATGGGTCCAATGTCCTGACACACCTGACCTGGGATACTCCTCCGTCTTCATCTTCCTTCTTATCCCTTGCCCCAAACCCTCTTGAGACTCCCTCACCTCAACACCTCCCTAGCCCTTGGACACTTTCTTCTTATCTGACCAGAAAATAAACTGTGTGGGGTCTAGAGAGATTGAAACTTGGTGACACACCCTAAGCCCTCTGGTCTACCCAAGACTGCTTAATTCTGCAGTCAGCAACAACACAGCTCCTGGATGTCATGAAGTTGCTGAGGGGTCAGCGGCTTGGTCCTACAAACTGGCTTTAGCCTTTGAAACTGTTCCCACAGAGATTGTGAATGGTTGGCTCCCTTCATCCAGGGACTCCAAACCAAGGCTTGCATGTTTGCCCTTCTTCCTTCCCTTCATATTTTTCTCCCTCCAGCCTTCCCCCCTCTCTCTCTTTCCTTTCTCTCTCTCACTGCTGGGCCTTGAATTTGGAGCCTGGGTGCTGCCCCAGCCTTTTTACTCAAGACCAACAGGCTTGAGCCACTCATCCACTTTTAGCGTTTTCTTTTTGGTGGCTAGTTGGAGATAAGGGTCTTACAGGTTCTCCTGCCTGGCCCTTAGGCCATGATTCTTCCATCTCAGCCTCCTAAGTAGCTAGGATGAAAGGTGTGAAGCACGAACATCCAGCTAAAACCCAGGATTCTTCACGTACAGTGGAACCAGCACTAGAACCTTTCATTGTCTATGACCCCCCAAGCCTTTTGCACACTGTAACAGTTTCTTGGATAAATAAACGAGCATCTGTTTCTGACAATACTACAGAAAAGTCCCATCTGACTCAGGTAAGAGTCCTTGGGGTGTGGTGGGGGTGGGGGAGGTTTCCAAGCCTGATGTAGCTTTCCCACAGTTCTCCATCATCCCTCTTCCCGCCCTACTGGTGCCACCACACTTAACTGTTTTGACTCAGAGCACGGGAGCCATGATGGACTTGCTGTTTCTGGGGGCTCTGGATACATCTCTTCTCAAAGATCACTGTCCAGGTGTTAAAGGGCCTGCAGTAAGCTGAGGGGGTGTCTCAAGGAGCCTCCTCTGCTCCCCTAGGGGCAAGACAGGATGGTCCACCACATCCGGCCCCCAAGTTTGATGTTGCATAGAAAGGATTCTCGAGGCATCCCGGGTCTAGAATCTTCCAGATTCCAGTGCAGGAGCTGGAAATCATCTCTGCTCACAGCTGGCAGGTTGGGAATGGTGAGGTCACAAGCTCTGCTCCACATGATGTCTTCAACTCTGGTGGTCACCCTAAAGAGAGCCAGAAGAGAATAAGCAGCTGCTGGAGAAAGGCAGTCAAGGCACAATATTTATAGCAGGAGATGATTTGGCTTGGAAACTCGACCTGTGCCACTTTGAAAGTCATTGTTTGGCAGCTGAAACCCTCTGTCTAATTTGACCCATAATTCCAGGCATTAGTGGAAATTGCCAGGTGAAAGAAAAAATCCTGCAATAGCTGGCATTTCAGTTCTCCCATTTAAACTTAAAGGGTTCCAAAGTCAGTGGTCCCCTTTTCTTTCCAGACAACGTACAGCAGGTTACAGAAACTGGCATTCGGCGAGCCTTAGCTAACTGTCACGTCCCAATACTAAGCAGGCTCCAGCAAGGGGTACACACTTGCCTACCACTGCCCAGCTGGAAAGGGCCCAGGAGGGACACAGATTGGAGTCTGCCGGACTCCAGGGAGGACTGCCAACTGGTACACTGCCCTAGGAGGGAACCCACTCCACCAGTGGCGGCCCAGAGCCGCCTGCCCAGATGCCCATGGACACTGTCATTGCCCTGGATAAGGTTCCCCTCTCATCCTCAGTCATGGTGAACCATATGCCCTGTCACTCTGTTTACCACTTCCCAGTCCCTCCTAGCATCACAGCCCCTGCTCTACTCTCCCCTTCTCATTCCCTAATTATGTTTGGCAGACACATTCCCAACCCTCGAATTAGCTCCAACTCTATACACCAGAGCAGAGTGTCTGACTGGAAGAGTGCCGCTGTGGTCACACTCACCTCACTGGCTTCTGGCTGAAGACAGAAGGACAGGTGTCCACTCTGATCTGCGATTCACAAAAGCATCCTAGGGGAGACCCTAGCAGGCCCAGCAGCTACTGTGGGCTACAGGAAAGGGGGAAGAGAGAGGTGGAAAGAGGGGAAAAGGAACATCTATTGAAACCTTCCTCAAAGGAGCAATGAAACTGAAAACAAAAATTGTCCCTGGGCTCAAACTTGGCATTGATGACTAAAGAACTATACACAAACACACAAAATGCTTCTGCTCTTTTTAGACACAGTGACTTAAATATGATTTCATTGTTCTCATCTCCCTGCACTCCCAACACACACACACACACACACACACACACACACACACACACACACACACACACACACACACACACACACACAAACCAATCCAGACTGGTGACAGAAGACTCTTCCATGCAGTACCTGAAATTTACCAACTGATCACTCACATGTCTCCCTCTCCTTCTCTCACTCATACACACAGAAACACACTGACTCACACAGACTCTGAACAGTGCCTCTCCTGTGTTTGTCAGTTCTTCATGAGGGACAATGTAGAACCTGGAGACCGGGGATTCCAGGGGCTCCTACCCAAGGGGAAAACCACTCTAAAACAAAGAACCACCTTGCCAATCCCATTCTCCAGGGCCAGAACCTTCCTCTTAGGAACAACCAGCCTTGACTCCCCACTCACCAAAACCCTAGGCCAGGATGCTGGGTGAAGGAGTCCCCAGATAGGTGGCTCCTCAGAGCCAGGACAGATAACAAACAGGGGATCATGGTTCCCCCAGAAGGATGTCTGACCCGTGCAGAGGTGGAGTTGGGGAAATAGCTGGGGTTCTAAAGGCTCCATATATGGATGGACTCCCTACTTCCACCCTAGATGATTCTGGGCAACTTGGTCATTCCTGGGGAGGCCTAGGACACCAGATACACGGGCAGCACCAGCAGATGCTGGCAGAGCTCGGAAATGTGATCACCCTGTGAGAACTGATGATAGCTGGGATGGGGGGGACAGACTGGGTATGGGGAGGGAGGAGTGTGTTCCTCCCAGATATTCATCTTCTACCTGACCCCCGTGCCCTCACCTTCATAATGGGCTCTTCTGGCACCCTCTTCAGGTGAATGGCTTACTGAGCACAGAGGACAAGGCCTAATCCAGCAAGGGGGCCTATCTTCAACACCCAACACCTCCACCCCCCCAAAAAAGGAAAAGACTTGAGAATGCAGGTTTGGAGGTGCTGCTCCCCACCTCTGCCTGAAGCCACCAGGTCCCCATCAGGGAGAGGAAAGGTGCAGATGTGAGGCTGTGTGGCTCCATTACTCCAGGCCAGGGGCTCTCTGGCACCCTCTCTTCACCCAACCGTTCATCTCCCCGTTTTCTGGGACACTACCATTCTCAGACCAACTGTATACAAAACTCAGAGCCTCTCACACGTCTGGAATGGTTTATAACAGAGCATGGCATCTACTACTATACACACTGCTATGCAGAAAACTCAGCTACCTTTTTTTTGCTTGTCGGTCATGGGGTTTGAACTTTGTGCATGGGCACAGTCCCTCAGCTCTTCACCTGAACGTGTGCGCTCTACAACAGGAGCCAAAGCACCACTTCTGGTTTTCTGGTGGTTCACTGGAGCCAAAGTCTCACAGACTTTCCTTCCCAAGCTGGCTTTGAACTGCTACTTTCAGATCTCAGCCTCCTGAGTAGCTAGGATGACAGTTATGAGCCACTGGCAGCACCCTGCTGCAGCCACCTTCTTACATCCAGGGGAAACCCAACTTGTCAGACTTTGACGCCAGCATCCCAAACGATTCTTCCATGTTTGGAGAGAATATAATTGACACTACCCTTTAAACCCCTGCTCCCATTTGCCCACTCCCTGCCTAAGACAGGCTATGTCCTCTAGTGTTCTTGGTAAGGCAATACCCACACTGATGTGACTTCACAATGGGACAAACCTGGGGAGTTCTTAGAAATACTTGTACACTAAGGCCAGAAATTGGTCTTCCAACCACAGCACCCCACTCCTTCACCATCTCTTGCAGGCAAGGGGTGTCTTTTTTTCTTGTGTTTTTTTTGGTTGAGAAGCTTGAACTCAGGGCTTGGGTACTGTCCCTGATGATGATTTTTGCTCAATGCCAGTGCTCCACCATTTGAGCCATAGTGCCATTTCAGGTTGGAGATTGGAGATGAGACTCTCACGGGACTTTCCTGCCTAGACTAGGAAAAGAGATCCTCTGTATCTCAGCCTAACTGAGTAGCCAGGATGACAGGCATGAGCCACCAGTGCATGGATTATGGTAACTCATTCTTTAGAATTTCCACCAAGTGCTCCTCTAGACACTACCACCAAGACATTCCTGTACTTCCCTCAGGGAAAACAAAGGGAGTCTCAGAATCTGGGTAGGGACATGGGCATTAAAGAACCACTCCAAATCACTTCCACTCTCTAAGCTCCCATCTGCCTTCTCTTGATGGCCTGGTTGTCCGCAGCAAATCAGAACAACTAGGATTTCTGGGTCCTGCCCCAAATCCCCCCGCCCCACCAAACTGGTACCTGAGGTTTTCTGGGGTCAGCTGCTCCATGTCCCAGTAGAAGATGTTGGGAGGGTTGCTAATAACTGGGTCCAGGAGTGCCCAGGACAGAAGGAGTGTCCATCTCCCCTCTGTCAAAGGAGAGACAAAGCATGGATGCATCTACTAAGAGCTACAGGGCAGAGCCATCCACCTGTCACCAAGGTCACTTGGAGTGCTGTTTTATGTTGACAGTCCTGGGACTTGACCTCAGGGCCAGGGAGCTATCCCTGAGCTTCTTTAGTTCAAGGCCAGTGCTCTTCTACCTTATTCCAAGAGCAACTTCCAGCTTTTTCTGTGTATGTATGCGGGAGCAGGGGAATCGAACCAAGGGTTTCATGTGTGCTAGGTAATCTCACTACTGCTAAGACACAATCCCAACCTTGCATAGCTGTTTTCCTGTGACCCCTTGGGCCTGTTGCGGGACAGTCCTGCACATCTGTACCGAGTTTCTCACCAGCAGCCCTGGCTGGAAATGAACTCAACCTGCTATGTTGTCCTTTATTTACAGCATCTTTGCTCTCTCTGTTTCCTGTAATATCCTCCTTGGTAAGCAAGATCCCCTTTCTTTGGGAAGGGTGAGTTTGAGTTGGCCTAGATGAGTGTGCGTTTGTGCGTGTGTGTGTGAGTATGTGTGTGTGATAGACAGAGAGAAAGAGAGAGAGAGAAAGCATGAGTTTCAGTGATACATACCCTGTCTCTGTAATGCCTCATCCTCCCAATGGTGAGTACATCCAGAATCTCCACCAAATGGAAGGTGGGTAGGGGAGGGTATGTAAGGTCACATAGAGTGGGATGATCGGAATTCTATCCAGCAACTGAAGCCTGGAGAGATAAAGGAGAGAAGGAGAGGTTTAGAGGAACAATAAGGGAAGCCCCTTACCTTTGGCTACAAGTACCAGAAAGATCACTAAATCCATCCTTTTTGGTAGTAAGATAACAGGTGCCACTATTCATTTATTTCATTTTTTTTTTTAGTCCTAGGGCTTGGATTGAGGGCCTTGTTGTCATCCCTGAGCTTCTTTTACTCAAGGCTGAGGCTCTACCACTTGAGCCACATCACCACATCTGGCTTTTTCTCTAGAGGGGGGGAGTAGGTCTATGTGTAGAGGGGGGGAGTAGGTTTATGCTAGGTAAGAATCTCACACACTCTCCTGGTGGTCTAGCTCTGCATCACATCATCAGACCTCAGTCTCCAGAATAGCCAGGATGGTGGGCGGGAGCCACTGGCACCTGACCAGTACAATCTACTCATAATCCCCTATGGCCAGTGCCGGGAAACCCTTACTGCAACCCCCTTGCCGTGAGTGGGAAGCAGACATGGATGGGTTTAATACTTCCAACAGACTACCTTCCTTTGAACATCATTCTGGATCAGTCTGATGACAGCTTCCTCCTTATGGACAGCAATGACTTGACTCTGTCACAAGATCAAATGTCCCCAAAGAGGTGTCAGGTCTGGGGTCTTTCCTCTGCATACCGTCCCTCCTCCCTGAAACGACACACCACAGCAAAGCGAAGTAGACATGGAGTGAATTCATTTCCTCATAATCAGGGTCTGGCCAGATAAGTGGCAGTGAGGATCACAGACCCGGGATCTAGCTGGGTGGTGGGGAAATGAGACACCTCCTTGTCCACTTTCCTTTAACTGTCTTAGCAGAGGGTAGTGGGGAAGGACTGACGGGACGGACGGACAATGAATAACCATCAGGGTCTAGCCCAGACACAGCGGGGCTTGCCTCAGGGAGCTAGTTCAACAGGCTGAGTGAGACGGGTTCTGACCCAGAGCCCACATCCAGAATGAGAGGGCAACCTTGAGTCCTATCCACATGGGGATGCTGGGCCACTTCCTCCATCACCCATTTATCCAGCTCCTGGGTATGAAAGGGAGAGAGACAGAGAGATACAGAGAGAAAGAGAGAGAGAGACAGAGAGAGAAAGTTAGAATTACACTTTAGCTGGGTGAAAGTGGCACAGGACTATAATGTGTACTACACAGGAGGCTGAGATATTAAGATATTGGTTCATAGTCAGCCCAGGCATTCACATATGTGAGACTCTTATCTCCAAAGAACCAACACAAATCTGGAAGTAGCACTGTGGCTCAAGTGGTAGAGTGCTAGCCTTGAGCTGAGGAACCCTTGGACAGCCCCCAGGCCCAAAGTTCAAGCCCCACAACTGACAAGAAGTGGGCTTTTGACCACACGTAGTGGACTGAATAGGACCCATCCTCCTAGGGAGCATAGCAGGGAAGTTAGGCCGAGCTTCCTGTCAGCGTGGGGTCATAAGTACGTCACCCAGGTTCTCTGTGCTCTGTTTTCCCCAGCTGCAAAATTGAACACAGTGAAGTATTTCCTTCCTCATTGGGATAGGGTAAGGATCAAAGAGAGACATGTTTTGTTTCATAATCCCATACCTATAATACGATAAATAACAGGCCCCATCTGAGCCCTTTCTGGATATCTTCCTGTCATATGCTCACAGAATTTCCAACAAACATATCTGACAGCTGCTCCCCTTTTGCCTAGCCCTGTCCTCGAGATCCCCCTGTATTGATCCCTTGTTTCCTTACAACTGTCCAGGGAGGAGACTGAGGTCTGATGGTCAAGGTCCAACCCACAGCTTCATCTGTGGTCAAGAATCGGCTGTCGTGGACTGAGTTTGGGACAACCCATCTCAAGCGCTGACTGAGGGTGGTGCTACATGTCTAGCATCCCAACTACAGATGACCAGGCATGATGGTCCACACCTGTCACAGGAGGACCGCCATCCAGTTTAGCTTGAGCACATATTGAGTCTCTATCTCGGAAATGCCCAAGACAGAAAGGCTTGGCTCACATGGTAGAAGACCTAACTGGTAAGCCTAAGGCCTTGAGTTCAAACCCTATTATACCAAAAAGAATCAAAGGCCTGGTGCCAGAGGATCATGCCTATAATCCTAGCTACTCAAGAGGCTGAGATCTGAAGATCACAGTTCAAGATTTAAAAAACGGTTGGCCTCCCCCATCAGACATCATTATGAAAAGACCCAGAGTCTCACCCAAGCCACTATTCTCCATACTAACAGGGCTTGCATCCTTCCTAAGTGCTGGCCCCACTCTCTGTCCCCCAGGAGAACCACCCCCTGTGGTCCCCACCCCTAGGTCCTCCCAAGCTCCCCTTTCCACCAACCAGGCCCAAGGTAGTAGACAGTTGCAAGGCATACAGATCCCTTGGTCTTATAATTTGATGGTGCTGAGTCCCCATCAAGCATCTCACCTTTCCAGGCCCCCAGACCTCAGCCACAATTTCCTTGCATCCCCACCACATAGATAGCAGGCAGAAAATACCAAAGGTTCTAGCGCTCCTTGTAACAACACATTTCTACACACACACACACACACACACACACACACACACACACACACACAAAGCCGACACAAGAGGCTAATGTCTGTCATCCTAGCTACTCAGGAGGCTGAGGTCTGAGGATCATGGTTCAAAGCCAGCCCAGGCAAGAAAGTCTCTGAGGCACTTATCTACAGTGAACCACCAAATATCCAGAGGTGGAGCTGTGGCTCAAGTGTCAGAGCACTAACTTCGAGAACAGAAGATCAGGAACAGCACCTAGGCCCTGAGTTCAAGGCCCAGGTCTTCTACCTCGAAACACACACAAGCACACAGACATACAGACAGACAGACAGACACACACACACACACACACACACACACATACACACACACACACACACACACACACACACACACACACACACCAATGATTCAGCATGCCCTGAGAACAGAACCATGAACTCCATCCATTAGGATCACATCCCACCCCGGAGAAGGTGGAACTACTGACCTCAGACCCACTGTAGACAAACATTGAACCTCTCACATCGCTGGAATGTCTCATAGCCCATCATGGCATTTCCTACCGTACACAGTGCTATGGGGAAAACTTACCCACCTCTTTTCTTGTTGTTGGTCATGGGGTTTGAACTCTGGGCCAGGCAGGGCACTATCTATCACTCAGCTCTTCAGCTGAAGGTGAGCACTCTCTCACTTGAGCCAAGACACAACTTCCTGTACTCTGGTGGTCCATTGCACATCAAGTCTCATAGACTTTTCTGCGCAAGCTGGCTTGGAACCATGGTCTTCAAATCTCAGCTTTCTGAGTAGCTAGGTTGACAGTTGTGAACCACTGGTGGCTTCCAGCTTCAGCAACCTTCATATAACCAGAGGAAATACATCTTATCACGCCACAAACTTCTTATAACCCTTCAATTCAGACTTTATCATCCAGCATCCAAATACATCCTTCAATGGAGAGAATACAGACACAACAATCCCAACCCTGCACCCATTGGCTCACTCCCTGCCGACCTGCCAGAGGCCACATACTCTTGAAGCTGTGGATTCAAACTGGGGCAAACTTGGAGAATTCTTAGAAATGTCTCTACAGTTGGGCCAGCACCTGGTCACACAAACACTGAATCCCCACGCACCGCCACCCCGCCCACACTTCCACCATCTTTGCAGGCAAAGATGTTTTACTTTTTTTTCAGTTGTGGGGCTTGAACTCTGGGCCTGGGTGCTGTCCCTGAGCTCTTAAGTTCAAGGGCAGCACTCTAATACTTGAGCCACAGCAACACTTCTGCTTTTCTGGGAGTTTGTTGGAGATAAGTCTCAGCATTTTTTCTGCCCAGGCTGACTTTGAGCCCTGATCCTCAGATCTCAGCTCCTGAGTACCTAGGATAACAGCCATGAGCTACTGGCACCTGGCCAAAGATACTTTTCCATGCCTTTCATCCTATCCCCTCAGGAGACTGAGATCTGGGGGGGCTGCAGTTGGATGTCACCATTGGCAGCAAAATCCATGAGAACTCTTTCTCTCAAATTAAACACACAAAAAAGTTGGAAGTGGAACTGTGGCTCAAATGGTAGAGTGCTAGCTTTGAGCATCAAACACAAAGGATAGGACACAGTCCCTAGTCTCACGCTTTTTCTAGCAAAGACCCACCTGAGAAAGGGAAGCAGGTGGCATAGGAAGCTCGAACCTCACACATAATACTCCAGCTTCCCACAACAGACCCCATCCTGTTCTGATAGTGTGGATTATATGTTCCACATCATGGCAGACTTAGATAGGACTGACCATGCACCAAGTTAGGATGTTCAAGCGCAATCTCATATTGAAGATCCCTTGACCTTATCAAAGACTCAGGATCTCTCACGGTCCTGCCTCCACACTAGGCAGTGAGGTAAGGTCTAGTTATCCAACCACATGTTGTAGGAACAAAAAGATTTCTCAACCGAGGGATCCAGACTGGAGGGCTCTAGGTCCCCACAGAGATTGTGAATGGTTGTCTCCCTTGATCCAGTGACTCCAAACCAAGGCTTGCATGTTCTCCCTTCTTCCTTCCCTTCCTCTTTTTGTCCTTCCATCCTTCCCTCCTCTCTCTCTTTCCTTTCTCTCTCTCACTGCTGGGCCTTGAATTTGGAGCCTGGCTGCTGTCCCTGATCCTTTTTACTCAAGGCCAACAGACTTCAGCCACTCATCCACTTTTAGCATTTTCTTTTTGGTGGTTAGTTGGAGAGAAGGGTCTTAAAGCCTCTCTTGCCTGGCTCTTAAGCCTCAATTCTTCCATCTCAGCCTCCTAAGCAGCTAGGATAACAAGTGTGAAGCACCTGAAACCAAGGTTTCTTCATGTACTGTGGAACCACCACTGGAATCTTTCATCGTCTATGACCTCCCCCCCCCCCAAAGCCTGGAAAACACTGTAACAGTTTGTTGGATACATATATGAGTATCTGTCTCTGGCAATACTACAGAAAAGTCCCATGTGACTCAGGTAAGCATCCTGGGGGAGGGGGAGTTGTCGAAGCCTCATGTACCTCTCCCACAGTTATCTGTCATCCCTCTTCCCGCCCTCCTGGTGCCACTGCACTTAACTGTTTTGGCTCTGAGCACATGAGCCACGATGTACTCGCTGGCTTCTGGGGGCTCTGGATGCATCTCTTCTCAAAGATGTCTGTCCAGTGGCTTACCACTTCTTTGGCACTCAATTCCACACTCAGGTATGAATGACGCTGCAGTAAGCTGAGAACGTGGCTCAAGGAGCCTCCTCTCCTCCCCCTGGGGCCAGACAGGACGGTCCACCACATCCGGCCCCACAAGTTTGATGTTGCAGAGAAAGGATTCTCGAGGCATCCCAGGTCTCTGAATCTTCCAGATTCCAGTGCAGGAGATGGGAATCGTCTCTGCTCACAGCTGGCAGGCTGGGGATGGCAATGTCACAAGCTCTGCTACCCACGATGTTTTTGACTGTGGTGGTCACCCTAGAGAGAGCCAAAAGAGAATCAGCAGCTGCCAGAGAAAGGCAGTCAAGGCACAATGTTCATAGCAGGACATGATTTGGCTTGGAAACTCTGCCTGGGCTGCTTTGAAAGTCATTCTTTGGCAGCTGAAACCATCTGTCTAATTTGACCCATAATCCCAGGCATTAGTGGAAATTGCCAGTTGAAAGAAAAAACCCTGGAATAGCTGGCATTTCAGTTGGCCCATTTAAGCTTAAAGAGTTCCAAAGTTAGCGGTCCCCTTTTCCTTCCAGACAGCCAACCGCAGGTTACAGAAACTGGCATTCGGTGAGCCTTAGCTAACTGTCACGTCCCAATACCGAGCAGGTTCCAGCAGGGGGAAAGCACTGCCTACTACTGCCCAGCTGGAAAGGGCCCAGGCGGGACACAGATTGGAGTCTGCAGGACTCCAGGGAGGACTGCCCACCGGTGAACTGCCCTGGCAGGGAACCCACGCCACCAGTGGCGGCCTAGAGCCCTCTGCACAGATGCCCACAGACTCCATCATTGCCCTGGGGAAAGTTCCCCTCTCATCCTCAGTCATGGTGAACCATCTGCCATTTCACTCCATTCACCACTTCCCACTCTCACCTAGTTTCACAGCCCCTGCTCTACTCCCCCTTCTCATTCCCTAATTATGTTTGGCAGACACATTCGCAATCTTGAATTACCTCCGACTCTATACAACAGAGCAGAGTTTCTAGCTGGAAGAGTGCCGATGTGTTCGCACTTGCCTCACGAGCCTTCTGGCTGAAGACAGAAGGACAGCTGTCCACTCTGATCTGCGATTCACATAGGCCTCCTAGGAGAGGCCCAGCAGCTACTGTGGGCTTCAGAAGAGGGGGAAGAGAGAGGTGGAAAGAGGTAGAAAGAATCATCTACTGAAACCTTCCTCAAAGGAACAATGAAATTGTGAAGGAGAAAACAAAAATTGTCCCTGGGCTCGTACTTGGCATTGATGACAAAAGAACAATACACAGACACACAAAATGCTTTTGTTCTTTTTAGACACGGTGACTTCAATGTGTTTTCATTATTCTCATCTCCCTGCTCTCCCAACACACACACACACACACACACACACACACACACACACACACACACACACACACACATCCAGACTGGTGACAGAAGTTACTTCCATGCAGTACCTGCAATTTACCAACTGATCACTCACCTGAGCATAGTCAGCATGTATAAGGAGAAAAATGATCTGTCTCTGTCTCTGTTTCTCTCTCTCTCCCTCTCCCTCTCTTACTCATACACACACAAACACACACACACACACACACACACACACACACACACACACACAGACTCAGAGCCGTGCCTCTCCTGCATTTGTCAGCTCCTCATGTGGGACAATGTAGAAGCTGGATCATGGGGGCTCCCAGGGGCTCCCACCCAAGGGGAATACCACTCTAATAATTAAGGATCACTCTGCCTCTCCCATTCTCCAGGGCCAGAACCTTTCTCTTGGGAACAACCAGCCTTGACTCCCCACTCTCCAAAACCCTAGGCCAGGATGCTGAGTGAAGGAGTCCCCATGCAGGTGGCTCTTCAGAACTCGGACAGAAAATAAGCAGTGTGTCATGGTGCCCCATAGGGGTGTCCGACCCATGGTGGAGGTGGTGTTTGGGAAATGGATGGGGTCCTAAAGCCTACATATAGGGATGGACTCCCTAATTTCAGCCTAGATGTTTCTGGGCGACTTGGGGCATTCTTGGGGAGGAAGCAGAGACCAGGTGGACTGGCAGCCCAGCAGATGTTGGCAGAGCTGGGAAATGTGATCACCCTATGAGAACTGATGATAGCTGGTGGGGGGTAATTGCAGGCCGGGTATCGGGATGGAAGGGGTGTGTTCCTCCCAGATATTCATCTTCTATCTGACCCCAGTGCCCTCACCTCCTAGTGGGCTCTTCTGGGACCCTGCTCAGGTGAATGGGGGACTTAGCACAGAGGAAAGGGCTAATCCAGCAAGGGAGCCTATCTTCTGCACCAAACACCCCCATCCCCAGAAAAAAGGAAAAGACCCGAGAATGCATGATAGGAGGTGCTGCTCCCCACCTCTGCCTGAAGCCACCAGGTCCCCACCAGGGAGAGGAAGGGTGCAGACGTGAAGCTGTGTGGCTCCATTACTCCAGGCCAGGGGCTTTCTGGCGCCCCCTCCTCACCCAGCCCTGTATCTCCCCGTTGCCTGGGACACTGGCCGCTTGGGACAGAGGTGGGATCCTCGGTTCGCCACCCACCCCCACCCCCTCCACCCCTGGGTGCATTTGGGCAGAGCCAGGACTGACTGTGGGCCCGGGGGAGCCGCAGGCGGGATGGGAGAGGGGAGGCGGGAGGCACGGGTCCGGGTCCGCGGGGCGCAGGCGGGGGTCAGGGGGTCGCGGGGTGTGGGCTGGAGGGTGGCGGCCCACGGGGCGGCCACTCACCTGTGCTGCTGGGAGAAGTTGTGGGCGGCGGCTCCGGGTACAGCGGGCAGCGGCAGCAGCAGAGGGCGGCGGCATGGCGCACGCGCGGCCCAGAGTCTGAGGACGGGGCGGGACCAGGTCGGGGCGGCAAGCCGGCCAGCGGCGCCATCTCCGCAGCGCAACTCGGAGAGGCGCCGCGGTTTGGAGCTGGCGGCGCCATGTGTGGAACGCGGCGCGGCTGCGAGGGCGGGGGGCGTCTGCGGGCGCGTGGCGGGGCTGCGTGCGGCCTCTGCTCCGCCGCCGCCACCTGAGCGGCCTCCTCCACAGAGGCGGTGCCGCCGTCGCCTCTGCTGCCGCCGAAGCCTCAGCTGCTGCCGCCTCCGCTGCCGCCGTGGCTCAGCCTCCGCCTCCGCCGCCGCCGCCATGCTCCCCGCGCCAGGACGTTGGACTCGGGGCCGCCGTGGTCACCGCGCCTCCGCCGGGCTGCGATGTCCGGATGTGCCGGCTCCATGTGCTCTGAGCTCCCAGCCAGGACCCTGCTTCAATTGCGGCCTCAGCCAACTGCTGCAGCCGCTTCCCCTCGTGCCTATGCTCGCTCTTCAGTCGGCTCTCTCTCTCTGCCCCCACTCCTCTAGCGGGCTGCCCCGCCCCCTCGCGCATGCGCTCCTGCTTTGTGCCCGCTGCGCCCCGCCCCTTTCTCCCCTTAGATCCGCCCCCTCCTCCGCTTGGTACCTCCCCCTCCTCTACTCGGCCCTGCCCCCTACTCCCCTTGGTCCCTCCCCCTCCTCCCCTCGGCCCCGCCCCCCCCGGCCGCCTACAGAGGCCTGACTGGGCCCTAAGAATTCCAGGCCTGGGAATTGCAGACTCACCTCACTCCACACTTTCCCCAGCCCCAGCACCTGGCAGGGGGATGGAATCTCCCCTCAGCCCCACCTCTGGAGGAGAATCTCCTCCATCCCCCTCCACTCCACACACCAAGCAGGTGCACATTGACCCCCGTTTGAGGGAAGGGATTACTGGGGATTGCTACCTATAAAGGACTCAGACCATAGCACCCTTTGGGATGACTCAGCACACAGCAAGCTTCAAAAAACAGGACAAAGCACCCTGTGTACAGGACTCAGCACACAGCTCATTTTGAAGAACTCAGCATAAAGTACCCTGTGTAGAGTACTCAGCACACAGCACCCTCTGTAGGAGGGAGTCCATAGCACGCAGTGTAAAGGACTCAGCACATAGCACACTTTGAAAAACTCACCACGGAGCATTCTTTTCCAGGGACTCAGCACATAGCACCTTGTGTTAAGACTCCACACACAGCACCATTTGAAGGGCTGACTACCTAGCACACTGTGTAAAACACTCAGTGCACAGCCTCCTTTTAAAAACTCACATTAGAACACAATGTTGAAGGACTCAGCACATACCACCCTGTGGAAGGACTCAGCACACAGCACCACCTAAAGGGCAGTATGGAGCACCCTGTGTAAAGGATCAGCACACAGCACTCAAAAGAATCACCCCATCCTTCTCAAGAATGCAGCACGTTGAACCCATTGGGATGACTCAGCACACAGCCCCCTTTGAAGGACTCAGCAAAAGCACCCATGAAAAGGACTCGGCACACAGTACCCATTGAAAAACTCACCTGTCCCACCCTTCTCAAGGGCTCAGCACATAGCACCATTTGGGGTTAATTAGCACACTGCAACTTTTGAAGGACTCAGCATAAAGTACAGTCTGTAATAGACTCAGCACACAGCAACCTTTGAAAAACCCAGCATGACCCACTCTTTTCAAGGACTCAGAACATAGCACCATTGGGATGACTCAGCACACAGCACAATTTTTGAGGAATCAGAACAAAATCCCCATGTGGGAAGGACCCAGCAAACAGCACCCTGTGAAGGACTCAGCACATAGCTGTATGTCACAAGTTCAGTTGTCATTAAAATTACGGTGCTTTCTTCAGTATCACCATTCTTCAGAAACACTTCACAAATCCAACTAGTTCACATTTAGCTAATCTGTGTTTTATGGGGGAGGGTCAGGTGGGGGTCTTGATCTCAAAGCTTTGGGGCCCTGTCCATGAGCTCTTTGGTTCAATGCTAGATAGAGCTCTACCACCTTGAGCCATAGTTCCAATTTTCTTTTTCTTTTTCTTTTTTTTTTGGGGGGGGGCTTGTTCTTTGACAGGTTTTATGGTGATCAGAAGGTCAAGTAGGGGTGTCCATGGGCAAAGCCTCTTAGCGCAGCCTGAAGCCGACTTCTCCCTTCTTTGTGCCCCTAGGAGCCGGGTCTCCTGGAGCTCTCTGGGCCTAGGGTGGAACAGATCTGCTCTGGAATCAACACTCAGGGTGAGCAAAAGTCAGCTTGGCCCCAGTCACTTCCCCAAATTGAACTCTAGAGGATGATAGTCCCCCATGGTGGCACTGGGACAGTGTCCCGCGTCTGGCCACCAGGGGGCAGGAGTCACCCACCATAGGGATTGTACCTGCGAGTTGTGTTTACACTTGTTTCCCTGGGACCCCTATCATGCTTCAAAGACACCATGGACAGGAAAGTCCTTGAGACTCTTACCAACAATTAACCATCGAAAAGCTAGGGCAGTGCACTAGCCTTTAGCAAGAAAACAGAGATAGAGCCTAGGGCCTGAGTTCACACACACACACACACACACACACACACACACACACACACACACACAAGCATGCAAAATCTGAGATTTCTACGCTGCAGACTTTGGGTATTCTCTACTTTTTGCACACTAAGCCTGGTGGCTGTTGGCCTAGGTTTCTAATGCATCCAACACCAACTAGCATCTTTAAATTGGGGGAACAGAACGGCTAGAAGGTCAGACTTCCCCTATCCCAGCTCCTTGATTGGGTCGTGGTCTATCCAGGCCCTTTGGGGCTCCTTTTACAGACTCACCAAGATGCCATCAAAAGGCATCACACACTGGGCACTGCTAGCTCATGCCTGTCATCTTAACTACTCTGGAAGCAAAGATCTGGAGGATCACAGTTCCAAGCCAGCCTGGGCAGGAAAGTGTGTGAGACTTTTATCCTCTCATCCTCAAGGAACCATCAGAAAACAAGAAGTGGCCCTGTGGCTCAAGTGGTAGAGTGCCAGCCATGAGAAAAGAGCTAAAGGACAGCGCTCACGGCCAACAACAACAAGGACAGGCATTACATGTTGGCTTTTGGGATTGGCATGGGCCAAATAGAATTGGAATTTTGAAGTGCTACAAGATAAAGCTGTACCTCCTTTGGTTCCGTGCTCCTCCATGTCATCTCCCCTCCTGGCCTTGGCCTGGCTTTGGGTCAGGATGGCCCTGGTTGGACGGGAGGACTCCAAGTAGGAAGATCCCAGAGCAATCGCCCTGCCTCCTTCCACCCTGCTCACCCTGCTGCTTCTGCTCTTTGCCATAGATCTTCCTCCTGGAATCCATCCGTGAGGTCATCACCACCAACATAGTGGTGAGTAGTGGGTCCAGCATAAGTCCAGGCAGTCACAGGTGGAAGTGGGCCTGGAACTAGGAGCTTCCACCCTGGGTGTTAGCTGAGGCCAGGGCTGACCTCTATTTCCTCCTGAGGCTTACAGCGGTGGGGAGACAGTGTAGACTCCACATTGAGTCAGGTAAGATCAGAATCTGGAGGACCACTTGTGGGGGGGAGGCTGTGGGCTCAGGGGGCCATCGTTCTTGGTACTGCTCTCTTGGGACTCCCCTCTCCTGCTCTCATCCCACAATGGTAGAAGATAAACTTCAACTAAGGGTGTCGAAGAGAAGACAGGGGAGGATGTCTGTGTGAACCAGACCTGTGCTTCATATTCCCCCAAGCCCCTACTTCTTGTTTATCTGAGGAAAGGATATGTGGATTTGGGCATGAGGGATCATCCCAGCTGAGAATGTGGCTCAGTGGTTGAGGGGTGGCCTAGAATGTCTGAAGCCCTGGGTTTGATTCCACACAGAAAAAGCTGGAAGGGGAGGTGAGGCTCAACTGGTAGAGCACCAGCCTTGATCAAAAAGAGCTCAGGGACAGTGGCCAGGCCCTGAGTTCAAGCCCCAGGACTGGAAGAACAAATCTTGGTGGAGGCTTGCTTTCCCTTTGAAAACAATTTATTCTTTGTGATAAGCATAACATGGGGCTCTTCCCTGGCCACCAATGGGCCATTAGATGTCCCTTGAATGTGGGTCACATCTCGGCAAGCTCTGCCCTGCCCAACCCACAGTTTACCCTTGCTGTCACCCAACACATGGAGGCCTGAGAGAAGGCCACCTGGCCACCTTCTTGTAGTGGCTGCCTAGGCTTAGGAGAGTTAGTATGTCAGATAGAGAGTCATCATCTGCATCAGTCTACAGAAGAAAGGGAGGGAGCGCTCTGAGCCCGAGCCCAGGAGCTGTGGTCGGCTCTGCTTGTGGGGCATCTGCAGCAAGACATGCTCCTTGGGGCAGTCCTCTATGGGGTTCAGAACTCCGACCTCTCCTCCAGCAGGTTCCACACTGCATTGAAGTGGCAATTCTACAAAACCTTCCTGCTCCTCCCTCATTTGGACAACCCCAGGACCTGAGGCATCTGAAGCTGTGGCGGTGGCGAGAGGCTCAGGCTGGGCTGGCATCTGGAGCCCGCTCTCTGCGCCTTCCCCTGCGAGGAGTGACAGCAGCTCCTGCAGCTCTTTCCTCTTCTCCAGCTTCTCCTGGGACAGCCGGCACCCGTGCTCAGCTTTCTCCTGACAAAGCACATCCAGGATATGCATCTGTTCTTTACACTTCAGGAAGGAATCCTCGATGGTCTGGATGTGTGCTGACAGCTGGCTGTATCGATGGTGTAGCTCCTCCACTGGACTCTGGAAGTCCACTTCATCAGGCAGATGGTAGATGAAGCAGATTTTCTTCTTGGATGCCGACGTGTCCTGCTTCCCATCTGCACACAGGCTGTGTTGGCAGCTCATAGGGCAGATGGCCTGTGGCTCCAGATTTATCTGGCACTGAACTGCCAGGTGGGCTGGGCGTCCCAAGAGGGCCTGCAGCTTCTGTGGCAGGAGCTTCCACCTGTGCATTTCAGCCACCGAGAGTGCTTGCAGATCCACGTCCCTCTCGGTCTGGGGGATGTCTCCATCCCCTGCGATGGTCACATCGGGGGGACTCACGTCCTCACCTTTTCCTTCTCCAGGGCTCTCACCTTTCCCTTCCCCAGGAAAAGCCAGGATGCTCAGCTGGGCCTGCAGGCGCTCCTCCTGTGGTCTGGTCACTTCCAGGCACTTGAGAGTGTCCTGCCACTTTTGGGGCACCTCCTGGTCCCCCCAGTTGGTCGGGGCCTGCACTTGCTTCAACTGCTCCAGCAGCTGGGTCTGCCTCTGCAGGTGCTGCTGCAGGGCATCCTTCTCGGAGCTCAGCCGCTCATTGGAAGTGAGCTGCAGCTCACAGGTGGATCTGAGCTCCTGCAGCGGGGTCAGGGACTGCTCCTGCCACTGCTGAAGCTCCTGAGCCACTTGGCTCTCTTTCTCAACCACCTCTTTCCATTCCTCTCTCTTCTCCTCTGCATGGTCCAGCTGTTCCCGCAGATGTTTCTTCACCTGCAGCTCAGAGTCCAGGATGCTGATGAGCCCCTCCTTCTCACCGCTCACGCTGTGGAGAGATTCCTGCAACAGGGCCAACTGTTCCTCTGGCTGTGGGTCACACACACATGTGAATCCTGGGATCTCTGGGATCTCCTGCCGATCCTTGGCCTTCTCCTCCAGTCTCCGCAATTGCTCCCGCTGCGCCGCATTCTGGAGACGGAGCCTCTGGTTTTCCTGGACCTGGATGTGAAGTTGTTCCTTCAGGTTTTTTAACTCCATCTGTGTGCGGTAGGCCTGGGCCTGCAGCTGCCGCTCAGCCTGAGACGGTCGTGTGGGGGGCCTTGACTCTGCCCACTTCCTTCTCAGTTCACCCAGCTCATTCTGTAGGGCTAGCACCTGCCTTGACACTTGCTCCTTCTCCTCTGTCAGTTCGTTCACCCTCTGGGTCAGCTGCTGGGCCTCCTCCTTCCGCGTGGACCTCTCAATGCTCAGGTCCTCTGCGAAGGTGTCTCTTTCAAGATTCGCTGCGGTCACCATCCACCTCAAATTGTCCAGTCGTCTCTTCAGGAGCTCACGCCCTGCCAGGGCTTGTTGGAACTTGCAGATTCTCTTCTTCATGTTGTTTCTCTGGGTCCAGAGTGCTTCCAGCTTCTCCTGCAACTCTGTATTCACTTGTTCCAGGTCATTGAAGCTTCTGGTCTTTTCCTCGAGCTGAAGTGTTACATCATTCAGCTGTTTGAAGAACATTTCAGCCTCCTTCTGTGCAGCAGTAGGCACAGAAGCCGCCATCTCCAGCTCCACCACGCGCCGCTCTGCGGCCTGTAGGCAGCTGGTGAGAGCTTCATGCTCCATTTCGCTGTCATTGGCTAACTGCTGCATGTAGGCTGGTGCACATTGTAAATTGCTTTCTGCCAAATCCAACCTCTGTGTGGGTGGCTTGTGGATCTCTAGGTCTGTTTTCAGTGCTTCATGCACCTGGGGTATCTTCTCCCTCTCTTTCTCCCGTCGATCCTGCAGGTCTGTCTTTTCATGCTTCAATGGGTGGATCTTGGCACAGTGCACCTTGTTTCTTCTTTTGCTGCAGTCCAGGGCAGGCACCTTAGGTGGATAGCACCTCTGCACATCCTTGGTGGTATTGGGACCCTAGATTCTCTGGACTCTGGTGGCTGTGACTGTGTCCAAAGGCAGGGGAGTCCCGTGGTAAGCATCACCTTTGCCCAGACCTGAATCACACTCCCCAGTGGTGTTTGGCTTGGGGATCCCTCCTTTTTCTGTATTCTTTGTTTTCTTGAATGTTGCAGGTCTGATGGGAGGATTCTTCTGCCGGTGTTCTGGCAGTAGTTTCTTGCCCGCAGCTCTCTCATGGAGTCTTCTTGTTTCAGACATCTGAGTGCTGGGACCAGAAAGTTGGGCTGGCCACGTTGCCAGGCTCTTCGAAATCCTCTATTCTTCCACTCACTGACTAGGAGGTCAATTTCCTCCTCTACACCAAAGTCGCCTCGAGTCTCTTGCTCACCACTCAGCCACCTCTACCTTCCTCAACTGCTGGTAGTGGTGTCAACCAACAGAAGTAATCCTGGTGCTACCAGGCAGCATGGAATGTGGGCGTGGCCTCCATTCTTGTATCCCATTGGTCAGAAAAAAAATGGAAGAATGGGGGTGTGGCCGGAATCCTGTGATGCAGGCAGCATGGGCAGAGTCAAGATGACAGCAGCTCCCGCAGCCCCTTTCCCAGGGAATTCTGTCCAATCCCGTTGGGGACAAGAAGGTGACCTGCTTTAGCCAGATGACTGCACAGATTGTTGTGTATGTCTGTTTGTTGCCAGTCCCGGACCTTGAACTCTGGATTTGGACACAGTCTGTGAGCTGCTTTTGCTCAAAGCTAGCCTTTTATCACTGAAGTTCTCTATCCTCAGGTTGAAGTGGTGGGAGCCTGAGCCCACAATTGGAATCCTGGTCCTGCCACCTCCAAATGGCAGGAGATCCTAAGAAACTCATTCCTATCCATATGAATACCACTGGAATGTGATGTATGTCATGATTGAATGGGCAGTTCTTGGATGATTCTAGGATAAAATTATACACAATTATATTATAGAACAGGGATTAATTTTAATGAATAATTTATGACACATTGAAACAATTACTTTCATTAAATGGAGGCAGAATGAAATACCTAAGAATTGGGTGTCACATAGTACAGAGATGCCATTTTTTCTGCCAGGACCAGGATTGGAACTCATGGTCAGGCTAACTCTGTTGCACTGAGTGGGAAGGGGAAGCTTAACTCCCTGGAGTCAAGAAATTCAAGTCTGTCCTCCACTTTGAAAATCAGCATGCCATCCTGGGCCAAATTGAACTGACAGGCAGTTCCCAGGACCTGAGATAGAGCTCTAGTAGTTGACAAAACAAGAACAGATTGACTCGCAGATGGTAGCATGCTAATAAATACATACCTTTAAAGAGTGCCAGAGATTCTATGCATTATTCAGTTATATAGACTAAATTCCTACCCATTCTTGGCTATTTATTATGCCTCCATGCAATTAATGCTACTGTTTTCATCCTTAATAAACTATTCAGTAAATCAGTGTCTTGAAATTATTGAGTCCCTGTAAGAAATAGTATTCTTTTCATGCTTCATAAGGTATTAAATAAAACCAATCAGCCTTCTGAAATCATGATGTCTAATTTTATATGCATATCATTCATGAACAACTCATTCAACTGGGACATTGATAACATTCCATTATTATTCCTATGGATGGGAACAAGTCTCTTAGGAATTCCCGTAATCTGGAAGTGGCTTGACTGGGATTTGAACTGTAGGCCTATGTTGCCATGGGGGAATATGGTTTCCCCAATAGCCCGCAATTAAAAAAGATTATTTAGCTCCCTGGTTTGCAATTCGTGCCATTTTTTCTACCAGCGCTGGGATTCGAACTCAAGGTCTGGGTAAATATGCAGCACTATCAGGGAAGGGGAATCTCACTATGCTGAAGACAAGAAAGTCAGGCCTGTTCCCTAGGCCTGAATTCAAGCCTCAGTTATGGAAAACATATTCCTCATGTACAGTTTAAAGATAGGATTTCTACTTCCAAGTAGGTATTCAGTCTATATCGTTTGGTGTGGTTATTCATTTTATTTCTTGTTTTATGCATTTATTTACCATTGATTTTATTGACCCAGATGACACCTCTACCATTTATTACATTATTTACATCCTATCACATTGAATCCAGATTTGTAGATATGTTTTCCATCATGCCTGACACCCAGGACTCTCCCAGAAAAGGAACACATGTGTCACACTTGGCTTCTTACTCCAAGATTAAATGTTTGGCATTGCTGGGATCTGAACTCAGGGCCTAGCAGGCACAATTCATGAATGGGTGAGTGTGAGCACAGCAGCCTCTAGCCAATGAAGCTGTCAGGTGGATCCCAGGTGCTGAAATGGAGCCCCAGGTTGGGCCAAAACAGCGATACATGGATAGGCTGATAGTGGTATACAAATAAATATATATTGGTAAAGAAAGCCAGAGCCATCTATTTATGCTAATCTAATGATGCCTACTATGTTCCTACCAACTCTTAGGTATTTATTATACTGCCATTGAAGGAATATTATTCCTTTCAGGCTTAATAAACTATTCATTATAATCAATCAGCATCCTAGGATTATTGCATCGAATTTTAGACTAGACCGATGCAAAAACTACTCTTTCATTTGGTATTCCTATGCATAGGAACGAGTCTCTTGTGATCTCCTGCCATTGGTAGGTGTCAGGATCAGGATTTGAACCGGGAGCCTATGTTGACAAGTCGGCCTATGGCTTCCCTGATAGCCTGCCAGCCTTCAGCTATGGAAGGCCAGGTCCACTTTGCAGCCATGTCATTCAGACCCAGGATGGTCACCGTGCAAAGAAAAAAAAATGTAAAATCCCTAGGCCTCTGTAGCTCGCCACTTTTTGTGCTATCCTACTTTTCTTTTTTCTTCCTGCAAGCCCTCTGGGCCTAGGATCCCAGGATCGGCTATGAGTCCGGAGACTGCACCCCAGCCTAGGGCAATCGAAGCTGAGGCAGAGTTGCCGAGACCTGAGTTCAAGACCCTCTTTGGCAAAATAAAGAATAAATTTAAAAAATTATTTAACTAAATTAAAGAAGAAATAAAGCTCCCTGGTTTGGAATATCTGCCAGTTTTCTTTCCTAGCCTGGGATTTGTACTCAGGGTTTTGGTAAATCTGTAGCAATGTGAGGGAAAGTGCAGAGTTGCCACTACTTGAGTTCAAACCACATGCCAAGCCAAAAACAAGAAATTAGGTCACTGACCTCGGCAGGGGGATTAGTTGTGGAGATGGGAGGGAAGGGAGGGTAGGGGGAAAACAAAAGAGGAGGCAACAATGCTCAATAGGAAATGTTCTCATGACCTTGCTCTTGTAACTGTGACCCCTCTGTACAACATTTTCACAATAAAAAACGTACAAAAATAAAACAATGAAGTGCTCAGAGAAGCACTTTGTGTGTAAGGGAAGGATGTCTGAATACCTGCACAAAATTCTACACTGCTTTTGTTAAAATGTTCAGTATGGAACTGAATAAACATAACTGCTTCCATTAAAAAATATTAAGCCACTGTCTTGGAACTAGGGCCAGTATTTCTGCCATTGCTGGGATTTGATCTCCCGGTCCAGGTAACTCTTTTGTACCATGGGTGAAGCTGAAGATCTCTGTCCTTGAGGAAAAGAAATTCAGGCTAGACTTCCCAGGGTCTGAATGAAGGCCCTGCAGTGTAAAAAATGAGCCTGTACCTCCATGTCCTTGTGTATGTATGGATGTATCCCTATAGGTGAGCTCTAGAGTAGCTATGATGAATGGCACCAAACTAGGAAATTTGTTTTCAATACAATGATTTCAGAGCACAGAGAGTGTTTTCAAGACAGTGCATGTTCCAGGGATCCCCTCACTGTTCCCAGTGTAGCCTGAGGGTTTCTCTGCATCCCAGGCCTGCTGGAAGAAGTCTCTTTCGTTGTCTGAACAGGCAGACAAAAGGCCACACTCCTGTACAGCTGTGTAACAAACATCTCCATCAGGGTCCATTAGTGTGAATGAGTGTAGGTGGACTCTGAAGGTCAGGACAAAAAGGCCTCTTTTACCCCAAGCTATCCCTCTCCCCAGTGCTCTGTTTTGACAGGAAGCCCTCATTTGTGCCACCGCCCGGGGCAGACCAAGTTCCCTGCACTTATCCTGCCTTTGTGAGACTATATTCTGGTGTTCAGATACAGTGCTCAATATAATTCAGGAGTCCTTCTGACAGACAACTAGAGCAGGGAACCTAATGAAATGTTTCATCATGGGCGATGATAGGCCTATGACACCTCTCCTAGGTTTCTGGAAGCTTGGGAAATCCAAGCACATATCTGATATCCCATTGCTTCCTGTCATCTGGGGATGGTGAAGCTCATTAGGTTTTGGAAACTTTGACCTCTCCTAGTTGGTCCCTGGGTGGTTAGGTGTTGGGGTTGAACACAGGCCTTAAGGTGCTGACCATGAGCTCAGTGCAGAAGCCCAGTGCTTTACCATTTTGTGTCACAGCTTCACTTCTGGTCTATGTGTGTGTATTTGTGTGTGTGTGTGTGTGTGTGTGTGTGTGTGTGCATACACCAGTCCTTGGCTTGAACTCAGGACCTGAGCACTGTTCCCAGTTTCTCTTGTACAAGAATAGCCCTCTTCCAATTGAGCCACAGAGCCACCTCAGGCTTTTGTAGTGATGTGGTCCTGAGAAATCAAGCCCAGGGTTTCATAGATGCTAAGCACTCTACTCCTAAGGCATATTCTCAGCCCTCTACTTCAGGTTTGTTAGTTTGTTTCTTTTCTGTTGTCGGATGTAGGAGCTCAAGTCTGGGGCTGAGTGCTGTCCCTGCACTAATCAGCTCAAGTCTTGTGCTCTCCCACTTGAGCCACAGAGTCACTTCAGGTTTTCTGGTGGTCCATTGGAGCTAAGTGTCATGACTTTCCTGCCGAGGAGAGCTTTGATCCATGATCCTCAGATCTCATCCTCCTGAGTAGCTAGGATGACAAGCATGAGTCACAAGCACCCAGCTTCCACTTCAGGTTTCTTAGTGGTGAATTGGAGATAAGTCTCATGGGACCTTTTGTGTCTGGGATAGTTTGGCACCCAGATCCTCAGATCTCAGCTTCCCAAGAAGGCAGGATGACAGACCTGAGCTATAGACCCCTAGGCCGTGGCTCTGTTGCAAGGGGGTCCTTGGCTCCACGTGGTGGAGTGCTAGCCGGGAGCCCATGAGGTAAGGGTCAGTGTCTAGGCCACCAGTTCAAGGTTCATGACTGAGAATAAACAAAACAACTGTCTGCAAGAGACAACTCACTATTCTTCACTAATACATGATTTTGTCCCTGCCATGGGGACATATCTGAGCCTCAGTATTCTTGTCTGCATAATCATCTCAGTTGTGGAACTCTTTCAAGGACCAGATGAAAGAATGTACCCTGTGAAGGACACAGCACATGGCTCTCTTTGAAGGACTCAGCACACAGCATCCTTTGAAAGACTCAACACACAGCACCCAATGCAGGACTTAGCACACTGCACCCTGTGAAGGACTCAGCACATAGCACCCTGTGCAAGACTCAGCACAGAGCACCCTATGAAGGACTCAGCACATAGCTCTCTTCCACAAGCTGTCATTAGAATTCGGGTGCTTTCATCAGTATCACCATTCTTAGAGGAACATTTCACAAATCACACAAGTTCACATCTAAAGGTTTAATTTGGGTGTTTTATTTAGGGGAAAGGTTACACATGTGGCTTGAGCTCAAAACTCATAACATTTGCTCAAGGCTAGAGCTCTACCACTTGGAGCCACATTTCCAAGAGTCTCACAGACTTCCTGCCAGGGCTGGGTTTTAAAGCCACCACGCAGCCAGGATGATGTGGGTAAGCCAGCAGCATTTGGTTCCACGGCACTGGGTTGCAGTGGTTTACATCTGCCTAAGTCAGGTTAGGTGGCAGCTATCAGCACCAGACTCCTAAATTGCTCTGTGATGAGGTATTTGACGTCCTTCCTTCTATAGTTGCAGTTAGATCACTCTACTTTGTTTTGGCAGCAGTCCTGGGGCTTGAGTAAAGGCTTCAACAATGTCCCTAAATGTTTGTGCTCAAGGCTAGCACTCAATTGACTGAAAGACAGCAGAACTTCTGGTTTTTCTGTTTATGTGGCACTGAGGAATCCAACCCAGGGCTTGGTGCTTACTAGGTGAGCACTCAACTACCGAGCCCCAGGAGTGAATGAGGTATAAGTAGATAGATTGCTGTATATAAATATTATATACACAAAAAGAGAGTTGTCTGTTTATTATGAACTTATAGATAAAAATATCAATTATTAAGTATTAAATTATGTCTCCATTTAATGATGTGTCCCAGTTAACAATTAATAAAGCATTAATTAATAGTCAATATCCTGTTCTTGTTGATCATGGATGTGCATACATCCACACATATAATTATGTATTTTCTAGATTGAGACAGAAGTCTACATTTTATTAAATTATGCATAATACCAATTATTAGGTATTTAATTATGTCCCCATGCAATTTTTATTCTGCTAGTGCTTAATAAAATATTAATTAAACTTAATCCATGTCCTATAATTATTGCATCTACTTTTATCCTAGAATGATTCACTACTAATTCAATCTAGTTATCATTGATTGTGGTGACAATTATTCCACCTATGACATTTATTACACTTATGACATCTTATTACATAGCACAATCGAATTATACATCCTGCCTAACACCAAGCACATTCAAAGAAAAGGAAATCGTGTGTCACGTGTGGCTTCCCACTCCACGATTACATTTTTGGCAGTGCTGGGATCTAAACTCAGGGTCTAGCAGGCTCAGTTCATGAATAGGTGTCTGCCAACACAGTAGCCTCTACCCCATTCACCTGCCAGGCAGTTCCCAGGCCCTGAGATCGTGCTTCATATGTTGACTCCATATGGGGCTTAGTGTAGTTATTCATTTTATTGTTTCTTTTATTCATTTATTTGCCATTTATTTTATTGACTGTTCTTACACATGGAATATTTATTACATTTATTATATAGGATAGATTTGCCTATGTATGAAACTTTACACCTGACACCCTGGACACACAGGAAAACCTGTGTCACTATGGGCTTCTTATTCCATGATTCAATTTTTGTGAGTGCTGGCACCTGAACTCACACCCTACAAGGACCAATTCATGAATAGGTGAGTGTCAGCACGCCAGCCTGGGGCATATGGAGCTGACAAGCAGTTCCCAGCACTTGAGATCGAGCCCCAGAGGTTGACAAAATAAGAACAGATTGACATGCAGATGGTAGTGCACAAATAAATATACATCTTTATAGAGTGCCAGAGATGTCTATACATTATTCAGTTATATATGCTACATCCTCCCAATTCATGGGTATTTATTATGCTTCCATATAATTAATATTATTGTTTTCATCCTTAATAAATTATCAATTAAATCAACCACTGGTCCCAAACTATTGCGTCTATGTAATTAATAGTATTCTTTTAATGTTTCAAAAATATTCATTAACATCCATCGGCATCCTAAAGTCACTCTGTCTAATTTTATAGTATCATTCAGGAACAACTAATTCAACCTTCACTTTCAGAACCTTCCATCAGTATTCCTATGAATAGGAACGACACTCTTAGGATCTCCCGCCATTGGTCAGGACCAGGCTTCGAATACAGGTACTATGTTTTCAAGTTGGCCTATGGCTTCCCTGGTAGCCCGCCAGCCTTCAGCAATGCCAGGTTACCGACACTTTTCAGCTGTGTCATTCAGACCCAGGATGGTCACCTTGCAAAGAAAACAAATGTAAAACAGGCAGCCATCTGCAAGTACCCGGGTTTTATTTTTTTTTTCCTGTGTTGTTTTATTTATTTATCTTTCCTGTCAGCCTTTGGGTCCCAGGAACCCAGGTTCAGCTGTGGGTCCCGTGGCTGCACCCAGCCTAGAGTGACTGCAGCTGAGGCAAAGTTCAAGCCCTGTTCCTGACAAAATAAAAATAAATGAATAAATAAATATATAGATAAATACATTAAAAATATTATAAAAATTATGAAGCTCCTTGACTTGGAATTCATGATGTTTTTCTCTGCCAGGCCTGGGATTTGAACTCAGGGACTAGGTACTTCCTATCACTGTGGGAGAAGGGGAAGTTCACTGTGCTGGTAGACAAGAAAATCAGTCCTGTTCCCAAGGACTGAATTCAAGTCACAGGACTTGCAAAAGTAATATTTGTATACATTTTAAATACAGGATTCATATTTACATATATGTTTACTGCAATTGCAGTTAGTGTGGTTATTCATTTATTCTGTGCTTTATTTATTTCTTATGTATTTTAGTGAGCATGATTATACATATGACATTTTTTATATCCTATTACATAGGACACAGATTTTTCTATGTATTATACATCATTCCTGAGACCCAGGACTTTCACCAATAAGGAAAACTAGTGGGACAAATGGCTTCTTCCAACAGGATTAAGTTTTTGGCAGGTCTGTGATTTGAACTCCGGCCCTAGAAGGTCCATTTCATGAATGGGTCAATGTGAGCACACCAGTCTGATTCAGATGAAGTTGTTGGGCAAATTTGAGGACCTGAGATCAAGCTCTAGAAGTGGCCAATACATAAAAAGATAGATGTGCAGATTTCAGTGTGTGTGTATTTACATATGTATATGCATCGACAAGTAAATGTATATAGAGAGACACAGACATTTATGTCGAATCTAGTGTATAAGTCTATATAAAAGGATGTTTATATTTTATTTTTATATATTCTATTACTACCATTTATTTTGTCTAAAACTATGTCTCCATTAATTAATCACGGTAGAAGACTTTATGAGGTATTAATTAAATTAATCGATGACCTATATTTATTGTGTACAATCTTAGGCTAGAAAGACTAGCTAATTAATAATTCAATTAGTACATGCTACACATTCTATTAGTGTTCCTATAGATAGGAGCTAGTTTCCTATGATCTTCAGCCGTGTGTAGGTGGCATTCCCATGATTGAACTCAAGGCCTAGGTGTCTGGGTTGGGTTTCAGGCTTAACTGACAGTCCGCCAACCTTCGGCCATGCAAGGTCACTACAATTTTCAAGCCAGGTCATTGGGACCCAGGATGGTCACAGTGCAAAGGAAACAAAGGTAAAATGGTAGTGTAAAACTTCCTGGTTTATTCCTCCTCCATTTTTGTTGGTTTGATGATTATTTTGCCAGTGCTGGGTGTTGAACTCGGTTCCTAGGATCCCTGGATTATCTGCGGGTGTAAAAGCTAGGCCTAGGCTAATCATGGTTAAAGACACATGAAAGTGCTTCCTTGAGCATAAGGAGCTCAGGGACAATGTCTAGGCTCACAGTTCAAGCCTCAGGACCTGCCACAAAAGAAGAGCCCGTAACTCCATGTGTCTGTGTATGTATGCATGTATTTCTATTGGTGAACATCCAGAGTCGCTATGAAGAAAGGCACACAGCTAGGAAATTTGCTTTGAATAGAATGATTTCATAGCACAGAGAGTGCTTTCAAGACAGTGCTGTTCCGGGGCTCCCCTCACTGTTCCCAGTGTAGCCTGAGGGTTTCTCCACACACCAGGCTGCTGGAGGAAGTCGGCTTGATTGTTGGAACAGGCAGTTACACTGCTGTACAGCTGTGTAATGAACGATTCATCCAGGGCAATTAGTGAGGAGGAGAGTGGGTGGGCTCTAAAGGCCAGGAGAAAAAGGTCTCTCTGTACCCCAAGCTATCTCTCTACCCAGTACTCTGTTTTGACAGGAAGCCTTCCTTTGTGCCACCTCCCTTGGCAGGCCAAGTTCCCTGCACTCATCCTGTCTTTGTTACACTATATTCCAGTGTTGAAAAAAACTGCTGCAATTAATTCAGAAGTCATTCTGGCAGATAACTAGGGAGCTGAACCTCATGAAATGATTCCTAATTGGCAACGGTGCCTCCCTAGGTTACCTGAAGCTTGCTAACTCTAAGCACTTTTGCAAAATAATAATGCTTTCTGTCATATAGGGCTGGTGAAGTTCATCAGGTTTTGAAACCTTTGACTTCTCTTCATTGGAGCTTGGGTGGCTAGGTTTTGGGGTTGGACACAGGGCCAGGGTGATGACCATGAGCTCAGAGCAGAAGATCTTTGCTTTACTGTTTGGTGTCCCAGTTTCACTTCTTGTATCTGTGTGTGTGTGTGTGTGTGTGTGTGTGTGTGTGTGCGTACATCAGTCCTGGAGCTTGAACTCAGGACCTGAGCACTTTACCTGAATTTGTCCTGTACAAGGATAACACATTACCACTTGAGCCACACAGCCACTTCAGGCTTTTTTTTCTAGGGATATGGTACTGAGGATTGAAATCCAGGATTTCATACATGCAAAGCACTCTACCCCTAAGACACTTTCCCAGCATTTCACTTCAGGTTTATTTCTTTCTTGTCTTCTACGTTGGAGGAGTTGAAGTGTGGGCCTGGGTAATGTCTCTGAGCTCTTCAGTTCAAGTCGAGAGCTCTACCACTTGAGCTACAGTGCCCCTTCAGGCTTTCTGAAGGGGTTCATTGGAGATAACCATCTCAAGGAATCTCCTGCCCAGGCTGATTCTGGACCATGATCCTTAGCTCTCAGCCTCCTGAGTAGCTAGTGTGACAGATATGAGTCACCAGCACCCAGCTTCCCCTTCAAGTTTCTAAGTGGTGAATAGGAGATAATAGTCTCATGGGATCTTTTGTGTCTAGGCTAGTTTAGAATCCAGATCCTCAGCTTCCTGAGTAGGCAGGATGACAGACCTCAGCTAGAGACGCCTGAACCATGACACTTTGCTGCAAGGGGTCCTTGGATCTGCTTGGTAGAGCGCTAGCCATCAGCTCAAGAGGAAAATCAGTGCATAGGGTCTGAGTTCAAGGTTCATGATGGAGAAAACTAAACCAAAACCAAAACAATTGTCTGCAGGAGACCACTCATTAGACTTCAGTACATACATAAATTTGGCCCTGCCTTGGGGACATATCTGAGCCTCAATTTTCTCATCTGTACAATCATCTTACTTGTGGGGCTCTTACAAGGAACAGATGAAAGAATGCACTCTGTGAAGGACTCAGTACACCTGACCTCGTGAAGGACTCATCACATAGCTGTATCCCACATGCTGTCCTTAGAATGAGGGCGCTTTCATCAGTATCACTATCATTCAGAAACATGTCACAAACCACATAGTTCACATCTAATGATTTAGAGGGCTGGGTATTTGCTGGGGGTGGAGGTTGGGGATTCAGCCACAGGAATTGCACTAAAAGTTTGGGGGTACTGTCCCAAGATCTTTAGCTCAAGGCTAGAGCTCTACCACTTTGAGCCACAGCTCAGAGGTTCGCAGACTTCCTGCCAGGGTTGGGCTTTAAACACACCAGTATCAGATCTCAGCCCCTGAGCATCTTGGATGACAGGGCCAGCGAGCCAGCAGCATCTGGTTCCATGGAGCTGGGTTGCTACGGTTTCCCTCTGGCTAAGTCAGCTTAGATGGCAGTTGTCAGTACCAGATTCCCGGCTCACTCTGTGATGAGGTATTTGCAGTCCTATCCTTATATTGTGGGCATTGGAACACTCTATCTTTTGGTTTGGTGCCAGGCCTGGGTCTTGAGTAAGGGTCTAGACACAGTCCATAAGCTTTTATGCTCAAAGCTAGTGCACAACTGCTTGAGTGACAGCACGACCTCCTGATTTTTCTGTGTACATGGTAGTGAGGAAAGGAACCCAGGGCTTTGTACATACTAGGCGAGCACTCTACCACTGAGCCCCAGGAATGACAAGCGTATAAATAGATAAATGTGCAGATAGATAGATAGATAGATAGATAGATGTAGCTGTATAAAAAAAGAGAGAGATATCTGTATACTATGAAATTGCATACACTATATTACTACCAATTATGGGCAACTAAATTACTCTTTCCTTTTTTAAGTATCATGATTGAATACATAATATTGTATTAATTGAAAATTAGTCAATGTAGTATAATTGTTATGTATAATTTTATAATATAATCATACACCAACATCTAATTTAACTGTTACTTTTATAATATTCCATTTGTACGGATGTATATCAGAATGTGTTTCTTAGAATCTCCTGTCATTCACTAGTTGCAGTCCCGGGATTCGATCTCCAGGCCAAAGTTGTCAATTTCGGCTATGGCTTCCCTGATAGGCCGTCTGAAGCTCAGCAATGCAAGGTCATGTATATTTTCTGTGCCTTGTCATTTAGACCCAGGATGTTCACAACGAAAAGGGGAAAACAAAAGGAAAACCACCTTCTTGAACTTCTCGGGTTTTTTTGTTTTTGTTTTTTTTTTGGTTCTGGTGTGGGGCCTGAACTCTGGGCCTGGGCGCTGTCCCTCAGCTGTTCAGCTCAAGGGTAGCGCTCTACCACTTGAGCCACACTGTCACTTCTGGCTTTTTTCTTTTTGCTTATATGGTGCTGAGGAATCGAACCCAGGGCCTCAGGCTTGCAAGGCAAGTGCTCTACACTGAGCCACCTTCCCAGCCACGGACTTCTCAGTTTTATCCTTCTCCTTTTTTTTTTTTGCCAGTCTCGAGATTTGAACTCAGGTTCTAGGATCCCAGGGACAGCTGTCACATAGTTGCCAAGACCTAAGTTCAAGTCCATGCTTGGGCCAACTAATAATAATAATAATAATAATAATAATAATGTCTTGGCTTGGAATTTGCACCATTATTCTGGCTGGCCTGGGATTTCAACTCATGGTCTGGGTAAATCTGTGGCACGGTGGGTGAAGGAGAAAGCTCACCATCCTTGAAGATAAGAAAATCAGACCAGTTCCCAGGGCCTGAATTGAAGCCCCAGCACTAGAAAAAGTAATATTCATATATGAGATCTATTTACATACATGGTTTTATTGTGTATGACCTTTATTACCCTTATTTCACTTATAAGATTCTTTCATTACATCATATCACATAGGATATATTTACATATGGATTATACATTGTCTTGAGACCTAGGACTTTTACAGAGAAAGAAAAAAAATGTGGCAAATTTGGCTTCTTATTCCACGAATAAATTTTTGGCCATGCTGGGATTTCAGCTCATGGCCTACAATGTGCCCAATCCATAAATGGTTCACAGTCTTAGCACACAAGCTTCCAGAAACCTGAGCTGCCAGGAAGTCCTGAGGACCTGTAATCAAGCCACAGTAATGCCCAACAGATAGATAGATAGATGTGTAGTTTGATATATATACATACAGAAAGGGAATGTGGGGACATCATTAAATTATATATTATTATCAATTACTACTTATTAAATTATGCCTCCATTAAATGAAGTATCATGGTTGAATACTTATTAAAGCACTAATTAAAAATTAGTCAAGATCCTACCATTAGGGGATACATACCATGGTGCTAGAACGGAAGATATAAATCCAATAATTTTTGTGTGGCATTCTAAACTAGTGTCATGAATTCACTGAATATTTAATTATTACTTTTATAACATTCAATTAGCACTGAGATAAATAGGAGTGAGTTTGCCAGGATGTCCCTCCATTTGTGGGTGGCAGTCCTGGCATTCCAACTCCAGGCCTGGGTAATTTACTTCAAAGGCAAACCATTGGAATGACACCGTGAAGATTTCAGATTGGTATGATGAAAAAAAGAGCAACAAGAAGAAAAGAAAGCCAGGTGTCAATGGCTTCTGCCTGGAATCCTAGCTCCTCAGGAGGCTGAGATGTAGAGATAGCCAATTTGAATTCAGCCGGGGCAGAAGAGTCTGTGACACTCTAATTTCTAAGAGATCACAGGGGAAAACAATCAAACAAACAAAAAACCCTGAGTGGTTGAGCTGTGGCTCAAGTTGCAGAGTGCTACCCTTGAGCAAAAGGAGCTCAGGGACAGGGTCTAGGCTCATAGTTCAACCCCGGACCTGCCAAACAAAAAAAATGGAAGCAGTAACTCCATGTCTCTGTGTATGGATGGACGACTTATGCATGATGGGCACTCAGCATGTTGTCCATGCCCAGCCCCCCAACCAGGGCAAGCTGGGACAGGCCCTCAGATTGTACTAAGTCTAAAATGTCAGCTTCAACAAAGCATCCGTCTCTGCCATTTAAGAAATGAAGCTCTGAGGGCTTTGCTGGTGGGCTGATGTGTGCAACGGTTGCCCTATGTTCTGCCTGAGGTATCCCATCGGAAGACCGAGCAGCCAGCCACTGCCTCCAGGGAGACCACAGTTCCTAGGCTGTAGGAGTTGTCAAAGCTTCTGGCTCCATATTCTCTATCCCTCTGTATCATGTCCTGGTGGCCATCACTTATTCATCATTCCTCATTGTGGAGTCTCAAGCTGGTCCTAAATCTTGGCAAAGATATGCAATTTCTACACTGAAAGCGGTAAGGCAATAAATACCACCCTCATACCTCCTGTCACAAGTGAGCCTTGGGCTGTCAAAGTGTCTTACTGGTAGAGTGCTTACCTAGCCTGTAGCAAGCCCTTGGTTTGGGTACTTTTTCTGTTTCAGTTCCACAGAAACAGAAAAACCCAGAAGGCACACTGGGACTTAAGTGATAGAGTGCTAGCCTTGAGCAAAAGCAGCTGAGGAACATGTGCAGACCCTTAGTTCAAGCCCCAAGACTGGCAAAAAAGAAAAAAAGAACTGAGCGTGGTGAGACATATTCCTCTGGGACTCACAGGAGGCCAGAGGTTAGAGGTAAGAAGGTAGAGGCCAGGTGCTGGTGGCCCACCCCTATAATCTTAGCTACTCAGGAGACTGAGATCTGAGGATCACAATTACAAGCAGGAAAGTCTGTATGAGACACTTTTCTCCAATTAAACACCCAGAAAGCCAGAAGTTGAGCTGTGGTTCAAGTAGTAGAATGCTAGCCTTGAGCACAAAAGCTCAAGGATAGTGTCCAGGCCATAAATTCAAACCTCAGAACTGGGCTCATACACACACCAATCCCACTCACGCACAAACACAAACACACACACAAACACACACACAGACACCAAGATCAGAGCATTTGCCATTAAGCCTGAACAAGTTCCATCTCTAGAAACTCGCTTCAAAAAAAAGACAGAGAAGAGAAGGAAAGATTTGCTCCAGGAGGTGCTAATAACCAGTGCCAAAATTTCACAGGAGTTCTAAGATGTGGAACAGAACAGAGAGCATCAGAGGCAGAAGGGACAGCATAGGCAAAGGTCCTGAAGTGTGCTGTAGAGCTGTAGGTGTGCTCTAGGTGGTGTGGGTGGTGTGGTCTGGGGCTTCAGACAAGTCTGGCAGGACACTCAAGGCTAGGTAAAAGTTTGTACTTCAGTCACAGATAGGACAGAGGGTGGGGGTCCCACAATGGGGCCCAGAGGAAAATTAGCTTGGCTTTTCACCAAGGACCCCAGTCATTTCCGGTGCCTGGAAGCTTATTTTTCACAACTCATGATCCACAGGCCGCCTTCACGTGGAGAAGTCAGGGCAAACACAGGCTTATTAAAAGCTTCTAGCCCAATGCCAGCAGTGGCTCAACACCTCTAAATCCTAGCTACTCAGGAGACTGAGATCAGAGGTCGTGGGACAAAGCCAACACAAGGGAGGAAAGTTGGAATCTTGCTGATGATCTAACAAAAGCCAGAAATAGAGCTGTGGCTCAAGAAGTAGAGTGCCAGCCTTGAGGGCAAAAGTCAAGAGACCAGAAGCCCAAACCCTGAGTTCAAGCTCCAGTACTGGCACAGAAAACTAAAAGAAAGCTTTCAGGAGCTCCCCAGTGCACTGTGGTGAAAGGCCAGATCAGCCATGTGCCGGTGGTTCACGCCTGTCCTAAATAGCTCCTAAGGAGGGTGAGATCTGAGGATCACTAGTCAAAGACAACCCGAGCAGAAATGTCCGGGAGACTCTGGTCTCAAAGGAACCTCGAGGAAACCAGAAGTGGTGCTGTGGCTCAAGTGGTAAGCCAAAGAGCTGAGGGACAGTGCCCAGGCACAGAGTTCAAGCCCCATGACCAACACCTGGCCTGCATGGACCTCACTGTGTGGCTCTAGGCAGAGTACTTTCCAGTGGGTCCCTGAGGATCTCCCAATGTCTAGGTGGCCTACAATTCTTGAGAACAGCCTCTTTGGAGGCCTTTGCGTACTGACCAGGCCTCTGTATCAGACAAGGGTCGCGCCTTGGGGTATAGAGGTCATCGGTCAGGTCATCAGAATAGCATCTTTCATGGGTGCAGTGAGCATCTGAGCAGTAAACCGACATCTCAGACCATGGTTCTGGGCCAGGAGGGGCAGGAGCTGAAAGATGGGACCACAGGTAACGCCCACACAGGTTTCACAAGAGTGTAAATATGTTAGGTACACTGTGGGTAGGTGCTGAGTTGGGATCATGAAAGTCTTGTAGGCTCAGGAATCCACAGCCAGCTGGCTCTGCTGCTTGTACCAGTTTCTATGCCTGGACTCCCAGGCCTCAGAGGCCTGCATTCCTTACAAGTGCTTGGGGGCAGATGAAGGTCCAGAATCGTGGGCCAACTACAAAGGACCATTCATAGTGTCATTCTCTTGGTCCTGTGACCCTGTGCTCCGATGGAGGAGCAGGTTCCATGGAACTTACTGCAATGGCCCAGACCCCTCGGCCCAAGAAAGAGTTAGAGAAAAACCACCTGATCTGCCTGGAGAGTTTACTGTGACTATGCCTCAGGATTGTCCCCAGTTCTAGCTCAGCTCATCATTACCACCTTCTTCAGTGTGTGTGTGTGCATGTGTGTGAGTGTCTGTCTGTATCTGTGTATTTGTGTGTCTGTGCACTGGCGCGTGAGTGCGCATGAATCTTGGTAGTACATTTTGAAATCAGGGCCCCGGCTCTGTCCCTGAGTTTTTTCATTCAGGACTAGCACTCTACCACTTGAACTTTTCTTCCAGTTTTCAGATGATTATTTGCAGAACAGGGTCTCACAGACTTTTCTAGCTAGACTGCCTCTGAATGGCAATCCTCCCATCTCAGCCTCCTGAGGAGCTAAGAATAAGAGAGAATGAGCTATTAGCATCTATCTGGCCACACTTTCCTTCTTGGTTAAAACAGAGGACCTCCCTTGCAGCCAAGCACTCATCTACTGCTACTCCTCCTACCCCAGGCTTCAGAAGAAACATACCCTCCCCTGAGGACAAAGAAATGGGATCAGGTTTGAGCTTTATGTACTCCACACTGTCAGGGGCTGCTGGGAGCTGATGTGGAGGCCAGAAACGTAGGCCAGAGCAAGTAGACAGCTGTTAGAACAAAAGAGCATGTGAAAAGACATCCTTACAACTTGGTGTCAGTGCCTCATGCCTATAATCCTAGCTACTCAAGGCTGATACCTGAGGATTAATCAAGATTCAAAGCTAGCCTGGGCAAAGTCTTCTTTCCAATGAGTCACTAAAATGCTGGGAAGCAGAGCTAGCCTAGTTCAGGTGGTACAACACCAACTTTGTGAAAAAAAGCTAAAGGATACCACCTAGGCTCTGAGTTCAAACCCCGGTAAACACACACACACACACACACACACACACACACACACACAACACACACACACACACACACACACACACACACAGGCATGCATGCACCCACTAACATCCTTAGCAGGTGCCAATGGCTCATACCAGCAATGCCAGCTACTCAAGAGCTTGAGCTGTTAAGACAGCAGCTTGAAGCCAGCCCATGCAGGAAAGTCTGTGAGATTCTTCTCTCCACTAAACTACTAAAAAAGGTGAAAGGTGAGCTCTGATTCAAATGGTAGTGTTAGCTCAGGGACAGTGCCTAGGCCACGAGTTGCAGCTCTGAGATTTTTGTTGTTGTTGTTGTTTCTAATAGACATCCTTTGCCATCCCTACCCACACAGGCCATAAATCCAGATTTTGGTCATCCTAGATCTCACTTCCACCTCTGCCACTTCCAAAGTACTGCCTCAAGTGGCCGGTGTGTAGCCAGCACTGGGTTAAGAAGTGAACTTACACAACAGGGACATAGCTAGGTCAAGACTAATGCTCCAGAACATTGAGGTACTGACCATACCAGTCTCTCATCCCTCAGTTCCCTGGCCCTGATATCTAAAGTCTGTGCTTCTGTATTCTAGGCATCTGCAACTGTCTAGAAGGACCTGAGAGGCACATCTGTGGCCACAAGTTAGACTTGCCTGCGATAAGGTATATTGACATTTCCTAGGTACCAACAGATACTTCCAAGCCACCTTGGCCTCACCTCCCATGTAGCCTCAGATCCTCCTTGCTCGGGCGGCCTTCAGTCAGTGATCAAGCTCAAGTTGGCCAAAGCAACTGGCAACCACCCTTCCCCCACTCCACTGCCAGCCTGATGGGAGGGATGTGCAGCCAGAAACCCAGCTGAGGAAAAGAACAGGACATTGCATGACTGAGCCCCACCCCTCCAGAAGCAGGGGAGAACCTATGCCAGCTGGCCCTGCTGACCAGAATCCGCTGGAGGCAGCCAAAGATATGGACAACCCGACTGGGCCTCAAAGAAAAGCTAGAATATGGAGGTCTCTGGCAATTTAGGACTCATTGTAGACCCTGATAAGGGGCTAAAGGCAAGGTTGCCTTGGAGGAGGTGCACCATCCGAGGTAGGAAGAGGCAGACAGGCGCCCAGACACAAAGAAAGATGAGAAAACACACACACACACACACACACACACACACACACACACACACACACACACACATACACACAAGTATCTTAAGGCCTCAGTTGGCCCTGAGCAATGGAACATCCCAATCCCCGAGAAGATAGCACTACCATTCTCAGACCAACTGTATAAAAAAATCAGAGACTCTGACACGTCTGGAATGGTTCATAACACAGCATGGCATCTCCTACTATACACACCACTATGCAGAAAACTCAGCTACCTTTTTTTTTCGTTGTCGGTCATGGGGTTTGAACTTTGGGCATGGGCACAGTCCCACAGCTCTTCAGCTGAAGGTGCATGCTCTACAACTGGAACCAAAGCATCACTTCCGGTTTTCTGGTGGTTCACTGGAGACAAAGAATCACAGACTTTCGTTCCTAAGCTGGCTTTGATATGCGAACTTCAGATCTCAGCCTCCTGAGTAGCTATGATGACAGTTGTGAGTCACTGGCAGCACCCTGCTTCAGCCACCCTCTTACATCCAGAGGAAACCCAACTTGTCAGGCTATGAACCACACGCAACCCTTCCCTTCAGACTTTGACACCAGCATCCAAAACCATTCCTCCATGCATGGAGAGAATATAATTGACACTACCCTCCAAACCCCTGCTCCCCTTTGCCCACTCCCTGCCTAATACAGGCTATGCCCTCTGGACTTCTTGGTAAGGCAACACGCACCCCGCTGTCACTTCACAATGGGGCAAACATGGAGAGTTCTTAGAAATGTCTGTACACTGAGGCCAGCACCTGGTCTTCCTACCCCAGCATCCCCACTCCTTCACCATCTCTTCCAAGCAAGGGTGTCTTTATTTCTTGGGTTTATTTTTGGTTGAAAGGCTTGAACTCAGGGCTTGGGTACTGTCCCTGATGATGATTTTTGCTCAATGCCAGTGTTCTACCATTTGAGCTACGGTGTGACTTCCTGTTGGAGATTGAAGATGGGACTCTCATGGGACTTTCCTGCCTCGGCTGGGAAAAAAGATACTCTGGATCTCAGCCTGAGTAGCCAAGATGACAGGCATGAGCCACCAGTGCACAGATTATGGTATCTCATTCTTTAGAATTTCCACCAAGTGCTCCTGTGGACACTATCACCTAGACACTCCTGTACCTCCCTCAGGGACAACAAAGGGAGTCTCAGAATCTGGGTAGGGACATGGGCATTAAAGAGCCCCCTCCAAATCACTTCCCCTCTCTAAGCTCCCAGCTGACTCCTCTTGATGGCCTGGTCGTCCGGAGCAGATCAGACCAACTAGGATTTCTGGATCTTGCCCCGTATCCCCTCGCCCCACCAAACTGAGGATTTCTGGGTCCAGCTGCTCCATGTCCCAGTAGAAGATGTTGGAAGGGTTTCTGATAACTGGGTCCAGGGGTGTCCAGGACAGAAGGAATGTCCATCTCCCCTCTGTCAAAGAGTCACAAAGCATAGATGGATCTACTAAGAGCTACAGGGCAGATCCATCCACCTGTCACCAAGGTCACTTGAAGTGCTGTTTATGTTGACAGTCCTGGGACTTGACCTCATGACCAGGACGCTGTCCCTGAGCTTCTTGTCTTTAAGGCCAGCGCTTTTCTACCTGATCCCCGGAGCAACTTACAGCTTTTTCTGTGTATGTATGTGGGACCAGAAGAATCATGTGTGCTAAGTGAGCCCACTACTGCTAAGACACAATCCCTACGCTGCATAGCTGTTCTCTGTGACCCCTCAGGCCTGTTGTGGGACAGTCCTGCACATCTGTACCCAGTTTCTCACCAGCAGCCCTGGCTGGAAATGAACTCAACCTGCTATGTTGTCCTTTATTTACAGCATCTTTGCTCTCTGTGTTTCCTGTCATATCCTCCTTGGTAAGCAAGATCCCCTTTCAAGTGCTGCCACTAAGAAACCTGCTCCAATCACCCTGGCAGAGTGGGACCTTCTCCTCTGTGCAGGCTGCCAGCCTTGTCACGCTCTGCCTTCCGGTCGCTGTGAGTTGAGAGTGCATGAAGGGGAAGGCCTGGCTTCCACCACACAATTTCTGAAGGCTCTGACATACCACCCAGGGACTGGTGCTATATCACACTCCGTGAGATGGCACTCAAGGACCAGGCAGTCTCAGAGTAACAAGATGGGGCCATTTCTTTGTATGGGCTTGAACTGAGGATGTGGGAGCTGTCTCTCTGAGTTTTCGTGCTCAAGGCTGGTTCTCTACCACTCGAGCCACAGCTCCACTTCTGGCTTTTTGTTGGTTCCATGGAGAGAAGAGTCTCACCAGCTTTCCATCTTATGGCTGGCTTTGATCTTTGATCCTCAGATATCTACTTCCCAAGTAGCCAGGCGGGAGCTGAGCCAGTGGTGATAGTTACCAGAGCCTTTCTTTTGAGCTTCTGTTTATCTCGTGTCAACTAACATACACTACATAAAACAGTCAGTTACAGGGGATCAAGTTTCTCTCTTAGGTTAGTTAATCCACGGAGATAAAGTGTCTTTGGGAAAGGCTAGTTTGAGTTGACTTAGATGAGTGTGTGTGTTTGTGTGTGTGAGTGTGTGTGTGTGTGATAGACAGGGGCAGAGACAGAGACAGAGAGAGAGAATGACTTTCAGGGATATCTACCCCTATCTCTGTGGTACCTCATCCTCCCAATGGTGAGTACATCCAGGATCCCCACCCCAAGAAAGGTGGGTAGGGGAGGGTATGTAAGGACATATCGAGTGGGATGATCTGAATTCTATCCTGCAACTGAAGCCTGGAGAGATAATGGAGAGAAGGAGAGGTTTAGAGGAACAATCAGGGAAGCCCTTTACCTATGGCTACAAGTACCAGAAAGAACACCAAATCCATCCTTTTTGGTAGTAAGATAAAAGGTGCCAACCATTTATTTCATTATTTTTTTTGTGAGTCCTAGGGCTTGGATTGAGGGGCTCGGTGTCGTCCTTGAGCTTCTTTTACTCAAGGCTGAGGCTCTACCATATGAGCCACAGTACCCCATCTGGCTTTTTTCTAGAAGCGGGGCAGGTGGTTTGTGGGAGATAAGAATCTCACAGTCTCTCCTGGTGGGCTGAGTCACGACTTTCAGACATCAGCCTCCAGAATAGCCAGGATAATGGGTGGGAGAGCCACTGGCACCTGACCACTCACTACCATCTATTCTTAATCCCCTATGGCCACTGCCGGGAAACCCGTATTGCACTCCCCTTGTCATGAGTGGGAAGCAGACATGGATGGGTTTGATACTTCCAACAGCCTACCTACCTTTGAACATCGTTCTAGATCAATCTGATGACAGCTTCCTCCTTATCCACAGCAATGACTTGACTCTGTCACAAGATCAAATGTCCCCCAAGAGGTGTCAGGTCTGGGGTCTTTCTTCTGCACACCGCCCCTCCTCCCTGAAACGACATACCACAGCAAAGTGTAGTAGAAATGGAATGAATATATTTTCTTGTAACCAGGGTCTGGCCAGTTAAGTAGCTGTGAAGATCAGAGGCCTGGGATCTAGCTGGGTGTGGGGAAAATGAGATGCCTCCTTGTCCACTCTCCTTTAACTGTCTTAGCAGAGTGGGGAAGGACTCATGGGATAGAGAGACAATGAAAAACCATCAGGGTCTAGCCCAGACACAGAGGGGCTTACCTCAGGGAGCTAGTTCAACAGGCTTAGCTAGACAGCTTCTGACCCAGAGCCCACATCCAGAATGGGAGGGCAACCTTGGGTCCCAGCCACATGGGGATGCTGGGCCACTTCCTCCAGCACCCATTTAAACAGTTCCTGTGAGAGAGAGAAAGGGAGAGAGAGAGAGAGAGACAGAGAGAGACAGAGAGACAGAGACAGAGAGAAGGAGGGTGAAGGAGAGGGAGACAGAGAGAGAGAGAGAGTCAGAATTACACTTTAGGTGGGTGTATGTGGCACAGGACTATAATTTGAACTACACAGGAGGCTGAGATACAAAGATATTGGTTCATAGTCAGCCTAGGCAGGAACATTTGTGACACTTATCTCCAAAGATCCACCAGAAATCCGGAAGTGGTACTGTGGCTCAAGTGGTAGAGCACTAGCCTTGAGCTAAGGAAATTGTGGACAGCACTCAGGCCCAGAGTTCAAGCCCCACCACTGACAAGAAGTGGACTTCCGACCACAAGTAGTGGACAGAATAGGACCCATCGTCCTAGGAACCATGGAAGGGAAGTTAGCCCGAACTTCCTATCTGCTGGGGGTGATAAGTATTCACCCGGCTGATCCGTGCTGTGTTTTCAACAGCTGCAAAACTGAACACAGTGAATTGTCCCTTTCCTCATTGGGATAGGGTAAGGATCAAAGAGAGACATGTTTTGTTTCATAATCCGATACGTGTCCCATGATAAATAACCAGTCCCATCTGAGGCATTTTTGGGTATATTCCTGTCATATGCTCACAGAATTTCAAAGAACCTTATCTGAAGGCTGCTCCCCCTTTGCCACGCCCTGTTCCAGAGGTCCCCCTGTATTGATCCCTTGTTTCCTTACAACTGTCCCAGGAGGAGACTGAGATCTGATGGTCGAGGCCCAACCCAGAGCTTCATCTGTGGTCAAGAATCGGCTGCCGTGGACTGAGATTGAGACAACCCATCTAAACTTCTGACTGAGCGTGGTGGTACATGTCTAGCATCCCAACTACAGATGACCAGGCATGGTGGTGCACAACTATCACAGGAGGACCGCCATCCAGCTCAGCTTGAGCACATATTGAGTCTCTATCTCAGAAATGCCCAAGACAGAAAGGCTTGGTTCACATGGTAGAAGACCTGACTGGCAAGCCTAAGGCCTTGAGTTCAAACCCTAATATACCAAAAAGAATCAAAGGCAGGATGCCAGAGGATTATGCCTACAATCCTAGCTACTCAAGAGGCTGAGATCTGAAGATCACAGTTCAAGATTTATAATAGGGTTGGCCTCCCCCATCAGACATCATTATGAAAAGAACCAGAGTCTCACCCAAGCCAATATGCTCCATACTAACAGGGCTTGCATCTTTCCTAAGTGCTGGCCACGCTCTCTGTCCCCCAGGGGAGCCACACCCTGTGGGCCCCACCCCTAGGCCCTCCAAAGATCCCCCTGCCAACAACCAGGACCAAGGTAGTAGACAGTTGCAGGGCATACAGATCCCTTGGTCTTATAATTTGACGGTGCTGAGTCCCCATCAAGCATCTCACCCTTCCAGGCCCCCAGACCTCAGCCAGAATGCCCATGTACCATCCTCCCCCCAAAGATAGCAGGCAGAAAATACCAAAAGGGTCCAGTGCTCCTTGTTACAACCCATTTCTACACACACACACGTGTACACACACACACACACACACACACACACACACACACACACACACCACACACAAAGCTGGCAAAAGTGGCTCATGTCTGTCATCCTAGCTACTCAGGAGGCTGATGTCTGAGGATCATGGTTCAAAGCCAGCCCAGCCTCTTATCTACAGGGAACCACCAAATATTCAGAGGTGGAGCTGTGGCTCAAGTGTCAGAATACTAGCTTTGAGAACAGAAGATCAGGTACAGCACTTACGCCATGAGTTCAAAACCCATGTTTTCTACCTCCAAACACACACAGACACAGAGACAGACAGACAGAGAGACAAACACACACACACACACACACACACACACACACACACACACACACACACAGCCAAAGGCTTCAGCAGGCCCTGAGAACAGAACCATGATGTCCATCCATTAGGATCACATCCCACCACGGAGAAGGTGGCACTACAGACCTCAGATCCAAGGTGAACAAAACATTGAACTTCTCTCATATCTGGAATGTCTCATAGCCCAGCATGGCATTTCCTACTGTACACTCTGCTATGCGGAAAAGTTAGCCACACCTTTTATTGTTGTTGGTCATGGGGTTTGACCTCTGGGCCAGGGCACTGTCCCTCAGCTCTTCACCTGAAGGTGACCACTCTCGCACTTGAGCCAAAACACCATTTCCTGTACTCTGGTGGTCCATTGCACATCAAATCTCACAGACTTTTCTGCCCAAGCTGGCTTGGAACTACGGTCTTCACATCTCAACCTTCCAAGTAGTCGTGAGCCACCTGTGGCTTCCTCCTTCAGAAACCTACATATACCCAGAGGAAACCCATCTTATCAGGCAATAAACTTCTTGTAACCCTTCATTTCAGACTTTGTCACCCTGCATCCAAATCCATCCTTCAATGGAGAGAATACAGACACAACAATCCCAACCCTGCACACATTGGCTCACTCCCTGCCTGCCATAGGCCACGTCTTCTTGAAGCTGTGGATTCAAACTGGGGCAAACTTGGAGAATTCTTAGAAATGTCTCTACAGTTGGGCCAGCACCTGGTCACCCAAATACTGAATCCCCACGCCCGGCCACTCCACCCACACCTCCGCCATCCTTTGCAGGCAAAGATGTTTTACTTTTTTTCAGTTGTGAGACTTGAACTCTGGGCCTGTATGCTGTCCCTGAGCTCTTAAGCTCAAGGCCAGCACTCTTAATACTTGAGCCACAGCAACACTTCTGCTTTTCTGGAAGTTTGTTGGAGATAAGTCTCAGCATCTTTTCTGCCTAGGCTGGCTTTGAACCCTGATCCTCAGATCTCAGCTCCTGAGTACCTAGGATGACAGCCATGAGCTACTGGAACCTGGCCAAAGATACTTTTCCCTGCCTTTCCTCCTATCCCCTCAGGAGACTGAGATCTGAGGACTGCAGTTGGATGCCACCATTGGCAGCAAAATCCATGAGAACTCTTTATCTCAAATTAAACACACAAAAAAGTTGGAAGTGGAACTGTGGCTCAAATGCTACAGTGCTAGCTTTGAGGGTCAAAGACAAGGGATAGGACACAGTCCCTAGTCTCAAGCTTTTTCTAGCAAAGACCCACCCGAGAAAGGGAAGCAGGTGGCATAGGAAGCTCGAAGCTCACACATAATACTCAAGCTTCCCACAACAGACCCCATCCTGCTCTGATAGTGTGGATTATATGTTCCACATCATGGCAGACTTAGATAGGACTGACCATGCACCAAGGTAGGATGTTCAAGTACAATCTCATACTGAAGATCCCTTGACCTTATCAAAGACTCAGGATCTCTCACTGTCCTGCCTGGACACTAGGCAGTGAGGTGAGGTCTATTTATCCAACCACAGGATGTGGGAACAAAAGGATTTCTTGACCAAGGGATCCAGACTGTAGGGCTGTAGGTCCCTCTCTCTCAGGAAGGAGAAAAGAGCCAATCCATCCCAGCAATGTTCCTGGGATTTGAGTATCCTCAAAGAAACAACCCTGCCCAGAGCCCAGTGCCTCTGGTTTTCCCACCAACCTCTACCCAAACCAGCCCCACCGTCAGCTGGCCCCCTCTGAATCCCAGATCTGCCATCTAGACTAAAGGCTGAACTAGCAAAGAGACCTACCTCACCATATGCGAATGGCAGTCATGGGATCCTACCACCACCTAGAGGAAGTCTCAGGGGCAACAGGGGTCCTGACTCCCATCCTCATTCCCTGGCTGTACTGTGCCAGTGGCCAGCTTACTTCTGCCTCTGGTGAAGGAATGAACACCAAGGGTATCATCTTCACATTGAGCCCTCAAAAGTTCCAGTTCTCTAGGATGTACTGCTCAGGCATCATTCAGGTGACAACAGCCAAGTGATCACTGGTGAACCCACGGCATGAGGATGTTCAATATCCATGTGACTGGGTCAAAGGCTCTATCACTGCTGGTCTAGGTTGTCAGACAAGGTCATGGGTCCAAGGTCCTGACACACCTGACCTGGGATGGTCCTCCCTCTTCATCTTTCTTATTATCCCTTGCCCTAAACCCTCTTGAGACTCCCTCACCTCAACGCCTCCCTAGCCCTTGGACACTTTCTTCTTATCTGACCAGAAAATAAACTGTGTGGGGTCTAGAGAGATTGAAACTTAGTGACACACCCAAATCCCTCCGGTCTACCCGAGGCTGCTTAATTATGCAGTCAGCAACAACACAGCTCCTGGATGTCATGAAGTTGCTGAGGGGTCAGTGGCTTGGTCCTACATACTGGCTTTAGGCTGTGAAACTTTCCCCACAGAGATTGTGAATGGTTGTCTCCCTTGATCCAGGGAATCCAAACCAAGGCTTGCATGTTCTCCCTTCTTCCTTCCCTTCCTCTTTTTGTCCCTCCGTCCTTTCCTCCTCTCTCTCTTTTCTTTCTCTCTCTCACTGCTGGGACTTGAATTTGGAGCCTGACGGCTGTCCCTGAGCCTTTTTAATCAAGGCCAACAGGCTTGAGCCACTCATCCACTTTTAGGGTTTCAGTTTGGTGGTTAGTTGGGAGATAAGGGTCTTACAGGCTCTCCTGCTTGTCCCTTAAGCCTTGATTCTTCCATCTGAGCCTCCTAAATAGCTAGGATGACAGGTGTGAAGCACCAGCATTCAGCTCAAACCAAGGTTTCTTCATGTACTCTGGAACCAGCACTAGAACCTCTCATTGTCTATGACCCCCCCCCCCCCAGCCTGGCACAGACTGTAAGGGTTTGTTGGATAAATAAATGATCATCTGTCTCTACAATACTACAGAAAAGTCCCATGTGACTCAGGTAAGCATCCTGGGGGAGGGGGAGGTGTCGAAGCCTGATGTAGCTCTCCCACAGTTCTCTGTTGGCCCTCTTCCCACCCTCCTGGTGCCACCGAACTTAACTGTTTTGGCTCTGAGGATGTGAGCCAGGATGTACTCTCTGGCTTCTTGGGGCTCTGGATGCATCTCTTCTCAAAGATCTCTGTCCAGCGGCTGACCAGTTCTTTGGCATTCAATTCCACACTCAGGTATGAATGAGGCTGCAGTAAGCTGACGGCCTGGCTCAAGGAGCCTCCTCTCCTCCCCCTGTGGCCAGACATGACGGTCCACCATATCCGGCCCCCAAGTTTGATGCTGCAGAGAAAGGTTTCTCGAGGCATCCCCGGTCTCTGAATCTTCTAGATTCCAGTGCAGGAGCTGGAAATCATCTCTGCTCACAGCTGGGGATGGCGAGGTCACAAGCTCTGCTCCCCACAACGTCCTCGACTGTGGTGGTCACCCTAGAGAGAGCCAGAAGAGAATCAGCAGCTGCCGGAGAATGGCAGTCAAGGCACAATGTTCATAGCAGCACGTAATTTGTCTTGGATATCTGCCTGTGCCACTTTGAATGTCATTGTTTGAAAGCTGAAATCCTCTGACTAATTTGACCCATAATTCCAGGCATTAGTGGAAATTGCCAGTTGAAAGAAAAAACCCTGGAATAGCTGGCATTTCGTTGGCCCATTTAAACTTAAAGGGTTCCAAAGTCAGTGGGCCCCTTTTCCTTCCATACAGCCCACAGCAGGTTACAGAAACTGGCATTCAGGGAGCCTTAGCTAACTGTCATGTCCCAATACCCAGCAGGCTCCAGCAGAGGGAACACACTGTCTACCACTGCCCAGCTGGGAAGGGCCCAGGCCGGACACAGATTGGAGTCTGCAGGACTCCAGGGAGGACTGCCCACCGGTCCACTGCCCTGGGAGGGAACCCACTCCAACAGTGGGGGCCCAGAGCCCCTTGCACAGATGCTCACGGACACCATCATTGGCCTGGATAAGGTTCCCCTCTCATCCTCAGTCATGGTGAACCATATGCCCTGTCACTCCGTTCCCCACTTCCCAATCCCTCCTAGCTTCACAGCCCCTGCTCTACTCCCCCTATCTCGTTCCCTAATTATGTTTGCCAGACACATTCACAACCCTTGAATTAGCTCCAACGCTATACACCAGAGGAGGCTTTAAGAGTGCGACTGTGGTCACACTCGCCTCACGAGCCTTCTGGCTGAAGACAGAAGGACAGGTGTCCACTCTGGTCTGCGATTCACACAGGCCTCCTAGGGGAGACCCAGCAGGCCCAGAAGCTACTGTGAGCTTCAGAAAAGGGGGAAGAGAGGTGGAAAGAGATGGAAAGGAAAATCTACTGAAAATTTCCTCAAAGAAGCAATGAAACTGTGAAGGAGAAAACAAAAATTGTCCCTGGGCTCGTACTTGGCATTGATGACTAAAGAACTATCTATACACAGTCACACAAAATGCTTTTACTCTTTTTAGACACGGTGAATTAAATGTATTTTAATTGTTCTCATCTCCCTGCTCTCCCAACACACGCACACACACACACACACACACACACACACACACACCAATCCAGACTGGTGACAGAAGACTCTTCCATGCAGTACCTGCAATTTAGCAACTGATCATTCACATGAGCACAGTCAGGATGTACAAGGAGAAAGATGATCTGTCTCTGTCTCTGTCTCTATTTCTCTCTCTCTCTCTCACTCATACACACACAAACACACACACAGACTCAGAGCAGTGCCTCTCCTTCGTTTGTCAGTTCCTCCTGTGGGACAATGCAGAAGATGGAGCACAGGAGTTTCCAGAGGCTCCCACCTAAAGGTAACACAGCTCTAATAACAAAGAACCACCGTGCCTCTCCCATTCTCCAGGGTCAGAACCTTCCTCTTGGGAACAACCAGCCTTGACTCCCCATTCACCAAAACCCTAGGCCAGGATGCTGGGTGAAGGAGTCCCCAGACAGGTGGCTTCTCATAGCCGGGACAGATAATAATCAGGGGGTCATGGTGCCCTGAGAGGGGTGTCCAACCTGTGGTGGAGGTGGTGTTGGGGAAATGGATGGGGTCCTAAATGCTCCATATATGGATGGACTCCCTACTTCCAGCCTAGATGATTCTGGGCGACTTGGGGCATTCTTGGGGAGGACGAGGAGACCAGATGGACTCGCAGCACTAGCAGATGCTGGCAGAGCTGGGAACTGTGATCACCCTGTGAGAACTGATGATAGCTGGGGTGGGGTGGGACAGATCAGGTATGCGGAGAGGGGGGGGTGTTCCTCCCAGATATTCATCTTCTATCTGACCCCCGTGCCCTCACCTCTGTAGTGGGCTCTCTGGCACCCTCCTCAGGTGAATGGCTGACTGAGCACAGAGGACAAGGGCTAATCCAGCAAGGGAGCCTATCTTCTGCATCCAACACCTCCATCCCCAGAAAAAAGGAAAAGACCCGAGAAAGCAGGATTGGAGGTGCTGCTCCCCACCTCTGCCTGAAGCCACCAGGTCCCCACCAGGGAGAGGAAGGGTGGAGATGTGAGGTTGTGTGCCTCCATTACTCCCTGCCAGGGGCTCTCTGGCAGCCCCTCCTCACCCAATCCTGCATCTCCCCATTTCCTACTGTGGCTCAGGCAGAGTAGTTTTCCAGTGGGCCCCTGAGGGTCTCCCAATGTCGAGGTGGCCTACAATTCTTGAGAACAGCCTCTTTGGAGGCCTTTGCGTACAGAGCAGGCCTCTGTATCAGAGAAGGGTTGCGCCTTGGGGTATAGAAGTCATCAGGTCATCAGAATAGCATCTCTCATGGGTGCAGTGTGCATATGAGCAGGAAACTGACATCTCAGACCATGGTTCTGGGTCAGGAGGGGCAGTAGCTGCAAGATGGCACCACAGCTAACACCCACACAGGTATCACAAGAGTGTGAAAATGTCAGGTACTGGACAGGTGTTGAGTTGGGCTCATGAAAGACTTGTAGGCTCAGGAATCCACAGCCGGCTGGCTCAGCTGCTTGCACCAGTTTCTATGCCTGGAATCCCAGGCCTCAGAGCCCTACTTTCCTCACCAGTGCTTGGGGGCAGATGAAGGTCTGCAATAGTGGGTCAACTACAAAGGAGCATCCATAGTGTCCTCTTGGTCCTGTGACCCTGTGCCTGCATGGAGGAGCAGGTTCCATGGAACTTACTGCCATGGCCCAAACCCCTCAGCCCAAGAAAGACTTAGAGAAAAACCACTTGATCTGCCTGGAGAGTTTACTGTGACTATGCCTCAGGATTGTCTCCAGTTTTGCTCAGGTCATCATTACCACCTTCCTCAGTGTGTGTGTGCATGTGTGTGTGTGTATGTGTGTGTGTGTCTGTGTATTTGAGTGTGCTCGCACGGGTGCTTGAGTGTGCGTGAATCTTGGTACTATGGTTTGAACTCAGGGCCTGGTCTCTGTCCCTGAGTTTTTTCATTCAGGGCTAGCACCCTACTACTTGAGCTTTTCTTCAACCTTTCAGGTGGTTATTTGCAGAACAGGGTCTCACAGACTGTTCTAGCTGGGCTGCCTCTGAATGACAATCCTCAGATCTCAGCCTCCTGAGGAGCTAGGAATAAGAGAAAATGAGCTATTAGCATCTATCTGCCCACACTTTCCTTCTTGGTTAAAACAGATGACCTCTCTCCCAGCCAAGCACCCATCTAGAGCTACCCCTCCTACCCCAGGCTTCAGAAGAAACATACCCTCCCCTGAGGACAAAGAAATGGGATCAGGTTTGAGCTTTATGTATTCCACATAGTCAGGGGCTGCTGGGAGCTGATGTGGAGGCCAGAAATCTAGACCAGAGCAAGTAGACAGCTGTTAGAACAAAAGAGCATGTGAAAAGACATCCTTACAACTCGGTGTCAGTGCCTCATGCCTATAATCCTAGCTACTCAAGGCTGACACCTGAGGATCAATCAAGATTCAAAGCTAGCCTGGGCAGACTCTTATTTCCAATGAGGCACCAAAACTCTGGGAAGCAGAGCTACCCTTGTCCAAGTGGTACAACACCAACCTTGTGAAAAAAAGCTAAAGGATACAACGTAGGTTCTGAGTTCAAGCCCTGGTAAACACACACACAAACATACACACACATGCCTGAACCCACTAACATCCTCAGCAGGTGTCAATGGCTCATACCAGCAATGACAGCTACTCAAGATCCTGAGCTCTTAGGACAGCAGCTAGAAGCCAGCCCAGGCAGGAAAGTGTGTGACACTCTTCTCTCCACTAAACTACTAAAAAAGGTGAAAGTTGAGCTCTAATTCAAGTGGTAGAGTGTTAGCTCAGGGACAGTGCCTAGGCCGCGAGTTGCAGTTCTGAGATTTATGTTGTTGTTGTTGTTGTTTGTTTTTGTCTTTAATAGAAACCATTTGCTATCATCACCCACACAGGCCATAAATCCAGATTTTGGTCATCCTAGATCTCACATCCACTCCTGCCACTTCCAAAGCACTGCCACAAGTGGCCGGTGTGTAGCCAGCACTGGGTTAAGAAGTAAACTTGCCTTAAAAAATGGCAAAACCTCCCATGCTCCTGGATTGGAAAGATTAACATCGTGAAAATGGCAATACTTCCCAAGGCTATCTACAAATTCAACGCTATACCTATCAAAATTCCAGCCTCATTCTTCAAGGAAATAGAAGAGGCAATCCAAAAATTCATATAGAACAACAAAAGACCCCGAATAGCAAAAACGCTCCTCAACGGAAAGAACACTGCTGGAGGAATATCAATACCAAATTTCAAACTCTACTATAAAGCCATAGTAATCAAAACAGCTTGGTATTGGCATAAGAACAGACCTCAGGACCAATGGAATAGAACTGAAAACCCAGAAATGAACCCACAGACCTATCGCCATCTAATCTTCAATAAGGGAGCTAAAACAATAGAATGGAAGAAAGACAGCCTCTTCAGTAAATGGTGTTGGCAAAATTGGTTAACTACATGTAGAAAACTAAAGCTAGATCCTTATATATCACCCTGCACCAGAATCAACTCCAAATGGATCAAAGACCTCAAAGTCAAAGCAGACACTCTGAAAACATTACAGGATGGAATAGGAGAAACCCTAGGTTTCCTTGGCTCAGGCCGAAATGTTCTGAATAGAGACCCGGAAACACAACAAATCAAAGAAAGGTTGGACAAATGGGATTGCATAAAGTTGCAGAGCTTCTGCATGGCAAAGGACATAGCTAGCAAGATCAATAGAAAGCCCACAGATTGGGAGAAGATCTTTACTAGCCATACAACGGACAAGGGTCTCATATCTAAAATATACTTGGAACTCAAAAAATTAAATCCCCCAACAACAAATCCTCAAAGAAACAACTGCCCAATAAATAAGTGGGCTAAAGACTTAAAGAGAAACTTCTCTGAAGAAGAAAGAAGGATGGCCAATAGAAACATGAAGAAATGCTCAACATCCCTAGCCATAAAAGAAATGCAAATCAAAGCAACATTGAGATACCACCTCACTCCAGTTAGAATGGCAAAAATCAAGAACTCTAACAACAACAGATGCTGGAGGGGATGTGGACAGAAAGGAACCTTACTTCATTGTTGGTGGGAATGTAAACTTGTTCAACCACTTTGGAAAGAAGTATGGAGGTTCCTCAAAAGACTTCACATAGAACTCCCCTATGACCCAGCAATCCCACCTTTGGGCATTTACCCAAATGTTTACAAACAAGACCACACTAAAGCTACCAGCACAACGATGTTTATTGCAGCATTATTTACCATAGCTAAGATATGGAACCAATCCAGATGCCCCTCAGTAGATGAATGGATCAAGAAAATGTGGTATATATACACAATGGAATTCTATGCCTCCATCAGAAAGAATGACATTGCCCCATTTGTTAGGAAATGGAAAAACTTGGAAAAAATTATATTAAGTGAAGTAAGGCAGGCCCAAAGAAACATAGGTCCCATGGTTTCCCTTATTTGCAATATCTAGTATATGTATGAGTCAAGCGGAAAAGGTCAGATAATGTGATGTCAGGAAAATGAACCCTTAGATATGTATTTTAATGTTTTTTTCTTTCATGCATGTGTTTCTAACGCATTTATAAGATTATCTCTTTGTTGCTTTGTATGTCCCTCCCCCACAGTATAACCTCTGCTTTCACTATATTTGATGTCAGTATAACTTGTGGAGGAGATGGGGAAAAACCAGTTGTTTAAGGATACAGGTGGACCTGTTGCAACAATGAGAAGTACAAGTTGACATGTCCAAAATGAGCTTTACAACGTCGGTGCGGGGGGGGGGGGGGGTGGAAGGGGGGGGGGAAGGAGAAGGATTGGGATTGGGGGGGAGGGGGGAGGCTGGGAAGGGATGTGAAGGGTAAACCAAAGGAGGAGGCTGCAATGCTTGGTAAGAAATGTACGCATTATCCTGCCCATGTAATTGTAACCCCTCTGTACAGTATGTCCACAAATAAAATAAAATTTAAAAAAAAAAAAAGAATAGCCCTCTTCCAATTGATCCACAGAACCACCTCTGGCTTTTTGTAGTGATGTGGTCCTGAGAAATCAAGCCCAGGGTTTCATAGATGCTAAGCACTCTACTCCTAAGGCTTATTCCCAGCCCTTTACTTCAGGTTTGTTAGTTTGTTTCTTTTCTGTTGTCGGTTGTAGGAGCTCAAGTCTGGGGCTGAGTGCTGTCCCTGAGCTAATCAGCTCAAGTCTTGTGCCCTCCCACTTGTGCCACAGAGTTACTTCAGGTTTTCTGGTGGTCCATTGGAGCTAAGTGTCACGACCTTCCTGCCCAGGAGAGCTTTGAACCATGATCCTCAGATCTCATCCTCCTGAGTAGCTAGAATGACAGGCATGAGTCACAAGCACCCAGCTTCAACTTCAGGTTTCTTAGTGGTGAATTGGAGATAAGTCTCATGGGACCTTTTGTGTCTGGGATAGTTTGGCACCCAGATCCTCAGATCTCAGCATCCCAAGAAGGCAGGATGACAGACCTGAGCTATAGACCCCTAGGCCGAGGCACTCTGTTGCAAGGGGGTCCTTGGCTCCACGTGGTGGAGTGCTAGTTGCGAGCCCAAGAGGTAAGGGTCAGTGTCTAGGCCACCAGTTCTAGGTTCATGACTGAGAATAAACAAAACAAAACAACTGTCTGCAAGAGACAACTCACTATTCTTCAGTAATACATAATTTTGTCCCTGCCATGTGGACCTATCTGAGCCTCAATATTCTTGTCTGCATAATCATCTCAGTTGTGGAGCTCTTACAAGGACCAGATGAAAGAATGTACCCTGTGAAGGACACAGCACATGGCTCTCTTTGAAGGACTCAGCACACAGCATCCTTTGAAAGACTCAACACACAGCACCCAATGCAGGACTTAGCACACTGCACCCTGTGAAGGACTCAGCACATAGCACCCTGTGCAAGACTCAGCACAGAGCACCCTATGAAGGACTCAGAACATAGCTCTCTTCCACAAGCTGTCATTAGAATTCGAGTGCTTTCATCTATATTACCATCTTTCAGAAACATGTCACAAACCACATAGTTCACATCTAATGATTTAGAGGGCTGGGTATTTGCAGGGGGCGGTTGGGGGTTGGGGATTCAGCCACGGGAATTGCACTCAAAAGTTGGGGGGTACTGTCCTAACATCTTTAACTCAAGGCTAGAGCTCTACCATTTTGAGCCACAGCTCAGATTTTCACAGACTTCCTGCCAGGGCTGGGTTTTAAACCCACCAGTATCAGATCTCAGCACCAGAGTATCTTGGATGACAGGGCTGAGCAAGTCAGCAGCATCTGGTTCCATGTACCTGGGTTGCCACGGTTTCCCTCTGGCTAAGTCAGGTTAGATGGCAGCTGTCAGTACCAGATTCCCGGCTCACTCTGTGATGAGGTATTTGCAGTCCTATCCTTATATTGTGGGCATTGGAACACTCTATCTTTTGGTTTGGTGCCACTCCTGGGTCTTGAGTAAGGGTCTAGACACAGTCCATAAGCTTTTATGCTCAAAGCTAGTGCTCAACTGCTTGAGTGACAGCACGACCTCCCGATTTTCTGTGCACATGGCAGGGAGGAAAGAAACCCAGGCCTTTGTACATACGAGGCGAGCACTCTACCACTGAGCCCCAGGAATGACAAGTGTATAAATAGATAAATGGATAGATAGATAGATAGATAGATAGATAGATAGATAGATAGATAGATAGATAGATGTAGAAGTTTAAAGCAAGAGAGAGATGTCTGTACATTATGAAATTGTATATACTATATTACTACCAATTATGGGCAACTAAATTACTCTTTCCTTTTTTAAGTATCATGATTGAATACATAATAAAGTATTAATTGAAAATTAGTCCACGTTGTATAATTGTTATGTATAATTTTATAATATAATCATACACTAACGTCTAATTTAACTGTTACTTTTATAATACTCCACTTGTACGGATGTATATCAGAATGTGTTTCTTAGAATCTCCTGTCATTCTCTAGTTGCAGTCCCGGGATTCGATCTCCAGGCCAAAGTTGTCAATTTCAGCTATGGCTTCCCTGATAGCCTGTCTGAACATCAGCAATGCAAGGTCATGTATAATTTCTGTGCCTTGTCATTTAGACCCAGGATGGTCACAATGAAAAGTGGGAAAAAAAAGTAAAACCACCTTCTTGAACTTCTCGGTTTATTTTGTTTTTGTTTTGTGTGTGTGTGTGTCTGGTTGTGGGGCCTGAACTCTGGGCCTAGGTGCTGTCCCTCAGCTCTTCAACTCAAGGCTAGCACTCTACCACTTGAGCCACAGTGCTACTTCTGGCTTTTTGCTTTTTGCTTATATGGTACTGAGGAATCGAACCCAGGGACTCAGGCTTGCAAGACAAGCGCTCTACCACTGAGACACCTTCCCAGCCACAAACTTCTAAGTTTTATCCTTCTCCTTTTTATTTTTTTTTTGCCAGCCCGGAGATTTGAAATCAGGATCTAGGATCCTAGGCACAGCTGTCGCATAGTTGCCAAGACCTAAGTTCCAGCCTGTGCTTGAATGAAATAATAATAATAATGCCCTGACTTGGAATTTGTACCATTTTTCTGGCAGGCCTGGGATTTGAACTCAGGGTATGTGGCACTGTGGGTGAAGGAGAAAGCTCACCATCCTTGAAGATAAGAAATTCAGACCAGTTCCCAGGGCCTGAATTGAAGCCCCAGCACTAGAAAAAATAATATTCATATGTGAGATCTATTTAAATACATAGTTTTAGTGTATGATGTTTATTACCCTTATTACTCTTATAAGATTCTTTTATTACATCATATCATATAGGATATATTTGCATATGGATTATACATTGTCTAGAGACCTAGACTTGTACAGAGAAGGAAAAAAAAATGTGGCAAATTTGGCTTCTTATTCCACGAATAAATTTTTGGCCATGCTGGGATTTCAAATCATGGCCTACAATGCGCCCATTCCATAAATGGTTCACAGTCTTAGCACACAAGCTTCCAGAAACCTGAGCTGCTAGGAAGTCCTGAGGACCTGTAATCAAGCCACAGTAATGCCCAATGAATAGACAGATAGATGTGTAGATTGATACATATACATAGAGAAAGGGAATGTGAGGATATAACTAAATTATATATATTATTATCAATTACTACTTATTAAATTATGCCTCCATGAAATGAAGTATCATGGTTGAATACTTATTAAAGCATTAATTAAAAACTAGTCAAAATCCTACCATTAGGGGATACATACCATGGTGCTAGAACGGAAGATAAAAATCCAATAATTTTTGTGTGACATTCTAAACTAGTGTCATGAATTCACTGAATATTCTAACATATTATAACATTCCATTATCACTCAGATAAATAGGAGTGAGTTTGCCAGGATCTCCCTCCATTTGTGGGTGGCAGTCCTGGCATTCCAACTCCAGGCCTGGGTAATTTACTTCAAATGCAAACCATTGGAATGACACCTTGAAGAATTCAGATTGGTACAATGAAACAAAGAGCAACAAGAAGAAAAGAAAGCCAGGTGTCAATGGCTTCTGCCTGGAATCCTAGCTCCTCAGGAGGCTGAGATGTAGAGAATGCCAATTTGAATTCAGCCGGGGCAGAAGAGTCTGTGACACTCTAATTTCTAAGAGATCACAGGGGAAAACAAACAAACAAACAAAAAACCCTGAGTGGTTGAGCTGTGGCTCAAGTTGCAGAGTGCTACCCTTGAGCAAAAGGAGCTCAGGGACAGGGTCTAGGCTCATAGTTCAACCCCGGACCTGCCAAAAAAAAAGGGAGGCAGTAACTCCATGTCTCTGTGTATGGATGGACAACATATGGATGATGGGCATTCAGCAGGTTGCCCATGCCCAACCCCCCAACCTGGGCAAGCTGGGACAAGCCCTCAGAGAGTACTAAGTCTGAGCCGGCAGCTTGAACAAACAACCTTCTCTGCAATATAACTACTGAAGCCCCGAAGGCTTTGCCAGGGCTGGTGTGTGCAAAGGTTGCCTTATGTTCTGCCTGAAGTGTCCCATTGGAACACCTAGCAGCCAGCCACTGCCTCCAGGGAGACCACAGTTCCTAGGTTGTAGGAGTTGTCAAAGGTTCTGGCTCCATATTCTCTATCCCTCTGTCGGATGTCCTGGTGGCCATCACTTATTCATCATTTCTCATTATGGAGTCTCAGGGTGGTCTGAAATCCTGGCAAAGACATGCAATTTCTACACTGAAAGGGGTGAGCCAATAAACACCACCTTCATAGCTCCTGTCACAAGTGAGCCTGGGCTGTCAAAGTGTCTTACTGGTAGAGTGCTTACCTAGCCTGCACCAAGCCCTGGGTTTGGGTCCTTTTTCTGTTTCAGTTCCACAGAATCAAAAAAACCCAGAAGGCACACTGGGACTTAAGTGATAGAGTGCTAGCCTGTAGCAAAACCCGCTGAGGAACATGCGCAGACTCTGAGTTCAAGCCCCAAGACCGGCAAAAAAGAAAAAAAGAACTGAGCATGGTGAGACATATGGGACTCAGGAAGGCCAAGGTTAGAGGTAAGAATGTAGAGGTCAGGTGCTGGTGGCCTACCCTTGTAATCTTAGCTACTCAGGAGGCTGAGATCTGAGGATCACAATTACAAGCAGGAAAGTCTGTATGAGACACTTCTCTCCAATTAAACGCAGAAATCCAGAAGTTGAGCTGTGGTTCAAGTAGTAGAATGCTAGCCTTGAGCACGAAAGCTTAAGGATAGTGTCCAGACCATAAATTCAAACCTCAGAACTGGGCTCGTGCACACACCCATACACGCACTCATGCACAAACACAAACACACACACACACACACACCAAGATAAGAGCATTTGCCATTAAGCCTGCACAAGTTCCATCTCTAGAAACTCACTTCAAATAAAACACAGAAATGGGAAGGGAAGATTTGCTCCAGGAGGTCATAATAAACAGTGCCAAAATTCCACAGGAGTTCTAAGATGTGGAACAGAACAGAGAGCCTCAGAGGCAGAAGGGACAGCATAGGCAAAGGTCCTGAAGTGTGCTGTAGAGCAGGTGGTGTGGGTGGAATGAAGGTTCTGTGGCTTCAGACAAGTCTGGCAGGACATTCAAGGCTGGGTCAAGGTTAGTACTTGAGTCACAGGTAGGGCAGAGGGTAGGGGTCCCAGAATAGGGCCCAGGGGAAGATTAGCTTGGCTTTTCACCAAGGACCCCAGCCATTTCCGGTGGCTGGAAGATTATTTTTCACAGCTCATGATCATCAGGCCTCCTTCGCATGGAGGAGTCAGGGTAAAGGCAGAATTATTAAAAGCTTGTAGCCCACTGCCACCAGTGGCTCAACACCTCTAAATCCTAGCTACTCAGGAGACTGAGAGCAGAGGTCATGAGACAAAGCCAGCACAAGGGAGGAAAGTTGGACTCTTCTTGCTGATGAACTAACAAAAGCCAGAAATAGAGCTGTGGTTCAAGAAGTAGAGTGCCAGCCTTGAGGGCAAAAGTCAAGAGACCAGAAGCCCAAACCCTGAGTTCAAGCTTCAGTACTGGCATAGAAAACTAAAGAAAAGCTTTCAGGAGCTCCCCCAGTGCACTGTGGTGAAAGGCTATATCACCAATGTGCCGGTGGCTCATGCCTGTCCTTCCTATCTCCTAAGGAAGGTGAGATCTGAGGATTGCGCTTCAAAGCCAGCCCGGGCAGAAACGTCAGGGAGACTCTGATCTCAAAGGAACTTCCAGGAAACCAGAAGTGGTGCTGTGGCTTAAGTGGTAAGCCAAAGAGCTGAGCAACAGCTCCCAGGCACAGAGTTCAAGCCCCATGACCAATACCTGGCCTGCATGGACCTCACTGTGTGGCTCTAGGCAGAGTACTTTCCAGTGGGCCCCTGAGGGTCTCCCAATGACTAGGTGGCCTACAAGTCTTCAGAACATCCTCTTTGGAGGCCTTTGTGTACTGAGCAGGCCTCTGTTTCAGAGAAGGGTCACGCCTTGGGTATAGAGGTCATTGGTCAGGTCATCAGAATACCATCTCTCATGGGTGCAATGTGCAGCTGAGAAGTATACTGACATCTCAGACCATGGTTCTGGGCCAGGAGGGGCAGGAGCTTCAAAATGGCACCACAGGAAAGGCCCACACAGGTATCACAAAAGTGCGAATATGTCAGGTACACAGTGGGCAGGTGTTGAGTTGGGATCCTGAAAGACTTGTAGGATCAGGAATCCACGGTCGGCTGGCTCTGCTGCTTGTACCAGTTTCTATGCCTGGACTCCCAGGGCTCAGAGCCCTGCTTTCCTCACCAGTGCTTGGGGGCAGATGAAGGTCTGGAAAAAGGGCCAACTACAAAGGAGCATCCCTACTGTCCTTCTCTTGGTCCTGTGACCCTGTGCACAGATGGAGAGGCAGGTTCCATGGAACTTACGGCCATGGCCCAGACCCCTCAGCCCAAGAAAGATTTAGAGAAAAGTCAGTTGATCTGCCTGGAGAGTTTACTGTGACTATGCCTCAGGATTGCCTCCAGTTCTAGCTCAGCTCATCATTACCACCTTCCTCAGTGCGTGTATGCATGTGTGTGTGTGTGTGTGTCTGTGTGTCTGTGAATTTTTGTGTGTGCGCACATGCGCTTGAATGCGTGTGTATCTTGGTACTACGGTTTGAACTCAGGGCCCGGGCTCTGTCCCTGAGTTTTTTCATTCAGGGCTAGCATTCTACCTCTTGAGCTTTTCTTCCAGCTTTCAGGTGGTTATTTGCAGAACAGAGTCTCACAGACTTTTCTAGCTGGGCTGCCTCTGAATGGCAATCCTCAGATCTCAGCCTTCCGAGGAGCTAGGAATAAGAGAAAATGAGCTATTAGCATCTATCCGGCCACACTTTCCTTCTTGGTTAAAACAGAGGACCTCTCTCCCAGCCAAGCACCCATCTAGAGCTTCCCCTCCTACCCCAGGATTCAGAAGAAACATACCCTCCCCTGAGGACAAATTAATCAGATCAGGTTTGAGCATTATGTACTCCACACAGTCAGGGGCTGCTGGGAGCTGATGTGGAGGCCAGAAATCTAGGCCAGAGCAAGTAGACAGCTTTAGAATAAAAGAGCATGTGAAAAGACATCCTTACACCTCAGTGTCAGTGGCTCATGCCTATAATCCTAACTACTCAACAATGACACCTGAGGATTAATCAAGATTTAAGGTAGCCTGGGCAGACTCTTCTCCCAATGAATCACCAAAATGCTGGGAAACGAAGCTAGCCTAGGTAACGTGGTACAACACCAACCTTGTGAAAAAAAGCTAAAGGATACCACCTGAGTTCAAGCCCCAGTAAACACACACACACACACACACACACACACACACACACACACACACACACACACACACACATGAACCCACTAACATCCTTCGCAGGTGCCAATTGCTCATACCAGCAATGCCAGTTACTCAAAAGCTTGACCTCTTAGGACAAAAGTTTGAAGCCAGCCAAGGCAGGAAAGTCTTTGAGACAATTCTCTCCACTAAAGTACTAAAATAGGTGAAAGGTGAGCTCTGATTCAAATTGTAGAGTTTTAGCTCAGGTACAGTGCCTAGGCCACGAGTTGCAGCTCTGAGATTTTTGTTCTTGTTGTGGTTGTTTTTGTTTTTAATAAACACTCTTTGCCATCCCACCCACACAGGCCATAAATACAGATTTTGGTCATCCTAGATCTCACTTCCACTCCTGCCACTTCCAAAGCACTGCCACAAGTGGCCGGTGTGTAGCCAGCACTGGGTTAAGAAGTAAACTTGCACAAGGGGGACATAGCCAGGTCACGGCTAATGCTCCAAAACATTGAGGTACTGACCATACCAGTCTCTCATCCCTCAGTTCCCTGGCCCTGGTATCTAAAGTCTGTGCCTCTGTATTCTAGGCATCTGCAATTGTCTAAAGGACCTGAGAGGCACAGCTGGGTAGGAAGGTAGACTTGCCTCCGATAAGGTATATTGACATTTCCTAGACACCAACAGATACTTCCAAGCCACCTTGGCCTCACCTCTCATGTAGCCTCAGATCCTCCTTGCTTGGGTGGCGTTTAGTCAGCGATCAGGCTCAAGTTGGCCAAAGCCACTGGCAATCACCCTACCCCTACTCCACTGCCAGCCTGATGGGAGGGATGTGCAGCCAGAGACCCAGCTGAGGAAAAGAACAGGACATTGCATGACTGAGTCCACCCCTCCAAAAGCAGGGGAGAACCTATGCCAGTTGGCCCTGCTGACCAGAATCCCCTGGAGGCAGCCAAAGATATGGACAGCCGGACTGGACCCCAAAGAAAAGCTGGAATATGCAGGTCTCTGGCAATTTAGGACTCATTGTAGACCCTGATAAGGGGCTAAAGGAAGGTTTCCGTAGAGGAGGGGCACAATCCCAGGTCAGGAAGAGGCAGACAGGCACCCAGAAAGGAAAGAAAGATGAGAAAACACACACACACACACAAACACACACACACAAACACACACACACACACACACACACACACACACACACACACACACACACACATGGGTATCTTAAGGCATCAGTAGGCCCTGAGCAATGGAACATCCCAATTCCCGAGAAGTTAGCACTACCATTCTCAGACCAACTGTATACAAATCTCAGAGCCTCTAACACATCTGGAATGGTTCATAAACACAGCATGGCATCTCCTACTATACATACCACTATGCAGAAAACTAGGCTAACTTTTTTTTTGGTTGTCGGTCATGGGGTTTGAACTTTGGGCATGGGCACAGTCCCACAGCGCTTCAGCTGAAGGTGCGCGCTCTACAACTGGAGCCAAAGCATCACTTCTGGTTTTCTGGTGGTTCACTGGAGAAAAAGAATCACAGACTGTCCTTCCCAAGCTGGCTTTGATATGCAAACTTCAGATCTCACCTCCTGAGTAGCTAGGATGACAGTTGTAAGCCACTGGCAGGACCCGGCTTCAGCCACCCTCTTACATCCAGGGGAAACCCAACTTGTCAGGCTATGAACCACACCCAACCCTTCACTTCAGACATTGACACCAGAATCCAAAACCATTCTTCCATGCATGGAGAGAATATAATTGACACTACCCTCCAAACCCCGGCTCCCATTTGCCTACTCCCTGCCTAAGACAGGCTATGCCCTGTGGACTTCATGGTAAGGAAACACCCACCCTGCTGTGACTTCACAATGGGTCAAACATGGAGAGTTCTTAGAAATGTCTGTACACTGAGGCCAGCACCTGGTCTTCCAACCCCAGCATCCGCACTCCTTCACCATCTCTTGCAGGCAAGGGTGTCTTTATTTCTTGTCTGTTTGTTTCTTTGTTTTGGTTGAAAGACTTGAACTCAAGTCTTGGGTACTGGCCCTGATGATGATTTTTGCTCAATGCCAGTGTTCTACCATTTGAGCCACAGTGCCACTTCCAGTTGGTGATTGAAGATGAGACTCTCATGGGATTTTCCTGCCTGGGCTGGGAAAAGAGATCCTCTGGATCTCAGCCTAACTGAGTAGCCAGGATGACAGGCAAGAGCCACCAGTGTACAGATTATGGTATCTCATTCTTTAGAATTTCCACCCAGTGCTCCTGTAGACACTACCACCTAGACACTCCTATAGACACTACCACCTAGACAACAAAGGGAGTCTCAGAATCTGGGTAGGGACATGGCATTAAAGAGCCCCTTCCAAATCACTTCCCCTCTGTAAGCTCCCATCTGCCTCCTCTTGATGGCCTGGTCGTCCGGAGCAGATCAGACCAATTAGGATTTCTGGATCCTGCCCCGTATCCCCCCGCCACACCAAACTGGTACCTGAGGATTTCTGGGGCCAGCTTCTACATGTCCCGGTAGAAGATGTTGGGAGGGTTGCTGATAACTGGGTCCAGGGTTGCCCAGGACAGAAGGAGTGTCCATCTCCCTTCTGTCAAAGGAGAGACAAAGCATGGATGGATCTACTAAGAGCTACAGGGCAGAGCCATCCACCTGTCACCAAGGTCACTTGGAGTGCTGTTTTATGTTGAAAGTCCTGGGACTTGACCTCAGGGCCAGGGCGCTGTCCCGGAGCTTCTTTTGTTCAAGACCAGCGCTTTTCTATCTGATCTCCGGAGCAACTTCCAGCTTTTTCTGTGCATGTATGCAGGACCAGAGGTATCGAACCAAGGGTTTCATGTGTGCTAGGTGAGCCCACTACTGCTAAGACACAATTCCAACCCTGCATAGCTGTTCTCCTTTTACCTCTCAGGTCTCTTGCGGGACAGTCCTGCACATCTGTACCGAGTTTCTCTCCAGCAGCCCTGCCTGGAAATGAACTCAAATCTGCTATATTGTCCTTTATTTACAGCATCTTTGCTCTCTATGTTTCCTGTCACATCCTCCTTGGTAAGTAAGATCATCTTTCAAGTGCTGGCACTAAGAAGCGTGCTCCAGTCACCCAGGCAGAGTGGGATATTCTCCTCTGTGCAGGCTGCCAGCCTTGTCATGCTCTGCCTTCCGGCCAGTGTGGGTTGAGGTGCATGAAGGGAAAGGCCTGGCTTCCACCACACAATTTCTGAAGGCTCTGATATACCACCCAGGGACCGGAGCTACATCACACTCCCTGAGATGGCACTCAAGGACCAGGCAGTCTCAGCATAACAAGATCAGGCCATTTCTTTTTATGGTCTTGGACTGAGGATCTGGGAGCTGTCACTCTGAGTATTCGTGCTCAAGGATGGTGCTCTACCACTTGATCCACAGCTCCACTTCTGGATTTTTGTTGGTTCCATGGAGAGAAGAGTCTCACCAGCTTTCCATCTTATGGCTGGCTTTGATCTTTGATCCTCAGATCTCTTCCTCCGGAATAGCCAGGATGTCAGGCATGAGCCTGAGCCAGAGGTGATGGGCACCAGAGCCTTTCTTTTCAGTTTCTCTTTATCTCATGTCAACTAGCAATCCCTAGATAAAATAGTCAGTTACAGGGGATCAAGTTCCTCTCCTATGTTTGTTAATCCAAGGAGATAAAGTGTCTTTTGGAAAGGCTAGTTTGAGTTGGCCTAGATGAGTGTGTGTGTGTGTGTGAGAGAGAGAGAGAGAGAGAGAGTGTGTGTGTGCGTGATAGAGAGAGAGAAAGTATGAGTTTCAGTGATACCTACCCCCGTCTCTGTAACGCCTCATCCTCCCAATGGTGAGTACATCCAGAATCTCCACCCCATGGAAGGTGGGTAGCGGAGGGTATGTATGGTGACATCGAGTGGGATGATCTGAATTCTGTCCTGCAACTGAAGCCTGGAGAGATAAAGGAGAGAAGGAGAGGTTTAGAGGAACAATAAGGGAAGCCCCTTACCTTTGGCTACAAGTACCTGAAAGATCACCAAATCCATCCTTTTTGGTAGTAAGATAACAGGTGCCACTATTCATTTCTTTCATTATTTTTTTTTTTAGTCCTAGGGCTTGGTTTGAGGGCCTCGGTGTCGTCCCTGAGCTCCTTTTACTCAAGACTGAGGCTTTACCACTTGAGCCACAGCACCACATCTGGCTTTTTCTCTAGGGGGGGGGAGTAGGTTTATGGGAGGTAAGAATCTCACAGACACTCCTGGTGGGCGGGCTCTGAGTCACAATCATCGGACCTCAGCCTCCAGAATAGCCAGGATGGTGGGTGGGAGCCACTGGCACCTGACCAGTACCATCTATTCATAATCCCCTATGGCCAGTGCTGGGAAACCCGTATTGTACCCCCCTTGTCGTGAGTGGGAAGCAGACATGGATGGGTTTGATACATCCAACAGACTACCTACCTTTGAGCATTGTTTTGGATCAGTCTGATGACAGCTTCTTCTTTATCCACAGCAATGACTTGACTCTGTCACAAGATCAAATGTCCCCCAAGAGGTGTCAGGTCTGGGGTCTTTCCTCTGCACACCGCCCCTCCTCCCTGAAACCACACACCACAGCAAAGTGAAGTAGACATGGAGTCAATTCATTTTTTTATAACCAGGGTTTGGCCAGATAAGTGGTGGTGAGGATCAGAGGCCTGGGATGTAGCTGGGTGGTTGGGAAATGAGACACCTCCTCGTCCACTTTCCTTTAACTGTCTTAGCAGAGAGTAGTGGGGAAGGACTCACGGGACAGACGGACAATGAATAACCATCAGGGTCTAGCCCAGGCACAGAGGGGCTTGCCTTAGGGAGCTAGTTCAACAGGCTGAGTAAGAGAGCTTCTGACCCAGAGCCCACATCCAGAATGAGAGGGCAACCTTGAGTCCTATAAACATGGGGATGCTGGACCACTTCCTCCATCACCCATTTAACCAGCTCCTGGGAGTGAAAGAGAGAGAGACAGAGAGACAGAGAGAGAGAGAGAAAGTCAGAATTACACTTTAGCTGGGTGCAGGTGGCACTGAACTATAATGTCTACTACACAGGAGGATGAGATATTAAGATATTGATTCATAGTCAGCCCAGGCATTAACATTTGTGAGATTCTAATCTCCAAAGAATCAACAGAAATCCGGAAGTAGCACTGTGGCTCAAGTTGTAGGTGCTAGCCTTGAGTTCAGGAACCATTTGACAATCGACAGGCCCAAAGTTCAAGCCCCACGACTGACAAGAAGTGGGCTTCTGACCACAAGTAGTGGACTGAATAGGACCCATCCTCCTAGGGAGCATAGCAGGGAAGTTAGGCCGAGCTTCCTGTCAGCGTGTGGTCATAAGTACGTCACCCAGCTTCTCCATGCTCTGTTTTCCCCAGCTGCAAAATTGAACACAGTGAAGGATTCCCTTCCTCATTGGGATAGGGTAAGGATCAAAGAGAGACATGTTTTGTTTCATAATCCCATACCTGTAATACGATAAAAAACAGGACACATGTGAACCATTTCTGGGTATCTTCCTGTCATATGCTCACAGAATTTCCAACAACCATATCTGACAGCTGCTCCCCTTTTGCCTAGCCCTGTCGCGGAGATCCCCCTGTATTGATCCCTTGTTTCCTTACAACTGTCCCGGGAGGAGACTGAGGTCTGATGGTCAAGGCCCAACCCAGAGCTTCATCTGTGGTCAAGAATCGGCTGCCATGGACTGAGTTTGGGACAACCCATCTAAACCGCTGACTGAGGGTGGTGCTACATGTCTAGCATCCCAACTACAGATGACCAGGCATGGTGGTGCACAACTATCACAGGAGGACCGCCATCCAGCTCAGCTTGAGCACATATTGTGTCTCTATCTCGTTAATGCCCAAGACAGAAAGGCATGGCTCACATGGTAGAAGACCTGACTCTTTAGCCTATGGCCTGGAGTTCAAACCCTAATATACCAAAAAGAGTCAAAGGCCTGGTGCCAGAGGATCATGCCTATAATCCTAGCTACTCAAGAGGCCGAGATCTGAAGATCACAGTTCAAGATTTAAAATAGGGTTGGCCTCCCCCATCAGACATCATTATGAAAAGACCCAGAGTCTCACCCAAGCCAATATGCTCCATACTAACAGGGCTAGCATCCTTCCTAAGTGCTGGCCACACTCTCTGTCCCCCATGGGAACCACAGCCTGTGGGCCCCACCTCTAGGTCCTCCAACGATCCCCCTGCCAACAATGAGGCCCAAGGTAGTAGACAGTTGCAGGGCATACCGTTCCCTTGGTGTTATAATTTGATGGTGCTCAGTCCCCATCAAGCATCTCACCCTTCCAGGCCCCCAGACCTCAGCCACAATGCCCATGTACCGCCCTCCAAAGATAGAAGGCAGAAAATACCAAAGGGTCCAGTGGTCCTTGTTACAACCCATTTCGACACACAAACACACTCAGACACACAAAGCCGGCAAAAGTGGCTCATGTCTGTCATCCTACCTACTCAGGAGATTGAGGTATGAGGATCATGTTTCAAAGCCAGTCCAGGCTCTTATCTACAGGGAACCACCAAATATCCAGAGGTGGAGCTGTGGCTCAAGTGTAAGAGTACTAGATTTGAAAACAGAAGATCAATTACAGCACCTAGGCCCTGAGTTCATAACCCAGGTCTTCTACCTCCAAACACATACAGACATAGAGACAGACAGACAGAGAGAGAGACAAACACACACACACACACACACACACACACACACACACACACACACACACTCACATACACAGCCAAAGGCTTCAGCAGGCCCTGAGAACAGAACCATGAACTCCATCCATTAGGATCACATCCCACCCCGGAGAAGGTAGCACTACAGACCTCAGAACCAATGTGGACTAACATTGAACTTCTCACATATCTGGAATGTCTCTGAGCCCAGCATGGCATTTCCTACTGTACACTCTGCTATGTGGAAAAGTTAGCCACATCTTTTGTTGTTGTTGGTCATGGGGTTTGAACTCTGGGCCAGGGCGCGAACCTCAGCTCTTCACCTGAAGGTGACCACTCTCGCACTTGAGCCAAAACACCATTTCCTGTACTCTGGTGGTCCATTGCACATCAAGTCTCACAGACCTTTCTGTCCAAGCTGGCGTGGAACCATGGTCTTCACATCTCAGCCTTCTGAGTAGCTAGGTTGACAGTCGTGAGCCCCCGGTGGCTTCCGGCTTCAGAAACCTTCATATAACCAGAGGAAATACATCTTATCAGGCCACAACCTTCTTGTAACCCTTCATTTCAGACGTTGTCAACCAGTATCCAAATCCATCCTTCAATGGAGAGAATACAGACACAACAATCCCAACCCTGCACCCAGTGGCTCACTCCCTGCCTGCCATAGGCCACATCCTCTTGAAGCTGTGGATTCAAACTGGGGCAAACTTGAAGAATTCTTAGAAATGTCTCTACAGTTGTGCCAGCACCTGGTCACCCAAACACTGAATCCTCACGCCCGGCCACCCTACCCACACCTCCACCATCCTTTGCAGGCAAAGATGTTTTACTTTTTTTAGTTGTGGAACTTGAATTCTGGGCCTGGTTGCTGTCCCTGAGCTCTTAAGCTTAAGGCCAGCACTCTAATACTTGAGCCACAGCAACACTTCTGCTTTTCTGGAAGTTCATTGGAGATAAGTCTCAGCATCTTTTCTGCCCTGGCTGGCTTTGAACCCTGATCCTCAGATCTCAGCTCCTGAGTACCTAGGATGACAGCCATGAGCTACTGGAACCTGACCAAAGATACTTTTCAATGCCTTTCTTCCTATCCCCTGAAGGAGACTGAGATCTGAGGACTGCAGTTGGATGCCACCATTGACAGCAAAATCCATGAGAACTCCATCTCAAATTAAACACACAAAAAAGTTGGAAGTGGAGCTGTGGCTCAAATGGTAGAGTGCTAGCTTTGAGCATCAAAGACAAGGGATAGGACACAGTACCTAGTTTCAAGCTTTTTCTAGCAAAGACCCACCCAAGAAAGGGAAACAGGTGGACATAGGGGAGCTCAAAGCTCACACATGATACTCAAGCCTCCCAGAACAGACCCCATCCTGCTCTGCTTGTTTCGATTCTAGGTCCCACATCATGGCAGTCTCAGATAGGAGTGACCATGCACCAAGTGAGGACATTCAAGTACAATCTCATACTGAAGATCCCTTGACCTTATCAAAGACTCAGGATCTCTCACTGTCCTGCCTCCACACTGGGCAGTGAGGTGAGGTCTAGTTATCCAACCACAGGATGTGGGAGCAAAAGGATTTCTTGGCCAAGGGATCCAGACTGGAAGGCTCTAGGTCCCTCTCTCTCGGGGAGGAGAAAAGAGCCAATCCATCCCAGCAATGTTCCTGGGTTGTGAGTATCTTCAAAGAAACAACCCTGCCCAGAGCGCAGTGCCACTGGTTTTCCCACCAACCACTACTCAACCCAGCCCCACCTTCAGTTGGCCCTCTCTGAATCCCAGATCTGCCATCTAGAGATAAGGCTGAACCAGCAAAGAGACCTACCTCACCCTATGAGAATGGCAGTCATGGGGTCCTAGCACCCCCTAGAGGAAGTCTCAGGAAAAACAGGTGTCCTGACTCCTGTCCTCATTCCCTGGCTGTACTGTGCCAATGGCCAGCTTACCTCTGTCTCTGGTGAAGGAATGAACACTAAGGGTATCATCTTCACATTGAGCCCTCAAAAGTTCCAGTTCTCAAGGATGTACTGCTCAAGCATCAAGGCCCTTAAGCCTTGATTCTTCCATCTCAGCCTCCTAAGTAGCTAGGATGATAGGTGTAAAGCACCGGCATCCAGCTCAAACCAAGGTTTCTTCACATACTGTGGAACCAGCACTAGAACCTTTCATTTTCTATGACCCCCCAAGCCTTGTTCACACTGTAATGGTTTGTTGGATAAATAAACGAGCATCTGTTTCTGACAATACTACAGAAAAGTCCCATCTGACTCAGGTAAGCATCGTTGGGGTGTGGTGGGGGTGGGGGAGGTTTCCAAGCCTGATGTAGCTCTCCCACAGTTCTCCGTCATCCCTCTTACCTCCCTACTGGTGCCACCACACTTAACTGTTTTGACTCAGAGCACGCAAGCCACGATGGACTTGCTGATTCTGGGCGCTCTGGATGCATCTCTTCTCAAAGATCTCTGTCCAGGTGTTAAAGAGCCTGCAGTAAGGTGAGGGGGTGGCTCACCGAGCCTCCTCTAGTCCTCTAGGGGCCAGACAGGATGGTCCACCACATCCGGCCCCTAAGTTTGATGTTGCAGAGAAAGGATTCTCGAGGCATCCCGGGTCTACAATCTTCCAGATTCCAGTTCAGGAGTTGGAAATCATCTCTGCTCACAGCTGGCAGGCTGGGAATGGCGAGGTCACAAGTTCTGCTTCCCACGATGTCCACAACTGTGGTTGTCACCTTAAAGAGAGCCAGAAGAGAATCTGCAGCTGCCGGAGAAAGGCAGTCAACGCACAATATTTATAGCAGGAGATGATTTGGCTTGGAAACTCTACCTGTGCCACTTTGAAGGTCATTGTTTGGCAGCTGAAACCCTCTGTCTAATTTGACCCATAATTCCAGGCATTAGTGGGAATTGCCAGGTGAAAGAAAAAATCCCGGAATAGCTGGCATTTCAGTTGTCCCATTTGAACTTAAAGGATTCCAAAGTCAGTGGTGCCCTTTTCTTTCCAGACAACCTACAGCAGGTTACAGAAACTGGCATTCAGCGAACCTTACCTAACTGTGACGTTCCAATACTAAGCAGGCTCCTGCAAGGGGAACGCACTTGCCTACCACTGCCCAGCTGGAAAGGTCCAAGGAGGGACACAGATTGGAGTCTGCAGGACTCCAGGGAGGACTGCCAACTGGTACACTGCCCTGGGAGGGAACCCACTCCACCAGTGGCAGCCCAGAGCTGCCTGCCCAGATGCCCACAGACACTGTCATTGCCCTGGATAAGGTTCCCCTCTCATCCTCAGTCATGGTGAACCATATGCCCTGTCACTTTGTTCACCACTTCCCAGTCCCTCCTAGCTTCACAGCCCCTGCTCTACTCCCCCCTTCCTATTCCCTAATTATGTTTGGCAGTCACATTCCCAACCCTCGAATTAGCTCCAACTCTATACACCAGAGCAGAGTGTCTGACTAGAACATTGCCACTCAGGAGCTTCTGGCTGAAGACAGAAGGACAGGTGTCCACTCTGATCTGCGATTCACACAGGCCTCCTAGGGGAGACCCAAGCAGACCCAGCAGCTACTGTGGGTTACAGGAAAGGGGGAAGAGAGTGGTGGAAAGAGGTAGAAAGGAACATCTATTGAAACCTTCCTCAAAGGAGCAATGAAACTGTGAAAACAAAAATTGTCCCTGGGCTCGTATTTGGCATTGATGACTAAAGAACTATACACAGACACACAAAATGCTTCTGCTCTTTGTAGACACAGTGACTTAAATATGTTTTAATTGTTCTCATCTCCCTGCTCTCCCAACACACACACACGCACACACGGATCAAGACTGGTGACAGAAGACTCTTCTATGCAGTACCTGCAATTTACCAACTGATCACTCACATGAGCACAGTCAGGATGTACAAGGAGAAAGATGATCTGTCTCTGTCTCTGTCTCTGTTTCTCTCTCTCTCCCTCTCCCTCTCTCACTCATACACACAGAAACACACAGACTCACACAGACTCTGAGCAGTGCCTCTCCTGTGTTTGTCAGTTCTTCATGTGGGACAATGTAGAACCTGGAGACCAGGGGTTCCCAGGGGCCCCCACCCAAGGGGAACATCGTTCTAATAACAAAGAACCACCTTGCCTCTCCCATTCTCCAGGGCCAGAACCTTCCTCTTGGGAACAACCAGCCTTGACTCCCCACTCACCAAAACCCTACGTCAGGATGATGGATGAAGGAGTCCCCAGACAGGTGGCTCCTCAGAGCAAGGACAGATATCAAGGAGGGGGTCATGGTTCCCCCAGAAGGGTGTCTGACCCGTGGTAGAGGTGGAGTTGGGGAAATGGCTGGATTCCTAAAGGGTCCATATATGGATGGACTCCCTACTTCCAGCCTAGATGATTCTGGGCAACTTGGTGCATTCTTGGGGAGGCCTAGGAAAGCAGATGCTGGCAGAGCTGGGAAATGTGATCACCCTGTGAGAACTGATGATAGCTGGGGTGGGGGGGACAGACTGGGTATGGGGGAGGGAGGGGTGTGTTCCTCCCAGATATTCATCTTCTATCTGACCCCCGTGCCCTCACCTTCATAATGGGCTCTTCTGGCACCCTCCTCAGGTGAATGGCTTACTGAGCACAGAGGACAAGGGCTAATCCAGCAAGGGGGCCTATCTTCAACACCCAACACCTCCAACCCCCAAAACAAGAAAAGACTTGAGAATGCAGGTTTGGAGGTGCTGCTCCCCACCTCTGCCTGAAGCCACCAGGTCCCCATCAGGGAGAGGAAGGGTGCAGATGTGAGGCTGTGTGGCTCCATTACTCCAGGCCAGGGGCTCTCTGGCGCCCTCTCTTCACCCAACCCTTCATCTCCCCGTTTTCTGGGACACTACCATTCTCAGACCAACTGTATACAAAACTCAGAGCTTCTCACACGTTTGGAATGGTTTATAACACAGCATGGCATCTACTACTATACATACTGCTATGCAGAAAACTCAGCTACCTTTTTTTTCGTTGAAGGTCATGGGGTTTGTACTTTGGGCATGGGCACAGTCCCTCAGCTCTTCAGCTGAAGGTGTGCACTCTACAACAGGAGCCAAAGCACCACTTCTGGTTTTCTGGTGGTTCACTGGAGCCAAAGTCTCACAGACTTTCCTTCCCAAGCTGGCTTTGAACTGCCAACTTCTGATCTCAGCCTCCTGAGTAGCTAGGATGACAGTTATGAGCCACTGGCAGCACCCTGCTTCAGCCACATTCTTACATCCAGGGGAAACCCAACTTGTCAGACTTTGACACCAGCATCCCAAACCATTCTTCCATGTTTGAAGAGAATATAATTGACACTATCCTTTAAACCCCTGCTCCTATTTGCCCACTCCCTGCCTAAGACAGGCTATGTCCTCTAGAGTTCTTGGTAAGGCAATACCCACACTGCTGTGACTTCACAATGGGACAAACCTGGGGAGTTCTTAGAAATACTTGTACACTAAGGCCAGAACCTGGTCTTCCAACCACAGCACCCCACTCCTTCACCATCTCTTGCAGGCAAGGGGTGTCTTTTTTTCTTGTGTTTTTTTGGTTGAGAAACTTGAACTCAGGGTTTGGGTATTGTCCCTGATGATGATTTTGCTCAATGCCAGTGCTCAACCATTTGAGCCATGGTGCCACTTCCGGTTGGAGATTGGAGATGAGACTCGCACGGGATTTTCCTGCCTAGGCTAGGAAAAGAGATCCTCCGGATCTCAGCCTAACTGAGTAGCCAAGATGACAGGCATGAGCCACCAGGCACAGATTATGGTATCTCATTCTTTAGAATTTCCACCGAGTGCTCCTCTAGACACTACCACCTAGACGCTCCTGTACTTCCCTCATGGAAAACAAAGGGAGTCTCAGAATCTGGGTAGGGACATGGGCATTAAAGAGCCCCTCCAAATCACTTCCACTCTCTAAGCTCCCATCTGCCTCCTCCTCTTGATGGCCTCGTTGTCCACAGCAAATCAGACCAACTAGGATTTCTGGGTCCAGCCCCGTATCCCCCCACCCCACCACACTGGTACCTGAGGTTTTCTGGGGCCAGCTGCTTCATGTTCCAGTAGAAGATGTTGGGAGGGTTGCTGATAACTGGGTCCAGGGGTGCCCAGGACAGAAGGAGTGTCCATCTCCCCTCTGTCAAAGGAGACACAAAGCATGGATGGATCTACTAAGAGCTACAGGGCAGAGCCATCCACCTGTCAACAAGGTCACTTGGAGTGCTGTTTTATGTTGACAGTCCTGGGACTTGACCTCAGGGCCAGGGCGCTATCCCCTAGCTTCTTTTGTTCAAGGCCAGCGCTTTTCTACCTGATACCCTGAGCAAATTCCAGCTTTTTCTCTGTATGTATGCGGGACCAGGGGAATCGAACCAAGGGTTTCATGTGTGCTAAATAAGCCCACTACTGCTAAGACACAATCCCAACCCTGCATAGATGTTCTCCTGTGACCCCTCGGGCCTGTTGTGGGACAGTCATTCACTTCTGTACCGAGTTTCTCACCAGCAGCCCTGGCTGGAAATGAACTCAACCTGCTATGTTGTCCTTTATTTGCAGCATCTTTGCTCTCTGTGTTTCCTGTCATATCGTCCTTGGTAAGCAAGATCCCCTTTCAAGTGCTGCCACTAAGAAGCCTGCTCCAATCACCCTGGCAGAGTGGGACCTTCTCCTCTGTGCAGGCTGCCAGCCTTGTCACGCTCTGCCTTCTGGCCGGTGTGGGTTGAGAGTGCATGAAGGGGAAGGCCTGGCTTCCACCACACAATTTTTGAAGGCTCTGATATACCACCCAGGCACCTGTGCTATATCACACTCCGGGAGAGGGCAATCAAGGACCAGTCAGTCTTGTGGTAACAAGGTGGGTCCATTTCTTTGTGTGGGCTTGAACTGAGGATCTGGGAGCTGTCTCTGAGTTTTCTTGGTCAAGGCTGGTGCTCTACCACTTGAGCCACAGCTCCAACTCTGGATTTTTGTTGGTTCCATGGAGAGAAGTGTCTCACTAGCTTTGGGCTGGCTTCGATCTTTGATCCTCAGATCTCTACATTCAGAATAGCCAGGATGTCAGGCATGAGCCTGAGCCAGAGGTGATGGGCACCAGAGCCTCACTTTTCAGCTTCTGTTTTTCTTGTACCAACTGGCAATCCCTAGATAAAATAGTCAGTTATGGGGGATCAAGTTCCTCTCCTAGGTTTGTTAATCTAAGGAGATAAAGTGTCTTTGAGAAAGGCTAGTTTGAGTTGGCCTAGATGAGTGTGTGTGTGTGTGCGTGATAGACAGAGAGAGAGAGAGAGATAGAAAGTATGAGTTTCAGTGATACCTACCCCCATCTCTGTAATGCCTCATCCTCCCAATGGTGAGTACATCCAGGATCTCCACCCCAAGGAAGGTGGGTAGGGGAGGGTATGTAAGGTCACATCGAGTGGGATGATCTGAATTCTATCCTGCAACTGAAGCCTGGAGAGATAAAGGAGAGAAGGAGAGGTTGAGAGGAACAATAAGGGAAGTGGCTTACCTTTGGCTACAAGTACCAGAAAGAACACCAAATTCATCCTTTCACGTAGTAAGATAACAGGTGCCCACCATTTATTTCATTATTTTTTTTGTGAGTCTTATGGCTTGGATTGAGGGCCTTGGTTTCATCCCTGAGCATCTTTTACTCAAGGCTGAGGCTCTACCACTTGAGCCACAGCACCACATCTGGCTTTTTCTCTAGGGTGGGGGGGGGAGTAGGTTTATGGGAGTTAAGAATCTCACAGACTCTCCTGGTGGCCTAGCTCTGAGTCACATCATCAGACCTCAGCCTCCAGAATAGCCAGGATGATGGGCGGGACCCAGTGGCACCTGACCAGTACCATCTATTCATAATCACCTATGGCCAGTGCTGGGAAACCCGTATTGTACCCCCCCTTGTCGTGAGTGGGAAGCAGACATGGATGGGTTTGATACTTCCAACAGACTACCTACCTTTGAGCATTGCTCTGTATCAGTCTGATGACAGCTTCCTCCTTATCCACAGCAATGACTTGACTCTGTCACAAGATCAAATGTCCCCCAAGAGGTGTCAGGTCTGGGGTCTTTCCTCTGCACACCGCCCCTCCTCCCTGACACGACACATCACAGCAAAGTGAAGTAGACATGGAGTGAATTCATTTTTTTATAACCAGGGTCTGGCCTGATAAGTGGCAGTGAGGATCAGAGGCGCGGGATCTAGCAGGGTGGGGGGAAACGAGAAGCCTCCTTGTCCACTTTCCTTTAACCGTCTTAGCAGAGGTTAATGGGGAAGGACTCACGGGACGGACAGACAATGAATAACCATCAGGGTCTAGCCCAGGCACAGAGGGGCTTGCCTCAGGGAGTTAGTTCAACAGGCTGAGTGAGACAGCTTCTGACCCAGAGCCCACATCCAGAATGAGAGGGCGACTTTGGGTCCCATCCACATGGGGATATTGGGCCACTTCCTCCATCACCCATTTAACCAGTCCCTGGGTGTGAAAGAGAGAGAGACACAGACAGAGAGTGAGAGAAAAAAAGAAAGAGAGAGAGAGAGAGAGAAAGTCAGAATTACACAAGTTGGGTGCTGGTGGCACAGGCCTATAATTTGAACTACACAGGAGGCTGAGATATCAAGATATTGGTTCATAGTCAGCCCAGGCATTAACATTTGTGAGACTCTCATCTCCAAAGAACCAACACAAATCTGGAATTAGCACTGTGGCTCAAGTGGTAGAGTGCTAGTCTTGAGCTGAGGAACTCTTGGACAGCCCCCAGGCCCAAAGTTCAAGCCCCAAAACTGACAAGAAGTGGATTTCTGAACACAAGTAGTGGACTTAATAGAATCCATCCTCCTAGAGAGCATAGCAGGGAAGTTAGGCCGAGCTTTCTGTCAGCATAGGGTCATAAGTATGTCACCCAAGTTCCCTGTGCTCTCTTTTCCCCAGCTGCAAAACTGACCACAGTGAAGGATTCCCTTCTTCATTAGGATATGGTAAGGATCAAAGAGAGACATATTTTGTTTCATAATCCCATACCTATAATACGATAAATAACAGGCCCCATCTGAGCCCGTCCTGGGTATCTTCCTGTCATATGCTCACAGAATTTCCAACAATCATATCTGACTGCTGCTCTCCCTTTGCCTAGCTCTGTCCCGGAGATCCCCCTGTATTGATCCCTTGTTTCCTTACAACTGTACTGGGAGAGACTGAGGTCTGATGGTCAAGGCCCAACCCAGAGCTTCATCTGTGGTCAAGAATCGGCTGCCATGGACTGAGTTTGGGACAACCCATCTAAACCACTGACTGTGGGTGGTGCTACATGTCTAGCATCCCAATTACAGATGACCAGGCATGGTGGTGCACAATTATCAAAGGAGGACTGCTATCCAGTTCAGCTTGAGCACATATTGAGTCTCTATCTCGGAAATGCCAGAGACAGAAAGGCTTGGCTCATATGGTAGAAGACCTGACTGGTAATCCTAAGGCCCTGAATTCAAACCCTAATATACCAGAAAAATCAAAGGCCTGGTGCCAGAGGATCATGCCTATAATCCTAGCTACTCAAGAGGCTGAGATCTGAAGATCACAGTTCAAGATTTAAAATAGGGTTGGCCTCCCCCATCAGACATCATTATGAAAAGAACCATAGTCTAACCCAAGACAATATGCTCCATTCTAACAGGGTTTCCATCCTTCCTAAATGCTGGCCATGCTCTTTGTCCCCCAGGGGAGCCACAGCCTGTGGGCCCCACCTCTAGGTCCTCCAAAGATCCCCCTGCCAACAACCAGGCCCAAGGTAGTAGACAGTTGCAGGGCATACAGTTCCCTTGGTGTTATAATTTGATGGTGCTGAGTCCCCATCAAGCATCTCACCCTTCCAGGCCCCCAGACCTCAGCCACAATACGCAGGCATCACCCCCCTCAAAGATAGCAGGCGTAAAATACCAAAGGGTCCACCACTCCTTGTTAAAACCAATTTCTACCCAGCTCCACACACACAAAGCCGGCACAAGTGGCTCTTGTCTGTCATCCTAGCGACTCAGGAGGCTGAGGTCTGAGGATCATAGTTCAAAACCATCCCAGGCAAGAAAGTCTCTGAGGCTCTTATCTACAGTGAAACACCAAATATCCAGAGGTGGTGCTGTGGCTCATGTGTCAGAGTACCAGCTTTGAGAACAGAAGATCAGGAATAGCACCTAGGCCCTGAGTTCAAGGCCCAGGTCTTCTACCTCAAAACACACACAGACACAGAGACAGACAAATGCACACACAGCTCAATGATTCAGCAGGCCCTGAGAACAGAACCATGAACTCCATCCATTAGGATCACATCCCACCCCGGAGAAGGTGGCAGACCAAACTCAGACCCACTGTAGACAAAACATTGAACTTCTCACATATGTGGAATGTCTCATAGCCCAGCATGGCATTTCCTACCGTATACACTGCTATGCCAAAAACTTAGCCACCTCTTTTGTTGTTGTTGATCATGGGGTTTGAACTCTGGGCCAGGGCACTTTCCCTAATCTCTTCACCTGAAGGTGAACACTCTCCCACTTGAGCCAAGACACCACTTCCTGTACTCTGGTGGTCCATTGCACATCAAGTCTCACAAACTTTTCTGCCCAAGCTGGCTTGGAACCAAGGTCTTCACATCTCAGCCTTCTGAGTAGCTAGGTTGACAGTTGTGAGCCACCAGTGGCTTCCGGCTTCAGCCAACTTCATATAACCAGAGGAAACCCATCTTGTAAGGCCACAAACTTCTTGTAACCATTCACTTCAGACTTTGTCACCCAGCATCCAAATCCATCCTTCAATGGAGAGAATACAGACACAGCAATCCCAACCCTGCACCCATTGGCCCACTTCTTGCCTACATGCCAGAGGCCATATCTTCTTGAAGCTGTGGATTCAAACTAGGGCAAACTTGGAGAATACTTAGAAATGTCTGTACAGTGGGGCCAGCACTTGATCACCCAAACACTGAATCCCCACGCACCGCGACCCAGCCCACACCCCCACCATCTTTGCAAGCAACGACGTTTTACTTTTTTTCAGTTGTGGGGCTTGAACTCTGGGCCTGGGTGCTGTCCCTGAGCTCTTTAGCTCAAGGCCAGCACTCTAATACTTGAGCCACAGCAACACGTCTGCTTTTCTGGTAGTTCGTTGGAGATAAGTCTCAGCATCTTTTCTGTCCAGGCTGGCTTTGAACCCTGATCCTCAGATCTCAGCTCCTGAGTACCTAGGATGACAGCCATGAGCTACTGTCACCTGGCCAAAAATACTTTTCCATGCCTTTCATCCTATCCCCTCAGGAGACTGAGATCTGAGTACTGCAGTTGGATGTCACAATTGGCAGCAAAATCCCTGAGAACACTTTATCTCAAATTAAACACACAAAAAAGTTGGAAGTGGAACTGTGGCTCAAATGGTAGAGTGCTAGCTATGAGCATCAAAGACAAGGGATAGGACACAGTCCCTAGTCTCAAGCTTTTTCTAGCAAAGACAAACCCAAGAAAGGGAAGCAGGTGGGCATACAGGAGCTCAAAGCTCACACATAATACTCAAGCCTCCCAGAACAGACCCCAACCTTCTCTGATTGTGTACATTCTATGTCCCACATCATGGCAGTCTCAGATAGGACTGACCATGCACCAAGTGAGGACATTCAAGAACAATCTCATACTGAGGATCCCTTGACCTTATCAAAGACTCAGGATCTCTCACTGTCCTGCCTGGACACTGGGCAGTGAGGTGAGGTCTAGTTATCCAACCACAGGATGTGGGAACAAAAGGATTTCTTGGCCAAGGGATCCAGACTGTAAGGCTCTAGGTCTGTCCCTCTCAGGAAGTAGAAAAGAGCCAATCCATCCCAGCAACGTTACTGGGTTGTGAGTATCCTCAAAGAAACAACCCTGCTCAGAGCACTGTGATTCTGGTTTTCCCACCAACCTCTACCCAACCCAGCCCCATCTTCAGTTGGCCCTCTCTGAATCCCAGATCTGCCATCTAGACTAAAGGCTGAACCAGCAGAGACCTACCTCACCCTATGGGAATGGCAATCATGGGGTCCTAGCACCCCCTAGAGGAAGTCTCGGGGCAACAGGGGTCCCGACTCCCACCCTCATTCCTTGGTTGTCCTGTGACAGTGGCCCGCTTACATCTGTCTCTGGTGAAGGAATGAACTATTAAGGGTGTTATCTTCAGATTCAGCCCTCAAAAGTTCCAGTTCTCAAGGATGTACTGCTCAGGCATCATTCAGATGATGACAGCCAGGTGATCAATGGTGAACCCAAGGCCCCAGGACTTTTAATATCCATGTGACTGGGTCAAAAGCTCCATCACTGATGGTCTAGGTTGTCAGTCAAGGTCATGGGTCCAATGTTCTAACACACCTGACCTGGGATAGTCCTCGGTCTTCATCTTCCTCCTTATCCCTTGCCCCAAACCCTCTTGAGACTCCCTCACCTCAACACCTCCCTAGCCTTTTGGCACTTTCTTCTTATCTGACCAGAAAATAAACTGTGTGGGGCCTACGGAGATTGAAACTTGGTGACCCACCCTAAGTCCTCTGGTCTACCTGAGGCTGCTTAATTCTGCAGTCAGCAACCACAGAGCTCCTGGATTTCATGAAGTTGCTGAGGGGTCAGTGGCTTAGTCCTACATACTGGCTTTAGGCTGTGAAACTGTCCTCACAGAGATTGTGAATGGTTGTCTCCCTTGATCCAGGGACTCCAAACCAAGGCTTGCATATTCGCCCTTCTTCCTTCCCTTCGTCTTTTTGTCCCTCCATCCTTCCCTCCTCTCTCTCTTTCCTTTGTCTCTCTCACTGCTGGGCCTTGAATTTGGAGCCTGGGTGCTGCCCCTGAGCCTTTTTACTCAAGGCTAACAGGCTTGAGCGACTCATCCAATTTTAAGGTTTCCGTTTGGTGGTTAGTTGGAGATAAGGGTCTTACAGGCTCCCCTGCCTGGCCCTAAAGCCTCGATTCTTCCATCTCAGCCTCCTAAGTAGCTAGGATGACAGGTGTGAAGCACCGGCATCCAGCTCAAACCAAGGTTTCTTCATGGACTGTGGAGCCAGCACTGGAACCTTTCATCGTCTATGACCCCCCAAGCCTTGTGCACACTGTAAGGGTTTCTTGGATAAATAAATGAGCATCTGTTTCTGACAATACTACAGAAAAGTCCCATGTGACTCAGGTAAGCATCCTTGGGGTGGGGTGGGGCTGGGGGAGGTTTCCAAGCGTGATGTAGCTCTCCCACAATTCTCCATCATCCCTCTTCCCGCCCTCCTGGTGCCACCGCACTTAATTGTTTTGGCTCTGAGCACCCGAGCCAAGATGTACTTTCTGGCTTCTGGGGGCTCTGGATGCATCTCTTCTCAAAGATCTCTATGCACATGTTAAAGAGCCTGCAGTAAGCTGAGGGTGTGGCTCAAGGAGCCTCCTCTGCTCCCCCTGGGGCCAGACAGCATGGTCCTCCACATCCGGTCACCAAGTTTGATATTGCAAAAGGATTCTCGAGGTATCCTGGGTCTCTGAATCTTCCAGATTCCAGTGCAGATCAGAATCATCTCTGCTCACAGCTGGCAGGCTGGGGACGGCAAGGTCACAGGCTCTGCTCCCCACGATGTCCTCAACTGTGGTGGTCACCCTAGAGAGAGCCAGAAGAGATTCAGCAGCTGCCGGAGAAAGGCAGTCAAGGCACAATGTTCATAGCAGGACATGATTTGGCTTAGAAACTCTGCCTGTGCCACTTTGAAAGTCATTGTTTGGCAGCTGAAACCCTCTGTCTAATTTGAGCCATAATTCCAGGCATTAGTGGAAATTGCCAGGTGAAAGAAAAAATCCTGGAATAGCTGGCATTTCAGTTGTCCCATTTAAACTTAAAGGATTCCAAAGTCAGTGGTCCCCTTTTCTTTCCAGACAACGTACAGCAGGTTACAGAAACTGGCATTCAGCGAGTCTTAGCGAAGTGTCACGTCCCGATACCAAGCAGGCTCCAGCAGGGGGAACGCATTTCCCTACCACTGCCCAGCTGGAAAGGGCCCAGGAGGGACACAGATTGGAGTCTGCAGGACTCCAGGGAGGACTGCCAACTGGGGCACTGCCCTGGGTTGGAGCCCACTCCACCAGTGGCAGCCCAGAGTCCCTTGCACAGATGCCCACAGACCCTATCATTGGCCTGGATTAGGTTCCCCTCCCATCCTCATGGTGAACCATATGTCCTGTCACTGAGTTCACCACTTCCCAGTCCCTCCTAGCTTCACAGCCCCTGCTCTACTCCCCCCATCTCGTTCCCTAATTATGCTTGCCAGACACATTCACCACCCTTGAATTAGCTCCAACGCTATACACCAGAGCAGAGTGTCTGGCTGGAAGAGTGCGACTGTGGTCACACTCGCCTCACGAGCCTTCTGGCTGAAGACAGAAGGACAGGTGTCCACTCTGATCAGCGATTCACACAGGCCTCCTAGGGGAGACCCAAGCAGGTCCAGCAGCTACTGTGGGCTTCAGGAAAGGGGAAGAGAGAGGTGGAAAGAGGTGGAAAGGAACATCTACTGAAACCTTCCTGAAAGGAGCAATGAAACTGTGAAGGAGAAAACAAAAATTGTCCCTGGGCTCGTACTTGGCATTGATGACAAAAGAACAATACACAGTCACACAAAATGCTTTTGCTCTTTTTAGACACGGTGACTTAAATGTATTTTCATTATTCTCATCTCCCTATTCTCCCAACACACACACACACACACACACACACACACACACACACACACACACACACTCGGATCCAGACTGGTGACAGAAGACTCTTCCATGCAGTACCTGCAATTTACCAACTGATCACTCACTTGAGCACAATCAGGATGTACAAGGAGAAAGATGATCTGTCTGTGTCTCTGTCTCTGTTTCTCTCTCTCTCCCTCTCCCTCTCTCACTCATACACACACAAACACACACACAGACTCAGAGCAGTTCCTCTCCTTCGTTTGTCAGTTCCTCCTGTGGGACAATGTAGAAGATGGAGCACAGGAGTTTCCAGGGGCTCCCACCCAAAGGTAACACAGCTCTAATAACAAAGAACTACCGTGCCTCTCCCATTCTCCAGGGCCAGAACCTTCCTCTTGGGAACATCCAGCCTTGACTCCCCACTCCCACTCCCTAGGCCAGGATGCTGGGTGAAGGAGTCCCCAGACAGGTGGCTTCTCATAGCCGGGACAGATAATAATCAGGGGGTCATGGTGCCCTGAGAGGGGTGTCCAACCTGTGGTGGAGGTGGTGTTGGGGAAATGGATGGGGTCCTAAATGCTCCATATATGGATGGACTCCCTACTTCCAGCCTAGATGATTCTGGGCGACTTGTGGCATTCTTGGGGAGGACGAGGAGACCAGATGAACTCGCAGCACTAGCAGATGCTGGCAGAGCTGGGAAATGTGATCACCCTATGAGAATTGATGATAGCTGCGGTGGGGTGGGAAAGACCAGGTATGAGGAGGAAGGGGGTGTGTTCCTCCCAGATATTCATCTTCTATCTGACCCCCGTGCCCTCACCTCCTAGTGGGCTCTTCTGGCACCCTCCTCAGGTGAATGGCTGACTGAGCACAGAGGACAAGGGCTAATCCAGCAAGGGAGCCTATCTTCTGCATCCAACACCTCCATCCCCAGAAAAAAGGAAAAGACCCGAGAAGGCAGGATTGGAGGTGCTGCTCCCCACCTCTGCCTGAAGCCACCAGGTCCCCACGAGGGAGAGGAAGGGTGTAGATGCGAGGCTGTGTGGCTCCATTACTCCAGGCCAGGGGCTGTCTGGTGCTCCCTCCTCATCCAATCTTGCATCTCCCCATTTCCTAGTGTGGCTCTAGCAGGGTACTTTCCAGTGGGCCCCTGAGCATCTCCCAAGTTGAGGTGGCCTACAATTCTTGAGAACAGCCTCTTTGGAGGCTTTTGCATACAGAGGAGGCCTCTGTATCAGAGAAGGGTCACGCCTTGGGGTATAGAAGTCATCAGGTCGTCAGAATATCATCTTTCATGGGTGCAGTGTGCATCTGAGCAGTAAACTGACATCTCAGACCATGGTTCTGGGTCAGGAGAGGCAGGAGCTGCAAGATGGCACCACAGGTAACGCCCACACAGGTATCACAAGAGTGTGAAAAGGTCAAGTACACAGTGGACAGCTGTTGAGTTGGGCTCATGAAAGACTTGTAGGCTCAGGAATCCACAACTGGCTGGCTCAGCTGCTTGTACCAGTTTCTATGCCTGGACTCCCAGGCCTCAGAACCCTGTATTTCTCACCAGTGCTTGGGGGCAGATGAAGGTCTGCAATAGTGGGCCAACTACAAAGAAGCATCCATAGTGTCCTTCTCTTGGCCCTGTGACCCTGTGCCTGGATGAAGGAGCAGGTTCCATGGAACTTACTGACATGGCCTAGACCCCTCAGCCCAAGAAAGACTTAGACAAACAACACTTGATCTGCCTGGAGAGTTTACTGTGATTATGCCTCAGGATTGCCTCCAGTTTTGCTCAGCTCATCATTACCACCTTCCTCAGTGTGTGTGTGCATGTGTGTGTGTGTGTGTGTGTGTGTGTGTGTGTGTGTCTGTGTGTCTGTGTATTTGTGTGTGCACGCACGGGTGCTTGAGTGAGCTTGAATCTTGGTACTATGGTTTGAACTCAGGGCCTGGTCTCTGTCCCTGAGTTTTTTCATTCAAGGCTAGCACCCTACCACTTGAGCTTTTCTTCTAGCTTTCAGGTGTTATTTGCAGAACGGGGTCTCACAGACTTTTCTAGCTGGGCTGCCTCTGAATGGCAATCCTCAGATCTCAGCCTCCTGAGGAGCTAGGAATAAGAGAAAATGAGCTATTAGCATCTATCTGGCCAAACTTTGCTTCTTGGTTAAAACAGAGGACCTCTCTCTCAGCCAAGCACCCATCTACAGCTACCCCTCCTACCCCAGGCTTCAGAAGAAACATACCCTCCCCTGAGGACAAAGAAATGGGATCAGGTTTGAACTTTATGTACTCCATATAGTCAGGGGCTGCTGGGAGGTGATGTGGAGGCCAGAAATGTAGGCCAGAGCAAGTAGACAGCTGTTAGAACAAAAGAGCACGTGAAAAGACATCCTTACAACTCGGTGTCAGTGCCTCATAATTATAATCCTAGCTACTCAAGGCTGATACCTGAGGATTAATCAAGATTCAAAGCTAGCCTGGGCAGACTCTTCTTTCCAATGAGTCACCAAAATGCTGGGAAGCGGATCTAGCCTAGGTCAAGAGGTACAACACCAACCTTGTGATAAAAAGCTAAAGGATACCACCTAGGCTCTGACTTGAAACCCCGGTAAACACACACACACACACACACACACACACACAAGCACGCACACATATGCATGCACCCAATAACATCCTTAGCAGGTGCCAATGGCTCATACCAGCAATGCCAGCTACTCAAGAGCTTGAGCTCTTAGGACAGTAGCTTGAAGCCAGCTCAGGCAGGAAAGTCTGTGAGACTCTTCTCTCCAGTAAACTACTAAAAAAGGTGAAAGGTGAGCTCTGATTCAAATGGTAGAGTGTTAGATTAGGGACAGTGCCTAGGCCACGAGTTGCAGCTCTGAGATTTTTTGTTGTTGTTGTTTCTAATAGACATCCTTTGCCAACCCCACCCACACAGGCCATAAACCCAGATTTTGGTCATCCTAGATCTCACTTCCACCTCTGCCACTTCCAAAGTACTGCCTCAAGTGGCCAGTGTGTAGCCAGCAATGGGTTAAGAAGTGAACTTACACAACAGGGACATAGCAAGGTCAAGGCTAATGCTCCAAAACATTGAGGTACTGACCATACCAGTCTCTCATCCCTCAGTTCCCTGGCCCTGGTATCTAAAGTCTATGCCTCTGTATTCTAGGCATCTGCAATTGTCTAAAGGACCTGAGAGGCACAGCTGGGCCAGAAGGTAGACTTGCCTGCGATAAGGTATATTGACATTTCCTAGACACCAACAGATACTTCCAAGCCACCTTGGCCTCACCTCCCATGTAGCTTCAGATCCTCCTTGCTTGGGTTGCGTTTAGTCAGCGATCAGGATCAAGTTGGCCAAAGCCACTGGCAATCACACTTCCCCTACTCCACTGCCAGCCTGATGGGAGGGATGTGCAGCCAGAGACCCAACTGAGGAAAAGAACAGGACATTGCATGACTGAGCCCCACCCCTCCAGAAGCAGGGGAGAACCTATGCCAGCTGGCCCTGTTGACCAGAATCCCTTGGAGGCAGCCAAAGATATGGACAACTAGACTGGGCCCCAAAGAAAAGGTGGAAAATGCAGGTCTCTGGCAATTTAGGACTCATTGTAGACCCTGATAAGGGGCTAAAGGAAGGTTGCCGTAGAGGAAGGGCACAATCAGAGGTCAGGAAGAGGCAGACAGGCACCCAGAATGGAAAGAAATATGAGAAAACGTGCACACACACACACACACACACACACACACGAGTAACTTAAGGCCTCAGTAGGCCCTGAGCAATGGAAGATCCCAATCCCCGAGAAGATAGCACTACCATTCTCAGACCAACTGTATACAAAACTCAGAGCCTCTCACACATCTGCAATGGTTCATAACCCAGCATGGCATCTCCTACTATACACACCACTATGCAGAAAACTCAGCTACCTTTTTTTTTTTTTTTGGTTGTCGGTCATGGGGTTTGACCTTTGGGCATGGGCACAGTCCCACAGCTCTTCAGCTGAAGGTGCGCGCTCTACAACTGGAACCAAAGCATCACTTCCGGTTTTCTGGTGGTTCACTGGAGACAAAGAATCACAGACTGTCCTTCCCAAGCTGGCTTTGATATGCAAACTTCAAATCTCAGCCTCCTGAGTAGCTAGGATGACAGTTGTGAGCCACTGGCAGCACCCGGCTTCAGCCACCCTCTTACATCCAGGGGAAACCCAACTTGTCAGGCTATGAACCACACGCAACCCTTCACTTCAGACTTTGACACCAGCATCCAAAACCATTCTTCCATGCATGGAGAGAATATAATTGACACTACCCTCCAAACCCCTGCTCCCATTTGCCCACTCCCTGCCTAAGATAGGCTATGCCCGCTGGACTTCATGGTAAGGCAACACCCACCCTGCTGTGACTTCACAATGGGTCAAACATGGAGAGTTCTTAGAAATGTCTGTACACTGAGGCCAGCACCTGGTCTTCCAACCCCAGGACCCTCACTCCACCACCATCTCTTGCAGGCAAGGGTTGTCTTTATTTCTTGTTTGTTTGTTTGTTTTGGTTGAAAGGCTTGAACTCAGGTCTTGAGTACTGTCCCTGATGATGATTTTTGCTCAATGCCAGTGTTCAACCATTTGAGCCACAGTGCCACTTCCGGTTGGAGATGAGAAATGGGACTCTCATGGGACTTTCCTGCCTGGGCTGGGAAAAGAGATCCTCTGGATCTCAGCCTAACTGAGTAGCCAAGATGACAGGCATGAGCCACCAGTGCACAGATTATGGTATCCCATTCTTTAGAATTTCCACCAAGTGCTCCTGTAGACACTACCACCTAGACACTCCTGTAGACACTACCACCAAGACAACAAAGGGAGTCTCAGAATCTGGGTAGGGACATAGGCATTAAAGAGCCCCTCCAAATCACTTCCCCTCTCTAAGCTCCCATCTGCCTCCTCTTGATGGCCTGGTCGTCTGGAGCAGATCAGACCAATTAGGATTTTTGGATACTGCCCCGAATCACCCTGCCCCTCCAAACTGGTACCTGAGGATTTCTGGTTCACCTCCTGCATGTCCCGGTAGAAGATGTTGGGAGGGTTGCTGATAACTGTGTCCAAGGGTTCCCAGGATAGAAGGAGTGTCCATCTCCCCTCTGTCAAAGGAGAGACAAAGCATGGATGGATCTATTAAGAGCTACAGGGCATAGGCATCCACCAGTCACCAAGGTCACTTGGAGTGCTGTTTTATGTTGACAGTCGTGGGACTTGATCTCGGGGCCAGGGTGCTGTCCCCAAGCTTCTTTTGTTCAAGACCAGTGCTTTTCTACCTGATCTCTGGAGCAACTTCCAGCTTTTTCTGTGTATGTATGCAGGACCAGAGGTATCGAACCAAGGGTTTCATGTGTGCTAGGTGAGCCCACTACTGCTAAGACACAATCCCAACCCTGCATAGCTGTTCTCCTTTTACCCCTCAGGTCTGTTGCGGGACAGTCTTGCACATCTGTACTGAGTTTCTCACCAGCAGCCCTGGCTGGAAATGAACTCAATCTGCTATGCTGTCCTTTATTTGCAGCATCTTTGCTCTCTCTGTTTCCTGTCACATCCTCCTTGGTAAGCAAGATCCTCTTTCAAGTGCTGCCACTAAGAAGCGTGCTCCAATCACCCAGGCAGAGTGGGAACTTCTACTCTCTATAGGCTGCCAGCCTTGTCACGCTCTGCCTTCCGGCCAGTGTGGGTTGAGGTGCATGAAGGGGAAAGCCTGGCTTTCACCACACAAATTCTGAAGGCTCTGATATACCACCCAGGGACCGGTGCTATATCACACTCTGTGAGATGGCACTCAAGGACCATGCAGTCTCAGCGTAACAAGATCAGGCCATTTCTTTGTATGGGCTTGAAGTGAGGATCTGGGAGCTCTCTCTCTGAGTTTTCCTGCTCAAGGCTGGTGCTCTACCACTTGAGCCACAGCTCCACTTCTCCCTTTTTGTTGGTTCCATGGAGAGAAGAGTCTCACCAGCTTTCCATCCTATGGCTGGCTTTGATCTTTGATCCTCAGATCTCTGCCTACCAAGTAGCCAGGATGTCAGGCGTGAGCCTGAGCCAGAGGTGATGGGCACAAGAGCTTTTATTTTTAGCTTCTGTTTATCTCCTCTCAACTAGCAAACCCTAGATAAAACAGTCAGTTACAGGGGATCAAGTTCTTCTCCTAGGTTAGTTAATCCAAGGAGATAAACTGTCTTTGGGAAAGGCTAGTTTGAGTTGGCCTAGATGAGTGTGTGTGTTTGTATATGTGTGAGAGAGAGTGTGTGTGTGTGTGTGTGTGTGTGTGTGTGATAGAGATAGAGAGAGAAAATGACTTTCAGGGATACCTACCCCAATCTCTGTGGTGCCTCATCCTCCCTATGGTGAGTACATCCAGAATCTCCACCCCAAGGAAGGTGGGTAGGGGACGATATGTAAGGTCACATCAGGTGGGATGATCTGAATTCTATCCTGCAACTGAAGCCTGAATAGATAAAGGAGAGAAGGAGAGGTTTAGAGGAACAATCAGGGAAGCCCCTTACCTATGGCTACAAGTACCAGAAAGAACAACAAATCCATCCTTTTTGGTAGTAAGATAACAGGTGCCCACCATTTCTTTTTTTTTTTTTTTGTGAGTCCTAGTCTTAGATTGAGGGCCTCAGTGTCATCCCTGAGCTTCTTTTACTCAAGGCTGAGGCTCTACCACTTGAGCCACAGCACCACATCTGGCTTTTTTCTAGAGAGGGGGACAGTTGGTTTATGGGAGATAAGAATCTCACAGACTCTCCTGGTGGGCTGAGTCATGACTATCAGACCTCAGCCTCCAGAATAGCCAGGAGGATGGGCGGGAGAGCCACTGACACCTGACCACTCACTACCGTCTATTCATAATTCCCTAGGGCCAGTGCCAGGCCAGCTGTACTGTACCCTCCTTTTTGTGAGTGGGAAGCAGACATGGATGGGTTTGATACTTCCAACAGACTACCTACCTTTGAACATCATTCTCGATCAGTCTGATGACAGCTTCCTCCTTATCCACAGCAATGACTTGGCTCTGTCACAAGAACAAATGTCCCCCAAGAGGAGTTAGGTCTGGGGTCTTTCCTCTGCACACCGCCCCTCCTCCCTAAAACAATACACCTCAGCAAAGTGAAGTAGACATGGAACGAATTCATTTTCTTATAAACAGGGTCTGGCCAGATATGTAGCAGTGAAGATCAGAGGCTGGAGATCTAGCGTGGTGGGGGGAAAACAAGATGCCTCCTTGTCATGGGAAGGACTCACAGGACGGACTGACAACGAAAAACCATCAGGGTCTAGCCCAGGCACAGAGGGGCTTACCTCAGGGAGCTAGTTCAACAGGCTAAGCGAGACAGCTTCTGACCCAGAGCCCACATCCTGAATGAGGCGGCAACCTTGGGTCCCAGGCACATGGGAATGCTGGGCCACTTCCTCCAGCACCCTTTTAAACAGTGACTGGGAGAGAGAGAAAGGGGGAGAGAGAGAGAGAGAGAGAGAGAGAGAGAGAGAGAGAGAGAGAGAGGCAGGGAGGAAGAGGGAGAAGGAAAGAGAGAGAGAGAGAGACAGAAAAAGTCAGAATTACACTTTATCTGGGTGCATGTGGAACAGGAGTATAATGTGAACTACATAGGAGGCTAAGATATGAAGATATTGGTTCATAGTCAGCCAAGGCATTAACATTTGTGAGACTCTTATCTCCAAAGATCCACCAGAAATCCGGAAGTCCTACTGGGCTCAAGTGGTAGAGCACTAACCTTGAGCTGAGGAACTTGTGAACAGCACTCAGGCCCAGAGTTCAAGCCCCACCACTGACAAGAAGTGGACTTATGACCACAAGTAGTGGACGGAATAGGACCCATCGTCCTAGGAACCATGGTAGGGAAGTTAGTCCGAACTTCCTATCTGCTGGCGGTCATAAGGATTCACCCGGCTGATCTGTGCTATGTTTTCCACAGCTGCAAAACTGAACACAATGAAGGATCCCCTTCCTCATTGGGATAGGATAAGGATCAAAGACAGACATGTTTTGTTTCATAATCGGATACGTGTCACATGATAAAAATCTGGCACCATCTGAGGCATTTTTGGGTATCTTCCTGTCATATGATCACAGAATTTCCAACTACCATATCTGACAGCTGCTCCCCCTTTGCCACGCCCTGTTCAAGAGATCCCCCTGTATTGATCCCTTGTTTCCTTACAACTGTCCATGGAGGAGGCTGAGATCTGATGGTCGAGGCCCAACTGAGAACTTCATCTGTGGTCAAGAATTGGCTGCCGTGGACTGAGTTTGGGACAACTCATTTAAACCGCTGACTGAGGGAGGTGCTACATGTCTAGCATCCCAACTACAGATGACCAGGCATGGTGGTGCACACCTGTCACAGGAGGACCGCCATCCAGCTCAGCTTGAGCACATATTGAGTCTCTATCTCGGAAATGCCCAAGACAGAAAGGCTTGGCTCACATGGTAGAAGACCTGACTGGCAAGGCTAAGGCCTTGAGTTCAAACCCTAATACACCAAAAATAATCAAAAGCATAATGCCAGAGGATCATGCCTATAATCCTAGCTACTCAAGAGGCTGAGATATGAAGATCACAGTTCAAGATTTAAAATACGGTTGGCCTCCCCCATCAGACATCATTATGAAAAGACCCAGAGTCTCACCCAAGCCACTATTCTCCATACTAACAGGGCTTGCATCCTTCCTAAATGCTGGCCACGCTGCCTGTCCCCCAGGAGAACCACAACTTGATGGCCCCACCCCTAGGTCCTCCCAAGCTCCCCCTTCCACCAACCAGGCCCAAGGTAGTAGACAGTTACAGGGCATACAGATCCCTTGGTCTTATAATCTGACGGTGCTGAGTCCCCATCAAGCATCTCACCTTTCCAGGTCCCCAGACCACAGCCACAATGCCCATGCATCCCCGCAACAAAGATAGCAGGCAGAAAATACCAAAGGGTCCAGTGCTCCTTGTTACAACCCAGTTCTACACACACACACAACACACACAAAGGTGTCAAAAGTGGCTCATTTCTGTCATCCTAGCTATTTAGGAGGCTGAGGTCTGAGGATCATGGTTCAAAGTCAACCCAGGCTCTTATCTACAGGGAACCACCAAATATTTAGAGGTTGAGCTGTGGCTCAAGTGTCAGAGTACTAGCTTTGTGAACAGAAGTTCAGGTACAGCACCTAAGCCCTGAGTTCAAGGTCCAGGTCTTCTACCTCCAAACACACACAGACACAGAGACAGACAGACAGACAGACAACCCCACACACCCACACACCCACATACACACACACACAGCCCAATGATTCAGCAGGGCCTGAGAACAGAACCATGAACTCCATCCATTAGGATCACATCCCACACCGGAGAAGGTGGAACTACTGACCTCAGACCCACTGTAGACAAAATGTTGAACCTCTCATATCTCTGGAATGTCTCATAGCCCAGCATGGCATTTCTTACCGTACACAGTGCTATGGGGAAAACTTACCCACCTCTTTTGTTGTTGTTGGTCATGGGGTTTGAACTCTGGGCCAGGCAGGGCACTATCCCTCAGCTCTTCAGCTGAAGGTGAGCACTCTCCCACTTGAGCCAAGACACCACTTCCTGTACTCTGTTGGTCCATTGCACATCAAGTCTGACAGACCTTTCTGCCCAAGCTGGCTTGGAATGATGGTCTTCACATCTCAGCCTTCTGAGTAGTTAGGTTGAGAGTTGTGTACCACCGGTGGCTTCCAGCTTCAGCCACCTTCATATAACCAGAGGAAATACATCTTATCAGGACACAAACTTCTTATAACCCTTCACTTCAGACTTTATCATCCAGCATCCAAATACATCCTTCAATGGAGAGAATACAGACACAACAATCCCAACCCTGCATCCATTGGCCCACTCCCTGCCTACCTGCCAGAGTCCACATCCTCTTGAAGCTGTGGATTCAAACTGGGGCAAACTTGGAGAATTTTTAGAAATGTCTGTACAGAGGGGCCAGCACCTGGTCACCCAAACACTGAATCCCCATGCACCGCCAACAGGTCCACACCTCCACCATCTTTGCAGGAAAAGATGTTTTACCTTCTTTCAGTTGTGGGGATTGAACTCTGGGCCTGGGGCTGTCCCTGAGCTCTAAGCTCAAGGTCAGCACTAATACTTGAGCCACAGCACCACTTCTGCTTTTCTGGCAGTTTGTTGGAGATAAGTCTCAGCATCTTTTCTGTCCAGGCTGACTTTGAGCCCTGATCTCCAGATCTCAGCTCCTGAGTACCTAGGATGACAGCAATGAGCTACTGGCACCTGGCCAAATATACTTTACCTGCCTTTCATCCTATCCCCTCAGGAGACTGAGATCTGGGGGCTGCAGTTGGATGCCACCATTGGCAGCAAAGTCCATGAGAACTCTTTCTCTCAAATTAAACACACAAAAAAGTTGGAAGTGGAACTGTGGCTCAAATGGTAGAGTGCTAGCTTTGAGCGTCAAAGACAAGGGGTAGGACACAGTCCCTAGTCTCAAGCTTTTTCTAGCAAAGACCCACCCGAGAAAGGGAAGCAGGTGGCATAGGAAGCTCGAAGCTCACACATAATACTCCAGCTTCCCACAACAGACCCCATCCTGCTCTGATAGTGTGGATTATATGTTCCACATCATGACAGACTTAGATAGGACTGACCATGCACCAAGGTAAGATGTTCAAGTACAATCTCATACTGAAGATCCCTTGACCTTATCAAAGACTCAGGATCTCTCACTGTCTTGCCTCAAAACTAGGCAGTGATGTGAGGTTTACTTATCCAGCCACAGGCTGTGGGAACAATATGATTTCTCAGCCAAGGGATCCAGACTGGAGGGCTCTAGGTCCCCACAGAGATTGTGAATGGTTGTCTCCCTTGATCCAGGGACTCCAAACCAAGGCTTGCATGTTCTCCCTTCTTCCTTCCCTTCCTCTTTTTGTCCTTCCATCCTTCCCTCCTCTCTCTCTTTCCTTTCTCTCTCTCATTGCTAGGCCTTGAATTTGGAGCCTGGCTGCTGTCCCTGATCCTTTTTACTCAAGGCCAACAGGCTTGAGCCACTCATCCACTTTTAGCATTTTCTTTTTGGTGGTTAGTTGGAGATAAGGGTCTTAAAGGCTCTCTTGCCTGGCCCTTAAGCCTCAATTCTTCCATCTCAGCCTCCTAAGCAGCTAGGATAACAGGTGTGAAGCACCGGCATCCAGCTCAAACCAAGGTTTCTTCATGTACTGTGGAACCTTACCACTGGAACCTTTCATCATCTATGACACCCCCCCCCCTCAAAGCCTGGCACACACTGTAACAGTTCGCTGGATAACTATATGAGTATTTGTCTCGGACGATACTACAGAAAAGTCCCATGTGACTCAGGTAAGCATCCTGGGGGAGGGGGAGGTATCAAAGCCTGACGTAGCTCTCCCACAGTTCTTGGTCATCCCTCTTCCCACCCTCCTGGTGCCACCGCACTTAACTGTTTTGGCTCTGAGCACACGAGCCATGATGTACTCGCTCTCTTCTGGGGGCTCTGGATGCATCTCTTCTCAAAGATGTCTGTCCAGTGGCTGACCACCTCTTTGGCACTCAATTCAACACTCATGTATGAACAAGGCTTCAGTCAGCTGAGAACGTGGCTCAAGGGGCCTCCACTTCTCCCCAAGGGGCCAGACAGGACGGTCCACCACATCTGTCCCCCAAGTTTGATGTTGCAGAGAAAGGATTCTCGAGTCATCCCGGGTCTCTGAATCTTCCAGATTCCAGTGCAGGAGATGGGAATTGTCGCTGCTCACAGCTGGCAGGCTGGGGATGGCAAGGTCACAAGCTCTGCTCCCCACAACGTTCTGGACTGTGGTGGTCACCCTAGAGAGAGCCAGAAGAGAATCAGCAGCTGCCAGAGAAAGGCAGTCAGGGCACAATGTTCATAGCAGGACATGATTTGGCTTGGAAACTATGCCTGGGCTGCTTTGAAAGTCATTGTTTGGCAGCTGAAACCCTCTGTCTAATTTGACCCATAATCCCAGGCATTAGTGGAAATTGCCAGTTGAAAGAGAAAATCCTGGAATACCTAGCATTTCAGTTCTCCCATTTAAACTTAAAGGGTTCCAAAGTCAGCGGTCCCCTTTTCCTTCCAGACATCCTACAGCAGGTTACAGAAACTGGCATTTGGCGAGCCTTAGCTAACTGTCATGTCCCAATACCGAGCAGGCTCCAGCAGGAGAAACGCATTTGCCTACCACTGCCCACCTGGAAAGGGCAAAGGAGGGACACAGATTGGAGTCTGCAGAACTCCACGGAGGATTGCCCACCGGTGCACTGCCCTGGGAGGGAACCCACGCCACCAGTGGGGGCCCAGAGCCCCCTGGACAGATGCCCACAGACTCCATCATTGCCCTGGGGAAAGTTCCCCTCTCATCCTCAGTCATGGTGAACCATCTGCCATTTTACTCCATTCGCCACTTCCCAGTACCTCCTAGTTTCACAGCCCTTGCTCTACTCCCCCCTTCTCATTCCCTAATTATGTTTGGCAGACACATTCACAATCCTTGAATTACCTCCGACTCTATACACCAGAGCAGAGTGTCTAGCTGGAAGAGTGCCGCTGTGGTCACACTTGCCTCACGAGCCTTCTGGCTCATAGCCAGCTGGCAGAGCTGGGAAATGTGATCACCCTATGAGAACTGATGATAGCTATTGGGGGGTAAGGGCAGGCCGGGTATGGGGAGGGAGGGGATGTGTTCCTCCCAGATATTCATCTTCTATCTGACCCCAGTGCCCTCACCTCCTAGTGGGCTCTTCTGGGACCCTGCTCAGGTGAATGGGGGACTTAGCACAGAGGAAAGGGCTAATCCAGCAAGGGAGCCTATCTTCTGCACCAAACACCTCCATCCCCAGAAAAAAGGAAAAGACCCGAGAAGGCAGGATAGGAGGTGCTGCTCCCCACTTCTGCCTGAAGCCACCAGGTCCCCACCAGGGACAGGAAGGGTGCAGACGCGAAGCTGTGTGGCTCCATTACTCCAGGCCAGGGGCTCTCTGGCGCCCCCTCCTCACCCAGCCCTGCATCTCCCCGTTGCCTGGGACACTGGCCGCTTGGGACAGAGGTGGGATCCTCGGTCGCCACCCACCCCCACCCCCTCCACCCCTGGGTGCATTTGTGGCAGAGCCAGGACTGACTGTGGGGCCGGGGGAGCCGCAGGCGGGATGGGAGAGGGGAGGCGGGAGGCACGGGTCCGGGTCCGCGGGGCGCAGGCGGGGGTCAGGGGGTCGCGGGGTGTGGGCTGGAGGGTGGCGGCCCGCGGGGCGGCCACTCACCTGTGCTGCTGGGAGAAGTTGTGGGCGGCGGCTCCGGGTACAGCGGGCAGCGGCAGCAGCAGAGGGCGGCGGCATGGCGCACGCGCGGCCCAGAGTCTGAGGACGGGGCGGGACCAGGTCGGGGCGGCAAGCCGGCCAGCGGCGCCATCTCCACAGCGCAACTCGGAGAGGCGCCGCGGTTTGGAGCTGGCAGCGCCATGTGTGGAACGCGGCGCGGCTGCGAGGGCGGGGGGCGTCTGCGGGCGCGTGGCGGGGCTGCGTGCGGCCTCCGCTCCGCCGCCGCCCCCTGAGCGGCCTCCTCCACAGAGGCGGTGCCGCCGTCGCCTCTGCTGCCGCCGAAGCCTCAGCTGCTGCCGCCTCCGCTGCCGCCGTGGCTCAGCCTCCGCCTCCGCTGCCGCCATGGCCGCTGCTGCCTTCGTGCTCCCCGCGCCAGGACGTTGGACTCGGGGCCGCCATGGTCACCGCGCCTCCACCAGGCTGCGATGTCCCGGATGTGCTGGCTCCATGTGCTCTGAGCTCCCAGCCAGGACCCTGCTTCAATTGCGGCCTCAGCCAACTGCTGAAGCCGCTTCCCCTCGTGCCTATGCTCGCTCTTCGGTTGGCTCTCTCTCTCTCTCTCTCTCTGCCCCCACTCCTCTAGCGGGCTGCCCCGCCCCCTCGCGCATGCGCTCCTACTTTGTGCCCGCTGCGCCCCGCCCCTTTCTCCCCTTAGAACCACCCCCTCCTCCGCTTGGTACCTCCCCCTCCTCCCCTCGGCCCCGCCCCCTACTCACCTTGGTCCCTCCCCCTCCTCCCCTTGGCCCCGCCCCACCCCTGGCCACCTACAGAGGCCTGACTGGGCCCTAAGAATTCCAGGCCTGGGAATTGCAGACTCACCTCACTCCGCACTTTCCCCAGCCCCAGCACCTGGCAGGAGGATGGAATCTCCCCTCAGCCCCACCTCTGGAGGAGAATCTCCTCCATCCCCCTCCACTCCACACACCAAGCAGGTGCACATTGAACCCCGTTTGAGGGGAGGGATTACTGGGGATTGCTACCTATAAAGGACTCAGACCCTTTGGGATGACTCAGCACACAGCAAGCTTCAAAAAACAGAACAAAGCACCCTGTGTACAGGACTCAGCACACAGCTCCCTTTGAAGAACTCAGCATAAAGTACCCTGTGTAGAGTACTCAGCACGCAGCACCCTCTGAAAGAGGGAGTCCATAGCACGCAGTGTAAAGGACTCAGCACATAGCACACTTTGAAAAACTCACCACATAGCATTCTTTTCCAGGGACTCAGCACATAGCACTTTGTGTTAAGACTCCACACACAGTACCATTTGAAGGGCTGACTACCTAGCACTCTGTGTAAAACACTCAGTGCACAGCCTCCTTTAAAAAATTCAGATTCGAACACAATTTTGAAGGACTCAGCACATACCACCCTGTGGAAGAACTCAGCACACAGCACCACCTAAAGTGCATTATGGAGCACCCTGTGTAAAGGATCAGCATACAGCACTCAAAAAACTCACCTCATCCTTCTCTTCTCAAGGATGCAGCATGTTGTCCCCATTGGATTGACTCATCACACAGCCCCCTTTGAAGGACTCACCAAAAGTACCCGTGTAAAGGACTCGGCACACAGCACCCATTGAAAAACTCACCTGTCCCACCCTTCTCAAGGGCTCAGCACATACCACCATTTGGGGTTAATTAGCACACTGCACCTTTTGAAGGACTCAGTATAAAGTACAGTCTGTAATGGACTCAGCACACAGCACCCTTTGAAAATCCCAGCATGTCTCACTCTTCTGAATGACTCAGAACATAGCACCTATGGAATGACTCAGCACACAGGACAATTTTTGAGGACTCAGAACAAAACGAACCCCCATGTGGGAAGGACCCAGCAAACAGCACCCTGTGAAGGACTCAGCGCATAGCTGTATGTCAAAAGTTCAGCTGTCATTAAAATTACGGTGCTTTCTTCAGTATCACCATTCTTCAGAAACACTTCACAAATCCAACTAGTTCACATTTAGCTAATCTGTGTTTTATGGGGGAGGGTCAGCTGGGGGTCTTGAACTCAAAGCTTGGGGGCCCTGTCCATGAACTCAATGCTAGAGCTCTACCACTTTGAGCCACAGCTCCAATTTTGGTTTTCTTTTTTTTTTTTGCAGAGGGTAGGAGGTTGTTCTTTGACAGGTCTTATGGTGATCAGGAAGGTCAAATAGGGGTGTTAGTGGGCAAAGTCTCTTAGCTCAGCCTGGATCTGACCCCTCCCTTCCTTGTGTCTCTGGAAGCTGGGTCTCCTGGAGCTCTCTCAGCCTAGAGTGGAACAGATCTGCTATGGAATCAACACTCAGGGTAAGCAAAAGTGAGCTTGGCCCCAGTCACTTCCCCAAATTGAACTCTAGAGGATGATAATCCCCCATGGAGGCACGGGGCCGCACGTCCCATGTCTGGTCACCAGGGGGCAGGAGTCACCCACCATAGGGATTGTACCTGCAAGTTGTGTTTACTCTTGTGTCCCTGGGACCCCTACCAGGCTTCAAAGCCACCATGGACAGGAAAGTCCTTGAGACTCTTACCAACAATTAACCATCGAAAAGCAAGTGGGACTGTAGCTCAGGGTCAGTGCACTAGAATTTAGCAAGAAAACTCCAAAAAGACAATTTGCTCCAGGGAAGTTAGAATGAACTTGTGACTTTGAAATTATGTAATCATTTAATCACAATCAATAAAAAAAAGATCCTCGGGGAAGGGAGGGAGGAAGGGGATGGTGGGGGGAAAACAATGGAGGGGGTAACAATGTTCAAGAGGAAGTGTACTCATTACCTCACTCATGTAACTGTAACCCTCTGTATAGTAGCTTTACAATAAAATAAAATTAAAAAAAAAAAAAAAAAGAAAACTCAGAGATAGGGCCTTGGCCCTGAGTTCACTCACCTACACACACACACACACACATACACACACACACACACACACACACACACACACACACACCCCACTTGCATGCAAAATCTGAGATTTCTACACTGCAGACTTTGGGTATTCTCTACCTTTTGCACACTAAGCCTGGTGGCTGTTGGCCTAGGTTTCTAATGCATCCAACACCAACTGGCATCTTTAATTTGGGGAAACAGAAGGACTAGAAGGTCAGACTTCCCCCATCCCAGCTCCTTGATTAGGTCGTGGTCTATCCAGGCCCTTTGGGGCTCCTTTTACAGACTCACCAAGATGCCTTCAAAAGGCATCACACACTGGGCACTGCTAGCTCATGCCTGTCATCTTAGCTACTCTGGAAGCTGAGATCTGGAGGATCACAGTTCCAAGCCAGCCTGGGCAGGAAAGTATGTGAGACTTTTATCCTCTTATCCTCAAGGAACCATCAGAAAACAAGAAGTGGCCCGGTGGCTCAAGTGGTAGAGTGCCAGCCATGAGAAAAGAGATAAGGGACAGTGCTCACGGCCAACAACAACAAGGACAGGCATTACATGTTGGCTTTTGGGATTGGCATGGGCCATATAGAATTGGAATTTTGAAGTGCTCCAAGATAAAGCTGTACCTCCTTTGGTTCCACGCTCCTCCATCTCATCTCCCCTCCTGGCCTTGGCCTGGCTTTGGGTCAGGATGGCCCTGGTTGGCCTGGAGGACTCCAAGTAGGAAGATCCTAGAGCAATCGCCCCGCCTCCTTCCACCCTGCTCACCCTGCTGCTTCTGCTGTTTGCCATAGATCTTCCTCCTGAAATCCATCCGTGAGGTCATCACCACCAACATAGTGGTGAGTACTAGGTCCAGCGTAAGTCCGGGCACTCACAGGTGGAAGTGGGCCTGGGACTAGGAGCTTCCACACTGGGTGTTGGCTGAGGAAAGGCCAGACCTTTATTTCGTCCTGAGCCTTGCAGGGGTGGGGAGACAGTGTAGACTCCACATTGAGTCAGGTAAGATCAGAATCTGGAGGAACACTTGTGGGGGCGAGGCTGTGGGGCTCAGGGGGCCACTGTTCTTGGTACTCCTCTCCCGGGACTCCCCTCTCCTGTTCTCATCCCACAATGGTAGAAGAGAAACTTCAACTAAGGGTGTCGAAGAGGGGACAGGGGAGGATGTCTGTGTGAACCAGACCTGTGCTTCATATTCCTCCAAGCCCCTACTTCTTGTTTATCTGAGGAAAGGATATATGGATTTGGGCATGAGGGATCATCCCAGCTGAGAATGTGGCTCAGTGGTTGAGGGGTGGCCTAGAATGTCTGAAGCACTGGGTTCGATTCCACACAGAAAAAGCTGGAAGGGGAGGTGAGGCTCAACTGGTAGAGCACCAGCCTTGATCAAAAAGAGCTCAGGGACAGTGGCCAGGCCCTGAGTTCAAGCCCAAGGACTGGAAGCACAAATCTTGGTGGAGGCTTGCTTTCCCTTTGAAAACAATTTATTCTTTATGATAAGCATAACATGGGGCTCTTCCCTGGCCACCAATGGGACATTAGATGTCCCTTGAATGTGGGTCACATCTGGACAAGCTCTGCCCTGCCCAACCTGCAGTTTACCCTTGCCGTCACCCAACACATGGAGGCCTGAGAGAAGGCCACCTGGCCACCTTCTTGTGGCCACCTCTCCTAAGCTTAGGAGAGTTAGTATGTCAGAAAGAGAGTCATCATCTGCATCAGTCTACAGAAGAAAGGGAGGGAGCTCTCTGAGCCCGAGCCCAGGAGCTGTGGTCGGCTCTGCTTGTGGGGCATCTGCAGCAAGACATGCTCCGTGGGGCAGTCCTCTATGGGGTTCAGAACTCCAACCTCTCCTCCAGCAGGTTCCACACTGCATTGAAGTGGCAATTCTTCAAAACCTTCCTGCTCCTCCCTCATTTGGACAACCCCGGGACCTGAGGCATCTGAAGCTGTGGCGGTGGCAGGAGGCTCAGCCTGTGCTGGCATCTGGAGCCCGCTCTCTGCGCCTTCCCCTGCGAGGAGTGACAGCAGCTCCTGCAGCTCTCTCCTCTTCTCCAGCTTCTCCTGGGACAGCCGGCACCCGTGCTCAGCTTTCTCCCGACAAAGCACATCCAGGATGTGCATCTGTTCTTTACACTTCAGGAGGGAATCCTCGATGGTCTGGATGTGTGCTGACAGCTGGCTGTATCGATGGTGTAGCTCCTCCAGTGGACTCTGGAAGTCCATCTCATCAGGCAGATGGTAGATGAAGCAGAATTTCTTCTTGGATGCCCATGTGTCCTGCTTCCCATCCGCACACAGGCTGTGTTGGCAGATGGCCTGTGGCTCCAGATTTATCTGGCACTGAGCTGCCAGGTGGCCTGGGCGTCCCAAGCGGGCCTGCAGCTTCTGTGGCAGGAGCTTCCACCTATGGATTTCAGCCACCGAGAGTGCTTGCAGATCCAGGTCCCTCTCGGTCTGGGGGATGTCTCCATCCTCTGCGATGGTCACGTCGGGGGGACTCACGTCCTCAACTTTTGCTTCTCCAGGACTCTCACCTTCCCCTTCCGCAGGAAAAGCCAGGGTGCTCAGCTGGGCCGGCAGGCGCTCCTCCTGTGGTCTGGTTGCTGCCAGGCACTTGAGAGTGTCCTGCCACTTTGGGGGCACCTCCTGGTCCCCCCAGTTAGTCGGGGCCTGCACTTGCTTCAACTGCTCCAGCAGCTGGGTCTGCCTCTGCAGGTGTTGCTGCAGGGCGTCCTTCTCGGAGCTCAGCCGCTCATTGGAAATGATGTGCAGCTCACAGGTGGATCTGAGCTCCTGCAGCTGGGCCCGGGACTGCTCCTGCCACTGCTGCAGCTCCTGAGCCGCTTGGCTCTCTCTCTCAGCCACCTCTTTCCATTCCTCTCTCTTCTCCTCTGCATGGCCCAGCTGTTCCCGCAGATGTTTCTTCACCTGCAGCTCAGAGTCCAGGATGCTGGTGAGCCCCTCCTTCTCACCGCTCACCCTGTGGCGAGAGTCCTGCAACAGGGCCAACTGTTCCTCTGGCTGTGGGTCACACACACATGTGAATCCTGGGATCTCTGGGATCTCCTGCCGATCCTTGGCCTTCTCCTCCAGTCTCCGCAGTTGCTCCTGCTGCTCCGCATTCTGGAGATGGAGCCGCTGGTTTTCCTGGACCTGGATGTGAAGTTGTTCCTTCAGGTTTTTTAACTCCAACATTGTGTGGTAGGCCTGGGCCTGCAGCTGCCGCTCAGCCTGAGACGGTCGTGTGGGGGGCCTTGACTCTGCCCGCTTCCTTCTCAGTTCGCCCAGCTCATTCTGTAGGGCTAGCACCTGCCTTGACACTTGCTCCTTCTCCTCTGTCAGTTCGTTCACCCTTTGGGTCAGCTGCTGGGCCTCCTCCTTCCGCGCGGACCTCTCAATGCTCAGGTCCTCTGCGAAGGTGTCTCTTTCAAGATTCGCTGCGTTCACCCTCCACCTCAGATTGTCCAGTCGTCTCTTCAGGACCTCAAGCCCTGCCAGGGCTTGTTGGAACTTGCAGATTCTCTTCTTCATGTTGTTTCTCTGGGTCCAGAGTGCTTCCAGCTTCTCCTGCAACTCTGTATTCACTTGTTCCAGGTCATTGAAGCTTCTGGTCTTTTCCTCGAGCTGAAGTGTTACATCATTCAGCTGTTTGAAGAACATTTCAGCCTCCTTCTGTGCAGCAGTGACCGCAGAAGCCGCCATCTCCAGCTCCACCACGCGCCGCTCTGCGGCCTGTAGGCGGCTGGTGAGAGCTTCATGCTCCATTTCTCTGTCATTGGCTACCTGCTGCATGTAGGCTGGTGCACATTGTAAATTGCTTTCTGCCAAATCCAACCTCTGTATGGGTGGCTTGTGGATCTCTAGGTCTGTTTTCAGTGCTTCATGCACCTGGGATATCTTCTCCCTCTCTTTCTCCCGTCGATCCTTCAGGTCTGTCTTTTCATGCTTCAATGGGTGGATCTTGGCACAGTGCACCTTATTTCTTCTTTTGCTGCAGTCCAGGCCAGGCACCATGTGTGGATAGCACCTCTGCACATCCTTGGTGGTATTGGGACCCTTGATTCTCTGGACTCTGGTGGTTGTGACTTTTTCCAAAGGCAGGGGTGTCCCGTGGTAAGCATCACCTTGGCCCAGACCGGAATCACACTCCCCAGTGGTGTTCGGCTTGGGGATCCCTCCCTTTTCTGTGTTCTTTGGTTTCTTGAATGTTGCAGGTCTGATGGGAGGATTCTTCTGCCGGTGTTCTGGCAGTAGTTTCTTGCCCACAGCTCTCTCATGGAGTCTACTTGTTTCAGACATCTAAGCGCTGGGACAGGAAAGATGGGCTGGCCACGTTCCCAGGCTCTTGGAAATCCTCTATTCTCCCACTCACTGACTAGGAGGTCAATTTCCTCCTCTACACCAAAGTCGCCTCCAGTCTCTTGCTCACCACTCAGCCACCTCTACGTTCCTCAGCTGCTGGTAGTGGTGTCAACCAACAGAAGTAATCCTGGTGCTACCAGGCAGCATGGAATGTGGGCGTGGCCTCCATTCTTGTATCCCATTGGTCAGAAAAAAACATGGAAGAATGGGGGTATGGCCAGAATCCTGTGATGCAGGCAGCATGGGCAGAGTCAAGATGACAGCAGCTCCCCCAGCCCCTTTCCCAGGGAATTCTGTCCAATCCGGTTGGGAACAAGAGGGTGACCTGCTTTAGCCAGATGGCTGCACAGATTGTTGTGTATGTCTGTTTGTTGCCAGTCTCGGACCTTGAACTCAGGATTTGGACACAGTCTGTGAGCTGGTTTTCCTCAAAGCTAGCCTTTTATCACTGAAATTCTCTATCCTCAGGTTGAAGTGGTGGGAGCTGGAGCCCAAAATTGGAATCCTGGTCCTGCCACCTCCAAATGGCAGGAGATCCTAAGAAACTCATTCCTATCCATATGAATACCAATGGAATGTGATGTATGTCATGATTGAATGGGCAGTTCTTGGATGATTCTAGGATAAAATTATACACAATTGTTTTATAGAACACGGATCAATTTTAATGAATAATTTATGAAGCATTGAAACAATTACTTTCATTAAATGGAGGCAGAATGAAATACCTAAGAATTGGGTGTCACATAGTATAGAGATGCCATTTTTTCTGCCAGGACCAGGATTGGAACTCATGGTCAGGCTAACTCTGTTGCACTGAGAGGGAAGGGGAAGCTTAACTCCCTGGAGTCAAGAAATTCAAGTCTGTCCTCCACTTTGAAAATCAGTATGGAGGTTCCTCAAGACTCCACATAGAGCTCCCCTATGACCCAGCAATCCCACTTTTGGGCATTTACCCTAATGTTCACAAACAAGCCACACTAAAGCTACCAGCACGACTATGTTTACTGCAGCATTATTTATCATAGCTAAGATATAGAACCAACCCAGATGTCCCTCAGAAGATGAATGGATCAAGAAAATATGATATATATACACAATGGAATTCTGTGCCTCCATCAGAAAGGATGACATTGCCCCATTTGTTAAGGAATGGAAAAACTTGGAAAAAATTCTATTAAGTGAAGTTAGCCAGGCCCAAAGAAACATAGGTCCCATGATTTCCCTTATTTGCAATAACTAGTATATGTCTGAGTCAAGCAGAAAAGGTCAGATAAGTTGATGTTAGGGAAATGAACCCAAGATATGTATGCAAATGTTTTTTTTTTCTTTCATGGGATCATTTCAAACACATTTATAAGATGATTTCCTTCTTGCTTTGTATGTCCCTCCCCCACGGTATAACACCTGCTTTCACTGTATTTGATGTCGGTATAATTTGTGGAGGAGAAGGGAAAAAAAATCGTTTAAATAGGGATACATGTTACCTATTTCAACAATGAGATATATAAGTTGTTATGCTGAAAATGAACTTTACAACTTTGGTGGGGAGGGGGGGAGGACTCTGTGAGAGGTAGGAGAAGGATGGGAAGGAATGGGAAGGGAAAATAAAGGAGGAGGCTACAATGCTTGATAAGAAATGTATTCATTTTCTTGCCCATGTAATTGTAACCCCTCTGTATAGTATTTTCACAATAGAAAAAAAAAGAAATTCAAGTCTGTTCCTTAGGATGGAAATCGATCCTCAGCACTAGAAAACATCCTATTCATGGACATTTTACATATATGATTTATATTGACACACATTGATTGACTCCATATTGCATTCAGTGTAGTAATTCACTATATTTTTTGTTTCATTCATATATTGACCATTTATTTCATTGACCACTATGGTACATAGAATATGTATGCCACTTCATACCTGACACCCAGGACTTTCACAGAAAAGGAAAACACGTGTCCCCATCAGCTTCTTACTCCGTGATTCATTGTTTTAGAGTGCTGGCATCTTAACTCATGGCCTACTGGGCCAAATTCATGAATGGTTGAGTGTCAGCATGCCATCCTGGGCCAAATTGAACTGACAGGCAGTTCCCAGGACCTGAGATAGAGCTCTAGTAGTTGACAAAACAAGAACAGATTGACTCGCAGATGGTAGCATGCTAATAAATACATACCTTTATAGAGTGCCAGTGATTCTATGCATTATTCAGTTATATCGACTACATTCCTACCAATTCTTGGCTATTTATTATGCCTCCATGCAATTAATGTTACTGTTTTCATCCTTAATAAACTATTAAGTAAATCAGTGTCCTGAAATTATTGGGTCCCTGTAAGAAATAGTATACTTTTCATGCTTCATAAGGTATTAAAGAAAACCAATCAGCCTTCTGAAATCATGATGTCTAATTTTATATGCATATCATTCATGAACAACTCATTCAACTGGGACATTGATAACATTCCATTATTATTCCTATGGATGGGATCAAGTCTCTTAGGAACTCCCGTAATCTGGAAGTGGCTTGACTGGGATTTGAAATGTAGGCCTATGTTGACATTGAGGACTATGGTTTCCCCAATAGCCCGCAATTAAAAAAGATTATATAGCTCCCTGGTTTGCAATTCGTGCCAATTTTTCTACCAGGGCTGGGATTCGAACTCAAGGTCTGGGTAAATACGCAGCACTGTTGGGGAAGGGGAATCTCACTATGCTGAAGACAAGAAAGTCAGGCCTGTTCCCTAGGCCTGAATTCAAGCCTCAGTTATGGAAAACATATTCCTTATGTACAGTTTAAAGATAGGATTTCCACTTCCAAATAGATATTCAGTCCATAGCGTTTGGTGTGGTTATTCATTTTATTTCTTGTTTTATGCATTTATTTACCATTGATTTTATTGACCCAGATGACACCTCTACCATTTAATTACATTACTTACATCCTATCACATTGAATCCAGATTTGCAGATATGTTTTCCATCATGCCTGACACCCAGGACTCTCCCAGAAAAGGAACACATGTGTCACACTCGGCTTCTTACTCCAAGATTAAATGTTTGTCAGTGCTGGGATCTGAACTCAGGACCTAGCAGGCACAATTCATGAATGGGTGAGTGTGAGCACAGCAGCCTCTAGCCAATGAAGCTGTCAGGTGGATCACAGGTGCTGAAATCGAGCCCCAGGTTGGGCCAAAACAGCGATACATGGATAGGCTGATGGTGGTATACAAATAAATATATATTGGTAAAGAAAGCCAGAGCCATCTACTTATGATTCAATGATGCCTACTATGTTCCTACCAACTCTTAGGTAATTATTTTACTGCCATTGAAGGAATATTATTCCTTTCAGGCTTAATAAACTATTCATTATAATCAATCAGCGTCCTAGGATTATTGCATCAAATTTTAGACTAGACCGATGCACAAACTACTCTTTCATTCGGTATTCCCATGCATAGGAACGAGTCTCTTGTGATCTCCGGCCATTGGTAGGTGTCAGGATCAGGATTTGAACCCAGACCCTTTGTTGACAAGTCGGCCTATGGCTTCCCTGATAGCCTGCCAGCATTCAGCAATGGAAGGCCAGGTCCACTTTGCAGCCATGTCATTCAGACCCAGGATGGTCACTGTGCAAAGAAAAAAAATGTAAAATCCCCAGGGCTCTGTAGCTCGCCACTTTTTGTGCTGTCCTACTTTTCTTTTTTCTTTCTGCAAGCCCTCTGGGCCTAGGATCCCAGGATCGGCTATGGGTCCGGAGACTGCAACCCAGCCTAGGGCAATCGAAGCTGAGGCAGAGTTGCCACGACCTGAGTTCAAGCCCCGTGGGTGGCAAAATAAAGAATAAATTCTAAAAATTAATTAAGTATTTAACTAAATTAAAGAAGAAATAAAGTTCCCTGGTTTGGAGTTTCTGCCAATTTTCTTTCCTAACCTGAGATTTGAACTCAGGGTTTTGGTAAATCTGTAGCAATGTGAGGGAAAGTGCAGAGTTGCCACTACTTGAGTTCAAACCCCATGCCAAGCCAAAAACAAGAAATTAAGTCACTGACTTCGGCAAGGGGAGTAGTTGTGGAGAAGCGAGGGAAGGGAGGGTAGGGGGAAATCAAAGGAGGAGGCAACAATGCTCAATAGGAAATGTTCTCATGACCTTGCTCTTGTAACTGTGACCCCTCTGTACAACATTTTCACAATAAAAAACGTACAAAAAAAGAAATAATGAAGTGCTCAGAGAAGCACTTTGTGTGTAAGGGAAAGATGTCTGAATAGTTGTACAAAATTCTACACTGCTTTTGTTAAAATGTTCAGTATGGAACTGAATAAACATAACTGCTTCCATTAAAAAATATTAAGCCACTGTCTTGGAACTAGGGCCAGTATTTCTGCCATTGCTGGGATTTGAGCTCCCAGTCCAGGTAACTCTTTTGTACCATGGGTGAAGCTGAAGATCTCTGTCCTTGAGGAAAAGAAATTCAGGCTAGACTTCCCAGGGCCTGAATGAAGGCCTTGCAATGGAAAAAATGAGCCTGTACCTCCATGTCCTTGTGTATGTATGGCTGTATCCCTATAGGTGAAGCTCTAGAGTAGCTATGATGAATGGCACCAAACCAGGAAATTTGTTTTCAATACAATGATTTCATAGCACAGAGAGTGTTTCCAAGATGGTGCATGTTCCAGGGATCCCCTCACTGTTCCCAGTGTAGCCTGAGGGTTTCTCAGCCTCCCAGGCCTGCTGGAAGAATAAGTCTCTTTCATTGTCTGAACCAGCAGACAAAAGACCACACTCCTGTACAGCTGTGTAACAAACATCTCCATCAGGGTCTATTAGTGTGAATGAGTGTAGGTGGACTCTGAAGGTCAGGACAAAAAGGCCTCTTTTACCCCAAGCTATTCCTCTCCCCAGTGCTCTGTTTTGACAGGAAGCCCTCATTTGTGCCACCTCCCGGGGCAGACCAAGTTCCCTGCACTTATCCTGCCTTTGTGAGACTATATTCCGGTGTTCAGATACAGTGCTCAATATAATTCAGGAGTCCTTCTGACAAACAAATAGAGCAGGGAACCTAATGAAATGTTTCATCATGGCCGATGATAGGCCTATGGCACCTCTCCTAGGTTTCTGGAAGCTTGGGAAATCCAAGCACATATCTGATATCCCAATGCTTCCTGTCTTCTGGGGATGGTGAAGCTCATCAGGTTTTGGAAACTTTGACCTCTCCTAGTTGGTCCCTGGGTGGTTAGGTGTTGGGGTTGAACACAGGGCCTAAGGTGCTGACCATGAGCTCAGTGCAGAAGGCCAGTGCTTGACCATTTTGTGTCACAGCTTCACTTCTGGTCTATGTGTGTGTATTTGTGTGTGTGTGTGTGTGTGTGTGTGTGTGTGTGTGCATACACCAGTACTTGGCTTGAACTCAGGACCTGAGCACTATTCCCAGTTTCTCTTGTACAAGAAGAGCCCTCTTCCAATTGAGCCACAGAGCCACCTCAGGCTTTTTGTAGTGATGTGGTCCTGAGAAATCAAGCCCAAGGTCTCATAGATGCTAAGCACTCTACTCCTAAGGCTTAATCCCAGCCCTCTACTTCAGGTTTGTTAGGTTGTTTCTTTTCTGTTGTCCGTTGTAGGAGCTGAAGTCTGGGGCTGAGTGCTGTCCCTGAGCTAATCAGCTCAAGTCTTGTGCTCTCCCACTTGAGCCACAGAGTCACTTCAGGTTTTCTGGTGGTCCATTGGAGCTAAGTGTCATGACTTTCCTCCCCAGGAAAGCTTTGAAGCATGATCCTCAGATCTCATCCTCCTGAGTAGCTAGGATGACAAGCATGAGTCACAAGCACCCAGCTTCCACTTCAGGTTTCTTAGTGGTAAATTGGTGATAAGTCTCATGGGACCTTTTGTGTCTGGGATAGTTTGGCACCCAGATCCTCAGATCTCAGCTTCCCGAGAAGGCAAGAAGACAGACCTGATCTCTAGACCCCTAGGCCGTGGCACTCTGTTGCAAGGGGGTCCTTGGCTCCACGTGGTGAAGTGCTAGCCGCGAGCCCAAGAGGTAAGGGTCAGTGTCTAGGCCACCAGGTCAAGGTTCATGACTGAGAATAAACAAAACAAAACAACTCTCTGCAAGACACAACTCACTATTCTTCGCTAATACATAATTTTGTCTCTGCCTTGGGGACATATCTGAGCCTCAATATTCTTGTCTGCATAATCATCTCAGTTGTGGAACTCTTACAAGGACCAGAGGAAAGAATGTACCCTGTGAAGGACATAGCACATGGCTCTCTTTGAAGGACTCACACACAACATCCTTTGAAAGACTCAACACACAGCACCCAATGCAGGACTTAGCACACTGCACCCTGTGAAGGACTCAGCACATAGCACCCTGTGAAAGACTCAGCACAGAGCACCCTATGAAGGACTCAGCACATAGCTCTATTCCACAAGTTGTCATTAGAGTTAGGGTGCTTTCATCAGTATCACCATTTTTAGAGGAACATTTCACAAATCACACAAGTTCACATCTAATGCTTTAGTTTGGGTGTTTTTTTTTATGGGGGGAGGTTACACATGTGGCTTGAGCTCAAAACTCATAACATTTGCTCAAGGCTAGAGCTCTACCACTTTGAGCCACATTTCCAAGAGTCTCACAGACTTCCTGCCAGGGCTGGGTTTCAAAGCCACCATGCAGCCAGGATGACGTGGGTAAGCCAGCAGCATTTGGTTCCATGGCGCTGGGTTGCAGTGGTTTACATCTGCCTAAGTCAGGTTAGGTGGCAGCTGTCAGCACCAGACTCCTAAATTGCTCTGTGATGAGGTATTTGACGTCCTTCCTTCTATAGTTGCAGTTAGATCACTCTACTTTGTTTGGCCACAGTCCTGGGGCTTGAGTAAAGGCTTCAACATTGTCCCTAAACGTTTGTGCTCAAGGCTAGCACTCAATTGACAGCAGAACTTCTGGCTTTTCTGTTTATGTGGCACTGAGGAATCAAACCCAGGGTTTGGTGCTCACTCGGTGAGCACTCAACCACCGATCCCCAAGAGTGAATGAGGTATATATAGATTGCTGTATATAAATATTATATACACAAAAAGAGAGATGTCTGCATATTATGAACTTATAGATAATATTACTATCAATTATTAGGTATTGAATTATGTCTCCATTTAATGATGTGTACCAGTTAACAATTAATAAAGCATTAATTAATACTCAATATCCTGTTATTGTTGATCATGTATGTACATATATCCATACATATAATTACGTATTTTCTAAATGAGACAGATGTCTATATATTATTAAATTATGCATCATGTGTTACTACCAATTATTAGGTATTTAGTTATGTCTCCATGCAATTTTTATTCTCCTAATATTTAATAAAACATTAATTAAACTTAAACCATGTCCTATAATTACTGCATCTACTTTTATCGTAGAATGATTCACTACTAATTCAATCTATTCATCACTGATTGTGGTGACAAATATTCCACCTATGACATTTATTACACTTATGACATCTTATTAGGTATCACATAGATTTGCATTGGAATTATACATCCTGTCTGACACCAAGCACATTCAAAGAAAAGGAAATCGTGTGTCACGTGGGGCTTCCCACTCCACGATTACATTTTTGGCAGTGCTGGGATCTAATCTCAGGGTCTAGCAGGCTCAGTTCATGAATAGGTGGCTGCCAGCACAGGAGCCTTACCCAATTCACCTGCCAGGCAGTTCCCAGGCCCTGAGATCGTGCCTCGTATGTTGACTCCATATTGGGCTTAGTGTAGTTATTCATTTTATTGTTTCTTTTACTCAATTATTTTCCAATTATTTTATTGACGGTTCTCACACATGGAATATTTATTACATTTATTATATAGGCTAGATTTGCCTATGTATGAAACTTTACACCTGACACCCTGGACTTTCCAGAAAAGGAAAACCTGTGTCACCATGGGCTTCTTGTTCCATGATTCAATTTTTGTGAGTGCTGGCACCTGAACTCACACCCTACAAGGACCAATTTATGAATAGGTACGTGTTAGCACGCCAGCCTGGGGCATACAGAGCTGACAAGCAGATCCCAGCACATGAGATCAAGCCCCAGAGGTTGACAAAATAAGAACAGATCGTCTACTGGATTGGGGTTTATCTTGCTGCTCTTTTTCAAGGAGGTTTAGATGTGTCATTAAATTGTTAGTTTCAGATCTCTCCAATTTGTTGATGTAGGAGCTCAGAGCTATACACTTGCCTCTGAGTACTGCCTTTGCTGTGTCCCAGAGGAGCTGGTATTTTGTGTGTTCATTTTTGTTGAATAGCATGAACATTTGAATTTCCTTTCTAATCTCTTCCATGACCCACTCATGATTCAGCAGTGTGTTGTTCAGCCTCCATGTGATACTGGACATTCTTTGGTGGCTTTTGGTGTTGAGTTCTAACTTTATTCCCTTGTGGTCAGAGAGAATGCAAGGTATAACTTCAATGTTTCTGAATTTAGACAAGTTTGCTTTGTGGCCTAAAATGTGGTCTATTTTAGAAAACGTTCCATGTGCTGCTGAGAAAAACGTGTATTCTGATGCTGCTGGGTGAAATGTTTGGTAAATGTCTGTTAAGTCTAGTTGATCTATGCAGCTGTTTAGATCTGCGGTTTCTCTGTTGAGTTTTTGCCGAGTTGATCTATCTAGTGGGGAGAGTGGTGTGTTAAAATCCCCAACGATTAATGTCTTTGGATCTATATGGGATTTGAGGGAAAGTAGTGTTTCTTTGATAAATTTGGGTGTTCCATTGTTTGGCGAATAGATATTTAGAATTGTAATATCCTCCTGAAGGAGAGATCCTTTAATTAGTATGTAGCGACCTTCTTTATCACTTCTCACGAATTTTAATTTGAAGTCTATTTTATCTGATATTAGGATTGCAACTCCCGCCTGTTTATGCGGTCCGTTTGCTTGGTAGATTTTGTTCCAGCCTTGAACCTTGAAAATGTGTTTGTTTTTATGGGCAAGATGTGACTCCTGCAGGCAGCAGATAGAAGGGTCTTGTTTTTTAATCCAACTAGACAGTCTATGTCGCTTAATTGGAGAGTTCAGTCCGTTAACATTAAGAGATAGGACTGAGAGGTATTTGGGAGTTCCTGCCATGTTATCTACCTTCTTGGTAGAATGGAAGAAAGACAGCCTCTTCAGTAAATGGTGCTGGCAAAACTGGTTAACTACATGTAGAAAACTAAAGCTAGATCCTTATATATCACCCTGCACCAGAATCAACTCCAAATGGATCAAAGACCTTGAACTCAAAGCAGACACTCTGAAAACATTACAGGATGGAATAGGAGAAACCCTGGGTCTCCTTGGCTCAGGCCGAAATTTTCTGAATAGAGACCCGGAAACACAACAAATCAAAGAAAGGCTGGACAAATGGGATTGTATAAGGTTGCAGAGCTTCTGCAGGGCAAATGACATAGCTAGCAAGATCAATAGAAAGCCCACGGACTGGGAGAAGATCTTTACTAGCCATACAACGGACAAGGGTCTCATATCTAAAATATACTTGGAACTCAAAAAATTAAACCACCCAACAACAAATCCTCAAAGAAACAACTGCCCAATAAGTAAGTGGGCGAAAGACTTAAAGAGAAGCTTCTCTGAAGAAGAAAGAAGGATGGCCAATAGACACATGAAGAAATGTTCAACATCCCTAGCCATAAAAGAAATGCAAATCAAAACAACATTGAGATATCACCTCACTCCAGTTAGAACAGCAAAAATCAAGAACTCTAACAACAACAGATGCTGGAGGGGATGTGGACAGAAAGGAACCTTACTTCATTGTTGGTGGGAATGTAAACTTGTTCAACCACTTTGGAAAGCAGTATGGAGGTTCCTCAAAAGACTCCACATAGAGCTCCCCTACGACCCAGCAATCCCACTTTTGGGCATTTACCCAAATGATCACAAACAAGGCCACACTAAAGCTACCAGCACAACTATGTTTATTGCAGCATTATTTACCATAGCTAAGACATGGAACCAACCCAGATGCCCCTCAGTAGATGAATGGATCAAGAAGATGTGGTATATATACACAATGGAATTCTATGCCTCCATCAGAAAGAATGACATTTCCCCATTTGTTAGGAAATGGAAAGGCTTGGAAAAAATTATATTAAGTGAAGTAAGCCAGGCCCAAAGAAACATAGGTCCCATGGTTTCCCTTATTTGCAATATCTAGTATAGGTATGAGTCAAGCGGAAAAAGTCAGATAATGTGATGTTAAGAAAACGAAACCTCAAATATGTATTTTAATGTTTTTGTTTCTTTCATGCATGTGTTTCTAACGCATTTATAAGATTATTTCTTTGTTGCTTTGTATGTCCCTCCCCCACAGTGTAACCCCCGCTTTCACTATATTTGATGTCAGTATAACATGTGGAGGAGATGGGGACAAACAAGTCGTTTAAGGATTCAGGTGGACCTGTTGCAACAATGAGAAGTACAAAATGTCATGTCAAAACCAGCTTTACAATGTCGGTGGGGGGGGGGGAGGGGGGGTATGATTGGGTGGGAGGGAGGGGGGAGGCTGGGAAGGGAGGTGAAGGGTAAACAAAGGAGAAGGCTGCAATGCTTGGTAAGAAATGTATGCATTATCCTGCCCATGTAATTGTAACCCCTCTGTACAGTATGTTCTCAAATAAAATAAAATTAAATTAAAAAAAAAAATAAGAACAGATCGACATGCAGATGGTAGTGCACAAATAAATATACATCTTTATAGAGTGCCAGAGATGTCTATACATTATTCATTTATATATGCTACATCCTCCCAATTCATGGGTATTTATTATGCCTCCATGTAATTAATATTACTGTTTTCATTCTTAGTGAATTATCAATTAAATCAACCACTGGTCCCAAACTATTGCGTCTATGTAATTAATAGTATTCTTTTAATGTGTCAAAAATATTCATTAATATCCATCGGACCCCTAAAGTCACTCTGTCCAATTTTATAGTATCATTCAGGAACAACTAATTCAACCTTGACTTTCAGAACCTTCCATCGGTATTCCTATAAATAGGAATAAGACTCTTAGGATCTCCCGCCATTGATCAGAACCAGGCTTCGAACGCAGGTACTATGTTGTCGTGTTGGCCTATGGCTTCTCTGGTAGCTGCCAGCCTTCATCAATGCCAGGTTACTCACACTTTTCATCTGTGTCATTCAGACCCAGGATGGTCACCTTGCAAAGAAAACAAATGTAAAACAGGCAGCCATCTGCAAGTTGCCAGGGGTTTTTTTCTGTGTTATTTTATTTATTTATCTTTCCTGTCAGCCTTTGGGTCCCAGGAACCCAGGTTCAGCTGTGGGTCCAGTGGCTGCACCCAGCCTAGAGTGATCGAAGCTGAGGCAGAGTTACCACGCCCTGAGTTCAAGCCCTGTTCTTGACAAAATCAAAATAAATTAATAAATAAATATATAGATAAATACATTAAAACTATTATAAAAATTATGAGGCTCCTTGACTTGGAATTCATGTTGTTTTTCTCTGCCAGGCCTGGGATTTGAACTCAGGGACTAGGTACATCTGTAGCACTGTGGTAGAAGGGGAAGCTCACTGTGCTGGAAGACAAGAAAATCAGGCCTGTTTCCAGGGCCTGAATTCAAGTCAAAGCACTTGCAATAATAATACTTGTATACATTTTAAATACAGGATTCATATTTACATACATGTTTACTGCATATTGCAGTTAGTGTGGTTATTCATTTTATTCTGTGCTTTATTTATTTCTTATGTATTTTAGTGAGGATGATTATATATATGACATTTTTTATATCCTATTACATAGGACACAGATTTTTCTATGTATTATACATCATTCCTAAGACCCAGGACTTTTACCAATAAGGAAAACAAGTGGGACAATTGGCTTCTTCCAACAGGATTAAGTTTTTGGCAGGTCTGTGTTTTGAACTTGGGGCCTAGAAGGTCCATTTCATGAATGGGTCAAAGTGAGCACACCAGTGTGATTCAAGTGAAGTTGTTGGGCAAATTTGAGGACCAGAAATCAAGCTCTAGAAGTGGCCAATACATAAAAAGATAGACGTGCAGATTTCAGTATGTGTGTGTGTATTTACATATGTATATGCATCTATAAGTAAATGTATACAGAGAGACACCGACATTTATGTCGACTCTAGTGTATAAGTCTATATAAAATGATGTTTGTTTTATTTTTTTTTAATTTAATTTAAGTCTGTTTTATTTTTATATATTCTGTTACTACCAATTATTTGGTCTAACCTATGTCTCCATTAATTAATCACGGTAGAAAACTTAATAAGATATTAATTAAAATAATCGATGACCAATATTTATTGTGTACAATCTTATGCTAGAAAGAAAACTAATTAGTAATTCAATTAGTACATGCCACACATTCTATTAGTGTTCCTATAGATAGGAACGAGTTTCCTAGGATCTTCAGCCGTGTGTAGGTGGCATTCCCATGATTGAACTCAGGGCCTAGGTGTCTGGGTTGGGCTCAGGCTTAACTGACAGCCCACCAACCTTCGGCCATGCAAGGTCAACTACAATTTTCAAGCCTAGTCATTGGGACCCAGGATGGTCACAGTGCAAAGGAAACAAAGGTAAAATGGTTGTGTAAAACTTCCTGGTTTTTTCCTCCTCCATTTTTGTTGGTTTGATGATTATTTTGCCAGTGCTGGAAGCTGAACTCGGCTCCTAGGATCCTGGAATATCTGCAGGTGTAAAAGCTACACCCCAGCCTAGGCTAATCATGGTTTAAGACACAAGAAAGTGCTTCCTTGAGCATAAGGAGCTCAGGGACAATGTCTAGGCTCACAGTTCAAACCTCAGGACCTGCCACAAAAGAAGAGCCCGTAACTCCATGTGTCTGTGTATGTATGCATGTATTTCTTTTTTTTTTTTAATTTTATTTTATTTTATTTGAGAACATACTGTACAGAGGGGTTACAATTACATGGGCAGGATAATGCATACATTTCTTACCAAGCATTGCAGCCTCCTCCTTTGTTTACCCTTCACCTCCCTTCCCAGCCTCCCCCCTCCCTCCCACCCAATCATACCCCCCCTCCCCCCCCACCGACATTGTAAAGCTGGTTTTGACATGACATTTTGTACTTCTCATTGTGTATGCATGTATTTCTATTGGTGAATATCCAGAGTCGCTATGAAGAAAGGCACACAGCTAGGAAATTTGCTTTGAATAGAATGATTTCATAGCACAGAGAGTTCTTTCAAGACAGTGCTGTTCCGGGACTCCCCTCACTGTTCCCAGTGTAGCCTGAGGGTTTCTCCACACCCCAGGCTGCTGGAGGAAGTTGGCCTCATTGTTGGAACAGGCAGTTACATTGCTGTACAGCTGTGTAACAAACAATTCTTCCAGGGTAATCAGTGAGGAGGAGTGTGGGTCGGCTCTAAAGTCCAGGAGAAAAAGGTCTCTTTGTACCCCAAGCTATCTCTCTCCCCAGTACTCTGTTTTGACAGGAAGCCTTCCTCTGTGTCACCACCCTTGGCAGGCCAAGTTCCCTGCACTCATCCTGTCTTTGTTACACTATATTCCAGTGTTGAAACAAACTGCTGCAATTAATTCATAAGTCCTTCTGTCAGATAACTAGGGAGCTGAACCTCATGAAATGATTCCTAATTGGCAACAGTGGCTCCCTAGGTTTCCAGAAGCTTGTTAACTTGAAGCACTTGTGCAAAATAATAATGCTTTCTGTCATATAGGGCTGGTGAAGCTCATCAGGTTTTGAATCCTTTGACTTCTCTTCATTGGACGTTGGGTGGCTAGGTTTTGGGGTTGAGCACAGGGCCAGGGTGATGACCATGAGCTCAGAGCAGAAGATCTTTGATTTACCGTTTGGTGTCCCAGCTTCACTTCTTGTATCTGTGGGTTTGTGTGTGTGTGTGCATACATCAGTCCTGGAGCTTGAACTCAGGACCTGAGCACTTTACCTGAGTTTCTCCTGTACAAGGATAACACATTACCACTTGAGCCACACAGCCACTTCAGGCTTTTTTTCTAGGGATGTTGTACTGAGGATTCAAATCCAGGATTTCATACATGCAAAGCACTCTACCCCTAAGACACTTTCCCAGCATTCCACTTCAGGTTTCTTTCTTTCTTTTCTTGTAAGTTGGAGGAGTTGAAATTTGGGCCTGGGTGCTGTCTCTGTGCTCTTCAGCTCAAGTCGAGATCTCTACCACTTGAGCTACAGTGCCCCTTCAGGCTTTCTGAAGGGGTTCATTGGAGATTACCATCTCAAGGAATCTCCTGCCCAGGCTGGTTCTGGACCATGATCCTTAGCTCTCAGCCTCCTGAGTAGCTAGTGGAACAGACATGAGTCACCAGCGCCCAGCTTCCCCTTCAAGTTTCTAAGTGGTGAATAGGAGATAATAGTCTCATGGGACCTTTTGTGTCTGGGCTAGTTTAGAATCCAGACCCTCAGCTTCCTGAGTAGGCAGGATGACAGACCTCAGCTAGAGACGCCTAAGCTGTGACACTTTGCTGCAAGGGGGTCCTTGGATCTGCTTGGTAGAGTGTTAGCCATCAGCTCAAGAGGAAAATCAGCGCCTAGGGTCTGAGTTCAAGGTTCATGATGGAGAAAACTAAACCAAAACCAAAACAGTTGTCTGCAGGAGACCACTCATTAGACTTCAGTACACACACAAATTTGGACCTGCCTTGGGGACATATCTGAGCCTCAATTTTCTCATCTGTACAATCATCTTACTTGTGGAGCTCTTACAAGGAACAGATGAAAGAATGCACTCTGTGAAGGACTCAGTACACCTGACCTCGTGAAGGACTCATCACATAGCTGTATCCCACTCGCTGTCATTAGAATTAGGGTGCTTTCATCTATATTACCATCTTTCAGAAACATGTCATAAACCACATAGTTCACATCTAATGAATTAGAGGGGTGGGTATTTGCTGGGGGTGGGGGTTGGGGATTCAGCCACGGGAATTGCACGCAAAGTTTGGGGGGTACTGTCCTAAGATCTTTAGCTCAAGGTTAGAGCTCTACCACTTTGAGCCACAGCTCAGAGTTTCGCAGACTTCCTGCCAGGGTTGGGCTTTAAACCCACCAGTATCAGATCCCAGCCCCTGAGCATCTTGGATGACAGGGCTAGCGAGCCAGCAGCATCTGGTTCCATGGAGCTGGGTTGCCGCGGTTTCCCTCTGGCTAAGTCAGGTTAGATGGCAGTTGTCAGTACCAGATTCCCGGCTCACTCTGTGATGAGGTATTTGCAGTCCTATCCTTATATTGTGGGCATTGGAACACTCTTTTTGTTTGGTACCAGTCCTGGGTCTTGAGTAAGGGTCTAGACACTGTCCATAAGCTTTTATGCTCAAAGCTAGTGCTCAACTGCTTGAGTGACAGCATGACCTCCCGATTTTTTGTGCACATGGCAGGGAGGAAAGAAACACAGGCCTTTGTACATACGAGGCGAGCACTCTACCACTGAGCCCCAGGAATGACAAATGTATAAATAGATAAATGTGCAGATAGATAGATAGATAGTTAGATAGATAGATAGATAGATAGATAGATAGATAGATAGACAGATAGATGGATGTAGAAGCTTAAATCAAGAGAGAAATGTCTGTACATTATGAAATTGCATACAATATATCACCACCAATTATGTGCAACTAAATTACTCTTTCCGTTTTTAAGTATCATGATTGAATACATAATAAAGTATTAATTGAAAATTAGTCAACGTAGTATAATTGTTATGTATAATTTTATAATATAATAATACACTAACGTCTAATTTAACTGTTACTTTTATATTATTCCATTTGTACAGATGCATATCAGAATCTGTTTCTTAGAATCTCCTGCCATTCACTAGTTGCAGTCCCAGGATTCGATCTCCAGGCCAAAGTTGTCAATTTCAGCTATGGCTTCCCTGATAGCCTGTCTGAACATCAGCAATACAAGTTCATGTATATTTTCTGTGCCTTGTTATTTAGACCCAGGATGGTCACAATGAAAAGTGGGAAAAAAAAGTAAAACCACCTTCTTGAACTCCTCGGTTTATTTTGTTTTTGTTTTGTGTGTGTGTATGTGTCCGGTTGTGGGGCCTGAACCCTGGGCCTGGGTGCTGTCCCTCAGCTCTTCAACTCAAGGTTAGCACTCTACCACTTGAGCCACAGTGCTACTTCTGGCTTTTTTCTTTTTCCTTATATGGTACTGAGGAATCAAACCCAGGGACTCAGGCTTGCAAGGCAAGCGCTCTACCACTGAGCCACCTTCCCAGCCACGAACTTCTCGGTTTTATCCTTCTCCTTTTTATTTATTTATTTATTTTGCCAGCCTGGAGATTTGAAATCAGGTTCTAGGATCCCAGGGACAGCTGTCGCACAGTTGCCAGACCTAAGTTCCAGCCTGTGCTTGGATGAAATAATAATAATAATGCCCTGACTTGGAATTTGTACCATTTTTCTGGCAGGCCTGGGATTTGAACTCAGGGTCTGGGTAAATCTGTGGCACTGTGGGTGAAGGAGAAAGCTCACCAACCTTGAAGATAAGAAATTCAGACCAGTTCCCAGTGCCTGAATAGAAGCCCCAGCACTAGAAAAAAATAATATTCATATATGAGATCTATTTAAATACATGGTTTTAGTGTATGACGTTTATTACCCTTATTTCTCTTATAAGATTCTTTTATTACATCATATCACATAGGATATATTTGCATATGGATTGTACATTGTCTAGAGACCTAGACTTTTATAGAGAAGGAAAAAAAATGTGGCAAATTTGGCTTCTTATTCCACGAATAAATTTTTGGCCATGCTGGGATTTCAAATCATGGCCTACAATGTGCCCATTCCATAAATGGTTCACAGACTTAGCACACAAGCTTCCAGAAACCTGAGCTGCCAGGAAGTCCTGAGGACCTGTAATCAAGCCACAGTAATGCCCAATGAATAGACACATGGATGTGTAGATTGATACATATACATAGAGAAAGGGAATGTGAGGATATCATTAAATTATATATATTATTATCAATTACTACTTATTACATTATGCCTCCATTTAATGAAGTATCATGGTTGAATACTTATTAAAGCATTAATTAAAAATTAGTCAAGATCCTACCATTAAGGGATACATACCATGGTGCTAGAACGGAAGATATAAATCCAATAATTTTTGTGTGGCATTCTAAACTAGTGTCATGAATTCACTGAATATTTAATTATTACTATTATAATATTCTATTATCACTCAGATAAATAGGAGTGAGTTTGCCAGGATCTCCCTCCATTTGTGGGTGGCAATCCTGGCATTCCAACTCCAGGCCTGGGTAATTTACTTCAAATGCAAACCATTGGAATGACACCGTGAAGAATTCAGATTGGTACGATGAAAAAAAGAGCAACAAGAAGAAAAGAAAGCCAGGTGTCAATGGCTTCTGCCTGGAATCCTAGCTCCTCAGGAGGCTGAGATATAGAGAATGCCAATTTGAATTCAGCCGGGGCAGAAGAGTCTGTGACACTCTAATTTCTAAGAGATCACAGGGGAAAACAAACAAACAAAAAACCCTGAGTGGTTGAGCTGTGGCTCAAGTTGCAGAGTGCTACCCTTGAGCAAAAGGAGCTCAGGGACAGGGTCTAGGCTCATAGTTCAACCCCAGACCTGCCACAAAAAAAAAAAAAAAAGAGGCAGTAACTCCATGTCTCTGTGTATGGATGGACAACGTATGAATGATGGGCATTCAGCAGGTTGTCCATGGCCAACCCCCCAACCTGGGCAAGCTGGGACAAGCCCTCAGAGAGTACTAAATCTGAGCCGGCAGCTTGAACAAACATCCTTCTCTGCAATATAACTACTGAAGCCCCGAAGGCTTTGCCAGGGCTGGTATGTGCAAAGGTTGCCTTATGTTCTGGCTGAAGTGTCCCATTGGAACACCTAGCAGCCAGCCACTGCCTCCAGGGAGACCACAGTTCCTAGGCTGTAGGAGTTGTCAAAGGTTCTGGCTCCATATTCTCTATCCTTCTGTCTGATGTCTTGGTGGCCATCACTTATTCATCATTTCTCATTATGGAGTCTCAGGGTGGTCCGAAATCCTGGCAAAGACATGCAATTTCTACACTGAAAGGGGTAAGCCAATAAATACCACCTTCATAGTTCCTGTCACAAGTGAGCCTTGGGCTCTCAAAGTGTCTTACTGGTAGAGTGCTTACCTAGCCTGCACCAAGCCCTGGGTTTGGGTCCTTTTTCTGTTTCAGTTCCACAGAATCAGAAAATCCCAGAAGGCACACTGTGACTTAAGTGATAGAGTGCTAGCCTGGAGCAAAACCCGCTGAGGAACATGCGCAGACCCTGAGTTCAAGCCCCAAGACTGGCAAAAAAGAAAAAAAGAACTGAGCGTGATGAGACATATTCCTCTGGGACTCAGAGGAAGGCCAAGGTTAGAGGTAAGAAGGTAGAGGGCAGGTGCTGGTGGCCCACCCTTATAATCTTAGCTACTCAGGAGGCTGAGATCTGAGGATCACAATTACAAGCAGGAAAGTCTGTATGAGACACTTTTCTCCAATTAAACACAGAAATCCAGAAGTTGAGCTGTGGTTCAAGTAGTAGAATGCTAGCCTTGAGCACGAAAGCTTAAGGATATTGTCCAGGCCATAAATTCAAACCTCAGAACTGGGCTCGTGCACACACCCATACACGCACTCATGCACAAACACAAACACACACACACACACCAAGATAAGAGCATTTGCCATTAAGCCTGCACAAGTTCCATCTCTAGAAACTCACTTCAAATAAAACACAGAAATGGGAAGGGAAGATTTGCTCCAGGAGGTCATAATAAACAGTGCCAAAATTCCACAGGAGTTCTAAGATGTGGAACAGAACAGAGAGCCTCAGAGGCAGAAGGGACAGCATAGGCAAAGGTCCTGAAGTGTGCTGTAGAGCAGGTGGTGTGGGTGGAATGAAGGTTCTGTGGCTTCAGACAAGTCTGGCAGGACATTCAAGGCTGGGTCAAGGTTAGTACTTGAGTCACAGGTAGGGCAGAGGGTAGGGGTCCCAGAATAGGGCCCAGGGGAAGATTAGCTTGGCTTTTCACCAAGGACCCCAACCATTTCCGGTGGCTGGAAGCTTATTTTTCACAGCTCATGATCATCAGGCCTCCTTCACATGGAGGAGTCAGGGCAAAGGCAGGCTTATTAAAAGCTTCTAGACCACTGCCACCAGTGGCTCAACACCTCTAAATCCTAGCTACTCAGGAGACTGAGAGCAGAGGTCATGGGACAAAGCCAGCACAAGGGAGGAAAGTTGGACTCTTCTTGCTGATGAACTAACAAAAGCCAGAAATAGAGCTGTGGCTCAAGAAGTAGAGTGCCAGCCTGGAGGGCAAAAGTCAAGAGACCAGAAGCCCAAACCCTGAGTTCAAGCTTCAGTACTGGCATACAAAACTAAAGAAAAGCTTTCAGGAGCTCCTCCAGTGCACTGTGGTGAAAGGCTATATCAGCCATATGCCAGGGGCTCATGCCTGTCCTTCCTAGCTCCTAAGGAAGGTGAGATCTGAGGATTGCGGTTCAAAGGCAGCCTGGGCAGAAACGTCCGGGAGACTCTGATCTCAAAGGAACTTCCAGGAAACCAGAAGTGGTGCTGTGGCTTAATTGGTAAGCCAAAGAGCTGAGCAACAGCTCCCAGGCACAGAGTTCAAGCCCCATGACCAACACCTGGCCTGCATGGACCTCACTGTGTGGCTCTAGGCAGAGTACTTTCCAGTGGGCCCCTGAGGGTCTCCCAATGACTAGGTGGCCTACAAGTCTTGAGAACATCCTCTTTGGAGGACTTTGCGTACTGAGCAGGCCTCTGTTTCAGAGAAGGGTCGCACCTTGGGGTATAGAGGTCATTGGTCAGGTCATCAGAATACCATCTCTCATGGGTGCAATGTGCAGCTGAACAGTATACTGACATCTCAGACCATGGTTCTGGGCCAGGAGGGGCAGGAGCTTCAAAATGGCACCACAGGAAAGGCCCACACAGGTATCACAAAAGTGCGAATATGTCAGGTACACAGTGGGCAGGTGTTGAGTTGGGATCCTGAAAGACTTGTAGGCTCAGGAATCCACAGTCGGCTGGCTCTGCTGCTTGTACCAGTTTCTATGCCTGGACTCCCAGGCCTCAGAGCCCTGCTTTCCTCACCAGTGCTTGGGGGCAGATGAAGGTCTGGAATCATGGGCCAACTACAAAGGATCATCCCTACTGTCCTTCTCTTGGTCCTGTGACCCTGTGCACAGATGGAGAGGCAGGTTCTATGGAACTTACGGCCGTGGCCCAGACCCCTCAGCCAAGAAATATTTTGAGAAAAATCACTTGATCTGCCTGGAGAGTTTACTGTGACTATGCCTCAGGATTGCCCCCAGTTCTAGCTCAGCTCATCATTACCACCTTCCTCATTGCATGTATGCATGTGTGTGTGTGTGTGTGTGTGTGTGTGTGTGTGTGTGTGTGTGTGTGTGTGTGTGTCTGTGAATTTGTGTGTGTGCGCACAGGCGCTTGAATGCGCGTGTATCTTGGTACTACGGTTTGAACTCAGGGCCTGGTCTCTGTCCCTGAGTTTTTTCATTCAGGGCTAGCACTCTACCACTTGAGCTTTTCTTCCAGCTTTCAGGTGGTTATTTGCAGAACAGAGTCTCACAGACTTTTCTAGCTGGGCTGCCTCTGAATGGCAATCCTCAGATCTCAGCCTCCCGAGGAGCTAGGAATAAGAGAAATGAGCTATTAGCATCTATCCGGCCACACTTTCCTTCTTGGTTAAAACAGAGGACCTCTCTCCCAGCCAAGCACCCATCTAGAGCTACGTCTCCTACCCCAGGATTCAGAAGAAACATACCCTCCCCTGAGGACAAATTAATCAGATCAGGTTTAAGCATTATGTACTCCACACAGTCAGGGGCTGCTGGGAGCTGATGTGGAGGCCAGAAATCTAGGCCAGAGCAAGTAGACAGCTTTAGAATAAAAGAGCATGTGAAAAGACATCCTTACACCTCAGTGCCAGTGGCTCATGCCTATAATCCTAACTACTCAACAATGACACCTGAGGATTAATCAAGATTTAAGGTAGCCTGGGCAGACTCTTCTCCCAGTGAATCACCAAAATGCTGGGAAACGAAGCTAGCCTAGGTAACGTGGTACAACACCAACCTTGTGAAAAAAAGCTAAAGGATACCACCTGAGTTCAAGCCCCAGTAAACACACACACACACACACACACACACACACACACACACACACACACACACACACACACACACACACATGCACCCACTAACATCCTTAGCAGGTGCCAATTGCTCATACCAGCAATGCCAGTTACTCAAGAGCGTGACCTCTTAGGACAAAAGCTTGAAGCCAGCCCAGGCAGGAAAGTCTGTGAGACCCTTCTCTCCACTAAAGTACGAAAAAAGGTAAAAGGTGAGCTCTGATTCAAATGGTAGAGTTTTAGCTCAGGGACAGTGCCTAGGCCACGAGTTGCAGCTCTGAGATTTTTGTTCTTGTTGTGGTTGTTTTTGTTTTTAATAAACACGTTTAGCCATCCCACCCACACAGGCCATAAATACAGATTTTAGTCATCCTAGATCTCACTTCCACTCCTGCCACTTCCAAAGCACTGCCACAAGTGGCCGGTGTGTAGCCAGCACTGGGTTAAGAAGTAAACTTGCACAAGGGGGACATAGCCAGGTCACGGCTAATGCTCCAAAACATTGAGGTACTGACCATACCAGTCTCTCATCCCCCAGTTCCCTGGCCCTGGTATCTAAAGTCTGTGCCTCTGTATTCTAGGCATCTGCAATTGTCTAAAGGACCTGAGAGGCACACCTGGGTCGGAAGGTAGACTTGCCTGTGATAAGGTATATTGACATTTCCTAGACACCAACAGATACTTCCAAGCCACCTTGGCCTCACCTCTCATGTAGCCTCAGATCCTCGTTGCTTGGGTGGCGTTTAGTCAGCGATCAGGCTCAAGTTGGCTAAAGCCACTGGCAATCACCCTTCCCCTACTCCACTGCCAGCCTGATGGGAGGGATGTGCAGCCAGAGACCCAGCTGAGGAAAAGAACAGGACATTGCATGACTGAGTCCACCCCTCCAAAAGCAGGGGAGAACCTATGCCAGCTGGCCCTGCTGACCAGAATCCCCTGGAGGCAGCCAAAGTTATGGACAGCCGGACTGGACCCCAAAGAAAAGCTGGAATATGCAGGTCTCTGGCAATTTAGGACTCATTGTAGACCCTGATAAGGGGCTAAAGGAAGGTTTCCGTAGAGGAGGGGCACAATCCCAGGTCAGGAAGAGGCAGACAGGCACCCAGAAAGGAAAGAAAGATGAGAAAACACACACACACACACACACACACACACACACACACACACACACGGGTATCTTAAGGCCTCAGTAGGCCCAGAGCAATGGAACATCCCAATCCCCGAGAAGATAGCACTACCATTCTCAGACCAACTGTATACAAATCTCAGAGCCTCTAACACATCTGGAATGGTTCATAAATACAGCATGGCATCTCCTACTATACACACCACTATGCAGAAAACTCAGGTAACTTTTTTTCTGGTTGTCGGTAATGGGGTTTGACCTTTGGGCATGGGCACAGTCCCACAGCTCTTCAGCTGAAGGTGCGCGCTCTTCAACTGGAGCCAAATCATCACTTCTGGTTTCCTGGTGGTTCACTGGAGAAAAAGAATCACAGACTGTCCTTCCCAAGCTGGCTTTGATATGCAAACTTCAGATCTCAGCCTCCTGAGTAGCTAGGATGACAGTTGTGAGCCACTGGCAGCACCCTGCCTCAGCCACCCTCTTACATCCAGGGGAAACCCAACTTGTCAGGCTATGAACCACACGCAACCCTTCACTTCAGACTTTGACACCAGCATCCAAAACCATTCTTCCATGCATGGAGAGAATATAATTGACACTACCCTCCAAACCCCGGCTCCCATTTGCCTACTCCCTGCCTAAGACAGGCTATGCCCTGTGGACTTCATGGTAAGGAAACACGCACGCTGCTGTGACTTCACAATGGGTCAAACATGGAGAGTTCTTAGAAATGTCTGTACACTGAGGCCAGCACCTGGTCTTCCAACCCCACCATCCGCACTCCTTCACCATCTCTTGCAGGCAAGGGGTGTCTTTATTTCTTGTCTGTTTGTTTGTTTGTTTTGGTTGAAAGACTTGAACTCAAGTCCTGGGTACTGGCCCTGATGATGATTTTTGCTCAATGCCAGTGTTCTACCATTTGAGCCACAGTGCCACTTCCAGTTGGTGATTGAAGATGAGACTCTCATGGGATTATCCTGCCTGGGCTGGGAAAAGAGATCCTCTGGATCTCAGCCTAACTGAGTAGCCAGGATGACAGGCATGAGCCACCAGTGCACAGATTATGGTATCTCATTCTTTAGAATTTCCACCCAGTGCTCCTGTAGACACTACCACCTAGACACTCCTATAAACACTACCACCTAGACAACAAAGGGAGTCTCAGAATCTGGGTAGGGACATGGGCATTAAAGAGCCCCTTCCAAATTACTTCCCCTCTGTAAGCTCCCATCTGCCTCCTCTTGATGGCCTGGTCGTCTGGAGCAGATCAGACCAATTAGGATTTCTGGATCCTGCCCCGTATCCCCGAGCCCCACCACACTGGTACCTGAGGATTTCTGGGGTCAGCTTCTACATGTCCCGGTAGAAGATGTTGGGAGGGTTGCTGATAACTGGGTCCAGGGGTGCCCAGGGCAGAAGGAGTGTCCATCTCCCTTCTGTCAAAGGAGAGACAAAGCATGGATGGATCTACTATGAGCTACAGGGCAGAGCCATCCACCTGTCACCAAGGTAACTTGGAGTGCTGTTTTATGTTGAAAGTCCTGGGACTTGACCTCAGGGCCAGGGCGCTGTCCCTGAGCTTCTTTTGTTCAAGACCAGCGCTTTTCTATCTGATCTCCGGAGCAAATTCCAGCTTTTTTTGTGTATGTATGCGGGACCAGAGGTATCGAACCAAGGGTTTCATGTGTGCTAGGTGAGCCCACTACTGCTAAGACACAATCCCAACCCTGCATAGCTGTTCTCCTTTTACCTCTCAGGTCTCTTGCGGGACAGTCCTGCACATCTGTACCGAGTTTCTCACCAGCAGCCCTGCCTGGAAATGAACTCAAATCTGCTATGTTGTCCTTTATTTACAGCATCTTTGCTCTCTATGTTTCCTGTCACATCCTCCTTGGTAAGTAAGATCATCTTTCAAGTGCTGGCACTAAGAAGCGTGCTCCAGTCACCCAGGCAGAGTGGGATCTTCTCCTCTGTGCAGGCTGCCAGCCTTGTCATGCTCTGCCTTCCGGCCAGTGTGGGTTGAGGTGCATGAAGGGAAAGGCCTGGCTACCACCACACAATTTCTGAAGGCTCTGATATACCACCAGGGACCGGTGCTACATCACACTCCCTGAGATGGCACTCAAGGACCAGGCAGTCTCAGCGTAACAAGATCAGGCCATTTCTTTGTATGGGCCTGGACTGAGGATCTGGGAGCTGTCACTCTGAGTATTCGTGCTCAAGGATGGTGCTCTACCACTTGATCCACAGCTCCACTTCTGGCTTTTTGTTGGTTCCATGGAGAGAAGAGTCTCACCAGCTTTCCATCTTATGGCTGGCTTTGATCTTTGATCCTCAGATCTCTTCCTCCGGAATAGCCAGGATGTCAGGCATGAGCCTGAACCAGAGGTGATGGGCACCAGAGCCTTTCTTTTCAGTTTCTGTTTATCTCATGTCAACTAGCAATCCCTAGATAAAATAGTCAGTTACGGGGGATCAAGTTCCTCTCCTAGGTTTGTTAATCCAAGGAGATAAAGTGTCTTTTGGAAAGGCTAGTTTGAGTTGGCCTAGATGAGTGTGTGTGTGTGTGTGTGAGAGAGAGAGAGAGAGAGAGAGAGTGTGTGCGTGATAAAAAGAGAGAAAGTATGAGTTTCAGCCTCATCCTCCCAATGTTGAGTACATCCAGAATCTCCACCCCATGGAAGGTGGGTAGCGGAGGGTATGTATGGTGACATCGAGTGGGATGATCTGAATTCTGTCCTGCAACTGAAGCCTGGAGAGATAAAGGAGAGAAGGAGAGGTTTAGAGGAACAATAAGGGAAGCCCCTTACCTTTGGCTACAAGTACCTGAAAGATCACCAAATCCATCCTTTTTGGTAGTAAGATAACAGGTGCCACTATTCATTTATTTCATTATTTTTTTTTTTAGTCCTAGGGCTTGGTTTGAGGGCCTCGGTGTCGTCCCTGAGCTTCTTTTACTCAAGACTGAGGCTTTACCACTTGAGCCACAGCACCACATCTGGCTTTTTCTCTAGAGGGGAGGGGAGTAGGTTTATGGGAGGTAAGAATCTCACAGACTCTCCTGGTGGGGGGGCTCTGAGTCAAAATCATCAGACCTCAGCCTCCAGAATAGCCAGGATGGTGGGTGGGAGCCACTGGCACCTGACCACTACCATCTATTCATAATCCCCTATGGCCAGTGCAGGGAACCCCGTATTGCACCCCCCTTGTCATGAGTGGGAAGCAGACATGGATGGGTTTGATACATCCAACAGACTACCTACCTTTGAGCATTGTTCTGGATCAGTCTGATGACAGCTTCTTCTTTATCCACAGCAATGACTTGACTCTGTCACAAGATCAAATGTCCCCCAAGAGGTGTCAGGTCTGGGGTCTTTCCTCTGCACACCGCCCCTCCTTCGTCAAACGACACACCACAGCAAATCGAAGTAGACATGGAGTTAATTCATTTTTTTATAACCAGGGTCTGGCCAGATAAGTGGCGGTGAGGATCAGAGGCCTGGGATCTAGCTGGGTGGTTGGGAAATGAGACACCTCCTTGTCCACTTTCCTTTAACTGACTTAGCAGAGGGTAGTGGGGAAGGACTCACGGGACAGACGGACAATGAATAACCATCAGGGTCTAGCCCAGGCACAGAGGGGCTTGCCTCAGGGGGCTAGTTCAACAAGCTGAGTGAGACAGGTTCTGACCAGAGCCCACATCCAGAATGAGAGGGCAACCTTGAGTCCTATCCACATGGGGATGCTGGACCACTTCCTCCATCACCCATTTAACCAGCTCCTGGGAGTGAAAGAGAGAGAGACAGAGAGACAGAGAGACAGAGAGAAAGTCAGAATTACACTTTAGCTGGGTGCAGGTGGCACAGAACTATAATGTCTACTACACAGGAGGATGAGATATTAAGATAGTGGTTCATAGTCAGCCCAGGCATTAACATTTGTGAGACTCTAATCTCCAAAGAATCAACAGAAATCCGGAAGTAGCACTGTGGCTCAAGTTGTAGGTGCTAGCCTTGAGGTGAGGAACCATTTGACAATCGACAGGCCCAAAGTTCAAGCCCCATGACTGACAAGAAGTGGGCTTCTGACCACAAGTAGTGGATTGAATAGCACCCATCCTCCTAGGGAGCATAGCAGGGAAATTAGGCCCAGCTTCCTGTCAGCGTGGGGCCATAAGTACGTCACCCAGCTTCTCCGAGCTCTGTTTTCCCCAGCTGCAAAATTGAACACAGTGAAGGATTCCTTTCCTCATTGGGATAGGATAAGGATCAAAGAGAGACATGTTTTGTTTCATAATCCCATACCTATAATACGATAAAAAACAGGCCACATCTGAACCCTTTCTGGGTATCTTCCTGTCATATGCTCACAGAATTTCCAACAACCATATCTGACAGCTGCTCCCCTTTTGCCTAGCCCTGTCCCGGAGATCCCCCTGTATTGATCCCTTGTTTCCTTACAACTGTCCCGGGAGGAGACTGAGGTCTGATGGTCAAGGCCCAACCGAGAGCTTCATCTGTGGTCAAGAATCGGCTGCCGTGGACTGAGTTTGGGACAACCCATCTAAACCACTGACTGAGGGTGGTGCTAAATGTCTAGCATCCCAACTACAGATGACCAGGCATGGTGGTGCACAACTATCACAGGAGGACCGCCATCCAGCTCATTTTGAGCACATATTGTGTCTCTATCTCCTTAATGCCCAAGACAGAAAGGCTTGGCTCACATGGTAGAAGACCTGACTGGTAAGCCTAAAGTCTTGAGTTCAAACCCTAATATACCAAAAACAGTCAAAGGCCTGGTGCCAGAGGATCATGCCTATAATCCTAGCTACTCAAGAGGCTGAGATCTGAAGATCACAGTTCAAGATTTAAAATAGGGTTGGCCTCTCCCATCAGACATCATTATGAAAAGAACCAGAGTCTCACCCAAGCCAATATGCTCCATACTAACAGGGCTTGCTTCCATCCTAAGTGCTGGCCACGCTCTCTGTCCCCCAGGGGAGCCACAGCCTGTGGGCCCCACTCCTAGGTCCTCCAAAGATCCCCCTGCCAACAACCAGGCACAAGGTCGTAGACAGTTGCAGGGCATACAGATCCCTTGGTGTTATAATTTGATAGTGCTGAGTCCCCATCAAGCATCTCACCCTTCCAGGCCCCTAGACCTCAGCCACAATACCCATGGACCGCCCTCCAAAAATAGAAGGCAGAAAATACAAAGGGTCCAGTGCTCCTTGTTACAACCCATTTCGACACACAAACACACTCCCACACACAAAGCCGGCAAAAGTGGCTCATGTCTGTCATCCTACCTACTCAGGAGGTTGAGGTATGAAGATCATGTTTCAAAGCCAGCCCAGGCTCTGATCTACAGGGATCCACCAAATATCCAGAGGTGGACCTGTGGCTCAAGTGTAAGAGTACTAGATTTGAGAACAGAAGATCAGGTACAGCACCTAGGCCCTGAGTTCAAGGACCAGGTCTTCTACCTCCAAACACATACAGACACAGAGACAGACAGACAGAGAAAGAGACACACACACACACACACACACACACACACACAGCCAAAGGCTTCAGCAGGCCCTGAGAACAGAACCATGAACTCCATCCATTAGGATCACATCCCACTCCAGAGAAGGTGCCACTACAGACCTGAGACCCAATGTGGACTAATCATTGAACTTCACACATATCTGGAATGTCTCATAGCCCAGCATGGTATTTCCTACTGTACACTCTGCTATGCGGAAAAGTTAGCCACATCTTTTATTGTTGTTGGTCATGGGGTTTGAACTCTGGACCAGGGCGCGAACCTCAGCTCTTCAGCTGAAGGTGACCACTCTCGCACTTGAGCCAAAACACCATTTCCTGTACTCTGGTGGTCCATTGCACATCAAGTCTCAGAGACCTTTCTGTCCAAGCTGGCGTGGAACCACAGTCTTCACATCTCAGCCTTCTGAGTAGCTAGGTTGACAGTCGTGAGCCACCGGTGTCTTCAGAGACCTTCATATAACCAGAGGAAACCCATCTTATCAGGCCACAACCTTCTTGTAACCCTTCATTTCAGACATTGTCAACCAGTATCCAAATCCATCCTTCAATGGAGAGAATACAGACACAACAATCCCAACCCTGCACCCATTGGCTCACTCCCTGCCTGCCATAGGCCACGTCCTCTTGAAGCTGTGGATTCAAACTGGGGCAAAATTGGAGAATTCTTAGAAATGTCTCTACAGTTGGGCCAGCACCTGGTCACCCAAACACTGAATCCCCACGCCCGGCCAACCCACCTCCACCTCCACCATCCTTTGCAGGCAAAGATGTTTTACTTTTTTTAGTTGTGGAACTTGAATTCTGGGCCTGGGTGCTGTCCCTGAGCTCTTAAGATCAAGGCCAGCACCCTAATACTTGAGCCACAGCAACACTTCTGCTTTTCTGGAAGTTTGTTGGAGATAAGTCTCAGCATCTTTTCTGCCCTGGCTGGCTTTGAACCCTGATCCTCAGATCTCAGCTCCTGAGTACCTAGGATGACAGACATGAGCTACTGGCACCTGGCCAAAGATACTTTTCAATGCCTTTCCTCCTATCCCCTCAAGGAGACTGAGATCTGAGGACTGCAGTTGGATGCCACCATTGGCAGCAAAATCTATGAGAACTCTATCTCAAATTATACACACAAAAAGTTGGAAGTGGAGCTGTGGCTCAAATGATAGAGTGCTAGCTTTGAGCATCAAAGACAAGGGATAGGACATAGTCCCTAGTTTCAAGCTTTTTCTAGAAAAGGTCCACCCAAGAAAGGGAAACAGGTGGACATACGGGAGCTCAAAGCTCACACATAATATTCAAGCCTCCCAGAAAAGACCACATCCTACTCTGATTGTATAGATTCTATGTCCCACATCATGGCAGTCTCAGAAAAGACTGGCCATGCAACAAGTGAGGACATTCAAGTACAATCTTATACTGAAGATCTCTTGACCTTATCAAAGACTCAGGAACTCTCACTGTCCTGCCTCCACACTGGGCAGTGAGGTGAGGTCTAGTTATCCAACCACAGGATGTGGGAACAAAAGGATTTCTCGGCCAAGGGATCCAGACTGTAGGGCTCTAGGTCCCTCTCTCTCATGAAGGAGAAAAGAGCCAATCCATCCCAGCAATGTTCCTGGGTTGTGAGTATCCTCAAAGAAACAACCCTGCCCAGAGCGCAGTGCCACTTTTTTTCCCACCAACCTCTACCCAACCCAGCCCCACCTTCAGGTGGCCCTCTCTGAATCCCAGATCTGCCATCTAGACTAAAGGCTGAACCAGCAAAGAGACCTACCTCACCCTATGTGAATATCAGTCATGGGGTCCTAGCACCCCCTAGAGGAAGTCTCAGGGAAAACAGGTGTCCTGATTCCTGTCCTCATTCCCTGGCTGTACTGTGCCAGTGGTCAGCTTACCTCTGTCCCTGGTGAAGGAATGAACACTAAGGGTATCATCTTCACATTGAGCCCTCAAAAGTTCCAGTTCTCAAGGATGTACTGCTCAAGCATCATTCAGGTGATGACAGCCAGGTGATCACTGGTGAACCCACGGCAGGAAGACATTCAGTATCCATGTGACTGGGTCAAAAGCTCTATCACTGATGGTCTAGGTTGTCAGGCAAGGTCATGAGTCCAATATTCTGACATACCTGATGTGGGATGCTTAGACATCATTCAGGTGATGACAGCCAGGTGATCAGTGGTGAACCCAAGGCACCAGGACTTTTAATATCCATGTGACTGAGTCAAAAGCTCTATCACTGATGGTCTAGGTTGTCAGGCAAGGTCATGGGTACAAGGTCCTGACACACCTGACCTGGGATGGTCCTCCCTCTTCATCTTCCTTCTCATCCCTTGCCGCAAACCCTCTTGAGACGCCCTCACCTCAACACCTCCCTAGCCCTTGGACACTTTCTTCTTATCTGACCAGAAAATAAACTGTGTGGGGCTTAGAGTGAGTGAAACTTGGTGAAACACCCTAAGCCCTCCGGTCTACCCAAGGCTGCTTAATTCTGCACTCAACAACAACACAGCTCCTGGATGTCATGAAGTTGCTGAGGGGTCAGTGGCTTGGATCTACATACTGGCTTTAGGCTGTGAAACTGTCCCCACAGAGATTGTGAATGTTTGGCTCCTGTGATCCAGGGACTTCAAACCGAGGCTTTCATGTTCGCCCTTCTTCCTTCCCTTCATCTTTTTCTCCCTCCATCCTTCCATGCTCTCTGTCTTTCCTTTCTCTCTCTCACTGCTGGGCCTTGAATTTGGAGCCTGGGTGCTGCCCCTGAGCCTATTTTCCTCAAGACCAACAGGCTTGAGCCACTCATCCACTTTTAGCGTTTTATTTTTGGTGGTTAATTGGAGATAAGGGTCTTACAGGCTCTCCTGCCTGGCCCATCTCAGCCTCCTAAGTAGCTAGGATGACAGGTGTGAAGCACCGGATCCAGCTAAAACCAAGGTTTCTTCACCTATTGTAAAACCAGAACTAGAATCTTTCATTGTCTATGACCCCCCAAGCCTTGTGCACACTGTAATTGTTTGTTGGATAAATAAACCAATATGTGTTTTGACAATACTACCGAAAACTCCCATCTGACTCAGGCAAGCATCCTTGAGGTGAGGTGGGCGTGGGGGAGGTTACCAAGCCTGATGTAGCTCTCCCTCAGTTCTCCATCATCCCTCTTCCCGCCCTAATGGTACCACCACACTTAACTGTTTTGACTCAGAGTACGCAAGCCACGATGGACTTGCTGATTCGGGGGGCTCTGGATGCATCTCTTCTCAAAGATCTCTGTCCAGGTGTTAAAGAGCCTGCTGTAAGGTGAGGGGGTGGCTCAAGGAGCCTCCTCTGCTTCCTTAGGGGCCAGACAGTATGGCCCACCACATCTGGACCCCAGGTTTGATGTTGCAGAGAAAGGATTCTCGAGGCATCCCGGGTCTAGAATCTTCCAGATTCCAGTGCAGGAGCTGAAAAATCATCTCTGCTCATAGCTGGCAGGCTGGGAATGGTGAGGTAACAAGCGCTACTCCCCACGATGTCCTCAACTGTGGTGGTCACACTAAAGATAGCCAGAAGAGAATCAGCAGTTGCTGGAGAAAGGCAGTCATGGCACAATATTTATAGCAGGAGATGATTTGGCTTGGAAACTCGACCTGTGCCACTTTGAAAGTCATTGTTTGGCAGCTGAAACCCTCTGTCTAATTTGACCCATAATCCCAGGCATTAGTGGAAATTGCCAGGTGAAAGAAAACATCCTGCAATAGCTGGCATTTCAGTTCTCCCATTTAAACTTAAAGGGTTCCAAAGTCAGTGGTCCCCTTTTCTTTCCAGACAACGTACAGCAGGTTACAGAAACTGGCATTCGGCGAGCCTTAGCTAACTGTCACGTCCCAATACTAAGCAGGCTCCAGCAAGGGGAACGCACTTGCCTACCACTGCCCAGCTGGAAAGGGCCCAGGAGGGACACAGATTGGAGTCTGCAGGACTCCAGGGAGGACTGCCAACTGGTACACTGCCCTAGGAGGGAACCCACTCCACCAGTCTCGACCCAGAGCCGCCTGCCCAGATGCCCATGGACACTGTCATTGCCCTGGATAACGGTCCCCTCTCATCCTCAGGCATGGTGAACCATATGCCCTGTCACTCTGTTTGTTTACCACTTCCCAGTCCCTCCTAGCTTCACAGCCCCTGCTCTACTCCCCTCTTCTCATTCCATAATTATGTTTGGCAGACACATTCCCAACCCTTGAATTAGCTCCAACTCTATACACCAGAGCAGAGTGTCTGACTGGAAGAGTGCCGCTGTGGTCACACTCACCTCACTGGCTTCTGGCTGAAGACAGAAGGACAGGTGTCCACTCTGATCTGCGATTCACAAAAGCATCCTAGGGGAGACCCAAGCAGGCCCAGCAGCTACTGTGGGCTACAGGAAAGGGGGAAGAGAGAGGTGGAAAGAGGGGGAAAGGAACATCTATTGAAACCTTCCTCAAAGGAGCAATGAAACGGAAAACAAAAATTGTCCCTGGGCTCAAACTTGGCATTGATGACTAAAGAACTTTACACAGACACACAAAATGCTTCTGCTCTTTTTAGACACAGTGTCTTAAATATGTTTTCATTGTTCTCATCTCCCTGCTCTCCCAACACAAACACACACACACACACACACACACACACACACACCAATCCAGACTGGTGACAGAAGACTCTTCCATGCAGTACCTGCAATTTACCAACTGATCACTCACCTGAGCACAGTCAGGATGTACAAGAGAAAGATGATCTATCTCTGTCTCTGTCTCTGTTTCTCTCCATCTCCCTCTCCCTCTCTCACTCATACACACAGAAACACACAGACTCACACAGACTCTGAGCAGTGCCTCTCCTGTGTTTTCAGTTCTTCCTGTGGGACAATGTAGAAGCTGGAGACCGGGGGTTCCTAGGGGCTCCCACCCAAGGGGAACGCCACTCTAATAACAAAGAACCACCTTGCCACTCCCATTCTTCAGGGCCAGAACCTTTCTCTTGGGAACAACCAGCCTTGACTCCCCACTCACCAAAACTCTAGGCCAGGATGCTGGGTGAAGGAGTCCCCAGACTGGTGGCTCCTCAGAGCCAGGACAGATAACAAGCAGGGCGTCATGGTTCCCCCAGAAGGATGTCTGACCCGTGGCAGAGGTGGAGTTGGGGAAATAACCGGGGTCCTAAATGCTCCATATATGGATGGACTCCCTACTTCCAGCCTAGATGATTCTGGGCAACTTGGTGCATTCTTGGGGAGGCCTAGGACACCAGATGGACTGGCAGCACCAGCAGATGCTCGCAGAGCTGGGAAATGTGATCACCCTGTGAGAACTGATGATAGCTGGGGTGGGGGGGACAGACTGGGTATGGGGAGTGAGGGGTGTGTTCCTCCCAGATATTCATCTTCTACCTGACCCCCGTGCCCTCACCTCTGTAGAGGGCTCTTCTGGTACCTTCCTCAGGTGAATGGCTGACTGAGCACAGAGGCCAAGGGCTAATCCAGCAAGGGGGCCTATCATCAGCATCCAACACCTCAACCTCCCCAAAAAAGGAAAAGATTTGAGAATTCGGGTTTGGAGGTGCTGCTCCCCACCTCTGCCTGAAGCCACCAGGTCCCCACCAGGGAGAGGAAGGGTGCAGATGTGAGGCTGTGTGGCTCCATTACTCCAGGCCAGGGGCTCTCTGGTGCCCCCTCCTCCCCAACCCTTCATCTCCCAGTTTTCTGGGACACTACCATTCTCAGACCAACTGTACACAAAACTCAGGGCCTCTCACACGTCTGGAATAGTTCATAACACTGCATAGCGTCTACTACTATACACACCACTATGCAGAAAACTCAGCTATCTTTTTTTTGGTTGTTGGTCATGGGGTTTGAACTGAAGGTGAAGGTGAGCACGCTACAACAGGAGCCAAAGCACCACTTCTGGTTTTCTGGTGGTTCACTGGAGCCAAAGTCTCACAGACTGTCCTTCCCAAGCTGGCTTTGAACTGCCAACTTCAGATCTCAGCCTCCTGAATAGCTAGGATGACAGTTATGAGCCACTGGCAGCACCCTGCTGCAGCCACCTTCTTACATCCAGGGGAAACCCAACTTGTCAGACTTTGACACCAGCATCCCAAACCATTCTTCCATGTTTGGAGAGAATATAATTGACACTACCCTAAAAACCCCTGCTCCCATTTGCCCACTCCCTGCCTTCAAGACAGGCTATGTCATCTAGAGTTCTTGGTAAGGCAACACCCACCCTGCTGCGACTTCACAATGGGACAAACCTGGGGAGTTCTTAGAAATACTTGTACACTAAGGCCGGAAACTGGTCATCCAAACATAGCACCCGGAATCCTTCATCATGTCTTGCAGGCAAGGGGTGTCTTTTTTTCTTGTGTTTTTTTGGTTGAGAGGCTTGAACTCAGGACTTGGGTACTGTCCCTGATGATGATTTTTACTCAATGCCAGTGCTCCACTATTTGAGCCATTGTGCCATTTCTGGTTGGAGATTGGAGATGAGACTCTCACGGGATTTTCCTGCCTAGGCTAGGAAAAGAGATCCTCTGGATCTCAGCCTAACTGAGTAGCCAGGATGAGAGGCATGAGCCACCATTGCACAGATTATGGTGTCTCATTCTTTAGAATTTCCACCGAGTGCTCCTCTAGACACTACCACCTAGACACTCCTGTACTTCCCTCAGGGAAAACAAAGGGAGTCTCAGAATCTGGGTAGGGACATGGACATTAAAGAGCCCCTCCAAATCACTTCCATTCTCTAAGCTCCCATCTGCCTACTCTTGATGGCCTGGTTGTCCGCAGCAAATCAAACAACTAGGATTTCTGGGTCCTGCCCCAAATCCCCTCATCCCACCAAACTGGTACCTGATGTTTTCTGGGGCCAGCTGTTCCATGTCCCAGTAGAAGATGTTGGGAGGGTTGCTGATAACTTGGTCCAGGGGTGCCCAGGACAGAAGGAGTGTCCATCTCCCCTCTGTCAAAGGAGACACAAAGCATGGATGGAGCTACAGGGCATAGCCATCCACCTGTCACTAAGGTCACTTGGAGTGCTGTTTTATGTTGACAGTCCTGGGATTGACCTCAGGGCCAGGGCGCTATCACCGAGCTTCTTTTGTTCAAGGCCAGCGCTCTTCTACCTGATCCCCTGAGCAACTTATAGCTTTTTCTGTGTATGTATGCGGGACCAGGGGAATCGAACCAAGGGTTTCATGTGTGCTAGGTGAGCCCACTACTGCTAAGACACAATCCCAACCCTGCATAGCTGTTCTCCTGTGAACCCTCGGGCCTGTTGTGGTACAGTCCTGCACATCTGTACCAAGTTCCTCACCAGCAACCCTAGCTGGAAATGAAGTCAACCTGCTATGTTGTCCTTTATTTACAGCATCTTTGCTCTCTGTTTCCTGTCATATCCTCCTTGGTAAGCAAGATCCCCTTTCAAGTGCTGCCACTAAGAAGCCTGTTCCAATCACCCTGGCAGAGTGGGACCTTCTTCTCTGTGCAGGCTGCCAGCCTTGTCACGCTCTGCCTTCTGGCCGGTGTGGGGTGAGACTGCATGAAGGGGAAGGCCTGGCTTCCACCACACAATTTCTGAAGGCTCTGATATACCACCCAGGGACCGGTGCTATATCACACTCCGGGAGAGGGCACTCAAGGACCAGGCAGTCTCGGGGTAACAAGGTGGGTCCATATCTTTGTGTGGGCTTGAACTGAGGATCTGGAAGTTGTTTGAGTTTTTGTGCTAAAGGCTGTTGCTCTACCACTTGAGGAACAGCTCCACTTCTGGCTTTTTGTTGGTTCCATGGAGAGAAAAGTCTCACCAGCTTTGGGCTGGCTTGGATCTCTGATCCTCAGATCTCTGCCTCCCGAATAGCCAGGATGTCAGGCGTGAGACTGAGCCAGAGGTGATGGGCACCAGAGCCTTTCTTTTCAGCTTCTGTTTATCTCATGTCAAGTAGCAATCCCTAGATAAAATAGTCAATTACGGGGGATCAAGTTCCTTTCCTAGGTTTGTTAATCCAAGGAGATAAAGTGTCTTTGGGAAAGGCTAGTTTGAGTTGGCTTAGATGAGTGTGTGTTTGTGTATGTGTGTGTGTGTGTGTGAGTGTGTGTGCGTGATAGAGAGAGAGAGAGAGAAAGTATGAGTTTCAGTGATACCTACCCCCATCTCTGTAATGCCTCATCCTCCCAATGGTGAGTACATCCAGAGTCTCCGCCCAAAGGAAGGTGGATAGGGGAGAGTATGTATGGTCACATCGAATGGGATGATCTGAATTCTATCCTGCAACTGAAGCCTGGAGAGATAAAGGAGAGAAGGAGAGGTTTAGAGGAACAATAAGGGAAGCCCCTTACCTTTGGCTACAAGTACCAGAAAGATCACCAAATCCATATTTTCTTGTAGTAAGATAACAGGTGCCACTATTCATTTATTTCATTATTTTTTTTTAGTCCTAGGGCTTGGATTGAGGGCCTTGGTGTCGTCCCTGAGCTTCTTTTACTCAAGTTTGAGGCTCTACCACTTGAGCCACAGCACCACATCTGGCTTTTTCTCTAGAGGGGGGGGGGAATAGGTTTATGGGAGGTAAGAATCTCACAGACTCTCCTGGTAGGCTGGCTCTGAGTCACAATCATCAGACCTCAGCCTCCAGAATAGCCAGGATGGTGGGCGGGACCCACTGGCACCTGACCACTACAATCTATTCATAATCCCCTATGGCCAGTGCCGGGAAACAAGTATTGCACCACCCTTGTTATGAGTGGGAAGCAGACATGGATGGGTTTGATACTTCCAACAGCCTACCTACCTTTGAGCACTGTTCTGGATCAATCTGATGACAACTTCCTCCTTTTCCACAGCAATGACTTGACTCTGTCACAAGATCAAATGTCCCCCAAGAGGTGTCAGGTCTGGGGTCTTTCCTATGCACACCGTCCCTCCTCCCTGAAACCACACACCACACCAAAGCGAAGTAGACATGGAGTGAATTCATTTTTTTATAACCAGGGTCTGGCCAGATAAGTGGTGGTGAGGATCAGAGGCCAGGGATCTAGCTGGGTGGGGGGGAAATGAGAAGCCTCCTTGTCCACTTTCCGTTAACCGTCTCAGCAGAGGGTAGTGGGGAAGGACTCACGGGACAGACGGACAATGAATAACCATCAGGGTCTAGCCCAGGCACAGAGGGGCTTGCCTCAGGGAGCTAGTTCAACAGGCTGAGTGAGACAGCTTCTGACCCAGAGCCCACATACAGAATGAGAGGGCAACCTTGAGTCCTATCCACATGGGGATATTGGGCCACTTCCTCCATCACCCATTTAACCAGCTCCTGGGTGTGAAAGAGAGAGAGAGACAGAGAGATAGAGAGAGAAAGAGAGAGAGAGACAGAGAGAAAAAGTCAGAACTACACTTTAGCTGGGTGCAGGTGGCACAGGACTATAGTGTGTACTACACAGGAGGCTGAAATATTAAGATATTTGTTCATAGTCAGCCCAGGCATTCACATTAGTGAGACGCTTATCTCTAAAGAACCAAGAGAAATCTGGAATTAGCACTGTGGCTCAAGGGGTAGAGTGCTAGCCTTGAGCTGAAGAACCCTTGGACAGCCCCCAGGCCCAAAGTTCAAGCCCCACACTGACAAGAAATGGGCTTTTGACCACAAGTAGTGGACTGAATAGGACCCATCCTCCTAGGGAGCATAGCAGAGAAATTAGGCCCAGCTTCCTGTCAGCGTGGTGTCATAAGTATGTCACCCAGGTTCTCCGTACTCTGTTTGCCCCAGCTGCAAAATTGAACACAGTGAAGGATTCCCTTCCTCATTGGGATAGGGTAAGGATCAAAGAGACATGTTTTGTTTCACAATCTCATACCTATAATACAATAAATAACAGGCACCATGTGAGCCCTTTCTTGGTATCTTCCTGTTATATGCTCACAGAATTTCCAAAAACCATATTTGCCAGCTGCTCCCCTTTTGCCTAGCCCTGCCCCAGAGATCCCCCTGTATTGATCCCTTGTTTCCTTACAACTGTCTTGGGAGAGACAGAGGTCTGATGGTCAAGGCCCCACCCAGAGCTTCATCTGTGGTCAAGAATCGGCTGCCATGGACTGAGTTTGAGACAACCCATTTAAACCGCTGATGGAGAGTGGTGCTACATGTCTAGCATCACAACTACAGATGACCAGGCATGGTGATGCACAACTATCACAGGAGGACCGCCATCCAGCTCAGCTTGAACACATATTGAGTCTCTATCTCGGAAACGCCCAAGACAGAAAGGCTTGGCTCACATGGTAGAAGACCTGACTGGTAAGCCTAAAGCCTTGAGTTCAAACCCTAATATACAAAAAAGAATCAAAGACCTGGTTCCAGAGGATCATGCCTATAATCCTAGCTACTCAAGAGGCTGAGATCTAAAGATCACAGTTCAAGATTTATAATAGGGTTGGCCTCCCCCATCAGACATCATTATGAAAAGAATCAGAGTCTTACCCAAGCGAATATGATCCATACTAACAGGGCTTGCTTCCTTCCTAAGTGCTGGCCACCCTCTCTGTCCCACGGGGGAGCCACACCCTGTCGGCCCCACCCCTAGGTCGTCCAAAGCTCCCCCTGCCAACAACCAGGCCCAAGGTAGGAGACAGTTGCGGGGCATACACATACCTTGGTCTTATAATTTGACGGTGCTGAGTCCCCATCAAGCATCTCACCCTTCCGGCCCCCAGACCTCAGCCACAATGCCCATGTACCGCCCCCCCAAAGATAGCAGGCAGAAAATACCAAAGGGTCCAGTGCTCCTTGTTACAACCTATTTCTACACACACAACACACTCAAAGCTGGCAAAAGTGGCTCATGTCTGTCATCCTAGCTACTCAGGAGGCTGAGGTCTGAGGATCATGTTTCAAAGCCAGCCCAGGCTCTTATATACAGTGAACCACCAAATATTCAGAGGTGGAGCTGTGGCTCAAGTGTCAGAGTACTAGTTTTGAGAACAGAAGATCAGGTACAACACCTAAGCCCTGAGTTCATAACCCAGGTCTTCTATCTCTAAACACACACAGACACAGAGACAGACAGACAGACAGAGAGACAACACACACACACACACACACACACACACACACACACACACACACACACACACACACACACACACACACACACACACACAGCCAAAGGCTTCAGCAGGCCCTTAGAACAGAACCATGAACTCCATCCATTAGGATCACATCCCACCCCAGAAAAGCTGGCACCTCAGACCCAATGCAGACAAAACATTGAACTTCTCACATATCTGGAATGTCTCAAAGCCCAGCATGGCATTTCCTACTGTACACTCTGCTATGCGGAAAAGTTAGCCAAATCTTTTATTTTTGTCGGTCATGGGGTTTGAACTCTGGGCCAGGGCTCTGTCCCTCAGCTCTTCACCTGAAGTTGACCACTCTTGCACTTGAGCCAAAACACCATTTCCTGTACTCTGATGGTCCATTGCACATCAAGTCTCACAGACTTTTCTGCCCAAGCTGGCTTGAAATCACGGTCTTCTCATCTCAACCTTCTGAGTAGCTAGGTTCACAGTCGTGAGCCACTGGTGGCTTCTGGTTTCAGAAACCTTCATATAACAAGAGGAAACCCATCTTATCAGCCCACAAACTTCTTGTAACCCTTCATTTCAGACATTGTCACCCAGTATCCAAATCCATCCTTCAATGGAGAGAATACAGACACAACAATACCAACCCTGCACCCATTGGCTCACTCCCTGCCTGCCATAGGCCACGTCCTCTTGAAGCTGTGGATTCACACTGGGGCAAACTTGAAGACTTCTTAGAAATGTCTCTACAGTGGGGCCAGTACCTGGTCACCCAAATACTAATTCCCCATGCACGGCCAACCCAACCACACCGCTACCATCCTTTGCAGGCAAAGATGGTTTACTTTTTTTCAGTTGTGGGACTTCAACTCTGGGCCTGGGTGCTGTCCCTGAGCTCTTAAGCTCAAGGCCAGCACTCTAATACTTGAGCCACAGCAACACGTCTGCTTTTCTGGAAGTTTGTTGGAGATAAGTCTCAGCATCTTTTCTGCCCAGGCTGGCTTTGAACCCTGATCCTCAGATCTCAGCTCCTGAGTACCTAGGATGACAGCCATGAGCTACTGGCACCTGGCCAAAGATAATTTTACATGCCTTTCCTCCTATCCCCTCAAGGAGACTGAGATCTGAGGACTGCAGTTGGATGCCACCATTGGCAGCAAAATCCAGGAGAACACTTTATCTCAAACACACAAAAAACTTGGGAGTGGAGCTGTGGCTCAAATGGTAGAGTGCTAGCTTTGAGCATCAAAGACAAGGGATAGGACACAGTCCCGAGTCTCAAGCTTTTTCTAGCAAAAACCCACCCAAGAAAGGGAAACAGGTGGACATACGGGAGATCAAAGCTCACACATAATACTCAAGCCTCCCAGAACAGACCCCATCCTGCTCTGCTTGTGTCGATTCTAGGTCCCACATCATGGCAGTCTCAGATAGGAGTGACCATGCACCAAGTGAGGACATTCAAGTACAATCTCATGCTGAAGATCCCTTGACCTTATCAAAGACTCAGGATCTCTCACTGTCCTGCCTCCACACTGGGCAGTGAGGTGAGGTCTAGTTATCCAAACACAGGATGTGGGAACAAAAGGATTTCTTGGCCATGGGATCCAGACTGGAGGGCTCTAGGTCCCTCTCTCTCGGGAAGGAGAAAAGAGCCAATCCATCCCAGCAATGTTCCTGGGTTGTGAGTATCCTCAAAGAAAAAACCCTGCTCAGAGCTCTGTGCCTCTGGTTTTCCCACCAACCTCTACCCAACCCAGCCCCACCTTCAGTTGGCCCTCTCTGAATCTCAGATATTCCATCTAGACTAAAGGCTGAACCAGCAAAGATACCTACCTCACCCTATGTGAATGGCAGTCATGGGGTCCTAGCACCCCCTAGAGGAAGTATCAGGGGCAACAGGGGGCCTGACACCTGCCCTCATTCCCTAGCTGTACTGTGCCAGTGGCCAGCTTACCTCTGTCTCTGGTATACACTAAGGGTATTATCTTCACATTGAGCCCTCAAAGTTCCAGTTCTCAAGGATATACTGCTCAAGCATGATTCAGGTGATGACAGCCAGGTGATCAATGGTGAACCCACGGCACGAGGATGTTTAATATCCATGTGACTTAGTCAAAAGCTCTATCACTGATGGTCTAGGTTGTCAGGCAAGGTCATGGGTCCAATGTTCTGACACACCTGACGTGCGATGCTCAGCCATCATTCAGGTGATGACAGCCAGGTGATCAGTGGTGAACCCAAGGCACCAGGACTTTTAATATCCATGTGACTGGGTCAAAAGCTCTATCACTGATGGTCTAGGTTGTCAGTCAAGGTCATGGGTCCAATGTCCTGACACACCTGACCTGGGATACTCCTCCGTCTTCATCTTCCTTCTTATCCCTTGCCCCAAACCCTCGTGAGACTCCTTCACCTCAACACCTCCCTAGCCCTTGGACACTTTCTTCTTATCTGACCAGAAAATAAACTGTGTGGGGCCTAGAGAGATTGAAACTTGGTGACACACCCTCAGCCCTCTGGTCAACACGAGACTTCTTAATTCTGCAGTCAGCAACAACACAGTTCCTCGATGTCATGAAGTTGCTGAGGGGTCAGTGGCTTGGTCCTACGTACAGGTTTTAGGCTTTGAAACTGTCCCCACAGAGATTGTGAATGGTTGGCTCCCTTGATCCAGGGACTCCAAACCAAGGCTTGCATGTTGGCCCTTCTTCCTTCCCTTCATCTTTTTTTTTTTTTTTCGTTCATGGGCTTGAACTCTGGGCCTGGGCGCTGTCCCTCAGCTCTTCAGCTCAAGGCGAGCACTCTACCACTTGAGCTACAGCACCACTTCCGGTTTTCTGGTGCTTTATTGGAGATAGGAGTCTCACGGTCTGTCCTGCCCAGGTTAGCTTTGAACTGCGATCCTCAGATCGCAGCCTCCTGAGTAGCTAGGATTACAGGGGTGAGCCACCAGCGCCCGGCTTCCCTTCATCTTTTTCTCCCTCCATCCCTCCTCTCTCTCTTTCCTTTCTCTCTCTCATTGCTGGGCCTTGAATTTGGAGCCTGGGTGCTGCTGTCCCTGAGCCTTTTTACTCAAGACCAACAGCCTTGAGCCACTCATCCACATTTAGCGTTTCCTATTGGTGGTTAGTAGGAGATAAGGGTCTTACAGGATCTCCTGCCTGGCCCTTAGGCCAAGATTCTTCCGTCTCAGCCTCCTAAGTAGCTAGGATGACAGGTGTGAAGCACCGGATCCAGCTAAAACCAAGGTTTCTTCACCTACTGTGGAACCAGAACTAGAACCTTTCATTGTCTATGACCCCCCAAGCCTTGTGCACACTGAAACGGTTTGTTGGATAAATAAATGAGTTTGTGTTTCTGACAATAATACCGAAAACTCCCATCTGACTCAGGCAAGCATCCTTGTAGTGAGGTGGGCATGGGGGAGGTTTCCAAGCCTGATGTAGCTCTCCCACAGTTTGCCGTCATCCCTCTTCCCGCCCTACTGGTGCCACCACACTTAACTGTTTTGACTCAGAGCACGCGAGCCATGATGGACTTGCTGATTCTGGGGGCTCTGGATGCATCTCTTCTCAAAGATCTCTGTCCAGGTGTTAAAGAGTCTGCCGTAAGTTGCGGGGGTGGCTCAAGTAGCCTCCTCTTCTCCCCTAGGGGCCAGACAGGATGGTCCACCACATCCGGACCCCAATTTTGATGTTGCAGAGAAAGGATTCTCGAGGCATCCCGGGTCTAGAATCTTCCAGATTCCAGTGCAGGAGCTGAAAAATCATCTCTGCTCACAGCTGGCAGGCTGGGAATGGTGAGGTCACAAGCTCTGCTCCCCACGATATCCTCAACTGTGGTGGTCACCCTAAAGATAGCCAGAAGAGAATCAGCAGTTGCCAGAGAAAGGCAGTCAAGTCACAATATTTATAGCAGGAGATGATTTGGCTTGGAAACTCGACCTGTGCCACCTTGAAAGTCATTGCTTGGCAGCTGAAACCCTCTGTCTAATTTGACCCATAATTCCAGGCATTAGTGGAAATTGCCAGGTGAAAGAAAAAAATCCTGCAATAGCTGGCATTTCAGTTCTCCCATTTAAACTTAAAGGGTTCCAAAGTCAGTGGTCCCCTTTTCTTTCCAGACAGCATACAGCAGGTTACAGAAACTGGCATTCAGCGAGTCTTAGCTAACTGTCACGTCCCAATACTAAGCAGGCTCCAGCAAGGGGAAGGCACTTGCCTACCACTGCCCACCTGGAAAGGTCCCAGGAGGGACACAGATTGGAGTCTGCCGGACTACAGGGAGAACTGCCAACTGGTACACTGCCCTGGGAGGGAACCCACTCCACCAGTGGCAGCCCAGAGCCGCCTGCCCAGATGCCCATGGACACTGTCATTGCCCTGGATAAGGTTCTCCTCTCATCCTCAGTCATGGTGAACCATATGCCCTGTCACTCTGTTTACCACTTGCCAGTCCCTCCGAGCTTCACAGCCCCTGCTCTACTCCCCCCTTCTCATTCCCTAATTGTTTGGCAGTCACATTCCCAACCCTCGAATTAGCTCCAACTCTATACACCAGAGCAGAGTGTCTGACTGGAAGAGTGCCGCTGTGGTCACACTCACCTCACGAGCTTCTGGCTGAAGACAGAAGGACAGGTGTCCACTCTGATCTGCGATTCACACAGGCCTCCTAGGGGAGACCCAAACAGGCCCAGCAGCTACTGTGGGCTTCAGGAAAGGGGGAAGAGAGAGGTGGAAAGAGGGGGAAAGGAACATCTATTGAAACCTTCCTCAAAGGAGCAATGAAACTGAAAACAAAAATTGTCCCTGGGCTCAAACTTGGCATTGATGACTACAAAACTATACACAGACACACAAAATGCTTCTGCTCTTTTTAGACACAGTAACTTAAATATGATTTCATTGTTCTCATCTCCCTGCACTCCCAACACACACAAACACACACACACACACACACACACACACACACAAACAATCCAGACTGGTGACAGAAGACTCTTCCATGCAGTACCTGCAATTTACCAACTGATCACTCACCTGAGCACAGTCAGGTTGTACAAAGAGAAAGATGATCTGTCTCTGTCTCTGTCTCTGTTTCTCCCTCTCTACCTCTCCCTCTCTCACTCATACACACAAACACACAGACTCACACAGACTCTGAGCAGTGACTCTCCTGTGTTTGTCAGTTCTTCATGTGGGACAATATAGAAGCTGGAGACTGGGGGTTCCCAGGGGCTCTCACCAAAGAGGAACACCGTTCTAATAACAAAGAACCACCTTGCCTCTCCCATTCTCCAGGGCCAGAACCTTCCTCTTGGGAACAACCAGCCTTGACTCCCCATTCACCAAAACCCTAGGCCAGGATGCTGGGTGAAGGAGTCCCCAGACAGGTGGCTTTTCATAGCCGGGACAGATAATAAGCAGGGGGTCATGGTGCCCTGAGAGGGGTGTCCAACCTGTGGTGGAGGTGGTGTTGGGGAAATGGATGGGGTCCTAAATGCTCCATATATGGATGGACTCCCTACTTCCAGCCTAGATGTTTCTGGGCGACTTGGGGCATTCTGGGGGAGGACGAGGAAACCAGATGGACTCGCAGCACTAGCAGATGCTGGCAGAGCTGGGAACTGTGATCACCCTGTGAGAACTGATGATAGCTGGGGTGGGGTGGGACAGACCAGGTATGGGGAGAGAGGGGGTGTGTTCCTCCCAGATATTCATCTTCTATCTGACCCCCGTGCCCTCACCTCTGTAGTGGGCTCTTCTGGCACCCTCCTCAGGTGAATGGGTGACTGAGCACACAGGACAAGGGCTAATCCAGCAAGGGAGCCTATCTTCTGCATCCAACACCTCCATCCCCAGAAAAAAGGAAAAGACCCGAGAAGGCAGGATTGGAGGTGCTGTTCCCACCTCTGCCTGAAGCCACCAGGTCCCCACCAGGGAGACGAAGGTTGTAGATGTGAGGCTGTGTGGCTCCATTACTCCAGGCCAGGGGCTCTCTGGCGCCCCCTCCTCACCCAATACTGCATCTCCCCATTTCCTAGTGTGGCTCTAGGCAGAGTACTTTCCAGTGGGCCCCTGAGGGTCTCCCAATGTGAAGGTGGCCTATAATTCTTTAGAACAGCCTTTGCCTACTGAGCAGGCCTCTGTATCAGAGAAGGGTCGCGCCTTGGCGTATAGAAGTCATCAGGTCATCAGAATAGCATCTCTCATGGGTGCAGTGTGCATATGAGCAGTAAACTGACATCTCAGACCATGGTTCTGGGTCAGGAGGGGCAGGAGCTGGAAGATGGCACCACAGGTAATGCCCACACAGGTATCACAAGAGTATGAAAATGTCAAGTACACAGTGGACAGGTGTTGAGTTGGGCTCATCAAAGACTCGTAGGCTCAGGAATCCACAGCTGACTGGCTCTGCTGCTTGTACTAGTTTCTATGCCTGGACTCCCAGGCCTCAGAGCCCTGCTTTCCTCACCAGTGCTTGGGGGCAGATGAAGGTCTGCAATAGTGGGCCAACTACAAAGGAGCATCCATAGTGTCCTTCTCTTGGTCCTGGATGGACCTGTGCCTGGATGGAGGAGCAGGTTCCATGGAACTTACTGCCATGGCCCAGACCCCTCAGCCCAAGAAAGACTTAGAGAAAAACCACTTGATTTGCCTGGAGAGTTTACTGTGACTATGCCTCAGGATTGCCCCCAGTTTTGCTCAGCTCATAATTACCACCTTCCTCGTTGTATGTGTGCATGTGTGTGTGTGTGTATCTGTGTATTTGTGTGTGCGCACACGGGCGCTTGAGTGCACGTGAATCTTGGTACTATGGTTTGAACTCAGGGCCTGGTCTCTGTCCCTGAGTTTTTTCATTCAGGGCTAGCACCCTACCACTTGTGCTTTTCTTCCACCTTTCAGGTGGTTATTTGCAGAACAGGGTCTCACAGACTTTTCTAGCTGGGCTGCCTCTGAATGTCAATCCTCAGATCTCAGCCTCCTGAGGAGCTAGGAATAAGAGAAAATGAGCTATTAGCATCTCTCTGCCCACACTTTCCTTCTTGGTTAAAACAGGGACCTCTCTCCCAGCCAAGCACTCATCTACAGCTATCCCTCCTACCCCAGGCTTCAGAAGAAACATACCCCGCCCTGAGGACAAAGAAATGGGATCAGGTTTGAGCTTTATGTACTCCACATAGTCAGGGGATGCTGGGAGCTGATGTGGAGGCCAGAAATCTAGGCCAGAGCAAGTAGACAGCTGTTTGAATAGAAGAGCATGTGAAAAGACATCCTTAAAACTCAGTGTCAGTGCCTCATGCCTATAATCCTAGCTACTCAAGGCTGACACCTGAGGATCAATCAAGATTCAAAGCTAGCCTGGGCAGACTCTTCTTTCCAATGAGGCACCAAAACACTGGGAAGCAGAGCTAACCTAGTCCAAGTGGTACAACACCAACCTTGTGAAAAAAGGCTAAAGGTTACCACCTAGGTTCTGAGATCAAGCCCCGGTAGAAACACACACACACACACACACACACACACACACACACACGCCTGCACCCATTAACATCCTCAGCAGGTGCCAATGGCTCATACCAGCAATGCCAGCTACTCAAGATCCTGAGCTGTTAGGACAGCAGCTAGAAGTCAGCCCAGGCAGGAAAGTCTATGAGACTTTTCTCTCTACTAAACTACTAAAAAAGGTGAAAGGTGAGCTCTAATTCAAGTGGTAGAGTGTTAGCTCAGGGACAGTGCTAGGCCGCGAGTTACAGTTCTCAGACTTTTGTTGTTGTTGTTTTTGTCTTTAATAGACACCATTTGCTATCCCCACCCACACAGGGGATAAATCTAGATTTTGGTCATCCTAGATCTCACTTCTACCTCTGCCACTTCCAAAGCACTGCCACAAGTGGCCGGTGTGTAGCCAGCACTGGGTTAAGAAGTAAACTTGCACAAGGGGGACAAAGCCAGGTCAAGGCTAATGCTCCAGAACATTGAGGTACTGACCATACCAGTCTCTCATCCCTCAATTCCCTGGCCCTGATATCTAAAATCTGTGCCTCTGTATTCTAGGCATCTGCAATTGTCTAAAGGACCTGAGAGACACAGCTGGGCCAGAAGGTAGACTTGCCTGCGATAAGGTATATTGACATTTCCTAGACACCAACAGATACTTCCAAGCCACCTTGGCCTCACCTCCCATGTAGCCTCAGATCCTCCTTGCTTGGGTGGCGTTTAGTCAGCGATCAGGCTCAAGTTGGCCAAAGCCACTGGCAATCACACTTCCCCTACTCCACTGCCAGCCTGATGGGAGGGATGTGCAGCCAGAGACCTAGCTGAGGAAAAGAACAGGACATTGCATGACTGAGCCCCACCCCTCCAGAAGCAGAGGAGAACCTACGCCAGTTGGCTCTGCTGACCAGAATCCCCTGGAGGCAGCCAAAGATATGGACAGCCAGACTGGGCCCCAAAGAAAAGGTGGAATATGCAGGTCTCTGGTAATTTAGGAGTCATTGTAAACCCTGATAAGGGGCTAAAGGCAAGGTTGCCGTTAGAGGAGGGGCACAATCCGAGGTCAGGAAGAGGCAGACAGGCACCCAGAAAGGAAAGAAAGGTGAGAAAACACACACACACACACACACACACACACACACACACACACACACACACACACACACACACACACACACACACGAGTTTCTTAAGGCCTCAGTAGGCCCAGAGCAATGGAACATCCCAATCCCCGAGAAGATAGCACTACCATTCTCAGACCAACTGTATACAAAACTCAGAGCCTCTCACACATCTGCAATGGTTCATAACACAGCATGGCATCTCCTACTATACACACCACTATGCAGAAAACTCAGCTACCTATTTTTTTGGTTGTGGGTCATGGGGTTTGAACTTTGGGCATGGGCACAGTCCCACAGCTCCTCAGCTGAAGGTGCATGTTCTACAACTGGAGGCAAAGCATCACTTCCGGTTTTCTGGTGGTTCACTGGAGACAAAGAATCACGGACTGTCCTTCCCAAGCTGGCTTTGATATGTAAACTTCAGATCTCAGCCTCCTGAGTAGCTAGGATGACAGTTGTGAGCCACTGGCAGGACCCGGCTTCAGCCACCCTCTTACATCCAGGGGAAACCCAACTTGTCAGGCTATGAACCACACGCAACCCTTCACTTCAGACTTTGACACCAGCATCCAAAACCATTCTGCCATGCATGGAGAGAATATAATTGACACTACCCTCCAAACCCCTGCTCCCATTTGCCCACTCCCTGCCTAAGACAGGCTATGCCCTCTGGACTTCTTGGTAAGGCAACACGCACCCCGCTGTGACTTCACAATGGGGCAAAAATTGAGAGTTCTTAGAAATGTCTGTACACTGAGGCCAGCACCTGGTCTTCCAACCCCAGCACCCCCATTCCATCACCATCTCTTGCAGGCAAGGGGTGTCTTTATTTCTTGTTTGTTTGTTTGTTTGTTTTGGTTGAAAGGCTTAAACTCAGGTCTTGGGTACTATCCCTGATGATGATTTTTGCTCAATGCCAGTGTTCTACCATTTGAGCCACGGTTCCACTTCTGGTTGGAGATTGGAGATGGGACTCTCATGGGACTTTCCTGCCTGGGCTGGGAAAAGAGAGCCTCTGGATCTCAGTCTAACTGAGTAGCCAGGATGAGAGGCAAGAGCCACCAGTGCACAGATTATGGTATCTCATTCTTTAGAATTTCCACCAAGTGCTCCTGTAGACACTACCACCTAGACAACAATGGCAGTCTCAGAATCTGGGTAGGGACATGGGCATTAAAGAGCTCCCTCCAAATCACTTCCCCTCTGTAAGCTCCCATCTGCCTACTCTTGATGGCCTGGTTGTCCGGAGCAGATCAGACCAATTAGGATTTCTGGATCCTGCCCCATATCCCCCCGCCCCACCACACTGGTACCTGAGGATTTCTGGGGCCAGCTGCTGCATGTCCCGGTAGAAGATGTTGGGAGGGTTGCTCATAACTGGGTCCAGGATTGCCCAGGACAGAAGGAGTGTCCATCTCCCCTCTGTCAAAGGAGAGACAAAGCATGGATGCATCTCCTAAGAGCTACAGGGCAGAGCCATCCACCTGTCACTAAGGTCACTTGGAGTGCTGTTTTATGTTGACTGTCCTGGGACTTTACCTCAGTGCCAGGGCGCTGTCCCCAAGCTTCTTTTGTTCAAGGCCTGTGGTTTTCTACCTGATCCCCGGAGCAACTTCCGGCTTTTTCTGTGTATGTATGTGGGACCATAGGAATCAAACCGAGGGTTTCATGTGTGCTAGGTGAGCCCACTACTGCTAAGACACAATCACAACCCTGCATAGCTGTTCTCCTTTTACCCCTCAGGCCTGTTGCGGGACAGTCCTGCACATCTGTACCGAGTTTCTCACCAGCAGCCCTGGCTGGAAATGAACTCAATCTGCTATGTTGTCCTTTATTTACAGCATCTTTGCTCTCTATGTTTCCTATCATATCCTCCTTGGTGAGATCCTCTTTCAAGTGCTGGGTTTAATACTTCCAACAGTCTACCCACCTTTGAACATCATTCTCGATCAGTCTGATGACAGCTTCCTCCTTATCCACAGCAATGACTTGGCTCTGTCACAAGAACAAATGTCCCCCAAGAGGAGTCAGGTCTGGGGTCTTTCCTCTGCACACAGCCGCTCCTCCCTGAAACGACACACAACACAAAAGTGAAGTAGACAGGGAGTGAATTCATTTTCTTATAACCAGGGTCTGGCCTGATAAGTAGCGGCGAATATCAGAGGCCCGAGATCTAGCTTGGTGGGGGGAAAACAAGATGCCTCCTTGTCCCGGGAAGGACTCACGGGACGGACGGGCAATGAAAAACCATCAGGGTCTAGCCCAGGCACAGAGGGGCTTACCTCAGGGAGCTAGTTCAACAGGCTAAGCGAGACAGCTTCTGACCCAGAGCCCACATCCAGAATGAGGCGGCAACCTTGGCTCCTAGCCACATGGGGATGCTGGGTCACTTCCGCCAGCACCCTTTTAAACAGTGACTGGGAGAGAGAAAGGGAGAGACAGAGAGAGAGAGAGAGAGGGAGAGAGAGAGCAAGAGAGGGGTGAGAGGAAGAGGGAGAAGGAAAGAGAGAGAGAGAGAGAGAGAGAGAGAAAGTCAGAATTACACTTTAGCTGGGTGCATGTGGCACAGGACTATAATGTGAACTACACAGGAGGCTGAGATATGAAGATATTTGTTCATAGTCAGCCCAGGCAGGAACATTTGTGAGACTCTTATCTCCAAAGATCCACCAGAAATCCGGAAGTGGTACTGTGGCTCAAGTGGTAGAGCACTAGGGTTGAGCTGAGGAACTTGTGGACAGCACCCAGGCCCAGAGTTCAAGCCTCACCACTGACAAGAAGTGGACTTATGACCACAAGTAGTGGACGGAATAGGACCCATAGTCCTAGGAACCATGGTAGGGAAATTAGTCCGAACTTCCTATCTGCTGGCGGTCATAAGGATTCACCCGGCTGATCCGTGCTATGTTTTCCACAGCTGCAAAACTAAACACAATGAAGGATCCCCTTCCTCATTGGGATAGGGTAGGGATCAAAGAGAGACATGTTTTGTTTCATAATCCGATACGTGTCCCATGATAAATAAGCGGCACCATCTGAGGCATTTTTGGGTATCTTCCTGTCATATGCCACAGAATTTGCAACAACCATATCTGATGGCTGCTCCCCCTTTGCCACGCCCTGTTCAAGAGATCCCCTTGTAATGATCCCTTGTTTCCTTACAACTGTCCCGGGAGGAGACTGAGATCTGATGGTTGAGGCCCAACCGAGAGCTTCATCTGTGGTCAAGAATCGGCTGCCGTGGACTGAGTTTGGGACAACCCATCTAAACCGCTGACTGAGGGTGGTGCTACATGTCTAGCATCCCAACTACAGATGACCAGGCATGGTGGTGCACACCTGTCACAGGAGGACCGCCGTCCAGCTCAGCTTGAGCACATGTTGAGTCTCTGTCTCGGAAATACCCAAGACAGAAAGGCTTGGCTCACATGGTAGAAGACCTAACTGGTAAGCCTAAGGCCTTGAGATCAAACCCTAATATACCAAAAAGAATCAAAAGCATGATGGCAGAAGACCATGCCTATAATCCTAGCTACTCAAGAGGCTGAGATCTGAAGATCACAGTTCAAGATTTAAAATAGGGTTGGCCTCCCCCATCAGACATCATTATGAAAAGACCCAGAGTCTCACCCAATCCAATATGCTCCATACTAACAGGGCTTGCATCCTTCCTAAATGCTGGCCACGCTCTCTGTCCCCCAGGAGAACCACCCCTGTGGGCCTCACCCCTAGGTCCTCCCAAGCTCCCCCTTCCACCAACCAGGCCCACGGTAGTAGACAGTTGCAGGGCATACAGATCCCTTGGTCTTATAATTTGACGGTGCTGCGTCCCCATCAAGCATCTCACCCTTCCAGGCCCCCAGACCTCAGCAACAATGCCCATGTACCTCCCCCAAAGATAAAAAGCAGAAAATACCAAAGGGTCCAGTGCTCCTTGTTACAACCCATTTCTACACACACACACACACACAACACACACAAAGCTGGCAAAAGTGGCTCATGTCTGTCTTCCTAGCTATTCAGGAGGCTGAGGTCTGAGGATCATGGTTCAAAGCCAGCCCAGGCTCTTATATACAGTGAACCACCAAATATTCAGAGGTGGAGCTGTGGCTCAAGTGTCAGAATACTAGCTTTGAGAACAGAAGATCAGGTACAACACCTACGCCCTAAGTTCATAACCCAGGTCTTCTATCTCTAAACACACACAGACACAGAGACAGACAGACAGAGAGACAAACAGGCACACATACACATACACAGACACACAGACACACAGACACAGACACACACACACACACACACACACACAGCCAAAGGCTTCAGCAGGCCCTTAGAACAGAACCATGATCTCCATCCATTAGGACCACATGCCACCCTGGAGAAGGTGGCCCTACAGTCCTCAGATCCAATGTGGACAAAACATTGAACTTCTCACATATCTGGAATGTCTCATAGCTGAGCATGGCATTTCCTACTGTACACTCTGCTATGCGGAAAAGTTAGCCACATCTTTTATTGTTGTTGGTCATGGGGTTTGAAATCTAGGCGAGGGCGCTGTCCCTCAGCTCTTAACCTGAAGGTGACCACTCTCCCACTTGAGCCAAAACACCATTTCCTATACTCTGGTGATCCATTGCACATCAAGTCTCACAGACTTTTCTGCCCAAGCTGGCTTGGAACCACGGTCTTCACATCTCAGCCTTCTGAGTAGTTAGGCTGACAGTCATGAGCCACCGGTGGCTTCTGGTTTCAGAAACCTTCATATAACAAGAGGAAACCCATCTTATCAGGCCACAAACTTCTTGTAACCCTTCATTGAAGACATTGTCACCCAGCATCCAAATCCATCCTTCAATGGAGAGAATACAGACACAACAATACCAACCCTGCACCCATGGGCTCACTCCCTGCCTGCCATAGGCCACGTCCTCTTGAAGCTGTGGATTCACACTGGGGCAAACTTGAAGACTTCTTAGAAATGTCTCTACAGTGGGGCCAGCACCTGGTCACCCAAATACTGAATCCCCACGCACGGCCACCCCAAACACACCTCTAACATCCTTTGCAGGCAAAGATGGTTTACTTTTTTTCAGTTGTGGGACTTCAACTCTGGGCCTGGGTGCTGTCCCTGAGCTCTTAAGCTCAAGGCCAGCACTCTAATACTTGAGCCACAGCAACACGTCTGCTTTCCTGGAAGTTTGTTGGAGATAAGTCTCAGCATCTTTTCTGCCCAGGCTGGCTTTGAACCCTGATCCTCAGATCTCAGCTCCTGAATACCTAGGATGACAGCCATGAGCTACTGGCACCTGGCCAAAGATAATTTTACATGCCTTTCCTCCTATCCCCTCAAGGAGACTGAGATCTGAGGACTGCAGTTGGATGCCACCATTGGCAGCAAAATCCAGGAGAACACTTTATCTCAAACACACAAAAAACTTGGAAGTGGAGCTGTGGCTCAAATGGTAGAGTGCTAGCTTTGAGCATCAAAGACAAGGGATAGGACACAGTCCCTACTCTCAAGCTTTTTTTAGCAAAGACCCACAAAAAAAAAGGGAAACAGGTGGACATACGGGAGCTCAAAGCTCACACATAATACTCAAGCCTCCCAGAACAGACCCCATCCTGCTCTGCTTGTGTCGATTCTAGGTCCCACATCATGGCAGGCTCAGATAGGATTGACCATGCACCAAGTGAGGACATTCAAGTACAATCTCATACTGAAGATCCCTTGACCTTATCAAAGACTCAGGATCTCTCACTGTCCTGCCTCCACACTGGGCAGTGAGGTGAGGTCTAGTTATCCAACCACAGGATGTGGGAACAAAAGGATTTCTTGGCTAAGGGATCCAGACTGTAGGGCTCTAGGTCCCTCTCTCTCGGGGAGGAGAAAAGAGCCAATCCATCCCAGCAATGTTCCTGGGTTGTGAATATCCTCAAAGAAACCAACCTGCTCAGAGCTCTGTGCCTCTGGTTTTCCCACCAACCTCTACCCAACCCAACCCCATCTTCAGTTGGCCCTCTCTGAACCTCAGATCTGCCATCTAGACTAAAGGCTGAACCAGCAAAGAGACCTACCTCACCCTATGGGAATGGCAGCCATGGAGTCCTAGCACCCCCTAGAGGAAGTCTCAGGGGCAACAGGGGGCCTGACACCTGCCCTCATTCCCTGGCTGTACTGTGCCAGTGGCCAGCTTACCTCTGTCTCTGGTGAATGAATGAAAATTAAGGGTATTATCTTCACATTGAGCCCTCAAAAGTTCCAGTTCTCAAGGATGTACTGTTCAAGCATCATTCAGGTGATGACAGCCAGGTGATCAATGGTGAACCCACAGCATGAAGACGTTCAATATCCATGTGACTGGGTCAAAAGCTCTATCACTGATGGTCTAGGTTGTTTCAAGGTCATGGTTCCAATGTTCTGACATTCGTGACGTGGGATGCTCAGGCATCATTCAGGTGACGACAGCCAGGTGATCAGTGGTGAACCCAAGGCACCAGGACTTTTAATATCCATGTGACTGGGTCAAAAGCTCTATCACTGATGGTCTAGGTTGTCAGTCAAGGTCATGGGTCCAATGTCCTGACACACCTGACCTGGGATACTCCTCCGTCTTCATCTTCCTACTTATCCCTTGCCCCAATCCCTCTTGAGACTCCCTCACCTCAACACCTCCTTAGCCCTTGGACACTTTCTTCTTATCTGACCAGAAAATAAACTGTGTGGGGTCTAGAGAGATTGAAACTTGGTGACACACCCTAAGCCCTCTGGTCTACCCAAGACTGCTTAATTCTGCAGTCAGCAACAACACAGCTCCTGGATGTCATGAAGTTGCTGAGGGGTCAGTGGCTTGGTCCTACAAACTGGCTTTAGCCTTTGAAACTGTTCCCACAGAGATTGTGAATGGTTGGCTCCCTTCATCCAGGGACTCCAAACCAAGGCTTGCATGTTTGCCCTTCTTCCTTCCCTTCATATTTTTCTCCCTCCAGCCATCCCCCCTCTCTCTCTTTCCTTTCTCTCTCTCACTGCTGGGCCTTGAATTTGGAGCCTGGGTGCTGCCCCTGAGCCTTTTTACTCAAGACCAACAGGCTTGAGCCACTCATCCACTTTTAGCGTTTTCTTTTTGGTGGCTAGTTGGAGATAAGGGTCTTACAGGTTCTCCTGCCTGGCTCTTAGGCCATGATTCTTCCATCTCAGCCTCCTAAGTAGCTAGGATGAAATGTGTGAAGCACGAACATCCAGCTAAAACCCAGGATTCTTCACGTACAGTGGAACCAGCACTAGAACCTTTCATTGTCTATGACCCCCCAAGCCTTTTGCACACTGTAACAGTTTCTTGGATAAATAAACGAGCATCTGTTTCTGACAATACTACAGAAAAGTCCCATCTGACTCAGGTAAGAGTCCTTGGGGTGTGGTGGGGGTGGGGGAGGTTTCCAAGCCTGATGTAGCTTTCCCACAGTTCTCCATCATCCCTCTTCCCGCCCTACTGCTGCCACCACACTTAACTGTTTTGACTCACAGCACGGGAGCCATGATGGACTTGCTGTTTCTGGGGGCTCTGGATACATCTCTTCTCAAAGATCACTGTCCAGGTGTTAAAGGGCCTGCAGTAAGCTGAGGGGGTGGCTCAAGGAGCCTCCTCTGCTCCCCTAGGGGCCAGACAGGATGGTCCACCACATCCGGCCCCCAAGTTTGATGTTGCAGAGAAAGGATTCTCGAGGCATCCCGGGTCTAGAATCTTCCAGATTCCAGTGCAGGAGCTGACAATCATCTCTGCTCACAGCTGGCAGGTTGGGAATGGTGAGGTCACAAGCTCTGCTCCACATGATGTCTTCAACTCTGGAGGTCACCCTAAACAGAGCCAGAAGAGAATAAGCAGCTGCTGGAGAAAGGCAGTCAAGGCACAATATTTATAGCAGGAGATGATTTGGCTTGGAAACTCGACCTGTGCCACTTTGAAAGTCATTGTTTGGCAGCTGAAACCCTCTGTCTAATTTGACCCATAATTCCAGGCATTAGTGGAAATTGCCAGGTGAAAGAAAACATCCTGCAATAGCTGGCATTTCAGTTCTCCCATTTAAACTTAAAGGGTTCCAAAGTCAGTGGTCCCCTTTTCTTTCCAGACAGCATACAGCAGGTTACAGAAACTGGCATTCAGCGAGCCTTAGCTAACTGTCACGTCCCAATACTAAGCAGGCTCCAGCAAGGGGAAGGCACTTGCCTACCACTGCCCACCTGGAAAGGTCCCAGGAGGGACACAGATTGGAGTCTGCCGGACTCCAGGGAGGACTGCCAACTGGTACACTGCCCTTGGAGGGAACCCACTCCACCAGTGGCGGCCCAGAGCCGCCTGCCCAGATGCCCATGGACACTGTCATTGCCCTGGATAAGGTTCCCCTCTCATCCTCAGTCATGGTGAACCATATGCCCTGTCACTCTGTTTACCACTTGCCAGTCCCTCCTAGCTTCACAGCCCCTGCTCTACTCCCCCCTTCTCATTCCCTAATTATGTTTGGCAGACACATTCCCAACCCTCGAATTAGCTCCAACTCTATACACCAGAGCAGAGTGTCTGACTGGAAGAGTGCCGCTGTGGTCACACTCACCTCACTGGCTTCTGGCTGAAGACAGAAGGACAGGTGTCCACTCTGATCTGCGATTCACAAAAGCATCCTAGGGGAGACCCTAGCAGGCCCAGGAGCTACTGTGGGCTACAGGAAAGGGGAAGAGAGAGGTGGAAAGAGGGGAAAAGGAACATCTATTGAAACCTTCCTCAAAGGAGCAATGAAACTGAAAACAAAAATTGTCCCTGGGCTCAAACTTGGCATTGATGACTAAAGAACTATACACAAACACACAAAATGCTTCTGCTCTTTTTAGACACAGTGACTTAAATATGATTTCATTGTTCTCATCTCCCTGCACTCCCAACACACACAAACACACACACACACACACACACACAAACCAATCCAGACTGGTGACAGAAGACTCTTCCATGCAGTACCTGAAATTTACCAACTGATCACTCACATGAGCAGAGTCAGGATGTACAAGGAGAAAGATGATCTATCTCTGTCTCTGTCTCTGTTTCTCTCTCTCTCCCTCTCCTTCTCTCACTCATACACACAGAAACACACTGACTCACACAGACTCTGAGCAGTGCCTCTCCAGTGTTTGTCAGTTCTTCATGAGGGACAATGTAGAACCTGGAGACCGGGGATTCCAGGGGCTCCTACCCAAGGGGAAAACCACTCTAAAACAAAGAACCACCTTGCCAATCCCATTCTCCAGGGCCAGAACCTTCCTCTTAGAAACAACCAGCCTTGACTCCCCACTCACCAAAACCCTAGGACAGGATGCTGGGTGAAGGAGTCCCCAGACAGGTGGCTCCTCAGAGCCAGGACAGATAACAAACAGGGGATCATGGTTCCCCCAGAAGGATGTCTGACCCGTGCAGAGGTGGAGTTGGGGAAATAGCTGGGGTTCTAAAGGCTCCATATATGGATGGACTCCCTACTTCCACCCTAGATGATTCTGGGCAACTTGGTCATTCCTGGGGAGGCCTAGGACACCAGATACACGGGCAGCACCAGCAGATGCTGGCAGAGCTCCGAAATGTGATCACCCTGTGAGAACTGATGATAGCTGGGATGGGGGGGACAGACTGGGTATGGGGAGGGAGGAGTGTGTTCCTCCCAGATATTCATCTTCTACCTGACCCCCGTGCCCTCACCTTCATAATGGGCTCTTCTGGCACCCTCTTCAGGTGAATGGCTTACTGAGCACAGAGGACAAGGCCTAATCCAGCAAGGGGGCCTATCTTCAACACCCAACACCTCCACCCCCCCAAAAAAGGAAAAGACTTGAGAATGCAGGTTTGGAGGTGCTGCTCCCCACCTCTTCCTGAAGCCACCAGGTCCCCATCAGGGAGAGGAAAGGTGCAGATGTGAGGCTGTGTGGCTCCATTACTCCAGGCCAGGGGCTCTCTGGCACCCTCTCTTCACCCAACCGTTCATCTCCCCGTTTTCTGGGACACTACCATTCTCAGACCAACTGTATACAAAACTCAGAGCCTCTCACACGTCTGGAATGGTTTATAACACAGCATGGCATCTACTACTATACACACTGCTATGCAGAAAACTCAGCTACCTTTTTTTTGCTTGTCGGTCATGGGGTTTGAACTTTGTGCATGGGCACAGTCCCTCAGCTCTTCACCTGAAGGTGTGCGCTCTACAACAGGAGCCAAAGCACCACTTCTGGTTTTCTGGTGGTTCACTGGAGCCAAAGTCTCACAGACTTTCCTTCCCAAGCTGGCTTTGAACTGCTACTTTCAGATCTCAGCCTCCTGAGTAGCTAGGATGACAGTTATGAGCCACTGGCAGCACCCTGCTGCAGCCACCTTCTTACATCCAGGGGAAACCCAACTTGTCAGACTTTGACGCCAGCATCCCAAACCATTCTTCCATGTTTGGAGAGAATATAATTGACACTACCCTTTAAACCCCTGCTCCCATTTGCCCACTCCCTGCCTAAGACAGGCTATGTCCTCTAGTGTTCTTGGTAAGGCAATACCCACACTGCTGTGACTTCACAATGGGACAAACCTGGGGAGTTCTTAGAAATAGTTGTACACTAAGGCCAGAAATTGGTCTTCCAACCACAGCACCCCACTCCTTCACCATCTCTTGCAGGCAAGGGGTGTCTTTTTTTCTTGTGTTTTTTTGGTTGAGAAGCTTGAACTCAGGGCTTGGGTACTGTCCCTGATGATGATTTTTGCTCAATGCCAGTGCTCCACCATTTGAGCCATAGTGCCACTTCAGGTTGGAGATTGGAGATGAGACTCTCACGGGACTTTCCTGCCTAGACTAGGAAAAGAGATCCTCTGGATCTCAGCCTAACTGAGTAGCCAGGATGACAGGCATGAGCCACCAGTGCATGGATTATGGTAACTCATTCTTTAGAATTTCCACCAAGTGCTCCTCTAGACACTACCACCAAGACATTCCTGTACTTCCCTCAGGGAAAACAAACGGAGTCTCAGAATCTGGGTAGGGACATGGGCATTAAAGAACCACTCCAAATCACTTCCACTCTCTAAGCTCCCATCTGACTTCTCTTGATGGCCTGGTTGTCCGCAGCAAATCAGAACAACTAGGATTTCTGGGTCCTGCCCCAAATCCCCCCGCCCCACCAAACTGGTACCTGAGGTTTTCTGGGGTCAGCTGCTCCATGTCCCAGTAGAAGATGTTGGGAGGGTTGCTAATAACTGGGTCCAGGAGTGCCCAGGACAGAAGGAGTGTCCATCTCCCCTCTGTCAAAGGAGAGACAAAGCATGGATGCATCTACTAAGAGCTACAGGGCAGAGCCATCCACCTGTCACCAAGGTCACTTGGAGTGCTGTTTTATGTTGACAGTCCTGGGACTTGACCTCAGGGCCAGGGAGCTATCCCTGAGCTTCTTTAGTTCAAGGCCAGTGCTCTTCTACCTTATTCCAAGAGCAACTTCCAGCTTTTTCTGTGTATGTATGCGGGACCAGGGGAATCGAACCAAGGGTTTCATGTGTGCTAGGTAATCCCACTACTGCTAAGACACAATCCCAACCTTGCATAGCTGTTTTCCTGTGACCCCTTGGGCCTGTTGCGGGACAGCCCTGCACATCTGTACCGAGTTTCTCACCAGCAGCCCTGGCTGGAAATGAACTCAACCTGCTATGTTGTCCTTTATTTACAGCATCTTTGCTCTCTCTGTTTCCTGTAATATCCTCCTTGGTAAGCAAGATCCCCTTTCTTTGGGAAGGGTGAGTTTGAGTTGGCCTAGATGAGTGTGCGTTTGTGCGTGTGTGTGTGAGTATGTGTGTGTGATAGACAGAGAGAAAGAGAGAGAGAGAAAGCATGAGTTTCAGTGATACATACCCTGTCTCTGTAATGCCTCATCCTCCCAATGGTGAGTACATCCAGAATCTCCACCAAATGGAAGGTGGGTAGGGGAGGGTATGTAAGGTCACATAGAGTGGGATGATCGGAATTCTATCCAGCAACTGAAGCCTGGAGAGATAAAGGAGAGAAGGAGAGGTTTAGAGGAACAATAAGGGAAGCCCCTTACCTTTGGCTACAAGTACCAGAAAGATCACTAAATCCATCCTTTTTGGTAGTAAGATAACAGGTGCCACTATTCATTTATTTCATTTTTTTTTTTTTAGTCCTAGGGCTTGGATTGAGGGCCTTGTTGTCATCCCTGAGCTTCTTTTACTCAAGGCTGAGGCTCTACCACTTGAGCCACATCACCACATCTGGCTTTTTCTCTAGAGGGGGGGAGTAGGTCTATGTGTAGAGGGGGGGAGTAGGTTTATGCTAGGTAAGAATCTCACACACTCTCCTGGTGGTCTAGCTCTGCATCACATCATCAGACCTCAGTCTCCAGAATAGCCAGGATGGTGGGCGGGAGCCACTGGCACCTGACCAGTACAATCTATTCATAATCCCCTATGGCCAGTGCCGGGAAACCCTTACTGCAACCCCCTTGCCGTGAGTGGGAAGCAGACATGGATGGGTTTGATACTTCCAACAGCCTACCTTCCTTTGAACATCATTCTGGATCAGTCTGATGACAGCTTCCTCCTTATGGACAGCAATGACTTGACTCTGTCACAAGATCAAATGTCCCCCAAGAGGTGTCAGGTCTGGGGTCTTTCCTCTGCACACCGTCCCTCCTCCCTGAAACGACACACCACAGCAAAGCGAAGTAGACATGGAGTGAATTCATTTCCTCATAATCAGGGTCTGGCCACATAAGTGGCAGTGAGGATCACAGACCCGGGATCTAGCTGGGTGGTGGGGAAATGAGACACCTCCTTGTCCACTTTCCTTTAACTGTCTTAGCAGAGGGTAGTGGGGAAGGACTGATGGGACGGACGGACAATGAATAACCATCAGGGTCTAGCCCAGGCACAGCGGGGCTTGCCTCAGGGAGCTAGTTCAACAGGCTGAGTGAGACGGGTTCTGACCCAGAGCCCACATCCAGAATGAGAGGGCAACCTTGAGTCCTATCCACATGGGGATGCTGGGCCACTTCCTCCATCACCCATTTATCCAGCTCCTGGGTATGAAAGAGAGAGAGACAGAGAGATACAGAGAGAAAGAGAGAGAGAGACAGAGAGAGAAAGTTAGAATTACACTTTAGCTGGGTGAAAGTGGCACAGGACTATAATGTGTACTACACAGGAGGCTGAGATATTAAGATATTGGTTCATAGTTAGCCCAGGCATTCACATATGTGAGACTCTTATCTCCAAAGAACCAACACAAATCTGGAAGTAGCACTGTGGCTCAAGTGGTAGAGTGCTAGCCTTGAGCTGAGGAACCCTTGGACAGCCCCCAGGGCCAAAGTTCAAGCCCCAAAACTGACAAGAAGTGGGCTTTTGACCACAAGTAGTGGACTGAATAGGACCCATCCTCCTAGGGAGCATAGCAGGGAAGTTAGGCCGAGCTTCCTGTCAGCGTGGGGTCATAAGTACGTCACCCAGGTTCTCTGTGCTCTGTTTTCCCCAGCTGCAAAATTGAACACAGTGAAGTATTCCCTTCCTCATTGGGATAGGTTAAGGATCAAAGAGAGACATGTTTTGTTTCATAATCCCATACCTATAATCCGATAAATAACAGGCCCCATCTGAGCCCTTTCTGGATATCTTCCTGTCATATGCTCACAGAATTTCCAACAAACATATCTGACAGCTGCTCCCCTTTTGCCTAGCCCTGTCCTCGAGATCCCCCTGTATTGATCCCTTGTTTCCTTACAACTGTCCAGGGAGGAGACTGAGGTCTGATGGTCAAGGTCCAACCCACAGCTTCATCTGTGGTCAAGAATCGGCTGTCGTGGACTGAGTTTGGGACAACCCATCTCAAGCGCTGACTGAGGGTGGTGCTACATGTCTAGCATCCCAACTACAGATGACCAGGCATGATGGTCCACACCTGTCACAGGAGGACCGCCATCCAGTTTAGCTTGAGCACATATTGAGTCTCTATCTCGGAAATGCCCAAGACAGAAAGGCTTGGCTCACATGGTAGAAGACCTAACTGGTAAGCCTAAGGCCTTGAGTTCAAACCCTATTATACCAAAAAGAATCAAAGGCCTGGTGCCAGAGGATCATGCCTATAATCCTAGCTACTCAAGAGGCTGAGATCTGAAGATCACAGTTCAAGATTTAAAAAACGGTTGGCCTCCCCCATCAGACATCATTATGAAAAGACCCAGAGTCTCACCCAAGCCACTATTCTCCATACTAACAGGGCTTGCATCCTTCCTAAGTGCTGGCCACACTCTCTGTCCCCCAGGAGAACCACCCCCTGTGGTCCCCACCCCTAGGTCCTCCCAAGCTCCCCTTTCCACCAACCAGGCCCAAGGTAGTAGACAGTTGCAAGGCATACAGATCCCTTGGTCTTATAATTTGATGGTGCTGAGTCCCCATCAAGCATCTCACCTTTCCAGGCCCCCAGACCTCAGCCACAATTTCCTTGCATCCCCACCACATAGATAGCAGGCAGAAAATACCAAAGGTTCTAGCGCTCCTTGTAACAACACATTTCTACACACACACACACACACACACACACACAAAGCCGACACAAGAGGCTAATGTCTGTCATCCTAGCTACTCAGGAGGCTGAGGTCTGAGGATCATGGTTCAAAGCCAGCCCAGGCAAGAAAGACTCTGAGGCACTTATCTACAGTGAACCACCAAATATCCAGAGGTGGAGCTGTGGCTCAAGTGTCAGAGCACTAACTTCGAGAACAGAAGATCAGGAACAGCACCTAGGCCCTGAGTACAAGGCCCAGGTCTTCTACCTCGAAACACACACAGGCACACAGACATACAGACAGACACACACACACACACACACACACATACACACACACACACACACACACACACACACACACACACACACACCAATGATTCAGCATGCCCTGAGAACAGAACCATGAACTCCATCCATTAGGATCACATCCCACCCCGGAGAAGGTGGAACTACTGACCTCAGACCCACTGTAGACAAACATTGAACCTCTCACATCGCTGGAATGTCTCATAGCCCATCATGGCATTTCCTACCGTACACAGTGCTATGGGGAAAACTTACCCACCTCTTTTCTTGTTGTTGGTCATGGGGTTTGAACTCTGGGCCAGGCAGGGCACTATCTATCACTCAGCTCTTCAGCTGAAGGTGAGCACTCTCTCACTTGAGCCAAGACACCACTTCCTGTACTCTGGTGGTCCATTGCACATCAAGTCTCATAGACTTTTCTGCGCAAGCTGGCTTGGATCCACGGTCTTCAAATCTCAGCTTTCTGAGTAGCTAGGTTGACAGTTGTGAACCACTGGTGGCTTCCAGCTTCAGCAACCTTCATATAACCAGAGGAAATACATCTTATCACGCCACAAACTTCTTATAACCCTTCAATTCAGACTTTATCATCCAGCATCCAAATACATCCTTCAATGGAGAGAATACAGACACAACAATCCCAACCCTGCACCCATTGGCTCACTCCCTGCCGACCTGCCAGAGGCCACATACTCTTGAAGCTGTGGATTCAAACTGGGGCAAACTTGGAGAATTCTTAGAAATGTCTCTACAGTTGGGCCAGCACCTGGTCACACAAACACTGAATCCCCACGCACCGCCACCCCGCCCACACTTCCACCATCTTTGCAGGCAAAGATGTTTTACTTTTTTTTCAGTTGTGGGGCTTGAATTCTGGGCCTGGGTGCTGTCCCTGAGCTCTTAAGTTCAAGGGCAGCACTCTAATACTTGAGCCACAGCAACACTTCTGCTTTTCTGGGAGTTTGTTGGAGATAAGTCTCAGCATTTTTTCTGCCCAGGCTGACTTTGAGCCCTGATCCTCAGATCTCAGCTCCTGAGTACCTAGGATAACAGCCATGAGCTACTGGCACCTGGCCAAAGATACTTTTCCATGCCTTTCATCCTATCCCTTCAGGAGACTGAGATCTGGGGGGGCTGCAGTTGGATGCCACCATTGGCAGCAAAATCCATGAGAACTCTTTCTGTCAAATTAAACACACAAAAAAGTTGGAAGTGGAACTGTGGCTCAAATGGTAGAGTGCTAGCTTTGAGCATCAAACACAAAGAATAGGACACAGTCCCTAGTCTCACGCTTTTTCTAGCAAAGACCCACCTGAGAAAGGGAAGCAGGTGGCATAGGAAGCTCGAACCTCACACATAATACTCCAGCTTCCCACAACAGACCCCATCCTGTTCTGATAGTGTGGATTATATGTTCCACATCATGGCAGACTTAGATAGGACTGACCATGCACCAAGTTAGGATGTTCAAGTACAATCTCATATTGAAGATCCCTTGACCTTATCAAAGACTCAGGATCTCTCACGGTCCTGCCTCCACACTAGGCAGTGAGGTAAGATCTAGTTATCCAACCACATGTTGTAGGAACAAAAAGATTTCTCAACCGAGGGATCCAGACTGGAGGGCTCTAGGTCCCCACAGAGATTGTGAATGGTTGTCTCCCTTGATCCAGTGACTCCAAACCAAGGCTTGCATGTTCTCCCTTCTTCCTTCCCTTCCTCTTTTTGTCCTTCCATCCTTCCCTCCTCTCTCTCTTTCCTTTCTCTCTCTCACTGCTGGGCCTTGAATTTGGAGCCTGGCTGCTGTCCCTGATCCTTTTTACTAAAGGCCAACAGACTTCAGCCACTCATCCACTTTTAGCATTTTCTTTTTGGTGGTTAGTTGGAGAGAAGGGTCTTAAAGGCTCTCTTGCCTGGCTCTTAAGCCTCAATTCTTCCATCTCAGCCTCCTAAGCAGCTAGGATAACAAGTGTGAAGCACCTGAAACCAAGGTTTCTTCATGTACTGTGGAACCACCACTGGAATCTTTCATCGTCTATGACCTCCCCCCCCCAAAGCCTGGAAAACACTGTAACAGTTTGTTGGATACATATATGAGTATCTGTCTCTGGCAATACTACAGAAAAGTCCCATGTGACTCAGGTAAGCATCCTGGGGGAGGGGGAGTTGTCGAAGCCTCATGTAACTCTCCCACAGTTCTCTGTCATCCCTCTTCCCGCCCTCCTGGTGCCACTGCACTTAACTGTTTTGGCTCTGAGCACATGAGCCACGATGTACTCGCTGGCTTCTGGGGGCTCTGGATGCATCTCTTCTCAAAGATGTCTGTCCAGTGGCTTACCACTTCTTTGGCACTCAATTCCACACTCAGGTATGAACGACGCTGCAGTAAGCTGAGAACCTGGCTCAAGGAGCCTCCTCTCCTCCCCCTGGGGCCAGACAGGACGGTCCACCACATCCGGCCCCACAAGTTTGATGTTGCAGAGAAAGGATTCTCGAGGCATCCCAGGTCTCTGAATCTTCCAGATTCCAGTGCAGGAGATGGGAATCGTCTCTGCTCACAGCTGGCAGGCTGGGGATGGCAATGTCACAAGCTCTGCTACCCACGATGTTTTTGACTGTGGTGGTCACCCTAGAGAGAGCCAAAAGAGAATCAGCAGCTGCCAGAGAAAGGCAGTCAAGGCACAATGTTCATAGCAGGACATGATTTGGCTTGGAAACTCTGCCTGGGCTGCTTTGAAAGTCATTCTTTGGCAGCTGAAACCATCTGTCTAATTTGACCCATAATCCCAGGCATTAGTGGAAATTGCCAGTTGAAAGAAAAAACCCTGGAATAGCTGGCATTTCAGTTGGCCCATTTAAACTTAAAGAGTTCCAAAGTTAGCGGTCCCCTTTTCCTTCCAGACAGCCAACCGCAGGTTACAGAAACTGGCATTCGGTGAGCCTTAGCTAACTGTCACGTCCCAATACTGAGCAGGTTCCAGCAGGGGGAAAGCACTGCCTACTACTGCCCAGCTGGAAAGGGCCCAGGCGGGACACAGATTGGAGTCTGCAGGACTCCAGGGAGGACTGCCCACCGGTGAACTGCCCTGGCAGGGAACCCACGCCACCAGTGGCGGCCTAGAGCCCTCTGCACAGATGCCCACAGACTCCATCATTGCCCTGGGGAAAGTTCCCCTCTCATCCTCAGTCATGGTGAACCATCTGCCATTTCACTCCATTCACCACTTCCCACTCTCACCTAGTTTCACAGCCCCTGCTCTACTCCCCCTTCTCATTCCCTAATTATGTTTGGCAGACACATTCGCAATCCTTGAATTACCTCCGACTCTATACAACAGAGCAGAGTTTCTAGCTGGAAGAGTGCCGATGTGTTCGCACTTGCCTCACGAGCCTTCTGGCTGAAGACAGAAGGACAGCTGTCCACTCTGATCTGCGATTCACATAGGCCTCCTAGGAGAGGCCCAGCAGCTACTGTGGGCTTCAGAAGAGGGGGAAGAGAGAGGTGGAAAGAGGTAGAAAGAATCATCTACTGAAACCTTCCTCAAAGGAACAATGAAATTGTGAAGGAGAAAACAAAAATTGTCCCCGGGCTCGTACTTGGCATTGATGACAAAAGAACAATACACAGACACACAAAATGCTTTTGCTCTTTTTAGACACGGTGACTTCAATGTGTTTTCATTATTCTCATCTCCCTGCTCTCCCAACACACACACACACACACACACACACACATACACACACACACACACACACACACACACACACATCCAGACTGGTGACAGAAGTTACTTCCATGCAGTACCTGCAATTTACCAACTGATCACTCACCTGAGCACAGTCAGCATGTATAAGGAGAAAAATGATCTGTCTCTGTCTCTGTTTCTCTCTCTCTCCCTCTCCCTCTCTTACTCATACACACACAAACACACACACACACACACACACACACACACACACACAGACTCAGAGCCGTGCCTCTCCTGCATTTGTCAGCTCCTCATGTGAGACAATGTAGAAGCTGGATCATGGGGGCTCCCAGGGGCTCCCACCCAAGGGGAATACCACTCTAATAATTAAGGATCACTCTGCCTCTCCCATTCTCCAGGGCCAGAACCTTTCTCTTGGGAACAACCAGCCTTGACTCCCCACTCTCCAAAACCCTAGGCCAGGATGCTGAGTGAAGGAGTCCCCATGCAGGTGGCTCTTCAGAACTCGGACAGATAATAATCAGTGTGTCATGGTGCCCCATACGGGTGTCCGACCCATGGTGGAGGTGGTGTTTGGGAAATGGATGGGGTCCTAAAGCCTACATATAGGGATGGACTCCCTAATTTCAGCCTAGATGTTTCTGGGCGACTTGGGGCATTCTTGGGGAGGAAGCGGAGACCAGGTGGACTGGCAGCACCAGCAGATGTTGGCAGAGCTGGGAAATGTGATCACCCTATGAGAACTGATGATAGCTGGTGGGGGGTAAGTGCAGGCCGGGTATGGGGATGGAAGGGGTGTGTTCCTCCCAGATATTCATCTTCTATCTGACCCCAGTGCCCTCACCTCCTAGTGGGCTCTTCTGGGACCCTGCTCAGGTGAATGGGGGACTTAGCACAGAGGAAAGGGCTAATCCAGCAAGGGAGCCTATCTTCTGCACCAAACACGTCCATCCCCAGAAAAAAGGAAAACACCTGAGAAGGCAGGATAGGAGGAGCTGCTCCCCACCTCTGCCTGAAGTCACCAGGTCCCCACCAGGGAGAGGAAGGGTGCAGACGTGAAGCTGTGTGGCTCCATTACTCCAGGCCAGGGGCTCTCTGGCGCCCCCTCCTCACCCAGCCCTGTATCTCCCCGTTGCCTGGGACACTGGCCGCTTGGGACAGAGGTGGGATCCTCGGTCGCCACCCACCCCCACCCCCTCCACCCCTGGGTGCATTTGGGCAGAGCCAGGACTGACTGTGGGGCCGGGGGAGCCGCAGGCCGGATGGGAGAGGGGAGGCGGGAGGCACGGGTCCGGGTCCGCGGGGCGCAGGCGGGGGTCAGGGGGTCGCGGGGTGTGGGCTGGAGGGGGGCGGCCCGCGGGGCGGCCACTCACCTGTGCTGCTGGGAGAAGTTGTGGGCGGCGGCTCCGGGTACAGCGGGCAGCGGCAGCAGCAGAGGGCGGCGGCATGGCGCATGCGCGGCCCAGAATCTGAGGACGGGGCGGGACCAGGTCGGGGCGGCAAGCCGGCCAGCGGCGCCATCTCCGCAGCGCAACTCGGAGAGGCGCCGCGGTTTGGAGCTGGCAGCGCCATGTGTGGAACGCGGCGCGGCTGCGAGGGCGGGGGCGTCTGCGGGCGCGTGGCGGGGCTGCGTGCGGCCTCCGCTCCGCCGCCGCCCCCTGAGCGGCCTCCTCCACAGAGGCGGTGCCGCCGTCGCCTCTGCTGCCGCCGAAGCCTCAGCTACTGCCGCCTCCGCTGCCGCCGTGGCTCAGCCTCCGCCTCCGCCGCCGCCGCCGCCATGCTCCCCGCGCCAGGACGTTGGACTTGAGGCCGCCGTGGCCACCGCACCTCCACCAGGCTGCGATGTCCCGGATGTGCCGGCTCCATGTGCTCTGAGCTCCCAGCCAGGACCCTGCTTCAATTGCGGCCTCAGCCAACTGCTGCAGCCGCTTCCCCTCGTGCCTATGCTCGCTCTTCAGTCGGCTCTCTCTCTCTGCCCCCACTCCTCTAGCGGGCTGTCCCGCCCCCTCGCGCATGCGCTCCTGCTTTGTGCCCGCTGCGCCCCGCCCCTTTCTCCCCTTAGAACCACCCCCTCCTCCGCTTGGTACCTCCCCCTCCTCCCCTCGGCCCCGCCCCCTACTCCCCTTGGTCCCTCCCCCTCCTCCTCTTGGCCCCGCCCCACCCCTGGCAACCTGCACAGCCCTGACTGGGCCCTAAGAATTCCAGGCCTGGGAATTGCAGACTCACCTCACTCCACACTTTCCCCACCCCCAGCACCTGGCAAGGGGATGGAATCTCCCCTCAGCTCCACCTCTCAAGGAGAATCTCCTCCATCCCCCTCCACTCCACACACCAAGCAGGTGCACATTGACCCCCGTTTGAGGGAAGGGATTACTGGGGATTGCTACCTATAAAGGACTCAGACCATAGCACCCTTTGGGATGACTCAGCACACAGCAAGCTTCAAAAAACAGGACAAAGCACCCTGTGGACAGGACTCAGCACACAGCTCCCTTTGAAGAACTCAGCATAAAGTACCCTGTGTAGAGTACTCAGCACGCAGCACCCTCTGAAGGAGGGAGTCCATAGCATGCAGTGTAAAGGACTCAGCACATAGCACACTTTGAAAAACTCACCACATAGCATTCTTTTCCAGGGACTCAGCACATAACACCTTGTGTTAAGACTCCACACACAGTATCATTTGAAGGGCTGACTACCTAGCACTCTGTGTAAAACACTCAGTGCACAGCCTCCTTTAAAAATTCAGATTCGAACACAATTTTGAAGGACTCAGCACATACCACCCTGTGGAAGAACTCAGCACACAGCACCACCTAAAGTGCATTATGGAGCACCCTGTGTAAAGGATCAGCATACAGCACTCAAAAAACTCACCTCATCCTTCTCTTCTCAAGGATGCAGCATGTTGCCCCCATTGGATTGACTCATCACACAGCCCCCTTTGAAGGACTCAGCAAAAGTACCCGTGTAAAGGACTCGGCACACAGCACCCATTGAAAAACTCACCTGTCCCACCCTTCTCAAGGGCTCAGCACATAGCACCATTTGGGGTTAATTAGCACACTGCACCTTTTGAAGGACTCAGTATAAAGTACAGTCTGTAATGGACTCAGCACACAGCACCCTTTGAAAATCCCAGCATGGCTCACTCTTCTGAATGACTCAGAACATAGCACCTTTGGAATGACTCAGCACACAGGACAATATTTGAGGACTCAGAACAAACCCCCATGTGGGAAGGACCCAGCAAACAGCACCCTGTGAAGGACTCAGCACATAGCTGTATGTCACAAGTTCAGCTGTCATTAAAATTATGGTGCTTTCTTCAGTATCACCATTCTTCAGAAACACTTCACAAATCCAACTAGTTCACATTTAGCTAATCTGTGTTTTATGGGGGAGGGTCAGCTGGGGGTCTTGAACTCAAAGCTTGGGGGCCCTGTCCATGAACTCAATGCTAGAGCTCTACCACTTTGAGCCACAGCTCCAATTTTGTTTTTCTTTTTTTTTTTTTTCAGAGGGTAGGGGGTTGTTCTTTGACAGGTCTTATGGTGATCCGGGAGGTCAAATAGGGGTGTCAGTGGGCAAAGTCTCTTAGCTCAGCCTGGATCTGACCCCTCCCTTCCTTGTGTCCCTGGAAGCTGGGTCTCCTGGAGCTCTCTCAGCCTAGAGTGGAACAGATCTGCTATGGAATCAACACTCAGGGTGAGCAAAAGTGAGCTTGGCTCCAGTCACTTCCCCAAATTGAACTCTAGAGGATGATAATCCCCCATGGTGGCACAGGGCTGCACGTCCCATGTCTGGCCACCAGGGGGCAGGAGTCACCCACCATAGGGATTGTACCTGCGAGTTGTGTTTACTCTTGTTTCCCTGGGACCCCTACCAGGCTTCAAAGCCACCATGGACAGGAAAGTCCTTGAGACTCTTACCAACAATTAACCATCGAAAAGCAAGTAGGACTGTGGCTCAGGGGCAGTGCACTAGCCTTTAGCAAGAAAACTCAGAGATAGAGTCTAGGGGCCTGAGTTCACACACACACACACACACACACACACACACACACACACACCCCACTAGCATGCAAAATCTGAGATTTCTACACTGCAGACTTTGGGTATTCTCTACCTTTTGCACACTAAGCCTGGTGGCTGTTGGCCTAGGTTTCTAATGCATCCAACACCAACTGGCATCTTTAATTTGGGGGAACAGAAGGGCTAGAAGATCAGACTTCCCCCATCCCAGCTCCTTGATTGGGTCTTGGTCTATCCAGGCCCTTTGGGGCTCCTTTTACAGACTCACCAAGATGCCTTCAAAAGGGATCACACACTGGGCACTGCTAGCTCATGCCTGTCATCTTAGCTACTCTGGAAGCTGAGATCTGGAGGATCACAGTTCCAAGCCAGCCTGGGCAGGAAAGTATGTGAGACTTTTATCCTCTTATCCTCAAGGAACCATGAGAAAACAAGAAGTGGCCCTGTGGCTCAAGTGGTAGAGTGCCAGCCATGAGAAAAGAGCTAAGGGACAGCGCTCACGGCCAACAACAAGGAGAGGCATTACATGTTGGCTTTTGGGATTGGCATGGGCCATATAGAATTGGAATTTTGAAGTGCTCCAAGATAAAGCTGTACCTCCTTTGGTTCCACGCTCCTCCATCTCATCTCTCCTCCTGGCCTTGGCCTGGCTTTGGGTCAGGATGGCCCTGGTTGGCCTGGAGGACTCCAAGTAGGAAGATCCTAGAGCAATCGCCCTGCCTCCTTCCACCCTGCTCACCCTGCTGCTTCTGCTCTTTGCCATAGATCTTCCTCCTGAAATCCATCCGTGAGGTCATCACCACCAACATAGTGGTGAGTAGTAGGTCCAGCGTAAGTCCGGGCAGTCACAGGTGGAAGTGGGCCTGGGACTAGGAGCTTCCACACTGGGTGTTGGCTGAGGAAAGGCCAGACTTTTATTTCGTCCTGAGCCTTGCAGGGGTGGGGAGACAGTGTAGACTCCACATTGAGTCAGGTAAGATCAGAATCTGGAGGAACACTTGTGAGGGGGAGGCTGTGAGGCTCCGGGGGCCACTGTTCTCGGTACTCCTCTCTCGGGACTCCCCTCTCCTGCTCTCATCCCACAATGGTAGAAGAGAAACTTCAACTAAGGGTGACGAAGAGGGGACAGGGGAGGATGTCTGTGTGAACCAGACCTGTGCTTCATATTCCTCCAAGCCCCTACTTCTTGTTTATCTGAGGAAAGGATATATGGATTTGGGCATGAGGGATCATCCCAGCTGAGAATGTGGCTCAGTGGTTGAGGGGTGGCCTAGAATGTCTGAAGCCCTGGGTTCGATTCCACACAGAAAAAGCTGGAAGGGGAGGTGAGGCTCAACTGGTAGAGCACTAGCCTTGATCAAAAAGAGCTCAGGGACAGTGGCCAGGCCCTGAGTTCAAGCCACAGAACTAGAAGCACAAATCTTGGTGGAGGCTTGCTTTCCCTTTGAAAACAATTTATTCTTTATGATAAGCATAACATGATGATCGTCCCTGGCCACCAATGGGCCATTAGATGTCCCTTGAATTTGGGTCACATCTCGGCAAGCTCTGCCCTGCCCAACCCGCAGTTTACCCTTGCCGTCACCCAACACATGGAGGCCTGAGAGAAGGCCACCTGGCCACCTTCTTGTGGCCACCTCTCCTAGGCTTAGGAGAGTTAGTATGTCAGATAGAGAGTCATCATCTGCATCAGTCTACAGAAGAAAGGGAGGGAGCGCTCTGAGCCGGAGTCCAGGAGCTGTGGTCGGCTCTGCTTGTGGGGCATCTGCAGCAAGACATGCTCCTTGGGGCAGTCCTCTACGGGGTTCAGAACTCCGACCTCTCCTCCAGCAGGTTCCACACTGCATTGAAGTGGCAATTCTTCAAAACCTTCCTGCTCCTCCCTCATTTGGACAACCCCGGGACCTGAGGCATCTAAAGCTGTGGCGGTGGCAGGAGGCTCAGCCTGTGCTGGCATCTGGAGCCCGCTCTCTGCGCCTTCCCCTGCGAGGAGTGACAGCAGCTCCTGCAGCTCTCTCCTCTTCTCCAGCTTCTCCTGGGACAGCTGGCTCCCGTGCTCAGCTTTCTCCTGACAAAGCACATCCAGGATGTGCATCTGTTCTTTACACTTCAGGAGGGAATCCTTGATGGTCTGGATGTGTGCTGACAGCTGGCTGTATCGATGGTGTAGCTCCTCCAGTGGACTCTGGAATTCCATGTCATCAGGCAGATAGTAGATGAAGCAGATTTTCTTCTTGGATGCCCACGTGTCCTGCTTCCCATCTGCACACAGGCTGTGTTGGCAGCTCATAGGGCAGATGGCCTGTGGCTCCAGATTTATCTGGCACTGAGCTGCCAGGTGGGCTGGGCGTCCCAAGCGGGCCTGCAGATTCGGTGGCAGGAGCTTCCACCTGTGGATTTCAGCCACCGAGAGTGCTTGCACATCCACGTCCCTCTCGGTCTGGGGGATGTCTCCATCCTCTACGATGGTCACGTCGGGGGGACTCACATCCTCACCTTTTCCTTCTCCAGGACTCTCACCTTCCCCTTCTGCAGGAAAAGCCAGGGTGCTCATCTGGGCCGGCAGGCGCTCCTCCTGTGGTCTGGTCACTTCCAGGCACTTGAGAGTGTCCTGCCACTTTTGGGGCACCTCCTGGTCCCCCCAGTTGGTCGGGGCCTGCACTTGCTTCAACTGCTCCAGCAGCTGGGTCTGCCTCTGCAGGTGCTGCTGCAGGGCGTCCTTCTCGGAGCTCAGCTGCTCATTGGAGGTGATGTGCAGCTCACAGGTGGATCTGAGCTCCTGCAGCTGGGCCAGGGACTGCTCCTGCCACTGCTGCAGCTCCTGAGCCGCTTGGCTCTCTCTCTCAGCTACCTCTTTCCATTCCTCTCTCTTCTCCTCTGCATGGTCCAGCTGTTCCCGCAGATGTTTCTTCACCTGCAGCTCAGAGTCCAGGATGCTGGTGAGCCCCTCCTTCTCACCGCTCACCCTGTGGAGAGAGTCCTGCAGCAGAGCCAACTGTTCCTCTGGCTGTGGGTCACACACACATGTGAATCCTGGGATCTCTGGGATCTCCTGCCAATCCTTGGCCTTCTCCTCCAGTCTCCGCAGTTGCTCCTGCTGCTCCGCATTCTGGAGACGGAGCCTCTGGTTTTCCTGGACCTGGATGTGAAGTTGTTCCTTCAGGTTTTTTAACTCCATCTGTGTGCGGTAGGCCTGGGCCTGCAGCTGCCGCTCAGCCTGAGACGGTCGTGTGGGGGGCCTTGACTCTGCCCGCTTCCTTCTCAGTTCGCCCAGCTCATTCTGTAGGGCTAGCACCTGCCTTGACACTTGCTCCTTCTCCTCTGTCAGTTCGTTCACCCTCTGGGTCAGCTGCTGGGCCTCCTCCTTCCGCGCGGACCTCTCAATGCTCAGGTCCTCTGCGAAGGTGTCTCTTTCAAGATTCGCTACGGTCACCATCCACCTCAGATTGTCCAGTCGTCTCTTCAGGAGCTCACGCGCTGCCAGGGCTTGTTGGAACTTGCAGATTCTCTTCTTCATGTTGTTTCTCTGGATCCAGAGTGCTTCCAGCTTCTCCTGCAACTCTGTATTCACTTGTTCCAGGTCATTGAAGCTTCTGGTCTTTTCCTCGAGCTGAAGTGTTACATCATTCAGCTGTTTGAAGAACATTTCAGCCTCCTTCTGTGCAGCAGTGACCACAGAAGCCGCCATCTCCAGCTCCACCACACGCCGCTCTGCGGCCTGTAGGCGGCTGGTGAGAGTTTCATGCTCCATTTCTCTGTCATTGGCTACCTGCTGCATGTAGGCTGGTGCACATTGTAAATTGCTTTTTGCCAAATCCAACCTCTGTATGGGTGGCTTGTGGATCTCTAGGTCTGTTTTCATTGCTTCATGCACCTGGGATATCTTCTCCCTCTCTTTCTCCTGTCGATCCCGCAGGTCTGTCTTTTCAAGCTTCAATGGGTGGATCTTGGCACAGTGCACCTTATTTCTTCTTTTGCTGCAGTCCAGGCCAGGCACCATGTGTGGATAGCACCTCTGCACATCCTTGGTGGGATTGGGACCCTTGATTCTCTGGACTCTGGTGGTTGTGACTTTTTCCAAAGGCAGGGGAGTCCCGTGGTAAGCATCACCTTGGCCCAGACCTGAATCACACTCCCCAGTGGTGTTCGGCTTGGGGATCCCTCCCTTTTCTGTGTTCTTTATTTTCTTGAATGTTGCAGGTCTGATGGGAGGATTCTTCTGCCGGTGTTCTGGCAGTAGTTTCTTGCCCACAGCTCTCTCATGGAGTCTACTTGTTTCAGACATCTGAGCGCTGGGACAGGAAAGATGGGCTGCCCACGTTCCCAGGCTCTTGGCAATCCTCTATTCTCCCACTCAATGACTAGGAAGTCAATTTCCTCCTCTACACCAAAGTCACCTCGAGTCTCTTGCTCACCACTCAGCCACCTCTACCTTCCTCAACTGCTGGTAGTGGTGTCAACCAACAGAAATAATCCTGGTGCTACCAGGCAGCATGGAATGTGGGCGTGGCCTCCATTCTTGTATCCCATTGGTCAGAAAAAAACATGGAAGAATGGGGGTGTGGCCGGAATCCTGTGATGCAGGCAGCATGGGCAGAGTCAATATGACAGCAGCTCCCCCAGCCCCTTTCCCAGGGAATTCTGTCCAATCCGGTTGGGGACAATAAGGTGACCTGCTTTAGCCAGATGGCTGCACAGATTGTTGTGTATGTCTGTTTGTTGCCAGTCCCGGACCTTGAACTCAGGATTTGGACACAGTCTGTGAGCTGCTTTTGCTCAAAGCTAGCCTTTTATCACTGAAGTTCTCTATCCTCAGGTTGAAGTGGTGGGAGCCTGAGCCCACAATTGGAATCCTGGTCCTGCCACCTCCAAATGGCAGGAGATCCTAAGAAACTCATTCCTATCCATATGAATACCACTGGAATGTGATGTATGTCATGATTGAATGGGCAGTTCTTGGATGATTCTAGGATAAAATTATACACAATTATATTATAGAACACGGATCAATTTTAATGAATAATTTATGAAGCATTGAAACAATTACTTTCATTAAATGGAGGCAGAATGAAATACCTAAGAATTGGGTGTCACATAGTATAGAGATGCCATTTTTTCTGCCAGGACCAGGATTGGAACTCATGGTCAGGCTAACTCTGTTGCACTGAGTGGGAAGGGGAAGCTTAACTCCCTGGAGTCAAGAAATTCAAGTCTGTCCTCCACTTTGAAAATCGGCATGCCATCCTGGGCCAAATTGAACTGACAGGCAGTTCCCAGGACCTGAGATAGAGCTCTAGTAGTTGACAAAACAAGAACAGATTGACTCGCAGATGGTAGCATGCTAATAAATACATACCTTTAAAGAGTGCCAGAGATTCTATGCATTATTCAGTTATATAGACTAAATTCCTACCCATTCTTGGCTATTTATTATGCCTCCATGCAATTAATGCTACTGTTTTCATCCTTAATAAACTATTCAGTAAATCCGTGTCCTGAAATTATTGAGTCCCTGTAAGAAATAGTATTCTTTTCATGCTTCATAAGGTATGAAATAAAACCAATCAGCCTTCTGAAATCATGGTGTCTAATTTTATATGCATATCATTCATGAACAACTCATTCAACTGGGACATTGATAACATTCCATTATTATGCCTATGGATGGGAACAAGTCTCTTAGGAACTCCCATAATCTGGAAGTGGCTTGACTGGGATTTGAACTGTAGGCCTATGTTGCCATGGGGGAATATGGTTTCCCCAATAGCCCGCAATTAAAAAAGATTATTTAGCTCCCTGGTTTGCAATTCGTGCTATTTTTTCTACCAGCGCTGGGATTCGAACTCAAGGTCTGGGTAAATACGCAGCACTATCAGGGAAGGGGAATCTCACTATGCTGAAGACAAGAAAGTCAGGCCTGTTCCCTAGGCCTGAATTCAAGCTCAGTTATGGAAAACATATTCCTCATGTACAGTTTAAAGATAGGATTTCTACTTCCAAATAGGTATTCAGTCCATATCGTTTGGTGTGGTTATTTATTTTATTTCTTGTTTTATGCATTTATTTACCATTGATTTTATTGACCCAGATGACACCTCTACCATTTATTACATTATTTACATCCTATCACATTGAATCCAGATTTGTAGATATGTTTTCCATCATGCCTGACACCCAGGACTCTCCCAGAAAAGGAACACATGTGTCACACTCGGCTTCTTACTCCAAGATTAAATGTTTGGCATTGCTGGGATCTGAACTCAGGGCCTAGCAGGCACAATTCATGAATGGGTGAGTGTGAGCACAGCAGCCTCTAGCCAATGAAGCTGTCAGGTGGATCCCAGGTGCTGAAATCGAGCCCCAGGTTGGGCCAAAACAGCGATACATGGATAGGCTGATAGTGGTATTCAAATAAATATATATTGGTAAAGAAAGCCAGAGCCATCTATTTATGCTAATCTAATGATGCCTACTATGCTCCTACCAACTCTTAGGTATTTATTATACTGCCATTGAAGGAATATTATTCCTTTCAGGCTTAATAAACTATTCATTATAATCAATCAGCATCCTAGGATTATTGCATCCAATTTTAGACTAGAGGGATGCACGAACTACTCTTTCATTCGGTATTACTATGCATAGGAACGAGTCTCTTGTGATCTCCTGCCATTGGTAGGTGTCAGGATCAGGATTTGAACCAGGAGCCTATGTTGACAAGTCGGCCTATGGCTTCCCTGATAGCCTGCCAGCCTTCAGCTATGGAAGGCCAGGTCCACTTTGCAGCCATGTCATTCAGACCCAGGATGGTCACCATGCAAAGAAAAAAAAAATGTAAAATCCCCAGGCCTCTGTAGCTCGTCACTTTTTGTGCTATCCTACTTTTCTTTTTTCTTCCTGCAAGCCCTCTGGGCCTAGGATCCCAGGATCGGCTATGAGTCCGGAGACTGCACCCCAGCCTAGGGCAATCGAAGCTGAGGCAGAGTTGCCGAGACCTGAGTTCAAGCCCCCTGTTTGGCAAAATAAAGAATAAATTTAAAAAATTAATTATTTAACTAAATTAAAGAAGAAATAAAGCTCCCTGGTTTGGAATTTCTGCCAGTTTTCTTTCCTAGCCTGGGATTTGAACTCAGGGTTTTGGTAAATCTGTAGCAATGTGAGGGAAAGTGCAGAGTTGCCACTACTTGAGTTCAAACCCCATGCCAAGCCAAAAACAAGAAATTAAGTCACTGACCTCGGCAGGGGGATTAGGTGTGGAGATGGGAGGGAAGGGAAGGTAGGGGGAAAACAAAGGAGGAGGCAACAATGCTCAATAGGAAATGTTCTCATGAACTTGCTCTTGTAACTGTGACCCCTCTGTACAACATTTTCACAATAAAAAAACGTACAAAAAAAGAAACAATGAAGTGCTCAGAGAAGCACTTTGGGTGTAAGGGAAGGATGTCTGAATAGCTGCATAAAATTCTACACTGCTTTTGTTAAAATGTTCAGTATGGAACTGAATAAACATAACTGCTTCCATTAAAAAATATTAAGCCACTGTCTTGGAACTGGGGCCAGTATTTCTGCCATTGCTGGGATTTGAGCTCCCGGTCCAGGTAACTCTTTTGTACCATGGGTGAAGCTGAAGATCTCTGTCCTTGAGGAAAAGAAATTCAGGCTAGACTTCCCAGGGCCTGAATGAAGGCCCTGCAGTGTAAAAAATGAGCCTGTACCTCCATGTCCTTGTGTATGTATGGATGTATCCCTATAGGTGAGCTCTAGAGTAGCTATGATGAATGGCACCAAACTAGGAAATTTGTTTTCAATACAATGATTTCAGAGCACAGAGAGTGTTTTCAAGACAGTGCATGTTCCAGGGATCCCCTCACTGTTCCCAGTGTAGCCTGCGGGTTTCTCTGCATCCCAGGCCTGCTGGAAGAAGTCTCTTTCGTTGTCTGAACAGGCAGACAAAAGGCCACACTCCTGTACAGCTGTGTAACAAACATCTCCATCAGGGTCCATTAGTGTGAATGAGTGTAGGTGGACTCTGAAGGTCAGGACAAAAAGGCCTCTTTTACCCCAAGCTATCCCTCTCCCCAGTGCTCTGTTTTGACAGGAAGCCCTCATTTGTGCCACCGCCCGGGGCAGACCAAGTTCCCTGCACTTATCCTGCCTTTGTGAGACTATATTCTGGTGTTCAGATACAGTGCTCAATATAATTCAGGAGTCCTTCTGACAGACAACTAGAGCAGGGAACCTAATGAAATGTTTCATCATGGGCAATGATAGGCCTATGACACCTCTCCTAGGTTTCTGGAAGCTTGGGAAATCCAAGCACATATCTGATATCTCAATGCTTCCTGTCATCTGGGGATGGTGAAGCTCATCAGGTTTTGGAAACTTTGACCTCTCCTAGTTGGTCCCTGGGTGGTTAGGTGTTGGGGTTGAACACAGGCCTTAAGGTGCTGACCATGAGCTCAGTGCAGAAGCCCAGTGCTTTACCATTTTGTGTCACAGCTTCACTTCTGGTCTATGTGTGTGTATGTGTGTGTGTGTGTGTGTGTGTGTGTGTGCGTGCGCGCGCATACACCAGTCCTTGGCTTGAACTCAGGACCTGAGCACTGTTCCCAGTTTCTCTTGTACAAGAATAGCCCTCTTCCAATTGAGCCACAGAGCCACCTCAGGCTTTTGTAGTGATGTGGTCCTGAGAAATCAAGCCCAGTGTTTCATAGATGCTAAGCACTCTACTCCTAAGGCATATTCTCAGCCCTCTACTTCAGGTTTGTTAGTTTGTTTCTTTTCTGTTGTCGGTTGTAGGAGCTGAAGTCTGGGGCTGAGTGCTGTCCCTGCACTAATCAGCTCAAGTCTTGTGCTCTCCCACTTGAGCCACAGAGTCACTTCAGGTTTTCTGGTGGTCCATTGGAGCTAAGTGTCATGACTTTCCTGCCGAGGAGAGCTTTGATCCATGATCCTCAGATCTCATCCTCCTGAGTAGCTAGGATGACAGGCATGAGTCACAAGCACCCAGCTTCCACTTCAGGTTTCTTAGTGGTGAATTGGAGATAAGTCTCATGGGACCTTTTGTGTCTGGGATAGTTTGGCACCCAGATCCTCAGATCTCAGCTTCCCAAGAAGGCAGGATGACAGACCTGAGCTATAGACCCCTAGGCCGTGGCACTCTGTTGCAAGGGGGTCCTTGGCTCCACGTGGTGGAGTGCTAGCCGCGAGCCCAAGAGGTAAGGGTCAGTGTCTAGGCCACCAGTTCAAGGTTCATGACTGAGAATAAACAAAACAACTGTCTGCAAGAGACAACTCACTATTCTTCACTAATACATGATTTTGTCCCTGCCATGTGGACATATCTGAGCCTCAGTATTGTCTGCATAATCATCTCAGTTGTGGAACTCTTTCAAGGACCAGATGAAAGAATGTACCCTGTGAAGGACACAGCACATGGCTCTCTTTGAAGGACTCAGCACACAGCATCCTTTGAAAGACTCAACACACAGCACCCAATGCAGGACTTAGCACACTGCACCCTGTGAAGGACTCAGCACATAGCACCCTGTGCAAGACTCAGCACAGAGCACCCTATGAAGGACTCAGCACATAGCTCTCTTCCACAAGCTGTCATTAGAATTCGGGTGCTTTCATCAGTATCACCATTCTTAGAGGAACATTTCACAAATCACACAAGTTCACATCTAATGGTTTAATTTGGGTGTTTTATTTAGGGGAAAGGTTACACATGTGGCTTGAGCTCAAAACTCATAACATTTGCTCAAGGCTAGAGCTCTACCACTTGGAGCCACATTTCCAAGAGTCTCACAGACTTCCTGCCAGGGCTGGGTTTTAAAGCCACCACGCAGCCAGGATGATGTGGGTAAGCCAGCAGCATTTGGTTCCACGGCACTGGGTTGCAGTGGTTTACATCTGCCTAAGTCAGGTTAGGTGGCAGCTATCAGCACCAGACTCCTAAATTGCTCTGTGATGAGGTATTTGACGTCCTTCCTTCTATAGTTGCAGTTAGATCACTCTACTTTGTTTTGGCAGCAGTCCTGGGGCTTGAGTAAAGGCTTCAACAATGTTCCTAAATGTTTGTGCTCAAGGCTAGCACTCAATTGACTGAAAGACAGCAGAACTTCTGGTTTTTCTGTTTATGTGGCACTGAGGAATCCAACCCAGGGCTTGGTGCTTACAAGGTGAGCACTCAACTACCGAGCCCCAGGAGTGAATGAGGTATAAGTAGATAGATTGCTGTATATAAATATTATATACACAAAAAGAGAGTTGTCTGTTTATTATGAACTTATAGATAAAAATATCAATTATTAAGTATTAAATTATGTCTCCATTTAATGATGTGTCCCAGTTAACAATTATTAAAGCATTAATTAATAGTCAATATCCTGTTCTTGTTGATCATGGATGTGCATACATCCACACATATAATTATGTATTTTCTAGATTGAGACAGAAGTCTACATTTTATTAAATTATGCATAATACCAATTATTAGGTATTTAATTATGTCTCCATGCAATTTTTATTCTGCTAGTGCTTAATAAAATATTAATTAAACTTAATCCATGTCCTATAATTATTGCATCTACTTTTATCCTAGAATGATTCACTACTAATTCAATCTAGTTATCATTGATTGTGGTGACAATTATTCCACCTATGACATTTATTACACTTATGACATCTTATTACATAGCACAATCGAATTATACATCCTGCCTAACACCAAGCACATTCAAAGAAAAGGAAATCGTGTGTCACGTGTGGCTTCCCACTCCACGATTACATTTTTGGCAGTGCTGGGATCTAAACTCAGGGTCTAGCAGGCTCAGTTCATGAATAGGTGGCTGCCAGCACAGGAGCCTCTACCCAATTCACCTGCCAGGCAGTTCCCAGGCCCTGAGATCGTGCTTCATATGTTGACTCCATATGGGGCTTAGTGTAGTTATTCATTTTATTGTTTCTTTTATTCATTTATTTGCCATTTATTTTATTGACTGTTCTTACACATGGAATATTTATTACATTTATTATATAGGATAGATTTGCCTATGTATGAAACTTTATACCTGACACCCTGGACTTTCCAGAAAAGGAAAACCTGTGTCACTATGGGCTTCTTATTCCATGATTCAATTTTTGTGAGTGCTGGCACCTGAACTCACACCCTACAAGGACCAATTCATGAATAGGTGAGTGTCAGCACGCCATCCTGGGGCATATGGAGCTGACAAGCAGTTCCCAGCACTTGAGATCGAGCCCCAGAGGTTGACAAAATAAGAACAGATTGACATGCAGATGGTAGTGCACAAATAAATATACATCTTTATAGAGTGCCAGAGATGTCTATACATTATTCAGTTATATATGCTACATCCTCCCAATTCATGGGTATTTATTATGCTTCCATATAATTAATATTATTGTTTTCATCCTTAATAAATTATCAATTAAATCAACCACTGGTCCCAAACTATTGCGTCTATGTAATTAATAGTATTCTTTTAATGTTTCAAAAATATTCATTAACATCCATCGGCATCCTAAAGTCACTCTGTCTAATTTTATAGTATCATTCAGGAACAACTAATTCAACCTTCACTTTCAGAACCTTCCATCAGTATTCCTATGAATAGGAACGACACTCTTAGGATCTCCCGCCATTGGTCAGGACCAGGCTTCGAATACAGGTACTATGTTTTCAAGTTGGCCTATGGCTTCCCTGGTAGCCCGCCAGCCTTCAGCAATGCCAGGTTACTGACACTTTTCAGCTGTGTCATTCAGACCCAGGATGGTCACCTTGCAAAGAAAACAAATGTAAAACAGGGCAGCCATCTGCAAGTACCCGGGTTTTATTTTTTTTTTCCTGTGTTGTTTTATTTATTTATCTTTCCTGTCAGCCTTTGGGTCCCAGGAACCCAGGTTCAGCTGTGGGTCCCGTGGCTGCACCCAGCCTAGAGTGACTGCAGCTGAGGCAAAGTTCAAGCCCTGTTCTTGACAAAATAAAAATAAATGAATAAATATATAGATAAATACATTAAAAATATTATAAAAATTATGAAGCTCCTTGACTTGGAATTCATGATGTTTTTCTCTGCCAGGCCTGGGATTTGAACTCAGGGACTAGGTACTTCCTATCACTGTGGGAGAAGGGGAAGTTCACTGTGCTGGTAGACAAGAAAATCAGTCCTGTTCCCAAGGACTGAATTCAAGTCACAGGACTTGCAAAAGTAATATTTGTATACATTTTAAATACAGGATTCATATTTACATATATGTTTACTGCAATTGCAGTTAGTGTGGTTATTCATTTACTCTGTGCTTTATTTATTTCTTATGTATTTTAGTGAGCATGATTATACATATGACATTTTTTATATCCTATTACATAGGACACAGATTTTTCTATGTATTATACATCATTCCTGAGACCCAAGACTTTCACCAATAAGGAAAACTAGTGGGACAAATGGTTTCTTCCAACAGGATTAAGTTTTTGGCAGGTCTGTGATTTGAACTCCGGCCCTAGAAGGTCCATTTCATGAATGGGTCAATGTGAGCACACCAGTCTGATTCAGATGAAGTTGTTGGGCAAATTTGAGGACCTGAGATCAAGCTCTAGAAGTGGCCAATACATAAAAAGATAGATGTGCAGATTTCAGTGTGTGTGTATTTACATATGTATATGCATCGACAAGTAAATGTATATAGAGAGACACAGACATTTATGTCGAATCTAGTGTATAAGTCTATATAAAAGGATGTTTATATTTTATTTTTATATATTCTATTACTGCCATTTATTTGGTCTAAAACTATGTCTCCATTAATTAATCACGGTAGAAGACTTTATGAGGTATTAATTAAATTAATCGATGACCTATATTTATTGTGTACAATCTTAGGCTAGAAAGACTAGCTAATTAATAAGTCAATTAGTACATGCCACACATTCTATTAGTGTTCCTATAGATAGGAGCGAGTTTCCTATGATCTTCAGCCGTGTGTAGGTGGCATTCCCATGATTGAACTCAAGGCCTAGGTGTCTGGGTTGGGTTTCAGGCTTAACTGACAGTCCGCCAACCTTCGGCCATGCAAGGTCACTACAATTTTCAAGCCAGGTCATTGGGACCCAGGATGGTCACAGTGCAAAGGAAACAAAGGTAAAATGGTAGTGTAAAACTTCCTGGTTTATTCCTCCTCCATTTTTGTTGGTTTGATGATTATTTTGCCAGTGCTGGGTGTTGAACTCGGTTCCTAGGATCCCTGGATTATCTGCGGGTGTAAAAGCTAGGCCTAGGCTAATCATGGTTAAAGACACATGAAAGTGCTTCCTTGAGCATAAGGAGCTCAGGGACAATGTCTAGGCTCACAGTTCAAGCCTCAGGACCTGCCACAAAAGAAGAGCCCGTAACTCCATGTGTCTGTGTATGTATGCATGTATTTCTATTGGTGAACATCCAGAGTTGCTATGAAGAAAGGCACACAGCTAGGAAATTTGCTTTGAATAGAATGATTTCATAGCACAGAGAGTGCTTTCAAGACAGTGCTGTTCCGGGGCTCCCCTCACTGTTCCCAGTGTAGCCTGAGGGTTTCTCCACACACCAGGCTGCTGGAGGAAGTCGGCTTGATTGTTGGAACAGGCAGTTACACTGCTGTACAGCTGTGTAACGAACGATTCATCCAGGGCAATTAGTGAGGAGGAGAGTGGGTGGGCTCTAAAGGCCAGGAGAAAAAGGTCTCTCTGTACCCCAAGCTATCTCTCTACCCAGTACTCTGTTTTGACAGGAAGCCTTCCTTTGTGCCACCTCCCTTGGCAGGCCAAGTTCCCTGCACTCATCCTGTCTTTGTTACACTATATTCCAGTGTTGAAAAAAACTGCTGCAATTAATTCAGAAGTCCTTCTGGCAGATAACTAGGGAGCTGAACCTCATGAAATGATTCCTAATTGGCAACGGTGCCTCCCTAGGTTACCTGAAGCTTGCTAACTCTAAGCACTTTTGCAAAATAATAATGCTTTCTGTCATATAGGGCTGGTGAAGTTCATCAGGTTTTGAAACCTTTGACTTCTCTTCATTGGAGCTTGGGTGGCTAGGTTTTGGGGTTGGACACAGGGCCAGGGTGATGACCATGAGCTCAGAGCAGAAGATCTTTGCTTTACTGTTTGGTGTCCCAGTTTCACTTCTTGTATCTGTGTGTGTGTGTGTGTGTGTGTGTGTGTGTGTGTGTGTGTGTGTGTGTGTGTGTGTGTGTGTGTGTGTGTGCGCGCGTACATCAGTCCTGGAGCTTGAACTCAGGACCTGAGCACTTTACCTGAATTTCTCCTTTACAAGGATAACACATTACAACTTGAGCCACACAGCCACTTCAGGCTTTTTTTTCTAGGGATATGGTACTGAGGATTGAAATCCAGGATTTCATACATGCAAAGCACTCTACCCCTAAGACACTTTCCCAGCATTTCACTTCAGGTTTATTTCTTTCTTGTCTTCTACGTTGGAGGAGTTGAAGTGTGGGCCTGGGTGATGTCTCTGAGCTCTTCAGTTCAAGTTGAGAGCTCTACCACTTGAGCTACAGTGCCCCTTCAGGCTTTCTGAAGGGGTTCATTGGAGATAACCATCTCAAGGAATCTTCTGCCCAGGCTGATTCTGGACCATGATCCTTAGCTCTCAGCCTCCTGAGTAGCTAGTGTGACAGATATGAGTCACCAGGACCCAGCTTCCCCTTCAAGTTTCTAAGTGGTGAATAGGAGATAATAGTCTCATGGGACCTTTTGTGTCTAGGCTAGTTTAGAATCCAGATCCTCAGCTTCCTGAGTAGGCAGGATGACAGACCTCAGCTAGAGACGCCTGAACCATGACACTTTGCTGCAAGGGGTCCTTGGATCTGCTTGGTAGAGCGCTAGCCATCAGCTCAAGAGGAAAATCAGTGCATAGGGTCTGAGTTCAAGGTTCATGATGGAGAAAACTAAACCAAAACCAAAACAATTGTCTGCAGGAGACCACTCATTAGACTTCAGTACATACATAAATTTGGCCCTGCCTTGGGGACATATCTGAGCCTCAATTTTCTCATCTGTACAATCATCTTACTTGTGGGGCTCTTACAAGGAACAGATGAAAGAATGCACTCCGTGAAGGACTCAGTACACCTGACCTCGTGAAGGACTCATCACATAGCTGTATCCCACATGCTGTCCTTAGAATGAGGGCGCTTTCATCAGTATCACTATCATTCAGAAACATGTCACAAACCACATAGTTCACATCTAATGATTTAGAGGGCTGGGTATTTGCTGGGGGTGGGGGTTGGGGATTCAGCCACAGGAATTGCACTAAAAGTTTGGGGGTACTGTCCCAAGATCTTTAGCTCAAGGCTAGAGCTCTACCACTTTGAGCCACAGCTCAGAGGTTCGCAGACTTCCTGCCAGGGTTGGGCTTTAAACCCACCAGTATCAGATCTCAGCCCCTGAGCATCTTGGATGACAGGGCCAGCGAGCCAGCAGCATCTGGTTCCATGGAGCTGGGTTGCTACGGTTTCCCTCTGGCTAAGTCAGGTTAGATGGCAGTTGTCAGTACCAGATTCCCGGCTCACTCTGTGATGAGGTATTTGCAGTCCTATCCTTATATTGTGGGCATTGGAACACTCTATCTTTTGGTTTGGTGCCAGTCCTGGGTCTTGAGTAAGGTTCTAGAACGAGTCCATAAGTTTTTATGCTCAAAGCTAGTGCTCAACTGCTTGAGTGATAGCAAAACCTCCTGATTTTTCTGTGCACATGGTAGTGAGGAAAGGAACCCAGGGCTTTGTACATACTAGGCGAGCACTCTACCACTGAGCCCCAGGAATGACAAGCGTATAAATAGATAAATGTGCAGATAGATAGATAGATAGATAGATAGATAGATAGATAGATAGATGTAGCTGTATAAAAAAAGAGAGAGATATCTGTATACTATGAAATTGCATACACTATATTACTACCAATTATGGGCAACTAAATTACTCTTTCCTTTTTTAAGTATCATGATTGAATACATAATATTGTATTAATTGAAAATTAGTCAATGTTGTATAATTGTTATGTATAATTTTATAATATAATCATACACCAACATCTAATTTAACTGTTACTTTTATAATATTCCATTTGTACGGATGTATATCAGAATGTGTTTCTTAGAATCTCCTGTCATTCACTAGTTGCAGTCCCAGGATTCGATCTCCAGGCCAAAGTTGTCAATTTCGGCTATGGCTTCCCTGATAGGCCGTCTGAACCTCAGCAATGCAAGGTTATGTATATTTTCTGTGCCTTGTCATTTAGACCCAGGATGTTCACAACGAAAAGGGGAAAACAAAAGGAAAACCACCTTCTTGAACTTCTCGGGTTTTTTTGTTTTTGTTTTTTTTTTGGTTCTGGTGTGGGGCCTGAACTCTGGGCCTGGGCGCTGTCCCTCAGCTGTTCAGCTCAAGGGTAGCGCTCTACCACTTGAGCCACACTGTCACTTCTGGCTTTTTTCTTTTTGCTTATATGGTGCTGAGGAATCGAACCCAGGGCCTCAGGCTTGCAAGGCAAGTGCTCTACCACTGAGCCACCTTCCCAGCCACGGACTTCTCAGTTTTATCCTTCTCCTTTTTTTTTTTGCCAGTCTGGAGATTTGAACTCAGGTTCTAGGATCCCAGGGACAGCTGTCACATAGTTGCCAAGACCTAAGTTCAAGTCCATGCTTGGGCCAACTAATAATAATAATAATAATAATAATGTCTTGGCTTGGAATTTGCACCATTATTCTGGCTGGCCTGGGATTTCAACTCATGGTCTGGGTAAATCTGTGGCACTGTGGGTGAAGGAGAAAGCTCACCATCCTTGAAGATAAGAAAATCAGACCAGTTCCCAGGGCCTGAATTGAAGCCCCAGCACTAGAAAAAGTAATATTCATATATGAGATCTATTTACATACATGGTTTTATTGTGTATGACATTTATTACCCTTATTTCACTTATAAGATTCTTTCATTACATCATATCACATAGGATATATTTACATATGGATTATACATTGTCTTGAGACCTAGGACTTTTACAGAGAAAGAAAAAAAATGTGGCAAATTTGGCTTCTTATTCCACGAATAAATTTTTGGCCATGCTGGGATTTCAGCTCATGGCCTACAATGTGCCCAATCCATAAATGGTTCACATTCTTAGCACACAAGCTTCCAGAAACCTGAGCTGCCAGGAAGTCCTGAGGACCTGTAATCAAGCCACAGAAATGCCCAACAGATAGATAGATAGATGTGTAGATTGATATATATACATACAGAAAGGGAATGTGGGGACATCATTAAATTATATATTATTATCAATTACTACTTATTAAATTATGCCTCCATTAAATGAAGTATCATGGTTGAATACTTATTAAAGCACTAATTAAAAATTAGTCAAGATCCTACCATTAGGGGATACATACCATGGTGCTAGAACGGAAGATAAAAATCCAATAATTTTTGTGTGGCATTCTAAACTAGTGTCATGAATTCACTGAATATTTAATTATTACTTTTATAACATTCAATTATCACTGAGATAAATAGGAGTGAGTTTGCCAGGATGTCCCTCCATTTGTGGGTGGCAGTCCTGGCATTCCAACTCCAGGCCTGGATAATTTACTTCAAATGCAAACCATTGGAATGACACCGTGAAGATTTCAGATTGGTATGATGAAAAAAAGAGCAACAAGAAGAAAAGAAAGCCAGGTGTCAATGGCTTCTGCCTGGAATTCTAGCTCCTCAGGAGGCTGAGATGTAGAGATAGCCAATTTGAATTCAGCCGGGGCAGAAGAGTCTGTGACACTCTAATTTCTAAGAGATCACAGGGGAGAACAATCAAACAAACAAAAAACCCTGAGTGGTTGAGCTGTGGCTCAAGTTGCAGAGTGCTACCCTTGAGCAAAAGGAGCTCAGGGACAGGGTCTAGGCTCATAGTTCAACCCCGGACCTGCCAAACAAAAAAAATGGAAGCAGTAACTCCATGTCTCTGTGTATGGATGGACGACTTATGCATGATGGGCACTCAGCACGTTGTCCATGCCCAGCCCCCCAACCAGGGCAAGCTGGGACAGGCCCTCAGATTGTACTAAGTCTAAAATGTCAGCTTCAACAAAGCATCCGTCTCTGCCATTTAAGAAATGAAGCTCCGAGGGCTTTGCTGGTGGGCTGATGTGTGCAACGGTTGCCCTATGTTCTGCCTGAGGTATCCCATCGGAAGACCGAGCAGCCAGCAACTGCCTCCAGGGAGACCACAGTTCCTAGGCTGTAGGAGTTGTCAAAGGTTCTGGCTCCATATTCTCTATCCCTCTGTATCATGTCCTGGTGGCCATCACTTATTCATCATTCCTCATTGTGGAGTCTCAAGCTGGTCCTAAATCTTGGCAAAGATATGCAATTTCTACACTGAAAGCGGTAAGGCAATAAATACCACCCTCATAGCTCCTGTCACAAGTGAGCCTTGGGCTGTCAAAGTGTCTTACTGGTAGAGTGCTTACCTAGCCTGTAGCAAGCCCTTGGTTTGGGTACTTTTTCTGTTTCAGTTCCACAGAAACAGAAAAACCCAGAAGGCACACTGGGACTTAAGTGATAGAGTGCTAGCCTTGAGCAAAAGCAGCTGAGGAACATGTGCAGACCCTTAGTTCAAGCCCCAAGACTGGCAAAAAAGAAAAAAAGAACTGAGCGTGGTGAGACATATTCCTCTGGGACTCACAGGAGGCCAGAGGTTAGAGGTAAGAAGGTAGAGGCCAGGTGCTGGTGGCCCACCCCTATAATCTTAGCTACTCAGGAGACTGAGATCTGAGGATCACAATTACAAGCAGGAAAGTCTGTATGAGACACTTTTCTCCAATTAAACACCCAGAAAGCCAGAAGTTGAGCTGTGGTTCAAGTAGTAGAATGCTAGCCTTGAGCACAAAAGCTCAAGGATAGTGTCCAGGCCATAAATTCAAACCTCAGAACTGGGCTCGTACACACACCAATACACCCACTCACGCACAAACACAAACACACACACAAACACACACACAGACACCAAGATCAGAGCATTTGCCATTAAGCCTGAACAAGTTCCATCTCTAGAAACTCACTTCAAAAAAAAGACAGAGAAGAGAAGGAAAGATTTGCTCCAGGAGGTGCTAATAACCAGTGCCAAAATTCCACAGGAGTTCTAAGATGTGGAACAGAACAGAGAGCATCAGAGGCAGAAGGGACAGCATAGGCAAAGGTCCTGAAGTGTGCTGTAGAGCTGTAGGTGTGCTCTAGGTGGTGTGGGTGGTGTGGTCTGGGGCTTCAGACAAGTCTGGCAGGACACTCAAGGCTAGGTAAAAGTTTGTACTTCAGTCACAGATAGGACAGAGGGTGGGGGTCCCACAATGGGGCCCAGAGGAAAATTAGCTTGGCTTTTCACCAAGGACCCCAGTCATTTCCGGTGCCTGGAAGCTTATTTTTCACAACTCATGATCCACAGGCCGCCTTCACGTGGAGAAGTCAGGGCAAACACAGGCTTATTAAAAGCTTCTAGCCCAATGCCAGCAGTGGCTCAACACCTCTAAATCCTAGCTACTCAGGAGACTGAGATCAGAGGTCGTGGGACAAAGCCAACACAAGGGAGGAAAGTTGGAATCTTGCTGATGATCTAACAAAAGCCAGAAATAGAGCTGTGGCGCAAGAAGTAGAGTGCCAGCCTTGAGGGCAAAAGTCAAGAGACCAGAAGCCCAAACCCTGAGTTCAAGCTCCAGTACTGGCACAGAAAACTAAAAGAAAGCTTTCAGGAGCTCCCCAGTGCACTGTGGTGAAAGGCCAGATCAGCCATGTGCCGGTGGTTCACGCCTGTCCTAAATAGCTCCTAAGGAGGGTGAGATCTGAGGATCACTAGTCAAAGACAGCCCGAGCAGAAATGTCCGGGAGACTCTGGTCTCAAAGGAACCTCGAGGAAACCAGAAGTGGTGCTGTGGCTCAAGTGGTAAGCCAAAGAGCTGAGGGACAGTGCCCAGGCACAGAGTTCAAGCCCCATGACCAACACCTGGCCTGCATGGACCTCACTGTGTGGCTCTAGGCAGAGTACTTTCCAGTGGGCCCCTGAGGATCTCCCAATGTCTAGGTGGCCTACAATTCTTGAGAACAGCCTCTTTGGAGGCCTTTGCGTACTGAGCAGGCCTCTGTATCAGACAAGGGTCGCGCCTTGGGGTATAGAGGTCATCGGTCAGGTCATCAGAATAGCATCTTTCATGGGTGCAGTGAGCATCTGAGCAGTAAACGGACATCTCAGACCATGGTTCTGGGCCAGGAGGGGCAGGAGCTGAAAGATGGGACCACAGGTAACGCCCACACAGGTTTCACAAGAGTGTAAATATGTTAGGTACACTGTAGGTAGGTGCTGAGTTGGGATCATGAAAGTCTTGTAGGCTCAGGAATCCACAGCCAGCTGGCTCTGCTGCTTGTACCAGTTTCTATGCCTGGACTCCCAGGCCTCAGAGGCCTGCATTCCTCACCAGTGCTTGGGGGCAGATGAAGGTCCAGAATCGTGGGCCAACTACAAAGGACCATTCATAGTGTCTTTCTCTTGGTCCTGTGTCCCTGTGCTCCGATGGAGGAGCAGGTTCCATGGAACTTACTGCAATGGCCCAGACCCCTCGGCCCAAGAAAGAGTTAGAGAAAAACCACCTGATCTGCCTGGAGAGTTTACTGTGACTATGCCTCAGGATTGTCCCCAGTTCTAGCTCAGCTCATCATTACCACCTTCTTCAGTGTGTGTGTGTGCATGTGTGTGAGTGTGTGTCTGTATCTGTGTATTTGTGTGTGTGTGCACTGGCGCGTGAGTGCGCATGAATCTTGGTAGTACATTTTGAAATCAGGGCCCGGGCTCTGTCCCTGAGTTTTTTCATTCAGGGCTAGCACTCTACCACTTGAGCTTTTCTTCCAGTTTTCAGGTGATTATTTGCAGAACAGGGTCTCACAGACTTTTCTAGCTAGACTGCCTCTGAATGGCAATCCTCCGATCTCAGCCTCCTGAGGAGCTAAGAATAAGAGAGAATGAGCTATTAGCATCTATCTGGCCACACTTTCCTTCTTGGTTAAAACAGAGGACCTCCCTTGCAGCCAAGCACTCATCTACTGCTACTCCTCCTACCCCAGGCTTCAGAAGAAACATACCCTCCCCTGAGGACAAATTAATCAGATCAGGTTTGAGCTTTATGTACTCCACACTGTCAGGGGCTGCTGGGAGCTGATGTGGAGGCCAGAAACGTAGGCCAGAGCAAGTAGACAGCTGTTAGAATAGAAGAGCATGTGAAAAGACATCCTTACAACTCGGTGTCAGTGCCTCATGCCTATAATCCTAGCTACTCAAGGCTGATACCTGAGGATTAATCAAGATTCAAAGCTAGCCTGGGCAGAGTCTTCTTTCCAATGAGTCACTAAAATGCTGGGAAGCAGAGCTAGCCTAGTTCAGGTGGTACAACACCAACTTTGTGAAAAAAAGCTAAAGGATACCACCTAGGCTCTGAGTTCAAACCCCGGTAAACACACACCCACACACACACACAACACACACACACACACCCACACACACACAGGCATGCATGCACCCACTAACATCCTTAGCAGGTGCCAATGGCTCATACCAGCAATGCCAGCTACTCAAGAGCTTGAGCTGTTAAGACAGCAGCTTGAAGCCAGCCCATGCAGGAAAGTCTGTGAGACTCTTCTCTCCACTAAACTACTAAAAAAGGTGAAAGGTGAGCTCTGATTCAAATGGTAGAGTGTTAGCTCAGGGACAGTGCCTAGGCCACGAGTTGCAGCTCTGAGATTTTTTTGTTGTTGTTGTTGTTTCTAATAGACATCCTTTGCCATCCCTAACCACACAGGCCATAAATCCAGATTTTGGTCATCCTAGATCTCACTTCCACCCCTGCCACTTCCAAAGTACTGCCTCAAGTGGCCGGTGTGTAGCCAGCACTGGGTTAAGAAGTGAACTTACACAACAGGGACATAGCTAGGTCAAGACTAATGCTCCAGAACATTGAGGTACTGACCATACCAGTCTCTCATCCCTCAGTTCCCTGGCCCTGATATCTAAAGTCTGTGCTTCTGTATTCTAGGCATCTGCAACTGTCTAGAAGGACCTGAGAGGCACATCTGTGGCCACAAGTTAGACTTGCCTGTGATAAGGTATATTGACATTTCCTAGGTACCAACAGATACTTCCAAGCCACCTTGGCCTCACCTCCCATGTAGCCTCAGATCCTCCTTGCTCGGGCGGCCTTCAGTCAGTGATCAAGCTCAAGTTGGCCAAAGCAACTGGCAACCACCCTTCCCCCACTCCACTGCCAGCCTGATGTGAGGGATGTGCAGCCAGAGACCCAGCTGAGGAAAAGAACAGGACATTGCATGACTGAGCCCCACCCCTCCAGAAGCAGGGGAGAACCTATGCCAGCTGGCCCTGCTGGCCAGAATCCCCTGGAGGCAGCCAAAGATATGGACAGCCAGACTGGACCCCAAAGAAAAGCTAGAATATGGAGGTCTCTGGCAATTTAGGACTCATTGTAGACCCTGATAAGGGGCTAAAGGCAAGGTTGCCTTGGAGGAGGTGCACCATCCGAGGTAGGAAGAGGCAGACAGGCGCCCAGACACAAAGAAAGATGAGAAAACACACACACACACACACACACACACACACACACACACACACACACACGGGTATCTTAAGGCCTCAGTAGGCCCAGAGCAATGGAACATCCCAATCCCCGAGAAGATAGCACTACCATTCTCAGACCAACTGTATAAAAAACTCAGAGCCTCTGACACGTCTGGAATGGTTCATAACACAGCATGGCATCTCCTACTATACACACCACTATGCAGAAAACTCAGCTACCTATTTTTTTCGTTGTCGGTCATGGGGTTTGAACTTTGGGCATGGGCACAGTCCCACAGCTCTTCAGCTGAAGGTGCATGCTCTACAACTGGAACCAAAGCATCACTTCTGGTTTTCTGGTGGTTCACTGGAGACAAAGAATCACAGACTTTCGTTCCTAAGCTGGCTTTGATATGCGAACTTCAGATCTCAGCCTCCTGAGTAGCTATGATGACAGTTGTGAGTCACTGGCAGCACCCGGCTTCAGCCACCCTCTTACATCCAGGGGAAACCCAACTTGTCAGGCTATGAACCACACGCAACCCTTCACTTCAGACTTTGACACCAGCATCCAAAACCATTCCTCCATGCATGGAGAGAATATAATTGACACTACCCTCCAAACCCCTGCTCCCCTTTGCCCACTCCGTGCCTAATACAGGCTATGCCCTCTGGACTTCTTGGTAAGGCAACACGCACCCCGCTGTCACTTCACAATGGGGCAAACATGGAGAGTTCTTAGAAATGTCTGTACACTGAGGCCAGCACCTGGTCTTCCTACCCCAGCATCCCCACTCCTTCACCATCTCTTCCAAGCAAGGGTGTCTTTATTTCTTGGGTTTATTTTTGGTTGAAAGGCTTGAACTCAGGGCTTGGGTACTGTCCCTGATGATCATTTTTGCTCAATGCCAGTGTTCTACCATTTGAGCTACGGTGTGACTTCCTGTTGGAGATTGAAGATGGGACTCTCATGGGACTTTCCTGCCTCGGCTGGGAAAAAAGATACTCTGGATCTCAGCCTGAGTAGCCAGGATGACAGGCATGAGCCACCAGTGCACAGATTATGGTATCTCATTCTTTAGAATTTCCACCAAGTGCTCCTGTGGACACTATCACCTAGACACTCCTGTACCTCCCTCAGGGACAACAAAGGGAGTCTCAGAATCTGGGTAGGGACATGGGCATTAAAGAGCCCCCTCCAAATCACTTCCCCTCTCTAAGCTCCCAGCTGACTCCTCTTGATGGCCTGGTCTTCCGGAGCAGATCAGACCAACTAGGATTTCTGGATCTTGCCCCGTATCCCCTTGCCCCACCAAACTGAGGATTTCTGGGTCCAGCTGCTCCATGTCCCAGTAGAAGATGTTGGAAGGGTTTCTGATAACTGGGTCCAGGGGTGTCCAGGACAGAAGGAATGTCCATCTCCCCTCTGTCAAAGAGTCACAAAGCATAGATGGATCTACTAAGAGCTACAGGGCAGATCCATCCACCTGTCACCAAGGTCACTTGAAGTGCTGTTTATGTTGACAGTCCTGGGACTTGACCTCATGACCAGGACGCTGTCCCTGAGCTTCTTGTCTTCAAGGCCAGCGCTTTTCTACCTGATCCCCGGAGCAACTTACAGCTTTTTCTGTGTATGTATGTGGGACCAGAAGAATCATGTGTGCTAAGTGAGCCCACTACTGCTAAGACACAATCCCTACGCTGCATAGCTGTTCTCTGTGACCCCTCAGGCCTGTTGTGGGACAGTCCTGCACATCTGTACCCAGTTTCTCACCAGCAGCCCTGGCTGGAAATGAACTCAACCTGCTATGTTGTCCTTTATTTACAGCATCTTTGCTCTCTGTGTTTCCTGTCATATCCTCCTTGGTAAGCAAGATCCCCTTTCAAGTGCTGCCACTAAGAAACCTGCTCCAATCACCCTGGCAGAGTGGGACCTTCTCCTCTGTGCAGGCTGCCAGCCTTGTCATGCTCTGCCTTCCGGTCGCTGTGAGTTGAGAGTGCATGAAGGGGAAGGCCTGGCTTCCACCACACAATTTCTGAAGGCTCTGACATACCACCCAGGGACTGGTGCTATATCACACTCTGTGAGATGGCACTCAAGGACCAGGCAGTCTCAGAGTAACAAGATGGGGCCATTTCTTTGTATGGGCTTGAACTGAGGATGTGGGAGCTGTCTCTCTGAGTTTTCGTGCTCAAGGCTGGTGCTCTACCACTTGAGCCACAGCTCCACTTCTGGCTTTTTGTTGGTTCCATGGAGAGAAGAGTCTCACCAGCTTTCCATCTTATGGCTGGCTTTGATCTTTGATCCTCAGATATCTACTTCCCAAGTAGCCAGGCGGGAGCTGAGCCAGTGGTGATAGTTACCAGAGCCTTTCTTTTGAGCTTCTGTTTATCTCATGTCAACTAACATACACTACATAAAACAGTCAGTTACAGGGGATCAAGTTTCTCTCTTAGGTTAGTTAATCCACGGAGATAAAGTGTCTTTGGGAAAGGCTAGTTTGAGTTGACTTAGATGAGTGTGTGTGTTTGTGTGTGTGAGTGTGTGTGTGTGTGATAGACAGGGGCAGAGACAGAGACAGAGAGAGAGAATGACTTTCAGGGATACCTACCCCTCTCTCTGTGGTGCCTCATCCTCCCAGTGGTGAGTACATCCAGAATCTCCACCCCAAGAAAGGTGGGTAGGGGAGGGTATGTAAGGACATATCGAGTGGGATGATCTGAATTCTATCCTGCAACTGAAGCCTGGAGAGATAATGGAGAGAAGGAGAGGTTTAGAGGAACAATCAGGGAAGCCCTTTACCTATGGCTACAAGTACCAGAAAGAACACCAAATCCATCCTTTTTGGTAGTAAGATAAAAGGTGCCAACCATTTATTTCATTATTTTTTTTGTGAGTCCTAGGGCTTGGATTGAGGGGCTCGGTGTCGTCCTTGAGCTTCTTTTACTCAAGGCTGAGGCTCTACCATATGAGCCACAGTACCCCATCTGGCTTTTTTCTAGAAGGGGGGCAGGTGGTTTGTGGGAGATAAGAATCTCACAGACTCTCCTGGTGGGCTGAGTCACGACTATCAGACATCAGTCTCCAGAATAGCCAGGATAATGGGTGGGAGAGCCACTGGCACCTGACCACTCACTACCATCTATTCATAATCCCCTATGGCCACTGCCGGGAAACCCGTATTGCACTCCCCTTGTCATGAGTGGGAAGCAGACATGGATGGGTTTGATACTTCCAACAGCCTACCTACCTTTGAACATCGTTCTGGATCAATCTGATGACAGCTTCCTCCTTATCCACAGCAATGACTTGGCTCTGTCACAAGAACAAATGTCCCCCAAGAGGTGTCAGGTCTGGGGTCTTTCCTCTGCACACCGCCCCTCCTCCCTGAAACGACATACCACAGCAAAGTGTAGTAGAAATGGAATGAATATATATTCTTGTAACCAGGGTCTGGCCAGTTAAGCAGCTGTGAAGATCAGAGGCCTGGGATCTAGCTGGGTGTGGGGAAAATGAGATGCCTCCTTGTCCACTCTCCTTTAACCGTCTTAGTAGAGTGGGGAAGGACTCATGGGATAGAGAGACAATGAAAAACCATCAGGGTCTAGCCCAGACACAGAGGGGCTTACCTCAGGGAGCTAGTTCAACAGGCTTAGCTAGACAGCTTCTGACCCAGAGCCCACATCCAGGAATGAGAGGGCAACCTTGGGTCCCAGCCACATGGGGATGCTGGGCCACTTCCTCCAGCACCCATTTAAACAGTTCCTGTGAGAGAGAGAAAGGGAGAGAGAGAGAGAGAGACAGAGAGAGACAGAGAGACAGAGACAGAGAGAAGGAGGGTGAAGGAGAGGGAGACAGAGAGAGAGAGAGAGTCAGAATTACACTTTAGGTGGGTGTATGTGGCACAGGACTATAATTTGAACTACACAGGAGGCTGAGATACGAAGATATTGGTTCATAGTCAGCCTAGGCAGGAACATTTGTGACACTTATCTCCAAAGATCCACCAGAAATCCGGAAGTGGTACTGTGGCTCAAGTGGTAGAGCACTAGCCTTGAGCTAAGGAAATTGTGGACAGCACTCAGGCCCAGAGTTCAAGCCCCACCACTGACAAGAAGTGGACTTCCGACCACAAGTAGTGGACAGAATAGGACCCATCGTCCTAGGAACCATGGAAGGGAAGTTAGCCCGAACTTCCTATCTGCTGGGGGTCATAAGTATTCACCTGGCTGATCCGTGCTGTGTTTTCAACAGCTCCAAAACTGAACACAGTGAATTGTCCCTTTCCTCATTGGGATAGGGTAAGGATCAAAGAGAGACATGTTTTGTTTCATAATCCGATACGTGTCCCATGATAAATAACCAGCCCCATCTGAGGCATTTTTGGGTATATTCCTGTCATATGCTCACAGAATTTCAAAGAACCTTATCTGAAGGCTGCTCCCCCTTTGCCACGCCCTGTTCCAGAGGTCCCCCTGTATTGATCCCTTGTTTCCTTACAACTGTCCCAGGAGGAGACTGAGATCTGATGGTCGAGGCCCAACCCAGAGCTTCATCTGTGGTCAAGAATCGGCTGCCGTGGACTGAGATTGAGACAACCCATCTAAACTTCTGACTGAGCGTGGTGGTACATGTCTAGCATCCCAACTACAGATGACCGGGCATGGTGGTGCACAACTATCACAGGAGGACCGCCATCCAGCTCAGCTTGAGCACATATTGAGTCTCTATCTCAGAAATGCCCAGGACAGAAAGGCTTGGTTCACATGGTAGAAGACCTGACTGGCAAGCCTAAGGCCTTGAGTTCAAACCATAGTATACCAAAAAGAATCAAAGGCAGGATGCCAGAGGATTATGCCTACAATCCTAGCTACTCAAGAGGCTGAGATCTGAAGATCACAGTTCAAGATTTGTAATAGGGTTGGCCTCCCCCATCAGACATCATTATGAAAAGAACCAGAGTCTCACCCAAGCCAATATGCTCCATACTAACAGGGCTTGCATCCTTCCTAAGTGCTGGCCACGCTCTCTGTCCCCCAGGGGAGCCACACCCTGTGGGCCCCACCCCTAGGCCCTCCAAAGATCCCCCTGCCAACAACCAGGCCCAAGGTAGTAGACAGTTGCAGGGCATACAGATCCCTTGGTCTTATAATTTGACGGTGCTGAGTCCCCATCAAGCATCTCACCCTTCCAGGCCCCCAGACCTCAGCCAGAATGCCCATGTACCATCCTCCCCCCAAAGATAGCAGGCAGAAAATACCAAAGGGTCCAGTGCTCCTTGTTACAACCCATTTCTACACACACACACGTACACACACACACACACACACACACACACACACACACACACCACACACAAAGCTGGCAAAAGTGGCTCATGTCTGTCATCCTAGCTACTCAGGAGGCTGATGTCTGAGGATCATGGTTCAAAGCCAGCCCAGGCTCTTATCTACAGGGAACCACCAAATATTCAGAGGTGGAGCTGTGGCTCAAGTGTCAGAATACTAGCTTTGAGAACAGAAGATCAGGTACAGCACTTACGTCATGAGTTCATAACCCATGTTTTCTACCTCCAAACACACACAGACACAGAGACAGACAGACAGAGAGACAAACACACACACACACACACACACACACACAGCCAAAGGCTTCAGCAGGCCCTGAGAACAGAACCATGATCTCCATCCATTAGGATCACATCCCACCACGGAGAAGGTGGCACTACAGACCTCAGATCCAATGTGAACAAAACATTGAACTTCTCTCATATCTGGAATGTCTCATAGCCCAGCATGGCATTTCCTACTGTACACTCTGCTATGCGGAAAAGTTAGCCACATCTTTTATTGTTGTTGGTCATGGTGTTTGAACTCTGGGCCAGGGCTCTGTCCCTCAGCTCTTCACCTGAAGTTGACCACTCTCGCACTTGAGCCAAAACACCATTTCGTGTACTCTGGTGGTCCATTGCACATCAAGTCTCACAGACTTTTCTGCCCAAGCTGGCTTGGAACTACGGTCTTCACATCTCAACCTTCCAAGTAGTCGTGAGCCACCTGTGGCTTCCGGCTTCAGAAACCTTCATATACCCAGAGGAAACCCATCTTATCAGGCAATAAACTTCTTGTAACCCTTCATTTCAGACGTTGTCACCCAGCATCCAAATCCATCCTTCAATAGAGAGAATACAGACACAACAATCCCAACCCTGCACCCATTGGCTCACTCCCTGCCTGCCATAGGCCACGTCCTCTTGAAGCTGTGGATTCAAACTGGGGCAAACTTGGAGAATTCTTAGAAATGTCTCCACAGTTGGGCCAGCACCTGGTCACCCAAACACTGAATCCCCACGGTCCGGCCACCCCACCCACACCTCCACCATCCTTTGCAGGCAAAGATGTTTTACTTTTTTTCAGTTGTGGGACTTGAACTCTGGGCCTGTATGCTGTCCCTGAGCTCTTAAGCTCAAGGCCAGCACTCTAATACTTGAGCCACAGCAACACTTCTGCTTTTCTGGAAGTTTGTTGGAGATAAGTCTCAGCATCTTTTCTGCCTAGGCTGGCTTTGAACCCTGATCCTCAGATCTCAGCTCCTGAGTACCTAGGATGACAGCCATGAGCTACTGGCACCTGGCCAAAGATACTTTTCCATGCCTTTCTTCCTATCCCCTCAGGAGACTGAGATCTGAGGGCTACAGTTGGATGTCACAATTGGCAGCAAAATCCATGAGAACTCTTTATCTCAAATTAAACACACAAAAAAGTTGGAAGTGGAACTGTGGCTCAAATGCTAGAGTGCTAGCTTTGAGGGTCAAAGACAAGGGATAGGACACAGTCCCTAGTCTCAAGCTTTTTCTAGCAAAGACCCACCCGAGAAAGGGAAGCAGGTGGCATAGGAAGCTCGAAGCTCACACATAATACTCAAGCTTCCCACAACAGACCCCATCCTGCTCTGATAGTGTGGATTATATGTTCCACATCATGGCAGACTTAGATAGGACTGACCATGCACCAAGGTAGGATGTTCAAGTACAATCTCATACTGAAGATCCCTTGACCTTATCAAAGACTCAGGATCTCTCACTGTCCTGCCTCCACACTAGGCAGTGAGGTGAGGTCTAGTTATCCAACCACAGGATGTGGGAACAAAAGGATTTCTTGCCCAAGGGATCCAGACTGGAGGGCTCTAGGTCCCTCTCTCTCAGGAAGGAGAAAAGAGCCAATCCATCCCAGCAACGTTCCTGGGATTTGAGTATCCTCAAAGAAACAACCCTGCCCAGAGCCCAGTGCCTCTGGTTTTCCCACCAACCTCTACCCAAACCAGCCCCACCTTCAGTTGGCCCCCTCTGATTCCCAGATCTGCCATCTAGACTAAAGGCTGAACCAGCAAAGAGACCTACCTCACCCTATGTGAATGGCAGTCATGGGATCCTAGCACCCCCTAGAGGAAGTCTCAGGGGCAACAGGGGTCCTGACTCCCGTCCTCATTCCCTGGCTGTACTGTGCCAGTGGCCAGCTTACCTCTGCCTCTGGTGAAGGAATGAACACTAAGGGTATCATCTTCACATTGAGTCCTCAAAAGTTCCAGTTCTCTAGGATGTACTGCTCAGGCATCATTCAGGTGACAACAGCCAAGTGATCACTGGTGAACCCACGGCATGAGGATGTTCAATATCCATGTGACTGGGTCAAAGGCTCTATCACTGATGGTCTAAGTTGTCAGGCAAGGTCATAGGTCCAATGTCCTGACACGCCTGACCTGTTATGGTCCTCCCTCTTCATCTTCCTTCTTATCCCTTGCCCCAAACCCTCTTGAGACTCCCTCACCTCAACACCTCCCTAGCCCTTGGACACTTGCTTCTTATCTGACCAGAAAATAAACTGTGTGGGGCCTAGAGAGATTGAAACTTAGTGACACACCCAAATCCCTCCGGTCTACCTGAGGCTGCTTAATTCTGCAGTCAGCAACAACACAGCTCCTGGATGTCATGAAGTTGCTGAGGGGTCAGTGGGTTGGTCCTACATACTGGCTTTAGGCTGTGAAACTTTCCCCACAGAGATTGTGAATGGTTGTCTCCCTTGATCCAGGGAATCCAAACCAAGGCTTGCATGTTCTCCCTTCTTCCTTCCCTTCCTCTTTTTGTCCCTCCGTCCTTTCCTCCTCTCTCTCTTTTCTTTCTTTCTCTCACTGCTGGGACTTGAATTTGGAGCCTGGGGGCTGTCCCTGAGCCTTTTTAATCAAGACCAACAGGCTTGAGCCACTCATCCACTTTTAGGGTTTCCGTTTGGTGGTTAGTTGGGAGATAAGGGTCTTACAGGCTCTCCTGCTTGTCCCTTAAGCCTTGATTCTTCCATCTCAGCCTCCTAAATAGCTAGGATGACAGGTGTGAAGCACCAGCATTCAGCTCAAACCAAGGTTTCTTCATGTACTCTGGAACCAGCACTAGAACCTCTCATTGTCTATGACCCCCCCCCCCCAAGCCTGGCACAGACTGTAAGGGTTTGTTGGATAAATAAATGAGCATCTGTCTCTACAATACTACAGAAAAGTCCCATGTGACTCAGGTAAGCATCCTAGGGGAGGGGGAGGTGTCGAAGCCTGATGTAGCTCTCCCACAGTTCTCTGTTGGCCCTCTTCCCACCCTCCTGGTGCCACCGAACTTAACTGTTTTGGCTCTGAGGATGTGAGCCAGGATGTACTCTCTGGCTTCTTGGGGCTCTGGATGCATCTCTTCTCAAAGATCTCTGTCCAGCGGCTGACCAGCTCTTTAGCATTCAATTCCACACTCAGGTATGAATGAGGCTACAGTAAGCTGACGGCCTGGCTCAAGGAGCCTCCTCTCCTCCCCCTGTGGCCAGACATGACGGTCCACCATATCCGGCCCCCAAGTTTGATGTTGCAGAGAAAGGTTTCTCGAGGCATCCCCGGTCTCTGAATCTTCTAGATTCCAGTGCAGGAGCTGGAAATCATCTCTGCTCACAGCTGGGCATGGCGAGGTCACAAGCTCTGCTCCCCACAACGTCCTTGACTGTGGTGGTCACCCTAGAGAGAGCCAGAAGAGAATCAGCAGCTGCCGGAGAATGGCAGTCAAGGCACAATGTTCATAGCAGAACGTAATTTGTCTTGGATATCTGCCTGTGCCACTTTGAATATCATTGTTTGAAAGCTGAAATCCTCTGACTAATTTGACCCATAATTCCAGGCATTAGTGGAAATTGCCAGTTTAAAGAAAAAACCCTGGAATAGCTGGCATTTCGTTGGCCCATTTAAACTTAAAGGGCTCCAAAGTCAGTGGGCCCCTTTTCCTTCCATACAGCCCACAGCAGGTTACAGAAACTGGCATTCAGGGAGCCTTAGCTAACTGTCATGTCCCAATACCCAGCAGGCTCCAGCAGGGGGAACACACTGTCTACCACTGCCCAGCTGGGAAGGGCCCAGGCCGGACACAGATTGGAGTCTGCAGGACTCCAGGGAGGACTGCCCACCGGTCCACTGCCCTGGGAGGGAACCCACTCCAACAGTGGGGGCCCAGAGCCCCTTGCACAGATGCCCACGGACACCATCATTGGCCTGGATAAGGTTCCCCTCTCATCCTCAGTCATGGTGAACCATATGCCCTGTCACTCCGTTCCCCACTTCCCAATCCCTCCTAGCTTCACAGCCCCTGCTCTACTCCCCCTACCTCGTTCCCTAATTATGTTTGCCAGACACATTCACAACCCTTGAATTAGCTCCAACGCTATACACCAGAGGAGGCTTTAAGAGTGCGACTGTGGTCACACTCGCCTCACGAGCCTTCTGGCTGAAGACAGAAGGACAGGTGTCCACTCTGGTCTGCGATTCACACAGGCCTCCTAGGGGAGACCCAGCAGGCCCAGCAGCTACTGTGGGCTTCAGGAAAGGGCGAAGAGAGAGGTGGAAAGAGATGGAAAGGAAAATCTACTGAAAACTACCTCAAAGAAGCAATGAAACTGTGAAGGAGAAAACAAAAATTGTCCCTGGGCTCGTACTTGGCATTGATGACTAAAGAACTATCTATACACAGTCACACAAAATGCTTTTACTCTTTTTAGACACGGTGAATTAAATGTATTTTAATTGTTCTCATCTCCCTGCTCTCCCAACACACGCACACACACACACACACACACACACACACGCACACACACACACACACACACACACACACACACACACACCAATCCAGACTGGTGACAGAAGACTCTTCCATGCAGTACCTGCAATTTAGCAACTGATCATTTACATGAGCACAGTCAGGATGTACAAGGAGAAAGATGATCTGTCTCTGTCTCGGTCTCTATTTCTCTCTCTCTCTCCCTCTCTCTCTCACTCATACACACACAAACACACACACAGACTCAGAGCACTGCCTCTCCTTCGTTTGTCAGTTCCTCCTGTGGGACAATGTAGAAGATGGAGCACAGGAGATTCCAGGGGCTCCCACCCAAAGGTAACACAGCTCTAATAACAAAGAACCACCGTGCCTCTCCCATTCTCCAGGGGCAGAACCTTCCTCTTGGGAACAACCAGCCTTGACTCCCCATTCACCAAAACCCTAGGCCAGGATGCTGGGTGAAGGAGTCCCCAGACAGGTGGCTTCTCATAGCCGGGACAGATAATAAGCAGGGGGTCATGGTGCCCTGAGAGGGGTGTCCAACCTGTGGTGGAGGTGGTGTTGGGGAAATGGATGGGGTCCTAAATGCTCCATATATGGATGGACTCCCTACTTCCAGACTAGATGATTCTGGGCGACTTGGTGCATTCTTGGGGAGGCCTAGGAGACCAGATGGACTGGCAGCACCAGCAGATGCTCGCAGAGCTGGGAAATGTGATCACCCTGTGAGAACTGATGATAGCTGGGGTGGGGCGGACAGGCCGGGTATGGGAAGGGAGGGGTGTGTTCCTCCCAGATATTCATCTTCTATCTGACCCCGTGCCCTCACCTCTGTAGTGGGCTCTTCTGGCACCCTCTTCAGGTGAATGGCTGACTGAGCACAGAGGACAAGGGCTAATCCAGCAAGGGAGCCTATCTTCAACACCCAACACCTCCATCCCCAGAAAAAAGGAAAAGACCCGAGAAGGCAGGATTGGAGGTGCTGCTCCCACCTCTGCCTGAAGCCACCAGGTCCCCACGAGGGAGACGAAGGGTGTAGATGTGAGGCTGTGTGGCTCCATTACTCCAGGCCAGGGGCTCTCTGGCAGCCCCTCCTCACCCAATCCTGCATCTCCCCATTTCCTACTGTGGCTCGAGGCAGAGTAGTTTTCCAGTGGACCCCTGAGGGTCTCCCAATGTCGAGGTGGCCTACAATTCTTGAGAACAGCCTCTTTGGAGGCCTTTGCGTACAGAGCAGGCCTCTGTATCAGAGAAGGGTTGCGCCTTGGGGTATAGAAGTCATCAGGTCATCAGAATAGCATCTCTCATGGGTGCAGTGTGCATATGAGCAGGAAACTGACATCTCAGACCATGGTTCTGGGTCAGGAGGGGCAGTAGCTGCAAGATGGCACCACAGCTAACACCCACACAGGTATCACAAGAGTGTGAAAATGTCAGGTACTGGACAGGTGTTGAGTTGGGATCATGAAAGACTTGTAGGCTCAGGAATCCACAGCCGGCTGGCTCTGCTGCTTGCACCAGTTTCTATGCCTGGAATCCCAGGGCTCAGAACCCTGTATTTCTCACCAGTGCTTGGGGGCAGATGAAGGTCTGCAATAGTGGGCCAACTACAAAGGAGCATCCATAGTGTCCTCTTGGTCCTGTGACCCTGTGCCTGCATGGAGGAGCAGGTTCCATGGAACTTACTGCCATGGCCCAGACCCCTCAGCCCAAGAAAGACTTAGAGAAAAACCACTTGATCTGCCTGGAGAGTTTACTGTGATTATGCCTCAGGATTGTCTCCAGTTTTGCTCAGGTCATCATTACCACCTTCCTCAGTGTGTGTGTGCATGTGTGTGTGTGTATGTGTGTGTGTGTGTCTGTGTATTTGAGTGTGCTCGCACGGGTGCTTGAGTGTGCGTGAATCTTGGTACTATGGTTTGAACTCAGGGCCTGGTCTCTGTCCCTGAGTTTTTTCATTCAGGGCTAGCACCCTACTACTTGAGCTTTTCTTCAACCTTTCAGGTGGTTATTTGCAGAACAGGGTCTCACAGACTGTTCTAGCTGGGCTGCCTCTGAATGACAATCCTCAGATCTCAGCCTCCTGAGGAGCTAGGAATAAGAGAAAATGAGCTATTAGCATCTATCTGCCCACACTTTCCTTCTTGGTTAAAACAGATGACCTCTCTCCCAGCCAAGCACCCATCTAGAGCTACCCCTCCTACCCCAGGCTTCAGAAGAAACATACCCTCCCCTGAGGACAAAGAAATGGGATCAGGTTTGAGCTTTATGTATTCCACATAGTCAGGGGCTGCTGGGAGCTGATGTGGAGGCCAGAAATCTAGACCAGAGCAAGTAGACAGCTGTTAGAACAAAAGAGCATGTGAAAAGACATCCTTACAACTCGGTGTCAGTGCCTCATGCCTATAATCCTAGCTACTCAAGGCTGACACCTGAGGATCAATCAAGATTCAAAGCTAGCCTGGGCAGACTCTTATTTCCAATGAGGCACCAAAACTCTGGGAAGCAGAGCTACCCTTGTCCAAGTGGTACAACACCAACCTTGTGAAAAAAAGCTAAAGGATACAACCTAGGTTCTGAGTTCAAGCCCTGGTAAACACACACACACACATACACACACATGCCTGCACCCACTAACATCCTCAGCAGGTGTCAATGGCTCATACCAGCAATGACAGCTACTCAAGATCCTGAGCTCTTAGGACAGCAGCTAGAAGCCAGCCCAGGCAGGAAAGTGTGTGAGACTCTTCTCTCCACTAAACTACTAAAAAAGGTGAAAGTTGAGCTCTAATTCAAGTGGTAGAGTGTTAGCTCAGGGACAGTGCCTAGGCCGAGAGTTGCAGTTCTGAGATTTATGTTGTTGTTGTTGTTGTTTGTTTTTGTCTTTAATAGAAACCATTTGCTATCATCACCCACACAGGCCATAAATCCAGATTTTGGTCATCCTAGATCTCACATCCACTCCTGCCACTTCCAAAGCACTGCCACAAGTGGCCGGTGTGTAGCCAGCACTGGGTTAAGAAGTAAACTTGCCTTAAAAAATGGCAAAACCTCCCATGCTCCTGGATTGGAAAGATTAACATCGTGAAAATGGCAATACTTCCCAAGGCTATCTACAAATTCAACGCTATACCTATCAAAATTCCAGCCTCATTCTTCAAGGAAATAGAAGAGGCAATCCAAAAATTCATATAGAACAACAAAAGACCCCGAATAGCAAAAACGCTCCTCAACGGAAAGAACACTGCTGGAGGAATATCAATACCAAATTTCAAACTCTACTATAAAGCCATAGTAATCAAAACAGCTTGGTATTGGCATAAGAACAGACCTCAGGACCAATGGAATAGAACTGAAAACCCAGAAATGAACCCACAGACCTATCGCCATCTAATCTTCAATAAGGGAGCTAAAACAATAGAATGGAAGAAAGACAGCCTCTTCAGTAAATGGTGTTGGCAAAATTGGTTAACTACATGTAGAAAACTAAAGCTAGATCTTTATATATCACCCTGCACCAGAATCAACTCCAAATGGATCAAAGACCTCAAAGTCAAAGCAGACACTCTGAAAACATTACAGGATGGAATAGGAGAAACCCTAGGTTTCCTTGGCTCAGGCCGAAATGTTCTGAATAGAGACCCGGAAACACAACAAATCAAAGAAAGGTTGGACAAATGGGATTGCATAAAGTTGCAGAGCTTCTGCATGGCAAAGGACATAGCTAGCAAGATCAATAGAAAGCCCACAGATTGGGAGAAGATCTTTACTAGCCATACAACGGACAAGGGTCTCATATCTAAAATATACTTGGAACTCAAAAAATTAAATCCCCCAACAACAAATCCTCAAAGAAACAACTGCCCAATAAATAAGTGGGCTAAAGACTTAAAGAGAAACTTCTCTGAAGAAGAAAGGATGGCCAATAGAAACATGAAGAAATGCTCAACATCCCTAGCCATAAAAGAAATGCAAATCAAAGCAACATTGAGATACCACCTCACTCCAGTTAGAATGGCAAAAATCAAGAACTCTAACAACAACAGATGCTGGAGGGGATGTGGACAGAAAGGAACCTTACTTCATTGTTGGTGGGAATGTAAACTTGTTCAACCACTTTGGAAAGAAGTATGGAGGTTCCTCAAAAGACTTCACATAGAACTCCCCTATGACCCAGCAATCCCACTTTTGGGCATTTACCCAAATGTTTACAAACAAGACCACACTAAAGCTACCAGCACAACAATGTTTATTGCAGCATTATTTACCATAGCTAAGATATGGAACCAATCCAGATGCCCCTCAGTAGATGAATGGATCAAGAAAATGTGGTATATATACACAATGGAATTCTATGCCTCCATCAGAAAGAATGACATTGCCCCATTTGTTAGGCAATGGAAAAACTTGGAAAAAATTATATTAAGTGAAGTAAGCCAGGCCCAAAGAAACATAGGTCCCATGGTTTCCCTTATTTGCAATATCTAGTATATGTATGAGTCAAGCGGAAAAGGTCAGATAATGTGATGTCAGGAAAATGAACCCTTAGATATGTATTTTAATGTTTTTTTCTTTCATGCATGTGTTTCTAACGCATTTATAAGATTATCTCTTTGTTGCTTTGTATGTCCCTCCCCCACAGTATAACCTCTGCTTTCACTATATTTGATGTCAGTATAACTTGTGGAGGAGATGGGGAAAAACCAGTTGTTTAAGAATACAGGTGGACCTGTTGCAACAATGAGAAGTACAAGTTGACATGTCCAAAATGAGCTTTACAACGTTGGTGCGGGGGGGGGGTGGGGTGGAAGGGGGGGGAAGGAGAAGGATTGGGATTGGGGGGGAGGGGGGAGGCTGGGAAGGGATGTGAAGGGTAAACCAAAAGAGGAGGCTGCAATGCTTGGTAAGAAATGTACGCATTATCCTGCCCATGTAATTGTAACCCCTCTGTACAGTATGTCCACAAATAAAATAAAATTAAAAAAAAAAAAAGAATAGCCCTCTTCCAATTGATCCACAGAACCACCTCTGGCTTTTTGTAGTGATGTGGTCCTGAGAAATCAAGCCCAGGGTTTCATAGATGCTAAGCACTCTACTCCTAAGGCTTATTCCCAGCCCTTTACTTCAGGTTTGTTAGTTTGTTTCTTTTCTGTTGTCGGTTGTAGGAGCTCAAGTCTGGGCCTGAGTGCTGTCCCTGAGCTAATCAGCTCAAGTCTTGTGCCCTCCCACTTGTGCCACAGAGTTACTTCAGGTTTTCTGGTGGTCCATTGGAGCTAAGTGTCACGACCTTCCTGCCCAGGAGAGCTTTGAACCATGATCCTCAGATCTCATCCTCCTGAGTAGCTAGAATGACAGGCATGAGTCACAAGCACCCAGCTTCAACTTCAGGTTTCTTAGTGGTGAATTGGAGATAAGTCTCATGGGACCTTTTGTGTCTGGGATAGTTTGGCACCCAGATCCTCAGATCTCAGCTTCCCAAGAAGGCAGGATGACAGACCTGAGCTATAGACCCCTAGGCCGAGGCACTCTGTTGCAAGGGGGTCCTTGGCTCCACGTGGTGGAGTGCTAGTTGCGAGCCCAAGAGGTAAGGGTCAGTGTCTAGGCCACCAGTTCTAGGTTCATGACTGAGAATAAACAAAACAAAACAACTGTCTGCAAGAGACAACTCACTATTCTTCAGTAATACATAATTTTGTCCCTGCCATGTGGACATATCTGAGCCTCAATATTCTTGTCTGCATAATCATCTCAGTTGTGGAGCTCTTACAAGGACCAGATGAAAGAATGTACCCTGTGAAGGACACAGCACATGGCTCTCTTTGAAGGACTCAGCACACAGCATCCTTTGAAAGACTCAACACACAGCACCCAATGCAGGACTTAGCACACTGCACCCTGTGAAGGACTCAGCACATAGCACCCTGTGCAAGACTCAGCACAGAGCACCCTATGAAGGACTCAGCACATAGCTCTCTTCCACAAGCTGTCATTAGAATTCGAGTGCTTTCATCTATATTACCATCTTTCAGAAACATGTCACAAACCACATAGTTCACATCTAATGATTTAGAGGGCTGGGTATTTGCAGGGGGCGGTTGGGGGTTGGGGATTCAGCCACGGGAATTGCACTCAAAAGTTGGGGGGTACTGTCCTAACATCTTTAACTCAAGGCTAGAGCTCTATCATTTTGAGCCACAGCTCAGATTTTCGCAGACTTCCTGCCAGGGCTGGGTTTTAAACCCACCAGTATCAGATCTCAGCACCAGAGTATCTTGGATGACAGGGCTGAGCAAGTCAGCAGCATCTGGTTCCATGTACCTGGGTTGCCACGGTTTCCCTCTGGCTAAGTCAGGTTAGATGGCAGCTGTCAGTACCAGATTCCCGGCTCACTCTGTGATGAGGTATTTGCAGTCCTATCCTTATATTGTGAGCATTGGAACACTCTATCTTTTGGTTTGGTGCCACTCCTGGGTCTTGAGTAAGGGTCTAGACACAGTCCATAAGCTTTTATGCTCTAAGCTAGTGCTCAACTGCTTGAGTGACAGCACGACCTCCCGATTTTCTGTGCACATGGCAGGGAGGAAAGAAACCCAGGCCTTTGTACATCTGAGGCGAGCACTCTACCACTGAGCCCCAGGAATGACAAGTGTATAAATAGATAAATGGATAGATAGATAGATAGATAGATAGATAGATAGATAGATAGATAGATAGATAGATGTAGAAGTTTAAAGCAAGAGAGAGATGTCTGTACATTATGAAATTGTATATACTATATTACTACCAATTATGGGCAACTAAATTACTCTTTCCTTTTTTAAGTATCATGATTGAATACATAATAAAGTATTAATTGAAAATTAGTCCACGTTGTATAATTGTTATGTATAATTTTATAATATAATCATACACTAACGTCTAATTTAACTGTTACTTTTATAATACTCCATTTGTACGGATGTATATCAGAATGTGTTTCTTAGAATCTCCTGTCATTCTCTAGTTGCAGTCCCGGGATTCGATCTCCAGGCCAAAGTTGTCAATTTCAGCTATGGCTTCCCTGATAGCCTGTCTGAACATCAGCAATGCAAGGTCATGTATAATTTCTGTGCCTTGTCATTTAGACCCAGGATGGTCACAATGAAAAGTGGGAAAAAAAGTAAAACCACCTTCTTGAACTTCTCGGTTTATTTTGTTTTTGTTTTGTGTGTGTGTGTGTCTGGTTGTGGGGCCTGAACTCTGGGCCTAGGTGCTGTCCCTCAGCTCTTCAACTCAAGGCTAGCACTCTACCACTTGAGCCACAGTGCTACTTCTGGCTTTTTGCTTTTTGCTTATATGGTACTGAGGAATCGAACCCAGGGACTCAGGCTTGCAAGACAAGCGCTCTACCACTGAGACACCTTCCCAGCCACAAACTTCTCGGTTTTATCCTTCTCCTTTTTATTTTTTTTTTGCCAGCCCGGAGATTTGAAATCAGGATCTAGGATCCTAGGGACAGCTGTCGCATAGTTGCCAAGACCTAAGTTCCAGCCTGTGCTTGGATGAAATAATAATAATAATGCCCTGACTTGGAATTTGTACCATTTTTCTGGCAGGCCTGGGATTTGAACTCAGGGTATGTGGCACTGTGGGTGAAGGAGAAAGCTCACCATCCTTGAAGATAAGAAATTCAGACCAGTTCCCAGGGCCTGAATTGAAGCCCCAGCACTAGAAAAAATAATATTCATATGTGAGATCTATTTAAATACATAGTTTTAGTGTATGATGTTTATTACCCTTATTACTCTTATAAGATTCTTTTATTACATCATATCATATAGGATATATTTGCATATGGATTATACATTGTCTAGAGACCTAGACTTGTACAGAGAAGGAAAAAAAAATGTGGCAAATTTGGCTTCTTATTCCACGAATAAATTTTTGGCCATGCTGGGATTTCAAATCATGGCCTACAATGTGCCCATTCCATAAATGGTTCACAGTCTTAGCACACAAGCTTCCAGAAACCTGAGCTGCTAGGAAGTCCTGAGGACCTGTAATCAAGCCACAGTAATGCCCAATGAATAGATAGATAGATGTGTAGATTGTTACATATACATAGAGAAAGGGAATGTGAGGATATAATTAAATTATATATATTATTATCAATTACTACTTATTAAATTATGCCTCCATTTAATGAAGTATCATGGTTGAATACTTATTAAAGCATTAATTAAAAACTAGTCAAAATCCTACCATTAGGGTATACATACCATGGTGCTAGAACGGAAGATAAAAATCCAATAATTTTTGTGTGACATTCTAAACTAGTGTCATGAATTCACTGAATATTCTAACATATTATAACATTCCATTATCACTCAGATAAATAGGAGTGAGTTTGCCAGGATCTCCCTCCATTTGTGGGTGGCACTCCTGGCATTCCAACTCCAGGCCTGGGTAATTTACTTCAAATGCAAACCATTGGAATGACACCGTGAAGATTTCAGATTGGTATGATGAAAAAAAGAGCAACAAGAAGAAAAGAAAGCCAGGTGTCAATGGCTTCTGCCTGGAATCCTAGCTCCTCAGGAGGCTGAGATGTAGAGAATGCCAATTTGAATTCAGCCGGGGCAGAAGAGTCTGTGACACTCTAATTTCTAAGAGATCACAGGGGAAAACAAACAAACAAACAAAAAACCCTGAGTGGTTGAGCTGTGGCTCAAGTTGCAGAGTGCTACCCTTGAGCAAAAGGAGCTCAGGGACAGGGTCTAGGCTCATAGTTCAACCCCGGACCTGCCAAAAAAAAAAAAAAAGGGAGGCAGTAACTCCATGTCTCTGTGTATGGATGGACAACATATGGATGATGGGCATTCAGCAGGTTGCCCATGCCCAACCCCCCAACCTGGGCAAGCTGGGACAAGCCCTCAGAGAGTACTAAGTCTGAGCCGGCAGCTTGAACAAACAACCTTCTCTGCAATATAACTACTGAAGCCCCGAAGGCTTTGCCAGCCTGGTGTGTGCAAAGGTTGCCTTATGTTCTGGCTGAAGTGTCCCATTGGAACACCTAGCAGCCAGCCACTGCCTCCAGGGAGACCACAGTTCCTAGGTTGTAGGAGTTGTCAAAGGTTCTGGCTCCATATTCTCTATCCCTCTGTCGGATGTCCTGGTGGCCATCACTTATTCATCATTTCTCATTATGGAGTCTCAGGGTGGTCTGAAATCCTGGCAAAGACATGCAATTTCTACACTGAAAGGGTGAGCCAATAAACACCACCTTCATAGCTCCTGTCACAAGTGAGCCTGGGCTGTCAAAGTGTCTTACTGGTAGAGTGCTTACCTAGCCTGCACCAAGGCCTGGGTTTGGGTCCTTTTTCTGTTTCAGTTCCACAGAATCAAAAAAACCCAGAAGGCACACTGGGACTTAAGTGATAGAGTGCTAGCCTGTAGCAAAACCCGCTGAGGAACATGCGCAGACCCTGAGTTCAAGCCCCAAGACCGGCAAAAAAGAAAAAAAGAACTGAGCATGGTGAGACATATGGGACTCAGGAAGGCCAAGGTTAGAGGTAAGAATGTAGAGGTCAGGTGCTGGTGGCCTACCCTTGTAATCTTAGCTACTCAGGAGGCTGAGATCTGAGGATCACAATTACAAGCAGGAAAGTCTGTATGAGACACTTCTCTCCAATTAAACGCAGAAATCCAGAAGTTGAGCTGTGGTTCAAGTAGTAGAATGCTAGCCTTGAGCACGAAAGCTTAAGGATAGTGTCCAGGCCATAAATTCAAACCTCAGAACTGGGCTCGTGCACACACCCATACACGCACTCATGCACAAACACAAACAGACACACACACACACACACACACACCAAGATAAGAGCATTTGCCATTAAGCCTGCACAAGTTCCATCTCTAGAAATTTACTTCAAATAAAACACAGAAATAGGAAGGGAAGATTTGCTCCAGGAGGTCATAATAAACAGTGCCAAAATTCCACAGGAGTTCTAAGATGTGGAACAGAACAGAGAGCCTCAGAGGCAGAAGGGACAGCATAGGCAAAGGTCCTGAAGTGTGCTGTAGAGCAGGTGGTGTGGGTGGAATGAAGGTTCTGTGGCTTCAGACAAGTCTGGCAGGACATTCAAGGCTGGGTCAAGGTTAGTACTTGAGTCACAGGTAGGGAGGAGGGTGGGGGTCCCACAATGGGGCCCAGGGGAAGATTAGCTTGGCTTTTCACCAAGTACCCCAGCCATTTCTGGTGGCTGGAAGCTTATTTTTCACAGCTCATGATCATCAGGCCTCCTTCGCATGGAGGAGTCAGGGCAAAGGCAGGCTTATTAAAAGCTTCTAGCCCACTGCCACCAGTGGCTCAACACCTCTAAATCCTAGCTACTCAGGAGACTGAGAGCAGAGGTCATGAGACAAAGCCAACACAAGGGAGGAAAGTTGTACTCTTCTTGCTGATGAACGAACAAAAGCCAGAAATAGAGCTGTGGCTCAAGAAGTAGAGTGCCAGCCTTGAGGGCAAAAGTCAAGAGACCAGAAGCCCAAACCCTGAGTTCAAGCTTCAGTACTGGCATACAAAACTAAAGAAAAGCTTTCAGGAGCTCCCCCAGTGCACTGTGGTGAAAGGCTATATCAACCATGTGCCGGTGGCTCATGCCTGTCCTTCCTAGCTCCTAAGGAAGGTGAGATCTGAGGATTGCGGTTCAAAGCCAGCCCGGGCATAAACATCAGGGAGACTCTGATCTCAAAGGAACTTCCAGGAAACCAGAAGTGGTGCTGTGGCTTAAGTGGTAAGCCAAAGAGCTGAGCAACAGCTCCCAGGCACAGAGTTCAACCCCCATGACCAACACCTGGCCTGCATGGACCTCACTGTGTGGCTCTAGGCAGAGTACTTTCCAGTGGGCCCCTGAGGGTCTCCCAATGACTAGGTGGCCTACAAGTCTTCAGAACATCCTCTTTGGAGGCCTTTGTGTACTGAGCAGGCCTCTGTTTCAGAGAAGGGTCACGCCTTGGGTATAGAGGTAATTGGTCAGATCATCAGAATACCATCTCTCATGGGTGCAATGTGCAGCTGAGAAGTATACTGACATCTCAGACCATGGTTCTGGGCCAGGAGGGGCAGGAGCTTCAAAATGGCACCACAGGAAAGGCCCACACAGGTATCACAAAAGTGCAAATATGTCAGGTACACAGTGGGCAGGTGTTGAGTTGGGATCCTGAAAGACTTGTAGGCTCAGGAATCCACGGTCGGCTGGCTCTGCTGCTTGTACCAGTTTCTATGCCTGGACTCCCAGGCCTCAGAGCCCTGCTTTCCTCACCAGTGCTTGGGGGCAGATGAAGGTCTGGAATCATGGGCCAACTACAAAGGAGCATCCCTACTGTCCTTCTCTTGGTCCTGTGACCCTGTGCACAGATGGAGAGGCAGGTTACATGGAACTTACGGCCATGGCCCAGACCCCTCAGCCCAAGAAAGATTTAGAGAAAAATCAGTTGATCTGCCTGGAGAGTTTACTGTGACTATGCCTCAGGATTGCCCCCAGTTCTAGCTCAGCTCATCATTACCACCTTCCTCAGTGCGTGTATGCATGTGTGTGTGTGTGTCTGTGTGTCTGTGAATTTTTGTGTGTGCGCACATGCGCTTGAATGCGTGTGTATCTTGGTACTACAGTTTGAACTCAGGGCCCGGGCTCTGTCCCTGAGTTTTTTCATTCAGGGCTAGCATTCTACCACTTGAGCTTTTCTTCCAGCTTTCAGGTGGTTATTTGCAGAACAGAGTCTCACAGATTCTTCTAGCTGGGCTGCCTCTGAATGGCAATCCTCAGATCTCAGCCTCCCGAGGAGCTAGGAATAAGAGAAAATGAGCTATTAGCATCTATCCGGCCACACTTTCCTTCTTGGTTAAAACAGAGGACCTCTCTCCCAGCCAAGCACCCATCTAGAGCTACCCCTCCTACCCCAGGATTCAGAAGAAACATACCCTCCCCTGAGGACAAATTAATCAGATCAGGTTTGAGCATTATGTACTCCACACAGTCAGGGGCTGCTGGGAGGTGATGTGGAGGCCAGAAATCTAGGCCAGAGCAAGTAGACAGCTTTAGAATAAAAGAGCATGTGAAAAGACATCCTTACACCTCAGTGTCAGTGGCTCATGCCTATAATCCGAACTACTCAACAATGACACCTGAGGATTAATCAAGATTTAAGGTAGCCTGGGCAGACTCTTCTCCCAATGAATCACCAAAATGCTGGGAAACGAAGCTAGCCTAGGTAACGTGGTACAACACCAACCTTGTGAAAAAAAGCTAAAGGATACCACCTGAGTTCAAGCCCCAGTAAACACACACACACACACTCACACACACACACACACACACACACACACACACACACACACACACACACATGAACCCACTAACATCCTTCGCAGGTGCCAATTGCTCATACCAGCAATGCCAGTTACTCAAAAGCTTGACCTCTTAGGACAAAAGCTTGAAGCCAGCCAAGGCAGGAAAGTCTTTGAGACAATTCTCTCCACTAAAGTACTAAAATAGGTGAAAGGTGAGCTCTGATTCAAATTGTAGAGTTTTAGCTCAGGGACAGTGCCTAGGCCACGAGTTGCAGCTCTGAGATTTTTGTTCTTGTTGTGGTTGTTTTTGTTTTTAATAAACACTCTTTGCCATCCCACCCACACAGGCCATAAATACAGATTTTGGTCATCCTATATCTCACTTCCACTCCTGCCACTTCCAAAGCACTGCCACAAGTGGCCGGTGTGTAGCCACCACTGGGTTAAGAAGTAAACTTGCACAAGGGGGACATAGCCAGGTCACGGCTAATGCTCCAAAACATTGAGGTACTGATCATACCAGTCTCTCATCCCTCAGTTCCCTGGCCCTGGTATCTAAAGTCTATGCCTCTGTATTCTAGGCATCTGCAATTGTCAAAAGGACCTGAGAGGCACAGCTGGGTAGGAAGGTAGACTTGCCTCCGATAAGGTATATTGACATTTCCTAGACACCAACAGATACTTCCAAGCCACCTTGGCCTCACCTCTCATGTAGCCTCAGATCCTCCTTGCTTGGGTGGCGTTTAGTCAGTGATCAGGCTCAAGTTGGCCAAAGCCACTGGCAACCACCCTTCCCCTACTCCACTGCCAGCCTGATGGGAGGGATGTGCAGCCAGAGACCCAGCTGAGGAAAAGAACAGGACACTGCATGACTGAGTCCACCCCTCCAAAAGCAGGGGAGAACCTATGCCAGCTGGCCCTGCTGACCAGAATCCCCTGGAGGCAGCCAAAGATATGGACAGCCGGACTGGACCCCAAAGAAAATCTGGAATATGCAGGTCTCTGGCAATTTAGGACTCATTGTAGACCCTGATAAGGGGCTAAAGGAAGGTTTCCGTAGAGGAGGGGCACAATCCCAGGTCAGGAAGAGGCAGACAGGCACCCAGAAAGGAAAGAAAGATGAGAAAACACACACACACACACACACACACACACACAAACACACACACACACACACACACACACACACACACACACACACATGGGTATCTTAAGGCATCAGTAGGCCCTGAGCAATGGAACATCCCAATCCCCGAGTATCTAGCACTACCATTCTCAGACCAACTGTATACAAATCTCAGAGCCTCTAACACATCTGGAATGGTTCATAAACACAGCATGGCATCTCCTACTATACACACCACTATGCAGAAAACTAGGCTAACTTTTTTTTTGGTTGTCGGTCATGGGGTTTGAACTTTGGGCATGGGCACAGTACCACAGCGCTTCAGCTGAAGGTGCATGCTCTACAACTGGAGCCAAAGCATCACTTCTGGTTTTCTGGTGGTTCACTGGAGAAAAAGAATCACAGACTGTCCTTCCCAAGCTGGCTTTGATATGCAAACTTCAGATCTCACCTCCTGAGTAGCTAGGATGACAGTTGTGAGCCACTGGTAGCAGCCGGCTTCAGCCACCCTCTTACATCCAGGGGAAACCCAACTTGTCAGGCTATGAACCACACGTAACCCTTCACTTCAGACATTGACACCAGAATCCAAAACCATTCTTCCATGCATGGAGAGAATATAATTGACACTACCCTCCAAACCCCGGCTCCCATTTGCCTACTCCCTGCCTAAGACAGGCAATGCCCTGTGGACTTCATGGTAAGGAAACACACACGCTGCTGTGACTTCACAATGGGTCAAACATGGAGAGTTCTTAGAAATGTCTGTACACTGAGGCCAGCACCTGGTCTTCCAACCCCAGCATCCGCATTCCTTCACCATCTCTTGCAGGCAAGGGGTGTCTTTATTTCTTGTCTGTTTGTTTGTTTGTTTTGGTTGAAAGACTTGAACTCAAGTCTTGGGTACTGGCCCTGATGATGATTTTTGCTCAATGCCAGTGTTCTACCATTTGAGCCACAGTGCCACTTCCAGTTGGTGATTGAAGATGAGACTCTCATGGGATTTTCCTGCCTGGGCTGGGAAAAGAGATCCTCTGGATCTCAGCCTAACTGAGTAGCCAGGATGACAGGCAAGAGCCACCAGTGCACAGATTATGGTATCTCATTCTTTAGAATTTCCACCCAGTGCTCCTGTAGACACTACCACCTAGACACTCCTATAGACACTACCACCTAGACAACAAAGGGAGTCTCAGAATCTGGGTAGGGACATGGGCATTAAAGAGCCCCTTCCAAATCACTTCCCCTCTGTAAGCTCCCATCTGCCTCCTCTTGATGGCCTGGTCGTCCGGAGCAGATCAGACCAATTAGGATTTCTGGATCCTGCCCCGTATACCCCCGCCACACCAAACTGGTACCTGAGGATTTCTGGGGCCAGCTTCTACATGTCCCGGTAGAAGATGTTGGGAGGGTTGCTGATAACTGGGTCCAGGGGTGCCCAGGACAGAAGGAGTGTCCATCTCCCTTCTGTCAAAGGAGAGACAAAGCATGGATGGATCTACTAAGAGCTACAGGGCAGAGCCATCCACCTGTCACCAAGGTCACTTGGAGTGCTGTTTTATGTTGAAAGTCCTGGGACTTGACCTCAGGGCCAGGGCGCTGTCCCGGAGCTTCTTTTGTTCAAGACCAGCGCTTTTCTATCTGATCTCCGGAGCAACTTCCAGCTTTTTCTGTGTATGTATGCAGGACCAGAGGTATCGAACCAAGGGTTTCATGTGTGCTAGGTGAGCCCACTACTGCTAAGACACAATTCCAACCCTGCATAGCTGTTCTCCTTTTACCTCTCAGGTCTCTTGCGGGACAGTCCTGCACATCTGTACCGAGTTTCTCCCCAGCAGCCCTGCCTGGAAATGAACTCAAATCTGCTATGTTGTCCTTTATTTACAGCATCTTTGCTCTCTATGTTTCCTGTCACATCCTCCTTGGTAAGTAAGATCATCTTTCAAGTGCTGGCACTAAGAAGCGTGCTCCAGTCACCCAGGCAGAGTGGGATATTCTCCTCTGTGCAGGCTGCCAGCCTTGTCATGCTCTGCCTTCCGGCCAGTGTGGCTTGAGGTGCATGAAGGGAAAGGCCTGGCTTCCACCACACAATTTCTGAAGGCTCTGATATACCACCCAGGGACCGGTGCTACATCACACTCCCTGAGATGGCACTCAAGGACCAGGCAGTCTCAGCATAACAAGATCAGGCCATTTCTTTTTATGGTCTTGGACTGAGGATCTGGGAGCTGTCACTCTGAGTATTCGTGCTCAAGGATGGTGCTCTACCACTTGATCCACAGCTCCACTTCTGGCTTTTTGTTGGTTCCATGGAGAGAAGAGTCTCACCAGCTTTCCATCTTATGGCTGGCTTTGATCTTTGATCCTCAGATCTCTTCCTCCGGAATAGCCAGGATGTCAGGCATGAGCCTGAGCCAGAGGTGATGGGCACCAGAGCCTTTCTTTTCAGTTTCTCTTTATCTCATGTCAACTAGCAATCCCTAGATAAAATAGTCAGTTACAGGGGATCAAGTTCCTCTCCTAGGTTTGTTAATCCAAGGAGATAAAGTGTCTTTTGGAAAGGCTAGTTTGAGTTGGCCTAGATGAGTGTGTGTGTGTGTGAGAGAGAGAGAGAGAGAGAGAGAGAGTGTGTGTGTGTGCATGATAGAGAGAGAGAAAGTATGAGTTTCAGTGATACCTACCCCCGTCTCTGTAACGCCTCATCTTCCCAATGGTGAGTACATCCAGAATCTCCACCCCATGGAAGGTGGGTAGCGGAGGGTATGTATGGTGACATCGAGTGGGATGATCTGAATTCTGTCCTGCAACTGAAGCCTGGAGAGGTAAAGGAGAGAAGGAGAGGTTTAGAGGAACAATAAGGGAAGCCCCTTACCTTTGGCTACAAGTACCAGAAAGATCACCAAATCCATCCTTTTTGGTAGTAAGATAACAGGTGCCACTATTCATTTCTTTCATTATTTTTTTTTTTAGTCCTAGGGCTTGGTTTGAGGGCCTCGGTGTCGTCCCTGAGCTCCTTTTACTCAAGACTGAGGCTTTACCACTTGAGCCACAGCACCACATCTGGCTTTTTCTCTAGAGGGGAGGGGAGTAGGTTTATGGGAGGTAAGAATCTCACAGACACTCCTGGTGGGCGGGCTCTGAGTCACAATCATCGGACCTCAGCCTCCAGAATAGCCAGGATGGTGGGTGAGAGCTACTGGCACCTGACCAGTACCATCTATTCACAATCCCCTATGGCCAGTGCTGGGAAACCCGTATTGTACCCCCCTTGTCGTGAGTGGGAAGCAGACATGGATGGGTTTGATACTTCCAACAGACTACCTACCTTTGAGCATTGCTCTGTATCAGTCTGATGACAGCTTCTTCTTTATCCACAGCAATGACTTGACTCTGTCACAAGATCAAATGTCCCCCAAGAGGTGTCAGGTCTGGGGTCTTTCCTATGCACACCGCCCCTCCTCCCTGAAACCACACACCACAGCAAAGCGAAGTAGACATGGAGTCAATTCATTTTTTTATAACCAGGGTCTGGCCAGATAAGTGGCGGTGAGGATCAGAGGCCTGGGATCTAGCTGGGTGGTTGGGAAATGAGACACCTCCTTGTCCACTTTCCTTTAACTGTCTTAGCAGAGAGTAGTGGGGAAGGACTCACGGGACAGACGGACAATGAATAACCATCAGGGTCTAGCCCAGGCACAGAGGGGCTTGCCTCAGGGAGCTAGTTCAACAGGCTGAGTAAGAGAGCTTCTGACCCAGAGCCCACATCCAGAATGAGAGGGCAACCTTGAGTCCTATCCACATGGGGATGCTGGACCACTTCCTCCATCACCCATTTAACCAGCTCCTGGGAGTGAAAGAGAGAGAGACAGAGAGACAGAGAGAGAGAGAGAAAGTCAGAATTACACTTTAGCTGGGTGCAGGTGGCACTGAACTATAATGTCTACTACACAGGAGGATGAGATATTAAGATATTGATTCATAGTCAGCCCAGGCATTAACATTTGTGAGATTCTAATCTCCAAAGAATCAACAGAAATCCGGAAGTAGCACTGTGGCTCAAGTTGTAGGTGCTAGCCTTGAGTTCAGGAACCATTTGACAATCGACAGGCCCAAAGTTCAAGCCCCACGACTGACAAGAAGTGGGCTTCTGACCACAAGTAGTGGACTGAATAGGACCCATCCTCCTAGGGAGCATAGCAGGGAAGTTAGGCCGAGCTTCCTGTCAGCGTGTGGTCATAAGTACGTCACCCAGCTTCTCCATGCTCTGTTTTCCCCAGCTGCAAAATTGAACACAGTGAAGGATTCCCTTCCTTATTGGGATAGGGTAAGGATCAAAGAGAGACATGTTTTGTTTCATAATCCCATACCTGTAATACGATAAAAAAACAGGACACATGTGAACCATTTCTGGGTGTCTTCCTGTCATATGCTCACAGAATTTCCAACAACCATATCTGACAGCTGCTCCCCTTTTGCCTAGCCCTGTCGCGGAGATCCCCCTGTATTGATCCCTTGTTTCCTTACAACTGTCCCGGGAGGAGACTGAGGTCTGATGGTCAAGGCCCAACCCAGAGCTTCATCTGTGGTCAAGAATCGGCTGCCATGGACTGAGTTTGGGACAACCCATCTAAACCGCTGACTGAGGGTGGTGCTCCATGACTAGAATCCCAACTACAGATGACCAGGCATGGTGGTGCACAACTATCACAGGAGGACCGCCATCCAGCTCAGCTTGAGCACATATTGTGTCTCTATCTCGTTAATGCCCAAGACAGAAAGGCATGGCTCACATGGTACAAGACCTGACTCTTTAGCCTATGGCCTTGAGTTCAAACCCTAATATACCAAAAAGAGTCAAAGGCCTGGTGCCAGAGGATCATGCCTATAATCCTAGCTACTCAAGAGGCCGAGATCTGAAGATCACAGTTCAAGATTTAAAATAGGGTTGGCCTCCCCCATCAGACATCATAATGAAAAGACCCAGAGTCTCACCCAAGCCAATATGCTCCATACTAACAGGGCTAGCATCCTTCCTAAGTGCTGGCCACACTCTCTGTCCCCCATGGGAACCACAGCCTGTGGGCCCCACCTCTAGGTCCTCCAACGATCCCCCTGCCAACAACGAGGCCCAAGGTAGTAGACAGTTGCAGGGCATACCGTTCCCTTGGTGTTATAATTTGATGGTGCTCAGTCCCCATCAAGCATCTCACCCTTCCAGGCCCCCAGACCTCAGCCACAATGCCCATGTACCGCCCTCCAAAGATAGAAGGCAGAAAATACCAAAGGGTCCAGTGGTCCTTGTTACAACCCATTTCGACACACAAACACACTCAGACACACAAAGCCGGCAAAAGTGGCTCATGTCTGTCATCCTACCTACTCAGGAGGTTGAGGTATGAGGATCATGTTTCAAAGCCAGTCCAGGCTCTTATCTACAGGGAACCACCAAATATCCAGAGGTGGAGCTGTGGCTCAAGTGTAAGAGTACTAGATTTGAAAACAGAAGATCAAGTACAGCACCTAGGCCCTGAGTTCATAACCCAGGTCTTCTACCTCCAAACACATACAGACATAGAGACAGACAGACAGAGAGAGAGACAAACACACACACACACACACACACACACACACACACACACACACACACACACACACTCACATATACAGCCAAAGGCTTCAGCAGGCCCTGAGAACAGAACCATGAACTCCATCCATTAGGATCACATCCCACCCCGGAGAAGGTAGCACTACAGACCTCAGACCCAATGTGGACTAACATTGAACTTCTCACATATCTGGAATGTCTCTGAGCCCAGCATGGCATTTCCTACTGTACACTCTGCTATGTGGAAAAGTTAGCCACATCTTTTGTTGTTGTTGGTCATGGGGTTTGAACTCTGGGCCAGGGCGCGAACCTCAGCTCTTCACCTGAAGGTGACCACTCTCGCACTTGAGCCAAAACACCATTTCCTGTACTCTGGTGGTCCATTGCACATCAAGTCTCACAGACCTTTCTGTCCAAGCTGGCGTGGAACCATGGTCTTCACATCTCAGCCTTCTGAGTAGCTAGGTTGACAATCGTGAGCCACCGGTGGCTTCCGGCTTCAGAAACCTTCATATAACCAGAGGAAATACATCTTATCAGGCCACAACCTTCTTGTAACCCTTCATTTGAGACGTTGTCAACCAGTATCCAAATCCATCCTTCCATGGAGAGAATACAGACACAACAATCCCAACCCTGCACCCAGTGGCTCACTCCCTGCCTGCCATAGGCCACATCCTCTTGAAGCTGTGGATTCAAACTGGGGCAAACTTGAAGAATTCTTAGAAATGTCTCTACAGTTGTGCCAGCACCTGGTCACCCAAACACTGAATCCTCACGCCCGGCCACCCTACCCACACCTCCACCATCCTTTGCAGGCAAAGATGTTTTACTTTTTTTAGTTGTGGAACTTGAATTCTGGGCCTGGGTGCTGTCCCTGAGCTCTTAAGCTCAAGGCCAGCACTCTAATACTTGAGCCACAGCAATACTTCTGCTTTTCTGGAAGTTCATTGGAGATAAGTCTCAGCATCTTTTCTGCCCTGGCTGGCTTTGAACCCTGATCCTCAGATCTCAGCTCCTGAGTACCTAGGATGACAGCAATGAGCTACTGGCACCTGGCCAAAGATACTTTTCAAAGCCTTTCTTCCTATCCCTTCAAGGAGACTGAGATCTGAGGACTGCAGTTGGATGCCACCATTGACAGCAAAATCCATGAGAACTCCATCTCAAATTAAACACACAAAAAAGTTGGAAGTGGAGCTGTGGCTCAAATGGTAGAGTGCTAGCTTTGAGCATCAAAGACAAGGGATAGGACACAGTACCTAGTTTCAAGCTTTTTCTAGCAAAGATCCACCCAAGAAAGGGAAGCAGGTGGACATACGGGAGCTCAAAGCTCACACATAATACTCAAGCCTCCCAGAACAGACCCCATCCTGCTCTGCTTGTGTCGATTCTAGGTCCCACATCATGGCAGTCTCAGATAGGACTGACCATGCACCAAGTGAGGACATTCAAGTACAATCTCATACTGAAGATCCCTTGACCTTATCAAAGACTCAGGATCTCTCACTGTCCTGCCTCCACACTGGGCAGTGAGGTGAAGTCTAGTTATCCAACCACAGGATGTGGGAACAAAAGGATTTCTTGGCCAAGAGATCCAGACTGGAGGGCTCTAGGTCCCTCTCTCTCGGGGAGGAGAAAAGAGCCAATTCATCCCAGCAATGTTCCTGGGTTGTGAGTATCCTCAAAGAAACAACCCTGCCCAGAGCGCAGTACCACTGGTTTTCCCACCATCCTCTACCCAACCTAGCCCCACCTTCAGTTGGCCCTCTCTGAATCCCAGATCTGCCATCTAGACTTAAGGCTGAACCAACAAAGAGACCTACCTCACCCTATGCGAATGGCAGTCATGGGGTCCTAGCACCCTCTAGAGGAAGTCTCAGGAAAAACAGGTGTCCTGACTCCTGTCCTCATTCCCTGGCTGTACTGTGCCAGTGGCCAGCTTACCTCTGTCTCTGGTGAAGGAATGAACACTAAGGGTATCATCTTCACATTGAGCCCTCAAAAGTTCCAGTTCTCAAGGATGTACTGCTCAAGCATCAAGGCCCATAAGCCTTGATTCTTCCATCTCAGCCTTCTAAGTAGCTAGGATGATAGGTGTAAAGCACCAGCATCCAGCTCAAACCAAGGTTTCTTCACATACTGTGGAACCAGCACTAGAACCTTTCATTGTCTATGACCCCCCAAGCCTTGTGCACACTGTAATGGTTTGTTGGATAAATAAACGAGCATCTGTTTCTGACAATACTAAAGAAAAGTCCCATCTGACTCAGGTAAGCATCCTTGGGGTGTGGTGGGGGTGGGGGAGTTTTCCAAGCCTGATGTAGCTCTCCCACAGTTCTCCGTCATCCCTCTTCCCGCCCTACTGGTGCCACCACACTTAACTGTTTTGACTCAGAGCACGCAAACCACGATGGACTTGCTGATTCTGGGGGCTCTGGATGCATCTTTTCTCAAAGATCTCTGGCCAGGTGTTAAAGAGCCTGCAGTCAGCTGAGGGGGTGGCTCACCGAGCCTCCTCTGCTCCCCTAGGGGCCAGACAGGATGATCCACCACATCCGGCCCCTAAGTTTGATGTTGCAGAGAAAGGATTCTCGAGGCATCCCGGGTCTACAATCTTCCAGATTCCAGTTCAGGAGTTGGAAATCATCTCTGCTCACAGCTGGCAGGCTGGGAATGGCGAGGTCACAAGCTCTGCTTCCCACGATGTCCACAACTGTGGTTGTCACCTTAAAGAGAGCCAGAAGAGAATCTGCAGCTGCCGGAGAAAGGCAGTCAACCCACAATATTTATAGCAGGAGATGATTTGGCTTGGAAACTCGACCTGTGCCACTTTGAAGGTCATTGTTTGGTAGCTGAAACCCTCTGTCTAATTTGAACCATAATTCCAGGCATTAGTGGAAATTGCCAGGTGAAAGAAAAAATCCTGGAATAGCTGGCATTTCAGTTGTCCCATTTGAACTCAAAGGATTCCAAAGTCAGTGGTGCCCTTTTCTTTCCAGACAGCATACAGCAGGTTACAGAACCTGGCATTCAGCGAACCTTACCTAACTGTGACGTTCCAATACTAAGCAGGCTCCTGCAAAGGGAACGCACTTGCCTACCACTGCCCAGCTGGAAAGGTCCAAGGAGGGACACAGATTGGAGTCTGCAGGACTCCAGGGAGGACTGCCAACTGGTACACTGCCCTGGGAGGGAACCCACTCCACCAGTGGCAGCCCAGAGCCGCCTGCCCAGATGCCCATGGACACTGTCATTGCCCTGGATAAGGTTCCCCCCTCATCCTCAGTCATGGTGAACCATATGCCCTGTCACTCTGTTTACCACTTGCCAGTCCCTCCTAGCTTCACAGCCCCTGCTCTACTCCCCCCTTCCTATTCCATAATTATGTTTGGCAGTCACATTCCCAACCCTCGAATTAGCTCCAACTCTATACACCAGAGCAGAGTGTCTGACTAGAACATTGCCACTCAGGAGCTTCTGGCTGAAGACAGAAGGACAGGTGTCCACTCTGATCTGCGATTCACACAGGCCTCCTAGGGGAGACCCAAGCAGACCCAGCAGCTACTGTGGGTTACAGGAAAGGGGGAAGAGAGAGGTGGAAAGAGGTGGAAAGGAACATCTATTGAAACCTTCCTCAAAGGAGCAATGAAACTGTGAAAACAAAAATTGTCCCTGGGCTCGTATTTGGCATTGATGACTAAAGAACTATACACAGACACACAAAATGCTTCTGCTGTTTGTAGACACAGTGACTTTAATATGTTTTAATTGTTCTTATCTCCCTGCAGTCCCAACACACACACACACACACACACACACACACACACACACACGGATCAAGACTGGTGACAGAAGCCTCTTCCATGCAGTACCTGCAATTTACCAACTGATCACTCACATGAGCACAGTCAGGATGTACAAGGAGAAAGATGATCTCTCTCTGTCTCTGTCTCTGTTTCTCTCTCTCTCCCTCTCCCTCTCTCACTCATACACACAGAAACACACAGACTCACACAGACTCTGAGCAGTGCCTCTCCTGTGTTTGTCAGTTCTTCATGTGGGACAAGTAGAAGTTGGAGACCGGGGGTTCCCAGGGGCTTCACCCAAGGGGAACACCGCTCTAATAACAAAGAACCATCTTGCCTCTCCCATTCTCCAGGGCCAGAACCTTCCTCTTGGGAACAACCAGCCTTGACTCCCCACTCACCAAAACCCTACGTCGGGATGATGGATGAAGGAGTCCCCAGATAGCTGGCTCCTCAGAGCCGGGACAGATATCAAGGAGGGGGTCATGGTTCCCCCAGAAGGGTGTCGGACCCGTGGTAGAGGTGGAGTTGGGGAAATAACTGGGGTCCTAAAGGCTCCATATATGGATGGACTCCCTACTTCCAGCCTAGATGATTCTGGGCAACTTGGTGCTTTTTTGGGGAGGCCTAGGAAAGCAGATGCACTGGCAGCACCAGCAGATGCTGGCAGAGCTGGGAAATGTGATCACCCTGTGAGAACTGATGATAGCTGGGGTGGGGGGGACAGGCCGGGTACGGGGGAGGGAGGGGTGTGTTCCTCCCAGATATTCATCTTCTATCTGACCCCCGTGCCCTCACCTCCTAGTGGGCTCTTCTTGGACCCTCCTCAGGTGAATGGGTGACTGAGAACAGAGGCACAGAGGCCAAGGGCTAATCCAGCAAGGGGGCCTATCTTCTACACCCAACACCTCCACCCCCAGAAAAAAGGAAAAGACCTGAGAATGCAGGTTTGGAGGTGCTGCTCACCACCAGTACCTGAAGCTACCAGGTCCCCACATGGGAGAGGAAGGATGCAGATGTGAGGCTGTGTGGCTACATTACTCCAGGCCAGGGGCTCTCTGGCGCCCCCTCCTCACCCAACCCTGCATCTCCCCATTTTCTGGGACACTACCATTCTCAGACCAACTCTGTACAATACTCAGAGCCTCTCACACTTTGGAATGCTTCATAACACATCATGGCATCCCCTACTATACACACCACTATGCAGAAAACTCAGCTACCTTTTTTTTCATTGAAGGTCATGGGGTTTGTACTTTGGGCATGGGCACAGTCCCTCAGCTCTTCAGCTGAAGGTGTGCGCTCTACAACAGGAGCCAAAAAACCACTTCTGGTTTTCTGGTGGTTCACTGGAGCCAAAGTCTCACAGACTTTCCTTCCCAAGCTGGCTTTGAACTGCCAACTTCAGATCTCAGCCTCCTGAGTAGCTAGGATGACAGTTATGAGCCACTGGCAGCACCCTGCTTCAGCCACCTTCTTACATCCAGGGGAAATCCAACTTGTCAGACTTTGACACCAGCATCCCAAACCATTCTTCCATGTTTGAAGAGAATATAATTGACACTATCCTTTAAATCCCTGCTCCCATTTGCCCACTCCCTGCCTAAGACAGGCAATGTCCTCTAGATTTCTTGGTAAGGCAATACCCACCCTGCTGTGACTTCACAATGGGACAAACCTGGGGAGTCCTTAGCAATACTTGTACACTAAGGCCAGAACCTGGTCTTCCAACCATAGCACCCCACTCCATCACCATCTCTTGCAGGCAAGCAGTGTCTTTTTTTCTTGTGTTTTTTCGGTTGAGAAGCTTGAACTCAGGGCTTGGGTACTGTCCCTGATGATGATTTTGCTCAATGCCAGTGCTCAAACATTTGAGCCATGGTGCCACTTCTGGTTGGAGATTGGAGATGAGACTCTCACGGGATTTTCCTGCCAGGCTAGGAAAAGAGATCCTCTGGATCTCAGCCTAACTGAGCAGCCAAGATGACAGGCATGAGCCACCAGGCACAGATTATGGTATCTCATTCTTTAGAATTTCCACCGAGTGCTCCTCTAGACACTACCACCTAGACGCTCCTGTACTTCCCTCATGGAAAACAAAGGGAGTCTCAGAATCTGGGTAGGGACATGGGCATTAAAGAGCCCCTCCAAATCACTTCCACTCTCTAAGCTCCCATCTGCCTCCTCCTCTTGATGGCCTGGTTGTCCACAGCAAATCAGACCAACTAGGATTTCTGGGTCCAGCCCCGTATCTCCCCACCCCACCACACTGGTACCTGAGGTTTTCTGGGGCCAGCTGCTCCATGTTCCAGTAGAAGATGTTGGGAGGGTTGCTGATAACTGGGTCCAGGGGTGCCCAGGACAGAAGGAGTGTCCATCTCCCCTCTGTCAAAGGAGACACAAAGCATGGATGGATCTACTAAGAGCTACAGGGCAGATCCATCCACCTGTCACCAAGGTCACTTGGAGTGCTGTTTTATGTTGACAGTCCTGGGACTTGACCTCAGGGCCAGGGCGCTATCCCCTAGCTTCTTTTGTTCCAGGCCAGCGCTTTTCTACCTGATCCCCTGAGCAACTTCCAGCTTTTTCTGTGTATGTATGCGGGACCAGGGGAATCGAACCAAGGGTTTCATGTGTGCTAAATAAGCCCACTACTGCTAAGACACAATCCCATCCCTGCATAGATGTTCTCCTGTGACCCCTCGGGCCTGTTGTGGGACAGTCATTCACTTCTGTACCGAGTTTCTCACCAGCAGCCCTGCCTGGAAATGAACTCAACCTGCTATGTTGTCCTTTATTTGCAGCATCTTTGCTCTCTGTGTTTCCTGTCATATCGTCCTTGGTAAGCAAGATCCCCTTTCAAGTGCTGCCACTAAGAAGCCTGCTCCAATCACCCTGGCAGAGTGGGACCTTCTCCTCTGTGCAGGCTGCCAGCCTTGTCACCCTCTGCCTTCTGGCCGGTGTGGGGTGAGAGTGCATGAAGGGGAAGGCCTGGCTTCCACCACACAATTTCTGAAGGCTCTGATATACCACCCAGGCACCTGTGCTATATCACACTCCGGGAGAGGGCAATCAAGGACCAGGCCGTCTTGGGGTAACAAGGTGGGTCCATTTCTTTGTGTGGGCTTGAACTGAGGATCTGGGAGCTGTCTCTGAGTTTTCTTGGTCAAGGCTGGTGCTCTACCACTTGAGCCACAGCTCCAACTCTGGATTTTTGTTGGTTCCATGGAGAGAAGAGTCTCACTAGCTTTGGGCTGGCTTCGATCTTTGATCCTCAGATCTCTTCATTCGGAATAGCCAGGATGTCAGGCATGAGCCTGAGCCAGAGGTGATGGGGACCAGAGCCTTACTTTTCAGCTTCTGTTTTTCTTGTATCAACTGGCAATCCCTAGATAAAATAGTCAGTTATGGGGGATCAAGTTCCTCTCCTAGGATTGTTAATCTAAGGAGATAAAGTGTCTTTGAGAAAGGCTAGTTTGAGTTGGCCTAGATGAGTGTGTGTGTGTGTGTCTGTGTGTGTGTGTGTGTGTGTGTGTGTGCGTGATAGACAGAGAGAGAGAGAGAAAGTATGAGTTTCAGTGATACCTACCCCCATCTCTGTAATGCCTCATCCTCCCAATGGTGAGTACATCCAGGATCTCCACCCCAAGGAAGGTGGGTAGGAGAGGGTATGTAAGGTCACTTCGAGTGGGATGATCTGAATTCTATCCTGCAACTGAAGCCTGGAGAGATAAAGGAGAGAAGGAGAGGTTGAGAGGAACAATAAGGGAAGCGGCTTACCTTTGGCTACAAGTACCAGAAAGAACACCAAATTCATCCTTTCACGTAGTAAGATAACAAGTGCCCACCATTTATTTCATTATTTTTTTTGTGAGTCTTATGGCTTGGATTGAGGGCCTTGGTTTCATCCCTGAGCATCTTTTACTCAAGGCTGAGGCTCTACCACTTGAGCCACAGCACCACATCTGGCTTTTTCTCTAGGGTGGGGCTGGAGTAGGTTTATGGGAGTTAAGAATCTCACAGACTCTCCTGGTGGCCTAGCTCTGAGTCACATCATCAGACCTCAGCCTCCAGAATAGCCAGGATGATGGGCGGGACCCAGTGGCACCTGATCAGTACCATCTATTCATAATCACCTATGGCCAGTGCGGGGAAACCCGTATTGTACCCCCCCTTGTCGTGAGTGGGAAGCAGACATGGATGGGTTTGATACTTCCAACGTTTGATACTACCTACCTTTGAGCATTGCTCTGTATCAGTCTGATGAAAGCTTCCTCCTTATCCACAGCAATGACTTGACTCTGTCACAAGATCAAATGTCCCCCAAGAGGTGTCAGGTCTGGGGTCTTTCCTCTGCACAACGCCCCTCCTCCCTGACACGACACACCACAGCAAAGTGAAGTAGACATGGAGTGAATTCATTTTTTTATAACCAGGGTCTGGCCTGATAAGTGGCAGTGAGGATCAGAGGCCCGAGATCTAGCTGGGTGGGGGGAAACGAGAAGCCTCCTTGTCCACTTTCCTTTAACCGTCTTAGCAGAGGGTAGTGGGGAAGGACTCACGGGACAGACGGACAATGAATAACCATCAGGGTCTAGCCCAGGCACAGAGGGGCTTGCCTCAGGGAGTTAGTTCAACAGGCTGAGTGAGACAGTTTCTGACCCAGAGCCCACCTCCAGAATGAGAGGGTGACTTTGGGTCCCATCCACAAGGGGATATTTGGCCACTTCCTCCATCACCCATTTAACCAGTCCCTGGGTGTGAAAGAGAGAGAGACACAGACAGAGAGTGAGAGAAAAAAAGAAAGAGAGAGAGAGAGAGAAAGTCAGAATTACACAAGTTGGGTGCAGGTGGCACAGGCCTATAATTTGAACTACACAGGAGGCAGAGATATGAAAGTATTGGGTCATAGTCAGCCCAGGCATTAAGATTTGGAGACTCTTATCTCCAATGAACCAACAGAAATCCGGAAGTGGCACTGTGGCTCAAGTGGTAGAGTGCTAGTCTTGAGCTGAGGAACTCTTGGACAGCCCCCAGGCCCAAGGTTCAAGCCCCAAAACTGACAAGAAGTGGACTTCTGACCACAAGTAGTGGACTTAATAGAATCCATCCTCCTAGAGAGCATAGCAGCGAAGTTAGGCCGAGCTTTCTGTCAGCATAGGGTCATAAGTACGTCACCCAAGTTCCCTGTGCTCTCTTTTCCCCAGCTGCAAAACTGACCACAGTGAAGGATTCCCTACTTCATTGGGATATGGTAAGGATCAAAGAGAGACATATTTTGTTTCATAATCCCATACCTATAATACGATAAATAACAGGCCCCATCTGAGCTCTTTCTGGGTACCTTCCTGTCATATGCTCACAGAATTTCCAACAATCATATCTGACTGCTGCTCTCCCTTTGCCTAGCTCTGTCCCGGAGATCCCCCTGTATTGATCCCTTGTTTCCTTACAACTGTACTGGGAGAGACTGAGGTCTGATGGTCAAGGCCCAACCCAGAGCTTCATCTGTGGTCAAGAATCGGCTGCCATGGACTGAGTTTGGGACAACCCATCTAAACCACTGACTGTGGGTGGTGCTACATGTCTAGCATCCCAATTACAGATGACCAGGCATGGTGGTGCACAATTATCAAAGGAGGACTGCTATCCAGCTCAGCTTGAGCACATATTGAGTCTCTATCTCGAAAATGCCAGAGACAGAAAGGCTTGGCTCATATGGTAGAAGACCTGACTGGTAATCCTAAGGCCCTGAATTCAAACCCTAATATACCAAAAAAATCAAAGGCCTGGTGCCAGAGGATCATGCCTATAATCCTAGCTACTCAAGAGGCTGAGATCTGAAGATCACAGTTCAAGATTTATAATAGGGTTGGCCTCCCCCATCAGACATCATTATGAAAAGAACCAGAGTCTCACCCAAGCCAAAATGCTCCATACTAACAGGGTTTGCATCCTTCCTAAATGCTGGCCACGCTCTCTGTCCCCCAGGGGAGATACAGCCTGTGGGCCCCACCTCTAGGTCCTCCAAAGATCCCCCTGCCAACAACCAGGCCCAAGGTAGTAGACAGTTGCAGGGCATACAGTTCCCTTGGTCTTATAATTTGATGGTGCTGAGTCCCCATCAAGCATCTCACCTTTCCAGGCCCCCAGACCTCAGCCATAATACCCAGGCATCACCCCCCTCAAAGATAGCAGGCGTAAAATACCAAAGGGTCCAGCGCTCCTTGTTACAATCAATTTCTACCCCCCTCCACACACACAAAGCCGGCACAAGTGGCTCTTGTCTGTCATCCTAGCTACTCAGGAGGCTGAGGTCTGAGGATCATAGTTCAAAACCATCCCAGGCAAGAAAGTCTCTGAGGCTCTTATCTACAGTGAACCACCAAATATCCAGAGGTGGTGCTGTGGCTCATGTGTCAGAGTACCAGCTTTGAGAACAGAAGATCAGGAATAGCACCTAGGCCCTGAGTTCAAGGCCCAGGTCTTCTACCTCAAAACACACACAGACACAGAGACAGACAAACGCACACACAGCTCAATGATTCAGCAGGCCCTGAGAACAGAACCAGGAACTCCATCCATTAGGATCACATCCCACCCCGGAGAAGGTGGCAGACCAAACTCAGACCCACTGTAGACAAAACATTGAACTTCTCACATATGTGGAATGTCTCATAGCCAAGCATGGCATTTCCTACCGTATACACTGCTATGCCAAAAACTTAGCCACCTCTTTTGTTGTTGTTGATCATGGGGTTTGAACTCTGGGCCAGGGCACTGTCCCTAATCTCTTCACCTGAAGGTGAACACTCTCCCACTTGAGCCAAGACACCACTTCCTGTACTCTTGGTGGTCCATTGCACATCAAGTCTCACAAACTTTTCTGCCCAAGCTGGCTTGGAACCACGGTCTTCACATCTCAGCCTTTTGAGTAGCTAGGTTGACAGTTGTGAGCCACCAGTGGCTTCCAGCTTCAGCCACCTTCATATAACCAGAGGAAACCCATATTGTAAGGCCACAAACTTCTTGTAACCCTTCACTTCAGACTTTGTCACCCAGCATCCAAATCCATCCTTCAATGGAGAGAATACAGACAAAGCAATCCCAACCCTGCACCCATTGGCCCACTTCTTGCCAAAGGGCACATCTTCTTGAAGCTGTGGATTCAAACTGGGGCAAACTTGGAGAATACTTAGAAATGTCTGTACAGTGGGGCCAGCACTTGATCACCCAAACACTGAATCCCCACACACCGCGACCCAGCCCACACCCCCACCATCTTTGCAAGCAATGACGTTTTACTTTTTTTCAGTTGTGGGGCTTGAACTCTGGGCCTGGGTGCTGTCCCTGAGCTCTTTAGCTCAAGGCCAGCACTCTAATACTTGAGCCACAGCAACACCTCTGCTTTTCAGGTAGTTCGTTGGAGATAAGTCTCAGCATCTATTCTGTCCAGGCTGGCTTTGAACCCTGATCCTCAGATCTCAGCTCCTGAGTACCTAGGATGACAGCCATGAGCTACTGGCACCTGGCCAAAAATACTTTTCCATGCCTTTCATCCTATCCCCTCAAGAGACTGAGATCTGAGGGCTGCAGTTGGATGTCACAATTGGCAACAAAATCCTTGAGAACACTTTATCTCAAATTAAACACACAAAAAAGTTGGAAGTGGAACTGTGGCTCAAATGGTAGAGTGCTAGCTTTGAGCATCAAAGACAAGGGATAGGACACAGTCCCTAGTCTCATGCTTTTTCTAGCAAAGACCCACCTGAGAAAGGGAAGCAGGTGGGCATACGGGAGCTCAAAGCTCACACATAATACTCAAGCCTCCCAGAACAGACCCCATCCTGCTCTGATTGTGTACATTCTATGTCCCACATCATGACAGTCTCAGATAGGAGTGACCATGCACCAAGTGAGGACATTCAAGAACAATCTCATACTGAGGATCCCTTGACCTTATCAAAGACTCAGGATCTCTCACTGTCCTGCCTCCACACTGGGCAGTGAGGTGAGGTCTAGTTATCCAACCACAGGATGTGGGAACAAAAGGATTTCTTGGCCAAGGGATCCAGACTGGAAGGCTCTAGGTCTGTCCCTCTCAGGAAGTAGAAAAGAGCCAATCCATCCCAGCAACGTTCCTGGGTTGTGAGTATCATCAAAGAAACAACCCTGCTCAGAGCACTGTGATTCTGGTTTTCCCACCAACCTCTACCCAACCCAGCCCCACCTTCAGTTGGCCCTCTCTGAATCCCAGATCTGCCATCTAGACTAAAGGCTGAACCAGCAGAGACCTACCTCACCCTATGCGAATGGCAGTCATGGGGTCCTAGCACCCCCTAGAGGAAGTCTCGGGGCAACAGGGGTCCCGACTCCCACCCTCATTCCTTGGTTGTCCTGTGACAGTGGCCCGCTTACATCTGTCTCTGGTGAAGGAATGAACTATTAAGGGTGTTATCTTCAGATTCAGCCCTCAAAAGTTCCAGTTCTCAAGGATGTACTGCTCAGGCCTCATTCAGATGATGACAGCCAGGTGATCAATGGTGAACCCAAGGCCCCAGGACTTTTAATATCCATGTGACTGGGTCAAAAGCTCCATCACTGATGGTCTAGGTTGTCAGTCAAGGTCATGGGTCCAATGTTCTAACACACCTGACCTGGGATAGTCCTCGGTCTTCATCTTCCTCCTTATCCCTTGCCCCAAATCCTCTTGAGACTCCCTCACCTCAACACCTCCCTAGCCTTTTGGCACTTTCTTCTTATCTGACCAGAAAATAAACTGTGTGGGGCCTACGGAGATTGAAACTTGGTGACCCACCCTAAGTCCTCGGGTCTACCTGAGGCTGCTTAATTCTGCAGTCAGCAACCACAGAGCTCCTGGATTTCATGAAGTTGCTGAGGGGTCAGTGGCTTAGTCCTACATACTGGCTTTAGGCTGTGAAACTGTCCTCACAGAGATTGTGAATGGTTGTCTCCCTTGATCCAGGGACTCCAAACCAAGGCTTGCATATTCGCCCTTCTTCCTTCCCTTCGTTTTTTGTCCCTCCATCCTTCCCTCCTCTCTCTCTTTCCTTTGTCTCTCTAACTGCTGGGCCTTGAATTTGGAGCCTGGGTGCTGCCCCTGAGCATTTTTATTCAAGGCTAACAGGCTTGAGCGACTCATCCAATTTTAGGGTTTCCGTTTGGTGGTTAGTTGGAGATAAGGGTCTTACAGGCTCCCCTGCCTGGCCCTAAAGCCTCGATTCTTCCATCTCAGCCTCCTAAGTAGCTAGGATGACAGGTGTGGAGCACCAGCATCCAGCTCAAACCAAGGTTTCTTCATGAACTGTGGAGCCAGCACTGGAACCTTTCATCGTCTATGACCCCCCAAGCCTTGTGCACACTGTAAGGGTTTCTTGGATAAATAAATGAGCATCTGTTTCTGACAATACTACAGAAAAGTCCTACATGTGACTCAGGTAAGCATCCTTGGGGTGGGGTGGGGCTGGGGGAAGTTTCCAAGCCTGATGTAGCTCTCCCACAGTTCTCCATCATCCCTCTTCCCGCCCTCCTGGTGCCACCGCACTTAATTGTTTTGGCTCTGAGCACCCGAGCCAAGATGTACTTTCTGGCTTCTGGGGGCTCTGGATGCATCTCTTCTCAAAGATCTCTATGCACATGTTAAAGAGCCTGCAGTAAGCTGAGGGTGTGGCTCAAGGAGCCTCCTCTGCTCCCCCTGGGGCCAGACAGCATGGTCCACCACATCCGGTCACCAAGTTTGATGTTGCAGAGAAAGGATTCTCGAGGTATCCCGGGTCTCTGAATCTTCCAGATTCCAGTGCAGATCAGAATCATCTCTGCTCACAGCTGGCAGGCTGGGGACGGCAAGGTCACAGGCTCTGCTCCCCACGATGTCCACAACTGTGGTGGTCACCCTAGAGAGAGCCAGAAGAGATTCAGCAGCTGCCAGAGAAAGGCAGTCAAGGCACAATGTTCATAGCAGGACATGATTTGGCTTAGAAAGTCTGCCTGTGCCACTTTGAAAGTCATTGTTTGGCAGCTGAAACCCTCTGTCTAATTTGAGCCATAATTCCAGGCATTAGTGGAAATTGCCAGGTGAAAGAAAAAATCCTGGAATAGCTGGCATTTCAGTTGTCCCATTTAAACTTAAAGGATTCCAAAGTGAGTGGTCCCCTTTTCTTTCCAGACAACGTACAGCAGGTTACAGAAACTGGCATTCAGCGAGTCTTAGCGAAGTGTCACGTCCCGATACCAAGCAGGCTCCAGCAGGGGGAACGAATTTCCCTACCACTGCCCAGCTGGAAAGGGCCCAGGAGGGACACAGATTGGAGTCTGCAGGACTCCAGGGAGGACTGCCAACTGGGGCACTGCCCTGGGTTGGAGCCCACTCCACCAGTGGCAGCCCAGAGTCCCTTGCACAGATGCCCACAGACCCCATCATTGGCCTGGATTAGGTTCCCCTCCCATCCTCATGGTGAACCATATGTCCTGTCACTGAGTTCACCACTTCCCAGTCCCTCCTAGCTTCACAGCCCCTGCTCTACTCCCCCCATCTCGTTCCCTAATTATGCTTGCCAGACACATTCACCACCCTTGAATTAGCTCCAACACTATACACCAGAGCAGAGTGTCTGGCTGGAAGAGTGCGACTGTGGTCACACTCGCCTCACGAGCCTTCTGGCTGAAGACAGAAGGACAGGTGTCCACTCTGATCAGCGATTCACACAGGCCTCCTAGGGGAGACCCAAGCAGGTCCAGCAGCTACTGTGGGCTTCAGGAAAGGGGGAAGAGAGAGGTGGAAAGAGGTGGAAAGGAACATCTACTGAAACCTTCTTCAAAGGAGCAATGAAACTGTGAAGGAGAAAAAAAAAATTGTCCCTGGGCTCGTACTTGGCATTGATGACAAAAGAACAATACACAGTCACACAAAATGCTTTTGCTCTTTTTAGACACGGTGACTTAAATGTATTTTCATTATTCTCATCTCCCTATTCTCCCAACACACACACACACACACACACGTATCCAGACTGGTAACAGAAGACTCTTCCATGCAGTACCTGCAATTTACCAACTGATCACTCACTTGAGCACAATCAGGATGTACAAGGAGAAAGATGATCTGTCTGTGTCTCTGTCTCTGTTTCTCTCTCTCTCCCTCTCCCTCTCATACACACTCAAACACACACACAGACTCAGAGCAGTGCCTCTCCTTCGTTTGTCAGTTCCTCCTGTGGGACAATGTAGAAGATGAAGCACAGGAGTTTCCAGGGGCTCCCACCCAAAGGTAACACAGCTCTAATAACAAAGAACCACCGTGCCTCTCCCTTTCTCCAGGGCCAGAACCTTCCTCTTGGGAACAACCAGCCTTGACTCCCCACTCCCCACTCCCTAGGCCAGGATGCTAGGTGAAGGAGTCCCCAGACAGGTGGCTTCTCATAGCTGGGACAGATAATAAGCAGGGGGTCATGGTGCCCTGAGAGGGGTGTCCAACCTGTGGTGGAGGTGGTGTTGGGGAAATGGATGGGGTCCTAAATGCTCCATATATGGATGGACTCCCTACTTCCAGCCTAGATGATTCTGGGCGACTTGGGGCATTCTTGGAGAGGACGAGGAGACCAGATGGACTCGCAGCACTAGCAGATGCTGGCAGAGCTGGGAAATGTGATCACGCTATGAGAACTGATGATAGCTGGGGTGGGGGGGACAGACTGGGTATGGGGAGGGAGGGGTGTGTTCCTCCCAGATATTCATCTTCTATCTGACCCCCGTGCCCTCACCTCCTAGTGGGCTCTTCTGGCACCCTCCTCAGGTGAATGGCTGACTGAGCACAGAGGACAAGGGCTAATCCAGCAAGGGAGCCTATCTTCTGCATCCAACACCTCCATCCCCAGAAAAAAGGAAAAGACCCGAGAAGGCAGGATTGGAGGTGCTGCTCCCCACCTCTGCCTGAAGCCACCAGGTCCCCACGAGGGAGAGGAAGGGTGTAGATGTGAGGCTGTGTGGCTCCATTACTCCAGGCCAGGGGCTGTCTGGTGCCCCCTCCTCACCCAATCTTGCATCTCCCCATTTCTTAGTGTGGCTCTAGCAGGGTACTTTCCAGTATGCCCCTGAGCGTCTCCCAAGTTGAGGTGGCCTACAATTCTTGAGAACAGCCTCTTTGGAGGCCTTTGCATACAGAGGAGGCCTCTTATCAGAGAAGGGTCACGCCTTGGGGTATAGTAGTCATCAGGTCCTCAGAATAGCATCTTTCATGGGTGCAGTGTGCATCTGAGCAGTAAACTGACATCTCAGACCATGGTTCTGGGTCAGGAGAGGCAGGAGCTGCAAGATGGCACCACAGGTAACGCCCACACAGGTATCACAAGAGTGTGAAAAGGTCAAGTACACAGTGGACAGCTGTTGAGTTGGGCTCATGAAAGACTTGTAGGCTCAGGAATCCACAACCGGCTGGCTCAGCTGCTTGTACCAGTTTCTATGCCTGGACTCCCAGGCCTCAGAACCCTGTATTTCTCACCAGTGCTTGGGGGCAGATGAAGGTCTGCAATAGTGGGCCAACTACAAAGGAGCATCCATAGTGTCCTTCTCTTGGCCCTGTGACCCTGTGCCTGGATGGAGGAGCAGGTTCCATGGAACTTACTGCCATGGCCCAGACCCCTCAGCCCAAGAAAGACTTAGACAAACAACACTTGATCTGCCTGGAGAGTTTACTGTGATTATGCCTCAGGATTGCCTCCAGTTTTGCTCAGCTCATCATTACCACCTTCCTCAGTGTGTGTGTGTGTGTGTGTGTGTGTGTGTCTGTGTGTGTGTGTGTCTGTGTATTTGTGTGTGCACGCACGGGTGCTTGAGTGAGCTTGAATCTTGGTACTATGGTTTGAACTCAGGGCCTGGTCTCTGTCCCTGAGTTTTTTCATTCAAGGCTAGCACCCTACCACTTGAGCTTTTCTTCTAGCTTTCAGGTGTTATTTGCAGAACGGGGTCTCACAGACTTTTCTAGCTGGGATGCCTCTGAATGGCAATCCTCAGATCTCAGCCTCCTGAGGAGCTAGGAATAAGAGAAAATGAGCTATTAGCATCTATCTGGCCAAATTTTGCTTCTTGGTTAAAACAGAGGACCTCTCTCTCAGCCAAGCACCCATCTACAGCTACCCCTCCTACCCCAGGCTTCAGAAGAAACATACCCACCCTGAGGACAAAGAAATGGGATCAGGTTTGAGCTTTATGTACTCCATATAGTCAGGGACTGCTGGGAGCTGATGTGGAGGCCAGAAATGTAGGCCAGAGCAAGTAGACAGCTGTTAGAACAAAAGAGCACGTGAAAAGACATCCTTACAACTCGGTGTCAGTGCCTCATGCCTATAATCCTAGCTACTCAAGGCTGATACCTGAGGATTAATCAAGATTCAAAGCTAGCCTGGGCAGACTCTTCTTTCCAATGAGTCACCAAAATGCTGGGAAGCGGATCTAGCCTAGTTCAAGAGGTACAACACCAACCTTGTGATAAAAAGCTAAAGGATACCACCTAGGCTCTGAATTGAAACCCCGGTAAACACACACACACACACACACAAGCACGCACACATAGGCATGCACCCAATAACATCCTTAGCAGGTGCCAATGGCTCATACCAGCAATGCCAGCTACTCAAGAGCTTGAGCTCTTATGACAGTAGCTTGAAGCCAGCTCAGGCAGGAAAGTCTGAGACTCTTCTCTGCACTAAACTACTAAAAAAGATGAAAGGTGAGCTCTGATCCAAATGGTAGAGTGTTAGATTAGGGACAGTGACTAGGCCACGAGTTGCAGCTCTGAGATTTTTTGTTGTTGTTGTTTCTAATGGACATCCTTTGCCAACCCCACCCACACAGGCCATAAACCCAGATTTTGGTCATCCTAGATCTCACTTCCACCTCTGCCACTTCCAAAGTACTGCCTCAAGTGGCCAGTGTGTAGCCAGCACTGGGTTAAGAAGTGAACTTACACAACAGGGACATAGCCAGGTCAAGGCTAATGCTCCAGAACATTGAGGTACTGAACATACCAGTCTCTCATCCCCCAGTTCCCTGGCCCTGGTATCTAAAGTCTGTGCCTCTGTATTCTAGGCATCTGCAATTGTCTAAAGGACCTGAGAGGCACAGCTGGGTCGGAAGGTAGACTTGCCTGCGATAAGGTATATTGACATTTCCTAGACACCAACAGATACTTCCAAGCCACCTTGGCCTCACCTCCCATGTAGCCTCAGATCCTCCATGCTTGGGTTGCGTTTAGTCAGCGATCAGGATCAAGTTGGCCAAAGCCACTGGCAATCACACTTCCCCTACTCCACTGCCAGCCTGATGGGAGGGATGTGCAGCCAGAGACCCAGCTGAGGAAAAGAACAGGACATTGCATAACTGAGTCCACCCCTCCAAAAGCAGGGGAGAACCTATGCCAGCTGGCCCTGCTGACCAGAATCCCCTGGAGGCAGCCAAAGATATGGACAGCCGGACGGGACCCCAAAGAAAAGCTGGAATATGCAGGTCTCTGGCAATTTAGGACTCACTGTAGACCCTGATAAGGGGCTAAAGGAAGGTTGCCGAAGAGGAGGGGCACAATCCGAGGTCAGGAAGAGGCAGACAGGCACCCAGAAAGGAAAGAAAGATGAGAAAACACACACACACACACACACACACACACACACACACACACACGGGTATCTTAAGGCCTCAGTAGGCCCAGAGCAATGGAACATCCCAATCCCCGAGAGGATAGCACTACCATTCTCAGACCAACTGTATACAAATCTCAGAGCCTCTAACACATCTGGAATGGTTCATAAATACAGCATGGCATCTCCTACTATACACACCACTATGCAGAAAACTCAGCTAACTTTTTTTCTGGTTGTCGGTAATGGGGTTTGACCTTTGGGCATGGGCACAGTCCCACAGCTCTTCAGCTGAAGGTGCACTCTTCAACTGGAGCCAAAGCATCACTTCTGGTTTTCTGGTGGTTCACTGGAGAAAAAGAATCACAGACTGTCCTTCCCAAGCTGGCTTTGATATGCAAACTTCAGATCTCAGCCTCCTGAGTAGCTAGGATGACAGTTGTGAGCCACTGGCAGCACCCTGCCTCAGCCACCCTCTTACATCCAGGGGAAACCCAACTTGTCAGGCTATGAACCACACGCAACCCTTCACTTCAGACTTTGACACCAGAATCCAAAACCATTCTTCCATGCATGGAGAGAATATAATTGACACTACCCTCCAAACCCCGGCTCCCATTTGCCTACTCCCTGCCTAAGACAGGCTATGCCCTGTGGACTTCATGGTAAGGAAACACGCACGCTGCTGTGACTTCACAATGGGTCAAACATGGAGAGTTCTTAGAAATGTCTGTACACTGAGGCCAGCACCTGGTCTTCCAACCCCAGCATCCGCACTCCTTCACCATCTCTTGCAGGCAAGGGGTGTCTTTATTTCTTGTCTGTTTGTTTGTTTGTTTTGGTTGAAAGACTTGAACTCAAGTCCTGGGTACTGGCCCTGATGATGATTTTGCTCAATGCCAGTGTTCTACCATTTGAGCCACAGTGCCACTTCCAGTTGGTGATTGAAGATGAGACTCTCATGGGATTTTCCTGCCTGGGCTGGGAAAAGAGATCCTCTGGATCTCAGCCTAACTGAGTAGCCAGGATGAGAGGCAAGAGCCACCAGTGCACAGATTATGGTATCTCATTCTTTAGAATTTCCACCCAGTGCTCCTGTAGACACTACCACCTAGACACTCCTATAGACACTACCACCTAGACAACAAAGGGAGTCTCAGAATCTGGGTAGGGACATGGGCATTAAAGAGCCCCTTCCAAATCACTTCCCCTCTGTAAGCTCCAATCTGCCTCCTCTTGATGGCCTGGTCGTCCGGAGCAGATCAGACCAATTAGGATTTTTGGATCCTGCCCCGTATCCCCCCGCCCCACCACACTGGTACCTGAGGATTTCTGGGGTCAGCTTCTACATGTCCCGGTAGAAGATGTTGGGAGGGTTGCTGATAACTGGGTCCAGGGGTGCCCAGGGCAGAAGGAGTGTCCATCTCCCTTCTGTCAAAGGAGAGACAAAGCATGGATGGATCTACTATGAGCTACAGGGCAGAGCCATCCACCTGTCACCAAGGTCACTTGGAGTGCTGTTTTATGTTGAAAGTCCTGGGACTTGACCTCAGGGCCAGGGCGCTGTCCCTGAGCTTCTTTTGTTCAAGACCAGCGCTTTTCTATCTGATCTCCGGAGCAAATTCCAGCTTTTTCTGTGTATGTATGCAGGACCAGAGGTATCGAACCAAGGGTTTCATGTGTGCTAGGTGAGCCCACTACTGCTAAGACACAATCCCAACCCTGCATAGCTGTTCTCCTTTTACCTCTCAGGTCTCTTGCGGGACAGTCCTGCACATCTGTACCGAGTTTCTCACCAGCAGCCCTGGCTGGAAATGAACTCAAATCTGCTATGTTGTCCTTTATTTACAGCATCTTTGCTCTCTATGTTTCCTGTCACATCCTCCTTGGTAAGTAAGATCATCTTTCAAGTGCTGGCACTAAGAAGCGTGCTCCAGTCACCCAGGCAGAGTGGGATCTTCTCCTCTGTGCAGGCTGCCAGCCTTGTCATACTCTGCCTTCCGGCCAGTGTGGGTTGAGGTGCATGAAGGGAAAGGCCTGGCTACCACCACACAATTTCTGAAGGCTCTGATATACCACCAGGGACCGGTGCTACATCACACTCCCTGAGATGGCACTCAAGGACCAGGCAGTCTCAGCGTAACAAGATCAGGCCATTTCTTTTTATTGGGCTTGGACTGAGGATCTGGGAGCTGTCACTCTGAGTATTCGTGCTCAAGGATGATGCTCTACCACTTGATCCACAGCTCCACTTCTGGCTTTTTGTTGGTTCCATGGAGAGAAGAGTCTCACCAGCTTTCCATCTTATGGCTGGCTTTGATCTTTGATCCTCAGATCTCTTCTTCCGGAATAGCCAGGATGTCAGGCATGAGCCTGAGCCAGAGGTGATGGGCACCAGAGCCTTTCTTTTCAGTTTCTCTTTATCTCATGTCAACTAGCAATCCCTAGATAAAATAGTCAGTTACAGGGGATCAAGTTCCTCTCCTAGGTTTGTTAATCCAAGGAGATAAAGTGTCTTTTGGAAAGGCTAGTTTGAGTTGGCCTAGATGAGTGTGTGTGTGTGTGTGTGTGTGTGTGTGTGAGAGAGAGAGAGAGAGAGAGTGTGTGCGTGATAAAAAGAGAGAAAGTATGAGTTTCAGCCTCATCCTCCCAATGTTGAGTACATCCAGAATCTCCACCCCATGGAAGGTGGGTAGCGGAGGGTATGTATGGTGACATCGAGTGGGATGATCTGAATTCTGTCCTGCAACTGAAGCCTGGAGAGATAAAGGAGAGAAGGAGAGGTTTAGAGGAACAATAAGGGAAGCCCCTTACCTTTGGCTACAAGTACCTGAAAGATCACCAAATCCATCCTTTTTGGTAGTAAGATAACAGGTGCCACTATTCATTTATTTCATTATTTTTTTTTTTAGTCCTAGGGCTTGGTTTGAGGGCCTCGGTGTCGTCCCTGAGCTTCTTTTACTCAAGACTGAGGCTTTACCACTTGAGCCACAGCACCACATCTGGCTTTTTCTCTAGAGGGGAGGGGAGTAGGTTTATGGGAGGTAAGAATCTCACAGACTCTCCTGGTGGGCAGGCTCTGAGTCACAATCATCAGACCTCAGCCTCCAGAATAGCCAGGATGGTGGGTGGGAGCCACTGGCACCTGACCACTACCATCTATTCATAATCCCCTATGGCCAGTGCAGGGAACCCCGTATTGCACCCCCCTTGTCATGAGTGGGAAGCAGACATGGATGGGTTTGATACATCCAACAGACTACCTACCTTTGAGCATTGTTCTGGATCAGTCTGATGACAGCTTCTTCTTTATCCACAGCAATGACTTGACTCTGTCACAAGATCAAATGTCCCCCAAGAGGTGTCAGGTCTGGGGTCTTTCCTCTGCACACCGCCCCTCCTTCCTCAAACGACACACCACAGCAAAGCGAAGTAGACATGGAGTCAATTCATTTTTTTATAACCAGGGTCTGGCCAGATAAGTGGCGGTGAGGATCAGAGGCCTGGGATCTAGCTGGGTGGTTGGGAAATGAGACACCTCCTTGTCCACTTTCCTTTAACTGTCTTAGCAGAGGGTAGTGGGGAAGGACTCACGGGACAGACGGACAATGAATAACCATCAGGGTCTAGCCCAGGCACAGAGGGGCTTGCCTCAGGGGGCTAGTTCAACAAGCTGAGTGAGACAGGTTCTGACCCAGAGCCCACATCCAGAATGAGAGGGCAACCTTGAGTCCTATCCACATGGGGATGCTGGGCCACTTCCTCCATCACCCATTTAACCAGCTCCTGGGAGTGAAAGAGAGAGAGACAGAGAGACAGAGAGAGAGAGAGAAAGTCAGAATTACACTTTAGCTGGGTGCAGGTGGCACAGAACTATAATGTCTACTACACAGGAGGATGAGATATTAAGATATTGGTTCATAGTCAGCCCAGGCATTAACATTTGTGAGACTCTAATCTCCAAAGAATCAACAGAAATCCGGAAGTAGCACTGTGGCTCAAGCTGTAGGTGCTAGCCTTGAGGTGAGGAACCATTTGACAATCGACAGGCCCAAAGTTCAAGCCCCATGACTGACAAGAAGTGGGCTTCTGACCACAAGTAGTGGATTGAATAGCACCCATCCTCCTAGGGAGCATAGCAGGGAAATTAGGCCCAGCTTCCTGTCAGCGTGGGGCCATAAGTACGTCACCCAGCTTCTCCGAGCTCTGTTTTCCCCAGCTGCAAAATTGAACACAGTGAAGGATTCCTTTCCTCATTGGGATAGGATAAGGATCAAAGAGAGACATGTTTTGTTTCATAATCCCATACCTATAATACGATAAAAAACAGGCCACATCTGAACCCTTTCTGGGTATCTTCCTGTCATATGCTCACAGAATTTCCAACAACCATATCTGACAGCTGCTCCCCTTTTGCCTAGCCCTGTCCCGGAGATCCCCCTGTATTGATCCCTTGTTTCCTTACAACTGTCCCGGGAGGAGACTGAGGTCTGATGGTCAAGGCCCAACCGAGAGCTTCATCTGTGGTCAAGAATCGGCTGCCGTGGACTGAGTTTGGGACAACCCATCTCAAGCGCTGACTGAGGGTGGTGCTACATGTCTAGCATCCCAACTACAGATGACCAGGCATGGTGGTGCACAACTATCACAGGAGGACCGCCATCCAGCTCATTTTGAGCACATATTGTGTCTCTATCTCCTTAATGCCCAAGACAGAAAGGCTTGGCTCACATGGTAGAAGACCTGACTGGTAAGCCTAAGGTCTTGAGTTCAAACCCTAATATACCAAAAACAGTCAAATGCCTGGTGCCAGAGGATCATGCCTATAATCCTAGCTACTCAAGAGGCTGAGATCTGAAGATCACAGTTCAAGATTTAAAATAGGGTTGGCCTCCCCCATCAGACATCATTATGAAAAGAACCAGAGTCTAACCCAAGACAATATGCTCCATACTAACAGGGCTTGCTTCCATCCTAAGTGCTGGCCACGCTCTCTGTCCCCCAGGGGAGCCACAGCCTGTGGGCCCCACTCCTAGGTCCTCCAAAGATCCCCCTGCCAACAACCAGGCACAAGGTCGTAGACAGTTGCAGGGCATACAGATCCCTTGGTGTTATAATTTGATAGTGCTGAGTCCCCATCAAGCATCTCACCCTTCCAGGCCCCTAGACCTCAGCCACAATACCCATGGACCGCCCTCCAAAAATAGAAGGCAGAAAATACAAAGGGTCCAGTGCTCCTTGTTACAACCCATTTCGACACACAAACACACTCCCACACACAAAGCCGGCAAAAGTGGCTCATGTCTGTCATCCTACCTACTCAGGAGGTTGAGGTATGAAGATCATGTTTCAAAGCCAGCCCAGGCTCTGATCTACAGGGATCCACCAAATATCCAGAGGTGGACCTGTGGCTCAAGTGTAAGAGTACTAGATTTGAGAACAGAAGATCAGGTACAGCACCTAGGCCCTGAGTTCAAGGCCCAGGTCTTCTACCTCCAAACACATACAGACACAGAGACAGACAGACAGAGAAAGACACACACACACACACACACACACACACACACACACACACACACACACAGCCAAAGGCTTCAGCAGGCCCTGAGAACAGAACCATGAACTCCATCCATTAGGATCACATCCCACTCCAGAGAAGGTGCCACTACAGACCTGAGACCCAATGTGGACTAATCATTGAACTTCACACATATCTGGAATGTCTCATAGCCCAGCATGGCATTTCCTACTGTACACTCTGCTATGCGGAAAAGTTAGCCACATCTTTTATTGTTGTTGGTCATGGGGTTTGAACTCTGGACCAGGGCGCGAACCTCAGCTCTTCAGCTGAAGGTGACCACTCTCACACTTGAGCCAAAACACCATTTCCTGTACTCTGGTGATCCATTGCACATCAAGTCTCAGAGACCTTTCTGTCCAAGCTGGCGTGGAACCACAGTCTTCACATCTCAGCCTTCTGAGTAGCTAGGTTGACAGTCGTGAGCCACCGGTGTGTTCAGAGACCTTCATATAACCAGAGGAAACCCATCTTATCAGGCCACAACCTTCTTGTAACCCTTCATTTCAGACATTGTCAACCAGTATCCAAATCCATCCTTCAATGGAGAGAATACAGACACAACAATCCCAACCCTGCACCCATTGGCTCACTCCCTGCCTGCCATAGGCCACGTCCTCTTGAAGCTGTGGATTCAAACTGGGGCAAAATTGGAGAATTCTTAGAAATGTCTCTACAGTTGGGCCAGCACCTGGTCACCCAAACACTGAATCCCCACGCCCGGCCAACCCACCTACACCTCCACCATCCTTTGCAGGCAAAGATGTTTTACTTTTTTTAGTTGTGGAACTTGAATTCTGGGCCTGGGTGCTGTCCCTGAGCTCTTAAGATCAAGGCCAGCACCCTAATACTTGAGCCACAGCAACACTTCTGCTTTTCTGGAAGTTTGTTGGAGATAAGTCTCAGCATCTTTTCTGCCCTGGCTGGCTTTGAACCCTGATCCTCAGATCTCAGCTCCTGAGTACCTAGGATAACAGCCATGAGCTACTGGCACCTGGCCAAAGGTACTTTTCAATGCCTTTCCTCCTATCCCCTCAAGGAGACTGAGATCTGAGGACTGCAGTTGGATGCCACCATTGACAGCAAAATCTATGAGAACTCTATCTCAAATTATACACACAAAAAAGTTGGAAGTGGAGCTGTGGCTCAAATGATAGAGTGCTAGCTTTGAGCATCAAAGACAAGGGATAGGACATAGTCCCTAGTTTCAAGCTTTTTCTAGAAAAGGTCCACCCAAGAAAGGGAAACAGGTGGACATACGGGAGCTCAAAGCTCACACATAATACTCAAGCCTCCCAGAACAGACCCCATCCTGCTCTGATTGTGTACATTCTATGTCCCACATCATGACAGTCTCAGATAGGACTGGCCATGCACCAAGTGAGGACATTCAAGTACAATCTCATACTGAAGATCTCTTGACCTTATCAAAGACTCAGGATCTCTCACTGTCCTGCCTCCACACTGGGCAGTGAGGTGAGGTCTAGTTATCCAACCACAGGATGTGGGAACAAAAGGATTTCTCGGCCAAGGGATCCAGACTGTAGGGCTCTAGGTCCCTCTCTCTCATGAAGGAGAAAAGAGCCAATCCATCCCAGCAATGTTCCTGGGTTGTGAGTATCCTCAAAGAAACAACCCTGCCCAGAGCGCAGTGCCACTTTTTTTCCCACCAACCTCTACCCAACCCAGCCCCACCTTCAGGTGGCCCTCTCTGAATCCCAGATCTGCCATCTAGACTAAAGGCTGAACCAGCAAAGAGACCTACCTCCCCCTATGTGAATGGCAGTCATGGGGTCCTAGCACCCCCTAGAGGAAGTCTCAGGGAAAACAGGTGTCCTGATTCCTGTCCTCATTCCCTGGCTGTACTGTGCCAATGGTCAGCTTACCTCTGTCCCTGGTGAAGGAATGAACAGTAAGGGTATCATCTTCACATTGAGCCCTCAAAAGTTCCGGTTCTCAAGGATGTACTGCTCAAGCATCATTCAGGTGATGACAGCCAGGTGATCACTGGTGAACCCACGGCAGGAAGACATTCAGTATCCATGTGACTGGGTCAAAAGCTCTATCACTGATGGTCTAGGTTGTCAGGCAAGGTCATGAGTCCAATATTCTGACATACCTGATGTGGGATGCTTAGACATCATTCAGGTGATGACAGCCAGGTGATCAGTGGTGAACCCAAGGCACCAGGACTTTTAATATCCATGTGACTGAGTCAAAAGCTCTATCACTGATGGTCTAGGTTGTCAGGCAAGGTCATGGGTACAAGGTCCTGACACACCTGACCTGGGATGGTCCTCCCTCTTCATCTTCCTTCTCATCCCTTGCCGCAAACCCTCTTGAGACTCCCTCACCTCAACACCTCCCTAGCCCTTGGACACTTTCTTCTTATCTGACCAGAAAATAAACTGTGTGGGGCTTAGAGTGAGTGAAACTTGGTGAAACACCCTAAGCCCTCCAATCTACCCAAGGCTGCTTAATTCTGCAGTCAACAACAACACAGCTCCTGGATGTCATGAAGTTGCTGAGGGGTCAGTGGCTTGGATCTACATACTGGCTTTAGGCTGTGAAACTGTCCCCACAGAGATTGTGAATGTTTGGCTCCCGTGATCCAGGGACTTCAAACCGAGGCTTTCATGTTCGCCCTTCTTCCTTCCCTTCATCTTTTTCTCCCTCCATCCTTCCATGCTCTCTGTCTTTCCTTTCTCTCACTCACTGCTGGGCCTTGAATTTGGAGCCTGGGTGCTGCCCCTGAGCCTATTTTCCTCAAGACCAACAGGCTTGAGCCACTCATCCACTTTTAGCGTTTTATTTTTGGTGGTTAATTGGAGATAAGGGTCTTACAGGCTCTCCTGCCTGGCCCATCTCAGCCTCCTAAGTAGCTAGGATGACAGGTGTGAAGCACCGGATCCAGCTAAAACCAAGGTTTCTTCACCTACTGTAGAACCAGAACTAGAATCTTTCATTGTCTATGACCCCCCAAGCCTTGTGCACACTGTAATTGTTTGTTGGATAAATAAACCAGTATGTGTTTTGACAATACTACCGAAAACTCCCATCTGACTCAGGCAAGCATCCTTGAGGTGAGGTGGGCGTGGGGGAGGTTACCAAGCCTGAGGTAGCTCTCCCACAGTTCTCCATCATCCCTCTTCCCGCCCTACTGGTACCACCACACTTAACTGTTTTGACTCAGAGTACGCAAGCCATGATGGACTTGCTGATTCTGGGGGCTCTGGATGCATCTCTTCTCAAAGATCTCTGTCCAGGTGTTAAACAGCCTGCCGTAAGGTGAGGGGGTGGCTCAAGGAGCCTCCTCTGCTCCCTTAGGGGCCAGACAGTATGGTCCACCACATCTGGACCCCAGGTTTGATGTTGCAGAGAAAGGATTCTCGAGGCATCCCGGGTCTAGAATCTTCCAGATTCCAGTGCAGGAGCTGAAAAATCATCTCTGCTCACAGCTGGCAGGCTGGGAATGGTGAGGTCACAAGCGCTACTCCCCACGATGTCCTCAACTGTGGTGGTCACCCTAAAGATAGCCAGAAGAGAATCAGCAGTTGCTGGAGAAAGGCAGTCATGGCACAATATTTATAGCAGGAGATGATTTGGCTTGGAAACTCGACCTGTGCCACCTTGAAAGTCATTGTTTGGCAGCTGAAACCCTCTGTCTAATTTGACCCATAATCCCAGGCATTAGTGGAAATTGCCAGTTTAAAGAAAAAATCCTGGAATAGCTGGCATTTCAGTTCTCCCATTTAAACTTAAAGGGTTCCAAAGTCAGTGGTCCCCTTTTCTTTCCAGATAACGTACAGCAGGTTACAGAAACTGGCATTCGGCGAGCCTTAGCTAACTGTCACGTCCCAATACTAAGCAGGCTCCAGCAAGGGGAACGCACTTGCCTATCACTGCCCAGCTGGAAAGGGCCCAGGAGGGACACAGATTGGAGTCTGCAGGACTCCAGGGAGGACTGCCAACTGGTACACTGCCCTAGGAGGGAACCCACTCCACCAGTCTCGACCCAGAGCCGCCTGCCCAGATGCCCATGGACACTGTCATTGCCCTGGATAACGTTCCCCTCTCATCCTCAGGCATGGTGAACCATATGCCCTGTCACTCTGTTTGTTTACCACTTCCCAGTCCCTCCTAGCTTCACAGCCCCTGCTCTACTCCCCTCTTCTCATTCCCTAATTATGTTTGGCAGACACATTCCCAACCCTTGAATTAGCTCCAACTCTATACACCAGAGCAGAGTGTCTGACTGGAAGAGTGCCGCTGTGGTCACACTCACCTCACTGGCTTCTGGCTGAAGACAGAAGGACAGGTGTCCACTCTGATCTGCGATTCACAAAAGCATCCTAGGGGAGACCCAAGCAGGCCCAGCAGCTACTGTGGGCTACAGGAAAGGGGGAAGAGAGAGGTGGAAAGAGGGGGAAAGGAACATCTATTGAAACCTTCCTCAAAGGAGCAATGAAACGGAAAACAAAAATTGTCCCTGGGCTCGTACTTGGCATTGATGACTAAAGAACTTTACACAGACACACAAAATGCTTCTGCTCTTTTTAGACACAGTGTCTTAAATATGTTTTCATTGTTCTCATCTCCCTGCTCTCCCAACACAAACACACACATACACACACACACACACACACACACACACACACACACACACAACAATCCAGACTGGTGACAGAAGACTCTTCCATGCAGTACCTGCAATTTACCAACTGATCACTCACCTGAGCACAGTCAGGATGTACAAGAGAAAGATGATCTATCTCTGTCTCTGTCTCTGTTTCTCTCCATCTCCCTCTCCCTCTCTCACTCATACACACAGAAACACACAGACTCACACAGACTCTGAGCAGTGGGTCTCCTGTGTTTTCAGTTCTTCCTGTGGGACAATGTAGAAGCTGGAGACCGGGGGTTCCTAGGGGCTCCCACCCAAGGGGAACACCACTCTAATAACAAAGAACCACCTTGCCACTCCCATTCTTCAGGGCCAGAACCTTTCTCTTGGGAACAACCAGCCTTGACTCCCCACTCACCAAAACTCTAGGCCAGGATGCTGGGTGAAGGAGTCCCCAGACTGGTGGCTCCTCAGAGCCAGGACAGATAACAAGCAGGGCGTCATGGTTCCCCCAGAAGGATGTCTGACCCGTGGCAGAGGTGGAGTTGGGGAAATAACCGGGGTCCTAAATGCTCCATATATGGATAGACTCCCTACTTCCAGCCTAGATGATTCTGGGCAACTTGGTGCATTCTTGGGGAGGCCTAGGACACCAGATGGACTGGCAGCACCAGCAGATGCTCGCAGAGCTGGGAAATGTGATCACCCTGTGAGAACTGATGATAGCTGGGGTGGGGGGGACAGACTGGGTATGGGGAGTGAGGGGTGTGTTCCTCCCAGATATTCATCTTCTACCTGACCCCCGTGCCCTCACCTCTGTAGAGGGCTCTTCTGGTACCTCCCTCAGGTGAATGGCTGACTGAGCACAGAGGCCAAGGGCTAATCCAGCAAGGGGGCCTATCATCAGCATCCAACACCTCAACCCCCCCAGAAAAGGAAAAGATTTGAGAATTCGGGTTTGGAGGTGCTGCTCCCCACCTCTGCCTGAAGCCACCAGGTCCCCACCAGGGAGAGGAAGGGTGCAGATGTGAGGCTGTGTGGCTCCATTACTCCAGGCCAGGGGCTCTCTGGTGCCCCCTCCTCCCCAACCCTTCATCTCCCAGTTTTCTGGGACACTACCATTCTCAGACCAACTGTACACAAAACTCAGGGCCTCTCACACGTCTGGAATAGTTCATAACACTGCATAGCGTCTACTACTATACACACCACTATGCAGAAAACTCAGCTATCTTTTTTTTGGTTGTTGGTCATGGGGTTTGAACTGAAGGTGAAGGTGAGCACGCTACAACAGGAGCCAAAGCACCACTTCTGGTTTTCTGGTGGTTCACTGGAGCCAAAATCTCACAGACTTTCCTTCCCAAGCTGCCTTTGAACTGCCAACTTCAGATCTCAGCCTCCTGAATAGCTAGGATGACAGTTATGAGCCACTGGCAGCACCCTGCTGCAGCCACCTTCTTACATCCAGGGGAAACCCAACTTGTCAGACTTTGACACCAGCATCCCAAACCATTCTTCCATGTTTGGAGAGAATATAATTGACACTACCCTAAAAACCCCTGCTCCCATTTGCCCACTCCCTGCCTTCAAGACAGGCTATGTCATCTAGAGTTCTTGGTAAGGCAACACCCACCCTGCTGCGACTTCACAATGGGACAAACCTGGGGAGTTCTTAGAAATACTTGTACACTAAGGCCGGAAACTGGTCATCCAAACATAGCACCCGGAATCCTTCACCATGTCTTGCAGGCAAGGGGTGTCTTTTTTTCTTGTGTTTTTTTGGTTGAGAGGCTTGAACTCAGGACTTGGGTACTGTCCCTGATGATGATTTTTACTCAATGCCAGTGCTCCACTATTTGAGCCATTGTGCCATTTCTGGTTGGAGATTGGAGATGAGACTCTCACGGGATTTTCCTGCCTAGGCTAGGAAAAGAGATCCTCTGGATCTCAGCCTAACTGAGTAGCCAGGATGACAGGCATGAGCCACCATTGCACAGATTATGGTGTCTCATTCTTTAGAATTTCCACCGAGTGCTCCTCTAGACACTACCACCTAGACACTCCTGTACTTCCCTCAGGGAAAACAAAGGGAGTCTCAGAATCTGGGTAGGGACATGGACATTAAAGAGCCCCTCCAAATCACTTCCATTCTCTAAGCTCCCATCTGCCTACTCTTGATGGCCTGGTTGTCCGCAGCAAATCAAACAACTAGGATTTCTGGGTCCTGCCCCAAATCCCCTCATCCCACCAAACTGGTACCTGATGTTTTCTGGGGCCAGCTGTTCCATGTCCCAGTAGAAGATGTTGGGAGGGTTGCTGATAACTTGGTCCAGGGGTGCCCAGGACAGAAGGAGTGTCCATCTCCCCTCTGTCAAAGGAGACACAAAGCATGGATGGAGCTACAGGGCATAGCCATCCACATGTCACTAAGGTCACTTGGAGTGCTGTTTTATGTTGACAGTCCTGGGATTGACCTCAGGGCCAGGGCGCTATCACCGAGCTTCTTTTGTTCAAGGCCAGCGCTCTTCTACCTGATCCCCTGAGCAACTTATAGCTTTTTCTGTGTATGTATGCGGGACCAGGGGAATCGAACCAAGGGTTTCATGTGTGCTAGGTGAGCCCACTACTGCTAAGACACAATCCCAACCCTGCATAGCTGTTCTCCTGTGAACCCTCGGGCCTGTTGTGGTACAGTCCTGCACATCTGTACCAAGTTTCTCACCAGCAACCCTAGCTGGAAATGAAGTCAACCTGCTATGTTGTCCTTTATTTACAGCATCTTTGCTCTCTGTTTCCTGTCATATCCTCCTTGGTAAGCAAGATCCCCTTTCAAGTGCTGCCACTAAGAAGCCTGTTCCAATCACCCTGGCAGAGTGGGACCTTCTTCTCTGTGCAGGCTGCCAGCCTTGTCACGCTCTGCCTTCTGGCCGGTGTGGGGTGAGACTGCATGAAGGGGAAGGCCTCGCTTCCACCACACAATTTCTGAAGGCTCTGATATACCACCCAGGGACCGGTGCTATATCACACTCTGGGAGAGGGCACTCAAGGACCAGGCAGTCTCGGGGTAACAAGGTGGGTCCATATCTTTGTGTGGGCTTGAACTGAGGATCTGGAAGTTGTTTGAGTTTTTGTGCTAAAGGCTGTTGCTCTACCACTTGAGGAACAGCTCCACTTCTGGCTTTTTGTTGGTTCCATGGAGAGAAAAGTCTCACCAGCTTTGGGCTGGCTTGGATCTCTGATCCTCAGATCTCTGCCTCCCGAATAGCCAGGATGTCAGGCGTGAGACTGAGCCAGAGGTGATGGGCACCAGAGCCTTTCTTTTCAGCTTCTGTTTATCTCATGTCAAGTAGCAATCCCTAGATAAAATAGTCAGTTACGGGGGATCAAGTTCCTTTCCTAGGTTTGTTAATCCAAGGAGATAAAGTGTCTTTGGGAAAGGCTAGTTTGAGTTGGCTTAGATGAGTGTGTGTTTGTGTATGTGTGTGTGTGTGTGTGAGTGTGTGTGCGTGATAGAGAGAGAGAGAGAGAAAGTATGAGTTTCAGTGATACCTACCCCCATCTCTGTAATGCCTCATCCTCCCAATGGTGAGTACATCCAGAGTCTCCGCCCCAAGGAAGGTGGATAGGGGAGGGTATGTATGGTCACATCGAATGGGATGATCTGAATTCTATCCTGCAACTGAAGCCTGGAGAGATAAAGGAGAGAAGGAGAGGTTTAGAGGAACAATAAGGGAAGCCCCTTACCTTTGGCTACAAGTATCAGAAAGATCACCAAATCCATATTTTCTTGTAGTAAGATAACAGGTGCCACTATTCATTTATTTCATTATTTTTTTTTAGTCCTAGGGCTTGGATTGAGGGCCTTGGTGTCGTCCCTGAGCTTCTTTTACTCAAGTTTGAGGCTCTACCACTTGAGCCACAGCACCACATCTGGCTTTTTCTCTAGAGGGGGGGGGGGATAGGTTTATGGGAGGTAAGAATCTCACAGACTCTCCTGGTGGGCTGGCTCTGAGTCACAATCATCAGACCTCAGCCTCCAGAATAGCCAGGATGGTGGGCGGGACCCACTGGCACCTGACCACTACCATCTATTCATAATCCCCTATGGCCAGTGCCGGGAAACAAGTATTGCACCACCCTTGTTATGAGTGGGAAGCAGACATGGATGGGTTTGATACTTCCAACAGCCTACCTACCTTTGAGCACTGTTCTGGATCAATCTGATGACAACTTCCTCCTTTTCCACAGCAATGACTTGACTCTGTCACAAGATCAAATGTCCCCCAAGAGGTGTCAGATCTGGGGTCTTTCCTATGCACACCGTCCCTCCTCCCTGAAACCACACACCACACGAAAGCGAAGTAGACATGGAGTCAATTCATTTTTTTATAACCAGGGTCTGGCCAGATAAGTGGTGGTGAGGATCAGAGGCGCGGGATCTAGCTGGGTGGGGGGGAAATGAGAAGCCTCCTTGTCCACTTTCCGTTAACCGTCTCAGCAGAGGGTAGTGGGGAAGGACTCACGGGACAGACGGACAATGAATAACCATCAGGGTCTAGCCCAGGCACAGAGGGGCTTGCCTCAGGGAGCTAGTTCAACAGGCTGAGTGAGACAGCTTCTGACCCAGAGCCCACATACAGAATGAGAGGGCAACCTTGAGTCCTATCCACATGGGGATATTGGGCCACTTCCTCCATCACCCATTTAACCAGCTCCTGGGTGTGAAAGAGAGAGAGAGACAGAGAGATAGAGAGAGAAAGAGAGAGAGACAGAGAGAAAAAGTCAGAACTACACTTTAGCTGGGTGCAGGTGGCACAGGACTATAGTGTGTACTACACAGGAGGCTGAAATATTAAGATATTGGTTCATAGTCAGCCCAGGCATTCACATTAGTGAGACGCTTATCTCTAAAGAACCAACAGAAATGTGGAAGTAGCACTGTGGCTCAAGGGGTAGAGTGCTAGCCTTGAGCTGAAGAACCCTTGGACAGCCCCCAGGCCCAAAGTTCAAGCCCCACACTGACAAGAAATGGGCTTTTGACCACAAGTAGTGGACTGAATATGACCCATCCTCCTAGGGAGCATAGCAGAGAAATTAGGCCCAGCTTCCTGTCAGCGTGGTGTCATAGGTATGTCACCCAGGTTCTCCATACTCTGTTTGCCCCAGCTGCAAAATTGAACACAGTGAAGGATTCCCTTCCTCATTGGGATAGGGTAAGGATCAAAGAGACACATGTTTTGTTTCACAATCTCATACCTATAATACAATAAATAACAGGCACCATGTGAGCCCTTTCTTGGTATCTTCCTGTTATATGCTCACAGAATTTCCAAAAACCATATTTGACAGCTTCTCCCCTTTTGCCTAGCCCTGTCCCAGAGATCCCCCTGTATTGATCCCTTGTTTCCTTACAACTGTCTTGGGAGAGACAGAGGTCTGATGGTCAAGGCCCCACCCAGAGCTTCATCTGTGGTCAAGAATCGGCTGCCATGGACTGAGTTTGAGACAACCCATTTAAACCACTGATGGAGAGTGGTGCTACATGTCTAGCATCACAACTACAGATGACCAGGCATGGTGATGCACAACTATCACAGGAGGACCGCCATCCAGCTCAGCTTGAACACATATTGAGTCTCTATCTCGGAAACGCCCAAGACAGAAAGGCTTGGCTCACATGGTAGAAGACCTGACTGGTAAGCCTAAAGCCTTGAGTTCAAACCCTAATATACAAAAAAGAATCAAAGACCTGGTTCCAGAGGATCATGCCTATAATCCTAGCTACTCAAGAGGCTGAGATCTAAAGATCACAGTTCAAGATTTATAATAGGGTTGGCCTCCCCCATCAGACATCATTATGAAAAGAATCAGAGTCTTACCCAAGCCAATATGATCCATACTAACAGGGCTTGCTTCCTTCCTAAGTGCTGGCCACGCTCTCTGTCCCACGGGGGAGCCACACCCTGTCGGCCCCACCCCTAGGTCGTCCAAAGCTCCCCCTGCCAACAACCAGGCCCAAGGTAGGAGACAGTTGCGGGGCATACACATACCTTGGTCTTATAATTTGACGGTGCTGAGTCCCCATCAAGCATCTCACCCTTCCGGCCCCCAGACCTCAGCCACAATGCCCATGTACCGCCCCCACAAAGATAGCAGGCAGAAAATACCAAAGGGTCCAGTGCTCCTTGTTACAACCTATTTCTACACACACAACACACTCAAAGCTGGCAAAAGTGGCTCATGTCTGTCATCCTAGCTACTCAGGAGGCTGAGGTCTGAGGATCATGTTTCAAAGCCAGCCCAGGCTCTTATATACAGTGAACCACCAAATATTCAGAGGTGGAGCTGTGGCTCAAGTGTCAGAGTACTAGTTTTGAGAACAGAAGATCAGGTACAACACCTAAGCCCTGAGTTCATAACCCAGGTCTTCTATCTCTAAACACACACAGACACAGAGACAGACAGACAGACAGAGAGACAAACACACACACACACACACACACACACACACACACACACACACACACACACACACACACACACAGACAAAGGCTTCAGCAGGCCCTTAGAACAGAAGCATGAACTCCATCCATTAGGATCACATCCCACCCCAGAAAAGCTGGCACTACAGACCTCAGACCCAATGTAGACAAAACATTGAACTTCTCACATATCTGGAATGTCTCAAAGCCCAGCATGGCATTTCCTACTGTACACTCTGCTATGCGGAAAAGTTAGCCAAATCTTTTATTTTTGTCGGTCATGGGGTTTGAACTCTGGGCCAGGGCTCTGTCCCTCAGCTCTTCACCTGAAGTTGACCACTCTTGCACTTGAGCCAAAACACCATTTCCTGTACTCTGATGGTCCATTGCACATCAAGTCTCACAGACTTTTCTGCCCAAGCTGGCTTGAAATCACGGTCTTCTCATCTCAACCTTCTGAGTAGCTAGGTTCACAGTCGTGAGCCACCGGTGGCTTCTGGTTTCAGAAACCTTCATATAACCAGAGGAAACCCATCTTATCAGGCCACAAACTTCTTGTAACCCTTCATTTCAGACATTGTCACCCAGTATCCAAATCCATCCTTCAATGGAGAGAATACAGACACAACAATACCAACCCTGCACCCATGGGCTCACTCCCTGCCTGCCATAGGCCACGTCCTCTTGAAGCTGTGGATTCACACTGGGGCAAACTTGAAGACTTCTTAGAAATGTCTCTACAGTGGGGCCAGTACCTGGTCACCCAAATACTGAATCCCCACGCACGGCCAACCCAACCACACCTCTACCATCCTTTGCAGGCAAAGATGGTTTACTTTTTTTCAGTTGTGGGACTTCAACTCTGGGCCTGGGTGCTGTCCCTGAGCTCTTAAGCTCAAGGCCAGCACTCTAATACTTGAGCCACAGCAACACGTCTGCTTTTCTGGAAGTTTGTTGGAGATAAGTCTCAGCATCTTTTCTGCCCAGGCTGGCTTTGAACCCTGATCCTCAGATCTCAGCTCCTGAGTACCTAGGATGACAGCCATGAGCTACTGGCACCTGGCCAAAGATAATTTTACATGCCTTTCCTCCTATCCCCTCAAGGAGACTGAGATCTGAGGACTGCAGTTGGATGCCACCATTGGCAGCAAAATCCAGGAGAACACTTTATCTCAAACACACAAAAAACTTGGAAGTGGAGCTGTGGCTCAAATGGTAGAGTGCTAGCTTTGAGCATCAAAGACAAGGGATAGGACACAGTCCCGAGTCTCAAGCTTTTTCTAGCAAAAACCCACCCAAGAAAGGGAAACAGGTGGACATACGGGAGATCAAAGCTCACACATAATACTCAAGCCTCCCAGAACAGACCCCATCCTGCTCTGCTTGTGTCGATTCTAGGTCCCACATCATGGCAGTCTCAGATAGGAGTGACCATGCACCAAGTGAGGACATTCAAGTACAATCTCATGCTGAAGATCCCTTGACCTTATCAAAGACTCAGGATCTCTCACTGTCCTGCCTCCACACTGGGCAGTGAGGTGAGGTCTAGTTATCCAACCACAGGATGTGGGAACAAAAGGATTTCTTGGCCATGGGATCCAGACTGGAGGGCTGTAGGTCCCTCTCTCTCGGGAAGGAGAAAAGAGCCAATCCATCCCAGCAATGTTCCTGGGTTGTGAGTATCCTCAAAGAAAAAACCCTGCTCAGAGCTCTGTGCCTCTGGTTTTCCCACCAACCTCTACCCAACCCAGCCCCACCTTCAGTTGGCCCTCTCTGAATCTCAGATATTCCATCTAGACTAAAGGCTGAACCAGCAAAGATACCTACCTCACCCTATGTGAATGGCAGTCATGGGGTCCTAGCACCCCCTAGAGGAAGTATCAGGGGCAACAGGGGGCCTGACACCTGCCCTCATTCCCTAGCTGTACTGTGCCAGTGGCCAGCTTACCTCTGTCTCTGGTATACACTAAGGGTATTATCTTCACATTGAGCCCTCAAAAGTTCCAGTTCTCAAGGATATACTGCTCAAGCATGATTCAGGTGATGACAGCCAGGTGATCAATGGTGAACCCACGGCACGAGGATGTTTAATATCCATGTGACTTAGTCAAAAGCTCTATCACTGATGGTCTAGGTTGTCAGGCAAGGTCATGGGTCCAATGTTCTGACACACCTGACGTGCGATGCTCAGCCATCATTCAGGTGATGACAGCCAGGTGATCAGTGGTGAACCCAAGGCACCAGGACTTTTAATATCCATGTGACTGGGTCAAAAGCTCTATCACTGATGGTCTAGGTTGTCAGTCAAGGTCATGGGTCCAATGTCCTGACACACCTGACCTGGGATACTCCTCCGTCTTCATCTTCCTTCTTATCCCTTGCCCCAAACCCTCGTGAGACTCCTTCACCTCAACACCTCCCTAGCCCTTGGACACTTTCTTCTTATCTGACCAGAAAATAAACTGTGTGGGGCCTAGAGAGATTGAAACTTGGTGACACACCCTCAGCCCTCTGGTCAACACGAGACTTCTTAATTCTGCAGTCAGCAACAACACAGTTCCTCGATGTCATGAAGTTGCTGAGGGGTCAGTGGCTTGGTCCTACGTACTAGTTTTAGGCTTTGAATCTGTCCCCACAGAGATTGTGAATGGTTGGCTCCCTTGATCCAGGGACTCCAAACCAAGGCTTGCATGTTCGCCCTTCTTCCTTCCCTTCATCTTTTTTTTTTTTCGTTCATGGGCTTGAACTCTGGGCCTGGGCGCTGTCCCTCAGCTCTTCAGCTCAAGGCGAGCACTCTACCACTTGAGCTACAGCACCACTTCCGGTTTTCTGGTGCTTTATTGGAGATAGGAGTCTCACGGTCTGTCCTGCCCGGGCTAGCTTTGAACTGCGATCCTCAGATCGCAGCCTCCTGAGTAGCTAGGATTACAGGGGTGAGCCACCAGCGCCCGGCTTCCCTTCATCTTTTTCTCCCTCCATCCCTCCTCTCTCTCTTTCCTTTCTCTCTCTCATTGCTGGGCCTTGAATTTGGAGCCTGGGTGCTGCTGTCCCTGAGCCTTTTTACTCAAGACCAACAGCCTTGAGCCACTCATCCACATTTAGCGTTTCCTATTGGTGGTTAGTAGGAGATAAGGGTCTTACAGGATCTCCTGCCTGGCCCTTAGGCCAAGATTCTTCCGTCTCAGCCTCCTAAGTAGCTAGGATGACAGGTGTGAAGCACCGGATCCAGCTAAAACCAAGGTTTCTTCACCTACTGTGGAACCACAACTAGAACCTTTCATTGTCTATGACCCCCCAAGCCTTGTGCACACTGAAACGGTTTGTTGGATAAATAAATGAGTTTGTGTTTCTGACAATACTACCGAAAACTCCCATCTGACTCAGGCAAGCATCCTTGTAGTGAGGTGGGCGTGGGGGAGGTTTCCAAGCCTGATGTAGCTCTCCCACAGTTTGCCGTCATCCCTCTTCCCGCCCTACTGGTGCCACCACACTTAACTGTTTTGACTCAGAGCACGCGAGCCATGATGGACTTGCTGATTCTGGGGGCTCTGGATGCATCTCTTCTCAAAGATCTCTGTCCAGGTGTTAAAGAGTCTGCCGTAAGTTGCGGGGGTGGCTCAAGGAGCCTCCTCTTCTCCCCTAGGGGCCAGACAGGATGGTCCACCACATCCGGACCCCAAGTTTGATGTTGCAGAGAAAGGATTCTCGAGGCATCCCGGGTCTAGAATCTTCCAGATTCCAGTGCAGGAGCTGAAAAATCATCTCTGCTCACAGCTGGCAGGCTGGGAATGGTGAGGTCACAAGCTCTGCTCCCCACGATATCCTCAACTGTGGCGGTCACCCTAAAGATAGCCAGAAGAGAATCAGCAGTTGCCAGAGAAAGGCAGTCAAGTCACAATATTTATAGCAGGAGATGATTTGGCTTGGAAACTCGACCTGTGCCACCTTGAAAGTCATTGTTTGGCAGCTGAAACCCTCTGTCTAATTTGACCCATAATTCCAGGCATTAGTGGAAATTGCCAGGTGAAAGAAAAAAATCCTGCAATAGCTGGCATTTCAGTTCTCCCATTTAAACTTAAAGGGTTCCAAAGTCAGTGGTCCCCTTTTCTTTCCAGACAGCATACAGCAGGTTACAGAAACTGGCATTCAGCGAGTCTTAGCTAACTGTCACGTCCCAATACTAAGCAGGCTCCAGCAAGGGGAAGGCACTTGCCTACCACTGCCCACCTGGAAAGGTCCCAGGAGGGACACAGATTGGAGTCTGCCGGACTACAGGGAGGACTGCCAACTGGTACACTGCCCTGGGAGGGAACCCACTCCACCAGTGGCAGCCCAGAGCCGCCTGCCCAGATGCCCATGGACACTGTCATTGCCCTGGATAAGGTTCTCCTCTCATCCTCAGTCATGGTGAACCATACGCCCTGTCACTCTGTTTACCACTTGCCAGTCCCTCCGAGCTTCACAGCCCCTGCTCTACTCCCCCCTTCTCATTCCCTAATTGTTTGGCAGTCACATTCCCAACCCTCGAATTAGCTCCAACTCTATACACCAGAGCAGAGTGTCTGACTGGAAGAGTGCCGCTGTGGTCACACTCACCTCACGAGCTTCTGGCTGAAGACAGAAGGACAGGTGTCCACTCTGATCTGCGATTCACACAGGCCTCCTAGGGGAGACCCAAACAGGCCCAGCAGCTACTGTGGGCTTCAGGAAAGGGGGAAGAGAGAGGTGGAAAGAGGGGGAAAGGAACATCTATTGAAACCTTCCTCAAAGGAGCAATAAAACTGAAAACAAAAATTGTCCCTGGGCTCAAACTTGGCATTGATGACTACAAAACTATACACAGACACACAAAATGCTTCTGCTCTTTTTAGACACAGTAACTTAAATATGATTTCATTGTTCTCATCTCCCTGCACTCCCAACAAACACAAACACACACACACACACACACACACACACACACACACACACACACACACAACAATCCAGACTGGTGACAGAAGACTCTTCCATGCAGTACCTGCAATTTACCAACGGAGCACAGTCAGGTTGTACAAAGAGAAAGATGATCTGTCTCTGTCTCTGTCTCTGTTTCTCTCTCTCTACCTCTCCCTCTCTCACTCATACACACAGAAACACACAGACTCACACAGACTCTGAGCAGTGACTCTCCTGTGTTTGTCAGTTCTTCATGTGGGACAATGTAGAAGCTGGAGACTGGGGGTTCCCAGGGGCTCTCACCAAAGAGGAACACCGTTCTAATAACAAAGAACCACCTTGCCTCTCCCATTCTCCAGGGCCAGAACCTTCCTCTTGGGAACAACCAGCCTTGACTCCCCATTCACCAAAACCCTAGGCCAGGATGCTGGGTGAAGGAGTCCCCAGACAGGTGGCTTTTCATAGCCGGGACAGATAATAAGCAGGGGGTCATGGTGCCCTGAGAGGGGTGTCCAACCTGTGGTGGAGGTGGTGTTGGGGAAATGGATGGGGTCCTAAATGCTCCATATATGGATGGACTCCCTACTTCCAGCCTAGATGTTTCTGGGCGACTTGGGGCATTCTGGGGGAGGACGAGGAAACCAGATGGACTCACAGCACTAGCAGATGCTGGCAGAGCTGGGAACTGTGATCACCCTGTGAGAACTGATGATAGCTGGGGTGGGGTGGGACAGACCAGGTATGGGGAGAGAGGGGGTGTGTTCCTCCCAGATATTCATCTTCTATCTGACCCCCGTGCCCTCACCTCTGTAGTGCGCTCTTCTGGCACCCTCCTCAGGTGAATGGGTGACTGAGCACACAGGACAAGGGCTAATCCAGCAAGGGAGCCTATCTTCTGCATCCAACACCTCCATCCCCAGAAAAAAGGAAAAGACCCGAGAAGGCAGGATTGGAGGTGCTGCTCCCCACCTCTGCCTGAAGCCACCAGCTCCCCACTAGGGAGAGGAAGGGTGTAGATGTGAGGCTGTGTGGCTCCATTACTCCAGGCCAGGGGCTCTCTGGCGCCCCCTCCTCACCCAATACTGCATCTCCCCATTTCCTAGTGTGGCTCTAGGCAGAGTACTTTCCAGTGGGCCCCTGAGGGTCTCCCAATGTGAAGGTGGCCTATAATTCTTTAGAACAGCCTTTGCCTACTGAGCAGGCCTCTGTATCAGAGAAGGGTCGCGCCTTGGCGTATAGAAGTCATCAGGTCATCAGAATAGCATCTCTCATGGGTGCAGTGTGCATATGAGCAGTAAACTGACATCTCAGACCATGGTTCTGGGTCAGGAGGGGCAGGAGCTGGAAGATGGCACCACAGGTAATGCCCACACAGGTATCACAAGAGTGTGAAAATGTCAAGTACACAGTGGACAGGTGTTGAGTTGGGCTCATCAAAGACTCGTAGGCTCAGGAATCCACAGCTGACTGGCTCTGCTGCTTGTACTAGTTTCTATGCCTGGACTCCCAGGCCTCAGAGCCCTGCTTTCCTCACCAGTGCTTGGGGGCAGATGAAGGTCTGCAATAGTGGGCCAACTACAAAGGAGCATCCATAGTGTCCTTCTCTTGGTCCTGGATGGACCTGTGCCTGGATGGAGGAGCAGGTTCCATGGAACTTACTGCCATGGCCCAGACCCCTCAGCCCAAGAAAGACTTAGACAAAAACCACTTGATCTGCCTGGAGAGTTTACTGTGACTATGCCTCAGGATTGCCCCCAGTTTTGCTCAGCTCATAATTACCACCTTCCTCGTTGTATGTGTGCATGTGTGTGTGTGTGTATCTGTGTATTTGTGTGTGCACACACGGGCGCTTGAGTGCACGTGAATCTTGGTACTATGGTTTGAACTCAGGGCCTGGTCTCTGTCCCTGAGTTTTTTCATTCAGGGCTAGCACCCTACCACTTGTGCTTTTCTTCCACCTTTCAGGTGGTTATTTGCAGAACAGGGTCTCACAGACTTTTCTAGCTGGGCTACCTCTGAATGACAATCCTCAGATCTCAGCCTCCTGAGGAGCTAGGAATAAGAGAAAATGAGCTATTAGCATCTCTCTGCCCACACTTTCCTTCTTGGTTAAAACAGGGACCTCTCTCCCAGACAAGCACTCATCTACAGCTATCCCTCCTACCCCAGGCTTCAGAAGAAACATACCCTCCCCTGAGGACAAAGAAATGGGATCAGGTTTGAGCTTTATGTACTCCACATAGTCAGGGGATGCTGGGAGCTGATGTGGAGGCCAGAAATCTAGGCCAGAGCAAGTAGACAGCTGTTAGAATAGAAGAGCATGTGAAAAGACATCCTTAAAACTCAGTGTCAGTGCCTCATGCCTATAATCCTAGCTACTCAAGGCTGACACCTGAGGATCAATCAAGATTCAAAGCTAGCCTGGGCAGACCATTCTTTCCAATGAGGCACCAAAACACTGGGAAGCAGAGCTACCCTAGTCCAAGTGGTACAACACCAACCTTGTGAAAAAAGGCTAAAGGTTACCACCTAGGTTCTGAGATCAAGCCCCGGTAGAAACACACACACACACACACACACACACACACACACACACACACACACACACACACACACACACACACACACACACACACACACACACACACACACACACACACACACACGCCTGCACCCATTAACATCCTCAGCAGGTACCAATGGCTCATACCAGCAATGCCAGCTACTCAAGATCCTGAGCTCTTAGGACAGCAGCTAGAAGTCAGCCCAGGCAGGAAAGTCTATGAGACTTTTCTCTCTACTAAACTACTAAAAAAGGTGAAAGGTGAGCTCTAATTCAAGTGGTAGAGTGTTAGCTCAGGGACAGTGCTAGGCCGCGAGTTACAGTTCTCAGACTTTTGTTGTTGTTGTTTTTGTCTTTAATAGACACCATTTGCTATCCCCACCCACACAGGGGATAAATCTAGATTTTGGTCATCCTAGATCTCACTTCTACCTCTGCCACTTCCAAAGCACTGCCACAAGTGGCCGGTGTGTAGCCAGCACTGGGTTAAGAAGTAAACTTGCACAAGGGGGACAAAGCCAGGTCAAGGCTAATGCTCCAGAACATTGAGGTACTGACCATACCAGTCTCTCATCCCTCAGTTCCCTGGCCCTGATATCTAAAATCTGTGCCTCTGTATTCTAGGCATCTGCAATTGTCTAAAGGACCTGAGAGACACAGCTGGGCCAGAAGGTAGACTTGCCTGCGATAAGGTATATTGACATTTCCTAGACACCAACAGATACTTCCAAGCCACCTTGGCCTCACCTCCCATGTAGCCTCAGATCCTCCTTGCTTGGGTGGCGTTTAGTCAGCGATCAGGCTCAAGTTGGCCAAAGCCACTGGCAATCACACTTCCCCTACTCCACTGCCAGCCTGATGGGAGGGATGTGCAGCCAGAGACCTAGCTGAGGAAAAGAACAGGACATTGCATGACTGAGCCCCACCCCTCCAGAAGCAGAGGAGAACCCACGCCAGTTGGCTCTGCTGACCAGAATCCCCTGGAGGCAGCCAAAGATATGGACAGCCAGACTGGGTCCCAAAGAAAAGGTGGAATATGCAGGTCTCTGGTAATTTAGGAGTCATTGTAAACCCTGATAAGGGGCTAAAGGCAAGGTTGCCGTTAGAGGAGGGGCACAATCCGAGGTCAGGAAGAGGCAGACAGGCACCCAGAAAGGAAAGAAAGGTGAGAAAACACACACACACACACACACACACACACACACACACACACACGAGTTTCTTAAGGCCTCAGTAGGCCCAGAGCAATGGAACATCCCAATCCCCGAGAAGATAGCACTACCATTCTCAGACCAACTGTATACAAAACTCAGAGCTTCTCACACATCTGCAATGGTTCATAACACAGCATGGCATCTCCTACTATACACACCACTATGCAGAAAACTCAGCTACCTATTTTTTTGGTTGTGGGTCATGGGGTTTGAACTTTGGGCATGGGCACAGTCCCACAGCTCCTCAGCTGACGGTGCATGTTCTACAACTGGAGGCAAAGCATCACTTCCGGTTTTCTGGTGGTTCACTGGAGACAAAGAATCACAGACTGTCCTTCCCAAGCTGGCTTTGATATGCAAACTTCAGATCTCAGCCTCCTGAGTAGCTAGGATGACAGTTGTGAGCCACTGGCAGGACCCGGCTTCAGCCACCCTCTTACATCCAGGGGAAACCCAACTTGTCAGGCTATGAACCACACGCAACCCTTCACTTCAGACTTTGACACCAGCATCCAAAACCATTCTGCCATGCATGGAGAGAATATAATTGACACTACCCTCCAAACCCCTGCTCCCATTTGCCCACTCCCTGCCTAAGACAGGCTATGCCCTCTGGACTTCTTGGTAAGGCAACACGCACCCCGCTGTGACTTCACAATGGGGCAAAAATTGAGAGTTCTTAGAAATGTCTGTACACTAAGGCCAGCACCTGGTCTTCCAACCCCAGCACCCCCATTCCATCACCATCTCTTGCAGGCAAGGGGTGTCTTTATTTCTTGTTTGTTTGTTTGTTTGTTTTGGTTGAAAGGCTTAAACTCAGGTCTTGGGTACTATCCCTGATGATGATTTTTGCTCAATGCCAGTGTTCTACCATTTGAGCCACGGTTCCACTTCTGGTTGGAGATTGGAGATGGGACTCTCATGGGACTTTCCTGCCTGGGCTGGGAAAAGAGAGCCTCTGGATCTCAGTCTAACTGAGTAGCCAGGATGAGAGGCAAGAGCCACCAGTGCACAGATTATGGTATCTCATTCTTTAGAATTTCCACCCAGTGCTCCTGTAGACACTACCACCTAGACAACAAAGGGAGTCTCAGAATCTGGGTAGGGACATGGGCATTAAAGAGCTCCCTCCAAATCACTTCCCCTCTGTAAGCTCCCATCTGCCTCCTCTTGATGGCCTGGTTGTCCGGAGCAGATCAGACCAATTAGGATTTCTGGATCCTGCCCCATATCCCCCCGCCCCACCACACTGGTACCTGAGGATTTCTGGGGCCAGCTGCTGCATGTCCCGGTAGAAGATGTTGGGAGGGTTGCTCATAACTGGGTCCAGGATTGCCCAGGACAGAAGGAGTGTCCATCTCCCCTCTGTCAAAGGAGAGACAAAGCATGGATGCATCTACTAAGAGCTACAGGGCAGAGCCATCCACCTGTCACTAAGGTCACTTGGAGTGCTGTTTTATGTTGACAGTCCTGGGACTTTACCTCAGTGCCAGGGCGCTGTCCCCAAGCTTCTTTTGTTCAAGGCCTGTGGTTTTCTACCTGATCCCCGGAGCAACTTCCGGCTTTTTCTGTGTATGTATGTGGGACCATAGGAATCAAACCGAGGGTTTCATGTGTGCTAGGTGAGCCCACTACTGCTAAGACACAATCACAACCCTGCATAGCTGTTCTCCTTTTACCCCTCAGGCCTGTTGCGGGACAGTCCTGCACATCTGTACCGAGTTTCTCACCAGCAGCCCTGGCTGGAAATGAACTCAATCTGCTATGTTGTCCTTTATTTACAGCATCTTTGCTCTCTATGTTTCCTATCACATCCTCCTTGGTGAGATCCTCTTTCAAGTGCTGGGTTTAATACTTCCAACAGTCTACCCACCTTTGAACATCATTCTCGATCAGTCTGATGACAGCTTCCTCCTTATCCACAGCAATGACTTGGCTCTGTCACAAGAACAAATGTCCCCCAAGAGGAGTCAGGTCTGGGGTCTTTCCTCTGCACACAGCCGCTCCTCCCTGAAACGACACACAACACAAAAGTGAAGTAGACAGGGAGTGAATTCATTTTCTTATAACCAGGGTCTGGCCTGATAAGTAGCGGTGAATATCAGAGGCCCGAGATCTAGCTTGGTGGGGGGAAAACAAGATGCCTCCTTGTCCCGGGAAGGACTCACGGGACGGACGGGCAATGAAAAACCATCAGGGTCTAGCCCAGGCACAGAGGGGCTTACCTCAGGGAGCTAGTTCAACAGGCTAAGCGAGACAGCTTCTGACCCAGAGCCCACATCCAGAATGAGGCGGCAACCTTGGCTCCCAGCCACATGGGGATGCTGGGCCACTTCCGCCAGCACCCTTTTAAACAGTGACTGGGAGAGAGAAAGGGAGAGACAGAGAGAGAGAGAGAGAGGGAGAGAGAGAGCAAGAGAGGGGTGAGAGGAAGAGGGAGAAGGAAAGAGAGAGAGAGAGAGAGAGAGAGAAAGTCAGAATTACACTTTAGCTGGGTGCATGTGGCACAGGACTATAATGTGAACTACACAGGAGGCTGAGATATGAAGATATTTGTTCATAGTCAGCCCAGGCAGGAACATTTGTGAGACTCTTATCTCCAAAGATCCACCAGAAATCCGGAAGTGGTACTGTGGCTCAAGTGGTAGAGCACTAGCCTTGAGCTGAGGAACTTGTGGACAGCACCCAGGCCCAGAGTTCAAGCCTCACCACTGACAAGAAGTGGACTTATGACCACAAGTAGTGGACGGAATAGGACCCATCGTCCTAGGAACCATGGTAGGGAAATTAGTCCGAACTTCCTATCTGCTGGCGGTCATAAGGATTCACCCGGCTGATCCGTGCTATGTTTTCCACAGCTGTAAAACTAAACACAATAAAGGATCCCATTCCTCATTGGGATAGGGTAGGGATCAAAGAGAGACATGTTTTGTTTCATAATCAGATACGTGTCCCATGATAAATAAGCGGCACCATCTGAGGCATTTTTGGGTATCTTCCTGTCATATGCCACAGAATTTGCAACAACCATATCTGATGGCTGCTCCCCCTTTGCCACGCCCTGTTCAAGAGATCCCCTTGTAATGATCCCTTGTTTCCTTACAACTGTCCCGGGAGGAGACTGAGATCTGATGGTTGAGGCCCAACCGAGAGCTTCATCTGTGGTCAAGAATCGGCTGCCGTGGACTGAGTTTGGGACAACCCATCTAAACCGCTGACTGAGGGTGGTGCTACATGTCTAGCATCCCAACTACAGATGACCAGGCATGGTGGTGCACACCTGTCACAGGAGGACCGCCGTCCAGCTCAGCTTGAGCACATGTTGAGTCTCTGTCTCGGAAATACCCAAGACAGAAAGGCTTGGCTCACATGGTAGAAGACCTAACTGGTAAGCCTAAGGCCTTGAGATCAAACCCTAATATACCAAAAAGAATCAAAAGCATGATGGCAGAAGACCATGCCTATAACCCTAGCTACTTTAGAGGCTGAGATCTGAAGATCACAGTTCAAGATTTAAAATAGGGTTGGCCTCCCCCATCAGACATCATTATGAAAAGACCCAGAGTCTCACCCAAGCCAATGTGCTCCATACTAACAGGGCTTGCATCCTTCCTAAATGCTGGCCACGCTCTCTGTCCCCCAGGAGAACCACCCCTGTGGGCCTCACCCCTAGGTCCTCCCAAGCTCCCCCTTCCACCAACCAGGCCCACGGTAGTAGACAGTTGCAGGGCTTACAGATCCCTTGGTCTTATAATTTGACGGTGCTGCGTCCCCATCAAGCATCTCACCCTTCCAGGCCCCCAGACCTCAGCAACAATGCCCATGTACCTCCCCCAAAGATAACAAGCAGAAAATACCAAAGGGTCCAGTGCTCCTTGTTACAACCCATTTCTACACACACACACACACACAACACACACAAAGCTGGCAAAAGTGGCTCATGTCTGTCTTCGTAGCTATTCAGGAGGCTGAGGTCTGAGGATCATGGTTCAAAGCCAGCCCAGGCTCTTATATACAGTGAACCACCAAATATTCAGAGGTGGAGCTGTGGCTCAAGTGTCAGAATACTAGCTTTGAGAACAGAAGATCAGGTACAACACCTACGCCCTAAGTTCATAACCCAGGTCTTCTATCTCTAAACACACACAGACACAGAGACAGACAGACAGAGAGACAAACACGCACACATACACATACACAGACACACAGACACACAGACACAGACACACACACACACACACACAGCCAAAGGCTTCAGCAGGCCCTTAGAACAGAACCATGATCTCCATCCATTAGGACCACATGCCACCCCGGAGAAGGTGGCCCTACAGTCCTCAGATCCAATGTGGACAAAACATTGAACTTCTCACATATCTGGAATGTCTCATAGCCCAGCATGGCATTTCCTACTGTACACTCTGCTATGCGGAAAAGTTAGCCAAATCTTTTATTGTTGTTGGTCATGGGGTTTGAAATCTAGGCGAGGGCGCTCTCCCTCAGCTCTTAACCTGAAGGTGACCACTCTCCCACTTGAGCCGAAACACCATTTCCTATACTCTGGTGATCCATTGCACATCAAGTCTCACAGACTTTTCTGCCCAAACTGGCTTGGAACCACGGTCTTCACATCTCAGCCTTCTGAGTAGTTAGGCTGACAGTCATGAGCCACCGGTGGCTTCTGGTTTCAGAAACCTTCATATAACAAGAGGAAACCCATCTTATCAGGCCACAAACTTCTTGTAACCCTTCATTGAAGACATTGTCACCCAGCATCCAAATCCATCCTTCAATGGAGAGAATACAGACACAACAATACCAACCCTGCACCCATGGGCTCACTCCCTGCCTGCCATAGGCCACGTCCTCTTGAAGCTGTGGATTCACACTGGGGCAAACTTGAAGACTTCTTAGAAATGTCTCTACAGTGGGGCCAGCACCTGGTCACCCAAATACTGAATCCCCACGCACGGCCACCCCAACCACACCTCTACCATCCTTTGCAGGCAAAGATGGTTTACTTTTTTTCAGTTGTGGGACTTCAACTCTGGGCCTGGGTGCTGTCCCTGAGCTCTTAAGCTCAAGGCCAGCACTCTAATACTTGAGCCACAGCAACACGTCTGCTTTCCTGGAAGTTTGTTGGAGATAAGTCTCAGCATCTTTTCTGCCCAGGCTGGCTTTGAACCCTGATCCTCAGATCTCAGCTCCTGAATACCTAGGATGACAGCCATGAGCTACTGGCACCTGGCCAAAGATAATTTTACATGCCTTTCCTCCTATCCCCTCAAGGAGACTGAGATCTGAGGACTGCAGTTGGATGCCACCATTGGCAGCAAAATCCAGGAGAACACTTTATCTCAAACACACAAAAAACTTGGAAGTGGAGCTGTGGCTCAAATGGTAGAGTGCTAGCTTTGAGCATCAAAGACAAGGGATAGGACACAGTCCCTACTCTCAAGCTTTTTTTAGCAAAGACCCACAAAAAAAAAGGGAAACAGGTGGACATACGGGAGCTCAAAGCTCACACATAATACTCAAGCCTCCCAGAACAGACCCCATCCTGCTCTGCTTGTGTCGATTCTAGGTCCCACATCATGGCAGGCTCAGATAGGATTGACCATGCACCAAGTGAGGACATTCAAGTACAATCTCATACTGAAGATCCCTTGACCTTATCAAAGACTCAGGATCTCTCACTGTCCTGCCTCCACACTGGGCAGTGAGGTGAGGTCTAGTTATCCAACCACAGGATGTGGGAACAAAAGGATTTCTTGGCTAAGGGATCCAGACTGGAGGGCTGTAGGTCCCTCTCTCTCGGGGAGGAGAAAAGAGCCAATCCATCCCAGCAATGTTCCTGGGTTGTGAATATCCTCAAAGAAACCAACCTGCTTAAAGCTCTGTGCCTCTGGTTTTCCCACCAACCTCTACCCAACCCAACCCCATCTTCAGTTGGCCCTCTCTGAACCTCAGATCTGCCATCTAGACTAAAGGCTGAACCAGCAAAGAGACCTACCTCACCCTATGCGAATGGCAGCCATGGAGTCCTAGCACCCCCTAGAGGAAGTCTCAGGGGCAACAGGGGGCCTGACACCTGCCCTCATTCCCTGGCTGTACTGTGCCAGTGGCCAGCTTACCTCTGTCTCTGGTGAATGAATGAAAATTAAGGGTATTATCTTCACATTGAGCCCTCAAAAGTTCCAGTTCTCAAGGATGTACTGTTCAAGCATCATTCAGGTGATGACAGCCAGGTGATCAATGGTGAACCCACAGCATGAAGACGTTCAATATCCATGTGACTGGGTCAAAAGCTCTATCACTGATGGTCTAGGTTGTTTCAAGGTCATGGTTCCAATGTTCTGACATTCGTGACGTGGGATGCTCAGGCATCATTCAGGTGACGACAGCCAGGTGATCAGTGGTGAACCCAAGGCACCAGGACTTTTAATATCCATGTGACTGGGTCAAAAGCTCTATCACTGATGGTCTAGGTTGTCAGTCAAGGTCATGGGTCCAATGTCCTGACACACCTGACCTGGGATACTCCTCCGTCTTCATCTTCCTTCTTATCCCTTGCCACAAACCCTCTTGAGACTCCCTCACCTCAACACCTCCCTAGCCCTTGGACACTTTCTTCTTATCTGACCAGAAAATAAACTGTGTGGGGTCTAGAGAGATTGAAACTTGGTGACACACTCTAAGCCCTCTGGTCTACCCAAGACTGCTTAATTCTGCAGTCAGCAACAACACAGCTCCTGGATGTCATGAAGTTGCTGAGGGGTCAGCGGCTTGGTCCTACAAACTGGCTTTAGCCTTTGAAACTGTTCCCATAGAGATTGTGAATGGTTGGCTCCCTTCATCCAGGGACTCCAAACCAAGGCTTGCATGTTTGCCCTTCTTCCTTCCCTTCATATTTTTCTCCCTCCAGCCTTCCCCCCTCTCTCTCTTTCCTTTCTCTCTCTCACTGCTGGGCCTTGAATTTGGAGCCTGGGTGCTGCCCCAGCCTTTTTACTCAAGACCAACAGGCTTGAGCCACTCATCCACTTTTAGCGTTTTCTTTTTGGTGGCTAGTTGGAGATAAGGGTCTTACAGGTTCTCCTGCCTGGCCCTTAGGCCATGATTCTTCCATCTCAGCCTCCTAAGTAGCTAGGATGAAAGGTGTGAAGCACGAACATCCAGCTAAAACCCAGGATTCTTCACGTACAGTGGAACCAGCACTAGAACCTTTCATTGTCTATGACCCCCCAAGCCTTTTGCACACTGTAACAGTTTCTTGGATAAATAAACGAGCATCTGTTTCTGACAATACTACAGAAAAGTCCCATCTGACTCAGGTAAGAGTCCTTGGGGTGTGGTGGGGGTGGGGGAGGTTTCCAAGCCTGATGTAGCTTTCCCACAGTTCTCCATCATCCCTCTTCCCGCCCTACTGCTGCCACCACACTTAACTGTTTTGACTCAGAGCACGGGAGCCATGATGGACTTGCTGTTTCTGGGGGCTCTGGATACATCTCTTCTCAAAGATCACTGTCCAGGTGTTAAAGGGCCTGCAGTAAGCTGAGGGGGTGTCTCAAGGAGCCTCCTCTGCTCCCCTAGGGGCCAGACAGGATGGTCCACCACATCCGGCCCCCAAGTTTGATGTTGCAGAGAAAGGATTCTCGAGGCATCCCGGGTCTAGAATCTTCCAGATTCCAGTGCAGGAGCTGGAAATCATCTCTGCTCACAGCTGGCAGGTTGGGAATGGTGAGGTCACAAGCTCTGCTCCCCATGATGTCTTCAACTCTGGTGGTCACCCTAAAGAGAGCCAGAAGAGAATAAGCAGCTGCTGGAGAAAGGCAGTCAAGGCACAATATTTATAGCAGGAGATGATTTGGCTTGGAAACTCTACCTGTGCCACTTTGAAAGTCATTGTTTGGCAGCTGAAACCCTCTGTCTAATTTGACCCATAATTCCAGGCATTAGTGGAAATTGCCAGGTGAAAGAAAAAATCCTGGAATAGCTGGCATTTCAGTTCTCCCATTTAAACTTAAAGGGTTCCAAAGTCAGTGGTCCCCTTTTCTTTCCAGACAACGTACAGCAGGTTACAGAAACTGGCATTCGGCGAGCCTTAGCTAACTGTCACATCCCAATACTAAGCAGGCTCCAGCAAGGGGAACGCACTTGCCTACCACTGCCCAGCTGGAAAGGGCCCAGGAGGGACACAGATTGGAGTCTGCCGGACTCCAGGGAGGACTGCCAACTGGTACACTGCCCTAGGAGGGAACCCACTCCACCAGTGGCGCCCCGAGCCGCCTGCCCAGATGCCCATGGACACTGTCATTGCCCTGGATAAGGTTCCCCTCTCATCCTCAGTCATGGTGAACCATATGCCCTGTCACTCTGTTTACCACTTGCCAGTCCCTCCTAGCTTCACAGCCCCTGCTCTACTCCCCCCTTCTCATTCCCTAATTATGTTTGGCAGACACATTCCCAACCCTCGAATTAGCTCCAACTCTATACACCAGAGCAGAGTGTCTGACTGGAAGAGTGCCGCTGTGGTCACACTCACCTCACTGGCTTCTGGCTGAAGACAGAAGGACAGGTGTCCACTCTGATCTGCGATTCACAAAAGCATCCTAGGGGAGACCCTAGCAGGCCCAGCAGCTACTGTGGGATACAGGAAAGGGGGAAGAGAGAGGTGGAAAGAGGGGAAAAGGAACATCTATTGAAACCTTCCTCAAAGGAGCAATGAAACTGAAAACAAAAATTGTCCCTGGGCTCAAACTTGGCATTGATGACTAAAGAACTATACACAAACACACAAAATGCTTCTGCTCTTTTTAGACACAGTGACTTAAATATGATTTCATTGTTCTCATCTCCCTGCACTCCCAACACACACAAACACACACACACACACACACACACACACACACACAAACCAATCCAGACTGGTGACAGAAGACTCTTCCATGCAGTACCTGAAATTTACCAACTGATCACTCACATGAGCAGAGTCAGGATGTACAAGGAGAAAGATGATCTATCTCTGTCTCTGTCTCTGTTTCTCTCTCTCTCCCTCTCCTTCTCTCACTCATACACACAGAAACACACTGACTCACACAGACTCTGAACAGTGCCTCTCCTGTGTTTGTCAGTTCTTCATGAGGGACAATGTAGAACCTGGAGACCGGGGATTCCAGGGGCTCCTACCCAAGGGGAAAACCACTCTAAAACAAAGAACCACCTTGCCAATCCCATTCTCCAGGGCCAGAACCTTCCTCTTAGAAACAACCAGCCTTGACTCCCCACTCACCAAAACCCTAGGCCAGGATGCTGGGTGAAGGAGTCCCCAGACAGGTGGCTCCTCAGAGCCAGGACAGATAACAAACAGGGGATCATGGTTCCCCCAGAAGGATGTCTGACCCGTGCAGAGGTGGAGTTGGGGAAATAGCTGGGGTTCTAAAGGCTCCATATATGGATGGACTCCCTACTTCCACCCTAGATGATTCTGGGCAACTTGGTCATTCCTGGGGAGGCCTAGGACACCAGATACACGGGCAGCACCAGCAGATGCAGGCAGAGCTCGGAAATGTGATCACCCTGTGAGAACTGATGATAGCTGGGATGGGGGGGACAGACTGGGTATGGGGAGGGAGGAGTGTGTTCCTCCCAGATATTCATCTTCTACCTGACCCCCGTGCCCTCACCTTCATAATGGGCTCTTCTGGCACCCTCTTCAGGTGAATGGCTTACTGAGCACAGAGGACAAGGCCTAATCCAGCAAGGGGGCCTATCTTCAACACCCAACACCTCCACCCCCCCAAAAAAGGAAAAGACTTGAGAATGCAGGTTTGGAGGTGCTGCTCCCCACCTCTGCCTGAAGCCACCAGGTCCCCATCAGGGAGAGGAAAGGTGCAGATGTGAGGCTGTGTGGCTCCATTACTCCAGGCCAGGGGCTCTCTGGCACCCTCTCTTCACCCAACCGTTCATCTCCCCATTTTCTGGGACACTACCATTCTCAGACCAACTGTATACAAAACTCAGAGCCTCTCACACGTCTGGAATGGTTTATAACACAGCATGGCATCTACTACTATACACACTGCTATGCAGAAAACTCAGCTACCTTTTTTTTGCTTGTCGGTCATGGGGTTTGAACTTTGTGCATGGGCACAGTCCCTCAGCTCTTCACCTGAACGTGTGCGCTCTACAACAGGAGCCAAAGCACCACTTCTGGTTTTCTGGTGGTTCACTGGAGCCAAAGTCTCACAGACTTTCCTTCCCAAGCTGGCTTTGAACTGCTACTTTCAGATCTCAGCCTCCTGAGTAGCTAGGATGACAGTTATGAGCCACTGGCAGCACCCTGCTGCAGCCACCTTCTTACATCCAGGGGAAACCCAACTTGTCAGACTTTGACGCCAGCATCCCAAACGATTCTTCCATGTTTGGAGAGAATATAATTGACACTACCCTTTAAACCCCTGCTCCCATTTGCCCACTCCCTGCCTAAGACAGGCTATGTCCTCTAGTGTTCTTGGTAAGGCAATACCCACACTGCTGTGACTTCACAATGGGACAAACCTGGGGAGTTCTTAGAAATACTTGTACACTAAGGCCAGAAATTGGTCTTCCAACCACAGCACCCCACTCCTTCACCATCTCTTGCAGGCAAGGGGTGTCTTTTTTTCTTGTGTTTTTTTTGGTTGAGAAGCTTGAACTCAGGGCTTGGGTACTGTCCCTGATGATGATTTTTGCTCAATGCCAGTGCTCCACCATTTGAGCCATAGTGCCACTTCAGGTTGGAGATTGGAGATGAGACTCTCACGGGACTTTCCTGCCTAGACTAGGAAAAGAGATCCTCTGTATCTCAGCCTAACTGAGTAGCCAGGATGACAGGCATGAGCCACCAGTGCATGGATTATGGTAACTCATTCTTTAGAATTTCCACCAAGTGCTCCTCTAGACACTACCACCAAGACATTCCTGTACTTCCCTCAGGGAAAACAAAGGGAGTCTCAGAATCTGGGTAGGGACATGGGCATTAAAGAGCCCCTCCAAATCACTTCCACTCTCTAAGCTCCCATCTGCCTTCTCTTGATGGCCTGGTTGTCCGCAGCAAATCAGAACAACTAGGATTTCTGGGTCCTGCCCCAAATCCCCCCACCCCACCAAACTGGTACCTGAGGTTTTCTGGGGTCAGCTGCTCCATGTCCCAGTAGAAGATGTTGGGAGGGTTGCTAATAACTGGGTCCAGGAGTGCCCAGGACAGAAGGAGTGTCCATCTCCCCTCTGTCAAAGGAGAGACAAAGCATGGATGCATCTACTAAGAGCTACAGGGCAGAGCCATCCACCTGTCACCAAGGTCACTTGGAGTGCTGTTTTATGTTGACAGTCCTGGGACTTGACCTCAGGGCCAGGGAGCTATCCCTGAGCTTCTTTAGTTCAAGGCCAGTGCTCTTCTACCTTATTCCAAGAGCAACTTCCAGCTTTTTCTGTGTATGTATGCGGGACCAGGGGAATCGAACCAAGGGTTTCATGTGTGCTAGGTAATCTCACTACTGCTAAGACACAATCCCAACCTTGCATAGCTGTTCTCCTGTGACCCCTTGGGCCTGTTGCGGGACAGCCCTGCACATGTGTACCGAGTTTCTCACCAGCAGTTCTGGCTGGAAATGAACTCAACCTGCTATGTTGTCCTTTATTTACAGCATCTTTGCTCTCTCTGTTTCCTGTAATATCCTCCTTGGTAAGCAAGATCCCCTTTCTTTGGGAAGGGTGAGTTTGAGTTGGCCTAGATGAGTGTGCGTTTGTGCGTGTGTGTGTGAGTATGTGTGTGTGATAGACAGAGAGAAAGAGAGAGAGAGAAAGCATGAGTTTCAGTGATACATACCCTGTCTCTGTAATGCCTCATCCTCCCAATGGTGAGTACATCCAGAATCTCCACCAAATGGAAGGTGGGTAGGGGAGGGTATGTAAGGTCACATAGAGTGGGATGATCGGAATTCTATCCAGCAACTGAAGCCTGGAGAGATAAAGGAGAGAAGGAGAGGTTTAGAGGAACAATAAGGGAAGCCCCTTACCTTTGGCTACAAGTACCAGAAAGATCACTAAATCCATCCTTTTTGGTAGTAAGATAACAGGTGCCACTATTCATTTATTTCATTTTTTTTTTTTAGTCCTAGGGCTTGGATTGAGGGCCTTGTTGTCATCCCTGAGCTTCTTTTACTCAAGGCTGAGGCTCTACCACTTGAGCCACATCACCACATCTGGCTTTTTCTCTAGAGGGGGGGAGTAGGTCTATGTGTAGAGGGGGGGAGTAGGTTTATGCTAGGTAAGAATCTCACACACTCTCCTGGTGGTCTAGCTCTGCATCACATCATCAGACCTCAGTCTCCAGAATAGCCAGGATGGTGGGCGGGAGCCACTGGCACCTGACCAGTACAATCTATTCATAATCCCCTATGGCCAGTGCCGGGAAACCCTTACTGCAACCCCCTTGCCGTGAGTGGGAAGCAGACATGGATGGGTTTGATACTTCCAACAGCCTACCTTCCTTTGAACATCATTCTGGATCAGTCTGATGACAGCTTCCTCCTTATGGACAGCAATGACTTGACTCTGTCACAAGATCAAATGTCCCCAAAGAGGTGTCAGGTCTGGGGTCTTTCCTCTGCACACCGTCCCTCCTCCCTGAAACAACACACCACAGCAAAGCGAAGTAGACATGGAGTGAATTCATTTCCTCATAATCAGGGTCTGGCCAGATAAGTGGCAGTGAGGATCACAGACCCGGGATCTAGCTGGGTGGTGGGGAAATGAGACACCTCCTTGTCCACTTTCCTTTAACTGTCTTAGCAGAGGGTAGTGGGGAAGGACTGACGGGACGGACGGACAATGAATAACCATCAGGGTCTAGCCCAGGCACAGCGGGGCTTGCCTCAGGGAGCTAGTTCAACAGGCTGAGTGAGACGGGTTCTGACCCAGAGCCCACATCCAGAATGAGAGGGCAACCTTGAGTCCTATCCACATGGGGATGCTGGGCCACTTCCTCCATCACCCATTTATCCAGCTCCTGGGTATGAAAGAGAGAGAGACAGAGAGATACAGAGAGAAAGAGAGAGAGAGACAGAGAGAGAAAGTTAGAATTACACTTTAGCTGGGTGAAAGTGGCACAGGACTATAATGTGTACTACACAGGAGGCTGAGATATTAAGATATTGGTTCATAGTCAGCCCAGGCATTCACATATGTGAGACTCTTATCTCCAAAGAACCAACACAAATCTGGAAGTAGCACTGTGGCTCAAGTGGTAGAGTGCTAGCCTTGAGCTGAGGAACCCTTGGACAGCCCCCAGGGCCAAAGTTCAAGCCCCAAAACTGACAAGAAGTGGGCTTTTGACCACAAGTAGTGGACTGAATAGGACCCATCCTCCTAGGGAGCATAGCAGGGAAGTTAGGCCGAGCTTCCTGTCAGCGTGGGGTCATAAGTACGTCACCCAGGTTCTCTGTGCTCTGTTTTCCCCAGCTGCAAAATTGAACACAGTGAGGTATTCCCTTCCTCATTGGGATAGGGTAAGGATCAAAGAGAGACATGTTTTGTTTCATAATCCCATACCTATAATACGATAAATAACAGGCCCCATCTGAGCCCTTTCTGGATATCTTCCTGTCATATGCTCACAGAATTTCCAACAAACATATCTGACAGCTGCTCCCCTTTTGCCTAGCCCTGTCCTCGAGATCCCCCTGTATTGATCCCTTGTTTCCTTACAACTGTCCAGGGAGGAGACTGAGGTCTGATGGTCAAGGTCCAACCCACAGCTTCATCTGTGGTCAAGAATCGGCTGTCGTGGACTGAGTTTGGGACAACCCATCTCAAGCGCTGACTGAGGGTGGTGCTACATGTCTAGCATCCCAACTACAGATGACCAGGCATGATGGTCCACACCTGTCACAGGAGGACCGCCATCCAGTTTAGCTTGAGCACATATTGAGTCTCTATCTCGGAAATGCCCAAGACAGAAAGGCTTGGCTCACATGGTAGAAGACCTAACTGGTAAGCCTAAGGCCTTGAGTTCAAACCCTATTATACCAAAAAGAATCAAAGGCCTGGTGCCAGAGGATCATGCCTATAATCCTAGCTACTCAAGAGGCTGAGATCTGAAGATCACAGTTCAAGATTTAAAAAACGGTTGGCCTCCCCCATCAGACATCATTATGAAAAGACCCAGAGTCTCACCCAAGCCACTATTCTCCATACTAACAGGGCTTGCATCCTTCCTAAGTGCTGGCCCCACTCTCTGTCCCCCAGGAGAACCACCCCCTGTGGTCCCCATCCCTAGGTCCTCCCAAGCTCCCCTTTCCACCAACCAGGCCCAAGGTAGTAGACAGTTGCAAGGCATACAGATCCCTTGGTCTTATAATTTGATGGTGCTGAGTCCCCATCAAGCATCTCACCTTTCCAGGCCCCCAGACCTCAGCCACAATTTCCTTGCATCCCCACCACATAGATAGCAGGCAGAAAATACCAAAGGTTCTAGCGCTCCTTGTAACAACACATTTCTACACACACACACACACACACACACACACACACACACACACACAAAGCCGACACAAGAGGCTAATGTCTGTCATCCTAGCTACTCAGGAGGCTGAGGTCTGAGGATCATGGTTCAAAGCCAGCCCAGGCAAGAAAGTCTCTGAGGCACTTATCTACAGTGAACCACCAAATATCCAGAGGTGGAGCTGTGGCTCAAGTGTCAGAGCACTAACTTCGAGAACAGAAGATCAGGAACAGCACCTAGGCCCTGAGTTCAAGGCCCAGGTCTTCTACCTCGAAACACACACAAGCACACAGACATACAGACATACAGACACACACACACACACACACACACACACACACACACACACACACACACACACACACACACACACACACACACACACACACACACACACCAATGAATCAGCACGCCCTGAGAACAGAACCATGAACTCCATCCATTAGGATCACATCCCACCCCGGAGAAGGTGGAACTACTGACCTCAGACCCACTGTAGACAAACATTGAACCTCTCACATCGCTGGAATGTCTCATAGCCCATCATGGCATTTCCTACCGTACACAGTGCTATGGGGAAAACTTACCCACCTCTTTTCTTGTTGTTGGTCATGGGGTTTGAACTCTGGGCCAGGCAGAGTTCAGCTGAAGGTGAGCACTCTCACTTGAGCCAAGACACAACTTCCTGTACTCTGGTGGTCCATTGCACATCAAGTCTCATAGACTTTTCTGCGCAAGCTGGCTTGGAACCATGGTCTTCACATCTCAGCTTTCTGAGTAGCTAGGTTGACAGTTGTGAACCACTGGTGGCTTCCAGGTTCAGCAACCTTCATATAACCAGAGGAAATACATCTTATCATGCCACAAACTTCTTATAACCCTTCAATTCAGACTTTATCATCCAGCATCCAAATACATCCTTCAATGGAGAGAATACAGACACAACAATCCCAACCCTGCACCCATTGGCTCACTCCCTGCCGACCTGTCAGAGGCCACATACTCTTGAAGCTGTGGATTCAAACTGGGGCAAACTTGGAGAATTCTTAGAAATGTCTCTACAGTTGGGCCAGCACCTGGTCACACAAACACTGAATCCCCACGCACCGCCACCCCGCCCACACTTCCACCATCTTTGCAGGCAAAGATGTTTTACTTTTTTTTCAGTTGTGGGGCTTGAACTCTGGGCCTGGGTGCTGTCCCTGAGCTCTTAAGTTCAAGGGCAGCACTCTAATACTTGAGCCACAGCAACACTTCTGCTTTTCTGGGAGTTTGTTGGAGATAAGTCTCAGCATTTTTTCTGCCCAGGCTGACTTTGAGCCCTGATTCTCAGATCTCAGCTCCTGAGTACCTAGGATAACAGCCATGAGCTACTGGCACCTGGCCAAAGATACTTTTCCATGCCTTTCATCCTATCCCCTCAGGAGACTGAGATCTGGGGGGGCTGCAGTTGGATGCCACCATTGGCAGCAAAATCCATGAGAACTCTTTCTCTCAAATTAAACACACAAAAAAGTTGGAAGTGGAACTGTGGCTCAAATGGTAGAGTGCTAGCTTTGAGCATCAAACACAAAGGATAGGACACAGTCCCTAGTCTCACGCTTTTTCTAGCAAAGACCCACCTGAGAAAGGGAAGCAGGTGGCATAGGAAGCTCGAACCTCACACATAATACTCCAGCTTCCCACAACAGACCCCATCCTGTTCTGATAGTGTGGATTATATGTTCCACATCATGGCAGACTTAGATAGGACTGACCATGCACCAAGTTAGGATGTTCAAGCGCAATCTCATATTGAAGATCCCTTGACCTTATCAAAGACTCAGGATCTCTCACGGTCCTGCCTCCACACTAGGCAGTGAGGTAAGGTCTAGTTATCCAACCACATGTTGTAGGAACAAAAGGATTTCTCAACCGAGGGATCCAGACTGGAGGGCTCTAGGTCCCCACAGAGATTGTGAATGGTTGTCTCCCTTGATCCAGTGACTCCAAACCAAGGCTTGCATGTTCTCCCTTCTTCCTTCCCTTCCTCTTTTTGTCCTTCCATCCTTCCCTCCTCTCTCTCTTTCCTTTCTCTCTCTCACTGCTGGGCCTTGAATTTGGAGCCTGGCTGCTGTCCCTGATCCTTTTTACTCAAGGCCAACAGACTTCAGCCACTCATCCACTTTTAGCATTTTCTTTTTGGTGGTTAGTTGGAGAGAAGGGTCTTAAAGGCTCTCTTGCCTGGCTCTTAAGCCTCAATTCTTCCATCTCAGCCTCCTAAGCAGCTAGGATAACAAGTGTGAAGCACCTGAAACCAAGGTTTCTTCATGTACTGTGGAACCACCACTGGAATCTTTCATCGTCTATGACCTCCCCCCCCCAAAGCCTGGAAAACACTGTAACAGTTTGTTGGATACATATATGAGTATCTGTCTCTGGCAATACTACAGAAAAGTCCCATGTGACTCAGGTAAGCATCCTGGGGGAGGGGGAGTTGTCGAAGCCTCATGTAACTCTCCCACAGTTCTCTGTCATCCCTCTTCCCGCCCTCCTGGTGCCACTGCACTTAACTGTTTTGGCTCTGAGCACATGAGCCACGATGTACTCGCTGGCTTCTGGGGGCTCTGGATGCATCTCTTCTCAAAGATGTCTGTCCAGTGGCTTACCACTTCTTTGGCACTCAATTCCACACTCAGGTATGAACGACGCTGCAGTAAGCTGAGAACCTGGCTCAAGGAGCCTCCTCTCCTCCCCCTGGGGCCAGACAGGACGGTCCACCACATCCGGCCCCACAAGTTTGATGTTGCAGAGAAAGGATTCTCGAGGCATCCCAGGTCTCTGAATCTTCCAGATTCCAGTGCAGGAGATGGGAATCGTCTCTGCTCACAGCTGGCAGGCTGGGGATGGCAATGTCACAAGCTCTGCTACCCACGATGTTTTTGACTGTGGTGGTCACCCCAGAGAGAGCCAAAAGAGAATCAGCAGCTGCCAGAGAAAGGCAGTCAAGGCACAATGTTCATAGCAGGACATGATTTGGCTTGGAAACTCTGCCTGGGCTGCTTTGAAAGTCATTCTTTGGCAGCTGAAACCATCTGTCTAATTTGACCCATAATCCCAGGCATTAGTGGAAATTGCCAGTTGAAAGAAAAAACCCTGGAATAGCTGGCATTTCAGTTGGCCCATTTAAGCTTAAAGAGTTCCAAAGTTAGCGGTCCCCTTTTCCTTCCAGACAGCCAACCGCAGGTTACAGAAACTGGCATTCGGTGAGCCTTAGCTAACTGTCACGTCCCAATACCGAGCAGGTTCCAGCAGGGGGAAAGCACTGCCTACTACTGCCCAGCTGGAAAGGGCCCAGGCGGGACACAGATTGGAGTCTGCAGGACTCCAGGGAGGACTGCCCACCGGTGAACTGCCCTGGCAGGGAATCCACGCCACCAGTGGTGGCCTAGAGCCCTCTGCACAGATGCCCACAGACTCCATCATTGCCCTGGGGAAAGTTCCCCTCTCATCCTCAGTCATGGTGAACCATCTGCCATTTCACTCCATTCACCACTTCCCACTCTCACCTAGTTTCACAGCCCCTGCTCTACTCCCCCTTCTCATTGCCTAATTATGTTTGGCAGACACATTCGCAATCTTGAATTACCTCCGACTCTATACAACAGAGCAGAGTTTCTAGCTGGAAGAGTGCCGATGTGTTCGCAATTGCCTCACGAGCCTTCTGGCTGAAGACAGAAGGACAGCTGTCCACTCTGATCTGCGATTCACATAGGCCTCCTAGGAGAGGCCCAGCAGCTACTGTGGGCTTCAGAAGAGGGGGAAGAGAGAGGTGGAAAGAGGTAGAAAGAATCATCTACTGAAACCTTCCTCAAAGGAACAATGAAATTGTGAAGGAGAAAACAAAAATTGTCCCTGGGCTCGTACTTAGCATTGATGACAAAAGAAAAATACACAGACACACAAAATGCTTTTGTTCTTTTTAGACACGGTGACTTCAATGTGTTTTCATTATTCTCATCTCCCTGCTCTCCCAACACACACACACACACACACATACACACACACACACACACACACACACACACATCCAGACTGGTGACAGAAGTTACTTCCATGCAGTACCTGCAATTTACCAACTGATCACTCACCTGAGCACAGTCAGCATGTATAAGGAGAAAAATGATCTGTCTCTGTCTCTGTTTCTCTCTCTCTCCCTCTCCCTCTCTTACTCATACACACACAAACACACACACACACACACACACACACACACACACACACAGACTCAGAGCCGTGCCTCTCCTGCATTTGTCAGCTCCTCATGTGGGACAATGTAGAAGCTGGATCATGGGGGCTCCCAGGGGCTCCCACCCAAGGGGAATACCACTCTAATAATTAAGGATCACTCTGCCTCTCCCATTCTCCAGGGCCAGAACCTTTCTCTTGGGAACAACCAGCCTTGACTCCCCACTCTCCAAAACCCTAGGCCAGGATGCTGAGTGAAGGAGTCCCCATGCAGGTGGCTCTTCAGAACTCGGACAGAAAATAAGCAGTGTGTCATGGTGCCCCATAGGGGTGTCCGACCCATGGTGGAGGTGGTGTTTGGGAAATGGATGGGGTCCTAAAGCCTACATATAGGGATGGACTCCCTAATTTCAGCCTAGATGTTTCTGGGCGACTTGGGGCATTCTTGGGGAGGAAGCAGAGACCAGGTGGACTGGCAGCCCAGCAGATGTTGGCAGAGCTGGGAAATGTGATCACCCTATGAGAACTGATGATAGCTGGTGGGGGGTAAGTGCAGGCCGGGTATGGGGAGGGAGGGGATGTGTTCCTCCCAGATATTCATCTTCTATCTGACCCCAGTCCCCTCACCTCCTAGTGGGCTCTTCTGGGACCCTGCTCAGGTGAATGGGGGACTTAGCACAGAGGAAAGGGCTAATCCAGCAAGGGAGCCTATCTTCTGCACCAAACACCTCCATCCCCAGAAAAAAGGAAAAGACCCGAGAAGGCAGGATAGGAGGTGCTGCTCCCCACCTCTGCCTGAAGCCACCAGGTCCCCACCAGGGACAGGAAGGGTGCAGACGTGAAGCTGTGTGGCTCCATTACTCCAGGCCAGGGGCTCTCTGGCGCCCCCTCCTCACCCAGCCCTGCATCTCCCCGTTGCCTGGGACACTGGCCGCTTGGGACAGAGGTGGGATCCTCGGGTCGCCACCCACCCCCACCCCCTCCACCCCTGGGTGCATTTGTGGCAGAGCCAGGACTGACTGTGGGGCCGGGGGAGCCGCAGGCCGGATGGGAGAGGGGAGGCGGGAGGCACGGGTCCGGGTCAGCGGGGCGCAGGCGGGGTCAGGGGGTCGCGGGGTGTGGGCTGGAGGGTGGCGGCCCGCGGGGCGGCCACTCACCTGTGCTGCTGGGAGAAGTTGTGGGCGGCGGCTCCGGGTACAGCGGGCAGCGGCAGCAGCAGAGGGCGGCGGCATGGCGCACGCGCGGCCCAGAGTCTGAGGACCGGGGCGGGACCAGGTCGGGGCGGCAAGCCGGCCAGCGGCGCCATCTCCGCAGCGCAACTCGGAGAGGCGCCGCGGTTTGGAGCTGGCAGCGCCATGTGTGGAACGCGGCGCGGCTGCGAGGGCGGGGGGCGTCTGCGGGCGCGTGGCGGGGCTGCGTGCGGCCTCTGCTCCGCCGCCGCCCCCTGAGCGGCCTCCTCCACAGAGGCGGTGCCGCCGTCGCCTCTGCTGCCGCCGAAGCCTCAGCTGCTGCCGCCTCCGCTGCCGCCGTGGCTCAGCCTCCGCCTCCGCCGCGGCCGCCATGCTCCCCGCGCCAGGACGTTGCACTCGGGGCCGCCATGGCCACCGCGCCTCCCCCGGGCTGCGATGTCCCGGATGTGCCGGCTCCATGTGCTCTGAGCTCCCAGCCAGGACTCTGCTTCAATTGCGGCCTCAGCCAACTGCTGCAGCCGCTTCCCCTGGAGCCTATGCTCGCTCTTCAGTCGGCTCTCTCTCTCTCTCTGCCCCCACTCCTCTAGCGGGCTGCCCCGCCCCCTCGCGCATGCGCTCCTGCTTCGTGCCCGCTGCGCCCCGCCCCTTTCTCCCCTTAGATCCGCCCCCTCCTCAGCTTGGTACCTCCCCCTCCTCTACTCGGCCCCGCCCCCTCCTCCCCTTGGTCCCTCCCCCTCCTCCCCTCGGCCCCCCCCCCCCCTGCCTACAGAGGCCTGACTGGGGCCTAAGAATTCCAGGCCTGGGAATTGCAGACTCACCTCACTCCACACTTTCCCCACCCCTAGCACCTGGCAAGGGGATGGAATCTCCCCTCAGCTCCACCTCTCAAGGAGAATCTCCTCCATCCCCCTCCACTCCACACACCAAGCAGGTGCACATTGACCCCCGTTTGAGGGAAGGGATTACTGGGGATTGCTACCTATAAAGGACTCAGACCATAGCACCCTTTGGGATGACTCAGCACACAGCAAGCTTCAAAAAACAGGACAAAGCACCCTGTGGACAGGACTCAGCACACAGCTCCCTTTGAAGAACTCAGCATAAAGTACCCTGTGTAGAGTACTCAGCACGCAGCACCCTCTGAAGGAGGGAGTCCATAGCATGCAGTGTAAAGGACTCAGCACATAGCACACTTTGAAAAACTCACCACATAGCATTCTTTTCCAGGGACTCAGCACATAACACCTTGTGTTAAGACTCCACACACAGTATCATTTGAAGGGCTGACTACCTAGCACTCTGTGTAAAACACTCAGTGCACAGCCTCCTTTAAAAATTCAGATTCGAACACAATTTTGAAGGACTCAGCACATACCACCCTGTGGAAGAACTCAGCACACAGCACCACCTAAAGTGCATTATGGAGCACCCTGTGTAAAGGATCAGCATACAGCACTCAAAAAACTCACCTCATCCTTCTCTTCTCAAGGATGCAGCATGTTGCCCCCATTGGATTGACTCATCACACAGCCCCCTTTGAAGGACTCAGCAAAAGTACCCGTGTAAAGGACTCGGCACACAGCACCCATTGAAAAACTCACCTGTCCCACCCTTCTCAAGGGCTCAGCACATAGCACCATTTGGGGTTAATTAGCACACTGCACCTTTTGAAGGACTCAGTATAAAGTACAGTCTGTAATGGACTCAGCACACAGCACCCTTTGAAAATCCCAGCATGGCTCACTCTTCTGAATGACGCAGAACATAGCACCTTTGGAATGACTCAGCACACAGGACAATATTTGAGGACTCAGAACAAACCCCCATGTGGGAAGGACCCAGCAAACAGCACCCTGTGAAGGACTCAGCACATAGCTGTATGTCACAAGTTCAGCTGTCATTAAAATTATGGTGCTTTCTTCAGTATCACCATTCTTCAGAAACACTTCACAAATCCAACTAGTTCACATTTAGCTAATCTGTGTTTTATGGGGGAGGGTCAGCTGGGGGTCTTGAACTCAAAGCTTAGGGGCCCTGTCCATGAACTCAATGCTAGAGCTCTACCACTTTGAGCCACAGCTCCAATTTTGTTTTTCTTTTTTTTTTTTTTCAGAGGGTAGGGGGTTGTTCTTTGACAGGTCTTATGGTGATCCGGGAGGTCAAATAGGGGTGTCAGTGGGCAAAGTCTCTTAGCTCAGCCTGGATCTGACCCCTCCCTTCCTTGTGTCCCTGGAAGCTGGGTCTCCTGGAGCTCTCTCAGCCTAGAGTGGAACAGATCTGCTATGGAATCAACACTCAGGGTGAGCAAAAGTGAGCTTGGCTCCAGTCACTTCCCCAAATTGAACTCTAGAGGATGATAATCCCCCATGGTGGCACAGGGCCGCACGTCCCATGTCTGGCCACCAGGGGGCAGGAGTCACCCACCATAGGGATTGTACCTGCGAGTTGTGTTTACTCTTGTTTCCCTGGGACCCCTACCAGGCTTCAAAGCCACCATGGACAGGAAAGTCCTTAAGACTCTTACCAACAATTAACCATCGAAAAGCAAGTAGGACAGTGGCTCAGGGGCAGTGCACTAGCCTTTAGCAAGAAAACTCAGAGATAGAGTCTAGGGGCCTGAGTTCACACACACACACACACACACACACACACACACACACACACACACACACCCCACTAGCATGCAAAATCTGAGATTTCTACACTGCAGACTTTGGGTATTCTCTACCTTTTGCACACTAAGCCTGGTGGCTGTTGGCCTAGGTTTCTAATGCATCCAACACCAACTGGCATCTTTAATTTGGGGGAACAGAAGGGCTAGAAGATCAGACTTCCCCCATCCCAGCTCCTTGATTGGGTCTTGGTCTATCCAGGCCCTTTGGGGCTCCTTTTACAGACTCACCAAGATGCCTTCAAAAGGGATCACACACTGGGCACTGCTAGCTCATGCCTGTCATCTTAGCTACTCTGGAAGCTGAGATCTGGAGGATCACAGTTCCAAGCCACCCTGGGCAGGAAAGTATGTGAGACTTTTATCCTCTTATCCTCAAGGAACCATGAGAAAACAAGAAGTGGCCCTGTGGCTCAAGTGGTAGAGTGCCAGCCATGAGAAAAGAGCTAAGGGACAGCGCTCACGGCCAACAACAAGGAGAGGCATTACATGTTGGCTTTTGGGATTGGCATGGGCCATATAGAATTGGAATTTTGAAGTGCTCCAAGATAAAGCTGTACCTCCTTTGGTTCCACGCTCCTCCATCTCATCTCCCCTCCTGGCCTTGGCCTGGCTTTGGGTCAGGATGGCCCTGGTTGGCCTGGAGGACTCCAAGTAGGAAGATCCTAGAGCAATCGCCCTGCCTCCTTCCACCCTGCTCACCCTGCTGCTTCTGCTCTTTGCCATAGATCTTCCTCCTGAAATCCATCTGTGAGGTCATCACCACCAACATAGTGGTGAGTAGTAGGTCCAGCGTAAGTCCGGGCAGTCACAGGTGGAAGTGGGCCTGGGACTAGGAGCTTCCACACTGGGTGTTGGCTGAGGAAAGGCCAGACTTTTATTTCGTCCTGAGCCTTGCAGGGGTGGGGAGACAGTGTAGACTCCACATTGAGTCAGGTAAGATCAGAATCTGGAGGAACACTTGTGAGGGGGAGGCTGTGAGGCTCCGGGGGCCACTGTTCTCGGTACTCCTCTCTCGGGACTCCCCTCTCCTGCTCTCATCCCACAATGGTAGAAGAGAAACTTCAACTAAGGGTGACGAAGAGGGGACAGGGGAGGATGTCTGTGTGAACCAGACCTGTGCTTCATATTCCTCCAAGCCCCTACTTCTTGTTTATCTGAGGAAAGGATATATGGATTTGGGCATGAGGGATCATCCCAGCTGAGAATGTGGCTCAGTGGTTGAGGGGTGGCCTAGAATGTCTGAAGCCCCTGGGTTCGATTCCACACAGAAAAAGCTGGAAGGGGAGGTGAGGCTCAACTGGTAGAGCACTAGCCTTGATCAAAAAGAGCTCAGGGACAGTGGCCAGGCCCTGAGTTCAAGCCACAGAACTAGAAGCACAAATCTTGGTGGAGGCTTGCTTTCCCTTTGAAAACAATTTATTCTTTATGATAAGCATAACATGATGATCGTCCCTGGCCACCAATGGGCCATTAGATGTCCCTTGAATTTGGGTCACATCTCGGCAAGCTCTGCCTGCCCAACCCGCAGTTTACCCTTGCCGTCACCCAACACATGGAGGCCTGAGAGAAGGCCACCTGGCCACCTTCTTGTGGCCACCTCTCCTAGGCTTAGGAGAGTTAGTATGTCAGAAAGAGAGTCATCATCTGCATCAGTCTACAGAAGAAAGGGAGGGAGCTCTCTGAGCCGGAGTCCAGGAGCTGTGGTCGGCTCTGCTTGTGGGGCATCTGCAGCAAGACATGCTCCTTGGGGCAGTCCTCTACGGGGTTCAGAACTCCGACCTCTCCTCCAGCAGGTTCCACACTGCATTGAAGTGGCTATTCTTCAAAACCTTCCTGCTCCTCCCTCATTTGGACAACCCCGGGACCTGAGGCATCTGAAGCTGTGGCGGTGGCAGGAGGCTCAGCCTGTGCTGGCATCTGGAGCTCACTCTCTGCGCCTTCCCCTGCGTGGAGTGACAGCAGCTCCTGCAGCTCTCTCCTCTTCTCCAGCTTCTCCTGGGACAGCTGGCTCCCGTGCTCAGCTTTCTCCTGACAAAGCACATCCAGGATGTGCATCTGTTCTTTACACTTCAGGAGGGAATCCTTGATGGTCTGGATGTGTGCTGACAGCTGGCTGTATCGATGGTGTAGCTCCTCCAGTGGACTCTGGAATTCCATGTCATCAGGCAGATAGTAGATGAAGCAGATTTTCTTCTTGGATGCCCACGTGTCCTGCTTCCCATCCGCACACAGGCTGTGTTGGCAGCTCATAGGGCAGATGGCCTGTGGCTCCAGATTTATCTGGCACTGAGCTGCCAGGTGGGCTGGGCGTCCCAAGCGGGCCTGCAGCTTCTGTGGCAGGAGCTTCCACCTGTGGATTTCAGCCACCGAGAGTGCTTGCAGATCCAGGTCCCTCTCGGTCTGGGGGATGTCTCCATCCTCTGAGATGGTCACGTCGGGGGGACTCACATCCTCACTTTTTCCTTCTCCAGGACTCTCACCTTCCCCTTCTGCAGGAAAAGCCAGGGTGCTCATCTGGGCCGGCAGGCGCTCCTCCTGTGGTCTGGTCACTTCCAGGCACTTGAGAGTGTCCTGCCACTTTTGGGGCACCTCCTGGTCCCCCCAGTTGGTCGGGGCCTGCACTTGCTTCAACTGCTCCAGCAGCTGGGTCTGCCTCTGCAGGTGCTGCTGCAGGGCGTCCTTCTCGGAGCTCAGCTGCTCATTGGAGGTGATGTGCAGCTCACAGGTGGATCTGAGCTCCTGCAGCTGGGCCAGGGACTGCTCCTGCCACTGCTGCAGCTCCTGAGCCGCTTGGCTCTCTCTCTCAGCTACCTCTTTCCATTCCTCTCTCTTCTCCTCTGCATGGTCCAGCTGTTCCCGCAGATGTTTCTTCACCTGCAGCTCAGAGTCCAGGATACTGGTGAGCCCCTCCTTCTCACCGCTCACCCTGTGGAGAGAGTCCTGCAGCAGAGCCAACTGTTCCTCTGGCTGTGGGTCACACACACATGTGAATCCTGGGATCTCTGGGATCTCCTGCCGATCCTTGGCCTTCTCCTCCAGTCTCCGCAGTTGCTCCTGCTGCTCCGCATTCTGGAGACGGAGCCTCTGGTTTTCCTGGACCTGGATGTGAAGTTGTTCCTTCAGGTTTTTTAACTCCATCTGTGTGCGGTAGGCCTGGGCCTGCAGCTGCCGCTCAGCCTGAGACGGTCGTGTGGGGGGCCTTGACTCTGCCCGCTTCCTTCTCAGTTCGCCCAGCTCATTCTGTAGGGCTAGCACCTGCCTTGACACTTGCTCCTTCTCCTCTGTCAGTTCGTTCACCCTCTGGGTCAGCTGCTGGGCCTCCTCCTTCCGCGCGGACCTCTCAATGCTCAGGTCCTCTGCGAAGGTGTCTCTTTCAAGATTCGCTGCGGTCACCCTCCACCTCAGATTGTCCAGTCGTCTCTTCAGGAGCTCACGCCCTGCCAGGGCTTGTTGGAACTTGCAGATTCTCTTCTTCATGTTGTTTCTCTGGGTCCAGAGTGCTTCCAGCTTCTCCTGCAACTCTGTATTCACTTGTTCCAGGTCATTGAAGCTTCTGGTCTTTTCCTCGAGCTGAAGTGTTACATCATTCAGCTGTTTGAAGAACATTTCAGCCTCCTTCTGTGCAGCAGTGACCGCAGAAGCCGCCATCTCCAGCTCCACCACGCGCCGCTCTGCGGCCTGTAGGCGGCTGGTGAGAGCTTCATGCTCCATTTCTCTGTCATTGGCTACCTGCTGCATGTAGGCTGGTGCACATTGTAAATTGCTTTCTGCCAAATCCAACCTCTGTATGGGTGGCTTGTGGATCTCTAGGTCTGTTTTCAGTGCTTCATGCACCTGGGATATCTTCTCCCTCTCTTTCTCCCGTCGATCCCGCAGGTCTGTCTTTTCATGCTTCAATGGGTGGATCTTGGCACAGTGCACCTTATTTCTTCTTTTGCTGCAGTCCAGGCCAGGCACCATGTGTGAATAGCACCTCTGCACATCCTTGGTGGGATTGGGACCCTTGATTCTCTGGACTCTGGTGGTTGTGACTTTTTCCAAAGGCAGGGGAGTCCCGTGGTAAGCATCACCTTTGCCCAGACCTGAATCACACTCCCCAGTGGTGTTCGGCTTGGGGATCCCTCCCTTTTCTGTGTTCTTTGTTTTCTTGAATGTTGCAGGTCTGATGGGAGGATTCTTCTGCCGGTGTTCTGGCAGTAGTTTCTTGCCCACAGCTCTCTCATGGAGTATACTTGTTTCAGACATCTAAGCGCTGGGACGGGATAGATGGTCTGGCCACGTTCCCAGGCTCTTGGCAATCCTCTATTCTCCCACTCACTGACTAGGAGGTCAATTTCCTCCTCTACACCAAAGTCGCCTCGAGTCCCTGCTCACCACTCAGCCACCTCTACCTTCCTCAACTGCTGGTAGTGGTGTCAACCAACAGAAGTAATCCTGGTGCTACCAGGCAGCATGGAATGTGGGCGTGGCCTCCATTCTTGTATCCCATTGGTCAGAAAAAAACATGGAAGAATGGGGTGTGGCCGGAATCCTGTGATGCAGGCAGCATGGGCAGAGTCAAGATGACAGCAGCTCCCCCAGCCCCTTTCCCAGGGAATTCTGTCCAATCCGGTTGGTGACAATAAGGTGACCTGCTTTAGCCAGATGGCTGCACAGATTGTTGTGTATGTCTGTTTGTTTCCAGTCCCGGACCTTGAACTCAGTATTTGGACACAGTCTGTGAGCTGCTTTTGCTCATAGCTAGCCTTTTATCACTGAAATTCTCTATCCTCAGGTTGAAGTGGTGGGAGCTGGAGCCCACAATTGGAATCCTGGTCCTGCCACCTCCAAATGGCAGGAGATCCTAAGAAACTCATTCCTATCCATATGAATACCAATGGAATGTGATGTATGTCATGATTGAATGGGCAGTTCTTGGATGATTCTAGGATAAAATTATACACAATTATTTTATAGAACACGGATGAATTTTAATGAATAATTTATGAAGCACTGAAACAATTACTTTCATTAAATGGAGGCAGAATGAAATACCTAAGAATTGGGTGTCACATAGTATAGAGATGCCATTTTTTCTGCCAGGACCAGGATTGGAACTCATGGTCAGGCTAACTCTGTTGCACTGAGAGGGAAGGGGAAGCTTAACTCCCTGGAGTCAAGAAATTCAAGTCTGTCCTCCACTTTGAAAATCAGTATGGAGGTTCCTCAAGACTCCACATAGAGCTCCCCTATGACCCAGCAATCCCACTTTTGGGCATTTACCCTAATGTTCACAAACAAGCCACACTAAAGCTACCAGCACGACTATGTTTACTGCAGTATTATTTATCATAGCTAAGATATAGAACCAACCCAGATGTCCCTCAGAAGATGAATGGATCAAGAAAATGTGATATATATATATATATATATATATATATATATATATATATATATATATACAATGGAATTCTATGCCTCCATCAGAAAGGATGACACGCCCCATTAGTTAAGAAATGGAAAAACTTGGAAAAAATTCTATTAAGTGAAGTTAGCCAGGCCCAAAGAAACATAGGTCCCATGATTTCCCTTATTTACAATAACTAGTATATGTCTGAGTCAAGCAGAAAAGGTCAGATAAGTTGATGTTAGGGAAATGAACCCAAGACATGTGTTCAAATGTTTTTTTTTTTTCTTTCATGGGATCATTTCAAACACATTTATAAGATGATTTCCTTCTTGCTTTGTATGTCCCTCTCTCCCAGGGTATAACCCCTGCTTTCACTGTATTTGATGTCAGTATAATTTGTGGAAGGGAAGGGAAAAAATCGTTTAAATAGGGATACATGTTACCTATTTCAACAATGAGATATATAAGTTGTTATGCTGAAAATGAACTTTACATCTTTGGTGGGGGGGTGGGGTGGAGGACTGGGTGAGAGGTAGAAGGATGGGAAGGGAAAAAAAAAGGAGGAGGCTACAGTGCTTGATAAGAAATGTATTCATTTTCTTGCCCATGTAATTGTAAACCCTCTGTATAGTATTTTCACAATAAAAAAAAGAAAGAAATTCAAGTAAGTTCCTTAGGATGGAAATCGATCCTCAGCACTAGAAAACATCCTATTCATGGACGTTTTACATATATGATTTATATTGACATACATAGATTGACTCCATATTGCATTCAGTGTAGTAATTCATTTTATTTTTTGTTTCATTCATATATTGACCGTTTATTTCATTGACCACTATGGCACATAGAATATGTATGCCACTTCATACCTGACACCCAGGACTTTCACAGAAAAGGAAAACACGTGTCACCATCAGCTTCTTACTCCGTGTCACCATCAGCTTCTTACTCCATGATTCATTGTTTTAGAGTGCTGGCATCTTAACTCATGGTCTACTGGGCCAAATTCATGAATAGTTGAGTGTCAGCATGCCATCCTGGGGCAAATTGAACTGACAGGCACTTCCCAGGACCTGAGATAGAGCTCTAGTAGTTGACAAAACAAAAACAGATTGACTCGCAGATGGTAGCATGCTAATAAATACATACCTTTATAGAGTGCCAGAGATTCTATGCATTATTCAGTTATATAGACTAAATTCCTACCCATTCTTGGCTATTTATTATGCCTCCATGCAATTAATGCTACTGTTTTCATCCTTAATAAACTATTAAGTAAATCAGTGTCCTGAAATTATTGAGTCCCTGTAAGAAATAGTATTCTTTTCATGCTTCATAAGGTATTAAATAAAACCAATCAGCCTTCTGAAATCATGATGGCTAATTTTATATGCATATCATTCATGAACAACTCATTCAACTGGGACATTGATAACATTGCATTATTATTCCTATTGATGGGAACAAGTCTCTTAGGAACTCCCGTAATCTGTAAGTGGCTTGACTGGGATTTGAACTGTAGGCCTATGTTGCCATGGGGGAATATGGTTTCTCCAATAGCCCGCAATTAAAAAAGATTATTTAGCTCCCTGGTTTGCAATTCGTGCCAATTTTTCTACCATGGCTGGGATTCAAACTCAAGGTCTGGGTAAATACGCAGCACTGTTGGGGAAGGGGAATCTCACTATGCTGAAGACAAGAAAGTCAGGCCTGTTCCCTAGGCCTGAATTCAAGCCTCAGTTATGGAAAACATATTCCTTATGTACAGTTTAAAGATAGGATTTCTACTTCCAAATAGGTATTCAGTCCATATCGTTTGGTGTGGTTATTCATTTTATTTCTTGTTTTATGTATTTATTTACCATTGATTTTATTGACCCAGATGACACCTCTACCATTTATTACATTATTTACATCCTATCACATTGAATCCAGATTTGTAGATATGTTTTCCATTATGCCTGACACCCTGGGCTCTCCCAGAAAAGGAACACATGTGTCACACTGGGCTTCTTACTCCAAGATTAAATTTTTGACAGTGCTGGGATCTGAACTCAGGGCCTAGCAGGCACAATTCATGAATGGGTGAGTGTGAGCACAGCAGCCTCTAGCCAATGAAGCTGTCAGGTGGATCCCAGGTGCTGAAATCGAGCCCCAGGTTGGGCCAAAACAGCAATACATGGATAGGCTGATGGTGGTATACAAATAAATATATATTGGTAAAGAAAGGCAGAGCCATCTATTTATGATTCAATAATGCCTACTATATTCCTACCAACTATTAGGTAATTATTTTACTGCCATTGAAGGAATATTATTCCTTTCAGGCTTAATAAACTATTCATTATAATCAATCAGCGTCTTAGGATTATTGCACCCAATTTTAGACTAGACCGATGCACAAACTACTCTTTCATTCGGTATTCCCATGCATAGGAACGAGTCTCTTGTGATCTCTGGCCATTGGTAGGTGTCAGGATCAGGATTTGAACCCAGAGCCTTTGTTGACAAGTCAGCCCATGGCTTCCCTGATAGCCTGCCAGCCTTCAGCTATGGAAGGCCAGGTCCACCTTGCAGCCATGTCATTCAGACCCAGGATGGTCACCGTGCAAAGAAAAAAAAATCCCCAGGCCTCTGTAGCTTGCCACTTTTTGTGCTGTCCTACTTTTCTTTTTTCTTCCTGCAAGCCCTCTGGGCCTAGGATCCCAGGATCGGCTATGGGTCCGGAGACTGCACCCCAGCCTAGGGCAATCGAAGCTGAGGCAGAGTTGCCACGACCTTAGTTCAAGCCCCGTGGGTGGCAAAATAAAGAATAAATTCTAAAACTTAATTAAGTATTTAACTAAATTAAAGAAGAAATGAAGTTCCCTGGTTTGGAGTTTCTGCCAGTTTTCTTTCCTAGCCTGAGATTTGAACTCAGGGTTTTGGGAAATCTGTAGCAATGTGAGGGAAAGTGCAGAGTTGCCACTACTTGAGTTCAAACACCATGCCAAGCCAAAAACAAGAAATTAAGTCACTGACTTCGGCAAGGGGAGTAGTTGTGGAGAAGCGAGGGAAGGGAGGGTAGGGGGAAAACAAAGGAGGAGGCAACAATGCTGAATAGGAAATGTTCTCATGACCTTGCTCTTGTAACTGTGACCCCTCTGTACAACATTTTCACAATAAAAAACGTACACAAAAAGAAATAATGAAGTGCTCAGAGAAGCACTTTGTGTGTAAGGGAAAGATGTCTGAATAGCTGTACAAAATTCTACACTGCTTTTGTTAAAATGTTCAGTATGGAACTGAATAAACATAACTGCTTCCATTAAAAATTAGTAAGCCACTGTCTTGGAACTAGGGCCAGTATTTCTGCCATTGCTGGGATTTGAGCTCCCGGTCCAGGTAACTCTTTTGTACCATGGGTGAAGCTGAAGATCTCTGTCCTTGAGGAAAAGAAATTCAGGCTAGACTTCCCAGGGCCTGAATGAAGGCCTTGCAATGGAAAAAATGAGCCTGTACCTCCATGTCCTTGTGTATGTATGGCTGTATCCGTATAGGTGAAGCTCTAGAGTAGCTATGATGAATGGCACCACACTAGGAAATTTGTTTTCAATACAATGATTTCATAGCACAGAGACTGTTTCCAAGATGGTGCATGTTCCAGGGATCCCCTCACTGTTCCCAGTGTAGCCTGAGGGTTTCTCAGCATCCCAGGCCTGCTGGAAGAAGAAGTCTCTTTCATTGTCTGAACCGGCAGACAAAAGACCACACTCCTGTACAGCTGTGTAACAAACATCTCCATCAGGGTCCATTAGTGTGAATGAGTGTAGGTGGACTCTGAAGGGCAGGACAAAAAGGCCTCTTTTACCCCAAGCTATCCCTCTCCCCAGTGCTCTGTTTTGACAGGAAGCCCTCACTTCTGCCACCTCCCGGGGCAGACCAAGTTCCCTGTACTTATCCTGCCTTTGTGAGACTATATTCCGGTGTTCAGATACAGTGCTCAATATAATTCAGGAGTCCTTCTGACAGACAACTAGAGCAGGGAACCTAATGAAATGTTTCATCATGGGCGATGATAGGCCTATGACACCTCTCCTAGGTTTCTGGAAGCTTGGGAAATCCAAGCACATATCTGATATCCCAATGCTTCCTGTCATCTGGGGATGGTGAAGCTCATCAGGTTTTGGAAACTTTGACCTCTCTTAGTTGGTCCCTGGGTGGTTAGGTGTTGGGGTTGAACACAGGGCCTAAGGCGCTGACCATGAGCTCAGTGCAGAAGCCCAGTGCTTGACCATTTTGTGTCACAGCTTCACTTCTGGTCTATGTGTGTGTATTTGTGTGTGTGTGTGTGTGTGTGTGTGTGTGTGTGTGTGTGTGTGTGTGCATACACCAGTCCTTGGCTTGAACTCAGGACCTGAGCACTGTTCCCAGTTTCTCTTGTACAAGAAGAGCCCTCTTCCAATTGAGCCACAGAGCCACCTCAGGCTTTTTGTAGTGATGTGGTCCTGAGAAATCAAGCCCAGGGTTTCATAGATGCTAAGCACTCTACTCCTAAGGCTTATTCCCAGCCCTCTACTTCAGGTTTGTTAGTTTGTTTCTTTTCTGTTGTCGGTTGTAGGAGCTGAAGTCTGGGGCTGAGTGCTGTCCCTGAGCTAATCAGCTCAAGTCTTGTGCTCTCCCACTTGAGCCACAGAGTCACTTCAGGTTTTCTGGTGCTCCATTGGAGCTAAGTGTCATGACTTTCCTGCCCAGGAAAGCTTTGAAGCATGATCCTCAGATCTCATCCTCCTGAGTAGTTAGGATGACAAGCATGAGTCACATGCACCAAGCTTCCACTTCAGGTTTCTTAGTGGTAAATTGGTGATAAGTCTCATGGGACCTTTTGTGTCTGGGATAGTTTGGCACCCAGATCCTCAGATCTCAGCTTCCCGAGAAGGCAACAAGACAGACCTGATCTCTAGACCCCTAGGCCTTGGCACTCTGTTGCAAGGGGGTCCTTGGCTCCACGTGGTGGAGTGCTAGCCGCGAGCCCAAGAGGTAAGGGTCAGTGTCTAGGCCACCAGTTCAAGGTTCATGACTGAGAATAAACAAAACAAAACAACTCTCTGCAAGAGACAACTCACTATTCTTCGCTAATACATAATTTTGTCACTGCCATGGGGACATATCTGAGCCTCAATATTCTTGTCTGCATAATCATCTCAGTTGTGGAACTCTTACATGGACCAGATGAAAGAATGTACACTGTGAAGGACATAGCACATGGCTCTCTTTGAAGGACTCACACACAACATCCTTTGAAAGACTCAACACACAGCACCCAATGCAGGACTTAGCACACTGTACCCTGTGAAGGACTCAGCACATAGCACCCTGTGCAAGACTCAGCACAGAGCACCCTATGAAGGACTCAGCACATAGCTCTATTCCACAAGCTGTCATTAGAGTTAGGGTGCTTTCATCAGTATCACCATTTTTAGAGGAACATTTCACAAATCACACAAGTTCACATCTAATGCTTTAGTTTGGGCGTTTCTTTTTTTATAGGGGGAGGTTACACATGTGGCTTGAGCTCAAAACTCATAACATTTGCTCAAGGCTAGAGCTCTAACACTTTGAGCCACATTTCCAAGAGTCTCACAGACTTCCTGCCAGGGCTGGGTTTTAAAGCCACCACGCAGCCAGGATGACATGGGTAAGCCAGCAGCATTTGGTTCCATGGCGCTGGGTTGCAGTGGTTTACATCTGCCTAAGCCAGGTTAGGTGGCAGCTGTCAGCACCAGACTCCTAAATTGCTCTGTGATGAGGTATTTGACGTCCTTCCTTCTATAGTTGCAGTTAGATCACTCTACTTTGTTTGGCCACAGTCCTGGGCTTGAGTAAAGGCTTCAACATTGTCCCCAAATGTTTGTGCTCAAGGCTAGCACTCAATTGACTGAAAGACAGCAGAACTTCTGGCTTTTCTGTTTATGTGGCACTGAGGAATCAAACCCAGGGTTTGCTGCTCACTAGGTGAGCACTCAACCACCGAGCCCCAAGAGTGAATGAGGTATACATAGATTGCTGTATATAAATATTATATACACAAAAAGAGAGATGTCTGCATATTATGAACTTATAGATAATATTACTATCAATTATTAGGTATTAAATTATGTCTCCATTTAATGATGTGTACCAGTTAACAATTAATAAAGCATTAATTAATACTCAATATCCTGTTATTGTTGATCATGTATGTACATATATCCATACATATAATTACGTATTTTCTAAATGAGACAGATGTCTATATATTATTAAATTATGCATCATGTGTTACTACCAATTATTAGGTATTTAATTATGTCTCCATGCAATTTTTATTCTCCTAATATTTAATAAAACATTAATTAAACTTAAACCATGTCCTATAATTACTGCATCTACTTTTATCATAGAATGATTCACTACTAATTCAATCTATTCATCACTGATTGTGGTGACAAATATTCCACCTATGACATTTATTACACTTATGACATCTTATTACGTATCACATAGATTTGCATTGGAATTATACATCCTGCCTGACACCAAGCACATTCAAAGAAAAGGAAATCGTGTGTCACGTGGGGCTTCCCACTCCACGATTACATTTTTGGCAGTGCTGGGATCTAATCTCAGGGTCTAGCAGGCTCAGTTCATGAATAGGTGGCTGCCCGCACAGGAGCCTTACCCAATTCACCTGCCAGGCAGTTCCCAGGCCCTGAGATCGTGCCTCGTATGTTGACTCCATATTGGGCTTAGTGTAGTTATTCATTTTATTGTTTCTTTTACTCAATTATTTTCCAATTATTTTATTGACGGTTCTCACACATGGAATATTTATTATATTTATTATATAGGCTAGATTTGCCTATGTATGAAACTTTACACCTGACACCCTGGACTTTCCAGAAAAGGAAAACCTGTGTCACCATGGGCTTCTTATTCCATGATTCAATTTTTGTGAGTGCTGGCACCTGAACTCACACCCTACAAGCACCAATTTATGAATAGGTGCGTGTTAGCACGCCAGCCTGGGGCATACGGAGCTGACAAGCAGATCCCAGCACATGAGATCAAGCCCCAGAGGTTGACACAATAAGAACAGATCGACATGCAGATGGTAGTGCACAAATAAATATACATCTTTATAGAGTGCCAGAGATGTCTATACATTATTCATTTATATATGCTACATCCTCCCAATTCATGGGTATTTATTATGCCTCCATGTAATTAATATTACTGTTTTCATTCTTAATGAATTATCAATTAAATCAACCACTGGTCCCAAACTATTGCGTCTATGTAATTAATAGTATTCTTTTAATGTGTCAAAAATATTCATTAAAATCCATCGGACCCCTAAAGTCACTCTGTCCAATTTTATAGTATCATTCAGGAACAACTAATTCAACCTTGACTTTCAGAACCTTCCATCGGTATTCCTATAAATAGGAATAAGACTCTTAGGATCTCCCGCCATTGATCAGAACCAGGCTTCGAACGCAGGTACTATGTTGTCGTGTTGGCCTATGGCTTCTCTGGTAGCTGCCAGCCTTCAGCAATGCCAGGTTACTCACACTTTTCAGCTGTGTCATTCAGACCCAGGATGGTCACCTTGCAAAGAAAACAAATGTAAAACCGGCAGCCATCTGCAAGTTGCCGGGGTTTTTTTTCTGTGTTGTTTTATTTATTTATCTTTCCTGTCAGCCTTTGGGTCCCAGGAACCCAGGTTCAGCTGTGGGTCCAGTGGCTGCACCCAGCCTAGAGTGATCGAAGCTGAGGCAGAGTTACCACGCCCTGAGTTCAAGCCCTGTTCTTGACAAAATCAAAATAAATTAATAAATAAATATATAGATAAATACATTAAAACTATTATAAAAATTATGAGGCTCCTTGACTTGGAATTCATGACGTTTTTCTCTGCCATGCCTGGGATTTGAACTCAGGGACTAGGTACATCTGTAGCACTGTGGTAGAAGGGGAAGCTCACTGTGCTGGAAGACAAGAAAATCAGGCCTGTTTCCAGGGCCTGAATTCAAGTCAAAGCACTTGCAATAATAATACTTGTATACATTTTAAATACAGGATTCATATTTACATACATGTTTACTGCATATTGCAGTTAGTGTGGTTATTCATTTTATTCTGTGCTTTATTTATTTCTTATGTATTTTAGTGAGGATGATTATATATATGACATTTTTTATATCCTATTACATAGGACACAGATTTTTCTATGTATTATACATCATTCCTAAGACTCAGGACTTTTACCAATAAGGAAAACAAGTGGGACAATTGGCTTCTTCCAACAGGATTAAGTTTTTGGCAGGTCTGTGTTTTGAACGTGGGGCCTAGAAGGTCCATTTCATGAATGGGTCAATGTGAGCACACCAGTGTGACTCAAGTGAAGTTGTTGGGCAAATTTGAGGACCAGAAATCAAGCTCTAGAAGTGGCCAATACATAAAAAGATAGACGTGCAGATTTCAGTATGTGTGTGTGTATTTACATATGTATATACATCTATAAGTAAATGTATACAGAGAGACACAAACATTTATGTCGACTCTAGTGTATGTCTATATTAAATGATGTTTGTTTTATTTTTTTAATTTTTTTTAATTTAATTTAATTTAAGTCTGTTTTATTTTTATATATTCTATTACTACCAATTATTTGGTCTAACCTATGTCTCCATTAATTAATACGGTAGAAGACTTAATAAGATATTAATTAAAATAATCGATGACCAATATTTATTGTGTACAATCTTATGCTAGAAAGAAAACTAATTAGTAATTCAATTAGTACATGGCACACATTCTATTAGTGTTCCTATAGATAGGAACGAGTTTCCTAGGATCTTCAGCCGTGTGTAGGTGGCATTCCCATGATTGAACTCAGGGCCTAGGTGTCTTGGTTGGGCTCAGGCTTAACTGACAGCCCGCCAACCTTCGGCCATGCAAGGTCAACTACAATTTTCCAGCCTAGTCATTGGGACCCAGGATGGTCACAGTGCAAAGGAAACAAAGGTAAAATGGTTGTGTAAAACTTCCTGGTTTTTTCCTCCTCCATTTTTGTTGGTTTGATGATTATTTTGTCAGTGCTGGAAGCTGAACTCGGCTCCTAGGATCCTGGAATATCTGCAGGTGTAAAAGCTACACCCCAGCCTAGGCTAATCATGGTTTAAGACACAAGAAAGTGCTTCCTTGAGCATAAGGAGCTCAGGGACAATGTCTAGGCTCACAGTTCAAACCTCAGGACCTGCCACAAAAGAAGAGCCAGTAACTCCATGTGTCTGTTTATGTATGCATGTATTTCTATTGGTGAATATCCAGAGTCGCTATGAAGAAAGGCACACAGCTAGGAAATTTGCTTTGAATAGAATGATTTCATAGCACAGAGAGTTCTTTCAAGACAGTGCTGTTCCGGGACTCCCCTCACTGTTCCCAGTGTAGCCTGAGGGTTTCTCCACACCCCAGGCTGCTGGAGGAAGTTGGCCTCATTGTTGGAACAGGCAGTTACATTGCTGTACAGCTGTGTAACAAACAATTCTTCCAGGGTAATCAGTGAGGAGGAGTGTGGGTCGGGTCTAAAGTCCAGGAGAAAAAGGTCTCTTTGTACCCCAAGCTTTCTCTCTCCCAGTACTCTGTTTTGACAGGAAGCCTTCCTTTGTGTCACCACCCTTGGCAGGCCAAGTTCCCTGCACTCATCCTGTCTTTGTTACACTATATTCCAGTGTTGAAACAAACTGCTGCAATTAATTCAGAAGTCCTTCTGTCAGATAACTAGGGAGCTGAACCTCATGAAATGATTCCTAATTGGCAACGGTGGCTCCCTAGGTTTCCAGAAGCTTGTTAACTCGAAGCACTTGTGCAAAATAATAATGCTTTCTGTCATATAGGGCTGGTGAAGCTCATCAGGTTTTGAATCCTTTGACTTCTCTTCATTGGACGTTGGGTGGCTATGTTTTGGGGTTGAGCACAGGGCCAGGGTGATGACCATGAGCTCAGAGCAGAAGATCTTTGATTTACCGTTTGGTGTCCCAGCTTCACTTCTTGTATCTGTTTGTGTGTGTGTGTGCATACATCAGTCCTGGAGCTTGAACTCAGGACCTGAGCATTTTACCTGAGTTTCTCCTGTACAAGGATAACACATTACCACTTGAGCCACACTGCCACTTCAGGCTTTTTTTCTAGGGATGTTGTACTGAGGATTCAAATCCAGGATTTCATACATGCAAAGCACTCTACCCCTAAGACACTTTCCCAGCATTCCACTTCAGGTTTATTTCTTTCTTTTCTTGTAAGTTGGAGGAGTTGAAATTTGGGCCTGGGTGCTGTCTCTGTGCTCTTCAGCTCAAGTCGAGATCTCTACCACTTGAGCTACAGTGCCCCTTCAGGCTTTCTGAAGGGGTTCATTGGAGATTACCATCTCAAGGAATCTCCTGCCCAGGCTGGTTCTGGACCATGATCCTTAGCTTTCAGCCTCCTGAGTAGCTAGTGTGACACACATGAGTCACCAGCACCCAGCTTCCCCTTCAAGTTTCTAAGTGGTGAATAGGAGATAATAGTCTCATGGGACCTTTTGTGTCTGGGCTAGTTTAGAATCCAGATCCTCAGCTTCCTGAGTAGGCAGGATGACAGACCTCAGCTAGAGACGCCTAAGCTGTGACACTTTGCTGCAAGGGGGTCCTTGGATCTGCTTGGTAGAGTGTTAGCCATCAGCTCAAGAGGAAAATCAGCGCCTAGGGTCTGAGTTCAAGGTTCATGATGGAGAAAACTAAACCAAAACCAAAACAGTTGTCTGCAGGAGACCACTCATTAGACTTCAGTACACACATAAATTTGGACCTGCCTTGGGGACATATCTGAGCCTCAATTTTCTCATCTGTACAATCATCTTACTTGTGCAGCTCTTACAAGGAACAGATGAAAGAATGCACTCTGTGAAGGACTCAGTACACCTGACCTCGTGAAGGACTCATCACATAGCTGTATCCCACTCGCTGTCATTAGAATTAGGGTGCTTTCATCTATATTACCATCTTTCAGAAACATGTCATAAACCACATAGTTCACATCTAATGAATTAGAGGGGTGGGTATTTGCTGGGGGTGGGGGTTGGGGATTCAGCCACGGGAATTGCACTCAAAGGTTGGGGGGTACTGTCCTAAGATCTTTAGCTCAAGGTTAGAGCTCTACCACTTTGAGCCACAGCTCAAAGTTTCGCAGACTTCCTGCCAGGGTTGGGCTTTAAACCCACCAGTATCAGATCCCAGCCCCTGAGCATCTTGGATGACAGTGCTAGCGAGCCAGCAGCATCTGGTTCCATGGAGCTGGGTTGCCACGGTTTCCCTCTGGCTAAATCAGGTTAGATGGCAGTTGTCAGTACCAGCTTCCCGGCTCACTCTGTGATGAGGTATTTGCAGTCCTATCCTTATATTGTGGGCATTGGAACACTCTATCTTTTTGTTTGGTACCAGTCCTGGGTCTTGAGTAAGGGTCTAGACACAGTCCATAAGCTTTTATGCTCAAAGCTAGTGCTCAACTGCTTGAGTGACAGCATGACCTCCTGATTTTTTGTGCACATGGCAGGGAGGAAAGAAACCCAGGCCTTTGTACATATGAGGCGAGCACTCTACCACTGAGCCCCAGGAATGACAAATGTATAAATAGATAAATGTGCAGATAGATAGATAGATAGATAGATAGATAGATAGATAGATAGATAGATAGATAGATGGATGTAGAAGTTTAAAGCAAGACAGAAATGTCTGTACATTATGAAATTGCATACAATATATCACCACCAATTATGTGCAACTAAATTTCTCTTTCCTTTTTTAAGTATCATGATTGAATACATAATAATATATTAATTAAAATTAGTCAACGTAATATAATTGTTATGTATAATTTTATAATATAATCATACACTAACGTCTAATTTAACTGTTACTTTTATAATATTCCATTTGTACAGATGCATATCAGAATCTGTTTCTTAGAATCTCCTGCCATTCACTAGTTGCAGTCCTGGGATTCGATCTCCAGGCCAAAGTTGTCAATTTTGGCTATGGCTTCCCTGATAGCCCATCGGAACATCAGCAATGCAAGGTCATGTATATTTTCTGTGCCTTGTCATTTAGACCCAGGATGGTCACAATGAAAAGTGGGAAAAAAAGTAAAACCACCTTCTTGAACTTCTCGGTTTATTTTGTTTTTGTTTTGTGTGTGTGTGTGTGTCCGGTTGTGGGGCCTGAACTCTGGGCCTGGGTGCTGTCCCTCAGCTCTTCAACTCAAGGTTAGCACTCTACCACTTGAGCCACAGTGCTACTTCTGGCTTTTTTCTTTTTCCTTATATGGTACTGAGGAATCGAACCCAGGGACTCAGGCTTGCAAGGCAAGCGCTCTGCCACTGAGCCACCTTCCCAGCCACGAACTTCTCGATTTTATCCTTCTCCTTTTTATTTATTTATATTTTTGCCAGCCTGGAGATTTGAAATCAGGTTCTAGGATCCCAGGGACAGCTGTTGCATAGTTGCCAGACCTAAGTTCCAACCTGTGCTTGGATGAAATAATAATAATAATGCCCTGACTTGGAATTTGTACCATTTTTCTGGCAGGCCTGGGATTTGAACTCAGGGTCTGGGTAAATCTGTGGCACTGTGGGTGAAGGAGAAAGCTCACCATCCTTGAAGATAAGAAATTCAGACCAGTTCCCAGTGCCTGAATAGAAGCCCCAGCACTAGAAAAAATAATATTCATATATGAGATCTATTTAAATACATGGTTTTAGTGTATGACGTTTATTACCCTTATTTCTCTTATAAGATTCTTTTATTACATCATATCACATAGGATATATTTGCATATGGATTGTACATTGTCTAGAGACCTATACTTTTACAGAGAAGGAAAAAAAATGTGGCAAATTTGGCTTCTTATTCCACGAATAAATTTCTGGCCATGCTGGGATTTCAAATCATGGCCTACAATGTGCCCATTCCATAAATGGTTCACAGACTTAGCACACAAGCTTCCAGAAACCTGAGCTGCCAGGACGTCCTGAGGACCTGTAATCAAGCCACAGTAATGCCCAATGAATAGACAGATGGATGTGTAGATTGATACATATACATAGAGAAAGGGAATGTGAAGATATCATTAAATTATATATATTATTATCATTTACTACTTATTAAATTATGCTTCCATTTAATGAAGTATCATGGTTGAATACTTATTAAAGCATTAATTAAAAATTAGTCAAGATCCTACCATTAAGGGATACATACCATGGTGCTAGAACAGAAGATATAAATCCAATAATTTTTGTGTGGCATTCTAAACTAGTGTCATGAATTCACTGAATATTGAATTATTACTATTATAACATTCTATTATCACTCAGATAAATAGGAGTGAGTTTGCCAGGATCTCCCTCCATTTGTGGGTGGCAGTCCTGGCATTCCAACTCCAGGCCTGGGTAATTTACTTCAAATGCAAACCATTGGAATGACACCGTGAAGAATTCAGATTGGTACGATGAAAAAAAGAGCAACAAGAAGAGAAGAAAGCCAGGTGTCAATGGCTTCTGCCTGGAATCCTAGCTCCTCAGGAGGCTGAGATGTAGAGAATGTCAATTTGAATTCAGCCGGGGCAGAAGAGTCTGTGACACTCTAATTTCTAAGAGATCACAGGGGAAAACAAACAAACAAACAAAAAACCCTGAGTGGTTGAGCTGTGGCTCAAGTTGCAGAGTGCTACCCTTGAGCAAAAGGAGCTCAGGGACAGGGTCTAGGCTCATAGTTCAACCCCGGACATGCCAAAAAAAAGGAGGCAGTAACTCCATGTCTCTGTGTATGGATGGACAACATATGGATGATGGGCATTCAGCAGGTTGCCCATGCCCAACCCCCCAACCTGGGCAAGCTGGGACAAGCCCTCAGAGAGTATTAAGTCTGAGCTGGCAGCTTGAACAAACATCCTTCTCTGCAATATAACTACTGAAGCCCCGAAGGCTTTGCCAGGGCTGGTGTGTGCAAAGGTTGCCTTATGTTCTGGCTGAAGTGTCCCATTGGAACACCTAGCAGCCAGCCACTGCCTCCAGGGAGACCACAGTTCCTAGGCTGTAGGAGTTGTCAAAGGTTCTGGCTCCATATTCTCTATCCCTCTGTCGGATGTCCTGGTGGCCATCACTTATTCATCATTTCTCATTATGGAGTCTCAGGGTGGTCCGAAATCCTGGCAAAGACATGCAATTTCTACACTGAAAGGGGTAAGCCAATAAATACCACCCTCATACCTCCTGTCACAAGTGAGCCTTGAGCTGTCAAAGTGTCTTACTGGTAGAGTGCTTACCTAGCCTGCACCAAGTCCTGGGTTTGGGTCCTTTTTCTGTTTCAGTTCCACAGAATCAGAAAAACCCAGAAGGCACACTGTGACTTAAGTGATAGAGTGCTAGCCTGGAGCAAAACCCGCTGAGGAACATGCGCAGACCCTGAGTTCAAGCCCCAAGACTGACAAAAAAGAAAAAAAGAACTGAGCGTGGTGAGACATATTCTTCTGGGACTCATAGGAAGGCCGAGGTTAGAGGTAAGAAGGTAGAGGGCAGGTGCTGGTGGCCCACCATTGTAATCTCAGCTACTCAGGAGGCTGAGATCTGAGGATCACAATTCCAAGCAGGAAAGTCCATATGAGACACTTTTCTCCAATTAAACGCAGAAATCCAGAAGTTGAGCTGTGGTTCAAGCAGTAGATGTCCAGGCTATAAATTCAAACCTCAGAACTGGGCTCGTGCACACACCCATACACCCACTCATGCACAAACACAAACACACACGCACACACACACACACACACACACACACACACACCAAGATAAGAGCATTTGCCATTAAGCCTGTACTAGTTCCATCTCTAGAAACTCACTTCAAATAAAACACAGAAATGGGAAGGGAAGATTTGCTCCAGGAGGTCATAATAAACAGTGCCAAAATTCCACAGGAGTTCTAACATGTGGAACAGAACAGAGAGCCTCAGATGCAGAAGGGACAGCATAGGCAAAAGTCCTGAAGTGTGCTGTAGAGCAGGTGGTGTGGGTGGAATGAAGGTTCTGTGGCTTCAGACAAGTCTGGCAGGACACTCAAGGCTGGGTCAAGGTTAGTACTTGAGTCACAGGTAGGGCAGAGGGTAGAGGTCCCACAATAGGGCCCAGGAGAAGATTAGCTTGGCTTTTCATCAAGGACCCCAACCATTTCCGGAGGCTGGAAGCTTATTTTTCACAGCTCATGATCATCAGGCCTCCTTCGCATGGAGGAGTCAGGGCAAAGGCAGGCTTATTAAAAGCTTCTAGCCCACTGCCACCAGTGGCTCAACACCTCTAAATCCTAGCTACTCAGGAGACTGAGAGCAGAGGTCATGGGACAAAGCCAGCACAAGGGAGGAAAGTTGGACTCTTCTTGCTGATGAACTAACAAAAGCCAGAAATAGAGCTGTGGCTCAAGAAGTAGAGTGCCAGCCTTGAGGGCAAAAGTCAAGAGACCAGAAGCCCAAACCCTGAGTTCAAGCTTCAGTACTGGCATACAAAACTAAAGAAAAGCTTTCAGGAGCTCCCCCAGTGCACTGTGGTGAAAGGCTATATCAACCATGTGCCGGTGGCTCATGCCTGTCCTTCCTAGCTCCTAAGGAAGGTGAGATCTGAGGATTGCGGTTCAAAGCCAGCCCGGGCAGAAATGTCCGGGAGACTCTGATCTCAAAGGAACTTCCAGGAAACCAGAAGTGGTGCTGTGGCTTAAGTGGTAAGCCAAAGAGCTGACCAACAGCTCCCAGGCACAGAGTTCAAGCCCCATGACCAACACCTGGCCTGCATGGACCTCACTGTGTGGCTCTAGGCAGAGTACTTTCCAGTGGGCCCCTGAGGGTCTCCCAATGTCTATGTGGCCTACAAGTCTTGAGAACATCCACTTAGGAGGCCTTTGCATACTGAGCAGGGCTCTGTTTCAGAGAAGGGTGGCACCTTGGGGTATAGAGGTCATTGGTCAGGTCATCAGAATACCATCTCTCATGGGTGCAGTGAGCATCTGAGCAGTATACTGACATTTCAGACCATGGTTCTGGGCCAGGAGGGGCAGGAGCTGCAACATGGCACCACAGGAAAGGCCCACACAGGTATCACAATAGTGCGAATATGTCAGGTACAGAGTGGGCAGGTGTTGAGTTGAGATCCTGAAAGACTTGTAGGCTCAGGAATCCACAGTCGGCTGGCTCTGCTGCTTGTACCAGTTTCTATGCCTGTACTCCCAGGGCTCAGAGCACTGCTTTCCTCACCAGTGCTTGGGGGCAGATGAAGGTCTGGAATCATGGGCCAACTACAAAGGAGCATCCCTAGTGTCCTTCTCTTGGTCCTGTGACCCTGTGCACGGATGGAGAGGCAGGTTCCATGGAACTTACTGCCATGGCCCAGACCCCTCAGCCCAAGAAATATTTAGAGAAAAATCACTTAATCTGCCTGGAGAGTTTACTGTGACTATGCCTCAGGATTGCCCCAAGTTCTAGCTCAGCTCATCATTACCACCTTCCTGAGTGTGTGTATGCATGTGTGTGTGTGTGTGTGTGTCTGTGAATTTGTGTGCGTGCGCAGAGCGCTTGAATGCGCGTGTATCTTGGTACTATGGTTTGAAATCAGGCCCCGGGCTCTGTGGCTGCGTTTTTTCATTCAGGGCTAGCACTCTACCACTTGAGCTTTTCTTCCAGCTTTCAGGTGGTTATTTGCAGAACAGAGTCTCACAGACTTTTCTAGCTGGGCTGCCTCTGAATGGCAATCCTCAGATCTCAGCCTCCTGAGGATCTAGGAATAAGAGAGAATGAGCTATTAGCATCTATCCGGCCACACTTTCCTTCTTGGTTAAAACAGAGGACCTCTCTCCCAGCCAAGCACCCATCAAGAGCTACCCCTCCTACCCCAGGATTCAGAAGAAATATACCCTCCCCTGAGGACAAAGAAATACAATCGGGTTTGAGCATTATGTACTCCACACAGTCAGGGGCTGCTGGGAGCTGATGTGGAGGCCAGAAAACTAGGCCAGAGCAAGTAGACAGCTTTAGAATCAAAGAGCATGTGAAAAGACATCCTTACACCTCAGTGTCAGTGGCTCATGCCTATAACCCTAGCTACTCAAGGTTGACACCTGAGGATTAATCAAGATTTAAGGTAGGCTGGGCAGACTCTTCTTCCCAATGAATAACCAAAATGCTGGGAAATGAAGCTTGCCTAGGTAACGTGGTACAACACCAACCTTGTGAATAAAAGCTAAAGGATACCACCTGAGTTCAAGCCCCAGTAAACACACACACACACACACACACACACACACACACACACACACACACCCATGCACCCACTAATGTCCTTAGCAGGTGCCAATGGCTCATACCAGCAATGCTAGCTACTCAAGAGCGTGACCTCTTAGGACAACAGCTTGAAGCCAGCCCAGGCAGGAAAGTCTGTGAGACCCTTCTCTCCACTAAACTACTAAAAAAGGGGAAAGGTGAGCTCTGATTCAAATGGTAGAGTTTTAGCTCAGGGACAGTGCCTAGGCCACGAGTTGCAGCTCTGAGATTTTTGTTCTTGTTGTTGTTGTTTTTGTTTTTAATAAACACCCTTTGCCATCCCACCCATACAGGCCATAAATACAGATTTTTGTCATCCTAGATCTCACTTCTACTCCTGCCACTTCCAAAGCACTGCCACAAGTGGCCGGTGTGTAGCCAGCATTGGGTTAAGAAGTAAACTTGCACAAGGGGGACATAGCCAGGTCACGGCTAATGATCCAAACATTGAGGTACTGACCATACCAGTCTCTCATCCCTCAGTTCTCTAGCCCTGGTATCTATTGTCTGTGCCTCTGTATTCTAGGCATCTGCAATTTTCTAAAGGGCCTGAGAGGCATAGCTGTGGCCAGAAGTTAGACTTGCCTGTGATAAGGTATATTGACATTTCCTAGGACCAACAGATACTTCCAAGCCACCTTGGCCTCACCTCCCATGTAGCCCTAGATCCTCCTTGCTTGGCGGCCTTCAGTCAGTGATCAAGCTCAAGTTGGCCAAAGCAACTGGCAACCACCCTTCCCCCACTCCACTGCCAGCCTGATGGGAGGGATGTGCAGCCAGAGACCCAGCTGAGGAAAAGAACAGGACATTGCATGACTGAGCCCCACCCCTCCAGAAGCAGGGGAGAACCTATGCCAGCTGGCCCTGCTGACCAGAATCCCCTGGAGGCAGCCAAAGATATGGACAACTAGACTGGGCCCCAAAGAAAAGCTGGAAAATGCAGGTCTCTTGCAATTTAGGACTCATTGTAGACCCTGATAAGGGGCTAAAGGAAGGTTGCCGTAGAGGAAGGGCACAATCCAAGCTCAGGAAGAGGCAGACAGGCACCCAGAAAGGAAAGAAAGATGAAAACACACACACACACACACACACACACACACACACACACACACACACACACGAGTATCTTAAGGCCTCAGTAGGCCCAGAGCAATGGAACATCCCAATCCCCGAGAAGATAGCACTACCATTCTCAGACCAACTGTATACAAAACTCAGAGCCTCTCACACGTCTGGAATGGTTCATAAGTACAGCCTGGCATCTCCTACTATACACACCACTATGCAGAAAACTCAGCTACCTGTTTTTTTGGTTGTTGGTCATGGGGTTTGAACTTTGGGCATGGGCACAGTCCCACAGTTTTTCAGCTGAAGGTGCGCACTCTACAACTGGAGCCAAAGCATCACTTCCGGTTTTCTGGTGGTTCACTGGAGACAAAGAATCACAGACTGTCCTTCCCAAGCAGGCTTTGATATGCAAACATCAGATCTCAGCCTCCTGAGTAGCTAGGATGACAGTTGTGAGCCACTGGCAGCACCCTGCTTCAGCCACCCTCTTACATCCAGGGGAAATCCAACTTGTCAGGCTATGAACCACACACAACCCTTCACTTTGACACCAGAATCCAAAACCATTCTGCCATGCATGGAGAGAATGTAATTGACGCTACCCCCCAAACCCCTGCTCCCATTTGCCTACTCCCTGCCTAAGACAGGCTATGCCCTCTGGACTTCATGGTAAGGAAACACTCACCCTGCTGTGACTTCACAATGGGGCAAACATGGAGAGTTCTTAGAAATGTCTGTACACTAAGGCCAGCACCTGGTCTTCCTACCCCAGCACCCCCACTCCTTCACCATCTCTTGCAGGCAAGGGGTGTCTTTATTTCTTGTTTGTTTGTTTGTTTGTTTTGGTTGGAAGGCTTGAACTCAGGTCTTGAGTACTGTCCCTGATGATGATTTTTGCTCAATGCCAGTGTTCTACCATTTGAGCCACGGTGCCACTTCTGGTTGAAGCTTGGAGATGGGACTCTCATGGGACTTTCCTGCCTGGGCTGGGAAAAGAGAGCCTCTGGATCTCAGTCTAACTGAGTAGCCAGGATGACAGGCATGAGCCACCAGTGCACAGATTATGGTATCTCATTCTTTAGAATTTCCACCAAGTGCTCCTGTAGACACTACCACCTAGACAACAAAGGGAGTCTCAGAATCTTGGTAGGGACATGGGCATTAAAGAGCCCCTCCAAATCACTTCCCCTCTCTAAGCTCCCATCTGCCTCCTCTTGATGGCCTGGTCGTCCGGAGCAGATCAGACCAATTAGGTTTTTTGGATACTTCCCCGTATTCCCACACCCCACCAAACTGGTACTTGAAGATTTCTGGGGCCAGCTGCTCCATGTCCCAGTAGAAGATGTTGGGAGGGTTGCTGATAACTGGGTCCAGGGGTGCCCAGGTCAGAAGGAGTGCCCATCTCCCCTCTGTCAAAGGAGAGACAAAGCATGGATAGATCTACTAAGAGCTACAGAGCAGAGCCATCCACCTGTCACCAAGGTCATTTGGAGTGCTGTTTTATGTTGAAAGTCCTGGGACTTGACCTCAGGGCCAGGGCGCTGTCCCCGAGCTTCTTTTGTTCAAGACCAGCGCTTTTCTACCTGATCTCTGGAGCAACTTCCAGCTTTTTCTGTGTATGTATGCAGGACCAGAGGTATCGAACCAAGGGTTTCATGTGTGCTAGGTGAGCCCACTACGCTAAGACACAATTCCAACCCTGCATAGCTGTTCTCCTTTTACCTCTCAGGTCTGTTGCTGGAAAGTTCTGCACATCTGTACCGAGTTTCTCACCAGCAGCCCTGCCTGGAAATGAACTCAAATCTGCTATGCTGTCCTTTATTTACAGCATCTTTGCTCTCTGTGTTTCCTGTCACATCCTCCTTGGTAAGTAAGATCATCTTTCAAGTGCTGCCACTAAGAAGCCTGCTCCAATCACTCAGGCAGAATGGGATCTTCTCCTCTCTGTAGACTGCCAGCCTTGTCACGCTCTGCCTTCCGGCCAGTGCGGGTTGAGGTGCATGAAGGGAAAGGCCTGGCTTCCACCACACAATTTCTGAAGGCTCTGATATACCACCCAGGGACCGGTGCTACATCACACTCCCTGAGATGGCACTCAATTACCAGGCAGTTTCAGCGTAACAAGATCAGGCCATTTCTTTGTATGGGTTTGGACTGAGGATCTGGGAGCTGTCACTCTGAGTTTTCGTGCTCAAGGATGGTGCTCTACCACTTGATCCACAGCTCCACTTCTGTCTTTTTGTTGGTTCCATGGAGAAGAGAGTCTCACCAGCTTTCCATCTTATGGCTGGCTTTGATCTTTGATCCTCAGATCTCTTCCTCCGTAATAGCCAGGATGTCAGGCATGAGCTTGAGCCAGAGGTAATGGGCACAAGAGCCTTTCTTTTCAGCTTCTGTTTATCTCATGTCAACTAGCAATCTCTAGATAAAATAGTCAGTTATAGGGGATCAAGTTCCTCTCCTAGGTTTGTTAATCCAAGGAGATAAAGTGTCTTTGGGAAAGGCTAGTTTGAGTTGGCCTAGATGAGTGTGTGTGTGTGTGTGAGAGAGAGAGAGAGTGTGTGTGTGTGCGTGATAGACAGAGAGAGAGAGAGAAAGTATGAGTTTCAGTGATACCTACCCCCATCTCTGTAATGCCTCATCCTCCCAATGGTGAGTACATCCAGAATCTCCACCGCATGGAAAGTCGGTAGGGGAGGGTATGTATGGTGACATCGAGTGGGATGATCTGAATTCTGTCCTGCAACTGAAGCCTGGGGAGATAAAGGAGAAAAGGAAAGGTTTAGAGGAACAATAAGGGAAGCTCCTTACATTTGGCTACAAGTACCAGAAAGATCACCAAATCCATCCTTTTTGGTAGTAAGATAACAGGTGCCACTATTCATTTCTTTCATTATTTTTTTTTAGTCCTAGGGCTTGGATTGAAGGCCTCGGTGTCATCCCTGAGCTTCTTTTACTAAAGACTGAGGCTCTACCACTTGAGCCACAGCACCACATCTGGGTTTTTCTCTAGAGGGGAGGGGAGTAGGTTTATGGGAGGTAAGAATCTCACAGACTCTCCTGATGGGCGGGCTCTGAGTCAAAATCATCATACCTCAGCCTCCAGAATAGCCAGGATGGTGGGTGGGAGCCACTGGCACCTGACCAGTACCATCTATTCATAATCCCCTATGGCCAGTGCAGGGAAACCAGTATTGTACCCCCCCTTGTCGTGAGTGGGAAGCAGACATGGATGGGTTTGATACTTCCAACAGACCACCTACCTATGAGTATTGTTCTGGATCAGTCTGATGACAGATTCTTCTTTATCCACAGCAATGACTTGACTCTGTCACAAGATCAAATGTCCCCCAAGAGGTGTCAGGTCTGGGGTCTTTACTCTGCAGCTCCTCACTGAAACAACACACCACAGCAAAGCGAAGTAGACATGGGATGAATTCATTTTTTTATAACCAGGGTCTGGCCAGATAAGTGGCAGTGAGGGTCAGAGGCCCAGGATCTAGCTGGGTGGTGGGGAAATGAGACACCTCCTTGTCCACTTTCCTTTAACTGTCTTAGCAGAGGGTAGTGGGGAAGGACTCACGGGACAGACGGACAATGAATAACCATCAGGGTCTAGCCCAGGCACAGAGGGGCTTGCCTCAGGGAGCTAGTTCAACAGGCTGAGTGACACAGCTTCTGACCTAGAGCCCACATGGAGAATGAGAGGGTAACCTTGAGTCCTATCCGCATGTGGATGATGGACCAGTTCCTCCATCACCCATTTAACCAGCTCCTGGGAGTGAAACAGAGAGATACAGAGAGAGAGACAGAGAGACAGAGAGAGAGAGAGAGAAAGTCAGAATTACACTTTAGCTGGGTGCAGGTGGCACAGGACTATAATGTCTACTACACAGGAGGCTGAGATATTAAGATATTGGTTCATAGTCAGCCCAGGCATTAAAATTTGTGAGACTCTTATCTCCAAAGAACCAACACAAATCTGGAAGTAGCACTGTGGCTCAAGTGGTAGAGTGCTAGCCTTGAGCTGAGGAACCATTTGACAGCCGCCAAGCCCAAAGTTCAAGTCCCACGACTGACAAGAAGTGGGCTTCTGACCACAAGTAGTAGACTGAATAGGACCCATCCTCCTAGGGAGGATAGCAGGGAAGTTAGGCCGAGCTTCCTGTCAGCGTGGGGTCATATGTACGTCACCCAGCTTCTCCATGCTCTGTTTTCCCCAGCTGCAAAATTGAACACAGTGAAGGATTCCCTTCCTCATTGGGATAGGGTAAGGGTCAAAGAGAGACATGTTTTGTTTCATAATCCCATACCTATAATACAATTAAGAAAAGGCCACATCTGAGCCCTTTCTGGGTATCTTCCTGTCATATGCTCACAGAATTTCCAACAACTATATCTGACAGTTGCTCCGCTTTTGCCTAGCCCTGTCCCGGAGATCCCCCTGTATTGATCCCTTGTTTCCTTACAACTGTCCCGGGAGGAGACTGAGGTCTGATGGTCAAGGCCCAACCCAGAGCTTCATCTGTGGTCAAGAATCGGCTGCCGTGGATTGAGTTTGGGACAACCCAACTAAACCGCTGACTGAGGGTTGTGCTACATGTCTAGCATCCCAACTACAGATGACCAGGCATGGTGGTGCACAACTATCAAAGGAGGACTGCCATCCAGCTCAGCTTGAGCATATATTGAGTCTCTATCTCGTTAATGCCCAAGACAGAAAGGCATGGCTCACATGGTAGAAGACCTGACTGGTAATCCTAAGGCCCTGAGTTCAAACCCTAATATACCAAAAAGAGTCAAAGGCCTGGTGGCAGAGGATCATGCCTATAATCCCTAGCTACTCAAGAGGCTGAGATCTGAAGATCACAGTTCAAGATTTAAAATAGGGTTGGCCTCCCACATCAGACATCATTATGAAAAGAACCAGAGTCTCACCCAAGCCAATATGCTCCATACTAACAGGGCTTGCATCCTTACTAAGTGCTGGCCACGCTCTCTGTCCCCAGTGGGCCCCACCTCTATGTCCTCCAAAGATCCCCCTGCCAACAACCAGGCCCAAGGTATAGACAGTTGCAGGGCATACAGATTCCTTGGTGTTATAATTTGATGGTGCTGAGTCCCCATCAAGCATCTCACTCTTCCAGGCCTCCAGACCTCAGCCACAATGCCCGTGTACCTCCCCCCAAAGATAAAAGGCAGAAAATACCAAAGGGTCCAGTGCTCCTTGTTACAACCCATTTTGACACACAAACACACACACACACAAAGCCGGCAAAAGTGGCTCATGTCTGTCATCCTATCTACTCAGGAGGTTGAGGTATGAGGATCATGTTTCAAAGCCAGCCCAGGCTCTTATCTACAGGGAACCACCAAATATCCAGAGGGGGAGCTGTGTCTCAAGTGTAAGAATACTAGATTTGAGAACAGAAGATCAAGTACAGCACCTAGGCCCTGAGTTCATAACTCAGGTCTTCTACCTCCAAACACATACAGACACAGAGACAGACAGACAGAGAGAGAGACAAACACACACACACACACACACACACACACACACACATACACACACACACACACTCACACACAGCCAAAGGCTTCAGCAGGCCCTGAGAACAGAACCATGAACTCCATCCATTAGGATCACATCCTACCCCGGAGAAGGTGGCAGTACAGACCTCAGACCCAATGTGGACTAAACATTGAACTTCTCACATATCTGGAATGTCACCGAGCCCAGCATGGCATTTCCTACTGTACACTCTGCTATGTGGAAAAGTTAGCCACATCTTTTGTTGTTGTTGGTCATGGGGTTTGAACTCTGGGCCAGGGCGCGAACCTCAGCTCTTCCCCTGAAGGTGACCACTTTCGCACTTGAGCCAAAACACCATTTCCTGTACTCTGGTGGTCCATTGCACATCAAGTCTTACAGACCTTTCTGTCGAAGCTGGCGTGGAACCACGGTCTTCACATCTCAGCCTTCTGAGTAGCTAGGTTGACAGTCGGGAGCCACCAGTGGTTTCCGGCTTCTGAAACTTTCATATAACCAGAGGAAACCCATTTTATCAGGCCACAACCTTCTTGTAACCCTACATTTCAGACGTTGTCATCCAGTATCCAAATCCATCCTTCAATGGAGAGAATACAGACACAATCCCAACCCTGCACCCAGTGCCTCACTCCCGGCCTGCCATAGGCCACATCCTCTTGAAGCTGTGGATTCAAACTGGGGCAAACTTGAAGAATTCTTAGAAATGTCTCTACAGTTGTGCCAGCACCTGGTCACCCAAACACTGAATCCTCACGCCTGACCACGCTACCCACACCTCCACCATCCTTTGCAGGCAAAGATGTTTTAAATTTATTAGTTGTGGAACTTGAATTCTGGGCCTGGGTGCTGTCCCTGAGCTCTTAAGCTCAAGGCCAGCACCCTAATACTTGAGCCACAGCAACACTTCTGCTTTTCTGGAAGTTTGTTGGAGATAAGTCTCAGCATCTTTTCTGCCCTGGCTGGCATTAAACCCTTGATCCTCAGATCTCAGCTCCTGAGTACCTAGGATGACAGCCATGAGCTACTGGCACCTGGCCAAAGATACTTTTACATGCCTTTCTTCCTATCCCCTCAAGGAGACTGAGATCTGAGGACTGCAGTTGGATGCCACCATTGACAGCAAAATCCATGAGAACTCTATCTGAAATTGAACACACAAAAAAGTTGGAAGTGGAGCTGTGGCTCAAATGGTAGAGTGCTAGCTTTGAGCATCAAAGACAAGGGATAGGACACAGTCCCCAGTTTCAAGCTTTTTCTAGCAACGATCCACCCAAGAAAGGAAAACAGGTGGACATACAGGAGCTCAAAGCTCACACATAATATTCAAGCCTCCCAGAAAAGACCCCATCCTTCTCTGATTGTGTACATTCTATGTCCCACATCATGGCAGTCTCAGATAGGACTGACCATGCACCAAGTGAGGACATTCAAGAACAATCTCATACTGAGGATCCCTTGACCTTATCAAAGACTCAGGATCTCTCACTGTCCTGCCTCCACACTAGGCAGTGAGGTGAGGTCTAGTTATCCAACCACAGGATGTGGGAACAAAAGGATTTTTTGGCCAAGGGATCCAGACTGGAGGGCTCTAGGTCCCTCTCTCTAGGGGAGGAGAAAAGAGCCAATCCATCCCAGCAATGTTCCTGGGTTGTGAGTATCCTCAAAGAAACAACCCTGCCCAGAGACCTGTGCCTCTGGTTTTCCCACCAACCTCTACCCAACCCAGCCCCACCTTCAGTTGGCCCTCTCTGAATCCCAGATCTGCCATCTAGACTAAAGGTTGAACCAGCAAAGAGACCTACCTCACCCTATGCGAATGGGAGTCATGGGGTCCTAGTCCCCCTAGAGGAAGTCTCATGGAAAACAGGGGTCCTGACTCTCGTCCTCATTCCCTGGCTGTACTGTGCCAGTGGCCAGCTTACCTCTGATTCTGGTGAAGGAATGAACACTAAGGGTATCATCTTCACCTTGAGCCCTCTAAAGTTCCAGTTCTCAAGGATGTACTGCTCAAGCATCATTCAGGTGATGACAGCCAGGTGATTACTGGTGAACCCACGGCACCAGGAATTTTAATATCCATGTGACTGGGTCAAAAGCTCTATCACTGATGGTCTAGGTTGTCAGGCAAGGTCATGGGTCCAATGTTCTGACACACCTGACCTGGGATGGTCCTCCCTCTTCATCTTCCTTCTTATCCCTTGCCCCAAACCCTCTTAAGACTTCCTCACTTCAACACCTCCCTAGCCCTTGGACACTTTCTTCTTATCTGACAAGAAAATAAACTGTGTGGGGCCTAGAGAGATTGAAACTTGGTGAAACACCCTAAGCCCTCCGGTCTACCCAAGGCTGCTTAATTCTGCAGTCATCAACAACACAGCTCCTGGATGTCATGAAGTTGCTGAGGGGTCAGTGTATTGGTCCTACATACTGGATTTAGGCTTTGAAATTGTCCCCACAAAGATTGTGAATGGTTGGCTCCCGTGATCCAGGGACTTCAAACCAAAGCTTGCATGTTCGCCCTTCTTCCTTCCATTCATCTTTTTCTCCCTCCATCCTTCCCTCCTCTCTGTATTTCCTTTCCCTCTCTCACTGCTGGGCCTTGAATTTGGAGCCTGGGTGCTGCCCCTGAGCCTGTTTTCCTCAAGACCAACAGGCTTGAGCCACTCATCCACTTTTAGCGGTTTCTTTTTGGTGGTTAGTTGGAGATAAGGGTCTTACAGGCTCTCCTGCCTGGACCTTAAGCCTCGATTCTTCCATCTCAGTCTCCTAAGTAGCTAGGATGATAGGTGTGAAGCACCGGCATCCAGCTCAAACCAAGGTTTCTTCACGTACTGTGGAACCCGCACTAGAACCTTTCATTGTCTATGACCCCCCAAGCCTTGTGCACACTGTAACGGTTTGTTGGATAATAAACGAGCATCTGTTTCTGACAATAATACAGAAAAATCCCATTTGACTCAGGTAAGCATCCTTGGAGTGTGGTGGGGGTGGGGGAGGTTTCCAAGCCTGATGTAGCTCTCCCACAGTTCTCCGTCATCCCTCTTCCCACCCTAGTGGTGCCACTACACTTAACTGTTTTGACTCAGAGCATGCGAGCCACGATGGACTTGCTGTTTCTGGGGGCTCTGGATGCATGTCTTCTCAAAGATCTCTGGCCAGGTGTTAAAGAGCCTGCAGTACTGTGAGGGGTTGGCTCACAGAGCCTCCTCTTCTCCCTTAGGGGCCAAACAGGATGGTCCACCACATCCGGCTCCTAAGTTTGATGTTGCAGAGAAAGGATTCTCGAGGCATCCCGGGTCTAGAATCTTCCATATTCCAGAGCAGGAACTGGAAATCATCTCTGCTTACAGCTGGCAGGCTGGGAATGGCGAGGTCACAAGCTCTGCTCCCCACGATGTCCACAACTGTGGTTGTCACCTTAAAGAGAGCCAGAAGAGAATCTGCAGCTGCCAGCGAAAAGCAGTCAACGCACAATATTTATAGCAGGAGATGATTTTGCTTGGAAACTCTACTTGTGCCACTTTGAAAGTCATTGTTTGGCAGCTGAAACCCTCTGTCTAATTTGACCCATAAATCCAGGCATTAGTGGAAATTGCCAGGTGAAAGAAAAAATCCTGCAATAGCTGGCATTTCAGTTGTCCCATTTAAACTTAAAGAATTCCAAAGTCAGTGGTCCCCTATTCTTTCCAGACAACGTACAGCAGGTTACAGAAACTGGCATTCGGCGAGCCTTAGCTAACTGTGACCTCCCAATACTAAGCAGGCTCCAGCAAGGGGAACGCACATGCCTACCACTGCCCAGCTGGAAAGGTCCCATGAGGGACACAGATTGGAGTCTGCAGGACTCCAGGGAGGACTGCCAACTGGTACACTGCCCTGGGAGGGAACCCACTCCACCAGTGGCAACCCAGAGCCGCCTGCCCAGATGCCCATGGACACTGTCATTGCACGGGATAAGGTTCCCCTCTCATCCTCCGTTATGGTGAACCATATGCCCTGTCACTTTTTTCACCATTTCCCAGTCACTCCTAGCTTCACAGCCCCTGCTCTACTCCCCCCTTCTCATTCCCTAATTATGTTTGGCAGTCACATTCCCAACCCTCGAATTAGCTCCAACTCTATACACCAGAGCAGAGTGTCTGACTAGAAGATTGCCACTGTTGTCATACTCACCTCATGAGCTTCTGGCTGAAGACAGAAGGACAGGTGTCCACTCTGACCTGCGATTCATACAAGCCTCCTAGGGGAGACCCAAGCAGGCCCAGCAGCTACTGTGGGTTACAGGAAAGGGGGAAGAGAGAGGTGGAAAGAGGGGGAAAGGAACATCTACTGAAACCTTCCTCAAAGGAGCAATGAAACTGAAAACAAAAATTGTCCCTGGGCTCCTATTTGGCATTGATGACTAAAGAACTTTACACAGACACACAAAATGCTTCTGCTCTTTTTAGACACAGTGACGTAAATATGTTTTAATTGTTCTCATCTCCCTGCTCTCCCAACACACACACACACACACAAACACACACACACACACACACACACACACACACACACACACACACACACACACGGATGAAGACTAGTGACAGAAGACTCTTCCATGCAGTACCTGCAATTTACCAACTCATCACTCACATGAGCACAGTCAGGATGTACAAGGAGAAAGATGATCTGTCTCTGTCTCTGTCTCTGTTTCTCTCTCTCTCCCTCTCCCTCTCTCACTCATACACACAGAAACACAGACTCACACAGACTCTGAGCAATGCCTCTCCTGTGTTTGTCAGTTCTTCATGTGGGACAATGTAGAAGCTGGAGACCAGGGGTTACCAGGGGCTCCACCCAAGGGGAACACCACTCTAATAACAAAGAAACATCTTTCCTCTCCCATTCTCCAGGGCCAGAACATTCCTCTTAGGAATAACCAACCTTGACTCCCCATTGACCAAAACCCTACGCCGGGATGATGGGTGAAGGAGTCCCCAGACAGGTGGCTCCTCAGAGCCGGGACAGATAACAAGCAGGGGGTCATGATTCCCCCAGAAGGGCGTCTGACCCGTGGTAGAGGTGGAGTTGGGGAAATGGCGGGACTCCTAAAGGCTCCATATATGGATGGACTCCCTACTTCCAGCCTAGATGATTCTGGGCAACTTGGTGCATTCTTGGGGATGCCTAGGAGACCAGATGCACTGGCAGCAGCAGCAGATGTTGGCAGAGCTGGGAAATATGATCACTCTGTGAGAACTGATGATAGCTGGGGTGGGGGGGACAAGACAGGTACGGAGGAGGGAGGGGTGTGTTCCTCCCAGATATCCATCTTCTATCTGACTCCCGTGCCCTCACCTCCTAGTGGGCTCTTCTTGGACCCTCCTCAGGTGAATGGGTGACTGAGAACAGAGGCCAAGGGCTAATCCAGCAAGGGGGCCTATCTTCAACACCCAACACCTCCACCCCCAGAAGAAAGGAAAAGACCTAAGAATGCAGGTTTCGAGGTGCTGCTCACCACCAGTGCCTGAAGCTACCAGGTCCCCACATGGGAGAGGAAGGGTGCAGATGTGAGGCTGTGTGGCTCCATTCCTCCATGCCAGGGGTTCTCTCCTGCACCCAACCCTGCATCTCCCCGTTTTCTGGGACACTACCATTCTCAGACCAACTGTATACAATACTCAGAGCCTCTCACACTTCTGGAATGCTTCATAACACATCATGGCACCTCCTACTATACACAACACTATGCAGAAAACTCAGCTACCTTTTTTTTCGTTGAAGGTCATGGGGTTTGAACTTTGTGCATGGGCACAGTCCCTCAGCTCTGAAGCTGAAGGTGTGCGTTCTACAACAGGAGCCAAAGCACCACTTCTAGTTTTCTGGTGGTTCACTGGAGCCAAAGTCTCACAGACTTTCCTTCCCAAGCTGTCTTTGAACTGCCAACTTCAGATCTCAGCCTCCTGAGTAGCTAGGATGACAGTTATGAGCCACTGGCAGCACCCTGCTGCAGCCACCTTCTTACATCCAGGGGAAACCCAACTTGTCAGACTTTGACACCAGCATCCCAAACCATTCTTCCATGTTTGAAGAGAATATAATTGACACTATCCTTTAAATCCCTGCTCCGATTTGCCCACTCCCTGCCTAAGATAGGCTATGTCCTCTAGTGTTCTTTGGTAAGGCAATACCCACCATGCTGTGACTTCACAATGGGACAAACCTGGGGAGTTCTTTGCAATACTTGTACACTAAGGCCAGCACCTGGTCTTCCAACTACAGCACCCCACTCCTTCACCATCTCTTGCAGGCAAGGGGTGTCTTTTTTTCTTGTGTTTTTTTGGTTGAGAAACTTGAACTCAGGGCTTGGGTACTGTCCCTGATGATGATTTTGCTCAATGCCAGTGCTCAACCATTTGAGCCATGGTGACACTTCCGGTTGGAGATTGGAGATGAGACTCTCACGTGATTTTCCTGCCTAGGCTAGGAAAAGAGATCCTCTGGATCTCCGCCTAACTGAGTAGCCAGGATGACAGGCATGAGCCACCAGTGCACGGATTATGGTATCTCATTCTGTAGAATTTCCACAGAGTGCTCCTCTAGACACTATCACCTAGACACTCCTGTACTTCCCTCAGGGACAACAAAGGGAGTAGCAGAATCTGGGTAGGGACATGGGAATTAAAGAACCCCTCCAAATCACTTCCACTCTCTAAGCTCCCATCTGCCTCCTCTTGATGGCCTGGTTGTCCACAACAAATCAGACCAACTAGGATTTCTGGGTCCTGCCCCAAATTCCCCCGCCCCACTAAACTGGTACCTGAGGTTCTCTGGGGCCAGCTGCTACATGTCCCGGTAGAAGATGTTGGGAGGCTTGCTGATAACTGGGTCCAGGGGTGCCCAGGACAGGAGTGTCCATCTCCCCTCTGTCAAAGGAGAGACAAAGCATGGATGCATCTACTAAGAGCTGCAGGGCATAGCCATCCACCTGTCACCAAGGTCACTTGGAGTGCTGTTTTATGTTGACAGTCCTGGGACTTGACCTCTGGGCCAGGGTGCTGTCCCTGAGCTTCTTTTGTTCAAGGCCAGCGCTTTTCTACCTGATCCTCTGAGCAACTTCCAGCTTTTTCTGTGTATGTATGCGGGACCAGAGGAATCAAACCGAGGGTTTCATGTGTGCTAGGTAATCCTACTACTGCTAAGACACAATTCCAACCTTGCATAGCTGTTCTCCTTTTACCCCTCAGGCCTGTTGTGGGACAGACCTGCACATCTGTACCCAGTTTCTCACCAGCAGCCCTGGCTGGAAATGAACTCAACCTGCTATGTTGTCCTTTATGTACAGCATCTTTGCTCTCTGTTTCTCCTGTCATATCTTCCTTGGTAAGCAAGATCCCCTTTCAAGTGCTGCCACTAAGAAGCCTGCTCCAATCACCCTGGCAGAGTGGGACCTTCTCCTCTGTACAGGCTGCCAGCCTTGTTACGCTCTGCATTCTGGCCAGTCTGGGTTGAGAGTGCATGAAGGGGAAGCCCTGGCTTCCACCACACAATTTCTGAAGACTCTGATATACCACCCAGCGACTGGTGCTATATCACACTCCACGAGATGGCACTCAAGGACCAGGCAGTCTCATTGTAACAAGATCGGGCCATTTCTTTTTTTTTTTTAATTTAATTTAATTTTATTTGAGAACATACTGTACGGAGGGGTTACAATTACATGGGCAGGATAAGGCATACATTTCTTACCAAGCATTGCAGCCTCCTCCTTTGTTTACCCTTCACCTCCCTTCCAGCCTCCCCCGTCTCCCCCCACCCAATCATACCCCTCCTCCCCCCCCTTACTGACATTGTAAAGCTGGTTTTGACATGACATTTTGTACTTCTCATTGTTGCAACAGGTCCACCTGAATCCTTAAACGACTTGTTTGTCCCCATCTCCTCCACATGTTATACTGACATCAAATATAGTGAAAGCGGGGGTTACACTGTGGGGGAGGGACATACAAAGCAACAAAGAAATAATCTTATAAATGCGTTAGAAACACATGCAGGAAAGAAACAAAAACATTAAAATAGATATTTAAGGGTTCCTTTTCCTGACATCACATTATCTGACCTTTTCCGCTTGACTCATACCTATACTAGATATTGCAAATAAGGGAAACCATGGGACCTATGTTTCTTTGGGCCTGGCTTACTTCACTTAATATAATTTTTTCCAAGCCTTTCCATTTCCTAACACATGGGGAGATGTCATTCTTTCTGATGGAGGCATAGAATTCCATTGTGTATATATACCACATTTTCTTGATCCATTCATCTACTGAGGGACATCTGGGTTGGTTCCATATCTTAGCTATGGTAAATAATGCTGCAATAAACATAGTTGTGCTGGTAGCTTTAGTGTGGTCTTTTTTGTAAACATTAGGGTAAATGCCCAAAAGTGGGATTGCTGGGTCATAGGGGAGTTCTATGTGAAGTCTTTTGAGGAACCTCCACACTGCTTTCCAAAGTGGTTGAACAAGTTTACATTCCCACCAACAATGAAGTAAGGTTCCTTTCTGTCCACATCCTCTCCAGCATCTGTTGTTGTTAGAGTTCTTGATTTTTGCTGTTCTAACTGGAGTGAGGTGATATCTCAATGTTGTTTTGATTTGCATTTTTTTTATGGCTAGGGATGTTGAACATTTCTTCATGTGTCTATTGGCCATCCTTCTTTCTTCTTCAGAGAAGCTTCTCTTTAAGTCTTTCGCCCACTTATTTATTGGGCAGTTGTTTCTTTGAGGATTTGTTGTTGGGTGGTTTAATTTTTTGAGTTCCAAGTATATTTTAGATATGAGACCCTTGTCCATTGTATGGCTACTAAAGATCTTCTCCCAATCCGTGGGCTTTCTATTGATCTTGCTATCTATGTCATTTGCCCTGCACAAGCTCTCCAACCTTATGCAATCCCATTTGTCCAACCTTTCTTTGATTTGTTGTGTTTCCGGGTCTCTATTCAGAAAATTTCAGCCTGAGCCAAGGAGACCTAGGGTTTCTCCTATTCCATCCTGTAATGTTTTCAGAGTATCTGGTTTGACTTCAAGGTCTTTGATCCATTTGGAGTTGATTCTGGTGCAGGGTGATATATAAGGATCTAGCTTCAGTTTTCTACATGTAGTTAACCAATTTTGCCAACACCATTTACTGAAGAGGCTGTCTTTCTTCCATTCTATTGTTTTAGCTCCCTTATCGAAGATTAGATGGCTATAGGTCTGTAGGTTCATTTCTGGGTTTTCAATTCTATTTCATTGGTCCTGAGGTCTGTTCTTATGCCAATACCAAGCTGTTTTGATTACTATGGCTTTATAGTAGAGTTTGAAATTTGGTCTTGATATTCCTCTAGCAGTGTTCTTTCCGTTGAGGAGCGTTTTTGCTATTCAGGGTCTTTTATTGTTCCATATGAATTTTTGGATTGCCTCTTCTATTTCCTTGAAGAATGAGGGTGGAATTTTGATAGGTATTGCGTTGAATTTGTAGATAGCCTTGGGAAGTATTGCCATTTTCACAATGTTAATCTTTCCAATCCAGGAGCATGGGAGGTTTTGCCATTTTTTAAGTTCTGTGTTGATTTCCTTTTTCAAAATTTTAATGTTTTCATCATAGAGGTCCTTCACTTCTTTAGTTAATTCCTAGGTATTTTATTTTTTGTGGGGCTATTACAAATGGAGTTGCTTGCCTAATTTCAGCCACACTTTTCTCATTGTTGGCATACAGAAAAGCCATTGATTTTTGGGGGTTAATTTTATAACCTGCTACTTTGCCAAAGTTTTGAATCAGCTTGAGTAATTTGGGAGTGGAGTCTATGGGATTCTTTAAATACAAGATCATGTCATCTGCAAAGAGGGAGAGTTTTATTTCTTCTTTCCCTATTTGGATCCCCTTTATGTCTGCATCTTGTCTTATTGCTGTAGCTAGGCATTCTAATACTAGATTGAAGAGAAGTGGAGAGAGTGGGCATCCTTGTCTTGTTCCTGAGTTAAGAGGAAATGGCTTTAGTTTTTCACCATTGAGTATAATGCTGGCTGTAGGTTTGTCATATACAGCCTTTATTGTATTGAGGAATGTTCCATGGATTCCTAATTTTTCCAAAACCTTCATCATAAGGGGTGTTGGATCTTGTCGAATGCATTTTCTGCATCTATTGAGATAACCATGTGGTTCTTATTCTTGCTCCTGTTGATGTGATGAATAGTATTAATTGATTTGTGTATATTGAACCAGCTTTGCATCCCTGAAATGAATCCTGTTTGATCGTGGTGTATGATTTTTTGGATGAAATGTTGAAGTCGGTTGGCCAAAATTTTGTTGAGAAGTTTTGCATCAATGTTCATCAAAGAAATGGGTCTATAGTTCTCTTTCTTTGATGAGTCCCTGCCTGGTTTTGGGATGAGGGTTATGATGGCTTCATAGAATGTGTTCGGTAGTGAGCTTTCTCTTTCAATTTCATTGAAGAGTTGGAGGAGAATTGGTGTGAGCTCTGCTTTGAAGGACTTGTAAAATTCCACTGTAAAACCATCTGGTCCTGGACTTTTCTTAGCTAGGAGGTCTCTTATTGCTGTTTCTATTTCAATGCTTGATATGGGCCTGTTAAGATAGTTTAACTCATCTTGGTTTAGTTTTGGCATGTCAATATTTGCTAGGAAGAGGTCCACTTCTGTCAAGTTCTCAAACTTATTAGCATAAAGTTTTGAGAAGTATTCCCTTATTATGTTCTGAATCTTGGTTGTTTCCGTGGTGCTATTTCCATTCTCATCTCTGAGTTTATTAATTTGGGTGTGTTCTCTTCTTTTTCTGATAAGATTTGCTAAGGGTCTGTCAATTTTGTTAAGTTTTTCGAAGAACCAACTCTTTGTTTTGTTGATTCTTTCTATAGTTTTTTTGGATTCTAATTCATTTAATTCTGATTTAATTTTGATTATTTCTTTCCGTCTACTGGATTGGGGTTTATCTTGCTGCTCTTTTTCAAGGAGGTTTAGATGTGTCATTAAATTGTTAGTTTCAGATCTCTCCAATTTGTTGATGTAGGAGCTCAGAGCTATAAACTTGCCTCTGAGTACTGTCTTTGCTGTGTCCCAGAGGAGCTGGTAATTTGTGTGTTCATTTTTGTTGAATAGCATGAACATTTGAATTTCCTTTCTAATCTCTTCTATGACCCACTCATGATTCAGCAGTGTGTTGTTCAGCCTCCATGTGATACCGGACTTTCTTTGGTGGCTTTTGGTGTTGAGTTCTAATTTTATTCCCTTGTGGTCAGAGAGGATGCAAGGTATAACTTCAATGTTTCTGAATTTAGACAAGTTTGCTTTGTGGCCTAAAATTTGGTCTATTTTAGAAAACGTTCCATGTGCTGCTGAGAAAAACGTGTATTCTGATGCTGCTGGGTGTATTGTTCAGTAGATGTCTGTTAAGTCTAGTTGATCTATGCAGCTGTTTAGATCTGCGGTTTCTCTGTTGAGTTTTTGCCGAGTTGATCTATCTAGTGGGGAGAGTGGTGTGTTAAAATCCCCAACTATTAATGTCTTTGGATCTATATGGGATTTGAGGGAAAGTAGTGTTTCTTTGATAAATTTGGGTGCTCCATTGTTTGGCGAATAGATATTTAGAATTGTAATATCCTCCTGAAGGAGAGATCCTTTAATTAGTATGTAGCGACCTTCTTTATCTCTTCTCACGAATTTTAATTTGAAGTCTATTTTATCTGATATTAAGATTGCAACTCCTGCCTGTTTATGGGGGCCATTTGCTTGGTAGATTTTGTTCCCACCTTTAACATTGAAAATGTGTTTGTTTTTTCGGGCAAGATGTGACTCCTGCAGGCAGCAGATAGAAGGGTCTTGTTTTTTAATGCAACTAGACAGTCTATGTCGCTTAATTGGAGAGTTCAGTCCATTAACATTAAGGGATAAGACTGAGAGGTATTTGGGAGTTCCTGCCATGTTATCTACCTTCTTGGGGACTGCAAAAACTGGGTTCTTCCTATGGTTCTTGGATTCTCAGTTTGGGTGCAGTTTCTTGGCCTTTATTACGGTCTTGTTGGTTTTCTATGTGTAGGACATCTTTAAGAATCTTTTGTAGGGCTGGTTTGGTGGAGATGTATTGTTTCAATTTTTCTTTCCTATGGAAGTTTTTGATTTGGCCTTCAGTTATGAAGGAGAGTTTAGCTGGGTACAGTATTCTTGGTTAATAGTTGTTTGTTTTTAGGGCATGGCATACATCATTCCAGGCTCTTTTTGCTTTGATTGTCTCTACTGAGAAATCTGAGGTGATTCTAATTGGTTTCCCTTTATAGGTGATTACCCTTTTCTCCTTGACAGCTTTAAGGATCTTTTCCTTGGTCTGAGTTGATCCTGTGTGGATGATAATGTGATGGTGGGATGTCCTATTCTGGTCTGGTCTATTTGGGGTTCTAAAGGCTTCTTGTATCTGAATAGGCCTATCTTTTTGCATGTTTGGGAAGTTCTCTGCTAGGATCCTGTTAAACAAATTTCCTAGACCATTAACTTCTGTTTCTAGGTGCTCCTCTACACCCATTATCCTTAGATTAGGCCTTCTGATGGTGTCTTCCAGGTGTTGGATAGATCTATCATATTTCTTGGACTTGTCTTGGATGGTTGTATGTTCTTTCTCTATAATATCTAGGCTGTCTTCAATCCCTGAGATTCAATCTTCTGCATGGTCTAACCTGCTGTCAAGACTCTCTACTTTGTTTTTTATCTCTTTTCCTTCTAATTGGTCAGCTTTGATGGCTTCAAGTTCTTTGTTGAAGCTCTGTTTTAGGTCTTGTATGTATTTCTTTACTTCCTTAATTTGGTGTTCAGTGTTTGTCCTCAAATCACTTAGTTGATTGGTTATGGTTTCTTTGGACTCCCATTCCTTCTGTTGGGTTCCATTCAGCATTCCCTTTGTGGTCTCCCTGACTTCCTTCAGCTCTTTGTTAATGGATTCCATGAATGCCTTTATTGATCTTTGTGTGTTCTCTACCTGGTCTCTCAATTCCTGTATTACTCTTTGATTAGCTGCCTCCCGTTCGTGGGATTCCTGCAGTTCTCTTTGAGTGTTCTCAGCCTGCTCACGCCATTCCTCCCTTTCTCTTTGAGTATTCTCAAGTTGTTCACGCAAATCCTGTATCAGTTTTTGAGTAGCTTCCTCACGCTTATGATATTCCTGTATAAACTTCTGGGATGCCTCCTCTCTCTCCCTATCACGCTCATACAGAGTCCTTTGTACGTTGTCAAACTTCTCATTTATCATGTTTGCCAGCAGTGTTTGTAGAGCTATTTGAGAACTCTCCTGTGGATTACTCATTATCTGTTCTAACCCCTGATTATCAAGATTGGGAATTGAGATACCCGAATTTGCCATTTTTCTTGTGTTTTTCCGGCTTACTCTGCCCATTTGAGATGAAGATAGCACCAGTTTTGTGCTAGAACACTATCTTAAGGCAACCATCAACCAAAGTTTCCATTTGTACAGTCAATAGTCTACAGATACAATCTAGTTCAACAGATACATCTATTCGACATCAAACAACTATATGTTAAAGGACTTCAAACCGCAGAGAAGAATTTGGAAAACCAGAAATTATTAGGGTCAGGGAGAGATGTGGGTAAAAAATAGGAATAGATTGGTGTGGGGAGGCACAGGGAGAGTTAACTATGTCCTAATCACAATGCAGGAAATAGGTTGGGTAGGATGCAAGTAGAGAGAGAGAGAGAAAGAAGAAAGGGAAAGGGGTATGAAAAGAGACTAGAAAAAAAATAGAAACATAAAAATTAATGTTATTATAGAGATTAAAAGACCATCTATTTAGAGAGGAATGTGAATATATTGAGAGAAAGGGAGGGACATAGAGGAGATGTGAAAAACTTTAAAAAAATGCTTAAAATATTATATAGGTATAAAGAGGTAGTACTGCTATTAATGAATTTAAGTCTCAGAGGTTTTGAATTGAGTAATAAATTTGTGGATTAAGTGTGTACACAATGGGGGATAGGGTCTACTAGTTAACTACGGGTTTATCTGAGGATGTGCAGGACAAGAGTTAAGTCACATAAAGAAGAACAAAAGAGAGGAAAAGGTGGAAAGGATAGGAAAGTGAGAAGAAAAGATCAGAAGTTCAGTAGAGCTAGACAAAAAACAAAAAGATAATTAAGAAAGAAAGAAAAAGAGAAAGAAGACAAGAAAAGAAAGGAAAACGCACATTCACGTATTCCTAAAATAAAAATTATAAGAGGAGAAAAAAAAAGTTATTGGAAAACAGTTATTTTTTCAGAAGAAGCAAAAATTAGAGATTAATAAAAGTTTTAGAAAAGGAAAAAAATTTTTTTATATATATAAGGTAACAAAAAACAAACAAAAAAGAAGAAGAAGAAAAAAAAAAGTTCTTTGATTTTTTTTTTTTGGGAGGGGTGGGAAGAATCCTGTATCTCCCTTTTGTCTGTAACCAGCCTCTTGTTGGAGTCTCTAGTCAGCTTGAGGTCCTGTGGCTTGATTGGTTTCTTAAGTCAGTTTGTTGGAACAGGCAGAAAAACGCTCTGCTTTACCCAAGATTTTGAGATCCCCCTCCCAGGTTAGTTTACTGGGAGGGTGATCTGCTTTGAGAATCACGAAAGAGGGGGATGCAGTGATGAGGCTAGGTTCTGGGTAGAGTTGAGGCCTTTCAACAAACAGTAGCTTTTCCCTGGGGCTATTTTGTGAAAAAACTCACAGCGCCCAGCCTGGAGCCATTCTCAGGGTTTCTGTTTTTCAATTGATTGTGGTGGCTGCTAGAGGGAGGGGCAACCTCTGGCTCTGGTTACCCAGTGAGGAGAGCCACTCCAATGGCTGGCGCCTGAGCTGGGTGACTTTTCCCTGGATGGAACTGAGTCTGTGAGGTCACTTCACCGTTAAGTTCTTGTGACCTGCTAAATGACTCGTTTTATTCCAAAGCCTGAGCTGGAGCTAGCAGCTCCTCTAAGCTTTGTCGGTATCCAAGATGGAGATCACCGGTGCTGGGCGGGGAGGGGTGGCCTTCCCTCCTCTGCTCCCTGAGAAGGAGTGAGGACGTCGGGCTTCTACTCACGCCGAGTCTTGGATCCTGGGTCGTCTCTGGTCTGCAAACTGCAGGATGAAGATGTCCGCTCCTTGTCGGTTCTTGCTGGTGTTGAGTAGAATCCGCTCGTCCGCTGCGTCTGGCTCCTTCGTCCCGGACTCTCTCTGTGAGATTCTTATCTCCAACTAACCACAAAATTCTGGAAATTGAGCCTAGTTCCATCAAGGAGATACTCAATATGCTTCTCAGACATCAGCTTCTCCCTGTGTAGAGGCATCCCATTCGCCGCAGAACTGCATGGCACATCTCACAGCACCCTTGATCTTCCTTTCTCTGAAAACAAGTCCACAGACTAGGATGGGAGATTCCTAATTTCCTTTCTCCTTGGATACAATCTTGGGCAGCAGGCCAGTCAGCCTGGAAGAGCGGGGCCATTTCTTTGTATGGGCTTGAACTGAGGATCTGGGAGCTGTCTCTCTGAGTTTTTGTGCTCAAGCCTGGTGCTCTACCACTTGAGCCACAGCCCCACTTCTGGCTTTTTGTTGGTTCCATGGAGAGAAGATTCTCACCAGCTTTGGGCTGGCTTCGATCTTTGATCCTCAGATCTTTGCCTCCCAAGTAGCCAGGATGTCAGGTGGGAGCCTGAGCCAGAGGTGATGGGCACCAGAGCCTTTCTTTTCAGCTTCTGTTTATCTCATGTCAACTAGCAATCCCTAGATAAAATAGTCAGTTACAGGGGATCAAGTTCCTCTCCTAGGTTTGTTAATCCAAGGAGATATAGTGTCTTTGGGAAAGGCTAGTTTGAGTTGGCCTAGATGAGTGTGTGTTTGTGTGTGTGTGTGTGTGTGTGTGTGTGAGCATGTGTGCGTGATAGACACAGAGAGAGAGAGAGAGAACGTATGAGTTTCAGCAATACCTACCCCCATCACTGTAACGCCTCATCCTCCCAATGGTGAATACATCCAGGATCTCCACCCCAAGGAAGGTGGGTAGGGGGAGGGTATGTAAGGTCACATAGAATGGGATGATCGGAATTCTATCCAGCAACTGAAGCCTGGAGAGATTAAGGAGAGAAGGATAGGTTTAGATGAACAATAAGGGAAGCCCCTTGCCTTTGGCTACAAGTACCAGAAAGATAACCAAACCCATCCTTTTTGGTAGTAAGATAACAGGTGCCACTATTCATTTCATTATTTTTTTTTTGAGTCCTAAGGCTTGGATTGAGGGCCTCAGTGTCGTCCCTGAGCTTTTTTTACTCAAGGCTAAGGCTCTACCACTTGAGCCACAGCACCACATCTGGCTTTTTCTCCTGTGTGGGGTGGAGTAGGTTTATGGGAAGTAAGAATCTCACAGACTCTACTGGTGGGCTGGCTCTGAGTCAAAATCATCAGACCTCAGCCTCCAGAATAGCCAGGATGGTGGGCAGTAGCCACTGGCACCTGACCAGTACCATCTATTCATAATCCCTTATGGCCAGTGCCGGGAAACTCATATTGCACCCCCCTTGTCCTGAGTGGGAAGCCGACATGGATGGATATGATACTTCCAACAGCCTAACTACCTTTGAGCATTGTTCTGGATCAGTCTGATGACAGCTTCCTCCTTATCCACAGCAATGACTTGACTCTGTCACAAGATCAAATGTCACCCAAGTGGTGTCAGGTCTTTCCTCTGCAGACCTCCCCTCCTCCTTGAAATGACACACCATAGCAAAGCAAAGTAGACATGGAGTGAATTCATTTCCTTATAATCAGGGTTTGGCCAGACAAGTGGCTGTGAGTATCCTAGGACCGGGATCTAGCTGGGTGGGGGGGAAATGAGACATCTCCTTGTCCACTTTCCTTTAACCATCTTAAAAGAGGATAGTGGGGAAGAATTCACAGGACGGACGGACAATGGATAACCATCAGGGTCCAGGGAGCTAGTTCAACAGGCTGAGTAAGACAGTTTCTGACCCAGAGCACACCGCCAGAATGAGATGGCAAGCTTGGGTCCCATTCACATGGGGATGCTGGGCCACTTCCTCCATCACCCATTTAACCAGTTCCTAGCTGTGAAAGAGACACACACACACACACACATACAGAGGGAGAGAGGGAGAGAGAGAGAGAGAAAGACAGAATTACACTTTAGCTTTGTGTAGGTAGCCCAGGACTATAATGTGTACTACACAGGAGGCTGAGATATTAAGATATTGGTTCATAGTCAGCCAAGGCATTTGTGAGATTCTTATCTCCAATGAACCAACAGAAAGCTGGAAGTAGCACTGTGGCTCAAGTGGTAGAGTGCTAGCTTTGAGCTGAGGAACCCTTGGACAGCCCCCAGGCCCAAAGTTCAAACCCCACGACTGACAAGAAGTGGGCTTCTGACCACAAGTAGTGGACTGAATAGGACCCATCCTCCTAGGGAGCATAGCAGTGAAGTTAGGCTGAGCATCCTCTCAGCGTGGGGTCATAAGTATGTCACCCAGGTTCTCTGTGTTCTGTTTTCCCCAGCTGCAAAATTGAACACAGTGAAGGAATCCCTTCCTCATTGGGATAGGGTAAGGATCAAAGAGAAACATGTTTTGTTTCATAATCCCTTACCTATAATACCATAAATAACAGGCCCCATTTGAGCCCGTCCTGGGTATCTTCCTGTCATATGCTCACAGAATTTCCAACAACCATATCTGACAGCTGCTCCCCTTTTGCCTAGCCCTGTCCTGGAGATCCCCCTGTATTGATCCCTTGTTTTCTTACAACTGTCCCGGGAGGAGACTGAGGTATGATGGTCAAGGCCCAACCCAGAACTTCATCTGTGGTCAAGAATCGGCTGCCGTGGACTGAGTTTGGGACAACCCATCTTAACTGCTGACTGAGAGTGGTGCTACATGTCTAGCATCCCAACTATAGATGACCAGGCATGGTGGTGCATAACTATCACAGGAGGACCGCCGTCCAGCTCAGCTTGAGAATATATTGAGTCTCTATCTCGGAAACGCCCAAGACAGAAAGGCTTGACTCACATGGTAGAGGACCTGACTGGTAAGCCTAAAGCCTTGAGTTCAAACCCTAATATGCCAAAAAGAATCAAAGGCCTGGTGCCAGAGGATCATGCCTATAATCGTAGCTACTCAAGAGGCTGAGATCTGAAGATCACAGTTCAAGATTTAAAAAAAGGTTGGCCTCCCCCAACAGACATCATTATGAAAAGACCCAGAGTCTCACCCAAGCCAATACGCTTCATACTAACAGGGCTTGCATACTTCCTAAGGGCTGGACACGCTCTCTGTCCCCCAGGAGAGCCACAGTCTGTGGGCCCCACCACTAGGTCCTCCAAAGATCTCCCTGCATTCAAGCAGGCCCAAGGTAGTAGACAGTTGCAGGGCATACAGATTCCTTGGTCTTATAATTTGACGGTGCTGAGCCCCATCAAGCATCTCACCCTTCCAGGGCACCAGACCTCTGCCACAATTCCCATGTACATCCCACCCCCAAAGATAGCAGGCAGAAAATACCAAAGGGTCCAGTGCTCCTTGTTACAACCCATTTCTACACACACACACACACACACACACACAACACACACACAAAGCTGGCAAAAGTGTCTCTCATGTCTGTCATCCGAGCTACTCAGGAGGCTGAGTTCTGAGGATCATGGTTCAAAGCCAGCCCAAGCTCTTATCTACAGGGAACCACCAAATATTCTGAGATGGAGCTGTGGCTCCAGTGTCAGAGTACTAGCTTTGAGAACAGAAGATCAGGTACAGCACCAACGCCCTGAGTTCAAAGTTCAGGTGTTCTACCTCCAAACACACACAGACACAGACAGAGACACAGACACACACACACACACACACACACACACACACACACACACACACACACACACACACATACACACACTGCCAAAGGCTTCAGCAGGCCCTGAGAACAGAACCATGATCTCCATCCATTAGGATCACATCCCACCCCGGAGAAGGTGTCACTACAGACCTCAGATCCAATGTGGACAAAACATTGAACTTCTCACATATCTGGAATGGCTCATAGCCCAGCATGGCATTTCCTACTGTACACTCTGCTATGAGGAAAAGTTAGCCACATCTTTTTTTGTTTTTGGTCATGAGGTTTGAAGTCTGGGCCAGGGCGCTGTCCCTCAGCTCTTCACCTGAAGGTGACCACTCTCGCACTTGAGCCAAAACACCATTTCTTGTACTCTGGTGGTCCACTGCACATCAAGTCAAACAGATGTTTCTGCCTAAGCTGGCTTGGAACCACGGTATTCACATCTCAGCATTCTGAGTAGCTAGGTTCACAGTCGAGAGCCACCAGTGGCTTCCAGCTTCAGAAACCTTCAAATAACCAGAGGAAACCCATTTATCAGGCAAAAAAACTTCTTGTAACCCTTCATTTCAGACTTTGTCACCCAGCATCCAAATCCATCCTGCAATGGAGAGAATACAGACACAACAATCCCAACCCTGCACCCATTGGCTCACTCCCTGCCTGCCATAGGCCATGTCCTCTTGAAGCTGTGGATTCAAACTGGGGTAAACTTAAAGAATTCTTAGAAATGTCTCTACAGTTGGGCCAGCACCTGGTCACCCAAACACTGAATCCCCACGCGCGGCCACCCCACCCACACCTCCAGCATGCTTTGGAGGCAATGATGTTTTACTTTGTGAGTTGTAGGACTTGAACTCTGGGCCGGGGTGCTGTCCCTGAGCTTTTAAGCTCAAGGCCAGCACTCTAATACTTGAGTCACAGAACACTTCTGCTTTCCTGGAAGTTCGTTGGAGATAAGTCTCAACATCTTTTCTGCTCAGGATGGCTTTGAACACTGATCCTCAGATCTCAGCTCCTGAGTACCTAGGATGACAGCCATGAGCTACGGACACCTGGCCAAAGATACTTTTACATGCCTTTCATCCTATCCCCTCAAGGAGACTGAGGTCTGAGGACTGCAGTTGGATGCCAAAATTGGCAGCAAAATCCATGAGAACTCTATCACAATTTAAGCACACAAAAAAGTTGGAAGTGGAGCTGTGGTTCAAATGGTAGAATGCTAACGTTGAGCATCAAAGACAAGGAATAGGACACAGTCCCCAGTTTCAAGCTTTTTCTAGCAAAAACCCACCCAAGAAAGGGAAACAGGTGGATATACGGGAGCTCAAAGCTCACACATAATACTCAAGCCTCCCAAAACAGACCCCCATCCTGCTCTGATTGTGTAGATTCTATGGCCCCCATCATGACAGTCTCAGATAGGAGTGACCATGCACCAAGTGAGGACATTCAAGTACAATCTCATACTGAAGATCCCTTGACCTTATCAAAGACTCAGGATCTCTCACTGTCCTGCCTCCACACTGGGCAGTTAGGTGAGGTCTAGTTATCCAACCACAGGATGTGGGAACAAAAGGATTTCTTGGTCATGGGATCCAGACTGGAGGGTTCTAGGTCACTCTCTCTCAGGAAGGACAAAGGAGCCAATCCATCCCAGCAATGTTCCTGGGTTGTGAATATCCTCAAAGAAACAACCCTGCCCAGAGCCCAGTGCCTCTGGTTTTCCCACCAACTTCTACCAACCCAGCACCACCTTCAGGTGACCCTCTCTGAATCCCAGATCTGCCATCTAGACTAAAGGTTGAACCAGAAAAGAGACCTACCTCTCCCAAAGGGAATGGCAGTCATGGGGTCTTAGCACCCCCTAGAGGAAGTCTCAGGGAAAACAGGGGTCCTGACTCTCGTCCTCATTCCCTGGCTGTACTGTGCCAGTGGCCAGCTTACCTCGGTCTCTGGTGAAGGAATGAACACTAAGGGTATCATCTTCACATTGAGTCCTCAAAATTTCCAGTTCTCCAGGATGTACTGCTCAGGCATCATTCAAGTGATGACAGCCAGGTGATCACTGCTGGACCCATGGCACGAGGACGTTGAATATCCATGTGACTGGGTCAAAAGCTCTATCACTGATGGTCTAGGTTGTCAGGCAAGGTCATGGGTCCAATGTTCTGACACACCTGATGTGGGATGCTCAGGCATCATTCAGGTGATGACAGCCAGGTGATCAGTGGTGAACCCAAGGCACCAGGACATTTAATATCCATGTGACTGGGTCAAAAGCTCTATCACTGCTGGTCTAGGTTGTCAGGCAAGGTCATGGATCCAAGGTCCTGACACACCTGATCTAGGATGGACCTCCCTCTTCATCTTTCTTCTTATAACTTGCCGCCAACCCTCTTGAGACTCCCTTACCTGAACACCTCCCTAGCCCTTGGACACTTTCTTCTTATCTGACCAGAAAATAAACTGTGTGGGGCCTAGAGAGATTGAAACTTGGAGACACACCCTTAGCCCTCCAGTCTACCCAAGGCTGCTTAATTCTGCAATCAGCAACAACACAGCTCCTGGATGTCATGAAGTTGCTGAGGGGTCAGTGGCTTGGTCCTACATAGTGGCTTTAGGCTTTGAAACTGTCCCCACAGAGATTGTGAATGGCTGGCTCCCTTCATCCAGGGACTCCAAACCAAGGTTTGCATGTTCTCTCTTCTTCTTTCCCATCATCTTTTTCTCCATCCATCCTTCCCTCCTCTCTCTCTTTCCTTTCTCTCTCTCACTGCTGGGCCTTGAATTTGGAGCCTGGGTGCTACGCCTGAGCCTTTTTACTCAAGACCAACAGGCTTGAGCCACTCATCCACTTTTAGCGGTTTCTTTTTGGTGGTTAGTTGGAGATAAGGGTCTTACAAGCTCTCCTGCCTGGCCCATCTCAGCCTTCTAAGTAGCTAGGATGACAGGTGTGAAGCACCGGATCCAGCTCAAACCAAGGTTTCTTCACCTACTGTGGAACCAGAACTAGAACCTTTCATTGTCTATGACCCACCAAGCCTTGTGCACACTGTAACGATTTGTTGGATAAATAAACGAGTGTGTGTTTCTGACAATACTACCGAAAATTCCCATCTGACAAAGGCAAGCATGCTTGAGGTGAGGTAGGGGTGGGGGAGGTTTCCAAGCCTGATGTAGCTCTCCCACAGTTCTCCGTCATCCCTCTTCCCGCCCTACTGGTGCCACCACACTTAACTGTTTTGACTCAGAGCACGCGAGCCACGATGGACTTGCTGATTCTGGGGGCTCTGGATGCATCTCTTCTCAAAGATCTCTGTCCAGGTGTTAAAGAGCCTGCGGTAAGGTGAGGGCGTGGCTCAAGGAGAATCCTCTTCTCCCCGAGGGGCCAGACAGGATGGTCCACCACATCCGGACCCCATGTTTGAAGTTGCAGAGAAAGGATTCTCGAGGCATCCCGGGTCTAGAATCTTCCAGATTCCAGTGCAGGAGCTGAAAAATCATCTCTGCTCACAGCTGGCAGGCTGGGAATGGTGAGGTCACAAGCTCTGCTCCCCACGAAGTCCTCAACTGTGGTTGTCACCCTAAGGATAGCCAGAAGAAATCTGCAGCTGCTCGAGAAACGCAGTCTAGTCACAATATTTATACCAGGAGATGATTTGGCTTGGAAACTCTACCTGTGCCAGGTTGAAAGTCATTGTTTGGCAGCTGAAACCCTCCGTCTAATTTGACCCATAATTCCAGGCATTAGTGGAAATTGCCAGTTTAAAGAAAAAATCCTGGAATAGCTGGCATTTCAGTTGTACCATTTAAACTTAAAGGTTTCCAAAGTCAGTGGTCCCCTTTTCTTTCCAGACAACGTACAGCAGGTTACAGAAACTGGCATTCGGCGAGCCTAAGCTAATTGTCACGTCCCAATACTAAGCAGGCTCCAGCAAGGGGAAGGTACTTGGTTACCACTGCCCAGCTGGAAAGGTCCCTCAAGGGACACAGATTGGAGTCTGCAGGACTCCAGGGAGGACTGCCAACTGGTACACTGCCCTGGGAGGGAACCCACTCCACCAGTGGCGGCCCAGAGCCGCCTGCCCAGATGCCCACGGACACTGTCATTGCAAGGGATAAGGTTCCCCTCTCACCCTCTCTCATGGTGAACCATATGCCCTGTCACTCTGTTTACCACTTCCCAGTCCCTCCTAGCTTCATAGCCCCTGCTCTACTCCCCCCTTCTCATTCCCTAATTGTTTGGCAGTCACATTCCCAACCCTCGAATTAGCTCTAACTCTATACACCAGAGCAGAGTGTGTGACTGGAAGAGTGCCGCTGTGGTCACACTCTCCTCAGGAGCTTCTGGCTGAAGACAGAAGGACAGGTGTCCACTCTGACCTGCGATTCACACAGGCCTCCTAGGGGAGACCCAAGCAGGCCCAGCAGCTACTGTGGGCTACAGGAAAGGGGGAAGAGAGAGGTGGAAAGAGGCGGAAAGGAACATCTATTGAAACCTTCCTCAAAGGAGCAATGAAACTGAAAACAAAAATTGTCCCTGGGCTCGAACTTGGCATTGATGACTAAAAAACTATATACAGACACACAAAATGCTTCTGCTCTTTTTAGACACAGTGACTTAAATATGATTTCATTGTTCTCATCTCCCTGCACTCCCAACACACAGAAACACACAAACACCCACCCACCCACACACACACACACACACACACACACACACACACACACACACAAACCAATCCTGACTGGTGACAGAAGACTCTTCCATGCAGTACCTGCAATTTACCAACTGATCACTCATCTGAGCACAGTCAGGTTGTACAAAGAGAATGATGATCTGTCTCTGTCTCTGTCTCTGTTTCTCCCTCTCTACCTCTCCCTCTCTCACTCATACACACAGAAACACACAGACTCACACAGACTCTGAGCAGTGCCTCTCCTGTGTTTGTCAGTTCTTCATGTGGAAGCTGGAGACTGGGGGTTCCCAGGGGCTCTCACCCAAGAGGAACACCGTTCTAATAACAAAGAATCACCTTGCCTCTCCCATTCTCCAGGGCCAGAACCTTCCTCTTGGGAACAACCAGCCTTGACTCCCCATTCACCAAAACCCTAGGCCAGGATGCTGGATGAAGTAGTCCCCAGACAGGTGGCTTCTCATAGCCGGGACAGATAATAAGCAGGGGGTCATGGTGCCCTGAGAGGGGTGTCCAACCTGTGGTGGAGGTGGTGTTGGGGAAATGGATGGGGTCCTAAATGCTCCATATATGGATGGACTCCCTACTTCCAGCCTAGATGTTTCTGGGCGTTTTGGGGCATGCTTGGGGAGGACGAGGAGACCAGATGGACTCGCAGCACTAGCAGATGCTGGCAGAGCTGGGAACTGTGATCACCCTGTGAGGACTGATGATAGCTGGGGTGGGGTGGGACAGACCAGGTATGGGGAGAGAGGGGGTGTGTTCCTCCCAGATATTCATCTTCTATCTGACCCCCGTGCCCAAAACTCTGTAGTGCGCTCTTCTGGCACCCTCCTCAGGTGAATGGGTGACTGAGCACACAGGACAAGGGCTAATCCAGCAAGGGAGCCTATCTTCTGCATCCAACACCTCCATCCCCAGAAAAAAGGAAAAGACCCGAGAAGGCAGGATTGGGGGTGCTGCTCCCCACCTCTGCCTGAAGCCACCAGGTCCCCACTAGGGAGAGGAAGGGTGTAGATGTGAGGCTGTGTGGCTCCATTACTCCAGGCCAGGGGCTGTCTGGCGCCCCCTCCTCACCCAATACTGCATCTCCCCATTTCCTAGTGTGGCTCTAGGCAGAGTACTTTCCAGTGGGCTCCTGAGGGTCTCCCTATGTCGAGGTGGCCTATAATTCTTTAGAACAGCCTTTGCCTACTGAGCAGGCCTCTGTATCAGAGAAGGGTCGCGCCTTGGCGTATAGAAGTCATCAGGTCATCAGAATAGCATCTCTCATGGGTGCAGTGTGCATATGAGCAGTAAACTGACATCTCAGACCATGGTTCTGGGTCAAGAGGGGCAGGAGCTGAAAGATGGCACCACAGGTAATGCCCACACAGGTATCACAAGAGTGTGAAAATGTCAAGTATACAGTGGACAGGTGTTGAGTTGGGCTCATGAAAGGCTCATAGGTTCAGGAATCCACAGCTGGCTGGCTCTGCTGTTTGTACCAGTTTCTATGCCTGGACTCCCAGGCCTCAGAGCCCTGCTTTCCTCACCAGTGCTTGGGGGCAGATGAAGGTCTGCAATAGTGGGCCAACTACAAAGGAGCATCCATAGTGTCCTTCTCTTGGTCCTGGATGGACCTGTGCCTGGATGGAGGAGCAGGTTCCATGGAACTTACTGCCATGGCCCAGACCCCTCAGCCCAAGAAAGACTTAGACAAAAACCACTTGATCTGCCTGGAGAGTTTACTGTGACTATGCCTCAGGATTGCCCCCAATTTTGCTCAGCTGATAATTACCACCTTCCTCATTGTATGTGTGCATGTGTGTGTGAGTGTGTGTCTGTGTATTTGTGTATGTACACACGGGCGCTTGAGTGCGGGTGAATCTTGGTACTACGGTTTGAACTCAGGGCCCGGGCTCTGTCCCTGAGTTTTTTCATTCAGGGCTAGCACTCTACCACTTGAAATTTTCTTCCAGCTTTCAGGTGGTTATTTGCAGAACAGGGTCTTACAGACTTTTCTAGCTGGGCTGCCTCTGAATGACAATCCTCAGATCTCAGCCTCCTGAGGAGCTAGGAATAAGAGAGAATGAGCTATTAGCATCTATCTGGCCACACTTTCCTTCTTGGTTAAAACAGAGGACCTCTCTCCCAGCCAAGCACTCATCAAGAGCTACCCCTCCTACCCCAGGCTTCAGAAGAAACATAACCCCCCCCCCCCCCGAGGACAAAGAAATGGGATCAGGTTTGAGCTTTATGTACTCCACATAGTCAGGAGATGCTGGGAGCTAATGTGGAGGCCAGAAATCTAGGCCAGAGCAAGTAGACAGCTGTTAGAATAGAAGAGCATGTGTAAAGACATCCTTAAAACTCGGTGTCAGTGCCTCATGCCTATAATCCTAGCTACTCAAGGCTGACACCTGAGGATCAATCAAGATTCAAAGCTAGCCTGGGCAGACTCTTCTTTCCAATGAGGCACCAAAACTCTGGGAAGCAGAGCTACCCTAGTCCAAGTGGTACAACACCAACCTTGTGAAAAAAGCTAAAGGATACCACCTAGGTTCTGAGATCAAGCCCCGGTAGAAACACACACACACACACACACACACACACACACACACACACACACACATGCCTGCACCCATTAACATCCTCAGCAGTTGCCAATGGCTCATACCAGCAATGCCAGCTACTCAACATCCTGAGCTCTTAGGACAGCAGCTAGAAGCCAGCCCAGGCAGGAAAGTCTGTGAGACTCTTCTCTCTACTAAACTACTGAAAAAGGTGAAAGGTGAGCTCTAATTCAAGTGGTAGAGTGTTAGCTCAGGGACAGTGCTAGGCCGCGAGTTACAGTTCTCAGACTTTTGTTTTTGTTGTTTTTGTCTTTAATAGACACCATTTGCTATCCCCACCCACAGCGGCCATAAATCTAGATTTTGGTCGTCCTAGATTTCACTTCCACTCCTGCCACTTCCAAAGCACTGCCACAAGTGGCCGGTGTATAGCCAGCACTGGGTTAAGAAGTAAACTTGCACAAGGGGGACATAGCCAGGTCAATGCTATGTCAGCGATCAGGCTCAAGTTGGCCAAAGCCACTGGCAATCACCCTTCCCCTACTCCACTGCCAGCCTGATGAGAGGGATGTGCAGCCAGAGACCCAGCTGAGGAAAAGAACAGGACATTGCATGACTGAGTCCCACCCCTCCAGAAGCAGAGGAGAACCTATGCCAGCTGGCCCTGCTGACCAGAATCCCCTGGAGGCAGCCAAAGATATGGACAGCCAGACTGGGCCCCAAAGCAAAGCTGGAATATGCAGGTCTCTGGTAATTTAGGAGTCATTGTAAACCCTGATAAGGGGCTAAAGGCAAAACCTTTAGCCTCCTTGGAGGAGGGGCACAATCCGAGGTCAGGAAGAGGCAGACAGGCACCCAGAAAGGAAAGAAAGATAAGAAAAAATACACACACACACACACACACACACACGAGTAATTTAAGGCCTCAGTAGGCCCAGAGCAATGGAACATCCCAATCCCCCAGAAGATAGCACTACCATTCTCAGACCAACTGTATACAAAACTCAGAGCCTCTCACACATCTGCAATGGTTCATAACACAGCATGGCATCTCCTACTATACACACCACTATGCAGAAAACTCAGCTACCTATTTTTTTGGTTGTTGGTCATGGGGTTTGAACTTTGGGCATGGGCACAGTCCCACAGATCCTCAGCTGAAGGTGCATGCTCAACAACTGGAGCCAAAGCATCACTTCCGGTTTTCTGGTGGTTCACTGGAGACAAAGAATCACAGACTGTCCTTCCCAAGCTGGCTTTGATATGAAAACTTCAGATCTCAGCCTCCTGAGTAGCTAGGATGACTGTTGTGAGCCACTGGCAGCACCCGGCTTCAGCCACACTCTTACATCCAGGGGAAACCCAACTTGTCAGGCTATGAACCACACGCAACCCTTCACTTCAGACTTTGACACCAGCATCCAAAACCATTCTGGCATGCATGGAGAGAATATAATTGACACTACCCTCCAAACCCCTGCTCCCATTTGCCCACTCCCTGCCTAAGACAGGCTATGCCCTCTGGACTTCTTGTTAAGGCAACACGCACCCCGCTGTCACTTCACAATGGGGCAAAAACGGAGAGTTCTTAGAAATGTCTATACACTAAGGCCAGCACCTGGTCTTCCAACTCCAGCACCCCCACTCCTTCACCATCTCTTGCAGGCAAGGGGTGTCTTTATTTCTTGTTTGTTTGTTTGTTTGTTTTGGCTGAAAGGCTTGAACTCAGGTCTTGGGTACTGTCCCTGATGATGATTTTTGCTCAATGCCAGTGTTCTACCATTTGAGCCACGGTGCCACTTCTGGTTGAAGCTTGGAGATGGGACTCTCATGGGACTTTCCTGCCTGGGCTGGGAAAAGAGAGCCTCTGGATCTCAGTCTAACTGAGTAGCCAGGATGACAGTCATGAGCCACCAGTGTACAGATTATGGTATCTCATTCTTTAGAATTTCCACCAAGTGCTCCTGTAGACACTACCACCTAGACAACAAAGGGAGTCTCAGAATCTGGGTAGGGACATGGGCATTAAAGAGCTCCCTCCAAATCACTTCCCCTCTCTAAGCTCCTATCTGCCTCCTCTTGATGGCCTGGTCATTCCGGAACAGATCAGACCAATTAGGATTTCTGGATCCTGCCCCGTATCCCCCCGCCCCACCACACTGGTACCTGAGGATTTCTGGGGCCAGCTGCTGCATGTCCCGGTAGAAGATGTTGGGAGGGTTGCTGATAACTGGGTCCAGGAGTGCCCAGGACAGAAGGAGTGTCCATCTCCCCTCTGTCAAAGGAGAGACAAAGCATGTATGCATCTACTAAGAGCTACAGGGCAGAGCCATCCACCTGTCACCAAGGTCACTTGGAGTGCTGTTTTATGTTGACAGTCCTGGGACTTTACCTCAGGGCCAAGGCCTTGTCCCCAAGCTTCTTTTGCTCAAGGCCAGTGGTTTTCTACCTGATCCCCGGAGCAACTTCCAGCTTTTTCTGTGTATGTATGTGGGACCACAGGAATCAAACCGAGGGTTTCATGTGTGCTAGGTGAGCCCACTACTGCTAAGACACAATCACAACCCTGCATAGCTGTTCTCCTTTTACCCCTCAGGCCTGTTGCGGGACAGTCCTGCACATCTGTACCGAGTTTCTCACCAGCAGCCCTGGCTGGAAATGAACTCAATCTGCTATGTTGTCCTTTACTTACAGCATCTTTGCTCTCTATGTTTCCTATCACATCCTCCTTGTTAAGATCCTCGTTCAAGTGCTGGGTTTAATACTTCCAACAGTCTACCTACCTTTGAACATCATTCTTGATCAGTCTGATGACAGCTTCCTCCTTATCCACAGCAATGACTTGGCTCTGTCACAAGAACAAATGTCCCCCAAGAGGAGTCAGTACTGGGGTCATTCCTCTGCACACCGCTGCTCCTCCCTGAAACGACACACAACACAAAAGTGAAGTAGATATGGAGTGAATTCATTTTCTTATAACCAGGGTCTTGCCAGATAAGTAGCGGTGAAGATCAGAGGCCCGAGATCTAGCTTGGTGGGGGGAAAACAAGATGCCTCCTTGTCCTGGGAAGGACTCATGGGACGGAGAGACAATGAAAAACCATCAGGGTCTAGCTCAGGCACAGAGGGGCTTACCTCAGGGAGCTAGTTCAACAGGCTAAGCTAGACAGCTTCTGACCCAGAGCCCACATCCAGAATGAGGCGGCAACCTTGGCTCCCAGCCACATGGGGATGCTGGGCCACTTCCGCCAGCACCCTTTTAAACAGTGACTGGGAGAGAGAAAGGGAAAGAGACAGAGAGAGAGAAAGGGAGAGAGAGCAAGAGAGGGGTGAGAAGAAGAGGGAGAAGGAAAGAGAGAGAGAGACATACAGAGAGAGAGAGAAAGTCAGAATTACACTTTAGCTGGGTGCATGTGGCACAGGACTATAATGTGAACTACACAGGAGGCTGAGATATTAAGATATTGGTTCATAGTCAGCCCAGGCAGGAACATTTGTGAGACTCTTATCTCCAAAGATCCACCAGAAATCCGGAAGTGGTACTGTGGCTCAAGTGGTAGAGCACTAGCCTTGAGCTGAGGAACTTGTGGACAGCACCCAGGCCCAGAGTTCAAGCCTCACCACTGACAAGAAGTGGACTTATGACCACAAGTAGTGGATGGAATAGTACCCATCGTCCTAGGAACCATGGTAGGGAAATTAGTCCGAACTTCCTATCTGCTGGCGGTCATAAGGATTCATCCGGCTGATCCATGCTATGTTTTCCACAGCTGCAAAACTGAGCACAATGAAGGATCCCCTTCCTCATTGGGATAGGGTAAGGATCAAAGAGAGACCTGTTTTGTTTCATAATCCGATACGTGTCCCATGATAAATAAGCGGTACCATCTGAGGCATTTTTGGGTATCTTCCTGTCATATGCCACAGAATTTGCAACAACCATATCTGATGGCTGCTCCCCCTTTGCCATGCCTTGTTCAAGAGATCCCCTTGTAATGACCCCTTGTTTCCTTACAACTGTCCCGGGAGGAGACTGAGATCTGATGGTTGAGGCCCAACCGAGAGCTTCATCTGTGGTCAAGAATCGGCTGCCGTGGACTGAGTTTGGGACAACCCATCTAAACCGCTGACTGAGGGTGGTGCTACATGTCTAGCATCCCAACTACAGATGACCAGGAATGATGGTGCACATCTGTCACAGGAAGACCGCTGTCCAGCTCAGCTTGAGCACATATTGATTCTCTGTCTCGGAAATGCCCAAGACAGAAAGCCTTGGCTCACCTGGTAGAAGACCTGACTGGTAAACCTAAGGCCTTGAGATCAAACCCTAATATACCAAAAAGAATCAAAAGCATGATGGCAGAAGACCATGCCTATAATCCTAGCTACTCAAGAGGCTGAGATCTGAAGATCACAGTTCAAGATTTAAAATAGGGTTGGCCTCCCCCATCAGACATCATTATGAAAAGACCCAGAGTCTCACCCAAGCCAATGTGCTCCATACTAACAGGGCTTGCATCCTTCCTAAATGCTGGCCACGCTCTCTGTCCCCCAGGAGAACCACCCCTGTGGGCCTCACCCCTAGGTCCTCCCAAGCTCCCCCTTCCACCAACCAGGCCCAAGGTAGTAGACAGTTGCAGGGCATACAGATCCCTTGGTCTTATAATTTGACGGTGCTGCATCCCCATCAAGCATCTCACCCTTCCAGGCCCCCAGAGCTCAGCAACAATGCCCATGTACCTCCCCCAAAGATAACAAGCAGACAATACCAAAGGGTCCAGTGCTCCTTGTTACAAACCGTTTCTACACTCACGCACACACACACACAACACACACAAAGCTGGCAAAAGTGGCTCATGTCTGTCTTCCTAGCTATTCAGGAGGCTGAGGTCTGAGGATCATGGTTCAAAGCCAGCCCAGGCTCTTATATACAGTGAACCACCAAATATTCAGAGGTAGAGCTGTGGCTCAAGTGTCAGAGTACTAGCTTTGAGAACAGAAGATCAGGTACAACACCTACGACCTAAGTTCATAACCCAGGTCTTCTATCTCTAAACACACACAGACACAGAGACAGACAGAGAGACAACCACACACACATACACACACACAGACACACAAACACAGACACAGACACACACACACACACCCAGCCAAAGGCTTCAGCAGGCCCTTAGAACAGAACCATGATCTCCATCCATTAGGACCACATGCCACCCCGGAGAAAGTGGCCCTACAGTCCTCAGATCCAATGTGGACAAAACATTGAACTTCTCACATATCTGGAATGTCTCGTAGCCCAGCATGGCATTTCCTACTGTACACTCTGCTATGTGGAAAAGTTAGCCACATCTTTTATTGTTGTTGGTCATGAGGTTTGAAATCTGGGCCAGGGCGCTGTCCCTCAGCTCTTCACCTGAAGGTGACCACTCTCCCACTTGAGCCAAAACACCATTTCCTGTACTCTGGTGATCCATTGCACATCAAGTCTCACAGACTTTTCTGCCCAAGCTGGCTTGGAACCACGGTCTTCACATCTCAGCCTTCTGAGTAGTTAGGCTGGCAGTCATGAGCCACCGGTGGCTTCTGGCTTCAGAAACCTTCATATAACCAGAGGAAACCCATCTTATCAGGCCACAAGCTTCTTGTAACCCTTCATTTCAGACTTTGTCAGCCAGCATAAAAATCCATCCTTCAATGGAGAGAATACAGACACAACTATTCCAACCCTGCACCCATTGGCTCACTCCCTGCCTGCCATAGGCCACGTCCTCTTGAAGCTGTGGATTCACACTGGGGCAAACTTGAAGACTTGTTAGAAATGTCTCTACAGTGGGGCCAGCACCTGGTCACCCAAATACTGAATCCCCACGCCTGGCCACCCCAACCACACCTCCACCATCCTTTGAAGGCAAAGATGTTTCACTTTTCTCAGTTGTGGGATTGAACTCAGAGCCTGGGTGCTGTCCCTGAGCTCTTAAGCTAAAGGCCAGCACCCTAATACTTGAGCCACAGCAACACTTCTCATTTTCTGGAAGTTTGTTGGAGATAAGTCTCAGCATCTTTTCTGCCCAGGCTGGCTTTGAACCCTGATCCTCAGATCTCAGCTCCTGAGTACCTAGGATGATAGCCATGAGCTACTGGCACCAGGCCAAAGATACTTTTACATGCCTTTCATCCTATCCCCTCAAGGAGACTGAGGTCTGAGGACTGCAGTTGAATGCCACCATTGGCAGCAAAATCCATGAGAACGCTTTATCTCAAATTAAACACACAAAAATGTTGGAAGTGGAGCTGTGGCTCAAATGGTAGTGTGCTAACTTTGAGCATCAAAGACAAGGGATAGGACACAGTCCCTAGTCTCAAGCTTTTTCTAGTAAAGACCCACCCAAGAAAGGGAAACAAGTGGACATACAGGCGCTCAAAGCTCACACATAATACTCAAGCCTCCCAGAACAGACCCCATCCTGCTCTGCTTGTGTCGATTCTACATCTCACATCATGGCAGTCTCAGATAGGACTGGCCATGCACCAAGTGAGGACATTCAAGTACAATCTCATGCTGAAGATCCCTTGACCTTATCAAAGACTCAGGATCTCTCACTGTCCTGCCTCCACACTGGGCAGTGAGGTGAGGTCTAGTTATCCAACCACAGGATGTGGGAACAAAAGGATTTCTTGGCCAAAGGATCCAGACTGGAGGGCTCTAGGTCCCTCTCTCTCGAGAAGGAGAAAAGAGCCAATCCATCCCAGCAATGTTCCTGGGTTGTGAGTATCCTCAAAAAACCAACCTGCCCAGAGCTCTGTGCCTCTGGTTTTCCCACCAACCTCTAAACAACCCAGCGCCACTTTCAGATGGCCCTCTCTGAACCTCAGATCTCCCATCTAGACTAAAGGCTGAACTAGCAAAGAGACCTACCTCAGCATATGCGAATGGCAGTCATGGGGTCCTAGCACCCCCTAGAGGAAGTCTCAGGGGCAACAGGGGGCCTGACACCTGTCCTCATTCCCTGGCTGTACTGTGCCAGTGGCCAGCTTACCTCTGTCTCTAGTGAATGAATGAACACTAAGGGTATTATCCTCACATTGAGCCCTCAAAAGTTCCAGTTCTCAAGGATGTACTGTTCAAGCATCATTCAGGTGATGACAGCCAGGTGATCAATGGTGAACCCACAGCATGGGGATGTTCAATATCCATGTGACTGGGTCAAAAGCTCTATCACTGATGATCTAGGTTGTCTCAAGGTCATGGGTCCATTGTTCTGACACACCAGACTTGGGATGATCAGGCATCATTCAGGTGACGACAGCCAGGTGATCAGTGGTGAACCCAAGGCACCAGGACTTTTAATATCCATGTGACTGGGTCAAAAGCTCTACCACTGATGGTCTAGGTTGTCAGTCAAGGTCATGGGTCCAATGTCCTGACACACCTGACCTGGGATACTCCTCTGTCTTCATCTTCCTTCTTATCCCTTGCCCCAAACCCTCTTGAGACTCCCTCGCCTCAACACCTCCCTAGCCCTTGGACATTTTCTTCTTATCTGACAAGAAAATAAACTGTGTGGGGCCTAGAGAGATTGAAACTTGGTGACATACCCTAAGCCCTCTGGTCTACCTAAGATTGCTTAATTCTGCAGTCAGCAACAACACAGCTCCTGGATGTCATGGAGTTGCTGAGGGGTCAGTGGCTTGGTCCTACATACTGGCTTTAGGCTTTGAAACTGTCCCCACAGAAATTGTGAATGGTTGGCTCCCTTCATCCAGGGACTCCAAACCGAGGCTTGCATGTTCTCTCTTCTTCCTTCCCTTCATCTTTTTCTCCTTCCATCCTTCCCCCCTCTCTCTCTTTCCTTTCTCTCTCTCACTGCTGGGCCTTGAATTTGGAGCCTGGGTGCTGCCCCTGAGCCTTTTTACTCAAGACCAACAGGCTTGAGCTACTCATCCACTTTTAGCGTTTTCTTTTTGGTGGTTAGTTGGAGATAAGGGTCTTACAGGCTCTCCTGCCTGGCCCTTAGGCCACGATTGTTTCATCTCAGCCTCCTAAGTAGCTAGGATGACAGGTGTGAAGCACGGACATCCAGCTAAAACCCAGGATTCTTCACGTACAGTGGAACCAGCACTAGAACCTTTCATTGTCTATGACCCCCCAAGCCTTTTGCACACTGTAACAGTTTTTTGGATAAATAAATGAGCATCTGTTTCTGACAATACTACAGAAAAGTCCCATCTGACTCAGGTAAGCATCCTTGGGGTGTGGTGGGGGTGGGGGAGGTTTCCATGCCTGATGTAGCTCTCCCACAGTTCTCCATCATCCCTCTTCCTGCCCTACTGGTGCCACCACACTTAACTGTTTTGACTCAGAGCACGGGAGCCATGATGGACTTGCTGTTTCTGGGGGCTCTGGATATATCTCTTCTCAAAGATCTCTGTCCAGGTGTTAAAGAGCCTGCAGTAAGCTGAGGGGGTGGCTCAAGGAGCCTCCTCTGCTCCCCTAGGGGCCAGACAGGATGGTCCACCACATCTGGCCCCCAAGTTTGATGTTGCAGAGAAAGGATTCTCGAGGCATTGCGGATCTAGAATCTTCCAGATTCCAGTGCAGGAGCTGAAAAATCATCTCTGCTCACAGCGGGCAGGTTGGGAATGGTGAGGTCACCAGCTCTGCTCCCCACGATATCTTCACCTCTGGTGGTCACCCTAAAGAGAGCCAGAAGAGAATAAGCAGCTGCTGGAGAAAGGCAGTCAAGGCACAATATTTATAGCAGGAGATGATTTGGCTTGGAAACTCTACCTGTGCCACTTTGAAAGTCATTGTTTGGCAGCTGAAACCCTCTGTCTAATTTGACCCATAATTCCAGGCATTAGTGGAAATTGCCAGTTTAAAGAAAAAATCCTGGAATAGCTGGCATTTCAGTTGTCCCATTTAAACTTAAAGGATTCCAAAGTCAGTGGTCCCCTTTTCTTTCCAGACAACGTACAGCAGGTTACAGAAACTGGCATTTGGCGAGCCTTAGCTAACTGTGACCTCCCAATACTAAGCAGGCTCCAGCAAGAGGAACGCACTTGCCTACCACTGCCCACCTGGAAAGGTCCCACGAGGGACACAGATTGGAGTCTGCAGGACTCCAGGGAGGACTGCCAACTGGTACACTGCCCTGGGAGGGAACCCACTCCACCAGTGGCAGCCCAGAGCCACCTGCCCAGATGCCCATGGACACTGTCATTGCCCTGAATAAGGTTCCCCTCTCATCCTCAGTCATGGTGAACCATATGCCCTGTCACTCTGTTTGTTTACCACTTCCCAGTCCCTCCTAGCATCACAGCCCCTGCTCTACTCCCCCCTTCTCATTCCCTAATTATGTTTGGCAGTCACATTCCCAACCCTCGAATTAGCTCCAACTCTATACACCAGAGCAGAGTGTCTGACTGGAAGAGTGCCGCTGTGGTCACACTCACCTCACGAGCTTCTGGCTGAAGACAGAAGGACAGGTGTCCACTCTGTTCTGCGATTCACATAAGTCTCCTAGGGGAGACCCAAACAGGCCCAGCAGCTACTGTGGGCTACAGGAAAGGGGGAAGAGAGAGGTCGAAAGAGGGGGGAAAGGAACATCTATTGAAACCTTCCTCAAAGGAGCAATGAAACGGAAAACAAAAATTGTCCCTGGGCTCGTACTTGGCATTGAAGACTAAAGAACTATACACAGACACACAAAATGCTTCTGCTCTTTGTAGACACAGTCACTTAAATATGTTTTCATTGTTCTCATCTCCTTACTCTCCCAACACACACACACACACACAACAATCCCGACTGGTGACAGAAGACTCTTCCATTCAGTACCTGAAATTTACCAACTGATCACTCACATGAGCACAGTCAGGATGTACAAGGAGAAAGATGATCTATCTCTGTCTCTGTCTCTGTTTCTCTCTCTCTCCCTTTCCCTCTCTCACTCATACACACAGAAACACACAGACTCACACAGACTCTGAGCAGTGCCTCTCCTGTGTTTGTCAGTTCTTCATGTGGGACAATGTAGAAGCTGGAGACCAGGGATTCCAGGGGCTCTTACCCAAGGCGAAAACCACTCTAATAACAAAGAACCACCTTGCCAATCCCATCTTCCAGGGCCAGAACCTTCCTTTTGGAAACAACCAGCCTTGACTCCCCACTCACCAAACCCCTAGGCCAAGATGCTGGGTGAAGGAGTCCCCAGACAGGTGGCTCCTCAGAGCCAGGACAGATAACAAACAGGGGATCATGGATCCCCCAGAAGGATGTCTGACCCGTGGCAGAGGTGGAGTTGGGGAAATAGCTGGGGTCCTAAAGGCTCCATATATGGATGGACTCCCTACTTCCAGCCTAGATGATTCTGGGTGACTTGGGGCATTCTTGGGGAGGCCTAGGAGACCAGATGGACTGGCAGCACCAGCAGATGCTGGCAGAGCTGGGAAATGTGATCACCCTGTGAGAACTGATGATAGCTGGGGTGGGGGGGACAGACTGGGTATGGGGAGTGAGGGGTGTGTTCCTCCCAGATATTCATCTTCTACCTGACCCCCGTGCCCTCACCTTCATAATGGGCTCTTCTGGCACCCTCTTCAGGTGAATGGCTTACTGAGCACAGAGGACAAGGCCTAATCCAGCAAGGGGGCCTATCTTCAACAACCAACACCTCCACCCCCCCCAAAAAAGGAAAAGACTTGAGAATGCAAGTTTGGAGGTGCTGCTCCCCACCTCTGCCTGAAGCCACCAGGTCCCCATCAGGGAGAGGAAGGGTGCGGATGTGAGGCTGTGTGGCTCCATTACTACAGGCCAGGGGCTCTCTGGCGCCCCCTCTTCACCCAACCCTTCATCTCCCCGTTTTCTGGGACACTACCATTATCACACCAACTGTATACAAAACTCAGAGCCTCTCACACGTCTGGAATGGTTCATAACACAGCATTGCATCTACTACTATACACACTGCTATGCAGAAAACTCAGCTACCTTTTTTTTGCTTGTCCGTCATGGGATTTGAACTTTGTGCATGGGCACAGTCCCTCAGCTCTTCAGCTGAAGGTGTGTGCTCTACAACAGGAGCCAAAGCACCACTTCTGGTATTCTGGTGGTTCACTGGAGGGAAAGTCTCACAGACTTTCCTTCCCAAGCTGGCTTTGAACTGCCACTTTCAGATCTCAGGGTCCTGAGTAGCAAGGATGACAGTTATGAGCCACTGGCAGCACCCTGCTTCAGCCACCTTCTTATATCCAGGGGAAACCCAACTTGTCAGACTTTGACACCAGCATCCCAAACCATTCTTCCATGTTTGGAGAGAATATCATTGACACTACCCTTTAAACCCCTGTTCCCATTTGCCCACTCCCTGCCAAAGACAGGCTATGTCCTCTAGTGTTCTTGGTAAGGCAATACCCACACTGCTGTGACTTCACAATGGGACAAACCTGGGGAGTCCTTAGAAATAATTGTACACTAAGGCCAGAACCTGGTCTTCCAACCACAGCACCCCACTCCTTCACCATCTCTTGCAGGCAAGGGGTGTCTTTTTTTCTTGTGTTTTTTCGGTTGAGAAGCTTGAACTCAGGGCTTGGGTACTGTCCCTGATGATCATTTTTGCTCAATGCCAGTGCTCCACCATTTGAGCCATAGTGCCACTTCAGGTTGGAAATTGGAGATGAGACTCTCACGGGACTTTCCTGCCTAGGCTAGGAAAAGAGATCCTCTTGATCTCAGCCTAACTGAGTAGCCAGGATGACTGGCATGAGCCACCAGTGCACGGATTATGGTATCTCATTCTTTAGAATTTCCACCCAGTGCTCCTCTAGACACTACCACCAAGACATTCCTGTACTTCCCTCAGGGAAAACAAAGGAAGTCTCAGAATCTGGGTAGGGACATGGGCATTAAAGAACCACTCCAAATCACTTCCACTCTCTAAGCTCCCAACTGCCTTCTCTTGATGGTCTGGTTGTCTGCAGCAAATCAGACCAACTAGGATTTCTGGGTCCTGCCCCAAATCCCCCCGCCCCACCAAACTGGTACCTGAGGTTTTCTGGGGTCAGCTGCTCCATGTCCCAGTAGAAGATGTTGGGAGGGTTGCTAATAACTGGGTCCAGGAGTGCCCAGGAGAGAAGGAGTGTCCATCTCCCCTCTGTCAAAGGAGAGACAAAGCATGGATGCATCTACTAAGAGCTACAGGGCAGAGCCATCCACCTGTCACCAAGGTCACTTGGAGTGCTGTTTTATGTTGACAGTCCTGGGACTTGACCTCAGGGCCGGGAGCTATCCCTGAGCTTCTTTAGTTCAAGGCCAGTGCTCTTCTACGTGATTCCAAGAGCAACTTCCAGCTTTTTCTGTGTATGTATGCGGGAGCAGGGGAATCGAACCAAGGGTTTCATGTGTGCTAGGTAATCCCACTACTGCTAAGACACAATCCCAACCTTGCATAGCTGTTTTCCTGTGACCCCTCTGGCCTGTTGCGAGACAGCCCTGCACATCTGTACCGAGTTTCTCACCAGCAGCCCTGGCTGGAAATGAACTCAACCTGCTATGTTGTCCTTTATTTACAGCATCTTTGCTCTCTCTGTTTCCTGTAATATCCTCCTTGGTAAGCAAGATCCCCTTTCTTTGGGAAGGGCGAGTTTGAATTGGCCTAGATGAGTGTGCGTTTGTGCGTGTGTGTGTGAGTGTGTGTGTGTGATAGACAGAGAGAAAGAGAGAGAGAGAAAGTATGAGTTTCAGTGATACCTACCCTGTCTCTGTAACGCCTCATTCTCCCAATGGTGAGTACATCCAGAATCTCCACCAAATAGAAGGTGGGTAGGGGAGGGTATGTAAGGTCACATAGAGTGGGATGATAGGAATTCTATCCAGCAACTGAAGCCTGGAGAGATAAAGGAGAGAAGGAGAGGTTTAGACGAACAATAAGGGAAGCCCCTTACCTTTGGCTACAAGTACCAGAAAGATCACCAAATCCATCCTTTTTGGTAGTAAGATAACAGGTGCCACTATTCATTTATTTCATTTTTTTTTTTTAGCCCTAGGTCTTGGATTGAGGGCCTTGCTGTCGTCCCTGAGCTTCTTTTACTCAAGGCTGAGGCTCTACCACTTGAGCCACATCACCACATCTGGCTTTTTCTCTAGAGGGGGGAGAGTAAGTCTATGCGTAGAGGGGGGGAGTAGGTTTATGCGAGGTAAGAATCTCACACACTCTCCTGGTGGTCTGCATCACATCATCAGACCTCAGTCTCCAGAATAGCCAGGATGGTGGGCGGGAGCCACTGGCACCTGACCAGTACCATCTATTCATAATCCCCTATGGCCAGTGCCGGGAAAGCCTTACTGCAACCCCCTTGTCATGAGTGGGAAGCAGACATGGATGGGTTTGATACTTCCAACAGCCTACCTACCTTTGAACATCATTCTGGATCAGTCTGATAACAGCTTCCTCCTTATCCACACCAATGACTTGACTCTGTCACAAGATCAAATGTCCCACAAGAGGTGTCAGGTCTGGGGTCTTTCCTCTGCACACCGTCCCTCCTCCCTGAAACGACACACCACAGCAAAGAGAAGTAGACATGGAGTAAATTCATTTCCTTATAATCAGAGTCTGGCCAGATAAGTGGCAGTGAGGATCAGAGACCCGGGATCTAGCTGGGTGGTGGGGAAATGAGACACCTCCTTGTCCACTTTCCTTTAACTGTCTTAGCAGAGGGTAGTGGGGAAGGACTGACGGGACGGACGGACAATGAATAACCATCAGGGTCTAGCCCAGGCACAGCGGGGCTTGCCTCAGGGAGCTAGTTCAACAGGCTGAGTGAGACAGGTTCTGACCCAGAGCCCACATCCAGAATGAGAGGGCAACCTTGAGTACTATCCACATGGGGATGCTGGGCCACTTCCTCCATCACCCATTTAACCAGCTCCTGGGTATGAAAGAGATAGAGACAGAGAGATACAGAGAGAAAGAGAGAGAGAGAGACAGAGAGACAGAGAGACAGAGAGAGAAAGTTAGAATTACACTTTAGCTGGGTGAAAGTGGCACAAGACTATAATGTGTACTACACAGGAGGCTGAGATATTAAGATATTGGTTCATAGTCAGCCCAGGCATTCACATATGTGAGACTCTTTTCTCCAAAGAACCAACACAAATCTGGAAGTAGCACTGTGGCTCAAGTCGTAGAGTGCTAGCCTTGAGCTGAGGAACCCTTGGACAGCCCCCAGGCCCAAACTTCAAGCCCCACAACTGACAAAAAGTGGGCTTTTGACCACAAGTAGTGGACTGAATAGGACCCATCCTCCTAGGGAGCATAGCAGGGAAGTTAGGCCGAGCTTCCTGTCAGCGTGGGGTCATAAGTACTTCACCCAGGTTCTCTGTGCTCTGTTTTCCCCAGCTGCAAAATTGAACACAGTGAAGTATTCCCTTCCTCATTGGGATAGGGTAAGGTCAAAGAGAGACATGTTTTGTTTCATAATCCCATACCTATAATCCGATAAATAACAGGCCCCATCTGAGCCCTTTCTGGATATCTTCCTGTCATATGCTCACAGAATTTCCAACAACCATATCTGACAGCTGCTCCCCTTTTGCCTAGCCCTGTCCTCGAGATCCCCCTGTATTGATCCCTTGTTTCCTTACAACTGTCCCGGGAGGAGACTGAGGTCTGATGGTCAAGGTCCAACCCACAGCTTCATCTGTGGTCAAGAATCGGCTGCCGTGGAATGAGTTTGGGACAACCCATCTCAAGCGCTGACTGAGGGTGGTGCTACATGTCTAGCATCCCAACTACAGATGACCAGGCATGGTGGTGCACACCTGTCACAGGAGGACCGCCATCCAGTTTAGCTTGAGTCTCACATATTGAGTCTCTATCTCGTTAATGCCCAAGACAGAAAGGCTTGGCTCACATGGTAGAAGACCTAACTGGTAAGCCTAAGGCCTTGAGTTCAAACCCTAATATACCAAAAAGAATCAAAGGCCTGGTGCCAGAGGATCATGCCTATAATCCTAGCTACTCAAGAGGCTGAGATCTGAAGATCACAGTTCAAGATTTAAAAAACCGTTTGCCTCCCCCATCAGACATCATTATGAAAAGACCCAGACTCTCACCCAAGCAACTATTCTCCAAACTAACAGGGCTTGCATCCTTCCTAAGTGCTGGCCACACTCTCTGTCAACCAGGAGAACCACCCCCTGTGGTCCCCACCCCTAGGTCCTCCCAAGCTCCCCTTTCCACCAACCAGGCCCAAGGTAGTAGACAGTTGCAGGGCATACAGATCCCTTGGTCTTATAATTTGATGGTGCTGAGTACCATCAAGCATCTCACCTTTCCAGTCCCCCAGACCTCAGCCACAATTTCCTTGCATCCCCACCACATAGATAGCAGGCAGAAAATACCAAAGGGTCTAGCGCTCCTTGTAACAACACATTTCTACACACACACACACACACACACACACACACACACACACACACACACACACAAAGCGGACACAAGAGGCTAATGTCTGTCATCCTAGCTACTCAGGAGGCTGAGGTCTGAGGATCATGGTTCAAAGCCAGCCCAGGCAAGAAAGTCTCTGAGGCACTTATCTACAGTGAACCACCAAATATCCAGAGGTGGAGCTGTGGCTCAAGGGTCAGAGCACTAGCTTCGAGAACAGAAGATCAGGAACAGCACCTAGGCCCTGAGTTCAAGGCCCAGGTCTTCTACCTCCAAACACACACAGGCACACAGACAGACAGACAGACAAACACACACACACACACACACACACACACACACACCAATGATTCAGCATGCCCTGAGAACAGAACCATGAACTCCATCCATTAGGATCACATCCCACCCCGGAGAAGGTGGAACTACTGACCTCAGACCCACTGTAGACAAACATTGAACCTCTCACATCTCTGGAATGTCTCATAGCCCAGCATGGCATTTCCTACCGTACACAGTGCTATGGGGAAAACTTACCCACCTCTTTTGTTGTTGTTGGTCATGGGGTTTGAACTCTGGCCAGGCAGGGCACTATCTATCACTCAGCTCTTCAGCTGAAGGTGAGCACTCTCTCACTTGAGCCAAGACACCACTTCCTGTACTCTGGTGGTCCATTGCACATCAAATCTCACAGACTTTTCTGCGCAAGCTGGCTTGGAACCATGGTCTTCAAATCTCAGCTTTCTGAGTAGCTAGGTTGACAGTTGTGAACCACTGGTGGCTTCCAGCTTCAGCCACCTTCATATAACCAGAGGAAATACATATTATCACGCCACAAACTTCTTATAACCCTTCACTTCAGACTTTATCATCCAGCATCCAAATATATCCTTCAATGGAGAGAATACAGACACAACAATCCCAACCCTGCACCCATTGGCTCACTCCCTGCCGACCTGCCAGAGGCCACATCCTCTTGAAGCTGTGGATTCAAACTGGGGCAAACTTGGAAAATTCTTAGAAATGTCTCTACAGTTGGGCCAGCACCTGGTCACACAAACACTGAATCCCCACGCACCGCCACCCTGCCCACACTTCCACCATCATTGCAGGCAAAGATGTTTTACTTTTTTTCAGTTGTGGGGCTTGAACTCTGGGCCTGGGTGCTGTCCCTGAGCTCTTAAGTTCAAGGGCAGCACTCTAATACTTGAGCCACAGCAACACTTCTGCTTTTCTGGAAGTTTATTGGAGATAAGTCTCAGCATTTTTTCTGCCCAGGCTGACTTTGAGCCCTGATCCTCAGATCTCAGCTCCTGAGTACCTAGGATAACAGCCATGAGCTACTGGCACCTGGCCAAAGATCCTTTTCCATGCCTTTCATCCTATCCCCTCTGGAGACTGAGATCTGGGGGGGCTGCAGTTGGATGCCACCATTGGCAGCAAAATCCATGAGAACTCTTTCTCTCAAATTAAACACACAAAAAAGTTGGAAGTGGAACTGTGGCTCAAATGGTAGAGTGCTAGCTTTGAGCATCAAACACAAAGGATAGGACACAGTCCCTAGTCTCACGCTTTTTCTAGCAAAGACCCACCTGAGAAAGGGAAGCAGGTGGCATAGGAAGCTCGAACCTCACACATAATACTCCAGCTTCCCACAACAGACCCCATCCTGTTCTGATAGTGTGGATTATATGTTCCACATCATGGCAGACTTAGATAGGACTGACCATGCACCAAGTTAGGATGTTCAAGTACAATCTCATATTGAAGATCCCTTGACCTTATCAAAGACTCAGGATCTCTCACTCTCCTGCCTCCACACTAGGCAGTGAGGTAAGGTCTATCCAACCACATGTTGTAGGAACAAAAAGATTTCTCAACCGAGGGATCCAGACTGGAGGGCTCTAGGTCCCCACAGAGATTGTGAATGGTTGTCTCCCTTGATCCAGGGACTCCAAACCAAGGCTTGCATGTTCTCCCTTCTTCCTTCCCTTCCTCTTTTTGTCCTTCCATCCTTCCCTCCTCTCTCTCTTTCCTTTCTCTCTCTCATTGCTAGGCTTTGAATTTGGAGCCTGGCTGCTGTCCCTGATCCTTTTTACTCAAGGCCAACAGGCTTCAGCCACTCATCCACTTTTAGCATTTTCTTTTTGCTGGTTAGTTGGAGAGAAGGGTCTTAAAGGCTCTCTTGCCTGGCTCTTAAGCCTCAATTCTTCCATCTCAGCCTCCTAAGCAGCTAGGATAACAAGTGTGAAGCACCTGAAACCAAGGTTTCTTCATGTACTGTGGAACCACCACTGGAATCTTTCATCGTCTATGACCTCCCCCCCCAAAGCCTGGAAAACACTGTAACAGTTTGTTGGATACATATATGAGTATCTGTCTCGGACAACACTATAGAAAAGTCCCATGTGACTCAGGTAAGCATCCTGGGGGAGGGGGAGTTGTCGAAGCCTCATGTAACTCTCCCACAGTTCTCTGTCATCCCTCTTCCCGCCCTCCTGGTGCCACTGCACTTAACTGTTTTGGCTCTGAGCACATGAGCCACGATGTACTCGCTGGCTTCTGGGGGCTCTGGATGCATCTCTTCTCAAAGATGTCTGTCCAGTGGCTGACCACTTCTTTGGCACTCAATTCCACACTCAGGTATGAACGACGCTGCAGTAAGCTGAGAACGTGGCTCAGGGAGCCTCCTCTCCTCCCCCTGGGGCCAGACAGGACGGTCCACCACATCCGGCCCCACAAGTTTGATGTAGCAGAGAAAGATTCTCGAGGCATCCCAGGTCTCTGAATCTTCCAGATTCCAATGCAGGAGATGGGAATCGTCTCTGCTCACAGCTGGCAGGCTGGGGATGGCAAGGTCACAAGCTCTGCTACCCACGATGTTTTTGACTGTGGTGGGCACCCTAGAGAGAGCCAAAAGAGAATCAGCAGCTGCCAGAGAAAGGCAGTCAAGGCACAATGTTCATAGCAGGACATGATTTGGCTTGGAAACTCTGCCTGGGCTGCTTTGAAAGTCATTCTTTGGCAGCTGAAACCATCTGTCTAATTTGACCCATAATCCCAGGCATTAGTGGAAATTGCCAGTTGAAAGAAAAAACCCTGGAATAGCTGGCATTTCAGTTGGCCCATTTAAACTTAAAGAATTCCAAAGTTAGCGGTTCTCTTTTCCTTCCAGACAGCCAACCGCAGGTTACAGAAACTGGCATTCGGTGAGCCTTAGCTAACTGTCACGTCCCAATACCGAGCAGGTTCCAGCAGGGGGAAAGCACTGCCTACTACTGCCCAGCTGGAAAGGGCCCAGGTGGGACACAGATTGGAGTCTGCAGGACTCCAGGGAGGACTGCCCACCGGTGAACTGCCCTGGCAGGGAACCCACACCACCAGTGGCGGCCTAGAGCCCTCTGCACAGATGCCCACAGACTCCATCATTGCCCTGGGGAAAGTTCCCCTCTCATCCTCAGTCATGGTGAACCATCTGCCATTTCACTCCATTCACCACTTCCCACTCTCACCTAGTTTCACAGCCCCTGCTCTACTCCCCCCTTCTCATTCCCTAATTATGTTTGGCAGACACATTCGCAACCCTTGAATTGCCTCCGACTCTATACAACAGAGCAGAGTTTCTAGCTGGAAGAGTGCCGCTGTGTTCGCACTTGCCTCACGAGCCTTCTGGCTGAAGACAGAACGACAGCTGTCCACTCTGGTCTGCGATTCACATAGGCCTTCTAGGAGAGGCCCATCAGCTACTGTGGGCTTCAGAAGAGGGGGAAGAGAGAGGTGGAAAGAGGTAGAAAGAATCATCTACTGAAATCTTCCTCAAAGGAACAATGAAATTGTGAAGGAGAAAACAAAAATTGTCCCTGGGCTCGTACTTGGCATTGATGACAAAAGAACAATACACAGACACACAAAATGCTTTTGCTCTTTTTAGACACGGTGACTTCAATGTGTTTTCATTATTCTCATCTCCCTGCTCTCCCAACACACACACACACACACACACACACACACATCCAGACTGGTGACAGAAGTTTCTTCCATGCAGTACCTGCAATTTACCAACTGATCACTCACCTGAGCACAGTCAGCATGTATAAGGAGAAAAATGATCTGTCTGTCTCTGTTTCTCTCTCTCTCTTCCTGTCCCTCTCTTACTCATACACACACAAACACACACACACACACACACAGACTCAGATCCGTGCCTCTCCTGCGTTTGTCAGCTCCTCATGTGGGACAATGTAGAAGCTGGATCACGGGGGCTCCCAGAGGCTCCCACCCAAGGGGAATACCACTCTAATAATAAAGGATCACCCTGCCTCTCCCATTCTCCAGGGCCAGAACCTTTCTCTTGGGAACAACCAGCCTTGACTCACCACTCTCCAAAACTCTAGGCCAGGATGCTGAGTGAAGGAGTCCCCATGCAGGTGGCTCTTCAGAACTCGGACAGATAATAAGCAGCGTGTCATGGTGCCCCATAGGGGTGTCCGACCCATGGTGGAGGTGGTGTTTGGGAAATGGATGGGGTCCTAGAGCCTACATATAGGGATGGACTCCCTAATTTCAGCCTAGATGTTTCTGGGCGACTTGGGGCATTCTTGCGGAGGAAGAGGAGACCAGATGGACCGGCAGCACCAGATGTTGGCAGAGCTGGGAAATGTGATCACCCTATGAGAACTGATGATAGCTGGTGGGGGGTAAGGGCAGGCCGGGTATGGGGAGGGAGGGGTGTGTTCCTCCCAGGTATTCATCTTCTATCTGACCCCAGTGCCCTCACCTCCTAGTGGGCTCTTCTGGGACCCTGCTCAGGTGAATGGGGGACTTAGCACAGAGGAAAGGGCTAATCCAGCAAGGAAGCCTATCTTCTGCACCAAACACCTCCATCCCCAGAAAAAAGGAAAAGACCCGAGAAGGCAGGATAGGAGGTGCTGCTCCCCACCTCTGCCTGAAGCCACCAGGTCCCCACCAGGGACAGGAAGGGTGCAGACGTGAAGCTGTGTGGCTCCATTACTCCAGGCCAGGGGCTTTCTGGCGCCCCCTCCTCACCCAGCCCTGCATCTCCCCGTTGCCTGGGACACTGGCCGCTTGGGACAGAGGTGGGATCCTCGGGTCGCCACCCACCCCCACCCCCTCCACCCCTGGGTGCATTTGTGGCAGAGCCAGGACTGACTGTGGGGCCGGGGGAGCCGCAGGCGGGATGGGAGAGGGGAGACGGGAGGCACGGATGCGGGTCCGCGGGGCGCAGGCGGGGGTCAGGGGGTCGCAGGGTGTGGGCTGGAGGGTGGCGGCCCGCGGGGCGGCCACTCACCTGTGCTGCTGGGAGAAGTTGTGGGCGGCGGCTCCGGGTACAGCGGGCAGCGGCAGCAGCAGAGGGCGGCGGCATGGCGCACGCGCGGCCCAGAGTCTGAGGACGGGGCGGGACCAGGTCGGGGCGGCAAGCCGGCCAGCGGCGCCATCTCCGCAGCGCAACTCGGAGAGGCGCCGCGGTTTGGAGCTGGCAGCGCCATGTGTGGAACGCGGCGCGGCTGCGAGGGCGGGGGGCGTCTGCGGGCGCGTGGCGGGGCTGCGTGCGGCCTCTGCTCCGCCGCCGCCCCCTGAGCGGCCTCCTCCACAGAGGCGGTGCCGCCGTCGCCTCTGCTGCCGCCGAACCTCAGCTACTGCCGCCTCCGCTGCCGCCGAGGCTCAGCCTCCGCCTCCACCGCCGCCGCCGCCATGCTCCCCGCGCCAGGACGTTGGACTTGGGGCCGCCATGGCCACCGCACCTCCACCAGGCTGCCATGTCCCGGATGTGCCGGCTCCATGTGCTCTGAGCTCCCAGCCAGGACCCTGCTTCAATTGCGGCCTCAGCCAACTGCTGAAGCCGCTTCCCCTCGTGCCTATGCTCGCTCTTCAGTCGGCTCTCTCTCTATGCCCCCACTCCTCTAGCGGGCTGCCCCGCCCCCTCGCGCATGCGCTCCTGCTTTGTGCCCGCTGCGCCCCGCCCCTTTCTCCCCTTAGATCCGCCCCCTCCTCCGCTTGGTACCTCCCCCTCCTCTACTCGGCCCCGCCCCCTACTCCCCTTGGTCCCTCCCCCTCCTCCCCTCGGCCCCCCCCCCCCCCTGGCCGCCTACAGAGGCCTGACTGGGCCCTAAGAATTCCAGGCCTGGGAATTGCAGACTCACCTCACTCCGCACTTTCCCCACCCCCAGCACCTGGCAGGGGGATGGAATCTCCCTTCAGCCCCACCTCTGGAGGAGAATCTCCTCCATCCCCCTCCACTCCACTCACCAAGCAGGTGCACATTGACCCCCGTTTGAGGGAAGGGATTACTGGGGATTGCTACCTATAAAGGACTCAGACCATAGCACCCTTTGGGTGCACACAGCAAGCTTCAAAAAACAGGACAAAGCACCCTGTGTACAGGACTCAGCACACAGCTCCCTTTGAAGAACTCAGCATAAAATACCCTGTGTAGAGTACTCAGCACGCAGCACCCTCTGAAGGAGGGAGTCCATAGCATGCAGTGTAAAGGACTCAGCACATAGCACACTTTGAAAAACTCACCACATAGCATTCTTTTCCAGGGACTCAGCATATAACACCTTGTGTTAAGACTCCACACACAGTACCATTTGAAGGGCTGACTACCTAGCACTCTGTGTAAAACACTCAGTGCACAGCCTCCTTTAAAAATTCAGATTCGAACACAATTTTGAAGGACTCAGCACATACCACCCTGTGGAAGAACTCAGCACACAGCACCACCTAAAGTGCATTATGGAGCACCCTGTGTAAAGGATCAGCATACAGCACTCAAAAAACTCACCTGATCCTTCTCTTCTCAAGGATGCAGCATGTTGCCCCCATTGGGATGACTCATCACACAGCCCCCTTTGAAGGACTCAGCAAAAGTACCCATGTAAAGGACTCGGCACACAGCACCCATTGAAAAACTCACCTGTCCCACCCTTCTCAAGGGCTCAGCACATAGCACCATTTGGGGTTAATTAGCACACTGCACCTTTTGAAGGACTCAGTATAAAGTACAGTCTGTAATAGACTCAGCACACAGCACCCTTTGAAAATCCCAGCATGGCTCACTCTTCTGAATGACTCAGAACATAGCACCTTTGGAATGACTCAGCACACAGGACAATATTTGAGGACTCAGAACAAAACCCCCATGTGGGAAGGACCCAGCAAACAGCACCCTGTGAAGGACTCAGCACATAGCTGTATGTCACAAGTTCAGCTGTCATTAAAATTATGGTGCTTTCTTCAGTATCACCATTCTTCAGAAACACTTCACAAATCCAACTAGTTCACATTTAGCTAATCTGTGTTTTATGGGGGAGGGTCAGCTGGGGGTATTGAACTCAAAGCTTGGGGGCCCTGTCCATGAACTCAATGCTAGAGCTCTACCACTTTGAGCCACAGCTCCAATTTTGTTTTTCTTTTTTTTTTTTTTCAGAGGGTAGGGGGTTGTTCTTTGACAGGTCTTATGGTGATCCGGGAGGTCAAATAGGGGTGTCAGTGGGCAAAGTCTCTTAGCTCAGCCTGGATCTGACCCCTCCCTTCCTTGTGTCCCTGGAAGCTGGGTCTCCTGGAGCTCTCTCAGCCTAGAGTGGAACAGATCTGCTATGGAATCAACACTCAGGGTGAGCAAAAGTGAGCTTGGCTCCAGTCACTTCCCCAAATTGAACTCTAGAGGATGATAATCCCCCATGGTGGCACAGGGCCGCACGTCCCATGTCTGGCCACCAGGGGGCAGGAGTCACCCACCATAGGGATTGTACCTGCGAGTTGTGTTTACTCTTGTTTCCCTGGGACCCCTACCAGGCTTCAAAGCCACCATGGACAGGAAAGTCCTTGAGACTCTTACCAACAATTAACCATCGAAAAGCAAGTGGGACTGTAGCTCAGGGGCAGTGCACTAGAATTTAGCAAGAAAACTCAGAGATAGGGTCTAGGGGCCTGAGTTCACACACACACACACACACACACACACACACACACACACACACACACACACACACACCACTAGCATGCAAAATCTGAGATTTCTACACTGCAGACTTTGGGTATTCTCTACCTTTTGCACACTAAGCCTGGTGGCTGTTGGCCTAGGTTTCTAATGCATCCAAGACCAACTGGCATCTTTAATTTGGGGAAACAGAAGGGCTAGAAGGTCAGACTTCCCCCATCCCAGCTCCTTGATTAGGTCGTGGTCTATCCAGGCCCTTTGGGGCTCCTTTTACAGACTCACCAAGATGCCATCAAAAGGCATCACACACTGGGCACTGCTAGCTCATCCTGTCATCTTAGCTACTCTGGAAGCTGAGATCTGGAGGATCACAGTTCCAAGCCAGCCTGGGCAGGAAAGAATGTGAGACTTTTATCCTCTTATCCTCAAGGAACCATCAGAAAACAAGAAGTGGCCCTGTGGCTCAAGTGGTAGATTGCCAGCCATGAGAAAAGAGCTAAGGGACAGCGCTCATGGCCAACAACAAGGAGAGGCATTACATGTTGGCTTTTGGGATTGGCATGGGCCATATAGAATTGGAATTTTGAAGTGCTCCAAGATAAAGCTGTACCTCCTTTGGTTCCACGCTCCTCCATCTCATCTCCCCTCCTGGCTTTGGGTCAGGATGGCCCTGGTTGGCCCGGAGGACTCCAAGTAGGAAGATCCTAGAGCAATCGCCCTGCCTCCTTCCACCCTGCTCACCCTGCTGCTTCTGCTCTTTGCCATAGATCTTCCTCCTGAAATCCATCCGTGAGGTCATCACCACCAACATAGTGGTGAGTAGTAGGTCCAGCGTAAGTCCGGGCAGTCACAGGTGGAAGTGGGCCTGGGACTAGGAGCTTCCACCCTGGGTGTTGGCTGAGGAAAGGCCAGACCTTTATTTCGTCCTGAGCCTTGCAGAGGTGGGGAGACAGTGTAGACTCCACATTGAGTCAGGTAAGATCAGAATCTGGAGGAACACTTGTGGGGGCGAGGCTGTGGGGCTCAGGGGGCCACTGTTCTTGGTACTCCTCTCTCGGGACTCCCCTCTCCTGCTCTCATCCCACAATGGTAGAAGAGAAACTTCAACTAAGGGTGTCGAAGAGGGGACAGGGGAGGATGTCTGTGTGAACCAGACCTGTGCTTCATATTCCTCCAAGCCCCTACTTCCTGTTTATCTGAGAAAAGGATATATGGATTTGGGCATGAGGGATCATCCCAGCTGAGAATGTGGCTCAGTGGTTGAGGGGTGGCCAAGAATGTCTGAAGCCCTGGGTTCGATTCCACACAGAAAAAGCTGGAAGGGGAGGTGAGGCTCAACTGGTAGAGCACCAGCCTTGATCAAAAAGAGCTCAGGGACAGTGGCCAGGCCCTGAGTTCAAGCCCCAGGACTGGAAGCACAAATCTTGGTGGAGGCTTGCTTTCCCTTTGAAAACAATTTATTCTTTATGATAAGCATAACATGGGGCTCTTCCCTGGCCACCAATGGGACATTAGATGTCCCTTGAATGTGGGTCACATCTCGGCAAGCTCTACCCTGCCCAACCCGCAGTTTACCCTTGCCGTCACCCAACACATGGAGGCCTGAGAGAAGGCCACCTGGCCACCTTCTTGTAGTGGCTGCCTAGGCTTAGGAGAGTTAGTATGTCAGATAGAGAGTCATCATCTGCATCAGTCTACAGAAGAAAGGGAGGGAGCGCTCTGAGCCCGAGCCCAGGAGCTGTGGTCGGCTCTGCTTGTGGGGCATCTGCAGCAAGACATGCTCCTTGGGGCAGTCCTCTATGGGGTTCAGAACTCTGACCTCTCCTCCAGCAGGTTCCATACCGCATTGAAGTGGCAATTCTTCAAAACCTTCCTGCTCGTCCCTCATTTGGACAACCCCGGGACCTGAGGCATCTGAAGCTGTGGCGGTAGCAGGAGGCTCAGCCTGTGCTGGCATCTGGAGCCCGCTCTCTGCGCCTTCCCCTGCGAGGAGTGACAGCAGCTCCTGCAGCTCTCTCCTCTTCTCCAGCTTCTCCTGGGACAGCTGGCGCCCGTGCTCAGCTTTCTCCTGACAAAGCACATCCAGGATGTGCATCTGTTCTTTACACTTCAGGAGGGAATCCTCGATGGTCTGGATGTGTGCTGACAGCTGGCTGTATCGATGGTGTAGCTCTTCCAGTGGACTCTGGAAGTCCATCTCATCAGGCAGATGGTAGATGAAGCAGAATTTCTTCTTGGATGCCCACGTGTCCTGCTTCCCATCCGCACACAGGCTGTGTTGGCAGATGGCCTGTGGCTCCAGATTTATCTGGCATTGAGCTGCCAGGTGGCCTGGGCGTCCCAAGCGGGCCTGCAGCTTCTGTGGCAGGAGCATCCACCTGTGGATTTCAGCCACCGAGAGTGCTTGCAGATCCAGGTCCCTCTCGGTCTGGGGGATGTCTCCATTCTCTGCGATGGTCACGTCGGGGGGACTCACGTCCTCACCTTTTGCTTCTCCAGGACTCTCACCTTCCCCTTCCGCAGGAAAAGCCAGGGTGCTCAGCTGGGCCGGCAGGCGCTCCTCCTGTGGTCTGGTCGCTTCCAGGCACTTGAGAGTGTCCTGCCACTTTTGGGGCACCTCCTGGTCCCCCCAGTTGGTCGGGGCCTGCACTTGCTTCAACTGCTCCAGCAGCTGGGTCTGCCTCTGCAGGTGCTGCTGCAGGGCGTCCTTCTCGGAGCTCAGCCGCTCATTGGAAGTGATGTGCAGCTCACAGATGGATCTGAGCTCCTGCAGCTGGGCCCGGGACTGCTCCTGCCACTGCTGCAGCTCCTGAGCCGCTTGGCTCTCTCTCTCAGCCACCTGTTTCCATTCCTCTCTCTTCTCCTCTGCATGGTCCAGCTGTTCCCGCAGATGTTTCTTCACCTGCAGCTCAGAGTCCAGGATGCTGGTGAGCCCCTCCTTCTCACCGCTCACCCTGTGGAGAGAGTCCTGCAGCAGGGCCAACTGTTCCTCTGGCTGTGGGTCACACACACATGTGAATCCTGGGATCTCTAGGATCTCCTGCCGATCCTTGGCCTTCTCCTCCAGTCTCCGCAGTTGCTCCCGCTGCTCCACATTCTGGAGACGGAGCCTCTGGTTTTCCTGGACCTGGATGTGAAGTTGTTCCTTCAGGTTTTTTAACTCCATCTGTGTGCGGTAGGCCTGGGCCTGCAGCTGCTGCTCAGCCTGAGACAGTCGTGTGGGGGGCCTTGACTCTGCCCGCTTCCTTCTCAGTTCGCCCAGCTCATTCTGTAGGGCTAGCACCTGCCTTGACACTTGCTCCTTCTCCTCTGTCAGTTCGTTCACCCTGTGGGTCAGCTGCTGGGCCTCCTCCTTCCGCGCGGACCTCTCAATGCTCAGGTCCTCTGCGAAGGTGTCTCTTTCAAGATTCGCTGCGTTCACCCTCCACCTCAGATTGTCCAGTCGTCTCTTCAGGACCTCACGCCCTGCCAGGGCCTGTTGGAACTTGCAGATTCTCTTCTTCATGTTGTTTCTCTGGGTCCAGAGTGCTTCCAGCTTCTCCTGCAACTCTGTATTCACTTCTTCCAGGTCATTGAAGCTTCTGGTCTTTTCCTCGAGCTGAAGGGTTACATCATTCAGCTGTTTGAAGAACATTTCAGCCTCCTTCTGTGCAGCAGTGACCGCAGAAGCCGCCATCTCCAGCTCCACCACGCGGCGCTCTGCGGCCTGTAGGCTGCTGGTGAGAGCTTCATGCTCCATTTCTCTGTCATTGGCTACCTGCTGCATGTGGGCTGGTGCACATTGTAAATTGCTTTCTGCCAAATCCAACCTCTGTATGGGTGGCTTGTGGATCTCTAGGTCTGTTTTCAGTGCTTCATGCACCTGGGATATCTTCTCCCTCTCTTTCTCCCATCGATCCCGCAGGTCTGTCTTTTCATGCTTCAATGGGTGGATCTTGGCACAGTGCACCTTTCTTCTTTTGATGCAGTCCAGGGCAGGTACCATGTGTGGATAGCACCTCTGCACATCCTTGGTGGTATTGGGACCCTTGATTCTCTGGACTCTGGTGGTTGTGACTTTTTCCAAAGGCAGGGGAGTCCCGTGGTAAGCATCACCTTTGCCCAGACCTGAATCACACTCCCCAGTGGTGTTCGGCTTGGGGATTCCTCCCTTTTCTGTGTTCTTTGTTTTCTTGAATGTTGCAGGTCTGACGGGAGGATTCTTCTGCCGGTGTTCTGGCAGTAGTTTCTTGCCCACAGCTCTCTCATGGAGTCTTCTTGTTTCAGACATCTGAGCGCTGGGACAGGAAAGATGGGCTGGCCACGTTCCCAGGCTCTTGGCAATCCTCTATTCTCCCACTCACTGACTAGGAGGTCAATTTCCTCCTCTCCACCAAAGTCGCCTCCAGTCTCTTGCTCACCACTCAGCCACCTCTACCTTCCTCAGCTGCTGGTAGTGGTGTCAACTAACAGAAGTAATCCTGGTGCTACCAGGCAGCATGGAATGTGGGCGTGGCCTCCATTCTTGTATCCCATTGGTCAGAAAAAAACATGGAAGAATGGGGTGTGGCCGGAATCCTGTGATGCAGGCAGCATGGGCAGAGTCAAGATGACAGCAGCTCCCCCAGCCCCTTTCCCAGGGAATTCTGTCCAATCCGGTTGGGGACAATAAGGTGACCTGCTTTAGCCAGATGGCTGCACAGATTGTTGTGTATGTCTGTTTGTTGCCAGTCCCGGACCTTGAACTCAGTATTTGGACACAGTCTGTGAGCTGCTTTTGCTCATAGCTAGCCTTTTATCACTGAAATTCTCTATCCTCAGGTTGAAGTGGTGTGAGCCTGAGCCCACAATTGGAATCCTGGTCCTGCCACCTCCAAATGGCAGGAGATCCTAAGAAACTCATTCCTATCCATATGAATACCAATGGAATGTGATGTATGTCATGATTGAATGGGCAGTTCTTGGATGATTCTAGGATAAAATTATACACAATTATTTTATTGAACACGGATGAATTTTAATGAATAATTTATGAAGCACTGAAACAATTACTTTCATTAAATGGAGGCAGAATGAAATACCTAAGAATTGGGTGTCACATAGTATAGAGATGCCATTTTTTCTGCCAGGACCAGGATTGGAACTCATGGTCAGGCTAACTCTGTTGCACTGAGAGGGAAGGGGAAGCTTAACTCCCTGGAGTCAAGAAATTCAAGTCTGTCCTCCACTTTGAAAATCAGTATGGAGGTTCCTCAAGACTCCACATAGAGCTCCCCTATGACCCAGCAATCCCACTTTTGGGCATTTACCCTAATGTTCACAAACAAGCCACACTAAAGCTACCAGCACAACTATGTTTACTGCAGTATTATTTATCATAGCTAAGATATAGAACCAACCCAGATGTCCCTCAGAAGATGAATGGATCAAGAAAATGTGATATATATATATATATATATATATATATATATATATACAATGGAATTCTATGCCTCCATCAGAAAGGATGACATTGCCCCATTTGTTAAGAAATGGAAAAACTTGGAAAAAATTCTATTAAGTGAAGTTAGCCAGGCCCAAAGAAACATAGGTCCCATGATTTCCCTTATTTGCAATAACTAGTATATGTCTGAGTCAAGCAGAAAAGGTCAGATAAGTTGATGTTAGGGAAATGAACCCAAGACATGTGTTCAAATGTTTTTTTTTTCTTTCATGGGATCATTTCAAACACATTTATAAGATGATTTCCTTCTTGCTTTGTATGTCCCTCTCTCCCAGGGTATAACCCCTGCTTTCACTGTATTTGATGTCAGTATAATTTGTGGAAGGGAAGGGAAAAAATCGTTTAAATAGGGATACATGTTACCTATTTCAACAATGAGATATATAAGTTGTTATGCTGAAAATGAACTTTACAACTTTGGTGGGGGGGCGGGGTGGAGGACTGGGTGAGAGGTAGGAGAAGGATGGGAAGGGAAAAAAAAAGGAGGAGGCTACAATGCTTGATAAGAAATGTATTCATTTTCTTGCCCATGTAATTGTAAACCCTCTGTACAGTATTTTCACAATAAAAAAAAAGAAAGAAATTCAAGTCTGTTCCTTAGGATGGAAATCGATCCTCAGCACTAGAAAACATCCTATTCATGGACATTTTACATATATGATTTATATTGACATACATAGATTGACTCCATATTGCATTCAGCGTAGTAATTCATTTTATTTTTTGTTTCATTCATATATTGACCGTTTATTTCATTGACCACTATGGCACATAGAATATGTATGCCACTTCATACCTGACACCCAGGACTTTCACAGAAAAGGAAAACAGGTGTCACCATCAGCTTCTTACTCCGTGATTCATTGTTTTAGAGTGCTGGCATCTTAACTCATGGTCTACTGGGCCAAATTCATGAATGGTTGAGTGTCAGCATGCCATCCTGGGGCAAATTGAACTGACAGGCAGTTCCCAGGACCTGAGATAGAGCTCTAGTAGTTGACAAAACAAGAACAGATTGACTCGCAGATGGTAGCATGCTAATAAATACATACCTTTATAGAGTGCCAGAGATGTCTATGCATTATTCAGTTATATCGACTACATTCCTACCAATTCTTGGCTATTTATTATGCCTCCATGCAATTAATGTTACTGTTTTCATCCTTAATATACTATTAAGTAAATCAGTGTCCTGAAATTATTGAGTCCCTGTAAGAAATAGTATTCTTTTCATGCTTCATAAAGTATTAAATAAAACCAATCAGCCTTCTGAAATCATGATGTCTAATTTTATATGCATATCATTCATGAACAACTCATTCAACTGGGACATTGATAACATTCCATTATTATTCCTATGGATGGGAACAAGTCTCTTAGAAACTCCCGTAATCTGGAAGTGGCTTGACTGGGATTTGAACTGTAGGCCTATGTTGAAATGGGGGACTATGGTTTCCCCAGTAGCCCGCAATTAAAAAAGATTATTTAGCTCCCTGGTTTGCAATTCGTGCCACTTTTTCTACCAAGGCTGGGATACGAACTCAAGGTCTGGGTAAATACGCAGCACTGTCGGGGAAGGGGAATCTCACTATGCTGAAGACAAGAAAGTCAGGCCTGTTCCCTAGGCCTGAATTCAAGCCTCAGTTATGGAAAACATATTCCTTATGTACATTTTAAAGATAGGATTTCTACTTCCAAATAGATATTCAGTCCATAGAGTTTGGTGTGGTTATTCCTTTTATTTCTTGTTTTATGCATTTATTTACCATTGATTTTATTGACCCAGATGACACCTCTACCATTTATTACATTATTTACATCCTATCACATTGAATCCAGATTTGTAGATATGTTTTCCATTATGCCTGACATCCTGGACTCTCCCAGAAAAGGAACACATGTATCACACTTGGCTTCTTACTCCAAGATTAAATGTTTGGCAGTATTGGGATCTGAACTTAGGGCCTAGCAGGAACAATTCATGAATGGGTGAGTGTGAGCATAGCAGACTCTAGTCAATGAAGCTGTCAGGTGGATCCCAGGTGCTGAAATCAAGCCCCAGCTTGGGCCAAAACAGCGATACATGGATAGGCTGATGGTGGTATACAAATAAATATATATTGGTAAAGAAAGCCAGAGCCATCTATTTATGATTCAATGATGCCTACTATGTTCCTACCAACTCTTAGGTATTTATTATACTGCCTTTGAAGGAATATTATTCCTTTCAGGCTTAATAAACTATTCATTATAATCAATCAGCATCCTAGGATTATTGCACCCAATTTTAGACTAGACCGATGCACAAACTACTCTTTCATTCAGTATTCCTATGCATAGGAACGAGTCTCTTGTGATCTCCTGCCATTGGTAGGTGTCAGGATCAGGATTTGAACCCGGAGCCTATGTTGACAGGTCGGCCTATGGCTTCCCTGATAGCCTGCCAGCCTTCAGCAATAGCAGGCCAGGTCCAGTTTGCAGGATGTCATTCAGACCCAGGATGCTCACCGTGCAAAGAAAAAAAATGTAAAATCCCCAGGCCTCTGCAGCTTGCCTTATTTTGTGCTATCCTACTTTTCTTTTTTCTTCCTGCAAGCCCTCTGGGCCTAGGATCCCAGGTTCGGCTATGGGTCCGGAGACTGCACCCCAGCCTAGGACAATCAAAGCTGAGGCAGAGTTGCCACGACCTGAGTTCAAGCCCCGTAGTTGGCAAAATAAAGAATAAATTTAAAAAATTAATCAAATTAAATTAAATCAAATTAAAGAAGAAATAAAGCTCCCAGGTTTGGAATTTCTGCCAGTTGTCTTTCCTTGCCTGGGATTTGAACTCACGGTCTTGGTAAATCTGTAGCAATGTGAGGGAAACTACAGAGTTGCCACTACTTGAGTGCAAACCCCTTGCCAAACTATAAACAAGAAATTAAGTCACTGACCTCGGCAGGGGGAGTAGTTGTGGAGATGGAAGGGAAGGGATGGTAGGGGGGAAAAAAAAGGAGGAGGCAACAATGTTCAATAGGAAATGTTCTCATGACTTTGCTCTTGTAACTGTGACCCCTCTGTACACCATTTTCACAATAAAAACCATAAAAAAGAGAAACAATGTAGTGCTCATAGAAGCACTTTGTGGGTAAGGGAAGGATGTCTGAATAGCTGTACAAAATTCTACACTGCTTTTGTTAAAATGTTCAGTATGGAACTGAAAAAAACAAAACTGCTTTTATTAAAAAGTATTAAGCCACTGTCATGGAACTAGGGCCAGTATTTCTGCCATTGCTGGGATTTGAGCTCCCTGTCCAGGTAACTCTTTTGTACCATGGGTGAAGCTGAAGATCTCTGTCCTTGAGGAAAAGAAATTCAGGCTAGACTTCCCAGGGCCTGAATGAAGGCCCTGCAATGGAAAAAATGAGCCTGTACCTCCCTGTCCTTGTGTATGTATGGCTGTATCCCTATAGGTGAAGCTCTAGAGTAGCTATGATGAATGGCACCAAACTAGGAAATTTGTTTTCAATACAATGATTTCATAGCACAGAGAGTGTTTTCAAGACAGTGCATGTTCCAGGGATCCCCTCACTGCTCCCAGTGTAGCCTGAGTGTTTCTCTGCATCCCAGGCCTGATGAAAGAAGTCTCTTTCATTGTCTGGTCTAAAACTATGTCTCCATTAATTAAACACGGTAGAAGACTTAATAAGGTATTAATTAATCGATGACCTATATTTATTGTGTACAATCTTAGGCTAGAAAGACTAGCTAATTAGTAATTCAATTAGTACATGCCACACATTCTATTAGTGTTCCTATAGATAGGAACGAGTTTCCTATGATCTTCAGCCGCGTGTAGGAGGAGTTCCCATGATTGAACTCAGGGCCTAGGTGTCTGGGTTGGGTTTCAGGCTTAACTGACAGTCCGCCAACCTTCGCCCATGCAAGGTCACTACAATTTTCAAGCCAGGTCATTGGGACCCAGGATGGTCACAGTGCAAAGGAAACAAAGGTAAAATGGTAGTGTAAAACTTCCTGGTTTTTTCCTCCTCCATTTTTGTTGGTTTGATGATTATTTTGCCAGTGCTGGGTGTTGAACTCGGCTCCTAGGATCCCTGGATTATCTGCGGGTGTAAAAGCTACACCCCAGCCTAGGCTAATCATGGTTAAAGACACAAGAAAGTGCTTCCTTGAGCATAAGGAGCTCAGGGACAATGTCTAGGCTCACAGTTCAAGCCTCAGGACCTGCCACAAAAGAGCCCGTAACTCCATGTGTCTGTGTATGTATGCATGTATTTCTATTGGTGAACATCCAGAGTCGCTATGAAGAAAGGCACACAGCTAGGAAATTTGCTTTGAATAGAATGATTTCATAGCACAGAGAGTTCTTTCAAGACAGTGCTGTTCCGGGACTCCCCACACTGTTCCCAGTGTAGCCTGAGGGTTTCTCCACACACCAGGCTGCTGGAGGAAGTCGGCCTCATTGTTGGAACAGGCAGTTACACTGCTGTACAGCTGTGTAACAAACAATTCATCCAGGGCAATTAGTGAGGAGGAGTGTGGGTGGGCTCTAAAGGCCAGGAGAAAAAGGTCTCTCTGTACCCCAAGCTATCTCTCTCCCCAGTAATCTCTTTTGACAGGAAGCCTTCCTTTGTGCCACCTCCCTTGGCAGGCCAAGTTCCCTGCACTCATCCTGTCTTTGTTACACTATATTCCAGTGTTGAAAAAAACTGCTGCAATTAATTCAGAAGTCCTTCTGGCAGATAACTAGGGAGCTGAACCTCATGAAATGATTCCTAATTAGCAACGGTGCCTCCCTAGGTTTCCGGAAGCTTGTTAACTCGAAGCATTTGTTCAAAATAATAATGCTTTCTGTCATATAGGGCTGGTGAAGCTCATCAGGTTTTGAAACCTCTGACTTCTCTTCATTGGCCCTTGGGTAGCTAGGTTTTGGGGTTGGACACAGGGCCAAGGTGCTGACCATGAGCTCAGAGCAAAAGCTCTTTGCTTTACCGTTTGGTGTCCCAGCTTCACTTCTTGTATCTGTGTGTTTGTGTGTGTGTGTGCATACATCAGTCCTGGAGCTTGAACTCAGGACCTGAGCACTTTACCTGAGTTTCTCCTGTACAAGGATAACACATTACCACTTGAGCCACACAGCCACTTCAGGCTTTTTTTTCTAGGGATGTGGTACTGAGGATTCAAATCAGGGTTTCATACATGCAAAGCACTCTACCCCTAAAACACTTTCCCAGCATTCCATTTCAGGTTTATTTCTTTCTTTTCTTGTAAGTTGGAGGAGTTGAAGTTTGGTCCGGGGTGCTGTCTCTGTGCTCTTCAGCTCAAGTTGAGATCTCTACCACTTGAGCTACAGTGCCCCTTCAGGCTTTCTGAAAGGGTTCATTGGAGATAACCATCTCAAGGAATCTCCTGCCCAGGCTTGTTCTGGACCATGATGCTAAGTTCTCAGCCTCCTGAGTAGCTAGTGTGACAGATATGAGTCACCAGCGCCCAGCTTCCCCTTCAAGTTTCTAAGTGGTGAATAGGAGATAATAGTCTCATGGGACCTTTTGTGTCTAGGCTAGTTTAGAATCCAGATCCTCAGCTTCCTGAGTAGGCAGGAGGACAGACCTCAGCTAAAGACGCCTGAGCCATGACACTTTGCTGCAAGTGGGTCCTTGGATCTGCTTGGTAGAGCGTTAGCCATGAGCCCAAGAGGAAAATCAGCGCCTAAGGTCTAAGTTCAAGGTTCATGATGGAGAAAACTAAACCAAAACCAAAACAATTGTCTGAAGGAGACCACTCATTAGAGTTCAGTACATACATAAATTTGGCCCTGCCTTGGGGACATATCTGAGCCTCAATTTTCTCATCTGTAAGATCATCTTACTTGTGGGGCTCTTACAAGGAACAGATGGCAGGCCTGGGATTTGAACTCATGGTCTGGGTAAATCTGTGGCACTGTGGGTGAAGGAGAAAGCTCACCATCCTTGAAGATAAGAAAATCAGACCAGTTCCCAGGGCCTGAATTGAAGCCCCAGCACTAGAAAAAATAATATTCATATATTTACATACATAGTTTTATTGTGTATGACATTTATTACCCTTATTTCACTTATAAGATTCTTTTATGACATCATATCACATAGGATATATTTGATATGGATTATACATTGTCTTGAGACCTAGGACTTTTACAGAGAAGGAAAAAAAATGTGACAAATTTGGCTTTGTACTCCACGAATGAATTTCTGTCCATGCTGGGATTTCAACTCACGGCCTACAATGTGCCCAATCCATATAGGGTTCACAGTCTTAGTACACCAGCTTCCAGAAACCTGAGCTGCCAGGAAGTCCTGAGGACCTGTAATCAAGCCACAGTAATGCCCAATGAATAGACAGATAGATGTGTAGGTTGATATATATATATACAAAGACGGAATGTGAGGATATCATTAAATTATATATATTATTATCATTTACTACTTATTAAATTACGCCTCCATTAAACGAAGTATCATGGTTGAATACTTATTAAAGCATTAATTAAAAATTAGTCAAGATCCTACCATTAGGGGATACATACCATGGTGCTAGAACGGAAGATATAAATCCAATAATTTTTGTGTGGCATTCTAAACTAGACTCATGAATTCACGGCATATTTAAGTATTAGTTTTATAACATTCCATTATTACTCAGATAAACAGAAGTGAGTTTGCCAGGATCTCTCTCCGTGTGTGGGTGGCAGTCCTGGCATTCCAACTCCAGGCCTGGATAAATTACTTCAAATGCAAACCATTGGAATGACACAATGAAGATTTCAGAGTGGTATGATGAAAAAAAGAGCAACAAGAAGAAAAGAAAGCCAGGTGTCAATGGCTTCTGCCTGGAATCCTAGCTCCTCAGGAGGCTGAGATGTAGAGAATGCCAATTTAAATTCATCCGGGGCAGAAGAGTCTGTGAAACTCTAATTTCTAAGAGATCACAGGGGAAAACAAACAAACAAACAAAAAACCCTGAGTGGTTGAGCTGTGGCTCAAGTTGCAGAGTGCTACCCTTGAGCAAAAGGAGCTCAGGGACAGGGTCTAGGCTCATAGTTCAACCCCGGACCTGCCACAAAAAAAAAAAGGAGGCAGTAACTCCATGTCTCTGTGTATGGATGGATGACATATGGATGATGGGCATTCAGCAGGTTGCCCATGCCCAGCCCCCCAACCTGGGCAAGCTAGGACAAGCCCTCAGAGAGCACAAAGTCTAAGATGGCAGCTTGAACAAAGCATCCATTTCTGCCACTTAAGAACTGAAGCCCCGAAGGCTTTGCCTGGGCTGGTGTGTGCAACGGTTGCCTTATGTTCTGGCTGAAGTGTCCCATCCGGACACCTAGCAGCCAGCCACTGCCTCCAGGGAGACCACAGTTCCTAGGCTGTAGGAGTAGTCAATGGTTCTGGTTCCATGTTTTTTATACCTATGTAGGATGTCCTGGTGGCCATCACTTATTCATCATTCCTCATTGTAGAGTCTCAGGGTGGTCCTAAATCTTGGCAAAGATATGCAATTTCTACACTGAAAGCTGTAAGGCAATAAATACCACCCTCATACCTCCTGTCACAAGTGAGCCTTGGGCTCTCAAAGGGCCTTACTGGTAGAGTGCTTACCTAGCCTGCACCAAGCCCTGGATTTGGGTCCTTTTTCTGTTTCAGTTCCACAGAAACAGAAAAACCCAGAAGGCACACTGTGACTTAAGTGATAGAGTGCTAGCCTTGAGCAAAAGCAGCTGAGGAACATGTGCAGACCCTTAGTTCAAGCCCCAAGACTGGCAAAAAAGAAAAAAAGAACTGAGCGTGGTGAGACATATTCCTCTGGGACTCAGAGGAAGGCTGAGGTTAGAGGTAAAAAGGTAGAGGGCAGGTGCTGGTGGCCCACCCCTGTAATCTTAGCTACTCAGGAGGCTGAGATCTGAGGATCACAATTACAAGCAGAAAAGTCTGTATGAGACACTTTTCTCCAATTAAACACCCAGAAAGCCAGAAGTTGAGCTGTGGTTCAACTAGTAGAATAATAGCCTTGAGCACAAAAGTTCAAGGATAGTGTCTAGGCCATAAATTCAAACCTCAGAACTGGGCTCATTCACACACCCACACACCCACTCACGCACAAACACACACACACACACACACACACACACACCCCAAGATCAGATTATTTGCCATTAAGCCTGAACAAGTTCCATCTCTAGAAATTCACTTCAACAAAAAGACAGAGAAGAGAAGGAAAGATTTGCTCCATGCGGTGATAATAACCAGTACCAAAATTCCACAGGAGTTCTAAGATGTGGAACAGAAGAGAGCATCAGAGGCAGAAGGGACAGCAGAGGCAAAGGTCCTGAGGTGTGCTGTAGAGCAGGTGGTGTGGGTGGTGTGGTCTGGGGCTTCAGACAAGTCTGGCAGGACACTCAAGGCTGGGTAAAGGTTTCTACTTAAGTCACAGATAGGGTAGAGGGTGGGGGTCCCACAATGGGGCCCAGAGGAAGATTAGCTTGGCTTTTCACCAAGGACTCCAGCCATTTCCCATGGCTGGAAGCTTATTTTTCACAACTCATGATCATCAGGCCTCCTTCACATGGAGAAGTCAGGGCCAACGCAGGCTTATTAAAAGCTTCTAGCCCAATGCCAGCAGTGGCTCAACACCTCTAAATCCTAACAACTGAGGAGACTGAGATGAGAGGTCTTGGGACAAAACCAGCACAAGGGAGGAAAGTTGGACTCTTCTTGCTGATGAACTAACAAAGGCCAGAAATAGAGCTGTGGCTCAAGAAGTAGAGTGCCAGCCTTGAGGGCAAAAGTCAAGAGACCAGAATACCAATCCCTGAGTTCAAGCTCTAGTACTGGCACAGAAAACTAAAAGAAAGCTTTCAGGAGCTCCCCAGTGCACTGTGGTGAAAGGCCAGATCAGCCATGTGCCGGTGGTTCAAGCCTGTCCGTAATAGCTCCTAAGAAGAGTGAGATCTGAGGATCTGCCCAGCCCGGGCAGAAACGTCCAGGAGACTCTGATCTCAAAGGAACCTCCAGGAAACCAGAAGTGGTGCTAGGCTCAAGTGGTAAGCCAAAGAGCTGCGCAACAGCTCCCAGGCACAGAGTTCAAGCCCCATGACCAACACCTGGTCTGCATGGACCTCACTGTGTGGCTCTAGGCAGAGTACTTTCCAGTGGGTCCCTGAGGGTCTCCCAATGTCTAGGTGGCCTACGATTCTTGAGAAGAGCCTCTTTGGAGGCTTTTGCATACTGAGCAGGCCTCTGTATCAGAGAAGGGTCCCGCCTTGGGGTATAGAGGTCACGGGCAGGTCATCAGAATAGCATCTCTCATGGATGCAGTGAGCATCTGAGCAGTAAACCGACACCTCAGACCATGGTTCTGGGCCAGGAGGGACAGGAGCTGCAAATGGCACCACAGGTAACCCCCACACAGGTATCACAAGGGTATGAATATGTCAGGTACCCTGTGGGCAGGTGCTGAGTTGGGATCATGAAAGTCTTGTAGGCTCAGGAATCCACAGCCTGCTGGCTCGGCTGCTTGTACCAGTTTCTATGCCTGGACTACCAGGCCTCAGAACCCTGCATTCCTCACCAGTGCTTGGGGCAGATGAAGGTCCGGAATCGTGGGCCAACTACAAAGGAGCATTCATAGTGTCTTTCTCTTGGTCCTGTGACCCTGTGCACGGATGGAGCAGCAGGTTCCATGGAACTTACTGCCATGGCCCAGACCACTCAGACCAAGAAAGAAATAGAGAAAAACCACTTGATCTGCCTGGAGAGTTCACTGTGACTATGCCTCAGGATTGCCCCCAGTTCTAGCTCAGCTCATCATTACCACCTTCCTCAGTGTGTGTCTGCATATGTGTGTGTGTGTGTCTGTGTATTTGTGTGTGTGCACACAGGCCCTTGAGTGCACATGAATCTTGGTACTACGGTTTGAAATCAGGGCCCGGGCTCTGTCCCTGAGTTTTTTCATTCAGGGCTAGCACTCTACCACTTGAGCTTTTCTTCCAGTTTTCAGGTGGTTATTTGCAGAACAGGGTCTCACAGACTTTTCTAGCTGGGCTGCCTCTGAATGGCAATCCTCAGATCTCAGCCTCCTGAGGAGTTAGGAATAAGAGAGGATGAGCTATTAGCATCTATCTGGCCACACTTTCCTTCTTGGTTAAAACAGAGGACCTCTCTCCCAGCCAAGCACCCATTTACAGCTATCCCTCCTACCCCAGGCTTCAGAAGAAACATACCCTCCCCTGAGGACAAAGAAATGGGATCAGGTTTGAGCTTTATGTACTCCACACAGTCAGGGGCTGCTGAGAGCTGATATGGAGGCCAAAAATCTGGGACAGAGCAAGTAGACAGCTGTTAGAACAAAAGAGCATGTGAAAAGACATCCTTACAACTCGGTGCCAGTGGATCATGCATATAATTCTAGCTACTCAAGGCTGACACCTGAGGATTAATCAAGATTCCAAGCTAGCCTGGGCAGACTCTTCTTTCCAATGAGTCACCAAAATGCTGGGAAGCGGACCTAGTCTAGTTCAAGTGGTACAACACCAACCTTGTGAAAAAAAGCTAAAGGATACCACCTAGGCTCTGAGTTCAAACCCCGGTAAACACACACACACACACACACACACACACACACACACACACACACATGCATACACCCACTAACATCCTTAGCAGGTGCCAATGGCTCATACCAGCAATGCCAGCTACTCAAGAGCTTGAGCTCTTAGGACAGCAGCTTGAAGCCAGCCCAGGCAGGAAAGTCTGTGAGACTCTTCTCTCCGGTAAACTACCAAAAAAGGTGAAAGGTAAGCTCTGATTCAAATGGTAGAGTGTTAGCTCAGGGACAGTGCCTAGGCCGCAAGTTGCAGCTCTGAGATTTTGTTGTTGTTGTTGTTTTTAATAGACATCCTTTGCCAACCCCACCCACACAGGCCATAAATCCAGATTTTGGTCATCCTAGATCTCACTTCCACCTCTGCCACTTCCAAAGTACTGCCTCAAGTGGCCAGTGTGTAGCCAGCACTGGGTTAGGAAGTGAACTTACACAACGGGGACATAGCCTGGTCAAGGCTAATGCTCCAGAACATTGAGGTACTGACCATACCAGTCTCTCATCCCTTAGTTCCCTGGCCCTGCTATCTAAAGTCTGTGCTTCTGTATTCTAGGCATCTGCAATTGTCTAGAAGGACCTGAGAGGCACATCTGTGGCCACAAGTTAGACTTGCCTGTGATAAGGTATACTGACATTTCCTAGATACCAACAGATACTTCCAAGCCACCTTGGCCTCACCTCCCATGTAGCCCCAGATCCTCCTTGCTTGGGCGGCCTTCAGTCAGTGATCAAGCTCAAGTTGGCCAAAGCAACTGGCAACCACCCTTCCCCGACTCCACTGACTTCCTGATGGGAGGGATGTGCAGCCAGAGACCCAGCTGAGGAAAAGAACAGGACATTGCATGACTGAGCCCCACCCATCCAGAAGCAGGGGAGAAGCTATGCCAGCTGGCCCTGCTGACCAGAATCCCCTGGAGGCAGCCAAAGATATGGACAGCCGGACTGGGCCCCAAAGAAAAGCTAGAATATAGAGGTCTCTGGCAATTTAGGACTCACCCTGATAAGGAGCTAAAGGCAAGGTTGCCTTGGAGGAGGGGCACCATCCGAGGTAGGAAGAGGCAGACAGGCGCCCAGACACAAAGAAAGATGAGAAAAAAATACACTCACATACAAATATACAAACATACACACACTCTCACACACACACACACACACACACACACACACACACACAGAGGAGTAGCTCAAGACCTCAGCAGGCCTTGAGCAATGGAACATCCCAATCCCCGAGAAGATAGCTCTACCATTCTCAGACCAACTGTATACAAAACTCAGAGCCTCTCACACATCTGGTTCATAACACAGCATGGCATCTCCTACTATCCATACCACTATGCAGAAAACTCAGCTACCTATTTTTTGCTTGTCAGTCATGGTGTTTGAACTTTGGGCATAGACACAGTCCCACAGCTCTTCAGCTGAAGGTGTGTGCTCTACAACTGGAGCAAAAGCATCACTTCCGGTTTTCTGGTGGTTCCCTGGAGACAAAGAATCACAGACTTTCCTTCCCAAGCTGGCTTTGATATGCGAACTTCAGATCTCAGCCTCCTGAGTAGCTAGGATGACAGTTGTGAGCCACTGGCAGCACCCTGCTTCAGCCACCTTCTTACATCCAGGGGAAACCCAACTTGTCAGGCTATGAACCACACGCAACCCTTCACTTCAGACTTTGACACCAGCATCGAAAACCATTCTCCAATGGACGGAGAGAATATAATTGACACTACCTTCCCAAACCCTGCTTCCATGTGCCCACTCCCTGCCTAAGACAGGCTATACCCTCTGAACTTCTTGGTAAGGCAACACCCATCCTGCTGTGACTTCACAATTGGACAAAAATGGAGAGTTCTTAGAATTGTTGTACACTGAGACCAGCATCTGGTCTTCCTACCCCAGCACCTCCACTTCTACACCATCTCTTGCAGGCAAGGGGTGTCTTTATTTATTGGTTTTTTTTTTTTTTTTTTTTTTGGTTAAAAGGCTTGAACTCAAGTATTGGGTACTGTCCCTGATGATGATTTTTGCTCAATACCAGTGTTCTACCATTTGAGCCACGGTGCCACTTCCGGTTGAAGATTGGAGATGGGAGACTCATGGGACTTTCCTGCCTGCGCAGGGAAAAGAGATCCTCTGGATCTCATCCTAACTGAGTAGCCAGGATGACAAGCATAAGCCACCAGTGCACAGAGTATGGTATCTCATTCTTTAGAATTTCCACCAAGTGCTCCTGTAGACACTACCACCTAGACACTCCTGTACCTCCCTCAGGGACAACAAAGGGAGTCTCAGAATCTGGGTAGGGACATGGGCATTAAAGAGCCCCCTCCAAATCACTTCCCCTCTCTAAGCTCCCAGCTGACTCCTCTTGATGGCCTGGTCATCCGGAGCAGATCAGAAAAATTAGGATTTCTGGATCCTGCACCATATCCCCCCGCCAAACCACACTGGTACCTGCGGATTTCTGAGGCCAGCTGCTACATGTCCCGGTAGAAGATGTTGGGAGGATTGCTGATAACTCGGTCCAGGGGTACCCAGGACAGAAGGAGTGTCCATCTCCCTTCTGTCAAAGGAGAGACAAAGCATAGATGCCTCTATTAAGAGCTACAGGGCATAGCCATCCACCAGTTACCAAGGTCACTTGGAGTGCTGTTTCGTGGGACTTGATCTCGGGGCCAGGGTGCTCTCCCCAAGCTTCTTTGGTTCAAGGCCAGCGCTTTTCTACCTGATCCCCTGGGCAACGTCCAGCTTTTTCTGTGGATGATTGCAGGACCAGAGGAATCCAACCGAGGTTTTCATATGTGCTAGGGAAGCCCACTACTGCTAAGACACAATCCCAACCCAACATAGCTGTTCTCTTTTTACCCCTCAGGCCTGTTGTGGGACAGACCTGCACATCTGTACTGAGTTTCTCACCAGCAGCCCTGGCTGGAAATGAACTCAATCTGCTATGTTTTCCTTATTTACAGCATCTTTGCTCTCTATGTTTCCTGTCATATCCTCCTTGGTAAGCAAGATCCCCTTTCAAGTGCTGCCACTAAGAAGCCTGCTCCAATCACCCTGGCAGAGTGGGACCTTCTCCTCTGTGCAGGCTGCCAGCTTTGTCACTCTCTGTCTTCTGGCCAGTGTGAGTTGAGAGTGCATGAAGGGGAAGGCCTGGCTTCCACCACACAATTTCTGAAGGCTCTGATATACCACCCAGGGACCGGTGCTATATCACACTCCGGGAGAGGGCACTCAAGGACCAGGCAGTCTTGGGGTAACAAGGTGGGTCCATTTCTTTGTATGGGCTTGAACTGAGGATCTGGGAGCTTTCTCTGAGTTTTCATGCTCAAGGCTGGTGCTCTACCACTTGAGCCACAGCTCCACTTCTGGCTTTTTGTTGGTTCCATGGAGAGAAGAGTCTCACCAGCTTTGGGCTGGCTTCGATCTTTGATCCTCAGATCTCTGCCTCCCGAATAGCCAGTATGTCAAGCGTGACCCTGAGGCAGAGGTGATGGGCACCAGAGCCTTACTTTTCAGCTTCTGTTTATCTTATGTCAACTTGCAATCCCTAGATAAAATAGTCAGTTACAGGGGATCAAGTTCCTCTCCTAGCTTTGTTAATCCAAGGGGATAAAGTGTCTTTGGGAAAAGCTAGTTTGAGTTTGCCTAGATGAGTGTGTGTTTGTGTGTGTGTGCGTGATAGACATAGAGAGAGAGAAAGTATGAGTTTCAGTGATACCTCCCCCGTCTCTGTAATGCCTCATCTTCCCAATGGTGAGTACATCCAGAATCTCCACCCCAAGGAAGGTGGGTAGGGGAGGGTATGTAAGGTCACATCGAGTGCGATGATCTGAATTCTATCCATCAACTGAAGCCTGGAGTGATAAAGGAGAGAAGGAGAGGTTTAGAGGAACAATAAGGGAAGCCCCTTACCTTTGGCTACAAGTACCAGAAAGATCTCCAAATCCATCCTTTTTGGTACTAAGATAACAGGTGCCACTATTCATTTACTTCATTAATTTTTTTTAGTCCTAGGGCTTGGATTGAGGGCCTCCGTGTCGTCCCTGAGCTTCTTTACTCAAGGCTGAGGCTCTACCACTTGAGCCACAGCACCACATCTGGCTTTTTCTCGGGGGGTTGGGGGGGAGTAGATCTATGTGAGGTAAGAATCTCACACACTCTCATGGTGGGCGGGCTCTGAGTCACAATCATCAGACCTCAGCCTCCAGAATAGCCATGATGGTGGGCGGGACCCACTGGCACCTGACCAGTACCATCTATTCATAATCCCCTACAGCCAATGCCGGGAAATCCTTATTGCAACCCCCTTGTCGTGTGTGGGAAGCAGACATGGATGGGTTTGATACTTCCAACAGCCTACCTACCTTTGAACATCATTCTGGACCAGTCTGATGACAGCTTCCCCCTTATCCACAGCAATGACTTGACTCTGTCACAAGATCAAATGTCCCCCAAGAGGTGTCGGTCTGGGGTCTTTCCTCTGCACACCGCCCCTCCTCCCTGAAACCACACACCACAGCAAAGCGAAGTAGACATGGAGTGAATTCATTTTTTTATAACCAGGGTCTGGCCAGAAAAGTGGCAGTGAGGATCAGAAGCCCGGGATCTAGCGGGGTGGGGGGGCGGGGGGGAATGAGAAGCCTCCTTGTCCACTTTCCTTTAACCATCTTAGCAGAGGATAGTGGGGAAGGAGTCAAGGACGGACAGACAATGAATAACCATGAGGGTCTAGCCCAGGCACAGAGGGGCTTGCCTCAGGGTGCTAGTTCAACAGACTGAGTGAGACAGCTTCTGACTCAAAGCCCACATCCAGAATGAGAGGAAAACCTTAAGCCCTATCCACATGGGGATGCTAGGCCACTTCCTCCATCACCCATTTAACCAGCTCCTGAGTGTGAAAGAGAGAGAGATAGAGAGAGAAAGAGAGACAGAGAGACAGAGAGAGAAAGTCAGAATTACACTTTAGCTGGGTGCAGGTGGCACAGGACTATAATGTGTACTACACAGGAGGCTGAGATATCAAGATATTGGTTCATAGTCAGCCCAGGCATTAACATTTGTGAGACTCTTATCTCCAAAGAACCAACAGAAATCTGGAAGTAGCACTGTAGCTCAAGTGGTAGAATGCTAGCCTTGAGCTGAGGAACCCTTGGACAGTCCAGAGGCCCAAAGTGCAAGCCCCACGACTGACAAGAAGTGGGCTTCTGACTACAAGTAGTGGACTGAATAGGACCCATCCTCCTAGGGAGCATAGCAGGGAAGTTAGGCCGAGCTTCCTGTCAGCGTGGGGTCATAAGTACGTCACCCAGCTTCTCCGTGCTCTCTTTTCCCCAGCTGCAAAATTGAACACAGTGAAGGATTCCCTTCGTCATTGGGATAGGGTAAGGATCAAAGAGAGACATGTTTTGTTTCATAATCCCATACCTATAATTCGATAAATAACAGGCCCCATCTGAGCCCTTTCTGGGTATCTTCCTGTCATATGCTCAAAGAATTTCCAACAACCATATCTGAGAGCTGCTCCGCTTTTGCCTAGCCCTGTCCCAGAGATCCCCTTGTATTGATCCCTTGTTTCCTTACAACTGTCCCGGGAGAGGACTGAGGTCTGATGGTCAAGGCCCAACCCACAGCTTCATTTGTGGTCAAGAATCGGCTGCCGTGGACTAGTTTGGGACAACCCATGTAAACCACTGACTGAGGTTGGCGCTATATGTCTAGCATCCCAACTACAGATGACCAGGCATGGTGGTGCACACCTGTCACAGGAGGACCGCCATCCAGTTTAGCTTGAGCACATATTGAGTCTCTATCTTGGAAATGCCCAAGACAGAAAATCTTGGCTCACATGGTGGAAGAGCTGACTGGTAAGACTTAGGCCTTGAGTTCAAACCCAAATATACCAAAAAGAATCAAAGGCCTGGTGCCAGAGGATCATGCCTATAATCATAGCTACTCAAGAGGCTGAGATCTGATGATCACAGTTCAAGATTTATAATAGGGTTGGCCTCCCCCATCAGACATCATTATGAAAAGATTCAGAGTCTCACCCAAGCCAATATGCTCCATACTAACAGAGCTTGCATCCTTCCTAAGTGCTGGCCAAGCTCTCTGTCCCCCAGGGGAGCCACAGCCTGTGGGCCCCACCCCTAGGTCCTCCAAAGATCCCCCTGCCAACAACCAGGCCCAAAGTAGTAGACAGTTGCAGGGCATACAGATCCCTTGGTCTTATAATTTGATGGTGCTGAGTCCCCAACAAGCTTCTCACCCTTCCAGGCCCCCAGACCTCAGGAACAATGCCCATGTACCACCCCCCCAAAGATAGCAGGCAGAAAATACCAAAGGGTCCAGTGCTCCTTGTTACAACCCATTTCTACACACACACACATACACACACACACACACACCACACACAAAGCTGGGAAAAGTGGCTCATGTCTGTCATACTAGCTACTCAGGAGGCTGAGGTCTGAGGATCATAGTTCAAAGCCAGCAGTTATCTACAGGGAACCACCAAATATTCAGAGGTAGAACTGTGGCTCAAGTGTCAGAGTACTAGCTTTGAGAACAGAAGATCCGGTACAGCACCTATGCCCTGAGTTCATAACCCAGGTCTTCTACCTCCAAACACACACAGACACAGAGATAGACAGACAGAGAGACAAACACACACACACACACACACACACACACACACACACACACACACACAGCCAAAGGCTTCAGCAGGCCCTGAGAACAGAACCATGATCTCCTTCCATTAGGATCACAACCCACCCGGGAGAAGGTGGCACTACAGACCTCAGATCCAATGTGGACAAAACATTGAACTTCTCTCATATCTGGAATGTCTCATAGCCCAGCATGGCATTTCCTACTGTACACTCTGCTATGCGGAAAAGTTAGCCACATCTTTTATTGTTGTTGGTCACGGGGTTTGACCTCTGGGCCAGGGCCCTGTCCCTCAGCTCTTCACCTGAAGTTGACCACTCTCGTACTTGAGCCAAAACACCATTTCCTGTACTCTGGTGGTCCATTGCACATCAAGTCTCACAGACTTTTCTGCCCAAGCTGGCTTGGAACCATGGTCTTCACATCTCAACCTTCCGAGTAGCTAGGTTCACATTCGTGAGCCACCTGTGGCTTCTGGCTTCAGAAACCTTCATATACCCAGAGGAATCCCATCTTATCAGGCAAAAAACTTCTTGTAACACTTCATTTCAGACTTTGTCACCCAGCATCCAAATCCATCCTTCAATGGAGAGAATACAGACACAACAATTGCAACCCTGCACCCATTGGCTCACTCCCTGCCAGCCATAGGCCATGTCCTCTTGAAGCTGTGGATTCACACTGTGGCAAACTTGGAGAATTCTTAGAAATGTCTCTACAGTTGGGCCAGCACCTGGTCACCCAAACACTGAACCCCCACGCCCGGCCAAACCACCCACACCTCAACCATCCTTTGCAGGAAAAGATGTTTTACTTTTTTTCAGTTGTGGGACTTGAACTCTGGGCCTGGGTGCTGTCCCTGGGCTCTTTAGCTCAAGGCCAGAACTCTAATACTTGAGCCTCAGCACCACTTCTGATTTTCTGGAAGTTCATTGGAGATAAGTCTCAACATCTTTTCTGCCCAGGCTGGCTTTGAACCCTGTTCCTCAGATCTCAGCTCCTGAGTACCTAGGATGACAGCCATGAGCAACTGGCACCTGGCCAAAGATACTTTTCCATGCCTTTCATTCTATCCCCTCAAGGAGACTGAGATCTGAGGACTACAGTTGGATGTCACCATTGGCAGCAAAATCCATGAGAAATCTATCTCAAATTAACACACAAAAAAGTTGGAAGTGGAGCTGTGGCTCAAATGGTAGAATGCTAGCTTTGAGCATCAAAGACAAGGGATAGGACACAGTCCCTAGTCTCAAGCTTTTTCTAGCAAAGACCCACCCAAGAAAGGGAAACAGGTGAACATACGGGAGCTCAAAACTCACACATGATACTCAAGCCTCCCAGAACAGACCCCATCCTCCTCTGCTTGTGAAGATTCTACGTCCCACATCATGCCAGTCTCAGATAGGAGTGACCATGCACCAAGTGAGGACTTTCAAGTACAATCTCATACTGAAGATCCCTTGACCTTATCAAAGACTCAGGATCTCTCACTGTCCTGCCTCCACACTGGGCAGTGTGGTGAGGTCTAGTTAACCAACCACAGGATGTGGGAACAAAAGGATTTCTTGGCCAAGGGATCCAGACTGGAAGGCTCTAGGTCCCTCTCTCTCGAGAAGGAGAAAAGAGCCCATCCATCCCAGCAATGTTCCTGGGTTGTGAGTATCCTCAAAGAAACAACCCTGCCCAGAGACCTGTGCCTGTGGTTTTCCCACCAACCTCTACCCAACCCAACCCCATCTTCAGTTGGCCCTCTCTGAATCCCAGATCTGCCATCTAGACTAAAGGCTGAACCAGCAAAGAGACCTACCTCACCCTATGTGAATGGCAGTCATGGGATCCTAGCAACCCCTAGAGGAAGTCTCAGGGGCAACAGGGGGCCTGACACCTGCCCTCATTCCCTGGCTGTACTGTGCCAGTGGCCAGCTTACCTCTGTCTCTGGTGAATGAATGAACACTAAGGGTATTATCTTCCAGTTCTCCAGGATGTACTGTTCAAGCATCATTCAGGTGATGAAAGCCAGGCGATCAATGGTGAACCCAAGCAAGAAAACGTTCAATATCCATGTGACTGGGTCAAAAGCTCTATCACTGATGGTCTAGGTTGTCTCAAGGTCATGGGTCCAATGTTCTTACATACCTGACGTGGGATGATCAGGCATCATTCAGGTGATGACAGCCAGGTGATCAGTGGTGAACCCAAGGCACCAGGACTTTTAATATCCATGTGACTGGGTCAAAAGCTCCATCACTGATGGTCTAGGTTGTCAGTCAAGGTCATGGGTCCAATGTCCTGACACACCTGACCTGGGATAGTCCTCGGTCTTCATCTTCCTTCTTATCCCTTGCCCCAAACCCTCTTGAGACTCCCTCACCTCAACACCTCCCTAGCCCTTGGACACTTTCTTCTTATCTGACAAGAAAATAAACTGTGTGGGGCCTAGAGAGATTGAAACTTGGTGACACACCCTAAGCCCTCTGGTCTACCCAAGATTGCTTAATTCTGCAGTCAGCAACAACACAGCTCCTGGATGTCATGAAGTTGCTGAGGGGTCAGTGGCTTGGTCCTACATACTGGCTTTAGGCTTTGAAACTGTCCCCACAGAAATTGTGAATGGTTGGCTCCCTTCATCCAGGGACTCCAAACCAAGGCTTGCATGTTTGCCCTTCTTCCTTCCCTTCATCTTTTTCTCCCTCCAGCCTTCCCCCCTCTCTCCCTTTCCTTTCTCTCTCTCACTGCTGGGCCTTGAATTTGGAGCCTGGGTGCTGCCCCTGAGCCTTTTTACTCAAGACCAACAGGCTTGAGCCACTCATCCACTTTTAGCGTTTTCTTTTTGGTGGTTAGTTGGAGATAAGGGTCTTACAGGTTCTCCTGCCTGGCCCTTAGGCCACGATTCTTCCATCTCAGCCTCCTAAGTAGCTAGGATGACAGGTGTGAAGCACGGACATCCAGCTAAAACCCAGGATTCTTCACGTACAGTGGAACCAGCACTAGAACCTTTCATTGTCTATGACCCCCCAAGCCTGTGCACACTGTAACGGTTTGTTGGATAAATAAACGAGCATCTGTTTCTGACAATACTACAGAAAAGTCCCATCTGACTCAGGTAAGCATCCTTGGGGTGTGGTGGGGGTGGGGGAGGTTTCCAAGCCTGATGTAGCTCTCCCACAGTTCTCCATCATCCCTCTTCCCACCCTACTGGTGCCACCACACTTAACTGTTTTGACTCAGAGCACGGGAGCCACGATGGACTTTCTGATTCTGGGGGCTCTGGATGCATCTCTTCTCAAATATCTCTGTCCAGGTGTTAAAGAGCCTGCAGTAAGCTGAGGGGGTGGCTCAAGGAGCCTCCTCTGCTCCTCTAGGGGCCAGACAGGATGGTCTACCACATCCAGCCCCCAAGTTTGATGTTGCAGAGAAAGGATTCTCGAGGCATCCCGGGTCTAGAATCTTCCAGATTCCAGTGCAGGAGCTGGAAATCATCTCTGCTCACAGCTGGCAGGTTGGGAATGGTGAGGTCACAAGCTCTGCTCCCCAAGATGTCTTCAACTCTGGTGGTCACCCTAAAGAGAGCCAGAAGAAAATAAGCAGCTGCTGGAGAAAGGCAGTCAAGGCACAATATTTATAGCAGGAGATGATTTGGCTTGGAAACTCTACCTGTGCCACTTTGAAAGTCATTGTTTGGCAGCTGAAACCCTCTGTCTAATTTGACCCATAATTCCAGGCATTAGTGGAAATTGCCAGTTTAAAGAAAAAATCCTGGAATAGCTGGCATTTCAGTTCTCCTATTTAAACTTAAAGTGTTCCAAAGTCAGTGGTCCCCATTTCTTTCTAGACAACGTACAGCAGGTTACAGAAACTGGCATTCGGCGAGCCTTAGCTAACTGTGATGTCCCAATACTAAGCAGGCTCCAGCAAGGGGAACGCACTTGCCTACCACTGCCCAGCTGGAAAGGTCCCACGAGGGACACAGATTGGAGTCTGCAGGACTCCAGGGAGGACTGCCAACTGGTACACTGCCCTGGGAGGGAACCCACTCCACCAGTGGCAGCCCAGAGCTGCCTGCCCAGATGCCCATGGACACTGTCATTGCCCTGGATAAGGTTCCCCTCTCATCCTCAGTCATGGTGAACCATATGCCCTGTCACTCTGTTTGTTTATCACTTGCCAGTCCCTCCTAGCTTCACAGCCCCTGCTCTACTCCCCCCTTCTCATTCCCTAATTATGTTTGGCAGTCACATTCCCAACCCTCGAATTAGCTCCAACTCTATACACCAGAGCAGAGTGTCTGACTGGAAGAGTGCCGCTGTGGTCACACTAACATCACTGACTTCTGGCTGAAGACCGAAGGACAGGTGTCCACTCTGATCTGCGATTCACACAAGTCTCCTAGGGGAGACCCAAACAGGCCCAGCAGCTACTGTGGGCTACAGGAAAGGGGGAAGAGAGAGGTGGAAAGAGGGGGAAAGGAACATCTATTGAAACCTTCCTCAAAGGAGCAATGAAACGGAAAACAAAAATTGTCCCTGGGCTCGTACTTGGCATTGAAGACTAAAGAACTATACACAGACACACAAAATGCTTCTGCTCTTTGTAGACACAGTGACTTAAATATGTTTTCATTGTTCTCATCTCCCTGCTCTCCCAACACACACACACACACACACACACAACAATCCCGACTGGTGACAGAAGACTCTTCCATTCAGTACCTGAAATTTACCAACTGATCACTCACCTGAGCACAGTCAGGATGTACAAGGAGAAAGAAGATCTATCTCTGTCTCTGTCTCTGTTTCTCTCTCTCTCCCTCTCCCTCTATCACTCATACGCACAGAAACACACAGACTCACACAGACTCTGAGCAGTGCCTCTCCAGTGTTTGTCAGTTCTTCATGTGGGACAATGTAGAAGCTGGAGACCGGGGATTCCAGGGGCTCCTACCCAAGGGGAACACCACTCTAATAAAAAAGAACCACCTTGCCAATCCCATCCTCCAGGGCCAGAACCTTCCTCTTGGAAACAACCAGCCTTGACTCCCCACTCACCAAAACCCTAGGCCAGGATGCTGGCTGAAGGAGTCTCCAGACAGGTGGCTCCTCAGAGCGAGGACAGATAACAAACAGGGGATCATGGTTCCCCCAGAAGGATGTCTGACCCGTGGCAGAGGTGGAGTTGGGGAAATAGCTGGGGTCCTAAAGGCTCCATATATGGATGGACTCCCTACTTCCAGCCTAGATGATTCTGGGCAACTTGGTGCATTCTTGGGGAGGCCTAGGAGACCAGATGGACTGGCAGCACCAGCAGATGCTGGCAGAGCTCGGAAATGTGATCACCCTGTGAGAACTGATGATAGCTGGGGTGGGGGGGACAGACTGGGTATGGGGAGGGAAGGGTGTGTTCCTCCCAGATATTCATCTTCTACCTGACCCCGTGCCCTCACCTTCAAAATGGGCTCTTCTGGCACCCTCTTCAGGTGAATGGCTTAATGAGCACAGAGGACAAGGCAAAATCCAGCAAGCTGGCCTATCTTCAACACCCAACACCTCCACTCCCCCAAAAAAGGAAAAGACTTGAGAATGCAGGTTTGGAGGTGCTGCTCCCCACCTCTGCCTGAAGCCACCAGGTCCCCATCAGGGAGAGGAAGGGTGCAGATGTGAGGCTGTGTGGCTCCATTACTCCAGGCCAGGGGCTCTCTGGCGCCCCCTCTTCACCCAACCCTTCATCTCCCCGTTTTCTGGGACACTACCATTATCAGACCAACTGTATACAAAACTCAGAGCCTCTCACACGTCTGGAATGGTTCATAACACAGCATTGCAGCTACTACTATACACACTGCTATGCAGAAAACTCAGCTACCTTTTTTTTGCTTGTCGGTCATGGGGTTTGAACTTTGTGCATGGGCACAGTCCCTCAGCTCTTCAGCTGAAGGTGTGCGCTCTACAATAGGAGCCAAAGCACCACTTCTGGTTTTCTGGTGGTTCACTGGAGCCAAAGTCTCACAGACTTTCCTTCCCAAGCTGGCTTTGAACTGCCACTTTCAGATCTCAGCCTCCTGAGTAGCTAGGATGACAGTTATGAGCCACTGGCAGCACCCTGCTGTAGCCACCTTCTTACATCCAGGGGAAACCCAACTTGTCAGACTTTGACACCTGCATCCCAAACCATTTTTCCATGTTTGGAGAGAATATAATTGACACTACCCTTTAAACCCCTGCTCCCATTTGCCCACTCCCTGCCTAAGACAGGCTATGTCCTCTAGTGTCCTTGGTAAGGAAATACCCACACTGCTGTGACTTCACAGTGGGAAAAACCTGGGGAGTTCTTAGAAATACTTGTACACTAAGGCCAGAACCTGGTCTTCCAACCACGGCACCCCACTCCTTCACCATCTCTTGCAGGCAAGGGGTGTCTTTTTTTCTTGTGTTTTTTCGGTTGAGAAGCTTGAACTCAGGGCTTGGGTACTGTCCCTGATGATCATTTTTGCTCAATGCCAGTGCTCCACCATTTGAGCCATAGTGCCACTTCAGGTTGGAGATTGGAGATGAGACTCTCACGGGACTTTCCTGCCTAGGCTAGGAAAAGAGATCCTCTGGATCTCAGTCTAACTGAGTAGCCAGGATGACAGGCATGAGCCACCAGTGCACGGATTATGGTATCTCATTCTTTAGTATTTCCACCCAGTGCTCCTCTAGACACTACCACCAAGACATTCCTGTACTTCCCTCAGGGAAAACAAAGGAAGTCTCAGAATCTGGGTAGGGACATGGGCATTAAAGAACCACTCCAAATCACTTCCACTCTCTAACCTCCCAACTGCCTTCTCTTGATGGCCTGGTTGTCTGCAGCAAATCAGAACAACTAGGATTTCTGGGTCCTGCTCCAAATCCCCCCCCCCCAATCAAACTGGTACCTGAGGTTTTCTGGGGTCAGCTGCTCCATGTCCCAGTAGAAGATGTTGGGAGGGTTGCTAATAACTGGGTCCAGGAGTGCCCAGGACAGAAGGAGTGTCCATCTCCCCTCTGTCAAAGGAGAGACAAAGCATGGATGCATCTACTAAGAGCTACAGGGCATAGCCATCCACCTGTCACCAAGGTCACTTGGAGTGCTGTTTTATGTTGACAGTCCTAGGACTTGACCTTAGGGCCAGGGAGCTATCCCTGAGCTTCTTTAGTTCAAGGCCAGCGCTCTTCTACCTGATTCCAAGAGCAACTTCCAGCTTTTTCTGTGTATGTATGCGGGACCAGGGGAATCGAACCAAGGGTTTCATGTGTGCTAGGTAATCCCACTACTGCTAAGACACAATCCCAACCTTGCATAGCTGTTCTCCTGTGACCCCTCAGGCCTGTTGCGGGACAGCCCTGCACATCTGTACCCAGTGTATCACCAGCAGCCCTGGCTGGAAATGAACTCAACCTGCTATGTTGTCCTTTATTTACAGCATCTTTGCTCTCTCTGTTTCCTGTCATATCCTCCTTGGTAAGCAAGATCCCCTTTCTTTGGGAAAGGCGAGTTTGAGTTGGCCTAGATGAGTGTGTGTTTGTGTGTGTGTGTGTGTGTGTGTGTGTGTGTGTGTGATAGACAGAGAGAAAGAGAGAGAGAGAAAATATGAATTTCAGTGATACCTACCCTGTCTCTGTAATGCCTCATCCTCCCAATGGTGAGTACATCCAGAATCTCCCGCAAATGGAAGGTGGGTAGCGGAGGGTATGTAAGGTCACATAGAGTGGGATGATCGGAATTCTATCCAGCAATTGAAGCCTGGAGAGATAAAGGAGAGAAGGAGAGGTTTAGAGGAACAATAAGGGAAGCCCCTTACCTTTGGCTACAAGTACCAGAAAGATCACTAAATCCATCCTTTTTGGTAGTAAGATAACAGGTGCCACTATTCATTTATTTCATTTTTTTTTTTAGTCTCAGGGCGTGGATTGAGGGCCTTGCTGTCGTCCCTGAGCTTCTTTTACTCAAGGCTGAGGCTCTACCACTTGAACCACATCACCACATCTGGCTTTTTCTCTAGAGGGGGGGAGTAGGTCTATGCGTAGAGGGTGGGAGTAGGTTTTTGCGAGGTAAGAATCTCACACACTCTCCTGGTGGTCTAGCTCTGCATCACATCATCAGACCTCAGTCTCCAGAATAGCCAGGATGGTGGGCGGGACCCACTGGCACCTGACCAGTACAATCTATTCATAATCCCCTATGGCCAGTGCCAGGAAACCCTTACTGCAACCCCCTTGTCGTGAGTTGGAAGCAGACATGGATGGGTTTGATACTTCCAACAGCCTACCTACCTTTGAACATCATTCTGGATCAGTCTGATGACAGCTTCCTCCTTATCCACAGCAATGACTTGACTCTGTCACAAGATCAAATGTCCCCCAAGAGGTGTCAGGTCTGGGGTCTTTCCTCTGCACACCGCCCCTCCTCCCTGAAACGACACACCACAGCAAAGCAAAGTAGACATGGAGTGAATTCATTTTTTTATAATCAGGGTCTGGCCACATAAGTGGCAGTGAGGATCAGAGGCCGGGGATCTAGCTGGGTGGTGGGGAAATGACACACCTCCTTGTCCACTTTCCTTTAACTGTCTTAGCAGAGGGGAGTGGGGAAGGACTGACGGGACGGACGGACAATGAATAACCATCAGGGTCTAGCCCAGGCACACAGGGGCTTGCCTCAGGGAGCTAGTTCAACAAGCTGAGTGAGACAGGTTCTGACCCAGAGCCCACATCCAGAATGAGAGGGCAACTTTGAGTCCTATCCACATGGGGATGCTGGGCCACTTCCTCCGTCACCCATTTAACCAGCTCCTGGGTATGAAAGAGAGAGAGAAAGAGAGATACAAAGAGAAAGAGAGAGAAAGACAGAGAGACAGAGACAGAAAGGTGGAATTACACTTTAGCTGGGTGAAAGTGGCACAGGACTATAATGTGTACTACACAGGAGGCTGAGATATTAAGATATTGGTTCATAGTCAGCCCAGGCATTAACATTTGTGAGACTCTTATCTCCAAAGATCCAACACAAATCTGGAAGTAGCACTGTGGCTCAAGTGGTAGTGTGCTAGCCTTGAGCTGAGGAACCCTTGGACAGCCCACAGGCCCAAAGTTCAAGCCCCACAACTGACAAGAAGTGGGCTTTTGACCACAAGTAGTGGACTGAATAGGACCCATCCTCCTAGGGAGCATAGCATGGAAGTTAGGCTGAGCTTCCTGTCAACGTGGGATCAGAAGTAGGTCACCCAGGTTCTCTGTGTTCTGTTTTCCCCAGCTGCAAAATTGAACACAGTGAAGTATTCCCTTCCTCATTGGGATAGGGTAAGGATCAAAGAGAGACATGTTGTGTTTCATAATCCCATACCTATAATCCGATAAATAACAGGCCCCATCTGAGCCCTTTCTGGGTATCTTCCTGTCATATGCTCACAGAATTTCCAACAACCATATCTGACAGCTGCTCCCCTTTTGCCTAGCCCTGTCCTCGAGATCCCCCTGTATTGATCCCTTGTTTCCTTACAACTGTCCTGGGAGGAGACTGAGGTCTAATGGTCAAGGTCCAACCCACAGCTTCATCTGTCGTCAAGAATCAGCTGCCGTGGACTGAGTTTGGGACAACCCATCTCAAGCGCTGACTGAGGGTGGAGCTACATGTCTAGCATCCCAACTACAGATGACCAGGTATGATGGTGCACACCTGTCACAGGAGGACTGCCATCCAGTTTAGCTTGAGCACATATTGAGTCTCTATCTCAGAAATGCCCAAGACAGAAAGGCTTGGCTCACATGGTAGAAGACCTAACTGGTAAGCCTAAGGCCTTGAGTTCAAACCCTAATATACCAAAAAGAATCAAAGGCTTGGTGCCAGAGGATCATGCCTATAATCCTAGCTACTCAAGAGGCTGAGATCTGAAGATCACAGTTCAAGATTTAAAATACGGTTGGCCTCCCCCATCAGATATCATTATGAAAAGACCCAGACTCTCACCCAAGCCACTATTCTCCATACTAACAGGGCTTGCATCCTTCCTAAGTGCTGGCCACACTCTCTGTCCCCCAGGAGAACCAGCCCCTGTGGTCCCCACCCCTAGGTCCTCCCAAGCTCCCCCTTCCACCAACCAGGCCCAAGGTAGTAGACAGTTGCAAGGCATACAGATCCCTTGGTCTTATAATTTGATGGTGCTGAGTCCCCATCAAGCATCTCACCCTTCCAGGCCCCCAGACCTCAGCCACAATTTCCATGCATCCCCACCACATAGATAGCAGGCAGAAAATACCAAAGGGTCCAGCGCTCCTTGTAACAACACATTTCTACACACACACACACACAAAGCCGGCACAAGAGGCTAATGTCTGTCATCCTAGCTACTCAGGAGGCTGAGGTCTGAGGATCATGGTTCAAAGCCAGCCCAGACAAGAAAGTCTCTGAGGCACTTATCTACAGTGAACCACCAAATATCCAGAGGTGGAGCTGTGGCTCAAGTGTCAGAGCACTAGCTTCGAGAACAGAAGATCAGGAACAGCACCTAGGCCCTGAGTTCAAGGCCCAGGTCTTCTACCTCCAAACACACACAGGCACACAGACAGACACACAGACAGACAGACAAACACACACACACACACACACACACACACACACACACACACACACACTCACACACACACACACACACACACCAATGATTCAGCATGCCCTGAGAACAGAACCATGAACTCCATCCATTAGGATCACATCCCACCCCGGAGAAGGTGGAACAACTGACCTCAGACCCACTGTAGACAAAACATTGAACCTCTCACATCTCTGGAATGTCTCATAGCCCAGCATGGCGTTTCCTACCGTACACACTGCTATGGGGAAAACTTACCCACCTCTTTTCTTGTTGTTGGTCATGGGGTTTGAACTCTGGGCCAGGCAGGGCACTATCTATCACTCAGCTCTTCAGCTGAAGGTGAGCACTCTCTCACTTGAGCCAAGACACCACTTCCTGTACTCTGGTGGTCCATTGCACATCAAGTCTCACAGACTTTTCTGCGCAAGCTGGCTTGGAACCATGGTCTTCACATCTGAGCTTTCTGAGTAGCTAGGTTGACAGTTGTGAACCACTGGTGGCTTCCAGCTTCAGCCACCTTCATATAACCAGAGGAAATACATCTTATCACACCACAAACTTCTTATAACCCTTCACTTCCGACTTTATCATCCAGCATCCAAATACATCCTTCAATGGAGAGAATACAGACACAACAATCCCAACCCTGCACCCATTGGCTCACTCCCTGCCTACCTGCCAGAGGCCACATCCTCTTGAAGCTGTGGATTCAAACTGGGGCAAACTTGGAGAATTCTTAGAAATGTCTCTACAGTTGGGCCAGCACCTGATCCCCCAAACACTGAATCCCCACACACCGCCACCCCGCCCACACTTCCACCATCTTTGCAGGCAAAGATGTTTTACTTTTTTTTCAGTTGTGGGGCTTGAACTCTGGGCCTGGGTGCTGTCTCTTAGCTCTTAAGCTCAAGGGCAGCACTCTAATACTTGAGCCACAGCAACACACTTCTGCTTTTCTCGGAGTTTGCTGGAGATAAGTCTCAGCATTTTTTCTGCCCAGGCTGACTTTGAGTCCTGATCCTCAGATCTCAGCTCCTGAGTACCTAGGATAACAGCCATGAGATACTGGCACCTGGACAAAGATACTTTTCCATGCCTTTCATCCTATCCCCTCAGGAGACTGAGATCTGAGGACTGCAGTTGGATGCCACCATTGGCACCAAAATCCATGAGAACGCTTTCTCTCAAATTAAACACACAAAAAAGTTGGAAGTGGAACTGTGGCTCAAATGGTAGAGTGCTAGCTTTGAGCATCAAACACAAAGGATAGGACACATTCCCTAGTCTCACGCTTTTTCTAGCAAAGACCCACCTGAGAAAGGGAAGCAGGTGGCATAGGAAGCTCGAAGCTCACACATAATACTCAAGCTTCCCACAACAGACCCCATCCTGCTCTGATAGTGTGGATTATATGTTCCACATCATGGCAGACTTAGATAGTACTGACCATGCACCAAGTTAGGATGTTCAAGTACAATCTCATATTGAAGATCCCTTGACTTTATCAAAGACTCAGGATCTCTCACTGTCCTGCCTCGACACTAGGCAGTGAGGTTAGGTCTAGTTATCCAACCACATGTTGTAGGAACAAAAGGATTTCTCAACCGAGGGATCCAGACTGGAGGGCTCTAGGTCCCCACAGAGATTGTGAATGGTTGTCTCCCTTGATCCAGTGACTCCAAACCAAGGCTTGCATGTCCTCCCTTCTTCCTTCTCTTCCTCTTTTTGTACTTCCATCCTTCCCTCCTCTCTCTATTTCCTTTCTCTCTCTCACTGCTGGGCCTTGAATTTGGAGCCTGGCTGCTGTCCCTGATCCTTTTTACTCCAGGTCAACAGGCTTCAGCCACTCATCCACTTTTAGCATTTCCTTTTTGGTGGTTAGTTGGAGATAAGGGTCTTAAAGGCTCTCTTGCCTGGCTCTTAAGCCTCAATTCTTCCATCTCAGCCTCCTAAGCAGCTAGGATAACAAGTGTGAAGCACCTGAAACCAAGGTTTCTTCATGTACTGTGGAACCACCACTGGAATCTTTCGTCGTCTATGACCTCCCCCCCCAAAGCCTGGAAAACACTGTAACAGTTTGTTGGATACATATATGAGTATCTGCCTCTGACAATACTACAGAAAAGACCCATGTGACTCAGGTAAGCATCCTGGGGGAGGGGGAGTTGTCGAAGCCTCATGTAACTCTCCCACAGTTCTCTGTCATCCCTCTTCCCGCCCTCCTGGTGCCACTGCACTTAACTGTTTTGGCTCTGAGCACATGAGCCACGATGTACTCGCTGGCTTCTGGGGGCTCTGGATGCATCTCTTCTCAAAGATGTCTGTCCTGTGGCTGACCACTTCTTTGGCACTCAATTCCACACTCAGGTATGAACGACGCTGCAGTAAGCTGAGAACGTGGCTCAAGGAGCCTCCTCTCCTCCCCCTGGGGCCAGACAGGATGGTCCACCACATCCGGCCCCACAAGTTTTATGTTGCAGAGAAAGGATTCTCGAGACATCCCAGGTCTCTGAATCTTCCAGATTCCAGTGCAGGAGATGGGAATCGTCTCTGCTCACAGCTGGCAGGCTGGGGATGGCAAGGTCACAAGCTCTGCTACCCACGATGTTTTTGACTGTGGTGGTCACCCTAGCGAGAGCCAAAAGAGAATCAGCAGCTGCCAGAGAAAGGCAGTCAAGGCACAATGTTCATAGCAGGACATGATTTGGCTTGGAAACTCTGCCTGGGCTGCTTTGAAAGTCATTGTTTGGCAGCTGAAACCATCTGTCTAATTTGACCCATAATCAAAGGCATTAGTGGAAATTGCCAGTTGAAAGAAAAAACCCTGGAATAGCTGGCATTTCAGTTGGCCCATTTAAACTTAAAGAGTTCCAAAGTTAGCGGTCCCCTTTTCCTTCCAGACAGCCAACCGCAGGTTACAGAAACTGGCATTCGGTGAGCCTTAGCTAACTGTCACGTCCCAATACCGAGCAGGTTCCAGCAGGGGGAAAGCACTGCCTACTACTGCCCAGCTGGAAAGGGCCCAGGCGGGACACAGATTGGAGTCTGCAGGACTCCAGGGAGGACTGCCCACCGGTGAACTGCCCTGGCAGGGAACCCACGCCACCAGTGGCGGCCTAGAGCCCTCTGCACAGATGCCCACAGACTCCATCATTGCCCTGGGGAAAGTTCCCCTCTCATCCTCAGTCATGGTGAACCATCTGCCATTTCACTCCATTCACCACTTCCCACTCTCACCTAGTTTCACAGCCTCTGCTCTACTCCCCTCTTCTCATTCCCTAATTATGTTTGGCAGACACATTCGCAATCCTTGAATTACCTCCGACTCTATACAACAGAGCAGAGTTTCTAGCTGGAAGAGTGCGGCTCTGTTCGCACTTGCCTCACGAGCCTTCTGGCTGAACAGAAGGACAGGTGTCCACTCTGGTCTGCGATTCACACAGGCCTCCAGGGAGAGGCCCAAGCAGGCCCAGCAGCTACTGTGGGCTTCAGAAGAGGGGGAAGAGAGAGGTGGAAAGAGGTAGAAAGAATCATCTACTGAATCCTTCCTCAAAGGAACAATGAAATTGTGAAGGAGAAAACAAAAATTTTCCCTGGGCTCGTACTTGGCATTGATGACAAAAGAACAATACACAGACACACAAAATGCTTTTCCTCTTTTTAGACACGGTGACTTCAATGTGTTTTCATTATTCTCATCTCCCTGCTCTCCCAACACACACACACACATACACACACACACACACACACAGACTGGTGACAGAAGTGTCTTCCATGCAGTACCTGCAATTTACCAACTGATCACTCACCTGAACACAGTCAGGCTGTATAAGGAGAAAGATGATCTGTCTCTGTCTCTGTTTCTCTCTCTCTCTTCCTCTCCCTCTCTTACTCATTCACACAAACACACACACACACACACACACACACACACACAGACTCAGAGCCGTGCCTCTCCTGCATTTGTCAGCTCCTCATGTGGCACAATGTAGAAGCTGGATCACGGGGGCTCCCAGGGGCTTCCACCCAAGGGGTATATCGCTCTAATAACAAAGGATCACCCTGCCTCTCTCATTCTCCAGGGCCAGAACCTTTCTCTTGGGAACAACCAGCCTTGACTCCCCACTCTCCAAAACCCTAGGCCAGGATGCTGAGTGAAGGAGTCCCCATGCAGGTGGCTCTTCAGAACTCGGACAGATAATAAGCAGCGTGTCATGGTGCCCCATAGGGGTGTCCGACCCATGGTGGAGGTGGTGTTTGGGAAATGGATGGGGTCCTAAAGCCTACATATAGGGATGAACTCCCTAATTTCAGCCTAGATGTTTCTGGGCGACTTGGGGCATTCTTGGGGAGGAAGAGGAGACCAGATGGACTGGCAGCACCAGCAGATGTTGGCAGAGCTGGGAAATGTGATCACCCTATGAGAACTGATGATAGCTGGTGGGGGGTAAGGGTCGGCCAGGTATGGGGAGGGAGGGGATGTGTTCCTCCCAGATATTCATCTTCTATCTGACCCCAGTGCCCTCACCTCCTAGTGGGCTCTTCTGGGACCCTGCTCAGGTGAATGGGGGACTTAGCACACAGGAAAGGGCTAATCCAGCAAGGGAGCCTATCTTCTGCACCAAACACCTCCATCCCCAGAAAAAAGGAAAAGACCCCAGAAGGCAGGATTGGAGGTGCTGCTCCCCACCTCTGCCTGAAGCCACCAGGTCCCCACCTGGGAGAGGAAGGGTGCAGACGTGAAGCTGTGTGGCTCCATTACTCCAGGCCAGGGGCTTTCTGGCGCCCCCTCCTAACCCAGCCCTGCATCTCCCCGTTGCCTGGGACACTGGCCGCTTGGGACAGAGGTGGGGTCCTCGGGTCGCCACACATCCTCACCCCCTCCACCCCTGGGTGCATTTGGGCAGAGCCAGGACTGACTGTGGGGCCGGGGGAGCCGCAGGCGGGATGGGAGAGGGGAGGCGGGAGGCACGGGTTCGGGTCCGCGGGGCGCAGGCGGGGGTCAGGGGGTCGCGGGGTGTGGGCTGGAGGGTGGCGGCCCGCGGGGCGGCCACTCACCTGTGCTGCTGGGAGAAGTTGTGGGCGGCGGCTCCGGGTACAGCGGGCAGCGGCAGCAGCAGAGGGCGGCGGCATGGCGCACGCGCGGCCCAGAGTCTGAGGACGGGGCGGGACCAGGTCGGGGCGGCAAGCCGGCCAGCGGCGCCATCTCCGCAGCGCAACTCGGAGAGGCGCCGCGGTTTGGAGCTGGCAGCGCCATGTGTGGAACGCGGCGCGGCTGCGAGGGCGGGGGCGTCTGCGGGCGCGTGGCGGGGCTGCGTGCGGCCTCTGCTCCGCCGCCGCCCCCTGAGCGGCCTCCTCCACAGAGGCGGTGCCGCCGTCGCCTCTGCTGCCGCCGAAGCCTCAGCTGCTGCCGCCTCCGCTGCCGCCGTGGCTCAGCCTCCGCCGCCGCCTCCGCTGCCGCCATGCTCCCCACGCCAGGACGTTGCACTCGGGGCCGCCGTGGTCACCGCGCCTCCACCAGGCTGCAATGTCCGGATGTGCCGGCTCCATGTGCTGAGCTCCCAGCCAGGACCCTGCTTCAATTGCGGCCTCAGCCAACTGCTGAAGCCGCTTCCCCTCGTGCCTATGCTCGCTCTTCGGTTGGCTCTCTCTCTCTCTCTCTCTCTGCCCCCACTCCTCTAGCCGACTGCCCCCTCGCGCATGCGCTCCTGCTTTGTGCCCACTGGGCCCCGCCCCCTTCTCCCCTTAGAACCACCCCCTCCTCCGCTTGGTACCGCCCCCTCCTCCCCTCGGCCCCGCCCCCTACTCCCCTTGGTCCCTCCCCCTCCTCCCCTCGCCCCGCCCCACCCCTGGCCACCTACAGAGGCCTGACTGGGCCCTAAGAATTCCAGGCCTGGGAATTGCAGACTCACCTCACTCAGCACTTTCCCCAGCCCCAGCACCTGGCAGGGGGATGGAATCTCCCCTCAGCCCCTCCTCTGGAGGAGAATCTCCTCCATCCCCCTTCACTCCACACACCAAGCAGGTGCACATTGACCCCCGTTTGAGGGGAGGGATTACTGGGGATTACTACCTCTAAAGGACTCAGAGCATAGCAACCTTTGGGATGACTCAGCACACAGCAAGCTTCAAAAAACAGGACAAAGCACCCTGTGTAAAGGACTCAGCACACTGCTCATTTTGAAGAACTCAGCATAAAGTACCCTGTGTAGAGTACTCAGCACACAGCACCCTCTGTAGGAGGGGGTCCATAGCACGCAGTGTAAAGGACTCAGCACATAGCACACTTTGAAAAACTCACCACGTAGCATTCTTTTCCAGGGACTCAGCACATAGCACCTTGTGTTAAGACTCCACACACAGCACCATTTGAAGGGCTGACTACCTAGCACACTGTGTAAAACACTCAGTGCACAGCCTCCTTTTAAAAACTCACATTAGAACACAATTTTGAAGGACTCAGCACATACCACCCTGTGGAAGGACTCAGCACACAGCACCACCTAAAGGGCAGTATGGAGCACCCTGTGTAAAGGATCAGCACACAGCACTCAAAAGAATCACCCCATCCTTCTCAAGAATGCAGCACGTTGCCCCCATTGGGATGACTCAGCACACAGCCCCCTTTGAAGGACTCAGCAAAAGCACCCATGAAAAGGACTCCGCACACAGTATCCATTGAAAAACTCACCTGTCCCACCCTTCTCAAGGGCTCAGCACATAGCACCATTTGGGGTTAATTAGCACACTGCAACTTTTGAAGGACTCAGCATAAAGTACAGTCTGTAATAGACTCAGCACACAGCAACCTTTGAAAAACCCAGCATGACCCACTCTTTTCAAGGACTCAGAACATAGCACCATTGGGATGACTCAGCACACAGCACAATTTTTGAGGACTCAGAACAAAATCCCCATGTGGGAAGGACCCAGCAAACAGCACCCTGTGAAGGACTCAGCACATAGCTCTATGTCACAATTTCAGTTGTCATTAAAATTATGGCGCTTTCTTCAGTATCACCATTCTTCAGAAACACTTCACAAATCTAACTAGTTCACATTTAGCTAATCTGTGTTTTATAGGGGAGGGTCAGGTGGGGGTCTTGAACTCAAAGCTTTGGGGCCCTGTCCATGAGCTCTTTGGTTCAATTCTAGATAGAGCTCTACCACCTTGAGCCATAGTTCCAATTCTCTTTTTCTTTTTCTTTTTTTTGGGGGGGGGGCTTGTTCTTTGACAAGTTTTATGGTGATCAGAAGGTCAAGTAGGGGTGTCCATGGGCAAAGCCTCTTAGCTTGGCCTGAAGCCGACCTCTCCCTTCCTTGTGCCCCTAGGAGCCGGGTCTCCTGGAGCTCTCTGGGCCTAGGGTGGAACAGATCTGCTCTGGAATCAACACTCAGGGTGAGCAAAAGTCAGCTTGACCCCAGTCACTTCCCCAAATTGAACTCTAGAGGACAATAGTCCCCCATGGTGGCACGGGGACAGTGTCCCGCGTCTGGCCACCAGGGGGCAGGAGTCACCCACCATAGGGATTGTACCTGCGAGTTGTGTTACACTTGTTTTCCTGGGACCTCTATCATGCTTCAAAGACACCATGGACAGGAAAGTCCTTGAGACTCTTACCAACAATTAACCATCGAAAAGCTAGGGCAGTGCACTAGCCTTTAGCAAGAAAACAGAGATAGAGCCTAGGGCCTGAGTTCACACACACACACACACACACACACACACACACACACACACACACTAGCATGCAAAATCTGAGATTTCTACACTGCAGACTTTGGGTATTCTCTACCTTTTGCACACTAAGCCTGGTGGCTGTTGGCCTAGGTTTCTAATGCATCCAACACCAACTGGCATCTTTAATTTGGGGGAACAGAAGGGCTAGAAGATCAGACTTCCCCCATCCCAGCTCCTTGATTGGGTCTTGGTCTATCCAGGCCCTTTGGGGCTCCTTTTACAGACTCACCAAGATGCCGTCAAAAGGCATCACACACTGGGCACTGGTAGCTCATGCCTGTCATCTTAGCTACTCTGGAAGATGAGATCTGGAGGATCACAGTTCCAATCCAGCCTGGGCAGGAAAGTGTGTGAGACTTTTATCCTTTTATCCTCAAGGAACCATCAGAGAACAAGAAGTGGCCCTGTGGCTCAAGTGGTAGAGTGCCAGCCATGAGAAAAGAGCTAAGGGACAGCGCTCACGGCCAACAACAACAAGGAGAGGCATTACATGTTGGCTTTTGGGATTGGCATGGGCCAAATAGAATTGGAATTTTGAAGTGCTCCAAGATAAAGCTGTAGCTCCTTTAGTTCCACGCTCCTGCATCTCATCTCCCCTCCTGGCCTTGGCCTGGCTTTGGGTCAGGATGGCCCTGGTTGGACCGGAGGCCTCCAAGTAGGAAGATCCCAGAGCAATCGCCCTGCCTCCTTCCACCCTGCTCACCCTGCTGCTTCTGCTCTTTGCCATAGACCTTCTTCCTGGAATCCACCCGTGAGGTCATCACCACCAACATAGTGGTGAGTGGTGGGTCCGGCGTAACTAGGGGCAGTCAGAGGTGGAAGTGGGTCTGGAACTAGGAGCTTCCACTTTGGGTGTTGGCTGAGGCCAGGGCTGACCTTTAATTCATCCTGAGATTTGCAGGGGTGGGGAGACAGTGTAGACTCCACATTGAGTCAGGTAAGATCAGAATCTGGAGGAACACTTGTGGGGGGGAGGCTGTGGGGCTCAGGGGGCCATTGTTCTTGGTACTCCTCTCTCGGGACTCCCCTCTCCTGCTCTCATCCCACAATGGTAGAAGAGAAACTTCAACTAAGGGTGTCGAAGAGGGAACAGGGGAGGATGTCTGTGTGAACCAGACCTGTGCTTCATATTCCTCCAAGCCCCTACTTCCTGTTTATCTGAGGAAAGGATATATGGATTTGGGCATGAGGGATCATCCCAGCTGAGAATGTGGCTCAGTGGTGGAGGGGTGGCCTAGAATGTCTGAAGCCCTGGGTTCGATTCCACACAGAAAAAGCTGGAAGGGGAGGTGAGGCTCAACTGGTAGAGCACCAGCCTTGATCAAAAAGAGCTCAGGGACAGTGGCCAGGCCCTGAGTTCAAGCCCCAGGACTGGAAGCACAAATCTTGGTGGAGGCTTGCTTTCCCTTTGAAAACAATTTATTCTTTATGATAAGCATAACATGGTGCTTGTCTATGGCCACCATTGGGCCATTAGATGTCCCTTGAATTTGGGTCACATCTCGGCAAGCTCTGCCCTGCCCAACCCGCAGTTTACCCTTCCCGTCACCCAACACATGGAGGCCTGAGAGAAGGCCACCTGGCCACCTTCTTGTGGCCACCTCTCCTAGGCTTAGGAGAGTTAGTATGTCAGAAAGAGAGTCATCATCTGCATCAGTCTACAGAAGAAAGGGAGGGAGCGCTCTGAGCCCGAGCCCAGGAGCTGTGGTCAGCTCTGCTTGTGGGGCATCTGCAGCAAGACATGCTCCTTGGGGCAGTCCTCTATGGGGTTCAGAACTCCGACCTCTCCTCCAGCAGGTTCCACACTGCATTGAAGTGGCAATTCTTCAAAACCTTCCTGCTCCTCCCTCATGTGGACAACCCCGGGACCTGAGGCATCTGAAGCTGTGGCGGTGGCAGGAGGCTCAGCCTGTGCTGGCATCTGGAGCCCACTCTCTGCGCCTTCCCCTGCGAGGAGTGACAACAGCTCCTGCAGCTCTCTCCTCTTCTCCAGCTTCTCCTGGGACAGCCGGCGCCCGTGCTCAGCTTTCTCCTGACAAAGCACATCCAGGATGTGCATCTGTTCTTTACACTTCAGGAAGGAATCCTCGATGGTCTGGATGTGTGCTGACAGCTGGCTGTATCGATGGTGTAGCTCTTCCAGTGGACTCTGGAAGTCCATCTCATCAGGCAGATGGTAGATGAAGCAGAATTTCTTCTTGGATGCCCACGTGTCCTGCTTCCCATCCGCACACAGGCTGTGTTGGCAGATGGCTTGTGGCTCCAGGTTTATCTGGCATTGAGCTGCCAGGTGGCCTGGGCGTCCCAAGCGGGCCTGCAGCTTCTGTGGCAGGAGCTTCCACCTGTGGATTTCAGCCACCGAGAGTGCTTGCAGATCCAGGTCCCTCTCGGTCTGGGGGATGTCTCCATCCTCTCCGATGGTCATGTCGGGGGGACTCACGTCCTCACCTTTGGCTTTTCCAGGACTCTCACCTTCCCCTTCCGCAGGAAAAGCCAGGGTGCTCAGCTGGACCGGCAGGCGCTCCTCCTGTGGTCTGGTCGCTTCCAGGCACTTGAGAGTGTCCTGCCACTTTTGGGGCACCTCCTGGTCCCCCCAGTTGGTCGGGGCCTGCACTTGCTTCAACTGCTCCAGCAGCTGGGTCTGCCTCTGCAGGTGCTGCTGCAGGGCGTCCTTCTCGGAGCTCAGCCGCTCATTGGAAGTGATGTGCAGCTCACAGGTGGATCTGAGCTCCTGCAGCTGGGCCCGGGACTGCTCCTGCCACTCCTGCAGCTCCTGAGCCTCTTGGCTCTCTCTCTCAGCCACCTCTTTCCATTCCTCTCTCTTCTCCTCTGCATGGTCCAGCTGTTCCCGCAGATAATTCTTCACCTACAGCTCAGAGTCCAGGATGCTGGTGAGCCCCTCCTTCTCACCGCTCACCCTGTGGAGAGAGTCCTGCAGCAGGGCCAACTGTTCCTCTGGCTGTGGGTCACACACACATGTGAATCCTAGGATCTCTGGGATCTCCTGCCGGTCCTTGGCCTTCTCCTCCAGTCTCCGCAGTTGCTCCCGCTGCTCCGCATTCTGGAGACGGAGCCTCTGGTTTTCCTGGACCTGGATGTGAAGTTGTTCCTTCAGGTTTTTTAACTCCATCTGTGTGCGGTAGGCCTGGGCCTGCAGCTACCGCTCAGCCTGAGACGGTCGTGTGGGGGGCCTTGACTCTGCCCGCTTCATTCTTAGTTCGCCCAGCTCATTCTGTAGGGCCAGCACCTGCCTTGACACTTGCTCCTTCTCCTCTGTCAGTTCGTTCACCCTCTGGGTCAGCTGCTGGGCCTCCTCCTTCCACGCGGACCTCTCAATGCTCAGGTCCTCTGCGAAGGTGTCTCTTTCAAGATTCGCTGCGTTCACCATCCACCTCAGATTGTCCAGTCATCTCTTCAGGAGCTCACGCCCTGCCAGGGCTTGTTGGAACTTGCAGATTCTCTTCTTCATGTTGTTTCTCTGGGTCCAGAGTGCTTCCAGCTTCTCCTGCAACTCTGTATTCACTTGTTCCAGGTCATTGAAGCTTCTGGTCTTTTCCTCGAGCTGAAGTGTTACATCATTCAGCTGTTTGAAGAACATTTCAGCCTCCTTCTGTGCAGCAGTGACCGCAGAAGCCGCCATCTCCAGCTCCACCACGCGCCGCTCTGCGGCCTGTAGGCTGCTGGTGAGAGCTTCATTCTCCATTTCTCTGTCATTGGCTACCTGCTGCATGTGGGCTGGTGCACATTATAAATTGCTTTCTGCCAAATCCAACCTCTGTATGGGTGGCTTGTGGATCTCTAGGTCTGTTTTCAGTGCTTCATGCACCTGGGATATCTTCTCCCTCTCTTTCTCCCATCGATCCCGCAGGTCTGTCTTTTCATGCTTCAATGGGTGGATCTTGGCACAGTGCACCTTATTTCTTCTTTTGCTGCAGTCCAGGGCAGGTACCATGTGTGGATAGCACCTCTGCACATCCTTGGTGGTATTGGGACCCTTGATTCTCTGGACTCTGGTGGTTGTGACTTTTTCCAAAGGCAGGGGAGTCCCGTGGTAAGCATCACCTTTGCCCAGACCTGAATCACACTCCCCAGTGGTGTTCGGCTTGGGGATTCCTCCCTTTTCTGTGTTCTTTGTTTTCTTGAATGTTGCATGTCTGATGGGAGGATTCTTCTGCCGGTGTTCTGGCAGTAGTTTCTTGCCCACAGCTCTCTCATGGAGTCTTCTTGTTTCAGACATCTGAGCGCTGGGACAGGAAAGATGGGCTGGCCACGTTCCCAGGCTCTTGGCAATCCTCTATTCTCCCACTCACTGACTAGGAGGTCAATTTCCTCCTCTCCACCAAAGTCGCCTCCAGTCTCTTGCTCACCACTCAGCCACCTCTACCTTCCTCAGCTGCTGGTAGTGGTGTCAACCAACAGAAGTAATCCTGGTGCTACCAGGCAGCATGGAATGTGGGCGTGGCCTCCATTCTTGTATCCCATTGGTCAGAAAAAAACATGGAAGAATGGGGGTGTGGCCGGAATCCTGTGATTCAGGCAGCATGGACAGAGTCAATATGACAGCAGCTCCCCCAGCCCCGTTCCCAGGGAATTCTGTCCAATCCGGTTGGGGACAATAAGGTGTCCTGCTTTAGCCAGATGGCTGCACAGATTGTTGTGTATGTCTGTTTGTTGCCAGTCCCGGACCTTGAACTCAGGATTTGGACACAGTCTGTGAGCTGCTTTTGCTCATAGCTAGCCTTTTATCACTGAAATTCTCTATCCTCAGGTTGAAGTGGTGGGAGCTGGAGCCCGCAATGGGAATCCTGGTCCTGCCACCTCCAAATGGCAGGAGATCCTAAGAAACTCATTCCTATCCATATGAATACCAATGGAATGTGATGTATGTCATGATTGAATGGGCAGTTCTTGGATGATTCTAGGATAAAATTATACACAATTATATTATAGAACACGGATCAATTTTAATGAATAATTTATGAAGCATTGAAACAATTACTTTCATTAAATGGAGGCAGAATGAAATACCTAAGAATTGGGTGTCACATAGTATAGAGATGCCATTTTTTCTGCCAGGATCAGGATTGGAACTCATGGTCAGGCTAACTCTGTTGCACTGAGTGGGAAGGGGAAGCTTAACTCCCTGGAGTCCAGAAATTCAAGTCTGTCCTCCACTTTGAAAATCAGTATGGAGGTTCCTCAAGACTCCACATAGAGCTCCCCTATGACCCAGCAATCCCACTTTTGGGCATTTACCCTAATGTTCACAAACAAGCCACACTAAAGCTACCAGCACGACTATGTTTACTGCAGCATTATTTATCATAGCTAAGATATAGAACCAACCCAGATGTCCCTCAGAAGATGAATGGATCAAGAAAATGTGATATATATACACAATGGAATTCTATGCCTCCATCCGAAAAGATGACATTGCCCCATTTGTTAAGAAATGGAAAAACTTGCAAAAAATTCTATTAAGTGAAGTTAGCCAGGCCCAAAGAAACATAGGTCCCATGATTTCCCTTATTTGCAATAACTAGTATATGTCTGAGTCAAGCAGAAAAGGTCAGATAAGTTGATGTTAGGGAAATGAACCCAAGATATGTATTCAAATGTTTTTTCTTTCTTTCATGGGATCGTTTCAAACACATTTATAAGATGATTTCCTTCTTGCTTTGTATGTCCCTCCCTCACGGTATAACACCTGCTTTCACTGTATTTGATGTCGGTTTAATTTGTGGAGGGGAAGGGAAAAAAATCGTTTAAATAGGGATACATGTTACCTATTTCAACAATGAGATATATGAGTTGTTATGCTGAAAATGAACTTTACAACATTGGTGGGGGTGGGGGAAGGAGGAGTGGTTGGGAGGTAGGAGAAGGATGGGAAGGAATGGGAAGGGAAAAAAAAGGAGGAGGATACAATGCTTGATAAGAAATGTATTCATTTTCTTGCCCATGTAATTGTAACCCCTCTGTATAGTATTTTCACAATAAAAAAAAAAAGAAATTCAAGTCTGTTCCTTAGGATGGAAATCGATCCTCAGCACTAGAAAACATCCTATTCATGGACATTTTACATATATGATTTATATTGACATACATAGATTGACTCCATATTGCATTCAGCGTAGTAATTCATTTTATTTTTTGTTTCATTCATATATTGACCGTTTATTTCATTGACCACTATGGCACATAGAATATGTATGCCACTTCATACCTGACACCCAGGACTTTCACAGAAAAGGAAAACAGGTGTCACCATCAGCTTCTTACTCCATCATTCATTGTTTTAGAGTGCTGGCATCTTAACTCATGGCCTACTGGGCCAAATTCATGAATGGTTGAGTGTCAGCATGCCATCCTGGGGCAAATTGAAGCGACAGGCAGTTCCCAGGACCTGAGATAGAGCTCTAGTAGTTGACAAAACAAGAACAGATTGACTCGCAGATGGTAGCATGCTAATAAATACATACCTTTATAGAGTGCCAGAGATGTCTATGCATTATTCAGTTATATCGACTACATTCCTACCAATTCTTGGCTATTTATTATGCCTCCATGCAATTAATGTTACTGTTTTCATCCTTAATATACTATTAAGTAAATCAGTGTCCTGAAATTATTGAGTCTCTGTAAGAAATAGTACTCTTTTCATGCTTCATAAGGTATTAAATAAAACCAATCAGCATTCTGAAATCATGATGGCTAATTTTATATGCATATCATTCATGAACAACTCATTCAACTGGGACATTGATAACATTCCATTATTATTCCTATGGATGGGAACAAGTCTCTTAGGAACTCCCGTAATCTGGAAGTGGCTTGACTGGGATTTGAACTGTAGGCCTATGTTGAAATGGGGAACTATGGTTTCCCCAATAGCCCGCAATTAAAAAAGATTATTTAGCTCCCTGGTTTGCAATTCGTGCCATTTTTTCTACCAGCGCTGGGATTCGAACTCAAGGTCTGGGTAAATACGCAGCACTATCAGGGAAGGGGAATCTCACTATGCTGAAGACAAGAAAGTCAGGCCTGTTCCCTAGGCCTGAATTCAAGCCTCAGTTATGGAAAACATATTCCTCATGTACAGTTTAAAGATAGGATTTCTACTTCCAAATAGGTATTCAGTCCATATCGTTTGGTGTGGTTATTCATTTTATTTCTTGTTTTATGCATTTATTTACCATTGATTTTATTGACCCAGATGACACCTCTACCATTTATTACATTATTTACATCCTATCACATTGAATCCAGATTTGTAGATATGTTTTCCATCATGCCTGACACCCAGGACTCTCCCAGAAAAGGAACACATGTTTCACACTCGGCTTCTTACTCCAAGATTAAATTTTTGGCAGTGCTGGGATCTGAACTCAGGGCCTAGCAGGCACAATTCATGAATGGGTGAGTGTGAGCACAGCAGCCTCTAGCCAATGAAGCTGTCAGGTGGAACCCAGGTGCTGAAATCGAGCCCCAGGTTGGGCCAAAACAGCAATACATGGATAGGCTGATGGTGGTATACAAATAAATATATATTGGTAAAGAAAGCCAGAGCCATCTATTTATGCTATTCTAATGATGCCTACTATGTTCCTACCAACTCTTAGGTAATTATTTTACTGCCATTGAAGGAATATTATTCCTTTCAGACTTAATAAACTATTCATTATAATCAATCAGCATCCTAGGATTACTGCATCCAATTTTAGACTAGACCGATGCACAAACTACTCTTTCATTCGGTATTCCTATGCATAGGAATGAGTATCTTGTGATCTCCTGCCATTGGTAGGTGTCAGGATCAGGATTTGAACCCGGAGCCTATGTTGACAGGTCGGCCTATGGCTTCCCTGATAGCCTGCCAGCTTTCAGCAATGGAAGGCCAGGTCCACTTTGCAGCCATGTCATTCAGACCCAGGATGGTCACCGTGCAAAGAAAAAAAATGTAAAATCCCCAGGCCTCTGTAGCTCGCCACTTTTTGTGCTATCCTACTTTTCTTTTTTCTTCCTGCAAGCCCTCTGGGCCTAGGATCCCAGGATCGGCTATGGGTCCGGAGACTGCACCCCAGCCTAGGGCAATCGAAGCTGAGGCAGAGTTGCCACGACCTGAGTTCAAGCCCCATGGTTGGCAAAATAAAGAATAAATTCTAAAAATTAATTAAATATTTAACTAAATTAAAGAAGAAATAAAGCTCCCTGGTTTGGAATTTCTGCCAGTTTTCTTTCCTAGCCTGGGATTTGAACTCAGGGTCTTGGTAAATCTGTAGCAATGTGAGGGAAAGTGCAGAGTTGCCACTACTTGAGTTCAAACCCCATGCCAAGCCAAAAACAAGAAATTAAGGCACTGACCTCGGCAGGGGGATTAGTTGTGGAGATGGGAGGGAAGGGAGGGTAGGGGGAAAACAAAGGAGGAAGCAACAATGCTCAATAGGAAATGTTCTCATGACCTTGCCCTTGTAACTGTGACCCCTCTGTACAACATTTTCACAATAAAAAATGTACAAAAAAAGAAACAATGAAGTGCGCAGAGAAGCACTTTGTGTGTAAGGGAAGGATGTCTGAATAGCTGTACAAAATTCTACACTGCTTTTGTTAAAATGTTCAGTATGGAACTGGATAAACGTAACTGCTTCCATTAAAAAATATTAAGCCACTGTCTTGGAACTAGGGCCAGTATTTCTGCCATTGCTGGGATTTGAGCTCCCGGTCCAGGTAACTCTTTTGTACCATGGGTGAAGCTGAAGATCTCTGTCCTTGAGGAAAAGAAATTCAGGCTAGACTTCCCAGGGTCTGAATGAAGGCCCTGCAATGGAAAAAATGAGCCTGTACCTCCCTGTCCTTGTGTATGTATGGCTGTATCCCTATAGGTGAAGCTCTAGAGTAGCTATGATGAATGGCACCAAACTAGGAAATTTGTTTTCAATACAATGATTTCATAGCACAGAGACTATTTCCAAGATGGTGCATGTTCCAGGGATCCCCTCACTGTTCCCAGTGTAGCCTGAGGGTTTCTCAGCATCCCAGGCCTGCTGGAAGAAGAAGTCTCTTTCATTGTCTGAACCGGCAGACAAAAGACCACACTCCTGTACAGCTGTGTAACAAACATCTCCATCAGGGTCCATTAGTGTGAATGAGTGTAGGTGGACTCTGAAGGTCAGGACAAAAAGGCCTCTTTTACCCCAAGCTATCCCTCTCCCCAGTGCTCTGTTTTGACAGGAAGCCCTCATTTGTGCCACCTCCCGGGGCAGACCAAGTTCCCTGCACTTATCCTGCCTTTGTCAGACTATATTCCGGTGTTCAGATACAGTGCTCAATATAATTCAGGATTCCTTCTGACAAACAACTAGAGCAGGGAACCTAATGAAATGTTTCATCATGGGCGATGATAGGCCTATGACACTTCTCCTAGGTTTCTGGAAGCTTGGGAAATCCAAGCACATATCTGATATCCCAATGCTTCCTGTCATCTGGGGATGGTGAAGCTCATCAGGTTTTGGAAACTTTGACCTCTCCTAGTTGGTCCCTGGGTGGTTAGGTGTTGGGGTTGAACACAGGGCCTAAGGTGCTGACCATGAGCTCAGTGCAGAAGGCCAGTGCTTGACCATTTTGTGTCACAGCTTCACTTCTGGTCTATGTGTGTGTATTTGTGTGTGTGTGTGTGTGTGTGTGTGTGTGTGTGTGTGTGCATACAACAGTCCTTGGCTTGCACTCAGGACCTGAGCACTATTCCCAGTTTCTCTTGTACAAGAAGAGCCCTCTTCCAATTGAGCCACAGAGCCACCTCAGGCTTTTTGTAGTGATGTGGTCCTGAGAAATCAAGCCCAGGGCTTCATAGATGCTAAGCACTCTACTCCTAAGGCTTATTCCCAGACCTCTACCTCAGGTTTGTTAGTTTGTTTCTTTTCTGTTGTCGGTTGTAGGAGCTGAAGTCTGGGGCTGAGTGCTGTCCCTGAGCTAATCAGCTCAAGTCTCGTGCTCTCCCACTTGAGCCACAGAGTCACTTCAGGTTTTCTGGTGGTCCATTGGAGCTAAGTGTCATGACTTTCCTGCCGAGGAGAGCTTTGATCCATGATCCTCAGATCTCATCCTCCTGAGTAGCTAGGATGACAGGCATGAGTCACAAGCACCCAGCTTCCACTTCAGGTTTCTTAGTGGTAAATTGGTGATAAGTCTCATGGGACCTTTTGTGTCTGGGATAGTTTGGCACCCAGAGCCTCAGATCTCAGCTTCCCGAGAAGGCAAGAAGACAGATCTGATCTCTAGACCCCTAGGCCGTGGCACTCTGTTGCAAGGGGGTCCTTGGCTCCACGTGGTGGAGTGCTAGCCGCGAGCCCAAGAGGTAAGGGTCAGTGTCTAGGCCACCAGTTCAAGGTTCATGACTGAGAATAAACAAAACAAAACAACTCTCTGCAAGAGACAACTCACTATTCTTCACTAATACATAATTTTGTCTCTGCCATGGGGACATATCTGAGCCTCAATATTCTTGTCTGCATAATCATCTCAGTTGTGGAACTCTTACAAGGACCAGATGAAAGAATGTACCCTGTGAAGGACATAGCACATGGCTCTCTTTGAAGGACTCACACACAACATCCTTTGAAAGACTCAACACACAGCACCCAATGCAGGACTTAGCACACTGCACCCTGTGAAGGACTCAGCACATAGCACCCTGTGCAAGACTCAGCACAGAGCACCCTATGAAGATCTCAGCACATAGCTCTATTCTACAAGTTGTCATTAGAGTTAGGGTGCTTTCATCAGTATCACCATTTTTAGAGGAACATTTCACAAATCACACAAGTTCACATCTAATGCTTTAGTTTGGGTGTTTTTTTTTATGGGGGGAGGTTACACATGTGGCTTGAGCTCAAAACTCATAACATTTGCTCAAGGCTAGAGCTCTACCACTTGGAGCCACATTTCCAAGAGTCTCACAGACTTCCTGCCAGGGCTGGGTTTTAAAGCCACTACGCAGCCAGGATGACGTGGGTAAGCCAGCAGCATTTGGTTCCATGGCGCTGGGTTGCAGTGGTTTACATCTGCCTAAGTCAGGTTAGGTGGCAGCTGTCAGCACCAGACTCCTAAATTGCTCTGTGATGAGGTATTTGACGTCCTTCCTTCTATAGTTGTAGTTAGATCACTCTACTTTGTTTGGCCACAGTCCTGGGGCTTGAGTAAAGGCTTCAACATTGTCCCTAAACGTTTGTGCTCAAGGCTAGCACTCAATTGACTGAAAGACAGCAGAACTTCTGGCTTTTCTGTTTATGTGGCACTGAGGAATCAAACCCAGGGTTAGGTGCTCACTAGGTGAGCACTCAACCACCGAGCCCCAAGAGTGAATGAGGTATATATAGATTGCTGTATATAAATATTATATACACAAAAAGAGAGATGTCTGCATATTATGAACTTATAGATAATATTACTATCAATTATTAGGTATTAAATTATGTCTCCATTTAATGATGTGTACCAGTTAACAATTAATAAAGCATTAATTAATACTCAATATCCTGTTATTGTTGATCATGTATGTACATATATCCATACATATAATTACGTATTTTCTAAATGAGACAGATGTCTATATATTATTAAATTATGCATCATGTGTTACTACCAATTATTAGGTATTTAATTATGTCTCCATGCAATTTTTATTCTCCTAATATTTAACAAAACATTAATTAAACTTAAACCATGTCCTATAATTCCTGCATCTACTTTTATCATAGAATGATTCACTACTAATTCAATCTATTCATCACTGATTGTGGTGACAAATATTCCACCTATAACATTTATTACACTTATGATATCTTATTACGTATCACATAGATTTGTATTGGAATTATACATCCTGCCTGACACCAAGCACATTCAAAGAAAAGGAAATCGTGTGTCACGTGGGGCTTCCCACTCCACGATTACATTTTTGGCAGTGCTGGGATCTAATCTCAGGGTCTAGCAGGCTCAGTTCATGAATAGGTGGCTGCCAGCACAGGAGCCTCTAGCCAATTCACCTGCCAGGCAGTTCCCAGGCCCTGAGATCGTGCCTCGTATCTTGACTCCATATTGGGCTTACTGTAGTTATTCATTTTATTGTTTCTTTTACTCAATTATTTTCCAATTATTTTATTGACGGTTCTCACACATGGAATATTTATTACATTTATTATATAGGCTAGATTTGCCTATGTATGAAACTTTACACCTGACACACTGGACTTTCCAGAAAAGGAAAACCTGTGTCACCATGGGCTTCTTGTTCCATGATTCAATTTTTGTGAGTGCTGGCACCTGAACTCACACCCTACAAGGACCAATTTATGAATAGGTGCGTGTTAGCACGCCAGCCTGGGGCATACGGAGCTGACAAGCAGATCCCAGCACAGGAGATCGAGCCCCAGATGTTGACACAATAAGAACAGATTGACATGCAGATGGTAGTGCACAAATAAATATACATCTTTATAGAGTTCCAGAGATGTCTATACATTATTCATTTATATATGCTACATCCTCCCAATTCATGGGTATTTACTATGCCTCCATGTAATTAATATTACTGTTTTCATTCTTAATGAATTATCAATTAAATCAACCACTGGTCCCAAACTATTGCGTCTATGTAATTAATAGTATTCTTTTAATGTGTCAAAAATATTCATTAAAATCCATCGGACCCCTAAAGTCACTCTGTCCAATTTTATAGTATCATTCAGGAACAACTAATTCAACCTTGACTTTCAGAACCTTCCATCGGTATTCCTATAAATAGGAATAAGACTCTTAGGATCTCCCGCCATTGATCAGAACCAGGCTTCGAACGCAGGTACTATGTTGTCGTGTTGGCCTATGGCTTCCCTGGTAGCCCGCCAGCCTTCAGCAATGCCAGGTTACTGACACTTTTCAGCTGTGTCATTCAGACCCCGGATGGTCACCTTGCAAAGAAAACAAATGTAAAACAGGCAGCCATCTGCAAGTTGCCGGGTTTTTTTTCTTTTTTTGTGTATGTGTTGTTTTATTTATTTATCTTTCCTGTCAGCCTTTGGGTCCCAGGAACCCAGGTTCAGCTGTGGGTCCAGTGGCTGTACCCAGCCTAGAGTGATGGAAGCTGAGGCAGAGTTGCCATGCCCTGAGTTCAAGCCCTGTTCTTAACAAAATAAAAATAAACGAATAAATTAATATATAGATAAATACATTAAAAATACTATAAAAATTATGAGGCTCCTTGACTTGGAATTCATGATATTTTTCTCTGCCAGGCCTGGGATTTGAACTCAGGGACTAGGTACATCCTATCACTGTGGGAGAAGGGGAAGCTCACTGTGCTAGAAGAGAAGAAAATCAGGCCTGTTCCCAGGGCCGGAATTCAAGTCACAGCACTTGCAAAAATAATATTTGTATACATATTAAATACTGAATTCATATTTTCATACATGTTTACTGCATATTGCAGTTAGTGTGGTTATTCATTTTATTCTGTGCTTTATTTGCTTCTTATGTATTTTAATGAGCGTGATTATACATATGACATTTTTTATGTCCTATTACATAGGACACAGATTTTTCTATGTATTATACATCATTCCTGAGACTCAGGACTTTCACCAATAAGGAAAACAAGTGGGACAATTGGCTTCTTCCAACAGGATTAAGTTTTTGGCAGGTCTGTGATTTGAACTCGGGGCCTAGAAGGTCCATTTCATGAATGGGTCAATGTGAGCACACCAGTCTGATTATGAACCAAGCCACAAGAAAATCAAACACCACAAGCAGACCAGAGACTCCAACAAGAGACTGGTTATGGACACAAGGGAAATACAGGGTCTTCCTATCCCCCCTAAAAAAATAAAAGAATTCTTTTTTGTACCTTTTATAAAAAAAATTTTTCTAAAACTTTTTTTAATTTTTAATTTTTAGCTTTCTAAAAAATTGTTTTCTATTAACTTTTTTTCTTCCTCTTATAATTTTTATTTTACGGGTATATGTATGTGTGTTTTTCTTCTTTTTTTTCTTTTCTTGAATTTTTTTTGTTTAGCTCTACTGACCTCTTGATCCTTTTTTTCTTTCCTTCTCATTCTGTTCACTTTTTCTTCTCTTTCGTTCTACCTTGCATGACTTAATGGCAGTTCTGCTCATCCTCAGATATAACTGTAGTCAAATATTAGACCTTCTCCCCCATTGTGTACACACTTAGTCCAGAAATGTATTACTCAATTCAAAACATCCTAGACTTAAATTCCTTAATAGCAGTGCTACCTCTTTATACCTATACAATATTTTAAGCATTTTTATTTTTAAGTTTTTCATATCTCCTTTCTATACCTCCCTTTCTCTTATCCTATCCATGTTCTTCTCTGAATATTATGTTTTTATATTTGCATAATATTTAAGTGTTGCACTGTTAAATTTTTAATTTTTGTTTTTCTATTTTTTCTCGTCCCTTTTTTTCTTTCTCTTTCTTATTTTTTTCTCTCTCTACTTTCATCCTATCCAACCTATTTCCCACTTTCAGATTAGGATTTAGTTAACTCTCCCTGTGCCTTCCCACATCCTTCTATTCCTATTTTTACCCACGTCTCTCCCGAAACCTAATAATTTCTTGTTTGCCAAATTCTTCTTTGTGGTTCATAGCCCATTAATATATAGTTGTTTGATGTTGAATAGATGTATCTGTTGAACTAGATTGTATCTTCAGACTATTGACTGTACAAATACAGCCTTTGGTTGATGCTTGCCTTAAGATAGTGTTCTAGCACAAAACTGTTTTGATTTCCATCACAAATTGGCAGAGCAAGCCAGAAAAACACAAGAAAAATGGCAAGTCAAGGTATCTCAACTCCTACTCGTGATAATCAGGGGACAGAACAGATAATGAATAATCCACAGGAGAATTCCCAAAAAGCTCTACAAACACTACTGGTAAACATGTAAATGAAAACATTGAAAACCTGCAAAGGACTCTGTATGAGCATGATAGGGAGAGAGAGGAGGCAAACCAAAGGTAAATACAGGAATATCATGAGCGTGAGGACGCTACTCAAAGATTGATACAGGAATTACATGAGCAGCTTGAGAACACTCAAAGAGAAATAGAGGAATGGTGTGAGCAGGCTGAGATCAGTCAAAGAGAACTACAGGAATTGCAGGAGCTGGCCAAGAACAGACAAAGAGAAAGTCAGGAATGGCATGAGCAGGCTGAGAAAACTCAAAGAGAACTACAGGAATTGCATGAACGTGAGAGAGCGGGATGTGAATACAGAAAGATCACTAAAGGCATTCATGGAATCCATAAACAGAGAGCTGAAAAAAGTCAGAGAGACTACAAAGGGAATGCTGAATGGAACCCAACAGAAGAAATGGGAATCCAAGGAAACCATAACCAATCAACTAAGTGATTTGAGAATAAACCCTGAACACAAAATTAAGAAAGCAAAGTAGTTCATACAAGATCTAAAACAAAGCTCCAAGAAAGAATTTGAAGCCATTAAAGCTGACCAACTAGAAGGAAAAGAAATAAAAAAAAAGTAGAAAGTCTTGATAGTAGTTTAGACCATACAGAATATCGAATTTTGGGGATTGAAGACAGTCTAGATATGATAGAGAAAGAACATACAATCATCCCAGACAAATCCAAGAAATATGATAGATCTATTCAAAACTTGAAAGACACCATCAGAAGGCATAATCTGAGGATAATGAGTGTAGAGGACCACCTAGAGACAGAAGTTAATGGTCTAGGGAACTTGTTAAACAGGATCCTAGTAGAGAACTTCCCAAACATGCAAAAAGATAGGCCTATTAGAGGGCTGGGAAGGTGGCTCAGTGGTAGAGCGCTTGCCTTGCATGCCTGAGGCCCTGGGTTCGATTCCTCAGCACCACATAAGCAAAAAGAAAAAAGACGGAAGTGGTGCTGTGGCTCAAGTGGTAGAGTGCTAGCCTTGAGCTGAAGAGCTGAGGGACAGCGCCCAGGCCCAGAGTTTAGGCCCCACTACCGGACCGAAAAAAAAAAAAAAAAAAGATAGGCCTATTAGATACAAGAAGCTTTTAGAACTCCAAATAGACCAGACCAGAACAGGACATCCTACCGTCACATTATAATCCTCACAGGATCAATTCAGACCAAGGAAAGCATCCTTAAAGCTGTCAAGGAGAAAAGATCAATCACCTATAAAGGGAAACCAATTAGAATCACCTCAGATATCTCAGCAGAGACAATCAAAGCAAGAAGAGCCTGGAATGATGTATGCCTTGCCCTAAAGACAAACAACTATCAACCAAGAATACTCTACCCAGCTAAACTCTCCTTCATAACCGAAGGTCAAATAAAAACCTTCCATAGAAAAGAAAAATTGAAACAATATATCTCCACCAACAAAGAAGCCCTACAAAAGATTCTTAAAGATGTCCTACACATAGAAAACCAACAAGACCAGAATAAAGGCCAAGAAACCGCATCCAAACTGAGAATCCAAGACCCATATAGGAAGAGCCCAGTTGCCGCAGCCCTGAAGAAGGTGGATAAAATGGCAGGAACTCCCAAATACCTCTCAGTCCAATCTCTCAACATTAATGGACTTAACTCTCCAATTAAGTGACATAGATTGTCTAGTTGGATTAAAAAGGAAGATCCTTCTATCTGCTGCCTTCAGGAGTCACATCTTGTCCATAAAATCAAACACATTTTCAATGTGAAAGGCTGGAACAAAATCCACCAAGCAAACAGCCCTCATAAAAAGGTGGGAATTGCAATCCTAATATCAGATAATATATACTTCAAATTAAAATTAGTGAGAAGAGATCAATAAAGTTGCTACATACTAATTAAGGGATCTCTCCTTAAGGAGGATATTACAATTCTAAATATCAATTCACCAAACAACAGAGCACCCAAATTTATCCGAGAAACACTACTTTGTCTCAAATCCCACATAAATCCAAAGATATTAATTGTTGGTGACTTTAACACACCACCTTCCCCACTAGATAGATCAACTCGATAAAAACTAAACAGAGAAAACTCAGATCTAAACATTTGTATAGATCAACTAGATTTAACAGACATCTACCAAATATTTCACCCAGCAGCAGCAGAATACATGTTTTTCTCTCACCTTTAATTGACTGCCAAAAATCCAGCAGAGCTCTGGCTCAACTGGTAGAACACTAGCCTTGAAGGAAAAAGATAATAAGCTCATAAGGGACAGCTCCTAGGCCTTGAGTTCAAGCCCCAGGGCTGGCATAAACAAACAAAAAGAGTGCAAATTCTGTAGTTGTGTGATACTGAGCAAATTGCTGACATTCTGGGCTTCAGCTACTTTATCTATAACATGGAGGAAATGATAGCACCTACTACATAGGAAGGTTGGGTTTTTTTTTTAAATCAGTAAACTTTAATTTTCCAAGTGTTTTCCAAAAGAATTGTCAGACAATCCATTTGCCACAAATAAATTCCCTGCTTGGGTTATGAGGAAGTAACCAATGACTGTATAAGATTACTTGTTTGTTTGTTTATATTTGTACTGGGGCTTGAATTCAGGGCCTAGAGGTCTTGTTTAATTTTTCTGCTGAAAACTGTCATTCTATCATTTGAGTCACACCTCTACTTCTGGCCTCTTTTTCTCGTTTAATGTATATCTCACATGGTTTTAGCCTGGGTTAACTTGGAATCCATATTCTCAGATTTCAGTCTCCTGAGATTGAATACAAGCAAGAGCCGCCAATGTCTGGCTGTAGAAGTAGCCTTCACCATCAAGCATTCCTCTTTACAAGGAGAGCAGAAACAACAAGAAAGGATAGGGTCCTCTTCCATCATTTTCTGACTCATGGTGTTTTCATAGTACCGAATTTATTCAAGTGGCAGATATTAACAACACCCAACTCAATCTCTAGGAATAATGTGAAATTCTGACCCCATGCTTGAGAGGAAACACTTTCAGTATTCTCTAATGGAATTTTTTCCTGTTCTCTTTGATAATAATTGTACTTGTGAATGTAGAAACTTTAAATTCTTCTTTGTGAACTTTAAGACTACTGTGAAAGGTGTACCTTCAGGAACATTGGGTACTGTGTGGGCTATTCTTATGTTTGATGTCAACATGATTTTAAAGGAAACTTTCAAGAGGTTGGAGTCGACAGGAATACATGCCCTTACTAACATGACCCAGCATCCCCTGCCTCCAAACTGTTTGGTGCATGACTGAGTTAATGTAAGTACAGCCCAGGGAATAGCTCCTGACCAATAAGTGCTAATATTATCTATGCTTAATAAGATCATAACTTTCATTCGTTTTTCAAGCCAGGAGACAAAAGATTCCCTGAATGGGTCTCAGTCTGTGGCCTTCCATTTGTGCAGGGAAGGAGACAAGCTAGTGCTTGTGGAGTCTGGCCTTTTGAATTTTCTGGACACACTTTGGAAATCCACAAATACCCAGTTTTAGACAACATCCCTCAGTTCCAACCTGTGTCCAAAGGGTAGGGAAATTACCGAAGTCTTCTGCCAAGAAAGTCAGCCAGGTCTTTGGAATTTCTACAACTATTAACCTTGTCTTTCCTAATTTTGGCCCCCCAAACTGGTCATGTCAGAAAGAATACAGTTCTTTTAGAAGACTTAGGTCAGGGAAGTGGCACTGTGGCTCAAGTGATGGAGTGTTTGCCTTGAGCTGAAGAGCTCAGGGACATTGCCAATGCCCAGAGTTCAAGCCCCATAACTGAACAACAACAACAACAACAACAAAACAAACCCTTAGGTCAGTCCCCATGAATCGTCTTTCCCAAGTGCCAGCAGGCATTTTGGGGAAGAGAAAGGAAAATCAACTGGCAGAAATTGTCCAATTCTATGTGTAGAGGAAAGCCACAAGCCAAGGCAGATACACAAAAAGGGTCTGTCCCACAGACTCCAATTGTCTGCTATGACCTGGAAAGCATTGTTTCACCTCTGTAGGAAAGAACAAAAATGGGCCCCAAGCCCATGGCTCCTAGTTCCTCAGGAGTCTGAAATGTGAAGATCCCAGTTCCAAGGGCCTGGGTACTTTCCCAGGAAAATAGGAAGAAATGTAGCTAGGATTAGAGGCATGAAACACTGCCACCCAGTGGTCCTTGTCTTTTTAGGATCTGTGCCTTCAGAGGTCTCATGCTGTTTCGACTGCTAGGTGGTCAAGTCATCTGGTCCAGATTGTTCTACCTCTGTGCCTCCATTGAAAAGGTGACGAAGATATCGCAGGGTGAGACTGTTGAGAATATTAAAGCTCATTTGTCCTCAAAGACACAGGATGGCCCCAGAATAAATAGTGGGCATCATCTTTTTTTTTTTAAGAATGAAATGAGACAGGTGCTGGTGGCTCACGCCTGTAATCTTAGCTACTCAGGAGGCTGAGAATTGAGGCCTGGAGTTGGAAACCAGCCATGGCAGAAAAGTCCATGAGGCTTTTCATCTTCAATGAACCACTGAAATGCCGGAAGTGGAGCTGTGGCTCAAGTGGTAGAGCTCTAATCTTTGAGTCAAAAAGCTAACAGAAAGTACCCAAGAGCTCAACTACCAATACTTAGTCATCTGCACACATCTGTAAGGATAGTCATGTTCTGTTATTACACTAGGTCTTTAAGGTAAGGATACCCATGTTCTGTTACTACACTAGGTCTTGGTTTGTTTTACACCGGAATTGGACACATTCTGGTAACACTACTTCGGCTTCAATGTTAAGCGTTGGGAGAAGGGAATCAGATACCCTTTGAAAGGGTCCAAAATACGAAACGACTTATGATTCTTGCACTGGGGACATGCATAATCCCCTCCGTATCATCCCAGTTTTAGTATACGCGCCGCCAAAGCAAACACAACATAAAGCCTTTCCAGCAACATAAAGACTTTCTGGCAAGGTATATAAGGTAAGAAATCAGAAATTTTTACACTTACGGTGACTACTAAATTGTGTATTTCCAAATGACTGAACATTCAGAAAATTATGCTGTTATGAATACTATACTACATGTTTGTGCCTTTATGAATACCCAAAATGAGTCTTTTTTTTCCTAATAGCTTTCATTGTATATGCAAATTAGGGAATCATGGGAGATGGCCGCGGGCGAGGCTGGGGGTGGAGCTCTGGGACGCGGTGCGCGCACTGCGCATGCTTCTTCGGGGCCGGTTGGCAAATAGCGGGACCTGGAACCTGTCCTTCCTGGACTTTGGGCTGGGATTTGTGACAGCGCCACGTCCCCAAGCTCCCTAAAATTCCTGAGCATATTTGGTGAGCGGGGCCGTGATATCCATGGAGTCTCCAATTTCCAAGACGCAGGAAAAGGTTCCGAGTTGCTGGTGGAGCCCATTGCAACGCTAGTACCCTCAACCCGGACCTTAGCCAAGACTGGGGTCCCGCTGGGGTTCCTGGAGAACCCCAGGGCATCACGCTTTGGCTTCACCTGCCAGCATCAATGCTCTGCCTTTGAAGCCAGGGACCTTTGCAGGTCTGGGAAGTGTCAGTAGTCCATGTAGTAGTTGATCATGTTGTTGCTAAGGGCCAGGCACTTTATAGGCATCACCCCAAACCTTCACTTTGTAGTGGTGAACAGACAGGCTCTGGGAGATCACACCAACATCCAGTCACCCTTCTTACTAGGTAAAAGAAATTGAGATTTTGGAGCAAGCCTGGCTTCAGAGTCTGGCCTTTTCTTCAGAGTAGGTCTCTAAGAAAAGATCTTAGAGTGTTGGCAAACACTCATTTCAGACCTTCCTTCAACAAATCCTGAGTACCTGTTATGTCAGGCCCCAGACTCAGTGGGAAGTCAGTGGGCAGGAACTTCCATTCTGGTAAAGGAGCCAGATGAATACAGAGGAGCCTTGCTGTAAAGAAAGCGTGAAATGAGCAGGATGTGCGATGGCTCAAGGCTGTAATCCTAGCTGTTCACCGAGCCCGCCAGGGCAGGAAAGTTCTGTGAGACTCTTACCTCCAATTAATCACAACAAGCCAGAAGTGGAGCTGTGACTCACGTGGTACAGTGCTAGCCTTGAACAAAAAAGCTCAGGGACAGCACCCAGGTCCTGAGTTCAAGCCTCAGGAGTGGCATGTGTGCCACACACAGAGAGAAAATGTGAAATGAAGAGTCAATGGGTGATGATGACCACTTCAGTGGAGAGGCAAGCTTTGCACTGTGACTTAATGATACAGGACAGACCATTGCGGGCAGTTTCAATCATTGGAGCCAGTTGTCCAGCAGAGGTCACTGTGAAAGGAGTCGGCACACCCTGTGGTACTTACTCAGTCTTAGCACTTTGAGCAAGGAGGACTCAGACACAGAGAAGTGGCTGGTTTGGTCGTTGGGGACTGGAGTCCTTCCCTTTTTATCGGTTTTCAGTAAAATGGAAATCAGGCACACATTGGCTGACTAACTTCTCTTGTCACCTCTGTCTAAATAAGTAGTAAGCAAATTTGAAATGGAAAACCTCACAAGGACCACAGCAGTCTTATCTATGCCTCTCAGATAAGCTGGATATATAGGTGTGTGCTATCACATTTTACTTTTTTGTTGAGATGGCAAGGGTTGTCTAACATTTGCTGGGGCTGACCTTGAATGTCTATCACAAGTAGCTGGGATTGCAGGTAAACCACTGCACCTGCCTTTTAAAATTTTCTTTCTTTCTTTGCCTTAGAAGAGTGAAATATGCCAGTTTTCTTGAGGCATGGAAGGTCCCAAAACAGTCCAAAGAGGCTATTGTGGACCTAGGGCTCAGGACCCACCAAACCATACAAGAGTGTTTTAGTTTATAGGCCCAATGTGGAAGAAGGGATAGGTTTGGTTAAAATTTGGTTTGTTTCCTATTGGGTCTTCGACTGTCCCACGGAAGACGGACCGGGTTGAGGAAAGGTCAGTGCACCGGTGGCCTGTTCCCCAGCCTCCCTTAGCCTCAGAGACAGTCAGACGCAGTGGGGAGTCAAGTCAAGCAGGAACTCGTTTATTACTACACAGCAAGCACTTTTTAAAGCAAAAAACAGCCTGGCAAGGAAGGGGAGGAAAAGGAACCAACCAATCACTGCAGAGGTCACCCTATCATGCGCCTAAGTTTTCTGTGCTTTCCCTGCTGTCCACAAGCTCTTCACGCACTGATGTCACTTCACCTGGTTGTAGTATCTAGTCAGATTTTAACATAAACAACTCAGACTCTGCCCACTCAACTCCCTCTTAGCATCATCTTTGATGCCCATGTGCTACAGGTTCCTAAGAGTTCATGAGCTGGAAACTTGGTTGATGTTGAGGCAGTGGAAGTTGGTGTATGATGGTGGTTTTAAAGAGTTACTTAGGGATTAGTTGTAAGATAGGATATGAAAAACCTTAGCTCAGGGATTGACAATGTCCAGCCCATGGGACAGGTAAGGCTTGTGAAATTGTTAGGCCCTTCCAAGAAAACTGAAGCTGCAACTCAAAATTCAATAATTAACTGGGCCCTGATGGCTTATATTTGTAATCTAACTACAGAGGAGACTGAGATCTGAGCCATCTCAGGCAGAAAAGTCCATGAGACTCTAAGTAGCCAAGATAAAGCTGGAAATGGAGCTGTGGCTCAACTGGTAGAACACCATCTTTGAGTGAAAAAGCTCAGGGACAGTGCTCATCAGGCCTTGAGTTCAAGCCTCAGTACTGACACATATACAAAAAAAATCAATAAATCTAGGAACTTTTTCCATAGCAATATACATTTTATGCAATGAATCATAATAAGAATGCAAATTTTGACGGATAAGGAACATACAGTGTGGGTTAGACAGGATAAATACAAGTACATGGTAAAACAGACATGTTTCCTTCTTTTTGACTGCATGTGGCCTAGCTGCCTGTATTGCAGTATTTCAGAGGACAGTCAGTGGCAGGCAGATAGTGAGGGCACATGTTGGAAAAGTATTAAGATACTGTGTGGATCCAGTGATGATGATAGGGATTAGATTATTGCTGGATATGTTGGGAGATATGTTGACTTCTTTGTGAGTCCAGATGATAACTTCAATCCAAACTTTATCCAGACATTTTAAAATCAGTATCCTCACTAAACCTGAGTCTTGGGTAGAAATTAAAGTACAAAGAAAAGACCTCAAGAGACCATGGCACAAACATTGACATTGTTCCAAATATTAGATGCAGAGTTTGAAGGGTGATCAAAGCTGGGTGTCAGTGGCTTATGACTGAAATCCAAGCTCCTCAGGAGGCTGATTTCTGAGGATGTTGGTTTGAAGACTCCTCAGGAAGAGAAACTTGTGAGACTCTTGTCTCCAACTAACCATAAAAAGCCAGAAGTAGAGATGTGGCTCAAATGGTAGAGCTTTAAAAAATATCCTGAGCTATAAATAAATATCCCAGAAAGAGTGCAAGACCTTGAATTTAAGCATGCACACACACACTGAAGATATTAAAACTTAGAAAGTGTGATATCTTATAAATAGTGACTATAAAGAAAAGTTGATGCAGAGAATTGATCTACCTGTGAGAAATGGAGAAATGGTTATTTCTGTTGTTGTTGAAGCCATGGGCAAACCTATATCTTTAGTCTGTGGTGATGTGTTAGTAATAATAATAATGATGATATTTTAAAAAGCCAATGTGGAGCACCATTAGCACTCAAAACTTGCCCAGTCTAGTGAGTTGGGAGGGCACATGTATTTAGATAAAATCAATGCTCTTCACAAGTCACTTTCACAAGGCCTCATGACAAAGACCGCGTTCTACCAAGTTATGTAGTAAGCGAGGTAATCCCAAAGAAGCTGAAGGAGAGTTTATGAAAGAAGTTATGTCATGGTTACTGCTGTGGAGTTATTAGCAGCAGTGAAAGTAAAATTGTTTCAGAGTGGTAGCTTGTCTCAGACAACAGTCTCAGGTTGGATTACTGCCTTAGCACAAAATATTGAAAAATCACCAAAGGATTCTGCAGGAGATTTTCAATTTTTCCCAGTGGTATGTTATAAGCCAATAACCATCATGAGCACTATCCAAGTGGCTGTCTTTCTGCATAACAGCAGAGTACAGGAGAGGGAACTTCTGTCCACTGGAAGCCGTGCATGGCTTTACAAGAGATGAAGACTTAGCTGGGCACTGGTGGCTCATGCCTGTAATTCTACCTACTCAGGAGGCTGAGATCAGAGATCACAGTTCATGACCAGCTGGGGCAGGAAAGTCAGTGAGACTCTTATATCCAATTAATCACCAAAAATCCAGAAGTGGAACTGTGGCTCAAGTGGTAGAGTATAACCTTGAACAAAACAATCTCAGGGACAGCGTTCAGGCCCTGAGTTCAAGCCAGTGACACTTGTTCTGTTCTTGAAAAGAACTTGGTCTAACATTTGAAATGTCAAGTGACCTGACTGTGGATGGTGCTCAAGCCATGGTTGGCTTCCAAAGAAAGGGTACCATTGCATTTTTCAAGAAAGAACTGAGGGCTGGGAAGGTGGCTCAGTAGTAGAGCGCTTGCCTTGCATGCATGAGGCCCTGGGTTCGATTCCTCAGCACCATATAAGCAAAAAGAAAAAAGCCGGGAGTGGCGCTGTGGCTCAAGTGGTAGAGCGCTAGCCTTGAGCTGAAGAGCTGAGGGACAGTGCCCAGGCCCAGAGTTCAGGCCCCACGACTGGACCCCCCCAAAAAAAAGAAGAAGAAAGAATTGAATTGTCTTGGTGTTGACTCATGTGATTTAATCTATACACATACCACTGCATCATACAACAAAGAAAGTCTCTGTGTATATCACTGAAGCTCAAAAATAGGATGTCAACAATAATGTCAACAGCAGAGGGTTTAATAGTTGTTAGTTTAAGAAGTTAATGACTCTGAGCCTAAGCCTTGTTAGACTGAGCCACTGAGTCTTGGGAGCATGGTTCATGAGGTTTTTATTTTTTTAAGTTTATCCATGTTTATCCTTTTTTATGTTTTATTTTTTTAATTTAAATTTTATTGTAAAGGTGATGCACAGAGGGGTTATAGTTCCATAAGTCAGGTAATGAATACATTACTTTTTGAACAGTATTATTCCCCTCACTCATTTTCTCTCACTTCATCTCCTCTTTCCTCCAAGTTCTATACTTCATTTCTTTTTTTCTTTTTTTTGCTGGTCATGGGCCCTGAACTCTGGGCCTGGCTGCTGTCCTTGAGCTCTTCAGCTCAAGTCTAGTGCTGTACCACTTGAGCCACAGTGCACCTTCTGGCTTTTTCTGCTTATATGGTGCTGAGGAATTGCACCCAGAGCTTTATGCATGCTAGACAAGCACTCTATCACTGAGCCACATTCCCACCCTGTATAGTTCATTTCGAACAAAGTGTCTAGTGAGTGTCTCTGCTGAATTGGTTCACCTGTTTCTGGGATTCCCCTTCTCCTCACCTTATGAAGTTTTTTAATACTATGGGATGAAGTCAAGCAGATCATGGAGAGGAAGGGAAAATGTCAGCAAGCTCAATGATAGAAAGCATTGGTGGGCTCTAGTGTTGATGGTGGACATGACCAAGTAGGCCTCAGAGCTGAATGTCAGGCTACAGGGCCCTAACCAGCTTCTTAGCTTCCTACCAGCAATCACAAAGTCACTTGAAGGATGTAGACAGTGTCACTTGAAAGGAATAAAGTGATGTTTTCCCTTCTCTGGAAGGACAAAACATGACGTGTGTGTGTGTGTGTTTCTGGTAATGTGCCTTGAATTCAGGGCTTTGCACTGATTTCTCACTCATGGTTTTACTCTACTATTTGAATCATAACTCCAGCCAGGGATTTGGTGATTAATTGGAGAAAAGAGTCTGAAGTTCTGTTCTTTGGGCCAGCCTCAAACCTGGATCTTCAGATCTCAGCTTCCTGAGTAGATAGGATTTGGGTGTGACCACTGTCACTTAGCACTTCTGTGATGCTTGAATATGCTGGTGATGTACAAAATGAATTCAGGCATTCAAAGAAAGACTGAAGGACATAAAAAGTATACAAATGGAATTGAACAATTTTGCTACATTGTATAGTGTGGAACCAGATGTGACTGATAATCACAGCACAAAATTATATAGCTGCAGAGCCATGTTGCGTTAAATCTAGGGACAACAATATCCCATTGCTTGAATCCTATAAACATTACATAAACAAGGAATTTCTCATTTTGAGACATTAACAGATATATATGTGTATATGTTTATGTGTGTGTGTTTAGAACAAGTTCCTGCTATAAGCAGTTTTTTTCAAAATTTACCATTGCAAAAAGTCAACTGTGCTCCAAACTGACTGAACCAAACCTAGAAAAGCAATTTCCAGTATCAACATCAATACCAGCTAACATCACACAGCTCCACAGAGAAGCCATTGAACTATCATAGTAGGGGGTGAGTTCATTAACTGTTTGGCCAAGTATATTAGGCTAATTTTTATTTTTCTTTATTTTTTTCCAGTCCTGGGACTTTAACTCAGGACCTGGGTGCTCTTGCTGAATCTTTTTGTCTCCAAGACTAGTGCTCTACCACTTGAGCCACAGCATCACTTCCAGCTCTTTCTGAGTAGTTTATTGGAGATAAGAGTCTCATAGATTTTCCTTTCTGAGGTTGGCTTTGAACTGCAGTCCTCAGATCTCAGCCTCCTGAGTAGCTAGGATTACAGGCGTGAGCCACCAGTGACTGGCTCAGGCTAATTTTCAATTGATAATTATGTAGGAATCATGTGTGTTATAGTCTTCCAAATGGCCTTCAGGAGAGAAAAGATTCCCTATCCCTGCCTTAGATAAGATGGGTTACATGAAAGAGTCTCAAGGGTCCTGGGCACTTGAGAAGTACATGAGGACTATAAAAATACTCAACAGAGAATCGTGTGTGTGTGTGTGTGTGTGTGTGTGTGTGTGTGTGTGAGCACTGGGCTTGAACTCAGGGCCTTTTGCTCTTTCTTGACATCTTTACTCAAGGATGATCTTCTACCACCTGAGACACAGTCCCACTTCTAGCTATTTGGTAGTTAGTTGGAAATAAGAGTTTTGTGGACTTTTTTTCCCAGGCTAGCTTCAAATGTTGATTCTCAGACCTCAGTCTCCTGAGTAGTTAGGTTTATAGATATGAACTACTGGAACTTCCTTCCCTTCTTTTCCCCCTTAATTTTATAGCTATGTGAACAAAAGAATCTCTTCATAAAAGAAAACAATAAGTCAGTAAGTTAGGGGCAACTCCTCTTATTGCTTCTTCTTGTAGCTATAATGAGAACTGTTCCCCCCTCTACCCATGTCATTGTTTTGTTTTCTTAGTTTCTATTTGTTTGTTTGTTTTTAGACAGACTGGCCCTAGTTGGCCTCAAAAATCAAGATTCACCTGCCTCAACCTCCCAAGTCTTGTGATTACTGGTGTGCACCACCATTCAGGGCCTCCCAGATATCTTTAATTCTTTAGGGTCAAGTAATTGAAAATTCTCATTAAGAAGCAATGATGCCAAGAAGAGAGACCCTTACCTTCAACTAACCAGCAAAAAGCCCAAAGTAGAGGTGTGACTCAAGTGGTAGGGTATCAACTTTGAAGGGAAAAATCTAAAGGAGAGGGAAAGGTTCTCAGTTCAAGCCCCAATACTGGCACAACAAAAAAACATAATGAACAGCCAGGCACCAGTGGCTCACACTTGTAGTCCTAGCTACTCAGGAGGCTGAGATTTGACAAATATAGTTTTGAAGATAGTCTGGGTAGGAAACAGTTCATGAGACTCTCATCTCCAATTAAGCACCAGAAAAGCTAGAAGTAGAGTTATGGCTCAAGAGGTAAAGCACTAGCCTTCAGCACAAATACTCAGGGACAGTGCTCGAGGTCTGGCAGATACACAAAAGGAAAGAGGGAATGATATCTTTGGGAAAGGGGACAGCACACGGAATGTTTTTTGGATTCTTTGTCTTTTTGACAAACACAGGAGTCTTCTGGTATTCTGTAAGAGTTATAGGGTTCTGAGAGGTAAGCAGAAGGCTAGGAGGTTATCTCCTGTTGCTAGGGATGGACTCCAGGGTCTCATACTTGCTTAGAAAGTTCTATCACTGAATTACCTCCTTAGGCCATACAAAAGATTTTTTTAATCCCTACTGTATCATGGGAAAAGTCTATGCATAGAAATGTTAAGAGTCCTGAGGAAGGACCCAGGTAGATGTGTCAATTGTGAGATTGTGCCAAGCTCTCTAGACTCAGGCCTAGCTTCCCAACCAGAGAGTAAGAGTACAATGCGAGAACTTCCAGAGAACCTTTTGCTGTGGCTTTAACCCCCACCATTAGTACATCCTTATGCTGAGCTGTCACTCTAGTGCTCTTTGTGACTTAGTTCATTGAAACCTTAGCCTCTACACATCCCAGGGTGAGCGATGAGCACCAGGTGTGTCTGAGTTTAAGGACTGGGGATGCTCTCTCACAGCAGGTTGGAGAAGAAGAATTGCCAAGACTGAGGACACACTCAGCCAGCTTCTCTTTGGCTGTCACTGTGATGTTGTGGTGTGGGAGGGAAAGTGGGATACCTCTCCAAGTCCCTGTATCCGGAATCCCCATGTCATTCACTCCCAAGGTGACAGTGATGGCAGCTGTAGTACAGAGAAAAACTACAGGGACTTTTAGTCAAAAGGGCCAGCTTGCAGGAACATTACCAGACATATCCAAAGCAGGTAACTTCTGGTTGCTGCACCTCTGCTTTCTCACCTCTAAGCAGAAGTACTGGTGTCATGCTAACTTTGTAAGGTTGCAGGGCTCAATTCCAGAAATCCTGCTGGGAACTGCTATAAGAATAGCAGTTTGACCAGACCCCCAGGGGAGCCTTGGCAGCTGATTGCTCCCCTTACCTGATGGGTGAGACAGTTGTGAGTCTGGAATAGACCTGCAAAATTGGAGCATCAAGAAGAACCACATCACATTGTATTAATCTATTCACACCACTTAACTCTCATTAAAATGTACTTTGCTGAATTTAATATTCAATCTCAAATGACACAATGTATTGTGCTTAATATACTAGAAATTATGAAACTATTACAGTCAATGCCATATGAAATAATTAGAGGGAGTTAAACTTTAGCAGGCCAAATGAAGAAATGATTTCAGCTTATAAGTACCTTAAACCACTACTGTAATCTCCAAAATAAATGTTCAGATATTGCAATAGGTCCACCTTCCCCTCCACAACTTATACTTACATCAAATACAGTGAGAACAGGGGTTATACTGTGGGGAAGGGACATGCAAATCAACAAAGAAATATCTTATAAGTAAGTTAGAAACAATAGCAAGAAAGAAAAAACATTTGGGTCTTTATCTTGGGGTTCATTTCGCCTAACATCTTGAGATGTACAAAAGCTTATGTTGAAAAACGAACTTTACAGCTGGGGAGGATGGGAAGGGATGGGAAGGCAAAACAAAGGAGGAGGCAAAAATGCTTGATAAGAAATGTACTCATTACCTTGGCAATGTAATTGTAATCCCTCTGTATGGTATTTTCACAATTAAAAAAAGAAATTAGGATCATTAAATAACAGCTGAAGTGAATGCGTTCTTATACCAGTAGCTCTGCTAGGCTTGATGGTATGGAGCATGTTTAACTTTGGGGAGGTAAGAGAACTGAACCCAGCACTTCCAGACAAAGTTGACAACAACCATCAAGCTCTACCCTGAGGAACTATCTGTGGGATGATTCCAGTGCCCTGGGTAAAGCTTTCAGCTGAAGTGACATATTAGTTGCCTTTGCAAAAAGCCACTAGAGATAAGCTAAACAAACAAACAAACAAAACGACTTGTTTAACTTTTTAGTGCATCTTTGTAGAGGCTATTTTATATTTATTTTTGTACTTAATCTTCATGTTTAATATTTTAAATATTTTTGTTATCTTTAAGTAGTTGTACAGGCGTTGCAATTCAAAATATCAATTTATATGCCAATGCATCTTGATCAATGTCACCCCTTTCATTCATTCTCTTCCATTTATCACAACCCCATCTATCATCTCAATTCACCTAGTTCCCTTTTCACATATGCACATTGAATGCCATGACTGTATTCTCCCATTTTTCCTCTCTTTATTCTTCTACCTCTTCCCTTTGACCTCTCCTTCTTGACACCTGAAATTCCAGCTTCCTAGTTTTCATTTTGTTAGTTGTTCAAAGAAGTTACATTGGAATTCCCCTCTACATATACCATACTTTTGTTAATATATTTATGGATGAATGCATATAATCCTATATGTGTTCACACATAGACCTCACCTCCACATATGTGAGAAAACATATGTCCTTGGTCTTTCTAGGCCTGACTTACTTAAAATAATTTTTATATGTCCATCCATTTCTTTGCCAATGGCATAAATCATTCTTCCTGATGGATGAGTAAATTTCCATACATATGTAATTTAGCTAGGCACAAATCTCAGAATTATTATTCTATGTCCTTAGTCAGGAATCTTAACTTTTCTATGCTTAGAATATAGGAATTAAAAATAGGGATTAAGTAGGGAACATGGCTTAGTGGTAGAGTGTTTGTCTAGCATGCTTGGGATCCTGAGTTCAATTCCTCAGTGAAACATACACAAAAAAATATTTAAAAAATAGGGATTAAAACAGGGACTCAAAAAAACCCTTGTAAATAGTTTAGTGGCAGAGCTTGCTAAATAAGTGTAAGACCCTGGGTCTATTCCTAGCACCAGAAGAAAAAGTAATAGCAGAATCCCCACCCCTTTTGTGCTTACATTTCAGATTCCTTCATTCACACACACACACACACACACACACACACATATAGTAATAATTTGAATGTTTCCATAGCTTGGTTGTGATACGTGATTGTGTAAATGTCTTTATTATGTTCTAACTAGTACTCTTTTGGAGAAATGTCCAAGAGTGATTTCATAGGGCACATAAAGAAGCTAAGCATTACTCAGAAAGACTAAATGGATTGTCCAAGGTCTTAAGTAGGAATCTATAGATTCCAACCCACATTACACTGTGTGCTGATAAACTAGCCTCCATTTGTTGTGTGTGTGTGTGTGTGTGTGTGTGTGTGTGTGTGTGTGTGTGTGTGCCAGTATTGGGGCTTGAACTGCTCAAGGCTGGGCCTGGTACTCTACCACTTAGTCTACTCCTTGTCTTCTGGGTTTTGGGGGTTGGTTAATTGGAGATCAGATTTGTGGGCCCAGGTTGACTACAAATTTCAACTCTCAGATCTCAGACTCCTGAGTAGCTAGGACTACTGGTGTGAACCATGTCTTCTTTATCATTTATGTATATAAGTTTATTCACCTGTGCATGTGTGCACCATTTTCTGTTTGAAGAATTCAAGGTCAGGTATTGTGGTTTTTGTCTCAGGTAACCAAAAAGCGGAGATTGGGAGGATCTAGGTTTGAGGCCAACTGGAATAAAAAGTAGATTAGCAAGATCCCATTTCAATAGAAAGTTGAGATTATTGGCTCATACCTGCAATCACAACTACACAGGGAGGAATAGGTAAGAGGCTTATTGTCTGAGAATAAAAAACCATGGGACCTACCTACAAAATAATCTGAAACAAAAATTGCTGAAGTTGTAGCTTTTGTGGTAGAATACCTGCATAACAAATGTGAAGCTTTGAGTTCAAACTCCAGTAAACTAAAATGAATGAATTAAAATAAATAAATACAGATGTTCAGATACAAGATATATGTCTTCTGACAGTGACATAACCTATATTTTTATCACATTCTAGTTGTGGAGAGAGTAGCGACCATGAATTTACAGTTTCCCTTTGAACAGAACACGTAGACCAGTGAACTTATGAAGGAATTGATTTGTGAGTACTCTATTAATCTAGCTGAAAAAAAGAAATTCATTCCTCCACTGAGCAGTCTGAAATATATCTCTGTATACTTTTATTAGCTAGGATCACCTCTCAGAAAAAATGAGAATGTTGTCTACTGTAAGAAATTAGTATTTCTTAGCTATTTGACACCAGTGATATACCAGTGAGATTCTGGTGCTTTCATGTACCTGTGTAGTATTGATCTGTGTCAACCTTTAAAATCTCACCCAGTTAGTATTTACCATTTTGGTTTTGCATTTAGAGATTTCCCTTGACCTCTACTGGAAGAAATATGGAACTTCAAGGCAGTATGGAACTTCTCATAAAAGTAGCATAGCCATGAAATCTTTGTATATTCCAGTTGTTCTACTATTTGAACTGAGTCAACTTTTGAGAACTCATTCAGGTAATTACCATTTGGTTTTAATTTTAATTTTTGTCAGCCATGGGGCTTGAACTCAGGACCTGGGTGCTGTCCCTGAGCTCAAGGCTAGTGCTCTACCACTTTGAGCCACAGCACCACATCTGGTTTTCTGGTGATTAATTGGAGATAAGAGTCTCATGAAATTTCCTGCCCAGGCTAACTTTGAACCGTGATCCTCAGATCTCAGACTCTTTAATAGCTAGGATTACAGATGTGAGCTACCAGTGTCCAGTCCATTTTGGTTTCAGAGGCAAATATTACCCTAGGGCTTATGCCATAGAAATAGTTGATTTCAAAGCAGTATGGAATTGCTTTCATGAAATCAACATAGTAACAAGAGCCTGTTATGCTTAAATTTCTCTATTACTTGAATCAAGTTAATGTTTACAAGTTCATCCAGTTTAAGATATAGACCAATTGCAAGGCACCAGTTTACCTCTGCTATACTGTTTTCATGATAGCAAGTCTGTAGTGCTTTGAATTCAGCCATTATTCCAGGTATAGTCCATAGAGAAATATTTTCCACTAAAATAAAAACAGTAAATGTTAACTGGAGAAGTTCTTAAATGGATATTCAGCTCAACAGTAGAGCACTTATAAAACACTGGAAACATGAGGTTATGCTGCTTTCAAGAGAGCCACTATGTAGTCTTTCAAACAGATATTTTTCCTGGCAAAGTCCAAATAATAAACACGACATGGATGAACTCTTAAACAGAGACCCACTTAAAGTAGTAGATTAGGTTGAAATCACAGCATCGCATCCCTATGCTGCCTTAAAAATAGCAGTGGTATTTGGCAATGCGATCAGCCTTTTCTACCATTCTAAGCCATAGGAATAAATCAACTTCTAAAATAAGCATGGTAGATCTTAGCTGGTGACCTATTAGAGGTAGACTCAACTCAAGTAGTAGAGCAGGATGAATGCACCAGGATATCTCTCCCTATCTCCCTCTTTCCCTCCCTCTCCCTCTGCCAGTCTGGGGATTAAACTCAAGGCCTAGGTTCTGTCCCTGAGCTTTTTTTTTTTTTGCTCAAGGCTAGCACTCTACCACCTGATGCACCAGTGCCATTTCAGGTCTTTTCTGTGTATGTAGTACTAAGGAATTAAACCCAAGGCTTCATGTGTGCTAGGCAAGCACTCTACCACTAAGCCACATTCCCAGTCCCTAGGTAGCTCCTAACTGTAGACACAGTTCAAGTCATAGAGCTTTTTGAGTATACCAGGATCTTACTGCCTTTATTAGACCATTTCAGTGAGCGACAAAATTAGCTATTTCTCCTGATATTAGCTTAAATGAAATGTTTGCATCTAAAGCCAAAACAGTAAATAATGTCTGGGTAATCTCTTAAACATAGACTCAGTCCAGTAGTAGATCAACCTTAGCATAATAACATCTTGTTGCTGTGCTGTTTCTATTCAACCAGTTCCAGAGTGATTTTATACCATCCATATCTCTTGATATATGCCATAGGGAAATGCTATCCTTTAAAATCATAAACAAAATGTTAGATAGATGATTTTTAAAATATAGACTCTGTTTATGTAGAGAGAATATGTGAGCATTCCAGGATCTCACTGCCATTCTGCTTCTATAAGACCAGTTCTGAGTACTTTGAAATCATTTTTCCTTGTATATGCTATAGGAAAATATCCACTTCTAAATTAAAAATGGCAATTGCTAGATGGATGAGCTCTTAAATAGACCCAATTTAATTAGTAGACTGAATTTAATTCATAGATCAAATTGAACTAATGTAGATTTATTTGCTACTACTTTTTATGAGACAAGTCCATAGAACTTTGTAATCTTACATTTCTACCAGTATAGGCCATAGTGAAATATATGCCTTTATAAACAAATTGGTAAACATCAGCTAGATGAGGTCTTAAATATACATAGTTCAAACAATAGCAAAATTTGAACAAGCTTGCATCTCGGTACTATGCTTTTTTCTTAAGAGTTGCCCCTCAGTAGATGAATGGATCAAGAAAATGTGATACACACACACACACACACACACACACACACACACACACACACACACACACACACAAACTGGAATTCTATGCCTCCATCAGAAAGAATGACATCCTCTCATTTGTAAGGAAATGGAAAGACTTGGAAAAAATTATATGAAGTGAAGTAATCCAGGCCTAAAAAAACATAGGTCCCATGGTTTCCCTTATTTGCAATAAGTAGTATAAAGCTAGGACAAGCAGAAAAGGTCAAAAGCTATGTACACATTACCATATAAGGTGATGTTAAGTGAAATGAACTCCAAGATAGGGACACACCTTGTTTTTTCTTTCTTGTTATTGTTTTTAACATATTTAAAATGTAACATGTGATTTTTTTTTGTATGTTCTTTCCCTATGGTATAACCCCTGTATTCATTGTATTTGATGTTGGTGCCTTGCAACTTGTGTATATATTTTTCTAATTTGGGAAGAGAAGAGAAGTAACAAAATGCTGAAATAAGGATATAGGTTTACCCATTATCACAATGAGATGTACAAGACATGTTCAAAACGAACTTTACAACTTGGGAGGGGAAGGGTGAAGTTGGGGTGGTGGGGAGGGAAGGGATGGTAGAGGAAAAACAAAGGAGGAGGTAACAATGCTGGATAAGAAAAGTACTCATTACCTTACTCATGTAATTGTAACCCCTCTGTACACTATTTATATAATAAAAAAAATAAAAAACAGTTGTTTCATAATCTTCAAAATCAGACCTTTCTCTTGATACGTGCCAATGTTAGATGGATGAGACCTTAAACTAGATTTAATTCAAAAGAGCAGAGCAACGTCAATGCACCAGGTTCTCTTTGCCAGCTGCTTTCATGAGGGCAGTCCCATATGCTTTGAAATATGCCATTTGTCTGTAATAGACAATAAGGATGTAGGAAGAAGGCTACCAGTGTGATCCTGGAGTAGTCTCATTGTTAATTACTTTAACTGAGTTTCCTGATAGCATTGACCATTTTGTATTTAGATAGGGATATTTCCTTATAATCCTATTCCAAGTAATCCAGTTGGTTTCAAAACAGAGCAGAAATGATCTTAAAGGAGGCTACTATGCAATCCTGGTATGATCAAATTGCTCACCATTTATGTGCTCATCCAGCTAACATTTACCATTTGATTATGTAGGTATATTTTTCACTATTGCCTATGTTGGGAGAAATGGCTCATTTTAAGTCAGAAAGGAACTGCTCTTATAAAATAATTCTAGCAGGCTGGGAAAGTGGCTCAGTGGTAGAGTCCTTGCCTTGCATGCATGAGGCCCTGGGTTCGATTCCTCAGCACCACATAAAGGGAAAAAGCTGGAAGTGGCACTGTGGCTCAAATGGTACAGTGCTAGCCTTGAGCTGAAGAGCTGAGAGACAGGGCCCAGGCCAGAGTTCAGGCCCGTGACTGACAAAAAGAAAAGAAAAGAAACACAAAACAAAACAAAATAAAATAATTCTAGCAACAGAATCCTGCTGCCTTCAAGTTGCTCAACCACTTAAATTGAATCTGAGTTTAAGAGCTCATCCAGTGAACACTTACCATTTTGGATTTAAAAACAAACATTTCTCTCTGGACTACACTGGGAAATATGGTTTATTTCAAAGCTTCACTGAACTGCTTTTATAAAAGGAGGCTATCAGCAACATCCTGGTGCTTCATGTAGTGGATTTTCTGTTTCAAAGCTCATCATGCTAATATTTATAGTTTTGTATTTAGAGTAATATATTTCCTGATGAGTCTATAACAGGAGAAATGCCCAATTTCAAAATAACACAATAGTGCTGTTGTGAAAATAGTTTAGCAGTGAAATTTTGCTGCACTCAAATTTCTGAAATATCTTAATTGAGTCCCCTTTTAAGAACTCATCCTGCTAATCTTTATCATTTTGTTTTTAGAAGTTAGTTTTTATCATTTTGTATTTAGAGGCTGATATTCCCCTATGGCTGATTTTCAAACAGGACAGAAATCCTGGTTTGTTCAAATTGTTCAACTGCTTGAGCTGAGTCTACACTTAAGATATAATCCTGCTAACCTTTACCATTATGGTTTTAGAGTTAAATAATTTGACATGTTTTCTACGTGGAGAAAGAGATGATCAAAGCATCATGGAACTGCTCTTTCCAAAGAAGACAAGCAGCAAGATTCTGGTGCATTCACATTGCTCAACTACTGGAAGTAAATCTATGTTAAAGAGCTCATCCAGGTAATAATAACTATTGCTTTATAGAAGTATATTTCCCTATCATCTTGACAGGGAGAAATGGTTGATTTCAAGGCAGCAGGAACCTATTTTATTTTTCATATTTTATTTGTCTCATGAAAACAACATACCAGTAAGATCCTACTGCATTAATTGTATTCTATTACTACAACTGAGTGTATGTTTTAGACCTTATCCACACAAGATATGCCATTTTATTTTTAGAGACAAATACATTTTGATGTACTAAAGTTGTGATTTGGCTAATTTTCTGAAAGAAGCATACCAATGAGATCCTGGTACATTCACACTATTCTATGACATGAACTGAGTCTATGTTCAACAGCTCAGGCTGGTTCTTTTTTTTTCAGAGATGTACCTATATCCCTATTGTCTAAATGTGAGAATCTTTTGATTTCAAAGCTTTATAGCATTCTGGAACATATTTCATGTGTTCAAGTTTCTCTCCTACTTAGACTGAGTCTACTTGTGAGATCCCATTCCTTAAGAATACTGTTTTGGCCGGGCACTGGTGGCTCACGCCTGTAATCCTAGCTACTCAGGAGGCTGAGATCTGAGGATCGCGGTTCAAAGCCAGCCCAGGCAGGAGAGACCGTGAGACTCCTATCTCCAATAAACCACCAGAAAACAGGAAGTGGCGCTGTAGCTCAAGTGGTAGAGCGCTTGCCTTGAGCTGAAGAGCTGAGGGACAGCGCCCAGGCCCAGAGTTCAAGCCCCACGACCAAAAAAAGAAAAAAGAAAAGAATACTGTTTTGTTTTTACAGCAAATATATTACTATAGTCTAATTGGACTAATTAGCTCATTTCAAAGCTGCACTACACTGTTCTTACAGAAGCTTTATGTAAGCACAATTGTATGGGTTCAAGTTTCTCTACTACTTGAACTGAATATATGTTTAAGAGTTCATCAAGTTTTGAGATAATTTTGGTTGTAGCATCATATATACTCCCATGGCATATAATAGTAGAAACTGATTTCAAAGCATTGCAGGCGTGGCTTGTTCTTTTGACAACAATATACTAGTGATATACTGGTGCATTCAAGTTATTTCGCTGTTTGAACTGAGTCTACATTTAGGATCTTACCCATCCAAAATATAGTTCTGTTATTAAAGGCAAACATAATCCTATAAATTGGTTAGTTGAGTAATTTTAAAGTAGTATAGAACTTCTTGTGAAAGCAGCATATTAAGAAAATCTTCATTTGGTCAAGATGTGTTACTACTGGAACTGTATTCATATACATTTGCTACAGCTAAAGTGAATTGTTTTTATAGGCAAATATGCACTTCTGGTGTAAATGGGAGGATTGGCTAATTTCAAAGCCTTATGAAACTGTTCTTATGAAAGCAGCACTCCAACAATATCTTGGGAAGTTTAAATTGTTCTACTGTTTTTAAGAACTTACCCACAAAAAAATGTACTGTGTTAGTTTTCAAAGCAGATATGTCATGACAGAATATAAGGGCAAAAGTGGCTGATCACATAGCATTACAGAATTTATATCATGAAAGCAGTATCTTAGTGAAATTGGTGTATTCAACTTGCCCTATTACTTGTAGTTACTCTACTTTTAGAAACTCATCCAGCTAAGATGTACTCTTCTGTTGTTAGGGTCAAATATAAATCTATGTCCCAAATGGCAGAAGCAGCTAATTTAATGCTGCAAGAAATTATTCTTATGAGTGTAGATTAAGAACTCATTCAGCTAAAATGTTCTGTTTTGTTTTTAGAGGCAAATGTAAGTCTGACTGGAGAATCAGGTAATATCAAAGCATTCTGGAATGACTCTTTATAAAAACAGCATGCTAGTGACATCTGGCTGTCTTCAATTTTTCTCAAACTTGAGCAGAGTCTTTGCTTAAGAACTCATCCAAGAGAGATTTACTATATTGGATTTAGATGTAGAAGTGTAAACAATGCTATATATTGGCAGAAATGAGCTATTTCAAAGTGGTGCAGAAATGATCTTATGAAAAGAGCATACCAACAAATTCCTGGTGCATTTAAATTATTATATTACTAGTACTGAGTCTATATTGAAGAGCTTATGCAGGTAAAATGTACCAGTTTGATTTTAGAACAAAAGTATCCTTGTAGTATAAATTGGCTAGTGGGTTAACCTGCCTCTGTTTGCAACTGGTTTCATGAAAGCTGCATATCAGCATGATCTTAGGGTGAATAAGTTTCTCTATTATTAAAAATGAGTTAGAGAATTCACCCAACAAAGATATACTGAGTTGGTTTTAAAGGCAGATATTTTCCTATGGCATGTGACAGCAGAAGTTGCTGCTTTCAACGCATTAGAGAAGTATTCTCATGAAAAAAGCCTTCAAATGAGATCCTAGTATATTTAAGTTGCTCTACTACTAGAACTTACTTCACTTTTATGGGTAGCATCTTGTATGCAGAGTCAAACATAACTTATGCCTCAAATGGGAGAATCAGCTGATTTCAAAGCTTTGTGAACTTATTCTTATGAAAGAAGCTTACCAGCCAGATCCTGGTGCACTGAAATTATTCTAGTACATGAACACATCCAGCAAAGCCATTCCTCTTGTTTTGATAGGCAAATGTATTCCCATTACCTAAATAGAATTGGCTATTTTGAAAAGAGTGTGGAAGTGAACTGATGAAAGGAACATACCAGTAAGATCTTACTTTGCTCAAGTTGTACCTGTTTGAACTGAGCTGATATGTAAGAGATTATCCAACTAAGATGTGTCATTTTGTTTTCAGAGTCAAATATGTCCCTATGGCCTCGCTGGGCTAATTGTGTATTTTCAAAGCACTGCATAACTGTTCTTATGAAATCAGTATCCCAGTGAGATCTTGGTGTGTTCATGTTGCACTATGACTTGAATTGGATCTATGTTTAAGAGCTCATACAGATAAGATGTACTGTATTAGTTTTAGTTGCAATATATCCCTACTGTCTAAACTGGGGAAAATAAGCTAACATCAAAGTTTTACCAAGTTGCTCTTAGGAAGTCAGCATAGCAGCAAGATTCTCATGCATATAATCTGCTCTACTACTTGAACTGACTCTTTTAAGAGTTTATCCAGCTGAAATGTGTTGTTTTGATTTTATAGTCAAATACATCTTTCTCGCTCAAATGGGAGAATCAGGTAACTTAAAAGGAGTACAGAACTTTTTTTAAATCAAAATAGCATCTAGTGAGATTCTCATTTTTTCTAGTTACTCTATTTCTTTTTTCAATTTAAATATTTATTGTTGTTATCAAGGTGATGTACAGAGCGGTTACAGTTACATTAATTAGGAAAGAGGACAATGTCACCCCTTCCCTCCTAGCTTTTATCTCCCAGCTCCACCCCAAGTTGTCTGTTCATTTTCAAAATAATATCTAATGACTGTCACCTTTGTTCAACCTTTGTCTCTCCATATCTGTGCCCCCCTTGCCCCACCAAAGGCAGATAAACAAACAAGCAAGATAAAAAGAAAAGAAAACAACAGCAACGAAAAAACCTGTTGTTTCCATTTCCTGGAGCTCATTTTGAGAAAATATTATTTTATATGATCACATACACATAGGCATTGTGGTCTGTGTATTCACCTTCTGAGAGTATCTTCCTTTGGTCTCATTGTATAAGAATGCCTAGAAATTGCTATACTTTTTTGTATAATTCTTTTTTATTTTTTAAATTTTTATTAATAATTTTTATCGTGAAAATACCATTTAGAGGGTTAAATTACATGAGCAAGGTAATGAGTACATTTCTTATCAAGCATTGTTGCCTCCTCCCTTGCTTCCCCTTGCGATCTCTGCCCTCCTATCTCCCGCCTTCCCCCTCCCAAGCTGTAAAGTTCGTTTTTCGACATAACGTCTTGTACATATCATTGTTGCAATGTGTCCACCTGTATCCCTATTTAAATGATTTGTTTTTTCCCTTTCCCTCCACAAATTATACCAACATCATATATAGTGAAACCAGGGGGAGGGACATACAAATCTAAATCTACATTCAAGAGCTCATTTGGCTAAGAAGTGCTGTTTTTATTTTAGGTACAAATAGATTCCTGTAGGTAAGTAGGCAAATCAATTAATTCAAAGCATTACAGAACGACTCTTACAAAAGCGACATGCCATTGAAATATTGGTGCATTCAACCTTCTCTACTACTTAAAAATGAGTTTAAATTTAGAAGCTCAGCCAGCTCAGATGTAATGTTTGGTTTTTAAAAGCATGTATATTCCTGGTAAACAAATGTGCTAATTGGATGCTTTCAAAGCAGTGAAAAACTATTATTAAGAAAGCAGCATACAAGCAATATCCTTGTTTTCTCACGTTGCTATACTATTTGAACTGAATCTATGTATAAGGGTTCATCCAGCTAAGATATTCTATTTTGTGTTTAGGCTAATATTCTTATAGCCTAAATAGACTAATGAACCAATTTCAAAGCTGCATGAAACTATTCTTATGAAAGTAGCATGCCACCCTATTTCTTGAACTGAACCTTGTTTAAGAACTCACCCAGCAAAGATGTATTGTGTTGCTTTTAGAGACACATATGTCCCTAAAGTATGTCACATAGTGGCAGAAATGGTTGATCTCAAATGACTAAAGAACTGACTTCATGAAAACAACATATAGGCCATATTCTGGTGTATTTTATATGAATGGTATGGTTGGGGCTACAGCTATAAGGTTTAGTTTTCAGGAGTCTTGTCTACATGCTGGTGTTTATTGGGTCACTTGACTGTGGCTGGGATTTCTGGTGTCACATGTATATGGCTATAGTCTGTGGGTTCACATCTACATTATCAGGGTCTGTGGGGTCTATGCCTGTGTGGCTGAGGCCTATAGAGTCTGTGTTTACATGCCCAGATCCTTGAGGACCCTTTCTACATGACTAGGTTTTTTGAAGTTGTTTACATTCACCTAATGGATGTAGGCTAGATCTGCTTGGAATTGTTCTTAGGAGCCTACAGATGCAGGCCTAGCGTCACTGGGGCTGTGTCTACCTGTCAGAGTCTTTGAGGGCTGAGTCTATCTAGCGTGATTCCATTGGGTCTGTGTGATTCCATTGGTGTGGATCTCTGGGGCCAAATCTACCTGTCAAGGTCTATGGAGCCTGAGTCTACTGGTTGGGGTCTGTGAAGCAAGCATTTAGGTGTCAGGGCCCATGGGACCTACACCGATGGAGCTAAGTTTTGTGGAGCCTAATATATAAGGCCAATATTCGTGAGGCTTCATCTACCCTGCAAAGGTCTGTGGGGCCCACCTCTTCCTGGCAGGCACCTGTGGTGTGTGGATGGAGGCAGTGTTCTTTGAACTTAGTTTATTGGGGCCAGGACCTGTGGCACTTATCTATGCAACCCATGTTTGTGATGCCATGTCTCTGGATTGGGGTCTGTGGGGAACACATCTAACAGCTGGGGTTTATAGGGCTCCATAGCTATTAGACAGGGTCAGTGGTGCCTGTGTCTATGTGATTAGGTTCTGTGGAGCCTTATCTACCCGGTTTGGGTTAATGAAGCTATATTTATAGAACCAGAGTCTGTGAGACCCATGTCTATGCAGCCAATGTCCGTGGAACCTGTGTCTATGGGAATGGTGTCAGAGAGGTTGTGTCTGCCTTGTTGGGTCTGCAGGGCCTATATCTACTTGGCTGAGGTCTCTGGAGTAGCCAACCAGCTGTATATTGTGAAGCCACATCTACATGGCTGAGTTCTCTGGAACTGTGTCTGCAATCAATGTGTGTGCAAATGCCAACAACTCGCCAAGCTATGTACTCTGGAGAAGAGTTAATGTGGCTGGAGTCTGTGGGTCTACATTTATGTTGTCAGGGTCTGTGCAACTTTTGTGCGTGCAGCCAAGATCTGTGAGGCCCATTTTTATGTGCCCTTGTTTAAGTAACTGGGTATATGGGGCCTGCCAAGCTTTGTGGAGCTGGTATATGAAGCTAATGTCAGTAGGACTGCATCTACTCAGCAGGGGTCTTTGGAACTCCCTTTTAGTTGGCTGGGGCCTGTAGGGCCAACTCTATGTGGCAAAGGTCTGTGAAATCTAAATCTATGTAGGTCTACATTTCTGTGCCTGGGCCTGTGTGGCCTGAGTCATGTGGCCAAGTTTTGTGTTACTAAATATATGTGGCCAGTTGTATGTGGGGCTATATTTTCCCCAGGAAGGGTCTTCGGGGCCTGTATGTATTTGACCAGGGTTCGTGATGTCATATTGATGTTTCTGCAGTTGATTGGGCTCATGTCTATAAAGCCAGGGTCTGTGGGGCCAAATATATGATAAGCAATGTCTACAAATTACTTTCCATGTTGTTGGAAGTCTTGGGACATTTGTCTAACTTTAAGGGGTCTGTAGGCCCCTCAACTCTGTGGACAGGGTCTGTGGAGCTATGTCTACTGACCCAGGATCTGTGTGGGGGGGTCTTTTATGTTGCCGGTGTCTGGAGGGCCAAGCCTACAGTGCTAGGGTGGGTGTGGTCATTCCACTATGAGGTTGATGTCTGTGGGGCCCTGTATTTGCTTTGATTTTAGACTCTGATATTTCTGATTGTCTGAAATGCCAGATTTCAAAGCATTACTTGTGGGTTTTTTGTTGGTTTTTTGTTTTTGTCAGCCATCGGGCTGGCTCAAATCCCAGTTCTCAGATCTCAGCCTCCCATTGTTCTGAGATCTCAGCCTTCAGGTTGTTACTGGATCTGCAGAGTTGGGCCCTTCTTCCTTCCCTACTTCCTCCACTCTGTCCCACTCTAATCCCCTCTCCCCCCATGTTTATAGGAACTTGACTTGCTGGGTTTTTCTGAAACCCTTCATTGCCACTGCCATGGCTTAACCCCACCCAGGGAGAAACTCAGGCCAGCATCCAGGCAGAGTCAGGGTAAGATTAGGGTGTGGGGGAGCAACTTGTCCCAGAGCAAGACCGACCCCATCGCCCAAAATTCTCTATTTAAATCTGCCTGTATCTGGGAGTCACCTGTTTAACTGTCCTGGCACGTGGCATATTGTGGCATATTGCTAGGGAGATAGGGACTCACTGAATCATGTGACTTTGCTCTAGAAGGCATTATAGAGAGCTGGTAAGTGGATCTTGCATCCTCAAAGCCCCTCCCTCAAGGGGTACACCCAGGATCCCTTCCCCCCTCCAGAATCAGCTGGAAAGCTCTTATAAAATAGTTAGGAGTCAAAGCCTTAGCAATGCTACTGGGGTGCTGAGCTCCCCTAGCCTGCTTTATTTGTCTTTATGCAAAGACCATACCAGTGCAGTGATACCACTTGAATTGAGTTTGCATTTAAGACCTGAACAAGCTAAGATATACTTTGTTTAGAAAGGTAAATATAACCCTACAGAATAAATGGGAGAATCAGCTAATTTCAAAGCATTACAAAAATCCTCTTATAAAAAAAATCACCATCACTGTGACATGTTGTTGTGTTTATATGACCCTGTGATTCCAACTAAGTCTACATTTCTTTGTGCCAGTCCTGGGACTTGAACTCAGGGTCTGGGAACTGTGTCTGAGCTTCTTTTCTACAAGGCTAGCACTCTATCACTTGAGCCACAGCACCACTTCAACTTGTTTCAAAGCATTATGGAACTGTTTATTTTCCCCAGACCAAAACAGTGTAACAATGAGATCCTGTTGCACTAATGTTATTTTATTACTTGAACTGAATCTACCTTTAAAAGTTTTCTGAGCTAAAACAGAGCATTTTTTATAGGCAAATATGTCTCTATGGTCTAAATGGAAGAACTGACTAATTTAAAAGCAATACAAAACTGCCCTTATGCCATCATCATGCCAGAGAGACCCTGTTGCCTTCATGTTATTCTACTACTTGAGCTGAACCTACCTTTAAGAGCTCATCCTTGGAAGATGTACTATTTTGTGTTTAGAAGCAACTAGATCCCTATGACCTGAATTTGAGAATTGGCTAATTTCAAAGCATTACTGACCTATTCTTCTATAAGTAGAATACTAGCAAGATCTTTGTGTACTCATTTTGTTCTACTTACATTGAGTCAACCTTTAAGAGTTCATTCAGCTAAGATATGCTGTTTGAAGTTTATATTTACATATGTAACATACTTGAATAAGCAGATGCTTAGCAGTTTCCATGAAAAGAACATACTAGCAAGATACTGCTGCTTTATTATTCTCATGTCAGTGGACTCTATTTAAGAGCTCATTCAGCTATGATGTACCATTTTGTTTACAGAGCAAATAAATCCTTGTGACATACATGGGAGCTGTATCAGTATTGCTGGGGTCTTTATGAGGCCTGTTTCTATGGGGCTGGGGGTCTGTGGGCCATGTCAACAGGATGGACTTTGGCAGGACACTTGGTTTGTAGGACTAGGTCTATGTGGCCAGTGTCTGTCGGGCATACATTTATGGGGTCTGAGTCTCTGGGGTCTGTATCAACAAAATCAAATTCTGTTTGTTCTGAGATTATGTGCATGGATCTGTGCAGCTCATGTCTACATGACTAAGTTTTGTGTAGTCAAGAATATGCACCAGAGCTGGGAAGATGGCTCAGTGGTAAAATGTTTGTCTTGCTCTGTATTTGATCCCTACCACCACATAGGCAGAAAAAGCCAGAAGTGGCACTGTGACTCAAGTGGTAGAGTGCTAGCCTTGAGCTGAATAGTTCAGGGACAGGGCCCAGGGCCAGTGTTCAAGCTCCATGACCGACAAAAAAAAGAGTATACACCAATGTCTGTGAGACAGACTCTGCCAAGCAGGGGTATGTAGGGCCTCTGTCTATTTTGTCTGGGTCTGCGGGGCTGAGTGTACTCAGTGGGCATCTTTTTTTTTTTTGGTTTATTTTTTAAATATATGTTTCTTATTGTGAAAATACTGTACTGAGTGGTTACAATTACAAGTAAGGTAATGAGTACATTTCTTATCAAGCATTGTTACCTCCTCCTTTGTTTTTCCCCTACCATCCCTTTCTTCTCACCTCAACAACTACACTCCCCCCCCCCCCATCTAAATTGTAAAGTTTGTTTTTCAACGTAGTGTCTTGTGCATCTCATTGTTACCATGGGTCAACCGGTATCCTTATTTAAGCATTTTGTTTTTTTCCTTTCCCCTCCCCAAATTAGAGAAGTGTATATAGAAGATGGAGGGAACCAACATCAAATACAGTGTAAACAGGGGTTATACCATGGGGGAGAGGCTCTCTGTGCTCAAGGCTACAGCTCTACTACTTGAAGCACAGTACAGCTTCTGTTTTGGAGATAAATGTCTCAGGAACTTTCCTGTCCAGGCTGGCTTTGAACCATAATCCTTAGATCTCAGCCTCCTGAGTAGTTAGGATTCCAGGGATGAGCCACCAATGCCTGGAAATGGCTAATTTTCAAGAAGCTCTAAATGTTTGGAAATGAAACACAAAAAAAGGAGTTTGTAAGGTCCCAGTGGGTCAGGGCTATAATCATATTTGCTCAAGAATCCAGGAACTCAGAAGCTCAGTTCAGAGCCAATTCAGGCAGGAAGGCCTTTGAGTCTCTGACTTCCAATTAACTATCAAGAAAACTGGAAGTGATCTGCAGGAAAAGTAATGGAGCCCTAACCTTTAGCACCCAGTCCTTGAGTTCAAATCCCTGGCCTGAAAAACACATTTTATTAAAATGAAGTTTTATTTGCAACATAGGTTCAATTCCAATATAGGTCTTGTGACTCTCATTGTTGAAATGGGTCATCCTGTGACCTTGTTTCAGCATTTTGTTATGGCCCTTGCCCTCCCAAAATTAGAGAAATGTATATACAAGATGCAAGGTAACAAAATCAAATACAGTAACAACAGACATATACTACAGAAAAGAAAAGAAGAAAAAAATCGCATGGTACATTAAAAACAACAACAAAGAAAAATATCTTGTGTCTGTATCTTGGGCCTCATTTTGTGTAGCATCATGTTGTTGTTGGTACACTTTTGTTAGTTTTATTACAAAATATCACTAAGAATGACAATTTTCAATCCGGGTATTTTTTTTGGTTTATTCAACTCACTCTGGCACCCAGCCCAGTCACCCCAATATCAACCCTGAACCTCTGACAGGCAATTCCCAGCACACGAACTCCAAAGCCAGCTATGCATGTGAAGGGCTTACCTTTAAGGGCTCACCCGCGGTACTGTTCTCAAACCCCAGTGAACCACCACGAAATGAACATCTTCCAACCAGCTCCAGGGTCGCGGCTCCCTTCCTTCCAGCTCACTCTCATCCACAAGGGCACAGTCAGGGCAAAGAGCCGACTTTGACAGCAAAGTCTGTGAGGCTTCTATCTCCAGAAAACCAACAGAAATCTGGAGGCAGAAATGTGACACAAATGGTAGAATGGCAGCCCTAAGGAGAGGAGTGGAGAGGGGAGAGTCAGGGAGGACACCAAGGCCTTGAGTTCAAGTCCCAGGATTGGCACACACACACATTACAAGTGGAAATACAAAGGAGAGAAAGCTAAGGCATTGGATGACCCTTACACCCACCATCACTCTGAAACACTCCCCGGACCCCAGGGAAGCCGTTCCTCCAAACCTCCGTGTCCCCTCCAGACCAGCCAGACGCCTAAGGGACTCACCTCAGACAAAGCCCGCCGCCCTTCCTCTCAGCAGCACTCCTGCGCAAACCCCACTGCTTCCTGCACCCCGTGTGCTGGGGTCTGGCCGTCCTGCAGGCTCCACGCCGGGCAAGGCACGGGAGGATCCGCTGCCCAGCCTGACAGCAACCATGGCGGAGCCAGGCGCCAAAAGACCGCGGAGGCCGCACGGGGCGGCACAGCCAGGCCCCAGCCCCAGAAAGGACGTCCACAAGTTCCCGCTGCACCCAAGGCCTTGCGGGCTTTCCTGAGAGGCCTCCCTTCCCCACGGCGGCCCTTCCTCATCGCTTCCCCCAGGACAGGACCTCAGTGCCAACTTCTCTGCTCCAGACCCCTGTCTCTCCCCGAAGCTGCAATGGCGGTCCCGGAGGGGCTAGATTGCCAGTCTGAGCATGCGCACCAGCCATCCTCCCACTGCGCATGTCCATGTGCGGCTCCAGAGGGGCTCAGGCCTGGTCTCAAAATCCAAGGCCCTGGGGTTAAGAGTCCCTGAAACTCAGAACCCAGATTCCTAAATCACAAAGATCACAGGCCTGTGCCTCAGATGGCCAGCTCACAGCGTCTATTTCATACAGATTTTGATGAATTTCCTTATGTTTTCTTTATAGATACACACACACACACTCAAATATATATTAATCTATTTTTAATCAATGGTATATTTACACACAACTATATATTTATATATTGATAAGCAATGTTCTATAAGCATTTTCCCCAAAAATGTTTTAGTACCCAGGTATTCTGTGACTTAGGCCTTGCCCTGGGCTCTTTGTTTACAATTATTTTTCAGACCAACTGTTGAGTTTTGGCCTCCGACTGGCATTCAATTACAAGTTCCTCATTTCTGTCTTCCCAGTTGCTCTGATTGATTAGAAGTGTGCAGCTCTACCACCAGGTTTACAAAACAACAATTATATAAATAGAATAGTTCTTGAAACACCAGTAGAAATGCAGAAGTCATGTACCATATCTCGGAGGTATGCATGATGGAGAGCTCACATTTTATATAAACTTGAATCCCTAGACTCAGATTGTAAAGCTAATTGGGTAGCACTTCAGTAGCTTGTATATGTCTGGGTTCCAGACTTCAAACAACAACAAACAACACTCCAGGATCTTCAATTGTCTCAGGCTGACAAAATTCTTTTCTTGTCACATTGAAGTCAGACTTCAAACCTTTGCTATGAACCATTTATGTGATTTCTTAGAAAATCAGGTTTAAAAAAGATTCCTGACTGCATGCTGTGGATCTCGCCTGTACTGCTAGCTAGTCAGGAGGCTAAATCCGAGGATCATGGTTCAAAGCCAGATCAGGCAGGAAAGTCTATGAGACTCTTCTCTCCAATTAAGCACCAAAAAATGGAAGGGAAGCTGTGACTGTAAGTGGAAGAGCATTAGCCTTGTGCAAAAAAAGCTCAGAGACAGTGTCCACAACGTGAGTTCCAGCTCCACAACCAAACGGAGAGAGGAAATGTGAGAGAGAGACAGAGACAGAGACAGAAAAAGAGACAGAGACACACAGAGAGAGACAGAAACAGACAGAGATTGACAGAAATAGAGACAGACAGACAAACACAGAAAAACAGACAGGAAGACTGAGAAATCACTGACAACTCCATTTAGAGAAATGGATATGGATATCTAAGATGTATATCCTATTTTTCCACAATTCACTACATAGTACCACCTCATCCTGATCCACATTTGGCTACTTGGAATCTATTTGGTGTTTCATAAATTATTCCACATGCTCCCATAGAACATAAACAGGCCCACACCTACTCACCAATGGTTTATTATAAGTCTGGCCTTTTTGCTTAAATATGTAATATTCCCATTTGTATGTTTTTCTGTTTCCATGCTTTAAAGCTACCATTCCCCACATTTCACATCTAGATGTCTTCATCTTTTGTGCCAGTAGTGGAATATGAACTCAGGGCCTTAAGCTCCTGCTCACTTTTTGTTCCATGCTTAAACATGTAACTTCAACCATGCTATGAGTTCCTGACTTTTGCTGGCTCATTGGATAAGTCTTTCAGATTTGTCTACAGGGGCTGATTTGAACCTTGAGGAAGTATAGGGCATTCTTGAAGCTACAATTATTGAGATGGGCCAGGACACCTGGCATGTCTTTGTCCCTCTGGCTAAGTCTTCTGTCTTCTATTGATGATGGCTGTTACCTATTTCCTATGTATTTTGTCAAATACTTTTCCCTCAAAGTAACATTTTGGTGGTATTTTGAGGTGAAATGTCCTTACATATTTGCACAGAGCAAAATGGGTGTGCGTACAGACTTGAATTCACTAATGGAAGAAAGTCCCACATACAGAACATTTAGTCTGGCATAAGTCTCAATAGACAGAACAACTTTCAAGGACACCTGGTTTGCTATGTCCTAGATCTTTAGTAATGGCCTGATCCCCCCATGCAGGCATGGGTTGGGTTCCTTGCCCCTCATACTGCACTGAACACTTCCCTTCATAGCCAGTAAGTGTTGTTGGACAGTTCCAGGTCACTATTTTGCCTTTACTCAGGACTCATGTGTCTGGGACATCAGAATGTATAAGAAAACAAACCACAACATTTAGCCTCCATAAATTGTACAACATAAACATATATATTTAATAAATTTAGAAGAATAAAAAGAATGAACATTTTACAACAATCAGGACAAAAAGAAAAAGACAGATATACCCAGGGAGAGGGGAGGGAAGCTCTAAGTCTAGGTTGGCTTCTAATTTGCCTTCAAACATAAATTCTGCCTCAGAATCCTCCAAGGGATCTATCTCCTCATGAAAGATTGGAGTTGCTCCTGCAATTGCCAGAGAGGCAGATTCTAATTTCTCTGTTGGAGATTGGCTCTGCTGCAGCAGGACTGATTTGTCCACATATTTTTTGAGGACAGATTCACTTTCCTGAGCTGCATCTAACTTTGGGACCTCACTTATTGGTTCCCCTGAACACAGACTGGGGACATTTTCCATCAGCCCCACGTATGCTACTCCCTCCAGCACACCAGGAGGAGTGCTGATTTGACCCTTTATAAGCTGATCTGGGCCGCCTGTGAAAGTCAGAGGAAGACAATCACAATTACTTTCTTCTTTCTTTGGGGTCCCTACAAGTTCAGCTCTGTCACATGTGGGGTTCAGAACCAGTGTCTTATCCACAGGACTCACAACCTTTTGGGGCCTGACTGCAAATGCATCCAACCCCTCTACATGCACATGCTTTGTGGAGTCCAGTGATGGCTCCAGATCTCCATCCATCACCATCCCTGACATCACCGAGGGCAACTTTCTTGGCAGATCAGGAGAAGCTGCTCTATGGCAGCCAAAACCTGAGAAAGAGAAATAGGTAAAGGAGTTTGACAGTGGTCTCTGGATGTTAAGGTGGAGTTCAATTTCCATGAGGCTGTAATGGAGGAAGCTGTACAAGTTTACTTTGTACTGAACACTGAAGAGAAGGTAAGGTCTTTCCCAAGAGTGGCTAAGCGCAAGTGCTTTCACAAATAGAACCAACACTGCCTGGCAGATAGTATCATAAAAAGACATTCTTACAACCTGGGGGGTAATAAGGGCTCTCAGGCAATTAGGATCATACGTAGAGGCCCAGGCGCCATCCCTACTCACAAGCTCTGAGGTGACCACACAGGGACTTCTTCCTCTGTGTCTTGGTCTCATTCCTCCCGCTCTTCTCCAGCTCATCCAGATGAACGTGGAGATGGAGGACCAGATCTGAGGAGGGCATGTGGAGCATGGCATAGTGGGTAAGTTCTTTCACCGGGTGTCAGTTCTGGGGCTCTCGGAAATCTGCAGGATAGCAGTCCATCCACGTGGTGAAGATGGAACAAAGGCTGCTGCGGGCAGATTGGTGACAAGAAGAGTGAGTGTCTGCCCTCCCGATCCTGGGCCTCCCATAGCCCCTTTCTGCAAGCACTGCTGTATGCACACTTGCATGTTGGGAAGCAGGAGGAGACTCCCGCAAGCAGGCTGATCTTCACCACCCACGTGTAGAAGCTTCTGAAAGATAATTCTCCAATATTCTCACTGTGATAGGTAACAAGAAGGAACTGATTTTGTACACACAGCCCTCCCTGTCATCCCTGAGAGTCCTCAACCACACCACAGCTGTGTCCTCTGCCACCACTCCAATCCCAAGCCTCTGCCCCTAGTGGAAAGCACAAGTGATGTGCAAATGAGAAATCTGCACTTTGAATCAGAAGCCTCAAAAATACCATTTTAAACGAAGGGGCCTTTTCTTTGTGCCACAGTCCACTTACTTCTTTACTTGTTCATCTTCCTCAGAGTTACGGCCCGGGAATCTGTACCTATGGGAGGACAGGAGGAAGTCACCTCTCAGCTTCTCCTTTTCTGCCCACACAGAACACATATGGGATGGGCTCATTCCCAGACGGGAATGCAATCTGACACATAAATAAGTGAGATACAGTTCAGTGAAAATTCTGCTAAGAGACTTATATGCATTGGTCCAAGGTAAATGTGACAGTGCTCATGCCTCTAATCCTATCTAATCAGGAGCATGAGATCTCAGGTGCACAGTCTGATCAGACATTAGTCAGTAAAAGTCTAAGGACATTAATTTTTAAAAGGCCAGAATTGCACCTATGGTTCAAATTCTGTAGTGGTAGCTCTGAGCACCAAAGAAACAGCACCAAGACGCTGAGTTTAGGTGGAAGGACTAACACACACAAAAACATAAAAGCTTCAGGGGTTATAATATGTAAAGCCAACAGAATCCCTCCTTGAAATCTCTGAGTTGATTCAGCCTCCAGTTCACCCGCCTCCCCCACACCCCAGCCTTTCCTGGGTCTACATTATTCACAGACATCCAATTGCTAATGAAACCTTATTTACTCATGGGAAATGTGATTTCCTAGAACCTCACCTAGGTGAGGGCAGAAGTTGTGTGCCACGGGCACATGCCTGTAATCCTAGCCCCTCAGTAAGCAAGCTTCTGAGGTTCCAGTAGCTTCTCTGGGAAATGTCCTGGGCAGACCGCTACTAAGAAACTACGCAGGGTATGCACTTCTTTGTCTCATGCCAAGCTCCTGTGAGAAGACCCCCATGAAATCAACAGGTTCAGAGGGGTGCCAAGTATTCCACAACTCAGCCAGGAATAGCTGAACTGTCCCAGTTTTGAAGGGGGAACACTCACTTTTTGAACACAATATCCAGCACTTGCTCCATTGTCCCCCACTGTCTATAATTGTGGAGGAAGTTTCCAACATAGAAGAGATCGCCTTTCTGGTAGGCAGGGACCAGGTTCATCACCAACATGTCCAGCAGGCCTGCCTCCGGGCTCCATATATGGCATGGCACATTCAGGGTCAGGGCTCACACATTAGCACACTAAGGCGAGACAAAGAATCAGAAAAAAAAAACCATGGAAATGAGACCACTTCCAAACGAGTAATTGTGATAGAGTGGATTGAAAACTATGCAGACAGTATTATCTCAGTAAACCCAAATCACATAAGAAGGTTCTACTGTGGACCAGGTTGGGGTTAAGTAGTTTTTCTATCATGAGTATACCTTGCCTGAGTTGCCTTGTGATTTCCTAGGTTTCTTTTTGGACAAATCTCTGAGATGGTTGCTTCGTGGCTTGCCACTGATCCAGTGTCTACAGCTTTGACTGAGGCACCCATCCTTCTCTTGGCTGAGACCAGAGTCTCGAGACCTGCGAATACAGCACAAGAACATGTTTCTGGCTCCGGAGTCACAGGCCAAGTGAGCTGGCTTGAGCCAACTGTGAGTTACCGTGGCCTGCTATCAGGGTTCCATGTTCTATTCCATTGTGAAGGAGGCAGGGTCACCTGTCAGGGCCCAATGATCTCTGCCCCTTCCTTACCCAAGAAATACCGCCCCCCCAATATGGCTAAGTGTACATGTAGACAGAGTTAACAGCACACCTTGTTTGTCCAATCCTAATCTGCTAGCCCTAGGTTCTGGCATGTTCTCTGCTTCCAGGAGTCACTCCTAGGTCACATTCATGGCATATCTGTCACTATTCCTCTAATCAGGCTCAAATTATTTTGCCTCTCAAGGCCTTCTGTGACTGCCACATCCTTCTGGCACATATTTTGACATCAACATCCTAGGTCATTGTTTACTTTCTGTAGCCTAATCTGTTTGTCCTTGGAACCCCTCTCTGGTGTCATCTGGAGCCAATGCAAATACTTAGAGATGGGAAATTGAAAGGAATCTTGGAAAACATACATTACATATATAATCAGCCTTTATTACAGGTGTCTATTTTTTTGGCCATTTCTGTGGCTTCACTTCAGCCTGGGCACTCCCCTGAGCTCTTTTGCTCAAGCCTAGCACTCTACCACTTGAGCCACAGCACCACTTTGGCTTTTTCTGTGTATGTGGTACTGAGCAATTGAACCCAGGTCTTCATGCAAGGCATGCTAGGCAAGCACTCTACCACTGAGCCACCTTCCCAGCCACAGGTGTCCATTTTTGGAAGTGAGAAAATTATTTTTTATACTTGAAATATTTCATGGAGGCAAGCAGAGAAAGGAAGAGCTGCTGTATTGTCTTTTTATGATGACTAGGATTTGTTTTAATATAGCTTTGAAGGAATGTAGTATTTAAGGTAGAAAACTGCTCCTTTACGTCTTACAAGCTAATCGTTTATATAGTCATTTGCCTCTGAAGTCTTTGCTTCTGTGTCCCATGATCTATCCTCCTCTCTCAACACAAACGGGAAGAAGAATTTCACACATTGCTGAGCTGTTGTCCAGTCTCTGCATAGGAATTGAAAATACAATATTTACTGTTGGTTCTGTGCCTGTGTGTGTGTGTGTATGTGTGTGTGTGTGTGTGTGTGTGTGTGTGTGTGCATTTCTGATCTTGGACCCTTTGCCTTATCCCTGAGCAATTTTCCTCAAAACTAGTGCTTTACCACCTGAGGCACAGGTCCACTTTGAGCTTTTTGTAGTGAGCTGGAGATGAGAGATTCATGGAACTTTCCTACCCAGCATGGACATTGCTCCTCTTCAGCCTCATCTTTCCTCAACTGTGGCAATGGCTGTTCAGTTTCTGGATTTCCCATCCAAGCACAGACACAAGCCATCCTCCACTGCACATGTCTCTTTGTGTCCCTTGAGAGGCTCAAGTCTTCTCTCAAAACTTAGTGCCCTGAGGATAGAACCTCTGAAACTCAGAACCAAGTTTCCTGATTAATTGGGATCACAGGCCTGAGCTATATATGAACAGCTCATTACCTGCCATCGCACATTTTTGGGGGGATGGGGGATTGTTTGTTGGGCTTGAACTCTGGGACTGGACCCTGTCCCTCAGCTTTTCAGCTCAAAGCTAGGGCTTTACCACCTTGAGGCACAGTACCACTTCTGGTTTTCTGGTTGCTTATTGGGAGATCAGAGTCTCATGGATGTTCCTGCCTGGCTGACTTTCCGCTGTGATCCTCAGATCTCAGCCTCTCCAGTAGCTAGGATTATAGGCATGGGCCACCAGTGTCCAGAATATGACCCCTTTTTGCAACAGCATTTGGCGAATTTAACTATGTTGACTTGAGACAGATATACCTACACAATATATGGGAATCAATGGTATATCACTGAATTTCCCAATAATGTCTTTTACATTAATGTTTTGTGAAACAACATATTCGAGACCCATAATATCATATGCTAGTCCTCCTATAAAATACATTCAAATATATGTATTATCATGTAGTATATTCTATATTTATATATATTATTTTATATATAATATGTAAGTGATGTATGTAGTGAACACAGAAAATAATCCCAATTTTGGAATTTAGCCTTTTCTGTCACAATGTTACCCAAGTCTTGTGTTAGACATGCAGATTTTCATCAACAATCTCCTTTGTTAGTCGTTTTTTAGTTCTTGAATAAATGAGTCTTCTTTACCACCAATAGTCTACACACAAAAATGATATGGATCAGTGTCTCTGGCTCAGGCCTGTATTCTTTGCTAGTCAGGAGGCTGAGATCTGAGGATCATGGTTCAAAGCCAGCCAGGTCAGGAAATGCTATCAGATTATCTCCAGCTGTAGCTCAAAGTGGTAGAGTGCTAGCCTTGAGTGAAAGAACTCAGAGACAGTGGCCAGCTTTTCAGTTCAAGCACCACCATTCTGTACACACACCACCTACACCACGCACTCTTCACTCGGTCCCTTCCTAAACCCTCAGTCCTCTTTACTGAACTGGTGATTGCCAGAGTTTCTGGATTTCCCACTCCAGCATGCCAACCAGACATGTTCCCTCTGCACATGCACCTCTGCCACACTGCAGGGCCCAGGCCTCCTCTCAGAATCTATTGTCCTGGGATAGAGAGCAGATGAAATTCAAGGATTCTCAGAACGTGTGCTTCAAGACAGGGAGACTAAGAACTGTTCCTCACCTGGTATACAGAGACACATTGATCTATTTGTGTAGAACAATGCCAACATGGTTAGAATTTAAGTTTTTGACTACCACAAACGACACCCTTTTCCAAATACTGTTAAATATTCCCTCAGATTTTCTTAAATGTTACATAAAAGTACATCTATTTACATGTTAGAGGTTGTAGCTTCTGATATAATGAACGGGAAAAGGCAGCCAAAATGACTTCTTACAGAGAAAAATGCCTAACCCAAGTAAGCTAATATGTGCAGCAAGCTCATTTCCAGACCATTCTCCAAATGCAGGCATGAGTCTCTTATTGTGTCATCTTGATAACTTACAGTCCATATCCACCCTCATGCAGACTTAGAAAATCTTCATGAAAACCCAACGAAAGGAACATCTTAAGAGCATAAAACAGCACCAAATATTTAATTCTAGCTTTTAAAATTTATATGTTCTATATTTGCACAGTGCAGAATTGTTCATTGTTGGCAGAGAGCTTCAAACATCAACACATTTACCCGACTAGCTGGGAAGGGGAAGTTATCCCTAGTAAGAGGTGGGGGCTTGAGATTCAAGTGGGACCAGCTTTCAAAGACACCTGTGGTGATATAACACAGAGCTTTTGTCTCTCAGCATCAAGGGTCCTATCTCGGCACAGGCTGCATCCTCCACTGCCTGCATTCCTTGTGACTCCCTCTAGTCACCAGTTCCTTGTAAATCCAGCAGATTTGTTCCCCAGATCCAGCACACTCTGCTTCCTCCCAATCAGGCCCCATGTGCCCAGGATATTAGATTGGAGGTAGAAAAGACCAGAGTATTTTGTATTCAAGAATTTTACAACATCATGTAAACATGGACATTTCAATACTGTTAAAACAATAAATAGTAAAACAGGCATTTGTCCAGAGAGGAGGGAGGCAAGATCTAACACACACACACAAAAAGAGATTCCCTGACTGGACACTGTGGATCATGCCTGTACTGCTAGCTAGTCAGGAGTCTAAATGGGAGGATCATGGTTCATAGCCATATCTGTCAAGAAAGTCCTCTTCTGTCCAATTAACCACTAGAAAACTGGAAGGGGAGCTGTGACTCTAAGTTGAAGAGCATTAGCCTTGTGCAAAAAAAAAAGCTCAAAGACAGGTCCCACAACATGAGTTCAAGCTCCACAACAAAACAGAAGAGAGGAAGAGAGAGAGAGAGAGAGAGAGAGAGAGAGAGAGAGAGAGAGAGACAGAAAGTGACAGAGAGAGACAGCGACAGAGACAGAGGCAGAGGCAGAGACAAACAGAGACAGAGACAGAGACAGACAGAAACAGAGACAGAGACAGAGACAGAAAGACAAACACAAGAAAACAGACAGGAAGACTGAGAAATCCCTTACCACTCCAATTAGAAAGTGAATATGGATATCTAAGATGTATTTCCTATTCTTCCACAGTTCACTACATAGTACCACATCATCCTGATCCACATTTGCTAACTAGAATCTATTTGGAGTTTCATAAATCATTCAACACGCTCCCATAGAACATGAACAGGCCCACACCTACTCACCAATGGTTTGTAAGTCTGGCCTTTTTGCTTAAATATGTAATTTTCCCATTTGTATGTTTTTCTATTTCCATGGTTTAAAGCTACCATTGCCCACATTTCATGTCTAGATGTCTTCATCTTTTGTGCCAGTAGTGGAATTTGAACTCAGGACATTGAGCTCTTGCTTACTTTTTGTTCCATTCTGAAACATGTAACTTCAGCCATGCTAGGACTTCCTGACTTTTGCTGGCTCATTGGATAAGTCTTTCAGATTTGTCTACAGGGGCTGATTTGAAGCTCCATCCTGAGGAAGTATAGTGCACTCTTGAAACTAGAATTATTGAGATGGGCCAGGACACCTGGCATGTCTTTGTCCCTCTGACTAAGTTTTCTTTATTGATGATGGCTTTTACCTATTTCCCATGTATTTTGTCAAATACTTTTCCCTCAAAGTAGCTTTTTGATGTTATTTTGAGGTGAAATGTTCTTACATATTTGCACAGAGGAAAATGGGGGTGCGTACTGACTTGACTTCACTAATGGAAGAAAGTCCCGCATTTAGTACATTTAGTCTGACAGAACAACTTTCAAGGACATCTGGTTTGCTATGTCCTAGAGCTTTAGTAGTGGCCTGATCACCCCATGCAGGCATGGGCTGGGTTCCTTGCCCCTCACAGTGCACTGAACACTTCCCTCTATAGCCAGGTAGTGCTCTTGGACAGCTCCAGGTCACTCTGTCTTTTGCCCTTACTCAGGACACATGTGTCTGGGACACCAGAATGTACATTAAAAAACCCACAGTATTTAGGATCCATAAATTGTACAACATAAACATACATCTTAATAAATTTAGAAGAATAAAAAGAATGAACATTTTACAACAATCAGGACAAAAAGAAAAAGAAAGATATCCCCAGGGAGAGGGGAGGGAAGCTCTAAGTCTAGGTCATCTTCTAAGTTGCCTTCAGACATAAATTCTAACTCAGAATCCTCCAAGGGATATACCTCCTCATGAAAGGTAGGATTTGCTCCTGGAGTTGAGAGGAAGGCAGATGCTAATTTCTCAGTTAGAGATTGGCTCTCCTGCAGCAGGACAGATTTGTCCAGATGTTCTGTGAGGACAGATTCACTTTCCGGAGCTGAATCTAACGTTTGGACCTCACTCATTGGTTCCCCTGAACACAGACTGGGGACATTTTCCATCAGCCCCACATGTGCTACTCCCTCCAGCACACCAGGAGAAGTGCTGATTTGACCCTTTATGAGTTGATCTGGGCCGCCTGTGAAAGTCAGAGGAAGACAATCACTATTACCTTCTTCTTTCTTTCATCTCTGTCACATATGGGGTTCAGAACCAGTGTCATATCCACAGGACTCACAACCCGTTGGGGCCTCACTGCAAATGCATGCAACCCCTCTACATGCACATGCTTTGTGGAGTCCAGTGATGGCTCCAGATCTCCATCCATCACCATCCCTGACCATCACCGAGGGCTTCTCTCTTGGCAGGTCAGGAGAAGCTGCTCTATGGCGGCCAAAGCCTGAGAAAGAGAAATAGGTAAAGGAGTTTGACAGTGGATTCTGGATGTTAAGATAGAGTTCAATTTCCATGAGGCTCTAATGGAGGAAGCTGTACAAGTTTACTTTGGACTGAACACTGATGAGAAGGTAAGGTATTTCCAAAGAGTGGCTAAGCTCAACTCCTTTCACCAATAGAACAAACACTGCCTGGCCCAGAGTATCATACAAAGATATTCTTACAACCAGGGGGGTAGTAAGGGCTCTCAGGCAATTAGGACCACCCCTAGAGGCCCAGGCGCCATCCCTACTCACATGCTCTGAGGTGACCACACAGGGACTTCTTCCTCTGTTTCTTGGTCTCATTCTTCCCGGTCTCCTCCAGCTCATCCAGAAGAATGTGGAGGTGGAGGAGCAGGTCCGAGGAGGGCATGTGGAGCATGGCATAGTGGGTAAGTTCTTTCACCGGGTGTCGGTTCTGGGGCTCTCAGAAATCAGCAGGATAGCAGTCCATCCACATGGTGAAGACGGAACAAAGGGTGCTGTGGGCAGATTGGTGACAAGAAGAGTGAGTTCCTGCCCTCCCTATCCTGGGCCTCCCATAGCCCCTTTCTGCAAGGACTGCTATATGCACACTTGCATGTTGGGAAGCAGGAGGAGACTCCTGCAGGCAGAGTGATCTTCACCAGCCACGACTAGAAGCTTCTGAAAGATAATTCTCCAATATTCTCACTGTGATAGGTAACAAGAAAGAACTGATTTTGTACACACAGCCCTCCCTGTCATCCCTGAGAGTCCACAACCACACCACAGCTGTCTCTTCTGCCACCACTCCAATCCCAAGCCTGTGCCCCCTAGTGAAAAGCACAAGTGGTGTGCAAATGAGAAATCTGCACTTTGAATCAGCAGCCTCAAAGATACCATTTTGAACGAAGGGTCCTTTTCTTTGTGCCACAGTCTACTTACTTCTTTACTTGTTCATCTTCCTGGGAGTTACGGCCCGGGAATCTGTACCTATGGGAGGACAGGAGGAAGTCACCTCTCAGCTTCTCCTTTTTGCCCAAACAAGACATATATGGGATGGGCTCATTCCCAGATGGGAATGGAATCTGACACATAAACAAGTGAGGTATGTCTATACAGTTCAGTGAAAATTCTTCTATGAGAGGTATATATATTTGGTCCAAGGAAAATGTGCCAGTGGCTAATACCTCAAATTCTAGCTCAACAGGAACATGAGATCTCAGGTGCACAGTCTGATCAGACATTAGTCAGTGAAAGTCTAAAGAACTAATTTTTAAAAGACCAGAATAGCACCTATGGTTCAAAGGCTGTAGTGGTATCTCTGAGCACCAAAGAAACAGCAATCAGGCCCTGAGTTCAGGTTTCAGGACTGGCACACACACAAAATCATAAAAGCTTCAGGGGTTATAAATATGTAAAGCCAACATAATCCCTCCCTGAGGTCTCTGAGTTGATTCAGCCTCCAGTTCACCTGCCTCCCCCACACGACAGCCTTTCCTGGGTCTACATTATTCACAGACATCCAATTCCCAATGAAACCTTATTTACTCATGGGAAATGTGATTTCCTAGCACCTCACCTAGGTGAGGGCAGAAGTTGGGTGCCAGTGGCACATGCCTGTAATAACAGCCCCTCAGTAAGCAAGCTTCTGAGGTTCCAGTAGCTTTTCTGGGAAATGTCCTGGGCAGACCACTACTAAGAAAGTAGGCAGGGGAAGTGGTGCTGTAGCTCAAGTGGTAGAGCGCTCGCCTTGAACTGAAGAGCTGAGGGACAGCACTCAGGCCCAGAGTTCAAGCCCCATGACCAACAAAAAAAAAAAAAAGAAAGTAGGCAGGGGGTGCACTTCTTTGTCTCATGCCAAGCTCCTGTGAGAAGACCCCCATGAAATCAACAGGTTCATAGGGGTGCCAAGTATTCCACAACTCAGCAAGGAGGGGCTGAACAGACCAAGATGCGAAGGAAGGAGGAACACTCACTTTTTAAACACAATATCCAGCACTTGCTCCATCATCCCCCACTGTCTATAATTGTGGAGGAAGTTTCCAACATAGAAGAGATCGCCTTTCTGGTAGGCAGGGACCAGGTTCATCACCAGCATGTCCAGCAGGCCTGCCTCCGGGCTTCATACATTGCATGGCACATTCAGGGTCAGGCCTGACTCATTGGCACACTAAGGTGGGAAAAAGAATCAGAAAAAATGATGATAATGAGAACACTTCCAAATGAGTAATTGTGATAGAGTGGATTGAAATCTATGCAGAAAGCATTATCTCAGTATAGACAAATCACCTAAGAAGGTTCTCCTGTGGACTGCATGAAGCCCTGGGTTTGATTCCTCAGTATCACATAAACAGAAAAGTCTGAAGTGGTGCTGTGGCTCAAGTGGTAGAGGGCTAGCCTTGAGCAAAAGAGGCTCAAGGACAATGCCCAGGCCCTGAGTTCAAGCCCCCAGGACCAGCAAAAAAAAAAAAAATCCAGGGCTGATGACAATAGCACCTCCCTGTGAGAATACAAGATTCTTTCCAACCCTCCTAGATGGGGAGAAAGTAAGTCACAAGTGAAAAGAGGGCAGAGAAAAGAGGAAGGCCAGGAGGGAATTTTTAATGCATTACCTGTGTTAATGACTTTTGGGATAGGATCGATTTCTTCATCTACAATGAATGGCTCTGGCCTGGGGAAGACCTGGACATCAGCGGTCAGGTGGCCACACTTGAGCACAGCATGGAAAGGCGTATATGCCAGGTCTATCAGCTTTCTAGAAGATGATCATGACTTGTTAAGGGAGGAAAAGTTCACATGTGGTACACATAAAAGGACTGTACACAAAAAGTAACATTTCAAGATGTAAAGTTGGTTAAACCTTCGCACTGATTCCAAAACTAAATCTACTTGTGAAACGGAAAACATTTTGATGTTTTTAAAGAGGAAATTTCAATTGAGAGAGAAACCCCAGAGCAAGTTAAACTTGGGAACAGCTGAGTCTTTTTAAAGCATGACCACCTTATTTTACCTGAGAAACGGGCAACTGTGGGAAAATGGACTCACACTGTTAGAAATAATACAGTAACTGAGAGGTTGCCGAAATAGCTCAGTTGGGAGAACATTAGACTGAAGAAATAATACAGTAACTGTTCTTCTTGGTTGTCAAATTATAATATCAGATTGTAAAGAAGCCCCCACTCCCCTCAAAAAACAACTTTAAGGCATATACTCACCCAAACATAGACTGCACGTTTTTCAAGCACAGGGGGCCATCAATAGTAAAAATTTGCCCTTCACCGTTGTTGCGGTCTATGAGACGTTCAAGGCATTCCAGGGAATCGGTGCTCTGAAGCTACAAAGCAAGAGAGGACACCTTTAAAGTAGAACAAATCACCACATCACACTACCAGCACACCAAGGCCATAGCCACTGTAACAAAATGAGCAATAAACGGTTTGTTTGGTTTGTTCTTTTGGTTCTGGTACTGGGGCTTAAACTCAAGGCCTTACACTTTTTTTTTTGTCCGTTGCAGGGGTTTAACTCAGGGCTTTAACACTGTCCCTGAGCCTCTATGTATTCAAAGCTAGTGTTCTACCACTTCAGCCTAGAGCTACTTTCAGTTTTTTTGAGTCGTTAATTGGAGATAAGAGTCTCAAGACTCAAGTCTCAAGTGGAGCCACAGCTCCACTTCCAGCTTTTTTGGTAGTTTTGGTAGATAAGAGTCTCACGGACTTTCCTGCCCAGGCTGGCTTTGAACCATGATCTTCAGATCTCAGCCTCCTGAGTAGCTAGGATTACGGGTGTTGAGTCGTGAGATGATTTTCTTAACAGTCAATATCAGAAGGAAGTAACTACAGGGGCTGGGAAGGTGGCTCAGTGGTAGAGCGCTTGCCTTGCATGCATGAGGCCCTGGGTTCAATTCCTCAGCACCACATAAGCAAAAAGAAAAAAGCCGGAAGTGGTGCTGTGGCTCAAGTGGTAGAGCGCTAGCCTTGAGCTGAAGAGCTGAGGGACAGCGCCTAGGCCCAGAGTTTAGGTCTCACGATGGGACCCCCTCCAAAAAAAAATACAAATAAAGAAGTAGCACAACAATTGTTCTGTGTGTGTGCCAGTTCCTGGGCTCAATTCCAGAGCCTAGGTGCTGTCCTTGAGCTTTTTGCTCAAGGCTAGCACTCTACCACCTGAGCAAAACTCCACTTCCAGATTTTTTGGTAGTTTAGTGGAGATACTGAGTCTCATGGACTTTCTTACCTCAACTATTGCAATCTGCCTCAAGGTTACAAGAGGTACTTCATTCATAAGTAGTTCTGCAGATTCTCAGGAGACCACAGTCAGTAGCCATACAGCATCTTCCATACAACCTGTTCCTGACATGGTTTGGTAAGAGCCATCAATTATCAGCATTTTATAGAGAAAAACTGAGGTAAAGTGAAATAATTCCTGACTCAATGGGAAAAGCAGGAAGTATTTAATAAAACACATCAGAAGCCAGGTGCTGTTGGCTCATGCCTGTAATCCTAGCCACTCAGGAGGTTGAGAGCTGAGGATGGCAGTTTGAAGCCAAGCCTGAGTAGTAAAATCTGTGAGATCTTCAGCTCCACTAAACTACCAAAAAAGCCAGAAATGGAGCTGTGGCTCAAAATGGTAGAGTGCTAGTCTTGAGCAAAAAGCTCAGGGACAGCATCCAGGCTTTGATTTTAAGCCCCAATACCAGCACCACAACAAACAAACAAAAGGACCTATGTTCCCCCCTTCCAAAAAAAGCCCCCCCCAAAACAAAAAAAACCTAAAGTATATCTCTGTCAACATTTCTGGAGGAATGGACAGAAAAAAAAGAACATCTCAAGCCTTCATGGTCATCAGCACAATGGGCATCTCCAGCTATACTCTTGGAGAGGTGAGTGTTGTTATGTCAAAGAGCATGTGAAATCAAGTCTTTTCAAATCTAAATGTTATACCGTACGCAAGAGTGTTCATTGAATATACTGAAAAATAAACCGAGCCCTGGGATTTACCTAACCCATCTAAAAAGCAGTTAGCAGAAGGCAGGTAACTTCCAGGGTTGCCATGCACATGATGTATAACTTAGACGGGAAAGGGAAAGGCAGCGGGAACCTGTTGCTGTCGCTCCTTTGATTGTGTGTCGCTAGGGAATGTCGCAGGGACCCTCTACCAATGCCGAGACAGCCGTCCGTCACCAGAACGACCTGTGTGCAAAGGACAAGTATCCATTAAGCCACATGCCCAACAGCTCCACCCAGGTTTGCTTTCACTGCTACAGGAATGTGCAGGGAGCTTTGTGGGGTGATGGGTATGTTCTAGGTCTTAATTGTAGTAAGGATATACATCCACTTGTGAAAATCTAGCAAACTGTGTGATTTATTTGTTTGTTTATGTGCCGGTCTTGGGGCTTGAACTCAGGGCCTGGGCTCTATTTGTGAACTATTTTGCTCAAGACTGGTGTTCTTCCACTAGAGCCACACCTCTACTTTTGCCTTTTTACTGGTTAGCTGGAGATAAAAGTCTCACAGACTTTCCTCAGGCTAGAATCAAACCATGATCTTCAGATCTCTGCCTCTTGAGTAGGTAGGATTACAAGCATGAGCCCCTGATGCCTGGCTTAAGTCATGGTACTTGAACTCAGGGCCTGGGTGCTATCCCTGAGCTCTTTTTGCTCAAGGCTAGCACCCTACCACTTTGAGTCACAATTGCACTTCTGGTTTTCTGATGGTTAATTAGAGATAAGAGCCTCACAGACTTTCTTGCTGAGCTGACTTTGAACCTGGATCCTCAGATCTCAGCCTTCTAAGTAACTTGGATTATATATGTGAGCCACTGGCCCCGGGCTAAAATTATCTTTAACTAGTTATACCACAGGGTTTTAATTCAACGTCAACTGATATGTAGAATACACTTTGATCAGTGTCAACCTTTCTATCAGTTTTCCATGTACTCCAAACTTACCCATCTGAAGTTTTCTAGTCCCAGTTTCAATATGTACATTGAATATTATGACTGTTTTTGTCCACCATTCTTTTTCTCTCTCTCTGCTCTCCTTAACATCCATCCTCATAGACAAGACCAAACCATGTATTTTGAATTTGTGCATTTAAAACAAAAATGCAGGTACTAGAGCTTGAACTCAGGGCCTGGGTACTGTCCTTTAGCTTTTTCTGCTCAAGGCTAGCACTCTCCCATTTGGCCCACAACTCTACTACCAACTTTTTAGTGTTTAACTGGAGATGAGAGTTTCCTCTTTCCTGCCTGGGTTGGCTTTGAATGGAGATCCTCAAATCCTAGTCTTCTGAGTAGCTAGGATTACAGGTGTGAGCCACTGGTGTCCCACAAGAGCAAATCTTAATGATTCTCTTCACTTTTTAGACAACTCAGTTGAGATGGTTAGAAATTTGCTGAATAACTGCTACACTGAGATAATGAAGAATAGACACTATTGTTCCGTGTTTACAATTCTACCACACAAAATTATAATCCGTCCTTCAGTGAATAGTTATAAATTCTACTGTGAGCCCTTTGTCTTTATATAAACAATATAAATTTTCAGTACATCAATTTACCAGGAAAATACTTTCCTCGAGGCATAGGTCTGCTTTCTGAACACATTAGTACGACTTAAATTCGTGTGATACGATTACAGTGATTTAATGCCTTCTTTAAAAACTGTACAAATAGTGTAAAATGTAGTTTGTGGAGTTATAACGTAGGCGGTTAGAGCCTGAGGAAAATCAACACTACAGTGGTTAATGATTTGTATGTTTTGCACATGTGCTCATGCATGTGTACATGCACTCCTAGTAGCTTAACCTCAGGGTCTGGGTGTTGTCCCTGAGTCTCTCTGTGCTCAAGGCTAGCACTCTACCACTTGAGCCACAGCACCACTTCTGGCTTTTTCTGTTGATGTGGTATTGAGGAATCGTCCCCAAGGCTTCATGCATGCTAGGCAAGCACTCTACCACTAAACCACATTCCTAGCCCTTTTTTAGCTTTTTCATTCAAGGCTAGTGCTCCATCACTTGAGCCACAGCTCCACATCTGGCTTTTTGCTACTTAACTGGAGACGTGTCTCACGGACTTTCTAGCCTCAGCTAGCTTCAAATTGAGATCCTCAGATCTCAGCCTCTTGAATACCTAAGATTTACAGGCCAGTTTGGGGGGTCTATATTTTCTCTTCCTTTTTTCTTTCTTTCTGGTGCCAGTCCTAGAGCTTGAACTCAGACCCTGTGCATTGTCCCTGAGCTTTTTTTGCTCAAGGCTAGCACTCTACCACTTGAGTCATAACTCTACTTTTTTTTTTTCCTTTTTTGGTTAATTGGAGATAAGATTCTCATATACTTTCCTGCCTGGGCTGGCTTTGACCAGCAATCCTTGGATTTCAGCCCCCTTAGTAGCTAGGGTTACAGGTGTGAGCCACTAGTGCCTGGCTCGTTAATGATATTAACTAAGGACATTGAAAAAAACTAAGCATTACCTGGCAAGGGATCGCACCTCCCCAGTCTTGCTGAACAATGTTACAGACACGAACCAGTGCGGACTCTAGGCATGTCTTGTCGTAATTGTCCATGTTACTCAGTGCTTCCTTATTGGGCGAGAAAAAAATTGCTCATTATTCTCTGCTGTTTTGTTATTAGAAACCAATATAAACTGTATGAAGTCTGAGTATCATACAGCGAACACTGAGTTTCTGTAAGCCCCAAAGCATAGGTTCCAGACAACACGCGCACACACACACACACACACACACACACACACACACACACACACACACACAAACACAGCAAAACAGACTTCCTCAACTGTAAAGGACAATGAAATAAGCTTAAAGTAATGACCAAAATGTATGGACCATTAACCATAATCTCCTAAACACCATTCTGTGCACTTTACACGGATTTAATCATCCTACCATTGTTCACCCTACTTTTAAATGAGGAATTTTTTTGGGGGGGGTCCGGTCATAGGGCCTGAACTCTGGGCCTGGGCGCTGTCCCTCAGCTCTTCAGCTCAAGGCTAACGCTCTACCACTTGAGCCACAGCGCCACTTCCAGCTTTTTTCCTTTTGCTTATGTGGTGCTGAGGAATCGAACCCAGGGCCTCTGGCATGCAAGACATGCGCTCTACCACTGAGCCACCTTCCCAGCCCTAAATGAGGAAATTTTTAAGAAGTGGCCTGGCTCCAGAGCTTCTGCTTTTACCTCTTACACCTCATTCATTACATTGCAATTCTCTAAATTTTAGAACTGCTAAACAACAAAAAATCTTTAGCTAAATAACTTATAAGAAAACCAGTACAAGCAGAGTGGGGTGGCTTACGCCCATAATCCTAGCTATTTTGAGAGGCAGAGATTGGGAAATTGCTGTTAAGAGGCTGGCCTGGGAAGAAAATTCACAAGACTCTATTTCAACCAAAGACTAGGTGTGGTAGCACACACCTGTTATCCCCACTGACATGGGGAAGCACAAGTGGAAGGATCAAAGCCCAAACCATCCAGGGCATAAACTGAGACTATAATCTGAAAATACCCAGTACAAAAAAAGGTTGGAAGTATGACTCATGTGGTAGAGCATCTACCTACCAAGCATGAGGTCCTGAATTCAAGACTCAGTACCACCAAGAGTCCACCAGTACGATTAAAAAAAAATTTAAGTCTCATAAAGATGCAAGATAATAAAAGGAAAGCTTTAATAAAAATTAGTAAGAATTCAGCCGGGCACCAGTGGCTCATGCCTATAATCCTAGCTACTCAGGAGGCTGAGATCTGAGGATTGCGGTTCAAAGCCAGCAGGGGCAGGAAAGTCCATGAAACTCTTATCTCCAATAAACCACCAGAAAACCGGAAGTGGCGCTGTAGCTCAAGTGGTAGAGCACTAGCCTTGAGCTGAAGAACTGAGGGACAGTGCTCAGGCCCAGAGTTCAAGGCCCACGACTGACAACAACAAAAAAATTACTAAGAATGCAAACTGCATTAATCCTGCATTTCCAAATTGCCCAACAATTATTTAATTGCTCAGTTTAATTTCAGAAACACTTATTGTCTACTCACTGGCCAAGACACTGTGTTAAGAACTATAGGAGATATTAATGGTTTAAAGACATCTGGCTAGCTCATAGAACTCATAAATATTATAGATCACTACAGACAATTTGCCCCATGAAATTAGAATGTGTTTGTGATTTTAACTAAGCATCACTATCTCGCAATACAGTGAAATTTGGGAAATTATGTAATCACTTAATCACAATAAAGAATTTGAAAAAAAAATAAAGACATCTGGCTTATCTCAGAAAAATATCTTTGAAAGACAATACCTATTAAGATTTTAAAATGACAACATTGAGCTGGGTACTAGTAGCTCATACCTGTAATCCTAGCTACTCAGGAGGCTGAGATCTAACGACATCTGACGCCACCTTGGGCAGGAAAGTCCATGAGACTCTTATCTCAATCAACCAGCAAAAAAGTTGGAAGTGGAGCTATGGCTCAAGTGGTAGAGTGCCAACCTTGAGCAAAAATTTCAAGGATAACGCCCAGGTCCTGAATTCAAGCCCCAGGATAGAAAAAAAGAAGAAAAAGAAAAATAATAATATCTTGGCATCTATAAATGAATACTATCTGTTGTAGAGTAAGCATCATTCTGAACTTTCTAGAAGAAGTTTGTGTGTGTGTGTGTGTGTGTGTGTGTGTGTGTGTGTGTCTGTGCGTGTGTGTGTTTTAATAAGGGCTATTTTTCATTACCTAAAAATTGTATGAGAAAGTAGAAAACAGCAGAATGGCAAAAAATGTTGAATTTAGGGACTGAAGCATGGTATGCTGAAATGTTCACCTTTCCTAAGAATTCCAGAAAATGGACCATGACCTTTCTCTGCTTATGTGGTGCTGAGGAATCGAACCCAGGGCCTCATGAATGCAAGGCAAGCACTTTACCAGTCAGCCACCTTCCCAGCCCCCATGACCTCTTTCTCTACCTCATAGCTTTACAAAAGAAAGGCCTAAGACCTATTGGTTATGAATTATGCTTTATAGCTGTGCATATTAAGTGCCTGTATATTTATTATTAAATAATTCTAAGGCCTAAAATCAGTACACTATTATCATACTGCTTTCTTTCCAATCAACTTGGGTCTTTATTCCTTTTTGTACCTGCAGGATGTTATAATCTCTTGTGAAGAAGACCATCAGCTCCCAAAGCGATGAGAAAACCACTAATGCTGTGAATTCAAGCTTGTAGTTTGTGGCCATGTGCTCAAACAGCATTGTCAACCCATGGGCTGCAAGGTGCTTCCGCTGGTATTCCTCAGACCCCTCGATTGACACAGGCCGAGTCATGGAGAGGGACACGTCCATCACCACCACTGTTGGCATGGTGAACAGAATTTGAGCCAGCCCAGTCAGAATGCAGACAACAAGCTACAAATAGTGAAATGCTGTGGGGAAAAAAAAAAGAAATGTCACAGAAGGAAAGCAATATCTTTTCACCATAACTGTAACCAATTTTCCAGAAATAAGGCAAGGTGACCCCTATATAGGTCAATCTGCAGAGAATTCTGGGAGAAAGAAGACAGCAGCCTAATTCACTGGGAAGACCACTCCCAGACACACTCAAAACACACTATCTACACCTGTGGCTCAAGGGCTACCTTATTACCAGTGGGAAAAAGCATTAAAGGTAGGCCTTACTTCCAACTTTCAATTTTTATATAAAATATGTATTTATTTATATAAATATGTATATACTTACATATATACATTTATGTATATATACATATATAGAGGGGGGAAGAGAGAGAGATACACACACACACACATATACACACTCGTGGTTCACAACTGTAATCCTAGCTACCCAGGAGGCTGAGATATGGGGATCATGGTTTGAAGCCATCTCAGACAGGAAAGTCTGTGAGACTTTTATCTCCAATTAACTACCAAAAAGCCAGAAGTGGAGCTGTGGCTCAAGTGGTAGAGTACTAGCTTTGAGTGGGAGGCAGGGGTAGGGGGGAGCTAAGGATCAGCACCCAGGCCCTGAGTTTGTCTCAATACTGGGGTGCATGAACGCACGCGCACACATGCACGCCCACACATGCACGTGCTTGCGTGCGCGTGTGCGCACGCCCGCACACACACACACACACACACACACACACACACACACACACACACTATAGCTTAATGCTGGTGGCCTGTAATACTAGATACTCAGGAAGCTAAGGTCAGAGGCTTTTATTTTGGAGCCAGTCTGCTCATCAGTCATGAACCAGCAAGTTGAGGGAAAGCATGAAGCCCTGAATACAAGCCCCAATACCAGCCTCAAAGTAAAATTAAATAAATATATAAATAAAATGTAATTTGGCTCCTGTGAACCACTATGTTCTAAGTTTCCAACAGCTCCCTTATAATTTGAATTTTAGAATTTCACACATCCGTGCTTGGGCATTGTACCAGCAAGCAGTCTGGCTATTGTTAAACATTTTGAAGTGAATTCCAAAAAACAAACAGTGAACATTAACCTTGTATAATGTTTTTACATCTACCTAAAGTCTTCCACAATTGTATATGACACAAGCAATGTGACTATGAAGTTGTACGAAGTATACACATATAGTCCTGTAACCCACTTTCCTTAGTTATGTATTTTTTTTTAAGCTGGGTCATTTATTTGTAACTACATGCTATTTCATTGTGTCAACAGACTACAGTTTCTCTCTCCTTTCCTTCCCTTTCCCCTTTCCCCTTCTTTCCTTTCCTTGGTAGAGCTTGAACTCAGGGCCTGGCGCTGTCCCTGAGCTTTTTCACTCAAGCCTAGAGTTCTACCACTTTGAGCCATAGCCACTCTTCTGGTTTTCTGGTACTTCATTGGAGATGAGTCTCACAGACTTTCCTGCCTGGGCTAGCTTTGAACCTTGATCATGAGATCTCAGCCTCCTGAGTAGTTAGGATTACAAGGGTGAGCCACTGGCGCCAGGCTCCTGGGCTGGCTTTTAACTCTTCAGATCTCAGCCTCCTAAGTAGCTAGGATTATAGGCTTGAGCTACTGGTGCCTGGCACACTATAGTCTCTTAACAGAGGATCAACAAGTTGTATCCACATTAGTGGGTCTCTGTATTTGTTATTTCTTTATTTTTGTGCATAGAATTTTTTTAAATTTTGTGAGTGTGCCAGTATTAAGATGGGAATCTCTAGGATTCCATCTGGGTTGGATTTGAGATGTGATCCTCTAGGTCTCAGCTTGCTAAGTAACTAGAATTAAACCTGACTGAAAACAATGTTTTAAACAGGGGGTTAGGAACACAGGTTAAACAGCAAAAGCGTTTTTTTTTTTAAAACCTCATAATAGACATAGCTTTCCACATCAATAGACTAACCAGAAAAAAAATTCACTCCTGGGAAGTCCCAAATGTTTAACTATTTTGATAGACAAATTTAAATTTGTCTCCCTCATCTCTGCCTCATTAAAGTTGTTGTTTGTTCAACATAACCCTGTTAAAAATGTCATAGCAGCACCTCTCAGTCATGTTCTCTCTGTGTGTGACAGAACACGGTGTTGGATGGATGCTTGAAGAAAAGTGATTGAAGCGTCTCAGCAGCTCTACAGAACACCGTCCAGCTAAGGCCCGCATCAGCGGCTCACGCCGGTAATCAACAGGAGGCTGAGAGCTGAAGATGGTGGTTCGAAGCCAGCCCTGCCAGGAAGCCTAGTCCTTGAGACTTTCTTTTTTTTTAATCTCCATTAACCTACCAAAGAAAACGGGATGTGCAAGTGTGGCTCCAGTGGTAGGGCGCTAGCCTTGAGCTCAGGGACGGGCTCAGGCTCTGAGTTTAAGGCCCCAGAACCAGCGCTAGAACCAAACAAAACCCCTCAGGGGGCGAGCCTCAAAGCGTGGGCCTCGTCTGAGTCTCCCAGCCGCCGCGGAGGCCGCAGCTACCTGTCAGCCTTCTCCCGGGCAGACGTCTGGCTGCAAATGTGCAGCTCCTCTCCGCGGGGCGGGTAGGGGTGGGGTTAGGGGCAGGGTGGAGAGGCCCCACCCTCTTCCTCGCACAGCCCTAGGAACACAAAGCCCTCTGGAAGGCCTTAGACACTAGTTTATTTTATCTAGTGACACAGGACACAGGGCACCAGAAAATTGTAAGGGGAGCTGTGACTCAAAGTAGAAGAGCATTAGCCTTGGGAAAAAAGAGCTCAGAGACAGTGCCCACGGACGGCGACGGGAGGTGTCCCCCCAACAACTGACAATCAACCTCTAAAATCAGTGAAAAGACCTGGAAGTCCCTCCTGAGGAAAGCGGGGAGAGAGGGGCCCAAAACGGGGCGAAATGGGGCTGTTCACACAGCGCTCGGCAGTCCCGGGTCGCGGTGCGCAGGGTCCCCGGGAATGGCGCCCCAGAGCCGGCGCGGGGAGGCCGCAATGGCCGGGCGCTGGGCCTGCGCGGCTCTTCTCACCTCACCCTTCGCCTGTATCCCTACAACCGATTGAACGCGACCCTCAGGCCGCCGCCGCCGCCGCCTCCTGCACTCACCCCAAGCCCATCGCCGGCCACAGTCCGTCCGCTTCAACTTTCCGCCCGGGCGCCACAACCGGAACTATAAGGGCCGCGGGACCCCAGGGAGCCCGGCGCCGTCGGCGTCGCGAGAGGAGCGGAGGCGGCTTCGGGGGCGGGAGGGGTGGGAGGGGCGGGGCTTCAGGCTGGGCGGGGAGGGGCGGGAGGGGCGGGAGGAGCGGGGCTTCAGGCTGGGCGGGGAGGGGCAGGGCTGTGGCTCGGCTGGGCCACTAGGGAGCGCGTCCTCCCCAGCTCCTCTCCGCGGGGCGGGTAGGGGTGGGGTTAGGGGCAGGGTGGAGAGGCCCCACCCTCTTCCTCGCACAGCCCTAGGAACACAAAGCCCTCTGGAAGGCCTTAGACACTAGTTTATTTTATCTAGTGACACAGGACACAGGGCACCAGAAAATTGTAAGGGGAGCTGTGACTCAAAGTAGAAGAGCATTAGCCTTGGGAAAAAAGAGCTCAGAGACAGTGCCCACATGAGTTAAAGCTCCACGACCAAACAGAGAGACAGACAGACAGACCGACAGACAGAGAAATCCCTCATAACTCCATTCAGAAAATGTATCTGGATATCTAAGATGTTTTTCCTATTCTTTCACAATTCACTACATAGTACCACATCATCCTGATCCGCATTTGGCTAGCTGGAATCTATTTGGTGTTTTATAAATGATTCCACATGCTCCCATAGAACATGAACAGCCACACCCCCACTCACCAATGGGTTATTCTACATTTAAGCCAATAATATCTCCATACCATCTCCATGGTCAGCTGCATCATCTTTTCAAGTATAGCTGTATATGGTTTCAATAATGCACACATGGACCACCCACAACTAAACCATTTGCATAAATATAAAATGCTTTGATTCATGAAGAAAAAAATCTGCTTTGTTTAACAAATATATTCTAAATGGTCCTTATCTCCAGAGCATTTTTGAAGAAAAAAAACGCAGAATGGAACCATGAAACTCGGAATATACAATGACTAGGAATTATCTCATTTAACTAAAAGGAAATAAACCCTACCTTTAAACATATGGAAAACTCATTAAGCATTATTGCTGAGCTTTTCTGCTCAAGGCTAGCATCTACCCATTGAGCCAAACATCACTGGTCCTTGAGATACATGGCATTAACATTATAGCGTGTTTCACAAAAGACAGTTACACAAAGTCTCAACAGAGGCTCATTTTAGTGACTCATTTTAGGGTTCAGGTTGAAGTAGGTGGAGATAGAAAAATAACACTACATGTCCTGATCCCCAGAGAGACAAGACTCAGCCTTAGCATAGCAGCTGTTGTCTGCAAGCTTCTTTGCTGTTTTCTTATTCTTCAGTTGTTTCTGCTCTTGGCTGGTGCTCTGCCACTTGAGCCTGACCCCAGTTCTTTCTTTTTGAGGGTTAATTAGAGATTATGACTTTGTAGTATGATGAGCAATGAGTCATTCATACCCAGTATTGTGCCTATTTGACAAAATTGATGGCCAGGAGTTGATGTGTGAGGGGAAACTACATTTCTTTTTTCTATTTCATATCTGGACCTAATGTATAAGTCTGGCCTTTTTGCTTAAACTAATATGTAATTTTCCCATTTCTATACATCTCTTTTCCCTTGGATTAAAGCTACCATTGCACACATTTCAGGTTTAGATGTCTTTATCTTTTGTACCAGTAGTGGAGTTTGAACTCAGGGCCTTGAGCTCTTGCTTATTTTCTTGTTCAGTGCTTAAACATACAACCTGAGCCATGCTACAAGTCCTGACTTTTGCTGGCTCAGTGAATAAGAGTCTTTCACATTTGTCTATGGGGGCTGATTTGAACCTCCTTCCTGAGGAAGGACAGGGCAGTCTGGAAGATAGAATAATTGCAATGAGCCAGGACCCCTGCCATGTCCTCTGAGGAAGTCCCTCTGAGTGTTCTTTCTTCCACTGATGATGACTTTTACTTTTCAGTAAACCTAATGCCTATGTATTTTGTCAACTACTTTTCCACCAAAGGAGCTATTTAATGTCATTTTCAGGTGAAATTTACTTACATATTTGCACAAAGCACAATGGGTGTGCATAAACACTTGAATTCACTGTTACAAGAAAGTCCTCCATAAATTACATTTGGTCTGACATTTGTCTCAATAGACAGAAAAACTTTCAAGGACATCTGCTTTGCTATGTCCTAGAATTTTAGTAGTGGCCTGATCACCCCATGCACGCATGGACTGGATTCCTTGCCATCCCCTGTGGTTTGAGCAGTTCCCTGTATAGCCAGTAAGTTCTCTTGGACAGCTCCAGGCACTGTGTTTTGCCCCCACTTAGGACCCAGGCGTCTGGGACATAAGATTGTACACTTAAAAACCTATAGTATTTAGGATCCATAAATTGTACAACATAAACATACACATTTTAATAAATTTAGAAGAATAAAAATAATGAACATTTTACAACAATTAGGACAAAAAGAAGAAGAGAGATATCCCCAGGGAGAGGGGAGGGAAGCTCTAAGTCTAGGTTGGCTTCTAAGTTGCCTTCAGGCATAAATTCTACCTCAGAATCCTCTAAGGGATCTACCTCCTCATGAAAGATAGGATTTGCTCCTGGAGTTGAGAGAGGCAGATTCTAACTTCTCAGTTGGAGATTGGTTCTGCTGCAGCAGGACAGATTTGTCCGGATGTTCTGAGCTGCATCTAACGTTGGGACCTCACTCATTGGTTCCCCTGAACCCAGACTGGGGACATTTTCCATCAGCCCCACGTGTGCTACTCCCTCCAGCACACCAGGGGGAGTGCTGATTTGACCCTTTTTGAGCTGATCTGAGCCCACTGTGAAAGTCAGAGGAAGACATTTCATATTATCTTCTTCTTCCTTTGGGGTCCCTCCAGGTTCATATGTGTCACATGTGCAGTTGGATGCATACAACCCCTCTACATGCACATGCTTTGTGGAGTCCAGTGATGGTTCCAGATCTCCATCCATCACCATCCCTGACATCACTGAGGGCTTCTTTCTTGGGAGGTCAGGAGAAGCTACTCTATGGAGGCCAAAACCTGAGAAAGAGAAATAGGTAAAGGAGTTTGACAGTGGTCTCTGGATGTTAAGGTGGAGTTCAACTTCCATGAGGCTCTAATGGAGGAAGCTGTACAAGTTTACTTTGGACTGAACACTAATGAGAAGGTAAGGTCTTTCCTAAGAGTGGCTAAGCCCAAGTGCTTTCACCAATAGAACAAACATTGCCTGGCAGAGAATATCATACAAAGACATTCTTACAACCTGGGGGGGGTGGTAATAAGGGCTCTCAGACAATTAGGACCATCCCTAGAGGCCCAGGCGCCATCCCTACTCACAAGCTCTGAGGTGACCACACAGGGACTTCTTCCTCTGTTTCTTGGTCTCATTCTTCCCGGTCTCCTCCAGCTCATCCAGAAGAATGTGGAGGTGGAAGAGCAGGTCCGAGGAGGGCATGTGGAGCATGGCATAGTGGGTAAGTTCTTTCACCGGGTGTCGGTTCTGTGGCTCTCGGAAATCAGGCCCTTTCTGCAAGGACTGCTATATGCACACTTGCATGGTGGGAAGCAGCAGGAGACTCCTGCAAGCAGGCTGATCTTCTCAAGGTACTTCTAGAAGCTTCTGATAGGTAAATCTCCAATATTCACACCATGATAGGTAACAAAAAGGAACTGATTTTGTACACACAGCCCTCCCTGTCATCCCTGAGAGTCCACAACCACACAACAGCTGTGTCCTCTGCCACCACTCCAATCCCAAGCCTCTGCTCATAGTGGAAAGCACAAGTGGTGTGCGTATGAGGAATCTGCACTTTGAAGTAGAACCCTCAAAGATCCCATTTTGCAAGAAGGGGGCTTTTCTTTGTGTCACAGTCCACTTACTTCTTTACTTGTTCATGTTCCTCGGAGTTACAGCCCGGGAATCTGTACCTATGGGAGGACAGGAGGAAGTCACCTCTCAGCTTCTCCTTTTCTGCCCACACAGGACACATATGGGATGGGCTCATTCCCAGACGGGAATGCAATCTGACACATAAAAAAGTGAGATGTGCCGGGTGCTGGTGGCTCACGCCTGTAATCCTAGCTACTCAGGAGGCTGAGATCTGAGGATCGAGGTTCAAAGCCAGCCCGGGCAGGAGAGACCGTGAGACTCCTATCTCCAATAAACCACCAGAAAACCGGAAGTGGCGCTGTAGCTCAAGTGGTAGAGCGCTCGCCTTGAGCTGAAGAGCTGAGGGACAGCACCCAGGCCCAGAGTTCAAGCCCCACGACCGACAAAAAAAAAAAAAAGTGAGATGTGGGGCTGGGAAGTTGGCTCAGTGGTAGAGCACTTGTCTTGCATGCCTGAGGCCCTGGGTTCGATTCCTCAGCACCACATAAGCAAAAAGAAAAAAGCCGGAAGTGGCGCTGTGGCTCAAGTGGTAGAGCACTAGCCTTGAGCTGAAGAGCTGAGGGACAGCGCTCAAGCCCAGAGTTCAGGCCCCACGACCGGACCCCCCCCCCCCAAAAAAAAGTGAGATGTGTCTATACAGTTCAGTCAAAATTCTTCTATGAGAGGTATATGCATTTGGTCCAAGGAAAATGTGCCAGTGGCTAATACCTCAAATTCCAGCTCATCAGGAACATGAGATCTCAGGTGCAAAGTCTGATCAGACATTAGTCAGTAAAAGTCTAAAGTCACTAATTTTCAAAAGACCAGAATTGCACCTATGGTTCAAATGCTGTAGTGGTAGCTCTGACCACCAAAGAAACAACACTCAGGCCCTGAGTTCAGGTTGCAGGACTGGCACACACAAAAAAACAGAAAAGCTTCAGGGGTTATAAATATGTAAAGCCAACATAATCCCTCCTTGAGGTTTCTGAGTTGATTCAGCCTCCAGTTCACCTGCCTCCCCCACACCCCAGCCTTTCCTGGGTCTACATTATTCACAGACATCCAATTGCTAATGAAACCTTATTTACTCATGGGGAATGTGATTTCCTAGAACCTCACCTAGGTGAGGGCAGAAGTTGGGTGCCACTGGCACATGTCTGTAATAACAGCCCTTCAGTAAGCGAACTTCTGAGGTTTCAGTAGCTTCTCTGGAAATGTCCTGGGCAGGCCATTACTAAGAAAGTAGGCAGGGGGTGCACTTCTTTATCTCATGCCAAGCTACTGTGAGAAGACCCCCATGAAATCAACAGGTTCAGAGGGGTGCCAAGTATTCCACAAATTATATCAACATCAAATACAGTGAAAGCAGAGGTTATACTGTGGGGGAGGGACATACAAAGCAACAAAGAAATAATCTTATAAACATGTTAGAAACAAAGTTGTCTTTTATTTCTTGAGTAAATGAGTCTTCTTTACCACCAATAGGCTATACACAAAAACAGTATGAACTCAGTGTCTCTGGCACAGGCCTGTATTCTTTGCTATTCAGGAGGCTGAGATCTGAGGATCATGGTTCAAAGCCAGCCATGTCAGGAAATGCTATCAGATTCTTATCTCCAGCTGTAGCTCAAAGTGGTAGAGTGGTACCTTGAGTGAAAGAACTCAGTGACAGTGCCCAGCCCTTAAGTTCAAGCCCCACAAAACCTATCAGCTCTCTCCCCACTCCACAAGCCCAACACAGAGCACACTGTGAGTTCCCTCCTAAACCCTCAGTCCTCTTCACTGAACTGGTGATTGCCAGAGTTTCTGGATTTCCCACTGCAGCATGCCAACCAGCCTTGTTCCCTCTGCACATGCACCTCTGCCACACTGCAGGGCCAGGCCTCCTCTCAGAATCCATCGCCCTGGGATAGAGAGCATATGAAAGTCAAGGATTCACAGAACTTGTGCTTCAAGAGAGGGAGACTCAGAACTGTTCTTAACCTAGAATAAAGAGACACACTGTTCTATTTGTGCAGAACAATGTCAAAATGGTCAGAATAAAATTTTTGGCCACTCCAAATGAAACCATTTCCAAAATAGTGTTCAGTATACCATCACATGTTCTTATTTTTATAATATAAAAGTACATCTATTCACATGTTAGTGGTTGTAGTTATTGATACAATGAATGGGAGTAAGGCAGCCAAAATGACTTCTTATACAGAAAAATTCATAGACCAATTGTGCTAATATGTTCAACAAACTCATTCCACACCATTCTTCAAACGTTGGCATGGATCTCTTATTGTGTCATCTTCATCATTTACAGTCCATGTCAACCCTCACTTAGGAAATCGTCATGAAAACCCTCAAAGCCAAGGACATAAGAGCATAAAAGTGCAGCAATGTTTAACTTGATTTTTTTTTTTATGAAGAGCAGTTTTATTTAGCTCTCAATTTTATTTTTTCATTTTTTTTATAGAGAGAATACCATACAGAGGAGTTAAAATTACATGGACAAGATAAAGATTACATATCTTTCTTTTTTTGGGGGGGGGGGGGTCCAGTCGTGGGGCCTGAACTCTGGGCCTGGGTGCTGTCCTTCAGCTCTTCAGCTCAAGGCTAGCTCCACCACTTGAGCCAGAGCACCACTTCCGGCTTTTTTCTTTTTGCTTATGTGGTACTGAGGAATCGAACCCATGGCCTCAGGCATGCAAGGCAAGCGCTCTACCAATGAGCCACTTTCCTAGCCCACGAGTACATTTCTTATTAAGCATTGTTACCTAATCCTTGCTTCCCCTTCCCATCCCTTCCCATACGCCTTCCCTCCCCCTACCTGATCCTCCCCCTACCTCCCGCCAAAGTTGTTAAGTTCATTTTTCTAAATAACAACTTGTACATCTCATTGTTGCAATGGGTCCACCTGTATTCCTAGTTAAACGATTATTTTTCCTTCCCCTCCACAAATTATATCAACATCTAATACACTGAAAGTATGGATTCTACTGTGGGGGAAGGACATACATATCAACATAGAAATCATTTTATGAATATGATAGAAACAACTGCCTGAAAGGAAAAAACCAAAAAAGCATTTGAATACTTATTTTGGGGTTCATTTCCCTAACATCAACTTATCTGACAGAAAAGGTCAGATAAGTTGATGTTAGGGAAATTAACTCTAGTTTTACAAAGTAATAGGTTCTATATTTGCACAGTGCAGACTAGCTCACTGTTGGAAGTGAGCTTCACATATCCAAACATTTACCCTGGAAAGGGGAAGTCATGCATACTAAGAGGTGGGGTCTTGAGATTCAAGTGGGACCAGCTTTCAAAGACACCTGTTTTGATATAACACAGAGTTTTGTCTCTCAGCATCAAGGGTCGTATCTCAGCACAGGCTGCATCCTCCACTGCCTGCATTCCTTGTGGTTCACTCTAGTCACCAGTTCCTTGTAAATCCAACAGAATCTTTCCCCAGATCCAGCACACTCTGTTGCCTCCCACTCAGGCCTCATGTGCCCAGGACATCAGATTGGAGGTGGAAAAGACCACAGTCTTTTGTATTCAAGAAATTTGCAACATCATGTAAACATGGACATTTTAATACGAATAAAACAATAAGTAGTAAATGATGACAAAAATTAAAATAGGCATTTGCCCAGGGAGAAGGGAGGCAAGACCTAACACTAGTTCTTCTTCCAAGTTGCCTGCAGGCAGGAAGGCTAATTCAGGGACCCCGATGGACTCTACCCACACATAAGACAAGATGTTCTTCCTGAGTTCTCAACTGGACACTGGTTCCATAGGGTGTCCATAGGAATTAAAACCTATTGTGATCTTTCTACAAATGAAAATAACCACATTCTAAACAGGCTGAGAACACTCAAGGAGAACTACAGGAAATACGTGAACGTGAAGAAGCTAATCAAAGAGTAACACAGGAAATGAGAGAGCGGGATGAGAATACAGAAAGATCACTAAAGGCATTCATGGAATCCATAAACAGAGAGCTGAAAGAAGTCAGGGAGACCACAAAGGGAATGCTGAATGGAACCCAACAAAAGGAATGGGAGTCCACGGAAACCATAACCAATCAACTAAGTGATTTGAGAATAAACACTGAACACCAAATTAAGGAAGTAAAGAAGTTCATACAAGATCTAAATCAAACCTCCAACAAAGAATTTGAAGCCATCAAAGCCAACCAACCAGTAGGAAACGAAATAAAAAACAAAGTAAAAGTCTTGATAGTGGTTAGACCATGCAGAAGATTGAATTTCAGGGATTGAAGATAGCCTAGGTATTATAAAGAACACACAACCATCCAAGACAAATCCAAGAAATATGATAGATCTATTGAACACTTGGAAGACACCATCAGAAGGCCTAATATGAGGATAATGGGTGTAGAGGAGCACCTAGAGACAGAAGTTAATGGTCTAGGAAATTTGTTTAACAGGATCCTAGCCGAGAATGTCCCAAACATGCAAAAAGATAGGCCTATTCAGATACAAGAAGCTTTTAGAACTCCAAATAGACCAGACCAGAATAGGACATCCCACTGTCATATTATAATCCACACAGGATCAATTCAGACCAAGGAAAAGATCCTTAAAGCTGTCAATGAGAAAAGATCCATCACCTATAAAGAGAAACGAATGAGAATCACCTCAGATTTCTCAGCGGAGACAAAGCAAGAAGAGCCTGGAATGATGTATGCCATGCCCTAAAAACAAACAACTATCAACCAAGAATTCTGTACCCAGCTAAACTCCCCTTCATAACCGAAGGTCAAATAAACACCTTCCATGGCAAAGAAAAATTGAAACAATATATCTCCACCAAACCAGCCCTACAAAAGATTCTTAAAGATGTCCTACACACAGAAAACCAACAAGACCACAATAAAGGCCAAGAAACCGCACCCAAACTGAGAGTCCAACAACCATAGGAAGAACCCAGTTGCCACAGCCCCCAAAAAGGTGGATAAAATGGCAGGAACTCCCAAATACCTCTCAGTCCTATTTCTCAACATTAACAGGCTTAACTCTCCAATTAAGCTACATAGACTGTCTAGTTGGATTAAAAAGCAAGATCCTTCTATCTGCTGCCTTCAGGAGTCACATCTTCCCCATAAAAACAAACACATTTTCAATGTGAAAGGCTGGAACAAAATCTACCAAGCAAATGGCCCCCATAAACAGGCCGGAGTTGCAATCCTAATATCAGATTAAATAGACTTCAAATTAAAATTAGTGAGAAGAGATAAAGAGGGTCGCTACATACTAATTAAGGGATTTCTCCTTCAGGAGGATATTACAGTTCTAAATATCTATTCACCAAACAAGGGAGCACCCAAATTTATCCAAGAAACACTACTTTCCTCAAATCCCATATAGATCCAAAGACATTAATTGTTGGGGACTTTACCACACCACTTTCCCCACTAGATAGAACAACTCCGCAAAAACTCAACAGAGAAACAGCAGATCTAAACAGCTGCATATATCAACTAGATTTAACAGACATCTACCGAATATTTCATCCAGCAGCATCAGAATACACGTTTTTCTCAGCAGCACATGGAACATTTTCCAAAATAGACCACATTTTAGGCCACAAAGCAAACTTTTCCAAATTCAGAAACACTGAAGTTATACCTTGCATTCTCTCAGACCACAAGGGAATAAAATTAGAACTCAACACCAAAAGCTACCAAAGAAAGTACTGTAACACATGGAGACTGAACAACACACTGCTGAATCATGAGTGGGTCATGGAAGAGATTAGAAAGGAAATTCAAATGTTCATGATATTTAACAAAAATGCACACACAAATTACCAGCTGGGACACAGGAAAGGCAGTACTCAGGGGCAAGTTTATAGCTCTGAGTTCTTCCACCAAAAAATTGGAGAGATCTGAAACCAACAATTTTCTGAGACATCGGAACCTCCTTGAAAAAGAGCAGCAAGATAAACCCCAATCCAGTAGATGGAAAGAAATAATTAAAATTAAAGCAGAATTAAATGAATTAGAATCCAAAAAAACCATAGAAAAAATCAACAAAACAAAGAGTTGGTTCTTCGAAAAACTTAACAAAATTGACAGACCCTTAGCAAATCTTATCAGAAAAAGAAGAGAACACACACAAATAAATAAACTCAGAGATGAGAATGGAAACACCACCACAGAAACAACCAAGATTCAGAACATTATAAGGGAATACTTCTCAAAACTTTATGCTAATAAGTTTGAGAACTTGGCAGAAATGGACCTTTTCCTAGCAAATATTGACAAGCCGAAACTAAATCAATATGAGTTAAACCATCTTAACTGGCCCATATCAAGCATTGAAATAGAAACAGCAATAAGAGACCTCCCATCTAAGAAAAGCCCAGGAGCAGATGGCTTTACAGTGGAATTCTACAAGGCCTTCAAAGCAGAGCTCACACCGACACTCCTCCAACTCTTCAATGAAATTGAAAGAGAAAGTTTACTACTGAACCCATTCTATGAAACCATCATAAGCCTCATCCCAAAACAAGACAAGGACTCATCAAAGAAAGAGAACTGTAGACCTATTTCTTTGATGAACATTGATGCAAATCTTCTCAGCAAAATTCTGGCCAATAGACTTCAACAATTCATCCAAAAAATCATACACCATGATCAAACACGATTCATTTCAGAGATGCAAAGCTGGTTCAATATACGCAAATCAAATAATATAATTCATCACATCAACATGAGCAAGGATAAGAACCACATGGTTATCTCAATAGATGCAGATAAAGCATTTGACAAGACCCAACACCCCTTTATGATGAAAGTTCTGGAAAAATTAGGAATCCATGGAACATTCCTCAATACAATAAAGGCTGTATATGACAAACCTACAGCCAGCATTATACTTAATGGTGAAAAACTAAAGCCATTTCCTCTTAACTCAGGAACGAGACAAGGATGTCCACTCTCTCCACTTCTCTTCAATCTAGTCTAAGAATGCCTAGCTACAGCAATGAGACAAGATGCAAACATAAAGGGGATCCAAATAGGGAAAGAAGAAGTAAAACTCTCCCTCTTTCCAGATGACATGATCTTGTATTTAAAGAATCCCATAGACTCCACTCCCAAATTACTCAAGCTGATTCAAAACGTTGGCAAAATAGCAGGGTATAAAATTAACCCTCAAAAGTTAATGGCTTATAAAAAAAGTTAATGGCTTTTCCGTATGCTAACAATGAGAAAAGTGTGGCTGAAATTAGGAAAGCACCTCAATTCATAATAGCCCCACAAAAAATAAAATACCTAGGAATTAACTTAACCAAAGAAGTGAAGGACTTCTATGATTAAAACTTTAAAAACTTGAAAAAGGAAATAAAAACAGAACTTAGAAAGTGGCAAAAACTCCCATGCTCCTGGATTGGAAGGATCAACATAATCAAAATGGCAATACTTCCCAAGGCTATCTACAAATTCAATGCGATACCTATCGATATCCCAACCTCATTCTTCAAGGAAATAGAAGAGGCAATCCAAAAATTCATATGGAACAATAAAAGACTGCGAATAGCCAAAACGATCCTCAACAGAAAGAACACTGCTGGAGGAATATCAATACCAAATTTCAGACTCTACTATAAAGCCATAGTAATCAAAAGAGCTTGGTACTGGCACAAGAACAGACCTCAAGACCAATGGAATAGTATTGAAAACCCAGAAATGAACCCATAGACCTATAGCCATCCAATCTTCAATAAGGGAGCTAAAAACACAGAATGGAAGAAAGACAGCCTCTTCAGTCAATGGAGCTGGCAAAATTGGTTAATCACTTGTAGAAAACTAAAGCTAGATCCTTATATATCACCCTGCACCAGAATCAACTCCAAATGGATCAAAGACCTCGGGGCCAAAGCAGACAATTTGAAAACATTACAGGATGGAATAGGAGAAACCCTAGGTCTCCTTGGCACAGGCCAAAATTTTCTTAATAGAGACCCAGAAACACAACAAATCAAAGAAATGTTGGACAAATGGGATTGCATGAAATTGCAGAGCTTCTGCATGGCAAAGGACATAGCTAGCAAGATTAATAGAAAGCCCACGAATTGGGAAAAGATCTTCACTAGCCATACAACAGACAAGGGTCTCATATCTAAAATATACCTGGAACTCAAAAAAATAAATCGCCCACAACAAATCCTCAAAGAAACAACTGCCTAATAAATAAGTGGGCTAAAGACTTAAAGAGAAACTTCTCTGAAGAGGAAAGAAGTATGACCAATAGGCACATGAAGAAATGCAAATCAAAACAATATTGAGATACCACCTCACCCCAGTTAGAATGGCTATAATCAAGAACTCTAATAATAACAAATGCTGGAGGGGATGTGGACAGAAGGGAACGTTAGTGCATTGTTGGTGGGAGTGTAAACTTGTTCAACCGCTTTGGAAAGTAGTATGGAGGTTCCTCAAAAGACTCCACCTAGAGCTCTCCTATGACCCAGCAATCCCACTTTTCTGCATTTACCCAAATGTTCACAAACAAGACCACATTAAAGCTATCAGCACGACTATGTTTATTGCAGCCTTATTGACCATAGCTAAGCTATGGAACCAACCCAGATGCCCCTCAGTAGATGAATGGATCAAGAAAATGTGGTATATCTACACAATGGAATTCTATGGCTCCATCAGAAAGAATGACATTGCCCCATTTGTTAGGAAATGGAAAGACTTGGAAAAAATCATATTAAGTGAAGTAAGCCAGGCCCAAAGAAACATAGGTCCATGGTTTCCCTTAGTTGCAATAACTAGTATATGTCGAGTCAAGCAGAAAAGGTCAGTTAAGTTGATGTTAGGGAAATGAACCCTAAGATATGTCTTCAAATGTTTGTTTCTTTTATGCGATTGTTTCTAACACATCTATAAGATTATTTCTTTGTTTCTTTGTATGTCCCTTCCCCATGTTATAACCCCTGCTTTCACTGTATTTGATGTTGTTATAATTTGCGGAGGGGAAGGGAAAAAACAAATCGTTTAAATAGGGATATGGGTGGACCCATAGCAACAACCAGATATACAAGTTATTATATTGATAACGAACTTTACAACTTTGGTGGGGAGAGAGGAGGGTTCGGTGGGGAGGTAGGGGGAGAATGGTATGGGAAGGGGAAACAAAGGAGGATGCTACAATGCTTGATAAGAAATGTACTCATTATCTTGCCCACGTAATTGTAACCCCTCTGTACAGTATTTTCACAATAAAAAAAAGAAAAAAAGAACCACGTTCCATCCACACACTTGGTGCAGTGCAATGATGGCTCCAGATGTCCACCTGTCAACACCACAGACATCACTGGGAGTTCTTTAGCATAGATTCAGGGGTGACTGGGAATGGAAACAAGTACATGAGTATTAGAATGAACTCTAGATGTTCTGGTGTGACTCAACTGCCATGAGGATGTAATGGAAGAAGCTGTAGCATTTGAGTTTGGACTGAACTTTGATGAGAAGTCAGGGTCTTTCTCACCAGTGGCTATGGCTGAGTGCTTTCAAACAGAGAGCAGACATTCCCTGGCAGAGAACATCTATCAAAAGACACTTTGCCAAGCTGGGGAGTACTAAGAACTCCCGGCCAATCACTACTTGGGAAGACCATCTCTAGGGGTCCAGTTTCCTTCCCTACTCACAAGCTCTTAGGTGCCTACAGAAGGACTCTTCCCTTCTTTCCTTTTTCTGATTAGTAACGGTCTCCTCCAACTGCTCTGGAAGAACTAGTAAGTGGAGGAGCTGGTCAGAGGTGGGCATGTTGTGCATTAGATAGTGCATAAGTTCATTTAGAGTGTCTCTGTTCTAGTTTTCATAAAAGTCATTGGGGCAAATTCCATCCACATGGTGAAGTCAGAACAAAGGGTGCTGTGGGCAGATTGGGGACAAAGAGAATCAGAGGCCACCTTCACCATCCTGAGCCTGCCACAGATCCTTTCTGCCAGGACTCCCATGCTGTAGCTGTTCATCCTATACCCAGACTTGCATTTTGGGAAGGAGGAGTAGACTCCTGTAAGCAGGATGCTCCTCACAATCTACTTCTAGAAACTTTGAAAGGACAATTCTCCAAAATTCTCACTGTGATAGGCAATGAGAAGGTGGTTTACCTACAGGAACTGACTTTGTACACACAGCCCTCCCTGTCATGCCTGAGAGTCCTCAACCACACCACAGCTCTGTCCTCTGCCATCCACTCACATCTCAAGCCTCAGCTTCCTGGTGAAAACCCAAGTGGTGTGCAAAGGAGAACTATGCACTTTGAGTCAGAAACTCAAAATATTCCAGTTTGGAGGACAGCCCTTCCCTTTCTGCCAAAGGCACTTACTTCCTCACTTGCTCATCTTCCTCACAGTTAGGGCAGAGGGATCTCTACCTGAGGGAAGAGAGGAGGAATTCAGCTCTATGAGTCTCTCTCTCTATTTTTTTTGTTTGGTCATGGGGCTTGAACTCTGGGCTTGGGCGCTGTCCCTGAGCTCTTCAGCTCAAGGCAAGTGCTCTACTGCTTGAACTACAGAGCCACTTCTGGTGTTCCAGTGGTTTACTGGAGATAAAAGTCTCACTGACTTTCCTGCCTGGGCTGGTTTGAACCACCATCCTCAGATCTCAGCCTCATGAGGAGCTAGGATTACAGATGTGAAGCACCATCACCTGGCTCTATGACTCTCTTGTTCAGAACTAGGAGAGGCTTATGGGGTTGGATAATGCCCAGATTGGAATATAAAAATAGAAGTCAGGTGAGATATGTCTATACAGTGCCGTGAAAATTATAAAAGGCTTGAATGAGAGAGCCCAGGTGGCAGTGCCACACACCTCTAATCCTAGCTATTTGGGAGGCTGAGATCTGAGCAGCACAGTTCAAAAGCCAGACTGGGCAGGAAATAGCCAAGAAATTGTTATATCCATTCACCATTAAAAAGCCAGAAATGGAGCTGTGGCTCAAGTGATAGAGTGCTAACTTTGCCCACAAAAATCAGGACAAATCCTATATTCTGAATTGAAGTTGTAGGATCAGCGCTCAAAAACTAAAACTAAAAATAAAGAAGTGCTTCAGAGGTTTGTAAATGAGCAAGTCCAATATAATCCTTTGCTCATGGCTCAGTAGGCACAGGGTGCTCAGGCCACCCCTCCCATCCCTCTTCTAGGTAAGTTTCTACAAGTCCTCCAATACAGCTTCTGAAGCCTTATTTACCAATGATGAATGTGGTTTACCAGGGCCTCAACTACATGAGGTCAGAAGTTGGTGCCTCTGGTTCATGCCTGTAATCCTAGCCTCTCAGTAAGGAGGCTGCTGAGGCTCCTGGGTTGCACTCAACCTCTATAGACAATTCCTAGACACGATCTTCTTTAGTAAAATAAGAAATTTCTAGAAATGCAGGTAGAGTGTCAGCTTTCTCAGGAAAAGAGAAATGTGCCACAGAGAGTGGCAAATAAAATGTTCCCAATGGAGCCACAGAATCCTGTATGTTCTAGTCCTAAGAAATTAGCCAGAGTGTGTTCCACTTTGTGTCCCTTCCCATGAGAAGACCCCAGGGAAACCAACTGGCCCAGACAGGTGCCAAGTGTTTCCAACACGCAGCCAGGAGGGGCTCAGCAGCCCAGGGCCTGAAGGGGGAACACTCACTGTTTGAACAGAATAGCCAGCACTTGCTCTATTATCCCACACAATCTGTCATTATGTGGGAAGAGATCGCCTTTGTGGTGGACAGGGACCAGGTTCATCAGCAGCATTTCCAGCAGGCCTGCCTCCAGGCTCTTCACATTATAGGGCACATTCAGGGTCGGGACTCATCACTGTACCCCTAAGATGGTAAAGAGAATGGATCTTTCAAACATGGAAATGGAACCACACTTCAAGTTGAGTAACTGCCATTGATTGGAATGAAAACCACAGACAAAGTGAGATATCACGATGAACACTTAGAAGCACACAAGAAGGTCTCCTGACTATACCTTGCCTGAGTTGGCTGGTGTTTCCATTGATTCCTTGTTGTAAAATGGGCTAAGGGGTTGGACTTGAGCTGGACACGAGACCAGCCTGTCCAGGCTCAAATGAAGCATCCACCCCTCGCTTTCCCAACCTTGCTCTCCTGAGCTTCCAAGACAACATGAGAACATCTTTCTCACTCCATGCTCGCTCTAAACCTCGACCCTCAGTGATCTCTGTCTTCTAAGTATTTCAGTTCACACGTGTAAACCACATGAGCTCCTGGCTTTCAAGGCACTCTTTTATCCAATTAACCCCAAGAAGCCAGAAGCAGATCGGGATAGAACAGTAGCCTTGAATGAAAAAGCTAAGGGACAGTACTCAGCCCTGAGTTCAGCAGTGCCAGTACAAAATACACAAACAATATAGGAGACAAACGAAGCATCAACAGGATGTGCTCCCACTGTTCTTGATACCCTGTACTAAGGACTCAAAGTTATTTTTCTTTCTTGCTATTTGTTTTAACAAATGTATAAGATGAAATCTTTGTTGCTTTGTATGTCCCTTCCCACGTTATAACCCCCTGTTTTCACTGTATTTGATGTTGGTATAATCTGTGGAAGAGAAGGCAAAAAACAAATTGTTTATATAGGGATACAGGTGGACCCATTGCAACAATGAGATGTAAAAAATGTTAGGTCGAAAAACGAACTTTACAAGTTTGACGCGGGGGGGGGGGGGTGGGTAAGGGGGGGACGTGTTGGGGGTGGGTGGGGAGGACCGGGGAGATAGGAAGAGATAGGAAGGGGAAACAAAGGAGGAGGCAACAATGCTTGATAAGAATGTACTGGTTACCTTGTCCATGTAATTGTAACCCCTCTGTACACTATTTTCACAATAAAAAAAAGAAAAAAATAGTACATGGAAAACAGTAACCATTGTTACATGGTCCCTTTGTTCACCAAACTACTAAATTCATCTCTGCCACACATCCCAACTCCACTTGAGGCAGACATGTAACAGAGATGGAATAGAAAAATGTGTCAAATGATGTTGCAAAGCTCACTTTACCAAGGATCCTGTGATCATCACTAATTCCACTTCTCCCCCCATGCTGGTGGCTGTTGGTGACTGTGGGGAGAGGCTGGTTTCTGATGGGACAGTGTTCACAGGAGCACAGAGAAGGCCCTCAACAGCTAGCAGAGGGGATGCACCCATTCTCACTCTCACTCACAATACGCATAGTGGGGCTGTTTTGCTGGGAAGCTTCTATACTATTGCTGTGTGTGTGTGTGTGTGTGTGTGTGTGTGTTTATGTGTTTGTCTGTATATCAATTTCCTGGCCTACATAATTAAGGATCCAAGTAGGTGGCCCAAACTCTAAAAGATAAATGATTTGGAGCCAAGGGCTTGAACTTAGTGTAATTTTCCCCATAAGGGATTAGATGAAGCACTCAGTATACTGTCAGGTCTTCGTCCATTCAAAGAAAGACAGACGGGGTCAGTGGAAAGGTAAGTGCAGCAGCTTGCCTGTTTCCCAGCCTCCCTTAGAGCACGGGAGACAATCAGATGCAGGAGGGAGTCAAGTCAAGCAGGAACTCAAACTCATTTATTAACACACAGCAAGCACCTTTTAAAGCAAAAAAGACTGGGTGACATGAGAGGGGAGGAAAAGTCACCAATCACTGTAAAGGTCACACCCTATCATGCACCTAAACTTCCACGGGGTGGTTACGCACTGAACATAAAACAAATCGGTCTCTGCCCACTCAACTCCCTCTCAGCGCCACAATCAACACAGATGCGATAAGCTGTGCATGTGAAAATGCTGCTGCGGAAACCTTACACAAGTAAAAACCATAAAAAGAAAAAATAACACAACTACTGTGCAAAGAAAATTAAATGAAAGTAAAAGCTGCATCAGGTGTGTGTGTCCGTGTGTTCGAGCAAGCATGCCTGTGTGTGTGTGTACGTGTGCGTAAGTGATGGCCCTGGGGCTTAAGTTTAGGGATTGTTCTCTCACTTGGATGCTTCAGGGAGTGGTGCTTTGACATGCCTTCAGTCCAGAATCTGTGGTTCATTAACTGGAGATTCAGTCTCATGGGCTCCTCTGCCCAGTTAGACTGTGAAGTGCTATGATGGCAGCCTCTTGCAAAGCTAGAATTACAGACCTCAGCCACTGAAATCCCCTTGTAGAATTAATATAAGCTAATAAAAGATGTAAAATATGTCACCAATAATTGAAGAAAATGACTGAATGAACAGTACAGACTAGGGGAATTTTTGGTTTGGTATTGTGTATTTCCAAATGAACTTCTCATATACTTAGTACACAAGGACATGGAGCATAATATCTGACATATAAAAATGTACTAATAGCCAGCTAGCTGCTGGTGGCTCACATCTTTAATCCAGGAGCTCAGGAATCTGAGATCTAAGAAATGAGAGTGGAAACCAATCAGGACTAGAAAGTTCATGGACTCTCACGTCCAATTAACCACCACAACCCACAAGTGGTGCAGTGGCTCAAGTGGTAGAGCCAAGTGGTAGAGCGTTACACTTGAGAAAAAAAGCTCCGTGATAGACTCCACGTTCTGAATTCAAGCCCCAACACTGGCACAAAACACAAAACGGTCTAGGTTTTATCTTTGTTTAGTATTTTTCTTTTTCTACCAATCCTGGGGCTTGGACTCAGGGCCTGGGCTCTATCCCGGAGGCTCTCTGTGCTCAAGACTACAGCTGTATAACTTGAGCCACAACACCATTTCTGGGTTTCTGATGGTGTTCTGGAGACAAGTATCTCATGGAGTTTCCTGCTCTGGCTGACTTTGAACCATAATCCTCAGATCTCAGCCTCCTGAGTGGCTAGGATTATAGGCATGAGCCACCAGTGCCCAGAAATGGCTAATTTACAAGAAGCTCAAAATATCTGGAAATGAAACCAACAAAGCAGTTTGTAAGGTGCCAGTGGGTCAGGGCTATAATCATATTCACTCAAGAGCGCAGGATCTCAGAATCTCACTTCAGTGCCAATTCAGGCAGGAAAGCCTGTGAGTCTCTGACTCCCAATCAAGAAAACTGCAGGGCATCTATGGGAAAAGTGATGGAGCCCTAACCTTGAGCAAAAACACTCCAAGACAGCACCCAGTCGTTGCGTTCAAATCCCTGGCCAGAAAAACACATTGTTTTAAAAAGCAGTTTTACTTCCAACATAGGTTCATTTCCAACAGAGAGACTTGGGAGTCTCATTGTTGCAAGGGGTCATCTGTGATCATGTTTCAACATTTTGTTATACTCCTTCCCCTCCCCAAGTAGAGAAATGTATATACAGATGCAAGGTACAAGAATCAAATCCAGTGATAACAGGTATGTACCATACAAAAGAAACTAAGAAAAAAAAATCACATGGTTCAGTAAGAACAACAACAAAGGAAAACCTCTTGTGTCTGAATCTTGGGCCTTATTTTGCCTAGCATCTTGTTTTTGTTTTTTTGTTTTTTGTTTTTTTTGGGACTGGTTGTGGGACCTGAACTCTGGGCCTGGGCGCTGTCCCTCAGCTCTTCAGCTCAAGGCTACAGCTCTACCACTTGAGCCACAGGGCCACTTCCGGCTTTTTTCTTTTTGCTTATGTGTTGCTGAGGAATCGAACCCAGGGCCTCAGGCATGGAAGGCAAGCACTCTAACACTAAGCCAACTTCCCAGCCCCCGTTTTTGTTGTTCTTGTCCTTACTCTTTTTTTAGTTTTATTTTACAGTGTCACTAGGAATGCAATTTTCAATCGGGTATTTGGGTTTGTTTATTCAACTCACTCTGGCACCCAGCACAGTCACCCCAATATCAACCCTGAACCTCTGAGTGGACATTCCCAGCACACCAACCACCAAAGCCAGCTATGCATGTGATGGACTTACCTTACATGCCTCACCCTCGGTACTGTTCTCAAACCATGGTGAAGCCCCACGAAATGAACATCTTCCCACCAGCTCAAGGGTCGGGGCTGCCTTCCTTTAAGTTCACTCTCATCCACAACTGCACAGTCAGGCTAAAGAGCCGGCTTGGGCAGCAAAGTCTGTGAGGCTTCTATCTCCAGAAAACCAACAGAAATCTGGAGGCAGAACTGTGACCCAAGTGGTAGAGTGGCAGCCCTGAGGAGGGGAAAGGAGGGGGGAGAGTCAGGGAGGACACCAAGGCCTTGAGTTCAAGTCCCAGGACTGGCACATGCACATTAGAAGAGGAAATAACAAGGAGAGAAAGCTAAGGCATTGGATGACCCTTACTGGCAATACACCCACCATCACCCTGAAACACTCTCCGGACCCCAGGGAAGCCGTTCCTCCAAATCCCCATGTCCCCTCCAGACCAGCCAGACACCTAAGGGACTCACCTCAGACAAACCCCGCCGCCCTTCCTCTCAGCAGCACACCTGCACAAACCCCACTGCTTCCTGCACCCCGTGTGCTGGGGTCTGGCCGTCCTGCAGGCTCCACGCCGGGCAAGACACGGGAGGATCCGCTGCCCGGCCTAACAGCAACCATGGCGGAGCCAGGCGCCAAAAGACCGCGGAGGCCGCACGGGGCGGCACAGCCAGGCCCCAGCCCCAGAAAGGACGTCCACAAGTTCCCGCTGCACACAAGGCCTTGCGGGGCTTCCTGGGAGGCCTCCCTTCCCCACGGCTGCCCTTCCTCATCGCTTCCCCCAGGACAGGACCTCAGCGCCAACTTCTCTGCTCCAGACCCCTGTCTCTCCTAGAAGCTGCAATGGCGGTCCCGGAGGAGCTGGATTGCCAGTCTGAGCACACGCACCAGCCGTCCTCCCACTGCGCATGTCCATGTGCGGCTCCAGAAGGGCTCAGGCCTTGTGTCAAAATCTAAGGCCCTGGGTTTAAGAGTCCCTGAAACTCAGAACCCAGGTTCCTAAATCACAAAGATCACAGGCCTGTGCCTCAGATGGCCAGCTCACAGCGCCTTTTTCATACAGAGTTTGCTGAATTTCCTTATGTTCACATTATAGATACACACACACACACACACACACACACACACAATCACACTCAAATATATATTAATCTATTTTTAATCAATGGGGTATTTACACACAACTATATATTTATAATCAATGTTCTATAAGCATTTTCCCCAAAAATGTTTTAGTACCCAGGTATTCTGTGACTTGGGCCTTGCCCTGGGCTATTTGTTTACAATTATTTTTCAGACCAACTGTTGAGTTTTGGCCTCTGGCTGGCATTCAATTTCAAGTTCCTCATGTCTGCCTTCCCAGTAGCTCTGATTGATTAGAAGTGTGCACCTCTACCACCAGATTTACAAAACAACAATTATATAAATAGAATAGTTCTTGAAACACCAGTAGAAATGCAGAAGTCATGTACCATATCTCGGATGTATGTATGATGGAGAGCTAACATTTTATATAAACTTGAATCCCTAGACTCAGATTGTAAAGATAATATTGTAGTACTTCAGTAGCTTGTATATGTCTGGGTTCCAGACTCAAACAACAACAAACAACATTCCAGGATCTTCAATTGTCTCAGGCTGACAAAATTCTTTTCTTGTCACATTGAAGTCAGACTTCAAACCTTTGCTATGAACCATTTATGTGAATTCTTAGAAAATCAGGTTTAAAAAAGATTCCCTGACTGGATGCTGTGGATCTCGCCTGTACTGCTAGCTAGTCAGGAGGCTAAATCTGAGGATCATGGTTCAAAGCCAGATCAGGCAGGAAAGTCCGTGAGACTCTTCTCTCCAATTAAGCACCAAAAAATGGAAGGGAGCTGTTACTCTAAGTGGAAGAGCATTAGCCTTGTGCAAAAAAAGCTCAGAGACAGTGCCCACAACATGAGTTCGAGCTCCACAACCAAACGGAGAGAGGAAAAGTGAGAGACGGAGACAGAGACAGACAGAAAAAGAGACAGAGAGAGAGACAGAAACAGACAGAGATTGACAGAAAGAGAGACAGAGACAGACAAACACAGAAAGACAGACAGGAAGACTGAGAAATCCCTGACAACTCCATTTAGAAAAATGTATATGGATATCTAAGATGCATATCCTGTTCTTCCACAATTCAGTACAGAGTACCACCTCATCCTGATCCACATTTGGCTACCTGGAATCTACTTGGTGTTTCATAAATTATTCTACATGCTCCCATAGAACATAAACAGGCCCACACCTACTCACCAATTGTTTATAAGTCTGGTCTTTTTGCTTAAATATGTAATATTCCCATTTGTATGTTTTTCTGTTTCCATGGTTTAAAGCTACCATTGCCCACATTTCATGTCTAGATGTCTTCATCTTTTGTGCCAGTAGTGGAATTTGAACTCAAGGCCTTAAGCTCCTGCTCACTTTTTGTTTCATGCTTAAACATGTAACTTGAGCCATGCTATCAGTTCCTGACTTTTGCTGGCTCATTGGATAAGTCTTTCAGATTTGTCTACAGGGGCTGATTTGAACCTTGAGGAAGTATAGGGCACTCTTGAAGCTACAATTACTGCCATGGGCCAGGACACCTGGCATGTCTTTGTCTCTCTGGCTAAGTCTTCTGTGTTCTATTGATGATGGCTTTTACCTATTTCCTATGTATTTTGTCAAATACTTTTCCCCCAAAGTAACTTTTTGGTGGTATTTTGAGGTGAAATGTCCTTACATATTTGCACAGAGCAAAATGGGTGTGTATACAGACTTGACTTCTCTAATGGAAGGTGTCCCATACAGAACATTTAGTCTGGCATTTATCTCAATGACATTTGAAATACCTTGTTCTTGAGAAAAATAACAATGCATTGCTTTTTGTTACCCAAACTAAATTAAAATATCAAAATGAGATATCAATGTGCGTATGTCTAAAATCATGATGGCTACAAGACACATTATTTTTAACAGCCAGGGTAATTAATCCTTGGGACTATTTCCTTAGTAAAAAAAAGGTTGTTTTTTATTTTTTAAAAAATGCTGATATATCATACACTAAAGAATAAATATTTCTAGCAATTTCTTAGACTTCATTCTAATAAAAACGCTACTAATTCTAGTAGTGGTGTCTATCACCTCATAATTACTTGTCTTCATACAATAAATCCCTTGAATAAATGTGGAAGGGGAATTATTAATAAAGTCATTTGTAACACAAATCTGTAAAATGCACACAGACAATAATGAAATGACTGATGACCTTACCGACAGTGGCTATTGTAGCTAAGGCTGAGGAGAGCAAAGACTTGCCCCAGTTGTCCCAATATCCCCATCTGGTCTGGGGTACATCAGTTTCCTATTGTCCCAGTAAATGAAAGGGGGTAAAAGACAAAGAAAGTGTGAAAAAATTAGAGAACCAGAGTATAATATGTGTAAGTTATCTAATTATTAGCCAAAGTATGAGGAATCATACTTAACCAAAGTATTTGGTTAATGCACTGCGTGAGTGACAGACAGTTGCATGTTTGCATCATGTCAGCAACATGTAGCAAAGGAAATTACTGCGAAGGCCTTTATAGAACTGAGAAAATATTATCTATGGTTTTATAAACAAGAAAGGAAGTTCAATACTAAATTAGCATTGAGTTTGAGTCTCTTAACCTCAACTATGTTTTTTTTCATTGTACCAGGGCCTCACTCATGTTTGGCTTCTTTGCTCATGGCCAGCACTCTACCACTTGAGTCACACCTCTAGTCTGGCATTTTGCTGGCATTTACTTGGAGATGGAATCTGCAGTTAATCTTGACCTAAGCACCTTCAGTAGGTAGGATTACAGGTGTGAGCCTGGGGTACCAGGTTAACCCCAATATTTTTAAACCCCAGTATTTTAATAAGATTCTATTCAGTGGCAATCTGTGATACCCGAACAGGGAGAACTTCTGAAGTCTCAGGGTCTCTAGAACACTAACAAATTTTAGAATCCAAGCAAAGGAAAACAAAATCCTGAAAAAAAGGTGGGGGGCGGGGTGGTCTGGGAATGTGGCTTAGTAGTAAAGCGCATGCTTAGCATGCATGAAGCCCTGGGTTCAAATCCTCAGTACCACATAAAAAAAGCTGGAAGTGGCACTGTGGCTCAAATGGTAGAGTACTAACCTTGAGCAAAAGAAGCTCAGGGACAGTGCCCAGGCCCTGAGTTCAAGCCCCAGGACTGGCACCAAAAAAAGAGGGGGGGAGGGCAAAAAGATAAATTAGATGAGGCCAGGGACTTGGACACAATTCCTTGTCAGCCTTATGAGCTGGGATAATTTTTTTTCTGTGTTTGTGTGTGTGTGTGTGTGTGTGTGTGTGTGTGTGTGTGTGTGTGTGTGTGTGTGTGTGTAGTTTGAGGCAAGGCTCACAGATTTTCCTGCTCCTTTCAAACCATGATCCTGAAATCTCCTGAGTAGCTAGGATCATAGGCATGAGCCACCAGTGCCCAGCTCGGGATGGTTTTAACTTTTACTGTGGAACTTAATCGGAAATCATGGTAGGTTTCTAAGTAGAAGAGTGATATGCTTTGATTTGTGGTTTTGAAGATGATCCCTGCCCTCATCAGAAAGATGTATCTCATTATTTATCCCCGAGCCATATAAATGTGTGAAGTCTAAAGTTGTGGAGCTAGAAAGGTACAAGGTTCTAAATATGAGGAAAATTGAAGTTTTCAAAGGTAAAGAGAATTGGCTTATCCAAAAATCCAAATTTGTTGGGAGAGAGAGCAAAGGAGAGAAAGAAGAAAAAAGAACAACAAAAAGGGTAACAGGAGAGGAAAGAAGATAATCCGTGTTTTCCACCTGTTTGGTGGTTTCAGAAGAGCCATCTTCCTAAACCTTCCCCTGAAATTTTTATTTTTTGTTTTTGTTTTTGTCAGCTGAGAGAACTGAACCCAGGCTTTGTCTGCCTAGGCTGGCTTCAAATCTGGGTCCTTATATTTCAACTTCCTTGGATAGCTAGGATTATAGGCTTGAGCCATTCTAGAAATGGCTGCTACCCCATTTCTGTGGTTTGAACTAGGGCCTGGGTATTGTTCTTGAGCTTTTGTGTTCAAGCTTAGGGCCCTGCTACTTGAGCCACAGCTCCACTTCCAGCTTTTTTGTTTGTTTGTTTTGTGTTTCATTGAAGATTAAGAGTCTCACAGGTGAAAAGCTATTTAAGGAGAATAGAAAAACAAATGTAGTTAATCCATTGTGTCATAACAGGAGCTCAAAAGACAGTAGAATTTAAGCGCAGAAAGGGAGTATAATGATAATCGGCGTCCAAGTCAGAAAACTAACACCACTGGAACACATCAGCCGTAATTAGTCACTCAGGTGCCACCAAGACACCACCAGACTTCTAAATCCATGTCAACAAGCACTTTTGTGCACTCGTGCAGTGCTCTGGTTCCTTCCCATCATGCTATCTGGATTTCCTGGAGAATAATAGGGGCTAAACTGGAACTTTTAAAATTTAGTGTTTGTGTATGTGTATTGCATGCACACCTATAATGAGACTTCAACTCAAGGCCTCCCACTCTTGCTTGGCTTTTTCACTCAAAGCCGGCACTTAACCACTTGTGCCATACCTCAACTTTCAGCTTTTTACTGGTTAATTGGAGCTAAGAGTCTAATGGACTTTCCTACCCAAGCTAGCTCAGAACCATGATCCTCAGATCTCAGCTTCTTGAGTAGCTAGAATTACAGGTGTGAGCCACTAGTTCCAGGCTTCTAAACTGGAATTTTAGGCTCATCACATAGATAGCAAAAAATCACCTTTTTAAAAAAACTTATCCTGGCATTTGAACTTTGGGCCTGGCCTTTGTCAATGCCTTATCACATGAACCACAGAACCACTTCCAGATTTTTCTGAGTAGTTTATTGGAGATAAGAGTTTCATGGACTTTTCTGTCCAGGCTGGGCTTCAAACTGTAATCCTCAACTCTCAGCCTCTTGAGTAGACAGGATTACAGGTGTAAGCCACAGTGCCCTGCCACCCATAAACTTTAATTTGTTTGACTTGCTTGAATTTGTGTTTAAAACCACCGTCTCTAATAGATAGTGTTTGAATACAGCAAAGAAGGGTAAGATTGGTATTAGGAAAAGCCATTTAGATTAAAAGGATAATGAGTGAGGGACAGGAGCGCATAATTGAAAAGCATCTAGGAGGTGGAATAATAGTGACAGCATGGCTTATAATTTACTCACATCCATCTAACCTCAGAACTAGCCTATGAAGTAGCTACTATTACTAACCTTGCTCAGGGCTGGGAGGTGGCTCAGTGGTAGAGCACTCGCCTTGCATGCCTGAGGCCCTGGGTTCTATTCCCCAGCACCACATAAGCAAAAGGAAAAAAATGCCAGAAGTGGTACTGTGGCTCAGTGGTAGAGCACTATTCTTGAGCTGAAGAACTGAGGGACAGTGCCCAGGCCCAGAGTTCAGGCCCCACGACCGGACCCCCCAAAAAATAAAATAAAATAATAACCTTGTTCAACAGATGCAAAAACTAAGGCCATTTGAGTTCAGTATTCCCCTAGTGATAAGACTACTTGACTGGAAGCCCATTTTCCAAACCACTTAGCCACCTGATCCTGTGATTATGGGATTACAAAAGTAGACCTGTACCTGGTACCGGTGGCTCCTATTTATAATCATAGCTTCTCAGATGGCTGAGGCCTGAGGATTATAGCTCAAAGCCAGCCCAGTCAGGAGAGTCTTATCTCTTATCTCCAATTAATGACCAAACCCTTGAAATAGAGCTATGGCTAAAATGATAGAGTATGCTAGAGCTTTGAGTGATTAAATGTAAGGGGCAGTGCCTAGGCCCGGAGTTTAAGCCCCAGTACCAACACATAACACCCCCTCACACACACACACAATTGTGTGACTATCATGCAAGCAATGCATTTAGTGGCCATATAATTTGGAGGTAGAATGAGGAGTTCTTCATCTACTGAGTTAAAGAACAGGAAGGTATTTCAGGCTACAGAAAAAAATGCGAGTGGAGCGATGATAAATCTAAACCTGTTTTATGTGTTTTTGTCCTTTACTTGCTGTATGTATTTAACAAGTATTTATGGTAAAAATGATTGAAGTCACAGATACAATCAAAATAACTTTAAATTTAAAGCAAAGCTCTAAATAATTGCTGAAGATCTTTCACAGGGTACCAGAAAATATGTTGAGCGGATTCTATCCAAATGCTAGTAAGGCACTGTGTGGTGGCTCCAATATCCTACTGCAGGCATATGGATTATTTTATTTTTTTTAGTTTATTTTTTTTTGTCGGTCATGGGACTTGAATTCTGGACGTGGGTGCTGTCCTTGTACTCTTCAGCTCAAGGTGAGCACTCTACCACTTGAGCAACAGTGCCACTTCTGGTTTTCTAGTGGTTTATTGGAGATAAGAGTCTCACTTACTTTCCAGCCTGGGTTGGCTTTGAACCGAGATCCTCAGATCTCAGCCTCCTGAATAGCAAGGATTACAGGCATGAGCCAGTAGCACCTGGCCTGGATTATTTTAATCTCAATCTTGTAAATTAATGTTCCTCGAAATGGTCATATGGGTTTGACTATCACCAGCTTTTTTTAATGTTACAAATACCTGTAACTCTACTTGGGTTCAAACAGAAAAACTGTGCTTGTTCTTTGCATTGGGTAGATTCATGCTAACAATCTGCTCTTCATTTTCTTGCTTTTCTCCTTGCCAATTCAAAATGTCACTTTGTTAATGTGTGTGTCCATTTGTAGGGTCTTCTCCATTTTCTAGTATGACAGTACAGGCAGAGTGAATTGGATGAGTTGTAAATACAGCTTGGCACATATTTAATTATAGGAAACAAATATTCCAGTATAATTGGAATAAAACAAAAAAACAATAACCATCTGTACATCAGTGTTTTTTCCTTCCCATTTCAGTTATCCCAGAACTGTTTCTGCAAATAGCCACTTCCTCAGCCAAATTAATATTAAGTCACCAGAATGGAATTCAGCAATATTACTTCCTTATTTACTTGGGAATTGAAACTCAATGGAAATATTTCTTCTCTCTCAAGTTAGCAGGGACAACCACAGGCAATCTGTTAGGAATGACAGCTACAGACTCTCTCTCTCTCTCTCTCTCTCTCTCTCTCTCTCTCTTTCCCTCCACCATTCTCTCCATTTCTCCCTCTCTCTTAAAATAATAGTATTCAGGAGAATTCTCAAGGGTAGAATCATCTACATTTTTAATTATTTGTGATCATAGCAAAGTTTGCATCCTGCACTACACAATGATGAAAAAGGTGTTGGATTTAAAGAGTATCATACTTCTGTTACATTATTAATGCCAAAGGAAGGTGATAGAAAATTGTACCAATTGACTTCATTCACAAGCAGAGGAGAGCCCTTTTTAAAAATTTATCTTTCTACCATTCTGTTTATACAAATACTGGGGCTGGAACTCAGGGCCTAGGCACTGTCCCTTCACTTTTTCACTTAAGGCTGGTGCTTTACCACTTGAGGCACAACTCTACTTCTGGCTTTTTCAGTGGTTAGAGATATTAGAGAGTCTCACTGACTTTCCTGCCTGAACTAGCTTTGAACCTCCATCTTCAGGTCTCAGGCCTCTGAGTAACTAGGATTAAAGGAATGGGCCACTGGTGCCCAGTCCTTTTTTATTTCTTTTTTTTATCCTATTTTCTTTTTTTAAAATATAGAAATACTTCTTGAAAATAGCAAGTTATTCTTAGAATAAAAGTATCATTGTTCATAATAGGAGCCAGGGTTGGTGGCTCATGCCTGCAATTTTAGATACTCAGGAGGCTGAGATCCAGTGGACCAGTTTGAAGCCTACCCAAGAGAAAAGCTCATGAGATTTCATCTCCAAAATAACCAGCAAAAAGCTGGGCTGGTAGCATGGCCCAAATGATAGTGTCAGTTGAACATGCTCAGAAAACTCAAGGCCCTGAGTTTAAACTCTGGTTCTGATGAATGTTCATGAAGCTTTACAGAACATTAACTGCTGTCAGTGACAAGAAGCCATGCATTTATATATGTGGACCTAAGTAACACTTGTTCTGGGGCTGCAATATGCGGAGGACGTACTGTCTGGAAAAGTGTCTGTATAGAAAGAAGATGTAGCCATGCGCCAGTGGCTCCCAACTGTAATCCTAGCTCCCCAGGAGGCTGAGGTGTGAGAATTTCAGTTCAAAGCCAGACCAGGCAGGAAAGTCTCTGAGACACTTAACTCCAATTAACTACCAAAAAACTGGAAGTGAATGCTAGCCTTGAGCATAAAAGCTCAGGAACAGTATCCAGGCCCTGAGTGCACACACACACACACACACACATACACACACACACACACACACACAGAGATATTGGCCACTCAGGCTATTTTCTTGGTTTGGGAGGAAAGCATGTCAGTCTGCAGATGATGGAGCCGTCTCTGAAACCAGCTGGGATGAGGCTAGGTCAAGAGGTAGAGCTGGGGGCCAAGAAGGTGGCTCAGTGATAGAGTATTTGCCTCGCATGCATGAGGCCCTGGGTTCGATCCCTCAGCACCACATTAACAGAAAAAGCCAGAAGTGGCTCAAGTAGTAGAGCACTAGCTTTGAGCTGAAGAGCTCAGGGACAGCAACCAGGTCCAGGGTTCAAGCCCCATCTCCAACCACAAAAAAAGGAAGAAAAAGAGGTAGAGCTGGAGAAGGATCTAAAGTCTAAATCTAAGACATTTTGCCATTGTCTTAAGAAGTGGATTCCCAACTTGCTGGCTGCACACTAAGAGCAGGCCGAGCCCTTGCAAAGGGTTAAATCGTATTATGTAGGGCTCAATTAGATTTCTCCCCTTCTCTTGCTTCTTCCTTTCTCCTTCCTCTTCTTTTTTTCCACATTTCTTTTTTCCCTCTCTTCTTGTCTCCCTACATTCCCCTCCCTTCTCTACTTCAAAGATCTTCTTCTTTCTCCCCTCCTTTCTCCCCCCTTCCCTCTCCATCTTTCAAACTCTCTTCCTCCTGTCCTTCCTGAGGATGCTGTGCAAATTGATAAAGCCCCTAGGCTTAGGTCTGCTGATACTTAGCCCATGGATATGGGACGAATACTCAAGGGGTGGGAATATTTTGTTCAGAGGAGCAGGAGAAAGCCAGCAGGTATGATTTCTAGGTAGGAGAAGAACCTAAGAAGTTATGGGGATTTCTAGGTGGTTTGTGCTTGTTATGAGCTATAAACCTTTGTCTCTGTCTCAAATAAAGATATGTTCGATCACTCAGAAAGCAACACAGCAACAGGTTTCTGTAATCTATAATGCAGTTTAAATATTAGCTTTGATGCATTAAGTTGTTTACCACTTACATGCACTGAGCTGCAATATTCTCAATAGACTCTTGTGTGTGTGTGTGTGTGTGTGTGTGTGTCTTTTTTTGTGTGTTATGGATGATGGATGACAACTTACAAATGCAACCTGCACAATCAAACTATGTTAGATTAGAGTATACTTTGATAAAATTCAGTCACAAGAGATTTGTGTGTGTGTGTGTGTGTGTGTGTATGCATGCGTGCACAAGCATGTGTGTGTGCATGTGTGCTGGTAATTGAACCTAGGGGTTCAGGAATTTAACTTCAGCACTTTCCCACTGAACCATACCAAAGATCCACAATTACTTTTCTCAACAACATTTGTGGTTGAGTCTAAGGAAGTTTTTAGTTATAAAGAATGTTTTCTAGCCAGGTGCCAGTGGCTCACGCCTCTAATTCTAGCTATTCAGGAGGCTGAGATCTGAGGAGCAGTTCAAAGCCAGCCCGGGCAGGAAAATCCATGAGACTCTTATCTCCAATAAACCACTAGAAAACCAGAAGTGGTGCTGTAGCTCAAGCGGTAGAGCACTCGCCTTGAGCTGAAAAGCACAGGGACAGCGCCCAAGCCCAGAGTTCAAGCCTCACGACCGAGCAAAAAAAAAAAAAAAAAAAGAATGTTTTCCTCATACTTAAGAAGAGTAGAAAACACTGATTTAAAGCATTGTAACTCTCTCATCAAATTTGTTCTTTTACTTTTCACATCATGCAAAATACTCTACATCAACAACTCTGTTGTTTCATTTATGCTGGAAGTTTAGAAACAGGCAGGTATACTTGACTTTTATTTGACTATAGCAGAACATCTACAACTATCAGCACTGAATAAATATATAAAAATTATGTTTGCTTTAAAATTTTCGTATTGTTTGGCTTTTTAACTACAAGGCAAAGTTCATTTATTGCAGACACAGAATGTGCAAATTCAGAAACATTGACTCAGTTTCCTTTTTGCTCTAGGAACTGTTATATGGTATACTTATTACTTATTATCCTGAGGACCTACTGAGATACTTAAAAGAAATCATGATTATCATTGAAAGTGGTTTTGAAAGTCTTCTATGGTAGTATTGTGTTAGTTGACATTAGTGAAACACTTTAAGGTAAAAATACTCATTGAATAGTATCAACCTAACATCTTCCCAGTGGCTGTGTCCAATTTCAGATTACTAGTAATCCTTCTGTAGGTTGTTAGGTCCCAAAGACAAATATAGATGCTCAATGGTTCTCAACTGTGAAATACATGTTACTCTCACCAGTAACATGTATTATTTCCCTCCATTGAGGAGGCAGAAAAGGGTACAACTTTCTTGAGGGAATCAGCAAAGCCTTGGATGCAGACTATTAAAAAAGCCCTCCTGGTGATTTGGACCTGCCTGCTTCTCTTAAGGAGACATGTTCTATTTCTCTCCTTGTCTCTATGCCAAATTATTGTGAAATTAAACTCTGACCTTGTTTTATGACTTTGTTACAATGATGTGTGCATCAATGAAACAAAAAATTAGATTATCTGAAACCTACACGCAACAATTTTTTGGACTGGATAATCAGTTGGTAATGAATAGTCACCAAGCATTCTAAAACATATATCTTAATTTTTGGTGAAAATTCTCAAATGGATTTTAGATTTTATGGAAGGTGTAAAGTCAAGCTAACTGAATGAGAAGCACCTAGAAAAATGAACACACACACACACAGAGCCACATCCTCCTTTCCCATCTTCTATCAGTGTATTCATAATGTTTCCCATATGGAAAAGAACCAGCAGCTTCCGAGATCATGTTTGGAACAAAAAAGAAAAAAATTGATTAAAAATATGATTTTTAAAAGAGTTTGAGCATTACTTAGAAATGTAAAACTCCCAATATTCCTGTTATACTGCACAAGTACTTTTCCCATATGCTCACAAATAGTGGACAACAATGCTCTGTCAGCCAGTTGTCTCAGAAACCAGGAGTGTATGTCATCAACTATTAACTCCCCTATGGTCATCACTTACTATGGAAGTATGCACCTCTACTCAAACCTGTAACACATTACATCTTGAAAATTCTTTGTTTTACAGTTTCCTCTACTAAACCTTGTTGTCACTGAATTCACCATATGGCTTTTTTTACAGAAAAAAATAATGATTGTATATACAAGACTTGAAGTTTCTATTTTAGAAGACCTCAAACCTAGCCCCAAATATTTCTCAATTCCCAGTCTTAGAACTACCTATCTCACAAGTGACAGGACTGTGGGCAGCTCTGCCTATCAGTACTGCCTCCGTAGAGGCCTACCTACATCACACACCAGCCCTGTGTGGTTCCATATCAACAAAGTTATTAATCACAAAGTGTCAAACATTGCTTTTCTGAATTGAATAGTCTTTAATTACCTTTTCCTGCTTCTGTGTAAATGAAAATAGATGATTTTATGAGAATTAAAAGAGATGTGTATACAGAATCTGGCACAGAATCTCAAATGTATGTCATTTTGCAGGAGTGCAGTTGTTCTTCTACATTTAACTCTAATTTCTTTTCTTTCTCCCTATTTAGGGCTAATATCAGCTTTATATGTCATTCTTATCTGAAAAAAATGGCATTTTTCTTATCTTGTCTTTCTAGTCTAGTGGCTTAATTTTTTTGTGGAATCTTTTTAATGTCAGATATTGCTAGGCACATTTTCTGGCTTGATTTTTGAAATTTAATTTAGTTTTTTTGGATAATATGTTTATTTTATCATCTTTAAGTAGTTGTACAAAGAAGTTCCCATTTTACAAAACAGTATATGAGTACAAAGTGTCTGACAACATTGTTACCCATCTCTCTTAATCCATCCCTTCTCTTACTTTTTTCTTTAAATGTTATTAGGTGATTACATAAATTTAACATATTTCACAGTACTGTGAAATAGTGATACTTACAGTCACAAACAAAATTTAACTTTCACAAGGCAGATCAGGTGGAAAGAAATTTAATTTAGTTTTATTTCAGCTTTGATATTTGAATCACAATACTGTTATATGAATGGATACATTGATCTTTTAGAATATTGAGTAGATTGTATTTTTTAACAGAATGGAAGGTATTGAGAGAAAAAAATATGAATTTTCTTCCAGTTGGGTTTCCCTATAGCCATTAAACCTGATCTCAAGCAAAATGTTAAGTCTAGAATGGGATAGAGAGGGGTTGGGGGTTTAGCCCAGCAGAAGGGCGCCAACATAGCACACGCAAGGCCCTGGGTTTGGTCCTCAGCCCTGGAAATAAAAAAGCTACAATAGAATGGGATAGAGATAGTAGACGCAAATGAGAAAATAGTTCCAGTGGGAATGAGTGATCAGTAGATTCTGAGACCTTACTAGTTCTTTCAACTCCCTCACTCAGGAAGGTAAAGTTATTTAGAACATTCCTTTTTTAAAGAAAAATTAAAACCCTTTAATATTACTCTAAGAAAAGGGAAATGTTTGCACAGATTAGAAACATCTGGCTTTATTTGATTGGAGCCTAAGGTTTTCTACTTGGTATCATTCTCAGATTGCTTGCCATGGTCATTTCAGGCGTCCTGGCCTGCTATGTTTAGGGGCATTTCCAGAAGGAGAAATAGATGAGGAACAAGTAAATACATGTACATTTCCTCTAAGAAATGTTTTGTAGTGTTCTCATGTTAAAGTACAAAATAAACCAATTGTGCTCCTTCTATGTGTGACTAATGTCATTATTGAAAAAATACGAATAAAAAAATGAATATCCCATTAAAGAAGGATCAACTCTTTAGTTCTCCAGACCAGGGTTATCGCTCCTCACCCAACATCCCTTGCTTCTTTGTCTTATCAGCATTTCTCAAATTCTCATTGTTATCACCACAGAATGTAAAGGAGAGCTGTTGAGCTGTCAACCAATCAGTTCTGCCTGTTTTCACTTGGTCTTATAAACTATACACCAGGAAACAAAACTATAACACTGACTATATTAGTCACTGATGGAAAAGTTTAAGTAAAACAATGTTATATTTGATGTTCATTTCTTTTTTGGGGGGGGAGGGGGTCCTGTCCTGGGGCCTGAACTCTGGGCCTGGGCGCTGTCCCTCAGCTCTTCAACTCAAGGCTAGTGCTCTACCACTTGAGCCACAGTGCCACTTCCGGCTTTTTTCTTTTTGCTTATGTGGTGCTGAGGAATCAAACCCAGGGCCTCAGGCATGCAAGGCAAGCGCTCTACCACTGAGCCACCTTCCCAGCCCCTGGTGTTCATTTCTTTATATAACTGTTATCTCTCATTGAAAGATAATGCTGTTTTCTTATTATACAAAGAGTTGAAAACCAGGACTTCAATGTCTATTTGTCTTGAAGGCAGTATCCAAAAGGGACAAAAGTAGAGATAAGGGGAACATAATGTGTTAAGCTGTTAGCAAATGTGTTTAGTTATTGAGATACAAAGCACTTCAGAGCTTGAATTCCATAGAGAAAAGCCTGCCTCAATGTTACTACTATGGCTTGATCAATGTAATTGTAGTACAAATAAAAATATATCCAAATGGCTTGGTTTCAACTAGTGTTGATTTTCCACCAAAATAAATAAATATATTCTACTTTGGTGACTTCTGAAATGGTTCCAGACCTTCACAAAAATGTAGATAATCAAAAACTGGGTAGTTGAAGAATTTCACCACTCCCTGTGAGAAGTACATGGAAGAGGAATTGCTGTGAAATAAATCAACATGGAGGGAAAGACGTATGAATGTCAAAATAGCCTGTGGAAAATTATGACAGAATATCTTCAAGGAAATATCAATATACCCTATGTCAGCAGAACACACAGTAAGAGAACACAGAACACATGATACTGAACCTAGTTCTTATGAATAATCTTAGGCTGGACAAATAGGTATCAGTTGGGAACAAAATTTACTGCCCTATGGTTTACATGTGAACAGCTGGCTCTAGAACAGGGCTGGTCCCAGCATCCAGATTAGCAGCAGTGGCAGTTGCTCCCTGGAGGTATTCATTGTCCAGGCTGCCAGGCTGGAGGATGAGGCACAACTGTGGCTCCAGCGCAGCTGCTGAAGAAGGCACAGGAGGCTAGGCAGCTCTTACAACAGCATAAGGAGGTAGCCCTGTGATAGATGCTCCTGGTGCATATGCACGGAATGAGGCCAGCTGGGCCATGACCTAGGTGTGCTAGGATTTGTCCTCAAAGATGTGGCTGGTCCCTATTGCACTCTCTGGGAGGGGGGTGGTGCTTCTGGTCTCCAGAATTGTCTGAACCTCTCAGTTCCTTGGAAGACAGGCATGCCAAGAATGTCAAAGTCGATAGCAGGCTAGAGTGTGGCACTCATGGCTGCAGGGGTGGGCAGCATGTGTGCCTCCTGTCATCAGTGATGATTAATCACAATGGTGACATTGCATGGCCCTGTGTCCAATGCAACCTGACTCCTCACAGCCCGTGCAGGAGCCCCAGTCCACCTCCCCTTGCACAGACCACGAAACTGAGGCTTCTGATTGTGCATCATTGATGCCTATAGTCAGGAAGGTTGAGTGGCGAAGTTGGGCCTGGAGTCAGGTCTTTTGTGCACCCACCGACCCACACAGGTGGCACCCCTAGACCTAGGACAAGTGAGAGCTCGAGCAGCAGAGGAGGCCAGCACACAGCTGCACCACAGTTCTGTGGCTGGCAGGCAGGCTGGCATTGCAGTATGCCTGGCACTAAGGCACCTTTCAGTGTTTCCTGTCCTTTAAACTGAGTCACCTTGTTCATCTATACGGCTGAAGTAGGGTGGTAGTCTCTTTCTAAATATCTGACATGGACCTCGGGCCATACAATTCCAGGGTTGCATCTGGATTGGACCGGGGAAGGTCTCCTCTGTTCCTGAAATTATCCCACATCCCACCTGATACAAATGTTCATTGCAAGAACTCACATGAGAGATAAGCTCTATGAATGCAGGCAGTGTGGGAGAGCTTTCATTTCCTCTAGTGACTGTCAAAGATGGGAAATAACACTGAAGAGAAACCTTGGAGTGTGATCAGTGTGTGCAAGCCTTCAGTCGATAAGGTCACCTTTAGAGTCATGAAAGAATTCATGCCAGAGAGGAAAACTATGGGTAAAACTGGAGAAAAACAAGCAGTGTGCTTCAATGGTGAGTCATCTGTTTAGGAATCAGAAGGACCTGAATTCTAACTCCATTAATGTTAAAAAGAATAAAACCTATGGGATATATATTTCTAATTTTTACCATGCCTAGAATCAACCTTTATGGGAAGCCAAAGCAGCTAGGTCACTTAAGCCCATAACTTGAGAATTCAAACAATAGTTCAATAAGAATAAAAATGCTTAGTGAATTAAAGAAACCCTATAGTTTACAAACTATAGGCAAATATTCATCAGGGTAAGCCTTCTATTAAGACTTCACAAATTTGATCTGACAAGATGGGTGCAAAGAGAATTTAAACTGAACATATGAATCCTTTTTATCAGCCTGTGCAATTCACTATACAAACAGACTTATCATTTCAATAGATGCAAGAGAAATCTTTTAATAAAAACAACATTATTACCAATATGTTTTGCTTTGTTATTTTTATGCCAGTTGGAGGCTTGAACTCAGGGCCTGGGCAATGGTGTTGAGCTTTTGTGCACAAGGCTAGCTCTCTACTACTTGAGCCACAGCACCAATTCTGGCTTGTTTGATAATTAATTGGAGGTAAGAGTTTCACAGACTTTCCTACTTGGGCTGGCTTTGAACCAGGATCCTCAGATCTCAGCCTCTTGAGTTGCTAGGAGTATAAGCATAAGCCACCACTGCTTAGCTAACCTTAAAAAATATTTTTATTGCCCCTAAATGGTTGTACAAAGGAGTTACCATAAATTGGTTAATCACCTGTAGAAAACTAAAGCTAGATCCTTATATATATCACCCTGCACCAGAATCAACTCCAAATGGATCAAAGACCTCAGACAGAGTCAAAGGAGACATTCTGAAAACATTAGAGGAAGGAATAGGACAAACCCTAGGTCTCCTTGACACAGGCCAAAATTTTCTTTTCTTTTTTTTCATTTTTCTTTTTTGAATAAGTTTTTTTTTTTAATTGTAAAGCTACTATACAGAGGGTTACAGTTACATGAGTGTGGTTATGAGTACACTTCCTCTTGAACATTGTTACCCCCTCCATTGTTTTCCCCCTACCATCCCCTCCCTCCCTCCCTTCCCCGAGGTTCTTTTTTTTTTTTTTTTTGATTGTGATTAAATGATTACATAATTTCAAAGTCACAAGTTCATTCTAACTTCCCTGGAGCAAATTGTCTACCACAGTCTGTAATATATAACAGTGTTCACATGTTATATACCATATTTGTGATCAGCAGCATGGGGATATTTAGTAGTGGTTCAACCAGATGAGCGGGAGTTCTTTGTTTCTTAAGTCCTGTTAGTTTTATCGTATCACATAACATTTTGGATTTAGTATCCACTTATCAGGGAGACCATGTACCGTTTGTCTCTTCGTTCTTGGCTTACCTCGCTCAACATGATTCCTTCTAGCTCCATCCATTTCCCTGCAAATGCCATTATTTTGTCATTTCTAATGGCTGCATAATATTCCATTGTGTATAGATACCACAATTTTTGGATCCATTCATCTGTGGTGGGGCATCTAGGTTGTTTCCATATCCTGGCTATTGCGAACAGTGCTGCAATAAACATGGAGGTGCACGTGTCCTTGTATATTGGTTCCTGTTGTTCAGGGTAGATGCCTAGAAGTGGTATGACTGGGTCGTAAGGGAGGTCAATCTTTAGCTTTCTAAGGACCCTCCAGACTGCTTTCCAAAGTGGTTGTATAAGTGTACATTCCCACCAGCAGTGTAACAGTGTTCCTCTTTCTTCACATCCCCTCCAGCATTTGTCGTTGGCTGATTTGTGGATGTGGGACATTCTGACTGGGGTAAGGTGGTATCTCAGGGTTGTCTTTATTTGCATTTCCTTCACCACCAGGGATGATGAACATTTCCTCATGTGTTTCTTTGCCATTTTTATTTCTTCATTTGAGAAGTCCCTCTTTAGTTCCCTTGCCCATTTAGTAATTGGTTTGTTAGGTTTGGGAGGGATTAGTTTCTTGAGTTCCCTGTATATACAGGATGTTAACCCCTTGTCTGATATATTGCTGGTAAATATTTTTTCCCAATTAGTTGGTTGTCTTTCTAGCTTAGTTGCGATAGATTTAGCTGTGCAGAAGCATTTTATTTTAAGGTAGTCCCATTTGTCGAGTCTCTCTCCAACTTGTTGTGACCCTGGGACTCTGTTCAGGAAGTTCCTTCTGTGCCTATTAGTTCAAGTGTCTCTCCTACTCTGTCCTGTAGTAGTTTCAGAGATTCAGGTTTAATGTTAAGGTCTTTAATCCATTTTGAGTTGATGTTGGTGCATGGTGATAGGCTGGGGTCCACTTTTAGTTTTCTGCATGTGGCTGGCCAGTTTTCCCAGCACCAGCGGTTGAAGAGGCTGTGTTTCTTCCATTGTATGTCTTTGGCTCCTTTGTCGAATATCAACTGGCTGTAGGCCTGTGGATTTATATCTGGATCTTCTATTCTGTTCCATTGGTCTTCGGGTCTGTTTTTGTGCCAGTACCATGCTGTCTTTGTGATTATAGCTCTGTAGTAGAGTTTGAAGTTCGGCATGGATAGCCCTCCCATATTGTCTTTATCCCCTAGAATTGTTTTGGCTATTCTAGGCCTTTTGTTGTTCCATATAAATTTTTGGACTGTTTTCTGTATTTCAGTGATGTACATCATTGGGATTTTAATAGGAATTGCATTGAATTTGTATATTAGTTTTGGAAGTATCACCATCTTTACTATATTAAGTCGGCCTATCCAGGAGCATGGGAGGTCTTTCCATTTCCTAGTGTCTTCTGCAATTTCTTTCTTTAACTTTTTATACTTCTCATTAAATAGTTCTTTTACATCTTTGGTTAGGTTAATTCCTAAATATTTTATATTTTGGGAGGTTATTGTGAATGGGGTTGCTCCCTTTATTTCCCTCTCTTCCTGTGCATTATCAGTGTATAGGAAGGCAACTGATTTTTGCGGGTTTATTTTGTATCCTGCTATTTTGCCGAAGTGACTTATGATTTCTAAAAGTTTGGGGATGGAGTTTTTGGGATCGTGGAGGTATAGTATCATGTCGTCTGCAAAAAGGGATAGTTTCATTTCTTCTTTCCCTATGCGGATCCCTTTAATGTCTTTTTCTTGCCTTATTGCCCTGGCTAAGGGTTCTAGGACTATGTTGAAGAGGAGTGGAGACAGTGGACATCCTTGCCTTGTTCCTGTTTTTAGGAGGATTGGTTGTAGCTTTTCCCCATTAAGTATAATATTGGCTATTGGTCTGTCATAAATGGCTTTTATTGTTTTTAGAAATGTTCCTTCTATTCCTATTTTCTCCAGAGCTTTTAGCATGAATGAATGTTGAATTTTATCAAAGGCCTTTTCTGCATCTGTGGCGATAATCATGTGATTCTTGACCTTGGCTCTGTTGATATGCTGGATTACATTTATTGACTTACGTATGTTAAACCATCCCTGTGTCTCTGGGATGAAGCCTACCTGATCATAGTGTATTATTTTTTTTATGTGTTTCTGGATTCTGTTAGCTAGAATCTTGTTAAGGATCTTTGCATCTGTGTTCATCAAGGAGATTGGCCTGTAATTCTCCTTTTTGGTTGGGTCTTTGCCTGGTTTGGGGATGAGTGTGATATTGGCTTCGTAGAATGAGTTTGGGATAGCTCCCTCCTTCTCTGTTTCTCTGAAGAGCTTGAGGAGTATGGGTATTAGTTCTTCTTTAAAGGTCTTATAGAATTCTGCTGTGAATCCATCTGGTCCTGGGCTTTTTTTTGTTGGAAGACTTTTGATAGCTTCCTGTATCTCATTATAGGATATTGGCTTATTTAATTGGTTAACTTCTTCTTTGCTCAGTTTGGGTAACTTGTATTTCTCTAAAAATGCATCCATTTCCGCCAGATTTTCTTCCTTTAGAGAGTATAGCTTTTGAAAGTAGTCTGTTAGAATTGTTTGGATATCTTGGGTACGTGTTGTGATGTTTCCCGTGGCATCCCTAATCCTATTAATATGGGTTTCCTCTCTTCTTTTTTTAATTAATCTTGCCAACGGGCCATCAATTTTGTTTATTTTTTCAAAGAACCAGCTTTTTGTTTGGTTTATTTTGGTTATGGTTTTCTGATTTTCTAATTGGTTAATCTCTGCTCTCAATTTGGTTATCTGGCTTCATCTAGTAGCTTTAGGTCCCATTTTTTCTTGTTTTTCTAGCTGTTTTAGTTGCAACATGAGATTATTTACTTGGTCTGTCTCCATTCTCTTGATGTGGGCATTGAGGGCAATAAATTTGCCCCTCAGGACTGCTTTTGCTGTGTCCCACAAGTTTCTTTGTGAGGTGTTTTCATTTTCATTGAGTTGTAGGAAATGCTTTATTTCTTCTCTGATCTCTTCTGTTACCCAGGCCTTGTTAAGGAGTGTGCTGTTCAATTTCCATGTATTAGAGAAATTTCTGCGGTATGCTTTGTTATTGAGAGCTAGCTTGATTCCACTGTGGTCAGATAGGATACAGGGGATTATGTCGATCCCTTTGTATTTGCTTAAGTTCCTTGCATGAACTATGATATGGTCTATTTTGGAGAAAGTTCCATGAGCTGCTGAGAAGAATGTGTACTGTGTTGTTTTAGGGTGAAATACTCGGTAGATGTCAGTTAATTCCGCTTGAAATATGGCCTCACTTAATTCGGTAGCTTCTTTGCCAATCCTCTGGTTGGTAGACCTGTCCTTTGGTGAGAGTGGCGTGTTAAAGTCTCCTAGTATTATCATATTGGGATCTATTTTATTCTGTAAGTTTGAGAGCATTTGTTTAACATATCTGGGTGCACCGATATTTGGGGCATATAAGTTGATGATGGTTATATCCTCCTCTTGGATTGTTCCCTTTATTAATATGTAGTGTCCGTCCTTGTCTTTCTGTACTGATTTTAATGAAAAGTTTATTTTGTCAGATATCAGGATAGCTACACCTGCTTTCTTATTGGGGGAATTTGATTGGTAGATCCTTTTCCACCCCTTCACTCTGAGTTTGTTTGTATGTTTGGCTGAGAGGTGGGTCTCCTGAAGGCAACAGATGGATGGGTCTTGTTTTCTGATCCAGTCCTCAGTTCGTTTTCTTTTAATTGGCGAATTCAGCCCATTTATATTAAGAGAAAGTATAGAGAGATGCATTGTTGTCCCTGCCATTCCGTTTTCCTAAGTTTTTCTTTTTTCCTTTCCTCCTGTGCTTGCTCAGTTAGACTTTGAGTAATGCCTGTTTGGGGCAGGTCCCAGTTCCTGGTTGCTTTCTTCAGGTTGTGTCCCCCCTCTTAGAATTCTTTGTAATGCTGGCTTAATGTTTATGTATTCATTTAGTTTTTCTTTGCTATTAAAAGTTTTCAGTTCTCCATCGAATGTGAATGCTAGCTTTGCCGGGTATATCAGTCTGGGTTGGCAGTTATTGGCTCTCAGGGCTCGTATGGTGCTTTCCCAGGCTTTTCTTGCATTCATTGTTTGTGTGGAGAGATCTGCAGTGATTCTAATTTTTTTCCCGTTGTAGTATAGCTCCTTCTTCATTTTTGCTGCATGCAGGATTGTTTCCTTATTATTCAGATCCATCATTGTTACTATAATGTGCCTAGAAGTGTTTCTCCTGGGATCTTGCTTGTTGGGTGTTCGATAAGCTTTTGTGATGTAGTTAAGATGGTCGTTTTTGAGGTGGGGAAAATTTTCATTGACTATCTTGTTAAATAGGTGTTGCATTCCCTTGCTCTGGAATTCCTCACCTTCGTCCACTCCGATTATGCGAAGGTTAAATTTTTTAGCATTATCTGCTTGCTCTTGAATTTCCCTTTGGTTTAATTTGAGTGATTTTTCCATATCTGTCACTTTTTGGTCCAGTTGGTGTATTCTGTCTTCTGTATCTGACACTCTACCTTCCATTTCATTCACTCTGTTGACCGTGGCTTCTATTGTGGTTTGCATGGTGGAAATGGATCCCTTTATGGATTCAATGTTGGTTCTCAGAGTACTGATCTCACCTCTCAATGAGGTGAGATCAGTATGCATTACCTCTAATTTGGCGTTTATCTCACTTCTTACTGAGGTTTGTGCAGCTTCTATTTTTGCATCCAACTTTTGTTTGATGTCCTGTATACCTTTTGATAGTTCATCCTTGTGCTCTTTCAATTTCTGATCCATTTCTCGCTTTATTTCTTGAGTCATTGCCTCCAGCAACCCTTGGATGCAGTTTTTGTCTTCCATTCCTGCTTTGCTCCCACTGGGGCTCTCCCCTGCATGGCTGCTGGCTTTTGAGGTGAGCTTGCTGTCCTGGGTAGTGGTAAACCTTGTGATTTTTCTCTGTGATTTTCACATGGGGGTTCAGGAGACTGCTCTTCAATCTTGTTTTGGTGTGTCTGTCTTTGCTTGGTTGCTGATTCTGTATTGGTAGAGAGAGTCTGTGCCTGATCTGGATTCTGTTGGGAACCTATTTCCAGCTGCTATTCTGACTTACTTAGGATTCTCAGCTCTCTGCTGTAGCAATTCCCGCCTTTGGAAGGGTTGAGCAGCCTAGACTGCTTGTGTTTGTTCCTGAGGGTGCTCTTGGGAAGATCAGATGCTCTGGATGCACTCTCCCAAATACTGGAGTCTGCTATGGGCTCCTGATGTGTTTTTGTTTGTTTGTTTTGGGCTGGTTGTGGGCTTGAACTCTAGGTTTGGGTGCTGTCCTTCAGCTCTTCAGCTCAAGGCTGGCACCCTACCATTTGAGTCACAGCCCCACTTCTGACCCTTTTTGCTTTGTTCAGGTGCCGGTCCCCAGGCCTGGTTCTGGCCCCAGCCTGGAGCGCCCTCGTTAGGCCTGTGCTAATGTGTATACCACCTAGGTTATGCAGCCTGGAGGACACAGTTCAAATTTCTTCTACTGTTGGTAGTCTTGACCCAGGGGCGTTGTTCCTGGCTTGGGCATTTAAGCTCCCTTCCAGGGGCGCTCTTGCTCTGGCCTGGCCAGCAGAGTGTGCTCCACCGGCTGGTGGAGCTCTCGAACAGTTCCCAGTTTTAGTGGGTCCTGTGGTCCGGGTGTTGGGGTAGGGAGTCTAGGTCAGGGTCTGGGGATTCCCTCCAGCTCTGGTCTCCCTTGAGGGATTCACTGTCCCCTGTTGGGTACTCACCCTGTAGGTCGTCAGTTGTTGTTGCAATCCGAGTTCAGTTGGGGTGGTTGCAGGCTGGGTTGGGCGGCCCCCCGCCGGGTAGTTGCGATCGCGATTGGGTGGGTGTTCTGCCGACAGGTCCCTTTGTCGCGCTGCTGGTGCAGGGCGGCTTTGGCGGGATGGAGCCTCTCCGCTCCGGTGGAGAGTGATGGGTGGGGGTGGGATCCTTGTGGAGACTCCCGGCTGTTAGGTTTCTCTGTTCCTGGCGATCCGCTGTTCTGCAATCCGGTACCTGGTGATCTGCAAGCAGCCCCCTGTGTCTCTGTGGCTCCGGCAGCCCCTGCCGGGCCGGCTGGCCAGCGGCTTGGCGCACTGCCGCGCGGCCAGTAAAGGTTGGGGGAGGGGTCTTCGCTCTTCTCTGTTCTGAAATTCTTCTTTTCCTCTCTTTCTTTTTTTGTTATTTTCCACCTCTGGTTTTTCTCTGAGTGTTCGTCTTTTTGTTGTTGTCGGTCTCTTGGGGAGATTAAACGTTGGAACTCGAACTCTCTTTTTGGTTGGAGAGAGCTGTGGCGTTTCCCTACTGCCCCGTCGCCATCTTGGTCCCCCCTCCTTGAATAAGTTTTTTATTATGAAAATCTGTACAGAGGGTTACAGTTACAAGAGCAAGGTAATGAGTACATTTCTTATCAAGCATTGTTGCCTCCTCGTTTGTTTTTCCCCTACCATGACTTCCCTCCCACCTCCACAACTGCCTAAATTGTAAAATTTGTTTTTCAACATAGTGACTTGTACATCTGATTGTTACAACGGGTCCACCTGTATCCCTATTTAAACATTTTGTTTTTTCTCTTCCAATCCCCAAATTACACGGACATCAAATACAGTGAAAAAGGGGTGTTATACCATGAGGGAGGAACATACAAAGCAACAACAACAAAATCACATGGTACCTTATAAATACGTTAGAAACAATAGCAAGAAAAAAACCACTTGTGTCCCTATCTTGGGGTTCATTTCGCTTAACATCATCTTATTTGAGCTTTACTGCTTGTCCAAGACATATACTAGTTATTGCAAATATGGGAAACCATGGGACCTATGTTTCTTTGGGCCTGGTTTACTTCACTTAATATAATTTTTTCCAAGTCTTTCCATTTCCTAACAAATGGGACAATATCTGATGGAGGCATAGAATTCCATGAGGAAAAACAACCACAGAAGACATAGATTAATCTTTAGAAAGAAAAGCATGACTGGCCACTTAAAAGATATCTTCATCAATACTAGCGGTTACTTCATTTGTGTTTCCCATACAAGAAATTCTTGCCAGGGGCCGGTGGCTCACGCCTGTAATCCTAGCTACTCAGGAGGCTGAGATCTGAGGATCAAGGTTCAAAGCCAGCCCAGGCAGGAAAGTCCATGAGACTCTTATCTCCAATAAACCACTAGAAAACTGGAAGTGGAGCTATGGCTCAAGAGGCAGAGCGCTCGCCTTGAGCTGAAGAGTGCAAGGACAGGGCCCAAGCCCAGAGTTCAAGCCCCACAACCAACCAAAAAAAAAAATCAAAACAAAAAAACAAGAAATTCTTTAGTGTGAGGTTCAGATAAAAATTATGGCACATTTTATGGTGGGAGAAAAAACACTAGTGTTTATCATGTTGAAGATAAGTGCTGTGATTCCTACCTAAAACCTATTCCCCAAATGTATGCTTTCCTTTCCTACCTGAGTCATGGTTTAAAACAAAAAAGAATGCAGGAAATAGGAAAAATCATTTTGTTGTTTAAAAAGAAAGGTTTTTCTATATAACCATTGTGATATTTCCACTGAACACATGCCTACGTATTCCTGGGACCAGTACTTCATAGGCTGTTTAGGGATTTCCAGTGATCACTGAATTTAGCAAAGATTTGGGGCCTTACATTTCTTCTTAGAAATGTGCTGGACAGTTAAAACTGCCAGGACATGATTGTAGTGTCATGTTTGGATCAAAAAATACCCTATCTGTGGCTATGTTGTACAACAAAAACCAAAACCAAAAAATGGATACTGTGGCAACTGGGCAGGTGGCTCAGTGGTAGAGTGCTTGCCTTGCATGCATGAGGCCCTGGTTTCGATTCCTCAGCACCATATAAGCAGAAAAAGCTGGAAGTGGCTCTGTGGCTCAAATGGTAGAGTGCTAGCCTTGAGGTGAAGAGCTGAGGGACAGCACCCAGGCCCACAATTCAGGCCCCATGACAGATGCCCCCACCACCACCAAAAAAAACCCCAGAGAGAATACTGTGGAATCTGGGTGATGAAATCATACACTCAAGGTTTAATGAACACACCTAGGCCTTTCTGAGGAGCAAAAATGGAGATATTTGACTCTCAGGCTATGGAGTCTATCATGTCCTCTCTAAATTTAAGGAAACCATCTCTAGGAATAAGGCAGCCATACACTTCATATCACAAATTTCACTGTGCTAGGTGAACTTCTGATCCTGAGGTGAGGGAGGAAGGGCAGCTCCACTCCTCAGAGTTTAATTATCTGATGCTCCTAAGTAACACAAGTTATACTTTGGAATAAATGCATTCTTTAAATATATTCATGACTTAAACAAGGGTTTTCTATCAAGACATATAAATCTAGTTCATGAGTCCTCATAGTGGACCATGGTGATTATAGCAAAATGACACACCTACAGAAATATCACAAGTGTGGAGGATGTGTTTTTACCTGATTGTCATCCATCTGGTAGCCATGTTTGTTTGCCAAGGTCTCAGCATGGAGATGGTCACTGGAAATCCAAGGATGGCTGTGTCAATGGCATCCACATCCAGGAAGTGGAAGTGGTTGGTGTCTGGGTTGATTGGTGGGAGTAGCTTGAAAAGTTAAGCAGACTTTAGGTCAAGCTTTGTTACCACTGGGAAAGAAAGCAAAGATTAGAATGAAGCATTTGAGAGGGGCAATTTGTGCAAATGAAGTGAGCAATGTTTGGGCATTGTTCAGTCAAGAAGACTACAGGAGGCACAAAGGAGGCCCCTGTGACACACAGAGAGAGGTGCTTCCCAGGTCCACACTGCAGAGAGCCAGCATTTCCAGATACTGTGTTATTTATAAGTAACAAGATGGAAGGTATAAGTAAGACACAGAAGCAGGAAGAGAAAAGGGTCAGCAAAGTGTTCAGATACAACAACACATCTGAATCAGTTTAGGAGTGGAGAGGGTAGGACAGGGTAACTTTGAGGAGAACTCTGTTCTGGTAACATTACTCACTCTTCTCTCTTGCTATTGGAGGTGAGGACTTTGAGTCTATTATCTCTTCCCATGTCATTGTCCCTTCAATTGCTTTAATATTATTGACAAATCATAGCCCATAAAGTTATAGAGTATAATATGTGAGACTTCAATATCCATATACTTCTGGAATAATTAAATCTACTCCATTAGCAATCTACTCAATCATCCTTACTTTTTGTATTGGCCATTCAGTGTCCCTCAGTTCTAATACTTTGTTTCTAGCCTTGGGGCAATAGAGACCTAGTCTCCTTCTTGCTCTGTCTCCCAAATATTTTGTCTGTGCCCAAAGTTTTGTTGTCTGTGTCCAAATCCCCCTGTTGTCCAGTGACTGATCATGTGTACCCCCAATGACTACAGAGCAGACTGTTTGAAGAGAGATATATTATCATGGTGAACTTCTGCTGTAATATAGACTGAAAGTGTTCATACACTGTGTACCTTTCTACATCCAATAAGAGTGACTTTATTACAGAAGACGCTCCATGGGCAAGAAGATATTAATGAGGAGGGTAAATAGTCCTTGACTACTTCAGAATCTGTGAGCATCACTTTTCATCTCATTCTAGACAGGGAAGGTCCTATTTAGGCATGATCAAGGTGATTGTCCTTATCCCTTGTGGACAGCCATAATCTCCATGCATTTCCATGTCTAATGAATATTTATCAATGATATTCCAGATTTGACAACCAACTTCCAATTTGCCACTCAAGCACAAGAGAAATCAAAGCTGGTTCATCTCAAAGGATCAGTTAGGCTGGCCCTGATCCAAGTTGAAAGGCCAGAATAAGGAGCAATACTTCTGTCTCCTCGCTTATTCATTCCTTCCAAATAATGCTGTGTGGGTCAGGTATCGGGAAATGTGAAAGTTGTCTTTCATCCCAGTAAAATCCATCACCAACTTTGGGTCATGCTTCCACTCTTCTAATTCCTGGGAGACTTTACTTACCCAGATCTGCTGAGTAGACCAAGGGGCAGGGGACGAGACCCCCAAATGAGAGCTCTAGGGCAGTTCATTGCAATCCTGAGCAGTGGGGCTTACAGCTGGAAAAGGGAGAGCACAGCACCATCCCCTGGCTGAACAAGGAAACAGGACAGTTAATCCAGCATCACAGGTTTCTCAACTATTTACTTATTTTTCCTTTTTATTTTTGTATGTGGCTTGACCTTGGGACCTGGGCACTATCCTTAAGGTTTTTTACTCAAGGCTGACACTGTATCACTCATCATCATACCATCACTTCTGATTTTTGGACATAAGTGTTTCTTAGTTTAATTGCCTGGGCTGGCTTTGAACCCTAGCAATAATAACAGTAATAACCTGTGGGGCCCCGATAATCAGTGAGGCCCAATAGTCAGCATGGCCCCGTGGCCCGGCCTGGTGGAGGGGGCGGGGCATCAAGAGGCAATCCTTACCTCTCCACAGACCCAGGCACTGGACAGAGCAGAGCTTTGAGAGGCTGATGTCACCACCCCACGGGGGGCCACTGGAGGAGCTTGCCATGCCATGGAAAGGGGCGTGTCCTGCTGCAGAAAGGGGTGGGGTGTGCTATTGGAGGGGGTGGGGTTGAGCCCCCAGATGATAAGCTTCCGATTAGGGGAGAAGGGGCAGCTTGGGGGAGGAGCTTGAATGGTGGTTTGAAACCGTTAGTGGGGGAAGGGCGCAGCCTATCTGGGTATATATAGGCTGCCTGAGCCCTGGGGAGAGCAGGAGAAAAACCAGTGGCCAGACGCGAGGTTAGGGGGAGTTAGGGGGAGTAGGAGAAAACCGGGGTCTTGATTAAAACAGTCCAGAGGAGACTGGGAGTCCTGAGGAGAGGAGTATAAGGAGTTAGCGACTGCAGGGGAGGACAGCAGTAGGAGCGGAAGGGGCGACTGCAGATGGAAAGCTTGCCAGAGCAGGGCAAGCCTCAGAGGGCATTTGGGGCTTCTCGAGGAAGCTATTGGGCCTCCTCGAGGGGCCGTTTGGGGCCTCCTCCGGAGGTCATTCGGGACCATTAGGGACCTTCCCCTAGAGAGGCCTGTGGAGAGGCGCTCCCTGGAGCAGAGCAGGGCAGGCTGTGGACAGTGGAGAGGCCTGCAGTGGAAGAAGATGGTTAGAATGGGAAAAGCCTTCCCCTCTGGAGCTTTGGAGCTCTGGAGATCTGGAGTTGGAGGTTTGCAGACCAACTAATAAAGACCAGGGTTCAGGACTGCCTATTGGAGGCTTGGAGGTTTGGTGGCTGAGGCTGCTTTTGGTTCTGCATATCTAGCCCAGGACAAGATAGTCTTAAGACCCCTTTCTGGTGTAAATAAACTTCTTTTGTCCACCTTTCACTGTCTGTGCCATGATGGATTGTCTCGCTCTCTGGAGGTCATAAGTAGATCTCAGATTTCTGAGTAGTTAGGATTACAGGAATGAGCCACTGGTATCCAGCCCAAAATGGTGGTTCATGCTGTTTGTCCATTCCTAGTGTAACCCTTCCCCTTTTAAGACACATCTACTCTCCAGTTGGTTCCATTGTATATGGTACTCACATGACATAAAAAAGAACATAACTTTTTCTAAGGGTGAACTGCTAGGATGTGTGGGAAGCAGAGTGAGTTCCATTTTGAACTCAACCCCTCTCTTACCTAGTAACCCATGGGAACAAATTTCAGAAAGTGTTTTCTCAAATGGAGAGAACACTTTTTTATGATGGGAGCCAGAGAAATAGAAAAATGAGAAAGAGTGGCAGTGTTTAGGACCAGATTTTATTGTACTCAATAAAGCAAAAGGAAGCTCAGGACTGCTGTGTGCTCTATACTCTAGATACTTGGGAGGATCATTGTTTTCAGATACTACACTCTGAAGTGTGGTAAATGTATACTTGTTGTCAAGAGAGAGTCTCCATTAATGTTTCTTTTAGGTTGTAAATGCCAAGTTAATAGCACCTCATCCATTATGGTCAAGGAAAAGAATCTCCCAGGCAGGGAGGCAGGCAGTCCAAACAAACTGAGCCACATCCACATCCTCATCACCCAGTGTCCCAGCCATGGCCCCCTCATGGGAAAGAGCAACCCACCAAATTTAGCTTGTGGCATCAGTGGTCTCCAGACAGAGGCTGGAGAAACAACTGAGAGGATTCTGTTTCCTATGTGGTTTAAATCCAGGTAGGACAGAGGACTCCAAGGGATTCTTTGGGACTAGTTTGTGAACAAGTTCAAGGTACCTGGGAGCAAATATGAAAAAATGTAAGCAGCAAAGTGTTGGGGTAGACAGCCAAGGGATGCCAAGAAATAAAGTTCCAGGACACAGGTCTGAGATGATAGAGAGGTTAAAGGAGCAACTAAAGGGATGTTTTCAAAGAAAAATGCTGCAGGCAGTACCCTGCCAGAGTTAGAGGTGTGTACAGCTGGGCTGGTGAAATGTGTACCTAAGGGACAGACCCACCAGGACAGGCAAGGACAGCCAGAGCCTGTGGTTTGTGGGCACTGGTGAGGTTATAAGGCTCAAGGACCCTACCCCAAGTCCCTAAGGTCTGTTCTAAGTAAGGTCCCTATCTGAACTAGGGATATTTCCTTTAGACTCTGTAAGGACAAAACCACAGCCCCAAACTAGACTCTAGCATCTATGTTTAGTAAAGCCTCTCCTGAAGATTTGTGAGCTACAGCCAGTCAGACCCACACAGGACCTCACCTCTCCCTCCTAGCCAAGCCCCATTTGTAGAGTCTGTTCTCTCCACTAAGGACCCTGCTCCACATAGGAGAGATAGAGACTACCAGCATCCACAAAGATGAAGCCACATGCTCTCACCAGAGCCCTTCTTCTCCCTGTGCTGTCTTCTCTCAGTCCAGACACTGATGATAATCACATGAGAGATGATCTCAACATGAAAGTAGTTTATCAAGTAGCCTGAGCTGGAGGGGTTGTTTTCAGTTAATTGTCATTCTAGATCCTGTGGTTGGTGTGACTTGGAGAAACAGAGGAGGACCACAGAGGGCTGTAGCCATGTGTCTTTGAACTCAATGTGCTCATCTTTAAATCAGTGTCAGCTCCCTGTTCTGTCTTCCTCATAGGGAATGTGGAAACCAGGATTTAAAAAAGCATTTTAGGGTGAGGTGTGGGCAGGGGCTGGTCAGGGCATGTCTCACATGTTTCAGGCCCTGGGTGTCATCCATATGAGTGAAGTTATAAGCTGCCAAATGCATGCAACTGGCATCTTAATACACTACTGTCTATGGGTTTGGATGATGAGTTGCTTTTTTATGTAGCAAAGAAAAAGAGGCCCATTTTGCTGAAACATTCATTACCATAACTTTGCCAGAGTCTGCTTTTCTTCATACCTCAAAGAAAAAGCTCTAAACAACCTGGAATTCACGATGAGCATCCCATTTTTTTTCAGGGCAAATTGATAGGTAAAAATATATTCCTCAATCTGTCTGAAAACATTGCATTATTCATTTCTGAAGGCCCTGTATGCTGGTCACCCTACTGTTGACAAAGTTTGGGGTTTGGTAATTAGTGTGTTTAAGGCTGAATCTATTGAACTACATCTCTCTCTGGGCTCCCTTGGATTTTTTGGGGTGGGTCCTTTCTCTTGACCTCAGGTCCAGAACTCTGTCTTAGAGCAGTTTACTCAAGGCCAACAGTCTTCCACTCTGAGCCAGTGACAGTTCAAGACCTATGAGTCCCCTGGCTTTTCCTACCTGGACTGGCTGAAAGAGCGATTGTCAGCTGGCCAGACTAATAACATGCTAGGATTATAGGTTTGAGCCGTGGATGCCCTTGTTTTTGATAAGGAAACTAATAAGCTTCTAGGAAAGTGTGAAGGATGCCTTTGGGTCAGCTAGGTAGAAAATGTAGAAAAAAAAATAAACCCGAGTGTGTTCTAAATGGTATAGCATACGTGTGATTGACTTTCATCTGGACTGAATGAATGAAAAGGGTAACATTCAAAGTAGCTCTTGTGTAGTCATTCTAACAGCAATGGCAGTATGAAAGCAGAAACAATATGCATAAGGCAGAATAGGACAGGTGTGGGTTTTGGTAAAGTGTTTGAGAAAGGGACTTGCTTTTGTTGTAAGCAGAGCCTGATTCCCATCCTATTTTCACTTTTCAGCTTAGCTGGATGAGAGGAATGCACCAGGATGCCAGCTTCTTCCCTTGCTACAAAATCTCATGGACTATTTTAGCCAGGCTGGATTCCAACTGCACTTTCCTATTCTAATCCTACAAGCAGCTAGAATGATAGATAGGAGTACCCACACTCGATTCCAATTGACAGAAATATTCTATATCAATCTATATAACCAACTAAGAAAGCTGGACTGCAATCAAATTATAGTTAACTCAAAGTGTCTTACAAGCTTCAGGCTTCCAGCTAAGCAGGAGGCTGACATGTAAGGATGCCAATACAAAGGCAACCTGGACTGGAAATCCCTGAGCCCATAATCTCCACCAAAAAGATAGAATTTGGGCTGTAGCCCAACTGGTAGAGCATTAAGTTTGAGGGACAGTGCTAAGGGACAGTGCCCAGGCCCTGAGTGCAAGGCCAGTCCAGGCAAATGCATCTAAAAAGTGTCCTCTAGGTCAGTAACTTGGTGGCTCTGACATCATAGACATCATTATGAGGTAACAATAGCCATGGTTTTATATATAGTGGGTGGTAATGGGTGGACCCTCATAGGTAGTTGAGAGGTTGGAGTTCAGTTGGTTGGTTGCATGGTGATTTCTCAGGTTTGTGGATTTGGTTTGTTGATCTAGCTTTGATTTGGGGTTTGTGGATTTGGATTGTGATTTGGCTTTGACTTTTGGACTTTTGTTGTTTTCAATAAGGTAGCATATAGGCATTTTCATTATTCATTCTTTCTATATTTACACATTAGATTTTGTTTCCTGATAGATATTTATTAGTAGTTATATTTTATTCATGTATTATGTATTTATATTTTAATGTTGATAATAGTTATAGACTTTGTTTAAATTATTCTATATACTCTATATTCTATACCATATATTATATACATTATATATTTGTATATTTTATTTCATTATATTTCATTGTATTTTATTACATTTTTTCCATTTTGTTCCATTTTATTGTATTTTGTTCTGCTTTGTTATATTTGATTATATTTGGTTTTGTTTTCTTTATTTGTTCATTTATTTTCTCCCTAGACAGCATCACTAGGATGCTGTGGAGGATGACTAGTAAGAGTAGAGAGGCGAGGTCCCTGCAGGGCTTTGAGGCTAGTTCCTCAGAGGAGGAGCTCCTCAGGGCTCATTACTGTGTGCAGAGGACCATCTGTGAGGGGGGCTTTGCCCCTGTCAAATTGGCTAAGCAACTTCCCACAGATACCCTAGTGGCCGTGAAGTTCCTGGACAAATGGGACAGCCCCTTCTTTGCCATGCATTGAACATTTTCAAGTCTGTGGAGCACCTGAAAATCGTTAAGCTATCTGAGGTGGTAGAAACAGAGGAGTGATTGTACTTGGTGATGGAGTACCTAGACAGAGGAGACCTAGTGGACCACTGCAAAAGGTGGACAGGCTGGAGGAGGAGGAGGCCAGGCCTCTGTTTAGGCAGATCTTGAGGGCAGTCAAATACTGCCACAACAATGGCAATGCATACAGGGACATCAAGGCAGAAAATATTCTGCTAGATTGCAGGGGCACAACCAAGTTATGTGCCTTTGGGCTGAGTACACGGTTTCTGCCTGCGCAGGAGCTGGACAGGGAGTACAGGACTCTGGCCTGTTGGGCCCCAAGATGTTCAAGCAGCAGAGCTACCAGGGCCCCAAGTTGGATGTTTGGGGCCTGAGGTGCTGCTGTATTACATGGTCATGGTGACGTGCCCTATAAAGTCAGGTCATGGATTATACTCAAAAAGCAGGTTTTAGGCAGCAACTTTAAAATACAAAAATGCTTTTTCCCTGAACTGCTAGGAGTGTTAGCCTACCTTATTACAGAGGATCTTAAGAAGAGGCCCTCAGTCAGGCAAGTGATGTGCCATCCCTAGCTAAAGCAAACTAAGGCAGCATCACCAAGCCCCAGCCAGCCTGTTCTGAACCAACCAGACCCCACTATCCTGCCCATCATGTTAACCTAGGGGAGGTTCAGGCAGCCCTGTCAGAACATTTAATAATGAGAGGGCAACGTACAGCATGCTCAATGAGCAGCAAGACCAGGGCCTTGCTCCTTGACTGCATACCATTCCTTCCAAAATGTTTAGGTCAAGACAGCCAGTGCTCCTGGGCACCACCCTGCAATCTTCCTGCATGCTGAGCAGCAGCAGGAGGAGGGTGGCAGGAAAGGCACCAGGTTCATGTGTCTCTCCTGCCTCTCTGGAGACCCAGCATTACTGACACAGAGTGGAAGACTGAGGGCAGCAAGCCTCCCCCTGCTCCAGCAGCAGTAGCAGCACCAGCAACAACTACACTCCCCATGGGCCAACCCAGTCAACTGGCCTGCCCAGTTCTGTGTTGGAGAGGCAGGTAGTTTTTATAGTTGATTTTTTGTTTTGTTTTCTTTTGTGCAAGTCTCAGAAAATAGATTCAGGGCTTGTGTGCTACCTTTGAGCTTGTTTTCTAAAGGTTAGTGCTCTACTGTAGGACAGTCACAGCTCTGCTTCTGGCTTTATTGGTGGTTATTTCCAGATAAAAGTCTGCCACTAGGCTGGCTTAGAACCAATATCCTCAGATCTTAGCTTCCTGAGTAGCTAGGATTACAAGTGTGAGCTAGCAGCACCCACCTATGTTTTTCCTTTCTAGCCCTCCAGAAAGATTCTATTAGGTAGGCATGCCAATCTAACTGCCGGAAAGTCTACAATCCCTTAGTAAACTCTAGTAACAGGAAGTGGACCTGCCATGGTTCTTGTCAGTACTGAGGAACTGAGGCTAGGAACTGTCCCCAAGCTTCTTTTACTCTAGGCTAGCACTCTACCACTTGAGTCACAGTGCCAATTCCAGCTTTTTCTCTTCATGAAGAATGTAGTGAGGAATTGAACCCAGAGCTTCATGCCTGCTAGGCAACTCTACCTCTAAGCCCCTTTCCAATTCTCTTTCCTTTCATATGGAAAACAATGATAATTTATATTTGATCGCAAGATTCTAATATCTAAGCAAGGATACTATGTTGTTGAAAAATCATTGGACCACATTCTAAAAATTCAACCAATGTGCTTAATTCAACTCTAACTACAGACTTCCATGCTTTGAAATTAGACAAAACTGTCTTGTTGCCATTATGAAAGAGCTTGGCCAACAAAGTTACAAGTTGTCACAAAAGACCCAGATACACACGCAGTGACTTTTATATCTACCAAGGTATCCAAATATTTAGACACCAGCCAGTCTCATTCTAGGCCAGAGACTGGGAAATTTTTCACTTACATACCCCAAGGTGTAAGGCACAACTATGTGGGTCCTCAGAAAACATCTACTAAGCCAAAGAAGCCCTGATATGAGCAGAAGCTATGGTCATGCCTAGAAATGTGGCAACTGTACTTTGTCTGCACCATTGTAAGTTGAAGACTTCTCTTACATGGAGACCAGCCTGCCAAAAAGGCAATTAGGTGAACTACCAAATGTAATACTCTGATACCACAACTAGGCATAGGTCAGTATGCCCCACATTACATGTAGGATGATGCAACATGAGCTACAGAATGGGGTAAAAAAAAAAAAGGGGGGACCACAATTCTTGGAGGAGACTGTTTTTGTGGAATTATACTTTGTCCCAATGCACTGGTACAACCTTTAACAAAAGATCTAATCAAAGGAATGCAATATTGTCATGATCTATTTGCAGAATTCATCTGACCTGAGAGTATCAAGAAGCTAAAGACACCAGGGAATATACAGGTTACTCAAAACAGGTTCTCATTTGCTTGAAATAACCCCATTACAGAAAGAAAACCTCTGAAGAAGAGAACATAATGCATACATAGCATCATCTAGCAATGGATTTCTCTAAAAGGAATAACTGTTCATGGGGGTCCTTTAAGTTTCTATTTTTCCAGGAGAATTGAGTTCTCTCCCACATAAACTGAAACAAATGAACAAACACATCAGAAATGACAAAAATGTTTCCTGAAAGAATCCATTCCCATTTATGTATAAGCAATGTTTCTGTCTACAATTTAAAGTGAGAATCGGCCTTCCTTAGTTCATGAGAGAAGTTAAGGACAAAGTACATAAAATTGTGGGAATTAAGTAGAAACTTTATTGGCCATAGTAACATTAATTTACAGAAGCACTAGCAACAATGAAACACAAGTGCTACAAACAATGTGAGAAAACACCATAGACTGGGACAAGGCACTGTTTGCTGTCCTCCTCTGCATAGAGTAGGTCCCCAGGAAATGGGGTTAGATTTAGCCATTATTAGATAGCAAATGGAAACACATTTCCCTGACCTTCAATTTTGAAATAAAAATAAAAGAATTAGCATGGAAATAATAATTAAAAATATGTACAAGAAATAATTCAACAACTGACCACTTAGTCCTAAGTACCCTTCCCCCAGGTCACCATCCCAACTTGGCACATCCCCTTCATTGCTCAGGACAAGGGATTCAAAACTTCTGAAAATTGGGGAAACACTTTTTTCCAGTGGTTTCTAGATCCTCAAAAACTACTGAAAGAGAAATGAAAAGGGTGTCATGTGTAGCTCTTGGCCACACATATCTATGAAGTCGCTATTCAAGCCAAGCATGTTGGATTCTAAAAAGAGGTGCCTGATGCAGACAGCTCCACCCAAACAGTACACCAGTGTGAGAACCAATCAGAGCACCAAGGAAAAGGCAAATGCTAGTATTCTTTGATTACTAGTTTACTTAGGTTTTTGTATCCCCACCTCAGAATGGGAGGATAACTCACTGGTCTATATTGCTTAAACATTTTCTTCTATAATGCAGACCTTAAAATTGTCTAGAAGATGTTTTTCTTGTTTTGATAATTAAATAGTTTGTTTATACTGAGCAAGTGGAATTAGGTGCTATTGCTAATACATCTTCTTGTGTGTATATGGGTATATGTTTTTTATATTTGAGCATGGACTTGATCTAGCATGACACTACTTGGTCAATAAAAATGTGGCAAAGTCATGGAATAGTATTTCCAAAATTAAGCAGTGGAAGATTGCAGCTATGTCCTATTAGACAGCTCTATGGACTGTTCTTGTTTTCCTCCCCTTCTCTCTTCCTCCTCCTCTTCCTTCTCCTCCTTTCCTACTCCTTTTATTTCCTCCTTCTCTTCCCTTTACTCCTCTTCATCCTTTCTTCTTCATTTGCTTGTTTGTAGAGACTAGATCTTGCTATGAGGCTCAACCTAACCTCAAATTGGAGATCGTTCCTCTAATCATAGCTATTCAGGAGGCTGGCATATTGAGGTTCCCAGTTCAAAGCCAGACTGGACAAGAAAGTCTTTGAGATTTCACCCCTTTGGCCCAGGAAGTGTGGTCCAATTAGTAAAGCACCAGCCAAGCAAGTATGACAAACAGTGTAAAGCTCTGAGTAAAAAGCCCAATAAAGTAAAAGCACTGTACTCAAGCCTGTAAACCTATTTATTATTAATATACCTAGGAGGAAAGGAAATGGTGTTTGACACCATTGAGTTACTGAAAAAATGGAGATCATGTATGAAGAAGACTCAGAGCAGAGCAAGAACAGCAGGTAGGAATGTGTAGTGATGTGACATGCCAAGGTAATTTATTAAAAGAGTGTCTGAATCTGAGACTGGCTCCAGTCCTAGGATACCATATTCAGCTGTGGGTCAAGAGGTTGTGCCCCAGGCTTGGGTTATGGAAGCTGAGGCAGAGTTGTAATGACCTGAGTTCAAGCCCCGTGCCTGGTAAAAAAAAAAAAAAAAACAACAAAAAAAAAACCAAACAGGCCCTTGCTTGGAACTCGTGCCATTTTATTCTGCCATCCCTGGGATTTGAACTCAGGGCTGCATAACTCATTTGCACTGTGGGGGAATTGCGAGCTCACTGTCCTTGAAGAAAAGAAATTCAGGCCCGATTTCCAGGGCTTGAGTTCAAGCCCCAGGACTGGCAAAAATAATGTTTATATACATTTATAATATATAATATACATTTACATATATACATATATATTATATATTATATATTATACGTAAGATCCAAGACAGTTATAAAAAAAGGTAAAAATTGGCTTCTTACTCCACCTGTAAATTTTTGGCAGTGTTGGGATTTTAACTCAGTGCCTAGAATCCCCAGTTCATTAATGGGTCAGTGGTAGTGCACTAGCCTCCAGCAAATTAAGCTGTTGGGTAGTTCCAAGGACTTGAGATCAAGCCCCAGGAGTGGCCAATATAAAAATAGATAAATATGTACATTGCCGTAAATACATATATATATAATATATAGGTAGAGATATCTATATGTAGATTGTAGTATATATATAGAATGAGAGATGTCTATATATTAGTAAATTATATATTACTACCAATTATTAACTAATAAAGTATTCCTCCTTTTAATTAAGTATCATGGTTTAATACTTAAAGTACTGATTAAAAATCAGTCAATGTTCTATAATTATTGTGTATAATTGTGTAATTTAATAATAGAATCATTAACTATTAATTTAATTATTACTTTGTAACTTTCCATTAGCCTTCATAGATATAGCAATGAGTTTTTAGGATCTCCCACCATTTGTTTGTGTCAGTCCTGGTATTCGAATTGAGGGACTCAAATGCTGGGTTCAGCTATGGCTTCACTAGTAGGTGGCCAGCCTTCAGCAGTGAAAGGTCATGTACACCTTCCAGGCTGTAACATTCAGGCCCGGTCACAATGCAAAGAAAAAAAATGTAAAATCTCTGTCTGGAACTTTCTGCTTTTGTAATTCCCTGTTTTGTTTTGTTTTGTTTTGTTTTTGGTCGGGCTGGGAGTTGAACTTGGGTCCTAGGATACCAGGATTGGCTGAGGGTCGAGGTTGCGCTCCAACCTAGGGTAATCCAAGCTGAGGGAGAGTTGCCACAACCTGAGTTCAAGCCCTGTGCTTAGCTAATCAATCAATCAATCAATCAATTAATTAAGGCCCTGGCTTGGAATTCCTGCCATTATTCTGCCATCCCTGGGATTTGAACTCAGGAGCTGGGTAACTTGGTTGCATTGTAGGTGAAGTGGGAGCTCACTGTCCTTGAACAAAAGAAATTCAAGCCCAGTTCCCAGAGCCTAAATTCAAGCCCCAGTACTGGCAAAAATAATATTTATATATATTTATAATATATACCTATATATAATATATACCTATATATGCCTATATGTATATACATATATACATATGTATATATAATATTATACCTAAGGCCCCAGACTTTCACACACAAAAAACAAATCAGGTAAAAATTGGCTACTTACTCCACTTATATATATTTGGCAGTGCTGGGATTTAAAATCATTATATTGATTTTCCTAGCTAGGTGCCTTTCATCATACCTATTCTGGAGCTTCATCAGTAGAAATACATCCATAGATAAACAAAGACATGGAATTACTGGTTTTCTTTTTTTTTCCTTTTTATTTGGCAGATTCTGGGGCTTGAACTCTAGGCCTAGGCACTGTCCCTGACCTCCTTTTGTTCTACCTTTGAGCCACAGCCCCACTTCTGGCTTTCTCTTTGTTCCATTAGAAATAAAAATCCTGCTGCAGCTGAATTCAAACTGGGATTCTCTACATGTCAGCCTCCTGAGGAGCTAGGATTACAGGCGTGAGCCATCTGGCTGTAATGGCCTGTTTTTTTTTTTTATTTGTTTGTTTGTTTTAAAGAATAGTTCAAGAGTTTGCACTTAACCTTGTATTTGCTCAGCTTAGTTACTTGGCTGGGACTCTATCCCTTGAGCTGGGTCTCCAGTTGGCATTTTTGTTGCTTATTTTGGAGATGGAGTCTTGTGGGCTTTTCTACATGATTTGGCTTTGAACCACAATCCTCCTGATCTCATCTTCCTGAATAGCTAGGATGTGTGTGAAAGAAATCCTGTGATTCCTTTTTTTGAATCCCACATTTTAGCAAAATCATCAAGCACCCATGTGCCTATGGATCACACCTATAATCCTAGTATTCGGGAGTCTGAGACTTGAGAATTAATGTTTGAAGCCAGCCCAAGCAGAAAAGTCCCCTTAAGACATTTACCTTCAATGAAGCACTCAAAATTGGAAGCTGTGTTATGGCTCAAGTGGTGGAGCTCTAGCCTTGAGCAAAAGAGCTCAGGATGGCACCAAGGCCTTGAGTTGAAGGCCCACAAATGACAAAACAAAACTTATATAGGAAGAAGTTATTTATTAATTTTCTTTGGTATATTTTTCATAATATATAATATATAACATTATATATATATAATATATATGTATACATATTATATATATATATATATATATATATATATATATATATATGTCTACAGCAACTAGAAATTGGAGTCAATATTGCATCTCCTTGTTTGAACTTGGGGGTATTCTTGTCAAGTTGGTATTTAATTGGGGTTTGATCCCTTTACCAGAGAGTTGACACAGGGCCCTTCTTCTCATTTAATACTATTTTAAAATGCATAGATCTATATCAACAACGTAATGACCAAGACATCTTGGATAAAAACTTCCTTGTGTTCTGAAACCGATTTGATTTATTTTTGCCAGTCCTGGGGCTTGAACTTGGGGCCTAGGCACTGTCCCTCAGCTACTTTTGCTCAAGGTGAGCACTCTACTACTTGAGCCATAGTGCCATTTCCAGCTTTTTAGAGTATTTTATTGGAAATAAGAGACTTATGGAGTTTCCTTCCCAGGCTGGCTTTGAATTGCAATCCTCAGATCTCAGCCTCCTGAATAGCCAAGATGATGATGGGTTTGAGCCATTGGTGCCCAGCTGGATTTTTTTGTTTTTGGTTATTTTGCTCTTTGATGATAGTAGAGTTTGAACTCGGGGCTTCATCCTTGCTAGACAAGTGCCCTTTGCTTGCTAGGCAAGTGCACTACCACTTCACCAATGTATCTAGCCCTTTTTCCTTTCCTCCTATTCTGTTTCCTTTCTCTGTTCCCATATACTTGTCAGCTATGGTATTGTGCTTTTTGCTCAAACTGGCTTCGGTCCATGATCCCAGCTACCCTTCCCATGTCACCTCTAAGAAGTATGTGCCATCGTGCCCAGCTTGGTCTTTGATGGAAGATTCTCATGAACATTTTTCTGCTTGGACTGGTATCAAGCCACAATCCTCCTATCATCAGTTGTATGTATTTGTTAATTGGGAATGAAGTATAAAATGTTTGCTGATTAATAGTCCTGACAGAATGTGGCTTTAGTGATACCTTGTAAACATATGTTATCAGAGAATACTCTTTCTCTCCAATTTCACTTTTTTTGGTGGGGCAAATCATAGTATAGTGCTAGAATTTGAAGATATAATCCTTTGGTAGACCTGTAAGAGTACTGTTGTGTTCAAAATAGGACCTGGGGCTGGGAATGTGGCTTGGGGTAGAGTGCTTGCCTTGCATGCATGAAGCCTTGAGTTTGATTCCTCAGTACCACATAAAAAAAAAAGAAGCCCAGAAATGGTGCTGTGGCTCAAGTGGTAGAGTGCTAGCCTTGAGCTAAAGAGCCCAGGGACAGGGCCCATGTCCAGGATTCAAGCCCCACAACCAATCCCCCCTCCCCAAAAAAGAATTCAGTTGAGAGAAGGACCCCTCTTTGCATCCAGAAAGGTAGTATTTCTCTTGTGGGTGTGCCAGGTAGCTAGTATGTTATTCACTTGTACCAGTGATAATATTCAAAGAGCATATATGGAGGTTGGGGGCGAAATCCAAGCTCAGTCAAGTTGCTTGCTGATTCTGGTTCCCTGTGGGTGAATGGGTGGGGGGGGGGGTGGGGGGGGGAGAGGGAGGCTCACAAAGTTGGCTTGCAGCTTAGGCTACCCATAGTTTCTAGAGGCCTCTCCTGTCCTTGCACTCCTGTATCAGGAACCATGAGTAGCTTGTCAAAACATGGCAGCCTCTTCCCAGGGCTGAACTTCTCTCCTTCCTCTTCTGCCACATCTGACTGAGTGCTGTTGTCCCCTGCTTTTCAGGGCTCATGTGAGCACATGAGGGCACACTGACCATCTAGGCTTTTTTGTTGTTGTTGTTGCTATTGGTTGTGGTGCTTGAACTCTGGGCCTGGGTACTTTCCCGGAGCATTTTTTTGGTGGTAGTGGGTCTTGAATTCAGGGCCTGGGGCTGTCCCTGAGTCTCTTTGTGCTCAAGGCTAAGCTCTTTCTGAGGTAAATGTTTCACTGAGGTTTCCACCCAGACTGGCTTCAAACCCCATCCTCAGATCTCAGCTTCTTGAGTAGCTAGGAGTACAGGCATTAGCCACCAGCATCTGGGTAGTGTTTGTTTCTTTCCATTTGCTATACTTTTGGGTATAGCACAGCTTGAGCTGCAAATGGTTTGCATGCAAAATCTTTTCCCTGGTAGGGCAGAGTGAAGTTATTACAGGCAGAGACCCTGAACAGTTCAGGAGGAAGATAAACAGCCTGCAAATTCCTTCATGTTACTACCATTCCAAAATGGGTGACCCTCCAAGCCCCAAACATTGTACTGCACATATGATGCAACAATAGACAAATTATACTGGACACCAGTGGCTCACACCTGCATCCTAGCTATTCAAGAGCCCGAGATCTGAGGATCACGGTTCAAAGCCAGCCCAGGCAAGAAAGATGGTGAGAGTCTTATGTCCATTAACTACCAAATGGCTAGAAATGGGACCTGTGGCAATAGTAGAGCATCAGACTTGAGCAAAGCAGCTCAAGAACGGCATCCAGGCCCTGAGTTTAAGCCCTAGGACTGCCACAGAAAAATAAAAGAGAAGGCCAACTCATATATGAGTGAACTACCTAGTTATGTATGTATTACCTCCCTGAGTGCAAACAGAAGGTATACAATGTTTCTGGTTTTATTCACTGTTTTATTTTTCAGTAATGGTCATTCTTCATCCTGCATCATTATCTTCATTTCAGGTCCAATGCTTTTCTCTTCCAGTGTTACAGGCCTGTATCCTTATATGATGGTACACTTAAGCTCTCAGCAGTCTTTATTTACATTTTTTATGAGGCAAAGGCAGGAACAGTCACAAATCAGGCATGGGAAGAGAAGTTCAGGGTTAGTAGAAATAACCAGTATTCAGAAAATTAAACTTGGGGGATGTAAAATGTTAGCATACTACTTAAAAACAACCATTAAAAAAAAGATGAGGGGGCTGGGAATGTGGCTTAGTGGTAGAGTGCTTGCCTAGCATGCATGAAGCCCTGGGTTCAATTCCTCAGTACCACATAAACAGAAAAAGCCAGAACTGGTGTTGAGTGCTAGTTGAGCGAAAGAATCTCGAAGACAGTGCCCAGGCCATGAGTTAAACCCCAGGATTGCCAAATGGAGATAGATAGATAGATAGATAGATAGATAGATAGATAGATAGATAGACAGACAGACAGACAGACAGACAGACAGACAGACAGACAGACAGACAGATAGATGAAATTGGCCATGGATCTCAGGAGGAAAGAAGGGATCACTTTCCAGGTCTGAGGCCTTCTGCAGTGTGCCGGGTGCCAGCATTGCCTTCACACAGCCACAGAGCAGGCAGGCAGTCTCTGTCCCACTTCTCAGGCAGCCTAGGGCCCCAGAGCCAAGAGGGCAGAGCAAGGTTCCTAACTCAGGTGCATGGAGGCAGCAGAAAAAGGGCCCTGCCTCTCTCGTTAGAGTGGGGATTTGCACTGAGCCAATTCCAATGGTGTGGAGAATCAAGAAAGGAAAATGGACTTGCAGAGTTAGAAGAATGGCCTTCAAATTTGAGAATTGGAAACTCAAAAACCCATTCCCTAAGGCCAGAGAGCAGGAATCTTCAGCCCTGTCCCCATCCCCCCCTTAAATGGCTCACTATTGTTAACCTAAAGAGAGCCTGAGGCCTCCCTTCATCCGAGGATTCAGGAAGTCTAATTATTAGTCATTGTTTGAACAGGCTGAGAAAAAGCCTGACCCTGGTGAAGCAAATGTTTCATTTTTCTTCCCATTGCTGGCTCTGCTTGAAATTAATTAAATTGTTTTTGCAGTTCACTTCTGTGTTGAGTCTACATTCTGCCTCCTAATCCTGCAGGTATAGGTCTCTGCACCTATCCTGAATTTTGAAACTGGTTTTTTGTCCTTCAAATAAAGTGTTACATTGAAGAGTTGGCTAACACAGCTAGAGGATGGATCCTGAAAACTTTATTTGAACCCAGGATTGGTCAATGATATCTATTTCATGCTTCTATAGCTTAAAAACTCTTATAACATTTAGAAAGCAAGTAATTTCATCACCTTGGGTTTAGGAAGCACAGGAAGCTCTAAAACATCTGACCTTCCAGAAGTCTACTGTAGGACACAAGATTATTACAATCCTAGGCTGAGAGGCTGGGCAGATGGATCAGTTACACTTAACCCTTTTAACTCTGCCTCCACTCATAGTCAATTCCCTAGTTTGGTGCCTTTCCTGGTAGCTACTCAGGAGCTTCCAAGATAAAAATAGATTGATCCAAACAAAAAGGAGTTACTGGCTTTTTTTTTTTCCTTCCTTTCTTAAAATGTTTTGCAGGTCTTGGGGCTTTAACTGTGGGCATAAGCACTCAAGGCTAGCACTCTGCCATGTAAGCCACAGCTCCACTTTTTCTGTGATCAAGTGGAGGTAAGAGTGTCAGAGACTTTCCTGACCTGGCTGGCTTCACACTGTGATCCCCAGATCTCAACCTCCTGAGCTAGGGTAATAGGCTTGAGCTACTGGTGCTCTGCTAAGAACTGTAATGACATTTAAAATAGAATTAACTTCTTATCCCAAAAGGCTTAGGGAGCATATCAATCTTTTAAACATTTGACCTTTCAGAACCCTGTAGGATACAAGGCTATAATGCTAGAGTCTGAGAGGCTGGGCATATGGGTCTGCAACATTGAACCTTGAACTCTGGCTCCAGTTCTGGGGTATGTCAGCATTCATTTCCCAGAGGTTTTCATAATTAGCAAACAGGAAAAATGCTTCTATTAACCCTCACATTTTTTAATTATTTTGGTTTTGGGGCTTGAACTTATCCTGGACACTGACCCTGAGCTCTTCAGCTCAAGGCAAACACTCTAACCACTTGAGCCACAGCAACACTTCTGGCTTTTTCTGCCTGTGGCACTGAGGAATTATACCCAAGGCTTTATGTGTGCTAGGTGTACGCTCTAGCACTAAGGCACATTCTCAGCCCAACCCTTACATTTTTATCCCTCAATTTTCCTATCCTCAAGAAAAGGCTTCTCAGTATAAACTACTTTTTTAAAAGCCCTGTAGGAAGCGTCAAATGATAGATAAGAGAAAGCTCATACCGGGGAATAACTCTAAAAATGTGAAGACTGTGACAAAGTTTTGAAGCACCCCTCAATACTTCTTGCATGACATTGAAATCATCTTAGAATGCCTGCAATTATAAGAGGGGCAAAAGTGGATGCATTGGAGAACATCAGCCCCAATTCATCCTGGAGCTGCCCTCATGAAAAATAATGTCAAAGCTTTTTATCTCAGGACAAATGCTCCTCACCCCTACAGAGTTCCTGTGGGAGTGAAGCTCTATACATGTAGAGGACAAACTCTTGAACAGTTCCTAAATCTGGTTTTAATAGAATTTGTAGTGGAGAAAAAAAAACACAGCTATGTTAATAATGTGCCAAAGCCTGTATTTCACATTTTATCCAACATCAGGGAATTCATACTGTAAAATAAACTCATTTAGGAATGAATGTGGAAAATCTTTGCTCCAAATACAAACCCCTTGTGGGAGGGGATGAGAGGGAAAAGCCGGGAGACAGTGAGGGAAGGGGTAACACTGTCCAAAAAGAGATGGACTCTTGACCTGACTCTCACAACTGTAACCCTTTATAATAACAGTGAGAGATTACTTTCAAAAATATATATCTCAGCAGTCAGCAAAGTATAAAGTTGATTTTACATATCAAGGATAACATGAAGACTTTTCATAGTGCTTTAAATATACATAACAATATCTATGTAAGAGCTATATAAAAGAGAATCATTACTAGAGAAAAATCCAATAAAAATATCGCACAGCTACCCAGGAGGCTGAAATCTGAGGATCATCACTTTTCTGCAAGTCCAGGCAGAAAAATCTTTGAGACTCTTGTCTCCAATTAAACACCAAAAAAGTGGAAGTGGCACTGTAGTTTAAGTGGTAGAGCACATGCCTTGATCTGAAGAACTGAGGACAGCTCCCAGTCCCAGAGTTCAAGCCCCATGACCAAAAAACAAAAAACAAGAAACACAAAACATAGCACAGTATACAACGGTTCCCTAAAATATACTAGACAGTGTTGGTTAACATATTATGAATAAGGATATCTTCCCTTGTACTAGAGAAAGTACTGATAAATTATTTCTGAAAATACATAAATTTATTTAAATGTATATAAAATTCTCATTCATCTTGAAAAATTAGAGAAAGTACACATAAAATGGGTCACAAACCTTGGGAAAAAAAGAAGGGATCCCTTCCCAGTGCTGAGGCCTTCTGCAGCATGCCTGGCACCAGCATTGCCTTCACACAGCCACAGAGCAGGCAGACAGTCTCTCTTCCACTTCTCAGGCAGCTTAAGTAAGGCCCCAGAACCAAGAGGGCAGAGCCAGGTTCCTAACTCAGGTGCGTGGAGGCAGCAGAGAAAGGGCCCTGCCTCTCCTCTTGGAGTGGGGATTTGCAATGAGCCAGTTTATATGGCCTCCCACCAATTCCAATAATGTGGAGAATCAAGAAAGGAAAATGGACTTGCAGAGTTAGAAGAAGGGCCTTCAAATTTGACAATTGGAGAGTCAAAAACCCATTCCCTAAGGCCAAGAGCAGCAATCTTCTGCCCTGTTTTTCCCCCACCCTAAACTGGCTCACTATTGTTAACCTAAAAAGGGCCTGAGGCCTCCCTAACCTGAGGGCTGAGGAAGCTTAATCATTAATCATTGGCAGGCTGAGAAAAAGCCCACCAAGGAGACAGCTGGCTTTGAAGGACAATCCTGACATCTCATTTTCCTAGGTAGCTAGGATTGCAGGCCTGAGCTACCTGTGCTATTTTAATAAATTACTTTGGCATATCATACCACTGCACATTCCTATTTGTTATTCTCTCTCTGCTCTGGGTCTTCTTCATACATGGACTCCATCTCTTCAGTAACATAATGGTATCAAACAGGACTTACTTTGCTCCTGGGTATGTTCATATGAAACAGGTTAACAGGCTTGAATACAATGTATTTTTTGTTTACCATTGTTTTCCTTTTATCTTTTTTATACATTTTTATTGTAAAAATGCTGTACAGAGGGGTTACAGTTACATGAGCAAGGTAATGAGTACATTTCCTATTGAGCATTTTTGCCTCCTCCTTTGTTGTCTCCCTACTATCCCTTCCCTCTTACCTCCACAACTACCCCCCACCACCGAAGTTGTAAAGTTTGTTTTCAACATAGTGTTTTGCACATCTCATTGTTACAATGGGTCAACCTGTATCCTTATTTAAGCATTTTGTTTTTTCCCTCCCCCTCCCCGAATTAGAGATGTGTATATACAAGAAGCAGGGCACCGACATCCACTACAGTGAAAACAGGGGTTAGACCATGGGGGAGGAACATACAAAGCAACAAAAAAATCACATGGTACATTATACATATGTCAGAAAGATAGCAAGAAACAAAAAAGATATTTGTGTCCCTATCTTGGGTTTAATTTCGCTTAACATCATCTTATATGGTCATATGTACATAACTTTTGGACTTTTCTGCCTGTCCTACACATGTACTAGTTTACAATTTTGTGTTTACTTTTACTGGGCTTCGAACTCAGAGCTTTACCTTGTTTTTCCATTCTTGCTTAGCTGTTGTTTAACCAATTGGACCACACTTCCAAGGAGATGAAATCTCTAAGACTTTCCTGCCCAGGCTGACATTGAACTGGAATCCTCAAAATGCCAGCCTCTTGAGTAGCTATGATTAGAAGAAAGATCTCCAGTTTGAGGTTAGGTTGAATCTTATAGCAAGATCCTGTCCCCAAAAAGAAGCAAATGAAGAAGAAAGGAAGAAGAGGAGAAAAAGGAAGAGAAGGAGGAAATGAAAGGAGTAGGAAAGGAGGAGAAGGAAGAAAAGAACAAAGAGGGAAGAGGAGGGAAGAGGGAAGTCCATAGAGCTGGCTCATAAGACATAAGCCACAATCTTGCACAGCCTAATTTGGAAATGATTTCCCATGACTATTGCCACATTTTAAATTGAACAAAACAACTTGGTGTCATGCTAGACCAAGTCCATGCTCAACTATATATATATATATATATATATATATATATATATATATATATATATATATATATATATATATATATACATATATATATATACATATACATATACACTCATACTCATACACACACACACACACACACAAACACACACACACACACACACACACAAGGGGACATCTTTACAATAGCACCTAATTCCACTTGCTTAGTCTATAAACAACCATTTGATTATCAAAACAAGAAAAAAAACATCTTCCAGGCAATTTTAAGGACTGCATTATAAAAGTCAATGTTTAAGAACTATGGACATTTTTGAAGAAAATTGCTGCAGGTAGTAGCCTGCCAGGATTAGAGGTGTGCACAGCTGGGCTGGCAAAATGTGTACCTAAGGGAGAGACCCACCAGGACAGGCAAGGACAGCCAGAGCCTGTGGCTTATGGGCACCTGTGAGGTTTGCAAGGACCAAGAACCCTAGCCCAAGTCCCTACAGTCTATTCTATGTAAGGTTCCTATCTGAACTAGGGATATTCTCTTTAGACTCTACAAGGACAAAACCACATCCCCAAATTAGACTTTAGCATCTATTTTAGTAAGGCCTCTCCTAGCCAAGCCCTATTCCTAGAGGACCCTGCTCCACATAGGAGAGATAGAGACTACCAGCACCCACATCCTCTTACCAGAGCCCTTCTTCTCCCTGTGCTATCTTCTCTCTCAGTCCATACACTGCCTCATAATCACAGTAGTGATGATCACAATTTCCTCATCCATTAAAGAGAATAAGGTTATGTCATTTTCAGGGAAATGGATGGACCTAAAAGAAATCATGTAATGTGAGGTAAGATAAGCTCAGAGACAAACAGTGCATGATTTTTCTCATATGCAGAAGCTAGATATAAAATATAATGGCATGATTAACTATACAGAACTGTAGGCATTCATACACGGTTAGACTATAGGAGGAAAGCCTTAGGGGAGGAACCCAAAGTGAAACTTCTCTAAACATTTAGAATACTGTTTATTGAAATGAAGTCCAGGATATGTAGGTAGCTTACACTGGTAATCCTAGGTATTCAGGAGGTTGATGTCTGAGGATCATAGTTCAAAGCCATACTAGGCAGGAAAGTCTGTGAGATCCTTATCTCCAATGAACCACCAGAAAACCAGAGTTGGGGCTATGGCTTACAGTGGTAGAGTGCCAACCTTGAAAAAGCACAGGGCTCAGGCCCTGAGGTCAAGCCCCAACACAGACCAACAAAGGGAAACAGGTTTTCAGTCGTTATCGTTAGTGGTGGCAGTGTTTGTTTTGCTTTTTCCTCTCTTAACAGGGCAAAGGATGGGGCATAGAAAGGGAGGAAGGTGCTGGGCCCCTGTGGCTCACACTTGTAATCCTAGCTACGCAGGAGACTGAGATCTGAGGATCATGGTTCAAAGCCAGCCAGGACAGAAAAGTCATGAGACTCATATCTCCAATTAACTGCCAGAAAACCAGAAGTGGTGCTGTGGCTCAAGTGTTGGAGCACTCTCCTTGAGCTGAAAAGCTCATGCACAGTGCCCAGGCCCAGAGATCAAGCCCCAAGACTGACAAAAAAAAAAAAGAAAAAGAAAAAGGAAGGCAGGAAGGGTTAGCAAATACAATTATGTTAGTCAGTAGACAGTATGTGGAAAATGAACTCTGTAACTTGTAGGCAGGGATGGGAGGGAGAAACCAAGGAAAAACAAAGGAAGGGATAACACAAAAAAAGAGAAATGTACTCATTACCTGACTTCTGAAATGGTAACAGCTCTCTACAACACCTAAATAATAAGAAAATTATACTTAAAAATACCTCTCCTCTATACATAAGGTTTAATTCAGTGCTGGCAGATGGAAGCAATTGCATTGTCCTCCCTCCTCTGAGCACTGATGGTAAAGAAGATGACGCCTTCTCTCTTAAGGTAGTCTTTCATCCTTTGTGGATCAGGAAATTGGATTCTCCCAGAAAGTCAACTCAGGGACCTACTGTTGTTTTTACCCATTAATATAGACAGAAGCATCTCTTCCAGGTGGAAGGGCTCCATGGATGAGACCTGTGGAATGGCCCTGAGTGCTGTCTTCCTACTGATCCCTGAATGTGCCCACTAGACAGCCGCTGTATTCCACAAACGAAAAATACCAAAATCCCTGGATTTTTGTTGTTGTTCTCTAATTCTTGGGAATAATGGCTCCATAACAAAGGACATCCTCAAGAATATTTATAATTTCAATAATGCCACATAAAAGGACCTGGGAAATCACATAGTCATAGGAAATGGGCCCAACTGATTCAATAATTCTCATTGAAGTTGTCAACATCTACACATGCTCTCTCTCTCCTCAAATTTTTATGTGTGCCAGTACTGGGTCTTGAACACTGGATGTGGTGTTCTTGTTTGGCTGTTTCATTTGAGGCTGATGTTCTACTACTTGAGCCTTGGTTCACTTCCAGCTAATTGAAGATGAGTCTATGAACTTTCCTGTCCAGACTGGCTTTGAATCTGATAAGCTAGGATTACAGGCGATAGCCAATAGTGTCCAGCTTACATTCCTTTGACTATCCTTACTCTTCTGTCTCCAACTTTTCTCTTTTCTCCCTGTGATGGTTCATTCTGCAGGCAGTGTCCACGAGAAGAATGTTGAGGATCTTAAAGAAAAAGAAATTTTAGCACATAAAACTTGAAAGGCGAGCCAGGCATCAGTGGCTCAGGCGTATAATCCTAGTTACTCAGGAGGCTGTGATCTGAGGATCTTGGTTCAAAGCCAGCCTGGGAAGGAAAATCCACAAGACTCTTAACACAATTAACCACCAGAAAACCAGAATTGAGGCTGTTATTCCTGTGCTAGAGTGCTAGCCCTGAGCTGAAGAGCTCAGGCCCAGGGCCCAGGTCCAGGGCTCAAGCCCCACGAATGACAAAAAACAAAGGGAAAAAAACCAAAAAAACAAAAAACCTTGAATGGCTTCTTGAATGCTTAAAAAAATCAAACACTACCTCTCCTCTACTCTACACTTCACCAAGAGCACCAAGCCTAGCACTTATGACTGTTCATACACAATAAATTATGCTAGCTATTCCATGAATTAACTTGTCTTTTACAACATTCTCTATGTTGAGAATTGTTGAACTTTTCCGGAAACTGGGGTGCCATGGAGGAATAAAGACCAACTAGAATGTGATGAGGCAAAATTTACTTCTGCAGGAGGCCATGCAACTGACAAGAATCCAAGGATGCCTGCAAGTTAGGAAGACAGTCTACCCAGGTTTTCTCCCTAACATAGTACTGGCCCTCATGACAATTGGTCAGAATTTCGGTTCACAGTCTTGTCTGCTAGTTTGAAGAGGGTAAAAACAAATTAACAGGATGTTGGTAAAGAACAGGAAGTAACTAAAATTCAATGAACTTGTAACAGGGAGTCTTAATTAAAATGTAATAGACATATGATATAAGTACAATAGATGTAGTAAATACTAGAGTCAATTGGCCACTGGACAAAGCCTTCTGAAGCTTTTGCTTGGCTAAACCTCAGGAGATAGGGTGGGATACCCTAAAGTAAGTTATTGATGTTTTGTTTGCCTTTGCAGGCCCTAAATTTCTCCATCTCCAAAGAAGAACAATTCTCACTTTGACAGAAAAGATAATTCTTTTTTTTTTGTTTTGTTTTTTAAATTTTATTTTATTTTATTTGAGAACATACTGTACAGAGGGGTTACAACTACATGGGCAGGATAATGCATACATTTCTTACCAAGCATTGCAGCCTCCAGAAAAGATAATTCTTACTGTTCTAACAGCTTCCCATGTGAGATGAGAAAACTGAAGCCGAGGTTAAATAACCTGCCTAAAGTCTTACAGCTTTTAAGTGGGAGACCCAGAGAGAGCCCTAAGTAATGGTCTTCATTTTCTTTCTCTCTCTTTACCCCCCCTGCCTTCTCCCCACCCCTGCTTACTGATCCTTGGACTTGAACTTAGGCCCTGGGCATGATCTCTGAGTTTATTTTGCTTAAGACTGGCTTGGAATCACTTGAGCCACAGCTCCATTTCTGGCTTATTTTGGTGGTTAATTGGAGATAAGAATCTCATGGGCTTTCCTGCTTTGGCTGCCTTTGAACTGTAATCCTCAGATCTCAGCCTCCTGAGTGGCTAGGATTGTAGGTATGAGCCACTGGTACCAAGCTTTCCTCCTACTATTTTACTAGTTATAGACTTCTTTGCTATTTAGAGCAAGTTGTTAAAATAGATCAGAACGTACAGAGAGTCTTCATATGCCCTTCTTTCCCTCCCACACCAGTGGCTCTGATTTGTGTGACCTATTTGTTATAATTAGTGAGTTCATACTGACACTGCAAAACTACCCAAAGCCCAAGGTTCATGTAGGAGTTCACTTGTGGCATTGTGAATTCTATGGGTTTTGACAAATTTATGATGAAAGCCAATGTGACTGACATTGAGAGTTTTTGAAGTTGCAAAGGGGTGAGACAGGGAGCCTTGGTAGTTTCATAGCAAGCCTAGAGGAAATCTATTTGGGAATGTGGTCATATGGGAGAGAAGAAAGGAATTTGGTCCTAAAGAAAAAATTCGTGTCCCCAATCAAATTTATTCATGTGAGCCAAGAAATTCCTTCTCATTCAAGCCTCCTTTGGCTGGGCTTTCTGGTACTCCCTACTAAAGGAGAGTTTGTCTTGGCAGGTGGAAAATAACATGTACAACAAGGACAGAAGGGCTACATTTTCTCAACAGACCACCTAAAGGTTCTTTATCCAATATGTATTTATCATATGTCAATTATGTTCCAGATGCTGTATTAGAGTTGGAACAGTCTTCTGAGGCCACAGTGATGCTGAACAATTTCAGATTAGTTATACAAAGAAATGGAGGCCCTAGGTTCACTTCCAAACATTTTAAGCCAATTTCATATTACTATTATTATTGTTATTGAAAGACCCCAGACTCACTGGGATACTTTCGTCTACGGGAGGGCGCCCCAGAAAGCAAGACTCCAAACCAGTAGATGCAACAAGCAAGAGGAGTTTATTCAGCGTTTGCGCAAATGGACTCTGCCTTGGTTCAGGAGAGGGCCCTGAGCAGCGGTTACAGGCATTTTTAAAGACAAAAACCACAGAATTAGCATATGACACCAGGTGCCCTGGGATTGGTCCATTTACAAGTCACTGTGTACTCCAGCAATCATTTTGCTATGCGGGAAACTTTGTAACGCTCTTCGTAAAATAGTTGGCTCAGGGCAAATCTAGGGGGAGTGGTCACCCTGGAGGGGAGTTCACAGAGTTACAGGCTTGTGATTGGTTGATGTTTGACCTAGTTTGCTGGACTCGCCAGATGGTCCTTATCTTGGGTCCCATTTGGGGAATTTCTAAACAAGAACTTAGAAAACCTTACTCTTTTGTTCTTTATCTTTAACCACAGACCTTGTCCCGGGGTGGCATCTGGACTCTGAAACTTTTTACTTATTTTTAGGGAGGGGAAGGGTCAGTGTTAGCATAAGCAAGTTTACAGAAGCAAAACCAGCAGTTAGCAATTGTAAAATGTAACTCTAATTTTTAATCTTTCAGTTATTATTACCTTTAAATAAGGATATAGAGCAGTTTCAATTCAATATGTGATATGTCAGTATGTTCATGTATAAGCACAACACATTTTGGTCAGCATTACCAATTCTAGCATTCTCCCTCCTATCTGTCCAATCCCACTCAACTAAACTTAACTGCTTCCACTTTCATATGTATATGCACATATGTATGTGTGTGTATATATATGTGCATGTAAGGTATACATGTGTATGTTTATGTACACTTATATGCACACACGTGTGTATATGTGCATAAGGAAGAAGGAAGGAAGGAAAGAAGGAAGGAAGGACGAAGAGAAGGATGAAAAGTAGGAAAGAAGGGGGGCTGGGAAGGTGGCTCAGTGGTAGAGCTCTTACCTTGCGTGCCTGAGGCCCTGAGTTCGATTCCTCAGCACCACATAAGCAAAAAGAAAAAAGCCGGAAGTGGCGCTGTGGCTCAAGTGGTAGAGCGCTAGCCTTGAGCTGAAGAGCTGAGGGACAGTGTCCAGGCCCAGAGTTCAGGCCCATTACTGGACCAAAAAAAAAGAAAAGTAGGAAAGAAGGAAGGAGGGAATGAAAGAAGGAAAAGAGAGGGAGTCTAGGGAAATGAAAAACTGAAAAAGCTGGTGAATTCCATACCCCACTGAGAGAGGCTTAACTGTTCTGTGTAGTTAGGGTCTTTCCTGAGTTCAGGGTCCAAGTGAGGAAATGGTGGAACACATAGGTGATAGAGAACCATTCATCCACACTTGTGTTACCCTCCACTTATAGGAATATTCTGGGGACATCTGCTGCCCTGCAGTTTGTTTTGGAGTGCATGGAAACTTATGGTCCTCCCTACCAGAAGGCCCTCCTACCAGCCCCATGAATTGAATTCGGGTGCATCCTTTCTGGTTAGATGTAAAGGATGGATCATCCTGGTCCTAAGTAGCTTATTGCCAGGCAAACTAGGATGAAGCCAAGGTCAACTGGGATAACTGTGCACTCACCTACACAAAGCTGCCTCTGTACTCACACTTCTTTCCTTGGCCCACACTCCTAAGTCCTAATACACACAAATGAAATGATCCCATTGCTTTGAATTCTTTTTTTTTTTTTTTTTTTGCCAGTCCTGGGGCTTGAACTCGGGGCCTGGGCACTGACCCTGAGCTTCTTTTGCTCAATGCTAGCACTCTATCACTTGAGCCACAACACCACTTCTGACTTTCTCTGTGAAGGTGGTACTGAGTAATCGAACCCAGGGCTTCATGAATGCTAGGAAGCACTCTACCACTAAGCCACATTCCCAGCTCACTTTGAATTCCTTTGATGAGACTCCCTTGAGAATGTTCTTTTTGCTCTTATCCTTCTTCATCCCTACTGAGGATCCAGCTTTTGATTTTAGGTATCTATGGCCCTAGCTTCTCTCTAGACTGTAACGTCTTCAACAGTACTTCCATGTGTGTCCTATCTCTGCATTCCTAACACTTATTGGGAGATGGGCCTGTGTACACTGTGCACACAGTATAAGATTAATTTGGGCTAGGAAGGTGGCTCAGTGGTAGAGTGCTTGCCTTGCATGCATGGGGCCCTGGGTTTGATTTCTCAATACCACATAAGCAGAAAAAGCCATAAGTGGTGCTGTGGCTCAAGTGGTAGAGTGCTAGCATTGATCTGAAGAGCTGAGAGGCAGCACCCAGGCCCAGAGTTCAGGGCCATGACTGACCAATAAAAGGAAAAAAAAGATTGATTCCTGGCTATGAGTGAGTGCATGAATGAATGAAAAATGTTTGAATGGGTTCATCTGCAGTAGAGAGATCTACTCAGAGAGGAAATTAGGATGGAGCATTCAAGGTTGCTTCCAGAGGGCTGAGATGTAGCTCAGTGACAAAGTGCTTGCCTAGAAAGTACAATGTGCTGGGTTCTATCCCCAGCACCAAAAATAAAGACAAAAAAATACAGTTAACAGAAAAAGATAGCTTGGGCTGGGAAGGTGGCTCAAGGGTAGAGCGCTTGCTTTGCGTACCTGAGGCCCTGGGTTTGATTCCTCAGCACCACATAAGCAAAAAGAAAAAAGCCGGAAGTGGCACTGTGGCTCAAGTGGTAGAGTGCTAGCCTGAGCTGAAGAGCTGAGGGACAGCGCCCAGACCCAGAGTTCAGGCCCCACGACCCCCCGCCCCCCCCCCAAAAAGGTAACTTCCAGAGAAATAGGAGGAGGCATGATGAATGATGGCAGTGCCAGAAGGGACAGATGGAAAACCCTTCTATGGTGGTGTGTGTGGGGAGCAATAGATATGGTGTTACTGAAAAGGCTGATTCTTTCAACATGCTAATCACTACTATATATCAAACCCAGGGAATACAGTAACGGGTAAATGAGTCTTTAGTGTCTTTACCCTGAAAGAGGTAACCATGAGACCTTTTTTTATTTTTTTCTTTCGGTCATGGGACTTGAACTCTGGGCCTGGGCACTGTCCGTCAGCTCTCCAGATCAAGGCAAGTGCTCTACAACTTGAGATATAGCACCACTTCTGGTTTTCTGGTGGTTTACTGGAGATGAGTCTCACGGACTTTCCTACGGGCTGGCTTTGAACTTGCAATCCTCAGATCTCAGCCCCACTGAGTAGCTAGGATTACAGGTGTGAGCCACCAGCACCCAGCATAATCATGAGACCTTTAGTGTCCTCTAAATCCTAGGAGTGGGTTTTGTTTCACTAAACTGCATGCATGCATGCATGCATGTGTGTATGTGAATGCATGCAACTGTGAGTTATGACTTAAACTTGGCCTTGTGCTCTTTCCCTTAGCTTTCTGATCCTACCACTTGAGCCAAATCTCCACTTCTAGGTTTTGCCAGTTCAATGGAACTAAGAGACTCACAAACTTTTCTGCCCAGGCTGATTTTGAACTGTAATCTTCAGAACTCTGCCTGTGGAGGAGTAGCTAGGATCACAGATGTGTGCCCGGTTTTGTTTCATTAATACCTTAATACTTCAAGATAAAGTGGTCCTCTTACATTTTTTTGCGAAACCTGGGGCTTGAAATCAGGGCCTGGACACTATCCCTGAGCTTCTTTTGCTCAAGGCCAGCACTCTATTGCCACTTCCAGCTTTTTCTGTTTATGTAGTGCTGAAGAATTGAACCTAGGACTTCATGCAAACTGGGCAAGCACTCAACCACTAAGCCACATTCCCAGCCCTCTTACATCTCGATCACTTGGGCATAATATTGAATAAAAAAAAATGGAACTAAACATTTCCTGGATTTCCTAAAGATTTTAGAAGAAAAAGAACATCTCTCTTTCTTTAATCACCATGTAGTCACATGGTCATGTGTGAGTGAAGATTTGCCTTCTCCAAGCCAGTGATTTTCCAAAGCCAATGTAGGAGGTAGCATTGATAGGACATGCCTGGAAAGCTTTAAAATGTGACTTAAGGGTAACATGCCAGCTCTGAGAGCTGTCACTCAGAAATAGCTCCAGTTGTTCTAGGCACTGATTTTTCTAGAGTGAAGCCTGAACAGTGGTCGGACACAGGAAAGAAGAGCTCTCAAGGGCCTATCTGGAATTGGGAAAGGATGTGGGACAGAAACATTAGATTATTTGGAAGCCTAAGCTTAGTAATAAGGGTAAATGTTGAAGACTTGCTGGGTGCTGGTGACTCATGCCTGTAATCCTTGGCATTCAGGAGGCTGTGATCTGAGGATCACATTTTAAAGCCAGCATAAGCAGGAATGTTCATGACACTCATCTCTAATTTTAGACACCAAAAGCACAGAAGTGGAGCTGTGGCTCAAGTGAGAAAGCACTGTTGTTTTTTGCTTTTTTCATTCCTGAGGCTTAGCTTGAACTTTGGGTCTATGCACAGTCTTTGACCTTTTTTGCTTAAGGCTAGTTCTCTACCACTTGAGCCACAGCACCACTTTCAGTTTTCTGGTGGTTAATAGGAGATAAGAGTTTCACCAGGCCTGGGAAAGTGGCTCAGTGGTAGAGTGCTTTCCTTGCATGCCTCAAGCACTGGGTTTGATTCCTCAGTACCACATAAGAAAAAAGAAAAAAGCCAGAAGTGGTGCTGTGGCTCAAGTGGTAGAGCGCTAGCCTTGAGCTGAAGAGCTGAGGGACAGAGTCCAGGCCCAGAGTCCAGGCCCCATGACTGAACCCAAAAACAAAAACAAAAAAAAGAGTTTCACTAACTTTCCTGCCTAGGCTGGCTCTGAACCACGACCTCAGATCTCAGCCTTCTGAGTAGCTAGGATTACAGGCATGAGCCACTGGCACTTGGCTACAGCACTAGTTTTAAGCAAAAAGTAGTTTAAGAACAGTGCCCCAGTCCTGAATTTAAGCCCAAGATTCACACACACAAACACACACACACACACACACACACACACACACACACACACACCATTGGAGACTTAAAGCACAGGGCTCTCATTCTATAGACATTGTAGGTGAAGAGTCTTCTCTGGTTCAATTCCCTTCCCTGCTTACTCCCTCCCACTATGGTCATCCAATTAAAAGACACAAATGAGAGAAATTCCCTTTTCCTTCTACTGGGCCACTGACCTTCGGTAGGAAAGTGAAGATTTGACATGCAGATATATGCTCCAAACAACTCAGTTTAGGAATGTTGGTTTCTGAATAACAAATTCATATTTAAGTAACAGCTAGTTGAACAAAAACCAAGAACTAACCAGTTGACTGGATGAATCCATTATTTTAATTAATTATTTAATGCACTGGTTCTGGGGCTTGAATTTAGGGCCTGGGTGCTATGCCTTAGCTTTTTCACTCAAGGTTGGTGCTTTACCACTTGAGCCACAGCTCTCTCCACTTTTGCCTTTTTGTCTGAGACCAAGACTTGGACTTGGTATCTGGTGCTATTGCTCTACCACTGGAGCTATACCTCAGCTCTGACTTCTTCCATTTTGCCTGGTTAGCTTTTTTTGACTGGCCTGATTTCAGTCTCAGTTCTCAGATCTCAGCCTCCTGAGTAGCTAGGATTACAGGTGTGAGGCAGTGAAACCTGTACATAAGTAGACATATCTGTCTTGTCTCATGTTCAAGATATGCTTCTCTAGAATAGCTTTCTCCTGCTGGGCACCAATGGATCAAGCCTGTAATCGTGGCTACTCAGGAAGCTGAGATCTGAGAATTGAGGTTTAAAGCCAGCCATGAGACTCTTGTCTCTGATTAACCACCAGAAAACCAGAAGTGGTGCTGTTGCTCCAAGTGGTAGAATGTTAGCCTTAAGCAAAATTGATCAGACAGCTCCCAGGCCTTGAATTCAAGCCCCATGTCCACACACACAAAAAAGTGTTTTCTCTTTCACACAGCCATAATTTGGTACTTCTTACATCTACTCACCCCCTGCCTCTAGGAAAGCATTTACTGAATAATGGTTTGTTAGTGCATTTCCTTCAGAATGAGGATTCCATCTTGCTTTACCTACTGTAAATGTTTTGTAAATGAAAAAAATAATTATACAGTATCAATGCCTTCCTCCATATTCAGGAGGTTATGAAGATACAAGATGGAAGAATTGGTGTGTGGGGGTATTCTGAAAGACTGAGAGGAACAGTTAAGAAAATAGAGAACTTAGTCGGATACCAGTGGCTCACAACTGTAATCCTAGACACCTGTAATCCTAGGCTGAGATCTGAGGATTGAGATTAAAGACAGCCCAGCAGGAAAGTCTGAGAGATTGTTTTCCAATTGATCAGCAAGAGGGTAGAAGTGGAGCTGTGGATCAAATGGTAGAGTGTCAGCCTTGAGTAAAAAAGACAAGTAAGAGATTGAGGCCCTGAGTTCAAGCCCTACTACCAGCACAAGATATAAGAGAGAGAGAAAGACAGACAGACAGACAGACAGAGACAGAAAGAGAAACAGAGAGACAGAGAGTGAGAGAGAGAGGAAGGAAGGAAGGAAAGAGGGAAGAAAGGGAAGGAAGGAATGAAGAAAAAGGAAGAGAAGGAAGGGAGAGAAGGAAGGAAGAAAAAGGAAGGGAAAAGAGGGAGAGATGAAAGGAAGAAAGGAAAGGAAGAAATAAAAGATAAAGAAGAGGACTCTTGGGGGTGGAGGAAGGACACAAAGTTGGACAAAGCTCAGTGGCTTCTCGTGAGATTCCAGGAGAATATTGATCAGATCTTGCTGTGAATTCTGATTACCATCGCTCACTGAAGTGCTAATTAGAGAAACAGCCATGCTAAAAGCACCTCCCTATTGCAGTTCCTCAGCTCCACTCAGAAGGGAATGGCTTCAATGAAACAAATTTTCTGTACTGCAGCCCCAAAACCATCATACCACCAAGAGACAAAGGACAAAAAGGGCACAAATACAACAGTGATACTCACCAGACACTATGTTGGAAATGATCTGTACAACTGTGGGAGGTTTGGGGGGAGGGAAAGTGGGGGGTTACAAGTTCAACAAGAAATGTTGAACCTTATGCACTACTTTACTTAGGTAACTATAACCACTCTGTACATCACCTTGACAATGAAATTTTTAAAAATTAAAAAAATAAAATGCCCCCCCTCTAAATACCACCATGAGATCTGGATGGGACCAGACTCACTTCCTTGAGCCCCAGCTCTCCATCTCTACAGACAGAGAGGAATGTGTTTGCAACTTTTTTTTTCCATTCCTAGGGCTTCAATTCAGGGACTGGGGCACTGTCCCTGAGCTTCATTTTGCTCAAGGTGAGCGCCCTACCACTTGAGGCACAGCACCACTTCCACCTTTTTCTGAGTAGTTTATGGGGGATAAGAGTCTCATGGAGTTTCCTGCCTGGGCTGGCATTGAACCAAAATCCTCCTGACTAGATAGGATTACAGGCAGGAGCCACCAGCACCTGGTTATTTGCAACTTCTTGATCCTTCATAGAACTGGATCAACTTCTCCCTATCCAAGTGTATCCACCAGGAAAGAGTGAAAATGGCACAGAGACTAAGTCAGGAGAAGAAAAAAGGAGTTTGTGGCACCCTATCCCTCATTTATTCAGTTCTTACTGTATGTCAATCATCAAGCTCAGGAATGATGCACATGTTTTTAGTCCCTGCCTTTGAGGTGGGTATTTTTCTTAAATTATCTTGAAGTAGTTGTACTACTTATTTATATTATTGTTATCATTATTTCTTGTTTATGTGGTGCTGAGGAATTGAACCTAGAGTCTCATGCATGCTAGGCAAGCACTCTACCACTAATTCCCGGCCCCAGTACATCTTGATCCATGTCACCCCTTCCATCATACTTCTCCAACTCTCCAACCCCACCCCTCCCCTCAGGTTACTGTTTCTATTTTCACATGTGTACACTGTGTGTTATGACTTCAATTCCTCCACCATTCATCTGCCTCCCTCCCCCTTGAGCCTCACTCTCCTCAGGAAAAATAAAACATGTTTCAGCTTTCTGGAATTAATTTTGTGACACTGTCAGGTAACTGTTCAAAGGAGTTATATCATAGGAATCCACCCCTGTGTATACCATTTTACAATTGTGCATACAAGCACATGACACTATATATGTTTTAATTTATGTTAATATATACGTATGAGGAAACATATGTGCTCTTTGTCTCTCTGAGCCTGACTTAACTTCACTTAAGATAATTTCTTCCAGATCCATCCAGATCCAGCCATTTCTTCACAAATGACATATTGTGTGTGTGTGTGTGTGTGTGTGTGAAAATACCATACAGAGGGGTTACAATTTACATGGGCAAGGTAATGAGTACATTTCTTTTTTTTTTTTTTTTTAATTTTATTTTATTTTATTTGAGAACATACTGTACAGAGGGGTTACAATTACATGGGCAGGATAATGCATACATTTCTTACCAAGCATTGCAGCCTCCTCCTTTGTTTACCCTTCACCTCCCTTCCCGGCCTCCCCCCTCCCTCCCAACCAATCGTACCCCCCCTCCTCCCCCCCACCGACATTGTAAAGCTGGTTTTGACATGACATTTTGTACTTCTCATTGTTGCAACAGGTCCACCTGAATCCTTAAACGACTTGTTTGTCCCCATCTCCTCCACATGTTATACTGACATCAAATATAGTGAAAGCGGGGGTTACACTGTGGGGGAGGGACATACAAAGCAACAAGGAAATAATCTTATAAATGCGTTAGAAACACATGCATGAAAGAAACAAAAACATTAAAATACATATTTGAGGTTTTGTTTTCCTAACATCACATTATCTGACTTTTTCCGCTTGACTCATACCTATACTAGATATTGCAAATAAGGGAAACCATGGGACCTATGTTTCTTTGGGCCTGGCTTACTTCACTTAATATAATTTTTTCCAAGCCTTTCCATTTCCTAACAAATGGGGAAATGTCATTCTTTCTGATGGAGGCATAGAATTCCATTGTGTATATATACCACATCTTCTTGATCCATTCATCTACTGAGGGGCATCTGGGTTGGTTCCATGTCTTAGCTATGGTAAATAATGCTGCAATAAACATAGTTGTGCTGGTAGCTTTAGTGTGGCCTTGTTTGTGATCATTTGGGTAAATGCCCAAAAGTGGGATTGCTGGGTCGTTGGGGAGCTCTATGTGGAGTCTTTTGAGGAACCTCCATACTGCTTTCCAAAGTGGTTGAACAAGTTTACATTCCCACCAACAATGAAGTAAGGTTCCTTTCTGTCCACATCCCCTCCAGCATCTGTTGTTGTTAGAGTTCTTGATTTTTGCTGTTCTAACTGGAGTGAGGTGATATCTCAATGTTGTTTTGATTTGCATTTCTTTTATGGCTAGGGATGTTGAACATTTCTTCATGTGTCTATTGGCCATCCTTCTTTCTTCTTCAGAGAAGCTTCTCTTTAAGTCTTTCGCCCACTTACTTATTGGGCAGTTGTTTCTTTGAGGATTTGTTGTTGGGTGGTTTAATTTTTTGAGTTCCAAGTATATTTTAGATATGAGACCCTTGTCCGTTGTATGGCTAGTAAAGATTTTCTCCCAGTCCGTGGGCTTTCTATTGATCTTGCTAGCTATGTCATTTGCCCTGCAGAAGCTCTGCAACCTTATACAATCCCATTTGTCCAGCCTTTCTTTGATTTGTTGTGTTTCCGGGTCTCTATTCAGAAAATTTCGGCCTGAGCCAAGGAGACCCAGGGTTTCTCCTATTCCATCCTGTAATGTTTTCAGAGTGTCTACTTTGAGTTCAAGGTCTTTGATCCATTTGGAGTTGATTCTGGTGCAGGGTGATATATAAGGATCTAGCTTTAGTTTTCTACATGTAGTTAACCAGTTTTGCCAGCACCATTTACTGAAGAGGCTGTCTGTCTTCCATTCTATTGTTTTAGCTCCCTTATCGAAGATTAGATGGCTATAGGTCTGTAGGTTCATTTCTGGGTTTTCAATTCTATTCCATTGGTCCTGAGGTCTGTTCTTATGCCAATACCAAGCTGTTTTGATTACTATGGCTTTATAGTAGAGTTTGAAATTTGGTATTATGAGTACATTTCTTTTTTATGATTTTTTTATTGTGAAAATACTTTACAGAAGAGTTACAATTACATGGCCAAGATAATGAGTATATTTCTTATCAAGCATTGTTGCCTCCTCCTTTGTTTCCCCTTCCAATTCCCCCCCTCCCCCTGCCCAAGTTGTAAAGTTAGTTTTTCAACATAACCTTGTACATCTCATTGTTTCAGTGGGTCTACCTGTATCCTTATTTAAAATATATTTTTCCCTTCCCCTTCACAAATTATAACAACACCAAATACAGTGAAAACAGGGGTTATACTGTGGGGGAGGAATGTACAAAGCAACAAAAAAAATCATCTTATGAATATGTTAGAAACAATAACAAGAAAGAAAAATCATTTGAGTCCTTATCTTGGCGTTCATTTTGCTTAACATCAACTTATCTGACCTTTTCTGCTTGTCTAAGACATATACTAGTTATTGCATATACGAGAAACCATGGGACCTATGTTTCTTTGAGCCTGGCTTACTTCACTGCATGTAATTGTTTCCAAGTCTTTCCATTTCCTAACAAATGGGGCAATGTCATTCTTTCTGATGGAGGCATAGAATTCCATTGTGTATATATATCACATTTTCCATTCATCTACTGAGGGGCATCTGGGTTGGTTCCATAGCTTAGCTATGGTAAATAAGGCTGCAATAAACATAGTTGTGCTAGTAGCTTTAGTATGGTCTTCTTTGTGATCATTTGGGTAAATGTCCCAAAGTGGGATTGCTGGTTCATAGGGGAGCTCTATGTGGAGTCTTTTGAGGAACCTCCATACTACTTTCCAAAGTGGTTGAACGAGTTTACACTCCCACCAACAATGCAGTAAGGTTCCCTTCTGTCCACATCCCCTCCAACATCTGTTGTTATTAGAGTTCTTGGTTACAGCCATTCTAACTAGGGTGAGGTGGTATCTCAATGTTGTTTTGATTTGCGTTTCTTTTATGGCTATGAGGTTGAGCATTTCTTCATGTGTCTATTGGTCATTCTTCTTTCCTCTTCAGAGAAGTTTCTCTTTAAGTCTTTAGTCCACTTATTTAGTAGACAGTTGTATCTTTGAAGATTTGTTGTTGGGGGATTTAATTTTTTGAGTTCCGGGTATATTTTAGGTATGAGACCCTTGTCCATTGTATGGCTAGTAAAGATCTTCTCCCAGTCCATGGGCTTTCTATTGATCTTGCTAGCTATGTCCTTTGCCATGCAGAAGCTCTGCAATTTCATGCAGTCCCATTTCTCCAAACTTTCTTTGATTTGTTGTGTTTCTGGGTCTCTTTTAAGAAAATTTTGGCCTGTGCCAAGGAGACCTAGGGTTTCTCCTATTCCATCCTGTAATGTTTTCAGAGTGTCTGCTTTGACTCCAAGGTCTTTGATACATTTGGAGTTGATTCTGGTGCAGGGTGATATATAAGGATCTGGATTTAGTTTTCTACAGGTGATTAACCAATTTTTCCAGCACCATTTAGACATATTATTTTTATGGATAGTCATTCTTTGTATTTTATGTAAGGGGTGTGTGTGGTGTGAATGTGTGTGTGTGTGTGTGTGCACATGCTGGCCCGAACTCAGTGCTTAGGTGCTGTCCCTGAGCTTTTTGGCTCAAGGCTAGTTTTTTGCCACTTGAGCCACAGCATCACTTGTGGCTTTCTGGTGATTAACTGGAGATAAAAGTCTCATGGACTTCCCTTCCCTGGCTGGCTTTGAACATTAATTCTCAGATTTCAGCCTCCTGAGCAGCTAAGAGTACAATGAGTCACTGTCACTCAGCTGGAAAACCATTCTAAAAAATGGATTCCACTATTCTTATGAATGGATGAGTACAATTACATTATATATACAATGTATATATGCAAATATGTATATATATATGTGTATACTTATATTTACATATGTAATTTTTTTATTCATTCCAAGGTAGTCTATTTTATGATTCCCTTTAACAGATGAGGGAACTGAATCTCAAAATAAATAATGTGTCTCAGATCCAACACCTGGTCCCCATTAGAACTCATATTTGAAACCAGCATGGGTTAACTTTAAAATCTATTTCATTCACATTATTTTAGTGAACCTGCCAGGAGTTCTAAAATCATGTCAGGTGATCATACTGGCCCTGATGATAATGATGATGAAGATGAAAACGATGATGATGCATGTAACTAAATTATCTTATGCATTTGTTCTATGCTAAAATATTCACCTTTATTGTCTTATTAAGACTTCCCAACAACCTATTCAGGAAGAATTTATGATTTTTAGATGAGGAACTTGAGGTTTCCAGAGGCATTTAAAGTCTCCACCAAGATTGCCCAGGAAGTTGAATCCTGTGGCTAAGCTCAGAATGAAAACAGAGTCTGTTTGACTCTGAAGATGTTATCCAGGTTGAGCAATGTTAAACCAGAGGATTTTTTCATTTCCTAAATTTGCAGAAGGATTCTGCAGGCATCTTTTGATTTCACTCCTAGGCCTTCGGTTTAAGTCAGCCATTTCCATCTATTTTTTTTTTTATTTTTTGCTAGCCCCAGGACTTGAACTCAGAGCCTAGACATTGTACCTGAGCTTATTTTGCTCAAGGCTAGCACTCTACCACTTGAATTATAATGCCAGTTCTGGTTTTTTTCTGTTGATGTGGTACTGAAGAATTGGATGTAGGGCTCATGCATGCTAGGCAAGCACTCTAGCACTGAGCTACCTCCCAGCCCCTTCATTTACTTTTAATAGTTTACCTTTAGCCTAGAAATTTTTGAGGGAGCAGAGTCATTCAAGGACTCCCAGCCTGGATATTCTGACATGAATTTAACCTAGTTTAACCAAGCCTCGTCTCAGTGGATGGTGATGGGCCACCTGCTCCACCTCCCATTCCTCTTAGTAATTTTTTTAAATTTTACCCACTGTCAATTTGCTTCCCTGTAGTCCCAGGCCCTCATATATCCTGATTTGGCTGCCCCTCTACTTTTTTTTATAAATTGCTTTACTAATTCTAATTTATATATCTACATGCTCACCCTAGGAGGTGCCAAAGTCAAGTGGATCAAATTCATTTGCACTAAAGCAGGTGTGGCTTAATACAATCCTTCTGGGTAAGTGTTGCATTTTAAAATACTCCCATCTGGCTGGGAATGTGGCTTAGTGGTAGAATGCTTGCCTAGCATGCATGAAGCCTGGGTTCCATTCCTCAGCACCATATAAACTGAAAAAGCTAGAAGTGGCTGTGGCTCAAGTGGTAGAGTGCTAGCCTTGAGCATAAAAAGCCATTCCAGGACTGATAAAAATAAAATAAAAGGCCACATCCTACTCCTGGACCCATGCTATGCAGTGTAGTACAACACAGACAACCTGAAGTTATCTTTCTGCTTAGCCAACACTAGAAGGATGCTTACTGGCTTAGAGAAGTCTTCCTTGGCAGAGTTTTGCCCACTCTAATCGGCAGTGTTAGCTGCTGCTTTAACCTCCCTAACAACTCAGACCTGTGCAATGGAACTTTGCCTCTTGGCATCCCTTGGATATCCATCCTAATAGTTTATTGCTTACATTTTTGTCATACTTGTTCCCAGGCACCCTAAGCTTGTTCACAAACTAGTCTCAAAGGGTCCCTTGGAGTCCTCTATCCTGCCTGGATCCAAACCACATAGAAAACAGAATACTCTCAGTTGTTTCTCCAGCCTCTGTCTCGAGGCTACTGCTGCCTCAAGCTAACTTTGGTGGGTTGTTCTTTCCCATGAGGGGGCCTTGGCTGGGACACTGGGCCTCTCTGCCTAATATCCCCACCCCTTGCAGCCCGAGTTTCCCCTTCTTATTAACAATGTGGCTAAGAGTCCTTCTATCCTAAAATTGGCTGTGGTCACCTACCCACAAATCCTGTGTCCTCCTCCCCATGCACATCTCTCACAGATCTGTCTGAATAGTAAAGGCATGCTGGCTTATGGAGGTGATAGGGGACAAGGATGTGGATCAGTGGATCAGTTTGTTTGGACTGCCTGCTTCCCTGTCTGAAAGATTCTTTTCCTCACCCATAATGGTTGAAATGATATCAACTTGATATTCAAAACCTAAAAGAAACATTAATGAAGACTCTCTTTTGACAACAAATATACATTTACCACATTTCCGAGTGTAAGATTCACCCCTATCTGAAAATCATGATCTTCCCAAATACCTAGAGTATAGAGCACACAGCAACTCTGAGCTTCCTATTGCTTTTTTAAGTAGGATTAACTTTGGTCTTAAACATTGTCACTCTTTCTCATTTTTCTATTTCTCTGGCTCCCATCATGAAAAGTGCTTCTGACATGTTCCTGGTATTAATGCTGCATTTGAGAAAACACTTTCTGAAATTTGTTCCCATGGGTTACTGAGTAAGAGGGCGGTTGAGTTCAAAATGAAATCATTCTACTGCCACATACAATTTTGGTCTCCAGGAAAGTGAGATAATTCATTTTGGTTGTCTAGACATTCTGTAGGTAGTACTTTGTTATAGCACCTCTAGAAGAATAATAAAGAAGCCTGTTGGAGTTAGAATGGTCATAGAAAGCTTCTCTGAAGGGATGATGGGTAACATCTGTACTGTATTACAATAACACTGTTCCAAGCAGAGGAAAGGTCAAATGCATGATACCCAAGTCAAAAATTCAAAGGAGAGAAAGACAGTTAACCTACCTGTGGCACAACACATGGGGGCACATGATAAATACTGTCATTGGAAGCACAGAAACCTTCCTCTCCTGCCTCACAGAAATGGTACACAAGTACACAGAATGGGATGCTGAGGGGCATCCTTGGTTAAGAACTGAGAGCAATTTTTTCATCATAAAAGGACAGAAGGGAGAGGATGAATGAGCAGATACAGGCCAGTCTCATCGAATTCTTTTCAATAATTCTAAGAAAATGTCATTAAGTGAGGATAACAATATGAGAAAAATGACATCTCAAGAAATGTTGAAAGGGATGAAATGCATCAAAATGCACTTTATTCATAAACAACTTTATTGAGTGAAACTCCTTTGTACAACTACATGAAGAAAAAAACACTAAAAATACATTTAAAGATATAATTAAGGGCTGGGAAGTGGCTCAGGGGTAAAGTGTTTGCCTTGCATGCATGAGGCCCTGGGTTTGATTCCTCAGCACCACATAAGCCGAAAAATCCAGAAGTGGCACTGTGGCTCAAGTGGTAGAGTGCTAACCTTGAGTTGAAGAGCTGAGGGACAGCACTCAGGCCCAGAGTTCAGGCCGCACAGCTGACAATTTTTTTAAAAAAAAATATAATTAAAAGTATAAATGATAAAATGATAAAAATATAAATGATAAAATGTGACATCTGAGGGAAAAAGTGAATTCAAAGAGTACCTCCTAAGATTGGAAATTCGGGGGATGTTCATTTGGGATTTTTGGTTATAATTTTGCCTGATTTTTCACTGATAATGCTCAGTTCTTAGATGTAGTTTCAGTGGGGAAATAGTTGAGATTAATCAGAGTGATGGCGTTGCACAGGAGTTCAAGTGCATACCTGATAATACAGTAAGCATTTGAGAGACTTGTTAAGATAGGTTCAAAAGCAAATGCCTATGGTTTCCCTTATTTGCAATTACTAGTACATGTCTGAGACAAGCAGAAATGGTCAGATAAGCTGATATTAGGCAAAATGAACCCCACGATACTCAAATGGTTTTTCTTTCTTGCTACTGTTTCTACCATATTTATAAGATGATTTCTTTGTTGCTTTGTATGTCCCTCCCCCATGGTATAACCCCTGTTTTCACTGTATTTATGTTGGTATAATTTGTGGAGGGGAAGGGAAAAAACCAATTGTTTAAATAGGGATACAAGTAGACCCATTGTACCAATGAGATGTACAAGATGTTATGTCAAAAATGAACCTTACAATTTTTGTGGTGTGTGGTGGGGTGGGGGGGATATGGGAAGGGATGGTAAGGAGAAACAAAGGAGGAAGCAACAATGCTTGATAAGAAATGCATTCATTGGGCTGGGAAGATGGCTCAGTGGTAGAGCGCTTGCCTCGCATGCTTGAGGCCCTGGGTTCGATTCCCCAGCACCACATAAGCAAAAACAAAAAAAAAGCCAGAAGTGGCACTGTGGCTCAAGTGGTAGAGCGTTAGCCTTGAGCTGAAGAGCTGAGGGACAGCGCCCAAGCCCAGAGTTTGGGCCCCACAACCGGACCAAAAACAAACAACCAAACAAACAAACAAAAACGAAATGCACTCATTACCTTGCCCATGTAATTGTAACCCCTTTGTACAGTATTTTCACAATAAAAATAATGACAAGTGAGAGTGTGAGACCCTGAGTTCAAGCCCCAGTAGTGGCACATACACACACACACACAAAGGACACACACAGCCAAGATACATCACTAAAAAAAGAAAAGAAAGAAAGAAAAAAGAAAAACAATCTTTACAACTTTTGTGGGGGGAGGGGGGGAGGTGTGGAAGGGGAGGGCAGGGATGGTAAGAGGAAACAAAGGAGGCAACAATGCTTGACAAGAAATGTATTTATTACCTTGTTCATGTAATTGTAACCCCTCTGTACGGAATTTTCACAATAAAAAAATCTTATTAATAAAAAAAGAAAAAAAAAACAACCAAATATCTTTACCTCTTTTGTCCCCATGTCAACTTGGCACAAGATCTCTGCTAAAAGTCCCAGAAACATGGTAGCCTAAGACCAAAGGATAAAGGGCTTTAAATGCTCAATGGGAAGTTAGACTAGATTGTAGAAAAGAAAATGCATTCTTAGTATTACAAACAAAGAAATAATAACTTTTTTACAAGTCAAATAGATTCACCACAGAAAAAAGAAACTGAAAAGACCAAGTTTACTCTCTTTTCTAAAAGTCATGGGCAGATATAGATGTGTCACAGTTTATAAATTTTAACTTAGCTTCTCTAAGATTAAGCCCAATGTGGTTTTTTTTTCTCTTTGTGTTTTTTATGAACCACAGGGTCTTCGGCTCTGTTCTTTTCAAAGCTAAATAGCCCTAAACATATAAAAATGAAATTGACATGGGAGAAATAAAGGACTCTCACCCTATCATCAGACCATCTACTGTCCCAACATCCACTCTCCATTGAGCGCACAGATTTGTACTTGTAGCCCTCCATGAAAGATGAGGGTAGAAGCTACTGTAGCCACTGCCTAACTCTACAGACACACAACCATGATCCAACCATGGACAGATTGGAAAATGAAAAGAAAGAAAGAACAAGATAAAACAAGGAAGAAAGAGAAAGACACAAGGAATAAAGAAAGAAGGAAGGCAGGATGAGGAAAAGTAGATGAAAGAGCAGGAAATTGAAAGGCAAAGGTAGCAGAGTCATAGAAGTAATCAAAAACAGTGACAAAGCAGAAAAAAACCCCAAAAAACAAAACAAAAATAAAAAGCAAAGTAGCAACAACCTCATTTCCATTTGAGTTCACTTTGATAGACATCATTTTATATAATCATATGCACATCGCTATTGAGCCTCTAGAGATCATCTCCTAAGATTATCCTCCTTTGGTCTCACTGTGTGATTGCTTAGGGTCCTGTTTAATTTATCATGTCCAGGTGTCCCCTGTATCATTTGTCTTGTATGTAAGTTTATCTGTTTTAAGGAAGGTAAAGGGAACACAGAAATGATAAGAAATAGGATGAACAAATACAGCAGTGATATTCACTAGACACTATGTTGAAAATGAACTATCGAACTGTGGGGACAGGGGGTAGGGGGAAAATAAGGAGAAAAGAACAGAAGAGGTGACACTATTCAAAATAAAATATATTCATTACCCATCTTATGTAACTTTAACACACTGTAAATCACCTTTACAATAAAAATAAATAAAAACATCCAAAAAGAAGAAATTTACACAGAATGTTGTAAGAAACAGCAAACTATGTCAGCATGAAGACTTTCCAGAGACCAACAAAAGTAAAAATAATTGTTATTATGACATGCTAATACTTTGCTCTAAGTGTTACATAGGTTAGATTTATTCATTTACATAATTTTTGTGTGTTCTAAGTATTAAACCCAGGCATTGCACATGCTGAGCATGTGCTCTACCATAGAGAAAGGCCCTCAGCTTCATTTGCAAATATTTGTCAGACAAATTGAAGCCCTCCTGAAGCTTGCAACCTAGTCATAAAGTAAGGGAAATGGGTAAAAATGTGGTGCCTTAGAAGATAAGAGCCAAAAGAAATAGGATACTGGCAGAGTGCATGTTGAGGCAAGACGAAAAAGAAGTGGTCCCAATGGCCAGGGTCTGGAGGAGGCCTGATCAACCTCTATCTGAACTATATACACCATAACTAATTGCCAACAAAGGAAAAGCAGAACTGGGCCACTGATGGCGCTTGCCCCTACTAACTACTCAGGGAGCTGAGATCTAAAGAACACAGTGGAAAGCCTGTCAGGGCAGAAAAGTCTGTCAAACTCTCATCTCCATTTCTTTATAAAGCAAAAACTGGAGGTATGGTTCAAGTGCCAGCTATGGGGGAAGTGGGGCAAGGTAGATTGTGAAGCTCTCAGTTCAAGCCCCAGGGCCAGAACACACAAATTAACAAAGGAAGAAAGATAGAGGGAGGGGGACAGCGAGCAAGAAGGAAGGAGGGAGAGAGGAAGCAAGCAGTTTGCTTCCAGAGAAAAGTGATAGAGATGAGCACAGAATATTAAACGAGATGCAATAAGGTCCCTGAGAGTTGAAGAAAACAAACATGGTCTTCAACACTTTTCTATACAGTTTAAGGAAGTGCAGGTTTCCTTTTGATCAAGACAAACTTCCAAGAATATACCTTCACCTTCATAAAACTCCAAATGCAAATATATATATATATATATATATATATATATATATATATATATAGAGAGAGAGAGAGAGAGAGAGAGAGAGAGAGAGAGAGAGAGAAAGCTTGAATGCAAGAATGTAACTCAGCTCTTTGGCAAAGAACTTGCCTAGCAAGTACAACATTCTAGGTTTATGTCCCAGTATCAAAACAAAAGGTAAAAAAAAATACCCTAAATACTTTTATAAACTAAATTACCCTAAAATATTTTTGTCCTGGAAAATTTAAATTCATCTATCACTGGTTGACAAAGTGCTAAGCACATCTCATATTCGATATACATGGCCATATAATTTTGATGTCTAGCAGTCTTTTGAAAATAAATCAGATGCAGAGTAGAGACATGAATAATTACAAGACACAGATCTCTAACTGGCAGCTGTATTTGCAACATACTACACTAAAGCTCTAGTATGTCTGGATGTCTTTAGTATCATATGGTCAATAGATAGCTACTGAATCCAAAGTATTCTAGGATTTAATGTTTCCATATACTGACCTCGAGCATGCTTGACTTTGGCTGAAATTTCACTGGGGCGAGGGATTCCAAGGGAAGTCTCTGCCTTTTCAATGACATTTGAAATATCTTGTCCTAGAGTAAAAAAATCAAAATTTATTGCTCTTTGTTACCCAAACTAAATTAATTAAATTTCAAAAATGAATCATCAAAGTGTTTATGTCTAAAATCATGATAGCTATAAGGCATGTAATTTTTAACAATTAGGGCAATTAATCCTTGTGACTATTTCCTTAATACAACATTATTTTTTTTAAAAACTTGATATATCATCACTAAAAAACAGACATTTGGGCTGGGAAGGTGGCTCAGTGGTAAAGTGGTAAAGAGCTGAGGGACAGTGCTCAGCCTCAGAGTTCAGGCCCCATGACAAAAAAAAGAACAGACATTTATAGCATTTCCTAGACTTCATTCTAGTAAGAAAATGCTTCCAATGCTAGTCGCGGTGTCTATCAGCTCAACATGTTTGTCTTCAAACAATAAATCCCTTGAATAAATGTGGAAAGGGGAGTTATTAATAAAGTAACACAAATCTGTGAAATGCACAAAGACAGTAATGAAATGATTGATGACCTTACTCACTGTGGCTATTGTACCTGAGGCTGAGGAAAGCAAGGGCTTGCCCCAGCTGCTCCAATATCCCCATCTGATCTGGGGTACATCTTTGAAAACAGTTTCCTATTGTCCCAGTAAATGGGGGGGAATGAGGGAGGAAGACACACCAAAGTGTGAAAAATTAGACAGCCAGAATATAATATACATAAATTATCTAATTATTAGCCAAAGTATGGGGAACCAAACAGGATTTGCTTATTACACTGCTTGATTAACAATTGCAAGTTTTCATTGTATAAGCACCATGCAGCAATGGTAATTACTGATGGAGGCATTTATAGAACTGAGAAAATATTACCTATGGTTGAAAAACAAGAAAAGAAGTCCAATCCTATATTAGCAATGAGCTCTTAACCCCAACTTTTTTTTCACTGTACCAGGGCCTCACACGTTTGGCTTGCTTGCTCATGGCTGGCACTTACCACTTGAGCACACCTCTAGTCTAGTATTTTTCTGGCATTTAGTTGATGGAATCTGCAGTCAATCTGGACCTAAGCACCCTCAGTAGCTAGGATTACAGGTGTGAGCTAAGGGTACCAGGTTAACCCCAATATTTTTAATCCCAGTATATTAGATTCAAGTCAGTGGCAGTCTGTGATAGCTGAACAGGGAGAATTTCTGAAGTCTCAGGGTCCCTGAAAGACCCAACATCTGGTCTGAGTGTACACTATAGGTTCCTACTGACTCGCTTGGTGGCATGTTGGTCAACAGACTCAGCATTCTTCACAGATTCAGAATTCTCCACTGACTCGCAGTTTTCATCTTCAAGGACAGGACTTGCTTATCCAGTTATCACTGGAATCTCAGGATCACCTTTATCTAACATGATTAGCAAATCACCTGGTCAAAGAAAAGCCCAAGGGAAAAAAGTGATTGATGTCAGCTTTTCTGGTATAAATTATTAGTCTAAATCTTTTGATACTTTCACAGAGTCACAGGCAGGAACATTAGTAAATTAATATAAACAAGATCCCACAGATCTCCCCCAGGTTCTCTTAGTAACAAATTGCATACCTGAAGCATAATTCATTGTGGCAGAATCCACCAATCTTCAGATTTCAACAGTTGTACATAAACTCATTACTGTGTACATTAATTAGATAGATAAAATTTTATCCCAAATACAGTAATGCCTTGATATCTGCAGGAAACTGCTTCTAGGACCCTCTGATGCTATAAGTCATATTTGCATATAACCTATGTACAACCTTTCATATGGTTTTTTGGTGGGAGGAGAGTGGTTCTGGGCTTTGAGCTCTGGCCTCATCCTTGCTGGGCTGGTGCTCTACCACTTGAACTACAACTCCAGTCCTCTCTGGTAGTTCTTTTTGAGATAGGTTTTCAAGAGGTTGGAGGCATGGCTCAGTTGGTAGAGTGCCAGCCAATTAATGAAATCAACAGGTACTGGGTACAAGTCCTGGTCTTAGACCAAAATAGAAAAGAAAAAAGAGAAGGAAGAAAACATAAGGTCTCAAGTCTTTTTTGCCTTAGTCAGCCTCACACATCAACACTGCCACTTTGTCTCCAGAGCAGCTAAGATTTTAGATGTAAGCAACCAGTGTTGAGTTCTTTCATATAGTTTAGATATCTTGATACTATTTATAATGCATAATAGAGTGTAATTGCTAGGCATATGTTTATATTATTTGGGGGAACACACACACACACACACACACAAACTTCTGTACAAGTTGAGTACAGATAAAATTTTTTCCAAGTATTTCTAATTAGCAGGTGGCTGAATCTGCAGAGAGCAGAACTATTTATAGGGAGCAAAGGCATAGATTATTATGATCATCACTGCAAGCTACATGCCAGACAATTTAATCATAGATTTCTACACTATCCTTTCTTTTAGCCCAGCCACTTCCCACACTTCTTCTAACCCCTAGCAACCAACTACCCATATTCCTCTGAAACTTTGTCACTTCAAGAAGTATAGATGGAATTACATACTGATTACTTGTTAAGAAATTTTTACACAGCCTAAGTCCTTCCAGACCAACTTTTGTTGTATTAAGAATTTTAATATTTCTGAGTAGTTATCCATGGTAAAAATGTATTTTATGACTATCACAGGAATAAAATGATTAAAAGCTTATGTACAGGGAACAAAAGCTTACTCTGGAAAAATGCCTAATCAGTTTTAAATGATACGGTTACATTGGGCACGTGGCTTAGTGGTAGAGTGCTCACCTAGCATCCTGAAGCCCTGGGTTCAATTCCTCAATACCACATAAATAGAAAAAGGTGGAAGTCATACTGTGGTTCAAGTGGTAAAGCACTAGCCTTGAGCAAAAAAAGAAGCTCAGGGACACTGCCCAGGCAAAAAGGAAGCTCAGAGACAGTGTCCAGGTACTGAGTTCAAGCCCCAGGAAAAATTATGCAAGGTGCAAGAGGAAAAACAGTCAAGTCTGTCTTTGCCAATGGGCTGGAAGTAGAGGTGATGGGGTGGTTTTACTATGCAAACAACTGGAAGACAGGTTATGGTGCCCCAGAAAGTCCTTGTTACTTGCTGACAATAAGTAGTATCTGTTTAAATCATGCAGCTTTATTGGGCCTTAACAATGTTTTTCAGTTGGTTTCAATTTCAGCACGGGAAAAGGAGAAAAAGAGAATGCAAAAGTCTGTTCCCAGCTTAGCTAGGAAGTTTAAGGTCATTCTTCTCCTTTTCATCTTCTCTTACTCCCTCCTTTTCTCTTTCTGTAGCCCTTTTCTTTCTGCGCATTTTTCTTCTGCTTGGAGAAATAACCTGAATCTGTAAGAAGTAGGTAAAGAAGTTTCTAGTACTCACTCTTTCCTCTGTCACCCTTGTGCCACAAGCTCTTCCTTCCCCTGTGGTTCTAGACACAACCTAGTTTGTCTTAGGTGCTCTTCATGCATCCATCCAAAAGACATTGAACCTCTATGACAGTGAGGTAGTATTCTGGGTTCTAAGCTGATTCTGTGAATAGCACAGGCACAGATCTTGCTTTGTGGAACTTACATCTTGTGGAGGTAGATCCAGGACAACTGATCATTGTTACAAGAGAAAGTGAAGGAGAGCAAGTTAAGGCGAACTGCCCAGCAGCATGGATGTAGAAGGAAGAAGCAATACGTTAGTCAAGGTAAGTTTCCCTGAGAAAATGAAGGAGGTGAGGAGTGAGATGGCCAATATCCAGGGATGAAATTTCCACTCAGAAGGAAGAGTCAGTGCTAAGCCTAGTGGCAGGTGCCTTCTTGTAAGACCACAGAATAAGGGAGGCCAGCCAAGCAGGCAAGGGCACAGGGGTCTGGATGGCTTTTAGGAGGTGGGCTGATTTGCTTTAGGGAAGATCTAAGGGTATTACGTTTGAGAAATGTTTTGAAATTATCTATATAACCTCTCTGCAGTGAAAATGTGTTTGTGACAAATAAACTTCCCCATGGAAGTTTATTAAATTCTAGGACATTTTATTTTGCAAATTTCTTTTTTTGCCATTCACCAATAGAGAAAGGAACTATAAAGCAGTCACAGAAACTTATGGCCATATTCTTTCAGAGTTACCAAGATTGAAATATGCTTAAGTTACTGCTAAGTATGCTTGCCTATTTTTCTTGAATGTTAAAAGAGACTGCAGAATTCAACAGAAGATGTAAGATTGTTCAGAAAAGTTGACTCAAATAGTTGACTCGACCATTGGCTTGCAGAAAGAAGCAGAGATAAGCCTACAGGTTGATCATAAAGAAGAGGGTAATACCAGGACCAAACAGGATTCATTTCAGGGATGCAAAGCTGGTTCAATATATGTAAATCAATTAATATAATTCATCACATCAACAAGAGCAAGAATAAGAAACACATGATTATCTCAACAGATGCAGAAAAAGCATTTGATAAGATCAAAAACCCTTTTATAATGAAAGCTCTGGAAAAACTAGGATTCCATGGGAACACTCTTCAATATAATAAAGGCAGTGTATGACAAGCCTACAGCCAGCATTATACTTAATGGTGAAAAGTTAAAGCCATTTCCTCTAAATTTAGGAACTAGGCAAGGATGTCCACTCTCTTTACTCCTCTTCAACCTAGTATTAGAATGCCTAGCTACGACAATAAGGCAAGAGGCAGACATAAAGGGGATGCATATTGGGAAAGAGGAAGTAAAACTCTCCTTCTTTTCAGATGACATGATCTTGTATTTAAAGAACCCCATGGACTCCACTCCCAAGATACTTGAGCTGATTTGAAACTTTGGCAAAGTAGCAGGATATAAAATTAACCCTCAGAAATCAATGGCTTTCCTGTATGCCAATAATGGGAAGGGTGCAGCTGAAATTAGGAAAGCAAACCCTATTGTAATAGTCCCACAAAAATAAAGTGTACTTAACAAAAGAGGTGAAGGAGCTCTGTGACAAAATCTATAAAAACCCGAGAAAGAAAATTAAAGCAGAACTTAGAAACTGGAAAAACCTCTCATGCTCCTCGATTGGAAGGATCAACATTGTGAAAATAGTAATACTAAATTCAGTGATACCTATCAGAATCCCAATCTCATTCTTCAAGGAAATAGAAGAGGCAATCCAAAAATTCATATGGAACAATAAAAGACCCCAACAGTAAAACCGATCCTTAACAGAAAGAATAGTGCTGGAGGAATATCAATACCAAATTTCAAACTCTACTACAAAGCCATAGTAATCAAAACAGCTTGGTATTGGCACAAGAACAGACCTGAGGACCAATGGAATAGGACTGAAGACCCAGAAATGAACCCACAGTCCTATAGCCATCTAATTTTTAGTCAGGGAGATAAAAAAAATAGAATGAAACATAGGTCCCATGGTTTCCCTTATTTGCAATAACTAGTATATGTCTGAGACACGCAGAAAAGGTCAGATAAGTTGATGTCAGGTGAAATGAACCCCAAGATAAGTATTCAAATGTTTTTTCTTTCTTGCAATTGTTTCTAACATATTAATAGGATGGTATTTTGTTGGTTTGTGTGTCCCTCCCCCACAGCATAACCCCTGCTTTCACTGTATTTGATGTTGGTATAATTTGTAGAGGGGAAGGGCAAAGACAATTGTTTAAATAGGGATACAGGTGGACCCATTGCAACAATGAGACGTACAAGTCATTATGTCGAAAAATGAACTTTACAACTTTGGCCGGAGTAGGTGGAAGGGGGAAGGGTGGGAGATGGAAAGGGATGGGATGGGAAGAGCAAACAAAAGAGAAGGCAACAATGCTTGATAAGAAATGTACTCATTGCCTTGCCTATGTAATTGTAAACCCTCTGTATGGTATTTTCACAATAAAAAAATGAATCTTTAAAGTATTGAACAGGTAATATTTTGATGTCCAAGTTTCAATAATAAAAGTAAAATATAAAAACGTCTAGCTTTACCATGAAAAGAAAGTAGAATGGAAGAAAGACATCCACTCCAGTAAAAGGTGCTGGCAAAATTGGTTAATTACCTGTAGAAAAATAAAGCTAGATCCTTATATATTACCCTGCACCAGAATCAACTCCAAATGGATAAAGACCTAGAAGTCAAAGCAGACACCTTGAAAACATTACAGGAAGGAATAGGAGAAACCCTAGGTCTCCTTGGCACAGGCCAAAATTTTCTTAATAGAGACCCAGAAACACAACAAATCAAAGAAAGGTTGGACAAATGGGATTGCATGAAGATACAGAGCATCTGCATGGCAAAGGACATAGCTAGTAAGATCAATAGAAAGCCCACGGATTGGGAAAAGATCTTCACTAGCCATACAATGGAAAAGGTTCTCATATATAAAATATACTTGGAACACAAAAAATTAAGTCCCCCAACAACTGCCCAATAAATAAGTGGGCTAATGACTTAAAGAGAAACTTCTCTGAAGAAGAAGGAAGGATGACCAATAGACACATGAAGAAATATTCCACCTCCCTAGCCATAAAAGAAATGCAAATCAAAGAACATTGAGATTCCACCGCACTCCAGTTAGAATGGCTATAATCAAGAACTCTAATAACAACAGATGCTGGAGGGGATGTGGACAGAAGGGAACCTTACTGCATTGTTGGTGGGAGTATAAACTTGTTCAACCACTTTGGAAAGTAGTATGGAGGTTCCTGAAAAGACTCCACATAGAGCCCCCCTATGACCCAGCAATCCCACTTTTGGGCATTTACCCAAATGATCACAAACAAGACCATACTAAAGCTACCAGCGCAACTATGTTTACTGCAGCATTATTTCCATAGGTAAGATATGGAACCAACCCAGATGCCCCTCAGTATATGAATGGATCAAGAAAATGTGACACACAAACACACACACACACACACACACACACACACACACACACACACACACGCAGTGGAATTCTATGCTTCCATCAGAAAGAATGACATTGCCCCATTTGTTAGGAAATGGAAAGACTTGGAAGAAATTATAATAAGTGAAGTAAGTCAGGCCCAAAGAAACATAGGTCCCATTGTTCCCCTTATTTGCAATATGTAGTATATTTCTGAGACAAGTAGGAAAGGTCAAAAGCTATATACATATTACCAGATAAGATGACGTTAAGCGAAATGAACCCCAAGATATCGATGCAAGTGATGTTTTCTATTTTTTTGTAACGTATTTATAAGGTACCATGTGATTTTTTTTGTTGTTGCTTTGTATTTCCCTCCCCCACACTATAACCCCTCTTTTCACTGTGTTTAATGCTGGTATAATTTTGGGATGGGAAGGGAAAAAACCTAAATAGGGATACAGGTTGACCCATTGCAACAATGAGATGTAGAAGACACTATGTTGAAAAACAAACTTTATAATTTTGGCAGAGGGGGGGAGGAGTGGGGTGAATGGCGGTGTGGGGGTGTGGTGTGGGGTGAGTGAGTGTAGTTGTGGAAGTGGGAGAGAAGGGATGGTAGGGGAAAAACAAAGGAGGAGACAATGCTTAATAAGAAATGTACTCATTACCTTGCTCATGTAACTGTAACCCCTCTGTACAGTATTTTCACAATAAAAATTTATTAAAAAATAAAAAAGAAGTGCTTTGGCAGAACTCTGCCAGGTGTACAAATAAATAATCATTCCTCAGTTGACTGGGGACTGGTGATAAACTGACCCTGGGCTCTTCTTGTAATTATCTCTTCTATTCATCAGTCTTTTCTCTCTTTTCCTCTCCTGAAGTAGCATATGCCATTCTATGCCTCATCTTTTGATTTCTGTCCTTATAAAATGATAATCATTGAATTCTGCTACACCCCTATGGGCAGTATAAACCCTGATCCTACCTCATAAATTTGTACTGGAGACAGACACAACCAACCAATTACACTAATGCAATGTGATGTTTTCATTTATTCTTCAAAAATTCTGATGATTCTGTTTATTAAATCTTTTTCAGATATTTAGTTGATTCTGGAATAGGTCTATTGGATTAGAAGGATATGGGCCTTGCAGTTCTGAATGTTACACAGGTAGTCCCAGGCCTATGAGGGTATTGTTTAATGTGCCCCTTACACAGGGAGCTGTGTGCTAAAATTCATGGACTAGGAGAGAGAGAGCACTTCAGGTGAGAAGCATCTTGTGGACAGAACACTCACAGCACAAGAGTAAAAGTCACCCTGGAGAGACCATGTGAAAGTAAATTACTAGAGAACCATAGAGAAATAAGAAACCACAGCTCAAGGCTAGGAATTTGCTTTCCCAGACCCTTTCTGTGATTAATAAATGTATCAAAGCAATTCTCACCCAAGTAAGTGAAATCTTTGTACAGGATTTCCAGCTAGAAGAAAACCACAAGTAACATCAATCCAAATGTGCACAAAAATGTCCAGACAAATCGCAAGTCAAAAACTTCTTGAGCCAGGTGCCAGGTCTCACATCTATAATCCTAGCCACTCAAGAGACTGAGATCTAAGGATCACAGTTCAAAATCAGCTCAAGCAGGATAGTTGGTAAGACTCTTATCTCCAATAAACTACTCAGAAAAAGCCAGAAGTGGCTCTTTGGCTCAAGTGATAGAGTGCTAGGCTTGAACAAAAAGAGCTCAGGAAAAGTGCCCAGACCCAGAGCTTAAGCCCCATGCCTGCCAAAAAAAATCCCCACAACGGTTCCATTGAACTTCTCATAGAGGTGAGACACTGGAACAATGGAATACTCTAAGATTTAAACAAAGGCATGCACCTTCAAAGAGAAATGGGGATTGAATACCTACTTACCAAGTGTGAGACCTGCCAGATACCATTAGGAAGAATTGCAAAAGATTTGTAAATAAATGGGCAAAAGCAGAATGTAGGCAAGCAGGGGAGCACAGGGGAACATGAAGATCCTGGAGCTTGCACTAAGTGAGGAATTCACACTTATTTGCTTCCTGCCATTCTGGGTGTCAGCAAGTGACAGAGGTCAGTGCCTGCTGACAGAGTTGTGACTCCAGGCTTACATCTTTCTCCAGGAAACGTTTGAGGGCAGAATTCTAGTCTAACTCAAAAGTCTTGCCCATTCTAGGCAGATATTTTACTTGAGCTATGTCCGTAGCCCTTTTGCTTTAGTTTATTTTTAGATATAGCTTTACATTCATGCCCAGGCTGGTCTGGACTGTGATCCTCCTGTTCATGCATCCTGCATTTATGAACCACCACTCTCAGCAGTTTTTGGTTGAGATGAAGGTCTTTTAAAATTTTTATTAACATATTTCATTTTAAATATAATTTTACTATCTTTGAGTAGCTGTACAAAAGAGTTAAAATTGAACTTGTCTGTTTATGAGTACTATGCATCTTAACCAGTATTACATTTTATCATTCTTCCTCATCCCTCCCAACATCAACTATCCTTTCAGTTTTCTTAGTTTCATAGACTATGCATTGAATATTATGATTGCATTTTTTCCCCTTTCTCTCTTCATTCATCTGTCACCTTCCCCTTGGCCTCCCCCCACACACTTCATATACCAGATTCCTGGTATTCATTTTATTAGACTTTAAGTTGATATTGGGGTAGGGAAGGAAATCTTACTTTCTGCCTAGGCTGGCCTCAAAATGGCCCAGGCTGTCCTCTACATCTCTGTCTCTTGAAGAGCTAGGATTACAAACATAAACTACCGTGGCCTCTTTTGGATATCTTAGGGGACTAAAGTTCAAAATTGCTTGAAGTAGAGCATTGACTTCTGTACCTATAGGCCACTGATACAAGCCAGGTGAACAACATGAAATCTTAACATTATCTCTCTAAGTCTTTCCATTTCTTAATGACATTTTTCTGATGGATTAGTAGAATCCCATTGTGTATATATATATATATATCACATTTTCTTGATCCATTTCTTCATTGAGGGGCATCAGGGATGATCCCATATTTTGGCTATAGTAAATAATGCTGCAATAAACATAGTTGTGGTGATGGTTTTATTGTATTTTGTTTGTGGTGTATTGCATAAATGCCCAGCAATGGAATTGCTGGGTCACAGGGAAGCTCCATGGTTATCCTTTAATGGAGCCTCCATATTTCTTTCCAGAGTAGCTGAACAAGTTTACATTCCTACTGACAGTGTAATAGATTCCCTTTTGGCCACATCCATGCCATCATTTATTAATTTATTTTTATTTTTGGGTCCTGTCATGGGGCCTGAACTCTGGGCCTGGGTGCTGTCCCTCAGCTCTTCAACTCAAGGCTAACACGCTACCACTTGAGCCACAGCAACACTTCCAGCTTTTTTTCTTTTTGCTTATATGGTGCTGAGGTATCGAACCCAGGGCCTCATGCATGCAAGGCAAGCACTCTACCACTAAGCCACCTTCTGAGACTCCTCAGATCCTTTTTCAGAAGAACAAGTACAAGTAAGTACAGGGGCTAGCAAATATTCCTAAGGTTATTCGATTCCAATTAGTTATACAAAAGCTTTTTAAAGTGTTTCAGAGGTTAAAAATGATGTAATGTGCATAGTGACTGACTCATCTCTTTTGTAAGCCACAAAATTAATTAAGAACAGGAATACCAGAAATAAATTCAGAGACAGCTTAAAAATGAGTTAACTGTAGTATAACAGAATCTATGGAGAACACAAATAGGATAATTCTTTAGAAAGACTAAGTCAAAGCATAACAAAATGAGTACTAGGAAATGGGTATCTCCAAGAGGATGGATCAAAAGGAGAAGGGTAAAAGAATGAGCTGGGGAAATGAATAGAATGCAGGCAAGAATGCATTGCATATGCCACAGGACTGATCAAAATAGGGGAAGGGGTTGGTGGAAGGGAGTGATGATGTTGAAGGGATAATACAGATCAAGTTGCACTGTAAATAAATTAAATGAGAAAATCCAATATATAACCTAAAGATTTAAAAAAGTGAGGGAAGGATTGGGGTATGGGGGGTGAGAATGTTGAAGAGTGTGACACTGATCAAGAGGCAATATATTCATAAACTGCTCTGTTGAATGGCAACTCTTTTGTACACTACCTAAAGAAATCAAAAACATATTTTTTTAAATGTCTTAAGCAGGGGTCTGGTGGAAATGGTGGCCAGTCTGAGAAACCCAGAAATTCACCTAGCTAAGGCTCAGGCACAGTCAGAGAATACCACATTTACCTATGGATGTTCAAAGAGAAAAATTACACTAGGCTACAGAGTATGCAAGCCAGAAGATGATGAAGGACCTCTGTACAATACTATGAAGAAAAACACATGGAGACAAAATCTTTCTGCCTTCCTATTCCCCTCCATAATCACCAGGAAATCTCTGGAGTTCCAGAAGTCCTTCTGAACTAATTTGAAGAAAAAATTTCTCTTTAGAAAACATATCTCTGAGATCTGAGGATCTTGGCTCTAAGCCAGTCCAAGAAGAAAAGGCCATGAGACAAAAAACCAGGAAGTAGAAATGTGGCTCAAGTGGTAGAGTTCTAGCTTTGAGCATAAAAGTTAAGCAAGATCATGAGGCTTTGCCCAATATTGGCAGAAAAAAATATGGAAAATAAACATACACACAAACCAAACAAATCCTACCAAGAATGTTAAATATGTTCTATCACTAAAAGCTATACCAAAAATGGATGTGGGCTATATCTGAGTTAATGATGTCAGTATTTAAAATAACATCCATGACTGCAGGATTTTGTGTCCTTTAAAAATTTACAAGGTTCTGGATTTACAAAGCATTTAACAAAGTTAGACTCCTGCAGAGTCCTGAAATAGCTATGGAGCAGTTTCATCTCCATAGGCTGCAGAATATGGTTTCCTTAAGAACAACCCATATGTGCTGAGTAAGTGAGGGAGAGAGAAAGAGGGGGGGAGCTGGGATAGGAGGGGGAAGAGGCGGGAAGGTGCCAGCTGCATACATTACAATTGTATTTTAGGAAGATAAAACAAAGCTGTCCATTAAATGAGAGCTCTTAATAAGCAGCCTCTAAAATATGACTATTGGGGCTGGGAAGGTGGCTCAGTGGTAGAGTGCCTGCCTTGCATGCATGAGGCCCAGGGTTCGATTCCTCAGCACCACATAAGCAAAAAGAAAAAAAAGCCGGAAGTGGTACTGTGGCTCAAGTGGTAGAGTGTTAGCCTTGAGCTGAAGAGCTGAGGGACAGGGCCCAGGCCCAGAGTTCAAGCCCCACGACCAGACCAAAAAAAAAAAAAAGACTATTTCTCATTATTCTGCAAATGAAAGTCATTTGCTTTGAACTTGTCATACAGACTCTGGAAAGGAGGAGAGGCACCAATGGCAACTCTGTCAAGAAGCACCAGTCTGACTCAACTACGGAATCACCCTTAGGCCCAGTGGGCCTCGCTCATGAATTCACTCAACATATATTAAACACCTACAGAATGCAGGATGCTGTTCTGACACCTAACAATGAACACACCATGGACCTTGTTGTCCAGGGTGTTTTACCCAAGTTGTAGGGGAAACAACAAACAAATGCATACACCTCAGTAGTTCTACTGTGCATCTTCAGTTACTTATGATTGCAATTGTGCATTGTCGACCATGGTCTGAAATTATTGAATGAAATATTTCAGAAACAAGTCCTAGGTTTTTAAATTGCACATCCTTCTGAAGAACAGGAGGAAAACATGCTCTATCCCACTACCTCACCCACATGGATCACATACCACTAGCCTGCCATCAGCCCAGTTCAGTGTTCTGGGACCACTCAAAATGAAAAATTCTTCCTTTTAACTCATGTCATAAAGCCAAAATCAAGCTGGGTTATAATCCTACCTACTCAGGAATCTGAGATCTGAGGATCATGGTTCAAAGCCAGCCAAGGCAGATAAGTCCATGAGACTTTTTATCTCCAACTAGCTAGCAAAATGCTAGAAGTGGAGAAGTGGCTCAAGTTGTACAGTGGTAGCCTGAGACAAAAAAAAAAGTAAGAGCGAGAATCCCTGAATTCAAACCCCATTACCAACACCCCCCCCCAAAGCCAAAGGTGCTATCACTGTATTAAATCATACACACTTATTGCTATCTCAGAAATCACAATAAAGATGCACACAGTATTTTGGGGTTTTTGAATGTTCACAACATAATTTTTATTTCTGTCTCTTTGGATTCAGCATGCATAAAAAGGTACTGGAAATAACTCCACACTTGAAAAGCCAATGAAGAGAGTACTTATACTGTTTACCCCACAGATGCCTCAATATGTACAAAGGTGGACATGAGGAGAGATGGGAAGCAGAGAATTAACAGAGAGAATTAACGCAAACAAGATGAACACACTCAAAGCAAAAACATCTTAGTCACAGACTGCATCTCTTAAAGAAAAATAAGACTTCACATAGAGCTCCCCTATGACCCAGCAATCCTACTTTTGGGCATTTACCCAAATGTTTACAAACAAGACCACACTAAAGCTACCAGCACAACTATGTTTATTGCAGCATTATTTACCATAGCTAAGATATGGAACCAACCCAGATGCACCTCAGTAGATGAATGCATCAAGAAAATGTGGTATAGATACACAATGGAATTCTATGCCTCCATCAGAAGAATGACATTGCCCCATTTGTTAGGAAATGGAAAGGCTTGGAAAAAATTATATTAAGTGAAGTAAGCCAAGCCCAAAGAAACATAGGTCCCATGGTTTCCCTTATTTGCAATATCTAGTATATGTATGAGTCAAGCAGAAAAGGTCAGATAATATGATGTTAGGAAAATGAACCCTTAGATATGTATGTAAATGGTTTTTTTCATTCATACATTTGTTTCTAATGCATTTATAAAATTAATTCTTTGTTGTTTTGTATGTCCCTCCCCCACAGTATAACCCCTGCTTTCACTATATTTGATGTCGGTATAATCTGTGGAGGAGAAGGGGAAAAACAAGTCCTTTAAGGATACAGATGGACCCGTGGCAACAATGAGAAGTATAAGTTGTCATGTTGAAAACGAACTTTACAACTTTGGGGGGGGAGAATTGGGTGGGAGGGACGGGGGGAGGCTGGGAAGGGATGTGAAGGGTAAACAAAGGAGGAGGCTGCAATGCTTGATAAGAAATGTACTCATTATCTTGCCCATGTAATTGTAACCTCTCTGTATAGTATGTTCACAAAAAATAAATTAATTAATTAAAAAAAAAAAGAAGGGCTGTGCTGAAAACTGCACTGGTCATCTCTTCATCAACCTTTTCCCATAGAGAGAGGCCAATAAACCAACATAAAAACTGCCATCTATATACACCCACCTGCCAGCTCTATTATATGATTCATCATTTATTTGATTCATCATTTATCAATGTCTACCATGGAGCAAAATCTTCAGCTAGACATTTTTGTTGTGTTGTTGTTGGTCATGAGGCTTGAACTCAGCCTGGCCGCTCTCCCTGAACTCTTTGGCTCAAGGCTTGCACTCTCCCACTTTGAGCCACAGTACCACTTTTGGTTGTCTGGTGGTTAATTGGAGGTAAGAGTCTCACAGACTTCCCTACCCAGGCTGGCTTTAAATCACATCCACAGATCTCAGCCTCCTCCTGAGTAGCTTGGATTGCAGGCATTTTCTGCCACCCCTGACTACAAAACATTGATACTTACAAAATGCTGAAGCTGGATGCTGGTGGCTCACACCTGTAATCCAACTACTCAGGAGGCTACAATTGATCTGAGAATTGCAGTTCAAAGCCAATCTGTGTAGGAAAGTTTGTGAGAATCTTAGCTCCAATTTACAAGCAAAATGTCTTCAGCAGACATGGTCCAGGTGGTAAAATGGTAAGAGTATCAGCTTTGAGCCAAAAGGCCAAGGGAGAGAATGAGGCTCTGAGTTCAAGCCCCAATACTGACACAAAATTCAAAAACAAAAGAGACAAGTGCCAGTGTCTCATGCCTATAATCCTAAGTCCTCAGGAGGCTGAGATCTGAGGATCACAGTTTGAAGCCAGTCCAGGCAAAGAAGTCCACAAGACTCTCATCTTCAATAAACTATTCAGAAAAAGTTGGAAGTGGCACTGTGGCTCAAGTGTAGAGTCCTAGCCTTGGGAACAGAGTCTCAGAGACAGTGCCCAGGACCTGAGTCCAAGCCCCAGAACTGGCAATAAAAAGGAAAAAGCAAAAGAAAGTTGAGCAAAATGAGTAATAAGGGGCTGGGAAGGTGTCTCAGTGGTAGAGTGCTTGCATTGCATGCATGAGGCCCTGGGTTGGATTCCTCAGCACCACATAAGCAGAAAATGCTGGAAGTGGTGCTGTGGCTCAAGTGGTAGAGTGCTAGCCTTGAGCTGAAGAGCTGAAGGACAGCGCCCAGGCCCAGAGTTCAGTCTCCATGACCACCCCCCAAAAGAGTAATAACAATAATTAGTAGATGTTTATATATACCACAATAATCAATTATAAATGATGAAAATTGAAAGAAAAATATTCACTTGGTATGTATATTATTCTCTTCATATGTGGGTCTATTTATATACATATATATAAACTCACATATATGTAAGTTTACATGCTTGTATATATGCAGTTAGGTTTTCCTATATGTACATGGATGTACTTAACTATAGGCAATTGTTCTTGTGTAAATATATGTAAACATATATACATATGAAAACATATACATACATACATATACACATATCTTACTAGAAAATAAAGCTAATTGATAAAAGTCCCAGAATGTTTATTTATTGAAAGCTTTTGAAAGAAAAGTGCTGACATATCGCCTTAAAAATAACTTGACATGGGGCTGGGAAGGTGGCTCAGTGGTAGAGCGCTTGCCTTGCACACATGAGGCCCTGGGTTCAATTCCTCAGCACCACATAAGCAAAAAGAAAAAAGCCAGAAGTGGCGCTGTGGCTCAAGCGGTAGAGCACTAAGCCTTGAGCTGAAGAGCTGAGGGACAGCGCCCAGGCCCAGAGTTCAGGCCCCACGACCAGACACCCCCCCCAAAAAAAAAGAAGAAAAAAATAACGACGTGCTGGAAAGTTGGCTCAGTGGTAGGGTGTTTGCCCTGCATGCATAAGCCTCTGAGTTCAATTGCTTATGTGGTAACACCACATAAGCAGAAAAAAGCCAAAAGTGGCACTGTGGCTCAAGTGGTAGGGCACTGGCCTCGAGCTGAAGAACTGGGGGACAGCACCCAAGCCCAGAGTTTAACCCCCACGATTGACAAAAAAATTTAAAAAAAAAAATTGACTTTTTAAATCTGTCACCTCTTGCCATGGAGTTGTTGTCTAAGAGGGTAGGCATGCAGACTGCACACATGCTATGTTTGGTGGTGACACCAGAACTTTTGCAGTTTGGGTTGCTCAGGTTGAGGCTGGAGGCAGAGAGCTCTGTTTTTCAGTTGTCACTTTTGTTGGCTTTATCAATTTAGAAGTGGTCAAGAACTTGAGTTCCTAATGTGTATTTTTTGAATAGGTGTGTGTGTGTGTGTGTGTGTGTGTGTGTGTGTGTGTGTATTTGTCTGTAGAATCCCAGTATGTTAGTTTGGGTTCAGATCCAGGAATGTCAGTTTAAAATGAAGGTGAAAGTGTAAAATGTGTTTTGCTTCCTTGTGAAATGGCACTGTGTGTGACAGAGGTGCTGCTTATTACTCTGTAATGACTAATGCTGATGGAAGGACTGCTCACTCTTTCCATCTTGACCACTCCAGCACCAGGCCAGCACATTTATTCTGTGAATGATGCGTTTTTCTGGTCTCTACAAGAGACTGCAATGCTATCCCCAGAGTGTTTTGTGAGATCACTGTAATGCCAACAGTTCTTTCAAGCTTTCCACAAGCATCTGATCATTGCATAGCCCTGAAATAGTCTTAGAGAAAGGTAGCATGGGGCCTTATCTGCTTCTTTTGTTGGTGTTCTTGTTGTTTTGTCATTGGGGGATGGGGGAGAGGGGCTTGAACTCTGGGCCTGGGTGCTGTTCCTCAGCTCCTCAGCTCAAGGCAAGTACTCTACCACTGGAGCCACACCCCCACTTCTAATTTTCTGGTGGTTAATTGGAGAGTCTCGTGGTCTTTATTGCACAGGCTGGCTTTGAACCGTGATCCTCAGATCTCAGCCTCCTGAGTTCCTAGGATTACAGGTGTGAGACACCAGTGTCCAGCTCATCTGTCTCTTTCTCACAGAGAACCTGAAGCCACCTCTGCTGTCCTGGGACAGTGGATGATGTGTGCACAGAGCTGACCACACAATGGAATTCTTTACAGTTTTTTTTTCCTGTCCTCCTCTTTATTTTTCTTTCATGCTGATACTGAAGCTTGAACTCATGCCTAGGTGCTGTTCCTTAGCCCTCACTGCTTAAAGTTGCTGCTCTACCACTTGAGCTACAGCAAGATTTTTAGCTTTTCATGGTTAATTGGAGATAAGAGTCTTATGGGCTTTCTTGCCCAGGCAGCCTTCAAACTGTCAACCTCAAATCTTAGCCTCCTAAGGGATAAGGATTAAAGGCATGAGCAACTGGTGCCCAGCTGCCTTTCCTTCTCCTCCTCAACTTTCTCCTTGTCCTCTGCCTTAGAGGAGGATCCTCTTTAAAGGATCCTCTCAGGCTTTTTGGAGGGTGATTGGAGATAATCGTCTCATGGACTTTTTTCTTGTCTCGGCTGCCTCTAAATCATGATCCTCAGATATCTCCTGAGTAGCTAGGATTTCAGACATGAGCACTGGTGCCAGGCTTTCTAGTTTAACTTTATTTTAGTGCTAGTACTGGGGCTTGAAGACTAGGACATGTGCTGTCCCTTAGGTTTTTTACTCATGGGTGATAGTACACCATTTGAGCAACATGTTCACTTCCAGCATTTGGTTGGCTAATTGGAGATGATACTCTCCTCTCTGGAGCTTTTCTCCCTAGGTTGGTTTTGAAATGGGGACCTCAGATGTCTGATTCCAGAATAGCTAGGATTAGGTATGTGAGGCACTGGTGCCAGATATCAATAGTACTTCTTGAGAGAGGCACATCATAGATATGAAAAAGAGGGGCATGAGTCATGTGACCATTGGATCTGGGAGAGTGTCTACCAGGGTATAACCAGGGAAGAAGGGTTTACGAAAACAGGACAAAGCCTGTGACTGTGAGGGGCAAGGGATGGAAGGGATGCGAGGGCTGAATAGTGGCAGATAGGAGGATGCTATGATGGATCCTGGAGGCCTAGGGTATCCTGAGGGCATTACTACTAATGAACTAAAACACCGTTGAGCCTTGAGCAGAGTGGTGACATGACTGCTCTTAACAATCGTCATCCTAATGTTCAGCCATTGAGAATCAGTAGCAGAAGAACATAGGTGGAGGTAGTGAACCCACTTAAGTTACTCATTTGGCCATGTGAAGAGTTGTACTGACTTTTAGTGTGACACACACACACACAGAAGTTGGGGCTGAGGAATGGGGCACTTCCAACTCCACAGCATGCTGCCTCTTCCACCTCAAGAGATGCTCCCTTCCAGGTGTGGACACATGCACAGGTGCACATGTGCTTGTGAAGATACTGGTAGAGTTATGCAGAGAGCCCGAGAGAACAGATAGCACAGAACAGAAACAGAATAATTTAGGACACCCCAGAGCTCATAGCAGAGGCACCTACACCAGACTGAGAAAGGAGGGAAGATTAGCTAGAATGTGCTGCCAGGATCCAGATCTAAATGATGAGAAGACATTAGTAGCCTTAGGAGGAAGTAGTGCAAGAAGTCAGGGCAACACCATGTGGGAAGTTCTGAAGCAAAAGAAAGGAGAGTTTGGAAACCAGTCCAAAGTGTGAGCAAGGAAATGGAATGTCATCATAATCATGAGGGGAAGAACAAGTAGCCTAAGGAGAAAATAGTACAAGAGGTCAGGAACCAATCCAGATGCCCATCAATAGATTAATGGATCAAGAAAATGTGATGTATATTATATGCATTATATTATATATAATATATAATATGTATATAATGAAATTCTATGCCTCCATCAGAAAGAATGACATCAACCCATTTGTTAGGAAATGGAAAGCCTTGATAAAAATTATATTAAGTGAAGTAAATCAGACCCAAAGAAACATAGGTCCCACAGTTTCCCTTATTTGCAATAACTAGTAAATGTCTGGGACAAGTAGAAAAGATCAAAAGCTATGTACATATGACCAGATAAGATGAAGTAAGTGAAATGAACCCCAAGATAGGGACACAAGTGGTTTTTTCTTTCTTGCTATTGTTTCTAACATATTTACAAGGTACCATGTGATTTTTTTGGTTGCTTTGTATGTTCCTCCCCCATGGTATAACCCCTGTTTCTGCTGTATTTGATGTTGATATAATTTGGGGAGGGGAATGGAAAAAACAAAATGTCTAAATAGTAATACAGTTGGACCCATTGCAGCAATGAGAGGTACAAGACGTTATGTCGAAAAACGAACTTTACAAATTTGGCGCGGGGGGCGGGGGTGTTGGTAGGGTAGGGAGGTGTGGAGAGACGATGGGGGTGGTTGGGAAGGGATGGGAAGGGGAAACAAAGGCGGAGGCAACAATACTTGATAAGAAATGTACTCATGGGGGGGGGGCGGGATCTCTCCTGTGCTGTCCTGTGGCCTCATCGAGTTCGCTGGCTTCTCTGAGCTGGGTCTCAGCATTTCAGGATCAAGTGCAGTTCTCTGCAAGAAAACCATGTTTTTAGGACCTCAGGGTCCTTCCCTTAGGAAAGCCCTCCCCCACCCCGCCCCCCAAAAGAGCTGGCTTGATGATGGTCAGACTCTTGGTAGGACAGGCATCAGAATGGCTGCATGTAAAGACTGGGGCTGTCAACTCTGTGGAAGGTTTGAATCACCTACTATGTTGAACGCCTACTATGTGCTGGCCAGCAGCAGGGTAAGCAAAGAGGACAGAGGGGCTGGGAAGGTGGCTCAGTGGTAGAGCGCTTGCCTTGCATACATGAGGCCCTAGGTTCGATTCCCCAGCACCACAAAAGAAAAAAGAAAAAAAAGCCGGAAGTGGCGCTGTGGACCAAGTGGTAGAGAGCTAGCCTTGAGCTGAAGAGCTGAGGGACAGCACCCAGGCCCAGAGTTCAGGCCCCACGACCGGACCCCCCCCCCAAAAAAAAGAAAGAAAATGCAAAGAGGACAGAGACCTCTGCCCTGTGCAGCTTGCCTTCCAATGCAGGAGAAAGAAGATACACACTTTAACAAAGTGACAAAATAAAGGCTTTATGCGGGAGACCTCGTAGAGGGCGAGATGGATTTTGTTTTTGTTTTTTGCATGCTCAATGAGGTAATGAGTCTTGTGGCTATAGGGAGAGAAATAATGTAATTAAAAGGAAAAGCCCAGTGCAAAGGTCATGAGGTAGATGAGCCCTTGATATGTGTGTGTGTGTGTGTGTGTGTGTGTGTGTGTGAGAGAGAGAGAGAGAGAGAGAGAGAGAGAAACAGCAGGAGAAGTTCAGAGAGGGAGCTGACATGGCATCGTGTGAGCTTGTAAAGACCAATATTTGAGCCATATCTCCATTTCCAGCTTTTTGCTAGTCAGTTGGAGACTTAAAAAAAAATCACTGGGCTCCAGTGGCTCACGCCTATAATCCTAGCTACTCAGGAGGCTGAGATCTGAGGATCACGATTCAAAGCCAGCCTGGGCAGGAAAGTCTATGGGACTCTTATCTCCAATAAACCACCAGAAAACCTGAAGTAGTGCTGTGGCTCAAGTTGTAGAGCTCTAGCCTTGAGCTGAAGAGCTCAGGGACAGGACCCAGGCCCAGAGTTCAAGCACCATGACCGAAACCACAACAACAAAAATCTTAGTTTTGTCTGCCTGGGCTGGTTTTTTGTTTTTTGTTTTTTTTGGGGGGGGGGGTCCGGTCTTGGGGCCTGAACTCTGGGCCTGGGCGTTGTCCCTCAGCTCTTCAGCTTAAGGCTAGCGCTCTACCACTTGAGCCACTGTGTCGCTTCCGGCTTTTTTTTCTGCTTATGTGGTGCTGAGGAATTGAACCCAGGGCATCAGGCATGCAAGGCAAGTGCTCTACCACTGAGCCACTTTCTCAGCCCCCCTAGGCTGGTTTTTGTGACCCTCAGATCTCAGCCTCCTGAGTAGCTAGGATTACAGGATTACAGGCGTGAGCCATTGGCATCCAGCTCTCCAAATTCTTTATTCAGCCACTTAACACAGAGTCACAATGAGGCTGAACATAACACAGGTGCTGGGTGGGATGTTGAACTAAAAGCATGAGGCAGGATCCCTGCTTAGGAGGCACAATGAGCCCTTAAAAGCATCAGCACCCTCTCCCCCACCCTCTCTCTTTTTTCTCTCCTTTGTCCACCCCCATGTGTTTGCATCCTGAAATGGTCAGGCAGGGGAGGATAAAGGACACTTATTGTGATCAGTCTGGAGGATGTGAGGGTGGGGGTTGGGCAGCACCTTGGGGGCCTGGGCACATCCTTGTCTATTGTTTTACCTAGTTCACTTATTTGTGGTTGGTTATTTTTGTGGGTCAGTACTGGGGTTCGAACTTAGGACCTAGGTGCTGTCCCTTAGCAACCCCTTCCCTCTCAAGGTTAGCGTTCTACCACTTGGGCCACAGATACGCTTTTGGCTTTTTATTGGTTAATTGGAAGTAAGATTCTCATAAACTTTTCCTGCCCAGGCTGGCTGCAAACCACGATCCTCAGGTCTCAGCCTCCAGAACAGCTGGGACATCATGTTTGTTAAGCAACCCCAACAGACCAAACCACCGTATGCCACATCTTTTGGGGACTGGTACTGGTGCTGGTGCTTTCTTGTAGCAACTTTTCTCCACATCTCCATTTGAACATCTCTTGAGAGTTGGGAGTGAGATTCTCTCCAGTCCCAATGCAGAGCCTTAGGGACCACTCCAACTGGCAAATAAACAACCTCTCCTCAACATCCACCTTCCCCTCACAAGCCCCCTACTACATGTGTCATTATGGTGAAAATCATGCAAATAACTTCAGCGGGGGAGAGGAGGAAGTCTCTCAGCAAATGGCTATTCAAAAATGTAATAAAATTAACCCTATAATGTGATCTGGGCCTCCCAAAAAAAAAAAAAAGAAATGTACTCATTCCCTTGCTCTTGTAACTGTAACCCTTCTGTACAGTATTTTCACAAGAAAAATAGCTTATTAAAAAACAAACAAAAGAAGTCAGGACAACACCATGTGGGAAGTTCTGAAGTGAAATAAAGGAGTTTGGAAACCATTCCGGAGTGTGGGCAAGGAAATGGAATATGGTCATAACCAGGAGGGAAGAAATCCTGAAATACATTCTTATTCCTAGGAGTAGAAGGTCCTTGTGTGGACTGTGTTGGCTTAGCAATCCTTTGTTTGGTCTCTGATTACTAGATTTTTCTTGCCACCTGTAGAGTAAGTGGAGTAAGCCAGGCTGTCTCACCACAGCTTCTGGAGGGCTTGGGGTCTATACTTGTCCCACATTGGGATTCAGCTGTTTCGGCATTTGCATGTAACCTAGAGTCACGTGTGCAGGGGCCACCTTGTGCAAGTAGCCTGGAGAAGTGGGTGAGCATGCATGGCCTTGAGAGGCCATCTTTGCCTCTTTTGCAATGCACTCTCTCAGCACTTAGCCTCTTAGAGAATCAAGTACTAGTTCTCATGACTCCGTGGGATTACTGGACTTAACGTGGTTCTGATTCCTGTGGTGTGGGCTGAGACTACTCTAATGGCCCCATTGCACAGCCCTGTTCACTTTCTTTTAGAACACTGAAGGCAAGCGGTTTAATCCCAGCAGTGAGAAACTTAGTTACAGTTGGCCACTAGCCAAGAACATGCAGTTTAGCCCAGGCTGTGTCGAGGCCACTTTACTTTCAACACAAAAGCGAATGCAGAAGTTTGGCTGTATTTGGAGATTTGTTTCACATCATCAAATGAAGGCTGGAATCCACAAACTGAATATATTTACAGGTCTGACAACTAGGAGGCAATTAACCCTTCTCTCATTACCCCTTCCTCTCCGGCAGCCACAAAGTGTCAGTTTTTTCTTTCCTTCCTTTTTATCCTAATTAGACCCATGCAGTAGGGTGAAAGGTGGCCCATGAGAAATTAGAACAATGTCACCAAAGCCCCTTTGATCTTAGGGAGATGGAGGGGAGTTTCTGCTCTTGGACAGGGAGGAGCTGGGTGTGGTGTTGGTGTCACAGCCAGACTGTGGCAGCCATCTGCCTAGCTCCATGATTGGGGTATGTTTCTTAGTGTGTCTGTGTCTCCATCTCTTCCAGTTCCCAGGACTCTGTTGCTCTTATCTGAGGGGAAAATTCTATGTGACACTACTTAGAATGGCAAAGAAAGCATCATTCTGTGTCTGAAAAATGGTTTCTTTCAAAGATAGTGATGAACTGGCTTGGAGATCTCAGACCCAGAAATCAAGAGGATACAGACTTCTTTAAAAAAAAATAGTACGTTTACAGCCAGGTGCCAGTGACTCATGTCTGTAATCCTCCCTACTCAGGAGGCTGAGATCTGATTGCAATACAAAGCCAGCAGGGCAGGAAAGTCTGTGAGAATCTCATCTCCACTAAACTATGAAAAAAGCAGAAGTAGAACTGTGGTTGCGCCCTTGCGCAAAATAAGTTCATGGACCATGAATAAGCCCTGAGATCAAGTCCTGGCACTAGCACCAAAAAAATTTACCCAAGCAGACTGTAAACTCACACCTGTAATCCTACCTATCAGGAGGTTGAGACCTAGAGGAATGAGGTTCAGAATCAACCTGAAAGAAAAGTCCTCCATACTCAATTTCCCATTAACCAGCACAACACTGGACTGGCTCAAGTGGTAGAATGTTAGCTGTGAGCCAGAAAGGATTATGGTTCAGGGTTAGACCTGGCAGACAAAGCTAGGCATGAACCCCTGAGTTTATGCCCCAGCAGGCATAAAAGAAATAAATGTTCATGCTTGTTATTACTGTTACTCAGCAGGCAGAGAGAGCACAATCAGGTTTGATGCCTTCCTATATAGAAATAGCAAGGTTCTTGTAAACAGAAGGGTCTGTGGGACATAGCTCAAAGTAGAAATGTAGGACAGTCCTTGAAAAATGATCATGATAGGAAAAGTTTAAATGGGATAGTAAGTATGAATGCCAAGTTTCTCATGGGAATTGTCCCTTCCTCTCCACATGAGCTCCTCAAGTGCAAACACAGGCTCAGCAAACGGCTCCAGTCCCTTGCCTCCAGTCTCGGGCCTCTGGCCTCTGGCCTCAGGCCTTCAGTGCCTTTTTGAAAGCCATTACAAAGGACTCCAATACCCAAGGTGGAAGGCAGGGGGCAGAATGTCACTTCCTTCCTGGCTTTCTTCAGTGTCACACTGAGTCTTTTCCTTGTTTATTCTACATGCTAGATTTGCTAGCTAGTCATTTTAATCATTAGAAAAACAACCACCAACAAACAATCTGCTGCTTTTGGAGTTGATAAGTAAGAAGAGATTAAATAACCAGGGAAAGTTAGAGACAAAGTAACTTTTCCAAGTCATGGGCTAGCTCTCAAGATGGGGCTAGAATGCAAACTTCCTCAGTCCCAGCAGGAGTTTTAGATTGGTAATTAAGCTCCTCCAGAATTCCTTTCTCCTACTTAAAGATAATTATGGCCCGAAATCTCACTACATTAACTGCATAACTATTCCATCTGTAAGTTCCTTGTAGAATCACTACTACTACTACTACTACTACTACTACTACTACTACTACTACTACTACTACTGCAGTTTAAATACATCTTTTGTTTTTTTCTACAGTGCTTTTTTTGTTGTTGTTGGTCCTAGAACTTGAACTCAGGGCCTGGGCAACTGTCCTTGAGCCTCTCTGTGCTCAAAGCTATTCTCTGGGCTCTACCACTTGAGCCACAGCACCATTTCTGGCTTTTTTGTGTTTATGTGGGGCTGAAGAATTGAACCCAGGCCTTTATGAATGGGAGACAAGCACTCTACCACTAAGCCCCATTCCCAGCCCCTCCACAGTGCCTTTTGATCCATCAGGGTTGAATTTCTTTCTTAAACTAACACCTTCAGTTTGTGTTGTTGCTGTGGTTTTATTTAGGTTGTTTGTTTCTGACATTGTCACTTGCTTTCTGGAAAACTATAGAGGTTAATCATATGTGAGATATTTTCTGCCCTGCCACTGTGGTTGAGGCTATGCACAAATGCCAGCTTTATAGCAAGCTGTATGAGAATTTAAAAAATGGTACATTAAAAATAAATACCTAGCACTTTTGTGATTTAATATGCATCTTGTTCTTCAGCCTGCTTTATAAACTGATTGACTGTGTCGTTTTCCTTATGAAATTCAATGTTCCTATTTATTTTATTTTAAAAGGGACAATTTATTAGACATTTGGATAATTAATTAGATGAGAGTGTCAAACAGGAAATCTCTGTCTGAACAGTCTTAGTTTACCTGCTTTGTGTCTACAAAGTGTGGCTGGAGAGATTGGAAGTGTTGTGTGAGTTGTAGAGTTTTGGCTTCTCTTGGGATATCTGCAGAGCTGACCCACATGTAGGTATTGCCCTACAAAGTATCGGACTGTGATAGGTGGTGGTCCTAGTATGTGTGTAGTCCACTAAACAATAACGGGCTGTGATTGGTGGTTGTCCTCTCAGGGCTGACCTCTATCAGTTCCATGGTATACTTGTTCATTTATATGTCTTCTGTGCCTGGCTCATGAATGACATCCATGACTTTCACCTTTCTTTACTCTGTGCTCCTGGGATTGGATGCCTCTTCCTTCCATCCTGATAACATCTCCCACCTTTAAGGCACAGAAGAGGTGTGATGACACCAGCCACTCATGGCCAATCCTAGCTATTTCAGTAGGTTAAGATCTGAGGATCATGGTTCAAAGCTAGTCCAGGCAGGCAAATCCCAAGTAACTCTTGAATCCACCAGCAAAAAGCTGGATGTGGAAAGGAGGTATGGCTCAAGTGGTAGAGTGCCAGCCTTGAGGAGAAAAGACAAGTGAGAGTTTGAAGCTCTGAGTTCAGGTCGTAGTACTGGCATACCAAACAACAGTGTTGTTGAGGGAGAGGGAAGAGAGAGCAGAGTGCCAGAACCCTCACTCAGTCACTCATAGTATCCCGGGGCACTTTACTTGCATTACATGTCCTGACTCCAAATAGGACCAGTTTCAGAACTGTATCCCAAATAACTTGGATATGATTCATGGTAAACTAAGCTCATGAGTTTCAGGGTTTTGTTGCCTGAGGGTAAATGCACACAAAGTAGTAGTAATCATACTTGTAATTATGTGATCAATCAGTAGGCATGAATCAATAATCATTAGTCATTTCTTGTCATAGTGAAGGATGCACAGTAATGTTTGAATGTACAACTAATGTTTCTTGGATACAGTCATGCCTTATCACTCAGGTTGCAGGGGTCTTCACATGCTCCTCCCAGTGACTTAGCATGACAATAACATCTTAGCTTGTTCCTTGATGTGCTAATGGAGAGGGAAATGTGACAATGTGGAATGTGCCATCTTCCAAAAGAACACAAAAGAACAACCCAAAAGCAAAAGCACAGATCCGTGTGTTCTGTGGCAGTGTGAAGATGACATTTTACCTGCTCTAGATAAAAATGAGAAGCAGAGGGACAAGGAGCAGTGGTTTATGGAGCAATACCCCTTTGCCACCTCTGAATGAACCCCACCTTCCCTTGCCAACTTGCAACAAGCCTGCCAAGCCACATGCAAATCCACAAAGTTCTTTTTTTTTTTGGTAGTACTGGTGTTTGAACTCATGGCCTCACAAATGCTTATCAGGTTTGCTCACTTGACTGGTGCTCTACCAGTTGAGACATGTCTTCTGTTTTGCTTTTTGCTGGTTGCTTTGGAGATTAAGTCTCTGGGACTTATCTTCCCAGGTTGGCTTTGATCTTAGTCCTTTGGATCTCTCTCCCATGAGAGGCTATGATTCTAGGGATGAGCTGTCAGCACCTGGATCACAACTAGTTTTACAATGTCCATTAGGAGGACCAAAAAGACTCAGAAGATTAAATGACTTTTATAGATAATAGGGATAGAGGGTCACCCTGACCCGAGAGCCCCCTTCTGTCACAAAGGGAGGCCTTGATTCCATGGTCTTTGCAACCCTTCCTACACAGATAGCATCTTATTTAGAGTGGCGTTACTTTTCACATCTACGGAGATAATTGCTTGCTACTGGTAAACTCTGTCTCTAACTAACAGAGATGTTCTCAGTACTCCCAAAATAAACACCATGAAAGCAAAGATTATGTCTGTCTTTGCTATAGACAATCCCCCAGTGACCACAAAAAAATCTGCACACTTAGAAGGCAATCTGAAAATATTTGTCAACTAAATGTTTGTTTTTATGATAACTAAGTGATTGCTTTAACACAGGAGAGATTGTACATGTCTTAAAGGGAGCATATGTGTTGTGGGACCTATGTCTTTGCCAATCAACTTAGGACTGAAAGTCCCTGCAATTCCTGGGTGAGCAGGGAGAAAAGGGCTTCATAAATCAGCACCATAGGTCACACAAAAAACCCTGTGCCAGGCACTCTTAGGTCCTCCGGGGAGTCCGTTGTTGCTTACCTATGACCACCAGGTGGCAGTGTATAGTCCCTCAAGCCTACAGCTGATTTCATTCTGTCCAATGCCATCTGACAGCCTTTGTGTGGTCTTATTCCTTGGAGATGTCTTTATGGTGCTTATGAGTATGGAATGAGATTCCTTTCTAAGTACTGCATGGAAAACTAATTGCGTTCTTGTTCTTGCTGAATATTTAAACAGGGAGGTTGAGAATTGAGTTCAGTTTAGTAGAGCTGACATTGACATCATGCACCATGTAGGAAGACCTGCCTTACAGATTCCTCTTTAAGACTCCATTTGGGTGAAAGCTGTCTATGCATGGAAGGCTCCTGGCTGGGCTAGAAATAGCACCAGGCTTCATGCATTAGGAATTACTTTTTTTAGGCTTCAGGAATTACTTTTTGAATAGAAAATTGGAGACTAGAGTCTCAGGAGCAGAGCTCGACATTATTTCTGGGTTGAGGCTTCTCTTCCCTACAGCACATGAGTGTCTACTTGGCTGAGGTTATTCCTCACTGTGTCACAACTCATTTCATGGCCTTTCGAGTCAGGTTGGGTGAAGATTCTTCCCTTTGTCTCTTGAAAGGTTGTTCATTTGGTTTGGAATTTCAACATAGTCAATTTAAGGTTATTTCTCTTATTTCCAAACTAAACAACAGCAGAGATAATTTCACTGTGTGACCAAGGTAGTTGAAGGGTTGAGTTTGAGATGGTGCTAAGTATGAACCTTGGGATGAGATCATGAGATTCAAAGGACCAAGGCCTTACCCAGTATTCCCACTTCCAGCATTTCCTGTTGTCTGTCTGTAGAGGACTTTGTGTATTTATGAGTTTTTCCTGCCAAAAGTTTTTGCTTTTGTATCTTAGTCATTCTCTGGCCTCTGAAATCTCAGTCATATGAGTGTAGCTCATGAGGATAGCTATAATATGTGAATTTGAAGACACTTTTCTTAATGGCTTCCTCGGCAAGTAGTATCTTTTATAGTACAGTTCCAACCAGAAGTAATGGAATGCAGAGGGAGTCTAAGATCCAGATTGTTACAGAGATGTTATTTCTCTAGATGCAGACAAATGCATCTCTTGTCTGGGACTGAGACAATGTTCATTTTACAAGCTTTTCATATGATTTTGATTCGGGTCACCCATGAGCCAATGTTTGGAAAACAGTATCATTCCCCAAAGATCACATGTAACAAGAGGATATCAAAGGATCTCAAAAGAATTAGGGGCTCTAGTATTTATTTAGTACCAGTTTTCTTTTTTCTTTTTCTTTTCTTTTTTCTTTTTGTCAGTGGTAGGGCTTGAACTCTGGGCCTCAGTGCTGACCCAAACTCTTCAGCTCAAGGGTAGGGCTCTGCCACTTGAGCCACAGTGCCACTTCCCATTTTCTGGTGTTTTTTTGGGGGAGATAAGAGTCTCATGGACTTTCCTGCTCAGGCTGACTTTGAACGGTGATACTCAGATTTCAGCCTCCTGAGTAGCTAGGATTACAGGTGTGAGCCACTGGCACCAGGGTACTTAGTGCCTGTTAGAACTCTGGCACTGAATTTGGCATGCAATAATCTTGTTACTTTAACTTGTGCAGATTCCATCCAGGGTCCTTTGGCTGAATTGATTTTTTAGGAAAACATTTTTTAAATTTTTTATCTTCATTGAAAAGATGATGATCTGGGGTTTACGCTTACATAAGTAAGGTAATGGATACATTTGTTTTTAAATACTGTTACCCCATCCCTATTTTCTCCCTCTTATGCATCCCTACTCCCCTTCCCCACAAGTTGTAAGGTTCATTTCCAACTTAGTGCCAAGTGAGTATTAACGTTGCATTACTTCATCCTTTGTCCTGCGTTTTCTGTGATTCCCTTTCTTTTCCAAAGAATGAATAAATTTATATAAAAGACACAAAGTACAGAAAACTAAAAGTGGAAAAAAAGAATAACTACATACAAGATATAAAAAGAGCCTCTTGTTTCTGATTCTTGGAGTTCATGTTGTTATGTTTCATTATATATGGTCCTATGCACTTAGCAATTTGGGGTATTGAGAGCTTGTTATAGAATATCATAGACATATTGTAGTTCTTACAAATGAGGCAAATCATGGGTCATTTTTTAAATTATTGTGAAAATACTGTACAGAGCGGTTACAATTACATGGGCAAGGTAATGAGTACATTTCTTATCAAGAATTGTTGCCTCCTCCTTTCTTTCCCCTTCTCATCCATACCAACCCCCCCACCCCCAGCCCCCCTCCTCCCCCCACCAGCCAAAGTTGTAAAGTTCGTTTTTCAACATAACGACTTGTACATCTCATTGTTGCAGTGAGTCCACCTGCATCCAGAGTTAAATGATTAGTTTTTTCCCTTCCTCTTCACAAATTATACCAACATCAAATACAGTGAAAGCAGGGGTTATACTGTGGGGGACGTACAAAGCAATAAAGAACTCATCTTATCAATATTTTAGTAACAATCCCAAGAAAGAAATAAACATTTGAATCCTTATCTTGGAGTCATTTTGCATAACATCAACTTATCTGACCTTTTCTGCTCATCTACCTCACCCCAGTTAGAATGGCTATAATCAGGAACTCTAATAACAACAGTTGCTGGAGGGATGTGGACAGAAGGGAACCTTACTGAATGGTTGATCGGGTGTAAACTTGTTCAACTACTTTGGAAAGCAGTATGGAGTTTCCTCAAAAGATTCCACATAGAGCTCCCCTATGACCCAGCAATCCCACTTTTGGGCATTTACCCAAATGATCACGAGCAAGCACATACTAAAGCTACTGTGGGTCATTTTTAAAATATATATTTATTGTAAAGATACATGGGTCAATATTTAATAGAACCAGATCTCATTGACTATGAAATAATTCTCCTATAATTTATTAATCTCAAAGGTTAAAACAGCTATAATAACTGCCAGTCAGGTACCCAAGTGAAGCTGGTATATAGAGAATATTATCCATCTCTAGAGAATGTAGACACCTATCTGGGTCTCAGTGCAAGCTCTATTTGTTGCCTAGTTTTCTGGGTTCTTTATTTCAGGTGAAGCTCAACACATTATTATTTTTTTAAATGCAGATGTGCACTGGTTTCTCTAAAATATTGGTGGCAAGAATAGGCTTAGATAAATGTAGTGTAGCCAGATTCAGATTATAGTTGATGAATTTATAATCCCAATCTAATTCTTGATGGGTAGTGTTGGTTTGAGATGGAAAAAGACCTTTAATTATGGTGGAGAAGAAAGAGTGTCAGCTATGTAGTCAGGAGAATTGATTTTAGTCTTAGTTCTATATGACACGAGCTCTGAGACCTCACCTCTCTAAGTATCAATATTCTATAGGTAGAGGAAAATGTGCTAATAGTGCCTTTTCACAGGACTGCCCCAAGGCTAAAATGAAATACATGCCAGTATCCCTTCCCTGTATTTGCATTTCTTTCTTTCTTGTCAGATAGTATATCACCCTGTTGACCTATGTTGGCCTGAAGCACATGATCCTCCTGTATCATCAGCTTTCTAAGTGCTGGGGTTACAGGCATTTACTACCATGCCTAGTTTACAGATCAATATTTTCTTTCTTTGAATTCTTCACAAGCAACTCTTACAATGTTTGACATATCCAGGTAACAACTTAAGTAAATAACACCTGTTGTTTGCTGGTTTTATTTACTTTTAAAACTATCAGAAACAATCTGAACAATCTACCTTGCTGCTCTCAGTCAAGGAAATATTTGTAGAAATCTAATTTCAAGGTAATAATGCATTTCCTTATTGTGTGATAAGTAGAAAAACATCTCAGTGTAGTTTGGCTATAGGTTTTTATCTATCCAATCATAAAATTAATGGACTTGTATAAAGTAGACTAACCTACAGCTTTGAGCTGAAGAGCTGAGGGGCAGTGCCCAGGCCCAGAATTCAAGCCCCACAACCGACAAAAAGAACAACAACATTAAATACAGTGAAAACAGGGGTTATACTGTGGGGGAGGGACGTATAAAGCAACAAAGAAATATCTGTAAATACATTGGAAACAATAGCAAGAAAGAAAAAACATTTGAGTCCTTATCTTGGGGTTTATAAAAAAAGATATATAAAAAGACCAACAACAACAAAAAAATCCAAACCAAAAATATCAGCATAAGTCTTATAAAACTCAATACATGTACTTAATATCATAGCTTTGATTCCACATTTATTTGTGCACAAACATTTCAGTTCCTTAGCATGTCATTTTAGTGTTAAGTCAATAAACAGCTGTATCTTAAAATAGAAATTTGCATTACATGTTTCGTAGGTCTTCAATGTTCTGAGGGTGAAGTTGGATGTTTGGAGAAATAAGCTACACATTTGATTCACAAAGGTTGTTTGGTGGGTCTTTTTAGTTTATTTTTGTGAGGCTTAAACTGAGAGCCTCACATTCTCATTTGCTTTGTTGCTCAAGACAGCACTCTTCTACTTTTGTTTTTCTTGTGGGCTACTTGGGGATAAAGCGTCTCATGGATTTGTCTGCCTAGGCTGGTTTCTCGCCATGATCCTCAAAACTCAGCCTTCTGTATAGCTAGGATTACAAGCATGAACCACCAGTGTTGAACACTCTGTGGCTCTTCATTTATCCATGACACATTGAGCACCAATGTGCAATAGCTGTAGAAAAAAAAATTGAGTCCATAAGAAGAGTCAGTCAGGCGGAAGAAAAGAGGTCATTGAAAATAATATGTTTACCGACAATTGCTGGTGGCTCTTGCCTGGTTGCTGAGGAGGCTGAGATCTGAGGATCACAGTGTGAAGTCAACCGAAGGTAGGAGAATCCTTGAGCCTCTCATCTCTAATGAATCATCAGAAAGCCAGAAATATTGGAGTGTGTGGTTCAAGTTTTAGAGCACTAATCTTGAGTGAAAATGCTAAGGGACAGCTCCTCCTAGGTCCTGAGTTTAAGCCCTAGTGTACACACACACACACACACACACAAACACACACACACACACACAGAGTATTATTAGGTCATGAAAAATGTGATAAATGAAAAAGAACAAGGAGGTACTTATCTGGGAGGAACTCTCTTAACTATGTGGCTGTTTTATTGAAACCAGAGTTTGGAGAGAGACATGATTTTATCTAGGAGAAAAGCAATTCAGGGCCAGTGTATGTGGCCCTGAGATGGATTTGGGAGTGTGGGTAACTCAGTTACGAAAACAGCAATAGCCAGAAGAGAATGACCAATAGAAGCAGCAGTGAGGAAGGGTATCATAACACAGAGACATTTCATTTTCCTTCTGAAATGAGTAGGACGCCATTGTGGAGCTCCAGGCAAGAAACACTTCATAGTGTGGTAGTGTTTGAAAGAGAGTAGGGATGGGAGACCTTGTTTAGGGACTGTAGTTTGCAGGTGTGGGAATAAGGATGCATTGCACTCACGTGGATTGCATTACAGGTACACACAGTGGTATATTCAGTTTCTGCATGCAGTTTAAAAGCCCAACATGTAGTATTTTGTGATGGCATGGATATAGCATAAAAGCAAATAAAATCTCCAGGAGAATTCCAAAGTGTGTGAGAATGGAAAGAGTGCTGGGAAGATGACAGTACTGATTGTGAGTTTTTATCTTTTCTGGATTCATCAGGCTTTTCCTATCCATATGTTTGCTCCCATAGCACTCTGTGCAACCTTCTCCCATAGGTGGCAAAGCTCAATTTGAATTCATGCCTCCAGTGTGGATATAGATGCTGTGGTTTTTTCTAGTGGCAAAAAGCAGCAATTGAAGAGGTGAAAAGAAATACAGGTTACTGCTTGCTTTTTTTTTGGGGGGGGGGGACATTTCTTGTCCTCCACTTGTTCCTCATGAGTACTGATACACAAGCTGTGCCCTCAGAAAGAACCGTTTCTCCAAAATGTTCCACCATATGGAGTGAAATATTTCAATCCCAATTGGCTTATTTGTCTTTTGTCTACTTCTTTTGTCCGTTACTCCCATAAACCTAATCATTTATAATTTCCTGGCTGCTGGTTGATTCTCTCCTTTCTTTTCTTCTAAACACCATGCCCTTCATTATAAGTAGTAGGCTCCTGTGTTCCCAGTGCCCCCAAACTCATTGCTTGTCCTCCTTTCACAGCTGAGCAATACCAAGTGTCACTGACTTGTGTTCATGGAGCTTTCTGAATCTAGGATGCTGAGATTTGGAGCTGGAATGTCCTACAGGCTCATGGAACCATTTCTCAGTGCTGCCCTCTACTGGTTCAAAGATCTGCTTTTGCAGGTTGCATTAACAAAGATCATTTTGCTACCTTTGCTAAGAATAAGACAAATGAGCATCATACAATTGTCTTTTACTCTGGAAATGCAGGAAGAGATTCTTACTTTAGTCAATTCTTGTTCCAGTGTGTGTGTGAGATGGGGAACTCTTTGTGAGCTGCCATCTAATGTCACCAAAATTGAGATTTAAGTTACATTCAAAAAATAAGTGAAGTCAATGCATGTTTCCCCTTCTATTGTGGATGGTAGATTTAGGTTATAAACTCATCAGTAAATACGTTGGGTGGTATGCATGTATACACTAATGTATTCACAGAAATACGGTGGATTGAAGGGAGATCTCAAATATGTAATTCCTTAGAAAGGCAAAGAATTTAGCAAAATGAAACACCAGGAAGCAGGTACTGGAAAAAATGGGTGGGGTCAAGAGGAAAAGTGTGAACAAATAGTAAAGAGGGGGGAAATGCAGTCAAGAATCCAATGCATCTGCTACAAAATTAAGAGTGAGGGAAGGGCTGGGTAGGGAAAGGATGAGTTGAAAGGGGTACCATTGATCAAGATATATTGTATTCGTGAACTGCTTTGTTACATGGGAACTCCTTTGTACAACTAAAGAATAATGACATTCAAAATTATGCTTTTAAGAAAATGCTGCTCAAGGGCCTATCTATGGAATTTTGCCCTAAAAGTTACATTAAGTGCTTCCATCTAAGGTATATAATCTTGAACAATTCTTACTTTTGATCAATTTTATTTTTATCAATTTGAAAGGAATGAGGTCAAGTAATTTCTGCATTACCGTCATTAATCCAGCAACATTTTTGAAGTACTTAACTATGCTTGTAGATTATGCCAATGTCCTAAGAAGGGGGTGTGAATACAAATGTGAACTGCCCATTTCCTTTTCTCTTAAGAGAGAGGGCATGAACATTTCAGCATAGGGCTGGATATGAAACTTGGAAGCCTTTGTAATCTATGTGGTTGGTCTCTGTCACAGTCCTTCTGGTTTGCTGTCATACTGGGAAAGCTCATGGTAGGGACATGAATGAGCCCAGCAACCTTCTAGGGAATTTGGTTTACTAAATAAGGTGGAAGGATGCATTTGGTTTACTTGGTACAGTATCAGTGGCTTAAAAACTGTATTGGAGTAGAGGAAACAAAATAGAAACCATAATGACATGTCTGAGAACACCAAAGTGTGACTACTTGGAGATGATTCTTTCACATGATCTGATAGCAACAGTGCTTGGGAAGTCTTCCTAGAGAAGGTAATATCTTAGAAGATTCTCACAGAGAGTGATATTGGGGGAAGAATTGTCAGATACAATTCTTAGGATGATTATTAAGAATAAAATAAAATGGTGTAGTAGATTTAGGTGATCTTTACACAATAGGAAACAAAGATTTGGAGACTTCAAATGTGCTGTGTAATTATTCTCTGCAACAACAGGTAACATTTTTTTGCATTCAAAAAGCATTACTAATGTGTTCTTACAGATTTTCAATATGGGAAAAGCAACATGTAAGAATTGATTCATAGGCACTTTTTTTTGGTTGGTCATGGGGCTTGAACTCTGGGCCTGGGCTCTGTCCCTCAGCTCTTCAGCTCAAGGAGAACACTCTACCATGTGAGCCAAAGTGATGCTTCCAGTTTTCTGAGTGATTTATTGGAGATAAGAGTCCCCAGACTTTGCTCCTAGGACTGGCTTTGAACCGTGATCAACAGATATCAGCCTCCTGAATAGCTAGGATTAAAGGCTTGAGCCACCAGTGCCCAGCTCATAGGCACTTTTATAAGCACTGAAGTACTTGAACTATTGAATCAGGTCAGTTGACTGGGAATGGATAAGGTTGATATATTGCCTGCTCTGTGGGAGTTTTTATTTGTGTATATCATTTATCTCTTTGATTCAGAAAGCCTGTGCTTAGACATCTCCAGACTTAAGTATCTCCAGATACTTATCAGAGACATACTTATCAGAGATGGGTAATCAAGCCAGGGCCATCCCCAGATGTTAGTCAGCGACACTTTGAAACTCATTCTCTCAGAGGTGACTTACATCCATCACTCTTCTTTGGGGACAGGTTTCTGCAGAGATACAGTTCCTGTGACTCTGTGGCCTCATCTGATATCAAAGTGCTCCATCATGAAAAGCCTAGACAAGGACCTCCTTTTCTTTGCCCCATCTTTCTAAATGGAAGTTAAGATTTATATTGCACAAAGCAAAAGGGCATGCTTTGGAACACAGTGTCTGCTTCTCTGTGCAGTAATGTTTAGAATGTAACATCTTCTCCAGGTGACCTTGTTAGAGTTGGATACATTTTACTAAGGTGGTCGCATCCTCTTTATGGTCATTGTTTCCATCACTGCAGGGCACTGGTCTGCAGTGGGAGGATAAGGCAGCCTGGTTCTGTTACATGATAGGAATGAGAGACTTCGCTGGAGAAGACTTGTCTGTTAAGCCATCAGAAACTTGGAACAATCTACTTTTTGCCATTCAGGATTGGTTTCTGCTTAGTCCATAGGAATGGCCATCTGACACCTTTGGATATTATTTTCTCATTTGGGAAGTTGTGCCCAACTCATTAGTTGTCTATTTTTATTCAGAAACCAAAAGAGATAGATTCAAAACCTGGACATAAATCGAGTAATTTCCAGGCTTGACTACTTCCCACTCCTTGTCATGGGGCCTTCTCCATAGACTCCTCACAAATGGAGTTGTTTTGACCAGAGCAAAGGATGAAAGAGAATGAGAGAGAGCAAGAGAGAGTGAGAGAGCAAGAGAAATATCCCATTGTGAGAGTAACAGCCATTTATATTGCAATCTGAGAAGTGATATCTCTCATCTCATTTCTTCCACGTTCTATTCACTAGAACCAATAACTAGATGTGGCCACATCTGAAAAATGAGAGATTGCAGGCGATTGTCAGGACAGGTGTAGTTTTTAACCTGGGACTAAGGGGATCTGCTCAGCTAATGCTAATAGGTCATGAAATGAAGGGACAATCTACACCTCATCTATGCTCTTGTCATATCCGGTGCCTGAATGAGTCTGTGCCCAAGATGCATGGTCTCAGAGAGGATTGGGTGTGCCTGGCACTAGTTGGAACCATCCCAAGACTAAGGGCCACTGAATGAGACAGGAAACAAAACAGGAAATTCATAAAAGAGCCTAAGAGACATATAAGACATGAAACAGCCTAATGTGTGTGAAGAGCCTAAGGAATCTAGGGAGAACTTTATGGAAAAAGATAATGGGCCAGTATTCTCTCCCACTGGGAATTTGCCAGTCATGACAGCATACTCCTGTAGGACTACCAGTCACAATGCTGAGGGAGGAAATTTATAAATTTCAGTACATCTTGGGCTACATCACCCAATTCTATCTCAGGAAGGGAGGGACAGACAAAAGGGAGGAAAAGTACAACAAGAAAATGAAAAGAGAAAATTAGGAACTAGTAAAGAAAAGGTTGGGGTAAACAGAGGAAAGAAAGGAAGGAGAGACTAAAAAGAACCAACAATAGGGAAAAAGTATATGTTGGGATGTCTTAATAACCATCATGTATGACCCAACAATGATAAATGTCAGTAACTACTTATGGAGACTTTTTAAAAAAGAAAGAATAAAGTATATGTGACAATATTTGACCAAATGAAATAGCGTTATGGAGGAACAGCTGTCTGAGATTCTTCTGTGAGTGAACTTACTGGGTTTTTATGGGGTAAGAGGAGAATGCATTTGGAACTAAGTCTTGCTATGTAGCCCAGGTTGGACTGGAACTCACTATACAGGCCAATCTGTCCTCCATCCCTAAACCTCCTGTCTCTGCCTTCTGCATTCTGTGTTTGTGAGTATGGCTTTATTACACCCAGCTCATTTTTAATGCTGCTGTTCTTGCCAGTCCTGGGACTGGAACACAGGGTCTGGGCACTATCCCTGGGCTTCTTTGCTTAAGGCTAGCTCTTTCCCACTTTGAGGCACAGGGCCATTTGCAGTTTTCTGGTTATTAATTGTTGAGAAGAGTCTCATGGACTTTGCTGCCTAGGCTGGATTTAAACAGAGATCCTCAAACCTCAGACTCCTGAGTAGCTAGAATTACAGGTGGAAGCCATCAATGCCTAACGCATTATTAATTCTTTTCCCTTTAAAAGATCTTTGAGATAGCTCAGCAGTGGTGGCACATGCCTCCAATCCTAGCTACTCAAGAGGCTGAGATTTGAGGATAGCAATTGAAAGAATGTCCAGGCAGGGTTCTGGGAAGATGGCTAAGTGGTAGAGTGCTTACCTTGCATGCATGAGGACCTGGGTTCGATTCCTCAGAACCACATAAGCAAAGAAAAAAGAAAAAAGCCGGAAGTGGTGCTGTGGCTCAAGTGGTAGAGTGCTAACCTTGAGCTGAAGAGCTGAGGGACAGTGCCCAGGCCCAGAGTTCAGGCCCCACAACTGGACCAAAAAAACAAAACCAAACTGTTCAGGCAGCAAAGTCCATTAGATTCTTCTTCTTTTCTTCTTCTTCTTCTTCTTCTTCTTCTTCTTCTTCTTCTTCTTCTTCTTCTTCTTCTTCTTCTTCTTCTTCTTCTTCTTCTTCTTCCTCTTCCTCTTCCTCTTCCTCTTCCTCTTCCTCTTCCTCTTCCTCTTCCTCCTCCTCCTCCTCCTCCTCCTCCTCTTCCTCTTCCTCTTCCTCTTCCTCCTCCTCTTCCTCTTCTTCCTCCTCCTCCTCCTCCTCCTCCTCCTCCTCCTCCTCCTCCTCCGCTTCCTCCTCCGCTTCCGCTTCCGCTTCTGCTTCTGCTTCTGCTTCTTCTTATTCTGCTGCTGCTTCTGCTGCTGCTTCTGCTGCTTCTGCTTCTGCTTCTTTTGGGGGGGAGGTTCTGGTCATGGGGCCTGAACTCTGGGCCTGGGCACTGTCCCTCAGCTCTTCAGCTCAAGGCTAGTGCTCTACCACTGAGCCACCTTCCCAGACCAGTCCATTAGATTCTTATCTCCAATAAACCACCAGAAAACCAGAAGTGGTACTGTGGCTCAAGTGGTAGAGAGCTAACCCTTAGCTGAAGAAGGGATGGGGTGAAGTGGCCCACTTACCTCAAATCAGCCGTACTTTAGGTGGGCATCACATGCATGGGTAGTCACACACCGACAGGGACTAGGAGGATGGAGATCCCCGAAGCTAGGGCATAGAGATTCCTGGGTTTCTTGTGCCAGCGGCAGGTGCAGTACCAGCTGCGGGAAGATGGCAGCAAACACGGCCTGGGTCCTGAGACTGTCGGTGGACACAGTGGATGCAGTGGAGCCAAGTAGCCTCAGGCCGGGGCCAGGAGAGGATGCAGGACAGACTCCAAGCCTCCTGCTTCCTTCTTGGGTGGCTGCTATGGTGGTGTGCTTCCAGACTCATCCGGGACTGTGTGCATGTGTGTGCCCATGCGTGTCCCTCACCAGCGTTCATGCTCATGCCCTTTGCACGTTTGTACTGTCACAGTTTGTGCCCATGCATGCCCCTTCTTCACACTTCCCGGCTGGGCTTCTATATCTCCTGAGAGGCTGGAGGACCCATGACCGCTGGAATCCAGACCTGAGGTGAGACTTTCCCAGTTGCTACTGAACAGCATCCAGTGGAGGATGTAGCATGGCACCCTGCTCGGTTGGAGCACTATCTATAAAATAGATTTTGTATTCCGTTTACGAGTGAGCTTTGTTTGTTTTTTTTTTTTTTTTGCCACTCCTGAGGTTGAACTCAGGGCCTGGGCACTGTCATTGAGCCTTGCTGTGCTCAAGGGCAGAGCTCTACCACTTGAGCCCCTTCTAGTTTTTTGCTGTTTATGTGATACTGAGGAATCGAACCCAGGGTTTCATGCGTATGCTAGACAAGCATTTACCACTAAGCGACTTTCCCATCCCTTTTGTTAATCTTCCAGCTTCTCAGGAAATTTAGAACCCAGCCCGGAAGTGTGAGAGAAGGGCGTGTGCATCTGCACAAGGTAAGAGAATGCACATGCCTTGCACATAATCATGCACGCTGGTGAGGGACATGCATGCACAGATGCGCACACATGCACACCCACCCGGATGTGGGTATGACCACAGTGGCCACCCAAAAAAGAAGCAGGAATTCGGGAATCTGCCCTGCATTGTCTCCGGGGTCCATCCCGAGGCTTCTTGAATCCACTGCATCCACCAGCAGTCTCAGGACCCAGGCCATGTTCATTGCTGTCCTTCCCCAACTGGTGCTGCACCTGTTGCTGTGATGGGAAACCTAGGGTATCTTCAGCCTGACCGCATGCATCTCCATCCTCATAGTTGTGTGACTGTGGCATGTGTGTGATGCACTCCTGGGCTTGGGCTAGTTCAAAGTAAGTGGCTCACTTCACACACATGCGTGCATGCACACACGCGTGCACAGGCGCGAACACACACACACACACACACACACACACACACACACACACACTCATAGGACCAGAAGTGCAGGTCAAGGGACTGTAAGTGTGTGTGAAAGGACCTGAAGCTGGGTGAGGGGACTTGGGAGCGCACTTGCAGAGCTACATAAACATGGACTAAGGCGCCCTAGAGCCCCAAGGAGAATGAAGGGGGGGGCGGGCTGTCTCAGATACCTCCTTGCTACCCCCAGTAGGGCCCCAGGGTTGGTCAGTTCTGCCGGGCCCTCTGGTGGTCATGGAGCTGGAGCCACATTCATTGCAACCTTTCCCGAACTGGAACTGCACCTGCTACAGTGAGGTCTCTTTGCCTGTGGACCTCTGTCTTCCTGGTCTGCATGTGCCTTGCTGCAGTGCCATCACGGGGACGCCCTCATTGCCAGGAAGTGCCCCTCCTCTGGATCCCCCTCCCCATAGGGGACTGGAAGCCATGATAAGGGGAGGCCTATTACTCCTGTTGATACAAGAAAAGATGGAGATTTGGAGAAAGGAGTTGACAGTGGGGATGAAGTCCTGCCTTGTACACAATAGATATCCACTAAGAGATTCACAGTGTACAGTGGCATACTGATAATTCAGAGAAGCCTAGTAGTAGAAAAAGAATGTCATTTTCGCTCACATGAGTCTTTAGCACTTCCTGTGAAACTTGCATCAACATCCTCATTTTCTCTATCTTTTCACAGACTATTCCCCAGGAGCTCAGGACATCTGGTTTTGATCAGAGTTGACACCAGAGTGCCAAGGGACCATTATCATTGCATGGCCACCACCATCTGGATTTTGTCCACAGGGGACCTGTCCCCTTTCCTACTGGTGCTTCAGCTGCCTCATCTGCAGAATGCAAGGTCAGAAACATTGAATGTCCCTATTACTTTCTTTGACCAAACTGGTTTATGGGAGCCTGTGTTTCCATCCATCCTTGAGGGGTGGATGCTTTAGATGACATTGCCAACTTACTTTAAATGATATCTTTGTAATACAACTTACCTTTTATCTCTCTTAGCCAATCATACTTTGCTCTCTCATACCCTGTGAGCATTTTTAAAACATTTTTTGCACTTGCAAAGCAGGCAGTTAATAATTGGATCAGAAATGTAGCTTGAAACTTTGTTTTTCACTTGCAATAAAGGTAATTAATTACAGGGTCAAAACTGTAATGTATACGTTACTGGGCAATTTTCCACTGCGGGATGGAAGGAATATTGACACTTAGAAGATGCCATACAAGGTCATTTGCTTCAAATGACCTAGGTTTACATTTCTTTTTAGCAAAATGTTTTAAAAGGTTGAGAAAGCATTCTCTTACTTTTCAAAACAACTGTGGGACCCATGAAAACACAAGCCATGTTTCTGCATGCTAAGTACTATATTAGCTTTATTGAAGAAACCAGGGTTCCAAAGGCCTTGGAATCAAGGCCTTCATTTGTTGAGGTGACAGAAGGAGGCTCTAGTGTCAGGATGATCCCCTGTCTGTATGATGTGTGAAATCTTCTGCTCCCATTCGTGCTTCCATTCTGCCATACATTTGCTAAAATGTGTTCGAATCCAGGGTGAACCTTCAGGAGAACAGAGAACAAAATCAGTCAGTCAATCTTGGGATCCCAACTCCTGTGACCACAGAGACACATTTTTCTCATTTTTGTCCTGAGTTGTGGCTCCTGTGGTTGCTTGGGGAATGGAGCATAAGGAACAGAGAGAGTGAGAGGGTAACTGGGAGCTAAGCCTTGGCCCTTCCTGCTCTCTTCTCCCACTCCTTGAGATCTATCGAGAGGCCTACCCTGGATCCTTTCTGTACCTCCCACGTTTTAGGTTGAGTTGAATTTAGGCATAAGGATATTGCAGAATATTCCACAAATATGCCAAGTTCAACCACAGGTCAGATGGTCTTTTCCATTATGAGGCAGACTTACTTCCTCAGCCTACCTGCTGTTGTTTGACAATCTTCCATAGTGCTGGGGTGACAGCTATATGTAGTGGGAGAGCCAGGGCCCAGAGTATGGCTACTCTGTGATTCAGACCCAGATCTCTCGCTCACTCATGATGTTTTCTTTCTTGAGGTGCATAAAATATGTTTTCAAACCTTATGAACACTGACATGTATGAGTCATCTCCATCACTGACTGAGTCAACATGATCACGGGATACAGTCATTATATTGCCTTCTAGGAGAATGCTCTGTGTATCACTCTTTGTTTCATTCAACGGCCCACTAAAATTCATGAACGTCAGCTCTGGATGAGCTCCATAAAATCAGTCTTGGGGGAAAACTGGATATCTTGAATGCTAAGACTAAGATAAAAATGAGCATCACTGGAAGTGGTGCTGTGGCTCAAGAGGTAGAGTGCTTCAGCTCACCTTGAGCTGAAGAGCTGAGAGATAGTGCCCAGGCCCAGAGTTCAAGCCCCACCACCTACAAGAAAAAAAAAGACTATCCAACTAAAAATGCACATCATTCAACTTTATTTTCACTAGAAATGCAGGAAGCGATTCTTACCTTGGTCAGTTTCTAGTCCTCTGTGTGTGTGTGTGTGTGTGTGTGTGTGTGTGTGTGTGTGTGTGTGTGTGTGTGAGTGTGTGTGTGTGTGTTGGGCAGGTAGGGAACTCCTTGTGAGCTGGCATTTAATGTCACCAAAAATGAGATTTAAGTTACATTCAAAAAATTACATTCAAAAATATTAAATGAAGTCAATGCATGTTTCCCCTTCTATGTGGAAGCTAAATTTAGCTTATAAACTCATCAGTAAATATACTTGAGCCTGAAATCAAGGCCTGGGAGCTGTGTCTAAGCATAGCTTTTTTGACATTGTTGTTTTAATTGTTACTTAAAGCGAGCACTGTACCACTTGCCACATCTGGCCTTTTGGTGATTAATTGGCCATACGAGGCTTAATGGTCTTTCCTGCCTGTATTCACTTCAAAGTGTGATCTTCAGATCTCAGCCCCCTGAGTAGCTAGGATTATAGGAGTGTGTTACTGGCATCCAGAACAAACTCTTTTTAAAGACGATTCTTATCATGTAATTAGTTGTCTAAAGAAAGGTCTCAGGATATTTCCATACATGCATACACTGCATCTCAGTTAAACTCACTCCTCCATCACTTTCTTTTGTTCCATCCTTGAAACAAATGTAGGCAGGCATTGGTGGTTCATACCTGCAATACCTGCAAGGCTGAAATCCAAGGATCTTGATTCAAAGCCAACTGGGACAGAAAATTTTGTGAGACACTTATCTCCAATTAATTATCAAGAAGCCAGAAGTGGAGCTGTGGATCAAGGGACAGAACAATAACTTTGAGCAGAATAGCTAAGGAACAGTGCCTGCTGGATCCTGAGTTCAAGGCCCCCCACCCCCCCGTCAACCAATCTCATTGTTCTCTTTTAATGCACTCATATGTATTTGTACCGTGTTTACCCTCAGCTTTCCTCTTGGCTTTCCTTCATATTTTGCTTTCCTATCATTTATTTTGTTTTTATTTTTTAGTGTAACTTAAGGCAACAATGGATTTTCTATATGCTTTTTCACCAGTACATATATTATGATTTAGTCAGATTCACCTCTTTCATTATGCTTTGTTTCCATACCCCTCTACCACCACATTCAGTAGCTTTAAATGTGTCTCCTTATACCATTTTCTTACCTAGTCACAATGTATTTTAATCTTATTTATACCCTATCATTTCCCCTCCCTTTCATCCCTATAGTTCCACCTTTAAATCATGTTTTCTAGTCATGTCTGTAAAAATGTTTATATCTAGATATGCATATCTTTCTAAGTCTAGATGGGTGAAAAAAAGTGATACTTGGCTCTTGGAGCTTGGCTAACAAATCAGATACATCCTTCCTCCCCCAACCCCCATCCTCTTTTATAGCTATAACTTTATTTTGGCTTTCAGGGAAAGCAAAGCACCTAAAGCAGAGCTGCTCAAGAGGCTGAGATCTGAAGATCACAGTTGGAAGTGAACCCAGGTAGGAAAGACCATTAAGACTATTATTGCCAATTGATCACCAAAAGGCCAGCAGTGGAGCTGTTATTCAAGTGGTACAGCAAAATTAAAACAAAAGCAACATCATCAAGTAATTGCTTGCTTGCATTCCTCTTCATAGAGTAGTAGACATGAGTGTGGTTGGAGCTGGGTTCCAATTCTAGATTCCACACTTAAATGCCTGACTTGTAATTTTAAGCTGCAATCTTCTGTGTGTGTGTTTGAATAATAATAAATAAAACACAATTCTTAGGATGATTCTTAAGAATAAAATCAACTGGTGTAGATAGATTTGGGTAATCCTTACATAATAAAAAACCAAGTTTTGGAGATTTCAAACATGTGTAATTATTCTCTGCAACAACAGGTATCATTTTTTGCATTCAAAAAACATTACTGATGTGTTCTTACAGATTTTCTTTTCTTTTCTTTTCTTTTTTCTGGTGGTTGTGGGGATTGAACTCTGGGCCTGAGCACTGTCCCTCAGCAATTCAGCTCAAGGCTAGCATTCTACCACTTGAGCTACAGGTCCACTTCCGGTTTTCTGGTGGTTTATTGGAGATGAGTTTCATGGACTTTCCTGCCCGGGCTGGCTTTGAAACTCGATCCTCAGATCTCAGCCTCCTGAGTAGCTAGGACAGGTGTAAGCCACCAGTACCCGGCTTCTTACAGATTTTCTATATGGGAAAAACAACATGTAGGAATTAATTCATAGGCACTTCTTTTTTTTTCTCAGTCATAGTACTTGAACTCTGGGCCTGGGAGTTGTCCCTCAGCTCTTCAGCTCAAGGCGAGCACGCTACTATTTGAGCAACCATGACACTTCTAGCTTTCTGAGTGATTTATTGGAGAAAAGACTGTCACAGCCTTTCCTATCCAGGCTGACTTTAAACCACCATCCTCAGCCTCCTGAGTGGCTAGGATTACAAACATGAGCTACCAGCACCTGGCACATAAGCACTTTTATATAAAAACTGAAGTACTTGAAGTGTTGAATCAGGTCAATTGACTTTGAATGGACAAGGTTGACCTATTACCTGCTCTGTGGGAGTTCTGTTTGTGTGTAGCATTTATTTTTATGGTTTAGAAAGCCTGTGCTTATACATCTTCAGACACACTTAGCAGAGATGGTTAATCAAGCCAGAAGCCAGGGGCCATCCCCAGATGCTAGTCAGCACCACTTTGAAACTCACTCAGTCTCTCTGAGCTGACTTCCATCTATCACTCTTCTTTGGGGACAGGTTTCTGCAGAGATATAGTACCTATGAGTCTTGGCCTCATCTGGTATCAAACTGCTCTGTCATGAGAAACCTAGCCAAGGACCTCCTTTTTCTTTGCCCATCTTTCTAGATGGAAGTCAAGATTTCTGTCTCACAAAGCCAAAGGGCATGCTATTTGGAACCACAGTCTCTGGCCCTACGTGCAGTAAAGTGACTTCAGAATGTAACATCCTTGTTACAGCTGGATGCATTTTACCAAGGCGGTCTCATCCTCTTTCTGGCCATTGTTTAAATCACTGCAGGGCACTCATCTGCAGTAAAAAGATGCAGCAGCCTGGTTCTGTTGCATGATAGGAATGAGAGACTTTGCTGGAGGAGACTGTCTGCTAAGGCATCAAAGACTTGGAAAAAAGTCTACTTTTTGCCATTCGGGACATGGTTTCTGCATAGTCTGTAGGAATGGCCACCTGCCACCTTTGGGTATTATTTTCTTATTGGGGAAGTTGTGCCCAGCTGATTATTATTCAGAAACCAAAAGAGATAGATTCAAAACCTGGACTTAAGTCAGAGTCATTTCCAGGCTTGACTGCTTCCCACTCATGTCTTCCAGCTGTCATCTGGAGCTGCAGCTCCTTATCATGGGGCCTTCTCCATAGACTGCTCACCCAGGGCAAAGAGTATAGGAGAATGAGAAAGAGGAGAGAGCAAGGGAGAGCAAGAGAGAGCAAGAGAGAGAGATCCTACTGTGAAAGCAACGGCTATTTACATTGCAATCTGAACAATGATATCTCTCATTTCTGCCATGTTCTATTCACTAGAAATAACTAGACATGGCCATATCTGAAAAATGAGAGATTGCCAGGGATTATCGAGATTGGTATGGTTTTGTCCTGGAACTTCCTTTCAGAGTGTGTTCCCTTAAGGGGATCTGCTCAGCTAATGGCTCATGGGTCCTGAAATGAAGGGACAATCTACACCTCATCTATGCTCTGTCATATTCAGTGCCTGAATGAGCCTGTGCCCAAGATACTTGGTCTGAGAGAGGGTTGAGTATGCCTGGCACTGGTTGGAACAACCCCAAGGCTAAGGTCCACTGAATGGGACAGGAAACAAAAAAAGGAAATTCAGAAAAGAGCCTAAGGGACATATAAGACATGAAACAGCCTCATGTGTGTGAAGAGTCTAGGGAATCTAGGGAGAATTTCATGGAAAAAGGTAATGATCCAGTATTCTCTCCCATTGGGAAATTTCCAGTCATGCCAGTGTACTCCTGTAGTACTGCCATTCAGAATGCTGAGGCAGCGAGAACATAAATTCCAGAACAGCTTGCACTATATCACCCAATTCTATCTCAGAAAAGAAGGAAGGGACAGACCAAAGGGAGGAATAAGTGCAACAAGCAAATGAAGAGAAAAGGAGGAACTAGTAAAGAAAAGGAAGGGTGAACAGAGGAAAGAAAGGGGGGAGAGAATTCAAAGAATCAAGAATAGGGAAAAAGTATATGTTGGGATGTCTAAATAACCCTCATATATGACCCAACAATGATAACTGTCAGCAACTACTTATGGAGACTTTTTAAAAAAGAAAGAATGACGTAGTAGGTGACAATATTTGGCAAAATGAATTAGGGTTATGGAGGAACAGCTCTCTGAGATTCATCTGTAAGTGAACTTCCTGGGTATTTTAGGGGGAAGAGGGTTTTTGTTTTTTGGAACTAAGTCTTGCTATGTAGTCCAGGTTGAAGTGTAACTCATTATAAAGGCCAAGATGGCCTCAATCTCTGAACCTCCTGCCTCTACCTTCTGCATTCTGTGTTTGTGAATAAGGCTTTATTACACTCAGCTCCTTTTTAATGCTGCTGTTGTGTGTTGTTGCCAGTCCTGGGACTGGAACATAGGGCCTGGGTGCTGTCCCTGAGTTTTTTTTGCTTAAGGCTAGCTCTCAACCACTTTGAGGCATAGGGACACTTGAGATTATCTTGTCATTTTCAAGAAGACTCTCATGGACTTTTCTGCCCAGGCTGGATTCAAACCGAGATCCTCAGGTCTGAGTAGCTAGAATTACAGGTGGGAGCCACCAGTGCCTGACACATCATTAATTCTTTTCCCTTAAAAAGATCTCTCAAGTTGCTGGGTAGTGGTGGCTCATGCGTACAATCCTAGCTACTCAAGAGGCTGAGATGTGAGGATAGCAGTTGAAAGCCTGCCCAGGTTAGGAAAGTCCATGTGACTGTTATCTCCAATAAACCACCAGAAAACCAGAAGTGGCACTGTGGCTCAAGTGGTAAAGTGCTAAGCTTTAGCTGAAGAACTGAGGGACAGTGCCCAGGTCCGTCCAGAGTTCAAGCTCCATGGCCAAAAATAAATGAATAAATAAATGAAATAAAGAATAAACTTCAGGTCCATAAAATAGGAGTCTGCTTCTGAGATAAGACATAAGAAATATGTCTTGTTTTTATTAGAACAATTATAGATATATTAAAATCCGAGACAATGGTACTAAAAAATATAAAAGCAAGATACTTTATTTCTAACCTGTGAGGGATAAACAAAGATTGAAAAGAATGATTCAGCAAATCAAATACAGTAAAAAGACATACAAAGCAGCACAGGAACCCATTCAAACTGGAATCAGAAATGAGAATGGCAGATGTGGACAAAACTATGACTTCATCTTGGATGTCTGGTCTCTCTTCTCAAGAGGAAAGACATTTTTGAGTTGAATCTTTACAAAGTCTCCATATCTCAGGCTCCCTTGTAATTAGATGTAGACCATGCTATGTGAAAAGGACAGTGTTATAATTTCTGTACATGGTTAGTCTCTGTAATACCCTGTGGGGCCCCAAAAATCAGCGGGGCCCAATAGTGTGGCCCCATGGTCTGGCCTGCTGGAAGGGAAGCAGCATCAAGAGTCAAGTCTCACAACTCCACAGACCCGGCCACTGGACAGAACAGGGCATTGAGAGACTGATGTCACCACCCCAAGGGGCTCTGGAGGGGCATGCCATGGCTGGGGCATGCCACTGAAAGGGGTGGAGCATGCCACCAAAAGGGGGAGGGGCATGCTCCTGGAGACATGCACATAGTGAGCTGCCTATTGGGATTGGACTTGGGCAGCTTGGGGGATGAGCATTAATGTCAGTTTGAAACCATTAGTGGGAAAGGGGTGCAGCCTATCTGGGTGTATATAGGCTGCATGCTCCAAGGCCAGTGAGGACGTTAGGGGGAAAACACAATGGGAGGGAGGAGGGAAGAGTCCCGAGGACACCTGGACTCCTGTGGAGAGGGGAGTCCAGAGGAGACCAGGTGTCCTGAAGAGAGGAGAGAAGGAAAAGACCAGGAGTCCTGTGGCAGGAACTGAGTATGGAGGAAGGAGAGGAGTGGGAGTGGAGGGAGAGAGATGGCAGGAGGGGAAAGCCTGCTGCAGTAGGGCAGGGCAGGCCTGTGGAGGACAGGGCAAGCCTTGAGAGGTCCTTTGGGGCTTCTCGAGGAGCTATTCAGGGACTTTTTTTTTGGAGTCCTGTTGTGGGGCCTGAACTGTGGGCCTGGGCGCTGTCCCTCAGCTCTTCAGCTCAAGGCTAGCACTCTACCACTTGAGCCACAGTGCCACTTCTGGCTTTTTTTCTTTTTGCTTATGTGGTGCTGAGGAATCGAACCCAGGGCCTCAGGCATGCAAGGCAAGTACTCTACCACTGAGCCACCTTCCCAGCCCTTCAGGGATTTCTTGAGGGGCCATTTGGAACATCCTCCTGAGGTAATTCCATTTGGGACCTCCCTCTAGAGAAGCCTGTGGACAGTGGAGAGATCTGCATGTAGGGGAGGAAGGGAAGAAAGGGAAAGCTTTCCCCTTTGGAGGTTTGGAGCTTTGGAGCTTTGGAGATCTGAGGTTTGGAGGTTTGCGGACCGACTAATTGGTGGTTTGCAAAAAAACCAATAAAGGTTGGAGGGTCAGGACAGCCTATTGGAGGTTTGGAGGTTTGGTGGTTGAGCCTGCTCTTGGTTCTGGGTATCTAACCCAGGACAAGGTAGTATCAAGACACCTTTCTGGTGTAAATGGTGTAAATAAACTTCTTTTGTTCACTTCTCACTGTGCCTCCACGGATTGTCTCACTCTCTGGGGTTCAACAATACCCCACTGGGTGATGTCCTCACAGGGGATTTCCTAGGATGCCCAACCCCGAAGAAAGATGAGGGCCACTGGCCAATGTCCTCATGGTTCCCACATGGCTGCCATGGTAGCAGTAAGAGCATCCTCCCATGTGTCCAGTGTCGTTGGCAATGGACTTCCTGGCCCAAGTACCTAACTGCCAGTGGGTGTGCACTGGGCTCTGATTGGTCCACTTCCTCACTGATGTCAATGGTCTGACTTGTGATTGGTCCATGTCCCCCTGACATCACAGGGCATTGTGAAGCGTGCCCAGCAGGGTACATATGAGGCAGCTTCTCTCCAGCTTTTTCAGTTACAGCTCTGGGAGCTTTTACTTGGTGACCCGCTGGACTAACTCAGAGCTACTTGGTTGATTTCATTGGGTGTGGGGGGGGGGTTGTGTTGTTTGGGTTTGGGGATATCATTTACTCATCTGGCAGTTGTGTTTACATTGTTAGTAGTTTAGCTTCCTTTTCTTAAGATTTATTAGTTGTCAACTTCATTGAGATCATCTTAGGTAATTCTTAAGCTTGATCACTTGCCATCCCAGGGGCAAGATGTTAATGTACAACTTTAGTTCCTCCCCCAAGGAGGAAGAGATCACTGTCATTGGACAGTACAACTTGACAGAGATCATCGGTTATGGCAGCTGTGGCTATGTGAAGCTGGCCCATCCCTCACAAACACAATAGTGGCAGTCAAAGTTCTCCCAAAGAATGATCTGAAAAGCCATGAGATAGAAAATGAGGTAGCCATTGTGAAGAGTGTACGTCACCCACACATCATCTGATTGTTCCAGGTGATGGAGGATGAAGACTGTGTGTACCTTGTCACTGAGCTGGCCACTCGAGGCCATCTCTTGGGGTGAGGCAATAAATCCCCTTGCATTCCCTTATTCGAGTATGAAGCCAAGAGATTGTTCAAGCAGATCACGAATAACATTCACTACATTCATGAGAACAGAATTGCATACCTAGACCTGAAGGCTGACAATATCCTGTTGGACACCAATTGCAAGTCAAGGTCAGTGATTTTGGCATTAGCATCAGGGTGACAAGGCAGTTGCTAAAGGGGGGTGTGGAGCCTTGCTATTCCACCCCCCAGAAATGTTCCTATAGAACATGTTCAATGGCTACAAGGTGGACATCTGGGGACTTGGGTGTGATTTGTACATGATGACAACGGGAAAGTTCCCATTTGAGGGGAATAAGATGACTCAGATACGAAAACAAATCCTAGAGGCCAGGTACACTGGTCCCCTTTACCAACTGCAATGGGAGGTGATCTCCTTCCTAAACTACTGACTGTGGGCTTCAATCTGAGGCCTGCTGTTGAGGAGATAATGGAGCACCCATGGCTGGCTCTACGTGTGGGATTTGGCATGCTTCCTGATGAACCACTGCCCAACAAGCTGGACCCCATTATTGTCACAGTCATGGGCAACATGGGGTACACCGTAGCTGGTATTGAAAAGACATTCCAGGACAGAGCATTCAATGGCGCCATGGGCACCTACCTGCTCATCCAAGAAAACATAAAGGAGAATACCAGAAGTGTGGAATGAAAAACGATGCCTTTGGCTAGTCCACCATGCACAACTCCTGAGGACAATCCCACCAGCCCTCTCCCTCCAAGAAAAAGAGCCACCTTTTCTTCAGGACATAATGCCTTCAGCTTGTCCTCAAAATTTCAGTTACCTCTTGAGAGCCTGAAGAGCCAGTCTGCCTGTCCTTCCACTCTACACCCTGTAGAGCTCCAGTTCCAGCTTCATTTGGGGCCCAGATTCTTTTAGCTGGTCAGGCACACTAGACAGTTTCCACTCAGTGGAAAATGGTCTTCCCTCTGGGCATCCTCAGGGGGAGGCCATAGCCCCCCGGTGGAACATTAGACAGGACTGGAGGAGGGTGGCTAACAGGATAGTCACCATTTTTCGCAGACTCTGCTGCTGTGTGAAGGCCCCAAAGTAATGTCCACAGATTGAGAGCAAAGCTGTCCCAGAGAAAGCGGTGCAGAACTCTGAAACAGCACAATTGAAAGCCACCGGACTCAGACCTTCGGGGTGACTCTAACTGGGGTGTGGAAAAGCAGATAGATGTGGAATTGAAGAGCTGCAGGTGGGGAAGGAGTCGTGCAGGAAGTTCACACTGTGGAGGTCTCAGGCCAGCATGGCCAGGTTGTGTGACAGCTGCTAGGGGAATCTCCGGTAGGGATTCCTTCCGGAGAAAGGACTGCTGACATCACCAAGGCTTTCCAATACTGAAAGGTAAGCTGAAAGGTGGCCTCAAGCTGCTGTCCTTTCTGAGCTGGGCATTTCACATTGATCCCTTAAGAGTATTGTCACTTTATTGAACAACCTTTCCCATTTGTCTCCTGAACACTAACGTGTTTTTGTCCCAAACGCTTCAGGTCATCTCACCTTCTAGGTAGGTTGCTTGTGTCCTCACTTGCTAGTTTATTTATTTAGATTTTTTTTATTGTGAACATACTGTACAGAGGGGTTACAATTACATGGGCAAGATAATGAGTACATTTCCTATCAAGCATTGTAGCCTCCTCTTTGTTTACCCTTCACATCTCTTCCCAGCCTCCCCCTGCCCCCCCCTACTGAATCCTCCCCCCACACACACACCAAAGTTGTAAAGTTCATTTTCAACATGACAACTTGTACTTCTCATTGCTGCAACGGGTCCAACTGTATCCTTATTTAAACGACTTGTTTTTCCCCTTTCCCTCCACAAATTATACCGACATCAAATACAGTGAAAGCGGGTGTTATACTGTGGGGGAGGGACATACAAAGCAACAAAGAAATAATCTTATAAATGTATTATAAACAATCACATGAAAGGAAAAAAAAAACCTTTGAATACATATCTTAGGGTTCGTTTCCCTAACAACACCTCATCTGACCTTTTTTGCTTGACACAAGATATACACTGCTTATTGCAAATAAGGGAAACCATGGGACCTATGTTTCTTTGGGCTTGGCTTACTTCACTTAATATAATTTTTTCCAAGTCTTTCATTTCCTAACAAATGGGGCAATGTCATTCTTTCTGCTGGAGGCATAGAATTCCATTATGTATATATACCACATTTTCTTGATCCATTCATCTACTGAGGGGCATCTGGGTTGGTTCCATATCTTAGCTATGGTAAATAATGCAAAAATATTTATTTAGGTTTAAAGTGAGGCCCTTTAGCTTGGTGGTATAGTAATCCATGGATCTGAGGGGCAGGAAGCATCCTGGACTCTGCTTCTCCTTCCCCAGTCTCTAGGTGACTGGGTACAACTACTGAGCACACTAGTTACATTGACTAGGTTGGAGCATAAAGGCAAATCTTCACTGAGAATGGAGAGGTACCTGTCTCCATTCACCCAGTGTACTGTCAATGATTTCTGCCCTTAACTTTCCTCCATTTCAATGCACTTTCCTGAGTGTGTGATTTCTCTCTAAACCTCATCATTATCCCAACATAAAACCATCATCCAAGCAGCTCTTCTTTCAGAGTTGTTTATTTGCTCACAATCAAAGAGACCCTATTACCTAGACAGGTTGTTTTGAATTGCAACTCCTCCCATGAGCCCCCATTTTCTCTAAGGGCAACCAGAAGGCTGGGTTAGCTGAGTTTCAAATAAGAGAACAGTCTGACCAACCAGAGCCACTGTTTAGACTGGCCAAGGATATGAAGTAGAATAATATTCCTTCCTTGAAGGTAGAGGTGGAGAAACCTGTGAAGGAGCAGGATTCCTGAGAAAATATGAAGATACAGTGGTGCCTGTGGATGGACCCTGCCTGGGATGACTGAATCTGGACAGGAGCAAAAATTCGGTAGGTTGGGATATGACCTCTACCACTGGGTTATTTGTGTTGGTTTAGGCAGGGCCATGAGATTTCCACAGACAGGTTTTGATGCAGGCTAATTCTCTCTGCCCTTGAGTGACACGTGTGTTATAGAGAAGATTTGGGTACGCCTGGCTTTTGCTATGTGGGCACTGATGTCAGGAGGCTAAGCCTGCAGAGCAGACTGATGAAGATTTTCTGCAGGAGGTGGGATCAGTGGTCCAGCTCAGAGCTATTCGGGAGCAGATCTCCCCTGAAAGAACAAAATGGGATTCTGGTAAAAGTCCCAATAAGAGCTACAAGAGGGAAAAGATGGGTACAAAGTAAATGACAGGGTGGACACTAAATGTAAAGAAGAAGACAGGAGGCAAGTTAAGAAGGGAGCTGAGGAATCCTGCATTCCACATGCGCCATTCTTCAGTGAAGAAAGTGATTGGGAAGGAATTAACTTGATTTGTAAGATTTCTCAATCGCTATTCTTTTATTTTTTTTCCTTTTGTTTGTTGTGTGTATGTGTTTGTGTGCTGCTACACCTCAGTGTTTTTCTTATGCTCTGTATCCTTTGCCTTCTCTGTTCTCTCTCCACTTTTCTCACCTTCTCCCTGCTCCCTGTTTTCACTCCTCCCATAACTATTCCTATTCTAATTCTCCTGTTCCTCTTCTTGCTGTTCTACTACCCTCTACCATTCCTTCTCTCTCTCTTCCCACTCTTGAATCTGTCTCTTCTCTCCCTCCACCTCCCTCACTCCTCCTCTCTCTCTACACTTCTCCCTTTTTTCCTATTTCCCTTTCTCCCTGTCTTTCTCTTGTCTCTCTCTCAGTTTTCATGGATATGTCTGGTTCTCTCCTGCTTGAGTTACACTTCCAGGCTTGCATTTCTCTAGTTACTTGAAGATGAAGTCTTCCCAGATTTGCTGTAAATGCAATCTTCAAGGTGTCACCACCCTAAGGGGGACCGGAGGGGCATGCCACCACAAGGGGGCGGGGCATGCTTCTAGAGACATGCACATAGCAAGCTGCCTGTTGGGATTGGACATGGGCAGCTTGGGGGAGGAGCATGAATGGCCATTTGGGACCTCCCTCCAGGAGGTCTGTGGACAGTGTAGAGGCCTGCATGTGGGGGAGGAAGGTAAGAAAGGGAAAAGCCTTCACCTTTGGAGGGTTGGAGCGTTGCAGCTTTGGAGGTGTGAGATTTGGAGGTTTGCAGACCGATTAATTGGTGGTTTGCAGACCAACTAATAAAGGTTGGAGGGTCAAAACTGCCTATTGGAGGTTTGGAGGTTTGGTGGCTGAGGCTGCTCTTGGTTCTGGGTATGTAGCCCAGGACAAGGTAGTCTCAAGACACCTTTCTGGTGTTAATTGTGTAAATAAACTTGTTTTGTACACTTCTCACTGTGCCTCCACGGATTGTCTCACTCTCTGGAGTTCATCAATACCCCACTGGATGATGTCCTCACAGGGGTCTTCCTAGGATGCCCAACCCCGAAGAAAGATGAGGGCCACTGGCCAATGTCCTCATGGTTCCCACATGGCTGCCATGGTAGCAGTAAGAGCATCCTCCCATGTGTCCAGTGTCGTTGGCAATGGACTTCCTGGCCCAAGTACCTAACTGCCAGTGGGTGTGCACTGGGCTCTGATTGGTCCACTTCCTCACTGATGTCAATGGCCTGACTTGTGATTGGTCCATTTCCCCCTGACATCACAGGGCATTGTGAGGCGGCATTGCCCAGCAGGGTACATATGAGGCAGCTTTTCTCCAGCTTTTACAGTTACAGCGCTGGGAGCTTTTACTTGGTGACCCGCTGGACTAACTCAGAGCTACTTGGCTGCTTTCATTAGGTGGGGGGGAGGGGGTTGTGTTGTTTGGGTTTGGGGAATTACTCATCTGGTGGTTGTGTTTACTTAGTAGTTTATCTTCCTTTTCTTAAGATTTATTAGTTGTCAACTTCATTGAGATCATCTTAGGCAATTCTTAAGCTTGATCACTTGCCATCCCAGGGGCAAGATGTTAATGTACAACTTTAGTTCCTCCCCCAAGGAGGAAGAGATCACTGTCATTGGACAGTACAACTTGATCATCGGTTATGGCAGCTGTGGCTATGTGAAGCTGGCCCATCACTGCCTCACAGACACCACAGTTCAAAGTTCTCCCAAAGAATGATCTGAAAAGCCATGAGATAGAAAATGAGGTAGCCATTGTGAAGAGTATACGTCACCCACACATCATCTGATTGTTCCAGGTGATGGAGGATGAAGACTGTGTGTACCTTGTCACTGAGCTGGCCACTCGAGGCCATCTCTTGGGGTGAGGCAATAAATCCCCTTGCATTCGCTTATTCCAGTATGAAGCCAAGAGATTGTTCAAGCAGATCACGAATGACATTCACTACATTCATGAGAACAGAATTGCATACCTAGACCTGAAGGCCGATAACATCCTGTTGGACACCAATTGCAAGTCAAGGTCAGTGATTTTGGCATTAGCATCAGGGTGACAGGGCAGTTGCTAAAGGGGGATGTGGAGCCTTGCTATTCCACCCCCCAGAAATGTTCCTATAGAACATGTTCAATGGGTACAGGTGGACATTTGGGGACTTAGGCGTGCTTTTGTACATGATGACAACGGGAAAGTTCCCATTTGAGGGGAATAAGATGACTCAGATACGAAAACAAATCCTAGAGGCCAGGTACACTGGTCCCCTTTACCAACTGCAATGGGAGGTGATCTCCTTCCTAAACTGCTGACTGTGGGCTTCAATCTGAGGCCTGCTATTGAGGAGATAATGGAGCACCCATGGCTGGCTCTACGTGTGGGATTTGGCATGCTTCCTGATGAGCCACTGCCCAGCAAGCTGGACCCCATTATTGTCACAGTCATGGGCAACATGGGGTACACCGTAGCTGGTATTGAAAAGACATTCCAGGACAGAGCATTCAATGGCGCCATGGGCACCTACCTGCTCATCCAAGAAAACATAAAGGAGAATACCAGAAGTGTGGAATGAAAAACGATGCCTTTGGCTAGTCCACCATGCACAACTCCTGAGGACAATCCCACCAGCCCTCTCCCTCCAAGAAAAAGAGCCACCTTTTCTGCAGGACGTAATGCCTTCAGCTTGTCCTCAAAATTTCAGTTACCTCTTGAGAGCCTGAAGTGCCAGTCTGCCTGTCCTTCCACTCTACATCCTGAAGAACTCCAGTTCCAGCTTCATTTGGGGCCCAGATTCTTTTAGCTGGTCGGGCACACTAGACAGTTTCCATTCAGCGGAAAATGGTCTTTTCTCTGGGCAGCCTCAGGGGGAGGCCATAGCCCCCAGATGGAACATTAGACAGGGCTGGAGAAGGGTGAGTAACAGGATAGTCACCATTTTTCACAGACTCTGCTGCTGTGTGAAGGCCCCAAAGTATTGTCCACAGATTGAGAGCAAAGCTGTACCAGAGAAAGCAGTGCAGAACTCTGAAACAGCACAATTGAAAGCCACTGGACTCAGACCTTCGGGGTGACTCTAACTGGGGTGTGGAAAAGCAGATAGACGTGGAATTGAAGAGCTGCAGGTGGGGAAGGAGTCGTGCAGGAAGTTCACACTGTGGAGGTCTCAGGCCAGCATGGCCAGGTTGAGTGACAGCTGCTAGGGGATTCTCCGGCAGGGATTCCTTCCAGAGAAAGGACAGCTGACATCACCAAGGCTTTCCAATGCTGAAAGGTAAGCTGAAAGGTGGCCTCATGCTGCTGTACCTTCTGAGCTGGGCATTTCCACCTCGATCCCTTAAGAGTATTGTCACTTTATTGAACAACTTTTCCCATTTGTCCCCTGAACACTAAGATGTTTTTGTCCCAAACGCTTCAGGTCATCTCACCTTGCAGGTAGGTTGCTTGTGTCCCCACTTGCTAGTTTATTTATTTAGGTTTAAAGTGAGGCCCTTGAGCTTGGTGGTATAGGAATCCATGGATCTGAGGGGCAGGAAGCATCCTGGACTCTGCTTCTCCTTCCCCAGTCTCTAGGTGACTGGGTACAACTACTGAGCACACTAGTTACATTGACTGGGTTGGAGCATAAAGGCAAATCTTCACTGAGAATGGAGAGGTACCTGTTTCCATTCGCCCAATGCACTGTCAATGGTTTCTGCCCTTAAATTTCCTCCATTTCAATGCACTTTCCTGAGTGTGTGATTTCTCTCTAAACCTCATCATTATCCCAACATAAAACCATCATCCAAGCAGCTCTTCTTTCAGAGTTGTTTATTTGCTCACAATCAAAGAGACCCTATTACCTAGACAGGTTGTTTTGAATTGCAACTCCTCCCATGAGCCCCCATTTTCTCTCAGAGCAACCAGAAGGCTGGATTGGCTGAGTTTCAAATAAGAGAACAGTCTGACCAACCAGAGCCACTGTTTAGACTGGCCAAGGATATGAAGTAGAATAATATTCCTTCCTTGAAGGTAGAGGTGGACAAACCTGTGAAGGAGCAGGATTCCTGAGAAAGTATGGAGATACAATGGTGCCTCTGGATGGACCCTGCTTGGGATGACTGCACCTGGACAGGAGCAAAAATTTGGTATGGTTGGATATGACCTCTACCACTGGGTTATTTGTGTTGGTTTAGGCAGGGCCATGAGATTTCCACAGACAGGTTTTGATGCAGGGTGATGCTGCCTGCCCTTGAGTGACACGTGTGTTATAGAGAGGATTTGGGCACACCTGGCTTTGCTATGTGTGCATTGATGTCAGGAGGCTAAGCCTGCAGAGCAGACTGTTGAGATTTTCTGCAGGAAATGGGATCAGTGGTCTAGCTCAGGGCTATTTGGGAGCAGATCACCCCTGAAAGAACAAAATGGGATTCTGGTGAGAGTCCCAATAAGGGCTATAAGAGGGAAAAGATGGGTACAAATTAAATGACAGGGTGGATACTAAATGTAAAGGAGAAATGACAGTAGGCAAGTTAAGAAGGGAGCTGAGGAATCCTGAATTAAACATGGGCCATTCTTCAGTGAAGAAAGTGGTTGGGAAGGAATTAACTGTTGATTTGTAAGATTTCTCAATTGCCATTCTTTTATGTTTTTCCTTTTGTTTATTGTGTGCATGTGTTTGTGAGTGTGTGCTGCTACACCTCAGTGCTTTTTCTCTTATGCTCTGTTTCTTTTGCCTTCTCTGTCCTCTCTCTACTTTTCTTACCTTCCCCCTGCTCCCCCCCCCACCATTTCTCTTCCTTTGTTTTCAGTCCTTCCATAATACTCCTATTCTACTTCTCCTGCTCCTCTTCTTGCTGTTCTACTACTATCCTCTATCATTTCCTCTCCCTCTCTTCCTGCTCTTGAATCTGTCTCTCTCCCTTCACCTCCCTCAGTCCTCCTCTCTCTCTACACTTCTCCCTTTTTTCCTATTTTCCTTGCTCCCTCTCTGTCTTTCTCTTTTTTCTCTCTCACAGTTTTCATGGATATGTCTGGTTCTCTCCTCCTTGAGTTACACTTCCAGGCTTATATTTCTCTAATTACTTGAAGATATGTCTTCCCAGACTTGCTGTAAATGCAATCTTCAAGGTGTCAACTTGGGAGATATGTAGGATTACAGACAAGAGCCTACAGCATCAAGGAATGCAATTGGCTTTGTTAATCTGGTGTGGCAAATGTTGGTTTCTCTATTTTGAAAGGGGATTTGTGTATTTATGTGAGGGACAGCTGTGTAAGAGTCACCTTACAATTGGTTGTGGAAGGAAGGGGGTGCTGTGTTGGTGTGAATGGACAGGGAAGGATGACATGTGCACTGTACAAGTGCACTGAGAGGTGTTAGATTCTTAGTAGAGACTCTATGAGTCCCCAGAGAGGCCCCCTTTCCCAGAGCACCCGGCTTGGGCATGGTGCTTCTGTTTTCCGGTAAAGACTTTAGGCCTCATGGAAGAATAGCAGAGCCCAATTTTTGTCCTTGGGGAATCAAAAATGCTATCAGAGCCAAGTTTTAAATATTTGAACATTCTGAACATCAAGAGGCCATTTTTGGAATCACAAAGTGTATGAATTAAAATATATTCTCTTCCTTTCAATTAGAGGTGGTCAAGGAACAGGAGACCTGGGGAATCATGGAGATAAACTGGGATCTGTGGAAGGACATAGCCTGGATGGACTTTGGTTGTATATGGACCAAACCTGTGGATGGACCCTGCCTGGGATGACTGCCTTCCCACAAGAACAAAAATTCAGTAAGATTAGATATGAGCCTTCACACTAGAATATTTGTATTGGTTCACCCAGGGCATTAGAATTGCACACAGAGGCAGTGCTTAGGATTGATGCTGCCTTGGGTGACAAGTGTGTGATGGGGAGGAGTTGGGCAAATCTGGCCTTTTCTATGTGTACACTGGGTCAGGTGGCTGAACCTGCAGAGTAGACTGATGAGATTAGCAGCAAGAGGAGGGCTGGGGCTCCTGGTAGATCAGGGGTATTTGGGGAGCAATGCTATTCTCAAAGAATGAGATGGGTTTCTGGTGAGAGAAGCAATAAGGGTCCAAATAGGCAAAGGATGCATAACTGGTTTAAGACATGGTTGATACTGATGCTGAAAGAGAGCTGAGGAGGAATGTAAGGAATGCTGAACTCCTCATGGAACAGTGTTCAGTGAAGAGGGTGGGTGGGGAGGGAAGTAGTATTAATTTCCATGATTTCTCAATGCTTTTTTAATTGTCTTTTTGTTGGTTGTGTGTATGCATTTGGGAATGTGCTGGCTTGAACTCTGTTCTTTTCTCTTTCTCAGTCTCCTTTTCCCTCTGTGGCCTTTCCTTGGGCCCTCCTCCCCCTACTGTCTCTAATCTCTCCTTTCTTACACCCCTATTCTTCTTCTCCTCTTCTCCTCCCTCTAATCATTCTCTTCTCCATATCTTATTCCTTCTCACACAATCCTTTCTCTTGAATTTGTCTCTTTGTCTCTTTGTGTTTAGGTATGCATGCATGTCCCTCTGTTTTTCTCTCTGTCCATTTTCCTTCTCCCCCTCAGGCCCCCTCTTTCTCTTTTTCTCTCTTGAGTGTGGGCGTGTTTCTGGCTGATGTTCTACCAGTGGAGTCACTCTTCTAGGCCTGATTTTCTACTGAGTTGGACATGGAGTCTGCTCAGGCTGGCTTTATCTACAGTCTTCTCAGTGTCAGCGTGTACAGTAGTTAGGATTATACAGGTGAGCCTCCAGCACCTAGACTTTGTGAATCTGGTACAGCACAGGTTGGTTTCTCTGTTATTACAAAAGGAATTTGTGTACCTGTATGAGGGACAACTTAGAAAATTTTGGGGAAGGAAAGGGTGTTGGGTTGGGCTGCATGTGGAGAATGGAGAGGTAGAGAATTACATTTCCATAGTACAAGGGTTTCAGCACTAAGACATGTCAGATTCTTAGGAGAGACCCTTTGAGTCCCCAAAGATGCTTCCAGTTGACACCCCCTTCCCCAGAGCACCAGGCTTTGGACATGGTGCTTCCTTTTCCCTGGCAGTTCCCAGGGGAAGCCTCTAGGTCTCATGGAAGAAGAATAGAACCTGATTATTGTCCTAGGGCACGTGGTGTGGAGGAAGCTGAGTTGCAAATATTACCACACTATAAACCTCCAGAGCCCACTTTTGAACCAAAAAATGTAGGAATTACAATACTTTTCCTTCCTATCAACTAGAGGTGGAGAAACCTTTGAATGAGTAAGAGACCTAAGAAAGCATGAAAATATAGGAGCATGTGGATGGAGATGAGTACATGCGGACATGAGCAGAAATTCAGTAAGATTGGATATGAACCTCCACACTGTGATATTCATTCAGCAGGGCATTAGATTTCTACACAGAGGAAGTACTGAGGGTGATTCTACCTTTGGGTGACAGGTGTGTGATGGGGAGGAGTTGGACATATTGGACTCTGCTGTATGTTCACTGGAGTCAAGAGGCTGAGCATGTAGGGCAGACTGATAAGATTTGCAGCAGGAGAAGGCTGAGGCTCCCAGTGAAACAGTGGTTTACCTCTGGGATATTTAGGGAACAGAGCTCTTCCCAGAGAATAAGATAGGATTTTTGTGACAGAAGCACTGAAAGCCAAAAGTATACAAGGAATGGGCACCTTGCTGATAGACAGGGTTGACCCTGATGCTGAAGGAGAGCTGAGAGGAGGAAACTAGGGATTCCTGAATTCCACATTGATCATTGTTCAGTGAAGTGAGGAGGTAAGTACTGTGAATTTCCATGGTTTCTAAGTTCTTTTTCTTTGTCTCTGGGGTCCTGAAATGAAGGAGTAGACTTCAATTCATGTCAGTGGGTTTGGCTTGAGGCTAGTTTCTAGTAGTCCCAGGGCAGTAGAGAGGGTGCCTAATAACTGTTGCACTGGGTGGGATTTCAGTGTTGGGTTGCATTATGGAGATGGGGGTGGGGCATTGTGGACCCTTGGGGCTGTGGGTAGGGCCTTGTGCCAAGCAGGAAGCAAATCATTTTATGATTCCATACCAGTCTTGTCTTAAGGGGCCAGATAAGCTCACTCTCCAAAACTCAGGTCTTCCTTTGACTTTCCAATTGACAGTGTGATGCATGTGCATGCTAGAACACTCCTAAACCTTTGTGGAACAGCTCAGCACTTGGAGAAAAGACAAAAAGTTGGCCTGAGCATGAGGGTTCTACAGGTTAGCCACAATGTCACACAGACCATTACCTAGGACGGGTTCATGGCTGGCAGAGAGACTTGGAAGAACTCCAGTGAGGAGTTCAGGTAGTATGGAAAGGCTTCCCAGTGGAGGAACAGGTTATTTGGTATGTGCACACCATCTCCATATGTAAGATTGAGGGCACAAAGCTTCAGGCAAAGGGCTTGGAAACACAGGTGGGTAGACCACAAGGCAAGGGTGACAGGGGCTGTGGAGAGGAGTCATGGGAAAACAGTGGGAAAGAGCTTTGACCATGTATGGCAGTATACTTGTTGAATAAATGTGTGAGGGAGTGGATAGGCTTTCATTCAATGGATATTTACTGAGTGTCCAAGGATGAGTGACATCATGCTGAAGACTGACAGAATGCTGGAAACAGCATAAAAATATCTCTCTTTGTGAGTTTACACTCAAGCATGGAGAATGAGAATACCCAAACTTACAAAAGTAGTACATAGTATATATGAAAAGGAAGATTAAGGCAGAAAGAATCAGGATGAGTGTTGGAAATAATCTGTGTTTTTGTGTGTTTGCAGATGTGTGTTGTGTGCACATGTGCACAAGGTTGTATTTTTGAGTATCAGAGTAGACCTCTTTGGCAAGTGGGTTTTGGGGAAGGACTGAGCAGCTGGGTGTGGGGAAAAGCATTCTAGGCAGCAGGAATAGCAGTGGCCCCCAACTGGCAAAGTGCAAATGCCAGTGTGGTTGCAGCAAGGAAGCCTGGGCTCAGTGTGGAGAGACAGGATCAGAGAAGGGGCAGGAGCCTCTGGGAAGCACAGGCTCTGCACTGTTTTCCAGCATGGCTAAAGACACAGGACATTTTTTCATATATTTTTGGCTATTTGCATTTCTTCTTTTGGGAAATTTCTATTCAGATCATTTAGCCCTGCCTATTTTTTTGCAAGTCCTTGGCCTTGGCACTGTATCTGAGCTTCATTTGCTTGAGGCACTCTACCACTTGAGCCACAACTCCACTTCTGGATTTTCTATGTATGTGGAACTGAGGAAACAAACCCAGAGCTTTGTGCATGCTAGGTGAGCACTCTACCACTAACGCACATTCCCAGTCCTGTACAATTACTTATAGATAATAAAAATCTAATTAGGAAAGATTCTACCTTCCTTCAAGAGCCATTAAGAGTTCCATGCTGCATCATAATGGTTAGTAATGACTTATTAAAAATAACACCCTGGGAACTTTTCCACTTCCAGCCATTGACAATGGTGGCTGCTCCATAAACATATTTGGAAAATAATGTCACTGAAACCTTTTTAAAAATGAAATAAAATATGAAATAAAAACATTGCTGTGGGCAAACTCAGATAAACAGAGAGTCTTTTACAGAGCAATGGCAGACAGGAACTTGTACTACTCAGCAGCAGTTGTGGTAAGGTCTCAGCCCTTCAGACCTCATGGTCCCATCCTAAGGTTAAAACTTGGCATCTTTTTAAAATCCTATTTGTGCCAGGTGCTGGTGGGTCACACCTGTAATCCTAGTTCCTTGGGGGACTGAGATCTGAGGTTCTAGGTTCAAAGCCACCCTGAGTAGAAAGCCCATGAGACACTTATCTTCATGTAACCACCAGGAAACTGTAAGTGGCATTGTGGCTCAAAGTGGTGGAGCATTAAAGCTCAGGGATAGTGCCCAGGCCCCGTGTTCAAGCCTCATGCATGGCCAAAAAACATGTGAACATCAATTTGTTTGGTTTTGAAACAAAGTAAATAATTTCAAATTGATGACATTTAAATTCCAAAGGAAATGACTAATCCTTCAAGAGACAAGAGGCAGGATCTCCGCCCACCCTGACTCAAAAGACCTTGAAATTGAGTCATGACAAAATGTAGTAACAACAGCCAGTACAGGATAGTGTGGACTGGCAAATCCTTCTGCCACCACCTAGTCAAGTATAAAGCCAGGAGGCTGTTCAAACAGATGGTGAGTGTTGTGCACTACCTTCACAAGATGGAATCACACACAGAAACCTGAAGTCCAGGAACATCCTGTTGGATGGCAAATGCAATGCCAAAGTCAGTGATTTGGGGCTGAGCATCAGGGTATTGCTAGGGGAGTTACTAAAGGGGTTTTGTGGAGCCTTGATATTCAGACCTCCTGAAATGTTCCTATACAAAATGTATGATGGCTATAAAGAGGATATTTGGATCCTAGGTATGCTTCTGTAGGTGAGGACAACAGGAAAGTTCCCATTTGAGGGGAGGAAGATGGCTGACATGGGTACACATCCTTGAGGCCAGGTACACAGCTCCCCTTTATCTATCTGCAAAGAGACATGATCTCCTTTCCAAACTGTTGACTGTGGATGTTAATCAGAAACCCATGGCTGGCTGTAGGTGTGGGGTTTGGCCTGCTTCCTGATGAGCCACTGTCCAGCAAGCTGGACCCCACTAGTGTCACAGTCCTGTGCGACATGAGGTACAACATAGCTGACATTGAAAAGGCAATCCAGGACAGAGCATTCAATGAAGCCATGGGTACATATTTGGTCATACAAAAAACTAAAAAGAGAGTGCCAGAAGTGTGGAGTGGAAAATAACGCCTTTGGCTATTCCACTGTGCCACAACTCCTCAGGAACTTTCCACCATCCCTTTATCCACGAAGGAGAGTCAGCTTAGCTGCACAACTTAACACCTTCAGTTTGTCCTCAAAATTTCAATTGCAAGATGACAAACAGTTGCCTCTGAAGAGAGGCCAAAGTGCTAGTCTGCCTGTACTTCCCTTCTGCTCCCCACAGAGCTCCAGTACTAGCTTAACCTGGGGCCAGGATTCTTTTAGCTGGATGAGCAGACTAGAGAGTTGGCACTCAGTGGAAAATGCCCTTCCCTCTGGGCAGCCACAGGGGGAGGCCATAGCCTCCAGCTGGAATAAGTGATGGGGCTGGAAGAGCGTGGCTCACAGGATAGTCACCATTTTTCACAAACTCTGATACTGTGTGAATGCCCCAAAGTAATGTCCACAGCTTAAGAACAAAGCTATTCCAGAGAAAGAGGTGCAGAACTCTGCCACAGCACTAGGGTGTGGCAAAGCAGAGAGGTGTGGAATTGAAGAGTTGCAGTAGGGGAGGGAGTCGTGCAGGAAGTTCACATTGCTGTGTGCCCAGTATCCCCAGCAGAGGTCTCAGTCCAGCATAGCCAGGCTGAGTGACAAGTGCTAGGGGATTCCCCAGCTAGCATTCCTTCTAGTGAAAGGACAGCTGACAGGGAGCTGACTTTCAAATGTTGAAAAGTAAGCTGAAAGGTGGCCTCAAGCTGCCTGTACCTTCTGAGCTTGGTGGATCCACCTCAATCCCTTACTTTCAAGTAATGTCACTTTATTAAACTTTTCCCATTTGTCCCCAAACACTAAGGTGTTTTTGTCCCAAATGCTGCAACAGGTCATCATCTCACCTTCCATGTATGTTGCATGTTGTCCTACTTACTTACCTAGTTTGTTTACTTAGGTTTAAAGTGAGGCCCTTAGGCTTCTTGGTATAGGAGCAGGGTGATCTGAGGGGAAGGTGGCATCCTGGACTCGCTTCTCCTTTGGCAGTCTCTAGGTGACTGTGTACAACTCCGGAGAGCAGTACTTACACTGGCTGGGTCGAAGCTCAAGGGCACATCTTCATTGGGAAAAGAGAGGGACCTGTCTTCATGCACCATGTCAGTAGTTTCTCCCCCAACTTTCCTCCATTTTAATGCAGTTCTTGTGTGTTCTCACTAAACCTAATCACCATTCTAACATAATGCCATCATCCAAAAGTCACTTATTTCAGACTTTTTTACTCACAGTAAAAGAAAAAAACCGGTAAATTTTAAAGACCCTATTTCCTAGACAGGTTACATACAATTGCAACTGCACTAGGAGTCCAAATTTCCCTAAGGGGAATCAGAGTGCTGAGGGAGCTGAGTTTCAAATTTGAGAACATTCTGAGCAAACAGAGTCCCTGGTTACACTGGAAAAGTGTATGAATTAAGCTAATTTTCTTTCCTTTCAGGTAGAGGTGGACAAACCTGTGAAGAAACAAGAGACCTGAAAAAAGCATGGAGATATAGCGGTGTCTGTGGATGGACCAGGCTTGGGATGACTGTGTCTGCACATGAGCAGAAATTTGAATGAATCTGTCTCTCTGCCTCTGCCTCTGTCTCTCCTCTCTTTCTCTTTCAGTTTGCATGTACATCACAGGTGCCCTACCGCTTGATTCCAACCTCCAAGCCTGCATTTCTATGGTCTGCTCTTGCTGGCTTTAAGTGCACTGTTCTGGGTGTGAAGTTCTGGAATAGTTAGGATTTTAGTCTAGGGCCATACACACCTGGCAGTAATTTTGACCTTGTTCATCTGGTGAGTTTGGTTTTTCTAATATGGAAAAAGGGACTTGTGTACTTATCTGGGGGACAGCTGCGTGAGGGACAACTTACAAATGGTTGTTGAAGGAAGAGGGTGGTGGGATGGTGTGTAGAATCGACAGGGAGGCAAGGCATGTATACTGTTCAAGAATGTCTGCACTGACTGTTGAGATATTTTGGTAGAGATTCTGGGAGTCCCCTAAGAGGCCCCCAGGTGTCACCCCTTCTCCAGGGCACCATGCTTCAGCACGGTGCTTCCTTTTTCCTGGCTTTTCTCTGTTGAAGTCTCTAGGCCTCATGAGAAATAGCAAAGTACATTTTGTTCCCCTAGGGGAACAAGACTACTGGGAGAACTGAGTCTAAAGTATTAGAACCTTCTGAACATCCAGAGCCCATTTTTATGAATTAAAACATTTCCCTCCCTTCCAGCTCCAGGTGGAGAATCCTCAGAAGGAGCAGCAAGATACATGAGAGAGCATGGAGATATATTGGTGCCTGTGGATGGAAGGGGCCTGGATGGACTTTGCCCGTGGATAGACCCTGCTTGATATGACTGCATCAGGACATGAGCAGAAATTCGGTATGTTTGGGTATGATCCATCACTGGGTTATTTGTGTTCACTTCTCCAGGGGCATTAGATTTCCACATAGCAAGTGCTTTTGTCTGATGCTGCCTCAGCTGACAAGTATGTAATGGGGAGGAGTTGGACACACTTGATCTTTGCTATGTGTGCACAGGGGTCAGGAGGCTGAGCCTGCAAAGCAGACTGATGAGATTTGCAGCAACAGGTGGGCTGTGACTCCTGGTGGATCAATGATCCAGATCAGGGTTATTTGGGGAACAGAGCACAGCTAACAGGATGGGATTGTATTCCACTGACAAGAAGCAATTTGGACCAAAAGAGGGCAAAGGATGGGCACCTTCCTGATAGACAAGGTTGACACTGATGCTGAAGGAGAGCTGAGAGGAGGAAGCTAAGGACTCCTGAATTCCACATGGATCAGTCTCCAGTGAAGAGGGTGGGTGGGAAGGGAAATAGTGTTAATTTCCAGATTTTCTCAGTCCTTTCCTTTTCTTTCTTTTTGTTTGTTGTGGGTATATATTTGTGAGTATGTGCTGGTACTGGCACTTGAACTGAGTGATTTTCTCTGTGTCTTCTTTTCTCTCTCTTCTTTCTCCCCATTTCCTCTCTCCCCTTTTCCAGCTCACTTCCCTCCAGACCATTCATCTCCTCCTCTTCTTCCTCTTTCCCTCTTCTCTTTCCACTTCTCTTCCTCTTCTCTTCCCTTCTACCTTCCTCTGTCCTCATGAGACTGTCTTTTTCTCTCCTGCCTCTCTAGATCTTTCTCTTTGAGTTTGCATGTGAATAAGGGATGCTGTACTACTTGAGTCACACCTCCAAGCCAGGATTTTTCTAGTTAATTGAAGATGAAGTCTGCCCAGGTTGGCTTTAACTGTGATCTTTGGGGTGTTAGCTTCTGGAAGAGTTAGGATTACAGGCATGATCCACCACCATCAGCAATGCTTTTGATCTTGTTAAACTGGTGTAGCACAGGATGGCTTCTCTGATGTGTAGTTATCTGAGGGACAGGTGTGTGAGGGACACCTTGAAAATGGTTGAGGGAAGGACAGGTGTGGTAGGCTGCTGGGCCAAATGCACAGGGTGAGAAGTACATGCACAATTTGAACACTGAGTGATGTCAATTGAAGGGTGTGAACACTGAGTGATGTCATATCTGGGTAGAGATTCTCTGAGTTCCCAGAGTCCCCCAGCTAATATCTCCTTCCCCAGACTTTGGGCATAGTGCTTCCTCTCCCCTTCAGTTCCCATGTGAAGGCTCTAAGCCTCATGGAAGAACAGCAGAGCCCTGTTTTTGTTCTTGGGATATCAGAGTGCTCGTGAGCAGCATTCTGAACATCCAGAACTCATTTTTGAATCACAAATGTATGAATTAAAATACTTTTCCTTCCTCTCAGCTAGAGGTGGAGAAATCTGAAGGAGCAAGAAGCCTAAGAAAGCATGAAGATATAGGATGGACCCTGCCTGGGATGAGTGCATCTGGACATGAGCAGAAGTTGGGAAAGTTCGGATGTGATCATCCACCCCTGGGTTATTAGTGTTGATTCAGCCAGGGACATTAGATCTGCACACAGAGGCAGTTGCTGAGGGCTGATGCTGCGTTTAGTGACAAGTGTGTAAGGGAGGAGTTAGGCCTTTGCTATGTGTGCACTGGGATCAGGAGGCTAAGCCTGCAGAGACTTGAGATTTGCAGCAAGAGATGGGCTTGGGGCTCCTGGTGGATGAGGAGTCCAGGTCAGGGCTATTTGGGGGGTAGAGCTCAGCAAACAGAATGAAATGGGATTCTGGTAAGAGAAGCACTGAGGGCCACAAGAGGACAAAGATGGGTATCTGGTAAATGCCAGGATGCACACTAAATGTAAATGAGAAATGACAGGAGCCAGGTTATGAAGGGAGCTGAGGAATCCTGAATTCCACATGGACCAGTGTTCAGTGAAGTGGGTGGGTGGAGGGAAGTACTGTTGATTTCCATGATTCCTCCATGCTTTTTTCCCCTTTTTCTTTTTGTGTGTATGCTTGTGCTGGTACTGGGGGGCTTGACCTCAGTGCTTTTTTTCTTATTTTCCTTTTCTTCCTCCTTCCTCTCTACCTTTTCCCCTCATTCCCTCCTCTACCATCTCTCTTCCCTTTTCTTTCTCCCCATAACTTCTCCTATTCTACTTCCACTATCCCACTCTTGTTCCCTTCATGCGCACTTCCATTCTCTCTCCTTCTCTTCCTGCTCTTGAATCTGACTCTGACTCTCTCTGGTTTTCCCTCCCTCTCTCACACTTTCTCTTTTTCAGCTTGCATGGTCATGACTGGTTCACTATCACTTGAGTCACACCTCCAGACTTGCAAACTTCCAAATAGTCAGTCTGCAAACTTCCAAAGGGGAAGGTTTTCCTCTTGCTTCCTTCCCCCTCCTCTGCATGCCTCTCCAGTGGCCTATCCACAGGCCTCAGGCCTCTTCATGCTCTGCTCTGCTCTGCTCTGCTCTGCTCTGGTTGGAGTCTCTTGCTGTCTGTCTCTCCCCAGCCCCTGCTCCTCAGAACAGACAGACTATATATAGACTGGACCCCTCCCCCACTCCAACAGCTATAACAGTTTCAACCTCCACTCATGCCCTGCCCCCAGGAAGTGCAATGTCCCACCCCTTCTTGACCCCCCCCCTACAGATAGACCCAGGGGAACAATGAGCTCAGCATGTGGGGGGAGTAGGATGCCTTTGGCCATGCTGGTTATTACACTACCACTACAAGATAGCTCCAGGCCTGAATTTTTGTAGTTAAGTGAAGATGGAGTGTTTCCAGACAGGCTGCTGGGATAGTTAGGATGACAGGCAGAGCCTCCAGCATCAGGCAGTGCATTTGACTTTGTTAGTCTGTTGTGACATAGCTTGGTTTCTGTGTTGTTATGAAAGGGATTTGTGTGCTTATGTGAGGCACAGCTGTGTGAGGGACACCTTATAAATGGTTGTGGGAGAAAGGGGGTGGTGGGCTGGTAGACAAATTGAGGGAGGGTCAGCACTGAGTGTTAGCTTATCTTGGTAGAGACCCAGTGAGTCCCCAGAGAGGCCACCAGCTGACACCCCTTCCCCAGAGCACCAAGCTTTGGGCATGGTGCTTTCTCTTGGCAGTTCCCAGGGGAAGACTATTGGCCTCATGGAAGAGTAGACCCTAATTTTTCTGCTGGGCAAACCAGTGTGCTGGGGGAGCTGATGTTCAATAGTCAGTCGTTCTGAACACCAAGAGTCCATTTTGGAATCACAAAGTGTATACATTAAAATTTACCGACTTTGGCCGGGCGCTGGTGGCTCACGCCTGTAATCCTAGCTACTCAGGAGGCTGAGATCTGAGGATCGCGGTTCAAAGCCACCCTGGCAGGAAAGACTGTGAGACTCCTATCTCCAATAAACCACCAGAAAAACCGGAAGTGACGCTGTAGCTCAAGTGGTAGAGCACTCGCTTTGAGCTGAAGAGCTGAGGGACAGCGCCCAGGCCAGAGTTCAAGCCCCACGACCGACAAAAATAAAAGAAAAGAAATTTACCGACTTTGTTTCAGCTAAACATGGTGAAATATGTGAAGGAACAGGAGACATGAGAAGACATGGAGATATAGTGGTACTTGCGGATGGATGGGACTGGATGGACTCTGCCTGTAGATACATCCTGCCTGGACTGACTATTCCCACATGAACAGAAATTCAGGAAGCTTATCTATGAGCCTTCATCACTGCGATATTTGTGTTGGTTCAGCCAGGACATTAGCTTTGCACAGAGAAGCTATGCAGAAGTTGATGCTGCCTTTAGGTGACAAGCGTGTTAGGTTTTTAAAAAGAGGTAGCCGAGTAAGAACAGCACCAGCACATACATGGTATTCAGGTAAGGGGTAGATTTATTCAGTAGACCTGCTGGGACCAGGTAAGGTTGGCACTCCTCCATGTGGCTGGGAAAGGCCTGGGAATGAGAGAGAGCTGGGAAAGAGAGGAAAGAGAGCGGAAAGAGCTAGAGCAGAGAGAGCAGAGAGAGAGAGCAGAGAGGGAGCAGAGAGCTAGAAAAGAGCAGCGAGAGAGTAGAGAGCTAGAAAAGAGCATCGAGAGAGAGAGCCTCTGGGCCTGGGCTAAGGCCTTATCTAGGGTATGGGCGGAGAAAGGTGTGGCCACATTAAAATCAGATGTGACCTCAGCAGATGCAGATGTGACCTCTTCCAGGTGTCGCAGTTGCCTAGGTAACGCAGGTACTGGGTGGAGACTTTGCTGCGAGGAGGGAGGAATCTGCTGGCCATCCAGGAGCGGACCTTACATTCCAGCCTTTTAATAATCATGAAATAAGGCAAGGATTCTCTCTGGCTACTTCCTGCTGACAAGGGGCATCGACAATAGGGGTAAAAGGCTGGAATTTGGTCCCCTTCTAGAGAAGGCAGTGAGCAGCAGCTGTCCCTTGGTGGCGTGAGTTCTTAGATGAAGTCTGAAGAAGTCTCATGAGCATTGAGGGGCTGAAAAAAAAATACTAGAGAGCAAATCAATGGCAAGAGGAAGGACGTGGGGCTGAAAATGTTGGTAGAAATGTCCCTAGTTACTTCTGACATCTAGTGACTTGGTAGAGGAGAAGTCAGGTAACAAAGGCAAGAATATAAATTCCTGTTCAGTTAATAGGTAGACAGGTATAGAATTGGATGGGCAGGCTTCTTACTTCCACTGACCTCCCGGCTCTGGTTAATTTTGAAAAGCAGGCACAAAGTAGCTGATGTGACATCTCCTCTTACTCTTCTCCATGTTCCTTTGTTCCCCAGACTGACTGAGTCTAGATGCTCATTGCTGGGATGGCTTGTCCCAGTTGGTATTCAAGGAGGTTTGAACTCAAGGCCTGAGCACTGTCCCTGAGCACTTCTGCTCAAGGCTAGCATTGAACCACTTTGAGTTATAGTACCATTTGCAGAGTTTGGCTGGTTAGAGATAAGAGTCTTGAGCCATGCTTCCAGCCTGGCTCTTTGCAGGTTAGTTGGGAGATGGAGTCTTACAGATTTTTCAGCCCGGGCTGGCTTTGAACTGAAATCTTTGCCACAAAAGCCCTTTATTATTTCCAATTAAAGCAACAAGGAGATCAAGTAGAATAAGTAGAGCTTACCTAGTTCTTATCAAGAATTGACTAACGAATATTCTGAAATGACAAAACTCATTAGATGTGATGAGGATTTTAGCACAGATATGCCCAATATTTTAGACTCACATAGTCAGTACCAGAATACATAACACAAAACAAAAAAGGCAAAACTCAAAACCCAAAATTTTGACAATGTTTAGACATCTTTGCTAACAAAGCACATCAGATGTTTGGGCCTCAGTTACTAGGGCCTGTGAAAAGAGCAACTTGTTAGCAAGGCACCTTAGAATAGATGGAGTAGTAAGCTTGGTGGAAGGTTAAGGGCCAGATGGGGCCAAACCCTTAACCCACCATGTGGCCAAGATGGTGAATTCAAGATGGCAAATTTCTGAAAGAATGCAAAGAAAGCCTGAACAAATAGATCAAGCCTACATTGGCTAGCCTTTGAGAGGGAACCTAGAGGGGGGTCCCTTGAACCCAGCCTGCATCGCACTCTTCAGGGCACAAGCCAAAATGTAGAAAAGAGAAAGGGAGAGATAGGGAAAGTTGGACATGAATGGCAGAGAGAGAGCAAAGAGAGCCTGAAAGTAAACAGACTTCTGACCATTTACCATTGCAGTGGCAAAAACTGTCTACATCTGAGAATGGCATAAAATGAGGCTCTCTGGCTTTCCAGGGAGAGCAGGAGGCATTTCAAAGGGTTTTCACGGCTCAGGTGTGACTCGCAGCACCCCATTAAGTGTGTAGGAGAGTCAGTCCAATGAGTGAAGGAGAGCTGACCAGGCAGAAGCGGCATCCTGACTTCCTCTAGAGTCTTCAAGAGAGAAATGGCCAAGCCCCCAAAACCAAGTGTCCTCGGCTTCAGAGGTGACCGGCCTTTCAGCTAAAGTCCATAGGCGCTCTCTGGCGTGGCACCACGTCTGGACAGAGACTGAGCAACAGAGAGCTGTAGAGAGTAGTTTCACTCACCAGAGTAGAGAGGTGGTGTGGACGTGAATGTGAAGGCCAGCAATGGTATCCATGCGCTGTGTCTGCAGCAGACAGATGGGTTCGCAAAAGGCCTCAGAGCAAAAAGGGAAGAACAAACAAAAAAAGAAAAAAGAGGGAAAAAAAACAGAGAGGAATCCCACCTATCCTGACTTTAAGCCCTTTAGCCGAGTCACTGCATCATTTATGTAAGGTTTTAAAAAGAGATAGCCGAGTAAGAATAGCACTCGGTATTCAGGTAAGGGGTTTTATTCAATAGACCTGCTGGGACCAGGCAAGGTTGGCACTCCTCCACGTTGCTGAGAAAGGCCTGGGAATGAGAGAGAGCTGGGAAAGAGAGGAAAGAGAGAGGAAAGATCTAGAAAGAGCAGAGAGAGCAGAGAGGGAGCAGAGAGAGTTGAAGACAATCTTAAAAGCTTATTTATTGTATGATCTAGAAGTGGGAGAAAAAAAAATGTGTTGGTTGCCAGGATGAAACAGGTTTGGGATGGGATAAAGAGAAGTAGTGGGTTTAATTATTAAAGGGAAGCATGAGACAGACTTATTTTGGTTGAAGAAACATATCTGTAGATATGGGATATTCAAATAATAAAAATGTATTGGATGTAATAGGTGCACAAAATAATTAAAATAACTGGTCTTCATAAGGTATTTGTGATATATTAATGTCCTACTTGTGATGTCATACTAGAAATATTTATTTTGATTTTTTTCTGATTTTTTTATTGTGAAAATACTGTACAGAGGGGTTACAATTACATGGGCAATATAATGAGCACATTTCTTATCATGCATTGTAGCCTCCTCCTTTGTTTCCCCTTCCCATCCTTTCCCATCCTCCCCCCACCCCCTCACCCATTCCTCCCCGCCCCCCCCCACCAAAGTTGTAAAGTTTGTTTTCAACATAACGACTTGTACATCTCATTGTTGCAATGGGTCCATATGTATCCCTATTTAGACGATTTGTTTTTCCCCTTCCCCTCCACAAATTATACCAACATCAAATACAGAGAAAACAGGGGTTATACTGTGGGGGAGGGACATACCAAGCAACAAAGAAATAATCTTATAAATGTGTTAGAAACAATCGCATGAAAGAAAAACAAACATTTGAACACATATCTTAGGGTCCATTTCCCTAACATCACCTTATCTGACCTTTTCCGCTTGACTCAGACATATACTAGATATTGCAAATAAGGGAAACCATGGGATCTAGGTTTCTTTGGGCCTGGCTTGCTTCACTTAATATAATTTTTTCCAAGCCTTTCCATTTCCTAACAAATGGGGCAATGCCATTCTTTCTGATGGAGGCATAGAATTCCATTGTGTATATAATACCACATTTTCTTGATCCATTCATCTACTGAGGGACGTCTGGGTTGGTTCCATATCTTAGCTATAGTAAATAAAGCTGCAACAAACATAGACATGCTGGTAGCTTTCATACTAGAAATATTTAAATAAATTGGAAAAACTATTCAAGGAATTTATCTGCGTTCTTATAACATCATAAAGATCTATACTAATCTCAATATATTTTAATGATATCTAGAAAACAGAAGTCAACATTGAATGTTTACATTTAAAAATATTCTAGGTCCAAGCTTGAGGTGAAACTTACCTTGCTAATTAGAAGGCAGAGATTTAGAAGACTGATATCAGGGACAGTTTTGACAAAAACAATCGTGAGAACTTGCAAAAACAAAGTAAGCCAGGTATAGTGTAATTTTCCTGTTATCTCAGGTTTGTGGAAGCCATAGGTACAAGATCATTGTTCAAGGGAGGTGTGGCTTGAAATATAATCTAAAGTGGTTAGATCTTTAGAAACTTCAAGCACCAGTAGTGCTAAGGGAAAAAGAAAAGAAGAAAACAGAAAGGAAAGAAAGGATAGAAAAGGAAACTCTTTCCCCTTCATTCTTGTAGTTTCATATCATTGGGTACAAGAATTGAGAGTATTTTGTTTACTGTTTGAGGATTCAGGCCTCTCTAATATGAAAGCATTTATTTAAAGTAATTATTGTATTACTACTATTTATTTACTTATTATTAGGCCTTCTTGGAGATTGAACCCATGGCTTTGTATATATTAATCTAGTTCTACAATTGAGCTGTACCCCAGCTCTCTTGCATAGTTTTGGAAATTGTTTATGAATTCTTCAATAGTTAGCTATTCTACTTTTCATCTTACCTTTTCTCTCCCACCATTTCCCCTATGTATTTTAGTTTATGTGTTGAAAACTTTCCTCAATTTTATCTTCTAAACTTAGAACTTTGCTGTTGAGTTTACAGAGAAATTGGTTGTTTTTATGACATCTTTTAAAATTATATACAGATATATGTATTTCACATGTATGATTGATTCTTAGAGTTCATTGCAATAAGCAACATTTACCTGGTCATATACACATAGCTATTGAGCCATTGTGATCCTCTCCTAAGAATAGCTTCCCTTGTTCTTGCCATGCGAATGCTTAGAGTGCTGTTAGTTAATCATGTCGAAGTGTAATTATTTGTCTTTTACTATCTATTGGATTAACTTGTAGATTTCTGGACATAGTCTATTTATTACAAATGAGGAAAACCATGCAGCATATATTTAATTGTATCTGGCTTATTTCACTTAATATCAATTTTTTCCAGTCTTTCCATTTCCTAAGGAATGGTGTAATGCCATTCTTTCCAATGGAAGCACAGAATTTCATCAATACAATAGAATTGAAGACCCAGAAATGAATCTACTCCTATAGGCACATAATCTTTGATATGGAAGTCAGAAACACAGGATGGAAGAAAAACAGCTTCTTCAAAAAAAATTGTGCTGGTAGAATTGGCTGTACATAGAAAACTAAAGTTAAATCCTTATATATATATCCCCAGAACCAGAATCTATTCCAAATGGGTTGAAGACCTCAATGTAAGTCCAGATACCTTGAGAATGTTACAGGAAGAGTTAGGGGAAACACGAGGGCTCCTTGGCACAGGTCAAAACTTTCAAAGTCTGGATAAATGGGATTACATCAAACCAAATCAATCATTTGCCAGACTCAAAAACCATGAAGAAAAAAAAGAGATAGTGTAGCACAGATTTATTAGGGAACAAACCTACAGATGAGAGCCTCAGCCAATGCTAAACCCTTCCTCCCTTTTCTAACAAGGTTATTTATCATCAGTTTACATGAATATAAGAGTTTTCTGGTGGGGATTAGTAAGAAAACAACTAATGCTAAAATGTAGATAGCATGTGAAATGAGTTGTAGCTGGAGAAAGGGAGGGATTAAGGCAGGAGGGTCTAGTTCAAAGCCTTGGCTTGGTGCCAGCTAAGTAAGGTGTAGCTGCACAAAGGAAGAGAGGTAAAACAGGAGTGGTCATAAATAAAAGGACTGGTCTGAAGCCTCAAAATAAGGACCTCAGTCTGTGTGGACCAAACAGTCTCTAACATGAGGTTCTTCTTAAATTAACAAGCACGATTTTAGATTTTTGCAGAGTGGGATGGCACATACTCACAGGCAATGTCTGCTATGTCAGGTAATCCAATCTACTCTTTCACATGCTACCCAATAACCAGGTTTCAACACAAATGACTACAATGAGATTGTACAAATGAGACTGCGACTTTTCCCTCTCGTGAATCAAAATTCTGTCAAATGATTTCTGTCTTCCAGATGTTTACATAACATTTCTCATGATCTTTTCTATTATTTTGTCTTCATTATTGATGTTCATAGTACTTTTTTGTTGTTGTGTGTATATGCTATTTTCAGGGCTTCAACTCAATGTTTAATGGTCTCCCTTGTATTTTTTTGCTCTTGACTGATGATACTCTATTTCTTGAGCTACATCCTCACCTTCTCCTTCTTGCTGGTTAGTTGGAGATAAGTTTTCACATTTTTGTCTGTTTAGACTGACATTGAACCAAAATCTTCAGGTCTTAGCCTCCTGAGTTTCTAGGATTCTACACATGAGCTGCTAACACCAAGCTTTACTTTACTGTTATTTTAATTATATGTTAGATGAAAGTGGAAGTATATTTGTGTTAAGTGTGCAATTTTCAAATACAAGTTTGAATCAACTTGATATAATGTAACTGTTATCAATTTGAACAGTTAAATCAATGAATATTACACATTCTCACAGAAATATAATTGAAAAGGAAAGGCATAATTGTTTTCTTAAAACAAGGAAAGGAACCATGAATTTCTTTTTTTTAATTTTAATTTTTGTATTTTCTCTTTTTCTATTGTGAAAATACTGTACAGAGGGGTTACAATTACATGGGCAAGATACTGAGTCATTTCTTATCAAGCGTTGTAGCCTACTCCTTTGTTTCCCCTTCCCAGCCATTCCCATTCTCCCCCTACCCCTACCCAATCCTCCTCCTCCCCTCCCCCCACCAAAGTTGTAAAGTTCGTTTTTCCACATAACGACTTGTACATCTCATTGTTGCAATGGATCCACCTGTATCCCTATTTAAACGATTTGGAACCATGAATTTCTTTCACTTTACAAATCATGTTTTATATAATTTTAATTAGCAGACTTCCATGACTAAAAGTAAAGATATTAATTGTATACCATAAGATGCAAAGTGATTATATTTAAGAATAGATATTTCATCACAGCCAGAAGATAAGTTTTTGAGCATTCTCACTAAAAAGAAATGTTACATGCAGAAAATAATGGATATGATGTAGCTTGATCATTATACAACATATAAATGAATGGGATTACCACTCAATACTTCATAAATATGTAAAAACTAATTATGTAGCTAGGCCCCAGTGGCTCACGCTTGTAATTCTAGCTACTAAGGAGGCTGAGAGCTGAGAATCATGGTTCAAAGCCAGGCTTGGCAGGAAAGTCCATGAGACACTTAACTCCAATGAGCCGCCAGAAAACTGGCAGTGGCTCAAGTGGTAGAGCACTAGTCTTGAGCTGAAGAGCTGAGGGACAATATCCAGGCCCAGATTTCAAGCCCCATGACTTACATAAACTAAAAATAAACAGTTAAAAATAAACAAATATTTTGACATAAATATTAAAATATATTCTAAAAATCTTTAAATCCTCACTAGATATAATAGTTTATATAAATGTAGAGAAGTGTTCTCGGGTTTTAGTTGTCATTGAATCAATTGTGTAAATCACACATTTCTCACTTAATTTATATTTGTATATTTATATACTTATATACCATAAGTATAATTAACTGATATGTGATAGGAGGTGCTGTTTTAGGAATCTCCCTTGGCTTTCTAACATTACCCCTAAAATCAATATGCCCTCCAACCTTGTAAGAGGTTCCATCTCATTAGAGCAGAAAAGTATAAGCCATAATCATTGTTTGGAACAAGTGTAACATTTTTCATGCATTTAACTTAGTTTAAGAACCAAAACATTCAAGTCATCTTAGCCATACTAGTAATAGCAAAATGTCTTCTGAGCTTTTCAGTCTCTTAGAGATGAAAATTTTTAATTATGCATCTATTTTTTTCTGCCTAACATCCTATTCCTTAGGAAGATCTTTTTGTGTAACCCTGTGTTCCTGATTAGAAGACCATTAGAAGACCAGAACAAAGACAGTAATGAAAATAGCCAAGGAAAATACTTGAAAACAATTATAAAACAATCACAGACACTCTTGTTTTCAACGGTTTCAATGAGAATATACATTAAAGTATCATATTTTTGTTATCCTTTAAAGAGCAATAATTAAGCTTTAATTAGCAGTGAAGAAAAGAAAAGAAACGTTTATTTGAAGACAGCTTGACTTTGAACAATCCAACATAAGCATAATGGATTTATATTGTTTTTCTCTGTAGTTGCCGAAATAATAGAGAGCAACATCCAAAGGCAGAAAAACACCTAAACCAAAGCAATAAACTTTTGTCTATAAAATAATTGTGAGGGTCTGACTCTTTCAAAGTCAGGCTTGCAAAGAGGAAAAGGGTATTTGCTTGTGAACAATAAAAAGTATAAAAATTCTTTATTAATATTTTATGTATCTTGACCAGGACTTCTCGTTTTGGAGAAGAGGAAAGGTATGAAAAAGTTCAAGATTGGGCTGGGAAGGTGGCTCAGTGGTAGAGCGCTTGCCTTGCATGCTCGAGGCCCTGGGTTCAATTCCTCAGCACCACATAAGCAAAAAGAAAAAAGCCGGAAGTGGCGCTGTGGCTCAAGTGGTAGAGCGCTAGCCTTGAGCTAAAGAGCTGAGGGACAGCGCCCAGGCCCCACGACCGGACCCAAAAAAAAAAAAAAAAAAAAAGAAAAAGTTCAAGATTATTTGACTATTCCCCAAGATCATTCTTATTTGTAAGCTACAGTAATGCAAGGAGCCTTGGATACTCTTAGAATCATGCTTGTTTATATTTAGAAGCATTATTTGTTGCTGGGTTATAAGCTGCAAACCCTTGAGTATTAATAAAGAGTCATTTCCCAAGAGAAGAAATTTGTTGTGTAAACAAACCTAAAATATCAAAGACTTAGCATAGTGGAAACTATTTTCCAGCTATATCACAATCTGTAGGTGTAGATTTTGTTTCCCAATGTTCCAGAGGACTCATTTTTTAAATCTTCTTTTTCACCATCTACTGATCCTATAACATCCTATACCATCCTGGGATTGCTATCTTTCCTGGGTTCTCTAATTTCTGTTGGAAAGTTAGAAAGGATAGAAAATTGAGTTTCTCTTTCTGTTTTTACCATATTTTGCATTACTGTAGAAACTAAGTCAAAATGACATAAATTATCTTTATAATATTAGGAGACAGATTTCATTTCCATATTCTTACCCTAGCCTTCTATATACTTTGGTACTTAGTAATCCCCAAATGTGAAAATAAAGATAGGGAGCTTCTTATTTAGATATTGCTTAGAATTTCAAGACTTCATTAATTCAAGTCCCTTAGTAGTATGTATATCATACATGTATACAAAGCCGGTGGCAATTTTTTCTTATTCTCAGAAACTAGGAAATGTGGTGTCCCTGTTGTTGCATGAGGAAAAGGCCAGAATTGAGTAGTTTACTTAACCAAATCTGCTGTAAAAAATTTCTAGAAGTTAATTGGCTTGAACAACCCGTATTTATCATTTTACAGTTCTAAAAGACAGAAATCTAAAAGAAGTCACAATACGAACTTGACAACTTTGGCAGGGACGGGGATTGGGGCGTGGGGGACAGAGATGGGAAGGTATGGGAAGGAGAAACAAGAAGGAGGCAACAATGCTCGATAAGAAATGTACTCATTATCTTGCCCATGTAATTGTAACCCCTATGTACAGTATTTTCACAATATAAAAGAAATCTAAAAGAAGTCTCACCAGATTAAAATCAAGCCACCTACAGAGCTAAAATATTTTTCAGATGATTCTAGTGGAAAAGGCATTTCCTTCCTGTTCCACTTTCCAGAAACTTCAGAATCTGGGTTGTTGTCTTTTACTTTATCTTCTAATGTAGCATCTTTACATCTTTCTGATGGTTCTTACCTAATCATGTTCCTTTTAAACTACTTTTACGTCCCCATTTTAAGTCCCCATCTGATAATTATTCAAATATGTGTTCCTTGGGTAATGAAAGGTGATTATTTTACAAACATATATATAATGCAAATCTACATTTGTGGGATTAGATAGTTGGGGACGATAGATATTTTGGGAAAGCATTTTACTCCCTCCCACAATGAGTGTGTAGCATTCTTTCTACTATAACCTGTTATCCTTTCATTTGAACAACATATTTCTTCAGTAAAATATAACTAGAAAAACATTAGTTCCTGAAAGCATTTAATCCTGATTAAAACACTGTCATGTACTAGAAATCGTAAATGTTAGAGAGCAGCTCCTGAAGCAGTTCTGGCACTATCACTTTTTATACATTCTGCTTACAATCTTCTCTGTTCAAGAGCATTTGATTGTTATTATTTTGGAATTATGGTTAATATATATTTGACGGCTATTTTTAAAGAATGCACCACCCAATACTGGTTCTCTTCTTCTAACTTTTTTGTCTAATCTATTTATGAAAGAAACAGCTATTTGAATTATATGAACTGCTTATTGAAGTTGAATCAGTGTGGAGAGGAAAAGAAGAAAAAAGACGTGTCTGTGTGTATATCATGTTAAAAATGTACCTACAAGCCGGGCACTGGTGGCTCATGCCTGTAATCCTAGCTACTCAGGAGGCTGAGATCTGAGGATCGCGGTTCAAAGCCAGCCCGGGCAGGAGAGACCGTGAGACTCCTATCTCCAATAAACCACCAGAAAACCGGAAGTGTCGCTGTAGCTCAAGTGGTAGAGCGCTTGCCTTGAGCTGAAGAGCTGAGGGACAGCGCCCAGGCCCAGAGTTCAAGCCCCACGCCCGACAAAAAAAAAAAAAAAAAGATGTACCTACAAGCTATTTATCTTAAAATCATCTATTTTTCATTATGTTTAGATTTTGATAAAATTTAGCCTCTCAACTCACACAATGTTAATGCAGTCTTATTTCATGCCTCCCAAAAGCAAACAACAAATAACTATTCATTATATAAATATTTTTTAATTTTAAAATTATTACTTATTTTAAAAACTATATTTTTAAAAAATTAGCCAAGGCAAATGGTTTCTTAGATATTTAGATTCATGTTCAGACTCCATGGTAGAAACCAGAAAGGGAAAAGAAATCATGTTTTTATTCTTCTTTGAGACACTCTGATTTACTTCATCTATTTCTGAAAGAATGAAATTCTGGCTTTGAAGCCTTTTGCTTAATATCCACAATGTGTCATTCTTCCTTTATTAATAGGAGAATTTGGAGAAAGGATGAGAATTCACACTAGACAACGGAGAAGTGGAAAAGAGAAGGAGAAATCTAGATATTTTGTTCTTCCTCATCTCAATCACAATGTCTGGATAATGATTGTGGATATTAGATACAGTGCTCTAGAGTGATTAACACATTTATAGAAACAGATAACCCCACAAGTGATCACATAGAGAATGCTTATTTATAAAAAAAAATTAAAATTGCATTAAACAGGAAGTGTTATTTATTTGTTTAGTTCTTGTTTGGTATTGGTTAAATTCTGGTGTGCTATAGTCAACTATCATAAAGGTATCGTTTAACTAGGGATACAGGTGGACCCATTGCAACAATGAGATGTAGAAGTCGTTATGTTGAAAAACGAACTTTACAACTTTGGTGGGGGGGCGAAGGATAGGGTAGGGGGAGATAGGGGGAGTATGGGAAGGGATGGGAAGGGGAAACAAAGAGGAGGCAACAATGCTTTATAAGAAATGTACTTGTTATCTTGCCCATGTAACTCCTCTATATGGTATTCTCACAATAAAAAAAAAAAGAATCCCTTTCAGAAGAAAAAAATTTGAAAAAAGAATGGCAAGAAACTAACATCTTAATATCATATTCGAATAATAGCTTAATTCTTGCTGTAAATCTCACCTACCGGAAGCTGATGCAGGACAGAGTTATATGCCAAGATATGCAACACTTGAGATAAAGAGGAAAAAGAAGAGAATTATAATACAATCAATCATACTTGCCATCACATGTCTCTGCAGGAAGGAAGCTATTATGTACCTTTGTTTCAAAACCTACTGATATCTTCAAATCATGTCTTTTATGCATGGATGTTACTGGAATTAGAGAACAACTTTATACTAAGACAGCATAAAATCTCAAAGAAAACTGGAGTAATCATTTCAATACCACATTTTGCTCTGCTAGGAAAAGAAACCATTTTATAGGCAATACTTTATACTTTCTTACCTAGTATCTTTTTTTTCCAGAACTGGGTTTTGTTACTATATGTGACTATCCACCAGAATAAATGTCTTCATTTATCTGTATCTTGTGCAGACAGCATAATCAATTAGATGTATGTAGGAGTTCACCAGTATCACTTTTTAAAAATACAAAAAAATGTGGACAGGGAACCAATATATGTATTTTTCCACCATCACCTTCCACACTTTCCTTCTTCCTTCCTAGGAAACACACCCAATCAATAAAAAGGCTTAGATACATTTGACAAGATCCAACACCCCTTTATGACGAAGGTTCTGGAAAAATTAGGAATCCATGGAACATTCCTCAATACAATAAAGGCTGTAGATGACAAACCTACAGCCAGCATTATACTTAATGGTGAAAGACTAAAGCCATTTCCTCTTCACTCAGGAACAAGACAAGGATGTCCACTCTCTCCACTTCTCTTCAATCTAGTATTAGAATGCCTAGCTACAGCAATAAGACAAGATGCAAACATAAAGGGGATCCAAATAGGGAAAGAAGAAGTCAAACTCTCCCTCTTTGCAGATGACATGATCTTGTATTTCAAGAATCCCATAGATTCCACTCCCAAATTACTCAAGCTGATTCAAAACTTTGGCAAAGTAGCAGGGTATAAAATTAATCCTCAAAAATCAATGGCTTTTCTGTATGCCAACAATGAGAAAAGTGTGGCTGAAATTAAGAAAACAACTCCATTCGTAATAGCTCCACAAAAAATAAAATACCTAGGAATTAACTTAACTGAAGAAGTGAAGGACCTTTATGATGAAAACTTTAAAAACTTGAAACAGGAAATCAAAACAGAACTTAGAAAGTGGCAAAAACTCCCCTGCTCCTGGATTGTAAAGATCAACATCGTGAACATGGCAATACTTCCAAAGGCTATCTACAAATTCAATGCGATACCTATCAATATTCCATCCTCATTCTTCAAGGAAATAGAAGAGGCAATCCAAAAATTCATATGGAACAATAAAAGACCCCGAATAGCAAAAACAATCCTCAAACAGAAAGAACACTGCTGGAGGAATATCAATACCAAATTTCAAACTCTACTATAAAGCCATAGTAATCAAAACAGCTTGGTACTAGCACAAGAACAGACCGCAGGACCAATGGTATAGAATTGAAAACCCAGAAATGAACCTACAGACCTATAGCCATCTAATCTTTGATAAGGGAGCTAAAAAAATAGAATGGAAGAAAGACAGCCTCTTCAGTAAATGGTGCTGGCTAAGCAGATACTCTGAAAACATTACAGAATGGAACAAGAGAAACCCTAGGTCTCCCTGGCACAGGCCGAAATTTTCTTAATAGACACCCAGAAACACAACAAATCAAAGAAAGGTTGAACAAATGGGATTGCATGAAACTGCAGAGCCTCTGCATGGCAAAGGACATAGCTAGCAAGATCAATAGAAAGCCCACGGATTGGGAGAAGATCTTCACTAGCCATACAATGGACAAGGGTCTCATATCTAAAAAATACCTGGAACTCAAAAAATTAAATCCCCCAACAACTAATCTTCAAAGAAACTACTGCCTAATAAATAAGTGTGCTAAAGACTTAAAGAGAAACTCTGAAGAGCAAAGAAGGATGGCCAATAGACATGAAGAAATGATCAACCTCCCTAGCCATAAAAGAAATGCAAATCAAAACAACATTGAGATACCACCTCACTCCAGTTAGAATGGCTAAAATGAAGAACTCTAATAACAACAGATGCTGGAGGGGATGTGGACAGAAGGGAATCTTACTACATTGTTGGTGGGAGTGTAAACTTGTTCAACCACTTTGGAAAGCAGTATGGATGTTCCTCAAAAGACTCCACATAGAGCTCCCCTATGACCCAGCAATCCCACTTTTGGGCATTTACCCAAAGAAACCTAGATCCCATGGTTTCCCTTATTTGCAATATCTAGTATATGTCTGAGTCAAGCAGAAAAGGTTAGATAAGGTGATGATAGGGAAATGAACCCCAAGATATGTATTCAAATGTTTGTTTTTCTTTCATGCGATTGCTTGTAACACATTTCTAAGATTATTTCTTTGTTGCTTTGTATGTCCCTCCCCAACAGTATAACCCCTGCTTTCACTGTATTTGATGTCGGTATAATTTGTGGATGGGAAGGGGAAAAACAAATCGCTTAAATAAGGATACAGGTGGACTCATTGCAACAATGAGATGTACAAGTCGTTATGTTGAAAACGAACTTTACAACTTTGGTGGGGAGGGGGGGTCGGGGAGGATTGGGTAGGGGGAGAGGATGGGAAGGGATGTGAAGGGAAAACAAAGGAGGAGGCTACAATGCTTGATAAGAAATGTACTCATTATCTTGCCCATGTAATTGTAACCCCTCTGTACAGTATTTTCACAATAAAAAAAATAAAAATAAAAATAAATTACAAATTAAAAAATAATATAAAAAATAAATATAAAAAGGCTAAGATATTTGGCTCTTGACCTTGAAGTGGTAGCAGAATGTTATGGATGTCAGAGCTGTTAATAGTGTTTTATATAATAACACCACATGCAACAGCCCTATGAGTCCTGTAGGTGTTATTTTTTTTTAATTGTGAAAATACCATACAATTACAGGGACAAGATAATGAGTACATTTCTTATTCAGCATTGTTGCCTTCTTGTTTCCCCTTCCCATCCTTTCCCATCTCCCCCCTCCCCACACCGCCTACCCCTCCCACCAAAGTTGTAAAGTTCATTTTTCGAGATACGATTTGTACATCTCATTTTGCAATGGGTCTTCTGTAATTCCTTAATGATGTGATAGGAATGTCAGCCTTACTGGACTTAGTATTATTTTCCACTTCCTTTTCTACCACCTGGCCTAAATTATAATATATAGTAATGGAATGTTAAGAACGTCATTTAGGGCTCTGAGAATGTGGCTTCATGGTACAGTGATTGCTTTGCATGCATGAAACCCTGGGTTCAATTCCTCAGTACCACATAAACAGAAAAAGAATTGGTGCTGTGCCTCAAGTGGTAGAGTGCTAGCCTTGAGCAAAACAAAAAGAAAAAGCTGAGGAACATGTAACTGGCCCTGAAGTCAAGCCCCAGAACTGGCAAAAAAGTCACTTAGCTAGTAAATGCCAAATAAAGAACTTATACTCGGAATATATAATTGATCCTTCCCACTATTACCTAACAATAGTCCTTAATTCATGTACTTTACCTATATTAGAATACTGTGTTGAAAAAAAAAGTTTTGCTAATAGATCACGTCAATTAATGTCAGGAATGTGCTTAGATATCAGGTGAAGATTAATCCTGGAAAATCAAAGATTCCAGGCTTTTGAGTGGTCACTCCTAATCAAATCAGAAGGGTAGTCTAAGTGAGATTTGGAAATCTTTTTGGTCAGTTATGGCACAAAAAAGGCAAAGGCTAATTAATAGTTTTGACAGACGTGAGGGAATAACTCCATATGGAAGAAATAAATGATAATAATAACTACATTATACCAGAAACTGTTCTAGGGAACCATTTTTGGTTATTGAAGAACTAGTTATCAACTAGGCTTATTCCTCATTGCCTTTAGCATTATAAATCACTTAGGCTAGTTCTTAATCTCTGTGTGATAAGTTGTATCTCCTTCTATGTTGTTCTTTCATACCTGATCTCCTTTGCTTTCTAAAAATCTGTCTTTCTCTATTTCTCTATTAACAATTATTGATACTAAGTCCACATACACAGATGGCAGAGGATGCTAATATGAGAGTCCCATAGCTCATGAGTCATTAATGTAACAACATGGAAAAGGAGGACATATTTATTGCTACCTCAATTTTTCTGAAAAGTTGCAATGTCATCATTTGATTCAAATTTCCATTCTTTGTCTACATAGTGTCATGAAGTGCACTAAATGCAAATATGAGCTGGGTGCTGTTGGCTCATGCCTGTAATCGTAGCTACTCAGGAGGTTGAGAACAAGGATTGTGGTTCAAAGCCAGCCTGGTCAGAAAAGTCCATGAGACTCTTACCTTCAATTAACCACCAGAAACTTGGAAGTGGTGCTGTAGCTAAATGGTAGAGCACTCAAGTTGACCTGAAGAGCTGAGGAATAATTCCCAGGATCAGAGTTCAAGTCCCATGACCAAACAAAAAAAGTGCAAATATGACTTTAAGTTTTCCCAAAAGGAACAACGAAGTCAACAGTAAATTTTCCCAAGCAGAAAAAAAGTAATTCCAAAATGATTCAGTGCACCTACTTTTGCTGTTATTTGTTATGGCTTCCTTGTTGGACATATTGTCTTCTTTTAAAAATTGTCAAATATTAGCTTTATAATAAACTTCATCTAATATTTCTTGTTTCAAAAGAGAAATCAACACAGTTGATGTCACTTGGCTTTCTTACTATCTCAGTTCAAAGCCAACCCAGGCAAGAGAGTCTGTCAAATTCTTATCTCTAATTAAACATCAAAAAAGCCAGAAGTGGAGGTTTGACTCAAACAGTAGTGTACTAGCTTTGGGGGCAGGTGAGCAGGAAAGACACTGTTCAAGGACAGGGTGAAGCCTCTGAGTTCAAGCCCCAGGACAAGCACAAACTAAACAAACAAACAAGCAAACAAAAAAAAAAAAAACCACGCATTTCTTTAGGACCATCCTTGAGGCACTGGTTTGAGAAGAGGCTCCTTTTGCTGACCATTCTCACTGGACCCTGCGTTTTGGGATCCTTATTGCTATGGCGAACTCAGGACCAGATTACAGGAATGGATAACTGACTTCTGCAACAAGAGAATCATCTCAGGAGTTAAATATCCATGCATAAGACATCTTAAATCCTCCGTCTTTGTTTCTTTGCGGTAAAACACTTTAAAACAAAGTTATTTCTTTTTTTCTATGCTTGCCTTCAAATGGCATATTGTTTCAATTTGTAATACTCTCAACTAGAAGTTTACAGAAAAGTTTTATATGAGTAAAGAACACACTCGAAAAAGTCAGGACAGAGTTTCCTTCAATCCTTGGATTATTCTCCTGTACAGTAAAAAGAACAGTACAAATTAACTTGAACTTTCTCATTTCTCTATGTTCAATTCCTCTCTTGGAATCAGTTTCCACTTAACAGTGCCTTCCACTTACTTCCAGTAACATTCTATGGTGCTGCTCCCAGTAAAAGTGAATGTTTTCTGGCTTCATTGAAATAGCACAAGTACATCTTTGGATATGAGGTAACATGTGTTTCAGACAACTTAGTATCAAGAAAGTATGGAATTTTTATGGCTTATAAAACATTATCCATGTACATATGCCAATATAAGATGATGCTAAGTGAAATGAACCCCAAGATAGGAACACAACTTGTTTTTTCTTTCTTGCTATTGTTTTTAATGTATCTAACATGTATTATGTGATTTTTTGTTTCTCTTCTATTTTCTTCCTCCATGGCATAACCCCTGTTTTCACTGTATTTGATGTCAGTGACCTGCATCTTGCATATACATTTTTCTAATGTGGGGAGGGGAAGGGAAATATCAAAATGCTGAAACAAGGATCAAGTATGATCCATTGTAACAATGAGATGAACAAGACCCTATGTAGAAAACAAACCTTACAACTTGGGGAGGGGAGGAGGGAGTTGGGATAGGGGAGAGAAAAGGGATGGCAGGGAAAAAACAAAAGAGGAGGTAAAAATGCTCGTTAGATAATGTACTCATTAACTTACTTGTGTAACTCTAGCCCCTTTCCACACCATTTTCACAATAAAAAACATGAAAAAAAAACCATTATCCTGGAGCACATTAAGTTCAAATTCTGGTTCCAAGAAAGTCAGATATGAGAGCATGGACTTAACTGGAAAAAAAGGCCATGTTGAGAGAGCAGGAATTACACTTTTCTTTTTCTTTTTTCTTTCTCTCTCTTTTTTTTGATAGTAGTGGGGCTTGAACTCTGGACCTTGGCACTGTCCCTCCACTCTTCAGCTCAAAGCTAGTGCTCTACCTCTTGAGCCACAGCACCACTTCCAGTTTTCTGGTGGTTAATTGGAGATAAGTACCTCAGAAACTTTCCTACTCATGCTGGATTTGAACTGCAATCCTCAGATCTCAGCCTACTGAGTAGCTAGGATTATAGGCATGAGCCACCATCACCCCGCTTAAGATCACATTGCTAACAGTGTACACTCAGAATAAGTAATGTGTATGTTCATCTATCTTTATATGAACTCAAGTTAAAAATCTGGGCTACAGGCTACTTTACACTCACAAAAATGTTTGTAGTTTAAAAGTTGATACTACTGGAAAAATAGAACCTAAGAATGTAAAGGAGTCTGGGAAGTTCAGTGTGCATCCAGCCTGGGCAGAACAATCTTTGAGATACTATCTATAATTAACCAGCCAAAAGCTGCATTGAAAGAATGGCTCAAGTGATGGAATACTAGTTATGAGGAAAGTTGCTGAATAAGAGATTGAGGTTTTTGCATACATATATACAAACATGCACATACACACAGAGGCACTTATATGTGCAAACCCACATATGAAACCACTCTTAGAATGTGTAGAAATGTTAGAGAATAATAGAAAATATGTCCACAGTAAGACTAGAATCAAGTGATAATTTTTAATATTAGAAAGTCCTCAAGAGAACTTTCCCCAAAAAGCTTAAGAATATTACATAGGTAGGGACCAGAGATAGTAAGACAGTCAAGTAATCATTATTAAAGGTATCAGATCCATGGAGGAGTGAATCAGAGACGCCTGCAGGTGCTTCTGAAAATGTTCACATCCTGTGTCAAATGTTAGAACAGCTTTAAAAATTGTACATAAAGTCTGAACCATCAGGCTAGTGGAAAATATTATCAGAGAAGTTCAGAATTGCTAGTCTGTATCTAGATTAAATAAACCAACAAACTATGGTAGGACAATGTGATACAAGTCAGGAATTCTAGCGCTCAGACTAAGGAGATTAGAGAGTGGAATTACATAGTGATACCTTCCCAGGACTAGGTAGTACCATTTTGTCTCAATAAAACAAACCAAACAACAAGAAAGGAATACACAGTTGGAAGTTTGGGTTAATTTTGTCATTATGTTTTGAGAAGTCAAGTTTCTTTTTGAAATGCAACTCATATATAATCCTCAGTTGTGTTTTAAATTCTCTCTTCATTATAAAACATTCCTAGATGCAACATAGCTCATGATTCCCAACCAAAAATTTGAAAAAGTAAGCATCATTCTGTTGGATACCAATGAAATGTTGAAGGATTACAAAAGATTAAGCCTGGAGAAACAGCAAAGTTCATCTAATGTAGGACTTAGTAGACCTGGCTAAATTAGAACTTAGATTTAAAATAAATATTTTTGTTTGTAATTTCATATTCTATAGGATACTACAAAATTCTTTTCAAGTAGAAGATTTAATCCCGATCCTGGCCCCCAGGCTCCTGAAGTTTTCTGGTTATGGACAGGACAGGTCATTTAGACCCATCTCAGGTGGCCTCTATTGCTCTGGGCCCGGGAACTGGCTCCAGGGATGGGTCAGCCCTCCTTCTGGTGGCCATGGGCTGGGACTCGCGTGGGAGGTAGAGTCTGCCCATGGCTGCCACAAGCCTCACGCTCTCCAGCCATTCCCACCCCCTGCCCCTTACCCCAGATCCTGGATGCTAACTGCCCCCCCCCACCTTTCCCATTTCTCCAGGCCCTGGTTCCTGCACGTCTAGAAGTCCAGGCTGTACGTGTGCCTGCCCCATGGACATATAGTCCACCGCAGCGTTCCCACAATTCTGCGTCCAGCATCAGAAGGGGCTTTCCATGACTCTGAGCACCCTCGGTGATGTTGGTTCCCATTGCTGCCCCACTTGGACTCCCCGTTTTTAGACCACGCTTGTGTGTCTTTACAACACACCTCCTGACTGGACCTGCATCCTGAACTTTAGTTCTGCAATTCGTTTGGTTCCTCGCTCCCTGGAAAGGATGGGGCTCAGGGTCATTCACGCACAATTCTGGGGTGGCCCATGATGCTCGGTCAACTGCAGGCTTGAGCCAGCCGGAGCAGGTGGAGCTCCTGTTTGCCATGATTCTACCTCCAGAATGATGACATGGTTTTAATCTGGTTCAATCCAGAACACATTGTAATGGAATGTCTTTTTAATCGAAGGAGTTTCAAAAGCAAACATTGTGAACTCCTGTGCAGGTGTTCCACAGATGCAAGGAAGCTCTCAATAAATCTGGGTTCTGCTTAAGACCTTGTGTGATCTCTTTTCCTCCCCTCAGCTATCATCGCCATCATGGTATTCACGCATGTCATGTGGCTTGGACTCTGGGCCAGGGCTCCATACCTCAGACCTTCAACTCAAAGTGAGCACTCTATCTGTTGAGCCACAGTGCCACTTCCCACTTTTTCTGTTTATGGGGTACCAAGTAATCTAACCCAGGGCGTCCTGCGTGGCAGGTGAGCCACTCTACCACTAGGCCACATAGCACTCTTACCATTTGAGCCACAGCTCCACTTCTCTACCACTGGAGCTGCAGCTTCATGTTGGGCAATTGGGTGGTACATGGGAGATAAGCCCAGCCTGGTTCCAAACTAAAATCCTCAGGTTGAGACCATGGGCACGATCTCACCCCCACCCCCTGCTGCGCCTGGCAAAACTTCGGTTTGAGTGGGGATGTAGGGAAACAAGGAGCCTCCTTCATTTTTTGTTACAAGTATGAACTCACAAGTGAAGAGGGAAAGAAAAGGAAGAAGAGGAAGGAGAGAGTCAAGGAGCGGGAAAAAGAGAAGGAAGGAAAGGAAAATTGTGAAGAAGGCAGGAAGGAAGGGAAAAGAGAAAGAAGGAGCCAGGCACAGGTGGCTCAAGCCTGTCATCCTAGCTTCAGGAAGCTGAGCTCTGAGGGTTGATTTAGGTCTGAAGCCAGCTGGGGAAGACGAATCCAAGAAGACACCCTTCATCTCCAATTAGAGGCACAGCTCAAGTGGTAGAGGATTAGCCTCGAGTGAAGAAGCCCATCCAGAGTGTGGGGCCATGAGTTTGAGTTCAGTACCAGCAGGGAAGGAGGGAAGGAAATAGGAGGGAGGGAGAGAAAGAAAGAAAGAAAGAAAGAAAGAAAGAAAGAAAGAAAGAAAGAAAGAAAGAAAGAAAGAAAGAAAGAAAGAAAGAAAGAAAGAAAGAAAGCAGAGATGTATGGCAGAGAGACACTCCTACATTGGAGAGGGTTGGAGAAAGCCTTGAATAGGGTGGAAGGGAACCCAGAGACCTGAGCAAAGAGCAGGAGCTGGTCCCCTAGATGCCACCAGGGAGGGCTGTCCCAGGTAGAGGGAACCCCACATGCAGCGACTGAGAGGGGTGTAGCCAGATGTGGAGTCCAGAATGCATGAGGAGAGCGGAGGGAGGATGAGATTTTACTGAGTGCTCAGGTAGGTTCTTCTGGTTTTTCTCAGACCAGCCTCAGACAGGAGTGTCTTCCGCCACCTCCTCAAGGAAGGCCCATGCCGTCAGGGTCCGCACAGCAGTCTTGGGCAGTTCTAGAGACCAGGCCTACAGGGGCCACCGCCCAATCTGCTCTGCATCCAGTGAAGGACAAGATCTAGAAGAGGGAAGGTGGACAGTGAGCAGATGTCTCCTATTTCCCTCATTTCCAGATAAGACCCCTTCGATAGGGTCCAGATCCAGGGGGATACATATAGGTAGGGGGTTCACCAGACCCTGGGTGCTGAGGCTGAAGCCCGAATGGATGAAGAAACAAGACCTCATCTGCACCAACTGGCTGGGCGTGGTGGAGCACACAAACAGTTCTGGAGAAAAACAAGAGACCCTACTGGAAAATAATGAACAAAGTGGGGAGGGGACCTGATTGAGGGGTGAACACCTGGCGGGCAGAGCCAGGCTGCACAGCCATCCCAGGCCCCTTTTCTGAGACATGTGCAGCGGGGGCCCTCAGGAGGCGCCAGCAGAGAAGCAAGGGAGGATGGGAGAGGCTGCCCCCACACATGCCCGTGCATGTACCCCACGGTGTCCTGGGCTCCACCGGCAGTGGAGTCCTTGTCCACACAGGGTGGGGCCGAGGTTAGGCAGTGAGAGGCAGCCAGGCCACATCCTTCCCCATCCCCCTTGCCCCACCACCCCGCACATGCACACCACCTGGCCCAGGCCACATCCTGTCCCTGGAGCTAGAGGACCTCAGGCCTCAGCTCCCCTAATCCCCTCCCCACTGCAGACCTCGGGGCCATAGACTTGTGGAGACTGACAACTGTTCCCATCCTCCCCATCCTCCCCATCATCATCATCATCGTAATCGTCATGGTCGTCATCATCACCATCTTCACCGTTATCACCATCATCATCATCACCAAGGATTCTTCTAGGCTGGGCGTCTATGTGGCTGAAATGTTCATTTCTTATATGTTTATCATCTCGAGTGTATCACCTATTATGTATGAGTTGTGATATAGTATACATTTCTTTTAAGTCTAAATCATTTTATTATATCATGTGTTGATAGATGTCATGTTGAATTACAAATGTCAATATCTACACTTTCCACAGGTAATATATGTTCTATTGTAGGGTATATGAATTACTATTGTATTACACATTTGAATTTATAGTATACATTATTTTTACTCAATTATTGTATTATCTAGTAGATACGAACCTATGTATTCTATAGTATCCTCTATTTTATTCTGGCATCTATCATTGTTGCATAGTTTATAGTAGGTAGTATATTATATACCAATTTATATCACATGTTATGTATGTATTTGTAACTACACATTTCATAGGTGAAATTGTATTACTTGGATTCTATCCTGTGAATTTTAGTATAGATTATATGACTGTATATTTTATCATGCCATCTGTTGTTTTATTATATCATCTATTTATACTATGGTTTATATTTGCATTATATTAAACATGATGATATTGAAAAATCTCCGATGTCTTTCCATTATAAAATAGCTGAGGATAACTGATCAACCCGGAGATCTTCCTGGTTGATAGCTGATCGACCCGGGGACCCTCCTGGTGACAGCTGGTTGACACGGGGACCTTCCTGGGGACAGCTGGTCGACCCAGGGACTCCCAAGGTCAGCTGGTCTCCCCGGGGAATCCCTTGGTTTACCCCCCACCTCCTAACTCAGGCCTCAGAACACTGGGAACCATGGGAGGGTGGAGACAGCAGCAGCCCTCTCCCTCTATGAGGGCCTGAAGACCTCTCAAAATAAGGCCCACCCGAGCTGAAGCCCGGCTCGAGGTGATACAGCCCGGGCACAGATAGGCCCTTTACTCCCCAGATGACCCCCAGGAGCCCTCACCCCAGAGGGCAGGATTTCTGTCTGCATGCGGCCGGAGTGGCCATCCCAGGCCCGTGCCCTCGGCCCGCCCTGTCTCACACACAGAGGGGGACCCCCAAGTCAGCCTTTCCTGGGAACCCTTGCCTTGGTGAGGCTCAGGGAACTCGGAGGACTGAGAAATCCATACCCAGGGCCCACCTTCGCTTGGAGGGGGAGACCCCGAAGTCTGCCTTTCACGGGGATCCCCGCCCGGAAGGAGCCCTGCCCAGCCCCTATCCCAGCAGCAGCAGAGGGAACCCTGACCTCTCCGCCCCACTCTGCTCTGGTGTCTGAGAAGCCCTCCTTCAGTCTCTGTGGGGAACTCGGGCTTTGGGATACAGTTAGTCTCTATGAGCAGGGCCGACACTGGGGCCCCTCGCCCACCATAAGGGGGACCCAGAAACCACCGCTCCTGGGGAGCCCTGCCCGAGCAGGGGCCAGGATCCGTGGCCCACCTGCCCTCTCCAAGGCCAAGTCGGCCGAGGCCGTCCCTGGGTCCCTGGCTCCCAGAACCTCCCCAGGGGCTGCTGGGTGCGGCTGTGGGTACTCCCATGTCACCCTGTCCTGCTCCGGCATCTGCCAGGCCTGGGCCCCACTAAACAGGCAGGATCGGCACCCAGACTGCTCAGAGTGGGCTCCCCGCCCAGGGTGAGGACTGGTCCTGTACCCCCAATCTCAAGATGGACCTTGGACTTTGAGTTTCCAAAGTCCAGGGAGCCACCACACACTGCCGCATGGGTGCCAGTGGCCCCGTGGGGTGGCGCCCTGATGGGAGGACTCCCCATCGACACTGCGGAGCCTCCACCCTGGGGGTCTCAGTGACAGGCCGCCTGCCCCTGCGGTCACTGGAGGAAGGAAGGGGTGCCGGGAGATGATCACCCCCGCACCCCGAGAGTGGTGGTGTCCCTCTTTTACACTGTGGCAGATGTGTCCCCCTTGTCCCCAGACTGGTGAGCTCACTCACGGGCCTTGTCATGGAGGACCAGGGAACCGCACCCAGGCCCAGCGGAGGCACACCCGTCCTCGTAGCCACTCCTCATAGCCACTCTGGACCCTGCCTGGGAAGGACCACCAGGGTTCAAGTGAGGGCTCCCAGCCCCCCACACCTCATGACTGTGGCCTTCTGCCTGTGTCACCTCCCTGAACCTACTAAGCCCTTCAGGGCCGGCCGGCCTCCCTGGATGAGGACCAGGAGGCAAGGCCTGGGTCCTCCCCATGGGTGCTGTGAAGCTATCACCCGGGGGTCCCAGAGCAGGGTCGTGTGGAGGCTGCGGCCCCAGCAACCCGGTATCGCCCTGGGTCAGCCTTCTCCCGTGGTGGGCTAGTCCCTTCTGTATGTTCTATGTCTGCCTCTGATGGGGAGCTGTGGGGGCTGGGTGTCCCCAGTCAGGTTCCAGAGTGTTGGGCACAGTGGGGAGTCATCACCCCCAGCAGACATACCACTTTTCCATGCATGACTCATGTGTTTTGGTCCCATGGTACTGTGTCGGACCACCCCCCCCCCTCCCCCCCCCCCCCCCCCCCCCCCCCCGACAGCCATCCGGGGGCCCTCTGGGGTGTTGTGTGCCAATGCTTCCCAGCCCTGCTGCACCTGTCCGTATGGTGTCTCTCTCAGGGAAAGGGCACACAGATGAGTCTCCCCATCCTCACCCTGGTGTGCTACAGGAGGGGACAGCAGGCCTGGCTGTCGCGCCGCGCATAGGCCCGTGTGCGTTCCAAAAGCACCAGAGGAAGGGAAGAGGTGCTGTACTACCCCCCTCCCGTCCCCTGTCAGGGGCAGCCACTTGTGTTCATGTGTTGGGCCTTCCCATTCAGCCATAGGGTCTGTCTCTCACCCCCAGCCAGGGGAGGGCTGTGTCAGGGATGGCTCAGCACGTGAAAAAGTGTGTGCTTTCTGGTGGAAGATTTTGTGGGCCTCTGGCCTGTGTTCCCATCCTTTTCTCCACTTCTTCCTTGGCCTCTTCCCAACGGGGCACGGTCTGACACTGCCCCTGTTGCCCTGGTCTCCGTAGTGCTGCCTGGGTTTTTCTTGTCTTTTTCTTCTTCTTTGTTCACTTTTTTTCTGTTTACTTATACTTTTCCTGTTCTGGTTCTCCTGAGCATTTGGGAGTCCTGGATGTATGCCACTTGAGCCCTTATTCCTCCTCCTTCTGCTTACTCTTCTCTCCTTCTTCCTACCCTTCCTGGGGTTGTGATCGATGTGGTGACTGGCATCCCCTCACGGGCCCGGGATAAGCCATGCCAGGCGAAGGACGGATGTTCATGGCAGACTGGACTGCTCTTTTCATTCTGTCTGTGGGCCCCTGGCTTCTCCATCCCACCGGCGGTGGTGTGTGGGAGGCAGGGGTGCAGCCTCCAGGCTCGATCTGGCTCTCCCCACCCTTGCCATGAGGTCGGGGAGCTGTTTTCTAGAGGAGGTGGGTTAATCTGATCTCGCTACTATCCTTCTAGCTACAGGTTACGGCCCCCCACCTCCCCTGTGGGGTCGGTCCTGTGTGCTTCCCATGGGAGCTTGAGCTGAATATGTCTTTCTGTGGTGTCGTTATCGTTCCTGACCCACCCGGGCTGTCTGGAGGGTGTTGAGCTAAGGAAAAGGACTGAATCTCTTTCAGGTGTGGGAGACCTGAAAAGGCGCAGAGGATGGCAGACATTGGTGTGGGTTCTTGGTCTTGGAAGATGGGAGAGACCTCAAGAGGCAGGTGTGTGTGTGTGTGGAGGGGAAGTCTGTGGAGAAGATCCCCAGCTGTTTTGGTGGAGTCTGGTGAGTACCAATCTTTCCACTCTTTTCGGGAGAGGAAGATGGGGAAGGATCAGGGCCGTTCCTCCAGGGTGGACCCCAATCTGGCTGCCTCATTCCAGGGTTGTGGGGGGATGTGGAAGTTGGAGGTAAGAGCTGGAGCCAAAGGCAGGCAGTGGCAGCAGCAGTGCAAGCACCTCCTTGGTGGAGGAGGAGGAAGTCCCGGGGGTGGGGGGGATGGTGTCCTGTGGCTGCACACCCACCCCCTCCACCACACGTGTGTACAATGGGTTGCTGTGTTATGAATAAAAGGGTGAGGTAAGCACAAAAGTATAGCAGTCAATAGTCATATCTGGGTGTGTCCAGCCCAGCAGTAGGTGCCAGGAGCGGTTGTGCACCCAAATGTGTGCCAACCCAGCCACTGATTCACCTACCCAAGCGTGGAGTGTGGTGTCCCAGAGTGGTGTCCCTGGCCCTGAGCCCCGTGTTCCTGTCAGTCAGGCCAAGTGGGAGAGGGGAGAGGAAAAAGGAGGGAATAGACAGAGAGAGGCAGGTAGGTAGGTGGAGTTAGGTAGGAGGGAGGAGGTGGGGGTGGGAGGCTGTGGGAGGTAGCAGGCAGGGAGCAGGGTGGACAAAGGGAGGGGGTTAAATGGAGACAGGAGGCAGAGGTGGGGAGATAGGGAGGTGGGGCAGTAGAAGAGAGTTGGGGAGTCAGGAAGAGAGTTGTGGATGGAGGCTGGGAGGGGTAGATGAAGGAATGTAGCAGGAGGAAGGGGGAAGCAGGGTGGGTTGAGGGAAGCAGAGGGAATAGATGGAGGTGGGAGGGGGAGGCAGTGGTGGGGAGGTAAGGAGACAGGGGTGGGGGTAGAGGAGAACATTGGGAAAGCAGAGACAGAGAGTTGGGTGAGAGAGGTAAGGAGGCAGGGTGTGGGTAGAGGAGAGCCTTGGGGATGGGGAGGCAGAGGCAACAGAGTTGGGGAGGGAGGCAGAGGTGTGAAAGCAGGGAGGTAGGTCAAGGTTAGAGGAGAGCATTGGGGAGATGGGGCAGGGAGGCAGGCAGAGAGTTGGGGAGGAAGGAAGAGGCAGGGAGCTAGGGAGAGTTAAGGGGGGAGGGAGATACAAAGACAGAGACAGGGAGAGGTAGGGAGACAGAGGCAGGAAGAGTTAGGGAGGTGGAGGTAGGGAGATTGTGTGGGGTAGGGAGAGGGAACTAGGGAGAGAAGGTACAGGGCAGGGAGAGAGTGCAGCTGTGGTGGGGGCAGCAGTACAGGGCAGGAAGGCAAGAAAGCAAAGCACAGTCAGCAGGCAGGCCAGGGTGTAGCAATGCCTTTTATTTCTGGGGTACTTGAGCCCTCCCTGTTGTGTGTCTCTCTCTCACCCCCCAGCACAGGCCAGCCCGCCCAGTGTGTGCAGTCTCTACTTCTTCCTGTCTCTCGCCTGCCCCGTCCCCCTGCCCACACACACTAAGCCATGAGCCCTAACTGAAACATTCCTATGCAGGCCAGGGCCACTTGGGCAGACAAAATGGTACCCATGTAAGCAACCCCCCCAGGAGTAGCTTAGGGTTGGGTTGGAGCCAGAGTAGCCAAGCAGGTGTACCTGCACCACTGCTGCCCCACCTTCCTGTGCTGCTGATGCTTTCTCTTCACTTCCTGCCTGCAGGAACTCCCCCTAAAGGCCGGATTCCTCCCCTCCTCCTCCCCACTGCAGTTCTATGTCCTCATCTGGCATGGTTTCTCTCTCGCATGCACATTCCCCCACCTCTAATGTAAGGCTCTGCTGTACTTCCAACCCACCACTCCATGGGAAAGCACATTTTGGAGTCCCCCCAATCATCAGCCCAGGTCTGCACCCACCAGCCACATCCTCCAAATGTCTTCTCCTTGTCCTCTTCTCTGTAATGTGCCAGCTTCCTCTGCCTGATTCTCCCCACCACCACCATGGCCATGGCCTTCCAAGGTCCCGGTCCGCCCACTGGTGAGTGTGTCCAAATGCCTGAAGGAGCCGGCCCCCAATTCACCCCAATGCTGCCCGTCTTCCCGAGCACTGGGTCCCCTGTTCTTCCCTTCTCCTGCCGTCTGCTTCTGCTCCTGTTGACTGTGCCGGCCCCCACTTCACTCCACCTCTCCCCCCACTATTGCTGGTTATGGCTTTTCTGAGATTAATGCCTCTCCCTGCTCCATCTCCACCTTGTCCTCTTGTTTGTGATGTGTCCTGGTTCTTCATCTTGTCTGCCTGACCACCTCAACACCATGGCCTTCAAAGGTTCTGGCCCACCCACTTCCACCTTGCCAAAAGCTGGCAGGAGCAGGGGACCCATTTTATCCCAGAACCAACCTGTCCTCACGTAGGGCATCTTCCTAACCCTTCTCCTGCTATCAGCTTCTGCTGTTCCTACCCGGCCAGGACAGCTTCCATCATTTCCTTCTCCTTCCCCCTCTTCTGCTGCCTAAGGCTTTTCTGAGCTCATCTCCTCAAAACAAATCTTTGGACACCAAATGCCTGACTCACACCCTTCCCTGTCTGTGCATCCTCATTCTTCACCTTTCCACAAGCAGTGGAGCATCTGCTTTCTGAGCACTGGACCCCGGCTCTTTCCTTTTCCTGCTGTCTGCTTCTGTTGCTGCTGTTTGTGCTGGGCCTGGCCCTGGCTCGCCTCACTACAACCTCCCTCCCCCCACCTCCCCTGCTCCCTGTGAGCTCATGACTCTCTCCAAACCCAGGACACCAAATGACTGACTGCCCCCCCTCCCTTAGTTTCCTTGTCCTCTTCTCAGTGAAGTCTGTGTCCTGGTTCTTCAGCTTTCTCTAAGCAGGCCACATCCTCAGCCTGGCTTCCCCACCTCCCAGGCCTGCAAGTCCCCCCCCTGGTGTGTGAGCAGGGGACCAGCTTGGCCCTGAAACCACCTGGTCCTCCTGTCAGGCAACTTCCTGGGCACAGGGCCGCTTCTCTTCCCTTCTCTCGCCATCTGCTTCTTCTTCTGCTGCTGCTCTCTATGCCAGGTCTCATCCTGTTGGGCTCCACCTCTGCCCCCCCCCACTCTCCTGGAAACGCATGCATCCCCTCCCAAAACCCTGGGGATCCAAGGAATGACTCAGGTCCCCCTCCTCCCTCAGACTCCTTGTCCTCTTCTCTGAGGAATATGTATCCCATTCTTCAGCTTTCTCCAAGCTGGCCAGCCTCCTGTGCCTGGCCTCTTCACCCCTCCCTCCCACTGTCCCCTGGTGAGAGTGTGTCCAAATGCCCACACGTGGCCAGTACCTGCTTCTCCCTAGAACCACCCTGGGTTGCTGTCTATACTGGATGGCCCCCAAGGATCCCAGTCGCTGAAGGGCTGAATCCGTGCCACCCAGCCTCGCTGCCTCAAACTGGCCCAGTCTTCCCATCAGGGATCCTCTTCCTCCTCTTTGTTCTTCCTTCCCCCTCTCCCCCCTTCTGGGTGACATGCCCATGGGCCCCATCCCTGGCACCGAAGGTGGCTTTTTTGAGGGTGGACTGGAGCCATCCCCTGCTCACCCGTCTTCCCCTAGTCTCCTGAATCCTTGGTTCCCAGGTCTGTGCCCCACTTGGTCTGGCTCCCTCTGCCAGCGCTGCCTGGCATGGGCAAAGCTGCTCAGTCCAACTAAGTGGAGGTCGGCAACCAGGGTGGTGGCCACCTCCCCTTGCCCAAGGTGTCACAAGCTCTACCCCCATCCTGAGCCCCAACCCCTGCCCCACCCCTTCCCCCCAGAGCAACAGGACATGCCCACTCCCATCACGCCCATCCTGTGGTCCCCTGTGTGAGCACAGGCACACATGGACCAGGAACCTAGTGGTTGGTAAAAGCAGTTCTAGTTCAACCTCGCCTGTCTCTTCCCTCTCCCAACCCTGTCCCCACTCAGACAGGTGGATCTTGAGCCCACTCGAGGGTTCATGGGCCCTTGGTGGAGTGGCCGACCCAACTGGTCCTAAGCCATGTTGGCTTAGGTTAAAGACACCTTATGTGTATGTTCCCTGCATAGGATATCTATCACCATACATATACATAGGTATTCTATGCTAGGCCCGTGTGAGTGTGTGTGTGTGTGCACAGACACACACACACACACACACACACACACACACACACACACACAGGAGCACAGACTCTGGTTCCACAGGCCCATATGATCCCCTATGTCTTTCTCCCATGTGGAAGGCACTCTTCCACTGGAGATCCACGGCTCTGAGTCTGGCTCCCTCCTAAATCCCCGGTCTCTGTGAGGGGGTCAGAACGTAGATCTTCACACACTATGGTCTCCTGACTCTGATTCTATGAAAAGCCTCAGAGCCACCTTCTTCCTCTGAGCCTACAGAGACCAATGGAAAATGGAAGTCTGAATGACTTCTTAGAAAGCATCTGACTCAACCTCCTCCTCCCCCCTTCCCCGCCCCCCTCCTCCCCCCTCTCCCTCCTTGTGCACTGGAATGAGTCGCACCAGATGAGACCCCCATCCCTGGGCTCTATGGAGCAGAGCAGCTAATTAGCTGAGCAGATGGAGCCACATCTCCTTAATTTCCACCTCATACAGCCCCCCTTCACCTCCACTCTCCTGTCACATCCTCCACACTCTTTCCAATTTTATCTTTCATTCATTGCCTAAGGTCTTTCATTGCTTCTTAAATCTTCCTGCTCTTAGAAACCCCTCCCACCAGCCCTCCCAACAGAAATGGCTTTTAGAGGCCCTGCCAACCACAGGTACCAAAGCTACCCCCCCCACACACACAAACAGATCAGATCTGCACCCGAACACCCCCAGAAGCCCAAGTTGCTGAGCAAGTCTTGCACCACCATCTTCCCTCCTCATCCCTCCTACCTCATTCTATCCCCGGCCACTCACTGTCACCAAGATCTTGCTGGGCTTCTTCACTTCCTGCGTGCAGCTCTCCTGGTCTGTCAGGAAGAAATTTTAGGAGATGCCCCCGCAACATACACAGAGTGCCAGAGGCCCCATCTGACCCAACCCCCCTGGCCAGACCTTCCCTGCTCTGCCCACTGCTGAGCCAGAGGGCTGCTCCCCACACACGGTGCATCCTCCCTAGCTCCTTCCGGGCCTTGATCCTGCACTGTGCTCTCCCTCTCCACCTTCCTGGTGCAGGAAGGAGCTCTCCATGGCGGGTAAAAGTTTGTGGGACACGCCCCTACCCCATCCCCCCAACTAGGGAGCGAAAGGCCCAATCCCACCGCTCCCCCCACTCCATTGAGACAGCCCACTGGGAGACAGAGGGGCTTCCCGGTAGGGCTGGGGTCAGCTGAGCACCTGGCTCATGTCTCTCCCCTCTTCCTTCCTGGCATGTGTCTGCTGTGGGCTGTGCAGGTGCATGTGCCTTTCCCCCAGCCCCTTTCCTCTGGAGATGCCTTTCCTCACCCCACCTGGGGAGGGCACCAGCTGATTCCCCACCCCCCACCCCCCCACCCATCCCTGGCTTCTTCTTGGCTCCCTCTTGGCTGCCCAGCCCTATGCACCCAAGTCCGATCTGTGTGGGAAATCCAGAAGCTGTCCCACATTCCCACCGGAGGCCCCCGCCTCCACTGCTCCCAGATGTGTCTTGAGTTTCCTCCCCCAGGCCCCCCCCATTTCCCCCGGAAATGACCTCTCAGGGCCCTGGCCACACATGTTGCCAAGGCTCTCTGTTGGCTCCTGGGCCATGTCAGCCCCAGTGGGTCTGAATTCGAGAGGCTGCGGGAGCCAGAGGGGACCCGAAGGCTGAGGGCAGCCTTCCCCCATCTCCTACCTTCCCCTTCCCCAGATGTTATGCTGGGAAAGGGCAGGCCCTGCCCACTGATGGCGATGGCACCCCATTGGCCCCACCAGTATGGTCTGCTGTGCTGTAGCAGAGCCCGCGAGAGGCCTTGTTCCCCCTCTCTCCCTGCAACTGGATGGCAGCTGCCCAGAATTCCCCCTCCTACCTTCTCCCTTCCCTGAAGGCCAGCTTCAAGGGTTCCCAGGTGGAGCCCTGCCCCTTCTCCCCTACTGGCCTCCCAGGGCCCTGCCCACTTAGTCCACCCACTGGGTTGGTCAGCTCCCCATCGGCCGCCCCATCCTGGCAGCCCTAGTTGGTTCTCATTGAGAAAGCCCGGAACTCCTGCCTTCCCCTTCCCTGCCTGGCAAGGCCCTTTCCTGCCTACTGCTCCTGTCTCTCTCACCCTGACCCGCCCCGTCCTGCTTTTCCTAACCATGGCGGTCTAGGGGTCCAGAAGGCACACTGCAGAGACCCTCTCCCCATCTGCTCCCTCCCCTGCTCCTCCCCTTCCCCCATGGGCCCCACCTCCTCCACTCCTGGCTGGCCCCTGGCCTAAGTTTCAGGCCCCTTCCACCTTCCCCCCTGCAGGCTAAGCCTTCCCCACCCGTCCTGGGTGGCTGAGCCCTCTCAGAATGAGAAAGGCTGCACAGGCCATCAGCAGTCAGTTCCCAGCCTTGGAGCTGGCTCCAAGTTCATCCCTTCAGGGCCTGCTCTTTCCTGGGGCAAAGTTCCCACGCACAGGCCCCAGTTTCCCATTCTAATCCCCACCCTCATTTCGCTTCTGAGGGCCCCGCCCCCTGAGGGTGCTAAAACCCACTTGGCCAGCTCTGCTCCGTGTTACTCAGTGAGGGTGGGCCTGGATAGGAAAGCCGGTGGGATTCAGAGGCCCTGCAGGAGAAAAGAGCACCATGGAGCGCCCAAGTCTTACCTTTCTGCTTCCCAGCGTACTCCCAGCATGACTTCCAGCTTCCTGTGGTGCAGGGCCACCCTCTGCTTTCCAGGAAATGACTCCAGGAGCCAGCCTGCTCCCATGGGTTGGTGGGGGCAGGAGGGAGAGTTGCCTGGGCCTCGGCCTGGGGATCTCGCCTGGGGTATCAGGGCCAAAAAACCCATTGGTAACAAGGCACCAGTTGTGGGTCTTGACTGGGATCCCAGCAGCAGCAGTAAAGATGGGGCTGGTCCGGGCTGCGGTCCTGCCCAGGAAACGGATGTCAGCAAGGCGAGAGGGTGGGGCCCCTGTGTGGGTCTGTCCCACATGCACAGGGAACAGAAGGAAGTGGGTGGGCCCAGGTGGGCCCCTGCATCTGTTCTGCCCAGAATCCAGGGGATGGTGGGAGACCCACAGGGCAGGTCCTGCCCAAGGTGCTGGTACTGGCAGGCAAACTAGGGGGCTTAGCCCAGGGCCAATCTCGCCGAAAGTGCCGGTGCCTGCGGGTGAGAACCGATAGGTGGAGACCTGGTGCCAGTGGGTTAAGCTAGGGGATGGAGCCCCCGTGCGGGTCTCGCCTGAGGGAGGGTTTTCAGGTGGGCAGCCAAGGAGCAGAGGCCCCGTGTGGGTCTCCTCTGAGGTAGGGGATTCAGGAAGCTGAACTAGGGGGCGAGCCCCACTGTATGAGCCAATCTTGTCCGAAGCAACACTGCTGACGGGCGAGCCAGCCCCTTTCATTGGCCATGGCAAGTGTGTTCTTTCATTTGCACTGGAGGAAAGAGGCCAGAGGTGGGGCCTGTGGGGAATCTGCCCTTTCCCCTCCAGTGACCTGAGCCCTGTGGCCAGTCCCAAACAGGACTGAGAAGGGCTAATGCAAAAGGTCTTGCTCATTGAGTCCTTCCTTCAGCCAAGCAGACCTGTTTCCTTCCATGCTAGCCAGCCAACTGCATCATCCCTGGATGAAACCCCTTAGCCCTTAGCAGACAGTCTAGGATGGGGGCTTAGTTACTTGTGGAAGAGAAAGGACCAGCCCGTTGGAGCACTCCATCTGGAAAGGTGAAATCTAGAGAGATCCAAGCACCAGTTCTCATTTGGAAGGGGGAGTTTATGCACCACGGATGGAGGCCTTCTCTCCTTCTCTAAGATTCCCCAGTGGTAGGATGGAATGGGATGGTGTGAAGCCAGGCCTGACACATCTCTGAGAGCCATGAATGACTGAAATCAGGAATGGCAATCTCTGATTTCTAGGCAGGGTGTGTGTGTCTCAGAACGTGATTCTGCCCAGACCCCGTGGATATGTTTCTCACTGGCCTGCCAAACTCTTCCACATGGTAACTCTGTGCTTGCTGACTGCTCCCATGCTGTGCCAATGCCGTAGCAAGTAGCCTTAACTGGAGAAACCTGAGACACAATGAGAGCGGGAGGTGGTTCATGGTGTCTGAGCCAAGGAAGGATTTTAAGCTGAGTGAAACATACCTGGAAGTCTGGCTATGAACACACGAACACATGTTGCCCAGCGAAGAGATGCAGTTCGGGGGCCCCCAGGAAGCTGAAATGGGATGTGCAGCCTAGTAGGGTGCATGGGAGAATGTTCTAGTCTAGACACCAGGCACAGATAGAGAACAGGCCCTTAGAATACTTAAGATGAGCTGAGGGTTGCCTCAAACGACCTTGAACCCCCTCCATTCATTGACCACTTATGGCCCACCAGCAGTCTGGTGAATGGAAGAATACTGAAGAGGTAGGCCTTTGGAACAAAAGCCCTGGTAGGAGACACAGGAGGGAAGGGTAGGGCTCTAGAGGACCAGGCAACGCTTCTGGGGAGATCACAGGGAAAAAGGCCCAGATGCTAGGGCAGGAGGGACTTTCCTGCCAGGGGTCTAAAGGTGCTTGCTTTTGAATTTTTGCCCTGTGGACCACATCCTGGATGCAACCTCTCAGCCAGCATGTCTGCCCATCTGTGTAACAGCTGACCATGGTAGTCACTCTGGCTGACTGTCATGTCTTTTTAACTGTTCAGGTAGATGAGCCTTAGGTGTTGGCTCCAGGCTCCCTGAGCTTCCTAGCTGAGCTTGGTCTTACACGAACAAGTTTGGCACTGACTAGCAATGTACCTAGCAGAAGCATAGCCAAACCCTTTGGAGACATAGAGAGGAGGTAGTGGCCTTCAAATGGCCTCTGGGGGTTCTGGCTGGCTGTCTTCCCAGAGCCCACTGGGCCCACTGTCAACAAGAAAGAGGCATCTTGCTTCCGTCTCCCCTTTTTTATTTTTCTGGAGCTCTATGTGTCTTTCATGACGTGTGCTCCTCTTTCATCTCTTGATCTGTTTGTCTCTCCACCTGGCAGGTTGTGATTGGTTAGCCATCTCTCTTTTTCTCTCACTGCTCTGGCTGCCTTTGTCTCTGTCTCCCTGTTTGAATGCCTATGCATCTATCAATGAGTGGTTTTTGTCTGTTTTCCTCTAATTGTGTCCCATCCATCTTGCTCCTGGGTCTGTGGTCTGTCTAATTCAGTGTGTGTGTGTGTGTGTGTGTGTGTGTGTGTGTGTATTTTTCCCTCGTCTTTCCCTGTCCCCTTCCTGGGCACCTGTTGGCCTCTTCCAGACCTCGGATGGTGCCCTTCCTCCATGGCAACCTTGCCTCTTTAGCCCCCTATCAGGTTCTACAATGAATCCTAAATTGCCAGAGACCTGCATTCCATCTTTCCATCTTTTCTTTGAGGCCCAAGTCCAGCCTGTCCAAATCTTTGCCCACCTCCTGGAGATTCTGGTCAGCAGGGCCAGCTGGCATAGGTTCTCCCCTGCATCTGGAGGGGTGAGGGCTGAGTCATGCGTTGTCCATCATTTCCTCAGCTGGGCCCCTGGCTGCACGTCCTTCCTAGCAGGCTGGCAGTGGAGTGGGAGAAGGGGTTTGCTGGTGGCTCTAGCCAACTCTAGCTGGATGGCTGACTGAAGGCTGCCCAAGCAAGGAGGATCCGGGGCTACATGGAAGGTGAGGCCACGGTGGCTTGGAAGTATCCGTCGGTGTCTAGGAAATGTCAGCGTACCTTACCGCAGGAAAGTCTATCTTCCAACCCCAGCTGGGCCTCTCAGGTCCTTCTAGACAATTTCTAATGCCCAGAATACAGAGACACAGACTTTAGATTCCAGGGCCAGGGAACTGGAGGATGAAAGACTGGTATGTTCAGTACCTCAATGTTCTGGGGCATTAGCCTTGACCTGGCTATGCACCCCCTTGTGTTCGTTCACTTCTTAACCCAGTGCTGGCCACACATGGGCCACTTGTGGCAGTACTGTGGAAGTGGTAGGAGCAGCGGAAGTGAGATCTAGGGTGACCAAAGTCTGGATTTATGGCCTAATTTGGGGAGGGTGGTGAGGAAGGGTTTCTTTTCAAAAAAATCTTAGAGCTGGAGTTTGAGTTTGGCACTGTCCCTGAGCTTCCTTTGCTCAAAGCTAACACTCTACCACTTGAACCACAGCTTACCTTTCATCTTTTTTAGAAGTATAGTGGAGAGAAGAGTCTCACAGACTTTCTTGCCTGGACTGGCTTCAAGTTGCCATACAAAGAGCTCAGCCTCTTAAGTAGCTAGGTTTGCTGTTATGAACCACTGGCACCTGCTAAGGGTGTGTGTGTGTGTGTGTGTGTGTGTGTGTGTGTGTGTGTGTGTGTGTGTGTGTGTGTGTGTGTGTGTTTACCAGAGCTTGAACTCAGAGTCTAGGTGGTATCCTTTAGCTTGTTTGCACAAGGTTGGTGTTGTACCTCTCGAACTAGGGTAGCTCTACTTCCCAGCTTTTGGTGATTCATTGGAGATTAAGAGTCTGCTAAGGCTAGCTTTAATCTTGATTGATCCTCAGATGTCAGCCTTGAGTAGCTAGGATTATAGGTATGGACCACTGGCACCCAGCTGCAAGGATGTCTTTTCATACGCTTTTCTGTTCTAACAGCTGTCTACTTGCCCTGGCCTAGATCTCTGACCTCCACCTCAACTCCCAGCAATCAACTCCCAGCAACCCCTGACAATGTGGAGAACATAAAGCTCAAACCTTATCCCATTTCTTTGTCCTCAGGGGAGGGTATGTTTCTTCTAAACCCTGGGGTAGGAGGGGTAGCTGTAGATGGGTGCTAGGCTGGGAGAGAGTTATTCTGTTTTAGACAAGAAGCAAAGTGTGGCCAGAGGCTAATAGCTCATTCTATCATATTCTTAGCTCCTCAGGAGGCTGAGATCTGAGGATTGCTATTCAGAGGCAACCCAGCTAGAAAAGTCTATGAGGCTCTCTTCTGCAAATAACCACCAGAAAGCTGGAAGAAAAGATGTGGCTCAAGTGGTAGAGTGCTAGTTCTGAATGAAAACACTGAGGGACAGAGCCTGAACCTTGAGTTCAAGCCTTAGTACCAAGATGTATGCACATGTACGAGAGTGCACACATGCACGCACATGCACGAGCGCGCGCGCACACACACACACACACACACACACACACACATAGAGGAAGGTGGTAATGATGAGCTGAGCTAGAACTGGGGGTAGTCCTGAGGCATAGTCATAGTAAACTCTCAAGGCAGATCAAGTGGTTTCTCCTGAAGTCCTCCTTGGGCTGAGTGGTTCTGGGCCATGGCAGTAAGTTCCATGGAACCTGTCCCTCCATCAGTGCATGGGGCCACAGGACCAAGGGAAATACACTACGGATGTTCCTTTGTAGTTGGCCCAAGGTTGCAGACCATCTGCCCCCAAGCCCTGGTGAGGAAAGCAGGACTCTCAGCCCTGGAACTCCTGGGATAACGACTGCTACAAGCAGCAGCCAGCTGGCTATGGATTCCTGAGCCTACAAGTCTTTCATGAGCCCAACCCAACACCCGCCCAAGGTGTGCCTGACAAATTTGCACTCTTGTGATACCTGTGTGAGTGGGCGTTAACTGGTCTATCCCTCCTGGCCCAGAACTGTGGTCTGAGACATCGATTTACTGCTCAGATCCACACAGCACCCATGACATATGCCATTCTGATGACCCGACCAATGACCTCTGTGCCCCAAGGCTCAACCCTTCTCTGATACTGTGGCCCGCTCTGTAGGCAAAAGTCTCCAAAGAGGCTGTTCTCAAGACTTTAAGAACACCTAGACATTGGGAGAGCCTCAGGGGCCTCAGTGGAAAATGCTCTGCTTAGAGCCCTATCGTGAGGTCCAAGCAGGTCATGGGGCTCAAACTCGGGGCTTGGGTGCTGTCCCTCAGCTCTTCAGCTTACTGTACTTGAGCTACAGCACCACTTCAGGCTTTCTGGTGGTTCCTTGGAGATCAGAGACTCCCAGACTTTCCTGCCTGGGCTGGCTTTGAATCACGATCCTCACATCTCAGCCTCTTGAGGAGCTAGGACCGGCATGAGCCATCCATGCCCGGCTGATCTGACCTTTCACCACAGTGGACTAGGAGCTCCTAAAAGCTTTTCTTTATTTTTTTCTGTGCCAGTACTGGTCTGGGCTCTGGTCTCTTAACTTTTCCTTCAAGGCTGGCACTCTACCACTTGAGCCACAGCTCCATTTCTGGCTTTTGGTAGTTCACCAGCAAGAAGTGTCTCACTGACTTTCCTCCCCTGAGTTGGCTTTGACCCACAATCTCTGATCTCAGTCTCCTGAGTAGCTAGGATTTACAGCAGATGAGCTAGTGGACTTAGAAAATTTTCTTAAGCAAGCATTCTTATTGCATTTGCCCTGACTCCTCCATGCAAAGGAGACCTGAGGTTCAGCAACTGTGAAAAATAGGCTTCTAGCCACAGGAAATGGCTGGGGTCCATGGCAAAAAGACAAGCTAATCTTCCCTGAGCCCCATTCTGGGACGCAAACCTCTGCCCTACCTGTGACTCAAGTACAAACTTTGACCCAGCCTAGAATGTTCTGTGAAGTTTGTCTGAAGCCACAGAACCTTCATTCCACTCACACCACCTGCTCTACACCACATCTCAGGACCTTTGCCCATGCTGTACCTTCTTCCTGGGGCTCTCTGTCCTGTTCCACATCTTAGAACTCCTGTGGAATTTTGGCACTGGTTATATCACCTCGTGGAGCAAGTCTTTCCTTCCCTTCTCCCTCTTTTTTTTTTTTTTGTAATATTGAGTTGCTAGAGATGGAACTTGTGCAGGCTGAATGGCAAATGCTCCATCTTGGTGTGTGTGTGTGTGTGTGTGTGTGTGTGTGTGTGTGTGTGTGTGTGTGTGTGTGTGTGTGTGTGTGTGTGTGTGTGTGTGTGTGTCCCAGTCCTGTGGTTTGAATTCATGGCCTGGATGCTATCTTATTCCTGAGCTTTTGTGCTCAAGGCTAGCACAGCTCTACTTCTGGCTTTTGGGGTGTTTAATTGGAGAAAAGTGTCTCATATAGACTTCCTGCCTACAATTGGGATCCTTAGATCTCAGCCTCCTGGTAGCTAAGATTAGAGGAGTGAGCCACTATCACCTGCCCTTGAATTCTTACCTATAACCTCGGCCCTCCTCTGAGTCCCTGAAGAATATGTCTCACCAGGCTTACTTTTTTTCTAGTCTTGTGGCTTGAACTCAGGGTCTGGGCATGTTCCTGAGCTTCTTTTGCTCGAGGCTACTACTTCTATCACTTAAGCCACAGTGCCACTTTTGGCCTTTTCTGTTTCTGTGGTACTGAGGAATCGAACCCAGGGCTTTGTGCAAGCTAGGTATGCACTGCACTCTATCACTAAGCCACATTCGCAGCCTAAGGCTCACTTCTAACAGGAGCTATGAGGGTGGGATTGGCTTATCCCTTTCGGCACAGAAATCACTAGCTATTTCCTATCTTTGCCAGGATTTGGGACCAGCCTGTGACTTGGCCATGAGGAATAATGAATGAGTAATGGCCACCAGGCCCCAGAGGTCTAGGCTCACATCTTACAGAGGGATAGAGAACATAGAGCCACAACTCCTACAGCCTGGGATCTGTGGTCTCCCTGGAAGGCAGTGGGCTGGCTGCTAGGTGTCCCAATGGTACACCTCAGCCAGAACATAATGCACCTGTTGGACACATCAGCCCAGGCAAAGTCTTCGGGGCTAAAGTTCTTAAATGGCAGAGAACAATGCTTTGTTCAAGCTGCTGGCTCAGACTTATTACTCTGAGGTTTTGTTCCAGCTTGCCCAGTTTGGGGGGCTGGGCATGGGCAACCTGCTGAATGCCTACCACCCATACATCATCCATCCATACACAGAGACATGGGGTTATTGCCTCCTTTCTTTCTTTCTTTTTCTTTTTTGGCAGGTCCAGGATTGAACTATGAGCCTAAACCCTGTCCCTGAGCTCCTTTTCCTTAAGGGTAATGCTCTGCAACTTGAGCCACAACACTAGTCAGGTTTTTTTTTTCTATGATCTCTTAGAAATATGAATGTTGCAGGCTTTCCTGCCCTGGCTGAACTCAAATTGGCATTCTCTACATCTCAGCCTCCTGAGGAACTAGGATTACAGGCAGGAGCCACTGACACCTGGCTTTCTTTTCTTCTTGTTCCTTTTTTCATCATGACAATCTGAAATCTTCATGGTGTCATTCCAATGGTTTGCATTTGAATTAAACTACCCAAGCCTGGAGTTTGAATGTTAGGACTGTGACCCACAAATGGAGGGAGATCTTGAAAACTCATTCCTATTCATGTTAATGCTAATGGAATGTTATAAAAGTAATAATTAAATTTGCAGTTAATTCATGATTCTATTTTAGAATGCCACACAAAAGTTATTGGATTTAATCTTCCATTCTAGCACCATGGTATATATGATTAAGGATATTGACTAATTTTTAATTAATGCTTTTATAAGTATTCAACCATGATACTTCATTAAATGAGGGCATAAGTTAATAACTAATCATTGGTAATAATATATATATAATTTAATATCCTCATAGTCCCTCTGTATATATAATCAATCTTCACATCTATATCTATCTCTATCTATCTATCTATCTATCTGGCACTCCTGTCTATCTATCTATCTAATCTATCTATCTATCTATCTGGCACTCCTGTCTATCTATCTATCTATCTGGCATTCCTGTGGCTTGATAACAAGTCCTTAGAACTTCCTGGCAGCTCAGTATGCCAGAGGCTGGTCTGCTAAGACTGTGACCCCATTTATGGATTGGGCATTGTAGGCCATGAGTTGAAATCCCAGCATAGCCAAAAATTTATTCATGGAGTAAGAAGCCAATTTTGACACATTTTTTTCCTTCTCTTTGAAAGTCCTGGGTCTCACTACAATGTATAATCCACATGCAAATATATTCCATGTGATATGCTATAATAAAAGAAATGTTATATGCGTAATAATACTAAAGAATGGTAATAAACGTCATACACAGTAAACCCATGTATGTAAATAGATCTCATATATGAATATTATTTTTTCCAGTGCTGGGGCTTCAATTCAGGCCCTGGGAACTGGTCTGAATTTCTTGTCTTCAAGGACTGTGAGCCTTTCCCCTTCACCCACAGTAGCACAGAGTTACCCAGACCCTGAGTTCAAATCCCAGGCCTGCCAGAACAATGGTACAAATTCCAAACCAGGGCCTTCTTAATATTATTATTATTATTAGCCAAGCACGGTGCTTGAACTCAGGTCTTGGCATCTCTACCACAGCCGACCCTGGGATCCTAGTTCAAATCTTTGGGCTGGCAAAAAGAAAATAAAAAGGAGAAGCATAAAACTGAGAAGTTCAAGAAGGATGTTTTACTTTTTTTCCCTTTGTATTGTGACCATCCTGGATCTAAATGACAAGGCCCAGAAAGTGTACATAACCTTGCATTGCTGATGTTTGGCGGGCAATTAGGGAAGTCATAGCCGAATCCTGCAACTTAGGCCTGGAGTTCAAATCTGGGGACTGCCACTAATGACTGGCGGGAGATTCTAAAAACCCATTCCCATATACATCCATATGGATGTATGGAATATTATAAAAGTAACAATTAAATTAGTAGTTAGTGTACGACTATATTATAAAATTATACACAATTCTACTACACTGATGAATTTTCAATTAATACTTTATTATGTATTCAATCATGATACATAAAAAAGAAAAATTTAATTGCCATTAATTGGTAGTAATATCATATATGCAATTTCATAGCATACAAACATCTCTCTCTTGTTTTATACATATACATCTATCTACCTATCAATCTATCTATCTATATACCAATCTATACATTTATCTGTTTATACAATTGTAACTCCTGGGGCTGAGTGGTAGAGTGCCTCGTAGGTACAAAGCCCTGGGTTCGATTCCTCAATATCGTGTGCATAGAAAAATCCAGAGTTGTGCTGTCACTGAAGCAGTCGAGCACTAGCTTTGAGCATAAAAGCTTAGGGACTGTGTCTAGACCCTTACTCAAGACCCAGGACAGGCACCAAAAAAAAAAAAAAAAAAAAAGTTCTGACTGCAACGATATAAGGATAGGACCAAAAATACCTCATCACAGAGCAAGCTGGGAGTCTGGTGCTGACAGCCTGCCATCTAACCTGACTTAGCCAGAGGGAAACTGCTGCAACTCAGCTCCATAGAACCAGATGCTGCTGGCTCAATCACCCATGTCATCCAAGATACTCGGGGGCTGAGATCTGACACTGGTGGGAAGTCTGTGAAACTCTGAGCAGTTGCTCCAAGTGGTAGAGCTCTAGCCTTGAGCTAAAGATCTTAGGACAGTACCCCCAATATTTGAGCGCAATCCCCATGGCTGACTCCCTGCCCCCACCAATACCCACCACTCTAAATCATTAGACGTGAACTTTGTGCAGTTTGTGATGTGTTTCTGAAAGAATGGTGCTACTGATGAAAGCACCCTAATTCTAATGACATCGTGTGGGATACAGCTATGTGATGAGTACTTCATGAGGTGTGGTGTACTGAACCATTCACAGGGTACATTCTTTCATCTGTTCCTTGTAAGAGCTCCATAACTAAGATGATTGTGCAGATGAGAAACTTGAGGCTCATAAATCCCCATGTTGGGGCCAAAATTATGTATGTACTGAACCCTAGTGAGTGGTCTCCTACAGACAATTGTTTGGTTTATTTTTCTCGGTCATGAACCTTCTTGAACTCAGGGCCTAGGCACTGACCCTTCCCTGTTGGGTTCATGGCTAGGACCTTATGACGTGGAGCCAAGCACCCTCTTAGAACAGAGTGTGAAGGTCTAGGCATCTGTAGCTGAGGTCTGCCATCTTGCCTTCTCAGGGAGCTGAGATCTGACGATATGGGTTCCAAACTATTCCAGACACAAAAGGTCCCATGAGACTGTTATTTCATATTCACCACTTAGAAACTTGAAGTGGAAGATGGGCACTGGTGACTCGCGCCTACTTGCATCATCCTAGCTACTCAGGAGGTTGAGAGCTGAAGATAACAGTCCAAAGACAGCCTGGGGAAGGAGATTCCTTCAGACAGATGCTTTTCTCCAGTGACCCAACAAAAACCTGAAGGGGTGCTGTAGCTAAAGTGGTAGAGCTCTTGGCTTTAACTGAAGAGCTCAAGGACAGCACCCAGGCCTAGATTTAACTCTTCCAACTTACAAGAAAAGAAAGAAAGAAACCTGAAGTGGAGGGGTTTAGAGTGGTTTGCATGTTTGAATCCCTGGGTTTGATTGCTCAGTACCACATCACTAGAAAAAAGCCGGAAGTGGCCCAGAGGCTCAAGTGGTAGAGTGTTATCCTTGTACAGGAGAAACTCAGGTACAGTGCTCAGGTCCTGAGTTCAAGTTCCAGGACCAGTGTATGCACACACACACACACACACACACACAGAGATACCAGAAATGAAGCTGTGACACGAAATGGTGGTAAAGCACTGAGCTTCTGTTCTGAGCTCATGGTCATCACCCTGGCCCTGTGTTCAACTCCGAAACCTAGCCACCCAGGACCCAACTATGAGAGGTCAAAGGTTTCCAAACCTGATGAGCTTCACCAGCCCTAGATGACAGGAAGCATTGTGATATTACACAAGGGAAGCACCTTTGCCAATTAGGAATCTTTTCATTAGGTTCAGCTCCCTAGTTGTCTGCCAGAAGGACCCTTGAATTAATTGTAGCAGGTTATTTCAACACTGGAACATAGTGTAACAAAGACAGGATGAGTGCAGGGAACTTGGCCTGCCTCAGGAGGTGGCACAAATGAAGGCTTCTTATCAAAACAGAGCACTGGGGAAAGACATAGCTTGGGTACAAAGAGGCTTTTTCTCCTGACCTTCAGAGCCCACCCACACACATCCTCACTAATTGCCCCAGATGGAATTGTTTGTTACACAGCTGTACAGAAGGGAGGCCTTTTGTCTGCCTGTTTCAACAATGAGGCAGACTTCCTCCAGAAGCCTGAGGTGTGCAGAAATGCCACGGACCGGCTCTGGTCGGGACGACAGAGGACACATAGTGGAGGTAACTGGAATAGGTGGGGAGATGGTAAACAGACAACTCACACACAAGAGGAGTGAATGCTGAGTGCGATTTATTGCAGAGGATAACAAGGTTTTATAGCAGAAGTCTCCATGAGAAAGGGCAAAAGGTTACACAATCTTGCTGCAAGGCTTTGTTCCTGGCTGGTCACCAGTTTGATCGCCTGATCTTGTTTTTTGGATGATGAGCTATGACGATAGGCACTTGTTTTCGGCTTTACCTCTATTTTTAAGAAATACAATTGGTTTTGATGTTTATCACCTATTAACCATTAACCAGAGCATATGGGCAAGGTGCTGAACAGAAAGGCATGAACTCTAGTACTTTATTGTTACTTTTGTTTAGTTTTGTACTTTATGCGTTTCAAATCTTTTCTAAGCAATTGTGCTTTTTTGCCATTCTTTAGAGGGTCCCCAATTTGTGGCCAAAAATCATGATATTCAGTATACTTAGTTAAATCTGGCCATATATCAAATTCAAGCTCATAGTATCTTTTCTGTAACCCTTTCACATAATCATTTACACTTCTCTATAGAGGCCTTAACTGTCTCATAAGATCTTTCTTGTTCCTTCTTTGATAGTAAGCACCAAGGAGCCCTAGATCTAGTGAAAGATTAAAATTGGGGCTATGTCTATTTTACAATATGCTAACTGCTAATTCTGCTTCTGTAAAACTGCTTACGCTAACACTGACCCTTCCCCTCCCAAAAATAAGTAAAAAGTTACAAAGTCCAGATGCAGGCCCAGGGACAAGGTCTGCAAACATAGATAAAGAACAAAAGAGTATGTTCTTCTAAATTCCTGTTTAGAAGCTCTCAGCAAGGGGCTCAAAATAAAGACCATCTGGCGAGCCCAGCAAACTAGGGAGCCTGTAATATGTGGACACTTGTTACAAAACTTCCCGCGCAGAGCTGAGCCAATCCTGGGGAGCCTGGGGTCTTATGCTAATCCTTGGTTTTTGTCTTTAAAAGTGCCTGTAACCACTGCTCGGGGCTTCCAGTCTGCCTTGGACAGGGAGCCCGTTTGCGCAAATGCCTAATAAAATCCTCTTGCTTGTTGCATCTGCTGGTTTGGAGTCTTGGTTCTTGGGGTGCCCTCCCGTTGAAGAAAGCATCCCAGTGGGTCTGGGGTCTTTCACTAGCAAGTCTCTCAGTAAATGAAAGAGAGTAATAGGAAGTTCTTTCTCCTAAGTAGTTTTCCCAATGGTTGCCATCCTTATCATACACACCTGTAAAAGGCTATGGATCTGGGGGAAGACTGGGTCCTCTAGATAATGGAAGATCCCACCATTTTCCTCTTGATAAGCCATTGCCACCTTCCATCTACCAACTTTTTAGGAATCTTATTTAGCTTTTGGTCTAAATATCCCTCTACATCTTTCTTATCTACAGGATATCTATTTGAGTCTATTGTATATGCTTCAGGATTAAAGGAAAGTCTCCAGTAGCCATACACTCTTTTTGCTCTAGCCATGCCTACAGCTTCTTGTAAATTTCTTACAAACAATTTCTTCTGCTGAAGTGACGTCATGAAACCCCAAATACTTTTATATTTACTTACGACTTGTCTAATAGCCTCCATAAGCGGGGCTTTTAGGGTAGCACTTAACTCTGGTGAGTTAGTCATATTCTCAGGACTCTCATCGGATGTTGGAGTCGTCAACACTTCCAAGAAAGAGCCTTGAATAAGGGAACTTTGAGCATGAGTAAGTAGAACAAGCAGCAGGAACAATAAAAGATTAATAGGCCTCCTATACAGTGAAGAAAAGAAAAACAGGAACACATCTTTCCCAGGGGCTTACCAGCCTTTCCAGGAGGTAGGCCTCCTTGAAGCCCCATTCCCAGATCTGAAAGCAGGTTTCCCATGCTAAGCAGACTCCACCAGAGTAGGCGTGGCACAGAAACCCTCAGGCTACACTGGGAATAGTGAGGAGAGTCCTGGAACATGCACTATCTTGAAAGCACTCTCTGTGCTATGAAATCATTCTATTCAAAGCAAATTTCCTAGCTAGGTGCCTTTTGTTATAGGGAATTTGGATCTTCACTGATAGAAATACATGCATACATACATGGGGAGACATGGAGTTACTGGCTTTTTTGGGGGGGGCAGGTCCGGGGGTTATAGTATGAGCCTAGGCACTGTACCTGAGCTCCTTTTGCTCAAGGGTGGCACTCTGCCCTTGAGCCACAGCACCACTCATGGGTTTTTTTTTTTACTCCTGTGATCCCTTAGAAATAAGAGTGTCCTGGACTTTCCTGTCCTGCTGAATTCAAACTGGAATTCTCTACCTCTCAGCCTCCTGAAGAGCTAGGATTACAGGCAGGAGCCTCTGACACCTGGCTTTCTTCTCTACTTGTTGTTCTTTTTTTCATCATGATGATCTGAAATCTTCACAGTGTCATTCTAATGGTTTGCATTTTGAAGTAAACTTCCCAGGCCTGGAGTTGGAATACCAAGACTGCCACCTACAAATGAAGGGAGATCTGGAGAAAATCATTCCTATTCATGTGAATACTTAATGGAATGTTATAAAAGTAACAATTAAATTGACAGTTCATGATTCTATTATAGAATGCCACACAAAATGTATTGGATTATGTCTTCCATTCTAGCTCGATGGTATGATTCTCCTAATTAAAGAATACTTCTTTTACATTAATGCCTAATAAGTATTCAACTATGCTGTTTCATTAAATGGAGGCCTAATTTAATAATTAATAATTCATAATATATATAATTTAATATTCTCACATGGTCTCTCTCTCTCATCTATACAGCAAACTACACATCTATCTATCTATCTATCTATCTATCTATCTATCTATCTATCTATCTATCTATCTATCTATCTATCTGTAAGGTCCACTCCTGGATGGCTAGCAGACTCCACCCTCCTCGCAGCAAAGTCTCCACCCAGTACTTGTGTTACCTAGGCACCTGGGACACCTGGGAGAGGTCACATCTGCATCTGCTGAGGTCACATCTGAATTTGATGTGGCCACACCTTTCTCCTCCCATACCCTAGATAAGGCCTAGCCCAGGCCCAGACCCTCTCTCTCTGCTCTTTTCTAGCTCTTTCTCAGCTCTTTCCTTCTCTTCTCTTTCCCAGCTCCCTTCTCTTTTCTAGCTCTCTCTCTGCTCTTTTCTAGCTCTTTCTCAGCTCTTTCCTTCTCTTCTCTTTCCCAGCTTTGTTCTCTTTCCTAGCTCACTCTTTCTCAGCTCTCTCTCTTTCCCAGCTTTCTTTCCCAGGCCTTTCCCTACTGCGTGGAGGGCCAAGATGGCCTGGTGCCAGCCAGAACGATGAATAAACCTACTCCTTACCTGAATACCACGTGTGTGGTGCTGTTCTTACTTGGCCATCTCTTTTTAAAAACCTAACACTATCTATCTATCTATCTATCTATCTATCTATCTATCTATCTATCTATCTATCTATCTATCTATCTATCTATCTATCTATTTATCTATCTATCTTTCTATATCTATATCTAAGCCACTACTATGGCTTGATCGCAGGTCTAGAACTGGCTGGCAGCTCAGTTTGTGAAAAGCTTTGTTCCACAACTGACCTTTTCATGAATTTGGCATTGTGGGCTGTGAGTTTAAATCCTAGCATGGCCAAATGTTTATGTGTGGTGTAAGGAGCCAATTTTGACACATTTTTTTTTTCATTCTCTGTAAATGTCCTGGGTCTCAGTATGATGTATAATCCATATGCAAATATATCCAGGTGTTAAGATGTAATAAATGAAAATAAATGTCATATATGTAATAATACTAAATAAAATAAAGAATAAATAAGGGTAATAAATGTCATATGGAGTAAAACTATGTATGTCAAAAGATCTTATATATGAATATTATTTTTTATTTTTATTGAAAATCAAAATGAGGAAAATGTGATAGTTTTTCTTTTCTTTCTTTTTTTCCTTTCCTTTTTTTCTTTTTTTTTATTGTGAGAATACCATACAGAGGAGTTACAATTACCTGCTATTACTGTATTTGATGTTAGTATAATTTGTGGAAGGGAAGGGCAAAAACAAATCGTTTAACTAGGGATACAGGTGGACCCAGATGTACAAGTCGTTATGTCGAAAAACGAACTTTACAACTTTGGTGGGGGGTAGGTGGGGGAGTATACTAAGGGAAGGGAAGTGGAGGGGGCAACAATGCTTGATAAGAAATGTACTCGTTATCTTGCCCATGTAATTGAATATTATTTTTTTCCAGTACTGGGGCTTGAATTTGCTCCCTGTATACTGGACTGAATTTATTGTCTTCAACAATGGTGAGCTTCCCTTCCCCCACAGTGCCACAGAGTTACCCAGACCCTGAGTTCAAATCCCAGGCCTGCGAGAAAAATGGTGCAAATTCCAAGCCAGGACCTTAATTTTTTTGGCCAGGCCCGGGGCTTGAACTCTGCTAGTAGCAGCAACTCTGCCTCAGCTTTCATCATCCTAGGCTGGAGTGCAGCCTCTGGACCCACAGCCCATCCTGAGATCCCAGGACCCAAGTTCAAATCTCGGGACTGGCAAAAAAAAGGTGAAGGTCTGGGAAGGTGGCTCGATAGTAAAGTGCTTGTCTTGCATGCATAAGACCCTGGGTTTGATTCCTCAGCACTACATAAGAAGGAAAAAGCCGGAAGTGATGCTATGGCTCAACTGGTAAAACAATTGCCTTGAGCTGAAGAGTTGAGGGAAAGCGCACAGACCCAGACTTCTGGCCCCACAACTGAACAAAGAGAGGGGGGCTACAAAAGGAGAAGGATAAGGGCTAGGAAAGTGGCTCAGTGGTAGAGCACTTGTCTTGCATGCATGAGACCCTGGATTCCATTCCTCAGCACCACATAAGAAAAAAGAAAAAAGCCAGAAGTGGCACTGTGGCTCAAGAGGTTGAGTGCTAGCCTTGAGCTGAAGAGCTGAGAGACAGTTCCCAGGCCCAGAGTTCAGGCCCCACGACTGCACCCCCCCCCCCCACAAAAAGGAGAAGGATAAAACTGGGAAGTTTCAGAAGGTGGTTTTACATTGTTTTTTTCCTTTGCATTGTGACTATCCTGGGTCTAAATGACAGGGCCTGGAAAGTGTATGTGACCTCCCACTGATGAAGTTTGGTGGGTTATCAGAGAAGCCATAGCTGAAACCAGCAACCTAGGTCCGAGGTTGGAATCCCGGGACCACCACCTATGAACCATGAATGGCGGGAGATTCTAAGAAACACATTCTGATTGACATCCATATAAATGGAATGTTGTAAAAGTAATGATTACATTAGTAGTTAGTGTATGATTATATTATAAAATTATACACAATAATCATAGTACATTGACTAATTTGCAATTAATACTTTATTATATATTCAACCATGATACTTAAATAAAGGAAGGAATTATTTATCAATAATTGGCAGTAAAATAGTATATATAATTTAATAATCTATAGACATCTATCTATCTATCTATCTATCTATAAAACAATCTACATATCTATTTCTACACTTGTCACTCATGGGGTTCAGTGGTAGAGTGCTTGCCTGGTATGTATGAAGCCCTGGGTTCGTTTCCACAGTACACAGTATCACATGCACAGAAAATCCCGAAAGTGGTGTTGTCACTTACGCACCAAAAACAAGTTAGAAAGTTCTCACTGCAACTATAGAAGGCCAGGACTTCAAATACCTCATGACAGAGAAAGCCGGGAGTCTGAAGCTGACGGCTAATCTGACTTAGCCAGAGGTCAACTGCTGCAAACCAACTCCATTGAACCAGATGTTGCTGGCTCACCCCTAGCTGCTCAAGGGATGAGTTCTGACACTGGTGGGTTAAAAACTTCGCCCTGGCAGGAAGTCTGTGAGACTCTGAGCTCTGGCTCAAAGTTGTAGAGCTCTAGCCTTGAGGAAAAGATCTTAGGACAGTACCCTCAACCTATGAGTAATCCCCGAGGCTGAAGACCCTCCCCCCCCATTAACCACCCCTCTACACTGTTAGATGTGAACTTGTATGGTTTATGACATGTTTCTAAAAGAATGGTGATACTTATTAAAGCACCCTCATTCTAATGACAGCTTGTGGGATACAGCTATGTGATGAGTCTGTCCTGGGATGCTGGGTGCTGAGTCTTTCATGGGGTGCTGTGTGCCGAGTCCTTCACATGGTGCTATGCTTTGAGTCCTTCACGGGGTGTATTCTTTCATCTGGTCCTTGTTAGAGCTCCACAAGTAAGATGATTGTGCAGATGAGAAAATTGAAGCTCAGATATGTCCCCAAGGCAGGGCCAAATTTGTGTATGTACTGAAATCTGGTGACTTGTGTCCTGTAGACAATTGTTTTGGTAGTTTTCTGCATCATGAACCTTGAACTCAGACCCTAGGCACTGATTTTCCTCTTGGGCTCATGGCTAGCACTCTACCACGTGGAGCCAAGGACCCCCTTGCAGCAAAGTGTCATGGCTTAGGTATCTTTAGCTGAGGTCTATCATCCTGCCTTCTCAGGAAGCTAAAGATCTGGGTTCCAAACTACCCCAGACACAAAGTGTCCCATGATACTTTATCTCCTACTCACCACTTAGAAACTTGAAGTGGAAGCTGGGTGCCACTTACTAACAACTGTCATCCTAGCTACTCAGGAGGCTGAGAGCTGAAGATCATTGTCCAAAGCCAGCCTGGGCAGGAGATTCCTTGAGATGCTTATCTCCAATGAACCGCCAGAAAGACTGAAAGGGTGGTGTAGCTCAAGTGGAAGAGCGCTGGTCTTGAGCTGAAGATCTCAGAGACAGCACCCAGGCCCAGACTTCAACTCCTCCAACTTAGAAGAAAAGAAAGAAAGAAACCTGAAGTGGAGTGCTGGAAATGTGTCTTAAGGGTAAAGTGCTTTGCATGTATGAAACCCTGGGTTTGAATCCTCAGTACCACATACCTAGAAAAAAAGCCTGAAGTGGCACTGTGACTGAAGTGGTAGAGTGCTATCCTTGTACAGGAGAAACTCATGTATAGTGCTAAGGTCCTGAGTTCAAGCTACAGGACTGGTGTACACACACACATACACACACACACACACACACACACACACACACACACACATACAAAGATACCAGAAGTGAAGCTGTGACACCAACAGGTACAGCAAAGAGCTTCTGCTCTGCACTCATTGTCATCATCCTGGCCCTGTGTTCAACCCCGAAATCTAGACACCCAGGACCCAACTAGGAGAGGGCAAAGGTTTCAATACCTGAGGAATTTCACCAATCCTAGATGATAGGAAACATTGTGATTTTGCAAAAGTGTTCAGACTTAGCAAGCTTCCGGAAACCGAGGGAGGCACCTTTGCCAATTAGGAATCTTTTCATTAGGTTCAGCTCCCTAGTTGTCTGCCACAAGGACCCTTGAATTAATTGTGGCAGTTTGTTTCAACACTGGAACATAGTCTAACAAAGACATAATGAGAGCAGGAAACTTGGCCTGCCACAGGAGGTGGCACAAATGAAGGCTCCCTGTCAAAACAGAGCACTGGGGAAAGAGATAGCTTGGGGTACAAAGAGGCCTTTTTCTCCTGACCTTCAGAGCCCACCCACACTCATCCTCACTAATTGCCCCAGATGAATTGTTTGTTACACAGCTGGACAAGAGTGAAACTTTTTGTCTGCCTGTTCCAACAATGAGGCAGACTTCCTCCAGAAGCCTGGGGTATGCAGAAACCCTCAGACTACACTGGGAACAGTGAGGGGAGCCCTGGAACATGCACTGTCTTGAAAGCACTCGCTGTGCTATGAAATCATTCTATTCAAAGCAAATTTCCTAGCTGGGTGCCTTTTTTCATAGCGACTCTGGATGTTCACCAATAGAAATCCATGAATACACAGACACCTGGACTTAATGGCGCTTTTTTTTGTGGCAGGTCGTGAGGTTTGAACTGAGAGCCTAGACATTGTTCCTGAGCTCCTTTTGCTGAAAGAAGCAATTTATTGTGTCTTAAACTATGATTACCGTAGGCTGGGATGCAGCATTTACACCCACAGATGATCCAGGGATCCTAGGACCCAAGTTCAACTCCTAGCACTGGCAAAAAAAAAAAAAAAAAAAAATCAAACCAACAAAAATGGAGGAGGATGGGTGGGGGGCAGGGGGAGTCTGGGAAGGGATGGGAAGGGTAAACAAAGGAGGAGGCTACAATGCTTGATAAGAAAAGTACTCACTATCTTGCCCATGTAATTGTAACCCCTCTGTACAGTATTTTTCAAAATAAAAAATTAAACATTAAAAAAAATGGAGGAGGAAAAAACCCAGGAAGTTTTACAAAACCATTTTATCTTCATTTCCTTGGTACTGTGACCATCCTGGGTCTCAATGACTTAGCTTGAAAATTGTACATGACCTTGCATGGCCGAAGGCTCGTGGGCTGTCAGTGAAGTCTGAGCCCAACCCAGACACATAGGCCCTGAGTTCCATCCTGGGACTCCCACCTACACACGGCTGAAGATCCTAGGAAACTCGTTCCTATCTATAGGAACACTAATAGAATGTCTGACATGTACTAGTTGAATTACTAATTAGCTAGTCTTTCTAGTATAAGATTGTATGCAATAAATATAGGTCATTGATTAATTGAATTAATACCCTATTAAGTCTTCTACCGTGATTAATTAATGGAGGCATAATTTTAGACCAAATAATTGGTAGTAATAGAATATATAAAAATAAGATATAGACATCAGTTTATATAGAGTTATATACTAGAATCTACATAAATGTCTGTCTCTGTATACATTAATTTATAGATGCATATACATATGTAAATGCACACACAGAGACTGCAATCTACACATCTATCTGTTTATATATTAGCCAGTCCTAGGGCTTAATCTCAGGTCCTCAAATTTGCTTGACAATTTCACTTGCATCAGACTGGTGTGCTAACATTGACCCATTCATGAAGCTGGCCTTCTAGGCCCGGAGTTCAAATCACAGAACTGCCAAAAACTTAATCCTGGTGGAAGAAGCCAATTGTCCCACTTGTTTTCCTTATCGATGAAAGTCCTGGGTCTCAGGAATGATGGATAACACATAGGCAAATCTATGTCCTATGTAGTAGGATGTAAAAAATGTTATATGTGTACTCATACTCAGTAAAATACATAAGAAATAAAAAACAAAATAAAACGAATAACTACACTAAACGCAATATGCAGTAAACGTGTGTATGTAAATATAAATCATGTATTTAAAATGTATACGAATATTGTTTTTTTTCAAGTGCTAGGACTTGAATTCAGGCCCTGGGAACAGGCCTGACTTTCTTGTCTTCCAGCATGGTGAGCTTCTCCTTCCCCCACAATGCTGCAGATTTACCCAGACCCTGAGTTCAAATCCCAGGCCTGGCAGAAAAAATGACATCAATTCCAAGCCAAGGAGCCTCATAATTTTTAAATATTTAATGTATTTATTTATGTATTTATTTTTCTTTTGTCAAGCACAGGGCTTGAACTCAAGTCGTGGCAACTCTGCCTGAGCTTCAATCACTCTACACTGGGGTGCAGCCACTGGACCCACAGCTGAACCTGGGTTGCTAGGCCCCAAAGACTGACAGGAATAAAAATAAATAAAAGACACAGATAAAAATCCAGCAACTTGCAGATGCCTGCCGGTTTTACATTTGTTTTCTTTGCATGGTGACCATCCTCGGTCTGTGTTGGGAGCCAAAAGTAAAGTTTAAAGGTCATCTTGACCCCGGTGCTCACTTGAAGGCACTTACAAGGAACTAGCTTACTTAAAAAACACCAGGTGCCCGGGATTGCTTTGCTATGTCTGCAGAGTTTGTTTTACTTTCTACCAATTGACCTTGTCCTGTTTTTACTGCACTCTGTTTTTACTGAAATTGTCCTTGTTTTTCTGGACTATTGTAACCTTATGTTACCTCTTGACTTCTAATAGTATATATTAGGGAAAGTTAAAAATAAACGGTGCTGCAGTCTTGAGCTGCAGACCTCCCGACCCCATCCTTTGTCTTATGTCTTTATTTTTCCGCATTCTCGCCCCCTAAGTCAGGATTTCCTTTCGTTGCCCGCAGGCTCCGGCAGGTCAGAATGGCATGGTTGAAAAGTGTTGGTAACCTGGCATTGCTGAAGGCTGGCGGCTACCAGGGAAGCCATAGGTCAACACGGCCACATAGGCCTTGTGTTCAAATCCCAGTCCTGACCCCTACCAATGGAAGGAGAGCCTAAGAGTCTCGTTCCTATTCATAGGAATACCTATGGAAGGTTATGAATGTCAAGGTTGAATTAGTTGTTCCTGAATGATACTACTATAAAATTAAACAGAGTGATTTTAGGAGGCCGATGGGTTTTAATGAATATTTTTTGACGCATTAAAAGAATACTATTAATTAATGGATGCAATAATTTTGGGACAGTGGTTGATTTAATTAATAATTCATTGAGGATGAAAACAATAATATTAGTTACATGGGGGCATAATAAATACCCAAGAATTGGTAGGAATTTACTCTATATAACTAAAGAATGGATAGACATCTCTAGCACTCTATAAAGATCTATATTTATTTGTTTACTGCCATCTGCATATCAATCTGTTCTTATTTTGTCAACCCCTGGGGCTCGATCTCCGGTGTTGGGAACTGCTTGTCAGCTCTATATGCCCCAGACTGGTGTGCTGCCACTCACCCATTCATGAATTGGGCCTTGTAGGCTGTGAGTTCAGATGCCAGCACTCACAAAAATTGAATTGGGCAGTAAGAAGCCCATGATGGTGACACATGTTTTCCTTTTCTGTGAACGTCCTGGGTGTCAGGTGTGAAGTTTCATACATAGGCAAATCTATATCCTATGTAGTAAACATAGTAAATATTCCATGTGTAATAATAGTCAATAAAATAAATGGTACATAAATGAATAAAACAAAAAAAAAAGGAAAATGAATAACTACACTAAGTGTAATATAGAGTCAACATATGGGGATCCATCTCAGGGCCTGGGAACTGCCTGGCAGCTGAATTGACTAGAGGCTGCTGTGCTGGCAGTCACCCATTCATGAACTGAGCATTCTAGGCCCTGAGTTTAGATCCCAGCACTACAAAAAATGTAATTGTAGAGTAAAAAGCCAAGCGTGACAAGTTATTCTTTTCTTTGAAAGTGCTCGGTGTCAGTTAGGATATATAACTCGTATGCAAATCTATATGCTATGTAATAGGATGTCATGAAGGTAAAAAATGTCATAGGTGGAAGAATTGTCACTACAATAAATGAAAAACAGATTGAATTAGTAGTGAATTGCTCTGGGATAAAATTAGACGCAATAATTATAGGACATGGATTAACTTTAATTAATATTTTATTAAGCATTAACAGAATAAAAATTGCATGGAGATATAAGTAAATACCTAATAATTGGTAGTAACACATGATGCATACATAATTTAATTATGTATAGACATCTGTCTCATTCTATAATATATATAATTATATGTATGTATGTATCTATATGATAAACAATATTAGGATATTGAGTAATTATTAATTAATGCTTTAGTAATTGTTCAACTGGGACACATTAAATGGAGACATAATTTAATACCTAATAATTGGTAGTAATATTATCTTTAATTTAATAATATACAGACATCTCTCTTTTGTGTATATAATATTTATATACAGCAATCTCTATTTATACCTTGTTCACCCCTGGGGCTCTGTGGTTGAGTGCTTGCCTAGGAAGCACGAAGCCCTGGGTTCGATTCCTCAGTGCCACATAAACAGAAAACCCGGAAGTTCTGCTTGCTGTCTTTCAATCAATTGAGTGCTAACCTTCAGCACAAATGCTTAGGAACAGTGTCTAAACCCTTACTCAAGCCCTAGGACTGCTGCCAAAAAAAGGTAAACTTCTAACTGCAACGATAGAAGGACAGGACCTCAAACACCTCATCACAGAGCAAACTAGGAGTCTGAGGCTGACAGCTGCCACCTATCCTGACTTAGCCAGATGTAAACTGCTGCAAGCCAGCTGCACCAAACCAGACACTGCTGGCTTACCCCCATCATCCTAGCTGCTACGCGGCTTCAAAACCCAGCCCTGGCAGGAAGTCTGCGAGACTCTTTGAAATGTGGCTCAAAGTGGTACAACTGTAGCCTTGAGCAAATGTTATTAGAACAGTATCCCCATCCTTTGAGTTCAAGCCCCATGGATAACTCCCACCACCACCCCCAAAAAAACACCTCTCTAAACCATTAGATGTAAACTTGTGTGGTTTGTGAAGTGTTGTTCAAAGAATGGTGATACTGATGAAAGCACCCTAATTCTAATGACAGTTTATGGAATAGAGCTATGTGCTGAGTCCTTCATAGGGTGCTCTGTGCTGAGTCTTGCACAGAGTGCTATGTGCAGATTCCTTCACAGGGTGCAGTGTGCTGAGTCCTGCATTGGGTGCTGTGTGCTGAGTCTTTCACAGGATGCTGTGTGCTGAGTCATGCAAAGAGTGCTATGTGCTGTTTCCTTCCCAGGGTGCATTCTTTCATCTGGTCCTTGTAAGAGCTCCACAATTGAGATGATTATGCAGACAAGAATATTGAGGCTCAGATATATCCCCGTGGCAGGGACAAAATTATGTATTACTGAAGACTAGTAAGTTGTCTCCTGCACACAATTATTTTGTTCTGTTTTTTTCTCAGTCATGAACCTTCAACTTGTGGCCTAGGCTATGACCCTTACCTCTTGGGCTCATGGCTAGCACTCCACCACGTGGAGTCATGGACCCCCTTGCAGCAGAGTGCCACGGCCTAGGAGTCGATAGCTGAGGTCTGTCATCCTGCCTTCTGAGGAAGCTGAGATCTGAGGATCTGGGTTCCAAACTATCCCAGACACAAAAGGTCCCATGAGACTATTATCTTCAATTCACCACTAAGAAACCTGAACTGGAAGCTTGGTGCTTGTGGCTCATGCCTGTCACCCTAGCTACTCAGGAGGATGAGATCTGAGGATCATGTTTCAAAGCTAGCCTGGTCAGGAAAGTCCTTGAGACACTTAGCTCCAATGGACCACCAGAAAACCTGAAGTGATGCTGTGGCTCAAGTGGTAGAGCACAAGACTTCAGTTGAAGAGCTCAGGGTCAGCACCCAGGCCCAGACTTCAACTCCTACAACCGACAACAACAAAAAAGACAGAAACAAGCTAATAAACCTGAAGTAGAGGGCTGGGAATGTACCTTAGGGGTAGAGTTCTTTGCATCTATGAGACCCTGGGCTTGATTTCTCAGGACCACATCACCAGAAAAAAGCCTGAAGTGGCTCTTTGGCTCAAGTGGGAGAGGGGTATCCTTGTACAAGAAAAACTAGGTACAGTGCTGAGTTCAAACTCCAGGACTGGTTTATGCACGCACATATGTACACACACACACACACACACACACACACACACACACACACACACACACACACACACACACACACCAAAGTGAAGTTATGACACAAAATGGTAAAGCACTGGGCTTCTGCACTGAGCTCATGTTCACCACCCAGGCCTTGTTTTCAACCCCAAAACCTAGCTACCCAGGCCCAACTAGGAGAGATAAAGGTTTCAAAACCTGATGAGCTTCACCAGCCCTAGATGACAGGAAGCTTTGTGATATCTGACATGTGCTTGGATTTCCCAAGCTTCTGAGAAACTAGGAGAGGCATCATCACTGGCAGTGAAACATTTCATTAGGTTCAGTGCCCTAGTTGTCTGCCAGAAGGACTCCTGAATTATATTGAGCACTGTATCTGAACACTGGAATATAGGCTGGATAAGTGCAGGGAACTTGGCCTGCCATGGGAGGTGGCACAAATGAAGGCTTCCTGTCAAAACAGAGCACTGGGGAGAGAGATAGCTTAGGGTACAAAGAGGCCTTTTTCTCCTGGCCTGCAGAACCTGCTCATGCTCATTCTCACTAATTGGCCCAGATGGAGTTGTTTTGTTACACAGCTGTACAGGAGGGAGGCCTTTTGTCTGCCTGTTCAGACAATGACAGAGACTTCTTCCACGCCTGTGGTGCAGAGAAATCCTCAGGCTACACTGGGAACAGTGAGGGGAGCCCCAGAACATGCACTGTCTCGAAAACACTCTCTGTGCTATGAAATAATTGTACTGAAAACAAATTTCCTACTTTGGTGTCGTTCATCATAGCTACTCTGGAGCTTCACCTATAGGGATACATCCATACATACACAAAGACATGGAGGGCAAGCCTTGGGGTTGGATTATGAGCCTAGGCTTTGTCCCTGAGCTGCTTTTGCTCAACGGTAGTGCATTAACCTTGAGTCACAACCCCACATCTGGGCTTTTCTGTGATCTCTTAGAAATAACAGTGTCATGAACTTTCCTAGGGTGGCTGGATTCAAACTAAGGTTCTTTACATCTCAGCCCCCTCAAGAGCTAAGATTACATCAGCCACCATAGGCACCTGCCTTTCTTTTCTTCTTCATTTTTTACTCTGGACAATCTGACTTCATAACAGGGTCATTCCAATGGCTTGAATTTATAAGTGATCTACCCAATGTTCTTTATAGCTGCTTTCTCTGAGAAGGATTTTCTCTCCTCATCTTCCACTCTGGTCACAGGTTTGAGGCCAAAAGTGAGAAATGAGTGTCCCAGGATTTGGGAGCAAATGTCCACAGGATATGCAAGATTTATCACTTAGCATTGAGCTGCAGTGAATTTACTATCTCAGGATCAGAAGACTGAAAGCTGGAGTGATTCTCATACTGTCTGTATTGCTCCTTGCCTATAAACATCTTGATGTTTCTGTTTTGCTCTAGTACCTCTCAAGATTTAGATTAGGGGTTTGTGTGGAATGACTCCTCAGCAAATGCCTGAGGAAAGCCACTTAAATCTTCCTCAGGACATGGCTGTTCAAAGCCAGTCTGAGCAGGAAAGTCTGTGAAACTCTTATCTCCAATAAACCACCAGAAAGCCAGAAGTGGTGCAGTGTCCCAAAGGGTAGAGCTCCAGCTTTGAGAGAGAAACCTGAGCAGGAGATACAGGCCAGACCAAGCAGGAAAGCCTGGGAGGTGCTTATGTCCAATTAATGACCAGATGGCTGGAAGTGGAGCCGGGGCAAAGATAGAGCCTCAGCCTTGAGCAAAACAGCTCAGGATGCATCAGGCTTTGAGTTTAAGCCCCAGGCTGACCACAAAAAAAATTTTAAGTGAGAAGGCCAAGTTTATGTATCAGTGCCCTACCTGCTTATGTGTGTATATTACCTCCCTGAGTGCAAACAGACCATATGTAATGCTTCTGCTTTTATTTACTGATTTATTTTCCAGATATGCTTGTTGCACATACTGCATCATTCTCCTCATTTCAGGCCCATTGCTTTTCTCTTCCAGAGTTACAGGCCTGTGTCCTTATATGATGCACACTTAAGCTCTCAACAGCCTTTATTTACATTTTATTATGAGTCCAAGGCATGAACAATGACAAAACAGGCAGGGGAAGAGAAGATCAGGGTTCATAGTTATAACAGGTATTCAGAAAAATAAACTTGGGGACATAAAATGGTAGTATACTTATGTAAAATCTACCATTAAGAAAAAGATGAGGAGGCTGGGAATGTGGATTAGTGAGAGAGTGCTTGCCTAGATTGCAAGAAACCCTGGATTCGATTCTTCAATAGCACTTACACAGAAAAAGCCAAAATTTGTGCTTTGGCTCAAGTAGTAGAGTGCTAGAGACAGTGCCCAGGTCTTGAGTTCAACCCAGGAACTGGCAAAGAGATAGCTAGGTAGGTAGGTAGGTAGGCAGGCAGGCAGGCAGGCAGGCAGGCAGGCAGGCAGGCAGGCAGGCAGGCAGGCAGGCAGACAGACAGACAGACAGACAGACAGATAGATAGATAGATAGAAAGATGAGACGTGAATCTGGTCTTGGAGGTTAGGAGGAAAGAAGGAAAAAATTTCCAGTCATAAGGCCTTCTGCAATGTGCCAGGATACCAGCATTGCCTTCACACAACCTCAGAGCAGGAAGACTGTCTCTGACCCACTTCTCAGGCAGCCGAAGGCCCCAGAGCCAAGAGGGCAAAGCCAGGTTCTAACTCTTCTGCTTGGAGACAGAAGAGAAAGGGCACGGCCTCTCCTTGGATTGTGGATTTACATTAATGATGTGTAGAATGAACAGAGAATGGACTGGCAGATTTAGAAGGGCTTTCAAATCTGACAGATGGACAGTCAAAATCCCACTCCCTGAGACCAGAGACCAGGGTTTTTCAACTCTGTTCCTCCCCTCTCTCCCACTAAACTGGATCTCTATTTTTAACCCTAAGATAGCCTGAGGGTCCCTTCACCTGAGGGAGAACGGTTAATTAGTCGTTGTTTGAAGAGGCTGAGAAAAGCCTGACCCTGGTGTAACTCTAAGAAATGTTTCATGTTTCCCCCCATTGCTGGCTGTGCCTGGAATGAATGAAGTGGTTTTGCAGCTCACTTCCCTATTGAGTGTGTACATTCTGCCTCCTAATCCTGCATGCCTAGGTCTTTGCAACTATCCTGGCTTTTGAAACTGTTTTCTGTCCTTCAAATACAGTGGAACAGGGCTGGGGCTTGGATCCTGAGAACTTCATTTGAATCCAGGATGGGTCAATAATATTTCTTTCCTGCTTATATAGTTCGAGAACTCTAAGAACATTTAGAGTGCAAGTAATTTCTTTTTTTGGGGGGGTCCGGTTGTGGGGCCTGAACTCTGGGCCTGGGCGCTGTCCCTCAGCTCGTCAGCTCAAGGCTAATGCTCTACCACTTGAGCCACAGCGCCACTTCTGGCTTTTTTCTTTTTGCTTATGTGGTGCTGAGGAATCTAACCCAGGGCCTCAGGCATGCAAGGCAAGCGCTCTACCACTGAGCCACCTTCCCAGCCCACAAGTAATTTCTTATCACCAAGGGAAGCACAGGAAGCTCTTGAACATCTGACCTTTCAGAAGTGGAAGACAGAGTGTCATAGACTTTCCTGCCCTGGCTGGCTTCATCTTGTGAACCTCAGACCTCAGCCTCCTGAGCTAGGGTACTCTGCTAGGTTCAGAACTGTAATGACATTGACAATACAAGTCAACTGCTTATCACAAAGGGGTAAGAGAGCATATTAAGCCTTTCAACATTGGACCTTTCAGAACCCTGTAGGACGCAAGGTTATAATACTAGAGTCTGAGAGGCTGGGCATATGGATCTGCTACACTTAAACCTTGAGCTCTGACTCTAATTCTGGTATACATCAGTGTTCATTTTCCAGAGAATGTTCTCCTAATTAGCAAATAGGAAAAGTACTTTAACCCTCACGTTTTTTCCTGCTGTGTGTGTCAAACTCAAGCCTGGACACTGTCCCTGAGCCCTTCAGCTCAAGACGAACAGTACCACTTGAGCCACAGCATCACATGGGGTCTTTTGGTGGTTCATTGGTGATAAGAGTCTAACAGGCTTTCCTTGCCTAGGCTGTCTTTGAACTGTGGACTTCAGATCTCAGCCTCAGCTAAGGTTCCAGGTGTGAGCCACCGGCATCTGGCCTATTGTTTTTGACAGTCCTGGGGCTTGATCTTAGGGCCTGGGTACTGTCTCTGAACTTCTTTTTCTCAAGGCTAGTGCTCTATCACTTGAGCCACTCCACACCTTCTTGCTTTTTCTGAGTATGTGGCACTGAGGATTCAAACCCTGGCATTCATGCATGCTGAGCAAGCTCTCTACCTCTAAGCCACATTCCCAGCCTCACTCATAATTTTATCCAACTTGCCTATCCTCAAGAAAAGGCTTCTGAGTTTAAATCTAACAAAATCCCTTTAAGAAGGTGTCCAAAGATAAAGAAGACAAAGCTAATACTTGGGAGAGACTCTAAACATGTGAAGACTGTGACAAATGCTTCCATTTAATTATGTATCATGTTTAATAAAGTAATAATGAAAATGAGTCAATGCCCTAAATTATTGGGTATAATTTTATAATAGATGTAAAATATGTACTAAATATTATGTATATAATAATACTAAATATATTGATGTCAGTATAATTTGTGGAGGGGAAGGGGAAAAACAAGTCGTTTAAATAAGGATACAGGTGGACCCATTGCACAATGAGAAGTACAAGTTGTTATGTCGAAAACAAACTTTACAACTTTGGTGGGGGGGGACAGGGAGGATTGGGTGGGAGGGACGGGGGAGGATGGGAAAGGATGGGAAGGGGAAACAAGGGAGGGGGCCGAAATGCTTGATAGGAGATGTACTCATTATCTTGCCCATGTAATTGTAACCCTCTGTACAGTATTTTCACAATAAAAAATAAATAAAAATTAAAAAATAACCATTAATACATAAAAAACATTAAGCTCTAATTGAAGGAATGGGCAATGAATAGTTATACATACTTGTATGCTATGATGACTCTTTCTATACAGGAATGCTGGGTAGAGTTAAAGGAGGGAAAGTTGTGGGAGGACCATCACAGCTCCTTTAGGAAGGTGAATCACCACAAGTGACAGGAAAGAAGAGATACTTAAGCTGACACCTGAAGTGTAAAAATGAGTCAGTTAGACTTGCCAAGACTGAGGAAGAACATTTCAAATAGATGAGAGAGTAAGGCTAAATGGAGGATATTCAGACCTAAGAGAAGGCTATGGATGCTACTGCCCAGAGTGAAATTAGGAACCTGGATCTAAGTAATATGCCTTGTCTTCACAGCCATCCTGGAGCCTAGCTGGGTGATGGGGACTTTTTACCCAGTTTCAAAAGCCTAGAGATTAGACAAGCCATTTTTTGAATTGCAGATGCTTACCAGGAGAGCTAGAAGAGCTCTGCTTGAGAGAATATGCACATGGAAAGCTGTTCAGCCTTAGGGGAGTTTTGCTTGTCCCTGAGATTGCTTTATATTGCTTACTTTGCTTAACACTTTTGATAAGGCTTGGTTTCTACCACAGCATGTGGTTTTTGTCTTTAAATGCTTTGTGTATGGGGCTTGGAAGGTGGCTGAGTGGTAGAGTGCTTGCCTTACATGCATGAGGCCCTGGGTTCGATTCCTCAGCACCACAAAGCAGAAAATCCTGGAAGTGGTGCTGGGGCTCAAGTGGTAGTGCATTAGCCTTGAGCTAAAGAGCTGAGAGACAGCACCCAGGCACAGAGTTCAAGCCCCATGACTGACAAAAAGAAAAAGAAAAGAAAGCTTTGTGCTACCTCGATTATGGGTTGCAAGAGCCTACCAGCTTTTGCTGGCTTTTGAATAAAGACTACCAATTTCAAAATGTGGTTTCTCTGTTTCTCACAACCAAGTCACCTAAAACAAGAGAATCCATAAAGGAGAGATATGAACTAAGACTGATGACCAAACCGTGTTCAAAATATAGAACCTTATATATCACAGTCTGAAGTCTGGCTTTCAGTTTTGGAGCAACAGAAAGACATTGAAACTCTTGAGGAAAGCATAGGGAGCTCTCGATTTACACTTTAAAGAGCCATTTAGATAAGTAGCATTGGTTGTTTTCTGACTATAAGTGGTTTTCCTGGCGACTTGGTAACACACAGCTCTAGTTCCCTGATTCAGAGGGACCATGAGATTTTTGTACAGCTTCCAATATCACTGTGTGGAGAAAAGGCCTGCACAGTGGATGTCTGGATGGATAAGGGACCAGTGAAAAGGTAACAAATCATAACAATGTTCTTCAATTTTTATAAAACCTATCTCAGTTTATTTTTTAAGTATGACTTAAGTATGTTCATTAAATCTGTCTGTAGTAATAGGTGAAGGATTGAATCCCACTTTGTTTTCCCGGGTACATACAGATGCCAGGCAATCCACCAAAGATCAGTGCAGACTGCCTAATTCCAGAAGGGCAATTTATTTAAGTGTGGCTATAATCATTCCAACCGTGCCCAACCAAAAAGCCCCACACCACCCATCACCCTTGACCTAGTGTCTCTTTCTTTAACCTCTGCCTCCTTGCTCATGCCTCATAAAAACCCATCTCTTGTCCCAGCTTACACACAGTCTCCAAGCCCTTGGGAAGGCTGTGAACCTTGCTGCTCTATCTCAATAAACAGTCTTCACCTGTGGAAAATCGAGTCCGGGCTGTTTCCTTCCTTTCTCCTCCATTTTCCTAACGATAGGTAATTAGAAACGGAATAAATTGTGATTAAGTTAAAAATATATATCTATTCAAATAAATATATAATCATTGGAAATTTGCACTTAACATTTTTGGCTTATATGAATATATATTCATATAAAATATATAATATATATGAAGCCGGGTGCTGGTGGCTCACGCCTGTAATCCTAGCTACTCAGGAGGCTGAGATCTGAGGATCGCGGTTCAAAGCCAGCCCGGGCAGGAGAGACCGTGAGACTCCTATCTCCAACAAACCACCAGAAAACCGGAAGTGGTGCTGTAGCTCAAGTGGTAGAGCGCTCGCCTTGAGCTGAAGAGCTGAGGGACAGCGCCCAGGCCCAGAGTTCAAGCCCCACGACCAACAACAACAACAACAACAATATATATATATATATAATTTATGAATACATATTCATATATGCATATATGAATATGTAAATGAATATAATATATATGAATACAATATGTATTCATGCATGAACAATACCAATTACCCACCACTAGCTGACTGCATCTTTACATGCTCATACTAGTGAAATAATGAAGAGGTTTGCAAATGGCCACAAAGGGGTCATAGGCCATTACCACCAGAAATACCTTCTCAAGTGCTGCAATGAATTGGGAAAATCAATTTGTGACATGAAGCCAAAGGAAATTTTCTCTTTCTCCCTGAAAAAGTCTGCACTCATATTGGTAGTGGTGTTTGTAGAAAGCCACATATCAATGAGGGACACTTTGGCCAACAGGAAGTACATGGGGGTGTGGTGATGCAGAGCACTGATGATTAAGATAATAATTACAATATTATCAGGTACAATGATCAGATAAAGAGTAGAAAATATTATGATGAGTAAAACCTGAGTATTGTGTGTGTCCAAGTCCCATAGCACAAATTTGGACACCACAGAGTGATTTCCTGCATCTACTTTATGTACTGTGGTCTCTGAAACTACAGATATAGAAAATAATCAGTTATTGGGATGAAAAGGGGTAGGCGTTTTTTAAATTTATTATTTATATCAAAATTTAGCAGCTACATAAAATCCTTAGAAAAACTATCAGTATGTATGGTATTATATATCCAAAAGAAACTAATTCTTCAAGACTGGTTTTAGGAGCACAGCTTGTGATGGGATAGCTCTGCACATAATTTATTGAGAGTACACTTTCAGCAGAAGGAAGTATGGAAAAGTGGAATGCATGGAGCAAGGCTAGGTATTTATTTTGGTGTCATCTGGAAATTAGCACTTTTCACCAACTCCTATAAAATGTTCTGAGTAGACCTGGAATTATTGCATTAAATAACTGTAATTTGGTGATAGACATCTGTCCTTATCATCCAGAGTTCCACTTGACAATATTTGAGTTGTTTGGCATCAACTTCTTATCAAATGTGTTAGCATTTTCTTGACTCTTTCAAGAAGAACTTTCAAAATAATTTTCACAGTATTTCTTGTTCTATTTTATGATGTTATTCATACTCTCTCAGCCTAATTTATGTTAAACCATTTCATACCTATGAATTGATTAGAAAAAGAAACATTGCATAATGCTCTTCAGGCATCCACAGGGAATTTGGAATGCATTCTCTGCAGACAAAGGGATACAATTAATTTTTAAAAGTGTATGTGTATTATTTTGAAAAGTAATTATATTATTCAACTTGTCTGTTCATTGCTACAATTCACCTTGATCAATATCACATATTTATTCTTAAGAAATCTATATACCTGAGTGCTAGTGGCTCATAACTATCCTCACTTACTTGAGCGGATAAGAACAGAGAACTGTGGTTCAAAGCTAGCCTTGGCAGGAAAGTCTGAGATTCTTATCTCTAATTAATCTGCAATAAGTAGACGTGTGGCTGCAGCAGTAGAGCACCAGGCTTGCACAAAAAAGCCAAGAAATAACATGAGACATTGAGTTCAAACCTCAGTACAGATATTACAGTCTAGTTCAAATAACATGATAGAGCTTTACACTTTCTCTCAACTGCATGTAAATATCTTTAACCATAGGTTGAACATCTATAAAATATCACAACTAAATGTTTAACCAATGAGATAACCTTTAGTAGAGTTAGTATGTAGATGGCAATACATATTTTAGCATAATGGTTTGGAAGAAAAAAGTACACAATTCATTATATAGTAAAATTAAAAATTATAAAATGTAATAAACCCTAGTAGTAAACTAAATTAATTAAGATAAAGTTAGAGGGGTATATGTAAAAGTATATTCACCAAACTCAAAGGCAAATTGAAAATTCTGAGATTAGACCTCTGAAAAAAATTCTTTATATAAATGGATGCTGATATATGTATAGATTATTTAACGTCCTCTGATCACTAAATTTGCTGACATTCTCTATCAGTCTAATTGCCTATGTTTTTCTCATGTACGCTTCTAAAACAAAACTGAGTTATATTCATGAAAGCAAAGTATATCATTGACTGTGCTGAATTGAACATGAGATTATTAGTGATTATGTATTATTCCCCTTTAAAGATGACAATGACATTGTTTACAGTAAGCTCTATATAAATTCAAAATTCTCAACACAAATGGTCGAAAGATGAGTGCTACAATGTTTTTTGTTTTATTAATTCTTACTTGGAAATGTTTCAGTTTATGTGTCTCACATCCTCTTTTGCTGTGTGAAATCTCCAGATGGCACCAAAGAAAGCTAGTGTACTGGGAAAATCCTTATCTCACCATGAACAGTTGTTTTATTGGGAGAATTCAGAACCATTTACTCAGAGCAAAGAAAATTCTCCCAAAAGGAATTAGCTCAGACATAGATAATAACGGTCTCAACACCTTACAAATAAATACATCTGTCCATAATACAGAAGGTTTATTTAATTTCTAAAAATAGTATCTTGATATATCCTCCAACATATTCAGTCAAGGTAACTTTAATACTTTTGGAAGAGAAATTTAGCAAATCAAACTTTATAAGAAAAATTTTACCTTACTTCATTGTTGGTGGGAGTGTAAACTTGTTCAACCACTTTGGAAAGCAGTATGTAGGTTCCTCAAACGACTCCACATAGAGCTGCCCTAAGACCCAGCAATCCCACTGTTGGGCATTTACCCAAATGTTTACAAACAAGACCACACTAAAGCTACCAGCACAACTATGTTTTATTTACCATAGCTAAGATATGGAACCAACCCAGATGCCCCTCAGCAGATGAATGGATCAAGAAAATGTGGTATATATACACAATGGAATTCTATGCCTCCATCAGAAAGAATGACATTGCCCCATTTGTTAGGAAATGGAAAGGCTTGGAAAAAATTATATTAAGTGAAGTAAGCCAAGCCCAGAGAAACATAGGTCCCATGGTTTCCCTTATTTGCAATATCTAGTATATGTATGAGTCAAGCAGAAAAGGTCAGATAATGTGATGTTAGGAAAATGAACTCTTAGATATGTATGTAAATGTTTTTTTTCTTTCATGCATCTGTTTCTAACTCATTTCTAAGATTATTTCTTTGTTGCTTTGTATGTCCCTCCCCCACAGTATAACCCCTGCTTTCACAATATTTGATGTCGGTATAATTTGTGGAGGAGATGGGGAAAAACAAGTCATTTAAGGATACAGGTGGACCCCTTACAACAATGAGAAGTACAAGTTGTCATGTCGAAAATGAGCTTTACAACTTTGGTGGGGGGGGGATTGGTTGAGGGATTGGGGGTAGGCTGGGAAGGGATGTGAAGGGTAAACAAAGGAGGAGGCTGCAACGCTTGATAAGAAGTGTACTCATTATCTTGCCCATGTAATTGTAACCCCTCTGTACAGTATGTTACAAAATAAATAAATAAACAAATAAATAAATAAAATTTAAAAAAGAAAATTTTTAATAACTAGTTCTGCACCTGCTGAATAGGTGACAGATGAAATAGCTAGTAGAAAAATCAGCATTCTAACTGTACACTACAGAAAATTTTCTAATGAGTTAAATGTGACCTTCCTTTGGGGATAATTCAACAATAATAAATCACTCGGTTCCTAACAAAATGAGCTGATTATTGCTATGTGTGTAACTGAGCAAATATTAGTCTTAACCATGATTATTAAAAGAGCAGATTTAACTGACTTTTGATTGACTTTTACTTAGTCATATTTTGTCTAATCTGAAATCTATGACCTTACAATAAAGCTTTGTATACTTTTATTTCTTCACCTGGAGAAAAAGATTCAACTTCGTAGATATGCTGTGAATGAACAACTGGTGCATGGCCTCCCACTGCTACCTTAAAAGGGTAGCTTTTAGCTTGTGAAGTAAAAGAACAATTCTTGATTGAAAACTGGGTATAAGTGTGATTTATGCAGATCTAGAGGCTCCTCATGGGAGGAATATCCTTTTCCTGGGAAGGATCACAGCACTACACGAACCAAGTAGATTTGATGAAATGTCTCCAGAGAACACACCGGATATTCTGAGTAGAACAACACCGAAAACACGGGTCCTTAGGACATTGTCTAAAATAATTTTTTAATGAAGGTACTCACAGACGCGCCTCTCATAATCTTGGGAAAGATAACAGTAGAGCAGCCATCTGGATACTGTCCGCAGCAGGTATAGGGTGTTTGGAACCAAGCCTTTTCATTGGCCCAAACCACATGACAAAGAGGCAATATGGATGCTCCTAGTCCAATGGCTGTGCCCTTTACTGCTACAATATGAGGCTTCTTAAACTGAATGCAAGTATTAACTAAGTTTCTAAAAATAAAAAAAATAAATGGGTAACAAGCAAAAACATTGCATGTGTGAGCAGATGACAAAAATCTATTCTAGATTGCAAGTTGCCAAACAGAAAATGTGCAAATCAAAAAAACTAAGATTTGTTAAAAAGCCTCCTCCCAGAAAAGGTAGACTGTGGATCTACCTGCTGCAGGTTGTAAAGGCTTACCTACAGCCTGGATATCACACAGGGGTGGCAGCTGCCACCAGTTGTAGGTGACATAGCCAGAACGGCTTTGGTGTTTACAGTGGCTCTAGGCCACTCTGATTATTATATGGAGCATTTCCAAATTCTCTCTCTGAAGACCCAAGGATCATACTGACTTTAGGGAGTTCTTGTGTCCAAGAAAGGGAAAATTCAGAGTGAACTTGGCACCAAGATTGTCTTGTACTGATTGAAGGGTTATTGACTAAGGGATATAACCTGCCCCTGCTAGGAGACTTTACACATTGAATCTGGAAACAACAGGTATTTTCTAAGGTCTTATAAACTGGACTAAATTACCTTAGGGGCATGCAGCTAGGCTAATTTAAGACATGAGGTTGGAAAGAAAGATCAGCAAGCATCCCAATACTTGTATACCATTATGTATTGGTGGATGCTACTGCCACAGGAGATTGGAGAGCAAAGCAGGCATGAGGGAAGGTGGCCTTTGCAGGGGACAAGAACTTGCCATAAAGCACAGCCAGTGCTTGGCTGGAGTTTGTTTTTACAGGCTTTGTAGTTTCAGGGAGGTTGATCCTATACTATATAGGGAATCAGCTTTTTCCTCCCCCTCTCCCCTGAGGGTGGTTTCTTGTTCTGATTTCACACAGTAGAGCAAAGCATAAACTTATATCTACCGACATACAAAATGATTCTTTTTATGTAGTTTGAGTCTGACCATTGAAGAACAACTACAACTTTTCATACACAGAGTTCTAAGCCAGGGCTTGACTGACAACAGCCATTGAGACACTTCCTACTAATTCCCCATCATCTGAACACTATCAAGATGGAATATAGTGCTGCCTCTCTCCTTGCCCCCACCTTCCCCCACCACAAGTCCTGAGGGTTGAACTCAGGGTCTTCTGTTTAGTTGACTGACACTTGACTATTTGAATCACACTTTCAGTCCTGTTTGCATTAATCACTTGGAGGCTCAATTTTAAGAGACTTTTCTAATTGAGCTGGTCAAGATTGTATGCATGGATTTCAGACTTTTGAGTAGCTAGGATTACAGATTTGAGCCATCTGCATCCTGCTGGATTATATTGTAAGGAGGGAGGTTGGGAGGTTTGTAAAGAACAGAGGAGTACAGGGCTTGCAGATGCAGATTCCAGCAACTGGTGTGAGGTATAGTCCATTAGGTGAGGCCTACCTCATCTCAGCCTTGCCATTTACCTCCAAGGTTAGTAAGGTTTTTGCACTATGCAACAATTGATTCCTTTAAATGAGCAAGCTACACTAATATCTAAGGATTCTAAATGAGATGCCCCAAGGCATTGTTAGAAAGCTCACACTGGGGTTTAATTATAAAGCTGTGGTACATGAACATATAAGAAGAAAAAACTTTCCACTATTCCATGCTTCTCCCATGATATATTTGTACCTATATAAAAAATTCTGGTCTTAAAGTCTATGAAGAAAATCAATACCAGGATTTCAAATGGGATAGATATATTGTTTTATAGCTGCAATTTCTATTTTGCCTGGAATAATGTCAAATGAAATTATATCTCTGTCTCAGAGATCCATGCTAAATTCACTAGCAGCTCTGCTCAGAGGAAGGGTGCCATGATGGTGTGTGAACTCATTTGTAAGCATGAGTTGAATGGAAATTCAGTTTGTTAAAACACAGCCACCCATCAAAGCTTTGTAGAAATGACCTGTCAAGCCACAAAGCTGTAGTATCATGAACTACAAAATTCCAGCTGCAGTGTGTCTAGTGGTAGGAGATCATGATGGACCTAAAGAGGAAAATGTGTACAACTTTGTTAAGTATATATAGGATTTTGTTTGCTATCCATGGGTCTTGAACATAGGGCCTGGCCACTGTCTCTGAGCTTCTTTGTGCTCAAGGCTAGTGTTTCTACCGAGTTCCAAGAACACTTCCAGCTTTTTCTGAGTAGTTTATTGGAGATAAGAGTCTCATGAACTTTTTCGTCTGGGCTGGTTTAAAACTACAATCCTCAGATTTCAGCCCCCTGAGTAGCTAGGATTACAGGCATGAACTAGCTGGCTCCTGGTATATATATCTCTTTTGAAACTTACAATTAAAGCCCATGAACATTAAAAGATGTACAATGCAGCATACTCAATTTGTATTTGTGAACTGAGTTAAAGATTTGCCACAAAGTTAGTTTTTGAAGACAGAATTCCTTCTGAGAAGACACTTGACAAGGTCAGATGTTAAGCTAGACTGTCATAGAAGGGAGTAGGAATTGTCTGGGAAAACCAGGCAACAAGATCTGAATTAGGACGTAGTGTGCTGCCTTCCTCAGCTTACTCAGCTTTATTATCTGAAAAAGGAAGGATTGAGTGGGAAGAAGTCAAGTTCTAGGGGCAGTTTATGCGTTTGTTTTGCTCTCTCTCCAAATCCTCTAATATAGGACTGCTGAGTAATAGCCTCTTCCTTTGAAAACTTCCCACATTATCTCACTCTATCAGGAGAGGAGACCTCATTTCTGTGCAGAGAAGCTTGCTTTTGGGTCCTTCAGACACATAGTATGCAGACATCAAAATCCCAATGCTATAAATGGAACCCAAGCTACTCAGTTTTATCAATGATGTAAGGGCCATTTCATGACAATGAATCTGCAACTGGCCATCATCAATTCCAATAGTGGAAATAGCAGCCTTAGACAGTGGACGATGTAAGATGTTAGTTGATCTCCATTCTCACTTCCCTTCCCTTCCATTCTGGATATTTGCCACAATAAGGATCTTAGTGTCAAAAAGTTTAAGGAATTTGAGACATGACACCACAGAAACAAGCACAAAATATATACATAGAAAGATTGTTTTGTGTAATGTCCCTCTTAGGCATATAAAGTTAATTTAAGTAAACTGAGTAAGAAAGAAAAAGGTTTTAAGTGAAACTGCTTTAAATAATTACTTTTTTTTCTGATTCTCCCATATTCCATTAAGAAAAATTCTCGGGACAAAAATACATTCATTCAAAGCAGCAGCAATGCAGGTTTTGCAGAAGCACAGTGTTTCTGTTTCCTATAATATCAGCTGAGCCTTCTGTGAGAGTCAGGAGAAGAACATGGCAGTGGGAGGCTGGTAGAAGAAGTAGGATTGAGGATCTGATGAAAACATGCATCTAAAATCACCTAAAAGTGAAAGAGATGACGTTTCTACTTAAATGTCTGTATCTATCTTTTCTCTTTTTCTAATCCCAGTACTACAAGCCTCAGCCTCTGTCAGGGTCAGAGACTGGACAGTGGAGGAGGGAACAGGCTGGAGAACAGCAAGATTGGTGAGAGAAGCTCCAAGATGCACAGGAGAGGACACAGGTGGTCTCAAAGAAATTGTACAAAGTCACCACAGAAGACAATGGTGTGTGTGTGTGTGTGTGTGTGTGTGTGTGTGTGTGTGTGTAAAAAGTGAGGCTTAAAGTCATGCAACATATCCTGAATTATGGTTTAACAATGAGCAGTGTCCACACATTGATATGACGTTCTGATAGTCTAGAGCAGAATTATGTCCACTGATTAAGGCTTATAATTTCAAGTCAAGTAAGAAGGCACTGCCTTCTAGTACTATACCACAAAACTCCAATTAGAAATCCAGAATAACAATGGGATTATAACATTTCAAACCATAGGCATGTTATTCTGGGGAATAACAGAGCTGGGGAAGACTGAGGTCCAAGGCTAGTCTAGGCAAAGTGTTAGCAAGAAGACCTTATCTCAACAAATACTTCTGCCTAGGTGGTTCATGCCTGCAATCCCAGCTCTGAGTGAGGTGTATGTGAGGGAAGAACGATGCCCCAAAATTACTTAAAATACTTAAAGCAAATGGGGGCTGGAGGTGTGGTAGAGTGCATGCCTAGCATGTATGAGGCTTTGAGTTCAATCAAACCATAATACTACCAAAAAAAAAAAAAAAGAAAAAGAAAACAAATGTAAGATGTGCTCATTAGCTGGATTCAGATAACTATGCAAAGAAACCATAAATGTATGGCTTCTTTCTTCTCTATAAGAAATACTAAGAATTCAGTGAAGATATGAGAAGTGTACAACACAAGTACCATGCAGCTGTACATTATCTATATAGCACTCTTAGCCAACATGCCTGAGCACTTGCTGGGTTTCACTTAGTCTTAAAATCAGTTATTGGCCTCTGATAAGCAGTCATTTATGTCAGACTCATAGAAACAGCAGATGAATTAATTGAGTCAATCGAGTTAAATGACAGACATCTGGAAACAACCTGCTCAAGCTGTGTACAAAGGAAAAGAACCAAAACTAGAACTTAAAATTTGATTATGCCCAGTGCAAGTTGAGATGTATGCAATCATGGAGCCTTCCTGGCCATTGCAAGCTACCTTTTCAGGTACTAGTCAATGTGCATGCATAGAAAGCCCCCTTGCTGTGTGCTCTGCCACAACACTAAGACCATCAGTGTTGTAGGATGACAGGGAAACTCCTCACAGGACAGAACATGGCCATTGTTATCTTGCACAAATAAGAAACCTGGGCACCAGTGGCCCATGACTGTCACCCTAGCTACTCAGGAGGCAGAGATCTGAGTATGACAATTAAAAACCAGCCTGGACAGGAAAGCCCTTGAGATACTTATCTCCAATAAACCACAGAAAACTGGTAGTGACATTATGGCTCAAGTGATAGAGAGCTAGCCTTGAGCTGAAGATCTGAGAAACAGTTCCTAGGCCTAGAGTTCAAGACCCATGGCCGGCAAAAGAACAAAAAAGAAAGAAAGGAAGAAAGAAAGAAACAAAGAAAGAGATAAAGAAAGAGACAGAGAGAGAAAGAAACGAAAGAGAGAGAAAGAAAAAGAAAGAAAGAAAGAAAGAAAGAGAAAGAAAGAGAGAGAGAGAAAGAAAGAGAAAAAGAAAGAGAAAATTGAAAAACAGAAACCTGTCAAGATGAGAGCTCCAGCCTCTGTAGATGAAGACATCCTGACCTGGGAGATGGCCCAAGGACAGAGGAACTGTTACCTTCTCCTAGTAAGAACCAAAGCTCCCACTGGGCACATACCACTAGCATGGAGCAGATGCCCAGCACATGCCTTCTGCCCCATGCCAGTGTGGTCAGAGTGATTAGCAGCCAAGCTGCCAAGTCCCCTATGCTTCCCACCTCCTGGGCACATTGTGGGCCAGCTCAGAAGGAGGTTTCAGAAGAGCATAAAGAGCCACGCAGCAAAGCAGTGGTGCAGAAGCACAAAGCACATGTCTCTCACCTCTGGGTTTACAGAGTTATTCTCAGATGATTTTGTGGATAACAAGATGTGGGGGAAGCTGTCTTGCTTCCTGAAAATATCTCTGTATCCATAGGCACTCTTTGTCTGCCTCACACTGAAAGGCAACCACTTGTCCAAAGGCTGGTCTCCTCTGTCGCCAATAAATTTTCTTTCCCCAGCCATCACCCTTAACAGACATCTGTATGTTGGCTGATAGCACATCCATGAATGGAGATGTACCTGCCAAGGGTTTGAAATCAGAGTGGTCCATGATGTCCTATCACCAGTTCTCTTCCACTGTCACCTCAGAATTAGACCAGAAGTTGGTCGCAGTTCCAGGACTTATCAACACAACGCTGTCAATATCAGAACCTTGTCAAAGTCTACTTCAAAGATACCTTTTAGTTTCAATCTATATCTGCCAGAAAATCCACCCCCTACTTTTTTTGTCTAGGAGATGTACAGCTATAAACTGGGAAACTTTTAGAGAATGAGATTAGAGAGAATGGTGGACAGGATCTGCTATAGGTATGACAAGTTGGAAGGAAAAAGGAAAGAGCATAAGGAAATATGATTAACAAGGCCAAAGTGGTCAAAAGAAATCTTTCCAATGCAAGGAGGTCCTTCTGACAAACCTGTTCTTGTTGAGAAATGGCCTGCTGTGGTGCTGCCACATTAGACTCTGGTACCATTAGGGCAACATACATGTCACGGCTTCTTCCTTCCATGGCCTAGGCTACTACCAGAGGTTCATCCCCCGTTCCTATTTCTGCTTTCTAAAAGGGTACACACATCAAAGGGCTCTCTTCTTTCCACCTACAAACATTCTACCAGTGTTCTCTCATGACACAACTCCTCAATGCCAATCTGGGTGTTTTTCCTTGACTCCTAATATATCATCTCCTGAGCCTAACATTTGTTACCTTTCCTCCTTTTGGTGCTGGGGACTGAACTGAGAGCTTTGTGGATGCCAGGCATGTACTCTACCACTGAGCTGCATCTTCACCCAGAGCTTTGCTTATCATACTAGTCAAGGACTCAATTATTTGATACAATTACCAAGGCACATGAGAATAAGGGAGATGCTGCACTTAGCATGCGGACAAAATAAGCACCCTGTCTATAGGAGTCACCTCAATGTTGGCTTGTGTGGCAATGAGTGCAGAGCTCTGGCTAGGAGAAAACAAAAGCCATGTCTGAGAAATACATGAAAATACAGTGTAATCTACTGGTAAAATTATCAACAGGAGTTTTCTGAGGGGTGAGGCATGAGTCATTAATTATGAACCAAGAACTACTCCTTCAAAAGTGTAAAGAAATAAGCCAAAGCCACCAGAAAAGACCAAAAAATGGGTACTTAAGAGAAAACAAAAATGTTCTTAGTCAAACACTGGTAAATAGACTGGGTGGGGCCTCCACCACAGCTTGGCCTCAATCCTTAACCCACTGAGGAGTGAGAGTGCCTTGGCCAGGCCTGCCTTCAGTTCAGACCCAGCAGCCTTAGAGGATTTGGAGTCATCCAACCTAGTCAGTTCAGGACTAGAGACCCAGGGATGTCAATTTGCTGGCCAACACCTACTCCCTAGGACTCCCACATTGGAAGCTATTTGCACTTTGATCTGCCCTGGGGCTTCCAGTTACAGATCACCCTCTGGGGTAGTTTACTTTCTAATGAGTGAGACCAACTTGGCTTAAAGATCTCTACCCCACTCCTCCCCACCCTACCCCAACCTCAGGCCTGGTAGAGGAAAGCTTAGGGAATTTACTATCTCCCAACTTTACTAGAAACAAGGAACTTGCTCCTCACCCAGTAGTATCTTTTCCTTAGAGCTTTCTAAAAGTTGCTGGATTCCCATAGGTCCTGTTTCTGAAGAAAAAGGGGCTCTTACAAGTTATTGGTGGCCATGGAGGAATGCCTGGCACAGACAACCTACCTGGAGCCTCACTGCAAGAAGAGTGAAAGATTCTGGCAAAAAGAACCAGTGACTGATTTTGGCCTCCAGTGAAAACAGAAGTGTTCACCCTCTTCCTGGCCATTGTGTATGTTCTAAGCAATTGAGATTTCTGCCTCACTCATGTAAAGTAAACATACCCAACAGGCTAAATCCATGTATCCCTTTTGCCCTTACAACCCCTTGCGGGCCTCAGACAGCTTTGAATGCTGGAAAAATGAGTATGAGAATGGGTCATTGGGCCATGTCTCCCTTCCACTCCTTGACTTGGAAGACTGAATCAAGCAGTTCTTGATATGCTATGGGACTGGTCACCTTCTCACTCCCTCAAACAGCTAGACTCACTTCTGTCCTTACAGCTGCCAGATGCCTTGAGAAACTAGTATCTTGCACTCATCTTGTGAGTGCTGCTTCGCTGCCAACTGAACTGTAAGAACAGGGATCGGGGTTCCTGCTACTGTGTCTAGGGAATGTGAATGAAATCCCTCTGATGGGGCATGAGACAAGAACCTGCAGTTGTCTGAAGGAGAAGTAGATCCTTAATGGCCAGTATTCATACCTGCCTTTTGTGGTCCAATTCCCAAAGAGGAATGCGTACTGGGTAGCAGGTAAAGCAAGTCCTGTGTCAGAATAAAGGAGGAAGAGGTCCTGCTACCTCAGTGCCAAGACAAGTCTTGAACCTCACTCCCTTCAGTACTCCAAACATCACCTTGGTACTAGGAAAATTGTAACATCTGGATCTGGTTTGCTTTCTCTTCAAACTGCTTTTATGCTACTGGCATGCTATTGAGAGACTGCTAACTTTAAAACTGGGCCAGGGAAAATAAACAACATTGGCACTTGTCATCCTCCTCTTCAAAGTAGTAGGAACACCATGAATTTGAAACTCCTCTTGAGCACCAGTCCTATATTGCTAAGATTAAATCTTGCTGGCTAACTTTATATTTCAAATACATTGAAAGAATAAAAGGGATTCTAAAGAAGAATAAGGACTCAGGGTACAAAATGTATACTTCTTGGGCTGGGAAGGTGGCTCAGTGGTAGAGTGCTTGCCTTGCATACCTGAGGCCCTGGGTTCGATTCCTCAGCACTACATAAGCAAAAAGAAAAACACCAGAAGTGGCACTGTGGCTCAAGTGGTAGAGCACTAGCCTTGAGCTGAAGAGCTGAGGGACAGTGCCCAGGCCCAGAGTTCAGGACCCACGACCAGTCCCAAAGAAAAAAAAAAAGTATACTTCTTTATTTATATAAATAGGGCTTTAAGACAAAACTATTTAAAAGAAATCTGAGAAAGATGGTGGAGGAGAAGCTGGAGTCTAAGTAAGCTCTCGCATAGAAAGCAGTTTTAGAGATCCAGTGAACAGTTCTAAGTCAGAGAATTACACCAAGTGTGCCATCACAGGACAGAGAGTTAGGCCAGAGAAGGAAACCCAGGCAAGGAGACACTTCTGATCCCTTGCCAGCAGCCGCGGCGGCGGCAGCAGCTGTGGTGGTGGCGGGCGAGCGCAGGCTCCATACCTGAGCAACAGAGAGTCAGGGACGAAGGAGCCAGATGCAGCAGGCGAGCGGATTCTACTCAACACCAGCAAGAACCGACAAGGAGCAGACATCTTCATCCTGCAGTTCGCAGACCAGAGACGACCCAGGAACTAAGACTCGGCGTGAGTAGAAGCCTGACGTCCTCACTCCTTCTCAGGGAGCAGAGGAGGGAAGGCCACCTCTCCCCCCGCCCCCCCAGCACCGGTGATCTCCATCTTGGATACCGACAAAGCTTGGAGGAGCTGCTAGCTCCAGCTCAGGCCTTGGAATAAAACGAGTCATTTAGCAGGTCACAAGAACTTAACAGCGGCGTGACCTGCCAGACTCAGCTCCACCCAGGGAAAAGTCACCCAGCTCGGGCGCCAGCCCGAGGAGTGGGTTTCTTCACTGGGTAATCAGAGCCAGAGGCTGCCCCTCCCTCTAGCAGCCTGGACAAGCAATTGAAAATCAGTAAACAGAAACCCTGAGAATGGCTCCAGGCTGGGCTCTGTGAGGTTTTCACAAACCAGCCCCGGAAAAGCTACCAGAACCTAGCCTCATCACTGCATCCCCCTCTTTTGTGATACTCAAAGCAGATCTGTCTCCCAATGAACTAGCCTGGGAGGAGGATCACCAAATCCTGGGTAAAGCAGAGCATTTTTCTGCCTGTTCAAACAAACTGACTTAAGAAACCAACCAAGCCACAGGACCACAAGCAGACCAGAGACTCCAACAAGAAGCTGGTTACGGACACAAGTGAGATACAGGATTTTTCCCACTCCTCCCCCCCAAAAAAAATCAAAGAAGTTTTTTTTTTTTTTCTTTTTTCTCTTCTTCTTTTTTTTTTTAGTTTTTATTTTTGGTACCTTATATAAAAAATTTTTTTTTCTTTTCTAAAACTTTTTTCTATCTTTAATCTTTGCCTTTTTTGATAAAAAAAATTGTTTTCCAGAAACTTTCTTTTCCTCTTATAATTTTTATTTTGGGGATACGGGAGTGTGCGTTTTTGCTTTCTTTTTTGGTCTTCTTTCTCTTTTTTTTTCTTTTTAAATTAACTTTTTGTTTTTTGTTTAGCTCTACTGAACTTCTCATCTTTTTCTTCTTCCTTTCTTATCCTTTTCACCTTCTCCTCTCTTTCGTTCTTCTTTATGTGACTTAATTCTTGTCCTGCACATCCTCAGATAAAACTGAAGTTGACTATAAGACCCTATCCCCCATTGTGTACACACTTAATCCACAAATTTATTACTCAAGTCAAAACCTCTAAGACTTAAATTCCTTAATAGCAGTACTACCTCTTTATACCTATATAATATTTTAAGCATTTTTATTTTTAAGTTTTTCACATCTCCTTTATATCCCTCCCCTTCTCTCAATAAATTCACGTTCTTACCTAATAGATTGTTATCGATTCTACATAATTTTATTAATTTCTACCTTTCCATTTTTCTGGTCTCTTTTCTTTTCCCGTTCCCTTTTTTTCTCTCTCTCTACATTCATCCTACCCAACCTATTTCCTGCTTTGAGATTAAGACTTAGTTAACTCTCCCTGAGCCTCCCCACATCAATCTATTCCTATTTTTTTACCCACATCTCTCCCTAACCCTAATAATTTCTGCTCTTCCAAATTCTTCTTTGCGGTTCGTAGACAATTAACATATAGTTGTTTGATGTTGAATAGATGTATCTGTTGAACTAGATTGTATCTGTAGGCTATTGACTGTGCAAATTCAGACTTGGGATGATGCTTGCCTTAAGATAGTGTTCTAGCACAAAACTGGTGCTATTTTCATCTCAAATGGGCAGAATAAGCTGGAAAAACACAAGAAAAATGGCAAATCCGGGTATCTCAATTCCCAATCCCGATAATCAGGGGACAGAACAGATAATGAATAATCCAGAGGAGAATTCCCAAATAGCTCTACAAACACTGCTGGCAAACATGATAAATCAAAAGATTGAAAGCATACAAAGGTCTCTGTATGAGCGTGTTAGGGAGAGAGAGGAGGCATTCCAAAAGTTTATACAGGAATACCATAAGCGTGAGGGAGCTACTCAAAAGCTGATACAGGATTTGCATGAGCAGCTTGAAAATACTCAAAGAGAAAGGCAGGAATGGCGTGAACAGGCTGAGAACACTCAAAGAGAACTACAGGAATCCCACGAACGGGAGCATGCTAATCAAAGAGTAATACAGGAATTGAGAGACCAGGTAAAGAACACACAAAGATCACTAAAGGCATTCATGGAATCCATTAACAAAGAGCTGAAGGAAGTCAGGGAGACCACAAAGGGAATGCTGAATGGAACCCAACAGAAGGAATGGGAGCCCAAAGAAACCATAACCAATCAACTAAGTGATCTGAGAATAAACACTGAACATCAAATTAAGGAAGTAAAGAAGTTCATACGAGATCTAAAACAAAGCTTCAACACAGAACTTGAAGTCTTCTAAGCTGACCAACTAGAAGGAAAAGAGATAAAAAACAAAGTAGAGAGTCTTGACAGCAGGTTAGACCATGCAGAAGATCGAATCTCAGGGATTGAAGACAGCCTAGATATTATAGAGAAAGAACATACAACCATCCAAGACAAGTCCAAGAAATATGATAGATCTATCCAACACTTGGAAGACACCATCAGAAGGCCTAATCTAAGGATAATGGGTGTAGAGGAGCACCTAGAAGCAGAAGTTAATGGTCTAGGAAATTTGTTCAACAGGATCCTAGCAGAGAACTTCCCAAACATGCAAAAAGATAGGCCTATTCAGATACAAGAAGCTTTTAGAACCCCAAATAGACCAGACCAGAATAGGACAAACCACCATCACATTATAATCCACACAGGATCAACTCAGACCAAGGAAAAGATCCTTAAAGCTGTCAAGGAGAAAAGGGTAATCACCTATAAAGGGAAACCAATTAGAATCACCTCAGATTTCTCAGCAGAGACAATCAAAGCAAGAAGAGCCTGGAATGATGTATGCCATGCCCTAAAAACAAACAACTATCAACCAAGAATACTGTACCCAGCTAAACTCTCCTTCATAACTGAAGGCCAAATAAAAACCTTCCATAGCAAAGAAAAATTGAAACAATACATCTCCACCAAACCAGCCCTACAAAAGATTCTTAAGGATGTCCTACACATAGAAAACCAACAAGACCACAATAAAGGCCCAAACTGAGAATCCAAGAACCAAAAGAAGAACCCAGTTTTCACAAGAAGGTGGAAAACATGGCAGGAACTCCCAAATACCTCTCAGTCCTATCCCTTAACATTAACGGACTTAAGTCTCCAATTAAGTGACATATAGTGTCTAGTTGGATTAAAAAACAAGATCCTTCTATCTGCTGCCTTCAGGAGTCACATCTTGCCTGTAAAAACAAACACATATTCAATGTGAAAGGCTGGAGCAAAATCTACCAAGCAAACGGCCCCATAAACAGGCGGGAGTTGCAATCCTAATATCAGATAAAATAGACTTCAAATTAAAATTCGTGAGAAGAGATAAAGAAGGTCCCTACATACTAATTAAGGGATCTCTCCTTCAAGAGGATATTAAAATTCTAAATATCTACTCGCCAAACAATGGAGCACCCAAATTTATCCAAGAAACAGTACTTTCCCTCAAATACCATATAGATCCAAAGAAATTAATTGTTGGGGATTTTAACACACCACTCTCGCCAGTAGATAGATCAACTCAGCAATAACTCAACAAAGAAACTGCAGATCTAAACAGCTGCATAGATCAACTAGATTTAACAGACATCGACCGAACATTTCACCCAGCTGCATCAGAATACACGTTTTTCTCAGCAGCACATGGAACATTTTCTAAAATAGACCACATTTTAGGCCACAAAACAAACTTGTCTAAATTCAGAAACATTGAAGTTATACCTTGCATTCTCTCTGACCACAAGGGAATAAAATTAGAACTCAACACCAAAAGCCACCAAAAGAAGTCCGGTATCACATGGAGGCTAAACAACACACTGCTGAATCATGAGAGGATCATGGAAGAGATTAGAAAGGAAATTCAAATGTTCAGTCTATTCAACAAAAAATGAACACACAAATTACCAGCTCCTCTGGGACACAGCAAAGGTAGTACTCAGAGGCAAGTTTATAGCTCTGAGCTCCTACATCAACAAATTGGAGAGATCTGAAACCAACAATTTAATGAGACATCTGAACCTCCTTGAAAAAGAGCAGCAAGATAAATCCCAATCCAGTAGATGGAAAGAAATAATTAAAATTAAATCAGAATTAAATTAATTAGAATCCAAAAAAACTATAGAATGAATCAACAAAACAAAGAGTTGGTTCTTTGAAAAAATTAACAAAATTGACAGACCCTTAGCAAATCTTATCAGAAAAAGAAGAGAACACACCCAAATTAATAAACTCAGAGATGAGAATGGAAACATCACCACGGAAACAACCAAGATTCAGAACATTTTAAGGGAATACTTCTCAAAACTTTATGCTAATAAGTTTGAGAACTTGACAGAAATGGACCTCTTCCTAGCAAATATTGACATGCCAAAACTAAACCAAGATGAGTTAAACCAGCATAACAGGCCCATATCAAGCATTGATATAGAAACAGCAATAAGAGTCCTCCCAGCTAAGAAAAGTCCAGGACCAGATGGTTTTACAGCAGAATTCTACAAGGCCTTCAAAGCAAAGTTCACACCAATACTCCTCCAACTCTTCAATGAAACTGAAAGAGAAAGTTCACTACCGAACACATTCTATGAAGCCATCATAACCTTCATCCCAAAACCAGGCAGGGACAAATCAAAGAAAGAGAACTATAGACCCATTTCTTTGATGAACATTGATGCAAAACTTCAACATAATATTGGCCAACCGACTTCAACAATTCATCCAGAAAATCATACACCACGATCAAACAGGATTCATTTCAGGGATGCAAAGCTGGTTCAATATACGCAAATCAATAAATATTATTCATCACATCAACAGGTGCAAGAATAAGAACCACATGGTTATCTCAATAGATGCAGAAAACGCATTCGACAAGATCCAACACCCCTTTATGATGAAGGTTTTGGAAAAATTAGGAATCCATGGAACATTCCTCAATACAATAAAGGCTGTAGATGACAAACCTACAGCCAGCATTATACTCAATGGTGAAAAACTAAAGCCATTTCCTCTTAACTCAGGAACAAGATAAGGATGTCCACTCTCTCTACTTCTCTTCAATCTAGTATTAGAATGCCTAGCTACAGCAATAAGACAAGATGCAGACATAAAGGGGATCCAAATAGGAAAAGAAGAAATAAAACTCTCCCTCTTTGCAGACGACATGATCTTGTATTTAAAGAATCCCATAGACTCTACTCCCAAATTACTCAAGCTGATTCAAAACTTTGGCAAAGTAGCAGGTTATAAAATTAACCCCCAAAAATCAATGGGTTTTCTGTATGCCAACAATGAGAAAAGTGTGGCTGATATTAGGAAAGCAACTCCATTTGTAATAGCTCCACAAAAAATAAAATACCTAGGAATTAACTTAACCAAAGAAGTGAAGGACCTCTATGATGAAAACTTTAAAATCTTGAAAAGGAAATCAACACAGAACTTAAAAAATGGCAAAACCTCCCATGCTCCTGGATTGGAAAGATTAACATCGTGAAAATGGCAATACTTCCCAAGGCTATCTACAAATTCAACGCGATACCTATCAAAATTCCACCCTCATTCTTCAAGGAAATAGAAGAGGCAATCCAAAAATTCATATGGAACAATAAAAGACCCCGAATAGCAAAAACGCTCCTCAACAGAAAGAACACTGCTGGAGGAATATCAAGACCAAATTTCAAACTCTACTATAAAGCCATAGTAATCAAAACAGCTTGGTATTGGCATAAGAACAGACCTCAGGACCAATGGAATAGAATTGAAAACCCAGAAATGAACCTACAGACCTATAGCCATCTAATCTTCGATAAGGGATCTAAAACAATAGAATGGAAGAAAGACAGCCTCTTCAGTAAATGGTGCTGGCAAAATTGGTTAACTACTTGTAGAAAACTCAAGCTAGATCCTTATATATCACCCTGCACCAGAATCAACTCCAAATGGATCAAAGACCTCGAAGTCAAAGCAGACACTCTGAAAACATTACAGGATGGAATAGGAGAAACCCTAGGTCTCCTTGGCTCAGGCCGAAATTTTCTGAATTGAGACCCAGAAACACAACAAATCAAAGAAAGGTTGGACAAATGGGATTGCATAAAGTTGCAGAGCTTCTGCATGGCAAAGGACATACCTAGCAAGATCAATAGAAAGCCCACGGACTGGGAGAAGATCTTTACTAGCCATACAACGGACAAGGGTCTCATATCTAAAATATACTTGGAACTCAAAAAATTAAATCCCCCAACAACAAATCCTCAAAGAAACAACTGCCCAATAAACAAGTGGGCGAAAGACTTAAAGAGAAACATCTCTGAAGAAGAAAGAAGGATGGCCAATAGATACATGAAGAAATGCTCAACATCCCTAGCCATAAAAGAAATGCAAATCAAAACAACATTGAGATACCACCTCACTCCAGTTAGAATGGCAAAATTCAAGAACTCTAACAACAACAGATGCTGGAGAGGATGTGGACAGAAGGGAACCTTACTTCATTCTTGGTGGGAATGTAAACTTGTTCAACCACTTTGGAAAGCAGTATGGAGGTTCCTCAAAAGACTCCACATAGAGCTCCCCTATGACCCAGCAATCCCACTTTTGGGCATTTACCCAAATGTTTACTAACAAGACCACACTAAAGCTACCAGCACAACTATGTTTATTGCAGCATTATTTACCATAGCTAAGATATGGAACCAACTCAGATGCCCCTCAGTAGATGAATGGATCAAGAAAATGTGGTATATATACACAATGGAATTCTATGCCTCCATCAGAAAGAATGACATTGCCCCATTTGTTAGGAAATGGAAAGACTTGGAAAAAATTATATTAAGCGAAGTTAGCCAGGCCCAAAGAAACATAGGCCCCATGGTTTCCCTTATTTGCAATATCTAGTATACGTATGAGTCAAGCGGAAAAGGTCAGATAAGGTGATGTTAGGAAAATGAACCCTTAGATATGTAATTTAATGTTTTTTTCTTTCATACATGTGTTTCTAACGCATTTATAAGATTATTTTTTTGTTGCTTTGTATGTCCCTCCCCCACAGTATAAACACTGCTTTCACTATATTTGATGTCAGTATAACTTGTGGAGGAGATGGGGACAAACAAGTCGCTTAAGGATACTTCCAACAATGAGAAGTACAAATTTTCATGTCCAAAACGAACTTTACAATGTCCGTGTGGGGGGGGGGGGGGAGAAGGATTGGGACTGGGGGGGGGAGGGGGGATGCTGGGAAGGGATGTGAAGGGTAAACAAAGGAGGAGGCTGCAATGCTTGGTAAGAAATGTACGCATTATCCTGCCCATGTAATTGTAACCCCTCTGTACAGTATGTTCACAAATAAAATAAAATAAATAAATAAAAATTAAAATTAAAAAAAAGAAAGAAATCTGAATTTTTACATTCACCATCAGTGAATTCCTGCCAGGAAAGTCTGTGCATGATGATACACAGCAGGACTACAACAGTTGCTCAGGAAAGCAACATTCATTTGAGAAATAGTTGGCAGGCTCTGACACTCCTGTTTCACTGTTACCAATGGGAAGTCTTAAACTTCTTCCTCCACTTAGTCTTCTTCAAATTCCCCCTGTTCATCAGCAGTGGCATCTTGGCACTGCTGGTACTCGTACACCAGGTCATCTATATTGCTCTCAGCCTCAGTGAACTCCATCTCATCCATCCCCTCGGCCATGTACCAGTGCAAGAATGCCTTGCGCTGGAGCATGGTTCTAAATTTTTGGGAAAACCGCTTGAAGGGTTCTTGGATGGCCGTGTTGTTGCCGATGAAGGTGGCCGACATCGTGAGGCCACGCGGGGGGATGTCACACACAGTTGTCTTCACATTGTTGGGAATCCAGTCTGCAAAGTAGCTGCTGTTCTTGCTCTGCATGTTGAGCATCTGCTCATCTACCTCCTTCATGGACATGCGGCCTCGGAAGATGGCAGCCGCTGTCAGATAGCGGCCATGGTGCAGATCACAGGAGACCATCATGTTCTTGGCGTCAAACATCTGGTGGGTAAGCTCGGGCACTGAGAGAGCATGGTACTGCTGGCTAGCGCGGCTGGTCAGGGGTGCAAAGCCAGGCATGAAGAAGTGTAGGCGGGGGAAGGGCACCAAATTCGTGGCCAGCTTGCGCAGGTCTGCATTCAGCTGTCCGGGGAAGCGCAGGCGGTTGGTGACCCAGCTCATGATGGCTGACACCAGGTGGTTCATGTCTCCATAGGTGGGTGTGGGCAGCTTTAGGTGTGGGAGCAGATGTCGTACAGAGCCTCGTTGTCGATGCAGAAAGTCTCATTTGCATTTCCCACCAACTGATGGAGAGACAAGATCACATTGTAGGGTTCAATCACAGTGTCTGACACCTTGGGGGAGGGCATGATGCTGAAGGTATTCATGATGCAGTCTGGGTACTCCTCTAGGATCTTGTTGAGAATCAGGGTGCCCATGCCTGACCCGGTGCCACCTCCCAGGGAATGGGCCAGCTGGAAACCCTGGAGACAGTCACACCTTTCTGACTCCCGCCGTACCACATCCAGCACGGATTCCACCATCTCGGCTCCCTCTGTGTAGTGGCCCTTGGCCCAGTTATTGCCTGACCCACTCTGGCCTATGAGACACAAAGACACGATGAGACACACACTCCAAGAATAATGACTGTGCCTGTCCTATTGTGAAGACAATAGGACTCTTCTGAGCTAACCTTTGCTATTACTTTAGATACACTTTGGTGAAATAAGGAAATGTTTTCGATGTATCTGGGACCCTACAAATCATCCAGGTTCTAAAGAAAAGTAAAGACAATGTGGAGGAAAATACATTTTAACCCAAATCAAGTACTTCTAGAAATGAAGAACCGAGCCTGCCTCAATACTGGAAATGTAGTTAATTTCACAAGAGGCACAGGAGCACAGTGTGGTTACAGTGAAGCTAAGCTGCAAGCACTTGTCTGCACCTTGCTCACACATAGCTGTGCTTTAATTTCTGGTGTCCTGAAGTGGTTCTCTGTTATTGCCAGGCCTTTGAAATGACCAGCAGCGCTGAAACCTTGTTGGAGGCTTTCCCTGCTTGCTGCTCTTTTCCTTCAGAGGCTGTTTTGTCATGGAGGGCGTGCAGAGTGACACTGATCTGAACTGTCTGAATGTCCAGGGGCATGACTCCCATGGACTGGAATAGGTAGGTTTGGTGAGGACAATATCTAGGTGGATAAAGGCTCAGCCCAGCACTGGAATGCCTGGATGTTAGGACCCATGGACCATGATGACATACCATATATGAAGTTGTCTGGCCTAAAGCTCTGGCCAACTCGTCCATATCTCACTGAATCTAAGGTGCCTGGCTCTAGGTCCACCATGATGGCCCGAGGAACATATTTGTTGCCTGTGGGAACAAGAGTTGACTTAGGCTTATACTTGACAAGGAACTTAGGGGGCAGAGCAAGTGATTCTAAGTGACTCTCAGCATTCATTACAAAAATTACAGCATTTGAGGGGCTAGAAAGGTGGCTCAGTGGTAGAGCACTTGCCTTGCATGCCTGAGTCCCTGGGTTCCATTCCTGAGCACCACATAAGCAAAAAGAAAAAAGCCGGAAGTGGTGCTGTGGCTCAAAGGGTAGAGTGCTAGCCTTGAGCTGAAGAGCTGAGGGACAGCGCCCAGGCCCAGAGTTCAGGCCCCATAACCAGAACCCCCCCCCCAAAAAAAAAATTACAGCATTTGAGACATGGAAACAGAAAAGATATCTTGAGCATGAATCCCCATGTAAGAGGCTTCAGCAACTTTAAGGACATTGGCAGTTGTCTATTTCCATGAATATTCATTCCTTTGCTTTGGGCATGGTGGCTGAAATCTCAGCTACTCAGGAGGCAAAGATGAGCATCAGGCTTTGAGTCTAATGGGGCAAAAGAAAGGTGACAACACCTTTTTTTTTTTTTTTGGTTCATCGTGGGGCTTGAACTCTGGGCCTGGGCACTGTCCCTCAGCTCCCCGCTCAAGGCTAGCACTCTATCACTTGAGCTACAGCCCCACTTTCAGTTTCCTGAGTGTTTTATTGGAGATAAGAGTCTCAGGGACTTTCCTGCCCAGGCTGGCTTTGAACTATGATCCTCAAATCTCAGCCTTCTGAGTAGCCAGCATTACAGGAATGAGTCACCAGTGCCTATCAGCAAGCATCTTTCTCTTTTTTTGTTAATTTTAATTTATTGTAAAGGTGCTGTATAGAGGACTTACAGTTACATGAGTAAGGAAATGAGAACATTTCTTGTCAAAAATTGTTACCCCTTCCTTTGTTGTGCTCCCACTATCCCTTCCCTTCCCCAATTACCTTTCTCAAGAAATGAGCCAGGTGCCAGGCACCAGTGGCTCATGCCTGTAATCCTAGCTACTCTGGAGCCTGAGATCAGAGGATCACTGTTCAAAGCCAGCTGGGGCAGGAAAAGTCTGGGAGACTCTTATATCCAATAAACTAACAGAAAACCAGAAATGGCACTGTGGCTCAAGAGGTAGAGCTGCTTGCCTTGAACTGAAGAGTTGAGGGACAGTGCCTAGGCCCAGAGTCCAAGCCACATGACCGACCCCTCCCCACACCAAAAACAAAAAGAGCCAGGTATGGCTAGTCACCAAGTAGATGTAGGGGAATTCAAGTGTAAGGCTTTCCTGGGGAAAATATATACAATACATATTTCTTGTCTTATAATGCTTCAATAATGGTTATCAAATAGCACATATCCCTGTATTCAAATTCTCAGAGCAACCTTGGGCAATGACATGCAATTTCCCATTTAACCTGATCTGGCCCAAGGGAAAGCACTTAACATGATGTAAACACCAGTTTTAGAATACCCCCTTCCTAAACATTCACATGAAGAAAACTGGCCATCCTGCTGGATATACAGGATCTAATAAAGACACAACCTAAAATACTGTTCATAGGAGTGACACAATCCAACCCAAACACTCTCAACCAAGGAATCAGATGATTAAAATCAGATGATTACTTAAACAATATTAACACAAAATACCAAGGTGAGGACATCCCAAAATGTAGATCTATAAAACTCAAATAAATTAAATGGCTTTGTACTTTTGTTTGTACTTGTTCATTGGTTTAATACACAGGAAAGCCAATTATCCACGATTCTGTTTGTAGACAATAATGTAGAATGGAAACTCAATATAAAATTAAATGAACTTTACATTGGCAGTTACAAAAACTGAAAATCTACTCTGTAGACTTCAATTAGGCTATTTATGATAGGAAAGACAATATGATTCATTTAAAAGCAATGTTTACAAATTAGTATTGGTTTTTTCTACATCACAAGAATGTTTTCTTACTTTAAAAACCTTAAAAAGAATTTATTGTTGGCCAAGTATTCATATTCAAAATGCTCGAGACCAGAAATGTTATAGATTTCAGGGTGAGACACTTTATTTATGCTTTGTGATTTGGACTATTCTCATATATATTAGTGACTGAACATCCCTCTTTAAAATTTTTTAAATTTTCTTTTTCAAAATATTGTTTTAGAAATTTAATCTGTATTTTAAAGAGGCAATGTAACTGGGCTCTGGTTGCTTAAGGGTGTAATTCTAGCTACTCAAAAATCTGAGATGAGACCTTAGCATTGCAGATTGAAGTCAGCTGGGGCAGGAAAGTCTGGGAGACTCATCTCCAAGAAACTACCCAAAACAAAAGAAGCTCATAGTCAGTGCCCAGGCCTTGAGCTTAGAAGGATGATCAGAACACAACCAAATGGCATTGGATTATATTATATTTTATCAATTGTTTTAGAATGCATATTTAGGCAGTCTCATTTTTAATTATGTGAAACGCGCTCACACCTTTAATCCTAGCTACCCAGAAGGCTGAGATCAGAGAATCACGGTTCAAAGCCAGCCAGGGCACAAAAAGCCGGCCAGACTCATATCTCCAATAAAACACCAGCAAACTGAACGTGGTAGAGCTGCTTGCCTTGAGCTAAAGAGTTGAGCGACAGTGCATAGGCCCAGAGTTCAAGCTCCATGACCAGAAAAAAAAAATCCAGATGTGGTTAGTCAGCAAGTAGAGCTAGGGGGAACTCAGGTATAAGGCTTTCCTGGGTATACAAGAGTATACTCAAAAATTAAAACAAAGTATCTGGTGGAGTGGCTCAGTTGGATACAGCACTTGACTTACAAGATCAAGGTCCCCTAGGGGCTGGGAAGGTGGCTCAGTGGTAGAGCGCTTGCCTTGCAAGCCTGAGGCCCTGGGTTCGATTCCTCAGCACCACATAAGCAAAAAGAAAAAAGCCGGAAGTGGCGCTGTGGTTCAAGTGGTAGAGTGCTAGCCTTGAGCTGAAGAGCTGAGGGACAGTGCACAGGCCCAGAGTTCAGGCCCCACGACCGGACCCAAAAAAAGAAAAAAAGATCAAGGTCCCAAATTAAAACTACAATACTACCATAAGAAAGGCAGGAACTCCTTCCTTGTCAGTAGTATTCCCCGGGGAACTATTTTGCCATGGTATGGGAAGCCAGATGGGAGACACTCACCAGCTGCCTCATTGTAATACACCTCGATTCTCTGCAGCTGTAAATGGCTATCTCCATAGTAGTTGCCAGTGCAATCAATATTGTGCTCAACGCTTACCATTTCCCAAAATGGAGATGGAAACAGAAGTGTATTATGAAGTAGAATGATAACTGTCCAAACAATGCATTTTAAAGTTACTATAAGAAACCTATGTCCTGTTGACACAAATATATTTGTAAAAATTAATTACATTTTCTAAATTAAAAAAAACACAGAAATTGGTGGTATTTTAGTTTTGTTAATCTCTTTGCTATCTGGCTGAACAGAAGACATCTGGGTTCTCCTAGAGTATTCCATCTTATACGGTACCATATTCTGTTTGTATTCTATGACGAGTAGCTGGCCTTACATGGACATGAAATTGCCAAAGCAGTAACTTGAAGACTCAGCTAGAAGGGTCTCCAGAACTCCAAGTGTCCTCAGAGCATACATGACAACCACTGATTTAGAAAACACCCAACTTAAGGGAGATGAGATGGGGCATGAAAACTCAGAGAAATTTTCATTAAGGTAGAAGAACTGTTCTCAATTATCTGACACTCATCAGTTGACACAAAGGGAATCCTCTGTATCTTTCAGCTCAAAGACACTGCAGTCCTTGCATTCAAACCAGACCAAAAGTGCATTAGTCTATTCCCAGGAAACTAAATACAAAGACTTGAGGCTCAGGTAAGACTAAGACATGCAAGGGATTTGAAACCACCCCAGCCTTGCTTAAAAACCACACCTACCAGGGCCACACAAATTAGGGAAATTGGAGAAGCTATCTGGGGGACTTCATTTGCAGCCCCACCTACCTCAGCCTAGCCATGACCACCACCACCTCCACACTCCAACCCCGTCCTCCTTCTCCTTCCCCTAAATTTGAGACTCAGATCCATGGCCAGTGCCATGCTCACCTTTGTGCCAATCTGGTTGCCACACTGGCCCGCCTGTGTGTACACAATCTCTCTCATGGTGCAGGGCTGTGGAGCTGTTGGATGTGTGTCTTCAGCAGTGGTGCCCACAGGTAGAGCTGGGAAGCAGGAATCTGACACAGTGAACTCAGATCCCCATTTATACCTCTGGTTGTTACAGGGGCAGAGGAGGTGGGGCGGACTTGATTATAGGTGGAGCCAGCAGGTGCTCCAACTCAGTCTCCCCATTGCTGGGTAATCAGAAGACCCTACCAGTTCCCACCTACCCTGGCATCCAGCTTCCACCTGCAAGTCCATTAGCACAGTTGACACTCTATTTGGATCTTCTGGTCATCCTGCCATCCAACTCCCACTCTGACTCACAAGAGAGGCTGAACCCTGGGATCCAGGAAACAAGAGGAGGAACTTCCTCTGCACAAGGTCCTTGTGTGCCAGAAGCCAAGAACAAGCCTGCCTTCCTTCCATTTTTGATTGGAGGGCCTAGACCTGAAGGGGCATTTTCAGCTGTGATCCCAAGAACAAGCATAAACTGTTGGATTCCATGATTGATCCACTTTCCATTATGGGAAGAGTCAGGGGCTTAGGGTCTAGCCTTCATACTCAGGTTTTCTTTTTCTTTCCTCTTAAAAGTAGCTTGCTTTATTACTTGGGCCATAGGACTACTACAGTCTACTTTTTGTTTCATTTGGCTTCTGCTCCTAGTGTGAGAACTCAGGTCCTGGTCATAGTGTTTTTTTTTTTTTTTGGTCGGAGTTGGGGCAGGTTAGTGACTTAGGGCTTGAAATGAAGGCCTGGTGACTCTTTCTGAGGTTTTTATTATTATTGAGATTAGATGATTACCTAAATTTCTCTTATTTCACAGAATTGTGGAATAGTGATATTTAGTTGAAGTCACAAACATATTTTAACCTTCACAAGGCAAATTATCATTATCATGGACTATAAAGTTTGTGAATTCTATAAGCTTTGACAGTACAATTTATTTCTTCCACAACAGGTGATATTTACATTTCTCTACTTTTGCTTAGTGTAGGATTTCCCGTCTTTCATTCTCATTCTGCCCCTCTCTTTCTGAGGTTTTATTGATTTACTTATTTAATTGAAAGGTAGAAGGCTCTACTACTTGAACCACAGCTCAATTTCTGCCTTTTTTTAAGTGTTTAATATGACACAAGAGTCCCATGGGTAGTCAAGGGCAGTACAGTGAGGCTTGAAATCTGAGGATCACTATTCAAAGTCAGCATGGGCAGGAAAGTCTATGAGACTTACCTCCAATCAACCACTAATAGGCAGAAGATAGTAGAGCTTTAGCCATGAGCAAAACACTTCAAGTTTAAGTCCCTCGACTGAACAAACTGAAGCAAGTTTCATGGACTTTCCTGCCCATGATGGCTTTGAACCATGATCTTCAGACTTCAGTGACTTTAGCACTCAGGATTATAAGTGTGAGTCAACATTTACAAATCTTTAATTACCTTTTCTTTCACCTTTTCAGGTATTTATTATTTCTTTTTTTGACAATTGTTCTTAGGGGCTAGCTTTCATGCTTAGTTTTTTCTTTCCTCCTGAAACTACCATGCTTTACAAATTTGAACACAGGTAAACTACAGGCTGTTTCTCTTTTTTGTAGCTCTTCTTCTAGGGCTCAAACTCAGGTAATGGTGACTGAGGTTCTTTTTTTATTTTTTTCAAATTGAGTGCTGGTTGTTAGTTCTTGAAATTAAGGCCTGATGACTCTCCTTGAGGATTTATTTATTTTTACCTTAATGGTGGCAAGTTTCACTAGTTAAGCCACAGCTCAGCTTCTGATTTTTCGGTGGTCAATAGGAGATTAGAATATCAACAGCAAGCCAAGAGCATTACAGGTTGGACTGAAATCTTAGAATCATGGTTCGAAGGCAATCTGGGCAAGAAAATCAATGAGACAATTATCTCTAATTAATTGCCAAGAGGTAGGAAGAAGTAGACCTCTAGCCATAAGGAAATCATAGCAAGTTCAAGCCCCAGTACTGAACACAGTAAAATAAGTCTCCTGTACTTTCTGCCCAGGATGGCTTTGAACCACGATCCTTAGATTTCAGCAATCTGAGCAAATAAGATTACAGTTTTGAGCCATGATTTAGAAATCTTTAATATGCTCCTTTTTGCACCTTTTCATTTATTTGATTTTGCCTTCCACCTTTTTTAAAGTTCATGTCCTTTATTATTAGAACCTAGCTATTCACACTCAGAATTTAATTTATTTAGTTATTTTGTCAGTTGTGGGGATTGAACTCAGTGCCTACGTATTGTCTGTCAGGGACAAGGCATGAGCCAGAGAAACCTGGCTTGTTTTCTTAGATCAAAACTAGCAGGCTCTACAATTTATGCCACACTACTTCACTGTCCATGAGATTTTTGGATTTTTTTTTGCTCAAAGCTAGCAGGAACAAAAACTCAACTCCTGAGGGTTTTTTCTTTTGGGAGTTGGGAAAGGCTTGAATTCAGGGCCTGGGGACTCTCTCTGAGGGTTGTTTTGTTTTCAGCTCAAGTTCTGCCATTTTTTTTTTTTTTTTGGTGTTTAATAGGATATGAGTCACATGTTAGCTCTACTTCAATTATTTTTGTAAGTTTTAATTTTCTTTACCAAGTATGATATATTTTTGTTAGATAGTTCTTGGTGTGCTTTTATTGGGTTGTTTTGGTATGAACAACACTGGGGATTGAACTCATACCTAGTTTATGGGAAGAAAGTATTCTACCACCTTAGTCACAATTCAGCTATGGCAGGTTTTGTTTTTGTTTTTGATTTTCTATTTGTTTGGGTTTTTTTTTCTTGGTCATGGGCTTGAACTCTGGGCCTGGGCTCAGTACATATGGTCTCCAGCTCAAGGCTAGCACTATACAACTTTAGCTACAGCGCCACTTCAAGGTTTTTGAGTGGATTATTGAAGATAAGAGTCTCATGGACTTTTCCTGTCTGAGCTGGCTTTGATCCACGATCCTCAGATCTCAGCCTCCTGAGTAGCTAGGGTTAAATGCATGAGCCACCAGCACCTGGCTATGGTAGTGTTTTTTTTTTTAACTGTTTAAATTACTTATTTTTGTCCTTCTAATTTAATTTAATATTTTAATCTTTTTTTCATCCCGGGGAATTGAGTATAGGACCCTGTGTATGTATGTATCTACATGCTTCTGTGTGCATATGTGCCAATACTGGGGCTTAAATTTCCTTAACTTTTTCCAAACAAGGCTGAAACTGTAACACTTGAACCATACCTCCAGTCTGTTTATTTTTTCTGCTTAGTTGAAAATAATAATGTCTGATTTGCTACTTTGGAGGCTTAGGTTTTTAGATGGTAGTTTGGAGCCAGACTGGGCAGTCTCCTTACCTCTTCCCTCTAATATACTACTCACTGTGGCTCAAGAGGTAGAACACTAGCCTTAATGAAAAGCAACTCATATACAGTACCAAGGCCTGAATTTAAGCTCTGGGACCAGCAGGTTAAAAAAAATAACAAACTGAATTGTCTGACCAGTCTAGCTTTAAACCATGATCCTATTGATCTCAGCCACTGAAATAGGTAGGGGATTACAGGTTTGAGCTTTTATAGTGATAGTTTTCTATTATTATTATTATTTACAGATGCTTCTAAAAAAAGACACAATGTGGCTAACAGTGGCTCATGGTTATAATCCTTGCTATTATGGAGGCTGAGATATAGGAACCTTGGTTTGAAGTTGGGCCCAATGACAGAATGTCTGTGAGTCTTATCTCCAATTAACAACCAAAGTATGGATGTAGAACTATGGCTCAAGTTTTAGAGTAGTAGCCTCGAGCAGTAAAAGTTAGGGACAGTGCACAGGCAATGAGTGCAAGTCCCAGGATAAGCACAAAAAATTAAATAGAACCCAAATCATCAAGGGTATGGCTACTGATCGTTTGCCTATGTTTTCATAAAATTCTGTTTGATAGCCACCACAAAGAAAAATAGAGAAACCAACAAATTATGTATCCACAGCCAGATGAATTTTTTGCTGATAAATCTGCACTAATTATATTTTTAAAAATTTCTTACACTCTTTCATTTCAAAAGTTAGCCAAAAAATAATGCCAGTTGAAGAAAATTGTATGTGATGATGACTTCAGCACTGCATTCCTCAGATTTTTAAAAGAAGATACCACCTATTTATCTCCTTTTAAATACATATAGCATTATTAAATATATTTCAACTAAGGGGCTGGGAAGGTGGCTCAGTGGTAGAGCGCTTGCCTTGAATGCCTGAGACCCTGGGTTCAATTCCTCAGCACCACATAAGCAAAAAGAAAAAAGCCGGAAGTGGCGCTGTGGCTCAAGTGGTAGAGCACTAGCCTTGAGCTGAAGAGCTGAGGGACAGCGCCCAGGCCCAGAGTTCAGGCCCCACAACCGGACCCCCCCCAAAAAATATATATATATCAACTAAATATTAACTTCACTGTTCTCTAAATTGAGGTGTTGACCTATATTTTAAATCAGAGTGAGTTGTATAAACATTAGAGAGATATTGAGGCAATGAAAAGGAAAGCAGGAAGGAATGTTCTTTTCAGGGCAACTTGGTTTGAGGCTGGCCAACAAGGTAGGTCTTCATTCCTATGGTCCCTTTCCTTGACTGGTCCTCTTCCCCTTGAGTCTAATCAAAGGATTATCTTATAGGTATGGGAACAGCAGCAGCTTGAGTTGAAGGCTTTCTTTTTTTATATTTTATTTTTTTATTGTGAGAATACCAATCAGAGGATTTACAATTACATGGGCAAGATAACGAGTACATTTCTTATTAAGCATTGTTGCCTCCTCTTTGTTTCCCCTTCCCATGCCTTCCCATACTCTCCTCCTCGCCCCACCCGATCCTCCCCCACCCCAACACCATAGTTGTAAAGTTCGTTTTTCGACATAAAGACTTATACATCTCATTGTTGCAATGGGCCCACCTGTATCCCTAGTTAAACGGTTTGTTTTTTCCCTTCCCCTCCACAAATTATACCAACATCAAATAGAGTGAAGATTTTCTTTATACCCTCTTTCTTGTGTTTAAATGCAGGAACTAGAAAAGTCACTGGCTGACTGGATTCTGACTTTCAAAGAACTTCTAACTATGTAGAACAACATGAGCCAGCACATTGTGGAGGAGGACAAGATGGTGGCAAAGGACAGATAGAATATTTGAACAGACCATGCACATTCTTGCTCCTGTAAGTCTGTCATCTGCCCATAGGAGGCTGAAATGTCCTAAAATGCCAATGTTAGAAAGGAGCTTTAATTTTGTTAGAGTTCCTTTTCAGTGGGATCCCTGCTTCTCCACGGTTCCTTAAAATTCTGTAGTTTTAGAAGGCAGCAGCATGCTTAACAGAAACAGCACTGGATGCACCATCTGTTCAGATTTTTATGTTTGTTTTTTAAATATATGTATATACATATATTTTATTGTGAAAATACCATATAGAGGTATTACATGGGAAGGTAATGAGTACATTTCTTATCAAGCATTGTTGCCTCCTCCTTTGTTTCCCCTTCCCATCCCTTCCCATCTCCCCCACCCACCCTCCTCCACCCTCTCACCTCCCCCTCCACCAATGTCGTAAAGTTCCTTTTTCGACAAAACTTCTTGTACATCTCATTGTTGCAATGGGTCTACCCGTATCCCTAAAAACAATTTGTTTTTTCCCTTCCCCTCCACAAATTATACCAACTTCAAGTACAGTGAAAACAGGGGTTATACTATGGGGAAGGGACATACAAAGCAACAAAGAAATCATTTATAAATATGTTAGAAACAATCGCAAGAAAGAAAAAAAAAAACATTGAATCCTTATCCTGGGGTTCATTTAGCCTTACATCAACTTATCTGACCGCTTCTGCTTGTCTCAGACATTCACTAGTTATTGCAAATAAGAGAAACCTGTTCACATTTAAGGAAAGCTAGAAAATAACCTTAATCAGAGAGGAGAATGAGAGGGATGGGGCTCAGCTCTTATTGGTTAGATGGTGACAAGTGTTGTCTGTTTTTTCTTTGCTTTTTCTTAAATTTAATTTTACCGTCAAGATGATGTACAGAGGGGATACAGTTACATACATAATGTTATGAGAACATTTCTTTTTTGAACATTTTTATTGTAAGAATACTGTACAGAGGGGTTAGAATTACATGATCAAGATAATGAGTACATTTCCTATCGAGCATTTTTGCCTCATCCTTTGTTTTTCTCCTACCATCCCTTCCCTCACACTCCACAACTACACTGCACCCCCACCCCCACCCCCTGCCACTGAAGTTGTAAAGTTCATCTCATTGTTACAATGGATCAACCTGTATCCTTATTTAAGCATTTTGTTTTTTCCATTCCTCTCCCTGTATTAGAGAAGTGTATATACAAGATGCAGGGCACCGACATCAAATACTGTGAAAACAGGGGTTATACCTTTGGAAGGAACATAAAAAGAAACAAAAAATATCACATAGTACATTATAAATACTTTAGAAACAATAGCAAGCAAGAAAGAGGATATTTGTGTCTCTATCTTAGGGTTCATTTCGCTTAACATCATCTTGTATGGTCATGTGTACATAGCTTTTGACTTTTTCTGCTTGTCCCAAACATATACTAGTTATTGCAAATAAGGGAAACCATGGGACCTATGTTTCTTTGGACCTGGCTTACTTCACTTAATATAATTGTTTCCAAGTTTTTCCATTTCCTCACAAATGAGGCAATGTCATTCTTTGTGATGGAGGCACAGAATTCCATTGTGTATATATGACACATTTTTTTGATCCATTCATCTACTGAGGAGCATCTGGGTTGGTTCTATATCTTAGCTATGGTAAATAATGCTGCAATAAACATAGTTGTGCTGGTAGCTTTAGTGTGGTCTTGTTTGTAAACATTAGGGTAAATGTCCAAAAGTGGGATTGCTGGGTCATAGGGGAGCTCTATGTGAAGTCTTTTCAGGAACCTCCATACTGCTTTCCAAAGTGGTGGAACAAGTTTACACTCCCACCAACAATGTAGTAGGGATCCCTTCTGGCCACATCCCCTCCAGCATCTGTTGTTATTAGAGTTCTTGATCACAGCCATTCTAACTGGGGTGAGGTGGAATCTCAGTATTGTTTTCATTTGCATTTCTTTCATGGGTAGGGAGGTTCAGCATTTCTTCATGTGTCTAATGGTCATTTTTATTTCCTCTTCAGAAAAGTTTCTCTTTAAGTCTCTAGTCCACTTTTTTTATCAGGCAGTTGTTTCTTTGAAGATTTGTAGTTGGGGGATTTAATTTTTTGTGTTCCATGTATATTTTAGATATGAGACCCTCATCTGTTGTATGGCTAGTGAAAATCCTCTCCCAGTCTGTGGGCTTTCTATTGATCTTGCCAGCTATGTCCTTTGCCATGCAGAAGCTCTGCTTCTTCATGAAATCCCATTTGTCCAACTTTTCTTTGATTTGTTGTATTTCTGGGTCTCTATTAAGAAAATTTTGTCCTGTGCTAAAGAAGCCTAGTGTTTCTCCTATTCCATCTTATAATGTTTTCAGAGTGCCTGCTTTGACTTTGAGGTCTTTGATCCATATGGAGTTGATGCTGGTGCAGTGTGATATATAAGGATCCAGCTTTAGTGTTCTACAGGCAATTAACCAAATTTGCCAGCACCATTTACTGAAGAGGCTGTCTTTCTTCCATTCTATTTATTTAGCTTCCTTATCAAAGATTACGTGGCTATAGGTCTGTGGGTTTTCAGTTCGATTCCATTGGTACTTAGGTCTGTTCTTGTGCCAGTACCAAGCTGTTTTGATGACTATGGCTTAGTAGTAGAGTTTGAAGTTTGCTATTTATATTCCTCCAGCAATGTTCTTTCTGTTAAGGGTCATTTTTGCTAGTTGGGGTCTTTTATTCTTCCATTTGAATTTTTGGATTTACTTTTCTATTGCATTGAAGAAAGAGGTCAGAATATCGATAGGTAACGCATTGAATTTGTAGATAGCCTTTGGAAATATTGCCATTTTCAGGATGTTGTTCCTTCCAATCCAGGAACATTTTTTTTTTTGGGGAGGGGAGGAGAGTTTCCACTTCCTAAGTTCTGCCATTTTCAGGTTTTTAAAGTTTTCATCGTAGAGGTCCTTCACGTCTTCCTTGTCAGTTCTTGCTGATGGTGAGTAGAATCCATTAGTTCACAGTGTTTGTTGTCTGTGTCTCTCTATTGATAGGGAGGCCACTGCAGCAGCCACAGCTGCTGAACCTGCAGAAACCAGCAAGTGCTCAGATCTGTCTCCTTAACCAAGCTGTTTGAATTTTTCCTCTCTGGCCAAACTCTCTGTATTGTGATGGCACACTTGATGTGATTCTCTAGCATAGGACTGCTCACTGGATCTTTAAAACTGCTTTGTATGCCAGAGTTTGTTTAGCCTCCAGCTTCTCCTCTGCCATCTTCCTCCGGACCATTAGTCTGCCTGGTGAGAGGCCTCTCCTCTTCCGTGGGCAACACCTCATCTAAGCCCAACAGCAGGGGTCTTTCTGGGCTCCCCTACATACACGTAATACAGTTCATTTTAGAAGAGGTGGGATTTTTAAACTTTTAGAAGCTACCAAATCAACTGCTTGAACTCAAGAGGATATGGGTACTTAGCTGCTCACTGCTACTCAGGAAAGAGTTCTGGTTAGCATATTAGACAGTTTATATAAGTGATGAGGTCAAAGCAAATTGAAGGCTTCAAGTAGTCTTAAAGATTTTTACAAACATACAATTCAGTGGAAGTGGCACTGTATCTCAAAGTGGTAGATCACTGGACTTGAGCAAAGTACTCTCAGGGACAGTGCCCAAGCCTTGAGTTCTGGCCCCATGATCAACAAGAAATGAACAAGGTATTTTCTCATCTCATTTTTAAATGTCATTTTAAGTTTTTTATTCAAATTTTATACAAAAAGTGTTTGGAGTTCTAGGAAAGTTCCCCCAAAGTTAATATAGAACAGACTGTAGAGCCATTGTGAGATTAATTAGGAATTCATGTGGACAGACAATTTGGTTTGCAAATATAGTGTGGGAGAAACTAGCCATCTTTTGCAAAATGAGCAAGGTAAACAAGTATCAGACCCAAGAAGAAAAACATAGTACTAGTTCCTCTTTAAGTATGGATGTAAGGGCTTTGGTGTTAGATGTTGTTCTTGACTAAATTGTGTCTTTTTCAAAATGCACATGTTGAGATTCTAACCATCAATCCTTCAGAATGAGCCTTTATTGGGGAAGAGGGTCTTCTTCTTTACCAGTCCAAGGGCTTGAACTCAGGGCCTGGGCACTGTCCCTGAGCTTCTTTTGCTCAAGTCTAGTACTCTACCACTTGAATCCAGTGTCACCTCATGCTTTTTTTTGTTTATGTGGTACTGAGGAATTGAACCCAGGGTTTCACGCAAGCTAGGTAAGCATTTTTCCACTAAAACATATGCCCAACCCCCAGAAAAGGGTCTTTGAAGAGGAATTTAGATGGGCACTGGTGGCTCATGTCTGTAATCCTAGCTATGGACCTAAAGGCTGAAATCTTAATATCCAAGTTTGAGGCCAGACTAATCTATGCGACTCTTATCTCCAATTAGCAAAAACCAGAAGATCAGCTGTGGCTCAAGTGGTAGAGTATGAGCCTTAAGCAAAAAGTCAAGCAAGGGTTGTGAGTCTTTGAGATCAAGCCACACTATCAGCCTATCTATCTAGTAGGGATAGTGGTGTGTTAAAGTCCCCAACAATTAATGTCTTTGGATCTATGTGAGATTTGAGAGAAAATAGTGTTTCTTGGATAAATTTGTGTGCTCCGTTGTTTGGCGAATAGATATTTACAATTGTAACATCCTCTTGGAGTGGAGATCCTCTAATTAGTATGTAGCAACCTTCTTTATCTCTTCTCACTAATTTTAATTTGAAGTCTCTTTTTATCTCATATTAGGATTGGAACTCCCACCTGTTTATGGGGGCCATTTGCTTGGTAGATTTTGTTCCAGCCTTTCACATTCAAAATGTGTTTGTTTTTATGGGAAAGGTGTCTCCTGAAGGCAGCAGATAGAAGGGTCTTGCTTTTTAATCCAACTAGACAGTCTATGTCGCTTAATGGGAGAGTTAGGTTGGTTAATGTTGAGAGATAGGACTAAGAGGTATTTGGGAGTTCCTGCCATGTTATTCACCTTGGGAGCTGCTACAAGTGAGTTCTTCCTATGGTTCTTGGATTCTCAGTTGGGTGTGGTTTCTTGGCCTTTATTGTGGTCTTGTTGGTTTTCTATGTGTAGGACATCTTTAAGAATCTTTTTTTAAGGCTGGTTTGGTGGAGATATATTGTTTCAATTTTTCTTTGGTATGGAATGTTTTTATTTGACCTTCGGTTAGGAAGGAGAGTTTAGCTGGGTACAGTATTCTTGGTTGATAGTTGTTTGTCTTTAGGGCAAGGCATACATCCTTCCAGGCTCTTCTTGCTTTGTCTCTGCTGAGAAATCTGAGGTGATTCTAATTGGTTTCCCTTTATAGGTAATTGATCTTTTCTCTTTGCCAGCTTTAAGGATATTTTCCTTGGTCTGAATTGATCCTGTGCGGATTATAATGTGACAATGGGATGTCCTGTTCCGGTCTGGTCTATTTAGATTTCTAAAAGCCTCTTGTATCTGAATAGGCCTATCTTTTTGCATGTTTGGGAAGTTCTCTGCTACAGTCCTGTTAAACGGATTTCCTAGGCCATTAACTTCTGTCCCTAGGTGCTCTTCTACACCCATTATCTTCAGATTAGGTGTCTCTCAAATCTTGAATAGATCTATCATATTTCTTGGATTTGCCTTGGATGGTTGTATGTTCTTTCTCTATAATATCTAGGATGTCTTCATTCCCCGAGATTCTATCTTCTGCATGGTCTAAGCTACTGTGAAGACTTTCTACTTTGTTTTTTATTTCTTTTCCTTCTAATTGGTCAGCTTTGATGGCTTCAAATTCTTTGTTGTAGCTTTGTTTTAGAGCTTTATGAACTTCTTTACTTCTTTAATTTAGTGTTCAGTGTTTATTATCAAATCACTTAGTTGATTGGTTATAGTTTCCTTGGACTCCCATTCCTTCTGTTGGGCTCCATTCAGCATTCCCTTTGTAGTCTCCCTGACTTCTTTCAGCTCTCTGTTTATGGATTCCATGAATGCCTCTACTGATCTTTGTCTATTATCCTGCTCTCTCAATTCCTATATTACTTACACTTTGATTAACTTCCTCATGTTCATACAATTCCTGTAGTTCTCTTTGACTGTTCTAAGCCTGCTCACAAAATTCCTGTGTCTATCTCTGTTCTCAGCCTGCTCATGCAATTCGTGTCTTTCTTTTGAGTGTTCTCAGCCTGCTCACACAATTCCTTTATTTCTCTTTGACTGTTCTCATCCTGCTCACACAATTCCTGTATCAATCTTTGAGTAGCTTCCTCACACTCATGAGATTCCTGTATTAATTTTTGGTTTGCCTGCTCTTTCTCTCCCTATCACGCTCACACTCAGTCCTTTGCCGGTTTTCAATCTTGTCATTCACCATGTTTACCAGAATTGTTTGTAGAGCTCTTTGGGAACTCTCCTCTGGATTATTCATGAACTGTTCTGTCACCTGATTATCATGAGTGGGAATTGAAATACCCGGACTTGCCTTTTTTCTTGTGTTTTTCTGGCTTGTTCTCCCAATTTGGTATGAAAGTAACACCAATTTTGTGCTAGAAGACTATTTTAAGGCAAGCATCAACCAAAGTCCTGTAGTTGCACAGTCAAAAGGCTGCAGATACAATCTAGTTCAACAGATACAATCTAGTCAACATCAAACAACTATGGATGAATGGGTTAAGAACAGCAATGAAGAATTTGGCAAACCAGAAATTGTTAGGTTTAGGGAGAAATGTGAGGAAAAATAGGATTAGAGGGATATGGAGAGGTAAAAGGAGAGTGAATTTAACCAAGTCCTAATCTCAGAGAGGTAAATGAATTGGACAGACTGATAGGAGAGAAATTAAAAAAGAGAAGAAAAAAAAAACAAGAAAAAATGGAAAAACAAAAATTCTTAAAATATTATATAGCTATAAAGACATAATAGTGCTATTGAGGAATTTAAGCCAAAGAGGTTGTGAGTTGAATAATTAATTTCTGGATTAAATGTTTACATAAAGGGGGATAATGTCTAATAATTGACGATGGAATATATCTGAGGATGAACAGAACAGCAATTAAGTCACGCAAAAAAGAAAGAGAAAAAAATGAAAAGAATGAAGAAAAGAAAAAAAAATCACCAAATGATCAATAGAGATTTTAAAAAAGCACACACATATATATATACACCTAAAGTAAAAATTATAAGAGGAAAAAACAAGATTAATAGGAAACAATTTTTAAAAATTAAAAATTAAAAAAAGGTACAAGAAAGAGTTCTTTTAATTTTTTTGGAGGGGGGGCATGGGAAGATCCTGTATCTTCCTTGTGTTCATAACCAGTCTATTGGTGGAGTCTCTGTTCTGCTTGTGACGTTTGGTTTTCCTGTGGTTTGATTGGTTTCTTTTATTTTTGGGGGGGGGAGGGCGTCCGATCATATGGCCTGAACTCTGGCCCTGGGTGCTGTCCCTCAACTCTTCAGCTCAATGCTAGCGCTCTACAACTTGAACCACAGTGCCACTTCTGGTTTTTTTTTTCTTTTTGCTTATGTGGTGCTGGGGAATCGAACCCTTGACCTCATGCATGCAAGGCAAGCGCTTTACTACTGAGCCACCTTCCCAGCCCTTGACTGGTTTCTTTTTTTTATTTTATTGTGAAAATACTGTACAGAGGGGTAATTACATGGGCAAGATAATGAGTACATTTCTTATCCAGCATTGTAGCCTCTTCCTTTGTTTCCCCTTCCAATCCCTTCTCATCTTCCCCCTGCCCCCTCCACCCAATCCTCCTCCCCGCACCAAAGTTGTAAAGTTCGTTTTCGAAATAACAACTTGTACATCTCATTGTTGCAATGGGTCCACCTGTATCCCTATGTAAACGATTTGTTTTTTCCCTTCCCCTCCTCAAATTATATGGAACCAACCCAGATGCCCCTCAGTAGATGAATGGAGCAAGAAAATATGGTATATATACACAACGGAATTCTATGCCTCCATCAGAAAGAATGACCTTGCCCCATTTGTTAGGAAATGGAAAGACTTGGAAAAAATTATATTAAGTGAAGTAAGCCAGGCCCAAAGAAACATAGGTCCCATGGTTTCCCTTATTTGTAATGTATATGTCTGAGTATGAGTATGAGTATATGTCTGAGTCAAGGTCAGATAAGTTGATGTTAGGCTAAAATAACCCCAAGATAAGGATTCAAATGTTTGTTCTTTCTTGCGATTGATTGGTTTCTTAAGACAGTTTGTTTGAGCAGGCAGAAAAATGCTCTGCATTACCCAGATCCTTCTCCCAGGCTAGTTCAGTGAAAGGGAGATCTGCTTTGAGTATCACAAAAGAGGGAGATGGCTGTTTCCTCTAGTTTAGAGATGCTGTGATGAAGCTAGGGTCTGGGTAGTTTTGAGGCCTTTCAGCAAACAGTAGCTTTTTCCCGAAGGGCTAGCTTCTGAGACACTCACAGAGCCCAGCCTAGAGCCATTCTCAGGGTTTATGTTTACTGAATTTCATTTGATTGACTAGGCTGCTGTGGGGAGGGGCAGACTCTGGCTCTGTTTACTCAGTGAAGAAAGCCACTCCTCTGGGGGTGGAGTTTTCTTTGCCTGGTCTGGGTGACTTTGTCCTTGGTGGAGTTGAGCCTGGCAGGTCAGGTCAGGTTTCTGTGGCCTGCTAAATGAGTCTTTTGTTTTATTTATGTATTTATTTATTTATATTGTAAATATACCATACAGAGGGGTTACAATTACATGGGCAAGATGAAGAGTACCTTTCTTATCAAGCATTGATAGGGCCTGAGTTGGAGCTAGCTGCTCAGCTGGGCCTTTCTCTGTATCAAAGATGGAGAGCTCCAGTGGTGGGGGGGGAGGGGCAGTCTACCCTCCTCTACTCCCTGAAAAGGAATGAGGATGTCAGGGGTTCTATTCATGCCAGAGTGTTGGTTCCTGGGTTGTCTCTGGTCTGCAATATGCAGGATGAAGATATCTGCTCTTTGTCAGTTCTTGCTGGTGTTGAGTAGAATCTGCTAGCCTGCTGCAGCTGGCATCTTTGTCCTGGACTCTCTGTGTTGTAGATATGGCGGCTCTAGCCATTGCAGCTGCCACAGACGCAGCTACAGGCAAGTGCTCAGATCTGTCTCCTAGCCTGGATTTTCCTAGAACATTAAAAAATTCACTACCTAAGGGAAATTCTTGACTCATGTCAATTATGGCTTCAAATGTCTCCATTTTTTGCATACCAATTCTCTTCCCAGATATGGAGCTTTTCCACTTCTAGGAGATCTTGCTGTGTAATAGTGCTCTGAGGGACTGTCTTGGAATAGGGTCAAAATTCTGTTCCATTGAGCACTGCCTCAGCCTCATAGGATTAAGACAGTGGGAGGAGTTGGGGATGGCAGGAAGATGGCTCCTTCTAATAAAGGCAAGGCCACTTTGAAAAGAAGTCAGAGGATCCCTCTACAGATAAAATGTCCACTAAGGAGCCAAGTAGGAAGGACCTTAGCAGGGCTGGGACTCAGGAATGAAGCAATGATTCTAGCAGGAGCCAGGGCTGGTCTGACTCAGCCTCCAGCTTTGGCTCCTACAGCTGCTCCAGCTCTTTCTCAAGAAGCTCCAGCATAGTCCTGCAGCTGCAGATCTGCTTTCAGCAATGACCCATCTCCCCAGCTCCCCAACCCTTCTCTGCTCAGATACCACACAGAACATGCTCCCCTACAAATCCAACACCCTAGAGGTCATGCCCCTGGAGCCCAGCATTCCCCAGACAAGGCTTCTATTCCCTGGACCACAGCCCCTGATTCAGCTCCATCTCCACCTGAAAAGCAGGTACCTGATGCTCCCCCCCCTATAATCCAACTCAGTTGTGTCACTTCACTAGCCCAGTAAGGGCTGTAATAAAGGATACCTTATTGAGACAATTCATCTGCAGCCCAGTTCTGGCTCCCAAATTTTTGTGGATTTGAGGCTCTGTTCATATGTGTGGCCTGTAATTTTCTGGCTAGAGCATTCATTCTTTCTCCATTCATAGAGTGTTTGGCGCTTCCAGGCTTGCCACTGATTACTGGGGATAGTCTGGCAACCTAGGGGTTCCCTTGCTGGTCCAAGGCATAGGCTTGCAGGGAAAAGGGATGAAGCTGCTATTCCTGTTAGGCCTGGCCCTTGACCCTGACTAAGCCACCTTCTACCCTGAGAGAGTACCATACCATGTTCTTTGCTATGAATGGGTCTGTTTCCCAGGTCCTTTATCCTTGTCTTTACTCTGAAGTTGGAGAGAATTTGAACCAAATCTGCCCCTACCAAAGACTGCCCCCACTCCATTTTGCCTGCCATTCATGGTGTTCTTGCAAGTTTGCCTTGGCAATATGTATATTGCTCTCTCTCTCGCTCTCTCTCTCTCTCTCTCTCTCTCTCTCTCTCTCTCTCTTTCTCTCTTTTGCCTTTACTGTGTTTATCTACTTTATCTACTATATATAGTGTTGTATATATACTATTATTAATTTTGAGTTTTATTACTTTGTAGTATTTTAATAAGGTTGTGTTTATGCTTTGCTGGGTACAATAAAGATATTGTACTGAATAAACCTAGAATTGAAATGCAAAATATTAATCTCTTCTGTTACATTTTTTCCTTTATTCAAGCTTTCCCTGAAGGCTTTGTTTTGAAGAAGATCCTCCTCACTGAGATGTTCTTTTGTTCCTTGATTGTAAAATGAGTCCACTCATCAGATAGAAGTCTGCCTATAAGCTCCCTATTCTTTCTATTTTATCTTCTTGAAATAACCCTCCAATTTTGGCACATGTGAAAGAAATTGAGTTTTTTATAAACTTGCTGAATATCACTGTTCATTAACATGTCAACATCTTCTGTTTCAATTGTCTAATGATAAAAAGTGATTCGGAGGCTGCTGCCTCCCCATTGAAAATGAAGCTCAAATGCTTTCACTGGCACTTCATGTTAGTCAAGTCTGCAAGAGTTATGTCAAGTCTGCCACTGAGACCTTATTTGTGTATTTTACATGCATCAGAATGAAGAATTAGGGAAAATAAACAGTCAGCTCTGAAAATCCCAGAGAAGTTCTAGATAAAAGCCACTGAGCCCTTGCAAGATTTTCAATAACAGAGGTAGTTCCACATCTGGCTCCTTACTAGAGATAACTCTCATGTATTCTTTTGCCCTGGCTGGATGCACAACTTAATCCTCACATCTCATCCTCCTAAGTAATCCTTACTACTCAGTCAGAATTGGGTTTGGAGCTTTTTGTTCAAGACTAGTGTTCTATTGGGAGAGCCAAAGTTCCACTCCTCAGTTTTTACTAGAAATGACTCATGGATTTTTTGCCCTGGATGGCTGCAAACAATAATCCTCAAATCTCGGACTCCTATATAGTCCTTACTACTCAGGGTCAGATAGAGTTTATGCCTGACTGTTTGGTTCAAGACTTGTGCTCTACCACTTGAGTCACAGTTCCACTCTGGGCTTTTTTCCCTGGTTAATTAGTGAGAAAAATGTCATGAACTTTCATGCCTGGGTTGGATTTTACTTTGACCCTAAAATCTCAGCCTCCTGAGTAGCTGGTGTGGGCCACCAATGTCTGGGTCTACCTTGGTCCCTAGCGTCAGGCCTCTGCTCTTCACTCCCTTGATATTATTGGTGTTGCCCTCCTTTTAGATTTCAATTGGGCCCATGTTTATCTCTTTATTGGGTAGCTCAGATGGGCTCAACAATTCCTTGTCCTGATTTTCCAAACCCGTACCAGGGACAAAATCCATACAGAGTATTTGATGTGTAACCACAGAATTGGGACTAGCAAGAATAACTTCCATCTGGGTCAAGATATTCCGGCCCCATAGGTTAACAGGGAGGTCAGGAACAACAAAAGGAGTAACAGTTCCCCTATTGCCCTCTTTGTCAGACCAAATAAGAAACCTGGAGCTGACCAAAGGGTTTTTTGACTGCCCTATGCCTTTAAGGTCAGTTAGGGATGAGGTAAGGGGCCAACTTGGTGGCCAATATTTTTAGTATCGGCCCCAAGGTGGCTGCCAGAACGCTTGATAAAACAGGTTAATGGCTTACCACAACCCAGGGTTAGAAACCTTCCCCCTGAGGATGATTCCTTTTCTCTTACAGATGCAGCTAGAACTCCAGACATGGAGCCACCTGTTTGAAGTGTTTCTTTTAAAGGAATTTTGTATATGGTGGCCTTGGCCCTCCAGCTACAAAAAATCTCATGGTCACTCTTTTTGGTGTCCCCTGCGAATGCAAAGGGGGATTTTATTCAGCCCCCGGTAGCTGGAGTCGAACGGTTGACTGTGGAAACAAAGTGGCTTACCTCCGCGCAACAGTACAGACCAACATCGGAGGATTGCTTTAAATAGGCTTGTAACTTTTATTAAACAACAGATTGATCTCTTGGCTTCTAAACCCATACAGGTTCATTACCATCGTCTAGATATGGCAGACCGTGGCGTTGAGATCTAGGATTTACCCTCAGCTTTTAATTAGTGTTTTGCCATGAGCTTGTTCCAGTGGGAACCCACCCCCCTTTTTTCTTACCTGGAAAGCCCTTCTCCTTATTCATAACTCCTGACCATTCAACGGGCAAGACCTATTGCGCCCTTGCCATAAGGGATAGGTTCGCCCTTCCTCCTATAGGCCCCTCCACTTGGGGGAAGATGCACCTATGGGAGGAAGAAAAAAATGCTCAAATCAAGGGTGCAGGTAAGACTGCAGGGGGATGGATCTGCGAGATCCCCAGAACCCAAGACTCCTGAGTGGCAAGCTCTGGTGCATGACGGTTGGCATGCATACCCACAAGCCGTCTCCTCAAAAAACATGCCAAGGCCTGTAAAAATCCCCTCCCTGAGTGAGGATGCTCGCTTGGGAGTGGAAAAAAACCCTGGGCCCTTAGAGGAACAGAGCCTCTGTCATCCCCTTAAAAAGAGCAGCCAACAATTGATGGTCAATTTTCCAAATAAGAAAGGGGGAGATGTCGGGAGCCAAAAGGGAGTCTCTCAACATGATAGGCTTGACTATCTCACTGGAACATCTTGTGGCTGAGTTTACAGAACCACTCTCAAGAATCCGACCCTTTCATCCTGCCTTACACCAACATCCTGCAGCTGCTAACGACCACCCTTTCACCCTGCCCTACACAAACATCCCGCAGCTGCTATGGCCAATGAAAAAGCTTCCTTAATGGCCAATGAAAAAAGCTTCTTTATTCCAAGCATATAAATACCCCTGTGTGAAAAATAAAAATTTGCAGCTTGATCAGAATCTCTGTCTTGCTGTCATTCTTCGTGTCTCTTGTCCCTTCATTCCTTTTAGCTTAGGTTCACCACCCTCGTTGACGTCCTGTGGGTCGGGACAACAAAATCCAGTACTCATCTACACAACCATAGCATACGTTTCTCTACCACTAATCCATCTTCTTGAATAAGAAGTAAGACATACAGCATGTTGGTACTAGTGGTTCATGCCTTTAATTTTGACTACTAAAGGAACTCAAATCTGGCTCAAATGGTAAAGTATTGGCAGAGCAAACAAGCCAAACAAAGCAATCACAAAGACATAAGATCAAACCTCAGTACCATTTTTAAAAAAAGGAAGGGGCTGGGAAAGTGGCTCAGTGGTAGAGTGTTTGCCTCGCATGCATGAGGTCCTGCATTCAATTCCTCAGCACCACATAAACAGAAAAAGCCGAAAGTGGCACTGTGGCTCAAGTGGTAGAGCACTAGCCTTGAGCTGAAGCACTAATGGACAGTGCCCAGGCCCAGAGTTCAAGCACCACAATGCACAAAAAAAAAGGACAGGAGAAAGCTATGTGCTAAGGATGCAGGAAGCACTAGATTTAATCTCTACTGGTTACTAAAAAAAATACAGTAGGACAGTCCATTAAATTTAAGGTAAAATATAATAAATACACACTAGAACATACTATACAGAGACTCTTAGATTTCTGAAATTCCATAATCAAATCATTCAAACTACAACTGATCCACAGAGCAAAGAATGCTATTAAAAACACATTGAATCACATAATTTGAGATGAATAGAGACTACATATAATTTTGGACCATTTGAAAATGGTGAAGACTTTTAATTTAACCTGTCAATACCTTTCTATGTTGGCAGCAATGGTTTGGCCATTAATTCTTAGTATACTCCACAGTCTCGACATTTTTGAGAAGGCAAAGTAATAATCATTTTCCTCAATAACTGAAATCACTAAGATTTATTGAGCATAACTAGAAGGGAAATGGCCAGCTCTCTGAAGACTATAGACAGAAAGAAAGAACAAGATGCATGCCCTCTCTGTTAGGATCCCTGCAAACTGCAGAGTAGTGTGTTCTGAATCAACCAAATACTTGCTGAGTTAAGAACTACAGTAAAATCTGGGAATATAAAATGAATTATAACGACACCATTAAAAACTTTTAAATGAGCCAGGGACCGGTGGCTCACACCTGTAATCCTAGCTACTCAGGAGGCTTAGATCTGAGGGTTATGATTCAAAGCCAGTATGAGCAGGAAAAGCCAGGAAACTCTTATCCCCAATTAACCATCAGAGAACCAGAAGTGGTGCTGTGGCTCAAGTGGTAGAGCGCTCACCTTGAGCTGACAGAGCTGAGGGACAGCACCCAGGCCAGGGTTCAAGCCCCATGACCAACAAAAAAAAAAAAACTTTTAAAGTGGACCTATGCTTCTTTGGGCCTGGCTTTCTTCACTTAATATAATTTTTTCAAAGTCTTTCCATTTCCAAACAAATGGGGTGGTGTCATTCTTTCTGATGGAGGCATAGAATTTCATTGTATATATGTGTATATATATATATATATATATATATATATATATGTATATATATATATATGTATATATATATATATATATGTGTATATATATATATATATATACATATATATACCACATTTTCTCGATCCATTCATCTACTGAGGGGCATCTGAATTGGTTCCATACCTTAGCTATGAAAACTTCAGGAAGTGGGATAGGTTGGGGAGGTGGGGAGAGAAAGGATGATAGGGGAAAAACAAGGGAAGGGGTAACAATGCTCAAGAGGAAATGTACTCATTACCTTACTCATGTAACTGTGTATCTTTACAAAAAAATTTTTTTAAAGAAAAAAACTTATAAATGGGAAAGAAAGGAGAAAGATGGGTTAATAAAGAGCAATAGAAAGTAAATTTGATCAGAGTACTATAGGATGGATGGATAGACAGATGGACAGATAGACAGACAGACAGACAGACAGATGGACAGACACATAGAATACAATGAAATACCTTTGTACAATTCATTTATGTTAATAAGAAACCAGAAAATAAAATAAGTTATTCTTAGTGCATTCATAATCTCTTGGAAGAGATTATATACATCTGATTTTGGTATTATGATAAAAAATTGTATAGTTGAATATAAAGAAACACAGCAGTAGAAGGGCATTATAACATTAAATAGACTAATTGAGTAAGGAAAAGTGGAACTTTGGAAATCTTTACAGATTACAAAATCTCAGCTGGACATTATAGGATGTATAGAAGTTTATTAATAGAAAAGAAAAAAGGAATATTTAAGCAAACATAAGTTAAAATTTCATAGGCCAAACATATGTAAGATATAAAAATACATGTTTTAAAAGCCCAGAGTAATCTGATATGACTCAATTGAGACAGCTAAAAGTAAAAAGGAAAAGAAGTTAACATGCAAAAGGAAAGGGGAAAGGAGCTTAGATGTTATGATAGGAAGCTAGACTTCATTCTGAAAATACAGGAGACATTGATGTTTTTTGAATAAAGAGCAGTTGACAAGAACAGATCAATATTTTATAAATTAAAATATGATCACGTGAAAGCTAGATTATTAGATAATTGAGACAGAATGATCAGATACAAAATAGCTTAAAAAGGAAACTTCCAAAATTATCAGATCTATAGATTATAAACCCTGATTCCCTTCCACTTAGGTAATATTGTTTTATGTACTTTAAAAAAGAAAAGAGTATGCATTTTAAATACTCTATAAGGGAGGACATTTAGTAATTAATTCATTTCCCTACTTATTCCAAATCAGAGAAGTTTTACTATGTACATCTTTGACTTAATCTGCATTTCCAGTCTTGAAATTTTGTACCAATGTCACTAAAATTACTTTCACAATGTTATCTCAGGATACGTTGCAAGGGAGTAAAATGAACTTGCTACACATTAAATATGACCCAAAAAAGTAACTGCCATAGGGTTTTCATGTTTATTCTTACCATTACAAGTTCTTCCTGTAATTTGCTGCAACTTTTTACATTATACTGGAGTCCCTTTGAAAGGTCTATATTTACTTTCTTCTGTTCCTCAATCTCTTCATTTAGTTTCTTGTTTTGGGAGAAATAATCTCTTTCTAATCTGAAAAGTTAGTGTCATATCAGATTTTTCAACTATTACTATATACCTTTAAAACAAGTGGCTGATGCATATCATGATTGCATGCCAAAATTTATTTTAAATCCCACTTTTCCTTTTTTTTTAATTAAAAGAATTATACTTTCTTTTTTTTTATTTTATTTTATTTGAGAACATACTCTACAGAGGGGTTACAATTACATGGGCAGGATAATGCATACATTTCTTACCAAGCATTGCAGCCTCCTCCTTTGTTTACCCTTCACCTCCCTTCCCAGCCTCCCCCCTCCCCCCACCCAATCCTTCCCCCCCTCCCCCCCACACCGACATTGTAAAGCTTGTTTTTGACATGACATTTTGTACTTCTCATTGTTGCAACAGGTCCACCTGAATCCTTAAACGACTTGTTTTTCCCAATCTCCTCCACAACTTATACTGACATCAAATATAGTGAAAGTGGGGGAGGGACATACAAAGCAACAAAGAAATAATCTTATAAATGCATTAGAAACACATGCATGAAAGAAAAAAAACATTAAAATACATATTTAAGGGTTCATTTTCCTAACATCACATTATCTGACCTTTTCTGCTTGACTCATACATATACTAGATATTGCAAATAAGGGAAACCATGGGACCTACGTTTCTTTGGGCCTGGCTTACTTCACTTAATATAATTTTTTCCAAGCTTTCCATTTCCTAACAAATGGGGAAATGGCATTCTTTCTGATGGAGGCATGGAATTCCATTGTGTATATATACCACATTTTTTTGATCCATTCATCTACTGAGGGGCATCTAGGTTGGTTCCAGATCTTAGCTATGGTAAATAATGCTGCAATAAACATAGTTGTGCTGGTAGCTTTAGTGTGGTCTTGTTTGTAAACATTTGGGTAAATGCCCAAAAGTGGGATTGCTGGGTTATAGGGGAGTTCTATGTGAAGTCTTTTGAGGAACCTCCATACTGCTTTCCAAAGTGGTTGAACAAGTTTACATTCCCACCAACAATGTATTATACTTTCTTAAATGGCAGGCTTTAAAGAAATCATACTTCCCATTGGATAGCAGGTATTTGTACTATGTCCAATGTTACAGGTAAAACAGATTTGGGTACTGTTGATGTAATCATCATTATTTTTGACAAACAAAACCCATTCACCACAGATTAGTTCAGAAACTCCTTCTGGGCTAAGAAAATCCTAAGAAAATGATTAAGACTAAGAAACCATTTTTAAATTAATGTATAACAATATCAATGGAACAAATATTTTATTCCTGAAAGTTTACTCAAGGATTAATGTGGTAGAATAGAAATCCAAAAGGAAGAATAATCAAAACGCATTAGTGTTAACTTTAAAAAAAATGAATTTCTTTTTTATAAGTTTTTATTGTGAAAGTACCATACAGAGGGGTTACAGTTACATGAGCAAGTTAATGAGTACATTTCTTATCAAGCATTGTTGCCTCCTCCTTTATTTTTACAAATGAATTTCTTTTCAAAATAATAGCCTTCCTATTTCAATGTTGCTCAGACTGGTATTAAACTGTGTTCAGATTCTTGTGTAGACATATGATGAAAGACAACCTATCAATATCATAGCTTAAAATTTACTGAGATAATGCACCAAATGTATAACTTAACTCAAATAATGTTGCCACTATTTTAACTTGCAGTCTTCCTACTAACTGGTAGACTAATTCTCTTTTATTTTTAGCCTGTAATATAGAACAGAAGATGATTTGGTATAACCAAATCCACAGTACAGCTATAATCAATTCTTTTTGTTTTTGTTTTTTTGGTTGGTCGTGGGGCTTGAACTCTGGGCTTGGGCGCTTGTGCCTCAGCTCTTCAGTTCAAGGTGAATGCTTGAGCCACAGTGCCACTTCCAGTCCAGCTATAATCAAATAAGGACCTAATTCTTTGAAGATCACCTGACTTCACTTGAACAGTCACCATTTCTTTCTCCGGGGGGGAGGGGAGCAATACAAACAATTCTAGGGCAAACTAATTCCTTCATGTATTTTCTTTTGGATAAAGATACTCCAAGGTAAATTGGCTGGCTTTAAGATGAGCATATTTACAAGGAATAGATGTTACAAGGATATTACACTTAATATAACTGCCAGAAAGTAAAACAAAATAGCAAAAATTAATCAAAGTAAAAGTAATAAAATCAGTCCAAGAGTCCCAATATACAAAATAATGGAAGTTTCCAAAGGAAACATTTCAAAAAAAATCAGCAAAGTAACAACATGAAGAAATTTCCAGCCGGGGCTGTTGGCCCACTCACACCTGTAGTCCTAGCTACTCAGGAGGCTGAGATCTGAGGATCATGGTTCAAAGCCAGCCTGGGCAAGAAAGTCCGGTGAGACTTTTATCTCCAATAAACCACTAGGAACCAGGAAGTGGCGCTGTGGCTCAAGTGGTACAGAGCTCATCTTGAGCTGAAGAGCTGAGAGACAGCACCCAAGCCCAGAGTTTCAAGCCTCACGACCGACCAAAAAAAAGAAAGAAAGAACGAAAGAACGAAAGAACGAAAGAACGAAAGAAAGAAAGAAAGAAAGAAAGAAAGAAAGAAAGAAAGAAAGAAAGAAAGAAAGAAAGAAAGAAAGAAAGAAATTTCCCTGAAATGAAATAACTGAATCTCTTAAAATGAAAGAAGATAATAAACAATTCATGCTAGACACATTACCATGAAATTTCATATACTGAGAACAAAGAATATATTTATAGTGTCCTTAAAGTACAAAAATACATAAATACTATTATTTCATCATATATTATAAGGTAAGATTAGGAAAATATTTGCTTATGATTTCAGACTTGATGGATACTGTTAAACTTCCAGAGGATATTAGGAATCACATGCCACTGACCACCTTCTTGCTGTTAGCAGCTACCCTAAGACCCTGTGGTCTCTCTCACAGTCACTTTTCACCACAGTAAGGCCACAACCTTTAAGTTACAAAGCCAGATTCAGAAGGCTGAATCAACTTTGCCTATAGAAGAATAAGCTTCTGACACCCCACTTTCCTGCTTGGATAGCCCTCCTACTCAATTCCCACTAAAGGACAAGCTTATTTCCCAAATCAACAAAAATGAACAGCTTTCACTACTAGCAAAGTTCTGGCAGCATATACTTTATAAGCTCATTATTACCAATTGCTTTCTCAGGTCTTCATAATAAATAAAGCAATATTCTACCTTAACATTTCCTAATCCCAAAATTATACATTAAAGGTATGGTTTACCTTAAAGATCTAAAATCTGATCAAATCTCTTTTTGGAAAACATTAACTAAAACTTAGAATTTCTTTGAAAAATTTATCTTTGAGAGTTTGTGAGTCTAAAAATCATTTAAAATATTTTAAGTAAGATTCTGAAAAGCAGGAATACAGGTAGAAAATGAAATAATATCCCTCAAGACATAGCATTACGTCTAAAACTACACGTAATAGAAATGTAAGTAATTTTCATTTTATATATAAGGAAAGAAATGATGAAATGAGATGACATAGGATGGGAGAAAACAAATGTCTGGGAAACTATTAAATGACTAATAGGCTTTCATTATTACTTAGTTTTTGTTTATTATTATTTCACTTATAGCATAATCACACAGAAATTTAAAAAAATAGATAAAGGCTCAAGTGGTAGACCACCTGCCTACCTGCTTCACAAATTCAAGAACCTGAGTTCAAACCCCAATACTACAAAAAAGAAAAAGATGGATGAAGTCAGAGCCCTCATGATCCAATCATATTACCATAATATCACCAGCCAGGGACCATACTTCCAAAACACGAACCTTTTGAGGGACACTTCATATCTAAACCATAACGAAGACATTATGTTAAGACATTAAAGATTAGTACTGCTTGGGCTGGGAATGTGGCTTAGTGGTAGAGTGCTTGTCTAGCATTCAAGAAGCCATGGGTTTGATTTCTCAGTACCATATATACAGAAAATGCCAGAAGTGACACTGTGGCTCAAGCGATAAGAGTACTAGCCTTGAGCAAAAGAAGGCCCTGAGTGCAAGCCCCAGGAGTGGCCAAAAAAAAATTGGTACTGCTTGTTGGAATAAATAATTAGTACTTAAAATTATCTATTGATGTTTATTATAATATAAAATTTGAGTGAAAGCCAATGTGTCAAAATATTAATAACAAAAAACTAAACTTAAGGAAAAACTTTGCTTTGGAGGGCTAAATAGACTAGTATATGTGTGAAATTCTTAGAAAAGGCATCTTAAAATTCCTCTAACCTTTGCATCAGTCTCCTTTTCAACATAATGACAGAGAATTATCTACCTTCTTTGAATTTTCCCATGGTAAAGAACTTATTTGTTCTCCATAGATGACTATTATTTCATTGTTAGAAAGACTGTAGTTATTAGGAGCTTAATCAGACTTCTTGGTTTCATTCCTAATCATTATGTCAAGCAAAAAAAAAAAAAAGAAGAAGAAAAGAAAAGAATCCTGCACTATAGTTTCTATAAAAGCCCTTCAAGTATATTTATAAGGTAGAATAACATTTGAACACATTGAAATTTAGCAAATGTTCATATTCAAGCAGTAGTTCAAGAAGACTAAGTTTTTAGAATAACATAAACAGTATGGTTTATACTAGTATGGTTTATACTAGAAAAAGCAAGAAAATGTAATTTAAAACTGCAGCTTAAAATATAGACATTTCTAGGAGCCAGTGGCTCATGCCTGTAATCTTAGCTACTCAGGAGTCTGAGATTTGAGCCTGGCAAGGAAAAATCCATGAGACTATATTCCAATTATTATCCAAAGGCCAGTGGACCCATGCCTTGAGAGTACTAGCCTTGAGAGAAATAGTTTAGGGACAGTGCCCAGGCCCTGAGTTCAAGCACAAAGACTGGCCCAAAAAATATATATGGCTGGGTGTCAGTGACACACACCTGTAATCCTAGCTACTCATAGGGAGGCTAAAATCTGAGGATCACAGTTCTAAGCCAGCCTGGGCAGGAAAGTCCGTGAGACCCTTATGTCCAATAAACCACTCAGAAAACTGGAAGTGGCATTGTGGCTCAAGTGGTACAGAGCTCACCTTGAGCTGAAGAGCCAAGGGACAGCACCCAGGCCCAGAATTCAAGCCCCACGACTGACCAAAAAGAAAAGAAAGAAAAAAAATATATAAATATGACTTGGTCTAGAGATGAAGCTCATTGGTAGAGCACATAGTTAGCATGTATGAGGGCCTAGACACTATCTCCAGCACAAAATCAAAACTAAAGAAATTATGTATTATGGGTAAAAGCAATCACAATTAAAAAATAATAGTTTAAAATTTTTCAAACTTCAGCCAGCCATGGTTGTAATCCCAGCATACTGGGGAGATTATCTGGAGGGCTGCAGATGAGGCCAGACCAGGGCAAAAAGGTAGTAAGACCCCCTTTGCATCAAATAAGCCAGAAGACAAACCTGTAATCATATCTACTCAGAAGCATAAGTAAAAGGATGCAAATCTAAGGTCCATTATAGGGTTAAAAGTATGAGACCCTATCTAAAAAGTAAGTAAAGCATGAAAGAGCTGGAAATATGACTCAAGTACTAAAGCAGATTGCACAGTAGCAAGTAGCCCTGTGTTCAGACCCAGTACCTCAAAAAAAGTGTTTTAAAACTTTATTTTTAATATACTATCTTTATGATTTTTCCATACCTATAATAATTACAGCCCTATTTAAGTCGTGTTTCTCTTTAAATTATGTATTGTAATTTATTTTATGAGTCTTTTTATTGCCACTGTAAACAGAAAATGATCTATTTGTCATAAATAGAAACTAAGATTAAAAATGAACACATTAACTCTGGTAACATACCAACCTACTGTCATGTAACATAGCATGGGTATTATTAATTTTATTCTCTGTGGAAAAAATGGCTTTAAATGTCTACTGAGTTGATTTCTGGAAATATGTTAAAGAATTGTAAACTTCTTAAAGGTTTTCATAGAGTTTTCGAGATTTAAAAAAACCTTTGAAATGAAGAGGGTTGGAACAGTATGTGTTCCAAAGATTCTAACTCTGCCATTTATGAGATACTGTGTCCTTATCCTCATTAAGCCTCAGTTTTCATATCTATAAAATGGAGATTTTAAAAAGTAGCTGCCTAACAGGATGTAAGATTTATGAAATTAAACTATTCAATGCTCACAAGCAGTGAGTCATACTCATGTTTACCACCACTTCTACTTTTACTTATGCAGTTTAAGTTCAAATATTATCTCCCTATGTGGCCTACAAATCAAGATTCTAAAAACCAATGTATTTCATTAATAAATCGAATGCAAAATGCATTACTATATTTACCAAATAGTATAAAGCTGCATTAATGAATTGCTTAGATACTTGAAAATCCAAAGAGAATTTCGATATTCTCCTATAACAGGGAAGTACACTTACATTTTATGAAGTCCTTTTCCTCCAATCTATCATTGACATGAATTGAAACTATATCTAAAACACAATATATTCACACTCATAAAACTCCCGCATATTAATTTTTGTAAGTTTACCAGAAAATACTTACAAAGGTAGTTTTGCAAAACTCTCTTGTGCATTAAGCATTCCTCGCTCATATAAACCTTCAACTTCTTTGAATTCATTCTTTTTTTTTTTAATTTAATTTTATTTTATTTGAAAACATTCTCTACAGAGGGGTTACAATTACATGGGCAGGATAATGCATACATTTCTTACCAAGCATTGTAGCCTCCTCCTTTGTTTACCCTTCACCTCCCTTCCCAGCCTCCCGCCTCCCCCCCACCCAATCATACCCCCCTCCCCGCCCCCACACCAACATTGTAAAGCTGGTTTTGACATGACATTTTCTACTTCTCATTGTTGCAACAGGTCCACCTTAATCCTTAAACGACTTGTTTGTCCCCATCTCCTCCACATGTTATACTGACATCAAATATAGTGAAAGCGGGGGTTACACTGTGGGGGAGGGACATACAGAGCAACAAAGAAATAATCTTATAAATGCGTTAGAAACACATGCATGAAAGAAACAAAAACATTAAAATACATATTTGAGGGTTCGTTTTCCTAACATCACATTATCTGACTTTTTCCGCTTGACTCATACCTATACTAGATATTGCAAATAAGGGAAACCATGGGACCTATGTTTCTTTGGGCCTGGCTTACTTCACTTAATATAATTTTTTCCAAGCCTTTCCATTTCCTAACAAATGGGGAAATGGCATTCTTTCTGATGGAGGCATAGAATTCCATTGTGTATATATACCACATTTTTTTGATCCTTTCATCTACTGAGGGGCATCTGGGTTGGTTCCATATCTTAGCTATGGTAAATAATGCTGCAATAAACATAGTTGTGCTGGTAGCTTTAGTGTGGTCTTTTTTGTAAACATTATGGTAAATGCCCAAAAGTGGGAATGCTGGGACATAGGGAAGTTCTATGTGAAGTCTTTTGAGGAACCTCCATACTGCTTTCCAAAGTGGTTGAACAAGTTTACATTCCCACCAACAATGAAGTAAGGTTCCCTTCTGTCCACATCCCCTCCAGCATCTGTTGTTAAGAGTTCTTGATTTTTGCTGTTCTAACGGGAGTGAGGTGATATCTCAATGTTGTTTTGATTTGCATTTCTTTTATGGCTAGGGATGTTGAGCATTTCTTCATGTATCTATTGGCCATCCTTCTTTCTTCTTCAGAGAAGCTTCTCTTTAAGTCTTTTGCCCACTTACTTATTGGGCAGTTGTTTCTTTGAGGATTTGTTGTTGGGTGGTTTAATTTTTTGAGTTCAAAGTATATTTTAGATATGAGACCCTTGTCCATTGTATGGCTAGTAAAGATCTTCTCCCAATCCGTGGGCTTTCTACTGATCTTGCTAGCTATGTCATTTGCCCTGCAGAAGCTCTGCAACCTTATGCAATCCCATTTGTCCAACCTTTCTTTGATTTGTTGTGTTTCCGGGTCTCTATTCAGAAAATTTCGGCCTGAGCCAAGGAGACCCAGGGTTTCTCCGATTCCATCCTGTAATGTTTTCAGAGTGTCTGCTTTGACTTCGAGGTCTTTGATCCATTTGGAGTTGATTCTGGTGCAGGGTGATATATAAGGATCTAGCTTGAGTTTTCTACATGTAGTTAACCAGTCTTGCCAGCACCATTTACTGAAGAGGCTGTCTGTCTTCCATTCTATTGTTTTAGCTCCCTTATAGAAGATTAGATGGCTATAGGTCTGTAGGTTCATTTCTGGGTTTTCAATTCTATTCCATTGGTCCTGAGGTCTGTTCTTATGCCAATACCAAGCTGTTTTGATTACTATGGCTTTATAGTAGAGTTTGAAATTTGGTATTGATATTCCTCCAGCAGTGTTCTTTCCGTTGAGGAGCGTATTTGCTATTCGGGGTCTTTTATTGTTCCATATGAATTTTTGGATTGCCTCTTCTGTTTCCTTGCAGAATGAGGGTGGAATTTTGATAGGTATTGCGTTGAATTTGTAGATAGCCTTGGGAAGTATTGCCATTTTCACGATGTTAATCTTTCCAATCCAGGAGCATGGGAGGTTTTGCCATTTTTTAAGTTCTGTGTTGATTTCCTTTTTCAAGATTTTAAAGTTTTCATCATAGAGGTCCTTCACTTCTTTAGTTAAGTTAATTCCTAGGTATTTTATTTTTTGTGGGGCTATTACAAATGGAGTTACTTTCCTAATTTCAGCCACACTTTTCTCATTGTTGGCATACAGAAAAGCCATTGATTTTTGGGGGTTAGTTTTATAACCTGCTACTTTGCCAATGTTTTGAATCAGTTGAGTAATTTGGGAGCGGAGTCTATGGTATTCTTTAAATACAAGATCATGTCATCTGCAAAGAGGGAGAGTTTTATTTCTTCTTTCCCTATTTGGATCCCCTTTATGTCTGCATCTTGTCTTATTGCTGTAGCTAGGCATTCTAATACTAGATTGAAGAGAAGTGGAGAGAGTGGGCATCCCTGTCTTGTTCCTGAGTTAAGAGGAAATGGCTTTAGTTTTTCACCACTGAGTATAATGCTGGCTGTAGGTTTGTCATATACAGCCTTTATTGTATTGAGCAATGTTCCATGGATTCCTAATTTTTCCAAAACCTTCATCATAAAGGGGTGTTGGATCTTGTCGAATGCTTTTTTTGTGTCTATTGAGATAACCATGTGGTTCTTATTCTTGCTCCTGTTGATGTGATGAATAATATTAATTGATTTGCGTATATTGAACCAGCTTTGCATCCCTGAAATGAATCCTGTTTGATCGTGGTGTATGATTTTTTGGATGAAATGTTGAAATCGGTTGGCCAAAATTCTGTTGAGAAGTTTTGCATCAATGTTCATCAAAGAAATGGGTCTATAGTTCTCTTTCTTTGATGAGTCCCTGCCTGGTTTTGGGATGAGGGTTATGATGGCTTCATAGAATGTGTTCGGCAGTGAGCTTTCTCTTTCAATTTCATTGAAGAGTTGGAGGAGAATTGGTGTGAGCTCTGCTTTGAAGGCCTTGTAAAATTCCGCTGTAAAACCATCTGGTCCTGGACTTTTCTTAGCTAGGAGGTCTCTTATTGCTGTTTCTATTTCAATGCTTGATATGGGCCTGTTAAGATAGTTTAACTCATCTTGGTTTAGTTTTGGCATGTCAATATTTGCTAGGAAGAGGTCCATTTCTGTCAAGTTCTCAAACTTATTAGCATAAAGTTTTGAGAAGTATTCCCTTATTATGTTCTGAATCTTGGTTGTTTCCGTGGTGATATTTCCATTCTCATCTCTGAGTTTATTAATTTGGGTGTGTTCTCTTCTTTTTCTGATAAGATTTGCTAAGGGTCTGTCAATTTTCTTAAGTTTTTCGAAGAACCAACTCTTTGTTTTGTTGATTCTTTCTATAGTTTTTTTGGATTCTAATTCATTTAATTCTGATTTAATTTTGATTATTTCTTTCCCTCTACTGGATTGGGGTTTATCTTGCTGCTCTTTTTCAAGGAGGTTTAGATGTGTCATTAAATTGTTAGTTTCAGATCTCTCCAATTTGTTGATGTAGGAGCTCAGAGCTATAAACTTGCCTCTGAGTACTGCCTTTGCTGTGTCCCAGAGGAGCTGGTAATTTGTGTGTTCATTTTTGTTGAATAGCATGAACATTTGAATTTCCTTTCTAATCTCTTCCATGACCCACTCATGATTCAGCAGTGTGTTGTTCAGCCTCCATGTGATACCGCACTTTCTTTGGTGGCTTTTGGTGTTGAGTTCTAATTTTATTCCCTTGTGGTCAGAGAGGATGCAAGGTATAATTCAATGTTTCTGAATTTAGACAAGTTTGCTTTGTGGCCTAAAATGTGGTCTATTTTAGAAAACGTTCCATGTGCTGCTGAGAAAAACATGTATTCTGATGCTGCTGGGTGGAATGTTCGGTAGATGTCTGTTAAGTCTAGTTGATCTATGCAGCTGTTTAGATCTGCGGTTTCTCTGTTGAGTTTTTGCCGAGTTGATCTATCTGGCGGGGAGAGTGGTGTGTTAAAATCCCCAACAATTAATGTCTTTGGATCTATATGGGATTTGAGGGAAAGTAGTGTTTCTTTGATAAATTTGGGTGCTCCATTGTTTGGCGAGTAGAAATTTAGAATTGTAATATCCTCCTGAAGGAGAGATCCTTTAATTAGTATGTAGCAACCTTCTTTATCTCTTCTCGCGAATTTTAATTTGAAGTCTATTTTATCTGATATTAGGATTGCAACTCCCGCCTGTTTATGGGGGCTGTTTGCTTGGTAGATTTTGTTCCCGCCTTTAACATTGAAAATGTGTTTGTTTTTTCGGGCAAGATGTGACTCCTGCAGGCAGCAGATAGAAGGGTCTTGTTTTTTAATGCAACTAGACAGTCTATGTCGCTTAATTGGAGAGTTCAGTCCATTAACATTAAGGGATAGGACTGAGAGGTATTTGGGAGTTCCTGCCATGTTATCTACCTTCTTGGGGACTGCGAAAACTGGGTTCTTCCTATGGTTCTTGGATTCTCAGTTTGGGTGCAGTTTCTTGGCCTTTATTGCGGTCTTGTTGGTTTTCTATGTGTAGGACATCTTTAAGAATCTTTTGTAGGGCTGGTTTGGTGGAGATGTATTGTTTCAATTTTTCTTTGCTATGGAAGGTTTTTATTTGGCCTTCAGTTATGAAGGAGAGTTTAGCTGGGTACAGTATTCTTGGTTGATAGTTGTTTGTTTTTAGGTCATGGCATACATCATTCCAGGCTCTTCTTGCTTTGATTGTCTCTGCTGAGAAATCTGAGGTGATTCTAATTGGTTTCCCTTTATAGGTGATTACCCTTTTCTCCTTGACAGCTTTAAGGATCTTTTCCTTGGTCTGAGTTGATCGTGTGTGGATGATAAAGTTACGGTGGGATGTCCTATTCTGGTCTGGTCTATTTGGGGTTCTAAAGGCTTCTTGTATCTGAATAGGCCTATCTTTTTGCATGTTTGGGAAGTTCTCTGCTAGGATCCTGTTAAACAAATTTCCTAGACCATTAACTTCTGTTTCTAGGTGCTCCTCTACACTCATTATCCTTAGATTAGGCCTTCTGATGGTGTCTTCCAGGTGTTGGATAGATCTATCATATTTCTTGGACTTGTCTTGGATGGTTGTATGTTCTTTCTCTATAATATCTAGGCTGTCTTCAATCCCTGAGATTCGATCTTCTGCATGGTCTAACCTACTGTCAAGACTCTCTACTTTGTTTTTTATCTCTTTTCCTTCTAATTGGTCAGCTTTGATGGCTTCAAGTTCTTTGTTGAAGCTCTGTTTTAGGTCTTGTATGTATTTCTTTACTTCCTTAATTTGGTGTTCAGTGTTTGTCCTCAAATCACTTAGTTGATTGGTTATGGTTTCTTTGGACTCCCATTCCTTCTGTTGGGTTCCATTCAGCATTCCCTTTGTGGTCTCCTTGACTTCCTTCAGCTCTTTGTTAATGGATTCCATGAATGCCTTTAGTGATCTTTGTGTGTTCTCTACCTGGTCTCTCAATTCCTGTATTACTCTTTGATTAGCTTCCTTCCGTTCGTGGGATTCCTGCAGTTCTCTTTGAGTGTTCTCAGCCTGCTCACGCCATTCCTCCCTTTCTCTTTGAGTATTCTCAAGTTGTTCACGCAAATCCTGTATCAGTTTTTGAGTAGCTTCCTCACGCTTATGATATTCCTGTATAAACTTCTGGGATGCCTCCTCTCTCTCCCTCTCACGCTCATACAGAGTCCTTTGTACGTTGTCAAACTTCTCATTCATCATGTTTGCCAGCAGTGTTTGTAGAGCTATTTGAGAACTCTCTTCTGGATTATTCATTATCTGTTCTAACCCCTGATTATCAAGATTGGGAATTGAGATACCCGAATTTGCCATTTCTCTTGTGTTTTTCCGGCTTACTCTGCCCATTTGAGATGAAGATAGCACCAGTTTTGTGCTAGAACACTATCTTAAGGCAACCATCAACCAAAGTTTGCATTTGTACAGTCAATAGTCTACAGATACAATCTAGTTCAACAGATACATCTATTCGACATCAAACAACTATATGTTAAAGGACTTCGAACCGCAGAGAAGAATTTGGAAAACCAGAAATTATTAGGGTTAGGGAGAGATGTGGGTAAAAAATAGGAATAGATTGGTGTGGGGAGGCACAGGGAGAGTTAACTATGTCCTAATCACAATGCAGGAAATAGGTTGGGTAGGATGCCAGTAGAGAGAGAGAGAGAGAGAAAGAAGAAAGGGAAAGGGGTATGAAAAGAGACTAGAAAAAAAATAGAAACGTAAAAATTAATGTTATTATAGAGATTAAAAGACCATCTATTTAGAGGGGAATGTGAATATATTGAGAGAAAGGGAGGGACATAGAGGAGATGTGAAAAACTTTAAAAAAAATGCTTAAAATAGGTATAAAGAGGTAGTACTGCTATTAATGAATTTAAGTCTCAGAGGTTTTGAATTGAGTAATAAATTTGTGGATTAAGTGTGTACACAATGGGGGATAGGGTCTACTAGTTAACTACGGGTTTATCTGAGGATGTGCAGGACAAGAGTTAAGTCACATAAAGAAGAACAAAAGAGAGGAAAAGGTGGAAAGGATAGGAAAGTGAGAAGAAAAGATCAGAAGTTCAGTAGAGCTAGACAAAAAACAAAAAGATAATTAAGAAAGAAAGAAAAAGAGAAAGAAGACAAGAAAAGAAAGGAAAACGCACATTCCCGCATTCCTAAAATAAAAATTATAAGAGGAGAAAAAAAAAAGTTATTGGAAAACAGTTATTTTTTCAGAAGAAGCAAAAATTAGAGATTAATAAAAGTTTTAGAAAAGGAAAAAAAAATTTTATATATATAAGGTAACAAAAAACAAAAAAAAAAAGAAGAAAAAAAAAAGTTCTTTGATTTTTTTTGGGGGGGGAGGGGTGGGAAGAATCCTGTATCTCCCTTTTGTCTGTAACCAGCCTCTTGTTGGAGTCTCTGGTCAGCTTGAGGTCCTGTGGCTTGATTGGTTTCTTAAGTCAGTTTGTTGGAACAGGCAGAAAAACCCTCTGCTTTACCCAAGATTTTGAGATCCCCCTCCCAGGTTAGTTTACTGGGAGGGTGATCTGCTTTTGAGAATCACGAAAGAGGGGGATGCAGTGATGAGGCTAGGTTCTGGGTAGAGTTGAGGCCTTTCAACAAACAGTAGCTTTTCCCTGGGGCTATTTTGTGAAAAAACTCACAGCACCCAGCCTGGAGCCATTCTCAGGGTTTCTGTTTTTCAATTGATTGTGGTGGCTGCTAGAGGGAGGGGCAGCCTCTGGCTCTGGTTACCCAGTGAGGAGAGCCACTCCAATGGCTGGCGCCTGAGCTGGGTGACTTTTCCCTGGATGGAACTGAGTCTGTGAGGTCACTTCGCCGTTAAGTTCTTGTGACCTGCTAAATGACTCGTTTTATTCCAAGGCCTGAGCTGGAGCTAGCAGCTCCTCTAAGCTTTGTCTGTATCCAAGATGGAGATCACCGGTGCTGGGGGTGGAGGGGTGGCCTTCCCTCATCTGCTCCCTGAGAAGGAGTGAGGACGTCGGGCTTCGACTCATGCCGAGTCTTGGATCCTGGGTCGTCTCTGGTCTGCAAAGTGCAGGATGAAGATGTCCGCTCCTTGTCGGTTCTTGCTGGTGTTGAGTAGAATCCGCTCGTCTGCTGCATCTGGCTCCTTCGTCCCGGACTCTCTCTGTGAGATTCTTATCTCCAACTAACCACAAAATTCTGGAAATTGAGCCTAGTTCCATCAAGGAGATACTCAGTATGCTTCTCAGACATCAGCTTCTCCCTGTGTAGAGGCATCCCATTCGCCGCAGAACTGCATGGCACATCTCACAGCACCCTTGATCTTCCTTTCCCTGAAAACAAGTCCACAGACTAGGATGGGAGATTCCTAATTTCCTTTCTCCTTGGATACAATCTTGGGCAGCAGGCCAGTCAGCCTGGAAGAGCGGGGCCATTTCTTTGTATGGGCTTGAACTGAGGATCTGGGAGCTGTCTCTCTGAGTTTTTGTGCTCAAGCCTGGTGCTCTACCACTTGAGCCACAGCTCCACTTCTGGCTTTTTGTTGGTTCCATGGAGAGAAGAATCTCACCAGCTTTGGGCTGGCTTCGATCTTTGATCCTCAGATCTCTGCCTCCCAAGTAGCCAGGATGTCAGGTGGGAGCCTGAGCCAGAGGTGATGGGCACCAGAGCCTTTCTTTTCAGCTTCTGTTTATCTCATGTCAACTAGCAATCCCTAGATAAAATAGTCACTTACAGGGGATCAAGTTCCTCTCCTAGGTTTGTTAATCCAAGGAGATAAAGTGTATTTGGGAAAGGCTAGTTTGAGTTGGCCTAGATGAGTGTGTGTTTGTGTGTGTGTGTCTGTGTGTGTGTGTGTATGTGTGCGTGATAGACACAGAGAGAGAGAGAGAGAACGTATGAGTTTCAGCGATACCTACCCCCATCACTGTAACGCCTCATCCTCCCAATGGTGAATACATCCAGGATCTCCAACCCAAGGAAGGTGGGTAGGGGAGGGTATGTAAGGTCACATAGAGTGGGATGATCGGAATTCTATCCAGCAACTGAAGCCTGGAGAGATTAAGGAGAGAAGGATAGGTTTAGATGAACAATAAGGGAAGCCCCTTGCCTTTGGCTACAAGTACCAGAAAGATAACCAAACCCATCCTTTTTGGTAGTAAGATAACAGGTGCCACTATTCATTTCATTATTTTTTTTTTGAGTCCTAGGGCTTGGATTGAGGGCCTCAGTGTCGTCCCTGAGCTTTTTTTACTCAAGGCTAAGGCTCTACTACTTGAGCCACAGCACCACATCTGGCTTTTTCTCCTGTGTGGGGGGGAGTAGGTTTATGGGAGGTAAGAATCTCACAGACTCTACTGGTGGGCTGGCTCTGAGTCAAAATCATCAAACCTCAGCCTCCAGAATAGCCAGGATGGTGGGCAGTAGCCACTGGCACCTGACCAGTACCATCTATTCATAATCCCTTATGGCCAGTGCCGGGAAACTCATATTGCACCCCCCTTGTCCTGAGTGGGAAGCCGACATGGATGGATTTGATACTTCCAACAGCCTACCTACCTTTGAGCATTGTTCTGGATCAGTCTGATGACAGCTTCCTCCTTATCCACGCAATGACTTGACTCTGTCACAAGATCAAATGTCCCCCAAGTGGTGTCAGGTCTTTCCTCTGCAGACCTCCCCTCCTCCTTGAAACGACACACCATAGCAAAGCGAAGTAGACATGGAGTGAATTCATTTCCTTATAATCAGGGTTTGGCCAGACAAGTGGCTGTGAGTATCCTAGGCCCGGGATCTAGCTGGGTGGGGAGGAAATGAGACACCTTCTTGTCTACTTTCCTTTAACCATCTTAGCAGAGGGTAGTGGGGAAGAACTCACAGGACGGACGGACAATGGATAACCATCAGGGTCCAGGGAGCTAGTTCAACAGGCTGAGTAAGACAGTTTCTGACCCAGAGCACACCGCCAGAATGAGATGGCAAGCTTGGGTCCCATCCACATGGGGATGCTGGGCCACTTCCTCCATCACCCATTTAACCAGTTCCTAGCTGTGAAAGAGAGAGAGACACACACACACACACACATACAGAGAGAGAGAGGGAGAGAGAGAGAGAGGAAGACAGAATTACATTTTAGCTGGGTGCAGGTGGCCCAGGACTATAATGTGTACTACACAGGAGGCTGCGATATTAAGATATTGGTTCATAGTCAGCCAAAGCATTAACATTTGTGAGATTCTTATCTCCAATGAACCAACAGAAAGCTGGAAGTAGCACTGGGCTCAAGTGGTAGAGTGCTAGCTTTGAGCTGAGGAACCCTTGGACAGCCCCCAGGCCCAAAGTTCAAGCCCCACAACTGACAAGAAGTGGGCTTCTGACCACAAGTAGTGGACTGAATAGGACCCATCCTCCTAGGGAGCATAGCAGGGAAGTTAGGCCGAGCTTCCTGTCAGCGTGGGGTCATAAGTACGTCACCCAGCTTCTCTGTGCTCTCTTTTCCCCAGCTGCAAAATTGAACACAGTGAAGGATTCCCTTCCTCATTGGGATAGGGTAAGGATCCAAGAGAGACATGTTTTGTTTCATAATCCCATACCTATAATAAGATAAATAACAGGCCCCATCTGAGCCCGTCCTGGGTATCTTCCTGTCATATGCACACAGAATTTCCAACAACCATATCTGACAACTGCTCCCCTTTTGCCTAGCCCTGTCCTGGAGATCTCCCTGTATTGATCCCTTGTTTTCTTACAACTGTCCCGGGAGGAGACTGAGGTCTGATGGTCAAGGCCCAACCCAGAACTTCATCTGTGGTCAAGAAACGGCTGCCGTGGACTGAGTTTGGGACAACCCATCTAAACTGCTGACTGAGGGTGGTGCTACATGTCTAGCATCCCAACTACAGATGACCAGGCATGGTGGTACACAACTGTCACAGGAGGACCGCCGTCCAGCTCAGCTTGAGCACATATTGAGTCTCTATCTCGGAAATGCCCAAGACAGAAAGGCTTGGCTCACAGGGTAGAGGACCTGACTGGTAAGCCTAACGCCTTGAGTTCAAACCCTAATATACCAAAAAGAATCAAAGGCCTGGTGGGTGCCAGAGGATCATGCCTATAATCGTAGCTACTCAAGAGGCTGAGATCTGAAGATCACAGTTCAAGATTTAAAAATAGGTTGGCCTCCCCCAACAGACATCATTATGAAAAGACCCAGAGTCTCACCCAAGCCAATATGCTCCATACTAACAGGGCTTGCATACTTCCTAAGGGCTGGACATGCTCTCTGTCCCCCAGGAGAGCCACAGTCTGTGGGCCCCACCCCTAGGTCCTCCAAAGATCTCCCTGCATTCAAGCAGGCCCAAGGTAGTAGACAGTTGCAGGGCATACAGATTCCTTGGTCTTATAATTTGACGGTGCTGAGCCTCATCAAGCATCTCACCCTTCCAGGGCCCCAGACCTCAGCCACAATTCCCATGTACAGCCCACCCCCAAAGATAGCAGGCAGAAAATACCAAAGGGTCCAGTGCTCCTTGTTACAACCCATTTCTACACACACACACACACAAAGCTGGCAAAAGTGGCTCATGTCTGTCATCCTAGCTACTCAGGAGGCTGAGGTCTGAGGATCATGGTTCGAAGCCAGCCCAAGCTCTTATCTACAGGGAACCACCAAATATTCCGAGATGGAGCTGTGGCTCCAGAGTCAGAGTACTAGCTTTGAGAACAGAAGATCAGGTACAGCACCAATGACCTGAGTTCAAAGTTCAGGTGTTCTACCTCCAAACACACACAGACACAGACACAGACACAGACACACACACACACACACACACACACACACACACACACACACACACACACACACTGCCAAAGGCTTCAGCAGGCCCTGAGAACAGAACCATGATCTCCATCCATTAGGATCACATCCCACCCCGGAGAAGGTGTCACTACAGACCTCAGACCCACTGTGGACAAAACATTGAACTTCTCAGATATCTGGAATGGCTCATAGCCCAGCATGGCATTTCCTACTGTACACTCTGCTATGAGGAAAAGTTAGCCACATCTTTTTTTGTTTTTGGTCATGGGGTTTGAACTCTGGGCCAGGGCGCTGTCCCTCAGCTCTTCACCTGAAGGTGACCACTCTCGCACTTGAGCCAAAACACCATTTCCTGTACTCTGGTGGTCCACTGCACATCAAGTCTCACAGACTTTTCTGCCCAAGCTGGCTTGGAACCACGGTATTCACATCTCAGCATTCTGAGTAGCTAGGTTCACAGTCGAGAGCCACCAGTGGCTTCCAGCTTCAGAAACCTTCATATAACCAGAGGAAACCCATTTATCAGGCAAAAAACTTCTTGTAACCCTTCATTTCAGACTTTGTCACCCAGCATCCAAATCCATCCTGCAATGGAGAGAATACAGACACAACAATCCCAACCCTGCACCCATTGGCTCACTCCCTGCCTGCCATAGGCCATGTCCTCTTGAAGCTGTTTATTCAAACTGGGGTAAACTTAAAGAATTCTTAGAAATGTCTCTACAGTTGGGCCAGCACCTGGTCACACAAACACTGAATCCCCACGCCCGGCCACCCCACCCACACCTCCAGCATGCTTTGGAGGCAATGATGTTTTACTTTGTGAGTTGTAGGACTTGAACTCTGGGCCGGGGTGCTCTCCCTGAGCTTTTAAGCTCAAGGCCAGCACTCTAATACTTGAGTCACAGAACACTTCTACTTTTCTGGAAGTTCGTTGGAGATAAGTCTCAACATCTTTTCTGCTCAGGCTGGCTTTGAACACTGATCCTCAGATCTCAGCTCTGAATACCTAGGATGACAGCCATGAGCTACGGACACCTGGCCAAAGATACTTTTACATGCCTTTCATCCTATCCCCTCAGGGAGACTGAGATCTGAGGACTGCAGTTGGATGCCCCCATTGGCAGCAAAATCCATGAGAACTCCATCACAATTTAAACACACAAAAAAGTTGGAAGTGGAGCTGTGGTTCAAATGGTAGAGTACTAGCGTTGAGCATCAAAGACAAGGGATAGGACACAGTCCCTAGTTTCAAACTTTTTCTAGCAAAAACCCACCCAAGAAAGGGAAACAGGTGGATATACGGGAGCTCAAAGCTCACACATAATACTCAAGCCTCCCAGAACAGACCCCCATCCTGCTCTGATTGTGTAGATTCTATGGCCCCCATCATGACAGTCTCAGATAGGAGTGACCATGCACCAAGTGAGGACATTCAAGTACAATCTCATACTGAAGATCCCTTGACCTTATCAAAGACTCAGGATCTCTCACTGTCCTGCCTCCACACTGGGCAGTGAGGTGAGGTCTAGTTATCCAACCACAGGATGTGGGAACAAAAGGATTTCCTGGCCATGGGATCCAGACTGGAGGGTTCTAGGTCCCTCTCTCTCAGGAAGGACAAAGGAGCCAATCCATCCCAGCAATGTTCCTGGGTTGTGAATATCCTCAAAGAAACAACCCTGCCCAGAGCCCAGTGCCTCTGGTTTTCCCACCAACTTCTACCAACCCAGCACCACCTTCAGGTGACCCTCTCTGAATCCCAGATCTGCCATCTAGACTAAAGGTTGAACCAGCAAAGAGACCTACCTCTCCCAAAGGGAATGGCAGTCATGGGGTCTTAGCACCCCCTAGAGGAAGTCTCAGGGAAAACAGGGGTCCTGACTCCCGTCCTCATTCCCTGGCTGTACTGTGCCAGTGGCCAGCTTACCTCTGTCTCTGGTGAAGGAATGAACACTAAGGGTATCATCTTCACATTGAGTCCTCAAAATTTCCAGTTCTCCAGGATGTACTGCTCAGGCATCATTCAAGTGATGACAGCCAGGTGATCACTGCTGGACCCATGGCACGAGGACGTTCAATATCCATGTGACTGGGTCAAAAGCTCTATCACTGATGCTCAAGGTTGTCAGGCAAGGTCATGGGTCCAATGTTCTGACACACCTGATGTGGGATGCTCAGGCATCATTCAGGTGATGACAGCCAGGTGATCAGTGGTGAACCCAAGGCACCAGGACTTTTAATATCCATGTGACTGGGTCAAAAGCTCTATCACTGCTGGTCTAGGTTGTCAGACAAGGTCATGGGTCCAAGGTCCTGACACACCTGACCTGGGATGGTCCTCCCTCTTCATCTTCCTTCTTATCCCTTGCCCCAAACCCTCTTGAGACTCCCTTGCCTGAACACCTCCCTAGCCCTTGGACACTTTCTTCTTATCTGACCAGAAAATAAACTGTGTGGGGCCTACAGAGATTGTAACTTGGTGACACACCCTTAGCCCTCTGGTCTACCCAAGGCTGCTTAATTCTACAGTCAGCAACAACACAGCTCCTGGATGTCATGAAGTTGCTGAGGGGTCAGTGGCTTGGTCCTACATACTGGCTTTAGGCTTTGAAACTGTCCCCACAGAGATTGTGAATGGTTGGCTCCCTTCATCCAGGGACTCCAAACCAAGGTTTGCATTTTCTCTCTTCTTCTTTCCCATCATTTTTTTCCCTCCATCCTTCCCTCCTCTCTCTCTTTCCTTTCTCTCTCTCACTACTGGGCCTTGAATTTGGAGCCTGAGTGCTACGCCTGAGCCTTTTTACTCAAGACCAACAGGCTTGAGCCACTCATCCACTTTTAGCGGTTTCTTTTTGGTGGTTAGTTGGAGATGAGGGTCTTACAAGCTCTCCTGCCTTGCCCATCTCAGCCTTCTAAGTAGCTAGGATGACAGGTGTGAAGCACCGGATCCAGCTCAAACCAAGGTTTCTTCACCTACTGTGGAACCAGAACTAGAACCTTTCATTGTCTATGACCCACCAAGCCTTGTGCAAACTGTAACGATTTTTTGGATAAATAAACGAGTGTGTGTTTCTGACAATACTACCGAAAATTCCCATCTGACAAAGGCAAGCATGCTTGAGGTGAGGTAGGGGTGGGGGAGGTTTCCAAGCCTGATGTAGCTCTCCCACAGTTCTCCATCATCCCTCTTCCCGCCCTACTGGTGCCACCACACTTAACTGTTTTGACTCAGAGCACGCGAGCCACGATGGACTTGCTGATTCTGGGGGCTCTGGATACATCTCTTCTCAAAGATCTCTGTCCAGGTGTTAAAGAGCCTGCCTTAGGTGAGGGGGTGGCTCAAGGAACCTCCTCTTCTCCCCTAGGGGCCAGACAGGATGGTCCACCACATCCGGACCCCAAGTTTGATGTTGCAGAGAAAGGATTCTCGAGGCATCCCGGGTCTAGAATCTTCCCGATTCCAGTGCAGGAGCTGAAAAATCATCTCTGCTCACAGCTGGCAGGCTGGGAATGGTGAGGTCACAAGCTCTGCTCCCCACGATATCCTCAACTGTGGTGGTCACCCTAAAGATAGCCAGAAGAGAATCAGCAGTTGCCGGAGAAAGGCAGTCAAGTCACAATATTTATAGGAGGAGATGATTTGGCTTGGAAACTCGACCTGTGCCACCTTGAAAGTCATTGTTTGGCAGCTAAAACCCTCTGTCTAATTTGACCCATAATCCCAGGCATTAGTGGAAATTGCGAGTTTAAAGAAAAAATCCTGGAATAGCTGGCATTTCAGTTGTACCATTTAAACTTAAAGGTTTCCAAAGTCAGTGGTCCCCTTTTCTTTCTAGACAACGTACAGCAGGTTACAGAAACTGGCATTCGGCGAGCCTTAGCTCAATACTAAGCAGGCTCCAGCAAGGGGAAGGCACTTGCCTACCACTGCCCAGCTGGAAAGGTCCCACGAGGGACACAGATTGGAGTCTGCAGGATTCCAGGGAGGACTGCCAACTGGTACACTGCCCTGGGAGGGAACCCACTCCACCAGTGGCGGCCCAGAGCAGCCTGCCCAGATGCCCACGGACACTGTCATTGCCCTGGATAAGGTTCCCCTCTCATCCTCTGTCATGGTGAACTATATGCCCTGTCACTCTGTTTAACACTTGCCAGTCCCTCCTAGCTTCATAGACCCTGCTCTACTCCCCCCTTCTCATTCCCTAATTGTTTGGCAGTCACATTCCCAACCCTCGAATTAGCTCCAACTCTATACACCAGAGCAGAGTGTCTGACTGGAAGAGTGCCGCTGTGGTCACACTCACCTCACGAGCTTCTGGCTGAAGACAGAAGGACAGGTGTCCACTCTGATCTGCGATTCACACAGGCCTCCTAGGGGAGACCCAAGCAGGCCCAGCAGCTACTGTGGGCTATAGGAAAGGGGGAAGAGAGAGTTGGAAAGAGGGGGAAAGGAACATCTATTGAAACCTTCCTCAAAGGAGCAATGAAACTGAAAACCAAAATTGTCCCTGGGCTCGAACTTGGCATTGATGACTACAAAACTATACACAGACACAGAAAATGCTTCTGCTCTTTTTAGACACAGTGACTTAAATATGATTTCATTGTTCTCATCTCCCTGCACTCCCAACACACACAAACACACACACACACACACACACACACACACACACACACACAAACACAAACCAATCCTGACTGGTGACAGAAGACTCTTCCATGCAGTACCTGCAATTTACCAACTGATCACTCATCTGAGCACATTCAGGATGTATAAGGAGAAAGATGATCTGTCTCTGTCTCTGTCTCTCTCCCTCTCTCACTCATACACACAGAAACACAGACTCACAGACTCTGAGCAGTGCCTCTCCTGTGTTTGTCAGTTCTTCATGTGGGACAATGTAGAAGCTGGAGACTGGGGGTTCCCAGGGGCTCTCACCCAAGGGGAACACCGTTCTAATAACAAAGAACCACCTTGCCTCTCCCATTCTCCAGGGCCAGAACCTTCCTCTTGGGAACAACCAGCCTTGACTCCCCATTCACCAAAACCCTAGACCAGGATGCTGGGTGAAGGAGTCCCCAGACAAGTGGCTTCTCATAGCCGGGACAGATAATAAGCAGGGGGTCATGGTGCCCTGAGAGGGGTGTCCAACCTGTGGTGGAGGTGGTGTTGGGGAAATGGATGGGGTCCTAAATGCTCCATATATGGATGGACTCCCTACTTCCAGCCTAGATGTTTCTGGGCGTTTTGGGGCATTCTTGGGGAGGACGAGGAGACCAAATGGACTCGCAGCACTAGCAGATGCTGGCAGAGCTGGGAACTGTGATCACCCTGTGAGAACTGATGATAGCTGGGGGGGGGTGTGACAGACCAGGTATGGGGAGAGAGGGGGTGTGTTCCTCCCAGATATTCATCTTCTATCTGACCCCCGGTGCCCTCACCTCTGTAGTGGGCTCTTCTGGCACCCTCCTCAGGTGAATGGGTGACTGAGCACACAGGACAAGGGCTAATGCAGCAAGAGAGCCTATCTTCTGCATCCAACACCTCCATCCCCAGAAAAAAGGAAAAGACCCAAGAAGGCAGGATTGGAGGTGCTGCTCCCCACCTCTGCCTGAAGCAACCAGGTCCCCACTAGGGAGACGAAGGGTGTAGATGTGAGGCTGTGTGGCTCCATTACTCCAGGCCAGGGGCTCTCTGGCGCCCCCTCCTCACCCAATACTGCATCTCCCCATTTCCTAGTGTGGCTCTAGGCAGAGTACTTTCCAGTGGGCTCCTGAGGGTCTCCCTATGTCGAGGTGGCCTATAATTCTTTAGAACAGCCTTTGCCTACTGAGCAGGCCTCTGTATCAGAGAAGGGTCGCGCCTTGGCATATAGAAGTCATCAGGTCATCAGAATAGCATCTCTCATGGGTGCAGTGTGCATATGAGCAGTAAACTGACATCTCAGACTATGGTTCTGGGTCAGGAGGGGCAGGAGCTGAAAGACGGCACCACAGGTAATGCCCACACAGGTATCACAAGAGTGTGAAAATGTCAAGTACACAGTGGACAGGTGTTGAGTTGGGCTCATCAAAGGCTCGTAGGCTCAGGAATCCACAGCTGGCTGGCTCTGCTGCTTGTACCAGTTTCTATGCCTGGACTCCCAGGCCTCAGAGCCCTGCTTTCCTCACCAGTGCTTGGGGGCAGATGAAGGTCTGGAATCATGGGCCAACTACAAAGGAGCATCCATAGTGTCCTTCTCTTGGTCCTGGATGGACCTGTGCCTGGATGGAGGAGCAGGTTCCATGGAACTTACTGCCATGGCCCAGACCCCTCAGCCCAAGAAAGACTTAGAGAAAAACCACTTGATCTGCCTGGAGAGTTTACTGTGACTATGCCTCAGGATTGCCCCCAGTTTTGCTCAGCTCATAATCACCACCTTCCTCATTGTATGTGTGCCTATGTGTGTGAGTGTGTGTCTGTGTATTTGTGTATGTACACACGGGCGCTTGAGTGCGGGTGAATCTTGGTACTACGGTTTGAACTCAGGGCCCGGGCTCTTTCCCTGAGTTTTTGTATTCAGGGCTAGCACTCTATCACTTGAGCTTTTCTTCCAGCTTTCAGGTGGTTATTTGCAGAACAGGGTCTTACAGACTTTTCTAGCTGGGCTGCCTCTGAATGGCAATCCTCAGATCTCAGCCTCCTGAGGAGCTAGGAATAAGAGAGAATGAGCTATTAGCATCTATATGGCCACACTTTCCTTCTTGGTTAAAACAGAGGACCTCTCTCCCAGCCAAGCACCCATTTACAGCTATCTCTCCTACCCCAGGCTTCAGAAGAAACATACCCTCCCCTGAGGACAAAGAAATGGGATCAGGTTTGAGCTTTAGGTACTCCACATAGTCAGGGGATGCTGGGAGCTAATGTGGAGGCCAGAAATCTAGGCCAGAGCAAGTAGACAGCTGTTAGAATAGAAGAGCATGTGAAAAGACATCCTTAAAACTCAGTGTCAGTGCCTCATGCCTATAATCCTAGCTACTCAATGCTGACACCTGAGGATCAATCAAGATTCAAAGCTAGCCTGGGCAGACTCTTCTTTCCAATGAGGCACCAAAACTCTGGGAAGCAGAGCTACCCTAGTCCAAGTGGTACAACACCAACCTTGTGAAAAAAGCTAAACGATACGACCTAGGTTCTGAGATCAAGCCCCGGTAGAAACACACACACACACACACACACACACACACACATGCCTGCACGGATTAACATCCTCAGCAGTTGCCAATGGCTCATACCAGCAATGCCAGCTACTCAACATCCTGAGCTCTTAGGACAGCAGATAGAAGCCAGCCCAGGCAGGAAAGTCTGTGAGACTCTTCTCTCTACTAAACTACTAAAAAAGGTGAAAAGTGAGCTCTAATTCAAGTGGTAGAGCGTTAGCTCAGGGACAGTGCTAGGCCGCGAGTTACAGTTCTCAGACTTTTGTTGTTGTTGTTTTTGTCTTTAATAGACACCATTAGCTATCCCCCCCCACACAGGCCATAAATCTAGATTTTGGTCGTCCTAGATTTCACTTCCACTCCTGCCACTTCCAAAGCACTGCCACAAGTGGCCGGTGTATAGCCAGCACTGGGTTAAGAAGTAAACTTGCACAAGGGGGACATAGCCAGGTCAAGGCTATGTCAGCGATCAGGCTCAAGTTGGCCAAAGCCACTGGCAATCACCCTTCCCCTACTCCACTGCCAGCCTGATGGGAGGGATGTGCAGCCAAAGACCCAGCTGAGGAAAAGAACAGGACAATGCATGACTGAGCCCCACCCCTCCAGAAGCAGGGGAGAACCTATGCCAGCTGGCCCTGCTGACCAGAATCCCCTGGAGGCAGCCAAAGATATGGACAGCCCGACTGGGCCCCAAAGAAAAGCTGGAATATGCAGGTCTCTGGTAATTTAGGAGTCATTGTAAACCCTGATAAGGGGCTAAAGGCAAGGTTGCCGTAGAGGAGTGGCACAATCCGAGGTCAGGAAGAGGCAGACAGGCACCCAGAAAGGAAAGAAAGATGAGAAAAAATACACACACACACACACACACACACACACACACACACACACACACACACACACACACACACACACACACACACACACACACACACACACACCGAGTATCTTAAGGCCTCAGTAGGCCCAGAGCAATGGAACATCCCAATCCCCGAGAAGATAGCACTACCATTCTCAGACCAACTGTATACAAAACTCAGAGCCTCTCACACATCTGCAATAGTTCATAACACAGCATGGCATCTCCTACTATACACACCACTATGCAGAAAACTCAGCTACCTATTTCTTTGGTTGTCGGTCATGGGGTTTGAACTTTGGGCATGGGCACAGTCCCACAGATCCTCAGCTGAAGGTGCATGCTCAACAACTGGAGCCAAAGCATCACTTCCGGATTTCTGGTGGTTCACTGGAGACAAAGAATCACAGACTGTCCTTCCCAAGCTGGCTTTGATATGAAAACTTCAGATCTCAGCCTCCTGAGTAGCTAGGATGACTGTTGTGAGCCACTGGCAGCACACGGCTTCAGCCACCCTCTTACATCCAGGGGAAACCCAACTTGTCAGGCTATGAACCACACGCAACCCTTCACTTCAGACTTTGACCAGCATCCAAAACCATTCTGCCATGCATGGAGAGAATATAATTAACACTACCCTCCAAACCCCTGCTCCCATTTGCCCACTCCCTGCCTAAGACAGGCTATGCCCGCTAGACTTCTTGTTAAGGCAACACGCACCCTGCTGTCACTTCACAATGGGGCAAAAATGGAGAGTTCCTAGAAATGTCTGTACACTAAGGCCAGCACCTGGTCTTCCAACCCCAGCACCCCCATTCCATCACCACCTCTTGCAGGCAAGGGGTGTCTTTATTTCTTGTTTGTTTGTTTGTTTTGGTTGAAAGGCTTGAACTCAGGTCTTGGGTACTGTCCCTGATGATGATTTTTGCTCAATGCCAGTGTTCTACCATTTGAGCCACGGTGCCACTTCTGGTTGAAGCTTGGAGATGGGACTCTCATGGGACTTTCCTGCCTGGGCTGGGAAAAGAGATCCTCTGGATCTCAGTCTAACTGAGTAGCCAGGATGACAGGCATGAGCCACCAGTGCACAGATTATGGTATCTCATTCTTTAGTATTTCCACCAAGTGCTCCTGTAGACACTACCACCTAGACAACAAAGGGAGTCTCAGAATCTGGGTAGGGACATGGGCATTAAAGAGCTCCCTCCAAATCACTTCCCCTCTCTAAGCTCCTATCTGCTTCCTCTTGATGGCCTGGTCATTCCGGAGCAGATCAGACAAGTTAGGATTTCTGGATCCTGCCCCGTATCCCCCCGCCCCACCACACTGGTACCTGAGGATTTCTGGGGCCAGCTGCTCCATTTTCTGGTAGAAGATGTTGGGAGGGTTGCTGATAACTGGGTCCAGGAGTGCCCAGGACAGAAGGAGTGTCCATCTCCCCTCTGTCAAAGGAGAGACAAAGCATGGATGCATCTACTAAGAGCTACAGGGCAGAGCCATCCACCTGTCACCAAGGTCACTTGGAGTGCTGTTTTATGTTGACAGTCCTGGGACTTTACCTCAGGGCCAGGGCGTTGTCCCCAAGCTTCTTTTGTTCAAGGCCAGTGGTTTTCTACCTGATCCCTGGAGCAACTTCCAGCTTTTTCTGTGTATGTATGTGGGACCACAGGAATCAAACCGAGGGTTTCATGTGTGCTAGGTGAGCCCACTACTGCTAAGACACAATCACAACCCTGCATAGCTGTTCTCCTTTTACCCTTCAGGCCTGTTGCGGGACAGTCCTGCACATCTGTACCGAGTTTCTCACCAGCAGCCCTGCCTGGAAATGAACTCAATCTGCTATGTTGTCCTTTATTTACAGCATCTTTGCTCTCTATGTTTCCTATCACATCCTCCTTGTTAAGATCCTCTTTCAAGTGCTGGGTTTAATACTTCCAACAGTCTACCTACCTTTGAACATCATTCTTGATCAGTCTGATGACAGCTTCCTCCTTATCCACAGCAATGACTAGGCTCTGTCACAAGAACAAATGTCCCCCAAGAGGAGTCAGGTCTGGGGTCATTCCTCTGCACACCGCTGCTCCTCCCTGAAACGACACACCACACAAAAGTGAAGTAGATATGGAGTGAATTCATTTTCTTATAACCAGGGTCTGGCCAGATAAGTAGCAGTGAAGATCAGAGGCCCGAGATCTAGCTTGGTGGGGGGCAAACAAGATGCCTCCTTGTCCCAGGAAGGACTCATGGGACGGACGGACAATGAAAAACCATCAGGGTCTAGCTCAGGCACAGAGGGGCTTACCTCAGGGAGCTAGTTCAACAGGCTAAGCGAGACAGCTTCTGACCCAGAGCCCACATCCAGAATGAGGCGGCAACCTTGGCTCCCAGCCACATGGGGATGCTGGGCCACTTCCGCCAGCACCCTTTTAAACAGTGACTGGGAGAGAGAAAGGGAGAGACAGAGAGAGAGAGAGAGAGACAGAGAAAGAGAGAGCAAGAGAGGGGTGAGAGGAAGAGGGAGAAGGAAAGAGAGAGAGAGAGAGAGAGAGAGAAAGTCAGAATTACACTTTAGCTGGGTGCATGTGGCACAGGACTATAATGTGAACTACACAGGAGGCTGAGATATGAAGATATTTGTTCATAGTCAGCCCAGGCAGGAACATTTGTGAGACTCTTATCTCCAAAGATCCACCAGAAATCCGGAAGTGGTACTGTGGCTCAAGTGGTAGAGCACTAGCCTTGAGCTGAGGAACTTGTGGACAGCACCCAGGCCCAGAGTTCAAGCCTCACCACTGACAAGAAGTGGACTTATGACCACAAGTAGTGGACGGAATAGGACCCATCGTCCTAGGAACCATGGTAGGGAAATTAGTCCGAACTTCCTATGTGCTGGCGGTCATAAGGATTCACCCGGCTGATCCCTGCTATGTTTTCCACAGCTGTAAAACTAAACACAATGAAGGATCCCCTTCCTCATTGGGATAGGGTAGGGATCAAAGAGAGACATGTTTTGTTTCATAATCAGATACGTGTCCCATGATAAATAAGCGGCACCATCTGAGGCATTTTTGGGTATCTTCCTGTCATATGCCACAGAATTTGCAACAACCATATCTGATGGCTGCTCCCCCTTTGCCATGCCCTGTTCAAGAGATCCCCTTGTAATGATCCCTTGTTTCCTTACAACTGTCCCGGGAGGAGACTGAGATCTGATGGTTGAGGCCCAACCGAGAGCTTCATCTGTGGTCAAGAATCGGCTGCCGTGGACTGAGTTTGGGACAACCCATCTAAACCGCTGACTGAGGGTGGTGCTACATGTCTAGCATCCCAACTACAAATGACCAGGCATGATGGTGCACACCTGTCACAGGAGGACCGCCATCCAGCTCAGCTTGAGCACATGTTGAGCCTCTGTCTCGGAAATGCCCAAGACAGAAAGGCTTGGCTCACATGGTAGAAGACCTGACTGGTAAGCCTAAGGCCTTGAGTTCAAACCCTAATATACCAAAAAGAATCAAAGGCATGATGCCAGAAGATCATGCCTATAATCCTAGCTACACAAGAGGCTGAGATATGAAGACCACAGTTCAAGATTTAAAATAGGGTTTGCCTCCCCCAACAGACATCATTATGAAAAGACCCAGAGTCTCACCAAAGCCAATATGCTCCATACTAACAGGGCTTGCATCCTTCCTAAATGCTGGCCACGCTCTGTGTCCCCCAGGAGAACCAACCCTGTGGGCCCCACCCCTAGGTCCTGCCAAGCTCCCCCTTCCACCAACCAGGCCCAAGGCAGTAGACAGTTGCAAGGCATACAGATCCCTTGGTCTTATAATTTGACGGTGCTGCGTCCCCATCAAGCATCTCACCCTTCCAGGCCCCCAGACCTCAGCCACAATGCCCATGTACCCCCCCAAAGATAACAAGCAGAAAATACCAAAGGGTCCAGTGCTCCTTGTTACAACCCATTTCTACACACACGCACACACACACACAACACACACAAAGCTGGCAAAAGTGGCTCATGTCTGTCTTCCTAGCTATTCAGGAGGCTGAGGTCTGAGGATCATGGTTCAAAGCCAGCCCAGGCTCTTATATACAGTGAACCATCAAATATTCAGAGGTGGAACTGTGGCTCAAGTGTCAGAGTACTAGCTTTGAGAACAGAAGATCAGGTACTACACCTATGCCCTGAGTTCATAATCCAGGTCTTCTATCTCTAAACACACACAGACACAGAGACAGACGGACAGACAGAGAGACAAACACACACACACACACATACACACACACACACACACACACACACACACACACACACACAGCCAAAGGCTTCAGCAGGCCCTTAGAACACAACCATGATCTCCATCCATTAGGACCACATGACACCCCGGAGAAGGTGGCCCTACAGTCCTCAGACCCAATGTGGACAAAACATTGAACTTCTCACATATCTGGAATGTCTCATAGCCCAGCATGGCATTTCCTACTGTACACTCTGCTATGTGGAAAAGTTAGCCACATCTTTTATTGTGGTTGGTCATGGGGTTTGAGCTCTGGACCAGGGCGCTGTCCCTCAGCTCTTCACCTGAAGGTGACCACTCTCCCACTTGAGCCAAAACACCATTTCTTGTACTCTGGTGATCCATTGCACATCAAGTCTCACAGACTTTTAGGCCCAAGCTCGCTTGGAACCACGGTCTTCACATCTCAGCCTTCTGAGTAGCTAGGTTGACAGTCGTGAGCCACCGGTGGCTTCTGGCTTCAGAAACCTTCATATAACCAGAGGAAACCCATCTTATCAGGCCACAAACTTCTTGTAACCCTTCATTTCAGACTTTGTCACCCAGCATCCAAATCCATCCCTCAATGGAGAGAATACAGACACAACAATACCAACCCTGCACCCAGTGGCTCACTCCCTGCCTGCCATAGGCCACGTCCTCTTGAAGCTGTGGATTCACACTGGGGCAAACTTGAAGACTTCTTAGAAATGTCTCTACAGTGGGGCCAGCACCTGGTCACCCAAATACTGAATCCCCACGCCCGGCCACCCCAACCACACCTCCACCATCCTTTGCAGGCAAAGATATTTTACTTTTTTCAGTTGTGGGACTTGAACTCTGAGCCTGGGTGCTGTCCCTGAGCTCTTAAGCTCAAGGCCAGCACTCTAATATTGAGCCACAGCAACACGTCTGCTTTTCCAGAAGTTTGTTGGAGATAAGTCTCAGCATCTTTCCTGCCCAGGCTGGCTTTGAACCCTGATCCTCAGATCTCAGCTCCTGAGTAACTAGGATGACAGCCATGAGCTACTGGCAGCTGGCCAAAGATAATTTTACAAGCCTTTCCTCCTATCCCCTCAAGGAGACTGAGATCTGAGGACTGCAGTTGGATGTCACCATTGACAGCAAAATCCATGAGAACTCTTTCTCTCAAATTAAACACACAAAAAAGTTGGAAGTGGAGCTGTGGCTCAAATGGTAGAGTCCTAACTTTGAGCATCAAAGACAAGAGATAGGACACAGTCCCTAGTCTCAAGCTTTTTCTAGCAAAGACCCATGCAAGAAAGGGAAACAGGTGGACATACGGGAGCTCAAAGCTCACACACGATACTCAAGCCTCCCAGAACAGACCCCATCCTGCTCTGCTTGTGTCGATTCTAGGTCCCACATCATGGCAGGCTCAGATAGGACTGACCATGCACCAAGTGAGGACATTCAAGTACAATCTCATACTGAAGATCCCTTGACCTTATCAAAGACTCAGGATCTCTCACTGTCCTGCCTCGACACTGGGCAGTGAGGTGAGGTCTAGTTATCCAACCACAGGATGTGGGAACAAAAGGATTTCTTGGCCAAGGGATCCAGACTGGAGGGCTCTAGGTCCCTCTCTCTCGGGAAGGAGAAAAGAGCCAATCCATCCCAGCAATGTTCCTGGGTTGTGAGTATCCTCAAAGAAACAACCCTGCCCAGAGACCTGTGCCTCTGGTTTTCCCACCAACCTCCACCCAACCCAGCCCCACCTTCAGTTGGCCCTCTCTGAACCTCAGATCTCCCATCTAGACTAAAGGCTGAACCAGCAAAGAGACCTACCTCACCCTATGCGAATGGCAGCCATGGGGTCCTAGCACCCCCTAGAGGAAGTCTCAGGGGCAACAGGGGGCCTGCCCTCATTCCCTGGCTGTACTGTGCCAGTGGCCAGCTGACCTCTGTCTCTGTTGAATGAATGAACACTAAGAGTATTATCCTCACATTGAGCCCTCAAAAGTTCCAGTTCTCAAGGATGTACTGTTCAAGCATCATTCAGGTGACGACAGCCAGGTGATCAGTGGTGAACCCAAGGCACCAGGACTTTTAATATCCATGTGACTGGGTCAAAAGCTCTATCACTGATGGTCTAGGTTGTCAGTCAAGGTCATGGGTCCAATGTCCTGACACACCTGACCTGGGATACTCCTCCGTCTTCATCTTCCTTCTTATCCCTTGCCCCAAACCCTCTTGAGACTCCTTCACCTCAACACCTCCCTAGCCCTTGGACACTTTCTTCTTATCTGACCAGAAAATAAACTGTGTGGGGCCTAGAGAGATTGAAACTTGGTGAAACACCCTAAGCCCTCTGGTCTACCCAAGACTGCTTAATTCTGCAGTCAGTAACAACACAGCTCCTGGATGTCATGAAGTTGCTGAGGGGTCAGTGGCTTGGTCCTACAAACTGGCTTTAGCCTTTGAAACTGTTCCCATAGAGATTGTGAATGGTTGGCTCCCTTCATCCAGGGACTCCAAACCAAGGCTTGCATGTTTGCCCTTCTTCCTTCCCTTCATATTTTTCTCCCTCCAGCCTTCCCCCCTCTCTCTCTTTCCTTTTTCTCTCTCACTGCTGGGCCTTGAATTTGGAGCCTGGGTGCTGCCCCTGAGCCTTTTTACTCAAGACCAACAGGCTTGAGCCACTCATCCACATTTAGTGTTTTCTTTTTGGTGGCTAGTTGGAGATAAGGGTCTTACAGGTTCTCCTGCCTGGCCCTTAGGCCATGATTCTTCCATCTCAGCCTCCTAAGTAGCTAGGATGAAAGGTGTGAAGCACGAACATCCAGCTAAATCCCAGGATTCTTCACGTACAGTGGAACCAGCACTAGAACCTTTCATTGTCTATGACCCCCCAAGCCTTTTGCACACTGTAACAGTTTCTTGGATAAATAAACGAGCATCTGTTTCTGACAATACTACAGAAAAGTCCCATCTGACTCAGGTAAGAGTCCTTGGGGTGTGGTGGGGGTGGGGGAGGTTTCCAAGCCTGATGTAGCTTTCCCACAGTTCTCCATCATCCCTCTTCCCGCCCTACTGCTGCCACCACACTTAACTGTTTTGACTCAGAGCACGGGAGCCATGATGGACTTGCTGTTTCTGGGGGCTCTGGATACATCTCTTCTCAAAGATCTCTGTCCAGGTGTTAAAGGGCCTGCAGTAAGCTGAGGGGGTGGCTCAAGGAGCCTCCTCTGCTCCCCTAGGGGCCAGACAGGATGGTCCACCACATCCGGCCCCCAAGTTTGATGTTGCAGAGAAAGGATTCTCGAGGCATCCCGGGTCTAGAATCTTCCAGATTCCAGTGCAGGAGCTGGAAATCATCTCTGCTCACAGCTGGCAGGTTGGGAATGGTGAGGTCACAAGCTCTGCTCCCCATGATGTCTTCAACTCTGGTGGTCACCCTAAAGAGAGCCAGAAGAGAATAAGCAGCTGCTGGAGAAAGGCAGTCAAGGCACAATATTTATAGCAGGAGATGATTTGGCTTGGAAACTCGACCTGTGCCACTTTGAAAGTCATTGTTTGGCAGCTGAAACCCTCTGTCTAATTTGACCCATAATTCCAGGCATTAGTGGAAATTGCCAGGTGAAAGAAAAAATCCTGGAATAGCTGGCATTTCAGTTCTCCCATTTAAACTTAAAGGGTTCCAAAGTCAGTGGTCCCCTTTTCTTTCCAGACAACGTACAGCAGGTTACAGAAACTGGCATTCGGCGAGCCTTAGCTAACTGTCACGTCCCAATACTAAGCAGGCTCCAGCAAGGGGTACACACTTGCCTACCACTGCCCAGCTGGAAAGGGCCCAGGAGGGACACAGATTGGAGTCTGCCGGACTCCAGGGAGGACTGCCAACTGGTACACTGCCCTAGGAGGGAACCCACTCCACCAGTGGCGGCCCAGAGCCGCCTGCCCAGATGCCCATGGACACTGTCATTGCCCTGGATAACGTTCCCCTCTCATCCTCAGTCATGGTGAACCATATGCCCTGTCACTCTGTTTACCACTTCCCAGTCCCTCCTAGCTTCACAGCCCCTGCTCAACTCCCCCCTTCTCATTCCCTAATTATGTTTGGCAGACACATTCCCAACCCTCGAATTAGCTCCAACTCTATACACCAGAGCAGAGTGTCTGACTGGAAGAGTGCCGCTGTGGTCACACTCACCTCACTGGCTTCTGGCTGAAGACAGAAGGACAGGTGTCCACTCTGATCTGCGATTCACAAAAGCATCCTAGGGGAGACCCTAGCAGGCCCAGCAGCTACTGTGGGCTACAGGAAAGGGGGAAGAGAGAGGTGGAAAGAGGGGAAAAGGAACATCTATTGAAACCTTCCTCAAAGGAGCAATGAAACTGAAAACAAAAATTGTCCCTGGGCTCAAACTTGGCATTGATGACTAAAGAACTATACACAAACACACAAAATGCTTCTGCTCTTTTTAGACACAGTGACTTAAATATGATTTCATTGTTCTCATCTCCCTGCACTCCCAACACACACAAACACACACACACACACACACACACACACACACACACACACACACACACACACCAATCCAGACTGGTGACAGAAGACTCTTCCATGCAGTACCTGAAATTTACCAACTGATCACTCACATGAGCAGAGTCAGGATGTACAAGGAGAAAGATGATCTATCTCTGTCTCTGTCTCTGTTTCTCTCTCTCTCCCTCTCCTTCTCTCACTCATACACACAGAAACACACAGACTCACACAGACTCTGAGCAGTGCCTCTCCTGTGTTTGTCAGTTCTTCATGAGGGACAATGTAGAACCTGGAGACCGGGGATTCCAGGGGCTCCTACCCAAGGGGAAAACCACTCTAAAACAAAGAACCACCTTGCCAATCCCATTCTCCAGGGCCAGAACCTTCCTCTTAGAAACAACCAGCCTTGACTCCCCACTCACCAAAACCCTAGGCCAGGATGCTGGGTGAAGGAGTCCCCAGACAGGTGGCTCCTCAGAGCCAGGACAGATAACAAACAGGGGATCATGGTTCCCCCAGAAGGATGTCTGACCCGTGCAGAGGTGGAGTTGGGGAAATAGCTGGGGTTCTAAAGGCTCCATATATGGATGGACTCCCTACTTCCACCCTAGATGATTCTGGGCAACTTGGTCATTCCTGGGGAGGCCTAGGACACCAGATACACGGGCAGCACCAGCAGATGCTGGCAGAGCTCGGAAATGTGATCACTCTGTGAGAACTGATGATAGCTGGGATGGGGGGGACAGACTGGGTATGGGGAGGGAAGGGTGTGTTCTTCCCAGATATTCATCTTCTACCTGACCCCCGTGCCCTCACCTTCATAATGGGCTCTTCTGGCACCCTCTTCAGGTGAATGGCTTACTGAGCACAGAGGACAAGGGCTAATCCAGCAAGAGGGCCTATCTTCAACACCCAACACCTCCACCCCCCCAAAAAAGGAAAAGACTTGAGAATGCAGGTTTGGAGGTGCTGCTCCCCACCTCTTCCTGAAGCCACCAGGTCCCCATCAGGGAGAGGAAAGGTGCAGATGTGAGGCTGTGTGGCTCCATTACTCCAGGCCAGGGGCTCTCTGGCACCCTCTCTTCACCCAACCGTTCATCTCCCCGTTTTCTGGGACACTACCATTCTCAGACCAACTGTATACAAAACTCAGAGCCTCTCACACGTCTGGAATGGTTTATAACACAGCATGGCATCTACTACTATACACACTGCTATGCAGAAAACTCAGCTACCTTTTTTTTGCTTGTCGGTCATGGGGTTTGAACTTTGTGCATGGGCACAGTCCCTCAGCTCTTCACCTGAACGTGTGCGCTCTACAACAGGAGCCAAAGCACCACTTCTGGTTTTCTGGTGGTTCACTGGAGCCAAAGTCTCACAGACTTTCCTTCCCAAGCTGGCTTTGAACTGCTACTTTCAGATCTCAGCCTCCTGAGTAGCTAGGATGACAGTTATGAGCCACTGGCAGCACCCTGCTGCAGCCACCTTCTTACATCCAGGGGAAACCCAACTTGTAAGACTTTGACGCCAGCATCCCAAACGATTCTTCCATGTTTGGAGAGAATATAATTGATACTACCCTTTAAACCCCTGCTCCCATTTGCCCACTCCCTGCCTAAGACAGGCTATGTCCTCTAGTGTTCTTGGTAAGGCAATACCCACACTGCTGTGACTTCACAATGGGACAAACCTGGGGAGTTCTTAGAAATACTTGTACACTAAGGCCAGAAATTGGTCTTCCAACCACAGCACCCCACTCCTTCACCATGTCTTGCAGGCAAGGGGTGTCTTTTTTTCTTGTGTTTTTTTGGTTGAGAAGCTTGAACTCAGGGCTTGGGTACTGTCCCTGATGATGATTTTTGCTCAATGCCAGTGCTCCACCATTTGAGCCATAGTGCCATTTCAGGTTGGAGATTGGAGATGAGACTCTCACGGGACTTTCCTGCCTAGACTAGGAAAAGAGATCCTCTGGATGTCAGCCTAACTGAGTAGCCAGGATGACAGGCATGAGCCACCAGTGCATGGATTATGGTAACTCATTCTTTAGAATTTCCACCAAGTGCTCCTCTAGACACTACCACCAAGACATTCCTGTACTTCCCTCAGGGAAAACAAAGGGAGTCTCAGAATCTGGGTAGGGACATGGGCATTAAAGAACCACTCCAAATCACTTCCACTCTCTAAGCTCCCATCTGCCTTCTCTTGATGGCCTGGTTGTCCGCAGCAAATCAGAACAACTAGGATTTCTGGGTCCTGCCTCAAATCCCCCCGCCTCACCAAACTGGTACCTGAGGTTTTCTGGGGTCAGCTGCTCCATGTCCCAGTAGAAGATGTTGGGAGGGTTGCTAATAACTGGGTCCAGGAGTGCCCAGGACAGAAGGAGTGTCCATCTCCCCTCTGTCAAAGGAGAGACAAAGCATGGATGCATCTACTAAGAGCTACAGGGCAGAGCCATCCACCTGTCACCAAGGTCACTTGGAGTGCTGTTTTATGTTGACAGTCCTGGGACTTGACCTCAGGGCCAGGGAGCTATCCCTGAGCTTCTTTAGTTCAAGGCCAGTGCTCTTCTACCTTATTCCAAGAGCAACTTCCAGCTTTTTCTGTGTATGTATGCGGGACCTGGGGAATCGAACCAAGGGTTTCATGTGTGCTAGGTAATCCCACTACTGCTAAGACACAATCCCAACCTTGCATAGCTGTTTTCCTGTGACCCCTTGGGCCTGTTGCGGGACAGCCCTGCACATCTGTACCGAGTTTCTCACCAGCAGCCCTGGCTGGAAATGAACTCAACCTGCTATGTTGTCCTTTATTTACAGCATCTTTGCTCTCTCTGTTTCCTGTAATATCCTCCTTGGTAAGCAAGATCCCCTTTCTTTGGGAAGGGTGAGTTTGAGTTGGCCTAGATGAGTGTGCGTTTGTGCGTGTGTGTGTGAGTGTGTGTGTGTGATAGACAGAGAGAAAGAGAGAGAGAGAAAGCATGAGTTTCAGTGATACATACCCTGTCTCTGTAATGCCTCATCCTCCCAATGGTGAGTACATCCAGAATCTCCACCAAATGGAAGGTGGGTAGGGGAGGGTATGTAAGGTCACATAGAGTGGGATGATCGGAATTCTATCCAGCAACTGAAGCCTGGAGAGATAAAGGAGAGAAGGAGAGGTTTAGAGGAACAATAAGGGAAGCCCCTTACCTTTGGCTACAAGTACCAGAAAGATCACCAAATCCATCCTTTTTGGTAGTAAGATAACAGGTGCCACTATTCATTTATTTCATTTTTTTTTTTAGTCCTAGGGCTTGGATTGAGGGCCTTGCTGTCATCCCTGAGCTTCTTTTACTCAAGGCTGAGGCTCTACCACTTGAGCCACATCACCACATCTGGCTTTTTCTCTAGAGGGGGGGAGTAGGTCTATGCGTAGAGGGGGGGAGTAGGTTTATGCTAGGTAAGAATCTCACACACTCTCCTGGTGGTCTAGCTCTGCATCACATCATCAGACCTCAGTCTCCAGAATAGCCAGGATGGTGGGCGGGAGCCACTGGCACCTGACCAGTACAATCTATTCATAATCCCCTATGGCCAGTGCCGGGAAACCCTTACTGCAACCCCCTTGCCGTGAGTGGGAAGCAGACATGGATGGGATTGATACTTCCAACAGCCTACCTTCCTTTGAACATCATTCTGGATCAGTCTGATGACAGCTTCCTCCTTATGGACAGCAATGACTTGACTCTGTCACAAGATCAAATGTCCCCAAAGAGGTGTCAGGTCTGGGGTCTTTCCTCTGCACACCGTCCCTCCTCCCTGAAACGACACACCACAGCAAAGCGAAGTAGACATGGAGTGAATTCATTTCCTCATAATCAGGGTCTGGCCAGATAAGTGGCAGTGAGGATCACAGACCCGGGATCTAGCTGGGTGGTGGGGAAATGAGACACCTCCTTGTCCACTTTCCTTTAACTGTCTTAGCAGAGGGTAGTGGGGAAGGACTGATGGGACGGACGGACAATGAATAACCATCAGGGTCTAGCCCAGGCACAGCGGGGCTTGCCTCAGGGAGCTAGTTCAACAGGCTGAGTGAGACAGATTCTGACCCAGAGCCCACATCCAGAATGAGAGGGCAACCTTGAGTCCTATCCACATGGGGATGCTGGGCCACTTCCTCCATCACCCATTTATCCAGCTCCTGGGTATGAAAGAGAGAGAGACAGAGAGATACAGAGAGAAAGAGAGAGAGAGACAGAGAGAGAAAGTTAGAATTACACTTTAGCTGGGTGAAAGTGGCAAAGGACTATAATGTGTACTACACAGGAGGCTGAGATATTAAGATATTGGTTCATAGTTAGCCCAGGCATTCACATATGTGAGACTCTTATCTCCAAAGAACCAACACAAATCTGGAAGTAGCACTGTGGCTCAAGTGGTAGAGTGCTAGCCTTGAGCTGAGGAACCCTTGGACAGCCCCTAGGCCCAAAGTTCAAGCCCCAAAACTGACAAGAAGTGGGCTTTTGACCACAAGTAGTGGACTGAATAGGACCCATCCTCCTAGGGAGCATAGCAGGGAAGTTAGGCCGAGCTTCCTGTCAGCGTGTGGTCATAAGTACGTCACCCAGGTTCTCTGTGCTCTGTTTTCCCCAGCTGCAAAATTGAACACAGTGAGGTATTCCCTTCCTCATTGGGATAGGGAAAGGATCAAAGAGAGACATGTTTTGTTTCATAATCCCATACCTATAATACGATAAATAACAGGCCCCATCTGAGCCCTTTCTGGATATCTTCCTGTCATATGCTCACAGAATTTCCAACAACCATATCTGACAGCTGCTCCCCTTTTGCCTAGCCCTGTCCTCGAGATCCCCCTGTATTGATCCCTTGTTTCCTTACAACTGTCCAGGGAGGAGACTGAGGTCTGATGGTCAAGGTCCAACCCACAGCTTCATCTGTGGTCAAGAATCGGCTGTCGTGGACTGAGTTTGGGACAACCCATCTCAAGCGCTGACTGAGGGTGGTGCTACATGTCTAGCATCCCAACTACAGATGACCAGGCATGATGGTCCACACCTGTCACAGGAGGACCGCCATCCAGTTTAGCTTGAGCACATATTGAGTCTCTATCTCGGAAATGCCCAAGACAGAAAGGCTTGGCTCACATGGTAGAAGACCTAACTGGTAAGCCTAAGGCCTTGAGTTCAAACCCTATTATACCAAAAAGAATCAAAGGCCTGGTGCCAGAGGATCATGCCTATAATCCTAGCTACTCAAGAGGCTGAGATCTGAAGATCACAGTTCAAGATTTAAAAAACGGTTGGCCTCCCCCATCAGACATCATTATGAAAAGACCCAGAGTCTCACCCAAGCCACTATTCTCCATACTAACAGGGCTTGCATCCTTACTAAGTGCTGGCCCCACTCTCTGTCCCCCAGGAGAACCACCCCCTGTGGTCCCCACCCCTAGGTCCTCCCAAGCTCCCCTTTCCACCAACCAGGCCCAAGGTAGTAGACAGTTGCAAGGCATACAGATCCCTTGGTCTTATAATTTGATGGTGCTGAGTCCCCATCAAGCATCTCACCTTTCCAGGCCCCCAGACCTCAGCCACAATTTCCTTGCATCCCCACCACATAGATAGCAGGCAGAAAATACCAAAGGTTCTAGCGCTCCTTGTAACAACACATTTCTACACACACACACACACACACACACACACACACACAAAGCCGACACAAGAGGCTAATGTCTGTCATCCTAGCTACTCAGGAGGCTGAGGTCTGAGGATCATGGTTCAAAGCCAGCCCAGGCAAGAAAGTCTCTGAGGCTCTTATCTACAGTGAAACACCAAATATCCAGAGGTGGAGCTGTGGCTCAAGTGTCAGAGCACTAACTTCGAGAACAGAAGATCAGGAACAGCATCTAGGCCCTGAGTTCAAGGCCCAGGTCTTCTACCTCGAAACACACACAGGCACACAGACATACAGACATACAGACAGACAGACAGACAGACACGCAGACACACACACACACACACACACACACACACACACACACACACACCAATGATTCAGCATGCCCTGAGAACAGAACCATGAACTCCACCCATTAGGATCACATCCCACCCCGGAGAAGGTGGAACTACTGACCTCAGACCCACTGTAGACAAACATTGAACCTCTCACATCGCTGGAATGTCTCATAGCCCATCATGGCATTTCCTACCGTACACAGTGCTATGGGGAAAACTTACCCACCTCTTTTCTTGTTGTTGGTCATGGGGTTTGAACTCTGGGCCAGGCAGGGCACTATCACTCAGCTCTTCAGCTGAAGGTGAGCACTCTCTCACTTGAGCCAAGACACCACTTCCTGTACTCTGGTGGTCCATTGCACATCAAGTCTCACAGACTTTTCTGCGCAAGCTGGCTTGGAACCATGGTCTTCAAATCTCAGCTTTCTGAGTAGCTAGGTTGACAGTTGTGAACCACTGGTGGCTTCCAGCTTCAGCAACCTTCATATAACCAGAGGAAATACATCTTATCACGCCACAAACTTCTTATAACCCTTCACTTCAGACTTTATCACCCAGCATCCAAATACATCCTTCAGTAGAGAGAATACAGACACAACAATCCCAACCCTGCACCCATTGGCTCACTCCCTGCCGACCTGCCAGAGGCCACATACTCTTGAAGCTGTGGATTCAAACTGGGGCAAACTTGGAGAATTCTTAGAAATGTCTCTACAGTTGGGCCAGCACCTGGTCACACAAACACTGAATCCCCACGCACCGCCACCCCGCCCACACTTCCACCATCTTTGCAGGCAAAGATGTTTTACTTTTTTTTCAGTTGTGGGGCTTGAACTCTGGGCCTGGGTGCTGTCCCTGAGCTCTTAAGTTCAAGGGCAGCACTCTAATACTTGAGCCACAGCAACACTTCTGCTTTTCTGGGAGTTTGTTGGAGATAAGTCTCAGCATTTTTTCTGCCCAGGCTGACTTTGAGCCCTGATCCTCAGATCTCAGCTCCTGAGTACCTAGGATAACAGCCATGAGCTACTGGCACCTGGCCAAAGATACTTTTCCATGCCTTTCATCCTATCCCCTCAGGAGACTGAGATCTGGGGGGGCTGCAGTTGGATGCCACCATTGGCAGCAAAATCCATGAGAACTCTTTCTCTCAAATTAAACACACAAAAAAGTTGGAAGTGGAACTGTGGCTCAAATGGTAGAGTGCTAGCTTTGAGCATCAAACACAAAGGATAGGACACAGTCCCTAGTCTCACGCTTTTTCTAGCAAAGACCCACCTGAGAAAGGGAAGCAGGTGGCATAGGAAGCTCGAACCTCACACATAATACTCCAGCTTCCCACAACAGACCCCATCCTGTTCTGATAGTGTGGATTATATGTTCCACATCATGGCAGACTTAGATAGGACTGACCATGCACCAAGTTAGGATGTTCAAGCGCAATCTCATATTGAAGATCCCTTGACCTTATCAAAGACTCAGGATCTCTCACTGTCCTGCCTCCACACTAGGCAGTGAGGTAAGGTCTAGTTATCCAACCACATGTGGTAGGAACAAAAAGATTTCTCAACCGAGGGATCCAGACTGGAGGGCTCTAGGTCCCCACAGAGATTGTGAATGGTTGTCTCCCTTGATCCAGTGACTCCAAACCAAGGCTTGCATGTTCTCCCTTCTTCCTTCCCTTCCTCTTTTTGTCCTTCCATCCTTCCCTCCTCTCTCTCTTTCCTTTCTCTCTCTCACTGCTGGGCCTTGAATTTGGAGCCTGGCTGCTGTCCCTGATCCTTTTTACTCAAGGCCAACAGACTTCAGCCACTCATCCACTTTTAGCATTTTCTTTTTGGTGGTTAGTTGGAGAGAAGGGTCTTAAAGGCTCTCTTGCCTGGCTCTTAAGCCTCAATTCTTCCATCTCAGCCTCCTAAGCAGCTAGGATAACAAGTGTGAAGCACCTGAAACCAAGGTTTCTTCATGTACTGTGGAACCACCACTGGAATCTTTCATCGTCTATGACCTCCCCCCCCAAAGCCTGGAAAACACTGTAACAGTTTGTTGGATACATATATGAGTATCTGTCTCTGGCAATACTACAGAAAAGTCCCATGTGACACAGGTAAGCATCCTGGGGGAGGGGGAGTTGTCGAAGCCTCACGTAACTCTCCCACAGTTCTCTGTCATCCCTCTTCCCGCCCTCCTGGTGCCACTGCACTTAACTGTTTTGGCTCTGAGCACATGAGCCACGATGTACTCGCTGGCTTCTGGGGGCTCTGGATGCATCTCTTCTCAAAGATGTCTGTCCTGTGGCTGACCACTTCTTTGGCACTCAATTCCACACTCAGGTATGAACGACGCTGCAGTAAGCTGAGAACGTGGCTCAAGGAGCCTCCTCTCCTCCCCCTGGGGCCAGACAGGACGGTCCACCACATCCGGCCCCACAAGTTTGATGTTGCTGAGAAAGGATTCTCGAGGCATCCCAGGTCTCTGAATCTTCCAGATTCCAGTGCAGGAGATGGGAATCGTCTCTGCTCACAGCTGGCAGGCTGGGGATGGCAAGGTCACAAGCTCTGCTACCCACGATGTTTTTGACTGTGGTGGTCACCCTAGAGAGAGCCAAAAGAGAATCAGCAGCTGCCAGAGAAAGGCAGTCAAGGCACAATGTTCATAGCAGGACATGATTTGGCTTGGAAACTCTGCCTGGGCTGCTTTGAAAGTCATTCTTTGGCAGCTGAAACCATCTGTCTAATTTGACCCATAATCCCAGGCATTAGTGGAAATTGCCAGTTGAAAGAAAAAACCCTGGAATAGCTGGCATTTCAGTTGGCCCATTTAAGCTTAAAGAGTTCCAAAGTTAGCGGTCCCCTTTTCCTTCCAGACAGCCAACCGCAGGTTACAGAAAGTGGCATTCGGTGAGCCTTAGCAAACTGTCACGTCCCAATACCGAGCAGGTTCCAGCAGGGGGAAAGCACTGCCTACTACTGCCCAGCTGGAAAGGGCCCAGGCGGGACACAGATTGGAGTCTGCAGGACTCCAGGGAGGACTGCCCACCGGTGAACTGCCCTGGCAGGGAACCCACGCCACCAGTGGCGGCCTAGAGCCCTCTGCACAGATGCCCACAGACTCCATCATTGCCCTGGGGAAAGTTCCCCTCTCATCCTCAGTCATGGTGAACCATCTGCCATTTCACTCCATTCACCACTTCCCACTCTCACCTAGTTTCACAGCCCCTGCTCTACTCCCCCTTCTCATTCCCTAATTATGTTTGGCAGACACATTCGCAATCTTGAATTACCTCCGACTCTATACAACAGAGCAGAGTTTCTAGCTGGAAGAGTGCCGATGTGTTCGCACTTGCCTCACGAGCCTTCTGGCTGAAGACAGAAGGACAGCTGTCTACTCTGGTCTGCGAGTCACATAGGCCTCCTAGGAGAGGCCCAGCAGCTACTGTGGGCTTCAGAAGAGGGGGAAGAGAGAGGTGGAAAGAGGTAGAATCATCTACTGAAACCTTCCTCAAAGGAACAATGAAATTGTAAAGGAGAAAACAAAAATTGTCCCTCGGCTCGTACTTGGCATTGATGACAAAAGAACAATACACAGACACACAAAATGCTTTTGTTTTTTTTAGACACGGTGACTTCAATGTGTTTTCATTATTCTCATCTCCCTGCTCTCCCAGCACACACACACACACACACACACACACACACACACACACACACAGACTCAAAGCCATGCCTCTCCTGCGTTTGTCAGCTCCTCATGTGGGACAATGTAGAAGCTGGATCACGGGGGCTCCCAGGGTCTCCCACCCAAGGGGAATACGCTCTAATAACAAAGGATCGACCTGCCTCTCCCATTCTCCAGGGCCAGAACCTTTCTCTTGGGAACAACCAGCCTTGACTCCCCACTCTCCAAAACCCTAGGCCAGAATGCTGAGTGAAGGAGTCCCCATGCAGGTGGCTCTTCAGAACTCGGACAGATAATAAGCAGCGTGTCATGGTGCCCCATAGGGGTGTCCGACCCATGGTGGAGGTGGTGTTTGGGAAATGGATGGGGTCCTAAAGCCTACATATAGGGATGGACTCCCTAATTTCAGCCTAGAGGTTTCTGGGCGACTTGGGGCATTCTTGCGGAGGAAGAGGAGACCAGATGGACCAGCAGCACCAGCCGATGTTGGCAGAGCTGGGAAATGTGATCACCCTATGAGAACTGATGATAGCTGGTGGGGGGTAAGGGCAGGCCGGGTATGGGGATGGAAGGGGTGTGTTCCTCCCAGATATTCATCTTCTATCTGACCCCAGTGCCCTCACCTCCTAGTGGGCTCTTCTGGGACCCTGCTCAGGTGAATGGGGGACTTAGCACAGAGGAAAGGGCTAATCCAGCAAGGGAGCCTATCTTCTGCACCAAACACCTCCATCCCCAGAAAAAAGGAAAAGACCCGAGAAGGCAGGATTGGAAGTGCTGCTCCCCACTTCTGCCTGAAGCCACCAGGTCCCCACCAGGGAGAGGAAGGGTGCAGACGTGAAGCTGTGTGGCTCCATTACTCCAGGCCAGGGGCTCTCTGGCGCCCCCTCCTCACCCAGCCCTGCATCTCCCCGTTGCCTGGGACACTGGCCGCTTGGGACAGAGGTGGGATCCTCGGGTCGCCACCCACCCCCACCCCCTCCACCCCTGGGTGCTTTTGTGGCAGAGCCAGGACTGACTGTGGGGCCGGGGGAGCCGCAGGCCGGATGGGAGAGGGGAGGCGGGAGGCACGGGTCCGGGTCCGCGGGGCGCAGGCGGGGGTCAGGGGGTCGCGGGGTGTGGGCTGGAGGGGGGCGGCCCGCGGGGCGGCCACTCACCTGTGCTGCTGGGAGAAGTTGTGGGCGGCGGCTCCGGGTACAGCGGGCAGCGGCAGCAGCAGAGGGCGGCGGCTCCGGGTACAGCGGGCAGCGGCAGCAGCAGAGGGCGGCGGCATGGCGCATGCGCGGCCCAGAATCTGAGGACGGGGCGGGACCAGGTCGGGGCGGCAAGCCGGCCAGCGGCGCCATCTCCGCAGAGCAACTCGGAGAGGCGCCGCGGTTTGGAGCTGGCAGCGCCATGTGTGGAACGCGGCGCGGCTGCGAGGGCGGGGGCGTCTGCGGGCGCGTGGCGGGGCTGCGTGCGGCCTCTGCTCCGCCGCCGCCCCCTGAGCGGCCTCCTCCACAGAGGCGGTGCCGCCGTCGCCTCTGCTGCCGCCGAAGCCTCAGCTGCTGCCGCCTCCGCTGCCGCCGTGGCTCAGCCTCCGCCTCCGCCGCCGCCGCCGCCATGCTCCCCGCGCCAGGACGTTGGACTTGAGGCCGCCGTGGCCACCGCACCTCCACCAGGCTGCGATGTCCCGGATGTGCCGGCTCCATGTGCTCTGAGCTCCCAGCCAGGACCCTGCTTCAATTGCGGCCTCAGCCAACTGCTGCAGCCGCTTCCCCTCGTGCCTATGCTCGCTCTTCAGTCGGCTCTCTCTCTCTCTCTCTGCCCCCACTCCTCTAGCGGGCTGTCCCGCCCCCTCGCGCATGCGCTCCTGCTTTGTGCCCGCTGCGCCCCGCCCCTTTCTCCCCTTAGAACCACCCCCTCCTCCGCTTGGTACCTCCCCCTCCTCCCCTCGGCCCCGCCCCCTACTCCCCTTGGTCCCTCCCCCTCCTCCTCTTGGCCCCGCCCCACCCCTGGCAACCTGCACAGCCCTGACTGGGCCCTAAGAATTCCAGGCCTGGGAATTGCAGACTCACCTCACTCCACACTTTCCCCACCCCCAGCACCTGGCAAGGGGATGGAATCTCCCCTCAGCTCCACCTCTCAAGGAGAATCTCCTCCATCCCCCTCCACTCCACACACCAAGCAGGTGCACATTGACCCCCGTTTGAGGGAAGGGATTACTGGGGATTGCTACCTATAAAGGACTCAGACCATAGCACCCTTTGGGATGACTCAGCACACAGCAAGCTTCAAAAAACAGGACAAAGCACCCTGTGGACAGGACTCAGCACACAGCTCCCTTTGAAGAACTCAGCATAAAGTACCCTGTGTAGAGTACTCAGCACGCAGCACCCTCTGAAGGAGGGAGTCCATAGCATGCAGTGTAAAGGACTCAGCACATAGCACACTTTGAAAAACTCACCACATAGCATTCTTTTCCAGGGACTCAGCACATAACACCTTGTGTTAAGACTCCACACACAGTATCATTTGAAGGGCTGACTACCTAGCACTCTGTGTAAAACACTCAGTGCACAGCCTCCTTTAAAAATTCAGATTCGAACACAATTTTGAAGGACTCAGCACATACCACCCTGTGGAAGAACTCAGCACACAGCACCACCTAAAGTGCATTATGGAGCACCCTGTGTAAAGGATCAGCATACAGCACTCAAAAAACTCACCTCATCCTTCTCTTCTCAAGGATGCAGCATGTTGCCCCCATTGGATTGACTCATCACACAGCCCCCTTTGAAGGACTCAGCAAAAGTACCCGTGTAAAGGACTCGGCACACAGCACCCATTGAAAAACTCACCTGTCCCACCCTTCTCAAGGGCTCAGCACATAGCACCATTTGGGGTTAATTAGCACACTGCACCTTTTGAAGGACTCAGTATAAAGTACAGTCTGTAATGGACTCAGCACACAGCACCCTTTGAAAATCCCAGCATGGCTCACTCTTCTGAATGACTCAGAACATAGCACCTTTGGAATGACTCAGCACACAGGACAATATTTGAGGACTCAGAACAAACCCCCATGTGGGAAGGACCCAGCAAACAGCACCCTGTGAAGGACTCAGCACATAGCTGTATGTCACAAGTTCAGCTGTCATTAAAATTATGGTGCTTTCTTCAGTATCACCATTCTTCAGAAACACTTCACAAATCCAACTAGTTCACATTTAGCTAATCTGTGTTTTATGGGGGAGGGTCAGCTGGGGGTCTTGAACTCAAAGCTTGGGGGCCCTGTCCATGAACTCAATGCTAGAGCTCTACCACTTTGAGCCACAGCTCCAATTTTGTTTTTCTTTTTTTTTTTTTTCAGAGGGTAGGGGGTTGTTCTTTGACAGGTCTTATGGTGATCCGGGAGGTCAAATAGGGGTGTCAGTGGGCAAAGTCTCTTAGCTCAGCCTGGATCTGACCCCTCCCTTCCTTGTGTCCCTGGAAGCTGGGTCTCCTGGAGCTCTCTCAGCCTAGAGTGGAACAGATCTGCTATGGAATCAACACTCAGGGTGAGCAAAAGTGAGCTTGGCTCCAGTCACTTCCCCAAATTGAACTCTAGAGGATGATAATCCCCCATGGTGGCACAGGGCTGCACGTCCCATGTCTGGCCACCAGGGGGCAGGAGTCACCCACCATAGGGATTGTACCTGCGAGTTGTGTTTACTCTTGTTTCCCTGGGACCCCTACCAGGCTTCAAAGCCACCATGGACAGGAAAGTCCTTGAGACTCTTACCAACAATTAACCATCGAAAAGCAAGTAGGACTGTGGCTCAGGGGCAGTGCACTAGCCTTTAGCAAGAAAACTCAGAGATAGAGTCTAGGGGCCTGAGTTCACACACACACACACACACACACACACACACACACACACACACCCCACTAGCATGCAAAATCTGAGATTTCTACACTGCAGACTTTGGGTATTCTCTACCTTTTGCACACTAAGCCTGGTGGCTGTTGGCCTAGGTTTCTAATGCATCCAACACCAACTGGCATCTTTAATTTGGGGGAACAGAAGGGCTAGAAGATCAGACTTCCCCCATCCCAGCTCCTTGATTGGGTCTTGGTCTATCCAGGCCCTTTGGGGCTCCTTTTACAGACTCACCAAGATGCCTTCAAAAGGGATCACACACTGGGCACTGCTAGCTCATGCCTGTCATCTTAGCTACTCTGGAAGCTGAGATCTGGAGGATCACAGTTCCAAGCCAGCCTGGGCAGGAAAGTATGTGAGACTTTTATCCTCTTATCCTCAAGGAACCATGAGAAAACAAGAAGTGGCCCTGTGGCTCAAGTGGTAGAGTGCCAGCCATGAGAAAAGAGCTAAGGGACAGCGCTCACGGCCAACAACAAGGAGAGGCATTACATGTTGGCTTTTGGGATTGGCATGGGCCATATAGAATTGGAATTTTGAAGTGCTCCAAGATAAAGCTGTACCTCCTTTGGTTCCACGCTCCTCCATCTCATCTCTCCTCCTGGCCTTGGCCTGGCTTTGGGTCAGGATGGCCCTGGTTGGCCTGGAGGACTCCAAGTAGGAAGATCCTAGAGCAATCGCCCTGCCTCCTTCCACCCTGCTCACCCTGCTGCTTCTGCTCTTTGCCATAGATCTTCCTCCTGAAATCCATCCGTGAGATCATCACCACCAACATAGTGGTGAGTAGTAGGTCCAGCGTAAGTCCGGGCAGTCACAGGTGGAAGTGGGCCTGGGACTAGGAGCTTCCACACTGGGTGTTGGCTGAGGAAAGGCCAGACTTTTATTTCGTCCTGAGCCTTGCAGGGGTGGGGAGACAGTGTAGACTCCACATTGAGTCAGGTAAGATCAGAATCTGGAGGAACACTTGTGAGGGGGAGGCTGTGAGGCTCCGGGGGCCACTGTTCTCGGTACTCCTCTCTCGGGACTCCCCTCTCCTGCTCTCATCCCACAATGGTAGAAGAGAAACTTCAACTAAGGGTGACGAAGAGGGGACAGGGGAGGATGTCTGTGTGAACCAGACCTGTGCTTCATATTCCTCCAAGCCCCTACTTCTTGTTTATCTGAGGAAAGGATATATGGATTTGGGCATGAGGGATCATCCCAGCTCAGTGGTTGAGGGGTGGCCTAGAATGTCTGAAGCCCTGGGTTCGATTCCACACAGAAAAAGCTGGAAGGGGAGGTGAGGCTCAACTGGTAGAGCACTAGCCTTGATCAAAAAGAGCTCAGGGACAGTGGCCAGGCCCTGAGTTCAAGCCACAGAACTAGAAGCACAAATCTTGGTGGAGGCTTGCTTTCCCTTTGAAAACAATTTATTCTTTATGATAAGCATAACATGATGATCGTCCCTGGCCACCAATGGGCCATTAGATGTCCCTTGAATTTGGGTCACATCTCGGCAAGCTCTGCCCTGCCCAACCCGCAGTTTACCCTTGCCGTCACCCAACACATGGAGGCCTGAGAGAAGGCCACCTGGCCACCTTCTTGTGGCCACCTCTCCTAGGCTTAGGAGAGTTAGTATGTCAGATAGAGAGTCATCATCTGCATCAGTCTACAGAAGAAAGGGAGGGAGCGCTCTGAGCCGGAGTCCAGGAGCTGTGGTCGGCTCTGCTTGTGGGGCATCTGCAGCAAGACATGCTCCTTGGGGCAGTCCTCTACGGGGTTCAGAACTCCGACCTCTCCTCCAGCAGGTTCCACACTGCATTGAAGTGGCAATTCTTCAAAACCTTCCTGCTCCTCCCTCATTTGGACAACCCCAGGACCTGAGGCATCTAAAGCTGTGGCGGTGGCAGGAGGCTCAGCCTGTGCTGGCATCTGGAGCCCGCTCTCTGCGCCTTCCCCTGCGAGGAGTGACAGCAGCTCCTGCAGCTCTCTCCTCTTCTCCAGCTTCTCCTGGGACAGCTGGCTCCCGTGCTCAGCTTTCTCCTGACAAAGCACATCCAGGATGTGCATCTGTTCTTTACACTTCAGGAGGGAATCCTTGATGGTCTGGATGTGTGCTGACAGCTGGCTGTATCGATGGTGTAGCTCCTCCAGTGGACTCTGGAATTCCATGTCATCAGGCAGATAGTAGATGAAGCAGATTTTCTTCTTGGATGCCCACGTGTCCTGCTTCCCATCTGCACACAGGCTGTGTTGGCAGCTCATAGGGCAGATGGCCTGTGGCTCCAGATTTATCTGGCACTGAGCTGCCAGGTGGGCTGGGCGTCCCAAGCGGGCCTGCAGATTCGGTGGCAGGAGCTTCCACCTGTGGATTTCAGCCACCGAGAGTGCTTGCACATCCACGTCCCTCTCGGTCTGGGGGATGTCTCCATCCTCTGCGATGGTCACGTCGGGGGGACTCACATCCTCACCTTTTCCTTCTCCAGGACTCTCACCTTCCCCTTCTGCAGGAAAAGCCAGGGTGCTCATCTGGGCCGGCAGGCGCTCCTCCTGTGGTCTGGTCACTTCCAGGCACTTGAGAGTGTCCTGCCACTTTTGGGGCACCTCCTGGTCCCCCCAGTTGGTCGGGGCCTGCACTTGCTTCAACTGCTCCAGCAGCTGGGTCTGCCTCTGCAGGTGCTGCTGCAGGGCGTCCTTCTCGGAGCTCAGCTGCTCATTGGAGGTGATGTGCAGCTCACAGGTGGATCTGAGCTCCTGCAGCTGGGCCAGGGACTGCTCCTGCCACTGCTGCAGCTCCTGAGCCGCTTGGCTCTCTCTCTCAGCTACCTCTTTCCATTCCTCTCTCTTCTCCTCTGCATGGTCCAGCTGTTCCCGCAGATGTTTCTTCACCTGCAGCTCAGAGTCCAGGATGCTGGTGAGCCCCTCCTTCTCACCGCTCACCCTGTGGAGAGAGTCCTGCAGCAGAGCCAACTGTTCCTCTGGCTGTGGGTCACACACACATGTGAATCCTGGGATCTCTGGGATCTCCTGCCGATTCTTGGCCTTCTCCTCCAGTCTCCGCAGTTGCTCCTGCTGCTCCGCATTCTGGAGACGGAGCCTCTGGTTTTCCTGGACCTGGATGTGAAGTTGTTCCTTCAGGTTTTTTAACTCCATCTGTGTGCGGTAGGCCTGGGCCTGCAGCTGCCGCTCAGCCTGAGACGGTCGTGTGGGGGGCCTTGACTCTGCCCGCTTCCTTCTCAGTTCGCCCAGCTCATTCTGTAGGGCTAGCACCTGCCTTGACACTTGCTCCTTCTCCTCTGTCAGTTCGTTCACCCTCTGGGTCAGCTGCTGGGCCTCCTCCTTCCGCGCGGACCTCTCAATGCTCAGGTCCTCTGCGAAGGTGTCTCTTTCAAGATTCGCTACGGTCACCATCCACCTCAGATTGTCCAGTCGTCTCTTCAGGACCTCACGCCCTGCCAGGGCTTGTTGGAACTTGCAGATTCTCTTCTTCATGTTGTTTCTCTGGATCCAGAGTGCTTCCAGCTTCTCCTGCAACTCTGTATTCACTTGTTCCAGGTCATTGAAGCTTCTGGTCTTTTCCTCGAGCTGAAGTGTTACATCATTCAGCTGTTTGAAGAACATTTCAGCCTCCTTCTGTGCAGCAGTGACCACAGAAGCCGCCATCTCCAGCTCCACCACACGCCGCTCTGCGGCCTGTAGGCGGCTGGTGAGAGTTTCATGCTCCATTTCTCTGTCATTGGCTACCTGCTGCATGTAGGCTGGTGCACATTGTAAATTGCTTTTTGCCAAATCCAACCTCTGTATGGGTGGCTTGTGGATCTCTAGGTCTGTTTTCATTGCTTCATGCACCTGGGATATCTTCTCCCTCTCTTTCTCCTGTCGATCCCGCAGGTCTGTCTTTTCAAGCTTCAATGGGTGGATCTTGGCACAGTGCACCTTATTTCTTCTTTTGCTGCAGTCCAGGGCAGGTACCATGTGTGGATAGCACCTCTGCACATCCTTGGTGGGATTGGGACCCTTGATTCTCTGGACTCTGGTGGTTGTGACTTTTTCCAAAGGCAGGGGAGTCCCGTGGTAAGCATCACCTTGGCCCAGACCTGAATCACACTCCCCAGTGGTGTTCGGCTTGGGGATCCCTCCCTTTTCTGTGTTCTTTATTTTCTTGAATGTTGCAGGTCTGATGGGAGGATTCTTCTGCCGGTGTTCTGGCAGTAGTTTCTTGCCCACAGCTCTCTCATGGAGTCTACTTGTTTCAGACATCTGAGCGCTGGGACAGGAAAGATGGGCTGGCCACGTTCCCAGGCTCTTGGCAATCCTCTATTCTCCCACTCAATGACTAGGAAGTCAATTTCCTCCTCTACACCAAAGTGACCTCGAGTCTCTTGCTCACCACTCAGCCACCTCTACCTTCCTCAACTGCTGGTAGTGGTGTCAACCAACAGAAATAATCCTGGTGCTACCAGGCAGCATGGAATGTGGGCGTGGCCTCCATTCTTGTATCCCATTGGTCAGAAAAAAACATGGAAGAATGGGGGTGTGGCCGGAATCCTGTGATGCAGGCAGCATGGGCAGAGTCAATATGACAGCAGCTCCCCCAGCCCCTTTCCCAGGGAATTCTGTCCAATCCGGTTGGGGACAATAAGGTGACCTGCTTTAGCCAGATGGCTGCACAGATTGTTGTGTATGTCTGTTTGTTGCCAGTCCCGGACCTTGAACTCAGGATTTGGACACAGTCTGTGAGCTGCTTTTGCTCAAAGCTAGCCTTTTATCACTGAAGTTCTCTATCCTCAGGTTGAAGTGGTGGGAGCCTGAGCCCACAATTGGAATCCTGGTCCTGCCACCTCCAAATGGCAGGAGATCCTAAGAAACTCATTCCTATCCATATGAATACCACTGGAATGTGATGTATGTCATGATTGAATGGGCAGTTCTTGGATGATTCTAGGATAAAATTATACACAATTATATTATAGAACACGGATCAATTTTAATGAATAATTTATGAAGCATTGAAACAATTACTTTCATTAAATGGAGGCAGAATGAAATACCTAAGAATTGGGTGTCACATAGTATAGAGATGCCATTTTTTCTGCCAGGACCAGGATTGGAACTCATGGTCAGGCTAACTCTGTTGCACTGAGTGGGAAGGGGAAGCTTAACTCCCTGGAGTCAAGAAATTCAAGTCTGTCCTCCACTTTGAAAATCGGCATGCCATCCTGGGCCAAATTGAACTGACAGGCAGTTCCCAGGACCTGAGATAGAGCTCTAGTAGTTGACAAAACAAGAACAGATTGACTCGCAGATGGTAGCATGCTAATAAATACATACCTTTAAAGAGTGCCAGAGATTCTATGCATTATTCAGTTATATAGACTAAATTCCTACCCATTCTTGGCTATTTATTATGCCTCCATGCAATTAATGCTACTGTTTTCATCCTTAATAAACTATTCAGTAAATCCGTGTCCTGAAATTATTGAGTCCCTGTAAGAAATAGTATTCTTTTCATGCTTCATAAGGTATGAAATAAAACCAATCAGCCTTCTGAACTCATGGTGTCTAATTTTATATGCATATCATTCATGAACAACTCATTCAACTGGGACATTGATAACATTCCATTATTATGCCTATGGATGGGAACAAGTCTCTTAGGAACTCCCATAATCTGGAAGTGGCTTGACTGGGATTTGAACTGTAGGCCTATGTTGCCATGGGGGAATATGGTTTCCCCAATAGCCCGCAATTAAAAAAGATTATTTAGCTCCCTGGTTTGCAATTCGTGCTATTTTTTCTACCAGCGCTGGGATTCGAACTCAAGGTCTGGGTAAATACGCAGCACTATCAGGGAAGGGGAATCTCACTATGCTGAAGACAAGAAAGTCAGGCCTGTTCCCTAGGCCTGAATTCAAGCTCAGTTATGGAAAACATATTCCTCATGTACAGTTTAAAGATAGGATTTCTACTTCCAAATAGGTATTCAGTCCATATCGTTTGGTGTGGTTATTTATTTTATTTCTTGTTTTATGCATTTATTTACCATTGATTTTATTGACCCAGATGACACCTCTACCATTTATTACATTATTTACATCCTATCACATTGAATCCAGATTTGTAGATATGTTTTCCATCATGCCTGACACCCAGGACTCTCCCAGAAAAGGGACACATGTGTCACACTCGGCTTCTTACTCCAAGATTAAATGTTTGGCATTGCTGGGATCTGAACTCAGGGCCTAGCAGGCACAATTCATGAATGGGTGAGTGTGAGCACAGCAGCCTCTAGCCAATGAAGCTGTCAGGTGGATCCCAGGTGCTGAAATCGAGCCCCAGGTTGGGCCAAAACAGCGATACATGGATAGGCTGATAGTGGTATTCAAATAAATATATATTGGTAAAGAAAGCCAGAGCCATCTATTTATGCTAATCTAATGATGCCTACTATGCTCCTACCAACTCTTAGGTATTTATTATACTGCCATTGAAGGAATATTATTCCTTTCAGGCTTAATAAACTATTCATTATAATCAATCAGCATCCTAGGATTATTGCATCCAATTTTAGACTAGAGGGATGCACGAACTACTCTTTCATTCGGTATTACTATGCATAGGAACGAGTCTCTTGTGATCTCCTGCCATTGGTAGGTGTCAGGATCAGGATTTGAACCAGGAGCCTATGTTGACAAGTCGGCCTATGGCTTCCCTGATAGCCTGCCAGCCTTCAGCTATGGAAGGCCAGGTCCACTTTGCAGCCATGTCATTCAGACCCAGGATGGTCACCATGCAAAGAAAAAAAAAATGTAAAATCCCCAGGCCTCTGTAGCTCGTCACTTTTTGTGCTATCCTACTTTTCTTTTTTCTTCCTGCAAGCCCTCTGGGCCTAGGATCCCAGGATCGGCTATGAGTCCGGAGACTGCACCCCAGCCTAGGGCAATCGAAGCTGAGGCAGAGTTGCCGAGACCTGAGTTCAAGCCCCCTGTTTGGCAAAATAAAGAATAAATTTAAAAAATTAATTATTTAACTAAATTAAAGAAGAAATAAAGCTCCCTGGTTTGGAATTTCTGCCAGTTTTCTTTCCTAGCCTGGGATTTGAACTCAGGGTTTTGGTAAATCTGTAGCAATGTGAGGGAAAGTGCAGAGTTGCCACTACTTGAGTTCAAACCCCATGCCAAGCCAAAAACAAGAAATTAAGTCACTGACCTCGGCAGGGGGATTAGGTGTGGAGATGGGAGGGAAGGGAAGGTAGGGGGAAAACAAAGGAGGAGGCAACAATGCTCAATAGGAAATGTTCTCATGAACTTGCTCTTGTAACTGTGACCCCTCTGTACAACATTTTCACAATAAAAAAACGTACAAAAAAAGAAACAATGAAGTGCTCAGAGAAGCACTTTGGGTGTAAGGGAAGGATGTCTGAATAGCTGCATAAAATTCTACACTGCTTTTGTTAAAATGTTCAGTATGGAACTGAATAAACATAACTGCTTCCATTAAAAAATATTAAGCCACTGTCTTGGAACTGGGGCCAGTATTTCTGCCATTGCTGGGATTTGAGCTCCCGGTCCAGGTAACTCTTTTGTACCATGGGTGAAGCTGAAGATCTCTGTCCTTGAGGAAAAGAAATTCAGGCTAGACTTCCCAGGGCCTGAATGAAGGCCCTGCAGTGTAAAAAATGAGCCTGTACCTCCATGTCCTTGTGTATGTATGGATGTATCCCTATAGGTGAGCTCTAGAGTAGCTATGATGAATGGCACCAAACTAGGAAATTTGTTTTCAATACAATGATTTCAGAGCACAGAGAGTGTTTTCAAGACAGTGCATGTTCCAGGGATCCCCTCACTGTTCCCAGTGTAGCCTGCGGGTTTCTCTGCATCCCAGGCCTGCTGGAAGAAGTCTCTTTCGTTGTCTGAACAGGCAGACAAAAGGCCACACTCCTGTACAGCTGTGTAACAAACATCTCCATCAGGGTCCATTAGTGTGAATGAGTGTAGGTGGACTCTGAAGGTCAGGACAAAAAGGCCTCTTTTACCCCAAGCTATCCCTCTCCCCAGTGCTCTGTTTTGACAGGAAGCAGTCATTTGTGCCACCACCCGGGGCAGACCAAGTTCCCTGCACTTATCCTGCCTTTGTGAGACTATATTCTGGTGTTCAGATACAGTGCTCAATATAATTCAGGAGTCCTTCTGACAGACAACTAGAGCAGGGAACCTAATGAAATGTTTCATCATGGGCAATGATAGGCCTATGACACCTCTCCTAGGTTTCTGGAAGCTTGGGAAATCCAAGCACATATCTGATATCTCAATGCTTCCTGTCATCTGGGGATGGTGAAGCTCATCAGGTTTTGGAAACTTTGACCTCTCCTAGTTGGTCCCTGGGTGGTTAGGTGTTGGGGTTGAACACAGGCCTTAAGGTGCTGACCATGAGCTCAGTGCAGAAGCCCAGTGCTTTACCATTTTGTGTCACAGCTTCACTTCTGGTCTATGTGTGTGTATGTGTGTGTGTGTGTGTGTGTGTGTGTGTGTGCGCGCGCGCATACACCAGTCCTTGGCTTGAACTCAGGACCTGAGCACTGTTCCCAGTTTCTCTTGTACAAGAATAGCCCTCTTCCAATTGAGCCACAGAGCCACCTCAGGCTTTTGTAGTGATGTGGTCCTGAGAAATCAAGCCCAGGGTTTCATAGATGCTAAGCACTCTACTCCTAAGGCATATTCTCAGCCCTCTACTTCAGGTTTGTTAGTTTGTTTCTTTTCTGTTGTCGGTTGTAGGAGCTGAAGTCTGGGGCTGAGTGCTGTCCCTGCACTAATCAGCTCAAGTCTTGTGCTCTCCCACTTGAGCCACAGAGTCACTTCAGGTTTTCTGGTGGTCCATTGGAGCTAAGTGTCATGACTTTCCTGCCGAGGAGAGCTTTGATCCATGATCCTCAGATCTCATCCTCCTGAGTAGCTAGGATGACAGGCATGAGTCACAAGCACCCAGCTTCCACTTCAGGTTTCTTAGTGGTGAATTGGAGATAAGTCTCATGGGACCTTTTGTGTCTGGGATAGTTTGGCACCCAGATCCTCAGATCTCAGCTTCCCAAGAAGGCAGGATGACAGACCTGAGCTATAGACCCCTAGGCCGTGGCACTCTGTTGCAAGGGGGTCCTTGGCTCCACGTGGTGGAGTGCTAGCCGCGAGCCCAAGAGGTAAGGGTCAGTGTCTAGGCCACCAGTTCAAGGTTCATGACTGAGAATAAACAAAACAACTGTCTGCAAGAGACAACTCACTATTCTTCACTAATACATGATTTTGTCCCTGCCATGTGGACATATCTGAGCCTCAGTATTGTCTGCATAATCATCTCAGTTGTGGAACTCTTTCAAGGACCAGATGAAAGAATGTACCCTGTGAAGGACACAGCACATGGCTCTCTTTGAAGGACTCAGCACACAGCATCCTTTGAAAGACTCAACACACAGCACCCAATGCAGGACTTAGCACACTGCACCCTGTGAAGGACTCAGCACATAGCACCCTGTGCAAGACTCAGCACAGAGCACCCTATGAAGGACTCAGCACATAGCTCTCTTCCACAAGCTGTCATTAGAATTCGGGTGCTTTCATCAGTATCACCATTCTTAGAGGAACATTTCACAAATCACACAAGTTCACATCTAATGGTTTAATTTGGGTGTTTTATTTAGGGGAAAGGTTACACATGTGGCTTGAGCTCAAAACTCATAACATTTGCTCAAGGCTAGAGCTCTACCACTTGGAGCCACATTTCCAAGAGTCTCACAGACTTCCTGCCAGGGCTGGGTTTTAAAGCCACCACGCAGCCAGGATGATGTGGGTAAGCCAGCAGCATTTGGTTCCACGGCACTGGGTTGCAGTGGTTTACATCTGCCTAAGTCAGGTTAGGTGGCAGCTATCAGCACCAGACTCCTAAATTGCTCTGTGATGAGGTATTTGACGTCCTTCCTTCTATAGTTGCAGTTAGATCACTCTACTTTGTTTTGGCAGCAGTCCTGGGGCTTGAGTAAAGGCTTCAACAATGTTCCTAAATGTTTGTGCTCAAGGCTAGCACTCAATTGACTGAAAGACAGCAGAACTTCTGGTTTTTCTGTTTATGTGGCACTGAGGAATCCAACCCAGGGCTTGGTGCTTACTAGGTGAGCACTCAACTACCGAGCCCCAGGAGTGAATGAGGTATAAGTAGATAGATTGCTGTATATAAATATTATATACACAAAAAGAGAGTTGTCTGTTTATTATGAACTTATAGATAAAAATATCAATTATTAAGTATTAAATTATGTCTCCATTTAATGATCTGTCCCAGTTAACAATTATTAAAGCATTAATTAATAGTCAATATCCTGTTCTTGTTGATCATGGATGTGCATACATCCACACATATAATTATGTATTTTCTAGATTGAGACAGAAGTCTACATTTTATTAAATTATGCATAATACCAATTATTAGGTATTTAATTATGTCTCCATGCAATTTTTATTCTGCTAGTGCTTAATAAAATATTAATTAAACTTAATCCATGTCCTATAATTATTGCATCTACTTTTATCCTAGAATGATTCACTACTAATTCAATCTAGTTATCATTGATTGTGGTGACAATTATTCCACCTATGACATTTATTACACTTATGACATCTTATTACATAGCACAATCGAATTATACATCCTGCCTAACACCAAGCACATTCAAAGAAAAGGAAATCGTGGGTCACGTGTGGCTTCCCACTCCACGATTACATTTTTGGCAGTGCTGGGATCTAAACTCAGGGTCTAGCAGGCTCAGTTCATGAATAGGTGGCTGCCAGCACAGGAGCCTCTACCCAATTCACCTGCCAGGCAGTTCCCAGGCCCTGAGATCGTGCTTCATATGTTGACTCCATATGGGGCTTAGTGTAGTTATTCATTTTATTGTTCCTTTTATTCATTTATTTGCCATTTATTTTATTGACTGTTCTTACACATGGAATATTTATTACATTTATTATATAGGATAGATTTGCCTATGTATGAAACTTTATACCTGACACCCTGGACTTTCCAGAAAAGGAAAACCTGTGTCACTATGGGCTTCTTATTCCATGATTCAATTTTTGTGAGTGCTGGCACCTGAACTCACACCCTACAAGGACCAATTCATGAATAGGTGAGTGTCAGCACGCCATCCTGGGGCATATGGAGCTGACAAGCAGTTCCCAGCACTTGAGATCGAGCCCCAGAGGTTGACAAAATAAGAACAGATTGACATGCAGATGGTAGTGCACAAATAAATATACATCTTTATAGAGTGCCAGAGATGTCTATACATTATTTAGTTATATATGCTACATCCTCCCAATTCATGGGTATTTATTATGCTTCCATATAATTAATATTATTGTTTTCATCCTTAATAAATTATCAATTAAATCAACCACTGGTCCCAAACTATTGCGTCTATGTAATTAATAGTATTCTTTTAATGTTTCAAAAATATTCATTAACATCCATCGGCATCCTAAAGTCACTCTGTCTAATTTTATAGTATCATTCAGGAACAACTAATTCAACCTTCACTTTCAGAACCTTCCATCAGTATTCCTATGAATAGGAACGACACTCTTAGGATCTCCCGCCATTGGTCAGGACCAGGCTTCGAATACAGGTACTATGTTTTCAAGTTGGCCTATGGCTTCCCTGGTAGCCCGCCAGCCTTCAGCAATGCCAGGTTACCGACACTTTTCAGCTGTGTCATTCAGACCCAGGATGGTCACCTTGCAAAGAAAACAAATGTAAAACAGGGCAGCCATCTGAAAGTACCCGGGTTTTATTTTTTTTTCCTGTGTTGTTTTATTTATTTATCTTTCCTGTCAGCCTTTGGGTCCCAGGAACCCAGGTTCAGCTGTGGGTCCCGTGGCTGCACCCAGCCTAGAGTGACTGCAGCTGAGGCAAAGTTCAAGCCCTGTTCTTGACAAAATAAAAATAAATGAATAAATAAATATATAGATAAATACATTAAAAATATTATAAAAATTATGAAGCTCCTTGACTTGGAATTCATGATGTTTTTCTCTGCCAGGCCTGGGATTTGAACTCAGGGACTAGGTACTTCCTATCACTGTGGGAGAAGGGGAAGTTCACTGTGCTGGTAGACAAGAAAATCAGTCCTGTTCCCAAGGACTGAATTCAAGTCACAGGACTTGCAAAAGTAATATTTGTATACATTTTAAATACAGGATTCATATTTACATATATGTTTACTGCAATTGCAGTTAGTGTGGTTATTCATTTATTCTGTGCTTTATTTATTTCTTATGTATTTTAGTGAGCATGATTATACATATGACATTTTTTATATCCTATTACATAGGACACAGATTTTTCTATGTATTATACATCATTCCTGAGACCCAGGACTTTCACCAATAAGGAAAACTAGTGGGACAAATGGCTTCGTCCAACAGGATTAAGTTTTTGGCAGGTCTGTGATTTGAACTCCGGCCCTAGAAGGTCCATTTCATGAATGGGTCAATGTGAGCACACCAGTCTGATTCAGATGAAGTTGTTGGGCAAATTTGAGGACCTGAGATCAAGCTCTAGAAGTGGCCAATACATAAAAAGATAGATGTGCAGATTTCAGTGTGTGTGTATTTACATATGTATATGCATCGACAAGTAAATGTATAGAGAGAGACACAGACATTTATGTCGAATCTAGTGTATAAGTCTATATAAAAGGATGTTTATATTTTATTTTTATATATTCTATTACTACCATTTATTTGGTCTAAAACTATGTCTCCATTAATTAATCACGGTAGAAGACTTTATGAGGTATTAATTAAATTAATCGATGACCTATATTTATTGTGTACAATCTTAGGCTAGAAAGACTAGCTAATTAATAATTCAATTAGTACATGCCACACATTCTATTAGTGTTCCTATAGATAGGAGCGAGTTTCCTATGATCTTCAGCCGTGTGTAGGTGGCATTCCCATGATTGAACTCAAGGCCTAGGTGTCTGGGTTGGGTTTCAGGCTTAACTGACAGTCCGCCAACCTTCGGCCATGCAAGGTCACTACAATTTTCAAGCCAGGTCATTGGGACCCAGGATGGTCACAGTGCAAAGGAAACAAAGGTAAAATGGTAGTGTAAAACTTCCTGGTTAATTCCTCCTCCATTTTTGTTGGTTTGATGATTATTTTGCCAGTGCTGGGTGTTGAACTCGGTTCCTAGGATCCCTGGATTATCTGCGGGTGTAAAAGCTAGGCCTAGGCTAATCATGGTTAAAGACACATGAAAGTGCTTCCTTGAGCATAAGGAGCTCAGGGACAATGTCTAGGCTCACAGTTCAAGCCTCAGGACCTGCCACAAAAGAAGAGCCCGTAACTCCATGTGTCTGCGTATGTATGCATGTATTTCTATTGAAGACATCCAGAGTCGCTATGAAGAAAGGCACACAGCTAGGAAATTTGCTTTGAATAGAATGATTTCATAGCACAGAGAGTTCTTTCAAGACAGTGCTGTTCCGGGGCTCCCCTCACTGTTCCCAGTGTAGCCTGAGGGTTTCTCCACACACCAGGCTGTTGGAGGAAGTCGGCTTGATTGTTGGAACAGGCAGTTACACTGCTGTACAGCTGTGTAACGAACGATTCATCCAGGGCAATTAGTGAGGAGGAGAGTGGGTGGGCTCTAAAGGCCAGGAGAAAAAGGTCTCTCTGTACCCCAAGCTATCTCTCTACCCAGTACTCTGTTTTGACAGGAAGCCTTCCTTTGTGCCACCTCCCTTGGCAGGCCAAGTTCCCTGCACTCATCCTGTCTTTGTTACACTATATTCCAGTGTTGAAAAAAACTGCTGCAATTAATTCAGAAGTCATTCTGGCAGATAACTAGGGAGCTGAACCTCATGAAATGATTCCTAATTGGCAACAGTGCCTCCCTAGGTTACCTGAAGCTTGCTAACTCTAAGCACTTTTGCAAAATAATAATGCTTTCTGTCATATAGGGCTGGTGAAGTTCATCAGGTTTTGAAACCTTTGACTTCTCTTCATTGGAGCTTGGGTGGCTAGGTTTTGGGGTTGGACACAGGGCCAGGGTGATGACCATGAGCTCAGAGCAGAAGATCTTTGCTTTACTGTTTGGTGTCCCAGTTTCACTTCTTGTATCTGTGTGTGTGTGCGTGTGTGTGTGTGTGTGTGTGTGTGTGTGTGTGCGTACATCAGTCCTGGAGCTTGAACTCAGGACCTGAGCACTTTACCTGAATTTCTCCTGTACAAAGATAACACATTACCACTTGAGCCACAGAGCCACTTCAGACTTTTTTTTCTAGGGATATGGTACTGAGGATTGAAATCCAGGATTTCATACATGCAAAGCACTCTACCCCTAAGACACTTTCCCAGCATTTCACTTCAGGTTTATTTCTTTCTTGTCTTCTACGTTGGAGGAGTTGAAGTGTGGGCCTGGGTAATGTCTCTGAGCTCTTCAGTTCAAGTCGAGAGCTCTACCACTTGAGCTACAGTGCCCCTTCAGGCTTTCTGAAGGGGTTCATTGGAGATAACCATCTCAAGGAATCTCCTGCCCAGGCTGATTCTGGACCATGATCCTTAGCTCTCAGCCTCCTGAGTAGCTAGTGTGACAGATATGAGTCACCAGCACCCAGCTTCCCCTTCAAGTTTCTAAGTGGTGAATAGGAGATAATAGTCTCATGGGACCTTTTGTGTCTAGGCTAGTTTAGAATCCAGATCCTCAGCTTCCTGAGTAGGCAGGATGACAGACCTCAGCTAGAGACGCCTGAACCATGACACTTTGCTGCAAGGGGTCCTTGGATCTGCTTGGTAGAGCGCTAGCCATCAGCTCAAGAGGAAAATCAGTGCATAGGGTCTGAGTTCAAGGTTCATGATGGAGAAAACTAAACCAAAACCAAAACAATTGTCTGCAGGAGACCACTCATTAGACTTCAGTACATACATAAATTTGGCCCTGCCTTGGGGACATATCTGAGCCTCAATTTTCTCATCTGTACAATCATCTTACTTGTGGGGCTCTTACAAGGAACAGATGAAAGAATGCACTCTGTGAAGGACTCAGTACACCTGACCTCGTGAAGGACTCATCACATAGCTGTATCCCACATGCTGTCCTTAGAATGAGGGTGCTTTCATCAGTATCACAATCATTCAGAAACATGTCACAAACCACATAGTTCACATCTAATGATTTAGAGGGCTGGGTATTTGCTGGGGGTAGGGGTTGGGGATTCTGCCACGGGGATTGCACTCAAAGGTTGGGGGTACTGTCCCAAGATCTTTAGCTCAAGGCTAGAGCTCTACCACTTTGAGCCACAGCTCAGAGGTTCGCAGACTTCCTGCCAGGGTTGGGCTTTAAACCCACCAGTATCAGATCTCAGCCCCTGAGCATCTTGGATGACAGGGCTAGCGAGCCAGCAGCATCTGGTTCCATGGAGCTGAGTTGCTACGGTTTCCCTCTGGCTAAGTGATGTTAGATGGCAGTTGTCAGTACCAGATTCCCGGCTCACTCTGTGATGAGGTATTTGCAGTCCTATCCTTATATTGTGGGCATTGGAACACTCTATCTTTTGGTTTGGTGCCAGTCCTGGGTCTTGAGTAAGGGTCTAGACACAGTCCATAAGCTTTTATGCTTAAAGCTAGTGCTCAACTGCTTGAGTGATAGCAAAACCTCCTGATTTTTCTGTGCACATGGTAGTGAGGAAAGGAACCCAGGGCTTTGTACATACTAGGCGAGCACTCTACCACTGAGCCCCAGGAATGACAAGTGTATAAATAGATAAATGTGCAGATAGATAGATAGATGTAGCTGTATAAAAAAAGATAGAGATATCTGTATACTATGAAATTGCATACACTATATTACTACCAATTATGGGCAACTAAATTACTCTTTCCTTTTTTGAGTATCATGATTGAATACATAATATTGTATTAATTGAAAATTAGTCAATGTAGTATAATTGTTATGTATAATTTTATAATATAATCATACACCAACGTCTAATTTAACTGTTACTTTTATAATATTCCATTTGTACGGATGTATATCAGAATGTGTTTCTTAGAATCTCCTGTCATTCACTAGTTGCAGTCCCAGGATTCGATCTCCAGGCCAAAGTTGTCAATTTTGGCTATGGCTTCCCTGATAGGCCGTCTGAACCTCAGCAATGCAAGGTCATGTATATTTTCTGTGCCTTGTCATTTAGACCCAGGATGGCCACAACGAAAAGGGGAAAACAAAAGGAAAACCACCTTCTTGAACTTCTCGGGTTTTTTTGTTTTTGTTTTTTTTTGGTTCTGGTGTGGGGCCTGAACTCTGGGCCTGGGCGCTGTCCCTCAGCTGTTCAGCTCAAGGGTAGCGCTCTACCACTTGAGCCACACTGTCACTTCTGGCTTTTTTCTTTTTGCTTATATGGTGCTGAGGAATCGAACCCAGGGCCTCAGGCTTGCAAGGCAAGTGCTCTACCACTGAGCCACCTTCCCAGCCACGGACTTCTCAGTTTTATCCTTCTCCTTTTTATTTTTTTTTTGCCAGTCTGGAGATTTGAACTCAGGTTCTAGGATCCCAGGGACAGCTGTCACATAGTTGCCAAGACCTAAGTTCAAGTCCATGCTTGGGCCAACTAATAATAATAATAATAATAATAATAATGTCTTGGCTTGGAATTTGCACCATTTTTCTGGCTGGCCTGGGATTTCAACTCATGGTCTGGGTAAATCTGTGGCACTGTGGGTGAAGGAGAAAGCTCACCATCCTTGAAGATAAGAAAATCAGACCAGTTCCCAGGGCCTGAATTGAAGCCCCAGCACTAGAAAAAGTAATATTCATATATGAGATCTATTTACATACATGGTTTTATTGTGTATGACCTTTATTACCCTTATTTCACTTATAAGATTCTTTCATTACATCATATCACATACCATATATTTACATATGGATTATACATTGTCTTGAGACATAGGACATTTACAGAGAAAGAAAAAAAATGTGGCAAATTTGGCTTCTTATTCCACGAATAAATTTTTGGCCATGCTGGGATTTCAGCTCATGGCCTACAATGTGTCCAATCCATAAATGGTTCACAGTCTTAGCACACCAGCTTCCAGAACCCTGAGCTGCCAGGAAGTCCTGAGGACCTGTAATCAAGCCACAGTAATGCCCAACAGATAGATAGATAGATGTGTAGATTGATATATATACATACAGAAAGGGAATGTGGGGACATCATTAAATTATATATTATTATCAATTACTACTTATTAAATTATGCCTCCATTAAATGAAGTATCATGGTTGAATACTTATTAAAGCACTAATTAAAAATTAGTCAAGATCCTACCATTAGGGGATACATATCATGGTGCTAGAACGGAAGATATAAATCCAATAATTTTTGTGTGGCATTCTAAACTACTGTCATGAATTCACTGAATATTCTAACATATTATAACATTCCATTATCACTCAGATAAATAGGAGTGAGTTTGCCAGGATCTCCCTCCATTTGTGGGTGGCAGTCCTGGCATTCCAACTCCAGGCCTGGGTAATTTACTTCAAATGCAAACCATTGGAATGACACCGTGAAGATTTCAGATTGGTACAATGAAACAAAGAGCAACAAGAACAAAAGAAAGCCAGGTGTCAATGGCTTCTGCCTGGAATCCTAGCTCCTCAGGAGGCTGAGATGTAGAGATAGCCAATTTGAATTCATCCGGGGCAGAAGAGTCTGTGACACTCTAATTTCTAAGAGATCACAGGGGAAAACAATCAAACAAACAAAAAACCCTGAGTGGTTGAGCTGTGGCTCAAGTTGCAGAGTGCTACCCTTGAGCAAAAGGAGCTCAGCGACAGGGTTAGGCTCATAGTTCAACCCCGGACCTGCCAAAAAAAAAAAAAAATGGAAGCAGTAACTCCATGTCTCTGTGTATGGATGGATGACTTATGCATGATGGGCACTCAGCACGTTGTCCATGCCCAGCCCCCCAACCAGGGCAAGCTGGGACAGGCCCTCAGATTGTACTAAGTCTAAAATGTCAGCTTCAACAAAGCATCCGTCTCTGCCATTTAAGAAATGAAGCTCCGAGGGCTTTGCTGGTGGGCTGATGTGTGCAACCGTTGCCCTATGTTCTGCCTGAGGTATCCCATCGGAACACCGAGCAGCCAGCCACTGCCTCCAGGGAGACCACAGTTCCTAGGCTATAGGAGTTGTCAAAGGTTCTGGCTCCATATTCTCTATCTCTCTGTCGGATGTCCTGGTGGCCATTACTTATTCATCATTCCTCATTGTGGAGTCTCAGGCTGGTCCTAAATCTTGGCAAAGATATGCAATTTCTACACTGAAAGGGGTGAGCCAATAAATACCACCTTCATAGCTCCTGTCACAAGTGAGCCTTGGGCTGTCAAAGTGTCTTACTGGTAGAGTGCTTACCTAGCCTGCACCAAGCCCTGGGTTTGGGTCCTTTTTCTGTTTCAGTTCCACAGAATCAGAAAAACCCAGAAGGCACACTGGGACTTAAGTGATAGAGTGCTAGCCTGGAGCAAAACCCGCTGAGGAACATGCGCAGACCCTGAGTTCAAGCCCCAAGACCAGCAAAAAAGAAAAAAAGAACCGAGCGTGGTGAGACATATGGGACTCAGGAAGGCCAAGGTTAGAGGTAAGAAGGTAGAGGGCAGGTGCTGGTGGCCCACCCTTGTAATCTTAGCTACTCAGGAGGCTGAGATCTGAGGATCACAATTACAAGCAGGAAAGTCTATATGAGACACTTTTCTCCAATTAAACGCAGAAATCCAGAAGTTGAGCTGTGGTTCAAGTAGTAGATGTCCAGGCCATAAATTCAAACCTCAGAACTGGGCTCATGCACACACCCATACACCCACTCATGCACAAACACAAACACACACACACACACACACACACACACACACACACACCAAGATAAGAGCATTTGCTATTAAGCCTGCAATAGTTCCATCTCTAGAAACTCACTTCAAATAAAACACAGAAATGGGAAGGGAAGATTTGCTCCAGGAGGTCATAATAAACAGTGCCAAAATTCCACAGGAGTTCTAAGATGTGGAACAGAACAGAGAGCCTCAGAGGCAGAAGGGACAGCATAGGCAAAGGTCCTGAAGTGAGCTGTAGAGCAGGTGGTGTGGGTGGAATGAAGGTTCTGTGGCTTCAGACAAGTCTGGCGGGACATTCAAGGCTGGGTCAAGGTTAGTACTTGAGTCACAGGTAGGGCAGAGGGTAGGGGTCTCAGAATAGGGCCCAGGGGAAGATTAGCTTGGCTTTTCACCAAGGACCCCAACCATTTCCTGTGGCTGGAAGCTTATTTTTCACAGCTCATGATCATCAGGCCTCCTTCGCATGGAGGAGTCAGGGCAAAGGCAGGCTTATTAAAAGCTTCTAGCCCACTGCCACCAGTGGCTCAACACCTCTAACTCCTAGCTACTCAGGAGACTGAGAGCAGAGGTCATGGGACAAAGCCAGCACAATGGAGGAAAGTTGGACTTCTTGCTGATGAACTAACAAAAACCAGAAATAGAGCTGTGGCTCAAGAAGTAGAGTGCCAGCCTTGAGGGCAAAAGTCAAGAGACCAGAAGCCCAAACCCTGAGTTCAAGCTACAGTACTGGCATAGAAAACTAAAGAAAAGCTTTCAGGAGCTCCCCCAGTGCACTGTGGTGAAAGGCCAGATCAGCCATGTGCCGGTGGCTCATGCCTGTCCTTCCTATCTCCTAAGGAAGGTGAGATCTGAGGATTGCGGTTCAAAGCCAGCCTGGGCAGAAATGTCCGGGAGACTCTGATCTCAAAGGAACTTCCAGGAAACCATAAGTGGTGCTGTGGCTTAAGTGGTAAGCCAAAGAACTGAGCAACAGCTCCCATGCACAGAGTTCAAGCCCCATGACCAACACCTGGCCTGCATGGACCTCACTGTGTGGCTCTAGGCAGAGTACTTTCCAATGGGCCCCTGAGGGTCTCCCAATGTCTATGTGGCCTACAAGTCTTGAGAACATCCACTTTGGAGGCCTTTGCATACTGAGCAGGCCTCTGTTTCAGAGAAGGGTGGCGCCTTGGGGTATAGAGGTCATTGGTCAGGTCATCAGAATACCATCTCTCATGGGTGCAGTGAGCATCTGAGCAGTATACTGACATCTCAGACCATGGTTCTGGGCCAGGAGGGGCAGGAGCTGCAACATGGCACCACAGGAAAGGCCCACACAGGTATCACAATAGTGCGAATATGTCAGGTACACAGTGGGCAGGTGTTGACTTGGGATCCTGAAAGACTTGTAGGCTCAGGAATCCACAGTCGGCTGGCTCTGCTGCTTGTACCAGTTTCTATGCCTGGACTCCCAGGCCTCAGAGCCCTGCTTTCCTCACCAGTGCTTGGGGGCAGATGAAGGTCTGGAATCATGGGCCAACTACAAAGGAGCATCCCTACTGTCCTTCTCTTGGTCCTGTGACCCTGTGCACGGATGGAGAGGCAGGTTCCATGGAACTTACGGCTGTGGCCCAGACCCCTCAGCCCAAGAAATATTTAGAGGAAAATCACTTAATCTGCCTGGAGAGTTTACTGTGACTATGCCTCAGGATTGCCCCCAGTTCTAGCTCAGCTCATCATTACCACCTTCCTCAGTGTGTGTATGCATGTGTGTGTGTGTGTGTGTGTGTGTCTGTGAATTTGTGTGTGTGCGCAGAGCGCTTGAATGCGCGTGTATCTTGGTACTATGGTTTGAACTCAGGCCCCAGGCTCTGTCCCTGAGTTTTTTCATTCAGGGCTAGCACTCTACCACTTGAGCTTTTCTTCCAGCTTTCAGGTGGTTATTTGCAGAACAGAGTCTCACAGACTTTTCTAGCTGGGCTGCCTCTGAATGGCAATCCTCAGATCTCAGCCTCCTGAGGAGCTAGGAATAAGAGAGAATGAGCTATTAGCATCTATCCGGCCACACTTTCCTTCTTGGTTAAAACAGAGGACCTCTCTCCCAGCCATGCACCCATCAAGAGCTACCCCTCCTACCCCAGGATTCAGAAGAAATATACACTCCCCTGAGGACAAAGATATACGATCAGGTTTGAGCATTATGTACTCCACACAGTCAGGGGCTGCTGGGAGCTGATGTTGAGGCCAGAAAACTAGGCCAGAGCAGGTAGACAGCTTTAGAATAAAAGAGCATGTGAAAAGACATCCTTACACCTCAGTGTCAGTGGCTCATGCCTATAATCCTAGCTACTCAAGGTTGACACCTGAGGATTAATCAAGATTTAAGGTAGCCTGGGCAGACTCTTTTTCCCAAGGAATAACCAAAATGCTGCGAAATGAAGCTAGCCTAGGTAACGTGGTACAACACCAACCTTGTGAATAAAAGCTAAAGGATACCACCTGAGTTCAAGCCCCAGTAAACACACACACACACACACACACACACACACACACACACACACACACACACCCATGCACCCACTAATGTCCTTAGCAGGTGCCAATGGCTCATACCAGCAATGCTAGCTACTCAAGAGCGTGACCTCTTAGGACAACAGCTTGAAGCCAGCCCAGGCAGGAAAGTCTGTGAGACCCTTCTCTCCACTAAACTACTAAAAAAGGGGAAAGGTGAGCTCTGATTCAAATGGTAGAGTTTTAGCTCAGGGACAGTGCCTAGGCCACGAGTTGCAGCTCTGAGATTTTTGTTCTTGTTGTTGTTGTTTTTGTTTATAATAAACACCCTTTTCCATCCCACCCATACAGGCCATAAATACAGATTTTTGTCATCCTAGATCTTACTTCTACTCCTGCCACTTCCAAAGCACTGCCACAAGTGGCTGGTGTGTAGCCAGCACTGGGTTAAGAAGTAAGCTTGCACAAGGGGGACATAGCCAGGTCATGGCTAATGATCCAAACATTGAGGTACTGACCATACCAGTCTCTCATCCCTCAGTTCTCTGGCCCTGGTCTCTATTGTCTGTGCCTCTGTATTCTAGGCATCTGCAATTGTCTAAAGGGCCTAAGAGGCATAGCTGTGGCCAGAAGTTAGACTTGCCTGTGATAAGGTATATTGACATTTCCTAGGACCAACAGATACTTCCAAGCCACCTTGGCCTTACCTCCCATGTAGCCCTAGATCCTCCTTGCTTGGCGGCCTTCAGTCAGTGATCAAGCTCAAGTTGGCCAAAGCAACTGGCAACCACCCTTCCCCCACTCCACTGCCAGCCTGATGGGAGGGATGTGCAGCCAGAGACCCAGCTGAGAAAAAGAACAGGACATTGCATGACTGAGCCCCACCCCTCCAGAAGCAGGGGAGAACCTATGCCAGCTGGCCCTGCTGACCAGAATCCCCTAGAGGCAGCCAAAGATATGGACAACTAGACTGGGCCCCAAAGAAAAGCTGGAATATGCAGGTCTCTGGCAATTTAGGACTCATTGTAGACCCTGATAAGGGGCTAAAGGAAGGCTGCCGTAGAGGAAGGGCACAATTCGAGGTCAGGAAGAGGCAGACAGGCACCCAGAAAGGAAAGAAAGATGAGAACACACACACACACACACACACACACATACACACACACACACACACACACACACACACGAGTATCATAAGGCCTCAGTAGGCCCTGAGCAATGGAACATCCCAATCCCCGAGAAGATAGCACTACCATTCTCAGACCAACTGTATACAAAACTCAGAGCCTCTCACACGTCTGGAATGGTTCATAAATACAGCATGGCATCTCTTACTATACACACCGCTATGCAGAAAACTCAGCTACCTGAGTTTTTTGGTTGTTGGTCATGGGGTTTGAAATTTGGCATGGGCACAGTCCCACAGCTTTTCAACTGAAGGTGCGCGCTCTACAACTGGAGCCAAAGCATCACTTCCGGTTTTCTGGTGGTTCACTGGAGACAAAGAATCACAGACTGTCCTTCCCAAGCTGGCTTTGATATGCAAACATCAGATCTCAGCCTCCTGAGTAGCTAGGATGACAGTTATGAGCCACTGGCAGCACCCTGCTTCAGCCACCCTCTTACATAAAGGGGAAACCCAACTTGTCAGGCTATGAACCACACGCAACCCTTCACTTCAGACTTTGACACCAGAATCCAAAACCATTCTTCTATGCATGGAGAGAATGTAATTGACACTACCCTCCAAACCCCTGCTCCCATTTGCCTACTCCCTGCCTAAGACAGGCTATGCCCTCCTGGACTTCATGGTAAGGAAACACTCACCCTGCTGTGACTTCACAATGGGGCAAACATGGAGAGTTCTTAGAAATGTCTGTACACTAAGGCCAGCACCTGGTCTTCCTACCCCAGCATCCCCACTCCTTCACCATCTCTTGCAGGCAAGGGGTGTCTTTATTTCTTGTTTGTTTGTTTGTTTTGGTTGAAAGGCTTGAACTCAGGTCTTGGGTACTGTCCCTGATGATGATTTTGGCTCAATGCCAGTGTTCTAACATTTGAGCCACGGTGCCACTTCAAGTTGGTGATTGAAGATGGGACTCTCATGGGATTTTCCTGCCTGGGCTGGGAAAAGAGATCCTCTGGATCTCAGCCTAACTCAGTAGCCAGGATGACAGGCATGAGCCACCAGTGCACAGATTAAGGTTTCTCATTCTTTAGAATTTCCACCCAGTGCTCCTGTAGACACTACCACCTAGACACTCCTGTAGACACTACCACCTAGACAACAAAGGGAGTCTCAGAATCTGGGTAGGGACATGGGCATTAAAGTGCCCCTCCAAATCACTTCCCCTCTCTAAGCTCCCATCTGCCTCCTCTTGATGGCCTGGTCATCTGGAGCAGATCAGACCAATTAGGATTTTTGGATCCTTCCCCGTATCCCCACACCCCACCAAACTGGTACCTGAGGATTTCTGGGGCCAGCTGCTCCATGTCCCAGTAGAAGATGTTGGGAGGGTTGCTGATAACTGGGTCCAGGGGTGCCCAGGGCAGAAGGAGTGCCCATCTCCCCTCTGTCAAAGGAGAGACAAAGCATGGATAGATCTACTAAGAGCTACAGAGCAGAGTCATCCACCTGTCACCAAGGTCATTTGGAGTGCTGTTTTATGTTGAAAGTCCTGGGACTTGACCTCAGGACCAGGGCGCTGTCCCCGAGCTTCTTTTGTTCAAGACCAGCGCTTTTCTATCTGATCTCTGGAGCAACATCCAGCTTTTTCTGTGTATGTATGCAGGACCAGAGGTATCGAACCAAGGGTTTCATGTGTGCTAGGTGAGCCCACTACTGCTAAGACACAATTCCAACCCTGCATAGCTGTTCTCCTTTTACCTCTCAGGTCTGTTGCGGGAAAGTTCTGCACATCTGTACCGAGATTCTCACCAGCAGCCCTGCCTGGAAATGAACTCAAATCTGCTATGCTGTCCTTTATTTACAGCATCTTTGCTCTCTGTGTTTCCTGTCACATCCTCCTTGGTAAGTAAGATCCCCTTTCAAGTGCGGCCACTAAGAAGCCTGCTCCAATCACTCAGGCAGAGTGGGATCTTCTCCTCTCTGTAGGCTGCCAGCCTTGTCACGCTCTGCCTTCCGGCCAGTGTGGGTTGAGGTGCATGAAGGGAAAGGCCTGGCTTCCACCACACAATTTCTGAAGGCTCTGATATACCACCCAGGGACCGGTGCTACATCACACTCCCTGAGATGGCACTCAAGGACCAGGCAGTTTCAGCGTAACAAGATCAGGCCATTTCTTTGTATGGGCTTGGACTGAGGATCTGGGAGCTGTCACTCTGAGTTTTCGTGCTCAAGGATGGTGCTCTACCACTTGATCCAAAGCTCCACTTCTGGCTTTTTGTTGCTTCCATGGAGAGAAGGGTCTCACCAGCTTTCCATCTTATGGCTGGCTTTGATCTTTGATCCTCAGATCTCTTCCTCCGGAGTAGCCAGGATGTCAGGCATGAGCTTGAGCCAGAGGTAATGGGCACAAGAGCCTTTCTTTTCAGCTTCTGTTTATCTCATGTCAACTAGCAATCTCTAGATAAAATAGTCAGTTATAGGGGATCAAGTTCCTCTCCTAGGTTTGTTAATCCAAGGAGATAAAGTGACTTTGGGAAAGGCTAGTTTCAGTTGGCCTAGATGAGTGTATGCGTTTGTTAGAGAGAGAGAGAGTGTGTGTGTGTGCGTGATAGACAGAGAGAGAGAGAGAAAATATGAGTTTCAGTGATACCTACCCCCATCTCTGTAATGCCTCATCCTCCCAATGGTGAGTACATCCAGAATCTCCACCCCATGTAAGGTCGGTAGGGGAGGGTATGTATGGTGACATCGAGTGGGATGATCTGAATTCTGTCCTGCAACTAAAGCCTGGAGAGATAAAGGAGAAAAGGAGAGGTTTAGAGGAACAATAAGGGAAGCTCCTTACATTTGGCTACAAGTACCAGAAAGATCACCAAATCCATCCTTTTTGGTAGTAAGATAACAGGTGCCACTATTCATTTCTTTCATTAATTTTTTTTAGTCCTAGGGCTTGGATTGAAGGCCTTGGTGTCATCCCTGAGCTTCTTTTACTCAAGACTGAGGCTCTACCACTTGAGCCACAGCACCACATCTGGGTTTTTGTCTAGAGGGGAGGGGAGTAGGTTTATGGGAGGTAAGAATCTCACAGACTCTCCTGGTGGGCGGGCTCTGAGTCAAAATCATCATACCTCAGCCTCCAGAATAGCCAGGATGGTGGGTGGGAGCCACTGGCACCTGACCAGTACCATCTATTCATAATCCCCTATGGCCAGTGCAGGGAAACCCGTATTGTACCCCCCTTGTCATGAGTGGGAAGCAGACATGGATGTGTTTGATACTTTCAACAGACCACCTACCTATGAGTATTGTTCTGGATCAGTCTGATGACAGATTCTTCTTTATCCACAGCAATGACTTGACTCTGTCACAAGATCAAATGTCCCCCAAGAGGTGTCAGGTCTGGTGTCTTTCCTCTGCAGCTCCTCACTGAAACAACACACCACAGCAAAGCGAAGTAGACATGGAGTGAATTCATTTTTTTATAACCAGGGTCTGGCCAGATAAGTGGCAGTGAGGGTCAGAGGCCCAGGATCTAGCTGGGTGATGGGGAAATGAGACACCTCCTTGTCCACTTTCCTTTAACTATCTTAGCAGAGGGTAGTGGGGAAGGACTCACGGGACAGACGGACAATGAATAACCATCAGGGTCTAGCCCAGGCACAGAGGGGCTTGCCTCAGGGAGCTAGTTCAACAGGCTGAGCGACACAGCTTCTGACCCAGAGCCCACATCCAGAATGAGAGGGCAACCTTGAGTCCTATCCGCATGTGGATGCTGGACCAGTTCCTCCATCACCCATTTAACCAGCTCCTGGGAGTGAAACAGAGAGATACAGAGAGAGAGACAGAGAGACAGAGAGACAGAGAGAAAGTCAGAATTACACTTTAGCTGGGTGCAGGTGGCACAGAACTATAATGTCTACTACACAGGAGGCTGAGATATTAAGATATTGGTTCATAGTCAGCCCAGGCATTAACATTTGTGAGACTCTTATCTCCAAAGAACCAACACAAATCTGGAAGTAGCACTGTGGCTCAAGTGGTAGAGTGCTAGCCTTGAGCTGAGGAACCATTTGACAGCCGCCAAGCCCAAAGTTCAAGTCCCACGACTGACAAGAAGTGGGCTTCTGACCACAAGTAGTAGACTGAATAGGACCCATCCTCCTAGGGAGGATAGCAGGGAAGTTAGGCCGAGCTTCCTGTCAGCGTGGGGTCATAAGTACGTCATCCAGCTTCTCCGAGCTCTGTTTTCCCCAGCTGCAAAATTGAACACAGTGAAGGTTTCCTTTCTCATTGGGATAGGGTAAGGATCAAAGAGAGACATGTTTTGTTTCATAATCCCATACCTATAATACAATAAAAAAAAGGCCACATCTGAGCCCTTTCTGGGTATCTTCCTGTCATATGCTCACAGAATTTCCAACAACTATATCTGAAAGTTGCTCCGCTTTTGCCTAGCCCTGTCCCGGAGATCCCCCTGTATTGATCCCTTGTTTCCTTACAACTGTCCCGGGAGGAGACTGAGGTCTGATGGTCAAGGCCCAACCCAGAGCTTCATCTGTGGTCAAGAATCGGCTGCCGTGGACTGAGTTTGGGACAACCCAACTAAACCGCTGACTGAGGGTTGTGCTACATGTCTAGCATCCCAACTACAGATGACCAGGCATGGTGGTGCACAACTATCAAAGGAGGACTGCCATCCAGCTCAGCTTGATCCCATATTGAGTCTCTATCTCGGAAATGCCCAAGACAGAAAGGCATGGCTCACATGGTAGAAGACCTTACTGGTAATCCTAAGGCCCTGAGTTCAAACCCTAATATACCAAAAAGAGTCAAAGGCCTGGTGGCAGAGGATCATGCCTATAATCCTAGCTAAGCAAGAGGCTGAGATCTGAAGATCACAGTTCAAGATTTAAAATAGGGTTGGCCTCCCCCATCAGACATCATTATGGTGTTATAATTTGATGGTGCTGAGTCCCCATCAAGCATCTCACTCTTCCAGGCCTCCAGACCTCAGCCACAATGCCCATGTACAGCCCCCCAAATATAGAAGGCAGAAAATACCAAAGGGTCCAGTGCTCCTTGTTACAACCCATTGTGACACACAAACACACACACACACACAACACACACAAAGCTGGCAAAAGTGGCTCATGTCTGTCATCCTATCTACTCAGGAGGTTGAGGAATGAGGATCATGTTTCAAAGCCAACCCAGGCTCTTATCTACAGGGAACCACCAAATATCCAGAGGGGGAGCTGTGGCTCAAGTGTAAGAATACTAGATTTGAGAACAGAAGATCAAGTACAGCACCTAGGCCCTGAGTTCATAACCCAGGTCTTCTACCTCCAAACACATACAGACACAGAGACAGACAGACAGAGAGAGAGACAAACACACACACACACACACACACACACACACACACACACACACACTCACACACAGCCAAAGGCTTCAGCAGGCCCTGAGAACAGAACCACGAACTCCATCCATTAGGATCACATCCTACCCCTGAGAAGGTGGCCCTACACTCCTCAGATCCAATGTGGACTAAACATTGAACTTCTCACATATCTGGAATGTCACCGAGCCCAGCATGGCATTTCCTACTGTACACTCTGCTATGTGGAAAAGTTAGCCACATCTTTTGTTGTTGTTGGTCATGGGGTTTGAACTCTGGGCCAGGGCGCGAACCTCAGCTCTTCCCCTGAAGGTGACCAGTCTCGCACTTGAGCCAAAACACCATTTCCTGTACTCTGGTGATCCATTGCACATCATGTCTCACAGACCTTTCTGTCCAAGCTGGCGTGGAACCACGGTCTTCACATCTCAGCCTTCTGAGTAGCTAGGTTGACAGTCGTGAGCCACCAGTGGTTTCCGGCTTCAGAAACCTTCATATAACCAGAGGAAACCCATTTTATCAGGCCACAACCTTCTTGTAACCCTACATTTCAGACGTTGTCAACCAGTATCCAAATCCATCCTTCAATGGAGAGAATACAGACACAACAATCCCCACCCTGCACCCAGTGGCTCACTCCCGGCCTGCCATAGGCCACATCCTCTTGAAGCTGTGGATTCAAACTGGGGCAAACTTGAAGAATTCTTAGAAATGTCTCTACAGTTGTGCCAGCACCTGGTCACCCAAACACTAAATCCTCACGCCCGACCACCCTACCCACACCTCCACCATCCTTTGCAGGCAAAGATGTTTTATTTTTTTAGTTGTGGAACTTGAATTCTGGGCCTGGGTGCTGTCCCTGAGCTCTTAAGCTCAAGGCCAGCACCCTAATACTTGAGCCACAGCAACACTTCTGCTTTTCTGGAAGTTTGTTGGAGATAAGTCTCAGCATCTTTTCTGCCCTGGCTGGCTTTGAACCCTTGATCCTCAGGTCTCAGCTCCTGAGTACCTAGGATGACAGCCATGAGCTACTGGCACCTGGCCAAAGATACTTTTCAATGCCTTTCTTCCTATCCCCTCAGGGAGACTGAGATCTGAGGACTGCAGTTGAATACCACCATTGACAGCAAAATCCATGAGAACTCTATCTCAAATTAAACACACAAAATAGTTGGAAGTGGAGCTGTGGCTCAAATGGTAGAGTGCTAGCTTTGAGCATCAAAGACAAGGGATAGGACACAGTCCCCAGTTTCAACCTTTTTCTAGCAAAGATCCACCCAAGAAAGGGAAACAGGTGTACATACGGGAGCTCAAAGCTCACACATAATATTCAAGCCTCCCAGAAAAGACCCCATCCTGCTCTGATTGTGTAGATTCTATGTCCCACATCATGGCAGTCTCAGATAGGACTGACCATGCACCAAGTGAGGACATTCAAGTACAATCTCATACTGAAGATCCCTTGACCTTATCAAAGACTCAGGATCTCTCACTGTCCTGCCTCCACACTGGGCAGTGAGGTGAGGTCTAGTTATCCAACCACAGGATGTGGGAACAAAAGGATTTCTCGGCCAAGGGATCCAGACTGGAGGGCTCTAGGTCCCTCTCTCTCGGGGAGGAGAAAAGAGCCAATCTATCCCAGCAATGTTCCTGGGTTGTGAGTATCCTCAAAGAAACAACCCTGCCCAGAGACCTGTGCCTCTGGTTTTCCCACCAACCTCTACCCAACCCAGCCCCACCTTCAGTTGGCCCTCTCTGAATCCCAGATCTGCCATCTAGACTAAAGGTTGAACCAGCAAAGAGACCTACCTCACCCTATGTGAATGGGAGTCATGGGGTCCTAGCCCGCCTAGAGGAAGTCTCAGGGAAAACAGGGGTCCTGACTCCCGTACTCATTCCCTGGCTGTACTGTGCCAGTGGCCAGCTTACCTCTGTCTCTGGTGAAGGAATGAACACTAAGGGTATCATCTTCACCTTGAGCCCTCTAAAGTTCCAGTTCTCAAGGATGTACTGCTCAAGCATCATTCAGGTGATGACAGCCAGGTGATCACTGGTGAACCCGCGGCACCAGGAATTTTAATATCCATGTGACTGGGTCAAAAGCTCTATCACTGATGGGCTAGCTTGTCAGGCAAAGTCATGGGTCCAATGTTCTGACACACCTGACCTGGGATGGTCCTCCCTCTTCACCTTCCTTCTTATCCCTTGCCCCAAACCCTCTTAAGACTTCCTCACTTCAACACCTCCCTAGCCCTTGGACACTTTCTTCTTATCTGACCAGAAAATAAACTTTGTGGGGCCTAGAGAGATTGAAACTTGGTGAAACACCCTAAGCCCTCCGGTCTACCCAAGGCTGCTTAAGTCTGCAGTCAACAACAACACAGCTCCTGGATGTCATGAAGTTGCTGAGGGGTCAGTGGCTTGGTCCTACATACTGGATTTAGGCTTTGAAATTGTCCCCACAAAGATTGTGAATGGTTGGCTCCCGTGATTCAAACCAAGGCTTGCATGTTCGCCCTTCTTCCTTCCCTTCATCTTTTTCTCCCTCCATCCTTCCCTCCTCTCTGTCTTTCCTTTCCCTCTCTCACTGCTGGGCCTTGAATTTGGAGCCTGGGTGCTGCCCCTGACCCTATTTTCCTCAAGACCAACAGGCTTGAGCCACTCATCCACTTTTAGCGGTTTCTTTTTGGTGGTTAATTGGAGATAAGGGTCTTACAGACTCTCTTGCCTGGACCTTAAGCCTCGATTCTTCCATCTCAGCCTCCTAAGTAGCTAGGATGATAGGTGTGAAGCACCGGCATCCAGCTCAAACCAAGATTTCTTCATGTACTGTGGAACCAGCACTAGAACCTTTCATTGTCTATGACCCCCCAAGCCTTGTGCACACTGTAACGGTTGGATAAATAAATGAGCATCTGTTTCTGACAATAACACAGAAAAAATCCCGTCTGCCTCAGGAAAGCATCCTTGGAGTGTGGTGGGGGTGGGGGAGGATTCCAAGCCTGATGTAGCTCTCCCACAGTTCTCCGTCATCCCTCTTCCCGCCCTACTGGTGCCACTACACTTAACTGTTTTGACTCAGAGCATGCGAGCCACGATGGACTTGCTGATTCTGCGGGCTCTGGATGCATCTCTTCTCAAAGATCTCTGGCCAGGTGTTAAAGAGCCTGCAGTACGGTGAGGGGTTGGCTCACAGAGCCTCCTCTGCTCCCCTAGGGGCCAGACAGGATGGTCCACCACATCCGGCTCCTAAGTTTGATGTTGCAGAGAAAGGATTCTCGAGGCATCCCAGGTCTAGAATCTTCCATATTCCAGAGCAGGAACTGGAAATCATCTCTGCTTACAGCTGGCAGGCTGGGAATGGCGAGGTCACAAGCTCTGCTTCCCACGATGTCCACAACTGTGGTTGTCACCTTAAAGAGAGCCAGAAGAGAATCTGCAGCTGCCAGAGAAAGGCAGTCAATGCACAATATTTATAGCAGGAGATGATTTGGCTTGGAAACTCTACCTGTGCCACTTTGAAAGTCATTGTTTGGCAGCTGAAACCCTCTGTCTAATTTGACCCATAATCCCAGGCATTAGTGGAAATTGCCAGGTGAAAGAAAAAATCCTGCAATAGCTGGCATTGCAGTTCTCCCATTTAAACTTAAAGGATTCCAATGTCAGTGGTCCCTTATTCTTTCCAGACAACGTACAGCAGGTAACAGAAACTGGCATTCGGCGAGCCTTAGCTAACTGTGACGTTCCGATACAAAGCAGGCTCCAGCAAGGGGAACGCACTTGCCTACCACTGCCCAGCTGGAAAGGTCCCACGAGGGACACAGATTGGAGTCTGCAGGACTCCAGGGAGGACTGCCAACTGGTACACTGCCCTGGGAGGGAACCCACTCCACCAGTGGCAGCCCAGAGCCGCCTGCCCAGATACCCACGGACACTGACATTGCACGGGATAAGGTTCCCCTCTCATCCTCCGTTATGGTGAACCATATGCCCTGTCACTTTTTTCACCATTTCCCAGTCCCTCCTAGCTTCACAGCCCCTGCTCTGCTCCCCTCTTCTCATTCCCTAATTATGGTTGGCAGTCACATTCCCAACCCTCGAATTAGCTCCAACTCTATACACCAGAGCAGAGTGTCTGACTAGGAGATTGCCACTGTGGTCATACTCACCTCATGAGCTTCTGGCTGAAGACAGAAGGACAGGTGTCCACTCTGCCCTGTGATTCATAGAAGAGTCCTAGGGGAGACCCAAGCAGGCCCAGCAGCTACTTTGGGCTACAGGAAAGGGGGAAGAGAGAGGTGGAAAGAGGTGGAAAGGAACATCTACTGAAACCTTCCTCAAAGGAACAATGAAACTGAAAACAAAAATTGTCCCTGGGCTCCTATTTGGCATTGATGACTAAAGAACTTTACACAGACACACAAAATGTTTCTTCTCTTTTTAGACACAGTGACGTAAATATGTTTTAATTGTTCTCATCTCCCTGCTCTCCCAACACACACACACACACACACACACACACACACACACACACACACACGGATGAAGAATAGTGACAGAAGACTCTTCCATGCAGTACCTGCAATTTACCAACTGATCACTCATATGAGCACAGTCAGGATGTACAAGGAGAAAGATGATCTGTCTCCATCTCTGTCTCTGTTTCTCTCTCTCTCCCTCTCCCTCTCTCACTCATACACACAGAAACACAGACTCACACAGACTCTGAGCAATGCCTCTCCTGTGTTTGTCAGTTCTTCATGTGGGACAATGTAGAAGCTGGAGACTAGGGGTTCCCAGGGGCTCCACCCAAGGGGAACACTGCTCTAATAACAAAGAAACGTCTTTCCTCTCCCATTCTCCAGGGCCAGAACATTCCTCTTAGGAACAACCAACCTTGACTCCCCATTGACCAAAACCCTACGCCGGGATGATGGGTGAAGGAGTCCCCAGACAGGTGGCTCCTCAGAGCCGGAACAGATAACAAGCAGGGGGTCATGGTTCCCCCAGAAGGGTGTCTGACCCGTGGTAGAGGTGGAGTTGGGGAAATGGCGGGACTCCTAAAGGCTCCATATATGGATGGACTCCCTACTTCCAGCCTAGATGATTCTGGGCAACTTGGTGCATTCTTGGGGATGCCTAGGAGACCAGATGCACTGGCAGCACCAGCAGATGTTGGCAGAGCTGGGAAATGTGATCACTCTGTGAGAACTGATGATAGCTGGTGTGGGGGGGGACAAGCCAGGTACGGAGGAGGGAGGGGTGTGTTCCTCCCAGATATTCATCTTCTATCTGACCCCCGTGCCCTCACCTCCTAGTGGGCTCTTCTTGGACCCTCCTCAGGTGAATGGGTGACTGAGAACAGAGGCCAAGGGCTAATCCAGCAAGGGGGCCTATCTTCAACACCCAACACCTCCACCCCCAGAAGAAAGGAAAAGACCTAAGAATGCAGGTTTGGAGGTGCTGCTCACCACCAGTGTCTGAAGCTACCAGGTCCCCACATGGGAGAGGAAGGGTGCAGATGTGAGGCTATGTGGCTCCATTACTCCACGCCAGGGGCTCTCTGGCGCCCCCTCCTCACCTAACCCTGCATCTCCCCGTTTTCCGGGACACTACCATTCTCAGACCAACTGTATACAATACTCAGAGCCTCTCACACTTCTGGAATGCTTCATAACACATCATGGCACCTCCTACTATACACACCACTATGCAGAAAACTCAGCTACCTTTTTTTTCATTGAAGGTCATGGGGTTTGAACTTTGTGCATGGGCACAGTCCCTCAGCTCTTCAGCTGAAGGTGTGCGCTCTACAACAGGAGCCAAAGCACCACTTCTGGTTTTCTGGTGGTTCACTGGAGCCAAAGTCTCACAGACTTTCCTTCCCAAGCTGGCTTTGAACTGCCAACTTCAGATCTCAGCCTCCTGAGTAGCTAGGATGACAGTTATGAGCCACTGGCAGCACCCTGCTGCAGCCACCTTCTTACATCCAGGGGAAACCCAACTTGTGCATCCCAAACCATTCTTCCATGTTTGAAAAGAATATAATTGACACTATCCTTTAAACCCCTGCTCTGATTTGCCCACTCCCTGCCTAAGACAGGCTATGTCCTCTAGAGTTCTTGGTAAGGCAATACCCACCATGCTGTGACTTCACAATGGGACAAACCTGGGGAGTTCTTAGAAATACTTGTACACTAAGGGCAGAACCTGGTCTTCCAACCACAGCACCCCACTCCTTCACCATCTCTTGCAGGCAAGGGGTGTGTTTTTTTCTTGTGTATTTTTGTGTGAGAGGCTTGAACTCAGGGGTTGGGTATTGTCCCTGATGATGATTTTCGCACAATGCCAGTGCTCAACCATTTGAGCCATGGTGCCACTTCCGGTTGGAGATTGGAGATGAGACTCTCACGTGAATTTCCTGCCTAGGCTAGGAAAAGAGATCCTCTGGATCTCCGCCTGAGTAGCCAGGATGACAGGCATGAGCCACCAGTGCATGGATTATGGTATCTCATTCTGTAGAATTTCCACAGAGTGCTCCTCTAGACACTATCACCTAGACTCTCCTGTACTTCCCTCAGGGACAACAAAGGGAGTAGCAGAATCTGGGTAGGGACATGGGAATTAAAGAACCCCTCCAAATCACTTCCACTCTCTAAGCTCCTATCTGCCTCCTCTTGATGGCCTGGTTGTCCACAACAAATAAGACCAACTAGGATTTCTGGGTCCAGCCCCAAATTCCCCCGCCCCACTAAACTGGTACCTGAGGTTCTCTGGAGCCAGCTGCTCCATGTCCCGGTAGAAGATGTTGGGAGGGTTGCTGATAACTGGGTCCAGGGGTGCCCAGGACAGGAGTGTCCATCTCCCCTCTGTCAAAGGAGAGACAAAGCATGGATGCATCTACTAAGAGCTACAGGGCATAGCCATCCACCTGTCACCAAGGTCACTTGGAGTGCTGTTTTATGTTGACAGTCCTGGGACTTGACCTCTGGGCCAGGGTGCTGTCCCTGTGCTTCTTTTGTTCAAGGCCAGCGCTTTTCTACCTGATCCTCTGAGCAACTTCCAGCTTTTTCTTTGTATGTATGTGGGACCAGAGGAATCGAACCGAGGGGTTCATGTGTGCTAGGTGAGCCCACTACTGCTAAAACACAATTCCAACTCTACATAGCTGTTCTCCATTAACCCCTCAGGCCTGTTGTGGGACAGACCTGCACATCTGTACCGAGTTTCTCACCAGCAGCCCTGGCTGGAAATGAACTCAACCTGCTATGTTGTCCTTTATTTACAGCATCTTTGCTCTCTGTGTTTCCTGTCATAGCGTCCTTGGTAAGCAAGATCCCCTTTCAAGTGCTGCCACTAAGAAGCCTGCTCCAATCACCCTGGCAGAGTGGGACCTTCTCCTCTGTGCAGGCTGCCAGCCTTGTTACACTCTGCATTCTGGCCAGTCTGGGTTGAGAGTGCATGAAGGGGAAGCCCTGGCTTCCACCACACAATTTCTGAAGGCTTTGATATACCACCCAGCGACTGGTGCTATATCACACTCCACGAGATGGCACTCAAGGACCAGGCAGTCTCATCGTAACAAGATCGGGCCATTTCTTTTTTTTTTTTTTTTTTAATTTAATTTTATTTTATTTGAGAACATACTGTACGGAGGGGTTACAATTACTTGGGCAGGATAATGCATACATTTCTTACCAAACATTGCAGCCTCCTCCTTTGTTTACCCTTCACCTCCCTTCCCAGGCACCCCCCTCTCCCCCACCCAATCATACCCCCCCTCCCCCCCCTTACTGACATTGTAAAGCTGGTTTTGACATGACATTTTGTACTTCTCATTGTTGCAACAGGTCCACCTTAATCCTTAAACGACTTGTTTGTCCCCATCTCCTCCATATGTTATACTGACATCAAATATAGTGAAAGCGGGGGTTACACTGTGGGGGAGGGACATACAAAGCAAAAAAGAAATAATCTTATAAATGCGTTAGAAACACATGCATGAAAGAAACAAAAACATTAAAATAGATATTTAAGGGTTCCTTTTCCTAACATCACATTATCTGACCTTTTCCGCTTGACTCATACCTATACTAGATATTGCAAATAAGGGAAACCATGGGACCTATGTTTCTTTGGGCCTGGCTTACTTCACTTAATATAATTTTTTCCAAGCCTTTCCATTTCCTAACACATGGTGAGATGTCATTCTTTCTGATGGAGGCATAGAATTCCATTGTGTATATATACCACATTTTCTTGATCCATTCATCTACTGAGGGGCATCTGGGTTGGTTCCATATCTTAGCTATGGTAAATAATGCTGCAATAAACATAGTTGTGCTGGTAGCTTTAGTGTGGTCTTTTTTGTAAACATTAGGGTAAATGCCCAAAAGTGGGATTGCTGGGTCATAGGGGAGTTCTATGTGAAGTCTTTTGAGGAACCTCCATACTGCTTTCCAAAGTGGTTGAACAAGTTTACATTCCCACCAACAATGAAGTAAGGTTCCTTTCTGTCCACATCCTCTCCAGCATCTGTTGTTGTTAGAGTTCTTGATTTTTGCTGTTCTAACTGGAGTGAGGTGATATCTCAATGTTGTTTTGATTTGCATTTCTTTTATGGCTAGGGATGTTGAACATTTCTTCATTTGTCTATTGGCCATCCTTCTTTCTTCTTCAGAGAAGCTTCTCTTTAAGTCTTTCGCCCACTTATTTATTGGGCAGTTGTTTCTTTGAGGATTTGTTGTTGGGTGGTTTAATTTTTTGAGTTCCAAGTATATTTTAGATATGAGACCCTTGTCCATTGTATGGCTAGTAAAGATCTTCTCCCAATCCTTGGGCTTTCTATTGATCTTGCTAGCTATGTCATTTGCCCTGCAGAAGCTCTGCAACCTTATGCAGTCCCATTTGTCCAACCTTTCTTTGATTTGTTGTGTTTCCGGGTCTCTATTCAGAAAATTTCAGCCTGAGCCAAGGAGACCTAGGGTTTCTCCTATTCCATCCTGTAATGTTTTCAGAGTGTCTGCTTTGACTTCAAGGTCTTTGATCCATTTGGAGTTGATTCTGGTGCAGGGTGATATATAAGGATCTAGCTTTAGTTTTCTACATGTAGTTAACCAGTCTTGCCAGCACCATTTACTGAAGAGGATGTCTTTCTTCCATTCTATTGTTTTAGCTCCCTTATCGAAGATTAGATGGCTATAGGTCTGTAAGTTCATTTCTGGGTTTTCAATTCTATTTCATTGGTCCTGAGGTCTGTTCTTATGCCAATACCAAGCTGTTTTGATTACTATGGCTTTATAGTAGAGTTTGAAATTTGGTCTTGATATTCCTCCAGCAGTGTTCTTTCCGTTGAGGAGCGTTTTTGCTATTCGGGGTCTTTTATTGTTCCATATGAATTTTTGAATTGCCTCTTCTATTTCCTTGAAGAATGAGGGTGGAATTTTGATAGGTATTGCGTTGAATTTGTAGATAGCCTTGGGAAGTATTGGCATTTTTACAATGTTAATCTTTCCAATCCAGGAGCATGGGAGGTTTTGCCATTTTTTAAGTTCTGTGTTGATTTCCTTTTTCAAAATTTTAAAGTTTTCATCATAGAGGTCCTTCACTTCTTTAGTTAATTCCTAGGTATTTTATTTTTTGTGGGGCTATTACAAATGGAGTTGCTTGCCTAATTTCAGCCACACTTTTCTCATTGTTGGCATACAGAAAAGCCATTGATTTTTGGAGGTTAATTTTATAACCTGCTACTTTGCCAAAGTTTTGAATCAGCTTGAGTAATTTGGGAGTGGAGTCTATGGGATTCTTTAAATACAAGATCATGTCATCTGCAAAGAGGGAGAGTTTTATTTCTTCTTTCCCTATTTGGATCCCCTTTATGTCTGCATCTTGTCTTATTGCTGTAGCTAGGCATTCTAATACTAGATTGAAGAGAAGTGGAGAGAGTGGGCATCCTTGTCTTGTTCTTGAGTTAAGGGGAAATGGCTTTAGTTTTTCACCATGGAGTATAATGCTGGCTGTAGGTTTGTCATATACAGCCTTTATTGTATTGAGGAATGTTCCATGGATTCCTAATTTTTCCAAAACCTTCATCATAAAGGGGTGTTGGATCTTGTCGAATGCGTTTTCTGCATCTATTGAGATAACCATGTGGTTCTTATTCTTGCTCCTGTTGATGTGATGAATAATATTAATTGATTTGCGTATATTGAACCAGCTTTGCATCCCTGAAATGAATCCTGTTTGATCATGGTGTATGATTTTTTGGATGAAATGTTGAAATCGGTTGGCCAAAATTCTGTTGAGAAGTTTTGCATCAATGTTCATCAAAGAAATGGGTCTATAGTTCTCTTTCTTTGATGAGTCCCTGCCTGGTTTTGGGATGAGGGTTATGATGGCTTCATAGAATGTGTTCGGTAGTGAGCTTTCTCTTTCAATTTCATTGAAGAGTTGGAGGAGAATTGGTGTGAGCTCTGCTTTGAAGGCCTTGTAAAATTCCGCTGTAAAACCATCTGGTCCTGGACTTTTCTTAGCTAGGAGGTCTCTTATTGCTGTTTCTATTTCAATGCTTGATATGGAGATAGTTTAACTCATCTTGGTTTAGTTTTGGCATGTCAATATTTGCTAGGAAGAGGTCCATTTCTGTCAAGTTCTCAAACTTATTAGCATAAAGTTTTGAGAAGTATTCCCTTATTATGTTCTGAATCTTGGTTGTTTCCGTGGTGCTATTTCCATTCTCATCTCTGAGTTTATTAATTTGGGTGTGTACTCTTCTTTTTCTGATAAGATTTGCTAAGGGTCTGTCAATTTTGTTAAGTTTTTCGAAAAACCAACACTTTGTTTAGTTGATTCTTTCTATAGTTTTTTGGATTCTAATTCATTTAATTCTGATTTAATTTTGATTATTTCTTTCCGTCTACTGGATTGGGCTTTATCTTGCTGATCTTTTTCAAGGAGGTTTAGATGTGTCATTAAATTGTTAGTTTCAGATCTCTCCAATTTGTTGATGTAGGAGCTCAGAGCTATAAACTTGCCTCTGAGTACTGCCTTTGCTGTGTCCCAGAGGAGCTGGTAATTTGTGTGTTCATTTTTGTTGAATAGCATGAACATTTGAATTTCCTTTCTAATCTCTTCCATGACCCACTCATGATTCAGCAGTGTGTTGTTCAGCCTCCATGTGATACCGGACTTTCTTTGGTGGCTTTTGGTGTTGAGTTCTAATTTTATTCCCTTTTGGTCAGAGAGGATGCAAGGTATAACTTCAATGTTTCTGAATTTAGACAAGTTTGCTTTGTGGCCTAAAATGTGGTCTATTTTAGAAAACGTTCCATGTGCTGCTGAGAAAAACGTGTATTCTGATGCTGCTGGGTGGAATGTTCGGTAGATGTCTGTTAAGTCTAGTTGATCTATGCAGCTGTTTAGATCTGCGGTTTCTCTGTTGAGTTTTTGCCGAGTTGATCTATCTAGTGGGGAGAGTGGTGTGTTAAAATCCCCAACGATTAATGTCTTTGGATCTATATGGGATTTGAGGGAAAGTAGTGTTTCTTTGATAAATTTGGGTGCTCCATTGTTTGGCGAATAGATATTTAGAATTGTAATATCCTCCTGAAGGAGAGATCCTTTAATTAGTATGTAGCGACCTTCTTTATCTTTTCTCGCGAATTTTAATTTGAAGTCTATTTTATCTGATATTAGGATTGCAACTCCCGCCTGTTTATGGGGGCCGTTTGCTTGGTAGATTTTGTTCCCGCCTTTAACATTGAAAATGTGTTTGTTTTTTCGGGCAAGATGTGACTCCTGCAGGCAGCAGATAGAAGGGTCTTTTTTTTTAATCCAACTAGACAGTCTATGTCGCTTAATTGGAGAGTTCAGTCCGTTAACATTAAGGGATAGGACTGAGAGGTATTTGGGAGTTCCTGCCATGTTATCTACCTTCTTGGGGACTGCAAAAACTGGGTTCTTCCTATGGTTCTTGGATTCTCAGTTTGGGTGCAGTTTCTTGGCCTTTATTGCGGTCTTGTTGGTTTTCTATGTGTAGGACATCTTTAAGAATCTTTTGTAGGGCTGGTTTGGTGGAGATGTATTGTTTCAATTTTTCTTTGCTATGGAAGGTTTTTATTTGGCCTTCAGTTATGAAGGAGAGTTTAGCTGGGTACAGTATTCTTGGTTAATAGTTGTTTGTTTTTAGGGCATGGCATACATCATTCCAGGCTCTTCTTGCTTTGATTGTCTCTGCTGAGAAATCTGAGGTGATTCTAATGGGTTGCCCTTTATAGGTGATTACCCTTTTCTCCTTGACATCTTTAAGGATCTTTTCCTTGGTCTGAGTTGATCCTGTGTGGATGATAATGTGACGGTGGGATGTCCTATTCTGGTCTGGTCTATTTGGGGTTCTAAAGGCTTCTTGTATCTGAATAGGCCTATCTTTTTGCATGTTTGGGAAGTTCTCTGCTAGGATCCTGTTAAACAAATCTCCTAGACCATTAACTTCTGTTTCTAGGTGCTCCTCTACACCCATTATCCTTAGATTAGGCCTTCTGATGGTGTCTTCCAGGTGTTGGATAGATCTATCATATTTCTTGGACTTGTCTTGGATGGTTGTATGTTCTTTCTCTATAATATCTAGGCTGTCTTCAATCCCTGAGATTCGATCTTCTGCATGGTCTAACCTGCTGTCAAGACTCTCTACTTTGTTTTTTATCTCTTTTCCTTCTAATTGGTCAGCTTTGATGGCTTCAAGTTCTTTGTTGAAGCTCTGTTTTAGGTCTTGTATGTATTTCTTTACTTCCTTAATTTGGTGTTCAGTGTTTGTCCTCAAATCACTTAGTTGATTGGTTATGGTTTCTTTGGACTCCCATTCCTTCTGTTGGGATCCATTCAGCATTCCCTTTGTGGTCTCCCTGACTTCCTTCAGCTCTTTGTTAATGGATTCCATGAATGCCTTTAGTGACCTTTGTGTGTTCTCTACCTGGTCTCTCAATTCCTGTATTACTCTTTGATTAGCTTCCTCCCGTTCGTGGGATTCCTGCAGTTCTCTTTGAGTGTTCTCAGCCTGCTCATGCCATTCCTCCCTTTCTCTTTGAGTATTCTCAAGTTGTTCACGCAAATCCTGTATCAGTTTTTGAGTAGCTTCCTCACGCTTATGATATTCCTGTATAAACTTCTGGGATGCCTAATCTCTCTCCCTATCACGCTCATACAGAGTCCTTTGTAGGTTGTCAAACTTCTCATTTATCATGTTTGCCAGCAGTGTTTGTAGAGCTATTTGAGAACTCTCCTCTGGATTACTCATTATCTGTTCTAACCCCTGATTATCAAGATTGGGAATTGAGATACCCGAATTTGCCATTTTTCTTGTGTTTTTCCGGCTTACTCTGCCCATTTGAGATGAAGATAGCACCAGTTTTGTGCTAGAACACTATCTTAAGGCAACCATCAACCAAAGTTTGCATTTGTACAGTCAATAGTCTACAGATACAATCTAGTTCAACAGATACATCTATTCGACATCAAACAACTATATGTTAAAGGACTTCGAACCGCAGAGAAGAATTTGGAAAACCAGAAATTATTAGGGTTACGGAGAGATGTGGGTAAAAAATAGGAATAGATTGGTGTGGGGAGGCACAGGGAGAGTTAACTATGTCCTAATCACAATGCAGGAAATAGGTTGGGTAGGATGCAAGTAGAGAGAGAGAGAAAGAAGAAAGGGAAAGGGATATGAAAAGAGACTAGAAAAAAAATAGAAATGTAAAAATTAATGTTATTATAGAGATTAAAAGACCATCTATTTAGAGAGGAATGTGAATATATTGAGAGAAAGGGAGGGACATAGAGGAGATGTGAAAAACTTTAAAAAAATGCTTAAAATATTATATAGGTATAAAGAGGTAGTACTGCTATTAATGAATTTAAGTCTCAGAGGTTTTGAATTGAGTAATAAATTTGTGGATTAAGTGTGTACACAATGGGGGATAGGGTCTACTAGTTAACTACGGGTTTATCTGAGGATGTGCAGGACAAGAGTTAAGTCACATAAAGAAGAACAAAAGAGAGGAAAAGGTGGAAAGGATAGGAAAGTGAGAAGAAAAGATCAGAAGTTCAGTAGAGCTAGACACAAAACAAAAAGATAATTAAGAAAGAAAGAAAAAGAGAAAGAAGACAAGAAAAGAAAGGAAAACGCACATTCACGTATTCCTAAAATAAAAATTATAAGAGGAGAAAAAAAAAGTTATTGGAAAACAGTTATTTTTTCAGAAGAAGCAAAAATTAGAGATTAATAAAAGTTTTAGAAAAGGAAAAAATTTTTTTTATATATATAAGGTAACAAAAAACAAAAAAAAAAGAAGAAGAAAAAAAAAGTTCTTTGATTTTTTTTTGGGGGGGGGAGGGGTGGGAAGAATCCTGTATCTACCTTTTGTCTGTAACCAGCCTCTTGTTGGAGTCTCTGGTCAGCTTGAGGTCCTGTGGCTTGATTGGTTTCTTAAGTCAGTTTGTTGGAACAGGCAGAAAAACGCTCTGCTTTACCCAAGATTTTGAGATCCCCCTCCCAGGTTAGTTTACTGGGAGGGTGATCTGCTTTGAGAATCACAAAAGAGGGGGATGCAGTGATGAGGCTAGGTTCTGGGTAGAGTTGAGGCCTTTCAACAAACAGTAGCTTTTCCCTGGGGCTATTTTGTGAAAAAACTCACAGCGCCCAGCCTGGAGCCATTCTCAGGGTTTCTGTTTTTCAATTGATTGTGGAGGCTGCTAGAGTGAGGGGCAGCCTCTGGCTCTGGTTACCCAGTGAGGAGAGCCACTCCAATGGCTGGCGCCTGAGCTGGGTGACTTTTCCCTGGATGGAACTGAGTCTGTGAGGTCACTTCACCGTTAAGTTTTTCTGACCTGCTAAATGACTCGTTTTATTCCAAGGCCTGAGCTGGAGCTAGCAGCTCCTCTAAGCTTTGTCGGTATCCAAGATGGAGATCACCGGTGCTGGGGGGGAGGGGTGGCCTTCCCTCCTCTGCTCCCTGAGAAGGAGTGAGGAAGTCGGGCTTCTACTCACGCCGAGTCTTGGATCCTGGGTCGTCTCTGGTCTGCAAACTGCAGGATGAAGATGTCCGCTCCTTGTCGGTTCTTGCTGGTGTTGAGTAGAATCCGCTCGTCCGCTGCGTCTGGCTCCTTCGTCCCGGACTCTCTCTGTGACATTCTTATCTCCAACTAACCACAAAATTCTGGAAATTGAGCCTAGTTCCATCAAGGAGATACTCAATATGCTTCTCAGACATCAGCTTCTCCCTGTGTAGAGGCATCCGATTCGCCGCAGAACTGCATGGCACATCTCACATCACCCTTGATCTTCCTTTCCCTGAAAACAAGTCCACAGACTAGGATGGGAGATTCCTAATTTCCTTTCTCCTTGGATACAATCTTGGGCAGCAGGCCACTCAGCCTGGAAGAGCGGGGCCATTTCTTTGTATGGGCTTGAACTGAGGATCTGGGAGCTGTCTCTCTGAGTTTTTGTGCTCAAGCCTGGTGCTCTACCACTTGAGCCACAGCTCCACTTCTGGTTTTTGTTGGTTCCATGGAGAGAAGATTCTCACCAGCTTTGGGCTGGCTTCGATCTTTGATCCTCAGATCTCTGCCTCCCAAGTAGCCAGGATGTCAGGTGGGAGCCTGAGCCAGAGGTGATGGGCACCAGAGCCTTTCTTTTCAGCTTCTGTTTATCTCATGTCAACTAGCAATCCCTAGATAAAATAGTCAGTTACAGGGGATCAAGTTCCTCTCCTAGGTTTGTTAATCCAAGGAGATAAAGTGTCTTTGGGAAAGGCTAGTTTGAGTTGGCCTAGATGAGTGTGTGTTTGTGTGTGTGTGTGTGTGTGTGCGTGTGTGTGTGTGTGAGTATGTGTGCGTGATAGACACAGAGAGAGAGAGAGAGAACGTATGAGTTTCAGCGATACCTACCCCCATCACTGTAACACCTCATCCTCCCAATGGTGAATACATCCAGGATCTCCACCCCAAGGAAGGTGGGTAGGGGAGGGTATGTAAGGTCACATAGAGTGGGATGATCGGAATTCTATCCAGCAACTGAAGCCTGGAGAGATTAAGGAGAGAAGGATAGGTTTAGATGAACAATAAGGGAAGCCCCTTGCCTTTGGCTACAAGTACCAGAAAGATAACCAAACCCATCCTTTTTGGTAGTAAGATAACAGGTGCCACTATTCATTTCATTATATTTTGAGTCCTAGGGCTTGGATTGAGGGCCTCAGTGTCGTCCCTGAGCTTTTTTTACTCAAGGCTAAGGCTCTACCACTTGAGCCACAGCACCACATCTGGCTTTTTCTCCTGTGTGGGGGGGGAGTAGGTTTATGGGAGGTAAGAATCTCACAGACTCTACTGGTGGGCTGGCTCTGAGTCAAAATCATCAGACCTCAGCCTCCAGAATAGCCAGGATGGTGGGCAGTAGCCACTGGCACCTGACCAGTACCATCTATTCATAATCCCTTATGGCCAGTGCCGGGAAACTCATATTGCACCCCCCTTGTCCTGAGTGGGAACCCGACATGGATGGATTTGATACTTCCAACAGCCTACCTACCTTTGAGCATTGTTCTGGATAAGTCTGATGACAGCTTCCTCCTTATCCACAGCAATGACTTGACTCTGTCACAAGATCAAATGTCCCCCAAGTGATGTCAGGTCTTTCCTCTGCAGACCTCCCCTCCTCCTTGAAACGACACACCATAGCAAAGCGAAGTAGACATGGAGTGAATTCATTTCCTTATAATCAGGGTTTGGCCAGACAAGTGGCTGTGAGTATCCTAGGCCCGGGATGTAGCTGGGTGTGGGGGAAATGAGACACCTCCTTGTCCACTTTCCTTTAACCATCTTAGCAGAGGGTAGTGGGGAAGAACTCACAGGACGGACGGACAATGGATAACCATCAGGGTCCAGGGAGCTAGTTCAACAGGCTGAGTAAGACAGTTTCTGACCCAGAGCACACCGCCAGAATGAGATGGCAAGCTTGGGGCCCATCCACATGGGGATGCTGGGCCACTTCCTCCATCACCCATTTAACCAGTGCCTAGCTGTGAAAGAGAGAGACACACACACACACACACACACACACACACACACACACACACACACACACATACAGAGAGAGAGAGGGAGAGAGAGAGAGAGAAAGACAGAATTACACTTTAGCTGGGTGCAGGTAGCCCAGGACTATAATGTGTACTACACAGGAGGCTGAGATATTAAGATACTGGTTCATAGTCAGCCAAGGCATTAACATTTGTGAGATTCTTATCTCCAATGAACCAACAGAAAGCTGGAAGTAGCACTGTGGCTCAAGTGGTAGAGTGCTAGCTTTGAGCTGAGGAACCCTTGGACAGCCCCCAGGCCCAAAGTTTAAGCCCCACGACTGACAAGAAGTGGGCTTCTGACCACAAGTAGTGGACTGAATAGGACCCATCCTCCTAGGGAGCATAGCAGTGAAGTTAGGCTGAGCATCCTCTCAGCGTGGGGTCATAAGTAGGTCACCCAGGTTCTTTGTGCTCTGTTGTCTCCAGCTGCAAAATTGAACACAGTGAAGGAATCCCTTCCTCATTGGGATAGGGTAAGGATCAAAGAGAGACATGTTTTGTTTCATAATCCCATACCTATAATACCATAAATAACAGGCCCCATCTGAGCCCGTCTTGGGAATCTTCCTGTCATATGCACACAGAATTTCCAACAACCATATCTGACAGCTGCTCCCCTTTTGCCTAGCCCTGTCCTGGAGATCCTCCTGTATTGATCCCTTGTTTTCTTACAACTGTCCCGGGAGGAGACTGAGGTCTGATGGGCAAGGCCCAACCCAGAACTTCATCTGTGGTCAAGAATCGGCTGCCGTGGACTGAGTTTGGGACAACCCATCTAAACCGCTGACTGAGGGTGGTGCTACATGTCTAGCATCCCAACTACAGATGACCAGGCATGGTGGTGCACAACTATCAAAGGAGGACCGCCGTCCAGCTCAGCTTGAGCACATATTGAGTCTCTATCTCGGAAATGCCCTAGACAGAAAGGCTTGGCTCACATGGTAGAAGACCTGACTGGTAAGCCTAAGGCCTTGAGTTCAAACCCTAATATACCAAAAAGAATCAAAGGCCTGGTGCCAGAGGATCATGCCTATAATCCTAGCTACTCAAGAGGCTGAGATCTGAAGATCACAGTTCAAGATTTAAAACAAGGTTGGCCTCCCCCAACAGACATCATTATGAAAAGACCCAAAGTCTCACCCAAGCCAATATGCTCCATACTAACAGGGCTTGCATACTTCCTAAGGGCTGGACACGCTCTCTGTCCCCCAGGAGAGCCACAGTCTGTGGGCCCCACCCCTAGGTCCTCCAAAGATATCCCTGCATTCAAGCAGGCCCAAGGTAGTAGACAGTTGCAGGGCATACAGATTCCTTGGTCTTATAATTTGACGGTGCTGAGCCCCATCAAGCATCTCACACTTCCACGGCCCCAGACCTCAGCCACAATTCCCATGTACAGCCCACCCCCAAAGATAGCAGGCAGAAAACACCAAAGGGTCCAGTGCTCCTTGTTACAACCCATTTCTACACACACACACACACACACACAACACACACAAAGCTGGCAAAAGTGGCTCATGTCTGTCATCCTAGCTACTCAGGAGGCTGAGGTCTGAGGATCATGGTTCAAAGCCAGCCCAAGCTCTTATCTACAGAGAACCACCAAATATTCTGAGATGGAGCTGTGGCTCCAGTGTCAGAGTATTAGCTTTGAGAACAGAAGATCAGGTACAGCACCAACGCCCTGAGTTCAAAGTTCAGATGTTCTACCTCCAAACACACAGAGACACAGACACACAGACACACACACACACACACACACACACACACACACACACACACTGCCAAAGGCTTCAGCAGGCCCTGAGAACAGAACCATGATCTCCATCCATTAGGATCACATCCCACCCCGGAGAAGGTGTCACTACAGACCTCAGACCCACTGTGGACAAAACATTGAACTTCTCACATATCTGGAATGGCTCATAGCCCAGCATGGCATTTCCTACTGTACACTCTGCTATGAGGAAAAGTTAGCCACATCTTTTTTTGTTTTTGGTCATGGGGTTTGAACTCTGGGCCAGGGCACTGTCCCTCAGCTCTTCACCTGAAGGTGACCACTCTCGCACTTGAGCCAAAACACCATTTCCTGTACTCTGGCGGTCCACTGCACATCAAGTCTCACAGATGTTTCTGCCCAAGCTGGCTTGGAACCACGGTATTCACATCTCAGCATTCTGAGTAGCTAGGTTCACAGTCGAGAGCCACCAGTGGCTTCCAGCTTCAGAAACCTTCATATAACCAGAGGAAACCCATTTATCAGGCCACAAACTTCTTGTAAACCTTCATTTCAGACATTGTCACCCAGCATCCAAATCTATCCTGCAATGGAGAGAACACAGACACAACAATCCCAACCCTGCACCCATTGGCTCACTCCCTGCCTGCCATAGGCCATGTCCTCTTGAAGCTGTGGATTCAAACTAGGGTAAACTTAAAGAATTCTTAGAAATGTCTCTACAGTTGGGCCAGCACCTGGTCACCCAAACACTGAATCCCCATGCCTGGCCACCCCACCCACACCTCCAGCATGCTTTGGAGGCAATGATGTTTTTTACTTTGTGAGTTGTAGGACTTGAACTCTGGGCCGGGGTTCTGTCCCTGAGCTTTTAAGCTCAAGGCCAGCACTCTAATACTTGAGTCACAGAACACTTCTGCTTTCCTGGAAGTTCGTTGGAGATAAGTCTCAACATCTTTTCTGCTCAGGCTGGCTTTGAACACTGATCCTCAGATCTCAGCTCCTGAGTACCTAGGATGACAGCCATGAGCTACGGACACCTGGCCAAAGATACTTTTACATGCCTTTCATCCTATCCCCTCAGGGAGACTGAGATCTGAGGACTGCAGTTGGATGCCACCATTGGCACCAAAATCCATGAGAACTCTATCACAATTTAAACACACAAAAAAGTTGGAAGTGGAGCTGTGGCTCAAATTGTAGAGTACTAGCGTTGAGCATCAAAGACAAGGGATAGGACACAGTCCCCAGTTTCAAGCTTTTTCTAGCAAAAACCCACCCAAGAAAGGGAAACAGGTGGATATACGGGAGCTCAAAGCTCACACATAATACTCAAGCCTCCCAGAACAGACCCCCTTCCTGCTCTGATTGTGTAGATTCTATGGCCCCCATCATGACAGTCTCAGATAGGAGTGACCATGCACCAAGTGAGGACATTCAAGAACAATCTCATGCTGAAGATCCCTTGACCTTATCAAAGACTCAGGATCTCTCACTGTCCTGCCTCCACACTGGGCAGTGAGGTGAGGTCTAGTTATCCAACCACAGGATGTGGGAACAAAAGGATTTCTTGGTCATGGGATCCAGACTGGAGGGTTCTAGGTCCCTCTCTCTCAGGAAGGACAAAGGAGCCGATCCATCCCAGCAATGTTCCTGGGTTGTGAATATCCTCAAAGAAACAACCCTGCCCAGAGTCCAGTGCCTCTGGTTTTCCCACCTACCTCTACCAACCCAGCACCACCTTCAGGTGACCCTCTCTGAATCCCAAATCTGCCATCTAGACAAAAGGTTGAACCAGCAAAGAGACCTACCTCTCCCAAAGGGAATGGCAGTCATGGGGTCTTAGCACCCCCTAGACGAAATCTCAGGGAAAACAGGGGTCCTGACTCCCGTCCTCATTCCCTGGCTGTACTGTGCCAGTGGCCAGCTTACCTCGGTCTCTGGTGATGGAATGAACACTAAGGGTATCATCTTCATATTGAGTCCTCAAAATTTCCAGTTCTCCAGGATGTACTGCTCAGGCATCATTCAAGTGATGACAGCCAGGTGATCACTGCTGGACCCATGGCACGAGGACGTTCAATATCCATGTGACTGGGTCAAAAGCTCTATCACTGATGCTCTAGGTTGTCAGGCAAGGTCATGGGTCCAATGTTCTGACACACCTGATGTGGGATGCTCAGGCATCATTCAGGTGATGACAGCCAGGTGATCAGTGGTGAACCCAAGGCACCAGGACTTTTAATATCCATGTGACTGGGTCTATCACTGCTTGTCTAGGTTGTCAGACAAGGTCATGGGTCCAAGGTCCTGACACACCTGACCTGGGATGGTCCTCCCTCTTCATCTTCCTTCTTATCCCTTGCCCCAAACCCTCTTGAGACTCCCTTACCTGAACACCTCCCTAGCCCTTGGACACTTTCTTCTTAACTGACCAGAAAATAAACTGTGTGGGGCCTAGAGAGATTGAAACTTGGTGACACACCCTTAGCCCTCCAGTCTACCCAAGGCTGCTTAATTCTGCAGTCAGCAACAACACAGCTCCTGGATGTCATGGAGTGGCTGAGGGGTCAGTGGCTTGGTCCTACATACTGGCTTTAGGCTTTGAAACTGTCCCCACAGAAATTGTGAATGGTTGGCTCCCTTCATCCAGGGACTCCAAACCAAGGCTTGCATGTTCGCCCTTCTTCCTTCCCATCATCTTTTTCTCCCTCCATCCTTCCCCCCTCTCTCCCTTTCCTTTCTCTCTCTCACTGCTGGGCCTTGAATTTGGAGCCTGGGTGCTGCCCCTGAGCCTTTTTACTCAAGACCAACAGGCTTGAGCCACTCATCCACTTTTAGCGTTTTCTTTTTGGTGGTTAGTTGGAGATAAGGGTCTTACAGGTTCTCCTGCCTGGCCCTTAGGCCACGATTCTTCCATCTCAGCCTCCTAAGTAGCTAGGATGACAGGTGTGAAGCACGGACATCCAGCTAAAACCCAGGATTCTTCACGTACAGTGGAACCAGCACTAGAACCTTTCATTGTCTATGACCCCCCAAGCCTTTTGCACACTGTAACAGTTTGTTGGATAAATAAACGAGCATCTGTTTCTGACAATACTACAGAGAAGTCCCATCTGACTCAGGTAAGCATCCTTGGGGTGTCGTGGGGCTGGGGGAGGTTTCCATGCCTGAAGTAGCTCTCCCACAGTTCTCCATCATCCCTCTTCCCGCCCTACTGGTGCCACCACACTTAACTGTTTTGACTCAGAGCACGGGAGCCATGATGGACTTGCTGATTCTGGGGGCTCTGGATGCATCTCTTCTCAAAGATCTCTGTCCAGGTGTTAAAGAGCCTGCAGTAAGCTGAGGGGGTGGCTCAAGGAGCCTCCTCTGCTCCCCTAGGGGCCAGACAGGATGGTCCACCACATCCGGCCCCCAAGTTTGATGTTGCAGAGAAAGGATTCTCGAGGCATCCTGGGTCTAGAATCTTCCAGATTCCAGTGCAGGAACTGGAAATCATCTCTGCTCACAGCTGGCAGGTTGGGAATGGTGAGGTCACAAGCTCTGCTCCCAACGATGTCTTCAACTCTGGTGGTCACCCTAAAGAGAGCCAGAGGAGAATAAGCAGCTGCTGGAGAAAGGCAGTCAAGGCACAATATTTATAGCAGGAGATGATTTGGCTTGGAAACTCTACCTGTGCCACTTTGATAGTCATTGTTTGGCAGCTGAATCCCTCTGTCTAATTTGACCCATAATCCCAGGCATTAGTGGAAATTGCCAGTTTAAAGAAAAAAATCCTGGAATAGCTGGCATTTCAGTTGTCCCATTTAAACTGAAAGGGTTCCAAAGTCAGCGGTCCCCTTTTCTTTCCAGACAACGTACAGCAGGTTGCAGAAACTGGCATTCGGCAAGCCTTAGCTAACTGTCATGTCCCAATACTAAGCAGGCTCCAGCAAGGGGAACGCACTTGCCTACCACTGCCCAGCTGGAAAGGTCCCACGAGGGACACAGATTGGAGTCTGCAGGACTCCAGGGAGGACTGCCAACTGGTACACTGCCCTGGGAGGGAACCCACTCCACCAGTGGCGGCCCAGAGCCGCCTGCCCAGATGCCCATGGACACTGTCATTGCCCTGGATAAGGTTCCCCTCTCATCCTCAGTCATGGTGAACCATATGCCCTGTCACTCTGTTTACCACTTGCCAGTCCCTCCTAGCTTCACAGCCCCTGCTCTACTCCCCGCTTCTCATTCCCTAATTATGTTTGGCAGTCACATTCCCAACCCTCGAATTAGCTCCAACTCTATACACCACAGCAGAGTGTCTGACTGGAAGAGTGCCGCTGTGGTCACACTCACCTCACGAGCTTCTGGCTGAAGACAGAAGGACAGGTGTCCACTCTGATCTGCGATTCACACAAGTCTCCTAGGGGAGACCCAAGCAGGCCCAGCAGCTACTGTGGGCTACAAGAAAGGGGGAAGAGAGAGGTGGAAACAGGGGGAAAGGAACATCTATTGAAACCTTCCTCAAAGGAGCAATGAAACTGAAAACAAAAATTGTCCTTGGGCTCGTACTTGGCATTGATGACTAAAGAACTATACACAGACACACAAAATGCTTCTGCTCTTTGTAGACACAGTGACTTAAATATGTTTTCATTGTTCTCATCTCCCTGCTCTCCCAACACACACACACACACAAAACAATCCTGACTGGTGACAGAAGACTCTTCGATTCAGTACCTGAAATTTACCAACTGATCACTCACCTGAGCACAGTGAGGATGTACAAGGAGAGAGAAGATCTATCTCTGTCTCTGTCTCTGTTTCTCTCTCTCTCTCCCTCTCCCTCTCTCACTCATACACACAGAAACACACAGACTCACACAGATTCTGAGCAGTGCCTCTCCTGTGTTTGTCAGTTCTTCATGTGGGACAATGTAGAAGCTGGAGACCGGGGATTCCAGGGGCTCCTACCCAAGGGAACACCACTCTAATAACAAAGAACCACCTTGCCAATCCCATCCTCCATGGCCAGAACCTTCCTCTTGGAAACAACCAGCCTTGACTCCCCACTCACCAAAACCCTAGGCCAGGATGCTGGGTGAAGGAGTCCCCAGACAGGTGGCTCCTCAGAGCCAGGACAGATAACAAATAGGGGATCATGGTTCCCCCAGAAGGATGTCTGACCCGTGGCAGAGGTGGAGTTGGGGAAATAGCTGGGGTCCTAAAGGCTCCATATATGGATGGACTCCCTACTTCCACCCTAGATGATTCTGGCCAACTTGGACATTCCTGGGGAGGCCTAGGACACCAGATGCACTGGCAGCACCAGCAGATGCTGGCAGAGCTGGGAAATGTGATCACCCTGTGAGAACTGATGATAGCTGGGGTGGGGGGGACAGACTGGGTATGGGGAGGGAAGGGTGTGTTCCTCCCAGATATTCATCTTCTACCTGACCCCCGTGCCCTCACCTTCATAATGGGCTCTTCTGGCACCCTCTTCAGGTGAATGGCTTACTGAGCACAGAGGACAAGGGCTAATCCAGCAAGGGGGCCTATCTTCAACACCCAACACCTCCACCCCCCCAAAAAAGGAAAAGACTTGAGAATGCAGGTTTGGAGGTGCTGCTCCCCACCTCTGCCTGAAGCCACCAGGTCCCCATCAGGGAGAGGAAGGGTGCAGATGTGAGGCTGTGTGGCTCCATTACTCCAGGCCAGGGGCTCTCTGGCACCCCCTCTTCACTCAACCCTTCATCTCCGCGTTTTCTGGGACACTACCATTCTCAGACCAACTGTATACAAAACTCAGAGCCTCTCACACGTCTGGAATGGTTCATAACACAGCATTGTATCTACTACTATACACACTGCTATGCAGAAAACTCAGCTACCTTTTTTTTGCTTGTCGGTCATGGGGTTTGAACTTTTTGCATGGGCACAGTCCCTCAGCTCTTCAGCTGAAAGTGTGCGCTCTACAACAGGAGCCAAAGCACCACTTCTGGTTTTCTGGTGGTTCGCTGGAGCCAAAGTCTCACAGACTTTCCTTCCCAAGCTGGCTTTGAACTGCCACTTTCAGATCTCAGCCTCCTGAGTAGCAAGGATGACAGTTATGAGCCACTGGCAGCACCCTGCTGCAACCACCTTCTTACATCCAGGGGAAACCCAACATGTCAGACTTTGACACCTGCATCCCAAACCATTTTTCCATGTTTGGAGAGAATATAATTGACACTACCCTTTAAACCCCTGCTCCCATTTGCCCACTCCCTGCCTAAGACAGGCTATGTCCTCTAGTGTTCTTGGTAAGGCAATACCCACACTGCTGTGACTTCACAATGGGACAAACCTGGGGAGTTCTTTGCAATACTTGTACACTAAGGCCAGCACCTGGTCTTCCAACCACAGCACCCCACTCCTTCACCATCTCTTGCAGGCAAGGGGTGTCTTTTTTTCTTGTGTTTTTTCGGTTGAGAAGCTTGAACTCAGGGCTTGTGTACTGTCCCTGATGATCATTTTTGCTCAATGCCAGTGCTCCACCATTTGAGCCATAGTGCCACTTCACGTTGGAGATTGGAGATGAGACTCTCACGGGACTTTCCTGCCTAGGCTAGGAAAAGAGATCCTCTGGATCTCAGCCTAACTGAGTAGCCAGGATGACAGGCATGAGCCACCAGTACACAGATTATGGTATCTCATTCTGTAGAATTTCCACCCAGTGCTCCTCTAGACACTACCACCAAGACATTCCTATACTTCCCTCAGGGAAAACAAAGGGTATCACAGAATCTGGGTAGGGACATGGGCATTAAAGAACCACTCCAAATCACTTCCACTCTCTAAGCTCCCAACTGCCTTCTCTTGATGGCCTGGTTGTCTGCAGCAAATCAGACCAACTAGGATTTCTGGGTCCTGCCCCAAATCGCCCCGCCCCACCAAACTGGTACCTGAGGTTTTCTGGGGTCAGCTGTTCCATGTCCCAGTAGAAGATGTTGGGAGGGTTGCTAATAACTGGGTCCAGGAGTGCCCAGGACAGAAGGAGTGTCCATCTCCCCTCTGTCAAAGGAGAGACAAAGCATGGGTGCATCTACTAAGAGCTACAGGGCATAGCCATCCTGTCACCAAGTGTCACTTGGAGTGCTGTTTTATGTTGACAGTCCTGGGACTTGACCTTAGAGCCAGGGAGCTATCCCTGAGCTTCTTTAGTTCAAGGCCAGCGCTCTTCTACGTGATTCCAAGAGCAACTTCCAGCTTTTTCTGTGTATGTATGCGGGACCAGGGGAATCGAACCAAGGGTTTTATGTGTGCTAGGTAATCCCACTACTGCTAAGACACAATCCCAACCTTGCATAGCTGTTCTCCTGTGACCCCTCAGGCCTGTTGCGGGACAGCCCTGCACATCTGTACCGAGTTTCTCACCAGCAGCCCTGGCTGGAAATGAACTCAACCTGCTATGTTGTCCTTTATTTACAGCATCTTTGCTCTCTCTGTTTCCTGTCACATCCTCCTTGGTAAGCAAGACACCCTTTCTTCGGGAAAGGCGTGTTTGAGTTGGCCTAGATGAGTGTGCGTTAGTGGGTGCGTGTGTGTGTGTGTGTGTGTGATAGACAGAGAGAAAGAGAGAGACAGAAAATATGAATTTGAGTGATACCTACCCTGTCTCTGTAATGCCTCATCCTCCCAATGGTGAGTACATCCAGAATCTCCACCAAATGGAAGGTGGGTAGGGGAGGGTATGTAAGGTCACATAGAGTGGGATGATCAGAATTCTATCCAGCAACTGAAGCCTGGAGAGATAAAGGAGAGAAGGAGAGGTTTAGAGGAACAATAAGGGAAGCCCCTTACCTTTGGCTACAATTACCAGAGAGATCACCAAATCCATCCTTTTTGGTAGTAAGATAACGGGTGCCACTATTCATTTATTTCATTTTTTTTTTTAGTCCTAGGACGTGGATTGAGGGCCTTGCTTTCGTCCCTGAGCTTCTTTTACTCAAGGCTGAGGCTCTACCACTTGAGCCACATCACCACATCTGGCTTTTTCTCTAGAGGGGGGGGAGTAGGTCTATGTGTAGAAGGGGGTAGTAGGTTTATGCGAGGTAAGAATCTCACACACTCTCCTGGTGGTCTAGCTCTGCATCACATCATCAGACCTCAGTCTCCAGAATAGCCAGGATGGTGGGTCGGAGCCACTGGCACCTGACCAGTACCATCTATTCATAATCCCCTACAGCCAGTGCCGGGAAACCCTTATTGCAAACCCCTTGTCGTGAGTGGGAAGCAGACATGGATGGGTTTGATACTTCCAACAGCCTACCTACCTTTGAACATCATTCTGGATCAGTCTGATGACAGCTTCCTCCTTATCCACAGCAATGACTTGACTGTCACAAGATCAAATATCCCCCAAGAGGTGTCAGGTCTGGGGTCTTTCCTATGCACACCGCCCCTCCTCCCTGAAAGGACACACCACAGCAAAGCGAAGTAGACATGGAGTCAATTCATTTTTTTATAATCAGGGTCTGGCCAGATAAGTGGCAGTGAGGATCAGAGGCCCAGGATCTAGCTGGGTGGTGGGGAAATGAGACACCTCCTTGTCCATTTTCCTTTAACTGTCTTAGCAGAGGGTACTGGGGAAGGACTGACGTGACGGACAGACAATGACTAACCATCAGGGACTAGCCCAGGCACAGAGGGGCTTGCCTCAGGGAGCTAGTTCAACAAGCTGAGTGAGACAGGTTCTGACCCAGAGCCCACATCCAGAATGAGAGGGCAACCTTGAGTCCTATCCACATGGGGATGCTGGGCCACTTCCTCCATCACCCATTTAACCAGCTCCTGGGTATGAAAAAGAGAGAGAAAGAGAGATACAGAGAGAAAGAGAGAGAGAGACAGAGAGACAGAGAGAGAAAGTTAGAATTACACTTTAGCTGGGTGAAAGTGGCACAGGACTATAATGTGTACTACACAGGAGGCTGAGATATTAAGATATTGGTTCATAGTCAGCCCAGGTATTCACATATGTGAGACTCTTATCTCCAAAGGACCAACACAAATCTGGAAGTAGCACTGTGGCTCAAGGGGTAGAGTGCTAGCCTTGAGCTGAGGAACCCTTGGACAGCCGCCAGGCCCAAAGTTCAAGCCCCACAACTGACAAGAACTGGGCTTTTGACCACAAGTAGTGGACTGAATAGGACCCATCCTCCTAGGGAGCATAGCAGGGAAGTTAGGCCGAGCTTCCTGTCAGCGTGGGGTCATAAGTATGTCACCCAGGTTCTCTGTGTTCTGTTTTCCCCAGCTGCAAAATTGAACACAGTGAAGGATTCCCTTCCTCAATGGGATAGGGTAAGGATCAAAGAGAGACATGTTTTGTTTCATAATCCCATACCTATAATACGATAAATAACAGGCCCCGTCTGAGCCCTTTCTGAGTATCTTCCTGTCATATGCTCACAGAATTTCCAACAACCATATCTGACAGCTGCTCCCCTTTTGCCTAGCCCTGTCCTCGAGATCCCCCTGTATTGATCCCTTGTTTCCTTACAACTGTCCGGGGAGGAGACTGAGGTCGGATGGTCAAGGTCCAACCCACAGCTTTATCTGTCGTCAAGAATCAGCTGCCGTGGACTGAGTTTGGGACAACCCATCTCAAGCGCTGACTGAGGGTGGTGCTATATGTCTAGCATCCCAACTACAGATGACCAGGCATGGTGGTGCACACCTGTCATAGGAGGACCGCCATCCAGTTTAGCTTGAGCACATATTGAGTCTCTATCTCGGAAATGCCCAAGACAGAAAGGCTTGGCTCACATGGTAGAAGACCTAACTGGTAAGCCTAAGGCCTTGAGTTCAAACCCTAATATACCAAAAAGAATCAAAGGCCTGGTGCCAGAGGATCATGCCTATAATCCTAGCTACTCAAGAGGCTGAGATCTGAAGATCACAGTTCAAGATTTAAAAAACGGTTGGCCTCCCCCATCAGACATCATTATGAAAAGACCCAGACGCTCATCCAAGCCACTATTCTCCATACTAACAGGGCTTGCATCCTTCCTAAGTGCTGGCCACACTCTCTGTCCCCCAGGAGAACCAGCCCCTCTGGTCCCCACCCCTAGGTCCTCCCAAGCTCCCCCTTCCACCAACCAGGCCCAAGGTAGTAGACAGTTGCAGGGCATACAGATGCCTTGGTCTTATAATTTGATGGTGCTGAGTCCCCATCAAGCATCTCACCTTTCCAGGCCCCCAGACCTCAGCCACAATTTCCATGCATCCCCACCACATAGATAGCAGGCAGAAAATACCAAAGGTTCTAGCGCTCCTTCTAACAACGCATTTCTACACACACACACACACACACACACAAAGCCGGCACAAGAGGCTAATGTCTGTCATCCTAGCTACTCAGGAGGCTGAGGTCTGAGAATCATGGTTCAAAGCCAGCCCATGCAAGAAAGTCCCTGAGGCACTTATCTACAGTGAACCACCAAATATCCAGAGGTGGAGCTGTTGCTCAAGTGTCAGAGCACTAGCTTCGAGAACAGAAGATCAGGAACAGCACCTAGGCCCTGAGTTCAAGGCCCAGGTCTTCTCCCTCCAAACACACACAGGTACACAGACAGAGAGACAGACAGACAGACAGACAAACACACACACACACACACACACAACAATGATTCATGATTCAGCATGCCCTGAGAACAGAACCATGAACTCCATCCATTAGGATCACATCCCATCCCGGAGAAGGTGGAACTACTGACCTCAGACCCACTGTAGACAAACATTGAACCTCTCACATCCCTGGAATGTCTCATAGCCCACCATGGCATTTCCTACCGTACACAGTGCTATGGGGAAAACTTACCCACCTCTTTTCTTGTTGTTGGTCATGGGGTTTGAACTCTTGGCCAGGCATGGCACTATCACTCAGCTCTTCAGATGAAGGTGAGCCCTCTCTCACTTGAGCCAAGACACCACTTCCTGTACTCTGGTGGTCCATTGCACATCAAGTCTCACAGACTTTTCTGCGCAAGCTGGTTTGGAACCATGGTCTTCACATCTCAGCTTTCTGAGTAGCTAGGTTGACAGTTGTGAACCACTGGTGGCTTCCAGCTTCAGCCACCTTCATATAACCAGAGGAAATACATCTTATCATGCCACAAACTTCTCATAACCCTTCACTTCAGACTTTATCATCCAGCATCCAAATACACCCTTCAATGGAGAGAATACAGAAACAACAATCCCAACCCTGCACCCATTGGCTCACTCCCTGCCTACCTGCCAGAGGCCACATCCTCTTGAAGCTGTGGATTCAAACTGGGGCAAACTCGGAGAATTCTTAGGAATGTCTCTACAGTTGGGCCAGCACCTGGTCACACAAACACTGAATCCCCACGCACCGCCACCCCGCCCACACTTCCACCATCCTTGCAGGCAAAGATGTTTTACTTTTTTTCAGTTGTGGGGCTTGAACTCTGGGCCTGGGTGCTGTCCTTGAGCTCTTAAGTTCAAGGGCAGCACTCTAATAATTGAGCCACAGCAACACTTCTGCTTTTCTGGGAGTTTGTTGGAGATAGGTCTCAGCATTTTTTCTGCCCAGGCTGACTTTGAGCCCTGATCCTCAGATCTCAGCTCCTGAGTACCTAGGATAACAGCCATGAGCTACTGGCACCTGGCCAAAGATACTTTTCCATGCCTTTTATCCTATCCCCTCAGGAGACTGAGATCTGGGGGCTGCAGTTGGATGCCACCATTGGCACCAAAATCCATGAGAACTCTTTCTCTCAAATTAAACACACAAAAAAGTTGGAAGTGGAACTGAGGCTCAAATGGTAGAGTGCTAGCTTTGAGCATCAAACACAAAGGATAGGACACAGTCCCTAGTCTCACGCTTTTTCTAGCAAAGACCCACCTGAGAAAGGGAAGCAGGTGGCATAGGAACCTCGAACCTCACACATAATACTCCAGCTTCCCACAACAGACCCCACCCTGTACTGATAGTGTGGATTATATGTTCCACATCATGGCAGACTTAGATAGGACTGACCATGCACCACGTTAGGATGTTCAAGTACAATCTCATATTGAAGATCCCTTGACCTTATCAAAGACTCAGGATCTCTCACTGTCCTGCCTCGACACTAGGCAGTGAGGTTAGGTCTAGTTATCCAACCACATGTTGTAGCAACAAAAGGATTTCTCAACCGAGGGATCCAGACTGGAGGGCTCTAGGTCCCCACAGATTGTGAATGGTTGTCTCCCTTGATCCAGTGACTCCAAACCAAGGCTTGCATGTTCTCCCTTCTTCCTTCCCTTCCTCTTTTTGTCCTTCCATCCTTCCCTCCTCTCTCTCTTTCCTTTCTCTCTCTCACTGCTGGGCCTTGAATTTGGAGCCTGGCTGCTGTCCCTGATCCTTTTTACTCCAGGCCAACAGGCTTCAGCCACTCATCCACTTTTAGCATTTTCTTTTTGGTGGTTAGTTGGAGATAAGGGTCTTAAAGGCTCTCTTGCCTGGCTCTTAAGCCTCAATTCTTCCATCTCAGCCTCCTAAGCAGCTAGGATAACAAGTGTGAAGCACCTGAAACCAAGGTTTCTTCATGTACTGTGGAACCACCACTGGAATCTTTCATCGTCTATGACCTCCCCCCCCAAAGCCTGGAAAACACTGTAACAGTTTGTTGGATACATATATGAGTATCTGTCTCTGACAATACTACAGAAAAGTCCCATGTGACTCAGGTAAGCATCCTGGGGAAGGGGGAGTTGTCGAAGCCTCATGTAACTCTCCCACAGTTCTCTGTCATCCCTCTTCCCGCCCTCCTGGTGCCACTGCACTTAACTGTTTTGGCTCTGAGCACATGAGCCACGATGTACTCGCTGGCTTCCTGGGGCTCTGGATGCATGTCTTCTCAAAGATGTCTGTCCAGTGGCTGACCACTTCTTTGGCATTCAATTCCACACTCAGGTATGAACGACGCTGCAGTAAGCTGAGAACCTGGCTCAAGGAGCCTCCTCTCCTCCCCCTGGGGCCAGACAGGACGGTCCACCACATCTGTCCCCCAAGTTTGATGTTGCAGAGAAAGGATTCTCGAGTCATCCCGGGTCACTGAATCTTCCAGATTCCAGTGCAGGAGATGGGAATTGTCGCTGCTCACAGCTGGCAGGCTGGGGATGGCAAGGTCACAAGCTCTGCTACCCACAATGTTTTTGACTGTGGTGGTCACCCTAGAGAGAGCCAAAAGTGAATCAGCAGCTGCCAGAGAAAGGCAGTCAAGGCACAATGTTCATAGCAGGACATGATTTGGCTTGGAAACTCTGCCTGGGCTGCTTTGAAAGTCATTCTTTGGCAGCTGAAACCATCCGTCTAATTTGACCCATAATCCCAGGCATTAGTGGAAATTGCCAGTTGAAAGAAAAAACCCTGGAATAGCTGGCATTTCAGTTGGCCCATTTAAACTTAAAGAGTTCCAAAGTTAGCGGTCCCCTTTTCCTTCCAGACAGCCAACCGTAGGTTACAGAAACTGGCATTCGGTGAGCCTTAGCTAACTGTCACGTCCCAATACTGAGCAGGTTCCAGCAGGGGGAAAGCACTGCCTACCACTGCCAAGCTGGAAAGGGCCCAGGCGGGACACAGATTGGAGTCTGCAGGACTCCAGGGAGGACTGCCCACCGGTGAACTGCCCTGGCAGGGAACCCACGCCACCAGTGGCGGCCTAGAGCCCTCTGCACAGATGCCCACAGACTCCATCATTGCCCTGGGGAAAGTTCCCCTCTCATCCTCAGTCATGGTGAACCATCTGCCATTTCACTCCATTCGCCACTTCCCACTCTCACCTAGTTTCACAGCCCCTGCTCTACTCCCCCTTCTCATTCCCTAATTATGTTTGGCAGACACATTCGCAACCCTTGAATTACCTCCGACTCTATACAACAGAGCAGAGTTTCTAGCTGGAAGAGTGCCGCTGTGTTCGCACTTGCCTCACGAGCCTTCTGGCTGAAGACAGAAGGACAGCTGTCCACTCTGGTCTGCGATTCACACAGGCCTCCTAGGAGAGACCCAAGCAGGCCCAACAGCTACTGTGGGCTTCAGAAGAGGGGGAAGAGAGAGGTGGAAAGAGGTAGAAAGAATCATCTACTGAAACCTTCCTCAAAGGAACAATGAAATTGTGAAGGAGAAAACAAAAATTGTCCCTGGGCTCGAACTTGGCATTGATGACAAAAGAACAATACACAGACACACAAAATGCTTTTGCTCTTTTTAGACATGGTGACTTCAATGTGTTTTCATTATTCTCATCTCCCTGCTCTCCCAACACACACACACACACACACACACACATCCAGACTGGTGACAGAAGTTTCTTCCATGCAGTACCTGCAATTTACCAACTGATCACTCACCTGAGCACAGTCTGGATGTATAAGGAGAAAGATGATCTGTCTCTGTCTCTGTTTCTCTCTCTCTCTTCCTCTCCCTCTCTTACTCATACACACACAAACACACACACACACACACACACACACACACAGAGACTCAGATCCGTGCCTCTCCTGCGTTTGTCAGCTCCTCATGTGGGACAATGTAGAAGCTGGATCACGGGGGCTCCCAGGGGCTCCCACCCAAGGGGAACACCACTCTAATAATAAAGGATCACCCTGCCTCTCCCATTCTCCAGGGCCAGAACCTTTCTCTTGGGAACAACCAGCCTTGACTCCCCACTCTCCAAAACCCTAGGCCAGGATGCTGAGTGAAGGAGTCCCCATGCAGGTGGCTCTTCAGAACTCGGACAGATAATAAGCAGCGTGTCATGGTGCCCCATAGGGGTGTCTGACCCATGGTGGAGGTGGTGTTTGGGAAATGGATGGGGTCCTAAAGCCTACATATAGGGATGGACTCCCTAATTTCAGCCTAGATGTTTCTGGGCGACTTGGGGCATTCTTGGGGAGGAAGTGGAGACCAGATTGACTGGCAGCACCAGCAGATGTTGGCAGAGCTGGGAAATGTGATCACCCTATGAGAACTGATGATAGCTGGTGGGGGGTAAGGGCAGGCCGGGTATGGGGATGGAAGGGGTGTGTTCCTCCCAGATATTCATCTTCTATCTGACCCCCGTGCCCTCACCTCCTAGTGGGCTCTTCTGGGACCCTGTTCAGGTGCATGGGGGACTTAGCACAGAGGGAAGGGCTAATCCAGCAAGGGAGCCTATCTTCTGCACCAAACACCTCCATCCCCAGAAAAAAAGAAAAGACCCGAGAAGGCAGGATAGGAGGTGCTGCTCCCCACCTCTGCCTGAAGCCACCAGGTCCCCACCAGGGAGAGGAAGGGTGCAGACGTGAAGCTGTGTGGCTCCATTACTCCAGGCCAGGGGCTCTCTGGCGCCCCCTCCTCACCCAGCCCTGCATCTCCCCGTTGCCTGGGACACTGGCCGCTTGGGACAGAGGTGGGATCCTCGGGTCGCCACCCACCCCCACCCCCTCCACCCCTGGGTGCATTTGTGGCAGAGCCAGGGCTGACTGTGGGGCCGGGGGAGCCGCAGGCGGGATGGGAGAGGGGAGGCGGGAGGCACGGGTCCGGGTCCGCGGGGCGCAGGCGGGGGTCAGGGGGTCGCGGGGTGTGGGCTGGAGGGGGGCGGCCCGCGGGGCGGCCACTCACCTGTGCTGCTGGGAGAAGTTGTGGGCGGCGGCTCCGGGTACAGCGGGCAGCGGCAGCAGCAGAGGGCGGCGGCATGGCGCACGCGCGGCCCAGAGTCTGAGGACGGGGCGGGACCAGGTCGGGGCGGCAAGCCGGCCAGCGGCGCCATCTCCGCAGCGCAACTCGGAGAGGCGCCGCGGTTTGGAGCTGGCAGCGCCATGTGTGGAACGCGGCGCGGCTGCGAGGGCGGGGGGCGTCTGCGGGCGCGTGGCGGGGCTGCGTGCGGCCTCTGCTCCGCCACCGCCCCCTGAGCGGCCTCCTCCACAGAGGCGGTGCCGCCGTCGCCTCTGCTGCCGCCGAAGCCTCAGCTGCTGCCGCCTCCGCTGCCGCCGTGGCTCAGCCTCCGCCTCCACCGCCGCCATGCTCCCCGCGCCAGGACGTTGGACTTGGGGCCGCCATGGTCACCGCACCTCCACCAGGCTGCGATGTCCCGGATGTGCCGGCTCCATGTGCTGAGCTCCCAGCCAGGACCCTGCTTCAATTGCGGCCTCAGCCAACTCCTGAAGCCGCTTCCCCTCGTGCCTATGCTCGCTCTTCGGTTGGCTCTCTCTCTCTCTCTCTCTCTCTCTGCCCCCACTCCTCTAGCGGGCTGCCCCGCCCCCTCGCGCATGTGCTCCTGCTTTGTGCCCGCTGCGCCCCGCCCCTTTGTCCCCTAAGAACCACCCCCTACTCCGCTTGGTACCGCCCCCTCCTCCCCTTGGCCCCGCCCCCTACTCCCCTTGGTCCCTCCCCCTCCTCCCCTTGGTCCCGACCCACCCCTGGCCACCTGCAAAGCCCTGACTGGGCCCTAAGAATTCCAGGCCTGGGAATTGCAGACTCACCTCACTCCGCACTTTCCCCAGCCCCAGCACCTGGCAGGAGGATGGAATCTCCCCTCAGCTCCACCTCTGGAGGAGAATCTCCTCCATCCCCCTCCACTCCACACACCAAGCAGGTACACATTGACCCCCGTTTGAGGGAGGGAATACTGGGGATTACTACCTCTAAAGGACTCAGACCATAGCACCCTTTGGGATGACTCAGCACACAGCAAGCTTCAAAAAACAGGAGAAAGCACCCTGTGTACAGGACTCAGCACACAGCTCATTTTGAAGAACTCAGCATAAAGTACCCTGTGTAGAGTACTCAGCACACAGCACCTTCTGAAGGAGGGAGTCCATAGCACTCAGTGTAAAGGACTCAGCACATGGCACACTTTGAAAAACTCACCACGTAGCATTCTTTTCCAGGGACTCAGCACATAGCACCTTGTGTTAAGACTCCACAAACAGCACCTTTTGAAGGGCTGACTACCTAGCACACTGTGTAAAACACTCAGTGCACAGCCTCCTTTTAAAAACTCACATTAGAACACAATTTTGAAGGACTCAGCACATACCACCCTGTGGAAGGACTCAGCACACAGTACCACCTAAAGTGCAGTATGGAGCACCCTGTGTAAAGGACTCGGCACACAGCACTCAAAAGACTCACCTCATCCTTCTCTTCTCAAGGATGCAGCATGTTGCCCCCATTGGGATGACTCAGCACACAGACCCGTTTGAAGAACTCAGCAAAAGTACCCGTGTAAAGGACTCTGCACACAGCACCCATTGAAAAACTCACCCATTCCACCCTTCTCAAGGACTCAGCACATAGCACCATTTGGGGTTAATTAGCACACTGCAACTTTTGAAGGACTCAGCATAAAGTACAGTCGGTAATGGACTCAGCACACAGCACCCTTTGAAAATCCCAGCATGGCCCACTCTTCTCAATGACTCAGAACATAGCACCTTTGAAATGGCTCAGCACACAGAACAATTTTTGAGGACTCAGAACAAAATCCCCATGTAGGAAGGACACAGCAAACAGCACCCTATGAAGGACTCAGCACATAGCTCTATGTCACAAGTTCAGCTGTCATTAAAATTACGGTGCTTTCTTCAGTATCACCATTCTTCAGAAACACTTCACAAATCCAACTAGTTCACATTTAGCTAATCTGTGTTTTATGGGGGAGGGTCAGCTGGGGGTCTTGAACTCAAAGCTTGGGGGCCCTGTCCATGAGCTCTTTGGTTCAATGCTAGATAGAGCTCTACCACCTTGAGCTATAGTTCCAATTTTCTTTTTCTTTTTCTTTTTTTTTTGGAGGTTGGGCTTGTTCTTTGACAGGTTTTATGGTGATCAGGAAGGTCAAGTAGGGGTGTCCATGGGCAAAGCCTCTTAGCTCGGCCTGAAGCCGACCTCTCCCTTCATTGTGGCCCTAGCAGCCGGGTCTCCTGGAGCATTCTGGGCCTAGGGTGGAACAGATCTGCTCTGGAATCAACACTCAGGGTGAGCAAAAGTCAGCTTGGCCCCAGTCACTTCCCCAAATTGAACTCTAGAGGACGATAGTCCCCCATGGTGGCATGCGGACAGTGTCCCGCGTCTGGCCACCAGGGGGCAGGAGTCACCCACCATAGGGATTTTACCTGTGAGTTGTATTTACTCTTGTTTCCCTGGGACCCCTACCAGGCTTCAAAGCCACCATGGACAGGAAAGTCCTTGAGACTCTTACCAACAATTAACCATCGAAAAGCAAGTAGGACTGTGGCTCAAGGGCAGTGCACTAGCCTTTAGCAAGAAAACTCAGAGATAGAGTCTAGGGGCCTGAGTTCACACACACACACACACACACACACACACACACACACACACACACACACACACACAACACTAGCATGCAAAATCTGAGATTTCTACACTGCAGACTTTGGGTATTCTCTACCTTTTGCACACTAAGCCTGGTGGCTGTTGGCCTAGGTATCTAATGCATCCAACACCAACTGGCATCTTTAATTTGGGGGAACAGAAGGGCTAGAAGGTCAGACTTCCCCCATCCCAGCTCCTTGATTGGGTCTTGGTCTATCCAGGCCCTTTGGGGCTCCTTTTACAGACTCACCAAGATGCCATCAAAAGGCATCACACACTGGGCACTGGTAGCTCATGCCTGTCATCTTAGCTACTCTGGAAGATGAGATCTGGAGGATCACAGTTCCAAGCCAGCCTGGACAGGAAAGTGTGTGAGACTTTTATCCTTTTATCCTCAAGGAACCATCAGAGAACAAGAAGTGGCCCTGTGGCTCAAGTGGTAGAGTGCCAGCCATGAGAAAAGAGCTAAGGGACAGCGCTCACGGCCAACAACAACAAGGACAGGCATTACATGTTGGCTTTTGGGATTGGCATGGGCCAAATAGAATTGGAATTTTGAAGTGATCCAAGATAAAGCTGTACCTCCTTTAGTTCCACGCTCCTCCATATCATCTCCCCACCTGGCCTTGGCCTGGCTTTGGGTCAGGATGGCCCTGGTTGGACCGGAGGACTCCAAGTAGGAAGATCCCAGAGCAATCGCCCTGCCTCCTTCCACCCTGCTCACCCTGCTGCTTCTGCTCTTTGCCATAGACCTTCTTCCTGGAATCCATCCGTGAGGTCAACACCACCAACATAGTGGTGAGTGGTGGGACCGGCGTAACTAGGGGCAGTCAGAGGTGGAAGTGGGTCTGGAACTAGGAGCTTCCACTTTGGGTGTTGGCTGAGGCCAGGGCTGACCTTTAATTCATCCTGAGATTTGCAGGGGTGGGGAGACAGTGTAGACTCCACATTGAGTCAGGTAAGATCAGAATCTGGAGGACCACTTGTGGGGGGGAGGCTGTGGGGCTCAGGGGGCCACTGTTCTTGGTACTCCTCTCTCGGGACTCCCCTCTCCTGCTCTCATCCCACAATGGTAGAAGAGAAACTTCAACTAAGGGTGTCGAAGAGGGGACAGGGGAGGATGTCTGTGTGAACCAGACCTGTGCTTCATATTCCTCCAAGCCCCTACTTCTTGTTTATCTGAGGAAAGGATATATGGATTTGGGCATGAGGGATCATCCCAGCTGAGAATGTGGCTCAGTGGTTGAGGGGTGGCCTAGAATGTCTGAAGCACTGGGTTCGATTCCACACAGATAAAGCTGGAAGGGGAGGTGAGGCTCAACTGGTAGAGCACCAGCCTTGATCAAAAAGAGCTCAGGGACAGTGGCCAGGCCCTGAGTTCAAGCCCAAGGACTGGAAGCACAAATCTTGGTGGAGGCTTGCTTTCCCTTTGAAAACAATTTATTCTTTATGATAAGCATAACATGGGGCTCTTCCCTGGCCACCAATGGGCCATTAGATGTCCCTTGAATGTGGTTCACATCTCGGCAAGCTCTGCCCTGCCCAACCTGCAGTTTACCCTTGCCGTCACCCAACACATGGACGCCTGAGAGAAGGCCACCTGGCCACCTTCTTGTGGCCACCTCTCCTAGGCTTAGGAGAGTTAGTATGTCAGAAAGAGAGTCATCATCTGCATCAGTCTACAGAAGAAAGGGAGGGAGCTCTCTGAGCCCGAGCCCAGGAGCTGTGGTCGGCTCTGCTTGTGGGGCATCTGAAGCAAGATGTGCTCCTTGGGGCAGTCCTCTATGGGGTTCAGAACTCCGACCTCTCCTCCAGCAGGTTCCACACTGCATTGAAGTGGCAATTCTTCAAAACCTTCCTGCTCCTCCCTCATGTGGACAACCCCAGGACCTGAGGCATCTGAAGCTGTGGCGGTGGCAGGAGGCTCAGGCTGGGCTGGCATCTGGAGCCCGCTCTCTGCGCCTTCCCTGCGAGGAGTGACAGCAGCTCCTGCAGCTCTCTCCTCTTCTCCAGCTTCTCCTGGGACAGCTGGCGCCCGTGCTCAGCTTTCTCCCAACAAAACACATCCAGGATGTGCATCTGTTCTTTACACTTCAGGAGGGAATCCTCGATGGTCTGGATGTGTGCTGACAGCTGGCTGTATCGATGGTGTAGCTCCTCCAGTGGACTCTGGAAGTCCATCTCATCAGGCAGATGGTAGATGAAGCAGAATTTCTTCTTGGATGCCCACGTGTCCTGCTTCCCATCCGCACACAGGCTGTGTTGGCAGATGGCCTGTGGCTCCAGATTTATCTGGCATTGAGCTGCCAGGTGGGCTGGGCGTCCCAAGCGGGCCTGCAGCTTCTGTGGCAGGAGCTTCCACCTGTGGATTTCAGCCACCGAGAGTGCTTGCAGATCCAGGTCCCTCTCGGTCTGGGGGATGTCTCCATCCTCTGCGATGGTCACGTCGGGGGGACTCACGTCCTCACCTTTTGCTTCTCCAGGACTCTCACCTTCCCCTTCCGCAGGAAAAGCCAGGGTGCTCAGCTGGGCCTGCAGGCGCTCCTCCTGTGGTCTGGTCGCTTCCAGGCACTTGAGAGTGTCCTGCCACTTTTGGGGCACCTCCTGGTCCCCCCAGTTGGTCGGAGCCTGCACTTGCTTCAACTGCTCCAGCAGCTGAGTCTGCTTCTGCAGGTGCTGCTGCAGGGCATCCTTCTCGGAGCTCAGCTGCTCATTGGAAGTGATGTGCAGCTCACAGGTGGATCTGAGCTCCTGCAGCTGGGCCCGGGACTGCTCCTGCCACTCCTGCAGCTCCTGAGCCGCTTGGCTCTCTCTCTCAGCCACCTCTTTCCATTCCTCTCTCTTCTCCTCTGCATGGCCCAGCTGTTCCCGCAGATGTTTCTTCACCTGCAGCTCAGAGTCCAGGATGCTGGTGAGCCCCTCCTTCTCACCGCTCACCCTGTGGCGAGAGTCCTGCAGCAGGGCCAACTGTTCCTCTGGCTGTGGGTCACACACACATGTGAATCCTGGGATCTCTGGGATCTCCTGCCGATCCTTGGCCTTCTCCTCCAGTCTCCGCAGTTGCTCCTGCTGCTCCGCATTCTGGAGATGGAGCCGCTGGTTATCCTGGACCTGGATGTGAAGTTGTTCCTTCAGGTTTTTTAACTCCATCTGTGTGGTAGGCCTGGGCCTGCAGCTGCCGCTCAGCCTGAGACGGTCGTGTGGGGGGCCTTGACTCTGCCCGCTTCCTTCTCAGTTCGCCCAGCTCATTCTGTAGGGCTAGCACCTGCCTTGACACTTGCTCCTTCTCTGTCAGTTCGTTCACCCTCTGGGTCAGCTGCTGGGCCTCCTCCTTCCGCGCGGACCTCTCAATGCTCAGGTCCTCTGCGAAGGTGTCTCTTTCAAGATTCGCTGCGGTCACCATCCACCTCAGATTGTCCAGTCGTCTCTTCAGGACCTCACGCCATGCCAGGGCTTGTTGGAACTTGCAGATTCTCTTCTTCATGTTGTTTCTCTGGGTCCAGAGTGCTTCCAACTTCTCCTGCAACTCTGTATTCACTTGTTCCAGGTCATTGAAGCTTCTGGTCTTTTCCTCGAGCTGAAGGGTTCCATCATTCAGCTGTTTGAAGAACATTTCAGCCTCCTTCTGTGCAGCAGTGACCGCAGAAGCCGCCATCTCCAGCTCCACCACGCGCCGCTCTGCGGCCTGTAGGCGGCTGGTGAGAGCTTCATGCTCCATTTCTCTGTCATTGGCTACCTGCTGCATGTAGGCTGGTGCACATTGTAAATTGCTTTCTGCCAAATCCAACCTCTGTATGGGTGGCTTGTGGATCTCTAGGTCTGTTTTCAGTGCTTCATGCACCTGGGATATCTTCTCCCTCTCTTTCTCCCGTCCATCCCGCAGGTCTGTCTTTTCATGCTTCAATGGGTGGATCTTGGCACAGTGCACCTTATTTCTTCTTTTGCTGCAGTCCAGGGCAGGCACCATGTGTGGATAGCACCTCTGCACATCCTTGGTGGGATTGGGACCCTTGATTCTCTGGACTCTGGTGGCTGTGACTGTGTCCAAAGGCAGGGGAGTCCCGTGGTAAGCATCACCTTTGCCCAGACCTGAATCACACTCCCCAGTGGTGTTCGGCTTGGGGATCCCTCCCTTTTCTGTGTTCTTTGTTTTCTTGAATGTTGCAGGTCTGATGGGAGGATTCTTCTGCCGGTGTTCTGGCAGTAGTTTCTTGCCCACAGCTCTCTCATGGAGTTTTCTAGTTTCAGACATCAAAGCGCTGGGACGGGAAAGACGGGCTGGCCATGTTCTCAGGCTCTTGGCAATCCTCTATTCTCCCACTCACTGACTAGGAGGTCAATTTCCTCCTCTACACCAAAGTCGCCTCGAGTCTCTTGCTCACCACTCAGCCACCTCTACCTTCCTCAGCTGCTGGTAGTGGTGTCAACCAAAAGAAGTAATCCTGGTGCTACCAGGCAGCATGGAATGTGGGCGTGGCCTCCATTCTTGTATCCCATTGGTCAGACAAAAACATGGAAGAATGGGGGTGTGGGCGGAATCCTGTGATGCAGGCAGCATGGGCAGAGTCAAGATGACAGCAGCTCCCCCAGCCCCTTTCCCAGGGAATTCTGTCCAATCCGGTTGGAAACAAAAGGGTGACCTGCTTTAGCCAGATGGCTGCACAGATTGTTGTGTATGTCTGTTTGTCAGTCCCGGTCCTTGAACTCAGGATTTGGACACAGTCTGTGAGCTGCGTTTGCTCAAAGCTAGCCTTTTATCACTGAAATTCTCTATCCTCAGGTTGAAGTGGTGGGAGCTGGAGCCCACAATTGGAATCCTGGTCCTGCCACCTCCAAATGGCAGGAGATCCTAAGAAACTCATTCCTATCCATATGAATACCAATGGAATGTGATGTATGTCATGATTGAATGGGCAGTTCTTGGATGATTCTAGGATAAAATTATACACAATTATATTATAGAACACGGATCAATTTTAATGAATAATTTATGAAGCATTGAAACAATTACTTTCATTAAATGGAGGCAGAATGAAATATCTAAGAATTGGGTGTCACATAGTATAGAGATGCCATTTTTTCTGCCAGGACCAGGATTAGAACTCATGGTCACGCTAACTCTGTTGCACTTAGTGGGAAGGGGAAGCTTAACTCCCTGGAGTCAAGAAATTCAAGTCTGTCCTCCACTTTGAAAATCAGTATGGAGGTTCCTCAAGACTCCACATAGAGCTCCCCTATGACCCAGCAATCCCACTTTTGGGCATTTACCCTAACGTTCACAAACAAGCCACACTAAAGCTACCAGCACGACTATGTTTACTGCAGCATTATTTATCATAGCTAAGATATAGAACCAACCCAGATGTCCCTCAGAAGATGAATGGATCAAGAAAATGTGATATATACACACAATGGAATTCTATGCCTCCATCAGAAAGGATGACATTGCCCCATTTGTTAAGAAATGGAAAAACTTGGAAAAAATTCTATTAAGTGAAGTTAGCCAGGCCCAAAGAAACATAGGTCCCATGATTTCCCTTATTTGCAATAACTAGTATATGTCTGAGTCAAGCAGAAAAGGTCAGATAAGTTGATGTTAGGGAAATGAACCCAAGATATGTATTCAAATGTTTTTTTTTCTTTCATGGGATCATTTCAAACACATTTATAAGATGATTTCCTTCTTGCTTTGTATGTCCCTGCCCCACGGTATAACCCCTGCTTTCACTGTATTTGATGTAGGTATAATTTGTGGAGGAGAAGGGAAAAAAAATCGTTTAAATAGGGATACATGTTACCTATTTCAACAATGAGATATATAAGTTGTTATGCTGAAAATGAACTTTACAACTTTGGTGGGGAGGGGGGAGAGGACTGTGTGGGAGGTAGGAGAAGGATGGGAAGGAATGGGAAGGGAAAATAAAGGAGGAGGCTACAATGCTTGATAAGAAATGTATTCATTTTCTTGCCCATTTAATTGTAACCCCTCCGTACAGTATTTTCACAAGAAAAAAAAAAGAAATTCAAGTCTGTTCCTTAGGATGGAAATCGATCCTCAGCACTAGAAAACATCCTATTCATGGACATTTTACATATATGATTTATATTGATATACATAGATTGACTCCATATTGCATTCAGCGTAGTAATTCACTTTATTTTTTGTTTCATTCATATATTGACCGTTTATTTCATTGACCACTATGGCACATAGAATATGTATGCCACTTCATACCTGACACCCAGGACTTTCACATAAAAGGAAAACACGTGTCACCATCAGCTTCTTACTCCATGATTCATTGTTTTAGAGTGCTGGCATCTTAACTCATGGCCTACTGGGCCAAATTCATGAATGGTTGAGTGTCAGCATGCCATCCTGGGGCAAATTGAACTGACAGGCAGTTCCCAGGACCTGAGATAGAGCTCTAGTAGTTGACAAAACAAGAACAGATTGACTCGCAGATGGTAGCATGCTAATAAATACATACCTTTATAGAGTGCCAGTGATTCTATGCATTATTCAGTTATATCGACTACATTCCTACCAATTCTTGGCTATTTATTATGCCTCCATGCAATTAATGTTACTGTTTTCATCCTTAATAAACTATTAAGTAAATCAGTGTCCTGAAATTATTGAGTCCCTGTAAGAAATAGTATACTTTTCATGCTTCATAAGGTATTAAATAAAACCAATCAGCCTTCTGAAATCATGATGTCTAATTTTATATACATATCATTCATGAACAACTCATTCAACTGGGACATTGATAACATTCCATTATTATTCCTATGGATGGGATCAAGTCTCTTAGGAACTCCCGTAATCTGGAAGTGGCTTGACTGGGATTTGAAATGTAGGCCTATGTTGACATTGAGGACTATGGTTTCCCCAATAGCCCGCAATTAAAAAAGATTATTTAGCTCCCTGGTTTGCAATTCGTGCCAATTTTTCTACCAGGGCTGGGATTCGAACTCAAGGTTTGGGTAAATACGCAGCACTGTTGGGGAAGGGGAATCTCACTATGCTGAAGACAAGCAAGTCAGGCCTGTTCCCTAGGCCTGAATTCAAGCCTCAGTTATGGAAAACATATTCCTTATGTACAGTTTAAAGATAGGATTTCTACTTCCAAATAGGTATTCAGTCCATATCGTTTGGTGTGGTTATTCATTTTATTTCTTGTTTTATGTATTTATTTACCATTGATTTTATTGACCCTGATGACACCTCTACCATTTATTACATTATTTACATCCTATCACATTGAATCCAGATTAGTAGATATGTTTTCCATCATGCCTGACACCCAGGACTCTCCCAGAAAAGGAACACATGTGTCACACTCAGCTTCTTACTCCAAGATTAAATTTTTGACAGTGCTGGGATCTGAACTCAGGGCCTAGCAGGAACAATTCATGAATGGGTGAGTGTGAGCACAGCAGCATCTAGCCAATGAAGCTGTCAGGTGGATCCCAGGTGCTGAAATCGAGCCCCAGGTTGGCTCCAAAACAGCAATACATGGATAGGCTGATGGTGGTATACAAATAAATATATATTGGCAAAGAAAGCCAGAGCCATCTATTTATGATTCAATGATGCCTACTATGTTCCTACCAACTCTTAGGTAATTATTTTACTGCCATTGAAGGAATATTATTCCTTTCAGGCTTAATAAACTATTCATTATAATTAATCAGCGTCCTAGGATTATTGCATCCAATTTTAGACTAGACCGATGCACAAACTACTCTTTCATTCAGTATTCCCATGCATAGGAACGAGTCTCTTGTGATCTCTGGCCATTGGTAGGTGTCAGGATCAGGATTTGAACCCAGAGCCTTTGTTGACAAGTCAGGCCATGGCTTCCCTGATAGCCTGCCATCCTTCAGCAATGGAAGGCCAGGTCCACTTTGCAGCCATGTCATTCAGACCCAGGATGGTCACAGTGCAAAGAAAAAAAATGTAAAATCCCCAGCCCTCTGTAGCTCGCCACTTTTTGTGCTGTCCTACTTTTCTTTTTTCTTCCTGCAAGCCCTCTGGGCCTAGGATCCCAGGATCGGCTATGGGTCCGGAGACTGCACCCCAGCCTAGGGCAATCGAAGCTGAGGCAGAGTTGCCACGACCTTAGTTCAAGCCCCGTGGGTGGCAAAATAAAGAATAAATTCTAATAATTAATTAAGTATTTAACTAAATTAAAGAAGAAATAAAGTTCCCTGATTTGGAGTTTCTGCCAGTTTTCTTTCCTAGCCTGAGATTTGAACTTAGGGTTTTGGGAAATCTGTAGCAATGTGAGGGAAAGTGCAGAGTTGCCACTACTTGAGTTCAAACCCCATGCCAAGCCAAAAACAAGAAATTAAGTCACTGACTTCGGCAAGGGGAGTAGTTGTGGAGAAGCGAGGGAAGGGAGGGTAGGGGGAAAACAAAGGAGGAGGCAACAATGCTCAATAGGAAATGTTCTCATGACGTTGCTCTTGTAACTGTGACCCCTCTGTACAACATTTTCACAATAAAAAACGTACAAAAAAAGAAATAATGAAGTGCTCAGAGAAGCACTTTGTGTGTAAGGGAAGGATGTCTGAATAGCTGTACAAAATTCTACACTGCTTTTGTTAAAATGTTCAGTATGGAACTGGATAAACGTAACTGCTTCAATTAAAAAATATTAAGCCACTGTCTTGGAACTAGGGCCAGTATTTCTGCCATTGCTGGGATTTGAGCTCCCGGTCCAGGTAACTCTTTTGTACCATGGGTGAACTGAAGATCTCTGTCCTTGAGGAAAAGAAATTCAGGCTAGACTTCCCAGGGCCTGAATGAAGGCCCTGCAATGGAAAAAATGAGCCTGTACCTCCATGTCCTTGTGTATGTATGGCTGTATCCCTATAGGTGAAGCTCTAGAGTAGCTATGATGAATGGCACCAAACTAGGAAATTTGTTTTCAATACAATGATTTCATAGCACAGAGACTATTTCCAAGATGGTGCATGTTCCAGGGATCCCCTCACTGTTCCCAGTGTAGCCTGAGGGTTTCTCAGCATCCCAGGCCTGCTGGAAGAAGAAGTCTCTTTCATTGTCTGAACCGGCAGACAAAAGACCACACTCCTGTACAGCTGTGTAACAAACATCTCCATCAGGGTCCATTAGTGTGAATGAGTGTAGGTGGACTCTGAAGGGCAGGACAAAAAGGCCTCTTTTATCCCAAGCTATCCCTCTCCCCAGTGCTCTGTTTTGACAGGAAGCCCTCATTTGTGCCACCTTCCGGGGCAGACCAAGTTCCCTGCACTTATCCTGCCTTTGTGAGACTATATTCCGGTGTTCAGATACAGTGCTCAATATAATTCAGGATTCCTTCTGACAGACAACTAGAGCAGGGAACCTAATGAAATGTTTCATCATGGCCGATGATAGGCCTATGACACCTCTCCTAGGTTTCTGGAAGCTTGGGAAATCCAAGCACATATCTGATATCCCAATGCTTCTTGTCATCTGGGGATGGTGAAGCTCATCAGATTTTGGAAACTTTGACCTCTCCTAGTTGGTCTCTTGGTGTTTAGGTGTTGGGGATAAACACAGGGCCTAAGGTGCTGACCATGAGCTCAGTGCAGAAGCCCAGTGCTTTACCACTGTGTGTCACAGCATCACTTCTGGTCTATGTGTGTGTATTTGTGTGTGTGTGTGTGTGTGTGTGTGTGTGTGTGTGTGTGCATACACCAGTCCTTGGCTTGAACTCAGGACCTGAGCACTATTCCCAGTTTCTCTTGTACAAGAAGAGCCCTCTTCCAATTGAGCCACAGAGCCACCTGAGGCTTTTTGTAGTGATGTGGTCCTGAGAAATCAAGCCCAGTGTTTCATAGATGCTAAGCAATCTACCCCTAAGGCATATTTGCAGCCCTCTACTTCAGATGTGTTAATTTGTTTCTTTTCTGTTGTCGGTTGTAGGAGCTGAAGTCTGGGGCTGAGTGCTGTCCCTGAGCTAATCAGCTCAAGTTTTGTGCTCTCCCACTTGAGCCACAGAGTCACTTCAGGTTCTCTGGTGGTCCATTGGAGCTAAGTACCATGACTTTCCTGCCCAGGAGAGCTTTGAACCATGATCCTCAGATCTGATCCTCCTGAGTAGCTAGGATGACAGGCATGAGTCACAAGCACCCAGCTTCCACTTCAGGTTTCTTAGTGGTGAATTGGAGATAAGTCTCATGGGACCTTTTGTGTCTGGGATAGTTTGGCACCCAGATCCTCAGATCTCAGCTTCCCAAGATGGCAGGATGTCAGACCTGAGCTATAGACCCCTAGGCCGTGGCACTCTGTTGCAAGGGGGTCCTTGGCTCCACGTGGTGGAGTGCTAGCTGCGGGCCCAAGAGGTAAGGGTCAGTGTCTAGGCCACCAGTTCAAGGTTCATGACTGAGAATAAACAAAACAAAACAACTGTCTGCAAGAGACAACTCACTATTCTTCACTAATACATAATTTTGTCCCTGCCATGGGGACATATCTGAGCCTCAATATTCTTGTCTGCATAATCATCTCAGTTGTGGAACTCTTACAAGGACCAGATGAAAGAATGTACCCTGTGAAGGACACAGCACTTGGCTCTCTTTGAAGGACTCAGCACACAGCATCCTTTGAAAGACTCAACACACAGCACCCAATGCAGGACTTAGCACACTGCACCCTGTGAAGGACTCAGCACATAGCACCCTGTGCAAGACTCAGCACAGAGCACCCTATGAAGGACTTAGCACATAGCTTTCTTCCACAAGCTGTCATTAGAATTAGGGTGCTTTCATCAGTATCACCATTCTTAGAGGAACATTTCACAAATCACACAAGTTCACATCTAATTTTTTAGTTTGGGTGTTTTTTTTTGGGGGGGGGGGAGGTTACACATGTGTCTTGAGCTCAAAACTCATTTGCTCAAGGCTAGAGCTCTACCACTTGGAGCCACATTTCCAAGAGTCTCACAGACTTCCTGCCAGGGCTGGGTTTTAAAGCCACCACGCAGCCACGATGACGTGGGTAAGACAGCAGCATTTGGTTCCATGGAGCTGGGTTGCAGTGCTTTACATCTGCCTAAGTCAGGTTAGGTGGCAGCTGTCAGCACCAGACTCCTAAATTGCTCTGTGATGAGGTATTTGCCGTCCTTCCTTCTATAGTTGCAATTAGATCATTCTACTTTGTTTGGCGACAGTCCCAGGGCTTGAGTAAAGGCTTCAACGTTGTCCCTAAACATTTGTGCTCAAGGCTAGCACTCAGTTGTCTGAAAGACAGCAGAACTTCTGGCTTTCCTGTTTATGTGGCACCGAGGAATCAAACCCAGGGCTTGGTGCTTACTAGGTGAGCACTCAACCACCGAGCCCCAAGAGTGAATGAGGTATATATAGATAGATTGCTGTATATAAATATTATATACACAAAAAGAGATGTCTGTATATTATGAACATATAGATAATATTACTATCAATTATTAGGTATTAAATTATGTCTCCATTTAATGATGTGTCCCAGTTAACAATTAATAAAGCATTAATTAATACTCAATATCTTGTTATTGTTGATCATGTATGTACATATATCCATACATATAATTACGTATTTTCTAAATGAGACAGATGTCTATATATTATTAAATTATGCATCATGTGTTACTACCAATTATTAGGTATTTAATTATGTCTCCATGCAATTTTTATTCTGCTAATGTTTAATAAAATATTAATTAAACTTAAACCATGTCCTATAATTACTGCATCTACTTTTATCATAGAATGATTCACTACTAATTCAATCTATTCATCACTGATTGTGGTGACAAATATTCCACCTATGACATTTATTACACTTATGACATCTTATTACGTATCACATAGATTTGCATTGGAATTATACATCCTGTCTGACACCAAGCACATTCAAAGAAAAGGAAATCGTGGGTCACGTGGGGCTTCCCACTCCACGATTACATTTTTGGCAGTGCTGGGATCTAAACTCAGGGTCTAGCAGGCTCAGTTCATGAATAGGTGGCTGCCAGCACAGGAGCCTCTAGCCAATTCACCTGCCAGGCAGTTCCCAGGCCCTGAGATCGTGCCTCGTATGTTGACTCCATATTGGGCTTACTGTAGTTATTCATTTTATTGTTTCTTTTATTCATTTATTTGCCATTTATTTTATTGACTGTTCTTACACATGGAATATTTATTACATTTATTATATAGGCTAGATTTGCCTATGTATGAAACTTTACACCTGACACCCTGGACTTTCCAGAAAAGGAAAACCTGTGTCACCATGGGCTTCTTATTCCATGATTCAATTTTTGTGAGTGCTGGCACCTGAACTCACACCCTACAAGGACCAATTTATGAATAGGTGAGTGTCAGCACGCCGGCCTGGGGCATATGGAGCTGACAAGCAGTTCCCAGCACATGAGATCGAGCCCCAGAGGTTGACAAAATAAGAACAGCTCGACATGCAGATGGTAGTGCACAAATAAATATACATCTTTATAGAGTGCCAGAGATGTCTATACATTATTCAGTTATATATGCTACATCCTCCCAATTCATGGGTATTTATTATAGCTCCATGTAATTAATATTACTGTTTTCATCCTTAATGAATTCTCAATTAAATCAACCACTAGCCCCAAACTATTGTGTCTATGTAATTAATAGTATTCTTTTAATGTGTCAAAAATATTCATTAAAATCCATCGGACCCCTAAAGTCACTCTGTGTAATTTTATAGTATCATTCCAGGAACAACTAATTCAACCTTGACTTTCAGAACCTTCCATCGGTATTTCTATGATTAGGAACAAGACTCTTAGGATCTCCCACCATTGGCAGGACCAGGCATCAAAGGCAGGTACTATGTTGTTGTGTTGGCCTATGGCTTCCCTGGTAGCCCGCCAGCCTTCAGCAATGCCAGGTTACTGACATTTTCAGCTGTGTCATTCAGACCCAGGATGGTCACCTTGCAAAGAAAACAAATGTAAAACCGGCAGCCATCTGCAAGTTGCGGGGGTTTTTTTCTTTTTCTTATTTCTGTGTTTTTTTATTTATTTATCTTTCCTGTCAGCCTTTGGGTCCCAGGAACCCAGGTTCAGCTGTGGGTCCAATGGCTGCACCCAGCCTAGAGTGATGGAAGCTGAGGCAGAGTTGCCACGCCCTGAGTTCAAGCCCTGTTCTTGACAAAATCAAAATAAATTAATAAATAAATATATAGATAACTACATTAAAATATTATAATAATTATGAGGCTCCTTGACTTGGAATTCATGACGTTTTTCTCTGCCATGCCTGGGATTTGAACTCAGAGACTAGGTACATCTGTAGCATTGTGGGAGAAGAGGAAGCTCACTGTGCTGGAAGACAAGAAAATCAGGCCTGTTCCCAAGGCCTGATTTCAAGTCATAGCACTTTCAAAAATAATATTTGTATACATTTTAAATATAGGATTCATATTTACATACATGTTTACTGCATATTGCAGTTAGTGTGGTTATTCATTTTATTCTGTGCTTTATTTATTTCTTATGTATTTTAGTGAGCATGATTATACATATGACATTTTTTATATCCTATTACATAGGACAAATTTTTCTATGCATTACACATCATTCCTGAGACCCAGAACATTCACCAATAAGGAAAACAAGTGGGACAATTAGCTTCTTCCGACAGGATTAAGATTTTGGCAGGTCTGTGATTTAAACTCGGGGTCTAGAATGTCCATTTCATGAGTGGGTCAATGTGAGCACACCAGTCTGATTCAAGTGAAGTTGTTGGGCACATTTGAGGACCTGAGATCAAGCTCTAGAAGTGGCCAATACATAAAAATATAGACGTGCAGATTTCAGTGTGTGTGTATTTACATATGTATATGCATCTATAAGTAAATGTATACAGAGAGACACAGACATTTATGTTGACTCTAGTGTATAAGTCTATATAAAATGATGGCTATATTTTATTTTTCTATATTCTATTACTACCAATTATTTGGTCTAAAACTATGTCTCCATTAATTAATCACGGAAGAAGACTTAATAAGGTATTAATTAAATTAATTGATGACCTGTATTTATTGTGTACAATCTTAAGCTAGAAAGACTAGCTATTTAGTAATTCAATTACTACATGCCAAACATTCTATTAGTGTTCCTATAGATAGGAACGAGTTTCCTAAGATCTTCAGCCGGGTGTAGGTGGCATTCCCATGATTGAACGCAGGGCCTAGGTGTTTGGGTTGGGCTCAGGCTTAACTGAGAGCCCGCCAACCTTCGGCCATGCAAGGTCACCTACAATTTCCAGGCCAAGTCATTGGGACCCAGGATGGTCACAGTGCAAAGGAAACACAGGTAAAATGGTTGTGTAAAACTTCCTGGTTTTTCCTCCTCCATTTTTGTTGGTTTGATGATTATTTTGCCAGTGCTGGGAGTTGAACTCGGCTCCTAGGATCCCTGGATTATCTGCAGGTGTAAAAGCTACACCCCAGCCTAGGCTAATCATAGTGTAAGACACAAGAAAGTGCTTCGTTGGCATAAGGAGCTCAGAGACAATGTCTAGGCTCACAGTTTAAGCCTCAGGACCTGCCACAAAAGAAAAGCCCATAACTCCATATGTCTGTATATGTATGCATGAATTTCTATTGGTGAACATCCAGAGTCGCTATGAAGAAAGGCACACAGCTAGGAAATTTGCTTTGAATAGAATGATTTCATAGCACAGAGAGTGCTTTCAAGACAGTGCTGTTCCGGGACTCCCCTCACTGTTCCCAGTGTAGCCTGAGGGTTTCTCCACACCCCAGGCTGCTGGAGGAAGTCGGCCTCATTGTTGGAACAGGCAGTTACACTGCTGTACAGCTGTGTAACAAACAATTCATCCAGGGCAATTAGTGAGGAGGAGTGTGGGTGGGCTCTAAGGGCCAGGAGAAAAAGGGCTCTCTGTACCCCAAGCTATGTCTCTCCCCAATACTCTGTTTTGACAGGAAGCCTTCCTTTGTGCCCCCTCCCTTGGCAGGCCAAGTTCCCTGCACTCATCCTGTCTTTGTTACACTATATTGCTGTGTTGAAACAAACTGTTGCAATTAATTCAGAAGTCCTTCTGGCAGATAACTATGGAGCTGAACCTCATGAAATGATTCCTAATTGGCAAAGGTGGCTCTCCCTAGGTTTCCGGAAGCTTGATAACTCGAAGCACTTGTGCAAAATAATAATGTTTTCTGTCATCTAGGGCTGGTGAAGCTCATCAGGGTTTTGAAACCTTTGACTTTTCATTGGACCTTGGGTGGCTAGGTTTTGGGGTTGAGCACAGAGCCAGGGTGATGACCATGAGCTCAGAGCAGAAGATCTTTGCTTTACCGTTTGGTGTCCCAGCTTCACTTCTTGTATCTGTGTGTTTGTGTGTGTGCGCATACATCAGTCCTGGAGCTTGAACTCAGGACCTGAGCACTTTACCTGAGTTTCTCCTGTACAAGGATAACACATTACCACTTGAGCCACAGAGCCACTTCAGGCTTTTTTTTTTCTAGGGATGTGGTACTGAGGATTCTAATCCAGGGTTTCATACATGCAAAGCACTCTACCCTTAAGACACTTTCCCAGCATTCCACTTCAGGTTTCTTTCTTTCTTTCCTTGATAGTTGGAAGAGCTGAATTCTGGGCCTGGGTGCTGTCTCTGAACTCTTCAGCTCAAGTCGAGAGCTCTACCACTTGAGCTACAGTGCCCCTTCAGGCTTGCTGAAGGGGTTCATTGGAGATAACCATCTCAAGGAATCTCCTGCAAAGGCTGGTTCTGGACCATGATCCATAGCACTCAGCCTCCTGAGTAACTAGTGTGACAGACATGAGTCACCAGTGCCCAGCTTGCACTTCAAGTTTCTAAGTGGTGAATAGGAGATAATAGTCTCATGGGACCTTTTGTGTCTAGGCTAGTTTAGAATCCAGATCCTCAGCTTCCTGAGTAGGCAGGATGACAGACCTCAGCTAAAGACGCCTGAGCCGTGACACTTTGCTGCAAGGGGGTCCTTGGATATGCTTGGTAGTGCGCTAGCCATAAGCACAAGACGAAAATCAGTGCCTAGGGTCTGAGTTCAAGGTTCATGATGGAGAAAACTAAACCAAAACCAAAACAATTGTCTGCAGGAGACCACTCATTAAACTTCAGTACATACATAAATTTGGCCCTGCCTTGGGGACATATCTGAGCCTCAATTTTCTCATCTGTACAATCATCTTACTTGTGGAGCTCTTACAAGGAACAGATGAAAGAATGCACTCTGTGAAGGACTCAGTACACCTGACCTCGTGAAGGACTCATCACATAGCTGTATCCCACATGCTGTCCTTAGAATGAGGGTGCTTTCATCAGTATCACCATCATTCAGAAACATGTCACAAACTACATAGTTCACATCTAATGATTTGGAGGGGTGCGTATTTGTGGGGAGGGGTTGGGGGTTGAGGATTCTGCCACGGGAATTGCACTCAAAGGTTGGGGGTACTGTCCTAAGATATTTAGCTCAAGGCTAGAGCTCTACCACTTTGAGCCACAGCTCAGAGTATGGCAGACTTCCTGCCAGGGCTAGGTTTTAAAACCACCAGAATCAGATCTTAGCCCCCGAGTATCTTGGATGACAGGGCTAGCGAGCCAGCAGCATCTGGTTCCATGGAGCTGGGTTGCTGCGGTTTCCCTCTGGCTAAGTCAGGTTAGATGGCAGCTGTCAGTACCAGATTCCTGGCTCACTCTGTGATGAGGTATTTGCAGTCGTATCCTTATATTGTGGGCATTGGAACACTCTATCTTTTTGTTTGGTGCCAGTCCTGGGTCTTGAGTAAGGTTCTAGAACCAGTCCATAAGCTTTTTTGCTCAAAGCTAGTGCTCAACTGCTTGAGTGACAGCACGACTTCCTGAATTTTCTGTGCACATAGTAGTGAGTAAAGAAACCCAGGGCTTTGTACATACTAGGCGAGCACTCTACCACTGAGCCCCAGGAATGACAAGTGTATAAATAGATAAATGTATAGATAGATAGATAGATACATACATACATACATACATACATACATAGTAGATAGATAGATAGATAGATAGATAGATAGATAGATAGATAGATGTAGAAGGTTAAAACAAGAGAGAGATGTCTGTACATTATGAAATTGCATATACTATATTACTACAAATTATGGGCAACTAAATTACTCTTTCCTTTTTTAGGTATCATGATTGAATACATAATAAAGTATTAATTGAAAATTAGTCCACATCGTATAATTGTTATGTATAATTTTATAATATAATCATACACTAACGTCTAATTTAACTGTTACTTTTATAATATTCCATTTGTACAGATGTATATAGGAATGTGTTTCTTAGAATCTCCTGTCATTCACTAGTTGCAGTCCCGGGATTCGATCTCCAGGCCAAAGTTGTCAATTTCAGCTATGGCTTCCCTGATAGCCTGTCTGAACATCAGCAATGCAAGGTCATGTATATTTTCTGTGCCTTGTCATTTAGACCCAGGATGGTCACAATGAAAAGTGGGGAAAACAAGTAAAACCACCTTCTTGAACTTCTTGTTTTTCTTGTTTTTGTTTTTGTGGTGTGTGTGTGTCCAGTTGTGGGGCCTGAACTCTGGGCCTGGGCGCTGTCTCTCAGCTCTTCAGCTCAGGGCTAGTGCTCTACCACTTGAGCCACAGTGCTACTTCTAGCTTTTCTCTTTTTGCTTATATGGTACTGAGGAATCAAACCCAGGGACTCAGGCTTGCAAGGTAAGCGCTCTACCACTGAGCCACCTTCCAAGCCATGAACTTCTCGGTTTTATCCTTCTCCTTTTTATTTTTTTTTTTTGCCAGTCTGGAGATTTGAACTCACGTTCTAGGATCCCAGGGACAGCTGTCACATAGTTGCCAAGACCTAAGTTCCAGCCTGTGCTTGGAGCAAATAATAATAATAATACTGATACTAATGCCCTGGCTTGGAATTTGCACCATTTTTCTGGCAGGCCTGGGATTTGAACTCACGGTCTGGGTAAAACTGTGGCACTCGGGGTGATGGAGAAAGCTCACCATCCTTGAAGATAAGAAATTCAGACCAGTTCCCAGGGCCTGAATTGAAGCCCCAGCACTAGAAAAAATAATATTCATATATGAGATCTATTTAAATACATGGTTTTAGTGTATGACGTTTATTACCCTTATTTCTCTTATAAGATTCTTTTATTACATCATATCACATAGGATATATTTCCATATGGATTATACATTGTCTAGAGACCTAGACTTTTACAGAGAAGGGAAAAAAATGTGGCAAATTTGGCTTCTTATTCCACGAATAAATTTTTGGCCATGCTGGGATTTCAAATCATGGCCTACAATGTGCCCATTCCATAAATGGTTCACAGTCTTAGCACACAAGCTTCCAGAAACCTGAGATGCCAGGAAGTCCTGAGGACCTGTAATCAAGCCACAGTAATGCCCAATGAATAGATAGATACATGTGTAGATTGATATATACATAGAGAAAGGGAATGTGAGGATATCATTAAATTATATATATTATTATCAATTACTACTTATTAAATTATGCCTCCATGAAATGAAGTATCATGGTTGAATACTTATTAAAGCATTAATTAAAAATTAGTCAAGATGCTACCATTAGGGGATACATACCATGGTGCTAGAACGGAAGATATAAATCCAATAATTTTTGTGTGGCATTCTAAACTAGTGTCATGAATTCACTGAATAATTATTACTATTATAACATTCCATTATCACTCAGATAAATAGGAGTGAGTTTGCCAGGATCTCCCTCCATTTGTGGATGGCAGTCCTGGCATTCCAACTCCAGGCCTGGGTAATTTACTTCAAAGGCAAACCATTGGAATGACACCGTGAAGATTTCAAATTGGTATGATGAAAAAAAGAGCAACAAGAAGAAAAGAAAGCCAGGTGTCAATGGCTTCTGCCTGGAATCCTAGCTCCTCAGGAGGCTGAGATGTAGAGAATGCCAATTTGAATTCAGCCGGGGCAGAAGAGTCTGTGACACTCTAATTTCTAAGAGATCACAGGGGAAAACAAACAAACAAACAAAAATCCCTGAGTGGTTGAGCTGTGGCTCAAGTTGCAGAGTGCTACCCTTGAGCAAAAGGAGCTCAGGGACAGGGTCTAGGCTCATAGTTCAACCCCGGACCTGCCAAAAAAAAGGAGGCAGTAACTCCATGTCTCTGTGTATGGATGGACAACATATGGATGATGGGCATTCAGCAGGTTGCCCATGCCCAACCCCCCAACCTGGGCAAGCTGGGACAAGCCCTCAGAGTGTACTAAGTCTGAGCCGGCAGCTTGAACAAACATCCTTCTCTGCAATATAACTACTGAAGCCCCGAAGGCTTTGCCAGGGCTTGTGTGTGCAAAGGTTGCCTTATGTCCTGCCTGAGGTGTCCCATCAGAACACCTAGCAGCCAGCCACTGCCTCCAGGGAGACCACAGTTCCTAGGCTGTAGGAGTTGTCAAAGGTTCTGGCTCCATATTCTCTATCCCTCTGTCGGATGTCCTGGTGGCCATCACTTATTCATCATTTCTCATTATAGAGTCTCAGGGTGGTCCAAAATCCTGGCAAAGACATGCAATTTCTACACTGAAAGGGGTAAGCCAATAAATACCACCCTCATAACTCCTGTCACAAGTGAGCCTTGGGCTGTCAAAGTGTCTTACTGGTAGAGTGCTTACCTAGCCTGCACCAAGCCCTGGGTTTGGGTCTTTTTCTGTTCCAGTTCCACAGAATCAGAAAAACCCAGAAGGCACACTGTGACTTAAATGATAGAGTGCTAGCCTGGAGCAAAACCCGCTGAGGAACATGCGCAGACCCTGAGTTCAAGCCCCAAGACTGACAAAAAAGAAAAAAAGAACTGAGCGTGGTGAGACATATTCTTCTGGGACTCATAGGAAGGCCGAGGTTAGAGGTAAGAAGGTAGAGGGCAGGTGCTGGTGGCCCACCATTGTAATCTTAGCTACTCAGGAGGCTGAGATCTGAGGATCACAATTCCAAGCAGGAAAGTCTATATGAGACACTTTTCTCCAACTAAACGCAGAAATCCAGAAGTTGAGCTGTGGTTCAAGTAGTAGATGTCCAGGCCATAAATTCAAACCTCAGAACTGGGCTCATGCACACACCCATACACCCACTCATGCACAAACACAAACACACACACACACACACACACACATACACACACACACACACACACACACACACACACACCAAGATAAGAGCATTTGCCATTAAGCCTGCACTAGTTCCATCTCTAGAAACTCACTTCAAATAAAACACAGAAATGGGAAGGGAAGATTTGCTCCAGGAGGTCATAATAAACAGTGCCAAAATTCCACAGGAGTTCTAAGATGTGGAACAGAACAGAGAGCCTCAGAGGCAGAAGGGACAGCATAGGCAAAGGTCCTGAAGTGTGCTGTAGAGCAGGTGGTGTGGGTGGAACGAAGGTTCTGTGGTTTCAGACAAGTCTGGCAGGACATTCAAGGCTGGGTCAAGGTTAGTACTTGAGTCACAGGTAGGGCAGAGGGTAGGGGTCCCAGAATAGGGCCCAGGAGAAGATTAGCTTGGCTTTTCACCAAGGACCCCAACCATTTCCTGTGGCTGGAAGCTTATTTTTCACAGCTCATGATCATCAGGCCTCCTTCGCATGGAGGAGTCAGGGCAAAGGCAGGCTTATTAAAAGCTTGTAGCCCACTGCCACCAGTGGCTCAACACCTCTAAATCCTAGCTACTCAGGAGACTGAGAGCAGAGGTCATGGGACAAAGCCAGCACAAGGGAGGAAAGTTGGACGCTTCTTGCTGATGAACTAACAAAAGCCAGAAATAGAGCTGTGGCTCAAGAAGTAGAGTGCCAGCCGTGAGGGCAAAAGTCAAGAGACCAGAAGCCCAAACCCTGAGTTCAAGCTACAGTACTGGCATAGAAAACTAAAGAAAAGCTTTCAGGAGCTCCCCCAGTGCACTGTGGTGAAAGGCCAGATCAGCCATGTGCCGGTGGCTCATGCCTGTCCTTCCTATCTCCTAAGGAAGGTGAGATCTGAGGATTGCGGTTCAAAGCCAGCCTGGGCAGAAATGTCCGGGAGACTCTGATCTCAAAGGAACTTCCAGGAAACCAGAAGTGGTGCTGTGGCTTAAGTGGTAAGCCAAAGAGCTGAGCAACAGCTCCCATGCACAGAGTTCAAGCCCCATGACCAACACCTGGCCTGCATGGACCTCACTGTGTGGCTCTAGGCAGAGTACTTTCCAATGGGCCCCTGAGGGTCTCCCAATGTCTATGTGGCCTACAAGTCGTGAGAAAATCCACTTTAGAGGTCTTTGCATACTGAGCAGGCCTCTGTTTCAGAGAAGGGTGGCGCCTTGGGGTATAGAGGTCATTGGTCAGGTCATCAGAATACCATCTCTCATGGGTGCAGTGAGCACCTGAGCAGTATACTGACATCTCAGGCCATGGTTCAGGTTGAAAGGCTTGAACTCAGGTCTTGGGTACTGTCCCTGATGATTTTTGCTCAATGCCAGTATTCTACCATTTGAGCCACGGTGCCACTTCAAGTTGGTGATTGAAGATGGGACTCTCATGGGACTTTCCTGCCTGGGCTGGGAAAAGAGATCCTCTGGATCTCAGCCTGAGTAGCCAGGATGACAGGCATGAGCCACCAGTGCACAGATTAAGGTATCTCATTCTTTACAATTTCCACCCAGTGCTCCTCTAGACACTACCACCTAGACACTCCTATAGACACTACCACCTAAACAACAAACGGAGTCTCAGAATCTTCGTAGGGACATGGGCATTAAAGAGCCCCTCCAAATCACTTCCCCTCTGTAAGCTCCCATCTGCCTCCTCTTGATGGCCTGGTCGTCCGGAGCAGATCAGACCAATAAGGATTTCTGGATCCTGCCCGGTATCCCCCCGCCCCACCAAACTGTTACCTGAGGATTTCTGGGGCCAGGTGCTCCATGTCCCAGTAGAAGATTTTGGGAGGGTTGCTGATAACTGGGTCCAGGGGTGCCCAGGGCAGAAGGAGTGCCCATCTCCCCTCTGTCAAAGGAGAGACAAAGCATGGATGGATCTACTAAGAGCTACAGGGCAGAGCCATCCACCTGTCACCAAGGTCATTTGGAGTGCTGTTTTATGTTGAAAGTCCTGGGACTTGACCTCAGGACCAGGGCGCTGTCCTGGAGCTTCTTTTGTTCAAGACCAGCGCTTTTCTACCTGATCTCTGGAGCAACTTCCAGCTTTTTCTGTGTATGTATGCAGGACCAGAGGTATCGAACCAAGGGTTTCATGTGTGCTAGGTGAGCCCACTACTGCTAAGACACAATTCCAATCCTGCATAGCTGTTCTCCTTTTACCTCTCAGGTCTGTTGCGGGACAGTCCTGCACATCTGTACCGAGTTTCTCACCAGCAGCCCTGCCTGGAAATGAACTCAAATCTGCTATGTTGTCCTTTATTTACAGCATCTTTGCGCTCTATGTTTCCTGTCACATCCTCCTTGGTAAGTAAGATCATCTTTCAAGTGCTGCCACTAAGAAGCCTGCTCCAATCACTCAGGCAGAGTGGGATCTTCTCCTCTCTGTAGGCTACCAGCCTTGTCACGCTCTGCCGTCCGGCCAGTGTGGGTTGAGGTGCATGAAGGGAAAGGCCTGGCTTTCACCACACAATTTCTGAAGGCTCTGATATACCACACAGGGACCGGTGCTACATCACACTCCCTGAGATGGCACTCAAGGACCAGGCAGTTTCAGCGTAACAAGATCAGGCCATTTCTCTGTATGGTCTTGGACTGAGGATCTGGGAGCTGTCACTCTGAGTTTTCCTGCTCAAGGCTGGTGCTCTAGCACTTGATCCACAGCTCCATTTCTGGCTTTTTGTTAGTTCCATGGAGAGAAGAGTCCACCAGCTTTCCATCTTATGGCTGGCTTTGATCTTTGATCCTCAGATATCTTGCTCTGGAATAGACAGTATGTCCGACATGAGCTTGAGCCAGAGGTGATGGGCACCAGAGCCTTTCTTTTCAGCTTCTGTTTATCTCATGTCAACTAGCAATCTCTAGATAAAATAGTCAGTTACAGGGGATCAAGTTCCTCTCCTAGGTTTGTTAATCCAAGGAGATAAAGTGTCTTTGGGAAAGGCTAGTTTGAGTTGGCCTAGATGAGTGTTTGTTTGTGTGTGTGTGTGAGAGAAGAGTGTGTGTGTGCGTGATAGACAGAGAGAAAGAGAGAAAGTATGAGTTTCAATGATACCTACCACCATCTCTGTAATGCCTCATCCCCCCAATGGTGAGTACATCCAGAATCTCAACCCCATGGAAGGTGGGTAGGGGAGGGTATGTATGGTGACATCGAGTGGGATGATCTGAATTATGTCCTGGAACTGAAGCCTGGAGAGATAAAGGAGAAAAGGAGAGCTTTAGAGGAACAATAAGGGAAGCCCCTTACCTTTGGCTACAAGTACCAGAAAGATCACCAAATCCATCCTTTTTGGTAGTAAGATAACAGGTGCCACTATTCATTTCTTTCATTACTTTTTTTTAGTCCTAGGGCTTGGATTGAAGGCCTCGGTGTCATCCCTGAGCTTCTTTTACTCAAGACTGAGGCTCTACCACTTGAGCCACAGCACCACATCTGGGTTTTTTTCTAGAGGGGAGGGGAGCAGTTTTATGGGAGTTAAGAATCTCACAGACTCTCCTGGTGGGCGGGCTCTGAGTCACAATCATCAGACCTCAGCCTCCAGAATAGCCAGTATGGTGGGTGGGAGCCACTGACACCTGACCACTCACTACCGTCTATACATAATTCCCTAGGGCCAGTGCCAGGGCAGCTGTACTGTACCCTCCTTTTTGTGAGTGGGAAGCAGACATGGATGGGTTTGAGACTTCCAACAGACTACCTACCTATGAGTATTGTTCTGGATCAGTCTGATGACAGCTTCTTCTTTATCCACAGCAATGACTTGACTCTGTCACAAGATCAAATGTCCCCCAAGGGGTGTCGGGTCTGGGGTCTTTCCTCTGCACCCCGCAGCTCCTCCCTGAAACGACACACCACACCAAAGCGAAGTAGACATGGAGTGAATTCATTTGTTATAACCAGGGTCTGGCCAGATAAGTGGCAGTGAGGATCAGAGGCCCGAGATCTAGCTGTGTGGTGGGGAAATGAGACACCTCCTTGTCCACTTTCCTTTAACTGTCTTAGCAGAGGGTAGTGGGGAAGGACTCACGGGACAGATGGACAATGAATAACCATCAGGGTCTAGCCCAGGCACAGAGGGGCTTGCCTCAGGGAGCTAGTTCAACAGGCTGAGTGAGACAGCTTCTGACCCAGAGCCCACCTCCAGAATGAGAGGGCGACTTTGGGTCCCATCCACATGGGGATATTGGGCCACTTCCTCCATCACCCATTTAACCAGCTCCTGGGAGTGAAAGAGAGAGACAGAGAGAGAGACAGAGAGACAGAGAGAGAGAGAGTCAGAATTATACTTTAGCTGGGTGCAGGTGGCACAGAACTATGTCTACTACACAGGAGGCTGAGATATTAAGATATTGGTTCATAGTCAGCCCAGGCATTAAAATGTGTGACAATCTAATCTCCAAAGAACCAACACAAATCTGGAAGTAGCACTGTGGCTCAAGTGGTAGGTGCTAGCCTTGAGCTGAGGAACCATTTGACAACCGCCAGGCCCAAAGTCAAGCCCCACGACTGACAAGAAGTGGGCTTCTGACCACAATAGTGGACTGAATAGGACCCATCCTCCTAGGGAGCATAGCAGGGAAGTTAGGCCAAGCTTCCTGTCAGCGTGGGGTCATAAGTACGTCACCCAGCTTCTCCATGCTCTGTTTTCTCCAGCTGCAAAATTGAACACAGTGAAGGATTCCCTTCCTCATTGGGATAGGGTAAGGATCAAAGAGAGACATGTTTTGTTTCATAATCCCATACCTATAATACAATAAACAACAGGCCACATCTGAGCCCTTTCTGGGTATCTTCCTGTCATATGCTCACAGAATTTCCAACAACCATATCTGACAGCTGCTCCGCCTTTGCCTAGCCCTGTCCCGGAGTTCCCCCTGTATTGATCCCTTGTTTCCTTACAACTGTCCCGGGAGGAGACTGAGGTCTGATGGTCAAGGCCCAACCGAGAGCTTCATCTGTGGTCTAGAATCGGCTGCCGTGGACTGAGTTTGGGACAACCCAACTTAACCGCTGACTGAGGGTTGTGCTACATGTCTAGCATCCCAACTACAGATGACCAGGCATGGTGGTGCACAACTATCAAAGGAGGACTGCCATCCAGCTCAGCTTGAGCACATATTGTGTCTCTATCTCGTTAATGCCCAAGACAGAAAGGCATGGCTCACATGGTAGAAGACCTGACTGGTAAGCCTATGGCCTTGAGATCAAACCCTAATATACCAAAAAGAGTCAAAGGCCTGATGCCAGAGGATCATGCCTATAATCCTAGCTACTCAAGAGGCTGAGATCTGAAGATCACAGTTCAAGATTTAAAATAGGGTTGGCCTCCCCCATCAGACATCATTATGAAAAGACCCAGAGTCTCACCCAAGCCAATATGCTCCATACTAACAGGGCTAGCATCCTTCCTAAGTGCTGGCCACGCTCTCTGTCCCCCAGGGGAGCCACAGCCTGTGGGCCCCACCTCTAGGTCCTCCAAAGATCCCCCTGCCAACAACCAGGCCCAAGGTAGTAGACAGTTGCAGGGCATACAGTTCCCTTGGTGTTATAATTTGACAGTGCTGAGTCCGCATCAAGCATCTCACCCTTCCAGGCCCCCAGACCTCAGCCACCATGCCCATGTACTGCCCCCCAAAGATAGAAGGCAGAAAATACCAAAGGGTCCAGTGGTCCTTGTTACAACCCATTTCGACACACAAACACACTCAGACACACAAAGCCGGCAAAAGTGGCTCATGTTTGTCATCCTACCTACTCAGGAGGTTGAGGTATGAAGATCATGTTTCAAAGCCAGTCCAGGCTCTTATCTACAGGGAACCACCAAATATTCAGAGGTGGAGCTGTGGCTCAAGTGTAAGAGTACTAGCTTTGAGAACAGAAGATCAAGTACAACACCTAGACCCTGAGTTCACAACCCAGGTCTTCTACCTCCAAACACATACAGACACAGAGACAGACAGACAGAGAGAGAGACAAACACACACACACACACACACACACACACACTCACATACACAGCCAAAGGCTTCAGCAGGCCCTGAGAACAGAACCATGAACTCCATCCATTAGGATCACATCCCACCCCGGAGAAGGTAGCACTACAGACCTCAGACCCAATGTGGACTAATCATTGAACTTCTCACATATCTGGAATGTCTCTGAGCCCAGCATGGCATTTCCTACTGTACACTCTGCTATGTGGAAAAGTTAGCCACATCTTTTGTTGTTGTTGGTCATGGGGTTTGAACTCTGGGCCAGGGCGCGAACCTCAGCTCTTCCCATGAAGGTGACCACTCTCGCACTTGAGCCAAAACACCATTTCCTGTACTCTGGTGGTCCATTGCACATCAAGTCTCACAGACCTTTCTGTCCAAGCTGGCGTGGAACCACGGTCTTCACATCTCAGCCTTCTGAGTAGCTAGGTTGACAGTCGTGAGCCACCGGTGGCTTCCGGATTCAGAAACCTTCATATAACCAGAGGAAACCCATCTTATCAGGCCACAATCTTCTTGTAACCCCTCATTTCAGACGTTGTCAACCAGTATCCAAATCCATCCTTCAATGGAGAGAATACAGACACAACAATCCCAACCCTGCACCCAGTGGCTCACTCCTTGCCTGCCATAGGCCACATGCTCTTGAAGCTGTGGATTCAAACTGGGGCAAACTTGAAGAATTCTTAGAAATGTCTCTACAGTTGGGCCAGCAACTGGTCACCCAAACACTGAATCCTCATGCCCGGCCACCCCACCCACACCTCCACCATCCTTTGCAGGCAAAGATGTTTTACTTTTTTTAGTTGTGGAACTTGAGCTCTTAAGCTCAAGGCCAGCACTCTAATACTTGAGCCACAGCAACACTTCTGCTTTTCTGGAAGTTTGTTGGAGATAAGTCTCAGCATCTTTTCTGCCCTGGCTGGCTTTGAACCCTGATCCTCAGATCTCAGCTCCTGAGTACCTAGGATGACAGACATGAGCTACTGGCACCAGGCCAAAGATACTTTTCAATGCCTTTCCTCCTATCCCCTCAGGAGACTGAGATCTGAGGACCGCAGTTGGATGCCACCATTGGCAGCAAAATCCATGAGAACTCTATCTCAAATTAAACACACAAAAAAGTTGGAAGTGGAGCTGTGGCTCAAATGGTAGAATGCTAGCTTTGAGCATCAAAGACAAGGGATAGGACACAGTCCCTAGTTTCAAGCTTTTTCTAGCAAAGATCCACCCAAGAAAGGGAAACAGGTGGACATACAGGAGCTCAAAGCTCACACATAATACTCAAGCCTCCCAGAACAGACCCCATCCTGCTCTGCTTGTGTCGATTCTAGGTCCCACATCATGGCAGGCTCAGATAGGACTGACCATGCACCAAGTGAGGACATTCAAGAACAATCTCATACTGAGGATCCCTTGACCTTATCAAAGACTCAGGACCTCTCACTGTCCTGCCTCCACACTGGGCAGTGAGGTGAGGTCTAGTTATCCAACCACAGGATGTGGGAACAAAAGGATTTCTTGGCCAAGAGATCCAGACTGGAGGGCTCTAGGTCCCTCTCTCTCGGGGAGGAGAAAAGAGCCAATTCATCCCAGCAATGTTCCTGGGTTGTGAGTATCCTCAAAGAAACAACCCTGCCCAGAGGGCAGTACCACTGGTTTTCCCACCAACCACTACTCAACCCAGCCCCACCTTCAGTTGGCCCTCTCTGAATCCCAGATCTGCCATCTAGACTTAAGGCTGAACCAGCAAAGAGACCTACCTCACCCTATGCGAATGGCAGTCATGGGGTCCTAGCACCCTCTAGAGGAAGTCTCAGGAAAAACAGGTGTCCTGACTCCTGTCCTCATTCCCTGGCTGTACTGTGCCAGTGGCCAGCTTACCTCTGTCTCTGGTGAAGGAATGAACACTAAGGGTATCATCTTCACCTTGAGCCCTCAAAAGTTCCAGTTCTCAAGGATGTACTGCTCAAGCATCAAGGCCCATAAGCCTTGATTCTTCCATCTCAGCCTTCTAAGTAGCTAGGATGATAGGTGTAAAGCACCAGCATCCAGCTCAAACCAAGGTTTCTTCACATACTGTGGAACCAGCACTAGAACCTTTCATTGTCTATGACCCCCCAAGCCTTGTGCACACTGTAATGGTTTGTTGGATAAATAAACGAGCATCTGTTTCTGACAATACTACAGAAAAGTCCCATCTGACTCAGGTAAGCATCCTTGGGGTGTGGTGGGGGTGGGGGAGTTTTCCAAGCCTGATGTAGCTCTCCCACAGTTCTCCGTCATCCCTCTTCCCGCCCTACTGGTGCCACCACACTTAACTCTTTTGACTCAGAGCACGCAAACCACGATGGACTTGCTGATTCTGGGGGCTCTGGATGCATCTCTTCTCAAAGATCTCTGGCCAGGTGTTAAAGAGCCTGCAGTCAGCTGAGGGGGTGGCTCACCGAGCCTCCTCTGCTCCCCTAGGGGCCAGACAGGATGATCCACCACATCCGGCCCCTAAGTTTGATGTTGCAGAGAAAGGATTCTCGAGGCATCCCGGGTCTACAATCTTCCAGATTCCAGTTCAGGAGTTGGAAATCATCTCTGCTCACAGCTGGCAGGCTGGGAATGGCGAGGTCACAAGCTCTGCTTCCCACGATGTCCACAACTGTGGTTGTCACCTTAAAGAGAGCCAGAAGAGAATCTGCAGCTGCCGGAGAAAGGCAGTCAACCCACAATATTTATAGCAGGAGATGATTTGGCTTGGAAACTCTACCTGTGCCACTTTGAAGGTCATTGTTTGGTAGCTGAAACCCTCTGTCTAATTTGAACCATAATTCCAGGCATTAGTGGAAATTGCCAGGTGAAAGAAAAAATCCTGGAATAGCTGGCATTTCAGTTGTCCCATTTGAACTCAAAGGATTCCAAAGTCAGTGGTGCCCTTTTCTTTCCAGACAGCATACAGCAGGTTACAGAAACTGGCATTCAGCGAACCTTACCTAACTGTGACGTTCCAATACTAAGCAGGCTCCTGCAAAGGGAACGCACTTGCCTACCACTGCCCAGCTGGAAAGGTCCAAGGAGGGACACAGATTGGAGTCTGCAGGACTCCAGGGAGGACTGCCAACTGGTACACTGCCCTGGGAGGGAACCCACTCCACCAGTGGCAGCCCAGAGCCGCCTGCCCAGATGCCCACAGACACTGTCATTGCCCTGGATAAGGTTCCCCCCTCATCCTCAGTCATGGTGAACCATATGCCCTGTCACTCTGTTTACCACTTGCCAGTCCCTCCTAGCTTCACAGCCCCTGCTCTACTCCCCCCTTCCTATTCCATAATTATGTTTGGCAGTCACATTCCCAACCCTCGAATTAGCTCCAACTCTATACACCAGAGCAGAGTGTCTGACTAGAACATTGCCACTCAGGAGCTTCTGGCTGAAGACAGAAGGACAGGTGTCCACTCTGATCTGAGATTCACACAGGCCTCCTAGGGGAGACCCAAGCAGACCCAGCAGCTACTGTGGGTTACAGGAAAGGGGGAAGAGAGAGGTGGAAAGAGGTGGAAAGGAACATCTATTGAAACCTTCCTCAAAGGAGCAATGAAACTGTGAAAACAAAAATTGTCCCTGGGCTCGTATTTGGCATTGATGACTAAAGAACTATACACAGACACACAAAATGCTTCTGCTGTTTGTAGACACAGTGACTTTAATATGTTTTAATTGTTCTTATCTCCCTGCAGTCCCAACACACACACAAACACACACACACACACACACACACGGATCAAGACTGGTGACAGAAGCCTCTTCCATGCAGTACCTGCAATTTACCAACTGATCACTCACATGAGCACAGTCAGGATGTACAAGGAGAAAGATGATCTCTTTCTGTCTCTGTCTCTGTTTCTCTCTCTCTCCCTCTCCCTCTCTCACTCATACACACAGAAACACACAGACTCACACAGACTCTGAGCAGTGCCTCTCCTGTGTTTGTCAGTTCTTCATGTGGGACAAGTAGAAGCTGGAGACCGGGGGTTCCCAGGGGCTTCACCCAAGGGGAACACCGCTCTAATAACAAAGAACCATCTTGCCTCTCCCATTCTCCAGGGCCAGAACCTTCCTCTTGGGAACAACCAGCCTTGACTCCCCACTCACCAAAACCCTACGTCGGGATGATGGATGAAGGAGTCCCCAGATAGCTGGCCCCTCAGAGCCGGGACAGATATCAAGGAGGGGGTCATGGTTCCCCCAGAAGGGTGTCGGACCCGTGGTAGAGGTGGAGTTGGGGAAATAACTGGGGTCCTAAAGGCTCCATATATGGATGGACTCCCTACTTCCAGCCTAGATGATTCTGGGCAACTTGGTGCTTTTTTGGGGAGGCCTAGGAAAGCAGATGCACTGGCAGCACCAGCAGATGCTGGCAGAGCTGGGAAATGTGATCACCCTGTGAGAACTGATGATAGCTGGGGTGGGGGGGACAGGCCGGGTACGGGGGAGGGAGGGGTGTGTTCCTCCCAGATATTCATCTTCTATCTGACCCCTGTGCCCTCACCTCCTAGTGGGCTCTTCTTGGACCCTCCTCAGGTGAATGGGTGACTGAGAACAGAGGCACAGAGGCCAAGGGCTAATCCAGCAAGGGGGCCTATCTTCTACACCCAACACCTCCACCCCCAGAAAAAAGGAAAAGACCTGAGAATGCAGGTTTGGAGGTGCTGCTCACCACCAGTACCTGAAGCTACCAGGTCCCCACATGGGAGAGGAAGGATGCAGATGTGAGGCTGTGTGGCTACATTACTCCAGGCCAGGGGCTCTCTGGCGCCCCCTCCTCACCCAACCCTGCATCTCCCCATTTTCTGGGACACTACCATTCTCAGACCAACTCTGTACAATACTCAGAGCCTCTCACACTTTGGAATGCTTCATAACACATCATGGCATCTCCTACTATACACACCACTATGCAGAAAATTCAGCTACCTTTTTTTTCATTGAAGGTCATGGGGTTTGTACTTTGGGCATGGGCACAGTCCCTCAGCTCTTCAGCTGAAGGTGTGCGCTCTACAACAGGAGCCAAAGAACCACTTCTGGTTTTCTGGTGGTTCACTGGAGCCAAAGTCTCACAGACTTTCCTTCCCAAGCTGGCTTTGAACTGCCAACTTCAGATCTCAGCCTCCTGAGTAGCTAGGATGACAGTTATGAGCCACTGGCAGCACCCTGCTTCAGCCACCTTCTTACATCCAGGGGAAATCCAACTTGTCAGACTTTGACACCAGCATCCCAAACCATTCTTCCATGTTTGAAGAGAATATAATTGACACTATCCTTTAAATCCCTGCTCCCATTTGCCCACTCCCTGCCTAAGACAGGCAATGTCCTCTAGAGTTCTTGGTAAGGCAATACCCACCCTGCTGTGACTTCACAATGGGACAAACCTGGGGAGTTCTTAGCAATACTTGTACACTAAGGCCAGAACCTGGTCTTCCAACCATAGCACCCCACTCCATCACCATCTCTTGCAGGCAAGCAGTGTCTTTTTTTCTTGTGTTTTTTCGGTTGAGAAGCTTGAACTCAGGGCTTGGGTACTGTCCCTGATGATGATTTTGCTCAATGCCAGTGCTCAACCATTTGAGCCATGGTGCCACTTCTGGTTGGAGATTGGAGATGAGACTCTCACGGGATTTTCCTGCCTAGGCTAGGAAAAGAGATCCTCTGGATCTCAGCCTAACTGAGCAGCCAAGATGACAGGCATGAGCCACCAGGCACAGATTATGGTATCTCATTTTTTAGAATTTCCACCGAGTGCTCCTCTAGACACTACCACCTAGACGCTCCTGTACTTCCCTCATGGAAAACAAAGGGAGTCTCAGAATCTGGGTAGGGACATGGGCATTAAAGAGCCCCTCCAAATCACTTCCACTCTCTAAGCTCCCATCTGCCTCCTCCTCTTGATGGCCTGGTTGTCCACAGCAAATCAGACCAACTAGGATTTCTGGGTCCAGCCCCGTATCTCCCCACCCCACCACACTGGTACCTGAGGTTTTCTGGGGCCAGCTGCTCCATGTTCCAGTAGAAGATGTTGGGAGGGTTGCTGATAACTGGGTCCAGGGGTGCCCAGGACAGAAGGAGTGTCCATCTCCCCTCTGTCAAAGGAGACACAAAGCATGGATGGATCTACTAAGAGCTACAGGGCAGATCCATCCACCTGTCACCAAGGTCACTTGGAGTGCTGTTTTATGTTGACAGTCCTGGGACTTGACCTCAGGGCCAGGGCGCTATCCCCTAGCTTCTTTTGTTCAAGGCCAGCGCTTTTCTACCTGATCCCCTGAGCAACTTCCAGCTTTTTCTGTGTATGTATGCGGGACCAGGGGAATCGAACCAAGGGTATCATGTATGCTAAATAAGCCCACTACTGCTAAGACACAATCCCAACCCTGCATAGATGTTCTCCTGTGACCCCTCGGGCCTGTTGTGGGACAGTCATTCACTTCTGTACCGAGTTTCTCACCAGCAGCCCTGCCTGGAAATGAACTCAACCTGCTATGTTGTCCTTTATTTGCAGCATCTTTGCTCTCTGTGTTTCCTGTCATATCGTCCTTGGTAAGCAAGATCCCCTTTCAAGTGCTGCCACTAAGAAGCCTGCTCCAATCACCCTGGCAGAGTGGGACCTTCTCCTCTGTGCAGGCTGCCAGCCTTGTCACCCTCTGCCTTCTGGCCGGTGTGGGGTGAGAGTGCATGAAGGGGAAGGCCTGGCTTCCACCACACAATTTCTGAAGGCTCTGATATACCACCCAGGCACCTGTGCTATATCACACTCCGGGAGAGGGCAATCAAGGACCAGGCCGTCTTGGGGTAACAAGGTGGGTCCATTTCTTTGTGTGGGCTTGAACTGAGGATCTGGGAGCTGTCTCTGAGTTTTCTTGGTCAAGGCTGGTGCTCTACCACTTGAGCCACAGCTCCAACTCTGGATTTTTGTTGGTTCCATGGAGAGAAGAGTCTCACTAGCTTTGGGCTGGCTTCGATCTTTGATCCTCAGATCTCTTCATTCGGAATAGCCAGGATGTCAGGCATGTGCCTGAGCCAGAGGTGATGGGGACCAGAGCCTTACTTTTCAGCTTCTGTTTTTCTTGTATCAACTGGCAATCCCTAGATAAAATAGTCAGTTATGGGGGATCAAGTTCCTCTCCTAGGATTGTTAATCTAAGGAGATAAAGTGTCTTTGAGAAAGGCTAGTTTGAGTTGGCCTAGATGAGTGTGTGTGTGTGTGTGTGTGTGTGTGTGTGTGTGTGTGTGCGTGATAGACAGAGAGAGAGAGAGAAAGTATGAGTTTCAGTGATACCTACCCCCATCTCTGTAATGCCTCATCCTCCCAATGGTGAGTACATCCAGGATCTCCACCCCAAGGAAGGTGGGTAGGAGAGGGTATGTAAGGTCACTTTGAGTGGGATGATCTGAATTCTATCCTGCAACTGAAGCCTGGAGAGATAAAGGAGAGAAGGAGAGGTTGAGAGGAACAATAAGGGAAGCGGCTTACCTTTGGCTACAAGTACCAGAAAGAACACCAAATTCATCCTTTCACGTAGTAAGATAACAAGTGCCCACCATTTATTTCATTATTTTTTTTGTGAGTCTTATGGCTTGGATTGAGGGCCTTGGTTTCATCCCTGAGCATCTTTTACTCAAGGCTGAGGCTCTACCACTTGAGCCACAGCACCACATCTGGCTTTTTCTCTAGGGTGGGGCTGGAGTAGGTTTATGGGAGTTAAGAATCTCACAGACTCTCCTGGTGGCCTAGCTCTGAGTCACATCATCAGACCTCAGCCTCCAGAATAGCCAGGATGATGGGCGGGACCCAGTGGCACCTGATCAGTACCATCTATTCATAATCACCTATGGCCAGTGCGGGAAAACCCGTATTGTACCCCCCCTTGTCGTGAGTGGGAAGCAGACATGGATGGGTTTGATACTTCCAACGTTTGATACTACCTACCTTTGAGCATTGCTCTGTATCAGTCTGATGAAAGCTTCCTCCTTATCCACAGCAATGACTTGACTCTGTCACAAGATCAAATGTCCCCCAAGAGGTGTCAGGTCTGGGGTCTTTCCTCTGCACAACGCCCCTCCTCCCTGACACGACACACCACAGCAAAGTGAAGTAGACATGGAGTGAATTCATTTTTTTATAACCAGGGTCTGGCCTGATAAGTGGCAGTGAGGATCAGAGGCCCGAGATCTAGCTGGGTGGGGGGAAACGAGAAGCCTCCTTGTCCACTTTCCTTTAACCGTCTTAGCAGAGGGTAGTGGGGAAGGACTCACGGGACGGACGGACAATGAATAACCATCAGGGTCTAGCCCAGGCACAGAGGGGCTTGCCTCAGGGAGTTAGTTCAACAGGCTGAGTGAGACAGCTTCTGACCCAGAGCCCACCTCCAGAATGAGAGGGCGACTTTGGGTCCCATCCACATGGGGATATTGGGCCACTTCCTCCATCACCCATTTAACCAGTCCCTGGGTGTGAAAGAGAGAGAGACACAGACAGAGAGTGAGATAAAAAAAGAAAGAGAGAGAGAGAGAGAGAAAGTCAGAATTACACAAGTTGGGTGCAGGTGGCACAGGCCTATAATTTGAACTACACAGGAGGCGGAGATATGAAAGTATTGGGTCATAGTCAGCCCAGGCATTAACATTTGGAGACTCTTATCTCCAATGAACCAACAGAAATCCGGAAGTGGCACTGTGGCTCAAGTGGTAGAGTGCTAGTCTTGAGCTGAGGAACTCTTGGACAGCCCCCAGGCCCAAAGTTCAAGCCCCAAAACTGACAAGAAGTGGACTTCTGACCACAAGTAGTGGACTTAATAGAATCCATCCTCCTAGAGAGCATAGCAGGGAAGTTAGGCCGAGCTTTCTGTCAGCATAGGGTCATAAGTACGTCACCCAAGTTCCCTGTGCTCTCTTTTCCCCAGCTGCAAAACTGACCACAGTGAAGGATTCCCTACTTCATTGGGATATGGTAAGGATCAAAGAGAGACATATTTTGTTTCATAATCCCATACCTATAATACGATAAATAACAGGCCCCATCTGAGCTCTTTCTGGGTATCTTCCTGTCATATGCTCACAGAATTTCCAACAATCATATCTGACTGCTGCTCTCCCTTTGTCTAGCTCTGTCCCGGAGATCCCCCTGTATTGATCCCTTGTTTCCTTACAACTGTACTGGGAGAGACTGAGGTCTGATGGTCAAGGCCCAACCCAGAGCTTCATCTGTGGTCAAGAATCGGCTGCCATGGACTGAGTTTGGGACAACCCATCTAAACCACTGACTGTGGGTGGTGCTACATGTCTAGCATCCCAATTACAGATGACCAGGCATGGTGGTGCACAATTATCAAAGGAGGACTGCTATCCAGCTCAGCTTGAGCACATATTGAGTCTCTATCTCGAAAATGCCAGAGACAGAAAGGCTTGGCTCATATGGTAGAAGACCTGACTGGTAATCCTAAGGCCCTGAATTCAAACCCTAATATACCAAAAAAATCAAAGGCCTGGTGCCAGAGGATCATGCCTATAATCATAGCTACTCAAGAGGCTGAGATCTGAAGATCACAGTTCAAGATTTATAATAGGGTTGGCCTCCACCATCAGACATCATTATGAAAAGAACCAGAGTCTCACCCAAGCCAAAATGCTCCATACTAACAGGGTTTGCATCCTTCCTAAATGCTGGCCACGCTCTCTGTCCCCCAGGGGAGCCACAGTCTGTGGGCCCCACCTCTAGGTCCTCCAAAGATCCCCCTGCCAACAACCAGGCCCAAGGTAGTAGACAGTTGCAGGGCATACAGTTCCCTTGGTCTTATAATTTGATGGTGCTGAGTCCCCATCAAGCATCTCACCTTTCCAGGCCCCCAGACCTCAGCCATAATACCCAGGCATCACCCCCCTCAAAGATAGCAGGCGTAAAATACCAAAGGGTCCAGCGCTCCTTGTTACAATCAATTTCTACCCCCCTCCACACACACAAAGCCGGCACAAGTGGCTCTTGTCTGTCATCCTAGCTACTCAGGAGGCTGAGGTCTGAGGATCATAGTTCAAAACCATCCCAGGCAAGAAAGTCTCTGAGGCTCTTATCTACAGTGAACCACCAAATATCCAGAGGTGGTGCTGTGGCTCATGTGTCAGAGTACCAGCTTTGAGAACAGAAGATCAGGAATAGCACCTAGGCCCTGAGTTCAAGGCCCAGGTCTTCTACCTCAAAACACACACAGACACAGAGACAGACAAACGCACACACAGCTCAATGATTCAGCAGGCCCTGAGAACAGAACCAGGAACTCCATCCATTAGGATCACATCCCACCCCGGAGAAGGTGGCAGACCAAACTCAGACCCACTGTAGACAAAACATTGAACTTCTCACATATGTGGAATGTCTCATAGCCAAGCATGGCATTTCCTACCATATACACTGCTATGCCAAAAACTTAGCCACCTCTTTTGTTGTTGTTGATCATGGGGTTTGAACTCTGGGCCAGGGCACTGTCCCTAATCTCTTCACCTGAAGGTGAACACTCTCCCACTTGAGCCAAGACACCACTTCCTGTACTCTTGGTGGTCCATTGCACATCAAGTCTCACAAACTTTTCTGCCCAAGCTGGCTTGGAACCACGGTCTTCACATCTCAGCCTTTTGAGTAGCTAGGTTGACAGTTGTGAGCCACCAGTGGCTTCCAGCTTCAGCCACCTTCATATAACCAGAGGAAACCCATATTGTAAGGCCAAAAACTTCTTGTAACCCTTCACTTCAGACTTTGTCACCCAGCATCCAAATCCATCCTTCAATGGAGAGAATACAGACACAGCAATCCCAACCCTGCACCCATTGGCCCACTTCTTGCCTATATGCCAAAGGGCACATCTTCTTGAAGCTGTGGATTCAAACTAGGGCAAACTTGGAGAATACTTAGAAATGTCTGTACAGTGGGGCCAGCACTTGATCACCCAAACACTGAATCCCCACACACCGCGACCCAGCCCACACCCCCACCATCTTTGCAAGCAATGACGTTTTACTTTTTTTCAGTTGTGGGGCTTGAACTCTGGGCTTGGGTGCTGTCCCTGAGCTCTTTAGCTCAAGGCCAGCACTCTAATACTTGAGCCACAGCAACACGTCTGCTTTTCTGGTAGTTCGTTGGAGATAAGTCTCAGCATCTTTTCTGTCCAGGCTGGCTTTGAACCCTGATCCTCAGATCTCAGCTCCTGAGTACCTAGGATGACAGCCATGAGCTACTGTCACCTGGCCAAAAATACTTTTCCATGCCTTTCATCCTATCCCCTCAGGAGACTGAGATCTGAGGACTGCAGTTGGATGTCACAATTGGCAGCAAAATCCTTGAGAAGGGAAGTGGCGCTGTAGCTCAAGTGGTAGAGCGTTCGCCTTGAGCTGAAGAGCTGAGGGACAGCACCCAGGCCCAGAGTTCAAGCCCCACAACCGACAAAAAAAAAAAAAAAAAAAGGTTTAGCAAGTTCATGAGTTTGAAGGCCAACACTGTCCCCCTAATATATCTCTCATATATATGCATATATACACATACACACATATTATGTATACACATATGTTTATATGTGTATATGTAACATATATGTATACACATTATGTATAATGTATATATAAAAGACTATGTGTATGTATTATGTATATGTTATATGTGTCCATATACATAAAAGCTGGATATGGTGGTTCATGCTTGTAATCCCAGACCTTGAGAGGCCAAGACAGGAATCATAGACCAGCCTGAGCTCCATAGTATGACCTTACCTTAAAAATAAAAACATTTACTTTCAAAAAAAAAAAAAAAAATCCTTGAGAACACTTTATCTCAAATTAAACACACAAAAAAGTTGGAAGTGGAACTGTGGCTCAAATGGTAGAGTGCTAGCTTTGAGCATCAAAGACAAGGGATAGGACACAGTCCCTAGTCTCAAGCTTTTTCTAGCAAAGACAAACCCAAGAAAGGGAAGCAGGTGGGCATACGGGAGCTCAAAGCTCACACATAATACTCAAGCCTCCCAGAACAGACCCCAACCTTCTCTGATTGTGTGCATTCTATGTCCCACATCATGGCAGTCTCAGATAGGACTGACCATGCACCAAGTGAGGACATTCAAGAACAATCTCATACTGAGGATCCCTTGACCTTATCAAAGACTCAGGATCTCTCACTGTCCTGCCTGGACACTGGGCAGTGAGGTGAGGTCTAGTTATCCAACCACAGGATGTGGGAACAAAAGGATTTCTTGGCCAAGGGATCCAGACTGGAAGGCTCTAGGTCTGTCCCTCTCAGGAAGTAGAAAAGAGCCAATCCATCCCAGCAACGTTACTGGGTTGTGAGTATCCTCAAAGAAACAACCCTGCTCAGAGCACTGTGATTCTGGTTTTCCCACCAACCTCTACCCAACCCAGCCCCATCTTCAGTTGGCCCTCTCTGAATCCCAGATCTGCCATCTAGACTAAAGGCTGAACCAGCAGAGACCTACCTCACCCTATGGGAATGGCAGTCATGGGGTCCTAGCACCCCCTAGAGGAAGTCTCAGGGCAACAGGGGTCCCGACTCCCACCCTCATTCCTTGGTTGTCCTGTGACAGTGGCCCGCTTACATCTGTCTCTGGTGAAGGAATGAACTATTAAGGGTGTTATCTTCAGATTCAGCCCTCAAAAGTTCCAGTTCTCAAGGATGTACTGCTCAGGCATCATTCAGATGATGACAGCCAGGTGATCAATGGTGAACCCAAGGCCCCAGGACTTTTAATATCCATGTGACTGGGTCAAAAGCTCCATCACTGATGGTCTAGGTTGTCAGTCAAGGTCATGGGTCCAATGTTCTTACACACCTGACCTGGGATAGTCCTCGGTCTTCATCTTCCTCCTTATCCCTTGCCCCAAACCCTCTTGAGACTCCCTCACCTCAACACCTCCCTAGCCTTTTGGCACTTTCTTCTTATCTGACCAGAAAATAAACTGTGTGGGGCCTACGGAGATTGAAACTTGGTGACCCACCCTAAGTCCTCTGGTCTACCTGAGGCTGCTTAATTCTGCAGTCAGCAACCACAGAGCTCCTGGATTTCATGAAGTTGCTGAGGGGTCAGTGGCTTAGTCCTACATACTGGCTTTAGGCTGTGAAACTGTCCTCACAGAGATTGTGAATGGTTGTCTCCCTTGATCCAGGGACTCCAAACCAAGGCTTGCATATTCGCCCTTCTTCCTTCCCTTCGTCTTTTTGTCCCTCCATCCTTCCCTCCTCTCTCTCTTTCCGTTGTCTCTCTAACTGCTGGGCCTTGAATTTGGAGCCTGGGTGCTGCCCCTGAGCCTTTTTACTCAAGGTTAACAGGCTTGAGCGACTCATCCAATTTTAGGGTTTCCGTTTGGTGGTTAGTTGGAGATAAGGGTCTTACAGGCTCCCCTGCCTGGCCCTAAAGCCTCGATTCTTCCATCTCAGCCTCCTAAGTAGCTAGGATGACAGGTGTGAAGCACCGGCATCCAGCTCAAACCAAGGTTTCTTCATGGACTGTGGAGCCAGCACTGGAACCTTTCATCGTCTATGACCCCCCAAGCCTTGTGCACACTGTAAGGGTTTCTTGGATAAATAAATGAGCATCTGTTTCTGACAATACTACAGAAAAGTCCCATGTGACTCAGGTAAGCATCCTTGGGGTGGGGTGGGGCTGGGGGAGGTTTCCAAGCCTGATGTAGCTCTCCCACAATCCTCCATCATCCCTCTTCCCGCCCTCCTGGTGCCACCGCACTTAATTGTTTTGGCTCTGAGCACCCGAGCCAAGATGTACTTTCTGGCTTCTGGGGGCTCTGTATGCATCTCTTCTCAAAGATCTCTATGCACATGTTAAAGAGCCTGCAGTAAGCTGAGGGTGTGGCTCAAGGAGCCTCCTCTGCTCCCTCTGGGGCCAGACAGCATGGTCCACCACATCCGGTCACCAAGTTTCATGTTGCAGAGAAAGGATTCTCGAGGTATCCCGGGTCTCTGAATCTTCCAGATTCCAGTGCAGATCAGAATCATCTCTGCTCACAGCTGGCAGGCTGGGGACGGCAAGGTCACAGGCTCTGCTCCCCACGATGTCCTCAACTGTGGTGGTCACCCTAGAGAGAGCCAGAAGAGATTCAGCAGCTGCCGGAGAAAGGCAGTCAAGGCACAATGTTCATAGCAGGACATGATTTGGCTTAGAAACTCTGCCTGTGCCACTTTGAAAGTCATTGTTTGGCAGCTGAAACCCTCTGTCTAATTTGAGCCATAATTCCAGGCATTAGTGGAAACTGCCAGGTGAAAGAAAAAAATCCTGGAATAGCTGGCATTTCAGTTGTCCCATTTAAACTTAAAGGATTCCAAAGTCAGTGGTCCCCTTTTCTTTCCAGACAACGTACAACAGGTTACAGAAACTGGCATTCAGCGAGTCTTAGTGAAGTGTCACGTCCCGATACCAAGCAGGCTCCAGCAGGGGGAACGCATTTCCCTACCACTGCCCAGCTGGAAAGGGCCCAGGAGGGACACAGATTGGAGTCTGCAGGACTCCAGGGAGGACTGCCAACTGGGGCACTGCCCTGGGAGGGAACCCATTCCACCAGTGGCAGCCCAGAGTCCCTTGCACAGATGCCCACAGACCCCATCATTGGCCTGGATTAGGTTCCCCTCCCATCCTCATGGTGAACCATATGTCCTGTCACTGAGTTCACCACTTCCCAGTCCCTCCTAGCTTCACAGCCCCTGCTCTACTCCCCCCATCTTGTTCCCTAATTATGTTTGGCAGTCACATTCACCACCCTTGAATTAGCTCCAACACTATACACCAGAGCAGAGTGTCTGGCTGGAAGAGTGCGACTGTGGTCACACTCGCCTCACGAGCCTTCTGGCTGAAGACAGAAGGACAGGTGTCCACTCTGATCAGCGATTCACACAGGCCTCCTAGGGGAGACCCAAGCAGGTCCAGCAGCTACTGTGGGCTTCAGGAAAGGGGGAAGAGAGAGGTGGAAAGAGGTGGAAAGGAACATCTATTGAAACCTTCCTCAAAGGAGCAATGAAACTGTGAAGGAGAAAACAAAAATTGTCCCTGGGCTCGTAATTGGCATTGATGACAAAAGAACAATACACAGTCACACAAAATGCTTTTGCTATTTTTAGACACGGTGACTTAAATGTATTTTCATTATTCTCATCTCCCTATTCTCCCAACACACACACACACACACACACACACACACACACACACACACACACACACACACTCGGATCCAGACTGGTGACAGAAGACTCTTCCATGCAGTACCTGCAATTTACCAACTGATCACTCACTTGAGCACAATCAGGATGTACAAGGAGAAAGATGATCTGTCTGTGTCTCTGTCTCTGTTTCTCTCTCTCTCCCTCTCCCTCTCTCACTCATACACACACAAACACACACACAGACTCAGAGCAGTGACTCTCCTTCGTTTGTCAGTTCCTCCTGCGGGACAATGTAGAAGATGGAGCACAGGAGTTTCCAGGGGCTCCCACCCAAAGGTAACACAGCTCTAATAACAAAGAACCACCGTGCCTCTCCCATTCTCCAGGGCCAGAACCTTCCTCTTGGGAACAACCAGCCTTGACTCCCCACTCTCACTCCCTAGGCCAGGATGCTGGGTGAAGGAGTCCCCAGACAGGTGGCTTCTCATAGCCGGGACAGATAATAATCAGGGGGTCATGGTGCCCTGAGAGGGGTGTCCAACCTGTGGTGGAGGTGGTGTTGGGGAAATGGATGGGGTCCTAAATGCTCCATATATGGATGGACTCCCTACTTCCAGCCTAGATGATTCTGGGCGACTTGTGGCATTCTTGGGGAGGACGAGGAGACCAAATGAACTCGCAGCACTAGCAGATGCTGGCAGAGCTGGGAAATGTGATCACCCTATGAGAATTGATGACAGCTGGGGTGGGGTGGGAAAGACCAGGTATGAGGAGGAAGGTGGTGTGTTCCTCCCAGATATTCATCTTCTATCTGACCCCCGTGCCCTCACCTCCTAGTGGGCTCTTCTGGCACCCTCCTCAGGTGAATGGGTGACTGAGCACAGAGGACAAGGGCTAATCCAGCAAGGGAGCCTATCTTCTGCATCCAACACCTCCATCCCCAGAAAAAAGGAAAAGACCCGAGAAGGCAGGATTGGAGGTGCTGCTCCCCACCTCTGCCTGAAGCCACCAGCTCCCCACTAGGGAGAGGAAGGGTGTAGATGCGAGGCTGTGTGGCTCCATTACTCCAGGCCAGGGGCTGTCTGGTGCCCCCTCCTCACCCAATCCTGCATCTCCCCATTTCCTAGTGTGGCTCTAGCAGGGTACTTTCCAGTGGGCCCCTGAGAGTCTCCCAAGTTGAGGTGGCCTACAATTCTTGAGAACAGCCTCTTTGGAGGCCTTTGCATACAGAGGAGGCCTCTGTATCAGAGAAGGGTCACGCCTTGGGGTATAGAAGTCATCAGGTCGTCAGAATATCATCTTTCATGGGTGCACTGTGCATCTGAGCAGTAAACTGACATCTCAGACTATGGTTCTGGGTCAGGAGAGGCAGGAGCTGCAAGATGGCACCACAGGTAACGCCCACACAGGTATCACAAGAGTGTGAAAAGGTCAAGTACACAGTGGACAGCTGTTGAGTTGGGCTCATGAAAGACTTGTAGGCTCAGGAATCCACAACTGGCTGGCTCAGCTGCTTGTACCAGTTTCTATGCCTGGACTCCCAGGCCTCAGAACCCTGTATTTCTCACCAGTGCTTGGGGGCAGATGAAGGTCTGCAATAGTGGGCCAACTACAAAGGAGCATCCATAGTGTCCTTCTCTTGGCCCTGTGACCCTGTGCCTGAATGGAGGAGCAGGTTCCATGGAACTTACTGCCATGGCCCAGACCCCTCAGACCAAGAAAGACTTAGACAAACAACACTTGATCTGCCTGGAGAGTTTACTGTGATTATGCCTCAGGATTGCCTCCAGTTTTGCTCAGCTCATCATTACCACCTTCCTCAGTGTGTGTGTGCATGTGTGTGTGTGTGTGTGTGTGTGTGTGTGTGTGTGTGTGTGTGTGTGTGTCTGTGTATTTGTAGGTGCACGCACGGGTGCTTGAGTGAGCTTGAATCTTGGTACTATGGTTTGAACTCAGGGCCTGGTCTCTGTCCCTGAGTTTTTTCATTCAAGGCTAGCACCCTACCACTTGAGCTTTTCTTCTAGCTTTCAGGTGTTATTTGCAGAACGGGGTCTCACAGACTTTTCTAGCTGGGCTGCCTCTGAATGGCAATCCTCAGATCTCAGCCTCCTGAGGAGCTAGGAATAAGAGAAAATGAGCTATTAGCATCTATCTGGCCAAACTTTGCTTCTTGGTTAAAACAGAGGACCTCTCTCTCAGCCAAGCACCCGTCTACAGCTACCCCTCCTACCCCAGGCTTCAGAAGAAACATACCCTCCCCTGAGGACAAAAAAATGGGATCAGGTTTGAGCTTTATGTACTCCATATAGTCAGGGGCTGCTGGGAGGTGATGTGGAGGCCAGAAATGTAGGCCAGAGCAAGTAGACAGCTGTTAGAACAAAAGAGCACATGAAAAGACATCCTTACAACTCGGTGTCAGTGCCTCATAACTATAATCCTAGCTACTCAAGGCTGATACCTGAGGATTAATCAAGATTCAAAGCTAGCCTGGGCAGACTCTTCTTTCCAATGAGTCACCAAAATGCTGGGAAGCGGATCTAGCCTAGTTCAAGAGGTACAACACCAACCTTGTGATAAAAAGCTAAAGGATACCACCTAGGCTCTGAATTGAAACCCCGGTAAACACACACACACACACACACACACACACACACACACACACACACAAGCACGCACACATATGCATGCACCCAATAACATCCTTAGCAGGTGCCAATGGCTCATACCAGCAATGCCAGCTACTCAAGAGCTTGAGCTCTTAGGACAGTAGCTTGAAGCCAGCTCAGGCAGGAAAGTCTGTGAGACTCTTCTCTCCACTAAACTACTAAAAAAGGTGAAAGGTGAGCTCTGATTCAAATGGTAGAGTGTTAGATTAGGGACAGTGCCTAGGCCACGAGTTGCAGCTCTGAGATTTTTTGTTGTTGTTGTTTCTAATAGACATCCTTTGCCAACCCCACCCACACAGGCCATAAACCCAGATTTTGGTCATCCTAGATCTCACTTCCACCTCTGCCACTTCCAAAGTACTGCCTCAAGTGGCCAGTGTGTAGCCAGCACTGGGTTAAGAAGTGAACTTACACAACAGGGACATAGCCAGGTCAAGGCTAATGCTCCAAAACATTGAGGTACTGACCATACCAGTCTCTCATCCCTCAGTTTCCAGGCTCTGGTATCTAAAGTCTATGCCTCTGTATTCTAGGCATCTGCAATTGTCTAAAGGACCTGAGAGGCACAGCTGGGCCAGAAGGTAGACTTGCCTGCGATAAGGTATATTGACATTTCCTAGACACCAACAGATACTTCCAAGCCACCTTGGCCTCACCTCCCATGTAGCTTCAGATCCTCCTTGCTTGGGTTGCGTTTAGTCAGCGATCAGGATCAAGTTGGCCAAAGCCACTGGCAATCACACTTCCCCTACTCCACTGCCAGCCTGATGGGAGGGATGTGCAGCCAGAGACCCAACTGAGGAAAAGAACAGGACATTGCATGACTGAGCCCCACCCCTCCAGAAGCAGGGGAGAACCTATGCCAGCTGGCCCTGCTGACCAGAATCCTTGGAGGCAGCCAAAGATATGGACAACTAGACTGGGCCCCAAAGAAAAGGTGGAAAATGCAGGTCTATGGCAATTTAGGACTCATTGTAGACCCTGATAAGGGGCTAAAGGAAGGTTGCCGTAGAGGAAGGGCACAATCAGAGGTCAGGAAGAGGCAGACAGGCACCCAGAATGGAAAGAAATATGAGAAAATGTGCACACACACACACACACACACACACACACACACACACGAGTAACTTAAGGCCTCAGTAGGCCCTGAGCAATGGAAGATCCCAATCCCCGAGAAGATAGCACTACCATTCTCAGACCAACTGTATACAAAACTCAGAGCCTCTCACACATCTGCAATGGTTCATAACCCAGCATGGCATCTCCTACTATACACACCACTATGCAGAAAACTCAGCTACCTTTTTTTTTTTTTTTGGTTGTCGGTCATGGGGTTTGACCTTTGGGCATGGGCACAGTCCCACAGCTCTTCAGCTGAAGGTGCGCGCTCTACAACTGGAACCAAAGCATCACTTCCGGTTTTCTGGTGGTTCACTGGAGACAAAGAATCACAGACTGTCCTTCCCAAGCTGGCTTTGATATGCAAACTTCAAATCTCAGCCTCCTGAGTAGCTAGGATGACAGTTGTGAGCCACTGGTAGCAGCCGGCTTCAGCCACCCTCTTACATCCAGGGGAAACCCAACTTGTCAGGCTATGAACCACACGCAACCCTTCACTTCAGACTTTGACACCAGCATCCAAAACCATTCTTCCATGCATGGAGAGAATATAATTGACACTACCCTCCAAACCCCTGCTCCCATTTGCCCACTCCCTGCCTAAGATAGGCTATGCCCGCTGGACTTCATGGTAAGGCAACACCCACCCTGCTATGACTTCACAATGGGGCAAACATGGAGATTTCTTAGAAATGTCTGTACACTGAGGCCAGCACCTGGTCTTCCAACCCCAGGACCCTCACTCCACCACCATCTCTTACAGGCAAGGGTTGTCTTTATTTCTTGTTTGTTTGTTTGTTTTGGTTGAAAGGCTTGAACTCAGGTCTTGAGTACTGTCCCTGATGATGATTTTTGCTCAATGCCAGTGTTCAACCATTTGAGCCACAGTGCCACTTCCGGTTGGAGTTGAGAAATGGGACTCTCATGGGACTTTCCTGCCTGGGCTGGGAAAAGAGATCCTCTGGATCTCAGCCTAACTGAGTAGCCAAGATGACAGGCATGAGCCACCAGTGCACAGATTATGGTATCCCATTCTTTAGAATTTCCACCAAGTGCTCCTGTAGACACTACCACCTAGACACTCCTGTAGACACTACCACCAAGACAACAAAGGGAGTCTCAGAATCTGGGTAGGGACATAGGCATTAAAGAGCCCCTCCAAATCACTTCCCCTCTGTAAGCTCCCATCTGCCTCCTCTTGATGGCCTGGTCGTCCGGAGCAGATCAGACCAATTAGGATTTTTGGATACTGCCCCGAATCACCCTGCCCCTCCAAACTGGTACCTGAGGATTTCTGGTTCACCTGCTGCATGTCCCGGTAGAAGATGTTGGGAGGGTTGCTGATAACTGTGTCCAAGGGTTCCCAGGATAGAAGGAGTGTCCATCTCCCCTCTGTCAAAGGAGAGACAAAGCATGGATGGATCTATTAAGAGCTACAGGGCATAGGTATCCACCAGTCACCAAGGTCACTTGGAGTGCTGTTTTATGTTGACAGTCGTGGGACTTGATCTCGGGGCCAGGGTGCTGTCCCCAAGCTTCTTTTGTTCAAGACCAGTGCTTTTCTACCTGATCTCTGGAGCAACTTCCAGCTTTTTCTGTGTATGTATGCAGGACCAGAGGTATCGAACCAAGGGTTTCATGTGTGCTAGGTGAGCCCACTACTGCTAAGACACAATCCCAACCCTGCATAGCTGTTCTCCTTTTACCCCTCAGGTCTGTTGCGGGACAGTCCTGCACATCTGTACTGAGTTTCTCACCAGCAGCCCTGGCTGGAAATGAACTCAATCTGCTATGCTGTCCTTTATTTGCAGCATCTTTGCTCTCTCTGTTTCCTGTCACATCCTCCTTGGTAAGCAAGATCCTCTTTCAAGTGCTGCCACTAAGAAGCGTGCTCCAATCACCCAGGCAGAGTGGGAACTTCTACTCTCTATAGGCTGCCAGCCTTGTCACGCTCTGCCTTCCGGCCAGTGTGGGTTGAGGTGCATGAAGGGGAAAGCCTGGCTTTCACCACACAAATTCTGAAGGCTCTGATATACCACCCAGGGACCGGTGCTATATCACACTCTGTGAGATGGCACTCAAGGACCAGGCAGTCTCAGCGTAACAAGATCAGGCCATTTCTTTGTATGGGCTTGAAGTGAGGATCTGGGAGCTCTCTCTCTGAGTTTTCCTGCTCAAGGCTGGTGCTCTACCACTTGAGCCACAGCTCCACTTCTGGCTTTTTGTTGGTTCCATGGAGAGAAGAGTCTCACCAGCTTTCCATCCTATGGCTGGCTTTGATCTTTGATCCTCAGATCTCTGCCTACCAAGTAGCCAGGATGTCAGGCGTGAGCCTGAGCCAGAGGTGATGGGCACAAGAGCTTTTCTTTTTAGCTTCTGTTTATCTCCTCTCAACTAGCAAACCCTAGATAAAACAGTCAGTTACAGGGGATCAAGTTCTTCTCCTAGGTTAGTTAATCCAAGGAGATAAACTGTCTTTGGGAAAGGCTAGTTTGAGTTGGCCTAGATGAGTGTGTGTGTTTGTATATGTGTGAGAGTGTGTGTGTGTGTGTGTGTGTGTGTGTGTGTGTGTGTGTGTGTGTGTGTGTGTGTGTGTGTGTGTGTGTGTGTGATAGAGATAGAGAGAGAAAATGACTTTCAGGGATACCTACCCCAATCTCTGTGGTGCCTCATCCTCCCTATGGTGAGTACATCCAGAATCTCCACCCCAAGGAAGGTGGGTAGGGGAGAATATGTAAGGTCACATCCAGTGGGATGATCTGAATTCTATCCTGCAACTGAAGCCTGAATAGATAAAGGAGAGAAGGAGAGGTTTAGAGGAACAATCAGGGAAGCCCCTTACCTATGGCTACAAGTACCAGAAAGAACAACAAATCCATCCTTTTTGGTAGTAAGATAACAGGTGCCCACCATTTCTTTTTTTTTTTTTTTTGTGAGTCCTAGTCTTAGATTGAGGGCCTCAGTGTCATCCCTGAGCTTCTTTTACTCAAGGCTGAGGCTCTACCACTGGAGCCACAGCACCACATCTGGCTTTTTTCTAGAGAGGGGGACAGTTGGTTTATGGGAGATAAGAATCTCACAGACTCTCCTGGTGGGCTGAGTCATGACTATCAGACCTCAGCCTCCAGAATAGCCAGGAGGATGGGCAGGAAAGCCACTGACACCTGACCACTCACTACCGTCTATTCATAATTCCCTAGGGCCAGTGCCAGGCCAGCTGTACTGTACCCTCCTTTTTGTGAGTGGGAAGCAGACATGGATGGGTTTGATACTTCCAACAGACTACCTACCTTTGAACATCATTCTCGATCAGTCTGATGACAGCTTCCTCCTTATCCACAGCAATGACTTGGCTCTGTCACAAGAACAAATGTCTCCCAAGAGGAGTTAGGTCTGGGGTCTTTCCTCTGCACACCGCCCCTCCTCCCTAAAACGATACACCTCAGCAAAGTGAAGTAGACATGGAACGAATTCATTTTCTTATAAACAGGGTCTGGCCAGATATGTAGCAGTGAAGATCAGAGGCTGGAGATCTAGCGTGGTGGGGGGAAAACAAGATGCCTCCTTGTCATGGGAAGGACTCACAGGACGGACTGACAACGAAAAACCATCAGGGTCTAGCCCAGGCACAGAGGGCCTTACCTCAGGGAGCTAGTTCAACAGGCTAAGCGAGACAGCTTCTGACCCAGAGCCCACATCCTGAATGAGGCGGCAACCTTGGGTCCCAGGCACATGGGAATGCTGGGCCACTTCCTCCAGCACCCTTTTAAACAGTGACTGGGAGAGAGAGAAAGGGGGAGAGAGAGAGAGAGAGAGAGAGAGAGAAGGGGGGGGCAGGGAGGAAGAGGGAGAAGGAAAGAGAGAGAGAGAGACAGAAAAAGTCAGAATTACACTTTATCTGGGTGCATGTGGAACAGGAGTATAATGTGAACTACACAGGAGGCTAAGATATGAAGATATTGGTTCATAGTCAGCCAAGGCATTAACATTTGTGAGACTCTTATCTCCAAAGATCTTTTTAGACACAGTGACTTCAATGTGTTTTCATTGTTCTAATCTCCCTCCTCTCCCAACACACACACACACACACACACACACACACACACACACACACACAAATCCAGATTGGTGACAGAAGATTCTTCCATGCAGTACCTGCAATTTACCAACTGATCACACACCTGAGCACAGTCAGGATGTATAAGGAGAAAGATGCTCTGTCTCTGTCTCTGTTTCTCTTTCTCTCTTCCTCACCCTCTCTTACTCATACACACACAAACACACACACACACACACACACAGACTCAGAGCTGTGCCTCTCCTGCGTTTGTCAGCTCCTCATGTGGGACAATGTAGAAGCTGGATCACGGGGGCTCCCAGGGGCTCCCACCCAAGGGGAACACCACTCTAAAAACAAAGGACCACCCTGCCTCTCCAAATCTCCAGGGCCAGAACCTTCCTCTTGGGAACAACCAGCCTTGACTCCCCACTCACCAAACCCTAAGCCAGGATGATGGGTGAAGGAGTCCCTAGAAGGGGGCTCCTCATAGCCCGGAGAGATAACAAGCAGGGGCTCATGGTGCCCCCAGAGGGGTTTCCGACCCATGGTGGGGGTGGTGTTGGGGAAATGGATGGGGTTCTCAAGGCTACATATACGGATGGACTCCCTAATTTCAGCCTAGATGTTTCTGGGCGACATGCGGAGCACAAGGAGACCAGATGGACCAGCAGCAGCAGCAGATGCTGGCAGAGCTGGGAAATGTGATCACCCTATGAGAACTGATGATAGCTATTGGGGGGTAAGGGCAGGCCGGGTATGGGGAGGGAGGGGATGTGTTCCTCCCAGATATTCATCTTCTATCTGACCCCCGTGCCCTCACCTCCTAGTGGGCTCTTCTGGGACCCTGCTCAGGTGAATGGGGGACTTAGCACAGAGGAAAGGGCTAATCCAGCAAGGGAGCCTATCTTCTGCACCAAACACCTCCATCCCCAGAAAAAAGGAAAAGACCCGAGAAGGCAGGATAGGAGGTGCTGCTCCCCACCTCTGCCTGAAGCCACCAGGTCCCCACCAGGGACAGGAAGGGTGTAGATGTGAAGCTGTGTGGCTCCATTACTCCAGCCAGGGGCTCTCTGGTGCCCCCTCCTCACCCAGCCCTGCATCTCCCCGTTGCCTGGGACACTGGCCGCTTGGGACAGAGGTGGGATCCTCGGGTCGCCACCCACCCCCACCCCCTCCACCCCTGGGTGCATTTGTGGCAGAGCCAGGACTGAGTGTGGGGCCGGGGGAGCCGCAGGCGGGATGGGAGAGGGGAGGCGGGAGGCACGGGTCCGGGTCCGCGGGGCGCAGGCGGGGGTCAGGGGGTCGCGGGGTGTGGGCTGGAGGGTGGCGGCCCGCGGGGCGGCCACTCACCTGTGCTGCTGGGAGAAGTTGTGGGCGGCGGCTCCGGGTACAGCGGGCAGCGGCAGCAGCAGAGGGCGGCGGCATGGCGCACGCGCGGCCCAGAGTCTGAGGACCGGGGCGGGACCAGGTCGGAGCGGCAAGCCGGCCAGCGGCGCCATCTCCGCAGCGCAACTCGGAGAGGCGCCGCGGTTTGGAGCTGGCAGCGCCATGTGTGGAACGCGGCGCGGCTGCGAGGGCGGGGGGCGTCTGCGGGCGCGTGGCGGGGCTGCGTGCGGCCTCTGCTCCGCCACCGCCCCCTGAGCGGCCTCCTCCACAGAGGCGGTGCCGCCGTCGCCTCTGCTGCCGCCGAAGCCTCAGCTGCTGCCGCCGAAGCCTCAGCTGCTGCCGTGGCCGCTGCTGCCTTCGTGCTCCCCGCGCCAGGACGTTGGACTAGGGGCCGCCATGGCCACCACGCCTCCACCAGGCTGCGATGTCCCAGATGTGCCGGCTCCATGTGCTCTGAGCTCCCAGCCAGGACCCTGCTTCAATTGCGGCCTCAGCCAACTGCTGAAGCCGCTTCCCCTCGTGCCTATGCTCGCTCTTCGGTTGGCTCTCTCTCTCTCTCTCTCTCTCTCTGCCCCCACTCCTCTAGCGGGCTGCCCCGCCCCCTCGCGCATGCGCTCCTGCTTTGTGCCCGCTGCGCCCCGCCCCTTTCTCCCCTTAGAACCACCCCCTCCTCCGCTTGGTACCGCCCCCTCCTCCCCTCGGCCCCGCCCCCTACTCCCCTTGGTCCCTCCCCCGCCTCCCCTCGGCCCCGCCCCACCCCTGGCCACCTACAGAGGCCTGACTGGGCCCTAAGAATTCCAGGCCTGGGAATTGCAGACTCACCTCACTCCGCACTTTCCCCACCCCCAGCACCTGGCAGGGGGATGGAATCTCCCCTCAGCTCCACCTCTGGAGGAGAATCTCCTCCATCCCCCTCCACTCCACACACCAAGCAGGTGCACATTGACCCCCGTTTGAGGGAAGGGATTACTGGGGATTGCTACCTCTAAAGGACTCAGAGCATAGCACCCTTTGGGATGACTCAGCATACAGCAAGCTTCAAAAAACAGGACAAAGCACCCTGTGTACAGGACTCAGCACACAGCTCATTTTGAAGAACTCAGCATAAAGTACCCTGTGTAGAGTACTCAGCACACAGCACCTTCTGAAGGAGGGAGTCCATAGCACGCAGTGTAAAGGACTCAGCACATGGCACACTTTGAAAAACTCACCACGTAGCATTCTTTTCCAGGGACTCAGCACATAGCACCTTGTGTTAAGACACCACAAACAGCACCTTTTGAAGGGCTGACTACCTAGCACACTGTGTAAAACACTCAGTGCACAGCCTCCTTTAAAAAATTCAGATTCGAACACAATTTTGAAGGACTCAACACATACCACCCTGTGGAAGAACTCAGCACACAGCACCACCTAAAGTGCATTATGGAGCACCCTGTGTAAAGGATAAGCATACAGCACTCAAAAAACTCACCTCATCCTTCTCTTCTCAAGGATGCAGCATGTTGCCCCCATTGGGATGACTCATCACACAGCCCCCTTTGAAGGACTCAGCAAAAGTACCCGTGTAAAGGACTCTGCACACAGCACCCATTGAAAAACTCACCTGTCCCACCCTTCTCAAGGGCTCAGCACATAGCACCATTTGGGGTTAATTAGCACACTGCACCTTTTGAAGGACTCAGTATAAAGTACAGTCTGTAATGGACTCAGCACACAGCACCCTTTGAAAATCCCAGCATGGCTCACTCTTCTGAATGACTCAGAACATAGCACCTTTGGAATGACTCAGCACACAGGACAAGTTTTGAGGACTCAGAACAAAACCCCCATGTGGGAAGGACCCAGCAAACAGCACCCTGTGAAGGACTCAGCACATAGCTGTATGTCACAAGTTCAGCTGTCATTAAAATTACGGTGCTTTCTTCAGTATCACCATTCTTCAGAAACACTTCACAAATCCAACTAGTTCACATTTAGCTAATCTGTGTTTTATGGGGGAGGGTCAGCTGGGGGTCTTGAACTCAAAGCTTGGGGGCCCTGTCCATGAACTCAATGCTAGAGCTCTACCACTTTGAGCCACAGCTCCAATTTTGTTTTTCTTTTTTTTTTTTTCAGAGGGTAGGGGGTTGTTCTTTGACAGGTCTTATGGTGATCAGGAAGGTCAAATAGGGGTGTCAGTGGGCAAAGTCTCTTAGCTCAGCCTGGATCTGACCCCTCCCTTCCTTGTGTCCCTGGAAGCTGGGTCTCCTGGAGCTCTCTCAGCCTAGAGTGGAACAGATCTGCTATGGAATCAACACTCAGGGTAAGCAAAAGTGAGCTTGGCCCCAGTCACTTCCCCAAATTGAACTCTAGAGGATGATAATCCCCCATGGTGGCACGGGGCCGCACGTCCCATGTCTGGCCACCAGGGGACAGGAGTCACCCACCATAGGGATTGTACCTGCGAGTTGTGTTTACTCTTGTGTCCCTGGGACCCCCATCATGCTTCGAAGCCACCATGGACAGGAAAGTCCTTGAGACTCTTACCAACAATTAACCATCGAAAAGCAAGTGGGACTATAGCTCAGGGTCAGTGCACTAGAATTTAGCAAGAAAACTCAGAGATAGGGCCTTGGCCCTGAGTTCACTCACACGCACACAAACACACACACACACACACACACACACACACACACACCCCACTTGCATGCAAAATCTGAGATTTCTACACTGCAGACTTTGGGTATTCTCTACCTTTTGCACACTAAGCCTGGTGGCTGTTGGCCTAGGTTTCTAATGCATCCAACACCAACTGGCATCTTTAATTTGGGGAAACAGAAGGGCTAGAAGGTCAGACTTCCCCCATCCCAGCTCCTTGATTGGGTCTTGGTCTATCCAGGCCCTTTGGGGCTCCTTTTACAGACTCACCAAGATGCCTTCAAAAGGCATCACACACTGGGCACTGCTAGCTCATGCCTGTCATCTTAGCTACTCTGGAAGCTGAGATCTGGAGGATCACAGTTCCAAGCCAGCCTGGGCAGGAAATTATGTGAGACTTTTATCCTCTTATCCTCAAGGAACCATCAGAAAACAAGAAGTGGCCCTGTGGCTCAAGTGGTAGAGTGCCAGCCATGAGAAAAGAGCTAAGGGACAGCGCTCACGGCCAACAACAAGGAGAGGCATTACATGTCGGCTTTTGGGATTGGCATGGGCCATATAGAATTGGAATTTTGAAGTGCTCCAAGATAAAGCTGTACCTCCTTTGGTTCCACGCTCCTCCATCTCATCTTCCCTCCTGGCCTTGGCCTGGCTTTGGGTCAGGATGGCCCTGGTTGGCCTGGAGGACTCCAAGTAGGAAGATCCTAGAGCAATCGCCCCGCCTCCTTCCACCCTGCTCACCCTGCTGCTTCTGCTGTTTGCCATAGATCTTCCTCCTGAAATCCATCCGTGAGGTCATCACCACCAACATAGTGGTGAGTAGTAGGTCCAGCGTAAGTCCGGGCAGTCACAAGTGGAAGCGGGCCTGGAACTAGGAGCTTCCACCCTGGGTGTTGGCTGAGGCCAGGGCTGACCTCTATTTCATCCTGAGGCTTACAGCGGTGGGGAGATAGTGTAGACTCCACATTGAGTCAGGTAAGATCAGAATCTGGAAGACCACTTGTGGGGGGGAGGATGTGGGCTCAGGGGGCCATTGTTCTTGGTACTCCTCTCTCGGGACTCCCCTCTCCTGCTCTCATCCCACAATGGTAGAAGAGAAACTTCAACTAAGGGTGTCGAAGAGGGGACAGGAGAGAATGTCTGTGTGAACTAGACCTGTGCTTCATATTCCTCCAAGCCCCTACTTCCTGTTTATCTGAGAAAAGGATATATGGATTTGGGCATGAGGGATCATCCCAGCTGAGAATGTGGCTCAGTGGTTGAGGGGTGGCCTAGAATGTCTGAAGCCCTGGGTTCGATTCCACACAGAAAAAGCTGGAAGGGGAGGTGAGGCTCATGTGGTAGAGCACCAGCCTTGATCAAAAAGAGCTCAGGGACAGTGGCCAGGCCCTGAGTTCAAGCCACAGGACTGGAAGCACAAATCTTGGTGGAGGCTTGCTTTCCCTTTGAAAACAATTTATTCTTTATGATAAGCATAACATGGTGCTCGTCCCTGGCCACCAATGGGCCATTAGATGTCCCTTGAATTTGGGTCACATCTCGGCAAGCTCTGCCCTGCCCAACCCGAATTTTACCCTTCCCGTCACCCAACACATGGAGGCCTGAGAGAATGCCACCTGGCCACCTTCTTGTGGCCACCTCTCCTAGGCTTAGGAGAGTTAGTATGTCAGAAAGAGAGTCATCATCTGCATCAGTCTACAGAAGAAAGGGAGGGAGCGCTCTGAGCCCGAGCCCAGGAGCTGTGGTCGGCTCTGCTTGTGGGGCATCTGCAGCAAGACATGCTCCTTGGGGCAGTCCTCTAAGGGGTTCATAACTCCGATCTCTCCTCCAGCAGGTTCCACACTGCATTGAAGTGGCAATTCTTCAAAACCTTCCTGCTCCTCCCTCATTTGGACAACCCCAGGACCTGAGGCATCTGAAGCTGTGGCGGTGGCGAGAGGCTCAGCCTGTGCTGGCATCTGGAGCCCACTCTCTGCGCCTTCCCCTGCGAGGAGTGACAGCAGCTCCTGCAGCTCTCTCCTCCTCTCCAGCTTCTCCTGGGACAGCCGGCGCCCGTGCTCAGCTTTCTCCCGACAAAGCACATCCAGGATGTGCATCTGTTCTTTACACTTCAGGAGGGAATCCTCGATGGTCTGGATGTGTGCTGACAGCTGGCTGTATCGATGGTGTAGCTCCTCCAGTGGACTCTGGAAGTCCATCTCATCAGGCAGATGGTAGATGAAGCAGAATTTCTTCTTGGATGCCCACGTGTCCTGCTTCCCATCCGCACACAGGCTGTGTTGGCAGATGGCCTGTGGCTCCAGATTTATCTGGCATTGAGCTGCCAGGTGGCCTGGGCGTCCCAAGCGGGCCTGCAGCTTCCACCTGCAGGATTTCAGCCACCGAGAGTGGCAGGAGCTTCCACCTGTGGATTTCAGCCACCGAGAGTGATTGCAGATCCACGTCCCTCTCGGTCTGGAGGATGTCTCCATCCTCTGGGATGGTCACGTCGGGGGGACTTACGTCCTCACCTTTTGCTTCTATAGAACTCTCACCTTCCCCTTCCGCAGGAAAAGCCAGGGTGCTCAGCTGGGCCGGCAGGCGCTCCTCCTGTGGTCTGGTTGCTTCCAGGCACTTGAGAGTGTCCTGCCACTTTTGGGGCACCTCCTGGTCCCCCCAGTTGGTCGGGGCCTGCACTTGCTTCAACTGCTCCAGCAGCTGGGTCTGCCTCTGCAGGTGCTGCTGCAGGGCGTCCTTCTCAGAGCTCAGCCGCACATTGGAAGTGATGTGCAGCTCACAGGTGGATCTGAGCTCCTGCAGCTGGGCCCGGGACTGCTCCTGCCACTGCTGCAGCTCCTGAGTCGCTTGGCTCTCTCTCTCAGCCACCTCTTTCCATTCCTCTCTCTTCTCCTCTGCATGGTCCAGCTGTTCCCGCAGATGTTTCTTCACCTGCAGCTCAGAGTCCAGGATGCTGGTGAGCCCCTCCTTCTCACCGCTCACCCTGTGGAGAGAGTCCTGCAGCAGGGCCAACTGTTCCTCTGGCTGTGGGTCACACACACATGTGAATCCTGGGATCTCTGGGATCTCCTGCCGATCCTTGGCCTTCTCCTCCAGTCTCCACAGTTGCTCCCGCTGCTCTGCATTCTGGAGACGGAGCCTCTGGTTTTCCTGGACCTGGATGTGAAGTTGTTCCTTCAGGTTTTTTAACTCCATCTGTGTGCGGTAGGCCTGGGCCTGCAGCTGCTGCTCGGCCTGAGACGGTCGTGTGGGGGGCCTTGACTCTGCCCGCTTCCTTCTCAGTTCGCCCAGCTCATTCTGTAGGGCTAGCACCTGCCTTGACACTTGCTCCTTCTCCTCTGTCAGTTCGTTCACCCTCTGGGTCAGCTGCTGGGCCTCCTCCTTCCGCGCGGACCTCTCAATGCTCAGGTCCTCTGCGAAGGTGTCTCTTTCAAGATTCGCTGCGGTCACCCTCCACCTCAGATTGTCCAGTCGTCTCTTCAGGAGCTCACGCGCTGCCAGGGCTTGTTGGAACTTGCAGATTCTCTTCTTCATGTTGTTTCTCTGGGTCCAGAGTGCTTCCAGCTTCTCCTGCAACTCTGTATTCACTTGTTCCAGGTCATTGAAGCTTCTGGTCTTTTCCTCGAGCTGAAGTGTTACATCATTCAGCTGTTTGAAGAACATTTCAGCCTCCTTCTGTGCAGCAGTGACCGCACAAGCCGCCATCTCCAGCTCCGCCACGCGCCGCTCTGCGGCCTGTAGGCAGTTGGTGAGAGCTTCATGCTCCATTTCTCTGTCATTGGCTACCTGCTGCATGTAGGCTGGTGCACATTGTAAATTGCTTTCTGCCAAATCCAACCTCTGTATGGGTGGCTTGTGGATCTCTAGGTCTGTTTTCAGTGCTTCATGCACCTGGGATATCTTCTCCCTCTCTTTCTCCCGTCGATCCCACAGGTCTGTCTTTTCATGCTTCAATGGGTGGATCTTGGCACAGTGCACCTTATTTCTTCTTTTGCTGCAGTCCAGGCCAGGCACCATGTGTGGATAGCACCTCTGCACATCCTTGGTGGTATTGGGACCCTTGATTCTCTGGACTCTGGTGGCTGTGACTGTGTCCAAAGGCAGGGGAGTCCCGTGGTAAGCATCTCCTTTGCCCAGACCTGAATCACACTCCCCAGTGGTGTTTGGCTTGGGGATCCCTCCCTTTTCTGTGTTCTTTGTTTTCTTGAATGTTGCAGGTCTGATGGGAGGATTTTTCTGCCGGTGTTCTGGCAGTAGTTTCTTGCCTGCAGCTCTCTCATGGAGTCTTCTTATTTCAGACATCTGAGCGCTGGGACGGGAAAGATGGGCTGGCCACGTTCCCAGGCTCTTGGAAATCCTCTATTCTCCCACTCACTGACTAGAAGGTCAATTTCCTCCTCTACACCAAAGTCGCCTCGAGTCTCTTGCTCACCACTCAGCCACCTCTACCTTCCTCAACTGCTGGTAGTGGTGTCTACCAACAGAAGTAATCCTGGTGCTACCAGGCAGCATGGAATGTGGGCGTGGCCTCCATTCTTGTATCCCATTGGTCAGAAAAAAACATGGAAGATTGGGGTGTGGCCAGAATCCTGTGATGCAGGCAGCATGGGCAGAGTCAAGATGACAGCAGCTCCCCCAGCCCCTTTCCCAGGGAATTCTGTCCAATCGGGTTGGGGACAATAAGGTGACCTGCTTTAGCCAGATGACTGCACAGATTGTTGTGTATGTCTGTTTGTTGCCAGTCCCGGACCTTGAACTCAGGATTTGGACACAGTCTGTGAGCTGCTTTTGCTCATAGCTAGCCTTTTATCACTGAAATTCTCTATCCTCAGGTTGAAGTAGTGAGAGCTGGAGCCCACAATTGGAATCCTGGTCCTGCCACCTCCAAATGGCAGGAGATCCTAAGAAACTCATTCCTATCCATATGAATACCACTGGAATGTGATGTATGTCATGATTGAATGGGCAGTTCTTGGATGATTCTAGGATAAAATTATACACAATTATTTTATAGAACACGGATCAATTTTAATGAATAATTTATGAAGCATTGAAACAATTACTTTCATTAAATGGAGGCAGAATGAAATACCTAAGAATTGGGTGTCACATAGTATAGAGATGCCATTTTTTCTGCCAGGACCAGGATTCGAACTCATGGTCAGGCTAACTCTGTTGCACTGAGAGGGAAGGGGAAGCTTAACTCCCTGGAGTCAAGAAATTCAAGTCTGTCCTCCACTTTGAAAATCAGTGTGGAGGTTCCTCAAGACTCCACATAGAGCTCCCCTATGACCCAGCAATCCCACTTTTGGGCATTTACCCTAATGTTCACAAACAAGCCACACTAAGCTACCAGCACGACTATGTTTACTGCAGCATTATTTAACATAGCTAAGATATAGAACCAACCCAGATGTCCCTCAGAAGATGAATGGATCAAGAAAATGTGATATATATATATAGAATGGAATTCTATGCCTCCATCAGAAAGGATGACATTGCCCCATTTGTTAAGAAATGGAAAAACTTGGAAAAAATTCTATTAAGTGAAGTTAGCCAGGCCCAAAGAAACATAGGTCCATGATTTCCCTTATTTACAATATCTAGTATATGTCTGAGTCAAGCAGAAAAGGTCAGATAAGTTGATGTTAGGGAAATGAACCCAAGATATGTGTTCAAATGTTTTTTTTTTCTTTCATGGGATCATTTCAAACACATTTATAAGATGATTTCCTTCTTGCTTTGTATGTCCCTCTCTCCCAGGGTATAACCCCTGCTTTCACTGTATTTCATGTCAGTATAATTTGTGGAGGGGAAGGGAAAAAATTATTTAAATAGGGATAATATTACCTATTTCAACAATGAGATATATAAGTTGTTATGCTGAAAATGAACTTTACATCTTTGGTGGGTTGGCGGGGAGGAGGACTGGGTGAGAGGTAGGAGAAGGATGGGAAGGGAAAAAAAAGGAGGAGGCTACAATGCTTGATAAGAAATGTATTCATTTTCTTGCCCATGTAATTGTAAACCCGCTGTATAGTATTTTCACAATAAAAAAAAAAAAGAAATTCAAGTCCGTTCCTTAGGATGGAAATCGATCCTCAGTACTAGAAAACATCCTATTCATGGACATTTTACATATATGATTTATATTGACATACATTGATTGACTCCATATTGCATTCAGTGTAGTAATTCATTTTATTTTTTGTTTCATTCATATATTGACCGTTTATTTCATTGACCATTATGGCACATAGAATATGTATGCCACTTCATACCTGACACCCAGGACTTTCACAGAAAAGGAAAACACGTGTCACCATCAGCTTCTTACTCCATGATTCATTGTTTTAGAGTGCTGGCATCTTAACTCATGGTCTACTGGGCCAAATTCATGAATGGTTGAGTGTCAGCATGCCATCCTGGGCCAAATTGAACTGACAGGCAGTTCCCAGGACCTGAGATAGAGCCCTAATAGTTGACAAAACAAGAACAGATTGACTCGCAGATGGTAGCATGCTAATAAATACATACCTTTATAGAGTGCCAGAGATTCTATGCATTATTCAGTTATATAGACTAAATTCCTACCCATTCTTGGCTATTTATTATGCCTCCATGCAATGAATGCTACTGTTTTCATCCTTAATACACTATTAAGTAAATCAGTGTCCTGAAATTATTGAGTCCCTGTAAGAAATAGTATTCTTTTCATGCTTCATAAGGTATTAAATAAAACCAATCAGCCTTCTGAAATCATGATGGCTAATTTTATATGCATATCATTCATGAACAACTCATTCAACTGGGACATTGATAACATTCCATTATTATTCCTATGGATGGGAACAAGTCTCTTAGGAACTCCTGTAATCTGGAAGTGGCTTGACTGGGATTTGAACTGTAGGCCTATGTTGCCATGGGGGAATATGGTTTCTCCAATAGCCCGCAATTAAAAAAGATTATTTAGCTCCCTGGTTTGCAATTCGTGCCATTTTTTTCTACCAGCGCTGGGATTCGAACTCAAGGTCTGTGTAAATACGCAGCACTATCAGGGAAGGGGAATCTCACTATGCTGAAGACAAGAAAGTCAGGCCTGTTCCCTAGGCCTGAATTCAAGCCTCAGTTATGGAAAACATATTCCTTATGTACATTTTAAAGATAGGATTTCTACTTCTAAATAGGTATTTAGTCCATATCGTTTGGTGTGGTTATTCATTTTATTTCTTGTTTTATGCATTTATTTACCATTGATTTTATTGACCCAGATGACACCTCTACCATTTATTACATTATTTACATCCTATCACCTTGAATCCAGGTTTGTAGATATGTTTTCCATCATGCCTGACACCCAGGACTCTCCTAGAAAAGGAACACATGTGTCACACTCGGCTTCTTACTCCAAGATTAAATTTTTGGCAGTGCTGGGATCTGAACTCAGGGCCTAGCAGGCACAATTCATGAATGGGTGAGTGTGAGCACAGCAGCCCCTAGCCAATGAAGCTGTCAGGTGGATCCCAGGTGCTGAAATCGAGCCCCAGGTTGGGCCAAAACAGCGATACATGGATAGGCTGATGTTGGTATACAAATAAATATATATTGGTAAAGAAAGCCAGAGCCATCTATTTATGATTCAATGATGCCTACTATGTTCCTACCAACTCTTAGGTATTTATTATACTGCCATTGAAGGAATATTATTCCTTTCAGGCTTAATAAACTATTCATTATAATCAATCAGCGTCCTAGGATTATTGCATCCAATTTTAGACTAGACCGATGCACAAACTACTCTTTCATTCGGTATTCCTATGCATAGGAACGAGTCTCTTGTGATCTCCTGCCATTGGTAGGTGTGAGGATCAGGATTTGAACCGGGAGCCTATGTTGACAAGTCGGCCTATGGCTTCCCTGATAGCCTGCCAGCCTTCAGCAATGGCAGGCCAGGTCTACTTTGCAGCCATGTCATTCAGACCCAGGATGGTCACCGTGCAAAGACAAAAAATGTAAAATCCCCAGGCCTCTGTAGCTCGCCACTTTTTGTGCTATCCTACTTTTCTTTTTTCTTCCTGCAAGCCCTCTGGGCCTAGGATCCCAGGATCGGCTATGGGTCTGGAGACTGCACCCCAGCCTAGGGCAATCGAAGCTGAGGCAGACTTGCGACGACCTGAGTTCAAGCCCCGTGGTTGGCAAAATAAAGAATAAATTCTAAAACTTAATTAAGTATTTAACTAAATTAAAGAAGAAATAAAGCGCCCTGGTTTGGAATTTCTGCCAGTTTTCTTTCCTAGCCTGGGATTTGAACTCAGGGTCTTGGTAAATCTGTAGCAATGTGAGGGAAAGTGTAGAGTTGAGTTCAAACCCCATACCAAGCCAAAAAGAAGAAATTAAGTCACTGACCTCGGCAGGGGGAGTAGTTGTGGAGATGGGAGGGAAGGGAGGGTAGGGGGGAAACAAAGGAGGAGGCAACAATGCTCAATAGGAAATGTTCTCATGACCTTGCTCTTGTAACTGTGACCCCTCTGTACAACATTTTCACAATAAAAAAATGTACAAAAAAAGAAACAATGTAGTGCTCAGAGAAGCACTTTGTGTGTAAGGGAAGGATGTCTGAATAGCTGTACAAAATTCTACACTGCTTTTGTTAAAATGTTCAGTATGGAACTGAATAAACATAACTGCTTCCATTAAAAAATATTAAGCCACTGTCTTGGAACTAGGGCCAGTATTTCTGCCATTGCTGGGATTTGAGCTCCCGGTCCAGGTAACTCTTTTGTACCATGGGTGAAGCTGAAGATCTCTGTCCTTGAGGAAAAGAAATTCAGGCTAGACTTCCCAGGGCCTGAATGAAGACCCTGCAATGGAAAAAATGAGCCTGTACCTCCATGTCCTTGTGTATGTATGGCTGTATCCCTATAGGTGAAGCTCTAGAGTAGCTATGATGAATGGCACCAAACTAGGAAATTTGTTTTCAATACAATGATTTCATAGCACAGAGAGTGTTTTCAAGACAGTGCATGTTCCAGGGATCCCCTCACTGTTCCCAGTGTAGCCTGAGGGTTTCTCTGCATCCCAGGCCTGCTGGAAGAAGACGTGTTTTTCATTGTCTGAACAGGCAGACAAAAGGCCTCACTCCTGTACAGCTGTGTAACAAACATCTCCATCAGGGTCCATTAGTGTGAATGAGTGTAGGTGGGCTCTGAAGGTCAGGACAAAAAGGCCTCTTTTACCCCAAGCTATCTCTCTCCCCAGTGCTTTGTTTTGACAGGAAGCCCTCATTTGTGCCACCTCCCGGGGCAGACCAAGTTCCCTGCACTTATCCTGCCTTTGTGAGACTATATTCCGGTGTTCAGATACAGTGCTCAATATAATTCAGGAGTCCTTCTGGCAGACAACTAGAGCAGGGAACCTAATGAAATGTTTCATCATGGCCGATGATAGGCCTATGACACCTCTCCTAGGTTTCTGGAAGCTTGGGAAATCCAAGCACATATCTGATATCCCAATGCTTCCTGTCATTTGGGGATGGTGAAGCTCATCAGGTTTTGGAAACTTTGACCTCTCCTAGTTGGTCCCTGGGTGGTTAGGTGTTAGGGTTGAACACAGGGCCTAAGGTGCCGACCATGAGCTCAGTGCAGAAGCCCAGTGCTTGACCATTTTGTGTCACAGCTTCACTTCTGGTCTATGTGTGTGTATTTGTGTGTGTGTTTGTGTGTGTGTGTGTGTGTGTGTGTGTGCATACACCAGTCCTTGGCTTGAACTCAGGACATGAGCACTATTTCCAGTTTCTCTTGTACAAGAATAGCCCTCTTCCAATTAAGCCACAGAGCCACCTCAGGCTTTTGTAGTGATGTGGTCCTGAGAAATCAAGCCCAGGGTTTCATAGATGCTAAGGACTCTACCTCTAAGGCATATTCTCAGCCCTCTACTTCAGGTTTGGTAGTTTGTTTCTTTTCTGTTGCCCGTTGTAGGAGCTGAAGTCTGGGGCTGAGTGCTGTCCCTGAGCTAATCAGCTCAAGTCTTGTGCTCTCCCACTTGAGCCACAGAGTCACTTCAGGTTTTCTGGTGGTCCATTGGAGCTAAGTGTCATGACATTTCTGCCCAGGAGAGCTTTGAACCATGATCCTCAGATCTCATCCTCCTGAGTAGGTAGGATGACAGGCATGAGTCACATGCACCCAGCTTCCACTTCAGGTTTCTTAGTGGTGAATTGGAGATAAGTCTCATGGGACCTTTTGTGTCTGGGATAGTTTGGCACCCAGATCCTCAGATCTCAGCTTCCCAAGAAGGCAAGAAGACAGACCTGATCTCTAGACCCCTAGGCCGTGGCACTCTGTTGCAAGGGGGTCTTGGCTCCACGTGGTGGAGTGCTAGCCGCAAGCCCAAGAGGTAAGGGTCAGTGTCTAGGCCACCAGTTCAAGGTTCATGACTGAGAATAAACAAAACAAAACAACTGCCTGCAAGAGACAACTCATTATTCTTTGCTAATACATAATTTTGTCCCTGCCATGGGGACATACCTGAGCCTCAATATTCTTGTCTGCATAGTCATCTCAGTTGTGGAGCTCTTACAAGGACCAGATGAAAGAATGTACCCTGTGAAGGACACAGCACATGGCTCTCTTTGAAGGACTCACACACAACATCCTTTGAAAGACTCAACACACAGCACCCAATGAAGGACTTAGCACACTACACCCTGTGAAGGACTCAGCACATAGCACCCTGTGCAAGACTCAGTACAGAGCACCCTATGAAGGACTCAGCACATAGCTCTATTCCACAAGCTGTCATTAGAGTTAGGGTGCTTTCATCAGTATCACCATTTTTAGAGGAACATTTTACAAATCACACAAGTTCACATCTAATTGTTTAGTTTGGGTGTTTTTTTAAGGGGGGAGGTTACACATGTGGCTTGAGCTCAAAACTCATAACATTTGCTCAAGGCTAGAGCTCTACCACTTGGAGCCACATTTCCTAGAGTCTCACAGACTTCATGTCAGGGCTGGGTTTTAAAGCCACCATGCAGCCAGGATGACATAGGTAAGCCAGCAGCATTTGGTTCCATGGCACTGGGTTGCAGTGGTTTACATCTGCCTAAGCCAGGTTAGGTGGCAGCTGTCAGCACCAGACTCCTAAATTGCACTGTGATGAGGTATTTGCCGTCCTGTCCTTCTATAGTAGCAGTTAGAGCATTCTACTTTGTTTTAGCGACAGTCCTGGGGCTTGAGTAAGGCTTCTACCCTGTCCCTAAACATTTGTGCTCAAGGCTAGCACTCAATTGACTGAAAGAGAGCAGAACTTCTGGCTTTTCTGTTTATGTGGCATTGAAGAGTCAAACCCAGGGCTTGGTGCTTACTAGGTGAGCACTCAACCACCAAGACTCCAAAGTGAATGAGGTATAAGTAGATAGATTGTTTTATATAAATATTATATACACAAAAAGAGAGATATCTGTATATTATGAACTTATAGATAATATTACTATCAATTATTAGGTATTAAATTATATCTCCATTTAATGATGTGTCCCAGTTAACAATTAATAAAGCATTAATTAATACTCAATATCCTGTTATTGTTGATCATGTAAGTACATATATCCATACATATAATTATGTATTTTCTAAATGAGACAGATGTCTATATATTATTAAATTATGCATCATGTGTTACTACCAATTATTAGGTATTTAATTATGTCTCCATGCAATTTTTATTCTGCTAATGTTTAATAAAATATTAATTAAACTTAAACCATGTCCTATAATTACTGCATCTACTTTTATCATAGAATGATTCACTACTAATTCAATCTATTCATCACTGATTGTGGTGACAAATATTCCACCTATGACATTTATTACACTTATGATATCTTATTACGTATCACATAGATTTGCATTGGAATTATACATCCTGTCTGACACCAAGCACATTCAAAGAAAAGGATATCGTGTGTCACGTGTGGCTTCCCACTCCACGATTACATTTTTGGCAGTGCTGGGATCTAAACTCAGGGTCTAGCAGGCTCAGTTCATGAATAGGTGGCTGCCAGCACAGGAGCCTCTAGCCAATTCACCTGCCAGGCAGTTCCCAGGCCCTGAGATCGTGCCTCGTATGTTGACTCCATATTGGGCTTACTGTAGTTATTCATTTTATTGTTTCCTTTACTCAATTATTTTCCATTTATTTTATTGACGGTTCTTACACATGGAATATTTATTACATTTATTATATAGGCTAGATTTGCCTATGTATGAAACTTTACACCTGACACCCTGGACTTTCCAGAAAAGGAAAACCTGTGTCACCATGGGCTTCTTATTCCATGATTCAATTTTTGTGAGTGCTGGCACCTGAACTCACACCCTACAAGGATCAATTCATGAATAGGTGAGTGTCAGGACGCCGGCCTGGGGCATATGGAGCTGACCAGCAGTTCCCAGCACATGAGATCGAGCCCCAGAGGTTGACACAATAAGAACAGATTGACATGCAGATGGTAGTGCACAAATAAATATACATCTTTATAGAGTGCCAGAGATGTCTATACATTATTCAGTTATATATGCTACATCCTCCCAATTCATGGGTATTTATTATGCCTCCATGTAATTAATATTACTGTTTTCATTCTTAATGAATTATCAATTAAATCAACCACTGGTCCCAAACTATTGCGTCTTTGTAATTAATAGTATTCTTTTAATGTGTCAAAAATATTCATTAAAATCCATCGGCCCCCTAAAGTCACTCTGTCTAATTTTATAGTATCATTCAGGAACAACAAGGTTGAATTAACCTTGACTTTCAGAACTTTTCATCGGTATTCCTATGAATAGGAACAAGACTCTTAGTATCTCCCGCCATTGGTCAGGACCAGGCTTCTAACGCAGGTACTATGTTGTCGTGTTGGCCTATGGCTTCCCTGGTAGCCCGCCAGCCTTCAGCAATGCCAGGTTACCGACACTTTTCAGCTGTGTCATTCAGACCCCGGATGGTCACCTTGCAAAGAAAACAAATGTAAAACAGGCAGCCATCTGCAAGTTGCCGGGTTTTTTTTCTTTTTTTGTGTATGTGTTGTTTTATTTATTTATCTTTCCTGTCAGCCTTTGGGTCCCAGGAACCCAGGTTCAGCTGTGGGTCCAGTGGCTGTACCCAGCCTAGAGTGATGGAAGCTGAGGCAGAGTTGCCATGCCCTGAGTTCAAGCCCTGTTCTTAACAAAATAAAAATAAACAAATAAATTAATATATAGATAAATACATTAAAATATTATAAAAATTATGAGGCTCCTTGACTTGGAATTCATGATGTTTTTCTCTGCCAGGCCTGGGATTTGAACTCAGGGACTAGGTACATCCTATCACTGTGGGAGAAGGGGAAGCTCACTGTGCTGGAAGAGAAGAAAATCAGGCCTGTTCCCAGGGTCAGAATTCAAGTCACAGCACTTGCAAAAATAATATTTGTATACATATTAAATACTGAATTCATATTTTCATACATGTTTACTGCATATTGCAGTTAGTGTGGTTATTCATTTTATTCTGTGCTTTATTTATTTCTTATGTATTTTAATGAGCGTGATTATACATATGACATTTTTTATGTCCTATTACATAGGACACAGATTTTTCTATGTATTATACATCATTCCTGAGACTCAGGACTTTCACCAATAAGGAAAACAAGTGGGACAATTGGCTTCTTCCAACAGGATTAAGTTTTTGGCAGGTCTGTGATTTGAACTCGGGCCCTAGAAGGTCTATTTCATGAATGGGTCAATGTGAGCACACCAGTCTGATTATGAACCAAGCCACAAGAAAATCAAACACCACAAGCAGACCAAAGACTCCAACAAGAGACTGGTTATGGACACAAGGGAAATACAGGGTCTTCCTATCCCCCCTAAAAAAATAAAAGAATTCTTTTTTGTACCTTTTATAAAAAAATTTTTTCTAAAACTTTTTTTAATTTTTAATTTTTAGCTTTCTAAAAAATTGTTTTCTATTAACTTTTTTTTCTTCCTCTTATAATTTTTATTTTACGGGTATATGTGTGTGTGTTTTTCTTCTTTTTTTTCTTTTCTTGAATTTTTTTTGTTTAGCTCTACTGACCTCTTGATCCTTTTTTTCTTTCCTTCTCATTCTGTTCACTTTTTCTTCTCTTTCGTTCTACCTTGCATGACTTAATGGCAGTTCTGCTCATCCTCAGATATAACTGTAGTCAAATATTAGACCTTCTCCCCCATTGTGTACACACTTAATCCAGAAATGTATTACTCAATTCAAAACATCCTAGACTTAAATTCCTTAATAGCAGTGCTACCTCTTTATACCTATACAATATTTTAAGCATTTTTATTTTTAAGTTTTTCATATCTCCTTTCTATACCTCCCTTTCTCTTATCCTATCCATGTTCTTCTCTGAATATTATGTTTTTATATTTGCATAATATTTAAGTGTTGCACTGTTTAATTTTTAATTTTTGTTTTTCTATTTTTTCTCGTCCCTTTTTTTCTTTCTCTTTCTTATTTTTTTCTCTCTCTACTTTCATCCTATCCAACCTATTTCCCACTTTCAGATTAGGATTTAGTTAACTCTCCCTGTGCCTTTCCACATCCCTCTATTCCTATTTTACCCACGTCTCTCCCTAAACCTAATAATTTCTTGTTTGCCAAATTCTTCTTTGTGGTTCATAGCCCATTAATATATAGTTGTTTGATGTTGAATAGATGTATCTGTTGAACTAGATTGTATCTTCAGACTATTGACTGTACAAATACAGCCTTTGGTTGATGCTTGCCTTAAGATAGTGTTCTAGCACAAAACTGTTTTGATTTCCATCACAAATTGGCAGAGCAAGCCAGAAAAACACAAGAAAAATTGCAAGTCCAGGTATCTCAACTCCTACTCGTGATAATCAGGGGACAGAACAGATAATGAATAATCCACAGGAGAATTCCCAAAAAGCTCTACAAACACTACTGGTAAACATGTAAATGAAAACATTGAAAACCTGCAAAGGACTCTGTATGAGCATGATAGGGAGAGAGAGGAGGCAAACCAAAGGTAAATACAGGAATATCATGAGCGTGAGGACGCTACTCAAAGATTGATACAGGAATTACATGAGCAGCTTGAGAACACTCAAAGAGAAATAGAGGAATGGTGTGAGCAGGCTGAGATCAGTCAAAGAGAACTACAGGAATTGCAGGAGCTGGCCAAGAACAGACAAAGAGAAAGTCAGGAATGGCATGAGCAGGCTGAGAAAACTCAAAGAGAACTACAGGAATTGCATGAACGTGAGAGAGCGGGATGTGAATACAGAAAGATCACTAAAGGCATTCATGGAATCCATAAACAAAGAGCTGAAAAAAGTCAGAGAGACTACAAAGGGAATGCTGAATGGAACCCAACAGAAGAAATGGGAATCCAAGGAAACCATAACCAATCAACTAAGTGATTTGAGAATAAACCCTGAACACAAAATTAAGGAAGCAAAGTAGTTCATACAAGATCTAAAACAAAGCTCCAAGAAAGAATTTGAAGCCATTAAAGCTGACCAACTAGAAGGAAAAGAAATAAAAAAAAAAAGTAGAAAGTCTTGATAGTAGTTTAGACCATACAGAATATTGAATTTTGGGGATTGAAGACAGTCTAGATATGATAGAGAAAGAACATACAATCATCCAAGACAAATCCAAGAAATATGATAGATCTATTCAAAACTTGAAAGACACCATCAGAAGGCATAATCTGAGGATAATGAGTGTAGAGGACCACCTAGAGACAGAAGTTAATGGTCTAGGGAACTTGTTAAACAGGATCCTAGTAGAGAACTTCCCAAACATGCAAAAAGATAGGCCTATTAGAGGGCTGGGAAGGTGGCTCAGTGGTAGAGCGCTTGCCTTGCATGCCTGGGGCCCTGGGTTCGATTCCTCAGCACCACATAAGCAAAAAGAAAAAAGACGGAAGTGGTGCTGTGGCTCAAGTGGTAGAGCGCTAGCCTTGAGCTGAAGAGCTGAGGGACAGCGCCCAGGCCCAGAGTTTAGGCCCCACTACCGGACCAAAAAAAAAAGATAGGCCTATTAGATACAAGAAGCTTTTAGAACTCCAAATAGACCAGAACAGGACATCCTACCGTCACATTATAATCCTCACAGGATCAATTCAGACCAAGGAAAGCATCCTTAAAGCTGTCAAGGAGAAAAGATCAATCACCTATAAAGGGAAACCAATTAGAATCACCTCAGATATCTCAGCAGAGACAATCAAAGCAAGAAGAGCCTGGAATGATGTATGCCTTGCCCTAAAGACAAACAACTATCAACCAAGAATACTCTACCCAGCTAAACTCTCCTTCATAACCGAAGGTCAAATAAAAACCTTCCATAGAAAAGAAAAATTGAAACAATATATCTCCACCAACAAAGAAGCCCTACAAAAGATTCTTAAAGATGTCCTACACATAGAAAACCAACAAGACCAGAATAAAGGCCAAGAAACCGCATCCAAACTGAGAATCCAAGACCCATATAGGAAGAGCCCAGTTGCCGCAGCCCTGAAGAAGGTGGATAAAATGGCAGGAACTCCCAAATACCTCTCAGTCCAATCTCTCAACATTAACGGACTTAACTCTCCAATTAAGTGACATAGATTGTCTAGTTGGATTAAAAAGGAAGATCCTTCTATCTGCTGCCTTCAGGAGTCACATCTTGCCCATAAAATCAAACACATTTTCAATGTGAAAGGCTGGAACAAAATCCACCAAGCAAACAGCCCTCATAAAAAGGTGGGAATTGCAATCCTAATATCAGATAATATATACTTCAAATTAAAATTAGTGAGAAGAGATCAAGAAAGTTGCTACATACTAATTAAGGGATCTCTTCTTAAGGAGGATATTACAATTCTAAATATCAATTCGCCAAACAACAGAGCACCCAAATTTATCCGAGAAACACTACTTTGTCTCAAATCCCACATAAATCCAAAGATATTAATTGTTGGTGACTTTAACACACCACCTTCCCCACTAGATAGATCAACTCGATAAAAACTAAACAGAGAAAACTCAGATCTAAACATTTGCATAGATCAACTAGATTTAACAGACATCTACCAAATATTTCACCCAGCAGCAGCAGAATACATGTTTTTCTCTCACCTTTAATTGACTGCCAAAAATCCAGCAGAGCTCTGGCTCAACTGGTAGAACACTAGCCTTGAAGGAAAAAGATAATAAGCTCATAAGGGACAGCTCCTAGGCCTTGAGTTCAAGCCCCAGGGCTGGCATAAACAAACAAAAAGAGTGCAAATTCTGTAGTTGTGTGATACTGAGCAAATTGCTGACATTCTGGGCTTCAGCTACTTTATCTATAACATGGAGGAAATGATAGCACCTACTACATAGGAAGGTTGGGTTTTTTTTTAAATCAGTAAACTTTAATTTTCCAAGTGTTTTCCAAAAGAATTGTCAGACAATCCATTTGCCACAAATAAATTCCCTGCTTGGGTTATGAGGAAGTAACCAATGACTGTATAAGATTACTTGTTTGTTTGTTTATATTTGTACTGGGGCTTGAATTCAGGGCCTAGAGGTCTTGTTTAATTTTTCTGCTGAAAACTGTCATTCTATCATTTGAGTCACACCTCTACTTCTGGCCTCTTTTTCTGGTTTAATGTATATCTCACATGGTTTTAGCCTGGGTTAACTTGGAATCCATATCCTCAGATTTCAGTCTCCTGAGATTGAATACAAGCAAGAGCCGCCAATGTCTGGCTGTAGAAGTAGCCTTCACCATCAAGCATTCCTCTTTACAAGGAGAGCAGAAACAACAAGAAAGGATAGGGTCCTCTTCCATCATTTTCTGACTCATGGTGTTTTCATAGTACAGAATTTATTCAAGTGGCAAATATTAACAACACCCAACTCAATCTCTAGGAATAATGTGAAATTCAGACCCCATGCTTGAGAGGAAACACTTTCAGTATTCTCTAATGGAATTTTTTCCTGTTCTCTTTGATAATAATTGTACTTGTGAATGTAGAAACTTTAAATTCTTCTTTGTGAACTTTAAGACAACTGTGAAAGGTGTACCTTCAGGAACATTGGGTACTGTGTGGGCTATTCTTATGTTTGATGTCAACATGATTTTAAAGGAAACTTTCAAGAGGTTGGAGTCGACAGGAATACATGCCCTTACTAACATGACCCAGCATCCCCTGCCTCCAAACTGTTTGGTGCATGACTGAGTTAATGTAAGTACAGCCCAGGGAATAGCTCCTGACCAATAAGTGCTAATATTATCTATGCTTAATAAGATCATAACTTTCATTCGTTTTTCAAGCCAGGAGACAAAAGATTCCCTGAATGGGTCTCAGTCTGTGGCCTTCCATTTGTGCAGGGAAGGAGACAAGCTAGTGCTTGTGGAGTCTGGCCTTTTGAATTTTCTGGACACACTTTGGAAATCCACAAATACCCAGTTTTAGACAACATCCCTCAGTTCCAACCTGTGTCCAAAGGGTAGGGAAATTACCGAAGTCTTCTGCCAAGAAAGTCAGCCAGGTCTTTGGAATTTCTACAACTATTAACCTTGTCTTTCCTAATTTTGGCCCCCCAAACTGGTCATGTCGGAAAGAATACAGTTCTTTTAGAAGACTTAGGTCAGGGAAGTGGCACTGTGGCTCAAGTGATGGAGTGTTTGCCTTGAGCTGAAGAGCTCAGGGACATTGCCAATGCCCAGAGTTCAAGCCCCATAACTGAACAACAACAACAAAACAAACCCTTAGGTCAGTCCCCATGAATCGTCTTTCCCAAGTGCCAGCAGGCATTTTGGGGAAGAGAAAGGAAAATCAACTGGCAGAAATTGTCCAATTCTATGTGTAGAGGAAAGCCACAAGCCAAGGCAGATACACAAAAAGGGTCTGTCCTACAGACTCCAATTGTCTGCTATGACCTGGAAAGCATTGTTTCACCTCTGTAGGAAAGAACAAAAATGGGCCCCAAGCCCATGGCTCCTAGTTCCTCAGGAGTCTGAAATGTGAAGATCCCAGTTCCAAGGGCCTGGGTACTTTCCCAGGAAAATAGGAAGAAATGTAGCTAGGATTAGAGGCATGAAACACTGCCACCCAGTGGTCCTTGTCTTTTTAGGATCTGTGCCTTCAGAGGTCTCATGCTGTTTCGACTGCTAGGTGGTCAAGTCATCTGGTCCAGATTGTTCTACATCTGTGCCTCCATTGAAAAGGTGACGAAGATATCGCAGGGTGAGACTGTTGAGAATATTAAAGCTCATTTGTCCTCAAAGACACAGGATGGCCCCAGAATAAATAGTGGGCATCATCTTTTTTTTTTTAAGAATGAAATGAGACAGGTGCTGGTGGCTCACGCCTGTAATCTTAGCTACTCAGGAGGCTGAGAATTGAGGCCTGGAGTTGGAAACCAGCCATGGTAGAAAAGTCCATGAGGCTTTTCATCTTCAATGAACCACTGAAATGCCGGAAGTGGAGCTGTGGCTCAAGTGGTAGAGCTCTAATCTTTGAGTCAAAAAGCTAACAGAAAGTACCCAAGAGCTCAACTACCAATACTTAGTCATCTGCACACATCTGTAAGGATAGTCATGTTCTGTTATTACACTAGGTCTTTGTTTCTGGTAAGGATACCCATGTTCCGTTACTACACTAGGTCTTGGTTTGTTTTACACCGGAATTGGACACCTTCTGGTAACACTACTTTGGCTTCAATGTTAAGCGTTGGGAGAAGGGAATCAGATACCCTTTGAAAGGGTCCAAAATACCAAACGACTTATGATTCTTGCACTGGGGACATGCATAATCCCCTCCGTATCATCCCAGTTTTAATACGCGCCGCCAAAGCAAACACAACATAAAGCCTTTCCAGCAACATAAAGCCTTTCTGGCAAGGTATATAAGGTAAGAAATCAGAAATTTTTTACACTTACGGTGACTACTAAATTGTGTATTTCCAAATGACTGAACATTCAGAAAATTATGCTGTTATGAATACTATACTACATGTTTGTGCCTTTATGAATACCCAAAATGAGTCTTTTTTTTCCTAATAGCTTTCATTGTATATGCAAATTAGGGAATCATGGGAGATGGCCGCGGGCGAGGCTGGGGGTGGAGCTCTGGGACGCGGTGCGCGCACTGCGCATGCTTCTTCGGGGCCGGTTGGCAAATAGCGGGACCTGGAACCTGTCCTTCCTGGACTTTGGGCTGGGATTTGTGACAGCGCCACGTCCCCAAGCTCCCTAAAATTCCTGAGCATATTTGGTGAGCGGGGCCGTGATATCCATGGAGTCTCCAATTTCCAAGACGCAGGAAAAGGTTCCGAGTTGCTGGTGGAGCCCATTGCAACGCTAGTACCCTCAACCCGGACCTTAGCCAAGACTGGGGTCCCGCTGGGGTTCCTGGAGAACCCCAGGGCATCACGCTTTGGCTTCACCTGCCAGCATCAATGCTCTGCCTTTGAAGCCAGGGACCTTTGCAGGTGTGGGAAATGTCAGTAGTCCATGTAGTAGTTGATCATGTTGTTGCTAAGGGCCAGGCACTTTATAGGCATCACCCCAAACCTTCACTTTGTAGTGGTGAACAGACAGGCTCTGGGAGATCACACCAACATCCAGTCACCCTTCTTACTAGGTAAAAGAAATTGAGATTTTGGAGCAAGCCTGGCTTCAGAGTCTGGCCTTTTCTTCAGAGTAGGTCTCTAAGAAAAGATCTTAGAGTGTTGGCAAACACTCATTTCAGACCTTCCTTCAACAAATCCTGAGTACCTGTTATGTCAGGCCCCAGACTCAGTGGGAAGTCAGTGGGCAGGAACTTCCATTCTGGTAAAGGAGCCAGATGAATACAGAGGAGCCTTGCTGTAAAGAAAGCGTGAAATGAGCAGGATGTGCGATGGCTCAAGGCTGTAATCCTAGCTGTTCACCGAGCCCGCCAGGGCAGGAAAGTTCTGTGAGACTCTTACCTCCAATTAATCACAACAAGCCAGAAGTGGAGCTGTGACTCACGTGGTACAGTGCTAGCCTTGAACAAAAAAGCTCAGGGACAGCACCCAGGTCCTGAGTTCAAGCCTCAGGAGTGGCATGTGTGCCACACACAGAGAGAAAATGTGAAATGAAGAGTCAATGGGTGATGATGACCACTTCAGTGGAGAGGCAAGCTTTGCACTGTGACTTAATGATACAGGACAGACCATTGCGGGCAGTTTCAATCATTGGAGCCAGTTGTCCAGCAGAGGTCACTGTGAAAGGAGTCGGCACACCCTGTGGTACTTACTCAGTCTTAGCACTTTGAGCAAGGAGGACTCAGACACAGAGAAGTGGCTGGTTTGGTCGTTGGGGACTGGAGTCCTTCCCTTTTTATCGGTTTTCAGTAAAATGGAAATCAGGCACACATTGGCTGACTAACTTCTCTTGTCACCTCTGTCTAAATAAGTAGTAAGCAAATTTGAAATGGAAAACCTCACAAGGACCACAGCAGTCTTATCTATGCCTCTCAGATAAGCTGGATATATAGGTGTGTGCTATCACATTTTACTTTTTTGTTGAGATGGCAAGGGTTGTCTAACATTTGCTGGGGCTGACCTTGAATGTCTATCACAAGTAGCTGGGATTGCAGGTAAACCACTGCACCTGCCTTTTAAAATTTTCTTTCTTTCTTTGCCTTAGAAGAGTGAAATATGCCAGTTTTCTTGAGGCATGGAAGGTCCCAAAACAGTCCAAAGAGGCTATTGTGGACCTAGGGCTCAGGACCCACCAAACCATACAAGAGTGTTTTAGTTTATAGGCCCAATGTGGAAGAAGGGATAGGTTTGGTTAAAATTTGGTTTGTTTCCTATTGGGTCTTCGACTGTCCCACGGAAGACGGACCGGGTTGAGGAAAGGTCAGTGCACCGGTGGCCTGTTCCCCAGCCTCCCTTAGCCTCAGAGACAGTCAGACGCAGTGGGGAGTCAAGTCAAGCAGGAACTCGTTTATTACTACACAGCAAGCACTTTTTAAAGCAAAAAACAGCCTGGCAAGGAAGGGGAGGAAAAGGAACCAACCAATCACTGCAGAGGTCACCCTATCATGCGCCTAAGTTTTCTGTGCTTTCCCTGCTGTCCACAAGCTCTTCACGCACTGATGTCACTTCACCTGGTTGTAGTATCTAGTCAGATTTTAACATAAACAACTCAGACTCTGCCCACTCAACTCCCTCTTAGCACCATCTTTGATGCCCATGTGCTACAGGTTCCTAAGAGTTCATGAGCTGGAAACTTGGTTGATGTTGAGGCAGTGGAAGTTGGTGTATGATGGTGGTTTTAAAGAGTTACTTAGGGATTAGTTGTAAGATAGGATATGAAAAACCTTAGCTCAGGGATTGACAATGTCCAGCCCATGGGACAGGTAAGGCTTGTGAAATTGTTAGGCCCTTCCAAGAAAACTGAAGCTGCAACTCAAAATTCAATAATTAACTGGGCCCTGATGGCTTATATTTGTAATCTAACTACAGAGGAGACTGAGATCTGAGCCATCTCAGGCAGAAAAGTCCATGAGACTCTAAGTAGCCAAGATAAAGCTGGAAATGGAGCTGTGGCTCAACTGGTAGAACACCATCTTTGAGTGAAAAAGCTCAGGGACAGTGCTCATCAGGCCTTGAGTTCAAGCCTCAGTACTGACACATATACAAAAAAAATCAATAAACCTAGGAACTTTTTCCATAGCAATATACATTTTATGCAATGAATCATAATAAGAATGCAAATTTTGACGGATAAGGAACATACAGTGTGGGTTAGACAGGATAAATACAAGTACATGGTAAAACAGACATGTTTCCTTCTTTTTGACTGCATGTGGCCTAGCTGCCTGTATTGCAGTATTTCAGAGGACAGTCAGTGGCAGGCAGATAGTGAGGGCACATGTTGGAAAAGTATTAAGATACTGTGTGGATCCAGTGATGATGATAGGGATTAGATTATTGCTGGATATGTTGGGAGATATGTTGACTTCTTTGTGAGTCCAGATGATAACTTCAATCCAAACTTTATCCAGACATTTTAAAATCAGTATCCTCACTAAACCTGAGTCTTGGGTAGAAATTAAAGTACAAAGAAAAGACCTCAAGAGACCATGGCACAAACATTGACATTGTTCCAAATATTAGATGCAGAGTTTGAAGGGTGATCAAAGCTGGGTGTCAGTGGCTTATGACTGAAATCCAAGCTCCTCAGGAGGCTGATTTCTGAGGATGTTGGTTTGAAGACTCCTCAGGAAGAGAAACTTGTGAGACTCTTGTCTCCAACTAACCATAAAAAGCCAGAAGTAGAGATGTGGCTCAAATGGTAGAGCTTTAAAAAATATCCTGAGCTATAAATAAATATCCCAGAAAGAGTGCAAGACCTTGAATTTAAGCATGCACACACACACTGAAGATATTAAAACTTAGAAAGTGTGATATCTTATAAATAGTGACTATAAAGAAAAGTTGATGCAGAGAATTGATCTACCTGTGAGAAATGGAGAAATGGTTATTTCTGTTGTTGTTGAAGCCATGGGCAAACCTATATCTTTAGTCTGTGGTGATGTGTTAGTAATAATAATAATGATGATATTTTAAAAAGCCAATGTGGAGCACCATTAGCACTCAAAACTTGCCCAGTCTAGTGAGTTGGGAGGGCACATGTATTTAGATAAAATCAATGCTCTTCACAAGTCACTTTCACAAGGCCTCATGACAAAGACCGCGTTCTACCAAGTTATGTAGTAAGCGAGGTAATCCCAAAGAAGCTGAAGGAGAGTTTATGAAAGAAGTTATGTCATGGTTACTGCTGTGGAGTTATTAGCAGCAGTGAAAGTAAAATTGTTTCAGAGTGGTAGCTTGTCTCAGACAACAGTCTCAGGTTGGATTACTGCCTTAGCACAAAATATTGAAAAATCACCAAAGGATTCTGCAGGAGATTTTCAATTTTTCCCAGTGGTATGTTATAAGCCAATAACCATCATGAGCACTATCCAAGTGGCTGTCTTTCTGCATAACAGCAGAGTACAGGAGAGGGAACTTCTGTCCACTGGAAGCCGTGCATGGCTTTACAAGAGATGAAGACTTAGCTGGGCACTGGTGGCTCATGCCTGTAATTCTACCTACTCAGGAGGCTGAGATCAGAGATCACAGTTCATGACCAGCTGGGGCAGGAAAGTCAGTGAGACTCTTATATCCAATTAATCACCAAAAATCCAGAAGTGGAACTGTGGCTCAAGTGGTAGAGTATAACCTTGAACAAAACAATCTCAGGGACAGCGTTCAGGCCCTGAGTTCAAGCCAGTGACACTTGTTCTGTTCTTGAAAAGAACTTGGTCTAACATTTGAAATGTCAAGTGACCTGACTGTGGATGGTGCTCAAGCCATGGTTGGCTTCCAAAGAAAGGGTACCATTGCATTTTTCAAGAAAGAACTGAGGGCTGGGAAGGTGGCTCAGTAGTAGAGCGCTTGCCTTGCATGCATGAGGCCCTGGGTTCGATTCCTCAGCACCATATAAGCAAAAAGAAAAAAGCCGGGAGTGGCGCTGTGGCTCAAGTGGTAGAGCGCTAGCCTTGAGCTGAAGAGCTGAGGGACAGTGCCCAGGCCCAGAGTTCAGGCCCCACGACTGGACCCCCCCAAAAAAAAGAAGAAGAAAGAATTGAATTGTCTTGGTGTTGACTCATGTGATTTAATCTATACACATACCACTGCATCATACAACAAAGAAAGTCTCTGTGTATATCACTGAAGCTCAAAAATAGGATGTCAACAATAATGTCAACAGCAGAGGGTTTAATAGTTGTTAGTTTAAGAAGTTAATGACTCTGAGCCTAAGCCTTGTTAGACTGAGCCACTGAGTCTTGGGAGCATGGTTCATGAGGTTTTTATTTTTTTAAGTTTATCCATGTTTATCCTTTTTTATGTTTTATTTTTTTAATTTAAATTTTATTGTAAAGGTGATGCACAGAGGGGTTATAGTTCCATAAGTCAGGTAATGAATACATTACTTTTTGAACAGTATTATTCCCCTCACTCATTTTCTCTCACTTCATCTCCTCTTTCCTCCAAGTTCTATACTTCATTTCTTTTTTTCTTTTTTTTGCTGGTCATGGGCCCTGAACTCTGGGCCTGGCTGCTGTCCTTGAGCTCTTCAGCTCAAGTCTAGTGCTGTACCACTTGAGCCACAGTGCACCTTCTGGCTTTTTCTGCTTATATGGTGCTGAGGAATTGCACCCAGAGCTTTATGCATGCTAGACAAGCACTCTATCACTGAGCCACATTCCCACCCTGTATAGTTCATTTCGAACAAAGTGTCTAGTGAGTGTCTCTGCTGAATTGGTTCACCTGTTTCTGGGATTCCCCTTCTCCTCACCTTATGAAGTTTTTTAATACTATGGGATGAAGTCAAGCAGATCATGGAGAGGAAGGGAAAATGTCAGCAAGCTCAATGATAGAAAGCATTGGTGGGCTCTAGTGTTGATGGTGGACATGACCAAGTAGGCCTCAGAGCTGAATGTCAGGCTACAAGGCCCTAACCAGCTTCTTAGCTTCCTACCAGCAATCACAAAGTCACTTGAAGGATGTAGACAGTGTCACTTGAAAGGAATAAAGTGATGTTTTCCCTTCTCTGGAAGGACAAAACATGACGTGTGTGTGTGTGTGTTTCTGGTAATGTGCCTTGAATTCAGGGCTTTGCACTGATTTCTCACTCATGGTTTTACTCTACTATTTGAATCATAACTCCAGCCAGGGATTTGGTGATTAATTGGAGAAAAGAGTCTGAAGTTCTGTTCTTTGGGCCAGCCTCAAACCTGGATCTTCAGATCTCAGCTTCCTGAGTAGATAGGATTTGGGTGTGACCACTGTCACTTAGCACTTCTGTGATGCTTGAATATGCTGGTGATGTGCAAAATGAATTCAGGCATTCAAAGAAAGACTGAAGGACATAAAAAGTATACAAATGGAATTGAACAATTTTGCTACATTGTATAGTGTGGAACCAGATGTGACTGATAATCACAGCACAAAATTATATAGCTGCAGAGCCATGTTGCGTTAAATCTAGGGACAACAATATCCCATTGCTTGAATCCTATAAACATTACATAAACAAGGAATTTCTCATTTTGAGACATTAACAGATATATATGTGTATATGTTTATGTGTGTGTGTTTAGAACAAGTTCCTGCTATAAGCAGTTTTTTTCAAAATTTACCATTGCAAAAAGTCAACTGTGCTCCAAACTGACTGAACCAAACCTAGAAAAGCAATTTCCAGTATCAACATCAATACCAGCTAACATCACACAGCTCCACAGAGAAGCCATTGAACTATCATAGTAGGGGGTGAGTTCATTAACTGTTTGGCCAAGTATATTAGGCTAATTTTTATTTTTCTTTATTTTTTTCCAGTCCTGGGACTTTAACTCAGGACCTGGGTGCTCTTGCTGAATCTTTTTGTCTCCAAGACTAGTGCTCTACCACTTGAGCCACAGCATCACTTCCAGCTCTTTCTGAGTAGTTTATTGGAGATAAGAGTCTCATAGATTTTCCTTTCTGAGGTTGGCTTTGAACTGCAGTCCTCAGATCTCAGCCTCCTGAGTAGCTAGGATTACAGGCGTGAGCCACCAGTGACTGGCTCAGGCTAATTTTCAATTGATAATTATGTAGGAATCATGTGTGTTATAGTCTTCCAAATGGCCTTCAGGAGAGAAAAGATTCCCTATCCCTGCCTTAGATAAGATGGGTTACATGAAAGAGTCTCAAGGGTCCTGGGCACTTGAGAAGTACATGAGGACTATAAAAATACTCAACAGAGAATCGTGTGTGTGTGTGTGTGTGTGTGTGTGTGTGTGTGTGAGCACTGGGCTTGAACTCAGGGCCTTTTGCTCTTTCTTGACATCTTTACTCAAGGATGATCTTCTACCACCTGAGACACAGTCCCACTTCTAGCTATTTGGTAGTTAGTTGGAAATAAGAGTTTTGTGGACTTTTTTTCCCAGGCTAGCTTCAAATGTTGATTCTCAGACCTCAGTCTCCTGAGTAGTTAGGTTTATAGATATGAACTACTGGAACTTCCTTCCCTTCTTTTCCCCCTTAATTTTATAGCTATGTGAACAAAAGAATCTCTTCATAAAAGAAAACAATAAGTCAGTAAGTTAGGGGCAACTCCTCTTATTGCTTCTTCTTGTAGCTATAATGAGAACTGTTCCCCCCTCTACCCATGTCATTGTTTTGTTTTCTTAGTTTCTATTTGTTTGTTTGTTTTTAGACAGACTGGCCCTAGTTGGCCTCAAAAATCAAGATTCACCTGCCTCAACCTCCCAAGTCTTGTGATTACTGGTGTGCACCACCATTCAGGGCCTCCCAGATATCTTTAATTCTTTAGGGTCAAGTAATTGAAAATTCTCATTAAGAAGCAATGATGCCAAGAAGAGAGACCCTTACCTTCAACTAACCAGCAAAAAGCCCAAAGTAGAGGTGTGACTCAAGTGGTAGGGTATCAACTTTGAAGGGAAAAATCTAAAGGAGAGGGAAAGGTTCTCAGTTCAAGCCCCAATACTGGCACAACAAAAAAACATAATGAACAGCCAGGCACCAGTGGCTCACACTTGTAGTCCTAGCTACTCAGGAGGCTGAGATTTGACAAATATAGTTTTGAAGATAGTCTGGGTAGGAAACAGTTCATGAGACTCTCATCTCCAATTAAGCACCAGAAAAGCTAGAAGTAGAGTTATGGCTCAAGAGGTAAAGCACTAGCCTTCAGCACAAATACTCAGGGACAGTGCTCGAGGTCTGGCAGATACACAAAAGGAAAGAGGGAATGATATCTTTGGGAAAGGGGACAGCACATGGAATGTTTTTTGGATTCTTTGTCTTTTTGACAAACACAGGAGTCTTCTGGTATTCTGTAAGAGTTATAGGGTTCTGAGAGGTAAGCAGAAGGCTAGGAGGTTATCTCCTGTTGCTAGGGATGGACTCCAGGGTCTCATACTTGCTTAGAAAGTTCTATCACTGAATTACCTCCTTAGGCCATACAAAAGATTTTTTTAATCCCTACTGTATCATGGGAAAAGTCTATGCATAGAAATGTTAAGAGTCCTGAGGAAGGACCCAGGTAGATGTGTCAATTGTGAGATTGTGCCAAGCTCTCTAGACTCAGGCCTAGCTTCCCAACCAGAGAGTAAGAGTACAATGCGAGAACTTCCAGAGAACCTTTTGCTGTGGCTTTAACCCCCACCATTAGTACATCCTTATGCTGAGCTGTCACTCTAGTGCTCTTTGTGACTTAGTTCATTGAAACCTTAGCCTCTACACATCCCAGGGTGAGCGATGAGCACCAGGTGTGTCTGAGTTTAAGGACTGGGGATGCTCTCTCACAGCAGGTTGGAGAAGAAGAATTGCCAAGACTGAGGACACACTCAGCCAGCTTCTCTTTGGCTGTCACTGTGATGTTGTGGTGTGGGAGGGAAAGTGGGATACCTCTCCAAGTCCCTGTATCCGGAATCCCCATGTCATTCACTCCCAAGGTGACAGTGATGGCAGCTGTAGTACAGAGAAAAACTACAGGGACTTTTAGTCAAAAGGGCCAGCTTGCAGGAACATTACCAGACATATCCAAAGCAGGTAACTTCTGGTTGCTGCACCTCTGCTTTCTCACCTCTAAGCAGAAGTACTGGTGTCATGCTAACTTTGTAAGGTTGCAGGGCTCAATTCCAGAAATCCTGCTGGGAACTGCTATAAGAATAGCAGTTTGACCAGACCCCCAGGGGAGCCTTGGCAGCTGATTGCTCCCCTTACCTGATGGGTGAGACAGTTGTGAGTCTGGAATAGACCTACAAAATTGGAGCATCAAGAAGAACCACATCACATTGTATTAATCTATTCACACCACTTAACTCTCATTAAAATGTACTTTGCTGAATTTAATATGCAATCTCAAATGACACAATGTATTGTGCTTAATATACTAGAAATTATGAAACTATTACAGTCAATGCCATATGAAATAATTAGAGGGAGTTAAACTTTAGCAGGCCAAATGAAGAAATGATTTCATCTTATAAGTACCTTAAACCACTATTGTAATCTCCAAAATAAATGTTCAGATATTGCAATAGGTCCACCTTCCCCTCCACAACTTATACTTACATCAAATACAGTGAGAACAGGGGTTATACTGTGGGGAAGGGACATGCAAATCAACAAAGAAATATCTTATAAGTAAGTTAGAAACAATAGCAAGAAAGAAAAAACATTTGGGTCTTTATCTTGGGGTTCATTTCACCTAACATCTTGAGATGTACAAAAGCTTATGTTGAAAAACGAACTTTACAGCTGGGGAGGATGGGAAGGGATGGGAAGGGATGGGAAGGCAAAACAAAGGAGGAGGCAAAAATGCTTGATAAGAAATGTACTCATTACCTTGGCAATGTAATTGTAATCCCTCTGTATGGTATTTTCACAATTAAAAAAAGAAATTAGGATCATTAAATAACAGCTGAAGTGAATGCGTTCTTATACCAGTAGCTCTGCTAGGCTTGATGGTATGGAGCATGTTTAACTTTGGGGAGGTAAGAGAACTGAACCCAGCACTTCCAGAGAAAGTTGACAACAACCATCAAGCTCTACCCTGAGGAACTACCTGTGGGATGATTCCAGTGCCCTGGGTAAAGCTTTCAGCTGAAGTGACATATTAGTTGCCTTTGCAAAAAGCCACTAGAGATAAGCTAAACAAACAAACAAACAAAACGACTTGTTTAACTTTTTAGTGCATCTTTGTAGAGGCTATTTTATATTTATTTTTGTACTTAATCTTCATGTTTAATATTTTAAATATTTTTGTTATCTTTAAGTAGTTGTACAGGCGTTGCAATTCAAAATATCAATTTATATGCCAATGCATCTTGATCAGTCACCCCTTTCATTCATTCTCTTCCATTTATCACAACCCCATCTATCATCTCAATTCACCTAGTTCCCTTTTCACATATGACATTGAATGCCATGACTGTATTCTCCCATTTTTCCTCTCTTTATTCTTCTACCTCTTCCCTTTGACCTCTCCTTCTTGACACCTGAAATTCCAGCTTCCTAGTTTTCATTTTGTTAGTTGTTCAAAGAAGTTACATTGGAATTCCCCTCTACATATACCATACTTTTGTTAATATATTTATGGATGAATGCATATAATCCTATATGTGTTTTCACACATAGACCTCACCTCCACATATGTGAGAAAACATATGTCCTTGGTCTTTCTAGGCCTGACTTACTTAAAATAATTTTTATATGTCCATCCATTTCTTTGCCAATGGCATAAATCATTCTTCCTGATGGATGAGTAAATTTCCATACATATGTAATTTAGCTAGGCACAAATCTCAGAATTATTATTCTATGTCCTTAGTCAGGAATCTTAACTTTTCTATGCTTAGAATATAGGAATTAAAAATAGGGATTAAGTAGGGAACATGGCTTAGTGGTAGAGTGTTTGTCTAGCATGCTTGGGATCCTGAGTTCAATTCCTCAGTGAAACATACACAAAAAAATATTTAAAAAATAGGGATTAAAACAGGGACTCAAAAAAACCCTTGTAAATAGTTTAGTGGCAGAGCTTGCTAAATAAGTGTAAGACCCTGGGTCTATTCCTAGCACCAGAAGAAAAAGTAATAGCAGAATCCCCACCCCTTTTGTGCTTACATTTCAGATTCCTTCATTCACACACACACACACACACACACACATATAGTAATAATTTGAATGTTTCCATAGCTTGGTTGTGATACGTGATTGTGTAAATGTCTTTATTATGTTCTAACTAGTACTCTTTTGGAGAAATGTCCAAGAGTGATTTCATAGGGCACATAAAGAAGCTAAGCATTACTCAGAAAGACTAAATGGATTGTCCAAGGTCTTAAGTAGGAATCTATAGATTCCAACCCACATTACACTGTGTGCTGATAAACTAGCCTCCATTTGTTGTGTGTGTGTGTGTGTGTGTGTGTGTGTGTGTGTGTGTGTGTGTGTGTGTGCCAGTATTGGGGCTTGAACTGCTCAAGGCTGGGCCTGGTACTCTACCACTTAGTCTACTCCTTGTCTTCTGGGTTTTGGGGGTTGGTTAATTGGAGATCAGATTTGTGGGCCCAGGTTGACTACAAATTTCAACTCTCAGATCTCAGACTCCTGAGTAGCTAGGACTACTGGTGTGAACCATGTCTTCTTTATCATTTATGTATATAAGTTTATTCACCTGTGCATGTGTGCACCATTTTCTGTTTGAAGAATTCAAGGTCAGGTATTGTGGTTTTTGTCTCAGGTAACCAAAAAGCGGAGATTGGGAGGATCTAGGTTTGAGGCCAACTGGAATAAAAAGTAGATTAGCAAGATCCCATTTCAATAGAAAGTTGAGATTATTGGCTCATACCTGCAATCACAACTACACAGGGAGGAATAGGTAAGAGGCTTATTGTCTGAGAATAAAAAACCATGGGACCTACCTACAAAATAATCTGAAACAAAAATTGCTGAAGTTGTAGCTTTTGTGGTAGAATACCTGCATAACAAATGTGAAGCTTTGAGTTCAAACTCCAGTAAACTAAAATGAATGAATTAAAATAAATAAATACAGATGTTCAGATACAAGATATATGTCTTCTGACAGTGACATAACCTATATTTTTATCACATTCTAGTTGTGGAGAGAGTAGCGACCATGAATTTACAGTTTCCCTTTGAACAGAACACGTAGACCAGTGAACTTATGAAGGAATTGATTTGTGAGTACTCTATTAATCTAGCTGAAAAAAAGAAATTCATTCCTCCACTGAGCAGTCTGAAATATATCTCTGTATACTTTTATTAGCTAGGATCACCTCTCAGAAAAAATGAGAATGTTGTCTACTGTAAGAAATTAGTATTTCTTAGCTATTTGACACCAGTGATATACCAGTGAGATTCTGGTGCTTTCATGTACCTGTGTAGTATTGATCTGTGTCAACCTTTAAAATCTCACCCAGTTAGTATTTACCATTTTGGTTTTGCATTTAGAGATTTCCCTTGACCTCTACTGGAAGAAATATGGAACTTCAAGGCAGTATGGAACTTCTCATAAAAGTAGCATAGCCATGAAATCTTTGTATATTCCAGTTGTTCTACTATTTGAACTGAGTCAACTTTTGAGAACTCATTCAGGTAATTACCATTTGGTTTTAATTTTAATTTTTGTCAGCCATGGGGCTTGAACTCAGGACCTGGGTGCTGTCCCTGAGCTCAAGGCTAGTGCTCTACCACTTTGAGCCACAGCACCACATCTGGTTTTCTGGTGATTAATTGGAGATAAGAGTCTCATGAAATTTCCTGCCCAGGCTAACTTTGAACTGTGATCCTCAGATCTCAGACTCTTTAATAGCTAGGATTACAGATGTGAGCTACCAGTGTCCAGTCCATTTTGGTTTCAGAGGCAAATATTACCCTAGGGCTTATGCCATAGAAATAGTTGATTTCAAAGCAGTATGGAATTGCTTTCATGAAATCAACATAGTAACAAGAGCCTGTTATGCTTAAATTTCTCTATTACTTGAATCAAGTTAATGTTTACAAGTTCATCCAGTTTAAGATATAGACCAATTGCAAGGCACCAGTTTACCTCTGCTATACTGTTTTCATGATAGCAAGTCTGTAGTGCTTTGAATTCAGCCATTATTCCAGGTATAGTCCATAGAGAAATATTTTCCACTAAAATAAAAACAGTAAATGTTAACTGGAGAAGTTCTTAAATGGATATTCAGCTCAACAGTAGAGCACTTATAAAACACTGGAAACATGAGGTTATGCTGCTTTCAAGAGAGCCACTATGTAGTCTTTCAAACAGATATTTTTCCTGGCAAAGTCCAAATAATAAACACGACATGGATGAACTCTTAAACAGAGACCCACTTAAAGTAGTAGATTAGGTTGAAATCACAGCATCGCATCCCTATGCTGCCTTAAAAATAGCAGTGGTATTTGGCAATGCGATCAGCCTTTTCTACCATTCTAAGCCATAGGAATAAATCAACTTCTAAAATAAGCATGGTAGATCTTAGCTGGTGACCTATTAGAGGTAGACTCAACTCAAGTAGTAGAGCAGGATGAATGCACCAGGATATCTCTCCCTATCTCCCTCTTTCCCTCCCTCTCCCTCTGCCAGTCTGGGGATTAAACTCAAGGCCTAGGTTCTGTCCCTGAGCTTTTTTTTTTTTGCTCAAGGCTAGCACTCTACCACCTGATGCACCAGTGCCATTTCAGGCCTTTTCTGTGTATGTAGTACTAAGGAATTAAACCCAAGGCTTCATGTGTGCTAGGCAAGCACTCTACCACTAAGCCACATTCCCAGTCCCTAGGTAGCTCCTAACTGTAGACACAGTTCAAGTCATAGAGCTTTTTGAGTATACCAGGATCTTACTGCCTTTATTAGACCATTTCAGTGAGCGACAAAATTAGCTATTTCTCCTGATATTAGCTTAAATGAAATGTTTGCATCTAAAGCCAAAACAGTAAATAATGTCTGGGTAATCTCTTAAACATAGACTCAGTCCAGTAGTAGATCAACCTTAGCATAATAACATCTTGTTGCTGTGCTGTTTCTATTCAACCAGTTCCAGAGTGATTTTATACCATCCATATCTCTTGATATATGCCATAGGGAAATGCTATCCTTTAAAATCATAAACAAAATGTTAGATAGATGATTTTTAAAATATAGACTCTGTTTATGTAGAGAGAATATGTGAGCATTCCAGGATCTCACTGCCATTCTGCTTCTATAAGACCAGTTCTGAGTACTTTGAAATCATTTTTCCTTGTATATGCTATAGGAAAATATCCACTTCTAAATTAAAAATGGCAATTGCTAGATGGATGAGCTCTTAAATAGACCCAATTTAATTAGTAGACTGAATTTAATTCATAGATCAAATTGAACTAATGTAGATTTATTTGCTACTACTTTTTATGAGACAAGTCCATAGAACTTTGTAATCTTACATTTCTACCAGTATAGGCCATAGTGAAATATATGCCTTTATAAACAAATTGGTAAACATCAGCTAGATGAGGTCTTAAATATACATAGTTCAAACAATAGCAAAATTTGAACAAGCTTGCATCTCGGTACTATGCTTTTTTCTTAAGAGTTGCCCCTCAGTAGATGAATGGATCAAGAAAATGTGATACACACACACACACACACACACACACACACACACACACACAAACTGGAATTCTATGCCTCCATCAGAAAGAATGACATCCTCTCATTTGTAAGGAAATGGAAAGACTTGGAAAAAATTATATGAAGTGAAGTAATCCAGGCCTAAAAAAACATAGGTCCCATGGTTTCCCTTATTTGCAATAAGTAGTATAAAGCTAGGACAAGCAGAAAAGGTCAAAAGCTATGTACACATTACCATATAAGGTGATGTTAAGTGAAATGAACTCCAAGATAGGGACACACCTTGTTTTTTCTTTCTTGTTATTGTTTTTAACATATTTAAAATGTAACATGTGATTTTTTTTTGTATGTTCTTTCCCTATGGTATAACCCCTGTATTCATTGTATTTGATGTTGGTGCCTTGCAACTTGTGTATATATTTTTCTAATTTGGGAAGAGAAGAGAAGTAACAAAATGCTGAAATAAGGATATAGGTTTACCCATTATCACAATGAGATGTACAAGACATGTTCAAAACGAACTTTACAACTTGGGAGGGGAAGGGTGAAGTTGGGGTGGTGGGGAGGGAAGGGATGGTAGAGGAAAAACAAAGGAGGAGGTAACAATGCTGGATAAGAAAAGTACTCATTACCTTACTCATGTAATTGTAACCCCTCTGTACACTATTTATATAATAAAAAAAATAAAAAACAGTTGTTTCATAATCTTCAAAATCAGACCTTTCTCTTGATACGTGCCAATGTTAGATGGATGAGACCTTAAACTAGATTTAATTCAAAAGAGCAGAGCAACGTCAATGCACCAGGTTCTCTTTGCCAGCTGCTTTCATGAGGGCAGTCCCATATGCTTTGAAATATGCCATTTGTCTGTAATAGACAATAAGGATGTAGGAAGAAGGCTACCAGTGTGATCCTGGAGTAGTCTCATTGTTAATTACTTTAACTGAGTTTCCTGATAGCATTGACCATTTTGTATTTAGATAGGGATATTTCCTTATAATCCTATTCCAAGTAATCCAGTTGGTTTCAAAACAGAGCAGAAATGATCTTAAAGGAGGCTACTATGCAATCCTGGTATGATCAAATTGCTCACCATTTATGTGCTCATCCAGCTAACATTTACCATTTGATTATGTAGGTATATTTTTCACTATTGCCTATGTTGGGAGAAATGGCTCATTTTAAGTCAGAAAGGAACTGCTCTTATAAAATAATTCTAGCAGGCTGGGAAAGTGGCTCAGTGGTAGAGTCCTTGCCTTGCATGCATGAGGCCCTGGGTTCGATTCCTCAGCACCACATAAAGGGAAAAAGCTGGAAGTGGCACTGTGGCTCAAATGGTACAGTGCTAGCCTTGAGCTGAAGAGCTGAGAGACAGGGCCCAGGCCAGAGTTCAGGCCCGTGACTGACAAAAAGAAAAGAAAAGAAACACAAAACAAAACAAAATAAAATAATTCTAGCAACAGAATCCTGCTGCCTTCAAGTTGCTCAACCACTTAAATTGAATCTGAGTTTAAGAGCTCATCCAGTGAACACTTACCATTTTGGATTTAAAAACAAACATTTCTCTCTGGACTACACTGGGAAATATGGTTTATTTCAAAGCTTCACTGAACTGCTTTTATAAAAGGAGGTTATCAGCAACATCCTGGTGCTTCATGTAGTGGATTTTCTGTTTCAAAGCTCATCATGCTAATATTTATAGTTTTGTATTTAGAGTAATATATTTCCTGATGAGTCTATAACAGGAGAAATGCCCAATTTCAAAATAACACAATAGTGCTGTTGTGAAAATAGTTTAGCAGTGAAATTTTGCTGCACTCAAATTTCTGAAATATCTTAATTGAGTCCCCTTTTAAGAACTCATCCTGCTAATCTTTATCATTTTGTTTTTAGAAGTTAGTTTTTATCATTTTGTATTTAGAGGCTGATATTCCCCTATGGCTGATTTTCAAACAGGACAGAAATCCTGGTTTGTTCAAATTGTTCAACTGCTTGAGCTGAGTCTACACTTAAGATATAATCCTGCTAACCTTTACCATTATGGTTTTAGAGTTAAATAATTTGACATGTTTTCTACGTGGAGAAAGAGATGATCAAAGCATCATGGAACTGCTCTTTCCAAAGAAGACAAGCACCAAGATTCTGGTGCATTCACATTGCTCAACTACTGGAAGTAAATCTATGTTAAAGAGCTCATCCAGGTAATAATAACTATTGCTTTATAGAAGTATATTTCCCTATCATCTTGACAGGGAGAAATGGTTGATTTCAAGGCAGCAGGAACCTATTTTATTTTTCATATTTTATTTGTCTCATGAAAACAACATACCAGTAAGATCCTACTGCATTAATTGTATTCTATTACTACAACTGAGTGTATGTTTTAGACCTTATCCACACAAGATATGCCATTTTATTTTTAGAGACAAATACATTTTGATGTACTAAAGTTGTGATTTGGCTAATTTTCTGAAAGAAGCATACCAATGAGATCCTGGTACATTCACACTATTCTATGACATGAACTGAGTCTATGTTCAACAGCTCAGGCTGGTTCTTTTTTTTTTCAGAGATGTACCTATATCCCTATTGTCTAAATGTGAGAATCTTTTGATTTCAAAGCTTTATAGCATTCTGGAACATATTTCATGTGTTCAAGTTTCTCTCCTACTTAGACTGAGTCTACTTGTGAGATCCCATTCCTTAAGAATACTGTTTTGGCCGGGCACTGGTGGCTCATGCCTGTAATCCTAGCTACTCAGGAGGCTGAGATCTGAGGATCGCGGTTCAAAGCCAGCCCAGGCAGGAGAGACCGTGAGACTCCTATCTCCAATAAACCACCAGAAAACAGGAAGTGGCGCTGTAGCTCAAGTGGTAGAGCGCTCGCCTTGAGCTGAAGAGCTGAGGGACAGCGCCCAGGCCCAGAGTTCAAGCCCCACGACCAAAAAAAGAAAAGAATACTGTTTTGTTTTTACAGCAAATATATTACTATAGTCTAATTGGACTAATTAGCTCATTTCAAAGCTGCACTACACTGTTCTTACAGAAGCTTTATGTAAGCACAATTGTATGGGTTCAAGTTTCTCTACTACTTGAACTGAATATATATTTAAGAGTTCATCAAGTTTTGAGATAATTTTGGTTGTAGCATCATATATACTCCCATGGCATATAATAGTAGAAACTGATTTCAAAGCATTGCAGGCGTGGCTTGTTCTTTTGACAACAATATACTAGTGATATACTGGTGCATTCAAGTTATTTCGCTGTTTGAACTGAGTCTACATTTAGGATCTTACCCATCCAAAATATAGTTCTGTTATTAAAGGCAAACATAATCCTATAAATTGGTTAGTTGAGTAATTTTAAAGTAGTATAGAACTTCTTGTGAAAGCAGCATATTAAGAAAATCTTCATTTGGTCAAGATGTGTTACTACTGGAACTGTATTCATATACATTTGCTACAGCTAAAGTGAATTGTTTTTATAGGCAAATATGCACTTCTGGTGTAAATGGGAGGATTGGCTAATTTCAAAGCCTTATGAAACTGTTCTTATGAAAGCAGCACTCCAACAATATCTTGGGAAGTTTAAATTGTTCTACTGTTTTTAAGAACTTACCCACAAAAAAATGTACTGTGTTAGTTTTCAAAGCAGATATGTCATGACAGAATATAAGGGCAAAAGTGGCTGATCACATAGCATTACAGAATTTATATCATGAAAGCAGTATCTTAGTGAAATTGGTGTATTCAACTTGCCCTATTACTTGTAGTTACTCTACTTTTAGAAACTCATCCAGCTAAGATGTACTCTTCTGTTGTTAGGGTCAAATATAAATCTATGTCCCAAATGGCAGAAGCAGCTAATTTAATGCTGCAAGAAATTATTCTTATGAGTGTAGATTAAGAACTCATTCAGCTAAAATGTTCTGTTTTGTTTTTAGAGGCAAATGTAAGTCTGACTGGAGAATCAGGTAATATCAAAGCATTCTGGAATGACTCTTTATAAAAACAGCATGCTAGTGACATCTGGCTGTCTTCAATTTTTCTCAAACTTGAGCAGAGTCTTTGCTTAAGAACTCATCCAAGAGAGATTTACTATATTGGATTTAGATGTAGAAGTGTAAACAATGCTATATATTGGCAGAAATGAGCTATTTCAAAGTGGTGCAGAAATGATCTTATGAAAAGAGCATACCAACAAATTCCTGGTGCATTTAAATTATTATATTACTAGTACTGAGTCTATATTGAAGAGCTTATGCAGGTAAAATGTACCAGTTTGATTTTAGAACAAAAGTATCCTTGTAGTATAAATTGGCTAGTGGGTTAACCTGCCTCTGTTTGCAACTGGTTTCATGAAAGCTGCATATCAGCATGATCTTAGGGTGAATAAGTTTCTCTATTATTAAAAATGAGTTAGAGAATTCACCCAACAAAGATATACTGAGTTGGTTTTAAAGGCAGATATTTTCCTATGGCATGTGACAGCAGAAGTTGCTGCTTTCAACGCATTAGAGAAGTATTCTCATGAAAAAAGCCTTCAAATGAGATCCTAGTATATTTAAGTTGCTCTACTACTAGAACTTACTTCACTTTTATGGGTAGCATCTTGTATGCAGAGTCAAACATAACTTATGCCTCAAATGGGAGAATCAGCTGATTTCAAAGCTTTGTGAACTTATTCTTATGAAAGAAGCTTACCAGCCAGATCCTGGTGCACTGAAATTATTCTACTACATGAACACATCCAGCAAAGCCATTCCTCTTGTTTTGATAGGCAAATGTATTCCCATTACCTAAATAGAATTGGCTATTTTGAAAAGAGTGTGGAAGTGAACTGATGAAAGTAACATACCAGTAAGATCTTACTTTGCTCAAGTTGTACCTGTTTGAACTGAGCTGATATGTAAGAGATTATCCAACTAAGATGTGTCATTTTGTTTTCAGAGTCAAATATGTCCCTATGGCCTCGCTGGGCTAATTGTGTATTTTCAAAGCACTGCATAACTGTTCTTATGAAATCAGTATCCCAGTGAGATCTTGGTGTGTTCATGTTGCACTATGACTTGAATTGGATCTATGTTTAAGAGCTCATACAGATAAGATGTACTGTATTAGTTTTAGTTGCAATATATCCCTACTGTCTAAACTGGGGAAAATAAGCTAACATCAAAGTTTTACCAAGTTGCTCTTAGGAAGTCAGCATAGCAGCAAGATTCTCATGCATATAATCTGCTCTACTACTTGAACTGACTCTTTTAAGAGTTTATCCAGCTGAAATGTGTTGTTTTGATTTTATAGTCAAATACATCTTTCTCGCTCAAATGGGAGAATCAGGTAACTTAAAAGGAGTACAGAACTTTTTTTAAATCAAAATAGCATCTAGTGAGATTCTCATTTTTTCTAGTTACTCTATTTCTTTTTTCAATTTAAATATTTATTGTTGTTATCAAGGTGATGTACAGAGCGGTTACAGTTACATTAATTAGGAAAGAGGACAATGTCACCCCTTCCCTCCTAGCTTTTATCTCCCAGCTCCACCCCAAGTTGTCTGTTCATTTTCAAAATAATATCTAATGACTGTCACCTTTGTTCAACCTTTGTCTCTCCATATCTGTGCCCCCCTTGCCCCACCAAAGGCAGATAAACAAACAAGCAAGATAAAAAGAAAAGAAAACAACAGCAACGAAAAAACCTGTTGTTTCCATTTCCTGGAGCTCATTTTGAGAAAATATTATTTTATATGATCACATACACATAGGCATTGTGGTCTGTGTATTCACCTTCTGAGAGTATCTTCCTTTGGTCTCATTGTATAAGAATGCCTAGAAATTGCTATACTTTTTTGTATAATTCTTTTTTATTTTTTAAATTTTTATTAATAATTTTTATCGTGAAAATACCATTTAGAGGGTTAAATTACATGAGCAAGGTAATGAGTACATTTCTTATCAAGCATTGTTGCCTCCTCCCTTGCTTCCCCTTGCGATCTCTGCCCTCCTATCTCCCGCCTTCCCCCTCCCAAGCTGTAAAGTTCGTTTTTCGACATAACGTCTTGTACATATCATTGTTGCAATGTGTCCACCTGTATCCCTATTTAAATGATTTGTTTTTTCCCTTTCCCTCCACAAATTATACCAACATCATATATAGTGAAACCAGGGGGAGGGACATACAAATCTAAATCTACATTCAAGAGCTCATTTGGCTAAGAAGTGCTGTTTTTATTTTAGGTACAAATAGATTCCTGTAGGTAAGTAGGCAAATCAATTAATTCAAAGCATTACAGAACGACTCTTACAAAAGCGACATGCCATTGAAATATTGGTGCATTCAACCTTCTCTACTACTTAAAAATGAGTTTAAATTTAGAAGCTCAGCCAGCTCAGATGTAATGTTTGGTTTTTAAAAGCATGTATATTCCTGGTAAACAAATGTGCTAATTGGATGCTTTCAAAGCAGTGAAAAACTATTATTAAGAAAGCAGCATACAAGCAATATCCTTGTTTTCTCACGTTGCTATACTATTTGAACTGAATCTATGTATAAGGGTTCATCCAGCTAAGATATTCTATTTTGTGTTTAGGCTAATATTCTTATAGCCTAAATAGACTAATGAACCAATTTCAAAGCTGCATGAAACTATTCTTATGAAAGTAGCATGCCACCCTATTTCTTGAACTGAACCTTGTTTAAGAACTCACCCAGCAAAGATGTATTGTGTTGCTTTTAGAGACACATATGTCCCTAAAGTATGTCACATAGTGGCAGAAATGGTTGATCTCAAATGACTAAAGAACTGACTTCATGAAAACAACATATAGGCCATATTCTGGTGTATTTTATATGAATGGTATGGTTGGGGCTACAGCTATAAGGTTTAGTTTTCAGGAGTCTTGTCTACATGCTGGTGTTTATTGGGTCACTTGACTGTGGCTGGGATTTCTGGTGTCACATGTATATGGCTATAGTCTGTGGGTTCACATCTACATTATCAGGGTCTGTGGGGTCTATGCCTGTGTGGCTGAGGCCTATAGAGTCTGTGTTTACATGCCCAGCTCCTTGAGGACCCTTTCTACATGACTAGGTTTTTTGAAGTTGTTTACATTCACCTAATGGATGTAGGCTAGATCTGCTTGGAATTGTTCTTAGGAGCCTACAGATGCAGGCCTAGCGTCACTGGGGCTGTGTCTACCTGTCAGAGTCTTTGAGGGCTGAGTCTATCTAGCGTGATTCCATTGGGTCTGTGTGATTCCATTGGTGTGGATCTCTGGGGCCAAATCTACCTGTCAAGGTCTATGGAGCCTGAGTCTACTGGTTGGGGTCTGTGAAGCAAGCATTTAGGTGTCAGGGCCCATGGGACCTACACCGATGGAGCTAAGTTTTGTGGAGCCTAATATATAAGGCCAATATTCATGAGGCTTCATCTACCCTGCAAAGGTCTGTGGGGCCCACCTCTTCCTGGCAGGCACCTGTGGTGTGTGGATGGAGGCAGTGTTCTTTGAACTTAGTTTATTGGGGCCAGGACCTGTGGCACTTATCTATGCAACCCATGTTTGTGATGCCATGTCTCTGGATTGGGGTCTGTGGGGAACACATCTAACAGCTGGGGTTTATAGGGCTCCATAGCTATTAGACAGGGTCAGTGGTGCCTGTGTCTATGTGATTAGGTTCTGTGGAGCCTTATCTACCCGGTTTGGGTTAATGAAGCTATATTTATAGAACCAGAGTCTGTGAGACCCATGTCTATGCAGCCAATGTCCGTGGAACCTGTGTCTATGGGAATGGTGTCAGAGAGGTTGTGTCTGCCTTGTTGGGTCTGCAGGGCCTATATCTACTTGGCTGAGGTCTCTGGAGTATCCAACCAGCTGTATATTGTGAAGCCACATCTACATGGCTGAGTTCTCTGGAACTGTGTCTGCAATCAATGTGTGTGTAAATGCCAACAACTCGCCAAGCTATGTACTCTGGAGAAGAGTTAATGTGGCTGGAGTCTGTGGGTCTACATTTATGTTGTCAGGGTCTGTGCAACTTTTGTGCGTGCAGCCAAGATCTGTGAGGCCCATTTTTATGTGCCCTTGTTTAGGTAACTGGGTATATGGGGCCTGCCAAGCTTTGTGGAGCTGGTATATGAAGCTAATGTCAGTAGGACTGCATCTACTCAGCAGGGGTCTTTGGAACTCCCTTTTAGTTGGCTGGGGCCTGTAGGGCCAACTCTATGTGGCAAAGGTCTGTGAAATCTAAATCTATGTAGGTCTACATTTCTGTGCCTGGGCCTGTGTGGCCTGAGTCATGTGGCCAAGTTTTGTGTTACTAAATATATGTGGCCAGTTGTATGTGGGGCTATATTTTCCCCAGGAAGGGTCTTCGGGGCCTGTATGTATTTGACCAGGGTTCGTGATGTCATATTGATGTTTCTGCAGTTGATTGGGCTCATGTCTATAAAGCCAGGGTCTGTGGGGCCAAATATATGATAAGCAATGTCTACAAATTACTTTCCATGTTGTTGGAAGTCTTGGGACATTTGTCTAACTTTAAGGGGTCTGTAGGCCCCTCAACTCTGTGGACAGGGTCTGTGGAGCTATGTCTACTGACCCAGGATCTGTGTGGGGGGGGTCTTTTATGTTGCCGGTGTCTGGAGGGCCAAGCCTACAGTGCTAGGGTGGGTGTGGTCATTCCACTATGAGGTTGATGTCTGTGGGGCCCTGTATTTGCTTTGATTTTAGACTCTGATATTTCTGATTGTCTGAAATGCCAGATTTCAAAGCATTACTTGTGGGTTTTTTGTTGGTTTTTTGTTTTTGTCAGCCATCGGGCTGGCTCAAATCCCAGTTCTCAGATCTCAGCCTCCCATTGTTCTGAGATCTCAGCCTTCAGGTTGTTACTGGATCTGCAGAGTTGGGCCCTTCTTCCTTCCCTACTTCCTCCACTCTGTCCCACTCTAATCTCCTCTCCCCCCATGTTTATAGGAACTTGACTTGCTGGGTTTTTCTGAAACCCTTCATTGCCACTGCCATGGCTTAACCCCACCCAGGGAGAAACTCAGGCCAGCATCCAGGCAGAGTCAGGGTAAGATTAGGGTGTGGGGGAGCAACTTGTCCCAGAGCAAGACCGACCCCATCCCCCAAAATTCTCTATTTAAATCTGCCTGTATCTGGGAGTCACCTGTTTAACTGTCCTGGCACGTGGCATATTGTGGCATATTGCTAGGGAGATAGGGACTCACTGAATCATGTGACTTTGCTCTAGAAGGCATTATAGAGAGCTGGTAAGTGGATCTTGCATCCTCAAAGCCCCTCCCTCAAGGGGTACACCCAGGATCCCTTCCCCCCTCCAGAATCAGCTGGAAAGCTCTTATAAAATAGTTAGGAGTCAAAGCCTTAGCAATGCTACTGGGGTGCTGAGCTCCCCTAGCCTGCTTTATTTGTCTTTATGCAAAGACCATACCAGTGCAGTGATACCACTTGAATTGAGTTTGCATTTAAGACCTGAACAAGCTAAGATATACTTTGTTTAGAAAGGTAAATATAACCCTACAGAATAAATGGGAGAATCAGCTAATTTCAAAGCATTACAAAAATCCTCTTATAAAAAAAATCACTGTGACATGTTGTTGTGTTTATATGACCCTGTGATTCCAACTAAGTCTACATTTCTTTGTGCCAGTCCTGGGACTTGAACTCAGGGTCTGGGAACTGTGTCTGAGCTTCTTTTCTACAAGGCTAGCACTCTATCACTTGAGCCACAGCACCACTTCAACTTGTTTCAAAGCATTATGGAACTGTTTATTTTCCCCAGACCAAAACAGTGTAACAATGAGATCCTGTTGCACTAATGTTATTTTATTACTTGAACTGAATCTACCTTTAAAAGTTTTCTGAGCTAAAACAGAGTATTTTTTATAGGCAAATATGTCTCTATGGTCTAAATGGAAGAACTGACTAATTTAAAAGCAATACAAAACTGCCCTTATGCCATCATCATGCCAGAGAGACCCTGTTGCCTTCATGTTATTCTACTACTTGAGCTGAACCTACCTTTAAGAGCTCATCCTTGGAAGATGTACTATTTTGTGTTTAGAAGCAACTAGATCCCTATGACCTGAATTTGAGAATTGGCTAATTTCAAAGCATTACTGACCTATTCTTCTATAAGTAGAATACTAGCAAGATCTTTGTGTACTCATTTTGTTCTACTTACATTGAGTCAACCTTTAAGAGTTCATTCAGCTAAGATATGCTGTTTGAAGTTTATATTTACATATGTAACATACTTGAATAAGCAGATGCTTAGCAGTTTCCATGAAAAGAACATACTAGCAAGATACTGCTGCTTTATTATTCTCATGTCAGTGGACTCTATTTAAGAGCTCATTCAGCTATGATGTACCATTTTGTTTACAGAGCAAATAAATCCTTGTGACATACATGGGAGCTGTATCAGTATTGCTGGGGTCTTTATGAGGCCTGTTTCTATGGGGCTGGGGGTCTGTGGGCCATGTCAACAGGATGGACTTTGGCAGGACACTTGGTTTGTAGGACTAGGTCTATGTGGCCAGTGTCTGTCGGGCATACATTTATGGGGTCTGAGTCTCTGGGGTCTGTATCAACAAAATCAAATTCTGTTTGTTCTGAGATTATGTGCATGGATCTGTGCAGCTCATGTCTACATGACTAAGTTTTGTGTAGTCAAGAATATGCACCAGAGCTGGGAAGATGGCTCAGTGGTAAAATGTTTGTCTTGCTCTGTATTTGATCCCTACCACCACATAGGCAGAAAAAGCCAGAAGTGGCACTGTGACTCAAGTGGTAGAGTGCTAGCCTTGAGCTGAATAGTTCAGGGACAGGGCCCAGGGCCAGTGTTCAAGCTCCATGACCGACAAAAAAAGAGTATACACCAATGTCTGTGAGACAGACTCTGCCAAGCAGGGGTATGTAGGGCCTCTGTCTATTTTGTCTGGGTCTGCGGGGCTGAGTGTACTCAGTGGGCATCTTTTTTTTTTTTGGTTTATTTTTTAAATATATGTTTCTTATTGTGAAAATACTGTACTGAGTGGTTACAATTACAAGTAAGGTAATGAGTACATTTCTTATCAAGCATTGTTACCTCCTCCTTTGTTTTTCCCCTACCATCCCTTTCTTCTCACCTCAACAACTACACTCCCCCCCCCCCCCCCATCTAAATTGTAAAGTTTGTTTTTCAACGTAGTGTCTTGTGCATCTCATTGTTACCATGGGTCAACCGGTATCCTTATTTAAGCATTTTGTTTTTTTCCTTTCCCCTCCCCAAATTAGAGAAGTGTATATAGAAGATGGAGGGAACCAACATCAAATACAGTGTAAACAGGGGTTATACCATGGGGGAGAGGCTCTCTGTGCTCAAGGCTACAGCTCTACTACTTGAAGCACAGTACAGCTTCTGTTTTGGAGATAAATGTCTCAGGAACTTTCCTGTCCAGGCTGGCTTTGAACCATAATCCTTAGATCTCAGCCTCCTGAGTAGTTAGGATTCCAGGCATGAGCCACCAATGCCTGGAAATGGCTAATTTTCAAGAAGCTCTAAATGTTTGGAAATGAAACACAAAAAAAGGAGTTTGTAAGGTCCCAGTGGGTCAGGGCTATAATCATATTTGCTCAAGAATCCAGGAACTCAGAAGCTCAGTTCAGAGCCAATTCAGGCAGGAAGGCCTTTGAGTCTCTGACTTCCAATTAACTATCAAGAAAACTGGAAGTGATCTGCAGGAAAAGTAATGGAGCCCTAACCTTTAGCACCCAGTCCTTGAGTTCAAATCCCTGGCCTGAAAAACACATTTTATTAAAATGAAGTTTTATTTGCAACATAGGTTCAATTCCAATATAGGTCTTGTGACTCTCATTGTTGAAATGGGTCATCCTGTGACCTTGTTTCAGCATTTTGTGATGGCCCTTGCCCTCCCAAAATTAGAGAAATGTATATACAAGATGCAAGGTAACAAAATCAAATACAGTAACAACAGACATATACTACAGAAAAGAAAAGAAGAAAAAAATCGCATGGTACATTAAAAACAACAACAAAGAAAAATATCTTGTGTCTGTATCTTGTGCCTCATTTTGTTAGCATCATGTTGTTGTTGGTACACTTTTGTTAGTTTTATTACAAAATATCACTAAGAATGACAATTTTCAATCCGGGTATTTTTTTTGGTTTATTCAACTCACTCTGGCACCCAGCCCAGTCACCCCAATATCAACCCTGAACCTCTGACAGGCAATTCCCAGCACACGAACTCCAAAGCCAGCTATGCATGTGAAGGGCTTACTTTAAGGGCTCACCCGCGGTACTGTTCTCAAACCCCAGTGAACCACCACGAAATGAACATCTTCCCACCAGCTCCAGGGTCGCGGCTCCCTACCTTCCAGCTCACTCTCATCCACAAAGGCACAGTCAGGCCAAAGAGCCGACTTTGACAGCAAAGTCTGTGAGGCTTCTATCTCCAGAAAACCAACAGAAATCTGGAGGCAGAATTGTGACACAAATGGTAGAGTGGCAGCCCTAAGGAGAGGAGTGGAGAGGAGAGAGTCAGGGAGGACACCAAGGCCTTGAGTTCAAGTCCCAGGATTGGCACACACACACATTACAAGTGGAAATACAAAGGAGAGAAAGCTAAGGCATTGGATGACCCTTCCTGGCAATACACCCACCATCACCCTGAAACACCCCCCGGACCCCAGGGAAGCCGTTCCTCCAAACCTCCGTGTCCCCTCCAGACCAGCCAGACACCTAAGGGACTCACCTCAGACAAAGCCCGCCGCCCTTCCTCTCAGCAGCACACCTGCGCAAACCCCACTGCTTCCTGCACCCCGTGTGCTGGGGTCTGGCCGTCCTGCAGGCTCCACGCCGGGCAAGGCACGGGAGGATCCGCTGCCCGGCCTGACAGCAACCATGGCGGAGCCAGGCGCCAAAAGACCGCGGAGGCCGCATGGGGCGGCACAGCCAGGCCCCAGCCCCAGGAAGGACGTCCACAAGTTCCCGCTGCACACAAGGCCTTGCGGGCTTTCCTGAGAGGCCTCCCTTCCCCACGGCTGCCCTTCCTCATCGCTTCCCCCAGGACAGCACCTCAGCGCCAACTTCTCTGCTCCAGACCCCTGTCTCTCCCAGAAGCTGCAACGGCGGTCCCGGAGGGGCTGAATTGCCAGTCTGAGCATGCGCACCAGCCATCCTCCCACTGCGCATGTCCATGTGCGGCTCCAGAGGGGCTCAGGCCTTGTCTCAAAATCTAAGGCCCTGGGGTTAAGAGTCGCTGAAACTCAGAACCCAGATTCCTAAATCACAAAGATCACAGGCCTGTGCCTCAGATGGCCAGCTCACAGCGTCTTTTTCATACAGATTTTGATGAATTTCCTTATGTTTTCTTTATAGATACACACACACACACTCAAATATATATTAATCTATTTTTAATCAATGGTATATTTACACACAATTATATATTTATATATTGATAAGCAATGTTCTATAAGCATTTTCCCCAAAAATGTTTTAGTACCCAGGTATTCTGTGACTTAGGCCTTGCCCTGGGCTCTTTGTTTACAATTATTTTTCAGACCAACTGTTGAGTTTTGGCCTCTGACTGGCATTCAATTTCAAGTTCCTCATTTCTGTCTTCCCAGTTGCTCTGATTGATTAGAAGTGTGCAGCTCTACCACCAGGTTTACAAAACAACAATTATATAAATACAATAGTTCTTGAAACACCAGTAGAAATGCAGAAGTCATGTACCATATCTCGGAGGTATGCATGATGGAGAGCTCACATTTTATATAAACTTGAATCCCTAGACTCAGATTGTAAAGCTAATTGGGTAGCACTTCAGTAGCTTGTATATGTCTGGGTTCCAGACTCAAACAACAACAAACAACACTCCAGGATCTTCAATTGTCTCAAGCTGACAAAATTCTTTTCTTGTCACATTGAAGTCAGACTTCAAACCTTTGCTATGAACCATTTATGTGATTTCTTAGAAAATCAGGTTTAAAAAAGATTCCTGACTGCATGCTGTGGATCTCGCCTGTACTGCTAGCTAGTCAGGAGGCTAAATCCAAGGATCATGGTTCAAAGCCAGATCAGGCAGGAAAGTCCATGAGACTCTTCTCTCCAATTAAGCACCAAAAAATGGAAGGGGAGCTGTGACTCTAAGTGGAAGAGCATTAGCCTTGTGCAAAAAAAGCTCAGAGACAGTGTCCACAACATGATTTCCAGCTCCACAACCAAACGGAAAGAGGAAATGTGAGAGAGAGACAGAGACAGAGACAGAAAAAGAGACAGAGACACACAGAGACAGAAACAGACAGAGATTGACAGAAATAGAGACAGACAGACAAACACAGAAAAACAGACAGGAAGACTGAGAAATCACTGACAACTCCATTTAGAAAAATGTATATGGATATCTAAGATGTATATCCTATTCTTCCACAATTCACTACATAGTACCACCTCATCCTGATCCACATTTGGCTACTTGGAATCTATTTGGTGTTTCATAAATTATTCCACATGCTCCCATAGAACATAAACAGGCCCACACCTACTCACCAATGGTTTATTATAAGTCTGGCCTTTTTGCTTAAATATGTAATATTCCCATTTGTATGTTTTTCTGCTTCCATGGATTAAAGCTACCATTCCCCACATTTCACATCTAGATGTCTTCTTCTTTTGTGCCAGTAGTGGAATATGAACTCAGGGCCTTAAGCTCCTGCTCACTTTTTGTTCCATGCTTAAACATGTAACTTCAACCATGCTATGAGTTCCTGACTTTTGCTGGCTCATTGGATAAGTCTTTCAGATTTGTCTACAGGGGCTGATTTGAACCTTGAGGAAGTATAGGGCATTCTTGAAGCTACAATTATTGAGATGGGCCAGGACACCTGGCATGTCTTTGTCCCTCTGGCTAAGTCTTCTGTCTTCTATTGATGATGGCTGTTACCTATTTCCTATGTATTTTGTCAAATACTTTTCCCTCAAAGTAACATTTTGGTGGTATTTTGAGGTGAAATGTCCTTACATATTTGCACAGAGCAAAATGGGTGTGCGTACAGACTTGAATTCACTAATGGAAGAAAGTCGCACATACAGAACATTTAGTCTGGCATAAGTCTCAAAAGACAGAAAAACTTTCAAGGACATCTGGTTTGCTATGTCCTAGAACTTTAGTAATGGCCTGATCACCCCATGCAGGCATGGGTTGAGTTCCTTGCCCCTACAGTGCACTGAACAGTTCCCTTCATAGCCAGTAAGTGTTGTTAGACAGCTCCAGGTCACTATTTTGCCTTTACTCAGGACTCATGTGTCTGGGACATCAGAATGTATAAGAAAACAAACCACAGCATTTAGCCTCCATAAATTGTACAACATAAACATATATATTTAATAAATTTAGAAGAATAAAAAGAATGAACATTTTACAACAATCAGGACAAAAAGAAAAAGACAGATATACCCAGAGAGAGGGGAGGGAAGCTCTAAGTCTAGGTTGGCTTCTAATTTGCCTTCAAACATAAATTCTGCCTCAGAATCCTCCAAGGGATCTACCTCCTCATGAAAGATTGGAGTTGCTCCTGCAATTGCCAGAGGAGGCAGATTCTAATTTCTCTGTTGGAGATTGGTTCTGCTGCAGCAGGACTGATTTGTCCACATATTTTTTGAGGACAGATTCACTTTCCTGAGCTGCATCTAACTTTGGGACCTCACTTATTGGTTCCCCTGAACACAGACTGGGGACATTTTCCATCAGCCCCACGTATGCTACTCCCTCCAGCACACCAGGAGGAGTGCTGATTTGACCCTTTATAAGCTGATCTGGGCCGCCTGTGAAAGTCAGAGGAAGACAATCACTATTACTTTCTTCTTTCTTTGGGGTCCCTACAAGTTCAGCTCTGTCACATGTGGGGTTCAGAACCAGTGTCTTATCCACAGGACTCACAACTTTTTGGGGCCTGACTGCAAATGCATCCAACCCCTCTACATGCACATGCTTTGTGGAGTCCAGTGATGGCTCCAGATCTCCATCCATCACCATCCCTGACATCACCGAGGGCAACTTTCTTGGCAGGTCAGGAGAAGCTGCTCTATGGCAGCCAAAACCTGAGAAAGAGAAATAGGTAAAGGAGTTTGACAGTGGTCTCTGGATGTTCAGGTGGAGTTCAATTTCCATGAGGCTCTAATGGAGGAACCTGTACAAGTTTACTTTGGACTGAACACTGAAGAGAAGGTAAGGTCTTTCCCAAGAGTGGCTAAGCGCAAGTGCTTTCACAAATAGAACCAACACTGCTTGGCAGATAGTATCATAAAAAGACATTCTTACAACCTGGGGGTAATAAGGGCTCTCAGGCAATTAGGATCATCCGTAGAGGCCCAGGCGCCATCCCTACTCACAAGCTCTGAGGTGACCACACAGGGACTTCTTCCTCTGTTTCTTGGTCTCATTCTTCCCGCTCTCCTCCAGCTCATCCAGATGAACGTGGAGATTGAGGACCAGATCTGAGGAGGGCATGTGGAGCATGGCATAGTGGGTCAGTTCTTTCACCGGGTGTCGGTTCTGGGGCTCTCGGAAATCTGCAGGATAGCAGTCCATCCACATGGTGAAGATGGAACAAAGGCTGCTGTGGGCAGATTGGTGACAAGAAGAGTGAGTGCCTGCCCTCCTGATCCTGGGCCTCCCATAGCCCCTTTCTGCAAGCACTGCTATATGCACACTCGCATGTTGGGAACAGGGGTAGACTCCTGCAAGCAGGCTGATGTTCACCACCAAGGTCTAGAAGCTTCTGAAAGATAATTCTCCAATATTCTCACTGTGATAGGTAACAAGAAGGAACTGATTTTGTACACACAGCCCTCCCTGTCATCCCTGAGAGTTCACAACCACACCACAGCTGTGTCCTCTGCCACCACTCCAATCCCAAGCCTCTGCCTCTAGTGGAAAGCACAAGTGATGTGCAAATGAGAAATCTGCACTTTGAATCAGAAGCCTCAAAGATACCATTTTAAACCAAGGGGCCTTTTCTTTGTGCCACAGTCCACTTACTTCTTTGCTTGTCCATCTTCCTCAGAGTTACGGCCCGGGAATCTGTACCTATGGGAGGACAGGAGGAAGTCACCTCTCAGCTTCTCCTTTTCTGCCCACACAGGACACATATGTCATGGGCTCATTCCCATATGGGAATGGAATCTGACACATAAATAAGTGAGATACAGTTCAGTGCAAATTCTGCTAAGAGACTTATATGCATTGGTCCAAGGTAAATGTGACAGTGCTCATGCCTCTAATCCTAGCTAATCAGGAGCATGAGATCTCAGGTGCACAGTCTGATCAGACATTAGTCAGTAAAAGTCTAAGGACATAAATTTTTAAAAGGCCAGAATTGCACTTATGGTTCAAATGCTGTAGTGGTAGCTCTGAGCACCAAAGAAACAGCACCAAGTTGCTGAGTTTAGGTGGAAGGACTAACACACACACAAAAACATAAAAGCTTCAGGGGTTATAAACATGTAAAGCCAACATAATCCCTCCTTGAAATCTCTGAGGTGATTCAGCCTCCAGTTCACCCACCTCCCCCACACCCCAAACTTTCCTGGGTCTACATTATTCACAGACATCCAATTGCTAATGAAACCTTATTTACTCATGGGAAATGTGATTTCCTAGCACCTCACCTAGGTGAGGGCAGAAGTTGGGTGCCATGGGCACATGCCTGTAATACTAGCACCTCAGTAAGCAAGCTTCTGAGGTTCCAGTAGCTTTTCTGGGAAATGTCCTGGGCAGACCGCTACTAAGAAACTATGCAGGGTATGCACTTCTTTGTCTCATGCCAAGCTCCTGTGAGAAGACCCCCATGAAATCAACAGGTTCAGAGGGGTGCCAAGTATTCCACAACTCAGCCAGGAATAGCTGAACCGTCCCGGTTTTGAAGGGGGAACACTCACTTTTTGAACACAATATCCAGCACTTGCTCCATTGTTGCCCACTGTCTATAATTGTGGAGGAAGTTTCCAACATAGAAGAGATCGCCTTTCTGGTAGGCAGGGACCAGGTTCATCACCAGCATGCCCAGCAGGCCTGCCTCCGGGCTCCATATATGGCATGGCACATTCAGGGTGAGGGCTGACGCATTAGCACACTAAGGCGAGACAAAGAATCAGAAAAAAACCATGGAAATGAGACCATTTCCAAACGAGTAATTGTGATAGAGTAGATTGACAACTATGCAGACAGTATTATCTCAGTAAACCCAAATCACATAAGAAGGTTCTACTGTGGACCAGGTTGGGGTTAAGTAGGTTTTCTATCATGAGTATTCCTTGCCTGAGTTGCCTTGTGATTTCCTAGGTTTCTTTTTGGACAAATCTCTGAGATGGTTGGTTCGTGGCTTGCCACTGATCCAGTGTCTACAGCTTTGACTGAGGCACCCATCCTTCTCTTGGCTGAGACCAGAGTCTCGAGACCTGCGAATACAGCACAAGAACATGTTTCTGGCTCCGGAGTCACAGGCCAAGTGAGCTGGCTTGAGCCAACTGTGAGTTACTGTGGCCTGCTATCAGGGTTCCATGTTCTATTCCATTGTGAAGGAGGCAGGGTCACCTGTCAGGCCCAATGACCTCTGCCCCTTCCTTACCCAAGAAATACCCCCCCCCAATATGGCTAAGTGTACATGTAGACAGAGTTAACAGGACACCCTGTTTGTCCAATCCTAATCTGCTAGCCCTAGGTTCTGGCATGTTCTCTGCTTCCAGGAGTCACTCCTAGGTCACATTCATGGCATATCTGTCACTATTCCTCTTATCTGGCTCAAATTATTTTGCCTGTCAGGGCCTTCTGTGACTGCCACATCCTTCTGGCACATATTTTGACATCAACATCCTAGGTCACTGTTTACTTTCTGTAGCCTAATCTGTTTGTCCTTGGAACCCCTCTCTGGTATCATCTGGAGCCAATGCAAATACTTAGAGATCGGAAATTGAAAGGAATATTGGAAAACATACATTACATATATAATCAGCCTTTATTACAGGTGTCTATTTTTTTGGCTATTTCTGTGGCTTCACTTCAGCCTGGGCACTCCCCAGAGCTCTTTTGCTCAAGGGTAGCACTCTACCACTTGAGCCACAGCACCACTTTGGCTTTTTCTGTGTATGTGGTACTGAGGAATTGAACCCAGGTCTTCATGCATGCTAGGCAGCACTCTACCACTGAGCCACCTTCCCAGCCACAGGTGTCCATTTTTGTAAGTGAGAAAATTATGTTTTATACTTGAAATATTTCATGGAGGCAACCAGAGAAAGGAAGAGCTGCTGTATTGTCTTTTTATGATGACTAGGATTTGTTTTACTATAGCTTTCAAGGAATGTAGTATTTAAGGTAGAAAACTGCTCCTTTACGTCTTACAAGCTAATCGTTTATATAGTCATTTGCCTCTGAAGTCTTTGCTTCTGTGTCCCATGATCTATCCTCCTCCCTCAACACAAACGGGAAGAAGAATTTCACACATTGCTGAGCTGTTGTCCAGTCTCTGCATAGGAATTGAAAATACAATATTTACTGTGGTGTGTGTGTGTGTGTGTGTGTGTGTGTGTGTGTGTGTGTGTGCACGCGCATTTCTGATCTTGGACCCTTTGCCTTATTCCTGAGCAATTTTCCTCAAAACTAGTGCTTTACCACCTGAGACACAGTTCCAATCTGAGCTTTTTGTAGTCAGCTGGAGATGAGAGATTCATGGAACTTTCCTACCCAGCATGGACACTGCTCCTCTTCAGCCTCATCTTTCCTCAACAGTGGCAATGGCTGTTCAGTTTCTGGATTTCCCATCTAAGCACAGACACAAGCCATCCTCCACTGCACAAGTCTCTTTGTGTCCTTGAGGGGCTCAAGTCTTCTCTCAAAACTTAGTGCCCTGAGGATAGAACCTCTGAAACTCAGAACCAAGTTTCCTGATTAATTGGGATCACAGGCCTGAGCTATATATGAACAGCTCACTACCTGCCATCGCACATTTTTTGGGGGATGAGGGATTGTTTGTTGGGCTTGAACTCTGGGCCTGTACCCTGTCCCTCAGCTTTTCAGCTCAAAGCTAGGGCTTTACCACCTTGAGGCACAGTACCACTTCTGGTTTTCTGGTTGCTTATTGGGAGATCAGAGTCTCATGGATGTTCCTGCCTGGCTGATTTTCCACTGTGATCCTCAGATCTCAGCCTCTCCAGTAGCTAGGATTATAAGCATGGGCCACCAGCGTCCAGCACATGACCCCTTTTTGCAACAGCATTTGGTGAATTTAACTATGTTGACTTGAGACAGATATACCTACACAATATATGGGAATCAATGGTATATCACTGAATTCCCCAATAATGTCTTTTACATTAATGTTTTGTGAAACAACATATTCGAGACCCACAATATCATATGCTAGTCCTCCTATAAAATACATTCAAATATATGTATTATCATGTAGTATATTATATGATATATTTATATATATTATATTATATATAATATGTAAGTGATGTATATAGTGAACACAGAAAATAATTCCAATTTTGGAATTTAGCCTTTCCTGTCACAATGTTACCCAAGTCTTCTGTTAGACATGCAGATTTTCATCAACAATCTCCCTTGTTAGTCGTTTTTTAGTTCTTGAACAAATGAGTCTTCTTTACCACCAATAGTCTACATACAAAAATGATATGGATCAGTGTCTCTGGCTCAGGCCTGTATTCTTTGCTAGTAAGGAGGCTGAGATCTGAGGATCTTGGTTCAAAGCCAGCCAGGTCAGGAAATGCTATCAGATTATCTCCAGCTGTAGCTCAAAGTGGTAGAGGGCTAGCCTTGAGTGAAAGAACTCAGATACAGTGGCCAGCTTTTAATTTCAAGCACCACCATTCTGTACACACACCCCCTACACGCACACTCTTCACTCGGTCCCTTCTTAAATCCTCTGTCCTCTTCACTGAACTGGTGATTGCCAGAGTTTCTGGATTTCCCACTCCAGCATGCCAACCAGACATGTTCCCTCTGCACATGCACCTCTGCCACACTGCAGGGCCCAGGCCTCCTCTCAGAATCCACTGCCCTGGGATAGAGAGCAGATGAAATTCAAGGATTCTTAGAATGTGTGCTTCAAGACAGGGAGACTCAGAACTGTTCCTCACCTGGTATACAGAGACACATTGATCTATTTGTGTAGAACAATGCCTACATGGTTAGAATATAAGTTTTTGATTACCACAAACGACACCCTTTTCCAAATACTGTTAAATATTCTCTCAGATTTTCTAAAATGTTACATAAAAGTACATCTATTTACATGTTAGAGGTTGTAGCTTCTGATATAATGAACGGGAAAAGGCAGCCAAAATGACTTCTTACAGAGAAAAATGCCTAGCCCAAGTAAGCTAATATGTGCAGCAAGCTCATTTCCAGACCATTCTCCAAATGCAGGCATGAGTCTCTTATTGTGTCATCTTGATAACTTACAGTCCATATCCACCCTCATGAAGGCTCAGAAAATCTTCATGAAAACTCAACGCAAGGAACATCTTAAGAAAATAAAACAGCACCAAATAGTTAATTCTAGCTTTAAACATTTATATGTTTTATATTTGCACAGTGCAGAATTGTTCATGGTTGGCAGAGAGCTTCAAACATCAACACATTTACCCGACTAGCTGGAAAGGGGAAGTTATCCCTAGAAAGAGGTGGGGGCTTGAGATTCAAGTGGGACCAGCTTTCAAAGACACCTGTTCTGATATAACACAGAGCTTTTGTGTCTCAGCATCAAGGGTCCTATCTCGGCACAGGCTGCATCCTCCACTGCCTGCATTCCTTGTGGCTCCCTCTAGTCACCTGTTCCTTGTAAATCCAGCAGATTTGTTCCCCAGATCCAGCACACTCTGCTTCCTCCCAATCAGGCCCCATGTGCCCAGGATGTTAGATTGCAGGTAGAAAAGACCAGAGTATTTTGTATTCAAGAATTTTACAACATCATGTAAACGTGGACATTTTAATACTGTTAAAACAATAAATAGTAAAACAGGCAAATGCCCAGAGAGGAGGGAGGCAAGGTCTAACACACACACACAAAAAGATTCCCTGACTGGACACTGTGGATCATGCCTGTACTGCTAGCTAGTCAGGAGTCTAAATGGGAGGATCATGGTTCATAGCCATATCTGGCAAAAAAGTCCTCTTCTGTCCAATTAACCACCAGAAAACTGGAAGGGGAGCTGTGACTCTAAGTTGAAGAGCATTAGCATTGTGCAAAAAAAGCTCAGAGACAGGTCCCACAACATGAGTTCAAGCTCCACAACAAAACAGAAGAGAGGAAGAGACAGAGAGAGAAAGAGAGAAAGAGAGAGAGACAGAGAGAGACAGAGAGACAGAGACAGAGGCAGAAAGACAAACACAAGAAAACAGACAGGAAGACTGAGAAATCCCTTACCACTCCAATTAGAAAGTGAATATGGATATCAAAGATGTATTTCCTATTCTTCCACAATTCACTACATAGTACCACATCATCCTGATCCACATTTGGCTAACTAGAATCTATTTGGAGTTTCATAAATCATTCTACACGCTCCCATAGAACAGGCCCACACCTACTCACCAATGGTTTGTAAGTCTGGCCTTTTTGCTTAAATATGTAATTTTCCCATTCGTATGTTTTTCTGTTTCCATGGTTTAAAGCTACCATTGCCCACATTTCATGTCTAGATGTCTTCATCTTTTGTGCCAGTAGTGGAATTTGAACTCAGGACATGGAGCTCTTGCTTACTTTTTGTTCCATTCTGAAACATGTAACTGCAGCCATGCTATGAGTTCCTGACTTTTGCTGGCTCATTGGATAAGTCTTTCAGATTTTTCTACAGGGGCTGATTTGAAGCTCCATCCTGAGGAAGTATAGAGCACTCTTGAAACTAGAATTATTGAGATGGGCCAGGACACCTGGCATATCTTTGTCCCTCTGATTAAGTTTTCTTTCTTCTACTGATGATGGCTTTTACCTATTTCCCATGTATTTTGTCAAATACTTTTGCCTCAAAGTAGCTTTTTGATGTTATTTTGAGGTGAAATGTTCTTACATATTTGCACAGAGCAAAATAGGGGTGTGTACTGACTTGACTTCACTAATGGAAGAAAGTCCCCCATTTAGTACATTTAGTCTGACAGAACAACTTTGAAGGACATCTGGTTTGTTATGTCCTAGAGCTTTAGTAGTGGCCTGATCACCCCATGCAGGCATGGGCTGGGTTCCTTGCCCCTTACAGTGCACTGAACACTTCCCTCTATAGCCAGTTAGTGCTCTTGGACAGCTCCAGGTCACTCTGTCTTTTGCCCTTACTCAGGACACATGTGTCTGGGACATCAGAATGTACATTAAAAAACGCACAGTATTTAGGTTCCATAAATTGTACAACATAAACATACATCTTAATGAATTTAGAAGAATAAAAAGAATGAACATTTTACAACAATCAGGACAAAAAGAAAAGAGAGATATCCCCAGGGAGAGGGGAGAGAAGCTCTAAGTCTAGGCCGGCTTGTAAGTTGCCTTCAGACATAAATTCTACCTCAGAATCCTCCAAGGGATCTACCTCCTCATGAAAGATAGGATTTGCTCCTGGAGTTGAGAGAGAGGCAGATTCTAATATCTCAGTTGGAGATTGGCTCTCCTGAAGCAGGACAGATTTGTCCTGATGTTCTGTGAGGACAGATTTACTTTCCTGAGCTGAATCTAACGTTTGGACCTCACTCATTGGTTCCCCTGAACACAGACTGGGGACATTTTCCATCAGCCCCACGTGTGCTACTCCCTCCAGCACAAGAGGAGGAGTGCTGATTTGACCTTTTATGAGCTGATTTGGGCCGCCTGTGAAAGTCAGAAGAAGACAATCACTATTACCTTCTTCTTTCTTTCATCTCCGTCACATATGGGGTTAAGAACCAGTGTCTTATCCACAGGACTCACAACCCGTTGGGGCCTCACTGCAAATGCATCCAACCCCTCTACATGCACATGCTTTGTGGAGTCCAGTGATGGCTCCAGACCTCCATCCATCACCATCCCTGACATCACCGAGGGCTTCTTTCTTGGCTGCTCTATGGCAGCCAAAGCCTGAGAAAGAGAAATAGGTAAAGGAGTTTGACAGTGGTCTCTGGATGTTAAGGTGGAGTTCAATTTCCATGAGGCTCTAATGGAGGAAGCTGTACAAGTTTACTTTGGACTGAACACTGATGAGAAGGTATTTCCAAACAGTGGCTAAGATCAACTCCTTTCACCAATAGAACAAACATTGCCTGGCCCAGAGTATCATACAAAGATATTCTTACAACCTGGGGGGTAATAAGGGCTCTCAGGTAATTAGGCTCATCCCTAGAGGCCCAGGCGCCATCCCTACTCACAAGCTCTGAGGTGACCACACAAGGACTTCTTCCTCTGTTTCTTGGTCTCATTCTTCCCGGTCTCCTCCAGCTCATCCAGAAGAATGTGGAGGTGGAGGAGCAGGTCCGAGGAGGGCATGCGGAGCATGGCATAGTGGGTAAGTTCTTTCACCGGGTGTCGGTTCTGGGGCTCTCAGAAATCAGCAGGATAGCAGTCCATCCACATGGTGAAGATGGAACAAAGGGTGCTGTGGGCAGATTGGTGCCAAGAAGAGTGAGTGCCTGCCCTCCCTATCTTGGGCCTCCCATAGCCCCTTTCTGAAAGCACTGCTATATGCACATTTGCATGCTGGGAAGCAGGAGCAGACTCCTGCTAGCAGGCTGATCTTCACCACCCACATCTAGAAGCTTCTGAAAGATAATTTTCCAATATTCTCACTGTGATAGGTCACAAGAAGGAACTGATTTTGTACACACAGCCCTCCCTGTCATCCCTGAGAGTCCTCAACCACACTACGGCTGTGTCTTCTGCCACCACTCCAATCCCAAGCCTCTGCCCCCTAGTGGAAAGCACAAGTGGTGTGCAAATGAGAAATCTGCACTTTGAATCAGCAGTCTCAAAGATACCATTTTGAACGAAGGGGCCTTTTCTTTGTGCCACAGTCCACTTACTTCTTTACTTGTTCATGTTCCTCGGAGTTACGGCCCGGGAATCTGTACCTATGGAAGGACAGGAGGAAGTCACGTCTCAGCTTCTCCTTTTTGCCCAAACAGGACACAGATGGGATGGGTTCATTCGCAGATGGGAATGGAATCTGACACATTAACAAGTGAGATATGTCTATACAGTTCAGTGAAAATTCTTCTATGAGAGGTATATGCATTTGGTCCAAGGTAAATGCGCCAGTGGCTAATACCTCAAATTCTAGCTCATCAGGGACATGAGATCTCAGGTGCACAGTCTGATCAGACATTAGTCAGTAAAAGTCTAAACAAACTAATTTTTAAAAGACCAGAATAGCACCTATGGTTCAAATGCTGTAGTGGTATCTCTGAGCACCAAAGAAACAGCAATCAGGCCATGAGTTCAGGTTGCAGGACTGGCACACACACAAAATCATAAAAGCTTCAGGAGTTATAAATATGTAAAGCCAACATAATCCCTCCCTGAGGTCTGTGAGTCAGCCTCCAGTTCACCTGCCTCCCCCACACCCCAGACTTTCCTGGGTCTACATTATTCACAGACATGCAATTCCCAATGAAACCTTATTTACTCATGGGAAATGTGATTTCCTAGCACCTCACCTAGGTGAGGCCAGAAGTTGGGTGCCAGTGGCACATGCCTGTAATAACAGCCCCTCAGTAAGCAAGCTTCTGAGGTTCCCGTAGCTTTTCTGGGAAAAGTCCTGGGCAGACCACTACTAAGAAAGTAGGCAGGGGGTGCACTTCTTTGTCTCATGCCAAGCTCCTGAGAAAAGACTCCCATGAAATCACCAGGTTCAGAGGGGTGCCAAGTATTCCACAACTCAGCAAGGAGGGGCTGAACAGACCAAGATGCAAACGAAGGGGGAACACTTACTTTTTAAGCACAATAGCCAGCACTTGCTCCATTGTCCCCCACTGTCTATAATTGTGGAGGAAGTTTCCAACATAGAAGAGATCGCCTTTCTGGTAGGCAGGGACCAGGTTCATCACCAGCATGCCCAGCAGGCCTGCCTCCGGGCTCTATATATTGCATGGCACATTCAGGGTCAGGCCTGACTCATTGGCACACTAAGGTGGGAAAAAGAATCAGAAAAAATGATGATAATGAGAACACTTCCAAATGAGTAATTGTGATAGAGTGGATTGAAATCTATGCAGAAAGCATTATCTCAGTATAGACAAATCACCTAAGAAGGTTCTCCTGTGCACTGCATGAAGCCCTGGATTTGATTCCTCAGTATCACATAAACAAAAAAAGTCTGAAGTGGTGCTGTGGCTCAAGTGGTAGAGGGATAGCCTTGAACAAAAGAGGCTCAGGGACAATGCCCAGGTCCTGAGTTCAAGCCCCCAGGACCAGCAAAAAAAAAAAGAATAAATCGAGGGGTGATGTCAATAGTACCTCCCTGTGAGAATACAAGATTCTTTCCAACCCTCCTAGATGGGGAGAAAGTAAGTCACAAGTGAAAAGAGGGCAGAGAAAAGAGGAAGGCCAGGAGGGAATTTTTAATGCATTACCTGTGTTAATGGAATAGGATTGATTTCTTCATCTACAATGAATGGCTCTGGCCTGGGGAAGACCTGGACGTCAGCGGTCAGGTGGCCACACTTGAGCACAGCATGGAAAGGCGTATATGCCAGGTCTATCAGCTTTCTAGAAGATGATCATGACTTGTTAAGGGAGGAAGAGTTCACATGTGGTACACATAAAAGGACTGTACACATGAAAGTAACATTTCAAGATGTAAAGCTGGTTAAACCTTCGCACTGATTCCAAAAGTAAATATACTTGTGAAACGGAAAACATTTTGATGTTTTTAAAGAGGAAATTTCAATTGAGAGAGAAACCCCAGAGCAAGGTAAACTTGGGAACAGCTGAGTCTTTTTAAAGCATGACCACCTTATTTTACCTGAGAAACGGGCAACTGTGGGAAAATGGACTCACACTGTTAGAAATAATACAGTAACTGAGAGGTCGCCGAAATAGCTCAGTTGGGAGAACATTAGACTGAAGAAATAATACAGTAACTGTTCTTCTTGGTTGTCAAATTATAATATCAGATTGTAAAGAAGCCCCCACCCCCCACCCCTCAAAAAACAACTTTAAGGCATATACTCACCCAAACATAGACTGCACGTTTTTCAAGCACAGGGGGCCATCACTAGTAAAAATTTGCCTTTCACCATTGTTGAGGTCTATGAGACGTTCAAGGCATTCCAGGAAATCGGTGCTCTGAAGCTACAAAGCAAGAGAGGACACCTTTAAAGTAGAACAAATCACCACATCACTACCAGCACACCAAGGCCACAGCCACTGTAACAAAATGGCCAATAAACGGTTTGTTTGGTTTATTCTTTTGGTTCGGGTACTGGGGCTTAAACTCAAGGCCTTACACTTTTTTTTTTGTCCGTTGCAGGGCTTTAACTCAGGGCTTGAATGCTGTCCCTGAGCCTCTATGTATTCAAAGCTAGTACTCTACCACTTTAGCCTAGAGCTACTTCCAGTTTTTTTGAGTCGTTATTTGGAGATAAGAGTCTCAAGACTCAAGTCTCAAGTGGAGCCACAGCTCCACTTCCAGCTTTTTTGGTAGTTTTGGTAGATATGAGTCTCATGGACTTTCCTGCCCAGGCTGGCTTTGAACCATGATCTTCAGATCTCAGCCTCCTGAGTAGCTAGGATTATGGGTGTTGAGTCCGTGAGATGATTTTCTTAACAGTCAATATCAGAAGGAAGTAACTACAGGGGCTGGGAAGGTGGCTCAGTGGTAGAGCGCTTGCCTTGCATGCATGAGGCCCTGGGTTCAATTCCTCAGCACCACATAAGCAAAAAGAAAAAAGCCGGAAGTGGTACTGTGGCTCAAGTGGTAGAGCGCTAGCCTTAAGCTGAAGAGCTGAGGGACAGCACCCAGGCCCAGAGTTTAGGCCCCACGACCGGACCCACCCCCCCGCCAAAAAAAAATACAAATAAAGAAGGAAGTAACACAACAATTGTTCTGTGTGTGTGCCAGTTCCTGGGCTCAATTCCAGAGCCTAGGTGCTGTCCTTGAGCTTTTTGCTCAAGGCTAGCACTCTACCACTTGAGCCACAACTCCACTTCCAGATTTTTTTGTAGTTTAGTGGAGATACTGAGTCTCATGGACTTTCTTACCTCAACTATTGCAATCTGCCTCAAGGTTACAAGAGGTACTTCATTCATAAGTAGTTCTGCAGATTCTCAGGAGACCACAGTTAGTAGCCATACAGCATCTTCCCTACAACCTCTTCCTGACATGGTTTGGCAAGAGCCATCAATTATCAGCATTTTAGAGAGAGAAAAACTGAGGTAAAGTGAAATAATTCCTGACTCAATGGGAAAAGCAGGAAGTATTTAATAAAACACATCAGAAGCCAGGTGCTGGTGGCTCATGCCTGTAATCCTAGCTACTCAGGAGGTTGAGAGCTGAGGACGGCAGTTTGAAGCCAAGCCTGAGTAGTAAAATCTGTGAGATCTTCAGCTCTACTAAACTACCAAAAAAGCCAGAAGTGGAGCTGTGGTTCAAAACGGTAGAGTGCTAGTCTTGAGCAAAAAGCTCAGGGACAGCACCCAGCCTTTGATTTTAAGTCCCAATACCAGCACCACAACAAACAAACAAAAAGACCTATGCTCCCCCCTTCCAAAAAAAGCCCCCCCCCAAAAAACAAAAACAAAACCTAAAGTATACTTCTGTCAACATTTCTGGAGGAATGGACAGAAAAAAAAGAACATCTCAAGCCTCATGGTCATCAGCAGAGTGGGCATCTCCAGCTATACTCTTGGAGAGGTGAGTGTTGTTGTCAAAGAGCATGTGAAATCAAGTCTTTTCAAATCTAAATGTTATACGGTACGCAAGAGTGTTCATTGAATATACTGACAAATAAACCGAGCCCTGGGAATTACCTAACCCATCTAAAAAGCAGTTAGCAGAAGGCCATTACCTCTTCCAGGTTTGCCATGCACATGATGTATAACTTAGACGGGAAAGGGAAAGGCAGCGGGAACCTGTTGCTGTCGCTCCTTTGATTGTGTGTCGCTAGGGAATGTCGCAGGGACCCTCTACCAATGCCGAGACAGCCGTCCGTCACCAGAACGACCTGTGTGCAGAGGACAAGTATCCATTAAGCCACATGCCCAACAGCTCCACCCAGGTTTGCTTTCACTGCTACAGGAATGTGCAGGGAGCTTTGTGGGGTGATGGGTATGTTCTAGGTCTTAATTGGAGTAAGGATATACATACATGCTTCCATTTGTGAAAATCTAGCAAACTGTGTGATTTATTTGTTTGTTTATGTGCTGGTCTTGGGGCTGGAACTCAGGGCCTTGGCTCTATTTGTGAACTACTTTGCTCAAGACTGGTGTTCTTCCACTAGAGCCACACCTCTACTTTTGCCTTTTTACTGGTTAGCTGGAGATAAAAGTCTCACAGACTTTCCTGCCCAGGCTAGCATCAAACCATGATCTTCAGATCTCTGCCTCTTGAGTAGGTAGGATTACAAGCATGAGCCCCTGATGCCTGGCTTATTGTTTTTAATTGTCTTTTTTTTCTCTTGGCAGTCATGGTACTTGAACTCAGGGCCTGGGTGCTATCCCTGAGCTCTTTTTGCTCAAGGCTAGCACTCTACCACTTTGAGTCACAATTGCACTTCTGGTTTTCTGATGGTTAATTAGAGATAAGAGCCTCATAGACTTTCTTGCTGGGCTGACTTTGAACCTGGATCCACAGATCTCAGCCTTCTAAGTAACTTGGATTATACATGTCATCCACTGGCCCCGGCTAAAATTATCTTTAACTAGTTATACCACAGGGTTTTAATTCAATGTCAACTGATATGTAGAATACACTTGATCAAAGTGTCAACCTTTCTATCATTTTTCCATGTACTCCAAACTTACCCATCTGAAGTTTTCTAGTCCCAGTTTCAATATGTACATTGAATATTATGACTGTTTTTGTCCACCATTCTTTCTCTCTCTCTCTGCTCTCCTTAACATCCATTCTCATAGACAAGACCAAACCATGTATTTTGAATTTGTGCATTTAAAACAAAAATGCAGGTACTAGAGCTTGAACTCAGGGCCTGGGTACTGTCCCTTAGCTTTTCCTGCTCAAGGCTAGCACTCTCCCATTTGGCCCACAACTCTACTACCAACTTTTTAGTGTTTAACTGGAGATGAGAGTTTCCTCTTTCCTGCCTGGGTTGGCTTTGAATGGAGATCCTCAAATCCTAGTCTTCTGAGTGGCTAGGATTACAGGCATGAGCCACTGGTGTCCCACAAGAGCAAGTCTTTATGATTCTCTTCACTTTTTAGACAACTCAGTTGAGATGGTTAGAAATTTGCTGAATAACTGCTACACCGAGATAATGAAGAACAGACACTATTGTTCCGTGTTTACAATTCTACCACACAAAATTATAATCCGTCCTTCAGTGAACAGTTATAAATTCTACTGTGAGCCCTTTGTCTTTATAGAAACAATATAAATTTTCAGTACATCAATTTACCAGGAAAATACTTTCCTTGAGGCATAGGTCTGCTTTCTGAACACATTAGTATGACTTAAATTCGTGTGATACGATTACAGTGATTTAATGCCTTCTTTAAAAACTGTACAAATAGTGTAAAATGTAGTTTGTGGAGTTATAACGTAGGTGGTTAGAGCCTGAGGAAAATCAACACTACAGTGGTTAATGATTTGTATGTTTTGCACATGTGCTCATGCATGTGTACATGCACTCCTAGTAGCTTAACCTCAGGGTCTGGGTATTGTCCCTGAGTCTCTCTGTGCTCAAGGCTAGCACTCTACCACTTGAGCCACAGCACCACTTCTGGCTTTTTCTGTTGATGTGGTATTGAGGAATCGTCCCCAGGGCTTCATGCATGCTAGGCAAGCACTCTACCACTAAACCACATTCCTAGCCCTTTTTTAGCTTTTTCATTCAAGGCTAGTGCTCCATCACTTGAGTCACAGCTCTACATCTGGCTTTTTGCTACTTAACTGGAGACAAGTGTCTCACGGACTTTATAGCCTCAGCTGGCTTCAAACTGAGATCCTCAGATCTCAGCCTCTTGAATACCTAAGATGTACAGGCCAGTTTGGGGGGTCTATATTTTCTCTTCCTTTTTTCTTTCTTTCTGGTGCCAGTCCTGGAGCTTGAACTCAGACCTTGTGCATTGTCCCTGAGCTTTTTTTGCTCAAGGCTAGCACTCTACCACTTGAATCATAACTCTACTTTTTTTTTTCTTTTTTGTTTAATTGGAGATAAGAGTCTCATATACTTTCCTGCCTGGGATGGCTTTGACCAACAATCCTTGGATTTCAGCCACCTTAGTAGCTAGGGTTACAGGTGTGAGCCACTAGTGCCTGGCTCATTAATGATATTAACTAAGGACATTGAAAAAAACTAAGCATTACCTGGCAAGGGATCGCACCACCCCATTCTTGCTGAACAATGTTACAGACACCAACCAGTGCGGACTCTAGGCATGTCTTGTCGTAATCGTCCATGTTACTCAGTGCTTCCTTATTGGGTGAGAAAAAAATAATTGCTCATTATTCGCTGCTGTTTTGTTATTAGAAACCAATATAAACTGTATGAAGTCTGAATATCATACAGGGAACACTGAGTTTCTGTAAGCCCCAAAGCATAGATTCCAGAAAATACACACACACACACAATCACACACACACACACACACACACACACACACAAACACAGCAAAACAGACTTCCTCAACTGTAAAGGACAATGAAATAAGCTTAACAATGAAATAAGCTTAAAGTAATGACCAAAATGTATGGACTATTAACCATCATCTCCTAAACACCATTCTGTGCACTTTACATGGATTTAATCATCCTACCATTGTTCACCCTACTTTTAAATGAGGAATTTTTTTGGGGGGGGTCCGGTCATAGGGCCTGAACTCTGGGCCTGGGTGCTGTCCCTCAGCTCTTCAGCTCAAGGCTAACGCTCTACCACTTGAGCCACAGCGCCACTTCCAGCTTTTTTCCTTTTGCTTATGTGGTGCTGAGGAATCGAACACAGGGCCTCTGGCATGCAAGGCATGCGCTCTACCACTTAGCCACCTTCCTAGCCCTAAATGAGGAAATTTTTAAGAAGTGGCCTGACTCCAGAGCTTTTGCTTTTACCTCTTACACCTCATTCATTACATTGCAATTCTCTCAATTTTAGAACTGCTAAACACCAAAAAAGTCTTTAGCTAAATAACTTATAAGAAAACCAGTACAAGCAGAGTGGGGTGGCTTACGCCCGTAATCCTAGCTATTTGAGAGGCAGAGATTGGGAAATTGCTGTTAAGAGGCTGGCCTGGGGAGAAAATTCACAAGACTCCATTTCAACCAAAGACTAGGTATGGTAGCACACACCTGTTATCACCACTGACATGGGGAAGCACAAGTGGAAGGATCAAAGCCCAAACCATCCAGGGCATAAACTGAGACTATAATCTGAAAATACCCGGTACAAAAAAGGGTTGGAAGTATGACTCATGTGGTAGAGCATCTACCTCCCAAGCATGAGGTCCTGAATTCAAGACTCAGTACCACCAAAAAAAGTCCACCAGTACGATTTAAAAAAAAATTTAAGTCTCATAAAGATGCAAACTAATAAAAGGAAAGCTTTAATAAAAATTACTAAGAATTCAGCCGGGCGCTGGTGGCTCATGCCTGTAATCCTAGTTACTCAGGAGGTTGAGATCTGAAGATTGCGGTTCAAAGCCAGCAGGGGCAGGAAAGTCCATGAAACTCTTATCTCCAATAAACCACGAGAAAACCGGAAGTGGCGCTGTAGCTCAAGTGGTAGAGCACTAGCCTTGAGCTGAAGAACTGAGGGACAGTGCTCAGGCCCAGAGTTCAAGGCCCACGACTGACAACAAAAAAAAAGATTACTAAAAATTCAAACTACATTAATCCTGCATTTCCACATTGCCCAACAATTATTTAATTGCTCATTTTAATTTCAGAAACACTTATTGTCTACTCACTGGCCAAGACACTGTGCTAAGAACTATAGGAGATATTAATGGTTTAAAGACATCTGGCTAGCTCATAGAACTCATAAATATTATAGATCACGACAGACAATTTGCCCCATGAAATTAGAATGTGTTTGTCATTTTAACTAAGCATCACTATCTCGCAATACAGTGAAATTTAGGAAATTATGTAATCACTTAATCACAATAAAGAATTTGAAAAAAAAATAATGACATCTGGCTTATCTCAGAAAAATATCTTTGAAAGACAATACCTATTAAGATTTTAAAATGACAACATTGAGCTGGGTACTAGTAGCTCATACCTGTAATCCTAGCTACTCAGGAGGCTGAGATCTAACGACATTTGACGCCACCTTGGGCAGGAAAGTCCATGAGACTCTTATCTCAATCAACCAGCAAAAAAGTTGGAAGTGGAGCTATGGCTCAAGTGGTAGAGTGCCAACCTTGAGCAAAAATTTCAAGGATAACGCCCAGGTCCTGAATTCAAGCCCCAGGATGGAAAAAAAGAAGAAAAAGAAAAAAAATAATATCTTGGCACCTATAAATGAATACTATCTGTTGGAGAGTAAGCATCATTCTGAACTTTCTAGAAGAAGTTTTTGTGTGTGTTTTAAGAAGGGCTATTTTTCATTACCTTAAAATTGTATGAGAAAGTAGAAAACAGCAGAATGGCAAAAAATGTTGAATTTAGGGACTGAAACATGGTATGCTGAAATCTTCAACTTTCCTAAGAATTCCAGAAAATGGACCATGACCTTTCTCTGCTTATGTAGTGCTGAGGAATCGAACCCAGGGCCTCATGAATGCGAGGCAAGCATTTTACCAGTCAGACACCTTCCCAGCCCCCATGACCCCTTTCTCTACCTCATAGTTTTACAAAAAAAAGGCCTAAGACCTATTGGTTATGAATTATGCTTTATAGCTGTGCATATTAAGTGCCTGTATATTTATTATTAAATAATTCTAAGGTCTAAAATCAGTACACTATTATCATACTGCTTTCTTTCCAATCAACTTGGGTCTTTATTCCTTTTTGTACCTGCAGGGTGTTATAATCTCTTGTGAAGGGGACCATCAGCTCCCAAAGCGATGAGAAAACCACTAATGCTGTGAATTCAAGCTTGTAGTTTGTGGCCATGTGCTCAAACAGCATTGTCAACCCATGGGCTGCAAGGTGCTTCCGCTGGTATTCCTCAGAACCCTCGATTGACACATGCCGAGTCATGGAGAGGGACACGTCCATCACCACCACTGTTGGCATGGTGAACAGAATCCAAGCCAGCCCAGTCAGAATGCAGACAACAAGCTACAAATAGTGAAATGCTGTGGGGGAAAAAAAAGAAGTGTCACAGAAGGAAAGCAGTATCTTTTCACCATAACTGTAACCAATTTTCCAGAAATAAGGCAAGGTGACCCCTATATAGGTCAATCTGCAGAGAATTCTGGGAGAAAGAAGAGAGCAGCCTAATTCACTGGGAAGACCACTCCCAGACACGCTCAAAACACACTATCTACACCTGTGAATCAAGGGCTACCTTATTACCAGTGGGAAAAAGCATTAAAAGTAGGCCTTACTTCCAACTTTCAATTTTTATATAAAGTATGTATTTATTTATATAAAAATATATATATACTTACATATATACATTTATGTATATATACATATATGGGGGGGAAGAGAGGGAGATACACACACACACACACATATACACACTCGTGGTTCACAACTGTAATCCTAGCTACCCAGGAGGCTGAGATCTGGGGATCATGGTTTGAAGCCATCTCAGACAGGAAAGTCTGTGAGACTTTTATCTCCAATTAACTACCAAAAAGCCAGAAGTGGAGCTGTGGCTCAAGTGGTAGAGTACTAGCTTTGAGTGGGAGGCGGGGGTAGGGAGGGAGCTAAGAGTCAGCACCCAGGCCCTGAGTTTAAGTCTCAATACTGGGGTGCATTAACACACACACACACACACACACACACACACACACACACACACACTCTCTATAGCTTAATGCTGGTGGCCTGTAATACAAGATACTCAGGAAGCTAAGGTCAGAGGCTTTCATTTTGGAGCCAGTCTGCTCATCAGTCATGAGCCAGCAAGTTGAGCGAAAGCATGAAGCCCTGAATACAAGCCCCAATAGCAGCCCCAAAGTAAAATTAAATAAATATATTAATAAAATGTAATTTGGCTCCTGTGAACCACTATGTTCTAAGTTTCCAACAGCTCCCTTATAATTTGAATTTTAGAATTTCACACATCTGTGCTTGGGCATTGTACCAGCAAGCAGTCTGGCTATTGCTAAACATTTTGAAGTGAATTCCAAAAAACAAGCTTAGTGAACATTAACCTTGTGTAATGTTTTTACATCTACCTAAACTCTTCCACAATTGTATATGACACAAGCAATGTGACTATGAAGTTGTACGAAGTATACATATAGTCCTGTAACCCACTTTCCTTAGTTATGTGTTTTTTTTTAGCTGGGTCATTTATTTGTAACTACATGCTATTTCATTGTGTCAACAGACTACAGTTTCTCTCTCCTTTCCTTCCCTTTCCCTGGTAGAGCTTGAACTCAGGGCCTGGCGCTGTCCCTGAGGTTTTTCACTCAAGCCTAGAGTTCTACCACTGTGAACCACAGCCACTCTTTTGGTTTTCTGGTAGTTCATTGGAGATGAGTCTCCCAGACTTTCCTGCCTGGGCTAGCTTTGAACCTTGATCATGAGATCTCAGCCTCCTGAGTAGTTAGGATTACAAGTGTGAGCCACCGGCGCCAGGCTCCTGGGCTGGCTTTTAACTGCTTTTAACTCTTCAGATCTCAGCCTCCTAAGTAGCTAGGATTATAGGCTTGAGCTACTGGTGCCCGGCACTCTATAGTTTCTTAACAGAGGATCAACAAGTTGTATCCACATTAGTGGGTCTCTGTATTTGTTATTTCTTTATTTTTGTGCATAGAATTTTTTTTAATTTTCTGAGTGTGCCAGTATTAAGATGGGAATCTCTAGGATTCCATCTGGGTTGGATTTGAGATGTGATCCTCTAGGACTCAGCCTGCTAAGTAGCTAGAATTAAACCTGACTGAAACAATGTTTTAAACAGGGGGTTAGGAACACAGGTTAAACAGCAAAAGCGTTTTTTTTTAAACCTCATAATAGACATAGATGTTTCAAATAGTTCAGATTTCCACATCAATAGACTAACCAGAAAAAAATTCACTCCTGAGAAGTCCCAAATGTTTAACAATTTTGATAGACAAATTTAAATTTGTCTCCCTCATCTCTGCCTCATTAAAGTTGTTTGTGCAACATAACCCTGTTAAAAATGTCGGTGCAGCACTGCTGCTTCGCTCTTCAGTCATGTTCTCTGTGTGTGAGACAGAACATGGTGTTGGATGGATTCTTGAAGAAAAGTGATTGAAGCGTCTCAGCAGCTCTACAGAACACCGTCCAGCTAAGGCCCGCATCAGCGGCTCACGCCGGTCATCAACAGGAGGCTGAGAGCTGAAGATGGTGGTTCGAAGCCAGCCCTGCCAGGAAGCCTAGTCCTTGAGACTTTTTTTTTTTAAATCTCCATTAACCTACCAAATAAACGGGATGTGCAAGTGTGGCTCCAGTGGTAGGGCGCTAGCCTTGAGCTCAGGGACGGGCTCAGGCCCTGAGTTCAAGGCCCCAGAACCAGCGCTAGAACCAAACAAAACCCCTCAGGGGGCGAGCCTCAAAGCGTGGGCCTCGCCTGAGTCTCCCAGCCGCCGCGGAGGCCGCAGCTACCTGTCAGCCTTCTCCCGGGCAGACGTCTGGCTGCAAATGTGCTTCCATACGGACGGCGACGGGAGGTGCCCCCCCCACAACCGACAACCAACCTCTAAAATCAGTGAAAAGACCTGGAAGTCCCTCCTGAGGAAAGCGGGGAGAGAGGGGCCCAAAACGGGGCGAAATGGGGCTGTTCACACAGCGCTCGGCAGTCCCGGGTCGCGGAGCGCAGGGACCCCGGGAATGGCGCCCCAGAGCCGGCGCGGGGAGGCCGCAATGGCCGGGCGCTGGGCCTGCGCGGCTCTTCTCACCTCACCCTTCGCCTGTATCCCCACAACCGACTGAACGCGACCCTCAGGCCGCCGCCGCCGCCGCCTCCTGCACTCACCCCAAGCCCATCGCCGGCCACAGTACGGCCGCTTCAACTTTCCGCCCGGGCGCCACAACCGGAACTATAAGGGCCGCGGGACCCCAGGGAGCCCGGCGCCGTCGGCGTCGCGAGAGGAGCAGACGCGGCTTCGGGGGCGGGAGGGGCGGGAGGGGCGGGAGGAGCGGGAGGGGCGGGAGGGGCGGGAGGGTCGGGGCTTCAGGCTGGGCGGGGAGGGGCGGGGCTGTGGCTCGGCTGGGCCACTAGGGAGCGCGTCCTCCCCAGCTCCTCTCCGCGGGCCGGGTAGGGGCGGGGTTAGGGGCGGGGCTAGGGGCGGGGTGGAGAGGCCCCACCCTCTCCTCGCACAGCCCTAGCAACACAAAGCCCTCTGGAAGGCCTTAGACACCAGTTTATTTCATCTAGTGACACAGGACACAGGGCACCAGAAAATTGGAAGGGGAACTGTGACTCAAAGTAGAAGAGCATTAGCCTTGGGAAAAAAGAGCTCAGAGACAGTGCCCACATGAGTTAAAGCTCCACGACCAAACAGAGGGACAGACAGACAAACAGAGAAATCCCGCATAACTCCATTCAGAAAATGTATCTGGATATCTAAGAGGTTTTTCCTATTCTTTCACAATTCACTACATAGTACCACATCATCCTGATCCGCATTTGGCTACCTGGAATCTATTTGGTGTTTTATAAATCATTCCACATGCTCCCATAGAACATGAACAGCCACACCCCCACTCACCAATGGGTTATTCTACAGTGAAGCCAATAATATCTCCATACCATCTCCACGGTCAGCTGCATCATCTTTTCAAGTATAGCTGTATATGGTTTCAATAATGCACACATGGACCACCCACAACTAAATCATTTGCATAAATATCAAATGCTTTCATTCATGAAGAAAAATATCTGCTTTGCTTTAACAAATATATTCGAAATGGTCCTTATCTCCAGAGCATTTTTGAAGAAAAAAAAAGGCAGAATGGAACCATGAAACTTGGAATATACGACTAGGAATTATCTCATTTAACTAAAAAGAAATAAGCCCTACCTTTAAACATATGGAAAACTCATTAAGCCATTGAGAAATGTGTGTAAACTGCATAGGTTCTTTGGCATGTCGGCACTGGGTCTTTAACTCAGTGCCTTAGCATTATTGCTGAGCTTTTCTGCTCAAGGCTAGTATCTACCCATTGAGCCAAACATCACTGGTCCATGAGACACATGGGATTAACATTCTAGGGTGTTTCACAAAAGAGAGTTACACAAAGTCTCAACAGAGGCTCATCTTAGTGACTCATTTTAGTGTTCAGGTTGAAGTAAGTAGAGATAGAAAAATACTACATGTCCTGATCCCCAGAGAGAAAAGACTCAGCCTTAGCATAGCAGCTGTTGTCTGCAGGCTTCTTTGCTGTTTTCTTATGCAGGTAGTGGGTCATGAATTTCCTGCTCTCACTTCACTTGTTCCTGCTCTTGGCTGGTGCTCTGCCACTTGAGCCTGACCCCAGTTCTTTCTTTTTGAGGGTTAATTAGAGATTATAACTTTCTAGTATGGAGAGCAATGAATCATTCAAACCCAGCATTGTGCCTATTTGACAAAATTGATGGCCAGGAGTTGATGTGTGAAGGTAAACTTCATTTTTTTCTTTTTCTTTTCTTTTCTTTTATTTGAGAACATACTGTACAGAGGGGTTACAATTACATGGGCAGCATAATGCATACATTTCTTACCAAGCATTGCAGCCTCCTCCTTTGTTTACCCTTCACTTCCCTTCCCAGCCTCTCCCCTCCCCCCCACCCAATCCTTCCCACCCTCCCCTGCCCCACACCGACATTGTAAAGCTAGTTCATTTTTTTCTATTTCATATCTGGACCTAATGTATAAGTCTGGCCTTTTTGCTTAAACTAATATATAATTTTCCCATTTCTATACATCTCTTTCCCCTTGGATTAAAGCTACCATTGCACACATTTCAGGTTTAGATGTCATTATCCTTTGTACCAGTAGTGGAGTTTGAACTCAGGGCCTTGAGCTTTTGCTTATTTCCTTGTTCAGTGCTTAAACATACAACTTGAGCCATGCTACAAGTTCCTAACTTTTGCTGACTCAGTGAATAAGTGTCTTTCATATTTGTCTATGGGGGCTGATTTGAACCTCCTTCCTGAGGAAGGACAGGGCAGTCTGGAAGATAGAATAATTGCGATGAGCCAGGACACCTGTCATGTCCTCTGAGTAAGTCCCTCTGAGTAAGTGCTCTTTCTTCTATTGATGATGGCTTTTACTTTTCAGTATACCTAATGCCTATGTATTTTGTCAAATACTTTTCCCCCACAGGAGCTATTCAATGTAATTTTCAGGTGAAATTTACTTACATATTTGCACAAAGCACAATGGGTGTGCATAAACACTTGAATTCACTGTTACAAGAAAGTCCCCTATAAATTACATTTAGTCTGACATTTGTCTCAATAGACAAAACAACTTTCAAGGACATCTGGTTTGCTATGTCCTAGAGCTTTAGTAGTGGCCTGAACACATCATGCAGGCATGGGCTGGGTTCCTTGGCCCTCACAGTGCACTGAACTCTTCCCTCTATAGCCAGTAAGTGCTCTTGGACAGCTCCAGGTCACTCTGTCTTTTGCCCTTACTCAGGAACCATGTGTCTGGGACATCAGATTGTACACGTAAAAAAAGCCAAAGTATTCAACATCCATAAATTTTACAACATAAACATATATCTTTAATAAATTGAGAAAAATAAAAAGAATGCAAATTTTACAACAATCAGGACAAAAAGAAAAAGAGAGATATCCCCAGGGAGAGGGGAGGGAAGCTCTAAGGCTAGGTCGGCTTCTAAGTTGCCTTCAAACATAAATTCTGCCTCAGAATCCTCCAAAGTATCTAGCTCCTCATGAAAGATAGGATTTGCTCCAGCAAAGGCTGGAGAGGCAGATTCTAATTTCTCAGTTGGAGATTGGTTCTGCTGCAGCAGGACAGATTTGTCCAGATGTTCAGTGAGGACAGATTCACTTTCCTGAGCTGCATCTAATGTTGGGACCTCACTCATTGGTTCCCCTGAGCACAGACTGGGGACATTTTCCATCAGTCCCACGTGTGCTACTCCCTCCAGCACGCCAGGAGGTGTGCTAATTTGACCCTTTTTGAGCTGATCTGGGCTGCCTGTGAAAGTTACAGGAAGACAATCGCTATTACTTTCTTCTTTCTTTGGGGTCCCTACAAGTTCAGCTCTGTTATATGTGGGGTTCAGAACCACTGTCTTATCCACAGGACTCACAACCTTTTGGGGCCTCACTGCAAATGCATTCAACCCCTCTACATGCACATGCATTGTGTAGTCCAGTGAGGGCTCCAGATCCCCATCCATCACCATCCTTGACATCACCGAGGGCTTCTTTCTTGGGAGGTCAGGAGAAGCTGCTCTATGGTGGCCAAAACCTGAGAAACAGAAATAGGTAAAGGAGTTTGGGAGTGGATTCTGGATGTTAAGGTGGAGTTCAATTTCCATGAGGCTCTAATGGAGGAAGCTGTACAAGTTTACTTTGGACTGAACACTGATGAGAAGGTAAGGTCTTTCCCAAGAGTGGCTAAGCGCAAGTGCTTTCACCAATAGAACCAACACTGCCTGGCAGATAGTATCATAAAAAGACATTCTTACAACCTGGGGGGTAATAAGGGCTCTCTGGCAATTAGGCTCATCATTAGAGGCCCAGGTGCCATCCCTACTCACAAGCTCTGAGGTGACCACACAGGGACTTCTTCCTCTGTTTCTTGGTCTCATTCTTCCTGCTCTCCTCCAGCTCATGCAGATGAACGTGGAGATTGAGGACCAGATCTGAGGAGGGCATGTGGAGCATGGCATAGTGGGTAAGTTCTTTCACCGGGTGTCGGTTCTGGGGCTCTCGGAAATCAGCAGGATAGCAGTCCATCCACATGGTGAAGATGGAACAAAGGCTGCTGTGGGCAGATTGGTGACAAGAAGAGTGAGTGTCTGCCCTCCCTATCCTGGGCCTCCTATAGCCCCTTTCTGCAAGGCTGCTATATGCACACTTGCATGCTGGGAAGCAGGAGGAGACTCCTGCAGGCAGAATGATCTTCACCACCCACGTCTAGAAGCTTCTGAAAGATAATTCTCCAATATTCTCACTGTGATAGGTCACAAGAAGGAACTGATTTTGAACACACAGCCCTCCCTGTCATCCCTGAGAGTCCACAACCACACCACAGCTGTGTCCTCTGCCACCACTCCAACCCGAACCCTCTGCCCCTAGTGGAAAGCACAATGATGTGCAAATGAGAAATCTGCACTTTGAATCAGAAGCCTCAAAGATACCATTTTGAATGAAGGGGCCTTTTCTTTGTGCCACAGTCCACTTACTTCTTTATTTGTTCATCTTCCTCAGAGTTATGGCCCGGGAATCTGTACCTATGGGAGGACAGGAGGAAGTCACCTCTCAGCTTCTCCTTTTCTGCCCACACAGGACACATATGGGATGGGCTCATTCCCAGATGGGTATGGAATCTGACACATAAATATGTAAGATACGGTTCAGTGAAAATTCTGCTAAGAGACTTATATGCATTGGTCCAAGGTAAATGTGACAGTGCTCATGCCTCTAATCCTAGCTAATCAGGAGCATGAGATCTCAGGTGCACAGTCTGATCAGACATTAGTCAGTAAAAGTCTAAGGACATTAATTTGTAAAAGGCCAGAATTGCACCTATGGTTCAAATGCTGTAGTGGTAGCTCTGAGCACCAAAGAAACAGCACCAAGACGCTGAGTTTAGGTTGAAGGACTGACACCCACACAAAAACATAAAAGCTTCAGGGGTTATAAATATGTAAAGCCAACATAATGCCTCCCTGAAATCTCTGAGTTGATTCAGCCTCCAGTTCACCCACCTCCCCACACCCCAGCCTTTCCTGGGTCTACATTATTCACAGACATCCAATTTGTGATGAAACCTTATTTACTCATGGGAAATGTGATTTCCTAGAACCTCACCTAGGGGAGGGCAGAAGTCGTGTGCCATGGGCACACGCCTGTAATCCTAGCCCCTCAGTAAGCAAGCTTCTGAGTTTCCAGGAGCTTTTCTGGGAAATGTCCTGGGCAGACCACTACTAAGAAACTACGCAGGGTATGCACTTTCTTGTCTCATGCCAAGCTCCTGTGAGAAGACCCCCATGAAATCAACAGGTTCAGAGGGGTGCCAAGTATTCCACAACTCAGCCAGGCATAGCTGAACCGTCCCGGTTATGAAGGGGGAACACTCACTTTTTGAACACAATATCCAGCACTTGCTCCATTGTTGCCCACTGTCTATAATGGTGGAGGAAGTTTCCAACATAGAAGAGATCGCCTTTCTGGTAGGCTGGGACCACGTTCATCACCAACATGTCCAGCAGGCTTGCCTCCGGGCTCCATATATCGCATGGCACATTCAGGGTCAGGGCTAACGTATTAGCACACTAAGGCGAGACAAAGAATCAGAAAAAAACCATGGAAATGAGAACACTTCCAAATGAGTAATTGTGATAGAGTAGATTGAAAACTATGCAGACAGTATTATCTCAGTAAACCTAAATCACATAAGAAGGTTCTACTGTGGACCAGGTTGGGGTTAAGTAGGTTTTCTATCATGAGTATACCTTGCCTGAGACGCCTTGTGATTTCCTAGGTTTCTTTTTGGACAAATCTCTGAGATGGTTGCTTCGTGGCTTGCCACTGATCCAGTGTCTACAGCTTTGACTGAGGCACCCATCCTTCTCTTGGCTGAGACCAGAGTCTCGAGACCTGCGAATACAGCACAAGAACATGTTTCTGGTTCCTGAGTCACAGGCCAAGTGAGCTGGCTTGAGCCAACTGTGAGTTACCGTGGCCTGCTATCAGGGTTCCATGTTCTATTCCATTGTGAAGGAGGCAGGGTCATCTGTCAGGCCCAATGACCTCTGCCGCTTCCTCACACAAGAAATATTCCCATCCACCCTATATTGCAATGTGTACATGTAGACAAGTTAACAGCACACCTTGTTTGTCCAATCCTAATCTGCTAGTCCTAGGTTCTGGCATGTTCTCTGCTTCCAGGAGTCACTCCTAGGTCACATTCATGGCATATCTGTCACTATTCCTCTTATCTGGCTCAAATTATTTTGGCTCTCAGGGCCTTCTGTGACTGCCACATCCTTCTAGCACATATTTTGACAGCAACATCCTAGGTCACTGTTTACTTTCTGTAGCCTAATCTGTTTGTCCTTGGAACCCCTCTCTGGTGTCATCTGGAGCCAATGCAAATGCTTAGAGATGGGAAATTGAAAGGAATATTGGAAAACATACATTACATATATAATCAGCCTTTATTACAGGTGTCTATTTGTTTGGCCATTTCTGTGTCTTCACTTCAGCCTGGGCACTCCCCGAGCTCTTTTGCTCAAGGCTAGCACTCTACCACGGAGCCACCTTGCCAGCCACAGGTGTCCATTTTTGTAAGTGAGAAAATTATTTTTTATACTTGAAATATTTCATGGAGGCAACCAGAGAAAGGAAGAGCTGCTGCATTGTCTTTTTATGATGACGAGGATTTGTTTTACTATAGCTTTGAAGGAATGTAGTATTTAAGGTAGAAAACTGCTCCTTTACGTCTTACAAGCTAATTGTTTATATAGTCATTTGCCTCTGAAGTCTTTGCTTCTGTGTCCCATGATCTATCCTCCTCCCTCAACACAAAAGGGAAGAATTTCACACATTGCTGAGCTGTTGTCCAGTCTCTGCATAGGAACTGAAAATACAATATTTACTGTGGAGTGTGTGTGTGTGTGTGTGTGTGTGTGTGTGCGCATTTCTGATCTTGGACCCTTTGCGCTATCCCTGAGCAATGTTCCTCAAAACTAGTGCTTTACCACGAGACACAGGTCCACTTTGAGCTTTTTGTAGTCAGCTGGAGATGAGAGATTCATGGAACTTTCCTACCCAGCATGGACATTGCTCCTCTTCAGCCTCATCGTTCCTCAACTGTAGCAATGGCTGTTCAGTTTCTGGATTTCCCATCCAAGCACAGACACAAGCCATCCTCCACTGCACATGTCTCTTTGTGTCCCTTGAGAGGCTCAAGTCTCTCTCGAAACTTAGTGCCCTGAGGATAGAACCTTTGAAACTCAGAACCAAGTTTCCTGATTAATTGGGATCACAGGCCTAAGCTATATATGAACAGCTCATTACCTGCCATCGCACATTTTTAGGGGGATAGGGGATTGTTTGTTGGGCTTGAACTCTGGCCCTGGACCCTGTCCCTCAGGTTTTCAGCTCAAAGCTAGGGCTTTACCACCTTGAGGCACAGTACCACTTCTGGTTTTCTGGTTGCTTATTGGGAGATCAGAGTCTCATGGATGTTCCTGCCTGGCTGACTTTCCGCTGTGATCCTCAGATCTCAGCCTCTCCAGTAGCTAAGATTATAGGCATGGGCCACCAGCGTCCAGCACATGACCCCTTTTTGCAACAGCATTTGGCGAATTTAACTATGTTGACTTGAGACAGATATACCTACACAATATATGGGAATCAATGGTATATCACTGAATTCCCAAATAATGTCTTTTACATTATTGTTTTGTGAAACAACATATTCGAGATCCATAATATCATATGCTAGTCCTCCTATAAAATACAAATACATGTATTATCATGTAGTATATGATATGATATATTTATATATATTATATTATATATAATATGTAAGTGATGTATATAGTGAACACAGAAAATAATACCAATTTTGGAATTTAGCCTTTCCTGTCACAATGTTACCCAAGTCTTCTGTTAGAAATACAGATTTTCCTCAACAATCTCCCTTGTTAGTCGTTTTTTAGTTCTTGAATAAATGAGTCTTCTTTACCACCAATAGTCTACACACAAAAATGATATGGATCAGTGTCTCTGGCTCAGGCCTGTATTCTTTGCTAGTCAGGAGGCTGAGATCTGAGGATCATGGTTCAAAACCAGCCAGGTCAGGAAATGCTATCAGATTATCTCCAGCTGTAGCTCAAAGTGGTAGAGTGCTAGCCTTGAGTGAAAGAACTCAGAGACAGTGGCCAGCTTTTAAGTTCAAGCACCACCATTCTGTACACATGCCCCCTACAAGCACACTCTTCACTCGGTCCCTTCTTAAATCCTCTGTCCTCTTCACTGAACTGGTGATTGCCAGAGTTTCTGGATTTCCCACTCCAGCATGCCAACCAGACATGTTCCCTCTGCACATGCACCTCTGCCACACTGCAGGGCCCAGGCCTCCTCTCAGAATCCACTGCCCTGGGATAGAGAGCAGATGAAATTCAAGGATTCTCAGAATGTGTGCTTCAAGACAGGGAGACTCAGAACTGTTCCTCACCTGGTATACAGAGACACATTGATCCATTTGTGTAGAACAATGCCAACATGGTTAGAATATAAGTTTTTGACTACCACAAACGACACCCTTTTCCAAATACTGTTAAATATTCCCTCAGATTTTCTTAAATGTTACATCAAAGTACATCTATTTACATGTTAGAGGTTGTAGCTTCTGATATAATGAACGGGAAAAGGCAGCCAAAATGACTTCTTACAGAGAAAAACGCCTAGCCCAAGTAAGCTAATATGTGCAGCAAGCTCATTTCCAGACCATTCTCCAAATGCAGGCATGAGTCTCTTATTGTGTCATCTTGATAACTTACAGTCCATATCCACCCTCATGCAGACTTAGAAAATCTTCATGGAAACCCAACGCAAGGAACATCTTAAGAACATAAAACAGCACCAAATATTTAATTCTAGCTTTAAACATTTATATGTTCTATATTTGCACAGTGCAGAATTGTTCATTGTTGGCAGAGAGCTTCAAACATCAACACATTTACCCGACTAGCTGGAAAGGGGAAGTTATCCCTAGAAAGAGGTGGGGGCTTGAGATTCAAGTGGGACCAGCTTTCAAAGACACCTGTTCTGATATAACACAGAGCTTTTGTGTCTCAGCATCAAGGATCCTATCTCAGCATAGGCTGCATCCTCCACTGCCTGCATTCCTTGTGGCTCCCTCTAGTCACCAGTTCCTTGTAAATCCAGCAGATTTGTTCCCCAGATCCAGCACACTCTGCTTCCTCCCAATCAGGCCCCATGTGCCCAGGATATTAGATTGGAGGTAGAAAAGACCAGAGTATTTTGTATTCAAGAATTTTACAACATCATGTAAACATGGACATTTTAATACTGTTAAAACAATAAATAGTAAAACAGGCAAATGCCCAGAGAGGAGGGAGGCAAGGTCTAACACACACACACAAAAAGATTCCCTGACTGGACACTGTGGATCATGCCTGTACTGCTAGCTAGTCAGGAGTCTAAATGGGAGGATCATGGCTCATAGCCATATCTGGCAAGAAAGTCCTCTTCTGTCCAATCAACCACCAGAAAACTGGAAGGGGAGCTGTGACTCTAAGTTGAAGAGCATTAGCCTTGTGCAAAAAAAGTTCAGAGACAGGTCCCACAACATGAGTTCAAGCTCCACAACAAAACAGAAGAGAGGAAGAGACACAGAGAGAAAGAGAGAGAGGGAGAGAGCGACAGAGAGACAGAGACAGAGGCTGAGGCAGAGGCAGAGACAGAGACAGACAGAGACAGAGACAGACAGAAACAGAGACAGAAAGATAAACACAAGAAAACAGCAGACAGGAAGACTGAGAAATCCCTTACCACTCCAATTAGAAAGTGAATATGCATATCAAAGATGTATTTCCTATTCTTCCACAATTCACTACATAGTACCACATCATCCTGATCCACATTTGGCTAACTAGAATCTATTTGGAGTTTCATAAATCATTCTACACGCTGCCATAGAACATGAACAGGCCCACACCTACTCATCAATGGTTTGTAAGTCTGGCCTTTTTGCTTAAATATGTAATTTTCCCATTCGTATGTTTTTCTGTTTCCATCGTTTAAAGCTACCATTGCCCACATTTCATGTCTAGATGTCTTCATCTTTTGTGCCAGTAGTGGAATTTGAACTCAGGACATTGAGCTCTTGCTTCCTTTTTGTTCCATTCTGAAACATGTAACTTCAGCCATGCTAGGACTTCTTGACTTTTGCTGGCTCATTGGATAAGTCTTTCAGATTTGTCTACAGGGGCTGATTTGAAGCTCCATCCTGAGGAAGTATAGAGCACTCTTGAAACTAGAATTATTGACATGGGCCAGGACACCTGGCATGTCTTTGTCCCTCTGACTAAGTTTTCTTTCTTCTATTGATGATGGCTTTTACCTATTTCCCATGTATTTTGTCAAATACTTTTCCCTCAAAGTAGCTTTTTGATGTTATTTTGAGGTGAAATGTTCTTACATATTTGCACAGAGCAAAATAGGGGTGCATACTGACTTGACTTCACTAATGGAAGAAAGTCCCCCATTTAGTACATTTAGTCTGACAGAACAACTTTCAAGGACATCTGGTTTGCTATGTCCTAGAGCTTTAGTAGTGGCCTGATCACCCCATGCAGGCATGGGCTGGGTTCGTTGCCCCTCACAGTGCACTGAACACTTCCCTCTATAGCCAGTTAGTGCTCTTGTACAGCTCCAGGTCACTCTGTCTTTTGCCCTTACTCAGGACACATGTGTCTGGGACATCAGAATGTACATTAAAGAACCCACAGTATTTAGGATCTATAAATTGTACAACATAAACATACATCTTAATGAATTTAGAAGAATAAAAAGAATGAACATTTTACAACAATCAGGACAAAAAGAAAAGAGAGATATCCCCAGGGAGAGGGGAGGGAAGCTCTAAGTCTAGGCCGGCTTCTAAGTTGCCTTCAGACATAAATTCTACCTCAGAATCCTCCAAGGGATCTACCTCCTCATGAAAGATAGGATTTGCTCCTGGAGTTGAGAGAGAGGCAGATTCTAATTTCTCAGTTGGAGATTGGCTCTCCTGCAGCAGGACAGATTTGTCCTGATGTTCTGTGAGGACAGATTCACTTTCCTGAGCTGCATCTAATGTTGGGACCTCACTCATTGGTTCCCCTGAACACAGACTGGGGACATTTTCCATCATCCCCACGTGTACTACTCCCTCCAGCACACCAGGAGGCGTGCTCATTTGACCCTTTTTGAGCTGATCTGGGCCGCCTGTGAAAGTCACAGGAAGACAATCACTATTACCTTCTTCTTTCTTTGGGGTCCCTACAGGTGCAGCTCTGTCACATACGGGGTTCAGAACCAGTGGCATATCCACAGGACTCACAACCCGTTGGGGCCTCACTGCAAATGCATCCAACCCCTCTACATGCACATGCTTTGTGGAGTCCAGCGAGGGCTCCAGATCTCCATCCATCACCATCCCTGACATCACCGAGGGCTTCTTTCTTGGGAGGTCAGGAGAAACTGCTCTATGGTGGCCAAAGCCTGAGAAAGAGAAATATGTAAAGGAGTTTGACAGTGGTCTCTGGATGTTCAGGTGAAGTTCAATTTCCATGAAGCTCTAATGGAGGAAGCTGTACAAGTTTACTTTGGACTGAACACTGATGAGAAGGCAAGGTATTTCCAAAGAGTGGCTAAGCTCAAATCCTTTCACCAATAGAACAAACTGTCTGGCCCAGAGTATCATACAAAGACATTCTTACAACCTGGGGGGTAATAAGGGCTCTCAGGCAATTAGGATCACTCCTAGAGGCCCAGGCGCCATCCCTACTCACACGTTCTGAGGTGACCACACAGGGACTTCTTCCTCTGTTTCTTGGTCTCATTCTTCCTGGTCTCCTCCAGCTCATTCAGGAGAATGTGGAGGTGGAGGAGCAGGTCCGAGGAGGGCATGCGGAGCATGGCATAGTGGGTCAGTTCTTTCACCGGGTGTCGGTTCTAGGGCTCTCGAAAATCAGCAGGATAGCAGTCCATCCACATGGTGAAGATGGAACAAAGGCTGCTGTGGGCAGATTGGTGACAAGAAGAGTGAGTGCCTGCCCTCCCTATCCTGGGCCTCCCATAGCCCCTTTCTGCAAGCACTGCTATATGGACTCTTGCATGTTGGGAAGCAGGAGCCGACTCCTGCAGGCAAGGTCATCTTTACCACCCAGGTCTAGAAGCTTCTGAAAGATAATTCTCCAATATTCTCACTGTGATAGGTAACAAGAAGGAACTGATTTTGTACACACAGCCCTCCCTGTCATCCCTGAGAGTCCACAACCACACCACAGCTGTGTCCTCTGCCACCACTCCAATCCCAAGCCTCTGCCCCTAGTGGAAAGCACAAGTGGTGTGCAAATGAGAAATCTGCACTTTGAATCAGAAGCCTCAAAGATACCATTTTGAACAAGGGGCCTTTTCTTTGTGCCACAGTCCACTTACTTCTTTACTTGTTCATCTTCCTCGGAGTTAGCGCCCAGGAATCTGTACCTATGGGAGGACAGGAGGAAGTCACCTCTCAGCTTCTCCTTTTCTGCCCACACAGGACACATATGGGATGGGCTCACTCCCAGATGGGAATGGAATCTGACACATAAACAAGTGAGATATGTCTATACAGTTCAGTGAAAATTCTTCTATGAGAGGTATATGTATTTGGTCCAAGGAAAATGTGCCAGTGGCTAATTCCTCAAATTCTGGCTCATCAGGAGCATGAGATCTCAGGTGCACAGTCTGATCAGACATTAGTCAGTAAAAGTCTAAAGACACTAATTTTTAAAAGAACAGAATAGCACCTATGGTTCAAATGCTGTAGTGGTATCTCTGAGCACCAAAGAAACAGCAATCAGGCCCTGAGTTCAGGTTGCAGGACTGGCACACACACAAAATCATAAAAGCTTCAGGGGTTATAAATATGTAAAGCCAACATAATCCTTCCCTGAGGTCTGTGATTCAGCCTCCAGTTCACCTGCCTCCCCCACACCCCAGACTTTCCTGGGTCTACATTATTCACAAACATCCAATTCCCAATGAAACCTTATTTACTCATGGGAAATGTGATTTCCTAGAACCTCACCTAGGTGAGGGCAGAAGTTGGGTGCCAGTGGCACATGCCTGTAATAACAGCCCCTCAGTAAGCAAGCTTCTGAGGTTCCAGTAGCTTTTCTGGGAAATGTCCTGGGCAGACCACTACTAAGAAAGTTGGCAGGGGGTGCACTTCTTTGTCTCATGCCAAGCTCCTATGAGAAGACCCCCATGAAATCAACAGGTTCAGAGGGGTGTCAAGTATGCCACAACTCAGCAAGGAGGGGCTGAACAGACCAAGATGCGAAGGAAGGGGGAACACTCACTTTTTGAACACAATAGCCAGCACTTGCTCCATTGTCCCCCACTGTCTATAATTGTGGAGGAAGTTTCCAATACAGAAGAGATCGCCTCTCTGGTAGGCAGGGACCAGGTTCATCACCAGCATGTCCAGCAGGCCTGCCTCCGGGCTTCATATATTGCATGGCACATTCAGGGTCAGGCCTGACTCATTGGCACACTAAGGTAGGAAAAAGAATCAGAAAAAATGATGGAAATGAGAACACTTCCAAATGAGTAATTGTGATAGAGTGGATTGAAATCTATGCAGAAAGCATTATCTCAGTATAGACAAATCACCTAAGAACGTTCTCCTGTGGACTGCATGAAGCCTTGGGTTTGATTCCTCAGTATCACATAAACAAAAAAAGTGTGAAGTGGTGCTGTGGCTCAAGTTTTAGAGGACTACCCTTGAGCAAATGAGGCTCAGGGACAATGCCCAGGCCCTGAGTTCAAGCCCCCAGGACCAGCAAAAAAGAAAAAAAAAAAATCCAGGGCTGATGACAATAGCACCTCCCTGTGAGAATACAAGATTCTTTCCAACCCTCCTAGATGGGGAGAAAGTAAGTCACAAGTGAAAAGAGGGCAGGGAAAAGAGGAAGGCCAGGAGGGAATTTTTAATGCATTACCTGTGTTAATGACTTTTGGGATAGGATCGATTTCTTCATCTACAATGAATGGCTCTGGCCTGGGGAAGACCTGGACGTCAGCGGTCAGGTGGCCACACTTGAGCACAGCATGGAAAGGTGTATATGGCAGGTCTATCAGCTTTCTAGAAGATGATCATGACTGGTTAAGGGAGGAAGAGTTCACATGTGGTGCACATAAAAGGACTGTACACATGAAAGTTACATTTCAAGATGTAAAGTTGGTTAAACCTTCGCACTGATTCCAAAACTAAATCTACTTGTGAAATGGAAAACATTTTGATGTTTTTAAAGAGGAAATTTCAATTGAGAGAGAAACCCCAGAGCAAGTTAAACTTGGGAACAGCTGAGTCTTTTTAAAGCATGACCACCTTATTTTACCTGAAAAACGGGCAACTGTGGAAAAAAAAAAAAAAACTGTTAGAAATAATACAGTAGGAGAGTTCTCAAGATGGCGACGGGGCAGTAGGGAAACGCCACAGCTCTCTCCAACCAAAAAGAGAGTTCGAGTTCCAACCTTTAATCTCCCCAAGAGACCGACAACAACAAAAAGACGAACACTCAGAGAAAAACCAGAGGTGGAAAATAACAAAAAAAGAAAGAGAGGAAAAGAAGAATTTCAGAACGGAGAAGAGCGAAGACCCCTCCCCCAACCTTTACTGGCCGCGCGGCAGTGCGCCAAGCCGCCGCCAGCCGGCCCGGCGGGGGCTGCCGGAGCCACAGAGACACAGGGGGCTGCTTGCAGATCACCAGGTACCGGATTGCAGAACAGCGGATCGCCAGGAACAGAGAAACCTACCAGCCGGGAGTCTCCAGGAGGATCCCACCCCACCCATCACTCTCCACCGGAGCGGAGAGGCTCCATCCCGCCAAAGCCGCCCGGCACCAGCAGCGCCACAAAGGGACCTGTCCGCAGACCACCCGCCCAATCGCGATCGCAACGACCCGGCGGGGGGCCGCCCAACCCAGCCCGCAACCACCCCAACTGAACTCGGACTGCAACAACAACTGACGGACTGCAACAACAACTGACGACCTACAGGGTGAGTACCCATCAGGGGACAGGGAATCTATCAAGGGAGACCAGAGCTGGAGGGAATCCCCAGACCCTGACCTAGACTCCCTACCCCAACACCCGGACCACAGGACCCACTAAAACTGGGAACTGTTCGAGAGCCCCACCAGCCGGTGGAGCACACTCTGCTGGCCAGGCCAGAGCAAGAGCGCCCCGGGAAGGGAGCTTAAATGCTCAAGCCAGGAACAGTGCCCCTGGGTCAAGACTACCAACAGTAGAAGAAATTTGAACTGTGTCCTCCAGGCTGCATAACCAAGGTGGTATACACATTAGCACAGGCCTAACGAGCGTGCTCCAGGCTGGGGCCGGAACCAGGCCAGGGGACCGGCGCCTGAACAAAGCAAAAAGGGTCAGAAGTGGGGCTGTGGCTCAAATGGTAGGGTGCCAGCCCTGAGCTGAAGAGCTGAGGGACAGCACCCAAACCTAGAGTTCAAGCCCACAACCAGCCCAAAACAAACAAACAAAAACACATCAGGAGCCCATAGCAGACTCCAGTATTTGGGAGAGTGCATCCAGAGCATCTGATCTTCCCAAGAGCACCCGCAGGAGCAAACACAAGCAGTCTAGGCTGCTCAACCCTTCCAAAGGCGGGAATTGCTACAGCAGAGAGCTGAGAATCCTAAGTGAATAGCAGCTGGAAATAGGCTCCCAACAGAATCCAGATCAGACACAGACTCTCTCTACCAATAGAGAATCAGCAACCAAGCAAAGACAGACACACCAAAACAAGATTGAAGAGCAGTCTCCTGAACCCCCATGCGAAAATCACAGAGAAAAATCACAAGGTTTACCACTACCCAGGACAGCAAGCTCACCTCAAAAGCCAGCAGCCACGCAGGGGAGAGCCCCAGTGGGAGCAAAGCAGGAATGGAAGACAAAAACTACATCCAAGGGTTGCTGAAGGCAATGACTCAAGAAATAAAGCGAGAAATGGATCAGAAATTGAAAGAGCACAAGGATGAACTATCAAAAGATATACAGGATATCAAACAAAAATTGGATGCAAAAATAGAAGCTGCACAAACCTCAGTAAGAAGTGAGATAAACGCCAAATTAGAGGTAATGCATACTGATATCACCTCATTGAGAGGTGAGATCAGTACTCTGAGAACCAACATTGAATCCATAAAGGGATCCATTTCCACCATGCAAACCACAATAGAAGCCACGGTCAACAGAGTGAATGAAATGGAAGGTAGAGTGTCAGATACAGAAGACAGAATACACCAACTGGACCAAAAAGTGACAGATATGGAAAAATCACTCAAATTAAACCAAAGGGAAATTCAAGAGCAAGCAGATAATGCTAAAAAATTTAACCTTCGCATAATCGGAGTGGACGAAGGTGAGGAATTCCAGAGCAAGGGAATGCAACACCTATTTAACAAGATAGTCAATGAAAATTTTCCCCACCTCAAAAACGACCATCTTAACTACATCACAAAAGCTTATCGAACACCCAACAAGCAAGATCCCAGGAGAAACACTTCTAGGCACATAATAGTAACAATGATGGATCTGAATAATAAGGAAACAATCCTGCATGCAGCAAAAATGAAGAAGGAGCTATACTACAACGGGAAAAAAATTAGAATCACTGCAGATCTCTCCACACAAACAATGAATGCAAGAAAAGCCTGGGAAAGCACCATACGAGCCCTGAGAGCCAATAACTGCCAACCCAGACTGATATACCCGGCAAAGCTAGCATTCACATTCGATGGAGAACTGAAAACTTTTAATAGCAAAGAAAAACTAAATGAATACATAAACATTAAGCCAGCATTACAAAGAATTCTAAGAGGGGGGACACAACCTGAAGAAAGCAACCAGGAACTGGGACCTGCCCCAAACAGGCATTACTCAAAGTCTAACTGAGCAAGCACAGGAGGAAAGGAAAGAAGAAAAACTTAGGAAAACGGAATGGCAGGGACAACAATGCATCTCTCTATACTTTCTCTTAATATAAATGGGCTGAATTCGCCAATTAAAAGAAAACGAACTGAGGACTGGATCAGAAAACAAGACCCATCCATCTGTTGCCTTCAGGAGACCCACCTCTCAGCCAAACATACAAACAAACTCAGAGTGAAGGGGTGGAAAAGGATCTACCAATCAAATTCCCCCAATAAGAAAGCAGGTGTAGCTATCCTGATATCTGACAAAATAAACTTTTCATTAAAATCAGTACAGAAAGACAAGGACGGACACTACATATTAATAAAGGGAACAATCCAAGAGGAGGATATAACCATCATCAACTTATATGCCCCAAATATCGGTGCACCCAGATATGTTAAACAAATGCTCTCAAACTTACAGAATAAAATAGATCCCAATACGATAATACTAGGAGACTTTAACACGCCACTCTCACCAAAGGACAGGTCTACCAACCAGAGGATTGGCAAAGAAGCTACCGAATTAAGTGAGGCCATACTTCAAGCGGAATTAACTGACATCTACCGAGTATTTCACCCTAAAACAACACAGTACACATTCTTCTCAGCAGCTCATGGAACTTTCTCCAAAATAGACCATATCATAGTTCATTCAAGGAACTTAAGCAAATACAAAGGGATCGACATAATCCCCTGTATCCTATCTGACCACAGTGGAATCAAGCTAGCTCTCAATAACAAAGCATACCGCAGAAATTTCTCTAATACATGGAAATTGAACAGCACACTCCTTAACAAGGCCTGGGTAACAGAAGAGATCAGAGAAGAAATAAAGCATTTCCTAGAACTCAATGAAAATGAAAACACCTCACAAAGAAACTTGTGGGACACAGCAAAAGCAGTCCTGAGGGGCAAATTTATTGCCCTCAGTGCCCACATCAAGAGAATGGAGACAGACCAAGTAAATAATCTCATGTTGCAACTAAAACAGCTAGAAAAACAAGAAAAAATGGGACCTAAAGCTACTAGACGAAGCCAGATAACCAAATTGAGAGCAGAGATTAACCAATTAGAAAATCAGAAAACCATAACCAAAATAAACCAAACAAAAAGCTGGTTCTTTGAAAAAATAAACAAAATTGATGGCCCGTTGGCAAGATTAATTAAAAAAAGAAGAGAGGAAACCCATATTAATAGGATTAGGGATGCCACGGGAAACATCACAACACGTACCCAAGATATCCAAACAATTCTAACAGACTACTTTCAAAAGCTATACTCTCTAAAGGAAGAAAATCTGGCGGAAATGGATGCATTTTTAGAGAAATACAAGTTACCCAAACTGAGCAAAGAAGAAGTTAACCAATTAAATAAGCCAATATCCTATAATGAGATACAGGAAGCTATCAAAAGTCTTCCAACAAAAAAAAGCCCAGGACCAGATGGATTCACAGCAGAATTCTATAAGACCTTTAAAGAAGAACTAATACCCATACTCCTCAAGCTCTTCAGAGAAACAGAGAAGGAGGGAGCTATCCCAAACTCATTCTACGAAGCCAATATCACACTCATCCCCAAACCAGGCAAAGACCCAACCAAAAAGGAGAATTACAGGCCAATCTCCTTGATGAACACAGATGCAAAGATCCTTAACAAGATTCTAGCTAACAGAATCCAGAAACACATAAAAAAAATAATACACTATGATCAGGTAGGCTTCATCCCAGAGACACAGGGATGGTTTAACATACGTAAGTCAATAAATGTAATCCAGCATATCAACAGAGCCAAGGTCAAGAATCACATGATTATCGCCACAGATGCAGAAAAGGCCTTTGATAAAATTCAACATTCATTCATGCTAAAAGCTCTGGAGAAAATAGGAATAGAAGGAACATTTCTAAAAACAATAAAAGCCATTTATGACAGACCAATAGCCAATATTATACTTAATGGGGAAAAGCTACAACCAATCCTCCTAAAAACAGGAACAAGGCAAGGATGTCCACTGTCTCCACTCCTCTTCAACATAGTCCTAGAACCCTTAGCCAGGGCAATAAGGCAAGAAAAAGACATTAAAGGGATCCGCATAGGGAAAGAAGAAGTGAAACTATCCCTTTTTGCAGACGACATGATACTATACCTCCACGATCCCAAAAACTCCATCCCCAAACTTTTAGAAATCATAAGTCACTTCGGCAAAATAGCAGGATACAAAATAAACCCACAAAAATCAGTTGCCTTCCTATACACTGATAACGCACAGGAAGAGAGGGAAATAAAGGGAGCAACCCCATTCACAATAACCTCCCAAAAAATAAAATATTTAGGAATTAACCTAACCAAAGATGTAAAAGAACTATTTAATGAGAACTATAAAAAGTTAAAGAAAGAAATTGCAGAAGACACTAGGAAATGGAAAGACCTCCCATGCTCCTGGATAGGCCGACTTAATATAGTAAAGATGGTGATACTTCCAAAATTAATATACAAATTCAATGCAATTCCTATTAAAATCCCAATGACGTACATCACTGAAATACAGAAAACAGTCCAAAAATTTATATGGAACAACAAAAGACCTAGAATAGCCAAAACAATTCTAGGGGATAAAGACAATATGGGAGGGCTATCCATGCCGAACTTCAAACTCTACTACAGAGCTATAATCACAAAGACAGCATGGTACTGGCACAAAAACAGACCCGAAGACCAATGGAACAGAATAGAAGATCCAGATATAAATCCACAGGCCTACAGCCAGCTGATATTCGACAAAGGAGCCAAAGACATACAATGGAAGAAACACAGCCTCTTCAACCGCTGGTGCTGGGAAAACTGGGCAGCCACATGCAGAAAACTAAAAGTGGACCCCAGCCTATCACCATGCACCAACATCAACTCAAAATGGATTAAAGACCTTAACATTAAACCTGAATCTCTGAAACTACTGCAGGACAGAGTAGGAGAGACACTTGAACTAATAGGCACAGGAAGGAACTTCCTGAACAGAGTCCCAGGGTCACAACAAGTTGGAGAGAGACTCGACAAATGGGACTACCTTAAAATAAAAAGCTTCTGCACAGCTAAATCTATCGCAACTAAGCTAGAAAGACAACCAACTAATTGGGAAAAAATATTTACCAGCAATATATCAGACAAGGGGTTAACATCCTGTATATACAGGGAACTCAAGAAACTAATCCCTCCCAAACCTAACAAACCAATTACTAAATGGGCAAGGGAACTAAAGAGGGACTTCTCAAATGAAGAAATAAAAATGGCAAAGAAACACATGAGGAAATGTTCATCATCCCTGGTGGTGAAGGAAATGCAAATAAAGACAACCCTGAGATACCACCTTACCCCAGTCAGAATGTCCCACATCCACAAATCAGCCAACGACAAATGCTGGAGGGGATGTGGAGAAAGAGGAACCCTATTACACTGCTGGTGGGAATGTACACTTATACAACCACTTTGGAAAGCAGTCTGGAGGGTCCTTAGAAAGCTAAAGATTGACCTCCCTTACGACCCAGTCATACCACTTCTAGGCATCTACCCTGAACAACAGGAACCAATATACAAGGACACGTGCACCTCCATGTTTATTGCAGCACTGTTCGCAATAGCTAGGATATGGAAACAACCTAGGTGCCCCACCACAGATGAATGGATCCAAAAATTGTGGTATCTATACACAATGGAATATTATGCAGCCATTAGAAATGACAAAATAATGGCATTTGCAGGGAAATGGATGGAGCTAGAAGGAATCATGTTGAGCGAGGTAAGCCAAGAACGAAGAGACAAACGGTACATGGTCTCCCTCATAAGTGGATGCTAAATCCAAAAGGTTAGGTGATACGACAAAACTAACAGGACTTAAGAAACAAAGAACTCCCGCTCATCTGGTTGAACCACTACTAAATATCCTCATGCTGCTGATCACAAATATGGTATATAACATGTGAACACTGTTATATATTACAGACTGTGGTAGACAATTTGCTCCAGGGAAGTTAGAATGAACTTGTGACTTTGAAATTATGTAATCATTTAATCACAATCAAAAAAAAAAAAAAAAAGAACCTCGGGGAAGGGAGGGAGGGAGGGGATGGTAGGGGGAAAACAATGGAGGGGGTAACAATGTTCAAGAGGAAGTGTACTCATAACCTCACTCATGTAACTGTAACCCTCTGTATAGTAGCTTTACAATAAAAAAATAAAATAAAAAAAAAAAAAAAAAAAAAGAAATAATACAGTAACTGAGAGGTTGCCGAAATAGCTCAGTTGGGAGAACGTTAGACTGAAGAAATAATACAGTAACTGTTCTTCTTGGTTGTCAAATTACAATATCAGATTGTAAAGAAGCCCCCACCCCCCACCCCTCAAAAAACAACTTTAAGGCATATACTCACCCAAACATAGACTGCACGTTTTTCAAGCACAGGGGGCCATCAATAGTAAAAATTTGCCCTTCACCGTTGTTGAGGTCTATGAGACGTTCAAGGCATTCCAGGGAATCGGTGCTCTGAAGCTACAAAGCAAGAGAGGACACCTTTAAAGTAGAACAAATCACTACATCACTACCAGCACACCAAGGCCACAGCCACTGTAACAAAATGGGCAATAAACGGTTTGTTTGGTTTGTTCTTTTGGTTCTGGTACTGGGGCTTAAACTCAAGGCCTTACACTTTTTTTTTTGTCAGTTGCAGGGGTTTAACTCAGGGCTTGAATGCTGTCCCTGAGCCTCTATGTATTCAAAGCTAGTGCTCTACCACTTCAGCCTAGAGCTACTTCCAGTTTTTTTAAGTGGTTATTTGGAGATAAGAGTCTCAAGACTCAAGTCTCAAGTGGAGCCACAGCTCCACTTCCAGTTTTTTTGGTAGTTTTGGTAGATAAGAGTCTCAAGGACTTTCCTGCCCAGGCTGGCTTTGAACCATGATCTTCAGATCTCAGCCTCCTGAGTAGCTAGGATTACGGGTGTTGAGTCCGTGAGATGATTTTCTTAACAGTCAATATCAGAAGGAAGTAACTACAGGGGCTGGGAAGGTGGCTCAGTGTTAGAGCGCTTGCCTTGCATGCATGAGGCCCTGGGTTCAATTCCTCAGCACCACATAAGCAAAAAGAAAAAAGCCAGAAGTGGTGCTGTGGCTCAAGTGGTAGAGCGCTAGCCTTGAGCTGAAGAGCTGAGGGTCAGCACCCAGGCCCAGAGTTTAGGCCCCACGACCGGACCCCCCCCCAAAAAAAATACAAATAAAGAAGGAAGTAACACAACAATTGTTCTGTGTGTGTGCCAGTTCCTGGGCTCAATTCCAGAGCCTAGGTGCTGTCCTTGAGCTTTTTGCTCAAGGCTAGCACTCTACCATTTGAGCCACAACTCCACTTCCAGATTTTTTTGTAATTTAGTGGAGATACTGAGTCTCATGGACTTTCTTACCTCAACTATTGCAATCTGCCTCAAGGTTACAAGAGGTACTTCATTCATAAGTAGTTCTGCAGATTCTCAGGAGACCACAGTTAGTAGCCATACAGCATCTTCCCTACAACCTCTTCCTGACATGGTTTGTCAAGAGCCATCAATTATCAGCATTTTAGAGAGAGAAAAACTGAGGTAAAGTGAAATAATTCCTGACTCAATGGGAAAAGCAGGAAGTATTTAATAAAACACATCAGAAGCCAGGTGCTGGTGGCTCATGCCTGTAATCCTAGCTACTCAGGAGGTTGAGAGCTGAGGATGGCAGTTTGAAGCCAAGCCTGAGTAGTAAAATCTGTGATCTTCAGCTCCACTAAACTACCAAAAAAGCCAGAAGTGGAGCTGTGGCTCAAAATGGTAGAGTGCTAGTCTTGAGCAAAAAGCTCAGGGACAGCATCCAGGCTTTGATTTTAAGCCCCAATCCCAGCACCACAACAAACAAACAAAAAGACTTATGTTCCCCCCTTCCAAAAAAAGCCCCCCCCAAAACAAAAAAAAACTAAAGTATACCTCTGTCAACATTTGTGGAGGAATGGACAGAAAAAAAAGAACATCTCAAGCCTTCATGGTCATCAGCAGAATGGGCATCCCCAGCTATACTCTCGGAGAGGTGAGTGTTGTTATGTCAAAGAGCATGTGAAATCAAGTCTTTTCAAATCTAAATGTTATACCGTACGCAAGAGTGTTCATTGAATATACTGACAAATAAACCGAGCCCTGGGATTTACCTAACCCATCTAAAAAGCAGTTAGCAGAAGGTATTACCTCTTCCAGGTTTGCCATGCACATGATGTATAACTTAGACGGGAAAGGGAAAGGCAGCGGGAACCTGTTGCTGTCGCTCCTTTGATTGTGTGTCGCTAGGGAATGTCGCAGGGACCCTCTACCAATGCCGAGACAGCCGTCCGTCTCCAGAATGACCTGTGTGCAGAGCACAAGTATCCATTAAGCCACATGCCCAACAGCTCCACCCAGGTTTGCTTTCACTGCTACAGGAATGTGCAGGGAGCTTTGTGGGGTGATGGGTATGTTCTAGGTCTTAATTGGAGTAAGGATATACATACATGCTTCCATTTGTGAAAATCTAGCAAACTGTGTGATTTATTTGTTTGTTTATGTGCTGGTCTTGGGGCTGGAACTCAGGGCCTGGGCTCTATTTGTGAACTATTTTGCTCAAGACTGGTGTTCTTCCACTAGAGCCACACCTCTACTTTTGCCTTTTTACTGGTTAGCTGGAGATAAAAGTCTCACAGACTTTCCTGCCCAGGCTAGCATCAAACCATGATCTTCAGATCTCTGCCTCTTGAGTAGGTAGGATTACAAGCATGAGCCCCTGATGCCTGGCTTATTGTTTTTAATTGTCTTTTTTTTCTCTTGGCAGTCATGGTACTTGAACTCAGGGCCTGGGTGCTATCCCTGAGCTCTTTTTGCTCAAGGCTCGCACTCTACCCCTTTGAGTCACAATTTCACTTCTGGTTTTCTGATGGTTAATTAGAGATAAGAGCCTCATAGACTTTCTTGCTGGGCTGACTTTGAACATGGATCCTCAGATCTCAGCCTTCTAAGTAACTTGGATTATACATGGGAGCCACTGGCCCCCAGCTAAAATTATCTTTAACTAGTTATACCACAGGGTTTTAATTCAACGTCAACTGATATGTAGAATACACTTTGATCAGTGTCAACCTTTCTATCATTTTTCCATGTACTCCAAACTTACCCATCTCAAGTTTTCTAGTCCCAGTTTCAATATGTACATTGAATATTATGACCGTTTTTGTCCACCATTCTTTCTCTCTCTCTCTGCTCTCCTTAACATCCATCCTCATAGACAAGACCAAACCATGTATTTTGAACTTGTGCATTTAAAACAAAAATGCAGGTACTAGAGCTTGAACTCAGGGCCTGGGTACTGTCCCTTAGCTTTTCCTGCTCAAGGCTAGCACTCTCCCATTTGGCCCACAACTCTACTACCAACTTTTTAGTGTTTAACTGGAGATGAGAGTTTCCTCTTTCCTGCCTGGGTTGGCTTTGAATGGAGATCCTCAAATCCTAGTCTTCTGAGTGGCTAGGATTACAGGCATGAGCCACTGGTGTCCCACAAGAGCAAGTCTTTATGATTCTCTTCACTTTTTAGACAACTCAGTTGAGATGGTTAGAAATTTGCTGAATAACTGCTACACCGAGATAATGAAGAACAGACACTATTGTTCCGTGTTTACAATTCTACCACACAAAATTATAATCCGTCCTTTAGTGAATAGTTATAAATTCCACTGTGAGCCCTTTGTCTTTATATAAACAATATATATTTTCAGTACATCAATTTACCAGGAAAATACTTTCCTCGAGGCATAGGTCTGCTTTCTGAACACATTAGTATGACTTAAATTTGTGTGATACGATTACAGTGATTTAATGCCTTCTTTAAAAACTGTACAAATAGTGTAAAATGTAGTTTGTGGAGTTATAACGTAGGCGGTTAGAGCCTGAGGAAAATCAACACTACAGTGGTTAATGATTTGCATGTTTTGCACATGTGCTCATGCATGTGTACATGCACTCCTAGTAGCTTAACCTCAGGGTCTGGGTGTTGTCCCTGAGTCTCTCTGTGCTCAAGGCTAGCACTCTACCACTTGAGCCACAGCACCACTTCTGGCTTTTTCTGTTGATGTGGTATTGAGGAATCGTCCCCAAGGCTTCATGCATGCTAGGCAAGCACTCTACCACTAAACCACATTCCCTACCCCTTTTTTAGCTTTTTCTTTTTTTTTTTTTTTTGTCGGCCGTGGGGCTTGAACTCTGGGCCTGGGCGCTGTCACTCAGCTTTTCAGCTCAAGGCGAGCGTTCTACCACTTGAGCTACAGCGCCACTTCCTTTTTTAGCTTTTTCTTTCTGGTGCCAGTCCTGGAGCTTGAACTCAGACCCTGTGCACTGTCCCTGAGCTTCTTTTGCTCAAGGCTAGCACTCTACCACTTGAGTCATAACTCTACTTTTTTTTTTCTTTTTTGATTAATTGCAGATAAGAGTTTCATATACTTTCCTGCCTGGGCTGGCTTTGACCAGCAATCCTTGGATTTCAGCCTCCTTAGTAGCTTGGGTTACAGGTGTGAGCCACTAGTGCCTGGGTCGTTAATATTAACTAAGGACATTGAAAAAAACTTAGCATTACCTGGCAAGGGATCGCACCACCCCATTCTTGCTGAACAATGTTACAGACACCAACCAGTGCGGACTCTAGGCATGTCTTGTCCTAATCGTCCATGTTACTCAGTGCTTCCTTATTGGGCGAGAAAAAAATTGCTCATTATTCTCTGCTGTTTTGTTATTAGAAACCAATATAAACTGTACAAAGTATGAATATCATACAGCGAACACTGAGTTTCTGTAAGCCCCAAAACATAGATTCCAGAAAACACACACACACACAAACACACACACACACACACACAAACACAGCAAAACAGACTTCCTCTACTGTAAAGGACAATGAAACAAGCTTAAAGCAATGACCAAAATGTATGGACCATTAACCATAATCTCCTAAACACCATTCTGTGCACTTTACACGGATTTGATCATCCTACCATTGTTCACCCTACTTTTAAATGACGATTTTTTTTTTTTTTTTGGGTCCGGTCATGGGGCCTGAACTCTGGGCCAGGGTGCTGTCCCTCAGCTCTTCAGCTCAAGGCTAGCACTCTACCACTTGAGCCACAGCGCCACTTCCGGCTTTTTTCTTTTTGCTTATGTGGTGCTGAGGAATCGAACCCAGGGCCTCTGGCATGCAAGGCATGTGCTCTACCACTGAGCCACCTTCCCAGCCCTAAATGAGGAAATTAGTAAGAATTCAGCCGGGCGCCAGTGGCTCATGCCTGCAATCCTAGCTACTCAGGAGGCTGAGATCTGAGGATTGCGGTTCAAAGCCAGCAGGGGCAGGAAAGTCCGTGAAACTTCTATCTCCAATAAACTACCAGAAAACCGGAAGTGGCACTGTAGCTCAAGTGGTAGAGCGCTCGCCTTGAGCTGAAGAGCTGAGGGACAGTGCTCAGGCCCAGAGTTCAAAGCCCACGACTGACAACAACAACAAAAAATTACTAAAAATTCAAACTACATTAATCCTGCATTTCCAAATTGCCCAACAATTATTTAATTGCTCAGTTTAATTTCAGAAACACTTACTGTCTACTCACTGGCCAAGACACTGTGCTAAGAACTATAGGAGATATTAATGGTTTAAAGACATCTGGCTAGCTCACAGAACTCATAAATATTATAGATCACGACAGACAATTTGCCCCATGAAATTAGAATGTGTTTGTGATTTTAAGTAAGCATCACTATCTCCCAATACAGTGAAATTTGGGAAATTATGTAATCACTTAATCACAATAAAGAATTTGAAAAAAAAATAAAGACATCTGGCTTATCTCAGAAAAATATCTTTGAAAGACAATACCTATTAAGATTTTAAAATGACAACATTGAGCTGGGTACTAGTAGCCCATACCTGTAATGCTAGCTACTCCGGAGGCTGAGATCTAACGACATTTGACGCCACCTTGGGCAGGAAGTCCATGAGACTCTTATCTCAATCAACCAGCAAAATAGTTGGAAGTGGAGCTATGGCTCAAGTGGTAGAGTGCCAACCTTGAGCAAAAATTTCTAGGATAACACCCAGGCCCTGAATTCAAGCCCCAGGATGGAAAAACAGAAGAAAAAGAAAAATAATAATACCTTGGCATCTATAAATGAATACTATCTGTTGGAGAGTAAGCATCATTCTGAACTTTCTAGAAGAAGTTTTTGTGTGTGTGTGTGTTTTAATAAGGGCTATTTTTCATTACCTTAAAATTGTATGAGAAAGTAGAAAACAGCAGAATGGCAAAAAATGTTGAATTTAGGGACTGAAGCATGGTATGCTGAAATCTTCACCTTTCCTAAGAATTCCAGAAAATGGACTATGACCTTTCTCTGCTTATGTAGTGCTGAGGAATCGAACCCAGGGCCTCATGAATGCGAGGCAAGCACTTTACCAGTCAGACACCTTCCCAGCCCCCATGACCCCTTTCTCTACCTCATAGCTTTACAAAAGAAAGGCCTAGGACCTACTGGTTATGAATTATGCTTTATAGCTGTGCATATTAAGTGCCTGTATATTTATTATTAAATAATTCTAAGGTCTAAAATCAGTACACTATTATCATACTGCTTTCTTTCCAATCAACTTGGGTCTTTATTCCTTTTTGTACCTGCAGGGTGTTATAATCTCTTGTGAAGGGGACCATCAGCTCCCAAAGCGATGAGAAAACCACTAATGCTGTGAATTCAAGCTTGTAGTTTGTGGCCATGTGCTCAAACAGCATTGTCAACCCATGGGCTGCAAGGTGCTTCCGCTGGTATTCCTCAGACCCCTCGACTGACACAGGCCGAGTCATGGAGAGGGACACATCCATCACCACCACTGTTGGCATGGTGAACAGAATCCAAGCCAGCCCAGTCAGAATGCAGACAACAAGCTACAAATAGTGAAATGCTGTGGGGGAAAAAAAAGTCAGAAGTGTCACAGAAGGAAAGCAGTATCTTTTCACCATAACTGTAACCACTTTTCCAGAAATAAGGCAAGGTGACCCCTATATAGGTCAATCTGCAGAGAATTCTGGGAGAAAGAAGACAGCAGCCTAATTCACTGGGAAGACCACTCCCAGACATGCTCAAAACACACTATCTACACCTGTGAATCAAGGGCTACCTTATTACCAGTGGGAAAAAGCATTAAAAGTAGGCCTTACTTCCAACTTTCAATTTTTATATAAAATATGTATTTATTTATATAAATATACATACATACTTACATATATACATTTATGTATATATACATATATAGAGGGGGGAAGAGAGAGAGATACACACACACACACACACACACACACACACACTCGTGGTTCACAACTGTAATCCTAGCTACTCAGGAGGCTGAGATCTGGGGATCATGGTTTGAAGCCATCTCAGACAGGAAAGTCTGTGAGACTTTGATCTCCAATTGACTACCAAAAAGCCAGAAGTGGAGCTGTGGCTCCAGTGGTAGAGTACAGTACTAGCTTTGAGTGGGAGGCGGGGGTAGGGAGGGAGCTAAGGGTCAGCACCCAGGCCCGGAGTTTAAGTCTCAATACTGGGGTGCATTAACGCACGCACGCACACGCACGCGGGCGCACACACACACACACACACACACACACACACACACACACACACATTATAGGTTAATGCTGGTGGCCTGTAATACTAGATACTCAGGAAGCTAAGGTCAGAGGCTTTCATTTTGGAGCCAGTCTGCTCATCAGTCATGAGCTAGCAAGTTGAGGGAAAGCATGAAGCCCTGAATACAAACTCCAATAGCAGCCCCAAAGTAAAATTAAATAAATATGTAAATAAAATGTAATTTGGCTCCCGTGAACTACTATGTTCTAAGTTTCCAACAGCTCCCTTATAATTTGAATTTTAGAGTATCACACATCCGTGCTTGGGCATTGTACCAGCAAGCAGTCTGGCTATTGTTAAACATTTTGAAGTGAATTCCAAAAAACAAACTTAGTGAACATTAACCTTGTGTAATGTTTTTACATCTACCTAAAGTCTTCCACAATTGTATATGACACAAGCAATGTGACTATGAAGTTGTACGAAGTATACACATATAGTCCTGTAACCCACTTTCCTTAGTTATGTATTTTTTTTTAGCTGGGTCATTTATTTGTAACTACATGCTATTTCATTGTGTCAACAGACTACAGTTTCTCTCTCCTTTCCTTCCCTTTCCCCTTCTTTCCTTTCCATTGTAGAGCTTGAACTCAGGGCCTGGCGCTGTCCCTGAGCTTTTTCACTCAAGCCTAGAGTTCTACCACTTTGAACCACAGCCACTCTTTTTGTTTTCTGGTAGTTCATTGGAGATGAGTCTCACAGACTTTCCTGCCTGGGCTAGCTTTGAACCTTGATCATGAGATCTCAGCCTCCTGAGTAGTTAGGATTACAAGTGTGAGCCACCGGCGCCAGGCTCCTGGGCTGGCTTTTAACTCTTCAGATCTCAGCCTCCTAAGTAGCTAGGATTATAGGCTTGAGCTACTGGTGCCCGGCACACTATAGTTTCTTAACAGAGGATCAACAAGTTGTATCCACATTAGTGGGTCTCTGTATTTGTTATTTCTTTATTTTTGTGCATAGAATTTTTTTTAATTTTCTGAGTGTGCCAGTATTAAGATGGGAATCTCTAGGATTCCATCTGGGTTGGATTTGAGATGTGATCCTCTAGGTCTCAGCCTGCTAAGTAACTAGAATTAAACCTGATTGAAAATAATGTTTTAAACAGGGGGTTAGGAACACAGGTTAAATAGCAAAAGCATTTTTTTTTTTAAAACCTCATAATAGACATAGATATATTTCAAATAGGAGTTCAGATTTCCACATCAATAGACTAACCAGAAAAAAATTCACTCCTGAGAAGTCCCAAATGTTTAACAATTTTGATAGACAAATTTAAATTTGTCTCCCTCATCTCTGCCTATTAAAGTTGTTCAACATAACCCTGTTAAAACTGTCATAGCAGCACTGCTGCTTCGCTCTTCAGTCATGTTCTCTGTGTGTGACAGAACACGGTGTTGGATGGATGCTTGAAGAAAAGTGATTGAAGCGTCTCAGCAGCTCTACAGAACACCGTCCAGCTAAGGCCCGCATCAGCGGCTCACGCCGGTCATCAACAGGAGGCAGAGAGCTGAAGATGGTGGTTCGAAGCCAGCCCTGCCAGGAAGCCTAGTCCTTGAGACTTTCTTGTTTTTAATCTCCATTAACCTACCAAATAAACGGGATGTGCAAATGTGGCTCCAGTGGTAGGGCGCTAGCCTTGAGCTCAGGGACGGGCTCAGGCCCTGAGTTCAAGGCCCCAGAACCAGCGCTAGAACCAAACAAAACCCCTCAGGGGGCGAGCCTCAAAGCGTGGGCCTCGCCTGAGTCTCCCAGCCGCCGCGGAGGCCGCAGCTACCTGTCAGCCTTCTCCCGGGCAGACGTCTGGCTGCAAATGTGCTTCCATACCCACGGCGACGGGAGGTGCCCCCCCACAACCGACAACCAACCTCTAAAATCAGTGAAAAGACCTGGAAGTCCCTCCTGAGGAAAGCGGGGAGAGAGGGGCCCAAAACGGGGCGAAATGGGGCTGTTCACACAGCGCTCGGCAGTCCCGGGTCGCGGAGCGCAGGGACCCCGGGAATGGCGCCCCAGAGCCGGCGCGGGGAGGCCGCAATGGCCGGGCGCTGGGCCTGCGCGGCTCTTCTCACCTCACCCTTCGCCTGTGTCCCTACAACCGATTAAACGCGACCCTCAGGCCGCCGCCGCCGCCTCCTGCACACACCCCAAGCCCATCGCCGGCCACAGTCCGTCCGCTTCAACTTTCCGCCCGGGCCCCACAACCGGAACTATAAGGGCCGGGGGACCCCAGGGAGCCCGGCGCCGTCGGCGTCGCGAGAGGAGCGGAGTCGGCTTCCGGGGCGGGAGAAGCGGGAGGGGCGGGGCTTCAGGCTGGGCGGAGAGGGGCGGGGCTCTGGCTCGGCTGGGCCACTAGGGAGCGCGCCCTCCCCAGCTCCTCTCCCCGGGCCGGGTAGGGGCGGGGTTAGGGGCGGGGCTAGGGGCAGGGTGTTGAGGCCCCACCCTCTCCTCGGACTGCCCTAGGAACACAAAGCCCTCTGGAAGGCCTTAGATAGCAGTTTATTTTATCTAGTGACACAGGACACCAGAAAATTGGAAGGGGAGCTGTGACTCAAAGTAGAAGAGCATTAGCCTTGGGAAAAAAGAGCTCAGAGACAGTGCCCACATGAGTTAAAGCTCCAGGACCAAACAGAGAGACAGACAGACAGAGAAATCCCGCATAACTCCATTCAGAAAATGTATCTGGATAGCTAAGAGGTTTTTCCTATTTTTCACAATTCACTACATAGTACCACATCATCCTGATCACCATTCGGCTAGCTGGAATCTATTTGGTGTTTTATAAATCATTCCACATGCTCCCATAGAACATGAACAGCCACACCCCCACTCACCAACGGGTTATTCTACAGTGAAGCCAATAATATCTCCATACCATCTCCATGGTCAGCTGCATCATCTTTTCAAGTATAGCTGTATATGGTTTCAATAATGCACACATGGACCACCCACAACTAAATCATTTACATAAATATAAAATGCTTTCATTCATGAAGAAAAATATCTGCTTTGCTTTAACAAATATATTCGAAATGGTCCTTATCTCCAGAGCATTTTTGAAGAAAAAAAAAGGCAGAATGGAACCATGAAACTTGGAATATACGACTAGGAATTATCTCATTTAACTAAAAAGAAAGAAACCCTACCTTTAAACATATGGAAAACTCATTAAGCCATTGAGAAATGTGTGTAAACTGCATAGGTTCTTTGGCATGTCGGCACTGGGTCTTTAACTCAGTGCCTTAGCATTATTGCTGAGCTTTTCTGCTCAAGGCTAGCATCTACCCATTGAGCCAAACATCACTGGTCCATGAGACACATGGGATTAACATTATCGGGTGTTTCACAAAAGATAGTTACACAAAGTCTCAACAGAGGCTCATCTTAGTGACTCATTTTAGTGTTCAGGTTGAAGTAAGTAGAGATAGAAAAATACTACATGTCCTGATCCCCAGAGAGAAAAGACTCAGCCTTAACATAGCAGCTGTTGTCTGCAGGCTTCTTTGCTGTTTTCTTATGCAGGTAGTGGGTCATGAATTTCCTGCTCTCACTTCACTTGTTCCTGCTCTTGGCTGGTGCTCTGCCACTTGAGCCTGACCCCAGTTCTTTCTTTTTGAGGGTTAATTAGAGATTATAACTTTCTAGTATGGAGAGCAATGAATCATTCAAACCCAGCATTGTGCCTATTTGACAAAATTGATGGCCAGGAGTTGATGTGTGAAGGTAAACTTCATTTTTTTCTTTTTCTTTTCTTTTATTTTATTTGAGAACATACTGTACAGAGGGGTTACAATTACATGGGCAGGATAATGCATACATTTCTTACCAAGCATTGCAGCCTCCTCCTTTGTTTACCCTTCACATCCCTTCCCAGCCTCCCCCCTTCCCCCCATCCAATCCTTCCCACCCTCCCCTGCCCCACACCGACATTGTAAAGCTCGTTCATTTTTTTCTATTTCATATCTGGATCTAATGTATAAGTCTGGCCTTTTTGCTTAAACTAATATATAATTTTCCCATTTCTATACATCTCTTTCCCCTTGGATTAAAGCTACCATTGCACACATTTCAGGTTTAGATGTCATTATCCTTTGTACCAGTAGTGGAGTTTGAACTCAGGGCCTTGAGCTTTTGCTTATTTCCTTGTTCAGTGCTTAAACATACAACTTGAGCCATGCTACAAGTTCCTGACTTTTGCTGACTCAGTGAATAAGTGTCTTTCATATTTGTCTATGGGGGCTGATTTGAACCTCCTTCCTGAGGAAGGACAGGGCAGTCTGGAAGATAGAATAATTGCGATGAGCCAGGACACCTGTCACGTCCTCTGAGTAAGTCCCTCTGAGTAAGTGCTCTTTCTTCTATTGATGATGGCTTTTACTTTTCAGTATACCTAATGCCTATGTATTTTATCAAATACTTTTCCCCCAAAGGAGCTATTTAATGTAATTTTCAGGTGAAATTTACTTACATATTTGCACAAAGCAAAATGGGTGTGCATAAACACTTGAATTCACTGTTACAAGAAAGTCCCCTATAAATTACATTTAGTCTGACATTTGTCTCAATAGACAGAACAACTTTCAAGTACATCTGGTTTGCTATGTCCTAGAGCTTTAGTAGTGGCCTGATCACCTCATGCAGGCATGGGCTGGGTTCCTTGGCCCTCACAGTGCACTGAACCCTTCCCTCTATAGCCAGTAAGTGCTCTTGGACAGCTCCAGGTCACTCTGTCTTTTGCCCTTACTCAGGAACCATGTGTCTGGGACATCAGATTGTACACGTAAAAAAAAGCCAGAGTATTCAACATCCATAAATTTTACAACATAAACATATATCTTTAATAAATTTAGAAGAATAAAAAGAATGCAAATTTTACAACAATCAGGACAAAAAGAAAAAGAGAGATATCCCCAGGGAGAGGGGAGGGAAGCTCTAAGGCTAGGTCGGCTTCTAAGTTGCCTTCAAACATAAATTCTGCCTCAGAATCCTCCAAAGTATCTAGCTCCTCATGAAAGATAGGATTTGCTCCAGCAAAGGCTGGAGAGGCAGATTCTAATTTCTCAGTTGGAGATTGGTTCTGCTGCAGCAGGACAGATTTGTCCAGATGTTCAGTGAGGACAGATTCACTTTCCTGAGCTGCATCTAATGTTGGGACCTCACTCATTGGTTCCCCTGAGCACAGAATGGGGATATTTTCCATCAGCCCCACGAGTGCTACTCCCTCCAGCACGCCAGGAGGAGTGCTGATTTGACCCTTTTTGAGCTGATCTGGGCTGCCTGTGAAAGTCACAGGAAGACAATCACTATTACCTTCTTCTTTCTTTGGGGTCCCTACAAGTTCAGCTCTGTTACATGTGGGGTTCAGAACCACTGTCTTATCCACAGGACTCACAACCTTTCGGGGCCTCACTGCAAATGCATCCAACCCCTCTACATGCACATGCATTGTGTAGTCCAGTGATGGCTCCAGATCCCCATCCATCAACATCCTTGACATCACCGAGGGCTTTTTCCTTGGGAGGTCAGGAGAAGCTGCTCTATGGCGGCCAAAGCCTGAGAAACAGAAAGAGGTAAAGGAGTTTGAGAGTGGATTCCGGATGTTCAGGTGGAGTTCAATTTCCATGAGGCTCTAATGGAGGAGGCTGTACAAGTTTACTTTGGACTGAACACTGATGAGAAGGTAAGGTCTTTCCCAAGAGTGGCTAAGCGCAAGTGCTTTCACCAATAGAACCAACACTGCCTGGCACATAGTACCATAAAAAGACATTCTTACAACCTGGGGGGGAAAAACGGCTCTCAGGCAATTAGGCTCATCCCTAGAGGCCCAGGCGCCATCCCTACTCACAAGCTCTGAGGTGACCACACAGGGACTTCTTCCTCTGTTTCCTGGTCTCATTCTTCCCGCTCTCCTCCAGCTCATCCAGATGAACGTGGAGATTGAGGACCAGATCTGAGGAGGGCATGTGGAGCATGGCATAGTGGGTAAGTTCTTTCACCGGGTGTCGGTTCTGGGGCTCTCGGAAATCTGCAGGATAGCAGTCCATCCACATGGTGAAGATGGAACAAAGGGTGCTGTGGGCAGATTGGTGACAAGAAGAGTGAGTGCCTGCCCTCCCTATCCTGGGCCTCCCATAGCCCCTTTCTGCAAGGCTGCTATATGCACACTTGCATGCTGGGAAGCAGGAGGAGACTCCTGCAGGCAGAATGATCTTCACCAGCCATGACTAGAACCTTCTGAAAGATAATTCTACAATATTCTCACTGTGATAGGTAACAAGAAAGAACTGATTTTGTACACACAGCCCTCCCTGTCATCCCTGAGATTCCACAACCACACCACAGCTGTGTCCTCTGCCACCACTCCAACCCCAACCCTCTGCCCCTAGTGGAAAACACAAGTGATGTGCAAATGAGAAATCTGCACTTTGAATCAGAAGCCTCAAAGACACCATTTTGAACGAAGGGGCCTTTTCTTTGTGCCACAGTCCACTTACTTCTTTATTTGTTCATCTTCCTCAGAGTTACGGCCCGGGAATCTGTACCTATGGGAGGACAAGAGGAAGTCACCTCTCAGCTTCTCCTTTTCTGCCCACACAGGACACATATGGGATGGGCTCATTCCCAGATGGGAATGGAATCTGATACATAAATAAGTGAGATACAGTTCAGTGAAAATTCTGCTAAGAGACTTATGTGCATTGGTCCAAGGTAAATGTGACAGTGCTCATGCCTCTAATCCTAGCTAATCAGGAGCATGAGATCTCAGGTGCACAGTCTGATCAGACATTAGTCAGTAAAAGTCTAAGGACATTAATTTTTAAAAGGCCAGAATTGCACCTATGGTTCAAATGCTGTCGTGGTAGCTCTGAGCACCAAAGAAACAGCACCAAGACACTGAGTTTAGGTTGAAGGACTGACACACACACAAAAACATAAAAGCTTCAGGGGTTATAAATATGTAAAGCCAACATAATGCCTCCCTGAAATCTCTGAGTTGATTCAGCCTCCAGTTCACCCACCTCCCCACACCCCAGCCTTTCCTGGGTCTACATTATTCACAGACATCCAATTTGTAATGAAACCTTATTTACTCATGGGAAATGTGATTTCCTAGAACCTCACCTAGGGGAGGGCAGAAGTCGTGTGCCACGGGCACATGCCTGTAATCCTAGCCCCTCAGTAAGCAAGCTTCTGAGGTTCCAGGAGCTTTTCTGGGAAATGTCCTGGGCAGACCACTACTAAGAAACTACGCAGGGTATGCACTTTCTTGTCTCATGCCAAGCTCCTGTGAGAAGACCCCCATGAAATCAACAGGTTCAGAGGGGTGCCAAGTATTCCACAACTCAGCCAGGCATAGCTGAACGGTACCGGTTTTGAAGGGGGAACACTCACTTTTTGAACACAATATCCAGCACTTGCTCCATTGTTGCCCACTGTCTATAATTGTGGAGGAAGTTTCCAACATAGAAGAGATCGCCTTTCTGGTAGGCTGGGACCAGGTTCATCACCAACATGTCCAGCAGGCTTGCCTCCGGGCTCCATATATCGCATGGCACATTCAGGGTCAGGGCTGACGTATTAGCACACTAAGGCGAGACAAAGAATCAGAAAAAAACCATGGAAATGAGAACACTTCCAAATAAGTAATTGTGATAGAGTAGATTGACAACTATGCAGACAGTATTATCTCAGTAAACCTAAATCACATAAGAAGGTTCTACTGTGGACCAGGTTGGGGTTAAGTAGGTTTTCTATCATGAGTATACCTTGCCTGAGTTGCCTTGTGATTTCCTAGGTTTCTTTTTGGACAAATCTCTGAGATGGTTGCTTCGTGGCTTGCCACTGATCCAGTGTCTACAGCTTTGACTGAGGCACCCATACTTCTCTTGGCTGAGACCAGAGTCTCGAGACCTGCGAATACAGCACAAGAACATGTTTCTGGCTCCGGAGTCACAGGCCAAGTGAGCTGGCTTGAGCCAACTGTGAGTTACCGTGGCCTGCTATCAGGGTTCCATGTTCTATTCCGTTGTGAAGGAGGCAGGGTCACCTCTCAGGGCCCAATGAGCTCTGCTGCTTCCTCACACAAGAAATATTCCCATCCACCCAATATTGCAATGTGTACATGTAGACAAGTTAACAGCACACCTTGTTTGTCCAATCCTCATCTGCTAGCCCTAGATTCTGGCTTGTTCTTAGCTTCCAGGAGTCCTCCTAGGTCACATTCATGCCCTATCTTTCACTATTCCTCTCATCTGGCTCAACTCATTTGATTTCTCAGGGCCTTCGGTGACTACCACATCTTTCTGGCACATATTTTTGACATCTACATCCTAGGTCATTGTTGACTTTCTGTAGCCTAATCTGTTTGTCCTTGGAACCCCTCTGTGGTGTCTTCTCCAAAAAATGCAAATACTTAGAGATGGGAAAATCAAAGATGTATTGGAAAACATTCATTACACATATAATCAGCCATTTTTACAGGTGTTCATTTTTGTAACTGAGAAAATTATTTTTTATACTTGCAATATTTCATGGAGGCAAGCAGAGAAAGGAAGAGCTGCTGCATTGTCTTCTTATGATGACTAGGACTTGTTTTACTATAGCTTCGAAGGAATATAATATTTAAGGTAGAAACTGCTCCTTTCATTTTTACAAGCTAATCGTTTATATAGTTATTTGCATCTGAATTCTTTGCTTCTGAGTCCCATTATCTTTCTTCCTCCCTCAACAAAAATGGGAAGAAGGAATTTCACACATTGCTGAGCTGTTGTCCAATCTCTGCATAGGAATTTAAGATACAATAGTTACACTGCTTTTGTGTGTGTGTGTGTGTGAGCATGTGTGTGTGTGTGTGTGTGTGTGTGTGTGTGCATGTGTGTGTGTGCATTTGTGATCTTGGACCCTTTGCCATATCCCTGAGCATTTTTCCTCGAAGCTAGTGTTCTACCACCTGAGACACAGATCTATTTTGAGCTTTTTGTAGTCAGTTGGAGATGAGAGATTCGTGGAACTTTCCGACCCAGCATGGACATTGCTCTTCTTCAGCCTCATCTTTCCTTGACTGTGGCAATGGCGGTTCAGTTTCTGGATTTCCCATCCAAGCACAGCACAAGCCATCCTCCACTGCACGTCTCTTTGTGCTCCTGGGTACAAAGGTAGAACCTCTGAAACTCAGAACCAAATTTTCTGATTAATTAGGATCACTGGCCTGAGCTACATATGAACAGCTCATTACCTGCCCTCACACATTTTTTGGGGGTTGGGGTATTGTTCGTGGGGCTTGAACTCTGGGCCTGGGCCCTGTCCTCAGCTTTTCAGCTCAAAGCTAGGGCTCTACCACCTTGAGGCACAGTACCACTTCCGGTTTTCTGGGCACTTATTCGGAGATCAGAGTCTTATGGATGTTCCTCCCCCTGCTGACTTTCAGGTGCAGTCCTCAGATCTCAGCCTCTAGAGTAGCTAGGATTATAGGCGTGGGCCACCAGCACCGAGCACATGACCGCTTTTTGCAACAGCATTTTGCGAATTTAACTATATTGACTTGAGACAAATATATCAATAATTTCCCCAATAATGTGTTTATATTCATGTTTCTTTGTTTTTTGATTTTTGGACTTTTAAAATTCTGGTTGTGGGGCCAGAACTCTGGGCCTGGGCGCTGTCCCTCAGCACTTCACCTCAAGGCGAGTGCTCTACCACTTGAGCTACAGCGTCACTTCCGGTTTTCTGGTAGTTTATTGGAGATAGGAGTCTCAAGGTCTCTCCTGCCCGGGCTGGCTTTGAACCGCGATCCTCAGATCTCAGCCTCCTGAGTAGCTAGGATTACAGGCTTGAGCCACCAGCGCCCGGCAACTATCAAATTCTTATCTCTAGCTGCAACTCAAAGTGCTAGAGTGCTAGCCTTCAGTGAAAGAACTCAGGGACAGTGGCCAGCTTTTAAGTTCAAGCAACACCATTCGGCACACATGCCCCCTACACACACACTCTTCACTCGGTCCCTTCCTAAACCCTCTGTCCTCTTCACCGAACTGGTCATTGCCAGAGTTTCTGGATTTCCCACTCCAGCATGCCAACCAACCATGTTCCCTCAGCACATGCACCTCTGCCACACTGCAGGGCCCAGGCCTCCTCTCAGAATCCATTGCCATGGGATAGAGAGCAGATGAAATTCAAGGACTCATAGAACTTGTGCTTCTAGGGCTGGGAAGGTGGCTCAGTGGTAGAGTGCTTGCCTTGCAAGCCAGAGGCCCTGGGTTCGATTCCTAAGCACCACATAAGCAAAAAGAAAAAAGCCGGAAGTGGCGCTGTGGCTTGAGTGGTAGAGTGCTAGCCTTGAGCTGAAGAGCTGAGCGACAGCGCCCAGGCCCAGAGTTCAAGCCCCACGACCGGACCCAAAAAAAAAAAAACTTGTGCTTCTAGACAGGGAGACTCAGAACTGTTCCTAACCTGGTATACAGAGACACATTGATCTATTTATGTAGAACAATGACAACATGGTCAAAATAAAATTTTTGGCTACCCCAAAAGACACCCTTTTCCAAATACTGTTAAATATTCCCTCAGATTTTCTTAAATGTTACATAAAAGTACATGTATTTACATGTTAGAGGTTGTAGCTTTTGATATAATGAACGGGAAAAGGCAGCCAAAATGACTTCTTGCAGGAAAAAATGCCTAGCCCAGGTAAGCTAATATATGCAGCAAGCACATTTCCAGCCCATTCTCCAAAAGCAGGCATGGGTCTTTTATTGTGTCATCTTGATCGCTTACCGTCCATGAAAACCCTCATGCAGACTTAGCAAATCTTCATGCAAACCCCAAAGCAAGGAACATTTTAAGAGCATAAAATTGCAGCACATATTTAACTCTTGCTTTAAAAATTTATATGTTCTCTATTTGCACAGTGCAGAATGGCTCATTGTTGGCGGAGATCTTCAAACATCAACACATTTACCCGACTAGCTGGAAAGGGGAAGTTATCCCTAGTAAGAGGTGGGGGCTTGAGATTCAAGTGGGACCAGCTTTCAAAGACACCTGTTCTGATATAACACAGAGCTTTTGTGTCTCAGCATCAAGGGTCCTATCTCGGCACAGGCTGCATCCTCCACTGCCTGCATTCCTTGTGGCTCCCTCTAGTCACCAGTTCCTTGTAAATCCAGCAGATTTGTTCCCCAGATCCAGCACACTCTGCTTCCTCCCACTCAGGCCCCATGTGCCCAGCATATCAGATTGGATGTAGAAAAGACCAAAGTCTTTTGTTTTCAAGAATTGAACAACATCATGTAAACATGGACATTTTAATACCATTAAAACAATAAATAGTAAATCATGAAAAAAAGGAAAACAGGCATTTGCCCAGGGAGGAGGGAGGCAAGATCTAACACTAGATCTTCTTCCAAGTTGCCTGCAGGCAGGAAGACTACTTCAGGGTCTACAATGGAATCTACCACCACACGTAAGACAAGATGTTCTTCCTGAGTTCTCAACTGGACACTGGTTCCATAGGGTGTCCATAGAAATCAAAACCTATTGTGGCCGTTCTACACATGAAAATAACCACATTCCATCCACACGCTTGGTGCAGTGCAGATATCTACCTGTCATCACCATGGACATCACGGGGGGCTTCGTTAGCATGGGTTCAGGAGGGACTGCATTACGCTGACAAAAATCTGGGAATGGAAATAGGTACATGAGGATTAGAGTGAACTGCAGAAGTTCTGGTGTGACTCAACTGCCATGAGGATGGAATGGGGGAAGTTGTAGCATTTGAGTTGAGACTGAACTTTGATGAGAAGACAGGGTCTTTCTCACCAGTGGCTATGGCTGAGTGTCTTGAAACAGAGAGCAGAATTCCCTGGCAGAGAACATCTATTAAAAGACACTTTGCCAAGCTGGGGTGTACTACGAGCTCCCCGCCAGTCACTACCTGGGAAGACCATCGCTAGGGGTCCTGTTTCCATCTCTATCACAAGCTCTCAGGTGGCTGCACAAGGACTACTCCCTCCCTTCCTTGTTCTGATTAGTCATGGACTCCTCCCGCTGATCTAGAAGAACTTGTAAGTGGAGGAGCAGGTCTGAGGAGGCCATGTTGAGCATTTGATTGTGCATAAGTTCATTCAGATGGTCTCTGTACTTGTGTTCATAAAAATCATTAGGGGCAAAGTCCGTCCAAATGGTGAAGACAGAACAAAGGATGCTGTGGGCAGATTGGGGACAGGGAGAGTCAGAGGCCACCTTCCCCATCCTGAGCCTCCCATAGCTCCTTTCTGCCAGGATTCCTATGCTGTGGCTGTCCATCCTATACCCAGACTTGCATGTTGGGAAGGTAGAGTGGACTCCTTCAAGCAGGATGCCCCTCACAACCTACTTCTAGAAACTTCTGAAAGACAATTCTGCAAAATTCTCACTGTGATAGGCAATGAGAAGGTGGTTTCTCCACTGGATCTGACTTTGTGCACACAGCCCTCCCTGTCATCCCTGAGAGTCCACAACCACAGCACAGCTGTGTCCTCTGCCATCCACTCACATCCCAAGCCTCAGCCCCCTGCTGCAAACCACAAGTGGTGTGCAAAGGAGAACTTTGCACTTTGAGTCGGAAGCTCCAAAGTTCCCAGTTTCAAGGACATCCCTTCCCTTGCTCCCAAAATCCACTTATATCTTAACTTGTTCATCTTCCTCACAGTTAGGATGGAGGGATCTATACCTGAGGGAAGAGAGGAGGAAGTCTCTTGTTCAGAGCTAACGGGAGGCCCATGGGGCTGGCTAATGCCCAGGTGAGAATATAAAATAGAAGGTACGGGAGATATGTCTATAATGGCCCGTGAAAATTTTAAGAGGCTTGAATGAGTGAGTCCAAAGTAAATGCTTCTGCCAGGTGCCGGTGGCTCACACCCCTAACCCGAGCCACATGGGAGGCTGAGATCTGAGCAGCACAGTTCTAACCAGACTGGGCAGGAAATAGCCAAGGAATTGTTATATCCATTAACCATCAAGAAGCCAGAAACAGGGCTGTGGCTCAAGGGATAGAGTGCTAAATTTGAGCACAACACTTCGGACAAATCCCACATCCTGAGTTCAAGTTGCAGGAGCAGCACCCAAAAACCAAAACTGAAAATAAGGAAGGCTTCAGAGGTTTGTAAATGAGCAAGCCCAATATAATCTTTGCTCAAGCCTCAGTAGATACAGGGCTAGGCCACTGCTCTGAGCCCTTCTCAGGGTAAATTACTTCAAGGCCTCCAATGCACCTTCTGAAGCCTTATTTATCAATGATCAATGGGGTTTCCTAGGGCGTCAACTAAGTAAGTCCTGAAGTTGGTGGCTCTAGTTCATGCCTTTAATCCTAGCCGCTCCACACACATGCTCATCTTCAGTAAAATAGGAAAATTCTGGAAATGCAGGTAGAGTGTCAGCCTTCTCAGAAAAGAGAAATGTGCCTCAGGGAGTAGATGGATGGGAAAATAAACTGTCCACACTTGACACACAGAATCCTGGGTGCCCTAGTCCTAAGAATCTAGGTAGGGTGTGCCCGACTATGTCTCCCTTTCCATGAGAGGACTCCAGGGAAACAAACAGGCTCATACAGGTGCCAAGTGTTCCCACCACGCAGCCAGGAAGGGCTGAGCAGCCCTGGACTTGAAGGGGGAATTGAGTGCACTTTTTGAGCAGAATAGCCAGTACTTGCTCCATTGTCCCACACAATCTGTCATTATGTGGGAAGTTTTGAATAAAGAAGAGATCACCTTTCTGGTGGGCAGAGACCAGGTTCATCACCAGCATCTCCACCAGGCCTGGATCTTGACTCCACACATTATAGGGCACATTCAGGTTTGGGCTGAATCACTCTCCCCCTAAGGTTGTAAAGAGAATGGATCTTTCTAACATGGAAATGAGAGCACACTTCAAGTTGAGTAACTGTGAGAGTGGAATGAAAACCACAGAGCAAGTGACTTATCACTATGGACTCTTAAAAGCACACAAGAAAGTCTCTTGACTATACCTTGCCTGAGCCGCCTTGTGTTTCCATTGATTCCTTGTTGGAAAATGGGCTGAGGGGTTGGACTCATGGCTAGACTTGGGTCTAGCTTATCCAGGCTTGAATGAAGCACCACCCCTGGATTTCCAGAGATCTTGGTCTCCTGAGCTTCCAAGACAACACATGAACATCTTTCTTGCTCCTCACTGGCTTTGAACCTCGACCCTCAGAGATCTTTGTCTTCCAAGTAGTTTGGTTCACACGTGTAAGCCTAATGAGCTCTTGGCTTTCAAGAGACTCTTATGTCCATTAACCCCAAGAATCCAGAAGTAGGTCAAGTGATAGGACAGCAGCCTTGAATGAAAAAGGTAAGGGACAAGACTCAGCGCTAATTTCAGCAGAACCAGTCCAAAATACATGAACAATACAAGAGACAAATGAGCCACCAACAGGATGCGCTCCCACTGTTCTTGATACACGTACTTCTGAGTACATGGTAAATAGTAATCAATGTTACATGATCCCTTTGTTCACCAAACTACTAAATTCACCTCTGCCATACATGCCCACTCCACTTGAGGCAGAGAGCTCTAACAGAGATGGAATAGAAAAATGTCACAATTGACGTCACAAAGCTCACTTTACCAAGGTCCTGTGACCATCACTCAGGCCACTTCTACCCACATGCTGGTGGCTGCTGGTGACTGTGGGGAGAGGCTGGTTTCTGAAAGGAGTGTCCACAGACCCATGGAGAGGGCCCTGAACAGCTAGCAGAGGGGATGCACTCATTCCCACCCTCACTCACAAGTATTCATGGTGCAGCTGTTTTGCTGGGAAGCTTCTACACTAATGGTGTGTGTGTGTGTGTGTGTGTGTGTGTGTGTGTGTGTGTGTGTGTGTGTGTCCATTTCCTGGCCTACAATATTGAGGATCCACGTAGGTGGCCCAAGCTCTAAAAGATAAATGATTTGGAGCAAAGTACTCGAACATAGTGTAATTTTCCCCCTTAAGGGAATAGATGAAGCACTCACTATACCATGACGTGTGTAGTTTACACTCACTGTCAAGTAAATAAAACCACCTTTTTCATCATTAGAACACTTGGAAATGTGTCAGCTGATGTGGTGGTAGATAAGGCTATGGTGTGCCGGAAAATATGTTAAAAGAAACTCTACTTTAACTTATTAGAGATACATACAAATGTGAAAATATATTCTGCCTACTTGTATATGAGGGGCTAGAAAACACACACATATTTCCTCGCTCTGTTGAAGAACTGATGCCTCAATAGCAGGGACAATATTTGGTGCTAACAGCCTCACTTAGAATGGCATTTTCCAATATAAGAAATTGTCACCACTGGTGAAGAAAGTATTGTTACTACCTCTAGATGGAAAGGAATCCAATTAACATGTATAAACATAAAAACCTGTAATGTCACAAAGAAACTGGCAAACAGGAAATCACAATCATGCCACAAGCAACACAGATGCGGTAACCTGTGCAGTTAAAAATGCTACTGCGGAAACCTTACACAAGTAAAAACTATAAACATGAGATAAAATAACACAAATACTGTGCAAAGAAAATTAAATGAAAATAATACCTGCATCAGTGATGTGTGTGTGTGTGTGTGTGTGTGTGTGTGTGTGCGTGTGTCTGTGTCTGTGTGTATGTGTGTGTGTGTGTGTATGTGCAAGCAATGGCACTGGGGCTTGAGTTCAGGGCTTCTGCTCACACATGGATTTTCAGGGGAGTGGTGCTTTGCCATGCCTGCAGTCCCGAACTTTGGCTGCTTAACTGATGATACAGTTTCATGGGCTCCTCTGCCCAGTTAGACTGGGAAGTCCTATGGTCGCAGCCTCTTGCAAAGCTTGAATTACAGATCTCAGCCACTGAAATCCCCTTTAGAATTAACATATGCTAATAACAGATTTTAAAATATGTCACCAACATTACCAAGTACTCGAACTTAGTGTATTTTTCCCCCTTAAGGGAATAGATGAAGCACTCAATATACCACTATGTGTATAGTTTACACTCACTGTCAAGTAAATGAAACCACCTTTTTCATTGTTAGAACACTTGGAAATGACTGAATGAATAGTACAGACTAGGGGAAATTTTGGTTTGGTATTGTGTATTTCCAAATGAACTTTTCAGATACTTTAGTACACAAGCACATGGAGCATAATATCTGACATGTTAAAAATGTACAACTAACCAGCTAGCTGCTGGTGGCTCACATCTTTAATCCAGGCTACTCAGGAGGCTGAGGTCTAAGGAATGAGATTGGAAGCAAATCAGGACTGGAAAGTCCATGGACTCTCATGTCCAATTAAAGATCAAAACCCACAAGTGGTGCAGTGGCTCAAGTGGTAGAGCATTAGACTTGAGCAAAAAAGCTCCATGATAGCTGACACTCTCTGAATTCAATCCCTAACACTGGCACAAAACACAAAATGGTCTAGGTTTTTTCTTTGTTTAGTTTTCTATTTCTACCAGTTCTGGGGTTTGGACTCAGGGCCTGGGCTCTATTCCAGAGGCTCTCTGTGCTCAAGGCTACAGCTCTACCACTTGAGCCACAGCACCACTCCTGGTTTTCTGATGGTGTTCGGGAGACAAGTGAATCATGGAGTTTCCTGCTCAGGCTGACTTTGAACCATAATCCTCAGATCTCAGCCTCCTGAGTGGCTAGGATTATAGGCATGAGACACCAGCGTCCAGAAATGGCTAATTTACAAGAAGCTCAAAAAATCTGGAAATGAAACCAACAAAGCAGTTTGTAAGGTGCCAGTGGGTCAAGGCTATAATCATATTCACTCAAGAGCCCAGGATCTCAGAATCTCACTTCAGTTCCAATTCAGGCAGGAAAGCCTGTGAGTCTCTGACTCCCAATCAAGAAAACTGCAGGGCATCTATGGGAAAAGTGATGGAGCCCTAACCTTGAGCAAAAACACTCCAAGACAGCACCCAGTCCTTGCGTTCAAATCCCTGGCCAAAAAACACATTGTTTTAAAAAGCAGTTTTACTTCCAACATAGGTTCATTTCCAACAGAGAGACTTGGGAGCCTCATTGTTGCAAGGGGTCATCCTGTGATCATGTTTCACCATTTTGTTATAAGCCTTCCCCTCCCCAAGTAGAGTATATACAGATGCAAGGTACAAGAATCAAATCCAGTGAAATTAGGGATGTACCATACAAAAGAAACTAAGAAAAAAATCTCATGGTTCACTAAGAACAACAAAGAAAAACCTCTTGTGTCTGAATCTTGGGCCTCATTTTGCCTAGCATCTTGTTTTTGTTGTTGCTGTCCTTACTCGTTTTTAGTTTTATTTTGGAGTTTCACTAGGAATGCAATTTTCAATCGGGTATTTGCTTTTGTTTATTCAGCTCACTCAGGCACCCAGCCCAGTCACCCCAATATCAACCCTGAACCTCTGAGTGGGCATTCCCAGCACACTAACCACCAAAGCTAGCTATGCATGTGATGGACTTACCTTGCATGGCTCACCCGCGGTACTGTTCTCAAACCGCGGTGAAGCCCCACAAAATGAACATCTTCCCACCAGCTCAAGGGTCGTGGCTCCCTTCCTTCCAGCTCACTCTCAGCCACAACTGCACAGTCAGGCCAAGTAGCCGGCTTGGGCAGCAAAGTCTGTGAGGCTTCTATCTCCAGAAAACCAACAGAAATCTGGAGGCAGAACTGTGATCCAAGTGGTAGGGTGGCAGCCCTGAGGAGGGGAAAGGAGGGGGGAGTCAGGGAGGACACCAAGGCCTTGAGTTCAAGTCCCAGCACTGGCACACACACACATTACAAGTGGAAATAACAAGGCGGGAAAGCTAAGGCATTCGATGACCCTTACTGGCAATACACCCACCATCACCCCGAAACACTAACCGGACCCCAGGGAAGCCGTTCCTCCAAACCTCCGTGTCCCCTCCAGACCAGCCAGACACCTAAGGGACTCACCCCAGACAAGGCCCGCTGCCCTTCCTCTCAGCAGCACACCTGCGCAAACCCCACTGCTTCCTGCATCCCATGTGCTGGGGTCTGGCCGTCCTGCAGGCACCACGCCGGGCAAGGGGAATTTTTGGTTTGGTGTTGTGTATTTCCAAGAGAATTTTTCAGAGACTTTAGTACACAAGCACCTGGAGCATAATATCTTACATGTTAAAAATGTAGTACTAGGGCTGAGAAGTTGGCTCAGTGGTAGAGTGCTTGCTTTGCATGCATGAGCCCCTGCTTTGATTACTCAGAATCACATGAGCAAAAAAAGCCAGAAGTGGTGCTGTGCCTCAAGTGGAAGGACATTGAGGGACATCGCCCAGGCACAGAGATCAGCTCCCACAAATGACAAAAAAAAAACTTACTAGACACCTAGTTGGTGGTGGCTCAGATCTTTAATCCAGGACACTTAGTAGGCTGAGATCTAAGGAATGAAATTGGAAGCCAATCAGGACTGGAAAGTCCCTGGACTCTCATATCCAATTAACCATCAAAACCCACAAGTGCTGCAGTGGATCAAGTGGTAGAGCATTAACCATGGGCAAAAATGCTCAGTGATAGTCTCCACTCTCTGAATTCAAGCCCCAACACTGGCACAAACACAAATTGGTCTGGGTTTTGTGATTGTTTAGTTTTGTTTGTCCACCAGTCTTGGGGCTTGAACTCAGGGCCTGGGATTTATTACTGAGTCTCTCTGTGCTCAAGGCTACATCTCTACCACTTGAGCCCCAGCACCACTTCTAGTTTTCTGATGTTTTGGAGATAAGTGTCTCATGGACTTTCCTGCCCAGGCTGGCTTGGAACCATAATTCTCAGATCTCTGCCTTGCAAGTAGCTACTATTATAGAAATTAGCCACCAGGGCCCAGAAATGCCTAATTTACCAAAAGCTCAAAATTTTTGGAAATGAAAAAAAAAAAAACCATTTTGTAAGGTGCCATTGGGTCAGGGCTTTAATCATATTTATTTAAGAGAACAGGAACTCAGAAACTGTTTAGAGCCAGTTCAGGCAGAAAGCCTATGAGTCTCTGACTTCCAATTGACTATCAAGAAAACTGGGAGTGATCTATGGGAAAAGTGATGGAGCCCTAACCTTGAGCAAAAACACTCCAAGACAGCACCCAGTCCTTCAGCTCAAATCCCTGGATGAAAAAAAGAAACAACTCATTTTTTAAAAAAAAAGCAGTTTTATTTCAAATATAAGTTCATTTCCAACCTAGTGTCTTGTGAGTCTCATTGTTACAAAGGGTAAATAAGTTTTTTTGGGTTTTTTTTTTTTGGGGGGGGGGAGTGGTCTGGTCATGGGGCCTGCACTCTGGGCCTGGGTGCTGTCCCTCAGCTCTGCAGCTCAAGACTAGTGCTCTACCACTTGAGCCACAGCGCCACTTCCGGCTTTTTTCTTCTTGCTAATGTGTTGCTGACGAATTGAACCCAGGGCATTATGGATGCAAAGCAAGCGCTCTACCACTGAGCCACCTTCCCAGCCCCCAATGGGTCAATTTGTTATACCCCTTCCACTCCAGATATTAGATAAACGTATATACAAGATGCAAGGTACCAAAATCAAATACAGTGACAACAGGGATGTACCATGCAAAGAAAACAAAGAAAAAAAGCCCATGGTACATTAAAAATGACAACAAAGAAAAACCCCTTGTGTCCATATCTTGGCACTCATTTTGCATAGCATCATTGTTGTTGTTGTTGTTGGTACACTTTTGTTAATTTCAGATTACAAATTCACTAGGATTTTCAATCCCGGTATTTGTTTTTGTTTTTTCAACTCACTCTGGCACCCAGCCCAGTCACCCCAATGTCAACCCTGAACCTCTGAGTGGGCATTCCCAGCACACCAACCACCAAAGCCAGCTATGCATGTGATGGACTTTCCTTACACGGCTCCCCCGCGGTACTGATCTCAAACCGCAGTGAAGCCCCAGGAGAAATGAACATCTTCCCACCAGCCCAAGGGTCGTGGCTCCCTTCCTTCCAGCTCACTCTCATCCACAACTGCACTGTCAGGCTAAAGAGCCGGCTTGGGCAGGAAAGTCTGTGAGGCTTCTATCTCCAGAAAACCAACAGAAATCTGGAGGCAGAACTGTGATCCAAGTGGTAGAGTGGCAGCCCTGAGGAGGGGAAAGGAGGGGGGAGAGTCAGGGAGGACACCAAGGCCTTGAGTTCAAGTCCCAGCACTGGCACACACATACATTACAAGAGGGAATAACAAGGCGGGAAAGCTAAGGCATTCGATGACCCTTACTGGCAATACACCACCATCACCCCGAAACACTAACCGGACCCCAGGGAAGCCGTTCCTCCAAACCTCCGTGTCCCCTCCAGACCAGCCAGACACCTAAGGGACTCACCTCAGACAAAGCCCGCCGCCCTTCCTCCCAGCAGCACACCTGCGCAAATCCCACTGCTTCCTGCACCCCGTGTGCTGGGGTCTGGCTGTCCTGCAGGCTCCACGCCGGGCAAGGCACGGGAGGATCCGCTGCCCGGCCTGACAGCAACCATGGCGGAGCCAGGCGCCAAAAGACCGCGGAGGCCGCACGGGGCGGCACAGCCAGGCCCCAGCCCCAGAAAGGACGTCCACAAGTTCCCGCTGCACACAAGGCCTTGCGGGCTTTCCTGAGAGGCCTCCCTTCCCCACGGCTGCCCTTCCTCATCGCTTCCCCCAGGACAGCACCTCAGCGCCAACTTCTCTGCTCCAGACCCCTGTCTCTCCCAGAAGCTGCAATGGCGGTCCCGGAGGGGCTGGATTGCCAGTCTGAGCACGCGCACCAGCCGTCCTCCCACTGCGCATGTCCATGTGCTGCTCCAGAGGGGCTCAGGCCTGGTCTCAAAATCTAAGGCCCTGGAGTTAAGAGTCCCTGAAACTCAGAACCCAGATTCCTAAATCACAAAGATCACAGGCCTGTGCCTCAGATGGCCAGCTCACAGCCCCTTTTTCATAGAGTTTGCTGAATTTCCTTATGTTCACTTTATAGATACACACACATACACACACACACTCAAATATATATTAATCTATTTTTAATCAATGGTATATTTACACACAACTATAAGCATTTTTGCTCAAGAATGTTTTAGTACGCAGGTATTATTCTGTGACTTGGGACTTGCCCTGGGCTCTTTGTTTACAATTATTTTTCAGACCAACTGTTGAGTTTTGGCCTCCGGCTGGTATTCAATTTCAAGTTCCTCATTTCTGTCTTCCCAGTAGCTCTCATTGATTAGAAGTGCGCAGCTCTACCACCAGATTAACAAAACAACAATTATATAAATAGAATAGTTCTTGAAACACCAGTAGAAATGCAGAAGTCATGTACCCTATCTCGGAGGTATGCAGGATGGAGAGCTAACATTTTATATAAACTTGAATCCCTAGACTCAGATTGTAAAACTAATTGTGTTGTACTTCAGTAGCTTGTATATGTCTGGATTCCAGACACAATCAACAAGAAACAAAACTCCAGGATCTTCAATTGTCTCAGGCTGACAAAATTCTTGTCTTGTCACATTGAAGTCAGGCTTCAAACCTTTGCTATGAAACATTCATGTGATTTCTTAGAAAATCAGGTTTAAAAAAGATTCCCTGACTGGATGCTGTGGATCTCGCCTGTACTGGTAGCTAGTCGGGAGTCTAAATCTGAGGATCATGGTTCAAAGCCACATCACTCAGGAAAGTCCATGAGACTCTTCTCTCCAATTAAGCACCAAAAAATGGAAGGGGAGCTGTGACTCTAAGTGGAAGAGCATTAGCCTTGTGCAAAAAAAGCTCAGAGACAGTGCCCACAACATGAGTTCAAACTCCACAACCAAACAGAGAGAGGAAAAGCGAGAGACAGAGACAGACAGAAAAAGAGCCGAGAGACAGAGAGAGACAGAAACAGACAGAGATTGACAGAAATAGAGACAGAGACAGACAAACACAGAAAGAGACAGGAAGACTGAGAAATCACTGACAACTCCATTTAGAAAAATGTATATGGATATCTAAGATGTATATCCTGTTCTTCCACAATTCAGTACAGAGTACCACCTCATCCTGATCCACATTTGGCTACCTGGAATCTATTTGGTGTTTCATAAATTATTCCACATGCTCCCATAGAACATAAACAGGCCCACACCTACTTACCAATTGTTTATAAGTCTGGGCTTTTTGCTTATATATGTAATATTCCCATTTGTATGCTTTTGTTTCCATGGTTTAAAGCTACAATTGACCACATTTCATGTCTAGATGTTTCATCTTTTGTGCCAGTAGAGGAATTTCAACTCAGGGCCTTGAGCTATTGCGTATTTTTTGATCAATGCTTAAAGATGTAACTTGAGCCATGCTATGAGTTCCTGACTTTTGCTGGCTCATTGGAGAAGTCTTTCAGAGTTGTCTACAGGGGCTGATTTGAACCTTGAGGAAGTATAGGGCATTCTTGAAGCTACAATTATTGAGATGGGCCAGGACACCTGGCATGTCTTTGTCCCTCTGGCTAAGTCTTCTGTCTTCTATTGATGATGGCTTTTACCTATTTCCTATGTATTTTGTCAAATACTTTTCCCCCAAAGTAAATTTTTGGTGGTATTTGGAGGTGAAATGTCCTTACATATTTGCACAGAGTAAAATGGGGGTGTGTACTGACTTGAATTCACTAATGGAAGAAAGTCCCCCGTACAGAACATTTAGTCTGGCATTTGTCTCAAGAGACAGAACAACTTTGAAGGACATCTGGTTTGCTATGTCCTAGAGCTTTAGTAGTGGCCTGATCACCCCATGCAGGCATGGGTTGGGTTCCTTGCCCCTCATAGTGCACTGAACACTTCCCTTCATAGCCAGTAAGTGTTGTTGGACAGTTCCAGGTCACTCTTTTGCCTTTACTCAGGACTCATGTGTCTGGGACATCAGAATGTATAAGAAAACAAACCAGAGCATTTAGAAACCATACATTGTACAACATAAACATATACATTTAATAAATTAAGAAGAATAAAAAGAATGAACATTTTACAACAATCAGGACAAAAAGAAAAAGAGAGATATCCCCAGGGAGAGGGGAGGGAAGCTCTAAGGCTAGGTCGGCTTCTAAGTTGCCTTCAAACATAAATTCTGCCTCAGAATCCTCCAAAGTATCTAGCTCCTCATGAAAGATAGGATTTGCTCCAGCAAAGGCTGGAGAGGCAGATTCTAATTTCTCAGTTGGAGATTGGTTCTGCTGCAGCAGCACAGATTTGTCCAGATGTTCAGTGAGGACAGATTCACTTTCCTGAGCTGCATCTAATGTTGGGACCTCACTCATTGGTTCCCCTGAGCACAGACTGGGGACATTTTCCATCAGTCCCACGTGTACTACTCCCTCCAGCACGCCAGGAGGATTGCTGATTTGACCCTTTTTGAGCTGATCTGGGCTGCCTGTGAAAGTCACAGGAAGACAATCACTATTACCTTCTTCTTTCTTTGGGGTCCCTACAAGTTCAGCTCTCTTACATGTGGGCTTCAGAACCACTGTCTTATCCACAGGACTCACAACCTTTTGGGGCCTCACTGCAAATGCATCCAACCCCTCTACATGCACATGCATTGTGTAGTCCAGTGATGGCTCCAGATCCCCATCCATCACCATCCTTGACATCCCCGAGGGCTTCTTCCTTGGGAGGTCAGGAGAAGCGGCTCTATGGCGGCCAAAGCCTGAGAAACAGAAATAGGTAAAGGAGTTTGAGAGTGGATTCTGGATGTTCAGGTGGAATTCAATTTCCATGAGTCTCTAATGGAGGAACCTGTACAAGGTTACTTTGGACTGAACACTGATGAGAAGGTAAGGTCTTTCCCAAGAGTGGCTAAGCACAAGTGCTTTCACCAATAGAACCAACACTGCCTGGCACATAGTATCATAAAAAGACATTCTTACAACCTGGGGGGTAATAAGGGCTCTCAGGCAATTAGGCGCATCCCTAGAGGCCCAGGCGCCATCCCTACTCACAAGCTCTGAGGTGACCACACAGGGACTTCTTCCTCTGTTTCTTGGTCTCATTCTTCCCGCTCTCCTCCAGCTCATCCAGATGAACGTGGACATTGAGGACCAGATCTGAGGAGGGCATGTGGAGCATGGCATAGTGGGTAAGTTCTTTCACCGGGTGTTGGTTCTGGGGCTCTCGGAAATCTGCAGGATAGCAGTCCATCCACATGGTGAAGATGGAACAAAGGGTGCTGTGGGCAGATTGGTGACAAGAAGAGTGAGTGCCTGCCCTCCCTATCCTGGCCCTCCCATAGCCCCTTTCTGCAAGGCTGCTATATGCACACTTGCATGCTGGGAAGCAGGAGGAGACTCCTGCAGGCAGAATGATCTTCACCAGCCATGACTAGAAGCTTCTGAAAGATAATTCTACAATATTCTCACTGTGATAGGTCACAAGAAGGAACTGATTTTGAACACACAGCCCTCCCTGTCATCCCTGAGAGTCCACAACCACACCACAGCTGTGTCCTCTGCCACCGCTCCAACCCCAACCCTCTGCCATAGTGGAAAGCACAAGTGATGTGCAAATGAGAAATCTGCACTTTGAATCAGAAGCCTCAAAGATACCATTTTGATGAAGGGGCCTTTTCTTTGTGCCACAGTCCACTTACTTCTTTATTTGTTCATCTTCCTCAGAGTTACTGCCCGGTAATCTGTACCTATGGGAGGACAGGAGGAAGTAAAATCCCAGCTTCTCCTTTTCTGCCCACACAGGACACATATGGGATGGGCTCATTCCCAGATGGGAATGGAATCTGACACATAAATAAGTAAGATACAGTTCAGTGAAAATTCTGCTAAGAGACTTATATGCATTGGTCCAAGGTAAATGTGACAGTGCTCATGCCTCTAATCCTAGCTAATCAGGAGCATGAGATGTCAGGTGCACAGTCTGATCAGACATTAGTCAGTAAAAGTCTAAGGACATTAATTTTTAAAAGGCCAGAATTGCACCTATGGTTCAAATGCTGTAGTGGTAGCTCTGAGCACCAAAGAAACAGCACTCAGGCCCCGAGTTCAGGTTGCAGAACTGGCACACACACAAAAACATAAAAGCTTCAGGGGTAATAAATATGTAAAGCCAACATAATGCCTCCCTGAAATCTCTGAGTTGATTCAGCCTCCAGTTCACCCACCTCCCCACACCCCAGCCTTTCCTGGGTCTACATTATTCACAGACATCCAATTTGTAATGAAACCTTATTTACTCATGGGAAATGTGATTTCCTAGAACCTCACCTAGGGGAGGGCAGAAGTCGTGTGCCATGGGCACATGCCTGTAATCCTAGCCCCTCAGTAAGAAAGCTTCTGAGGTTACAGTAGCTTTTCTGGGAAATGTCCTGGGCAGACCACTACTAAGAAACTACGCAGGGTATGCACTTTCTTGTCTCATGCCAAGCTCCTGTGAGAAGACCCCCATGAAATCAACAGGTTCAGAGGGGTGCCAAATATTCCACAACTCAGCCAGGCATAGCTGAACCGCCCCGGTTATGAAGGGGGAACACTCACTTTTTGAACACAATATCCAGCACTTGCTCCATTGTTGCCCACTGTCTATAATTGTGGAGGAAGTTTCCAACATAGAAGAGATCGCCTTTCTGGTAGGCTGGGACCAGGTTCATCACCAGCATGTCCAGCAGGCTTGCCTCCGGGCTCCATATATCGCATGGCACATTCAGGGTCAGGGCTGACGTATTAGCACACTAAGGCAAGACAAAGAATCAGAAAAAAACCATGGAAATGAGAACACTTCCAAATGAGTAATTGTGATAGAGTAGATTGAAAACTATGCAGACAGTATTATCTCAGTAAACCTAAATCACATAAGAAGGTTCTACTGTGGACCAGGTTGGGGTTAAGTAGGTTTTCTATCATGAGTATACCTTGCCTGAGATGCCTTGTGATTTCCTAGGTTTCTTTTTGGACAAATCTCTGAGATGGTTGCTTCGTGGCTTGCCACTGATCCAGTGTCTACAGCTTTGACTGAGGCACCCATCCTTCTCTTGGCTGAGACCAGAGTCTCGAGACCTGCGAATACAGCACAAGAACATGTTTCTGGCTCCGGAGTCACAGGCCAAGTGAGCTGGCTTGAGCCAACTGTGAGTTACCGTGGTCTGCTATCAGGGTTCCATGTTCTATTCCATTGTGAAGGAGGCAGGGTCACCTGTCAGGCCCAATGACCTCTGCCGCTTCCTCACACAAGAAATATTCCCATCCACCCTATATTGCAATGTGTACATGTAGACAAGTTAACAGCACACCTTGTTTGTCCAATCCTAATCTGCTAGTCCTAGGTTCTGGCATGTTCTCTGCTTCCAGGAGTCACTCCTAGGTCACATTCATGGCATATCTGTCACTATTCCTCTTATCTGGCTCAAATTATTTTGGCTCTCAGGGTCTTCTGTGACTGCCACATCCTTCTAGCACATATTTTGACAGCAACATCCTAGGTCACTGTTTACTTTCTGTAGCCTAATCTGTTTGTCCTTGGAACCCCTCTCTGGTGTCATCTGGAGCCAATGCAAATGCTTAGAGATGGGAAATTGAAAGGAATATTGGAAAACATACATTACATATATAATTAGCCTTTATTACAGGTGACTATTTGTTTGGCCATTTCTGTGGCTTCACTTCAGCCTGGGCACTCCCCTGAGCTCTTTTGCTCATGGCTAGCACTCTACCACTGAGCCACCTTCCCAGCCACAGGTGTCCATTTTTGTAAGTGAGAAAATTATTTTTTATACTTGAAATATTTCATGGAGGCAAGCAGAGAAAGGAAGAGCTGCTGCATTGTCTTTTTATGATGACGAGGATTTGTTTTACTATAGCTTTGAAGGAATGTAGTATTTAAGGTAGAAAACTGCTCTTTTACGTCTTACAAGCTAATCGTTTATATAGTCATTTGCCTCTGAAGTCTTTGCTTCTGTGTCCCATGATCTATCCTCCTCCCTCAACACAAACGGGAAGAATTTCACACATTGCTGAGCTGTTGTCCAGTCTCTGCATAGGAACTGAAAATACAATATTTACTGTGGAGTGTGTGTGTGTGTGTGTGTGTGTGTGTGTGCGCATTTCTGATCTTGGACCCTTTGCGCTATCCCTGAGCAATGTTCCTCAAAACTAGTGCTTTACCACGAGACACAGGTCCACTTTGAGCTTTTTGTAGTCAACTGGAGATGAGAGATTCATGGAACTTTCCTACCCAGCATGGACATTGCTCCTCTTCAGCCTCATCGTTCCTCAACTGTGGCAATGGCTGTTCAGTTTCTGGATTTCCCATCCAAGCACAGACACAAGCCATCCTCCACTGCACATGTCTCTTTGTGTCCCTTGAGAGGCTCAAGTCTCTCTCGAAACTTAGTGCCCTGAGGATAGAACCTTTGAAACTCAGAACCAAGTTTCCTGATTAATTGGGATCACAGGCCTAAGCTATATATGAACAGCTCATTACCTGCCATCGCACATTTTTAGGGGGATAGGGGATTGTTTGTTGGGCTTGAACTCTGGCCCTGGACCCTGTCCCTCAGCTTTTCAGCTCAAAGCTAGGGCTTTACCACCTTGAGGCACAGTACCACTTCTGGTTTTCTGGTTGCTTATTGGGAGATCAGAGTCTCATGGATGTTCCTGCCTGGCTGACTTTCCGCTGTGATCCTCAGATCTCAGCCTCTCCAGTAGCTAGGATTATAGGCATGGGCCACCAGCGCCCAGCACATGACCCCTTTTTGCAACAGCATTTGGCGAATTTAACTATGTTGACTTGAGACAGATATACCTACACAATATATGGGAATCAATGGTATATCACTGAATTCCCAAATAATGTCTTTTACATTATTGTTTTGTGAAACAACATATTCGAGATCCATAATATCATATGCTAGTCCTCCTATAAAATACAAATACATGTATTATCATGTAGTATATGATATGATATATTTATATATATTATATTATATATAATATGTAAGTGATGTATATAGTGAACACAGAAAATAATACCAATTTTGGAATTTAGCCTTTCCTGTCACAATGTTACCCAAGTCTTCTGTTAGAAATACAGATTTTCCTCAACAATTTCCCTTGTTAGTCGTTTTTTAGTTCTTGAATAAATGAGTCTTCTTTACCACCAATAGTCTACACACAAAAATGATATGGATCAGTGTCTCTGGCTCAGGCCTGTATTCTTTGCTAGTCAGGAGGCTGAGATCTGAGGATCATGGTTCAAAACCAGCCAGGTCAGGAAATGCTATCAGATTATCTCCAGCTGTAGCTCAAAGTGGTAGAGTGCTAGCCTTGAGTGAAAGAACTCAGAGACAGTGGCCAGCTTTTAAGTTCAAGCACCACCATTCTGTACACACGCCCCCTACAAGCACACTCTTCACTCGGTCCCTTCTTAAATCCTCTGTCCTCTTCACTGAACTGGTGATTGCCAGAGTTTCTGGATTTCCCACTCCAGCATGCCAACCAGACATGTTCCCTCTGCACATGCACCTCTGCCACACTGCAGGGCCCAGGCCTCCTCTCAGAATCCACTGCCCTGGGATAGAGAGCAGATGAAATTCAAGGATTCTCAGAATGTGTGCTTCAAGACAGGGAGACTCAGAACTGTTCCTCACCTGGTATACAGAGACACATTGATCCATTTGTGTAGAACAATGCCAACATGGTTAGAATATAAGTTTTTGACTACCACAAACGACACCCTTTTCCAAATACTGTTAAATATTCCCTCAGATTTTCTTAAATGTTACATCAAAGTACATCTATTTACATGTTAGAGGTTGTAGCTTCTGATACAATGAACGGGAAAAGGCAGCCAAAATGACTTCTTACAGAGAAAAACGCCTAGCCCAAGTAAGCTAATATGTGCAGCAAGCTCATTTCCAGACCATTCTCCAAATGCAGGCATGAGTCTCTTATTGTGTCATCTTGATAACTTACAGTCCATATCCACCCTCATGCAGACTTAGAAAATCTTCATGGAAACCCAACGCAAGGAACATCTTAAGAACATAAAACAGCACCAAATATTTAATTCTAGCTTTAAACATTTATATGTTCTATATTTGCACAGTGCAGAATTGTTCATGGTTGGCAGAGAGCTTCAAACATCAACACATTTACCCGACTAGCTGGAAAGGGGAAGTTATCCCTAGAAAGAGGTGGGGGCTTGAGATTCAAGTGGGACCAGCTTTCAAAGACACCTGTTCTGATATAACACAGAGCTTTTGTGTCTCAGCATCAAGGGTCCTATCTCAGCATAGGCTGCATCCTCCACTGCCTGCATTCCTTGTGGCTCCCTCTAGTCACCTGTTCCTTGTAAATCCAGCAGATTTGTTCCCCAGATCCAGCACACTCTGCTTCCTCCCAATCAGGCCCCATGTGCCCAGGATATTAGATTGGAGGTAGAAAAGACCAGAGTATTTTGTATTCAAGAATTTTACAACATCATGTAAACATGGACATTTTAATACTGTTAAAACAATAAATAGTAAAACAGGCAAATGCCCAGAGAGGAGGGAGGCAAGGTCTAACACACACACACAAAAAGATTCCCTGACTGGACACTGTGGATCATGCCTGTACTGCTAGCTAGTCAGGAGTCTAAATGGGAGGATCATGGCTCATAGCCATATCTGGCAAGAAAGTCCTCTTCTGTCCAATCAACCACCAGAAAACTGGAAGGGGAGCTGTGACTCTAAGTTGAAGAGCATTAGCCTTGTGCAAAAAAAGTTCAGAGACAGGTCCCACAACATGAGTTCAAGCTCCACAACAAAACAGAAGAGAGGAAGAGACACAGAGAGAAAGAGAGAGAGGGAGAGAGAGAGAGAGAGGGAGAGAGAGACAGAGAGACAGAGACAGAGGCTGAGGCAGAGGCAGAGACAGAGACAGACAGAGACAGAGACAGACAGAAACAGAGACAGAAAGATAAACACAAGAAAACAGACAGGAAGACTGAGAAATCCCTTACCACTCCAATTAGAAAGTGAATATGCATATCAAAGATGTATTTCCTATTCTTCCACAATTCACTACATAGTACCACATCATCCTGATCCACATTTGGCTAACTAGAATCTATTTGGAGTTTCATAAATCATTCTACACGCTGCCATAGAACATGAACAGGCCCACACCTACTCACCAATGGTTTGTAAGTCTGGCCTTTTTGCTTAAATATGTAATTTTCCCATTCGTATGTTTTTCTGTTTCCATCGTTTCAAGCTACCATTGCCCACATTTCATGTCTAGATGTCTTCATCTTTTGTGCCAGTAGTGGAATTTGAACTCAGGACATTGAGCTCTTGCTTCCTTTTTGTTCCATTCTGAAACATGTAACTTCAGCCATGCTAGGACTTCTTGACTTTTGCTGGCTCATTGGATAAGTCTTTCAGATTTGTCTACAGGGGCTGATTTGAAGCTCCATCCTGAGGAAGTATAGAGCACTCTTGAAACTAGAATTATTGACATGGGCCAGGACACCTGGCATGTCTTTGTCGCTCTGAATAAGTTTTCTTTCTTCTATTGATGATGGCTTTTACCTATTTCCCATGTATTTTGTCAAATACTTTTCCCTCAAAGTAGCTTTTTGATGTTATTTTGAGGTGAAATGTTCTTACATATTTGCAGAGAGCAAAATAGGGGTGCGTACTGACTTGACTACACTAATGGAAGAAAGTCCCCCATTTAGTACATTTAGTCTGACAGAACAACTTTCAAGGACATCTGGTTTGCTATGTCCTAGAGCTTTAGTAGTGGCCTGATCACCCCATGCAGGCATGGGCTGGGTTCCTTGCCCCTCACAGTGCACTGAACACTTCCCTCTATAGCCAGTGAATGCTCTTGTACAGCTCCAGGTCACTCTGTCTTTTGCCCTTACTCAGGACACATGTGTCTGGGACATCAGAATGTACATTAAAGAACCCACAGTATTTAGGATCTATAAATTGTACAACATAAACATACATCTTAATGAATTTAGAAGAATAAAAAGAATGAACATTTTACAACAATCAGGAGAAAAAGAAAAGAGAGATATCCCCAGGGAGAGGGGAGGGAAGCTCTAAGTCTAGGCCGGCTTGTAAGTTGCCTTCAGACATAAATTCTACCTCAGAATCCTCCAAGGGATCTACCTCCTCATGAAAGATAGGATTTGCTCCTGGAGTTGAGAGAGAGGCAGATTCTAATTTCTCAGTTGGAGATTGGCTCTCCTGCAGCAGGACAGATTTGTCCTGATGTTCTGTGAGGACAGATTCACTTTCCTGAGCTGCATCTAATGTTGGGACCTCACTCATTGGTTCCCCTGAACACAGACTGGGGACATTTTCCATCATCCCCACGTGTGCTACTCCCTCCAGCACACCAGGAGGCGTGCTCATTTGACCCTTTTTGAGCTGATCTGGGCCGCCTGTGAAAGTCACAGGAAGACAATCACTATTACCTTCTTCTTTCTTTGGGGTCCCTACAGGTGCAGCTCTGTCACATACGGGGTTCAGAACCAGTGGCATATCCACAGGACTCACAACCCGTTGGGGCCTCACTGCAAATGCATCCAACCCCTCTACATGCACATGCTTTGTGGAGTCCAGCGAGGGCTCCAGATCTCCATCCATCACCATCCCTGACATCACCGAGGGCTTCTTTCTTGGGAGGTCAGGAGAAACTGCTCTATGGTGGCCAAAGCCTGAGAAAGAGAAATATGTAAAGGAGTTTGACAGTGGTCTCTGGATGTTCAGGTGAAGTTCAATTTCCATGAGGCTCTAATGGAGGAAGCTGTACAAGTTTACTTTGGACTGAACACTGATGAGAAGGCAAGGTATTTCCAAAGAGTGGCTAAGCTCAAATCCTTTCACCAATAGAACAAACTGTCTGGCCCAGAGTATCATACAAAGATATTCTTACAACCTGGGGGGTAATAAGGGCTCTCAGGCAATTAGGATCACTCCTAGAGGCCCAGGCGCCATCCCTACTCACACGTTCTGAGGTGACCACACAGGGACTTCTTCCTCTGTTTCTTGGTCTCATTCTTCCTGGTCTCCTCCAGCTCATTCAGGAGAATGTGGAGGTGGAGGAGCAGGTCCGAGGAGGGCATGCGGAGCATGGCATAGTGGGTCAGTTCTTTCTCCGGGTGTCGGTTCTAGGGCTCTCGAAAATCAGCAGGATAGCAGTCCATCCACATGGTGAAGATGGAACAAAGGCTGCTGTGGGCAGATTGGTGACAAGAAGAGTGAGTGCCTGCCCTCCCTATCCTGGGCCTCCCATAGCCCCTTTCTGCAAGCACTGCTATATGGACTCTTGCATGTTGGGAAGCAGGAGCCGACTCCTGCAGGCAAGGTCATCTTTACCACCCAGGTCTAGAAGCTTCTGAAAGATAATTCTCCAATATTCTCACTGTGATAGGTAACAAGAAGGAACTGATTTTGTACACACAGCCCTCCCTGTCATCCCTGAGAGTCCACAACCACACCACAGCTGTGTCCTCTGCCACCACTCCAATCCCAAGCCTCTGCCCCTAGTGGAAAGCACAAGTGGTGTGCAAATGAGAAATCTGCACTTTCAATCAGAAGCCTCAAAGATACCATTTTGAACGAAGGGGCCTTTTCTTTGTGCCACAGTCCACTTACTTCTTTACTTGTTCATCTTCCTCGGAGTTAGCGCCCGGGAATCTGTACCTATGGGAGGACAGGAGGAAGTCACCTCTCAGCTTCTCCTTTTCTGCCCACACAGGACACATATGGGATGGGCTCACTCCCAGATGGGAATGGAATCTGACACATACACAAGTGAGATATGTCTATACAGTTCAGTGAAAAATATTCTATGAGAGGTATATGTATTTGGTCCAAGGAAAATGTGCCAGTGGCTAATTCCTCAAATTCTGGCTCATCAGGAGCATGAGATCTCAGGTGCACAGTCTGATCAGACATTAGTCAGTAAAAGTCTAAAGACACTAATTTTTCAAAGACCAGAATAGCACCTATGGTTCAAATGCTGTAGTGGTATCTCTGAGCACCAAAGAAACAGCAATCAGGCCCTGAGTTCAGGTTGCAGGACTGGCACACACACAAAATCATAAAAGCTTCAGGGGTTATAAATATGTAAAGCCAACATAATCCCTCCCTGAGGTCTGTGATTCAGCCTCCAGTTCACCTGCCTCCCCCACACCCCAGCCTTTCCTGGGTCTACATTATTCACAGACATTCAATTCCCAATGAAACCTTATTTACTCATGGGAAATGTGATTTCCTAGAACCTCACCTAGGTGAGGGCAGAAGTTGGGTGCCAGTGGCACATGCCTGTAATAACAGCCCCTCAGTAAGCAAGCTTCTGAGGTTCCAGTAGCTTTTCTGGGAAATGTCCTGGGCAGACCACTACTAAGAAAGTAGGCAGGGGGTGCACTTCTTTGTCTCATGCCAAGCTCCTATGAGAAGACCCCCATGAAATCAACAGGTTCAGAGGGGTGCCAAGTATGCCACAACTCAGCAAGGAGGGGCTGAACAGACCAAGATGCGAAGGAAGGGGGAACACTCACTTTTTGAACACAATAGCCAGCACTTGCTCCATTGTCCCCCACTGTCTATAATTGTGGAGGAAGTTTCCAATACAGAAGAGATCGCCTCTCTGGTAGGCAGGAACCAGGTTCATCACCAGCATGTCCAGCAGGCCTGCCTCCGGGCTTCATACATTGCATGGCACATTCAGGGTCAGGCCTGACTCATTGGCACACTAAGGTAGGAAAAAGAATCAGAAAAAATGATGGAAATGAGAACACTTCCAAATGAGTAATTGTGATAGAATGGATTGAAATCTATGCAGAAAGCATTATCTCAGTATAGACAAATCACCTAAGAACGTTCTCCTGTGGACTGCATGAAGCCTTGGGTTTGATTCCTCAGTATCACATAAACAAAAAAAGTGTGAAGTGGTGCTGTGGCTCAAGTTTTAGAGGACTACCCTTGAGCAAATGAGGATCAGGGACAATGCCCAGGCCCTGAGTTCAAGCCCCCAGGACCAGCAAAAAAGAAAAAAAAAAAATCCAGGGCTGATGACAATAGCACCTCCCTGTGAGAATACAAGATTCTTTCCAACCCTCCTAGATGGGGAGAAAGTAAGTCACAAGTGAAAAGAGGGCAGGGAAAAGAGGAAGGCCAGGAGGGAATTTTTAATGCATTACCTGTGTTAATGACTTTTGGGATAGGATCGATTTCTTCATCTACAATGAATGGCTCTGGCCTGGGGAAGACCTGGACGTCAGCGGTCAGGTGGCCACACTTGAGCACAGCATGGAAAGGCGTATATGCCAGGTCTATCAGCTTTCTAGAAGATGATCATGACTTGTTAAGGGAGGAAGAGTTCACATGTGGTACACATAAAAGGACTGTACACATGAAAGTAACATTTCAAGATGTAAAGCTGGTTAAACCTTCGCACTGATTCCAAAACTAAATATACTTGTGAAATGGAAAACATTTTGATGTTTTTAAAGAGGAAATTTCAATTGAGAGAGAAACCCCAGAGCAAGTTAAACTTGGGAACAGCTGAGTCTTTTTAAAGCATGACCACCTTATTTTACCTGAAAAACGGGCAACTGTGAAAAAATAAAAAACTGTTAGAAATAATACAGTAACTGAGAGGTTGCCGAAATAGCTCAGTTGGGAGAACGTTAGACTGAAGAAATAATACAGTAACTGTTCTTCTTGGTTGTCAAATTACAATATCAGATTGTAAAGAAGCCCCCACCCCCCACCCCTCAAAAAACAACTTTAAAGCATATACTCACCCAAACATAGACTGCACGTTTTTCAAGCACAGGGGACCATCAATAGTAAAAATTTGCCCTTCACCGTTGTTGAGGTGTATGAGACGTTCAAGGCATTCCAGGGAATCGGTGCTCTGAAGCTACAAAGCAAGAGAGGACACCTTTAAAGTAGAACAAATCACTACATCACTACCAGCACACCAAGGCCACAGCCACTGTAACAAAATGGGCAATAAACGGTTTGTTTGGTTTGTTCTTTTGGTTCTGGTACTGGGGCTTAAACTCAAGGCCTTACACTTTTTTTTTTTGTCAGTTGCAGGGGTTTAACTCAGGGCTTGAATGCTGTCCCTGAGCCTCTATGTATTCAAAGCTAGTGCTCTACCACTTCAGCCTAGAGCTACTTCCAGTTTTTTTGAGTGGTTATTTGGAGATAAGAGTCTCAAGACTCAAGTCTCAAGTGGAGCCACAGCTCCACTTCCAGTTTTTTTGGTAGTTTTGGTAGATAAGAGTCTCACGGACTTTCCTGCCCAGGCTGGCTTTGAACCATGATCTTCAGATCTCAGCCTCCTGAGTAGCTAGGATTACGGGTGTTGAGTCCGTGAGATGATTTTCTTAACAGTCAATATCAGAAGGAAGTAACTACAGGGGCTGGGAAGGTGGCTCAGTGGTAGAGCGCTTGCCTTGCATGCATGAGGCCCTGGGTTCAATTCCTCAGCACCACATAAGCAAAAAGAAAAAAGCCAGAAGTGGTGCTGTGGCTCAAGTGGTAGAGCGCTAGCCTTGAGCTGAAGAGCTGAGGGTCAGCACCCAGGCCCAGAGTTTAGGCCCCACGACCGGACCCCCCCCCCAAAAAAAATACAAATAAAGAAGGAAGTAACACAACAATTGTTCTGTGTGTGTGCCAGTTCCTGGGCTCAATTCCAGAGCCTAGGTGCTGTCCTTGAGCTTTTTGCTCAAGGCTAGCACTCTACCATTTGAGCCACAACTCCACTTCCAGATTTTTTTGTAATTTAGTGGAGATACTGAGTCTCATGGACTTTCTTACCTCAACTATTGCAATCTGCCTCAAGGTTACAAGAGGTACTTCATTCATAAGTAGTTCTGCAGATTCTCAGGAGACCACAGTTAGTAGCCATACAGCATCTTCCCTACAACCTCTTCCTGACATGGTTTGTCAAGAGCCATCAATTATCAGCATTTTAGAGAGAGAAAAACTGAGGTAAAGTGAAATAATTCCTGACTCAATGGGAAAAGCAGGAAGTATTTAATAAAACACATCAGAAGCCAGGTGCTGGTGGCTCATGCCTGTAATCATAGCTACTCAGGAGGTTGAGAGCTGAGGATGGCAGTTTGAAGCCAAGCCTGAGTAGTAAAATCTGTGATCTTCAGCTCCACTAAACTACCAAAAAAGCCAGAAGTGGAGCTGTGGCTCAAAATGGTAGAGTGCTAGTCTTGAGCAAAAAGCTCAGGGACAGCATCCAGGCTTTGATTTTAAGCCCCAATCCCAGCACCACAACAAACAAACAAAAAGACTTATGTTCCCCCCTTCCAAAAAAAGCCCCCCCCAAAACAAAAAAAAACTAAAGTATACCTCTGTCAACATTTCTGGAGGAATGGACAGAAAAAAAAGAACATCTCAAGCCTTCATGGTCATCAGCAGAATGGGCATCCCCAGCTATACTCTCGGAGAGGTGAGTGTTGTTATGTCAAAGAGCATGTGAAATCAAGTCTTTTCAAATCTAAATGTTATACCGTACGCAAGAGTGTTCATTGAATATACTGACAAATAAACCGAGCCCTGGGATTTACCTAACCCATCTAAAAAGCAGTTAGCAGAAGGTATTACCTCTTCCAGGTTTGCCATGCACATGATGTATAACTTAGACGGGAAAGGGAAAGGCAGCGGGAACCTGTTGCTGTCGCTCCTTTGATTGTGTGTCGCTAGGGAATGTCGCAGGGACCCTCTACCAATGCCGAGACAGCCGTCCGTCTCCAGAATGACCTGTGTGCAGAGGACAAGTATCCATTAAGCCACATGCCCAACAGCTCCACCCAGGTTTGCTTTCACTGCTACAGGAATGTGCAGGGAGCTTTGTGGGGTGATGGGTATGTTCTAGGTCTTAATTGGAGTAAGGATATACATACATGCTTCCATTTGTGAAAATCTAGCAAACTGTGTGATTTATTTGTTTGTTTATGTGCTGGTCTTGGGGCTGGAACTCAGCGCCTGGGCTCTATTTGTGAACTATTTTGCTCAAGACTGGTGTTCTTCCACTAGAGCCACACCTCTACTTTTGCCTTTTTACTGGTTAGCTGGAGATAAAAGTCTCACAGACTTTCCTGCCCAGGCTAGCATCAAACCATGATCTTCAGATCTCTGCCTCTTGAGTAGGTAGGATTACAAGCATGAGCCCCTGGTGCCTGGCTTATTGTTTTTAATTGTCTTTTTTTTCTCTTGGCAGTCATGGTACTTGAACTCAGGGCCTGGGTGCTATCCCTGAGCTCTTTTTGCTCAAGGCTCGCACTCTACCACTTTGAGTCACAATTTCACTTCTGGTTTTCTGATGGTTAATTAGAGATAAGAGCCTCATAGACTTTCTTGCTGGGCTGACTTTGAACATGGATCCTCAGATCTCAGCCTTCTAAGTAACTTGGATTATACATGGGAGCCACTGGCCCCCAGCTAAAATTATCTTTAACTAGTTATACCACAGGGTTTTAATTCAATGTCAACTGATATGTAGAATACACTTTGATCAGTGTCAACCTTTCTATCATTTTTCCATGTACTCCAAACTTACCCATCTGAAGTTTTCTAGTCCCAGTTTCAATATGTACATTGAATATTATGACCGTTTTTGTCCACCATTCTTTCTCTCTCTCTCTGCTCTCCTTAACATCCATCCTCATAGACAAGACCAAACCATGTATTTTGAACTTGTGCATTTAAAACAAAAATGCAGGTACTAGAGCTTGAACTCAGGGCCTGGGTACTGTCCCTTAGCTTTTCCTGCTCAAGGCTAGCACTCTCCCATTTGGCCCACAACTCTACTACCAACTTTTTAGTGTTTAACTGGAGATGAGAGTTTCCTCTTTCCTGCCTGGGTTGGCTTTGAATGGAGATCCTCAAATCCTAGTCTTCTGAGTGGCTAGGATTACAGGCATGAGCCACTGGTGTCCCACAAGAGCAAGTCTTTATGATTCTCTTCACTTTTTAGACAACTCAGTTGAGATGGTTAGAAATTTGCTGAATAACTGCTACACCGAGATAATGAAGAACAGACACTATTGTTCCGTGTTTACAATTCTACCACACAAAATTATAATCCGTCCTTTAGTGAATAGTTATAAATTCCACTGTGAGCCCTTTGTCTTTATATAAACAATATATATTTTCAGTACATCAATTTACCAGGAAAATACTTTCCTTGAGGCATAGGTCTGCTTTCTGAACACATTAGTATGACTTAAATTTGTGTGATACGATTACAGTGATTTAATGCCTTCTTTAAAAACTGTACAAATAGTGTAAAATGTAGAGTTTGTGGAGTTATAACGTAGGCGGTTAGAGCCTGAGGAAAATCAACACTACAGTGGTTAATGATTTGCATGTTTTGCACATGTGCTCATGCATATGTACATGCACTCCTAGTAGCTTAACCTCAGGGTCTGGGTGTTGTCCCTGAGTCTCTCTGTGCTCAAGGCTAGCACTCTACCACTTGAGCCACAGCACCACTTCTGGCTTTTTCTGTTGATGTGGTATTGAGGAATCGTCCCCAAGGCTTCATGCATGCTAGGCAAGCACTCTACCACTAAACCACATTCCCTACCCCTTTTTTAGCTTTTTCTTTTTTTTTTTTTTTTTTTTGTCGGCCGTGGGGCTTGAACTCTGGGCCTGGGCCCTGTCCCTCAGCTTTTCAGCTCAAGGCGAGCGTTCTACCACTTGAGCTACAGCGCCACTCCCTTTTTTAGCTTTTTCTTTCTGGTGCCAGTCCTGGAGCTTGAACTCAGACCCTGTGCACTGTCCCTGAGCTTCTTTTGCTCAAGGCTAGCACTCTACCACTTGAGTCATAACTCTACTTTTTTTTTTCTTTTTTGATTAATTGCAGATAAGAGTTTCATATACTTTCCTGCCTGGGCTGGCTTTGACCAGCAATCCTTGGATTTCAGCCTCCTTAGTTGCTAGGGTTACAGGTGTGAGCCACTAGTGCCTGGGTCGTTAATATTAACTAAGGACATTGAAAAAAACTTAGCATTACCTGGCAAGGGATCGCAACACCCCATTCTTGCTGAAAAATGTTACAGACACCAACCAGTGCGGACTCTAGGCATGTCTTGTCCTAATCGTCCATGTTACTCAGTGCTTCCTTATTGGGCGAGAAAAAAATTGCTCATTATTCTCTGCTGTTTTGTTATTAGAAACCAATATAAACTGTACAAAGTATGAATATCATACAGCGAACACTGAGTTTCTGTAAGCCCCAAAACATAGATTCCAGAAAACACACACACACACACAAACACACAAACACACACACACAAACACAGCAAAACAGACTTCCTCTACTGTAAAGGACAATGAAACAAGCTTAAAGCAATGACCAAAATGTATGGACCATTAACCATAATCTCCTAAACACCATTCTGTGCACTTTACACGGATTTAATCATCCTACCATTATTCACCCTACTTTTAAATGACGATTTTTTTTTTTTTTTGGGTCCGGTCATGGGGCCTGAAGTCTGGGCCAGGGTGCTGTCCCTCAGCTCTTCAGCTCAAGGCTAGCACTCTACCACTTGAGCCACAGCGCCACTTCCGGCTTTTTTCTTTTTGCTTATGTGGTGCTGAGGAATCGAACCCAGGGCCTCTGGCATGCAAGGCATGTGCTCTACCACTGAGCCACCTTCCCAGCCCTAAATGAGGAAATTAGTAAGAATTCAGCCGGGCGCCAGTGGCTCATGCCTGCAATCCTAGCTACTCAGGAGGCTGAGATCTGAGGATTGCGGTTCAAAGCCAGCAGGGGCAGGAAAGTCCGTGAAACTTCTATCTCCAATAAACTACCAGAAAACCGGAAGTGGCACTCTAGCTCAAGTGGTAGAGCGCTCGCCTTGAGCTGAAGAGCTGAGGGACAGTGCTCAGGCCCAGAGTTCAAAGCCCACGACTGACAACAACAACAAAAAATTACTAAAAATTCAAACTACATTAATCCTGCATTTCCAAATTGCCCAACAATTATTTAATTGCTCAGTTTAATTTCAGAAACACTTACTGTCTACTCACTGGCCAAGACACTGTGCTAAGAACTATAGGAGATATTAATGGTTTAAAGACATCTGGCTAGCTCACAGAACTCATAAATATTATAGATCACGACAGACAATTTGCCCCATGAAATTAGAATGTGTTTGTGATTTTAAGTAAGCATCACTATCTCCCAATACAGTGAAATTTGGGAAATTATGTAATCACTTAATCACAATAAAGAATTTGAAAAAAAAATAAAGACATCTGGCTTATCTCAGAAAAATATCTTTGAAAGACAATACCTATTAAGATTTTAAAATGACAACATTGAGCTGGGTACTAGTAGCTCATACCTGTAATGCTAGCTACTCCGGAGGCTGAGATCTAACGACATTTGACGCCACCTTGGGCAGGAAAGTCCATGAGACTCTTATCTCAATCAACCAGCAAAAAAGTTGGAAGTGGAGCTATGGCTCAAGTGGTAGAGTGCCAACCTTGAGCAAAAATTTCAAGGATAACGCCCAGGCCCTGAATTCAAGCCCCAGGATGGAAAAACAGAAGAAAAAGAAAAATAATAATACCTTGGCATCTATAAATGAATACTATCTGTTGGAGAGTAAGCATCATTCTGAACTTTCTAGAAGAAGTTTTTGTGTGTGTGTGTGTTTTAATAAGGGCTATTTTTCATTACCTTAAAATTGTATGAGAAAGTAGAAAACAGCAGAATGGCAAAAAATGTTGAATTTAGGGACTGAAGCATGGTATGCTGAAATCTTCACCTTTCCTAAGAATTCCAGAAAATGGACTATGACCTTTCTCTGCTTATGTAGTGCTGAGGAATCGAACCCAGGGCCTCATGAATGCGAGGCAAGCACTTTACCAGTCAGACACCTTCCCAGCCCCCATGACCCCTTTCTCTACCTCATAGCTTTACAAAAGAAAGGCCTAGGACCTACTGGTTATGAATTATGCTTTATAGCTGTGCATATTAAGTGCCTGTATATTTATTATTAAATAATTCTAAGGTCTAAAATCAGTACACTATTATCATACTGCTTTCTTTCCAATCAACTTGGGTCTTTATTCCTTTTTGTACCTGCAGGGTGTTATAATCTCTTGTGAAGGGGACCATCAGCTCCCAAAGCGATGAGAAAACCACTAATGCTGTGAATTCAAGCTTGTAGTTTGTGGCCATGTGCTCAAACAGCATTGTCAACCCATGGGCTGCAAGGTGCTTCCGCTGGTATTCCTCAGACCCCTACACTGACACAGGCCGAGTCATGGAGAGGGACACGTCCATCACCACCACTGTTGGCATGGTGAACAGAATCCAAGCCAGCCCAGTCAGAATGCAGACAACAAGCTACAAATAGTGAAATGCTGTGGGGGAAAAAAAAGTCAGAAGTGTCACAGAAGGAAAGCAGTATCTTTTCACCATAACTGTAACCACTTTTCCAGAAATAAGGCAAGGTGACCCCTATATAGGTCAATCTGCAGAGAATTCTGGGAGAAAGAAGACAGCAGCCTAATTCACTGGGAAGACCACTCCCAGACATGCTCAAAACACACTATCTACACCTGTGAATCAAGGGCTACCTTATTACCAGTGGGAAAAAGCATTAAAAGTAGGCCTTACTTCCAACTTTCAATTTTTATATAAAGTATGTATTTATTTATATAAAAATATATATATACTTACATATATACATTTATGTATATATACATATATGGGGGGAAGAGAGGGAGATACACACACACACACACACACACATACACACACTCGTGGTTCACAACTGTAATCCTAGCTACTCAGGAGGCTGAGATCTGGGGATCGTGGTTTGAAGCCATCTCAGACAGGAAAGTCTGTGAGACTTTGATCTCCAATTGACTACCAAAAAGCCAGAAGTGGAGCTGTGGCTCCAGTGGTAGAGTACAGTACTAGCTTTGAGTGGGAGGCGGGGGTAGGGAGGGAGCTAAGGGTCAGCACCCAGGCCCGGAGTTTAAGTCTCAATACTGGGGTGCATTAACGCACGCACGCACACGCACGCGGGCGCACACACACACACACACACACACACACACACACATTATAGGTTAATGCTGGTGGCCTGTAATACTAGATACTCAGGAAGCTAAGGTCAGAGGCTTTCATTTTGGAGCCAGTCTGCTCATCAGTCATGAGCTAGCAAGTTGAGGGAAAGCATGAAGCCCTGAATACAAACTCCAATAGCAGCCCCAAAGTAAAATTAAATAAATATGTAAATAAAATGTAATTTGGCTCCCGTGAACTACTATGTTCTAAGTTTCCAACAGCTCCCTTATAATTTGAATTTTAGAGTATCACACATCCGTGCTTGGGCATTGTACCAGCAAGCAGTCTGGCTATTGTTAAACATTTTGAAGTGAATTCCAAAAAACAAACTTAGTGAACATTAACCTTGTGTAATGTTTTTACATCTACCTAAACTCTTCCACAATTGTATATGACACAAGCAATGTGACTATGAAGTTGTACGAAGTATACACATATAGTCCTGTAACCCACTTTCCTTAGTTATGTATTTTTTTTTAGCTGGGTCATTTATTTGTAACTACATGCTATTTCATTGTGTCAACAGACTACAGTTTCTCTCTCCTTTCCTTCCCTTTCCCCTTCTTTCCTTTCCATTGTAGAGCTTGAACTCAGGGCCTGGCGCTGTCCCTGAGCTTTTTCACTCAAGCCTAGAGTTCTACCACTGTGAACCACAGCCACTCTTTTTGTTTTCTGGTAGTTCATTGGAGATGAGTCTCACAGACTTTCCTGCCTGGGCTAGCTTTGAACCTTGATCATGAGATCTCAGCCTCCTGAGTAGTTAGGATTACAAGTGTGAGCCACCGGCGCCAGGCTCCTGGGCTGGCTTTTAACTGCTTTGAACTCTTCAGATCTCAGCCTCCTAAGTAGCTAGGATTATAGGCTTGAGCTACTGGTGCCCGGCACACTATAGTTTCTTAACAGAGGATCAACAAGTTGTATCCACATTAGTGGGTCTCTGTATTTGTTATTTCTTTATTTTTGTGCATAGAATTTTTTTAAATTTTATGAGTGTGCCAGTATTAAGATGGGAATCTCTAGGATTCCATCTGGGTTGGATTTGAGATGTGATCCTCTAGGTCTCAGCCTGCTAAGTAACTAGAATTAAACCTGATTGAAAATAATGTTTTAAACAGGGGGTTAGGAACACAGGTTAAATAGCAAAAGCGTTTTTTTTTTTAAAAAACCTCATAATAGACATAGATATATTTCAAATAGGAGTTCAGATTTCCACATCAATAGACTAACCAGAAAAAAATTCACTCCTGAGAAGTCCCAAATGTTTAACAATTTTGATAGACAAATTTAAATTTGTCTCCCTCATCTCTGCCTATTAAAGTTGTTTGTTCAACATAACCCTGTTAAAAATGTCGTAGCAGCACTGCTGCTTCGCTCTTCAGTCATGTTCTCTGTGTGAGACAGAACACGGTGTTGGATGGATGCTTGAAGAAAAGTGATTGAAGCGTCTCAGCAGCTCTACAGAACACCGTCCAGCTAAGGCCCGCATCAGCAGCTCACGCCGGTCATCAACAGGAGGCAGAGAGCTGAAGATGGTGGGTCGAAGCCAGCCCTGCCAGGAAGCCTAGTCCTTGAGACTTTCTTGTTTTTAATCTCCATTAACCTACCAAATAAACGGGATGTGCAAGTGTGGCTCCAGTGGTAGGGCGCTAGCCTTGAGCTCAGGGACGGGCTCAGGCCCTGAGTTCAAGGCCCCAGAACCAGCGCTAGAACCAAACAAAACCCCTCAGGGGGCGAGCCTCAAAGCGTGGGCCTCGCCTGAGTCTCCCAGCCGCCGCGGAGGCCGCAGCCACCTGTCAGCCTTCTCCCGGGCAGACGTCTGGCTGCAAATGTGCTTCCATACTGACGGCGACGGGAGGTGCCCCCCCACAACCGACAACCAACCTCTAAAATCAGTGAAAAGACCTGGAAGTCCCTCCTGAGGAAAGCGGGGAGAGAGGGGCCCAAAACGGGGCGAAATGGGGCTGTTCACACAGCGCTCGGCAGTCCCGGGTCGCGGAGCGCAGGGACCCCGGGAATGGCGCCCCAGAGCCGGCGCGGGGAGGCCGCAATGGCCGGGCGCTGGGCCTGCGCGGCTCTTCTCACCTCACCCTTCGCCTGTGTCCCTACAACCGATTAAACGCGACCCTCAGGCGGCCGCCGCCGCCGCCTCCTGCACACACCCCAAGCCCATCGCCGGCCACAGTCCGTCCGCTTCAACTTTCCGCCCGGGCGCCACAACCGGAACTATAAGGGCCGGGGGACCCCAGGGAGCCCGGCGCCGTCGGCGTCGCGAGAGGAGCGGAGGCGGCTTCCGGGGCGGGAGAAGCGGGAGGGGCGGGGCTTCAGGCTGGGCGGAGAGGGGCGGGGCTCTGGCTCGGCTGGGCCACTAGGGAGCGCGCCCTCCCCAGCTCCTCTCCGCGGGCCGGGTAGGGGCGGGGTTAGGGGCGGGGCTAGGGGCAGGGTGTTGAGGCCCCACCCTCTCCTCGGACTGCCCTAGGAACACAAAGCCCTCTGGAAGGCCTTAGATAGCAGTTTATTTTATCTAGTGACACAGGAGACCAGAAAATTGGAAGGGGAGCTGTGACTCAAAGTAGAAGAGCATTAGCCTTGGGAAAAAAGAGCTCAGAGACAGTGCCCACATGAGATAAAGCTCCAGGACCAAACAGAGAGACAGACAGACAGAGAAATCCCGCATAACTCCATTCAGAAAATGTATCTGGATAGCTAAGAGGTTTTTCCTATTTTTCACAATTCACTACATAGTACCACATCATCCTGATCACCATTCGGCTAGCTGGAATCTATTTGGTGTTTTATAAATCATTCCACATGCTCCCATAGAACATGAACAGCCACACCCCCACTCACCAACGGGTTATTCTACAGTGAAGCCAATAATATCTCCATACCATCTCCATGGTCAGCTGCATCATCTTTTCAAGTATAGCTGTATATGGTTTCAATAATGCACACATGGACCACCCACAACTAAATCATTTACATAAATATAAAATGCTTTCATTCATGAAGAAAAATATCTGCTTTGCTTTAACAAATATATTCGAAATGGTCCTTATCTCCAGAGCATTTTTGAAGAAAAAAAAAGGCAGAATGGAACCATGAAACTTGGAATATACGACTAGGAATTATCTCATTTAAATAAAAAGAAAGAAACCCTACCTTTAAACATATGGAAAACTCATTAAGCCATTGAGAAATGTGTGTAAACTGCATAGGTTCTTTGGCATGTCGGCACTGGGTCTTTAACTCAGTACCTTAGCATTATTGCTGAGCTTTTCTGCTCAAGGCTAGCATCTACCCATTGAGCCAAACATCACTGGTCCATGAGACACATGGGATTAACATTATCGGGTGTTTCACAAAAGATAGTTACACAAAGTCTCAACAGAGGCTCATCTTAGTGACTCATTTTAGTGTTCAGGTTGAAGTAAGTAGAGATAGAAAAATACTACATGTCCTGATCCCCAGAGAGAAAAGACTCAGCCTTAACATAGCAGCTGTTGTCTGCAGGCTTCTTTGCTGTTTTCTTATGCAGGTAGTGGGTCATGAATTTCCTGCTCTCACTTCACTTGTTCCTGCTCTTGGCTGGTGCTCTGCCACTTGAGCCTGACCCCAGTTCTTTCTTTTTGAGGGTTAATTAGAGATTATAACTTTCTAGTATGGAGAGCAATGAATCATTCAAACCCAGCATTGTGCCTATTTGACAAAATTGATGGCCAGGAGTTGATGTGTGAAGGTAAACTTCATTTTTTTCTTTTTCTTTTCTTTTATTTTATTTGAGAACATACTGTACAGAGGGGTTACAATTACATGGGCAGGATAATGCATACATTTCTTACCAAGCATTGCAGCCTCCTCCTTTGTTTACCCTTCACATCCCTTCCCAGCCTCCCCCCTTCCCCCCATCCAATCCTTCCCACCCTCCCCTGCCCCACACCGACATTGTAAAGCTCGTTCATTTTTTTCTATTTCATATCTGGATCTAATGTATAAGTCTGGCCTTTTTGCTTAAACTAATATATAATTTTCCCATTTCTATACATCTCTTTCCCCTTGGATTAAAGCTACCATTGCACACATTTCAGGTTTAGATGTCATTATCCTTTGTACCAGTAGTGGAGTTTGAACTCAGGGCCTTGAGCTTTTGCTTATTTCCTTGTTCAGTGCTTAAACATACAACTTGAGCCATGCTACAAGTTCCTGACTTTTGCTGACTCAGTGAATAAGTGTCTTTCATATTTGTCTATGGGGGCTGATTTGAACCTCCTTCCTGAGGAAGGACAGGGCAGTCTGGAAGATAGAATAATTGCGATGAGCCAGGACACCTGTCATGTCCTCTGAGTAAGTCCCTCTGAGTAAGTGCTCTTTCTTCTATTGATGATGGCTTTTACTTTTCAGTATACCTAATGCCTATGTATTTTATCAAATACTTTTCCCCCAAAGGAGCTATTTAATGTAATTTTCAGGTGAAATTTACTTACATATTTGCACAAAGCAAAATGGGTGTGCATAAACACTTGAATTCACTGTTACAAGAAAGTCCCCTATAAATTACATTTAGTCTGACATTTGTCTCAATAGACAGAACAACTTTCAAGTACATCTGGTTTGCTATGTCCTAGAGCTTTAGTAGTGGCCTGATCACCTCATGCAGGCATGGGCTGGGTTCCTTGGCCCTCACAGTGCACTGAACCCTTCCCTCTATAGCCAGTAAGTGCTCTTGGACAGCTCCAGGTCACTCTGTCTTTTGCCCTTACTCAGGAACCATGTGTCTGGGACATCAGATTGTACACGTAAAAAAAAGCCAGAGTATTCAACATCCATAAATTTTACAACATAAACATATATCTTTAATAAATTTAGAAGAATAAAAAGAATGCAAATTTTACAACAATCAGGACAAAAAGAAAAAGAGAGATATCCCCAGGGAGAGGGGAGGGAAGCTCTAAGGCTAGGTCGGCTTCTAAGTTGCCTTCAAACATAAATTCTGCCTCAGAATCCTCCAAAGTATCTAGCTCCTCATGAAAGATAGGATTTGCTCCAGCAAAGGCTGGAGAGGCAGATTCTAATTTCTCAGTTGGAGATTGGTTCTGCTGCAGCAGGACAGATTTGTCCAGATGTTCAGTGAGGACAGATTCACTTTCCTGAGCTGCATCTAATGTTGGGACCTCACTCATTGGTTCCCCTGAGCACAGAATGGGGATATTTTCCATCAGCCCCACGAGTGCTACTCCCTCCAGCACGCCAGGAGGAGTGCTGATTTGACCCTTTTTGAGCTGATCTGGGCTGCCTGTGAAAGTCACAGGAAGACAATCACTATTACCTTCTTCTTTCTTTGGGGTCCCTACAAGTTCAGCTCTGTTACATGTGGGGTTCAGAACCACTGTCTTATCCACAGGACTCACAACCTTTTGGGGCCTCACGGCAAATGCATCCAACCCCTCTACATGCACATGCATTGTGTAGTCCAGTGATGGCTCCAGATCCCCATCCATCAACATCCTTGACATCACCGAGGGCTTTTTCCTTGGGAGGTCAGGAGAAGCTGCTCTATGGCGGCCAAAGCCTGAGAAACAGAAAGAGGTAAAGGAGTTTGAGAGTGGATTCCGGATGTTCAGGTGGAGTTCAATTTCCATGAGGCTCTAATGGAGGAGGCTGTACAAGTTTACTTTGGACTGAACACTGATGAGAAGGTAAGGTCTTTCCCAAGAGTGGCTAAGCGCAAGTGCTTTCACCAATAGAACCAACACTGCCTGGCACATAGTACCATAAAAAGACATTCTTACAACCTGGGGGGGAAAAACGGCTCTCAGGCAATTAGGCTCATCCCTAGAGGCCCAGGCGCCATCCCTACTCACAAGCTCTGAGGTGACCACTCAGGGACTTCTTCCTCTGTTTCCTGGTCTCATTCTTCCCGCTCTCCTCCAGCTCATCCAGATGAACATGGAGATTGAGGACCACATCTGAGGAGGGCATGTGGAGCATGGCATAGTGGGTAAGTTCTTTCACCGGGTGTCGGTTCTGGGGCTCTCGGAAATCTGCAGGATAGCAGTCCATCCACATGGTGAAGATGGAACAAAGGCTGCTGTGGGCAGATTGGTGACAAGAAGAGTGAGTGCCTGCCCTCCCTATCATGGGCCTCCCATAGCCCCTTTCTGCAAGGCTGCTATATGCACACTTGCATGCTGGGAAGCAGGAGGAGACTCCTGCAGGCAGAATGATCTTCACCAGCCATGACTAGAACCTTCTGAAAGATAATTCTACAATATTCTCACTGTGATAGGTAACAAGAAAGAACTGATTTTGTACACACAGCCCTCCCTGTCATCCCTGAGAGTCCACAACCACACCACAGCTGTGTCCTCTGCCACCACTCCAACCCCAACCCTCTGCCCCTAGTGGAAAGCACAAGTGATGTGCAAATGAGAAATCTGCACTTTGAATCAGAAGCCTCAAAGACACCATTTTGAACGAAGGGGCCTTTTTTTTGTGCCACAGTCCACTTACTTCTTTATTTGTTCATCTTCCTCAGAGTTACGGCCCAGGAATCTGTACCTATGGGAGGACAAGAGGAAGTCACCTCTCAGCTTCTCCTTTTCTGCCCACACAGGACACATATGGGATGGGCTCATTCCCAGATGGGAATGGAATCTGATACATAAATAAGTGAGATACAGTTCAGTGAAAATTCTGCTAAGAGACTTATGTGCATTGGTCCAAGGTAAATGTGACAGTGCTCATGCCTCTAATCCTAGCTAATCAGGAGCATGAGATCTCAGGTGCACAGTCTGTTCAGACATTAGTCAGTAAAAGTCTAAGGACATTAATTTTTAAAAGGCCAGAATTGCACCTATGGTTCAAATGCTGTAGTGGTAGCTCTGAGCACCAAAGAAACAGCACCAAGACACTGAGTTTAGGTTGAAGGACTGACACACACACAAAAACATAAAAGCTTCAGGGGTTATAAATATGTAAAGCCAACATAATGCCTCCCTGAAATCTCTGAGTTGATTCAGCCTCCAGTTCACCTACCTCCCCACACCCCAGCCTTTCCTGGGTCTACATTATTCACAGACATCCAATTTGTAATGAAACCTTATTTACTCATGGGAAATGTGATTTCCTAGAACCTCACCTAGGGGAGGGCAGAAGTCGTGTGCCATGGGCACATGCCTGTAATCCTAGCCCCTCAGTAAGCAAGCTTCTGAGGTTCCAGGAGATTTTCTGGGAAATGTCCTGGGCAGACCGCTACTAAGAAACTATGCAGGGTATGCACTTACTTGTCTCATGCCAAGCTCCTGTGAGAAGACCCCCATGAAATCAACAGGTTCAGAGGGGTGCCAAGTATTCCACAACTCGGCCAGGAATAGCTGAACGGTCCCGGTTTTGAAGGGGGAACACTCACTTTTTGAACACAATATCCAGCACTTGCTCCATTGTTGCCCACTGTCTATAATTGTGGAGGAAGTTTCCAACATAGAAGAGATCGCCTTTCTGGTAGGCTGGGACCAGGTTCATCACCAACATGTCCAGCAGGCCTGCCTCCGGGCTCAATATATTGCATGGCACATTCAGGGTCAGGGCTGACGTATTAGCACACTAAGGCGAGACAAAGAATCAGAAAAAAACCATGGAAATGAGAACACTTCCAAATGAGTCATTGTGATAGAGTAGATTGACAACTATGCAGACAGTATTATCTCAGTAAACCTAAATCACATAGGAAGGTTCTACTGTGGACCAGGTTGGGGTTAAGTAGGTTTTCTATCATGAGTATACCTTGCCTGAGTTGCCTTGTGATTTCCTAGGTTTCTTTTTGGACAAATCTCTGAGATGGTTGCTTCGTGGCTTGCCACTGATCCAGTGTCTACAGCTTTGACTGAGGCACCCATACTTCTCTTGGCTGAGACCAGAGTCTCGAGACCTGCGAATACAGCACAAGAACATGTTTCTGGCTCCGGAGTCACAGGCCAAGTGAGCTGGCTTGAGCCAACTGTGAGTTACCGTGGCCTGCTATCAGGGTTCCATGTTCTATTCCATTGTGAAGGAGGCAGGGTCACCTGTCAGGCCTAATGACCTCTGCCGCTTCCTCACGCAAGAAATATTCCCATCCAGCCAATATTGCAATGTATACATGTAGACAAGTTAACAGCACACTTTGTTTGTGAAATCCTAATCTGCTCGCCCTAGGTTCTGGCTTGTTCTCTGCTTCCAGGAGTCACTCCTAGGTCACATTCATGGCCTATCTGTGACTATTCCACTCATCTGGCTCAAATCATTTGGTTTCTCAGGGCCTTCTGTGACTGCCACATCTTTCTGGCAAGTATTTTTGACATCTACACCCTAGCCCATTGTTTACTTTCTGTAGCCTAATCTGTTTGTCCTTGGAACCCCTCTCTTGTGTCATCGGGAGCTAATGCAAATACATAGAAATCGGAAAAACTAAGGAGTGTTGGAAAACATACATTACACTTATAATCATCCATTGTACATGTGTCCATTTTTGTAAGAGAGAAAATTATTTTTTATACTTGCAATATTCCATGGAGGCAAGCAGAGAAAGGAAGAGCTGCTGCATTGTCTTCTTATGATGATTAGGATTTTTTTTACTATAGCTTTGAAGGAATATAGTATTTAAGGTAGAAATCTGCTCCTTTGCTTTTTACAAGCTAATCGTTCATATAGTTATTTGCCTCTGTAGTCTCTGCTTCTGTGTCCCATGATCCGTCCTCCTCCCTCAGCACAAATTGGAAGAAGGAGTTTCACACATTGCTGAGCTGTTGTCCAATCTCTGCATAGGAATTTAAGATACAATAGTTACTGTGGTTTGTGTGCGTGTGTGTGGGTGTGTGTGTGTGTGTGTGTGCGCGCGCGCATTTGTGATCTTGGACCCTTTGCCTTCTCCCTTAGCATTTTTCCTCAAAGCTATTGCTCTACCCTCTGAGACACAGCTCTACTTTGAGCTTTTTGTAGTCAGCTGGAGATGAGAGATTCATGGAACTTTCCTACCCAGCATGGACATTGCTCCTCTTCAGCCTCATCTTTCCTCGACTGTGGCAATGGCGGTTCAATTTCTGGATTTCCCATCTGAGCACAGGCACAAGCCATCCTCCACTGCACATGTCTCTTTGTATTCCTGGAGGGGCCAGGTCTTCTCTCAAAACTTAGTGCCCTGAGGGTAGAACCTCTGAAACTCAGAACCAAGTTTCCTGATTAATTAGGATCACAGGCCTGAGCTATATATGAACAGCTCAGTACGTGCCCTCCCATATTTTTGGGGGGTTGAGGGATTGTTCCTGAGGCTTGAAATCTGGGCCTGGGCCTGTCCTCAGCTTTTCAGCTCAAAGTTAGGGCTCTACCACCTTGAGGCACAGTACCACTTCCGGTTTTCTGGTCGCTTATTGGGAGATCAGAGTTTTATGGATGTTTCTGCCCGGGCTGACTTTCAGCTGCAATCCTCAGAACTCAGCCTCTTGAGTAGCTAGGATTACAGGGGTGAGCTACCAGTGCGCAGCACAGGATCCCTTTTTGCAAAAGCTTTTGGCGAATTGAACTATGTTGAATTAAGACAGATATATCACTAATTTCCCTAATAATGTGTTTCATATTCATTTTTTTTTGTTTTTTGTTTTGGTTCTGGATGTGGGGCCTAAACTCTGGGCCTGGGTGCTTTCCCTCAGCTCTTCAGCACAAGGCTACCATTCGACCACTTCAGCAACAGCACCCCTACCGGCTTTTTTCTTTTCGCTTATATGGTGCTGAGTAATCGTACCCAGGGCCTCATGCATGAAACGCAAGCACTCTACCACTGAACCACCTCCAGCCCCTTATATTAGTGCTTTGTGAAACAATATATTCGTGACCCATAATATCATATGCCACTCCTCCTTTAAAATACATTCAAATAGTGGGGCTGGGAAGGTGGCTCAGTGGTAGAGCGCTTGCCTTGCATGCATGAGGCCCTGGGTTCGATTCCTCAGCACAACACAAGCAAAAAGAAAAAAGCTGGAAGTGGCGCTGTGGCTCAAGTGGTAGAGCGCTAGCCTTGGGCTGAAGAGCTGAGGGATAGCACTCAGGCCCAGAGTTCAGGCCCCACGACCGGACCCAAAAAAAAATTCAAATATTTGTATTATCATATAGTATATTATACAATATATACATACATATATACTTATATTTTATTATATATTATATATAAATGATGTATATAGTGAATACGGAAAACGATCCCAATTCCGGAATTTAGCTTTTCCTGTCACAATGTTACCCAAGTCTTCTGTCAGACATGCAGATTTTCATCAACAATCTCCCTTGTCAGTTGTTTTTTATTTCTTGAGTAAATGAGTCTTCTTTACCACCAATAGGCTACATACAAAAATGGTATGAACGCCGGGCGCTGGTGGCTCACGCCTGTAATCCTAGCTACTCAGGAGGCTGAGATCTGAGGATCATGGTTAAAAGCCAGCCAGGTCAGGAAATGCTATCAAATTCTTATCTCCAGCTGTAGCTCAAAGTGGTAGAGTGCTAGCCTTAAGTGAAAGAACTCAGGGACAGTGGCCAGCTTTTAATTTCAAGCACCACCATTCTGTACACACACCCCCTACACGCACACTCTTCACTCGGTCCCTTCCTAAACCCTCTGTCCTCTTCACTGAACTGGTGATTGCCAGTTTCTGGATTTCCCACTGCAGCATGCCAACCAGCCTTGTTCCCTCTGCACATGCACCTCTGCCACACTGCGGGGCCCAGGCCTCCTCTCAGAATCCACTGCCCTGGGATAGAGAGCAGATGAAATTCAAGGATTCTCAGAACGTGTGCTTCAAGAGAGGGAGACTCAAAACTGTTCCTCACCTGGTATACAGAGACGCATTGATCTATTTGTGTAGAACAATGCCAACATGGTCAGAAAAAAATGTTTTGCTACCCCAAACGACACCCTTTTCTAAAGACTGTTAGATATTCCCTCAGATTTTTACATGTTAGAGGTTGTAGCTTTTGATATAATGAACACGAAAAGGCAGCCACAATGACTTTTTTTGGGAGGGGTCTGGTGCTGGGGCCAGAACTCTGGGCTTGGTTGCTGTCCCTCAGCTCTTCAGCTCAAGGCTAGCGCACTACTACTTGAGCCACAGCGCCACTTCTGGCTTTTTTTCTTTTATTTATGTGGTGCTTGGGAATCAAACCCAGGGCTCATGCATGCAAGGCAAGCATTCTACCAGTGAGCCACCCTCTCAGCACCCCCACAATAACTTCTTACAGAGAAAAATGCCTAGCCAAGTAAACTAATATGTGCAGCAAGCTCATTTCCAGACCATTCTCCAAAGGCAGGCATGGAACTCTTATTGTGTCATCTTGATAACTTACAGTCCATGACAACCATCATGGAGACTTAGAAAATCTTCATGAAAACCCCAAAGCAAGAAACATCTTAAGAGCATAAAACTGCAGCAAATATTTAACTCTAGCTTTTAAAATTTATATGTTCTATATTTACACAGTGCAGACTGGCTCATTGTTGGCAGAGAGCTTCAAACATCAACACGTTTACCCGACTAGCTGCAAAGGGGAAGTTATCCCTAGTAAGAGGTGGGGGCTTGAGATTCATGTGGGACCAGTTTCCGAAGACACCTGTAGTGAAATAACACAGAGCTTTTGTGTCTCAGCATCAAGGGTCCTATCTCGGCACAGGCTGCATCCTCCACTGCCTGCATTCCTTGTGGCTCCCTCTAGTCACCAGTTCCTTGTAAATCCAGATTTGTTCCCTTGGTCCAGCACACTCTGCTTCCTCCCAATCAGGCCCCATATGCCCAGCATATCAGATTGGATGTAGAAAAGACCAAAGTCTTTTGTTTTCAAGAATTGAACAACATCATGTAAACATGGACATTTTAATACCATTAAAACAATAAATAGTAAATCATGAAAAAAAGTAAAACAGGCATTTGCCCAGGGAGGAGGGAGGCAAGATCTAATACTAGATCTTCTTCCAAGTTGCCTGCAGGCAGGAAGACTACTTCAGGGTCTACAATGGAATCTACCACCACACGTAAGACAAGATGTTCTTCCTGAGTTCTCAACTGGACACTGGTTCCATAGGGTGTCCATAGAAATCAAAACCTATTGTGGCCGTTCTACACATGAAAATAACCACATTCCATCCACACGCTTGGTGCAGTGCAATGATGGCTCCACAAATCTACCTGTCAGCACCATGGACATCACTGGGGCCTTCGTTAGCATGGGTTCAGGAGGGACTGCATTACGTTGACAAAAATCTGGGAATGGAAATAGGTACATGAGTATTAGAGTGAACTCTAGAAGTTCTGGTGTGACTCAACTGCCATGAGGATGGAATGGAGGAAGTTGTAGCATTTGAGTTGAGACTGAACTTTGATGAGAAGACAGGTTCTTGGGGTGCCCTCCGCTGAAGAAAGCATCCCAGTGAGTCTGGGGTCTTTCAGCTGGGGGCTCGTCTGGGATCCAGGCGCCCCCAGACCCCAAATTCCAGGACCGGTAGGAGGTAAGATAGAGCTCTTGTGTCTCGTGTCTTGTGTGTTTGTCACTTTCGTTTTGCTTTCTGGGATCCAAATCTGTATTTGGACTAGAGGGAAAAGCAGACGTGCCCAGTACCCTAGTCCCGCCCTGGAGCCCTGCTCCAGGGTGGTCTGAATCTGTATTTGGGCCAGAGGGAACAGGAAACGTGCCCAGTACCCTGGTCCCGCCCTGGAGTCCTGCTCCAGGGTCGTCTGGAGGAAGGAGGAGATCTGAGTGTCTCTGTTCTGGGGAGTTAAGGCAAGGCCGGCCACTCCCATCTGTAATTCCTTCCTCATCTGCACTCGGTTGCCGCGCGGCGTCTGGTTTTGTCTGTCTCTGTTTAGTGTTACTCGTTTTTAGTGTGTGTTTTGTATTCTCTATAGAGATGGGACAACAAGTGAGTCCACTCCTAGGACACCCGAGACCTTGTCCTAGTTTGTTTGAAAACTGCTGGTTCCGCTTTTGTAACTTGCTTGTTTGTCAATTATGAAATTGCCACTGACCACCTGCGAGTGGCCCCAGTTAGATCTCAGCCTTGGCCTTGGCTCGCGGGGTCTGAGCGTGGGGGAGAACCTGTCAGTCTGAGGGGACGGCTGCTAGGGATTTTTCTTTTCCCTTGCCCCAAGATGACTGGGAATTCTCCTCCACCTTGGAAGGCCCCTGGGTCAACGCCTGCAGGAATCTAAGAGAAAAATCCTCCGGAGGTGATAGGGGGGTTGAGTCCCCTGGTAAGTGAATGGTGGTGAGATGTCGCCCCATTCACTGAGACTTGATTTTGTCTTTGTGGCCACTTATTTGTCTTGTTAACTTTAGTGTGTGTTTGTTTTATGTTTTCTGGGGTAGGGAAGTTCTGGGTGAGTGTGGCAGGCTCACTCAGCAGACTCTGGATTCAGCTTGCTGAGTGGGAGCAGCACAGAGTTCCGGTAGGGATAAATTGGTGCCCATTAGTCCCCAACTCAGCCTTCAGTCCTTGTCTAGTTCTGTTTTAGAATTGGTACCAGTTTTAAATGTGGATTCTTGGTTTTTGTGTTTATCTGTGTTTTTGTTATTTTTTTAAACATCTCTGGGGGAATAAAAGTTCCAGCTGGGCTCGGTCACAGACCTGCTGTGCCTCCCTCCCTGTGAGGCATGGAAGGTTACTGGGCTAGCTCGGTTCCCTTCAAGCCTCAGGCTGCATTTTCTCCTTGTGGAGGCTGCCAGCAGGGAGGGTGTAGAACGCTGTGTACCTAGTTTGGACTTTTTCAGCTAGTCCTGACAATGTAACAATTTGTAAAGTGCTCTTGTCTAAATTGGATAAACAATCTGGCCAGTTTAGTTTAAAGTGAACCCCTCCCCCAGAGCTCCTCCAACAGAAGGGATTCAAAAGACTAATTAGTGAATTGCCTTGCTAGACAAACAAGCTCTGGGAAAATAAAGCCCAACAAAGGTACCTAGTTGTTTAAAAGAAATACTGTCTTAAATTTTTGTTTAAAAACTTTAAAAAGTGTACGTATGACTGATTTTGATTTTTGCACGCTTTAAGATCCGTGTGAGTGTTTTGTGTATGTCTGTGATAAGAATTGTCAGCATGCTGTAACAATTGGGTGAGTTAAAATTTAAATGTAAAGGTTAGTTTAACACTGTCAAAGATGTTACCTGTTCTGTCTGTCTAAAACTGTATTTCATTCGAGAACCAAGAGAAGAGATGGGAAAAAACTTAAAAGCCAACAGAAGACCTATCTTTAGGGGTGAGGGGTGAACGAGCAGAAGTGCAGTTCAGCTGGTCATGCATGGTGGGACAGGCCCTGGGAGGAGTCCACACATGGTGAAAGAGGGCAAGCTGGCACAAACACAGTTCATCTAACCCTAAAGAGTCGGACTGGGTGTGTGCCCATTCCATAGAAGGGGCTGAGTGGCCCATCTTTGTTCTCTCTCTTTTCCCTGCAGATACAGACTGAAAACATGATGGTTAAAATGAGTGATGTGATGATCTGATTAGTATTGCTAAAACTTCCCCTTGGATGTGTTAACATTAAAATTAGGAAGGTCTTAAAAAAAATTAGAAATGGATTTCTGGATATAAAGTTTAAAAATAAAATTGTTCTTAACATTGGCCTCAATGTGCACAGAGGAAAAATTAGGATTATCAAAATAATTGCCATTCCAGCTTGCTCTTATAGGTTGTTTTTTTTAAGTTTCCAGCAAAGTCCAGAGCAAACCACAGAGGATTCTTAAAAGTTTGTCAGATGTAACTTTGACTCTCAATAAGTTTTAGGTAAGAGCATGCTTAAGAGCTACTTCTACGTTGACCACCTTGTTGCTTTTAATTGGAGTAAAGTGGCCTTTTGTAGGACTCATTGATCTGCAAACTGGTTCAAAGCCAACCCGGGCACAAAAAGGTCCCTGTGAGACTGTCACCTCTACTCAGCCAGCAGAGTGCTGAAAGAGCAAGCAGAGTTGCTTTGGGACTCAAAGTGGCAGAGTGCTAGCCTTGAGCTGGAGAGCTGAGGGACAGTGCTCAGGCCCGAGTTCAAGTCCAGCGACCAGCTAAAGGGAAATGCCAATGAGGCATTTATCCCAAAGTGAAAAAGACACTCCTGGGACAAAAGCAATGGAGGAGCATCCAGAGGCAGTAAGCCACTGCTTGGATGGCAGAAATGTCAGATCCTAGAGTCATTTGTGCATGGTCCTTGAAAACTGGTCAGAGCCGGGAGGTCATAAAAAGAGTTTGTAAGCATGCCTAATGTTCATGACTACCTTGTAAGGAACAGGAACTTGCCACTTGCCAGTCCTCTGTGATAGTAAAAAGCTAATGTTATGAAATGTGGGGGATAGTTTAAATCTCAACCCCTTTATGTGCCAAAAGCTTTAATTGGCAGTAACTATTGAGCTGACATCAGCTACATGAAATTCATCTGCTCAGGAAAAAGTTTGTAAACCAGAGAGTCCATTGATATCTGTCTAAAGGCTTGCAAAGGTAACTTAGGCATTGTTAGGGTCACTAGAGATCACGTTCCTAAGTCATCCAAAAGGATGTTTTTGCAAACCAGAGTGCTAAACAAGCTACACTGCTGTAGCTGGAGAAAGGGTCTGTGCAGTTGTCAAAATATTGTTCTTAATGACATCTAACCCTGATGGCCTCTTTGTAAAATAGGCTAAGGTTATAGGTTCCTGGCTAGGTAAGATAGATCAACGCCCCTGAAGTCAGCTTGAAAAAGTTACAGAAGATGGACCTTTGCTCTTCTACCCCCATTTTAAGATCAAGGGTCCAGAGTCAGTTTTGGAGAAATGAGGCAAAATAGATAAAATAATTTTTTTAAAAAAAGGCATAAAAAATAGTGTTAACAGTTGTCGGTGTGCAAGGTGTGGAGACTGCATCTGTCAGAGATGGTTACAAGACTGAGCCTTCTGTGTCTATTTACAAAAATATCTGGTTAGTAAAAAAGTTGTGATTTGGGTAAATTGTCCTGGGCTATTGTTTAAAGATCTTAAAAACCAGCAGGATCAAAACTTGCCAAGCCTATGCAATGTATCTTTAACCAGTCTGTGTAGGAATTTACAGCCCAGCATAAGGTGTGACAGTCCCTCGGAGCCACTGAGAGACCCTGCTGCTGCTGCTGCTGCTGCTGCTGCTGCTGCTGCTGCTGCTGCTGCTGCTGCTGCTGCTGCATACCCTAATGGGTAAAGTTCAACGACGACCTGACAACTGTCACCTGGAGAAACTCCTGCCTGATTCCATCACCTGAGTCTGCTTCCTGTTTGACTGCTGCTAAATCCAAGATCTTGTGGGACATTCTTTTAGGTGATATCCAGAAACCCTCTCTTCCCACAGTGGATATTGGGGACAAGGATATCACTGGCTTGCTTGCCTTAGGCAATTCAGTGCATAGTGACTGGAAATCCACTCTATGGTCACAGCCTAGTTTGGCTCTGGTATGGTAATAACCTGAGTGTGTTATCAATGGAAGTAATAAACTGAAAAGGAGAGGGGGTTAGTATAGAAAGCCTTGGGAAAGGAATTGGGGAAAAATTGGTATCCCCTTTGGATAAGAAAGGATTTGAAAAGTAAGGATTGTCTTTAAGACAAACCTCAGAAAGTTTAAGTATGTGGCAGATGGTATGAGTATGTCTTAAAATTGGAGCTTACAAGTACAGCTGGTATAAAATTAAGTTAACTGTGATACATGGAGTCAGGACTGGTGGGAAAAAATGTAAGGGGCCCTGGTACTGTTACTTTTGTTACAATTGGACCTTGTATACTCAACAGACTTGTAAAAGAAAAAGATCAGCTCAGTCCGTCCATTAGTTCTGAGATCCAAATACCAAGCATTGAGAACAACTGACACCCCACAAAATAATATAGAGACACCCTAAATTTTAAGATTAAAATTGGTCCAAAGACAAGAGGAGGGAATGAAAGATTGAAATTGGGGCTATGTTCATTTTACACTATGCTAACTGCTAATTCTGCTTCTGTAAACCTGCTTGCGCTAACACTGACTCTTCCCCTCCCAGAAATAAGTAAAAAGTTACAAAGTCCAGATGCAGGCCCAGGGACAAGGTCTGCAAACATAGGTAAAGAACAAAAGAGTATGTTCTTCTAAATTCCTGTGTAAAAACTCACGGCAGGGGGCTCAAGACAAGGACCATCTGGCGAGCCCAGCAAACTAAGTCAAATGTCAACCAATCACGAGTCTGTAACTATGTGGACTCCCCCCCCCCCCCCCCCAGGGAAGCCTCCCCCTAGAGAGCCAACCAGTTTACCACTAGTGTTACAAGACTTCCCACACAACAAAATGATTGCTGGAGTATATGATAATTTTTAACCTGAGCCAATCCTGGGGATCCTGGGGTCTTACGCTAATCCTGTGGTTTTTGTCTTTAAAAGTGCCTGTAACCGCTGCTCGGGGCTTCCAGTCTGCCTTGGACAGGGAGCCCGTTTGCGCAAACGCCTAATAAACTCCTCTTGCTTATTGCATCTGCTGGTTTGGAGTCTTGGTTCTTGGGGTGCCCTCCCGTTGAAGAAAGCATCCCAGTGAGTCTGGGGTCTTTCAACCTTTCTGGTGGGCAGAGACCAGGTTCATCACCAGCATCTCCACCAGGCCTGGATCTTGACTCCACACATTATAGGGCACATTCATTTGGGGCTGAATCACTCTCCCCCTAAGGTTTTCAAGAGAATGGATCTTTCTAACATGGAAATGAGAGCACACTTCAAGTTGAGTAACTGTGGGCAGGCTGGCTTCTGAAAGGACAATTTTCACATGCACAGAACGGCCCCTGCTAGCAGATGGGATGATCCCATTCCCACCCTCAGTCCCAATGGCATGGTGGGGCTGTTTTGTAAGGATGCTTCCACAGTAATGCTGTGTGTGTGTCTGTGTGTGTGTGTGTCTATGTGTGTGCGTGTGTGTCTATGTGTGTGTGTGTGTGTGTGTATGTGTGTGTGTGTGGGTGTTTCCATTGCCTGGCATACATAATTGAGGATCCAAGAAGGTGGCCCAAAGTCTAAAAGAAATGATTTGGAGTCAAGCACTGGAACTTAGTGTAATTCTCCCCATAAGGGAATAGATGAAGCACTTAGTATGCCGTTATGTATGTAGTTTATACTCACTGACAAGTAAATGAAACCAACTTGTTCATTTCCAGGGACACATTTCACTTGGAAATGTGTTAACTGAAGTGCTGGTAGATTAGACAATGGTGTGCTGGAAAGGATGATAGAAGAAACTCTAGTTTATCTTATTACAGATACATACAGACATGAAAATATATTTCTGTCTACTTGTGCATGTGTGCGCTAGGAAACACACACATATTTCCTCACTCTGTTGAAGCACAGATGCCTCAGTAGCAAGGGCACACTGGTTCTCACAGACTAAGTTATACTGGCATTTTCCAATACAAGAACTTGTCTCATTGTTGAAGAAAGTATTGCTACTACCTTTTGATGGAAAGCAATACAATGAGCATGTATCAGCATCAAAACCTGTAATGTCATGAAGACAGTAACTGGGAAACAAGAAATCACAGACATGTTACAAACAACAGTGATGCCACAGCCTGTGCATTGAAAAATGCTGCTGCGGGGAACTTACACAGCTGAACACATTAAAATGAGATATAATAACACAAATTGTGTGGAAAGAAAATTAAATGAAACTAACAACTACATCAGGAGAGAGAGAGAGGGAGAGAGAGAGTGTGTGTGTGTGTGTGTGTGTGTATGCAAGCGTGGGTACTGGGGCTTGAGTTCAGGGCTTGTCCTCTCACTTGGATGTTTCAGGGGAGTGGTGCTTTGCCATGGCTTCAGTCCAGAATTTTTGGCTGCTTAACTGGAGACACAGTCTCATGGGCTCCTCTGCCAGTTAGGCTGTGAAGTCCTGTGATTGCAGCCTCTTGCAAAGCTGGAATTACAGATCTCTGCCACTAAAATCCCCTTGTAGAATTAATATGTGCTAATAAAAGGTTTCAAAATATGTCACCAACAATATTATAAAATGACTGAATGAACACTACAGTGTAGGGGAATTTTTGGTTTAGTGTTGTGTATTTCCAAGAGAATTTTTCAGAGACTTTAGTACACAAGCACATGCAGCATATCTTACATGTTAAAAATGTAGTACTGGGGCTGAAAAATTGGCTCATTGGTAGAGCACTTGCCTTGCATGCATGAGCCCCTGGTTTGATTACTCAGAATCACAGGAGCAAAAAAAAAAAAAAACCAGAAGTGGTGCTGTGCTTCAAGTGGAAGGACATTGAGGGACATCGCCCAGGCACAGAGATCAGCTCCCACAAATGACAAAAAAAAACTTACTAGCCACCTAGTTGTTGGTGGCTCAGATCTTTAATCCAGGATACTTAGTAGGCTGAGATCTAAGGAATGAAATTGGAAGCCAATCAGGACTGGAAAGTCCCTGGACTCTCATGTCCAATTAACCACCAAAACCCACAAGTACTGCAGTGGATCAAGTGGTAGAGCATTAGCCATGGGCAAAAATGCTCAGTGATAGCCTCAACTCTCTGAATTCAAGCCCCAACACTGGCACACACACAAATTGGTCTGGGTTTTGTGTTTGTTTAGTTTTGTTTGTCCACCAGTCCTAAGGCTTGAACTCAGGGCCTGAGATTTATTACTGAGTCTCGTTGCTCAAGGCTACATCTCTACCACTTGAGCCCCAGCACCACTTCTAGTTTTCTGATGTTCTGGAGATAAGTGTCTCATGGACTTTCCTGCCCAGGCTGGCTTGGAACCATAATTCTCAGATCTCTGCCTTGCAAGTAGCTACTATTATAGAAATTAGCCACCAGGGCCCAGAAATGCCTAATTTACCAAAAGGTCAAAATTTTTGGAAATGAAAAAAAAAACCATTTTGTAAGGTGCCATTGGGTCAGGGCTTTAACCATATTTATTTAAGAGCCCAGGAACTCAGAAACTCAGTTTAGAGCCAGTTCAGGCAGAAAGCCTATGAGTCTCTGACTTCCAATTGACTATCAAGAAAACTGGAAGTGATCTATGGGAAAAGTGATGGAGCCCTAACCTTGAGCAAAAACACTCCAAGACAGCACCCAGTCCTTCAGCTCAAATCCCTGGATGAAAAAAAGAAACCACTCATTTTTTTTAAAAAAAGCAGTTTTATTTCTAATATAAGTTCATTTCCAACCTAGTGTCTTGTGAGTCTCATTGTTATAAAGGGTAAATTAGTTTTTTTGGTTTTTTTTTTTTTTGGGGGGGGGGAGTGGTCTGGTTATGGGGCCTGCACTCTGGGCCTGGGTGCTGTCCCTCAGCTCTGCAGCTCAAGACTAGTGCTCTACCACTTGAGCCACAGCGCCACTTCCGGCTTTTTTCTTCTTGCTGATGTGTTGCTGACGAATTGAACCCAGGGCACCATGGATGCAAAGCAAGCGCTCTACCACTGAGCCACCTTCCCAGCCCCCAATGGGTCAATTTGTTATACCCCTTCCACTCCAGATATTAGGTAAACGTATATACAAAATACAAGGTAACAAAATCAAATACAGTGACAACAGGGATGTACCATGCAAAGAAAACAAAGAAAAAAAGCCCATGGTACATTAAAAACGACAACAAAGAAAACCCCTTGAGTCCATATCTTGGCATTCATTTTGCATTGCATCATTTTTTGTTGTTGTTGTTGGTACACTTTTGTTAGTTTCAGATTACAAATTCACTAGGATTTTCAATCCTGGTATTTATGTTTTTTCAACTCACTCTGGCACCCAGCCCAGTCACCCCAATGTCAACCCTGAACCTCTGAGAAGCCATTCCCAGCACACCAACCACGAAAGCCAGCTACGAATATGATGGGCTTAGCTTGCATGGCTCACCCGGACTAATGTTCTCAAACCGCGGTGAAGCCCCACGAAAGGAACATCTTCCCACCAGCTCAATGGTCGCGGCTCCCTTCCTTCCAGCTCACTCTCATCCACAACTGCACTGTCAGCCTAAAGAGCCGGCTTGGGCAACAAAGTCTGTGAGGCTTCTATCTCCAGAAAACCAACAGAAATCTGGAGGCAGAACTGTGATCCAAGTGGTAGAGTGGCAGCCCTGAGGAGGGGAAAGGAGAGGGGAAAGTCAGGGAGGACACCAAGGCCTTGAGTTCAAGTCCCAGGACTGGCACACACTCACATTACAAGTGGAAATAACAAGGAGGGAAAGCTAAGGCATTGGATGACCCTTCCTGGCAATACACCACCATCACCCCGAAACACTCCCCGGACCCCAGGAAAGCCGTTCCTCCAAACCTCCGTGTCCCCTCCAGACCAGCCAGACACCTAAGGGACTCACCTCAGACAAAGCCCGCCGCCCTTCCTCCCAGCAGCACACCTGCGCAAACCCCACTGCTTCCTGCACCCCGTGTGCTGGGGTCTGGCCGTCCTGCAGGCTCCACGCCGGGCAAGGCACGGGAGGATCCGCTGCCCGGCCTGACAGCAACCATGGCGGAGCCAGGCGCCAAAAGACCGCGGAGGCCGCACGGGGCGGCACAGCCAGGCCCCAGCCCCAGAAAGGACGTCCACAAGTTCCCGCTGCACACAAGGCCTTGCGGGCTTTCCTGAGAGGCCTCCCTTCCCCACGGCTGCCCTTCCTCATCGCTTCCCCCAGGACAGCACCTCAGAGCCAACTTCTCTGCTCCAGACCCCTGTCTCTCCCAGAAGCTGCAATGGCGGTCCCGGAGGGGCTGGATTGCCAGTCTGAGCACGCGCACCAGCCGTCCTCCCACTGCGCATGTCCATGTGCTGCTCCAGAGGGGCTCAGGCCTGGTCTCAAAATCTAAGGCCCTGGAGTTAAGAGTCCCTGAAACTCAGAACCCAGATTCCTAAATCACAAAGATCACAGGCCTGTGCCTCAGATGGCCAGCTCACAGCCCCTTTTTCATAGAGTTTGCTGAATTTCCTTATGTTCACTTTATAGATACACACACATACACACACTCACTCAAATATATATTAATCTATTTTTAATCAATGGTATATTTACACACAACTATAAGCATTTTTGCTCAAAAATGTTTTAGTACGCAGGTATTATTCTGTGACTTGGGTCTTGCCCTGGGCTCTTTGTTTACAATTATTTTTCAGACCAACTGTTGAGTTTTGGCCTCCGGCTGGTATTCAATTTCAAGTTCCTCATTTCTGTCTTCCCAGTAGCTCTCATTGATTAGAAGTGCGCAGCTCTACCACCAGATTAACAAAACAACAATTATATAAATACAATAGTTCTTGAAACACCAGTAGAAATGCAGAAGTCATGTACCCTATCTCACAGGTATGCAGGATGGAGAGCTAACATTTTATATAAACTTGAATCCCTAGACTCAGATTGTAAAACTAATTGTGTTGTACTTCAGTAGCTTGTATATGTCTGGATTCCAGACTCAAACAACAAGAAACAAAACTCCAGGATCTTCAATTGTCTCAGGCTGACAAAATTCTTGTCTTGTCACATTGATGTCAGGCTTCAAACCTTTGCTATGAAACATTCATGTGATTTCTTAGAAAATCAGGTTTAAAAAAGATTCCCTGACTGGATGCTATGGATCTCACCTGTACTGGTAGCTAGTCGGGAGTCTAAATCTGAGGATCATGGTTCAAAGCCAGATCACTCAGGAAAGTCCATGAGACTCTTCTCTCCAATTAAGCACCAAAAAATGGAAGGGGAGCTGTGACTCTAAGTGGAAGAGCATTAGCCTTGTGCAAAAAAAGCTCAGAGACAGTGCCCACAACATGAGTTCAAACTCCACAACCAAACAGAGAGAGGAAAAGCAAGAGACAGAGACAGACAGAAAAAGAGCCGAGAGACAGAGAGAGACAGAAACAGACAGAGATTGACAGAAATAGAGACAGAGACGGACAAACACAGAGACAGGAAGACTGAGAAATCACTGACAACTCCATTTAGAAAAATGTATATGGATATCTAAGATGTATATCCTGTTCTTCCACAATTCAGTACAGAGTACCACCTCATCCTGATCCACATTTGGCTACCTGGAATCTATTTGGTGTTTCATAAATTATTCCACATGCTCCCATAGAACATAAACAGGCCCACACCTACTCACCAATTGTTTATAAGTCTGGGGTTTTTGCTTATATATGTAATATTCCCATTTGTATGTTTTTGTTTCCGTGGTTTAAAGCTACAATTGACCACATTTCATGTCTAGATGTTTCATCTTTTGTGCCAGTAGTGGAATTTCAACTCAGGGCCTTGAGCTCTTGCGTATTTTTTGTTCAATGCTTAAAGATGTAACTTGAGCCATGCTATGAGTTCCTGACTTTTGCTGGCTCATTGGAGAAGTCTTTCAGAGTTGTCTACAGGGGCTGATTTGAACCTTGAGGAAGTATAGGGCATTCTTGAAGCTACAATTATTGAGATGGGCCAGGACACCTGGCATGTCTTTGTCCCTCTGGCTAAGTCTTCTGTCTTCTATTGATGATGGCTGTTACCTATTTCCTATGTATTTTGTCAAATACTTTTCCCCCAAAGTAAATTTTTGGTGGTATTTGGAGGTGAAATGGCCTTACATATTTGCACAGAGCAAAATGGGGGTGTGTACTGACTTGAATTCACTAATGGAAGAAAGTCCCCCGTACAGAACATTTAGTCTGGCATTTGTCTCAAGAGACAAAACAACTTTGAAGGACATCTGGTTTGCTATGTCCTAGAGCTTTAGTAGTGGCCTGATCACCCCATGCAGGCATGGGTTGGGTTCCTTGCCCCTCATAGTGCACTGAACACTTCCCTTCATAGCCAGTAAGTGTTGTTGGACAGTTCCAGGTCACTCTTTTGCCTTTACTCAGGACTCATGTGTCTGGGACATCAGAATGTATAAGAAAACAAACCAGAGCATTTAGAAACCATACATTGTACAACATAAACATATACATTTAATAAATTTAGAAGAATAAAAAGAATGAACATTTTACAACAATCAGGACAAAAAGAAAAAGAGAGATATCCCCAGGGAGAGGGGAGGGAAGCTCTAAGGCTAGGTCGGCTTCTAAGTTGCCTTCAAACATAAATTCTGCCTCAGAATCCTCCAAAGTATCTAGCTCCTCATGAAAGAGAGGATTTGCTCCAGCAAAGGCTGGAGAGGCAGATTCTAATTTCTCAGTTGGAGATTGGTTCTGCTGCAGCAGGACAGATTTGTCCAGATGTTCAGTGAGGACAGATTCACTTTCCTGAGCTGCATCTAATGTTGGGACCTCACTCATTGGTTCCCCTGAGCACAGACTGGGGACATTTTCCATCAGCCCCACGTGTGCTACTCCCTCCAGCACGCCAGGAGGTGTGCTAATTTGACCCTTTTTGAGCTGATCTGGGCTGCCTGTGAAAGTCACAGGAAGACAATCACTATTACCTTCTTCTTTCTTTGGGGTCCCTACAAGTTCAGCTCTGTTACATGTGGGCTTCAGAACCACTGTCTTATCCACAGGACTCACAACCTTTTGGGGCCTCACTGCAAATGCATTCAACCCCTCTACATGCACATGCATTGTGTAGTCCAGTGAGGGCTCCAGATCCCCATCCATCACCATCCTTGACATCACCGAGGGCTTCTTCCTTGGGAGGTCAGGAGAAGCTGCTCTATGGCGGCCAAAGCCTGAGAAACAGAAATAGGTAAAGGAGTTTGAGAGTGGATTCTGGATGTTCAGGTGGAGTTCAATTTCCATGAGGCTCTAATGGAGGAACCTGTACAAGGTTACTTTGGACTGAACACTGATGAGAAGGTAAGGTCTTTCCCAAGAGTGGCTAAGCACAAGTGCTTTCACTAATAGAACCAACACTGCCTGGCACATAGTACCATAAAAAGACATTCTTACAACCTGGGGGGTAATAAGGGCTCTCAGGCAATTAGGCTCATCCCTAGAGGCCCAGGCGCCATCCCTACTCACAAGCTCTGAGGTGACCACACAGGGACTTCTTCCTCTGTTTCTTGGTCTCATTCTTCCCGCTCTCCTCCAGCTCATCCAGATGAACGTGGGGATTAAGGACCAGATGTGAGGAGGGCATGTGGAGCATGGCATAGTGGGTAAGTTCTTTCACCGGGTGTCGGTTCTGGGGCTCTCGGAAATCTGCAGGATAGCAGTCCATCCACATGGTGAATATGGAACAAAGGGTGCTGAGGGCAGATTGGTGACAAGAAGAGTGAGTGCCTGCCCTCCCTATCCTGGGCCTCCCATAGCCCCTTTCTGCAAGGCTGCTATATGCACACTTGCATGCTGGGAAGCAGGAGGAGACTCCTGCAGGCAGAATGATCTTCACCAGCCATGACTAGAAGCTTCTGAAAGATAATTCTCCAATATTCTCACTGTGATAGGTCACAAGAAGGAACTGATTTTGAACACACAGCCCTCCCTGTCATCCCTGAGAGTCCACAACCACACCACAGCTGTGTCCTCTACCACCACTCCAACCCCAACCCTCTGCCCCTAGTGGAAAGCACAATGATGTGCAAATGAGAAATCTGCACTTTGAATCAGAAGCCTCAAAGATACCATTTTGAATGAAGGGGCCTTTTCTTTGTGCCACAGTCCACTTACTTCTTTATTTGTTCATCTTCCTCAGAGTTACGGCCCGGGAATCTGTACCTATGGGAGGACAGGAGGAAGTCACCTCTCAGCTTCTCCTTTTCTGCCCACACAGGACACATATGGGATGGGCTCATTCCCAGATGGGAATGGAATCTGACACATAAATAAGTAAGATACAGTTCAGTGAAAATTCTGCTAAGAGACTTATATGCATTGGTCCAAGGTAAATGTGACAGTGCTCATGCCTCTAATCCTAGCTAATCAGGAGCATGAGATCTCAGGTGCACAGTCTGATCAGACATTAGTCAGTAAAAGTCTAAGGACATTAATTTTTAAAAGGCCAGAATTGCACCTATGGTTCAAATGCTGTAGTGGTAGCTCTGAGCACCAAAGAAACAGCACCAAGACGCTGAGTTTAGGTTGAAAGACTGACACACACACAAAAACATAAAAGCTTCAGGGGTTATAAATATGTAAAGCCAACATAATGCCTCCCTGAAATCTCTGAGTTGATTCAGCCTCCAGTTCAACCACCTCCCCACACCCCAGCCTTTCCTGGGTCTACATTATTCACAAACATCCAATTTGTAATGAAACCTTATTTACTCATGGGAAATGTGATTTCCTAGAACCTCACCTAGGGGAGGGCAGAAGTCGTGTGCCATAGGCCCATGCCTGTAATCCTAGCCCCTCAGTAAGCAAGCTTCTGAGGTTCCAGGAGCTTTTCTGGGAAATGTCCTGGGCAGACCACTACTAAGAAACTATGCAGGGTATGCACTTTCTTGTCTCATGCCAAGCTCCTGTGAGAAGACCCCCATGAAATCAACAGGTTCAGAGAGGTGCCAAGTATTCCACAACTCAGCCAGGAATATCTGAACGGTCCCGGTTTTGAAGGGGGAACACTCACTTTTTGAACACAATATCCAGCACTTGCTCCATTGTTGCCCACTGTCTATAATTGTGGAGGAAGTTTCCAACATAGAAGAGATCGCCTTTCTGGTAGGCTGGGACCAGGTTCATCACCAACATGTCCAGCAGGCTTGCCTCCGGGCTCCATAGATTGCATGGCACATTCAGGGTCAGGGCTGACGTATTAGCACACTAAGGCGAGACAAAGAATCAGAAAAAAACCATGGAAATGAGAACACTTCCAAATGAGTAATTGTGATAGAGTAGATTGAAAACTATGCAGACAGTATTATCTCAGTAAACCTAAATCACATAAGAAGGTTCTACTGTGGACCAGGTTAGGGTTAAGTAGGTTTTCTATCATGAGTATACCTTGCCTGAGTTGCCTTGTGATTGCCTAGGTTTCTTTATGGACAAATCTCTGAGATGGTTGCTTCGTGGCTTGCCACTGATCCAGTGTCTACAGCTTTGACTGAGGCACCCATCCTTCTCTTGGCTGAGACCAGAGTCTCGAGACCTGCGAATACAGCACAAGAACATGTTTCTGGCTCCGAAGTCACAGGCCAAGTGAGCTGGCTTGAGCCAACTGTGAGTTACCGTGGCCTGCTATCAGGGTTCCATGTTCTATTCCATTGTGAAGGAGGCAGGGTCACCTGTCAGGCCCAATGACCTCTGCCGCTTCCTCACACAAGAAATATTCCCATCCACCCAATATTGCAATGTGTACATGTAGACAAGTTAACAGCACACCTTGTTTGTCCAATCCTAATCTGCTAGTCCTAGGTTCTGGCATGTTCTCTGCTTCCAGGAGTCACTCCTAGGTCACATTCATGGCATATCTGTCACTATTCCTCTTATCTGGCTCAAATTATTTTGGCTCTCAGGGTCTTCTGTAACTGCCACATCCTTCTGGCACATATTTTGACATCAACATCCTAGGTCACTGTTTACTTTCTGTAGCCTAATCTGTTTGTCCTTGGAACCCCTCTCTGGTGTCATCTGGAGCCAATGCAAATGCTTAGAGATGGGAAATTGAAAGGAATATTGGAAAACATACATTACATATATAATTAGCCTTTATTACAGGTGACTATTTGTTTGGCCATTTCTGTGGCTTCACTTCAGCCTGGGCACTCCCCGAGCTCTTTTGCTCAAGGCTAGCACTCTACCACTGAGCCACCTTCCCAGCCACAGGTGTCCATTTTTGTAAGTGAGAAAATTATTTTTTATACTTGAAATATTTCATGGAGGCAAGCAGAGAAAGGAAGAGCTGCTGCATTGTCTTTTTATGATGACGAGGATTTGTTTTACTATAGCTTTGAAGGAATGTAGTATTTAAGGTAGAAAACTGCTCCTTTACGTCTTACAAGCTAATCGTTTATATAGTCATTTGCCTCTGAAGTCTTTGCTTCTGTGTCCCATGATCTATCCTCCTCCCTCAACACAAACGGGAAGAAGAATTTCACACATTGCTGAGCTGTTGTCCAGTCTCTGCATAGGAACTGAAAATACAATATTTACTATGGAGTGTGTGTGTGTGTGTGTGTGTGTGTGTGTCCATTTCTGATCTTGGAGCCTTTGCGCTATCCCTGAGCAATGTTCCTCTAAACTAGAGCTTTACCACGAGACACAGGTCCACTTTGAGCTTTTTGTAGTCAGCTGGAGATGAGAGATTCATGGAACTTTCCTACCCAGCATGGACATTGCTCCTCTTCAGCCTCATCGTTCCTCAACTGTAGCAATGGCTGTTCAGTTTCTGGATTTCCCATCCAAGCACAGACACAAGCCATCCTCCACTGCACATGTCTCTTTGTGTCCTTTGAGGGGCTCAAGTCTCTCTCGAAACTTAGTGCCCTGAGGATAGAACCTCTGAAACTCAGAACCAAGTTTCCTGATTAATTGGGATCACAGGCCTGAGCTATATATGAACAGCTCATTACCTGCCATCCACATTTTTGGGGGGATAGGGGATTGTTTGTTGGGCTTGAACTCTGGCCCTGGACCCTGTCCCTCAGCTTTTCAGCTCAAAGCTAGGGCTTTACCACCTTGAGGCACAGTACCACTTCTGGTTTTCTGGTTGCTTATTGGGAGATCAGAGTCTCATGGATGTTCCTGCCTGGCTGACTTTCCGCTGTGATCCTCAGATCTCAGCCTCTCCAGTAGCTAGGATTATAGGCATGGGCCACCAGCGCCCAGCACATGACCCCTTTTTGCAACAGCATTTGGCGAATTTAACTATGTTGACTTGAGACAGATATACCTACACAATATATGGGAATCAATGGTATATCACTGAATTCCCAAATAATGTCTTTTACATTATTGTTTTGTGAAACAACATATTCGAGATCCATAATATCATATGCTAGTCCTCCTATAAAATACAAATATATGTATTATCATGTAGTATATGATGATATATTTATATATATTATATTATATATAACATGTAAGTGATGTATATAGTGAACACAGAAAATAATCCCAATTTTGGAATTTAGCCTTTCCTGTCACAATGTTACCCAAGTCTTCTGTTAGACATACAGATTTTCATCAACAATCTCCCTTGTTAGTCGTTTTTTAGTTCTTGAATAAATGAGTCTTCTTTACCACCAATAGTCTACACACAAAAATGATATGGATCAGTGTCTCTGGCTCAGGCCTGTATTCTTTGCTAGTCAGGAGGCTGAGCTCTGAGGATCATGGTTCAAAGCCAGCCAGGTCAGGAAATGCTATCAGATTATCTCCAGCTGTAGCTCAAAGTGGTAGAGTGCTAGCCTTGAGTGAAAGAACTCAGAGACAGTGGCCAGCTTTTAAGTTCAAGCACCACCATTCTGTACACACGCCCCCTACATGCACACTCTTCACTCGGTCCCTTCTTAAATCCTCTGTCCTCTTCACTGAACTGGTGATTGCCAGAGTTTCTGGATTTCCCACTCCAGCATGCCAACCAGACATGTTCCCTCTGCACATGCACCTCTGCCACACTGCAGGGCCCAGGGCTCCTCTCAGAATCCACTGCCCTGGGATAGAGAGCAGATGAAATTCAAGGATTCTCAGAATGTGTGCTTCAAGACAGGGAGACTCAGAACTGTTCCTCACCTGGTATACAGAGACACATTGATCCATTTGTGTAGAACAATGCCAACATGGTTAGAATATAAGTTTTTGACTACCACAAACGACACCCTTTTCCAAATACTGTTAAATATTCCCTCAGATTTTCTTAAATGTTACATCAAAGTACATCTATTTACATGTTAGAGGTTGTAGCTTCTGATACAATGAATGGGAAAAGGCAGCCAAAATGACTTCTTACAGAGAAAAACGCCTAGCCCAAGTAAGCTAATATGTGCAGCAAGCTCATTTCCAGACCATTCTCCAAATGCAGGCATGAGTCTCTTATTGTGTCATCTTGATAAATTACAGTCCATATCCACCCTCATGCAGACTTAGAAAATCTTCATGGAAACCCAATGCAAGGAACATCTTAAGAGCATAACACAGCACCAAATATTTAATTCTAGCTTTAAACATTTATATGTTCTATATTTGCACAGTGCAGAATTGTTCATTGTTGGCAGAGAGCTTCAAACATCAACACATTTACCCGACTAGCTGGAAAGGAGAAGTTATCGATAGAAAGAGGTGGGGGCTTGAGATTCAAGTGGGACCAGCTTTCAAAGACACCTGTTCTGATATAACACAGAGCTTTTGTGTCTCAGCATCAAGGGTCCTATCTCGGCACAGGCTGCATCCTCCACTGCCTGCATTCCTTGTGGCTCCCTCTAGTCACCAGTTCCTTGTAAATCCAGCAGATTTGTTCCCCAGATCCAGCACACTCTGCTTCCTCCCTATCAGGCCCCATGTGCCCAGGATATTAGATTGGAGGTAGAAAAGACCAGAGTATTTTGTATTCAAGAATTATACATCATGTAAATGTGGACATTTTAATACTGTTAAAACAATAAATAGTAAAACAGGCAAATGTGCAGAGAGGAGGGAGGCAAGGTCTAACACACACACACAAAAAAAGATTCCCTGACTGGACACTGTGGATCATGCCTGTACTGCTAGCTAGTCAGGAGTCTAAATGGGAGGATCATGGCTCATAGCCATATCTGGCAAGAAAGTCCTCTTCTGTCCAATCAACCACCAGAAAACTGGAAGGGGAGCTGTGACTCTAAGTTGAAGAGCATTAGCCTTGTGCAAAAAAAGTTCAGAGACAGGTCCCACAACATGAGTTCAAGCTCCACAACAAAACAGAAGAGAGGAAGAGACAGAGAGAGAAAGAGAGAGAGGGAGAGAGAGAGAGAGACAGAGAGAGAGAGAGACAGAGAGACAGAGACAGAGGCTGAAGCAGAGGCAGAGACAGAGACAGACAGAGACAGAGACAGACAGAAACAGAGACAGAAAGATAAACACAAGAAAACAGACAGGAAGACTGAGAAATCCCTTACCACTCCAATTAGAAAGTGAATATGCATATCAAAGATGTATTTCCTATTCTTCCACAATTCACTACATAGTACCACATCATCCTGATCCACTTTTGGCTAACTAGAATCTATTTGGAGTTTCATAAATCATTCTACTGCCTCCCATAGAACATGAACAGGCCCACACCTACTCACCAATGGTTTGTAAGTCTGGCCTTTTTACTTAAATATGTAATTTTCCCATTCGTATGTTTTTCTGGTTCCATGGTTTAAAGCTACCATTGCCCACATTTCATGTCTAGATGTCTTCATCTTTTGTGCCAGTAGTGGAATTTGAACTCAGGACATTGAGCTCTTCCTTACTTTTTGTTCCATTCTAAAACATGTAACTTCAGCCATGCTAGGACTTCTTGACTTTTGCTGGCTCATTGGATAAGTCTTTCAGATTTTTCTACAGGGGCTGATTTGAAGCTCCATCCTGAGGAAGTATAGAGCACTCTTGAAACTAGAATTATTGAGATGGGCCAGGACACCTGGCATGTCTTTGTCCCTCTGACTAAGTTTTCTTTCTTTTATTGATGTTGGCTTTTACCTATTTCCCATGTATTTTGTCAAATACTTTTCCCTCAAAGTAGCTTTTTGATGTTATTTTGAGGTGAAATGTTCTTACATATTTGCCCAGAGCAAAATAGGGGTGCGTACTGACTTGACTTCACTAATGGAAGAAAGTCCCCCATTTAGTACATTTAGTGTGACAGAACAACTTTCAAGGACATCTGGTTTGCTATGTCCTAGAGCTTTAGTAGTGGCCTGATCACCCCATGCAGGCATGGGCTGGGTTCCTTGCCCCTCACAGTGCACTGAACACTTCCCTCTATAGCCAGTTAGTGCTCTTGAACAGCTCCAGGTCACTCTGTCTTTTGCCCTTACTCAGGACACATGTGTCTGGGACATCAGAATGTACATTAAAAAACCCACAGTATTTAGGATCTATAAATTGTACAACATAAACATACATCTTAATGAATTCAGAAGAATAAAAAGAATGAACATTTTACAACAATCAGGACAAAAAGAAAAGAGAGATATCGCCAGGGAGAGGGGAGGGAAGCTCTAAGTCTAGGCCGGCTTCTAAGTTGCCTTCAGACATAAATTCTACCTCAGAATCCTCCAAGGGATCTACCTCCTCATGAAAGATAGGATTTGTTCCTGGAGTTGAGAGAGAGGCAGATTCTAATTTCTCAGTTGGAGATTGGCTCTCCTGCAGCAGGACAGATTTGTCCTGATGTTCTGTGAGGACAGATTTACTTTCCTGAGCTGCATCTAACGTTTGGACCTCACTCATTGGTTCCTCTGAACACACACTGGGGACATTTTCCATCATCCACACGTGTGCTACTCCCTCCAGCACACCAGGAGGAGTGCTGATTTGACCCTTTTTGAGCTGATCTGGGCCGCCTGTGAAAGTCACAGGAAGACAATCACTATTACCTTCTTCTTTCTTTGGGGTCCCTACAGGTGCAGCTCTGTCACATATGGGGTTCAGAACCAGTGGCATATCCACAGGACTCACAACCCGTTGGGGCCTCACTGCAAATGCATCCAACCCCTCTACATGCACATGCTTTGTGGAGTCCAGTGAGGGCTCCAGATCTCCATCCATCACCATCCCTGACATCACCGAGGGCTTCTTTCTTGGGAGGTCAGGAGAAGCTGCTCTATGGTGGCCAAAGCCTGAGAAAGAGAAATATGTAAAGGAGTTTGACAGTGGTCTCTGGATGTTCAGGTGAAGTTCAATTTCCATGAGGCTCTAATGGAGGAAGCTGTACAAGTTTACTTTGGACTGAACACTGATAAGAAGGCAAGGTATTTCCAAAGAGTGGCTAAGCTCAAATCCTTTCACCAATAGAACAAACTGCCTGGCCCAGAGTATCATACAAAGACATTCTTACAACCTGGGGGGTAATAAGGGCTCTCAGGCAATTAGGCTCATCCCTAGAGGCCCAGGCGCCATCCCTACTCACAAGCTCTGAGGTGACCACACAGGGACTTCTTCCTCTGTTTCTTGGTCTCATTCTTCCTGGTCTCCTCCAGCTCATTCAGGAGAATGTGGAGGTGGAGGAGCAGGTCCGAGGAGGGCATGCAGAGCATGGCATAGTGGGTCAGTTCTTTCACCGGGTGTCGGTTCTGGGGCTCTCGGAAATCAGCAGGATAACAGTCCATCCACACGGTGAAGATGCAACAAAGGCTGCTGTGGGCAGATTGGTGACAAGAAGAGTGAGTGCCTGCCCTCCCTATCCTGGGCCTCCCATAGCCCCTTTCTGCAAGGACTGCTGTATGCACACTTACATGGTGGGAAGCAGGAGGAGACTCCTGCAAGCAGGCTGATCTTCACCACCCACGTCTAGAAGCTTCTGATAGATAATTCTCCAATATTCTCACTGTGATAGGTAACAAGAAAGAACTGATTTAGTACACACAGCCCTCCCTGTTATCCCTGAGAGTCCACAACCACACCACAATTGTGTCCTCTGCCACCACGCCAATCCCAAGGCTCTGCCCCTAATGGAAAGCACAAGTGGTGTGCAAATGAGAAATGTGCACTTTGAATCAGAAGCCTCAAAGATACCATTTTGAACGAAGGGGCCTTTTCTTTGTGCCACAGTCCACTTACTTCTTTACTTGTTCATCTTCCTCGGAGTTAGCGCCCGGGAATCTGTACCTATGGGAGGACAGGAGGAAGTCACCTCTCAGCTTCTCCTTTTCTGCCCACACAGGACACATATGGGATGGGCTCATTCCCAGATGGGAATGGAATCTGACACATAAACAAGTGAGATATGTCTATACAGTTAAGTGAAAATTCTTCTATGAGAGGTATATGTATTTGGTCCAAAGAAAATGTGCCAGTGGCTAATTCCTCAAATTCTGGCTCATCAGGAGCATGAGATCTCAGGTGCACAGTCTGATCAGACATTAGTCAGTAAAAGTCTAAAGACACTAATTTTTAAAAGCCCAGAATAGCACCTATGGTTCAAATGCTGTAGTGGTATCTCTGAGCACTAAAGAAACAGAAATCAGGCCCTGAGTTCAGGTTGCAGGACTGGCACACACACAAAATCATAAAAGCTTCAGGGGTTATAAATATGTAAAGCCAACATAATCCCTCCCTGATGTCTGTGATTCAGCCTCCAGTTCACCTGCCTTCCCCACACCCCAGCCTTCCCTGGGTCTACATTAATCACAGACATCCAATTTGTAATGAAACCTTATTTACTCATGGGAAATGTGATTTCCTAGAACCTCACCTAGGGGAGGGCAAAAGTCGTGTGCCATGGGCACATGCCTGTAATCCTAGCCCCTCAGTAAGCAAGCTTCTGAGGTTCCCGTAGCTTTTCTGGGAAATGTCCTGGGCAGACCACTACTAAGAAAGTTGGCAGGGGGTGCACTTCTTTGTCTCATGCCAAGCTCCTGTGAGAAGACCCCCATGAAATCAACAGGTTCAGAGGGGTGTCAAGTTTTCCACAACTCAGCAAGGTGGGGCTGAACAGACCAAGATGCGAAGGAAGGGGGAACACTCACTTTTTGAACACAATAGCCAGCACTTGCTCCATTGCCCCCCACTGTCTATAATTGTGGAGGAAGTTTCCAACATAGAAGAGATCGCCTCTCTGGTAGGCAGGGACCAGGTTCATCACCAGCATGTCCAGCAGGCCTGCCTCAGGGCTTCATACATTGCATGGCACATTCAGGGTCAGGCCTGACTCATTGGCACACTAAGGTAGGAAAAAGAATCAGAAAAAATGATGGAAATGAGAACACTTCCAAATGAGTAATTGTGATAGAGTGGATTGAAATCTATGCAGAAAGCATTATCTCAGTATAAACAAATCACCTAAAAAGGTTCTCCTGGGGACTGCATGAAGCCCTGGGTTTGATTCCTCAGTATCCCATAAACAAAAAAAGTGTGAAGTGGTGCTGTGGCTCAAGGTTTAGAGGACTACCCTTGAGCAAATGAGGCTCAGGGACAATGCCCAGGCCCTGAGTTCAAGCCCCCAGGACCAGCAAAAAAGAAAAAAAAAAATCCAGGGCTGATGACAATAGCACCTCCCTGTGAGAATACAAGATTCTTTCCAACCCTCCTAGATGGGGAGAAAGTAAGTCACAAGTGAAAAGAGGGCAGAGAAAAGAGGAAGGCCAGGAGGGAATTTTTAATGCATTACCTGTGTTAATGACTTTTGGGATAGGATCGATTTCTTCATCTACAATGAATGGCTCTGGCCTGGGGAAGACCTGGACGTCAGCGGTCAGGTGGCCACACTTGAACACAGCATGGAAAGGCGTATATGCCAGGTCTATCAGCTTTCTAGAAGATGATCATGACTGGTTAAGGGAGGAAGAGTTCACATGTGGTACACATAAAAGGACTGTACACATGAAAGTAACATTTCAAGATGTAAAGTTGGTTAAACCTTCGCACTGATTCCAAAACTAAATCTACTTGTGAAATGGAAAACATTTTGATGTTTTTAAAGAGGAAATTTCAATTGAGAGAGAAACCCCAGAGCAAGTTAAACTTGGGAACAGCTGAGTCTTTTTAAAGCATGACCACCTTATTTTACCTGAGAAACGGGCAACTGTGGAAAAAAAAAAAAACCTGTTAGAAATAATACAGTAACTGAGAGGTTGCCGAAATAGCTCAGTTGGGAGAACGTTAGACTGAAGAAATAATACAGTAACTGTTCTTCTTGGTTGTCAAATTATAATATCAGATTGTCAAGAAGCCCCCACCCCCCACCCCTCAAAAAACAACTTTAAAGCATATACTCACCCAAACATAGACTGCACGTTTTTCAAGCACAGGGGGCCATCAATAGTAAAAATTTGCCCTTCACCGTTGTTGAGGTCTATGAGACGTTCAAGGCATTCCAGGGAATCGGTGCTCTGAAGCTACAAAGCAAGAGAGGACACCTTTAAAGTAGAACAAATCACCACATCACTACCAGCACACCAAGGCCACAGCCACTGTAACAAAATGGCCAATAAACGGTTTGTTTGGTTTGTTCTTTTGGTTCTGGTACTGGGGCTTAAACTCAAGGCCTTACACTTTTTTTTTTTGTCAGTTGCAGGGGTTGAACTCAGGGCTTGAATGCTGTCCCTGAGCCTCTATGTATTCAAAGCTAGTGCTCTACCACTTCAGCCTAGAGCTACTTCCAGTTTTTTTGAGTGGTTATTTGGAGATAAGAGTCTCAAGACTCAAGTCTCAAGTGGAGCCACAGCTCCACTTCCAGTTTTTGGGGTAGTTTTGGTAGATAAGAGTCTCACGGACTTTCCTGCCCAGGCTGGCTTTGAACCATGATCTTCAGATCTCAGCCTCCTGAGTAGCTAGGATTACAGGTGTTGAGTCCATGAGATGATTTTCTTAACAGTCAATATCAGAAGGAAGTAACAACAGGGGCTGGGAAGGTGGCTCAGTGGTAGAGCGCTTGCCTTGCATGCATGAGGCCCTGGGTTCAATTCCTCAGCACCACATAAGCAAAAAGAAAAAAGCCAGAAGTGGTGCTGTGGCTCAAGTGGTAGAGCGCTAGCCTTGAGCTGAAGAGCTGAGGGTCAGTGCCCAGGCCCAGAGTTTAGGCCCCACGACCGGACCCCCCCCCCAAAAAAAAAATACAAATAAAGAAGGAAGTAACACAACAATTGTTCTGTGTGTGTGCCAGTTCCTGGGCTCAATTCCAGAGCCTAGGTGCTGTCCTTGAGCTTTTTGCTCAAGGCTAGCACTCTACCACTTGAGCCACAACTCCACTTCCAGATTTTTTTGTAATTTAGTGGAGATACTGAGTCTCATGGACTTTCTTACCTCAACTATTGCAATCTGCCTCAAGGTTACAAGAGGTACTTCATTCATAAGTAGTTCTGCAGATTCTCAGGAGACCACAGTTAGTAGCCATACAGCATCTTCCCTACAACCTCTTCCTGACATGGTTTGGCAAGAGCCATCAATTATCAGCATTTTAGAGAGAGAAAAACTGAGGTAGAGTGAAATAATTCCTGACTCAATGGGAAAAGCAGGAAGTATTTAATAAAACACATCAGAAGCCAGGTGCTGGTGGCTCATGCCTGTAATCCTAGCTACTCAGGAGGTTGAGAGCTGAGGATGGCAGTTTGAAGCCAAGCCTGAGTAGTAAAATCTGTGAGATCTTCAGCTCCACTAAACTACCAAAAAAGCCAGAAGTGGAGCTGTGGCTCAAAATGGTAGAGTGCTAGTCTTGAGCAAAAAGCTCAGGGACAGCATCCAGGCTTTGATTTTAAGCCCCAATCCCTGCACTACAACAAACAAACAAAAAGACCTATGTTCCCCCTTCCAAAAAAAGCCCACCCAATGTAAACTTGTTCAACCACTTTGGAAAGCAGTATGGAGGTTCCTCAAAAGACTCCACATAGAGCTCCCCAATGACCCAGCAATCCCACTTTTGGGCATTTACCCAAATGATCACAAACAAGGCCACACTAAAGCTACCAGCACAACTATGTTTATTGCAGCATTATTTACCATAGCTAAGACATGGAACCAACCCAGATGCCCCTCAGTAGATGAATGGATCAAGAAGATGTGGTATATATACACAATGGAATTCTATGCCTCCATCAGAAAGAATGACATTTCCCCATTTGTTAGGAAATGGAAAGGCTTGGAAAAAATTATATTAAGTGAAGTAAGCCAGGCCCAAAGAAACATAGGTCCCATGGTTTCCCTTATTTGCAATATCTAGTATAGGTATGAGTCAAGCGGAAAAAGTCAGATAATGTGATGTTAGGAAAACTAAACCTCAAATATGTATTTTAATGTTTTTGTTTCTTTCATGCATGTATTTCTAACGCATTTATAAGATTATTTCTTTGTTGCTTTGTATGTCCCTCCCCCACAGTGTAATCCCCGCTTTCACTATATTTGATGTCAGTATAACATGTGGAGGAGATGGGGACAAACAAGTCCTTTAAGGATTCAGGTGGACCTGTGGCAACAATGAGAAGTACAAAATGTCATGTCAAAACCAGCTTTACAATGTCGGTGGGGGGGGGCGGGGTATGATTGGGTGGGAGGGAGGGGGGAGGCTGGGAAGGGAGGTGAAGGGTAAACAAAGGAGGAGGCTGCAATGCTTGGCAAGAAATGTATGCATTATCCTGCCCATGTAATTGTAACCCCTCTGTACAGTATGTTCTCAAATAAAATAAAATAAAATTTAAAAAAAAAAAAAAAAAAAAAAAGCCCACCCCCGCAAAACAAAAAAAAAACTAAAGTATACCTCTGTCAACATTTCTGGAGGAATGGACAGAAAAAAGAGAACATCTCAACCCTTCATGGTCATCAGCAGAATGGGCATCTCCAGCTATACTCTCGGAGAGGTGAGTGTTGTTATGTCAAAGAGCATGTGAAATCAAGTCTTTTCAAATCTAAATGTTATACGGTACGCAAGAGTGTTCATTCAATACACTGACAAATAAACAAAGCCCTGGGATTCACCTAACCCATCTAAAAGGCAGTTAGCAGAAGGTATTACCTCTTCCAGGTTTGCCATGCACATGATGTATAACTTAGACGGGAAAGGGAAAGGCAGCGGGAACCTGTTGCTGTCGCTCCTTTGATTGTGTGTCGCTAGGGAATGTCGCAGGGACCCTCTACCAATGTCGAGACAGCCGTCCGTCACCAGAACGACCTGTGTGCAGAGGACAAGTATCCATTAAGCCACATGCCCAACAGCTCCACCCAGGTTTGCTTTCACTGCTACAGGAATGTGCAGGGAGCTTTGTGGGGTGATGGGTATGTTCTAGGTCTTAATTGTAGTAAAGATATACATACATGCTTCCATTTGTGAAAATCTAGCAAACTGTGTGATTTATTTGTTTGTTTATGTGCCAGTCTTGGGGCTGGAACTCAGGGCCTGGGCTCTATTTGTGAACTATTTTGCTCAAGACTGGTGTTCTTCCACTAGAGCCACACCTCTACTTTTGCCTTTTTACTGGTTAGCTGGAGATAAAAGTCTCACAGACTTTCCTGCCCAGGCTAGCATCAAACCATGCTCTTCAGATCTCTGCCTCTTGAGTAGGTAGGATTACAAGCATGAGCCCCTGATGCCTGGCTTATTTTTTTTAACTGTCTTTTTTTTCTCTTGGCAGTCATGGTACTTGAACTCAGGGCCTGGGTGCTATCCCTGAGCTCTTTTTGCTCAAGGCTCACACTCTACCACTTTGAGTCACAATTGCACTTCTGGTTTTCTGATGGTTAATTAGAGATAAGAGCCTCATAGACTTTCTTGCTGGGCTGACTTTGAACCTGGATCCTCAGATCTCAGCCTTCTAAGTTACTTGGATTATATTATACATGGGAGCCACTGCCCCGGCTAAAATTATCTTTAACTAGTTATACCACAGGGTTTTAATTCAACGTCAACTGATATGTAGAATACACTTTGATCAGTGTCAACCTTTCTATCATTTTTCCATGTACTCCAAACTTATCCATCTGAAGTTTTCTAGTCCCAGTTTCAATATGTACATTGAATATTATGACTGTTTTTGTCCACCGTTCTTTCTCTCTCTCTCTGCTCTCCTCATAGACAAGACCAAACCATGTATTTTGAATTTGTGCATTTAAAACAAAAATGCAGGTACTAGAGCTTGAACTCAGGGCCTGGGTACTGTCCCTTAGCTTTTCCTGCTCAAGGCTAGCACTCTCCCATTTGGCCCACAACTCTACTACCAACTTTTTAGTGTTTAACTGGAGATGAGAGTTTCCTCTTTCCTGCCTGGGTTGGCTTTGAATGGAGATCCTCAAATCCTAGTCTTCTGAGTAGCTAGGATTACAGGTGTGAGCCACTGGTGTCCCACAAGAGCAAGTCTTTATGATTCTCTTCACTTTTTAGACAACTCAGTTGAGATGGTTAGAAATTTGCTGAATAACTGCTACATTGAGATAATGAAGAACAGACACTATTGTTCCATGTTTACAATTCTACCACACAAAATTATGATCCGTCCTTCAGTGAATAGTTATAAATTCTACTGTGAGCCCTTTGTCTTTATAGAAACAATATAAATTTTCAGTACATCAATTTACCAGGAAAATACTTCCCTCGAGGCATAGGTCTGCTTTCTGAACACATTAGTATGACTTAAATTGGTGTGATACAATTACAGTGATTTAATGCCTTCTTTAAAACCTGTACAAATAGTGTAAAATGTAGTTTGTGGAGTTATAACGTAGGCGGTTAGAGCCTGAGGAAAATCAACACTACAGTGGTTAATGATTTGTATGTTTTGCACATGTCCTCATGCATGTGTACATGCACTCCTAGTAGCTTAACCTCAGGGTCTAGGTGTTGTCTCTGAGTCTCTCTGTGCTCAAGGCTAGCGCTCTACCACTTGAGCCACAGCACCACTTCTGGCTTTTTCTGTTGATGTGGTATTGAGGAATCATCCCCAGGGCTTCATGCATGCTAGGCAAGCACTCTACCACTAAACCACATTCCTAGCCCTTTTTTAGCTTTTTCATTCAAGGCCAGTGCTCCATCACTTGAGCCACAGCTCCACATCGGCTTTTTGCTACTTAACTGGAGACGTGTCTCACGGACTTGCTAGCCTCAGCTAGCTTCAAATTGAGATCCTCAGATCTCAGCCTCTTGAATACCTAAGATTTACAGGCCAGTTTGGGGGGGTCTATATTTTCTCTTCCTTTTTTCTTTCTGCTGCCAGTCCTGGAGCTTGAACTCAGACCCTGTGCATTGTCCCTGAGCTTTTTTTGCTCAAGGCTAGCACTCTACCACTTGAGTCATAACTCTACTTTTTTTTTTTTTTCTTTTTTGGTTAATTGGAGATAAGAGTCTCATATACTTTGCTGCCTGGGCTGGCTTTGACCAGCAATCCTTGAATTTCAGCCTCCTTAGTAGCTAGGGTTACAGGTATGAGCCACTAGTGCCTGGCTCGTTAATGATATTAACTAAGGACATTGAAAAAAACTAAGCATTACCTGGCAAGGGATCGGACCGCCCCATTCTTGCTGAACAATGTTACAGACACCAACCAGTGCGGACTCTAGGCATGTCTTGTCGTAATCGTCCATGTTACTCAGTGCTTCCTTATTTGGCGAGAAAAAAATTGCTCATTATTCTCTGCTGTTTTGTTATTAGAAACCAATATAAACTGTACGAAGTCTGAGTATCATACAGCGAACACTGAGTTTCTGTAAGCCCCAAGGCATAGATTCCAGAAAACACACACACACACACACAAACACAGCAAAACAGACTTCCTCTACTGTAAAGGACAATGAAATAAGCTTAAAGCAATGACCAAAATGTATGGACTATTAACCATAATCTCCTAAACACCATTCTGTGCACTTTACACGGATTTAATCATCCTACCATTGTTCACCCTACTTTTAAATGAGGATTTTTTTTTTTTTTTTTGGGTCCGGTCATGGGGCCTGAACTCTGGGCCTGGACGTTGTCCCTCAGCTCTTCAGCTCAAGGCTAGCACTCTACCACTTGAGCCACAGCGCCACTTCCGGCTTTCTTCTTTTTGCTTATGTGGTGCTGAGGAATCGAACCCAGGGCCTCTGGCATGCAAGGCATGCGCTCTACCACTGAGCCACCTTCCCAGCCCTAAATGAGGAAATTTTTAAGAAGTGGCCTGACTCCAGAGCTTCTGCTTTTACCTCTTACACCTCATTCATTACATTGCAATTCTCTAAATTTTAGAACTGCTAAACACCAAAAAATCTTCAGCTAAATAACTTATAAGAAAACCAGTACAAGCAGAGTGGGGTGGCTTACGCCCGTAATCCTAGCTATTTGAGAGGCAGAGATTGGGAAATTGCTGTTAAGAGGCTGGCCTGGGGAGAAAATTCACAAGACTCTATTTCAACCAAAGACTAGGTGTGGTAGCACACACCTGTTATCCCCACTGACATGGGGAAGCACAAGTGGAAGGATCAAAGCCCAAACCATCCAGGGCATAAACTGAGACTATCATCTGAAAATAACCAGTACAAAAAAGGGTTGGAAGTAGGACTCATGTGGTAGAGCATCTACCTACCAAGCATGAGGTCCTGAATTCAAGACTCAGTACCACCAAAAGAGTTCACTAGTACAATTAAAAAAAAATTTAAGTCTCATAAAGATGCAAGATAATAAAAGGAAAGCTTTAATAAAAATTAGTAAGAATTCAGCCGGGCGCCAGTGGCTCATGCCTGCAATCCTAGCTACTCAGGAGGCTGAGATCTGAGGATTGCGGTTCAAAGCCAGCTGGGGCAGGAAAGTCCGTGAAACTTCTATCTCCAATAAACTACCAGAAAACCGGAAGTAGCACTGTAGCTCAAGTGGTAGAGCGCTCGCCTTGAGCTGAAGAGCTGAGGGACAGTGCTCAGGCCCAGAGTTCAAAGCCCACGACTGACAACAACAACAAAAAATTACTAAAAATTCAAACTACATTAATCCTGCATTTCCAAATTGCCCAACAATTATTTAATTGCTCAGTTTAATTTCAGAAACACTTATTGTCTACTCACTGGCCAAGACACTGTGCTAAGAACTATAGGAGATATTAATGGTTTAAAGACATCTGGCTAGCTCACAGAACCCATAAATATTATAGATCACGACAGACAATTTGCCCCATGAAATTAGAATGTGTTTGTGATTTTAACTAAGCATCACTATCTCGCAATACAGTGAAATTTGGGAAATTATGTAATCACTTAATCACAATAAAGAATTTGAAAAAAAAATAAAGACATCTGGCTTATCTCAGAAAAATATCTTTGAAAGACAATACCTATTAAGATTTTAAAATGACAACATTGAGCTGGGTACTAGTAGCTCATACCTGTAATGCTAGCTACTCAGGAGGCTGAGATCTAACGACATTTGACGCCACCTTGGGCAGGAAAGTCCATGAGACTCTTATCTCAATCAACCAGCAAAAAAGTTGGAAGTGGAGCTATGGCTCAAGTGGTAGAGTGCCAACCTTGAGCAAAAATTTCAAGGATAACGCCCAGGTCCTGAATTCAAGCCCCAGGATGGAAAAAAAGAAGAAAAAGAAAAAAAAATAATACCTTGGCATCTATAAATGAATACTATCTGTTGGAGAGTAAGCATCATTCTGAACTTTCTAGAAGAAGTTTTTGTGTGTGTTTGTGTGTGTTTTAATAAGGGCTATTTTTCATTACCTTAAAATTGTATGAGAAAGTAGAAAACAGCAGAATGGCAAAAAATGTTGAATTTAGGGACTGAAGCATGGTATGCTGAAATCTTCACCTTTCCTAAGAATTCCAGAAAATGGACCATGACCTTTCTCTGCTTATGTAGTGCTGAGGAATCGAACCCAGGGCCTCATGAATGCGAGGCAAGCACTTTACCAGTCAGACACCTTCCCAGCCCCCATGACCCCTTTCTCTACCTCATAGCTTTACAAAAGAAAGGCCTAGGACCTATTGGTTATGAATTATGCTTTATAGCTGTGCATATTAAGTGCCTGTATATTTATTATTAAATAATTCTAAGGTCTAAAATCAGTACACTATTATCATACTGCTTTCTTTCCAATCAACTTGGGTCTTTATTCCTTTTTGTACCTGCAGGGTGTTATAATCTCTTGTGAAGGGGACCATCAGCTCCCAAAGCGATGAGAAAACCACTAATGCTGTGAATTCAAGCTTGTAGTTTGTGGCCATGTGCTCAAACAGCATTGTCAACCCATGGGCTGCAAGGTGCTTCCGCTGGTATTCCTCAGACCCCTCGACTGACACAGGCCAAGTCATGGAGAGGGACACGGCCATCACCACCACTGTTGGCATGGTGAACAGAATCCAAGCGAGCCCAGTCAGAATGCAGACAACAAGCTACAAATAGTGAAATGCTGTGGGGAAAAAAAAGTCAGAAGTGTCACAGAAGGAAAGCAGTATCTTTTCACCATAACTGTAACCAATTTTCCAGAAATAAGGCAAAATAACCCCTATATAGGTCAATCTGCAGAGAATTCTGGGAGAAAGAAGACAGCAGCCTAATTCACTGGGAAGACCACTCCCAGACACGCTCAAAACACACTATCTACACCTGTGAATCAAGGGCTACCTTATTACCAGTGGGAAAAAGCATTAAAGGTAGGCCTTACTTCCAACTTTCAATTGTTATATAAAATATGTATTTATTTATATAATATACATATACTTACACATATACATTTATGTATAAATACATATATAGAGGGGGGAAGAGAGAGATACACACACACACACACACACACATATACACACTCGTGGTTCACAACTGTAATCCTAGCTACTCAGGAGGCTGAGATCTGGGGATCATGGTTTGAAGCCATCTCAGACAGGAAAGTCTGTGAGACTTTTATCTCCATTTAACTACCAAAAAGCAAGAAGTGGAGCTGTGGCTCAAGTGGAGCTGTGGCTCAGGTGGTAGAGTACTAGCTTTGAGTGGGAGGCGGGGGTAGAAGGGGAGCTAAGGATCAGCACCCAGGCCCTGAGTTTAAGTCTCAATACTGGGGTGCATGAACGCACGTGCACACATGCACGCGCACACATGCACGTGCTTGCTCCCACGGGCGCACGCGCGAGCGCGCGCACGCACAAACACACACACACACACACACACACACACACACACACACACACTATAGCTTAATGCTGGTGGCCTGTAATACTAGATACTCAGGAAGCTAAGGTCAGAGGCTTTCATTTTGGAGCCAGTCTGCTCATCAGTCATGAACCAGCAAGTTGAGGGAAAGCATGAAGCCCTGAATACAAGCCCCAATAGCAGCCCCAAAGTAAAATTAAATAAATATATAAATAAAATGTAATTTGGCTCCTGTGAACCACTATGTACTAAGTTTACAACAGCTCCCTTATAATTTGAATTTTAGAATTTCACACATCCGTGCTTGGGCATTGTACCAGCAAGCAGTCTGGCTATTGTTAGACATTTTGAAATGAATTCCAAAAAACAAACAGTGAACATTACCCTTGTATAATGTTTTTACATCTACCTAAAGTCTTCCACAATTGTATATGACACAAGCAATGTGACTATGAAGTTGTACAAAGTATACACATATAGTCCTGTAACCCACTTTCCTTAGTTATGTATTTTTTTTTAAGCTGGGTCATTTACTTGTAACTACATGCTATTTCATTGTGTCAACAGACTACAGTTTCTCTCTCCTTTCCTTCCCTTTCCCCTTCTTTCCTTTCCTTTCCATTGTAGAGCTTTAACTCAGGGCCTGGCGCTGTCCCTGAGCTTTTTCACTCAAGCCTAGAGTTCTACCACTTGGAGCCATAGCCACTCTTCTGGTTTTCTGGTACTTCATTGGAGATGAGTCTCACAGACTTTCCTGCCTGGGCTAGCTTTGAACCTTGATCATGAGATCTCAGCCTCCTGAGTAGTTAGGATTACAAGTGTGAGCCACCGGCGCCAGGCTCCTGGGCTGGCTTTTAACTGCTTTTAACTCTTCAGATCTCAGCCTCCTAAGTAGCTAGGATTATAGGCTTGAGCTACTGGTGCCCGGCACACTATAGTTTCTTAACAGAGGATCAACAAGTAGTATCCACATTAGTGGGTCTCTGTATTTGTTATTTCTTTATTTTTGTGCATAGAATTTTTTTAAAATTTTGTGAGTGTGCCAGTACTAAGATGGGAGTCTCTAGGATTCCATCTGGGTTGGATATGAGATGTGATCCTCTAGGTCTCAGCTTGCTAAGTAACTAGAATTAAACGTGACTGAAAACAATGTTTTAAACAGGGGGTTAGGAACACAGGTTAAACAGCAAAAGCGTTTTTTTTTTAAACCTCATAATAGACATAGATGTTTCAAATAGTTCAGATTTCCACATTAATAGACTAACCAGAAAAAAATTCACTCCTGAGAAGTTCCAAATGTTTAACAATTTTGATAGACAAATTTAAATTTGTCTCCCTCATCTCTGCCTATTAAAGTTGTTTGTGCAACATAACCCTGTTAAAAATGCCGTAGCAGCGCCGCTGCTTCGCTCTTCAGTCATGTTCTCTGTGTGTGAGACAGAACACGGTGTTGGATGGATGCTTGAAGAAAAGTGATTGAAGCGTCTCAGCAGCTCTACAGAACACCGTCCAGCTAAGGCCCGCATCAGCGGCTCACGCCGGTCATCAACAGGAGGCTGAGAGCTGAAGATGGTGGGTCGAAGCCAGCCCTGCCAGGAAGCCTAGTCCTTGAGACTTTCTTTTTTTTTAATCTCCACTAACCTACCAAATAAACGGGATGTTCAAGTGTGGCTCCAGTGGTAGGGCGCTAGCCTTGAGCTCAGGGACGGGCTCAGGCCCTGAGTTCAAGGCCCCAGAACCAGCGCTAGAACCAAACAAAACCCCTCAGGGGGCGAGCCTCAAAGCGTGGGCCTCGCCTGAGTCTCCCAGCCGCCGCGGAGGCCGCAGCCACCTGTCAGCCTTCTCCCGGGCAGACGTCTGGCTGCAAATGTGCTTCCATACTGACGGCGACGGGAGGTGCCCCCCCACAACCGACAACCAACCTCTAAAATCAGTGAAAAGACCTGGAAGTCCCTCCTGAGGAAAGCGGGGAGAGAGGGGCCCCAAACGGGGCGAAATGGGGCTGTTCACACAGCGCTCGGCAGTCCCGGGTCGCGGAGCGCAGGGACCCCGGGAATGGCGCCCCAGAGCCGGCGCGGGGAGGCCGCAATGGCCGGGCGCGGGGCCTGCGCGGCTCTTCTCACCTCACCCTTCGCCTGTGTCCCCACAACCGACTGAACGCGACCCTCAGGCCGCCGCTGCCGCCGCCTCCTGCACTCACCCCACGCCCATCGCCGGCCACAGTCCGTCCGCTTCAACTTTCCGCCTGGGCGCCACAACCGGAACTATAAGGGCCGCGGGACCCCAGGGAGCCCGGCGCCGTCGGCGTCGCGAGAGGAGCAGACGCGGCTTCGGGGGCGGGAGGGGCGGGAGGGGCGGGGCTTCAGGCTGGTCGGGGAGGGGCGGGGCTGTGGCTCGGCTGGGCCACTAGGGAGCGCGTCCTCCCCAGCTCCTCTCCGCGGGGCGGGTAGGGGCGGGGTTAGGGGCGGGGCTAGGGGCGGGGTGGAGAGGCCCCACCCTCTCCTCGCACAGCCCTAGGAACACAAAGCCCTCTGGAAGGCCTTAGACACCAGTTTATTTCATCTAGTGACACAGGACACAGGGCACCAGAAAATTGGAAGGGGAGCTGTGACTCAAAGTAGAAGAGCATTAGCCTTGGGAAAAAAGAGCTCAGAGACAGTGCCCACATGAGTTAAAGCTCCACGACCAAACAGAGGGACAGACAGACAAACAGAGAAATCCCGCATAACTCCATTCAGAAAATGTATCTGGATATCTAAGAGGTTTTTCCTATTCTTTCACAATTCACTACATAGTACCACATCATCCTGATCCGCATTTGGCTACCTGGAATCTATTTGGTGTTTTATAAATCATTCCACATGCTCCCATAGAACATGAACAGCCACACCCCCACTCACCAATGGGTTATTCTACAGTAAAGCCAATAATATCTCCATACCATCTCCATGGTCAGCTGCATCATCTTTTCAAGTATAGCTGTATATGGTTTCAATAATGCACACATGGACCACCCACAACTAAATCATTTGCATAAATATCAAATGCTTTCATTCATGAAGAAAAAAATCTGCTTTGCTTTAACAAATATATTCGAAATGGTCCTTATCTCCAGAGCATTTTTGAAGAAAAAAAAAGGCAGAATGGAACCATGAAACTTGGAATATACGACTAGGAATTATCTCATTTAACTAAAAAGAAATAAGCCCTACCTTTAAACATATGGAAAACTCATTAAGCCATTGAGAAATGTGTGTAAACTGCATAGGTTCTTTGGCATGTCGGCACTGGGTCTTTAACTCAGTGCCTTAGCATTATTGCTGAGCTTTTCTGCTCAAGGCTAGCATCTACCCATTGAGCCAAACATCACTGGTCCATGAGACACATGGGATTAACATTCTAGGGTGTTTCACAAAAGAGAGTTACACAAAGTCTCAACAGAGGCTCATCTTAGTGACTCATTTTAGTGTTCAGGTTGAAGTAAGTAGAGATAGAAAAATACTACATGTCCTGATCCCCAGAGAGAAAAGACTCAGCCTTAGCATAGCAGCTGATGTCTGCAGGCTTCTTTGCTGTTTTCTTATGCAGGTAGTGGGTCATGAATTTCCTGCTCTCACTTCACTTGTTCCTGCTCTTGGCTGGTGCTCTGCCACTTGAGCCTGACCCCAGTTCTTTCTTTTTGAGGGTTAATTAGAGATTATAACTTTCTAGTATGGAGAGCAATGAATCATTCAAACCCAGCATTGTGCCTATTTGACAAAATTGATGGCCAGGAGTTGATGTGTGAAGGTAAACTTCATTTTTTTCTTTTTCTTTTCTTTTCTTTTATTTGAGAACATACTGTACAGAGGGGTTACAATTACATGGGCAGCATAATGCATACATTTCTTACCAAGCATTGCAGCCTCCTCCTTTGTTTACCCTTCACTTCCCTTCCCAGCCTCTCCCCTCCCCCCACCCAATCCTTCCCACCCTCCCCTGCCCCACACCGACATTGTAAAGCTCGTTCATTTTTTTCTATTTCATATCTGGACCTAATGTATAAGTCTGGCCTTTTTGCTTAAACTAATATATAATTTTCCCATTTCTATACATCTCTTTTCCCTTGGATTAAAGCTACCATTGCACACATTTCAGGTTTAGATGTCATTATCCTTTGTACCAGTAGTGGAGTTTGAACTCAGGGCCTTGAGCTTTTGCTTATTTCCTTGTTCAGTGCTTAAACATACAACTTGAGCCATGCTACAAGTTCCTGACTTTTGCTGACTCAGTGAATAAGTGTCTTTCATATTTGTCTATGGGGGCTGATTTGAACCTCCTTCCTGAGGAAGGACAGGGCAGTCTGGAAGATAGAATAATTGCGATGAGCCAGGACACCTGTCATGTCCTCTGAGTAAGTCCCTCTGAGTAAGTGCTCTTTCTTCTATTGATGATGGCTTTTACTTTTCAGTATACCTAATGCCTATGTATTTTGTCAAATACTTTTCCCCCAAAGGAGCTATTCAATGTAATTTTCAGGTGAAATTTACTTACATATTTGGACAAAGCACAATGGGTGAGCATAAGCACTTGAATTCCCTGTTACAAGAAAGTCCCCTATAAATTACATTTAGTCTGACATTTGTCTCAATAGACAGAACAACTTTCAAGGACATCTGGTTTGCTATGTCCTAGAGCTTTAGTAGTGGCCTGATCACCTCATGCAGGCATGGGCTGGGTTCCTTGGCCCTCACAGTGCACTGAACTCTTCCCTCTATAGCCAGTAAGTGCTCTTGGACAGCTCCAGGTCACTCTGTCTTTTGCCCTTACTCAGGAACCATGTGTCTGGGACATCAGATTGTACACGTAAAAAAAGCCAGAGTATTCAACATCCATAAATTTTACAACATAAACATATATCTTTAATAAATTTAGAAGAATAAAAAGAATGCAAATTTTACAACAATCAGGACAAAAAGAAAAAGAGAGATATCCCCAGGGAGAGGGGAGGGAAGCTCTAAGGCTAGGTCGGCTTCTAAGTTGCCTTCAAACATAAATTCTGCCTCAGAATCCTCCAAAGTATCTAGCTCCTCATGAAAGAGAGGATTTGCTCCAGCAAAGGCTGGAGAGGCAGATTCTAATTTCTCAGTTGGAGATTGGTTCTGCTGCAGCAGGACAGATTTGTCCAGATGTTCAGTGAGGACAGATTCACTTTCCTGAGCTGCATCTAATGTTGGGACCTCACTCATTGGTTCCCCTGAGCACAGACTGGGGACATTTTCCATCAGCCCCACGTGTGCTACTCCCTCCAGCACGCCAGGAGGCGTGCTGATTTGACCCTTTTTGAGCTGATCTGGGCTGCCTGTGAAAGTCACAGGAAGACAATCACTATTACCTTCTTCTTTCTTTGGGGTCCCTACAAGTTCAGCTCTGTTACATGTGGGCTTCAGAACCACTGTCTTATCCACAGGACTCACAACCTTTTGGGGCCTCACTGCAAATGCATTCAACCCCTCTACATGCACATGCATTGTGTAGTCCAGTGAGGGCTCCAGATCCCCATCCATCAACATCCTTGACATCACCGAGGGCTTCTTTCTTGGGGGGTCAGGAGAAGCTGCTCTATGGTGGCCAAAACCTGAGAAACAGAAATAGGTAAAGGAGTTTGAGAATGGATTCTGGATGTTCAGGTGGAGTTCAATTTCCATGAGGCTCTAATGGAGGAAGCTGTACAAGTTTACTTTGGACTGATCACTGATGAGAAGGTAAGGTCTTTCCCAAGAGTGGTTAAGCACAAGTGCTTTCACCAATAGAACCAACACTGCCTGGCACATAGTACCATAAAAAGACATTCTTACAACCTGGGGGGTAATAAGGGCTCTCAGGCAATTAGGCTCATCCCTAGAGGCCCAGGCACCATCCCTACTCACAAGCTCTGAGGTGACCACACAGGGACTTCTTCCTCTGTTTCTTGGTCTCATTCTTGCTGCTCTCCTCCAGCTCATCCAGATGAACGTGGAGATTGAGGACCAGATCTGAGGAGGGCATGTGGAGCATGGCATAGTGGGTAAGTTCTTTCACCGGGTGTCGGTTCTGGGGCTCTCGGAAATCAGCAGGATAGCAGTCCATCCACATGGTGAAGATGGAACAAAGGGTGCTGTGGGCAGATTGGTGACAAGAAGAGTGAGTGTCTGCCCTCCCTATCCTGGGCCTCCCATAGCCCCTTTCTGCAAGGCTGCTATATGCACACTTGCATGCTGGGAAGCAGGAGGAGACTCCTGCAGGCAGAATGATCTTCACCACCCACGTCTAGAAGCTTCTGAAAGATAATTCTACAATATTCTCACTGTGATAGGTCACAAGAAGGAACTGATTTTGAACACACAGCCCTCCCTGTCATCCCTGAGAGTCCACAACCACACCACAGCTGTGTCCTCTGCCACCACTCCAACCCCAACCCTCTGCCCCTAGTGGAAAGCACAATGATGTGCAAATGAGAAATCTGCACTTTGAATCAGAAGCCTCAAAGATACCATTTTGAATGAAGGGGCCTTTTCTTTGTGCCACAGTCCACTTACTTCTTTATTTGTTCATCTTCCTCAGAGTTACTGCCCGGTAATCTGTACCTATGGGAGGACAGGAGGAAGTCACCTCTCAGCTTCTCCTTTTCTGCCCACACAGGACACATATGGGATGGGCTCATTCCCAGATGGGAATGGAATCTGACACATAAATATGTAAGATACGGTTCAGTGAAAATTCTGCTAAGAGACTTATATGCATTGGTCCAAGGTAAATGTGACAGTGCACATGCCTCTAATCCTAGCTAATCAGGAGCATGAGATCTCAGGTGCACAGTCTGATCAGACATTAGTCAGTAAAAGTCTAAGGACATTAATTTTTAAAAGGCCAGAATTGCACCTATGGTTCAAATGCTGTAGTGGTAGCTCTGAGCACCAAAGAAACAGCACCAAGACGCTGAGTTTAGGTTGAAGGACTGACACACACACAAAAACATAAAAGCTTCAGGGGTTATAAATATGTAAAGCCAACATAATCCCTCCCTGAAATCTCTGAGTTGATTCAGCCTCCAGTTCACCCACCTCCCCACACCCCAGCCTTTCCTGGGTCTACGTTATTCACAGACATCCAATTGCTAATGAAACGTTATTTGCTCATGGGAAATGTGATTTCCTAGAACCTCACCTAGGTGAGGGCAGAAGTTGTGTGCCACGGGCACATGCCTGTAATCCTAGCCCCTCAGTAAGCAAGCTTCTGAGGTTCCAGGAGCTTTTCTGGGAAATGTCCTGGGCAGACCACTACTAAGAAACTACGCAGGGTATGCACTTTCTTGTCTCATGCCAAGCTCCTGTGAGAAGACCCCCATGAAATCAACAGGTTCAGAGGGGTGCCAAGTATTCCACAACTCAGCCAGGAATAGCTGAACGGTACCGGTTTTGAAGGGGGAACACTCACTTTTTGAACACAATATCCAGCACTTGCTCCATTGTTGCCCACTGTCTATAATTGTGGAGGAAGTTTCCAACATAGAAGAGATCGCCTTTCTGGTAGGCTGGGACCAGGTTCATCACCAACATGTCCAGCAGGCTTGCCTCCGGGCTCCATATATCGCATGGCACATTCAGGGTCAGGGCTGACGTATTAGCACACTAAGGCGAGACAAAGAATCAGAAAAAAACCATGGAAATGAGAACACTTCCAAATGAGTAATTGTGATAGAGTAGATTGACAACTATGCAGACAGTATTATCTCAGTAAACCTAAATCACATAAGAAGGTTATACTGTGGACCAGGTTGGGGTTAAGTAGGTTTTCTATCATGAGTATACCTTGCCTGAGATGCCTTGTGATTGCCTAGGTTTCTTTTTGGACAAATCTCTGAGATGGTTGCTTCGTGGCTTGCCACTGATCCAGTGTCTACAGCTTTGACTGAGGCACCCATCCTTCTCTTGGCTGAGACCAGAGTCTCGAGACCTGCGAATACAGCACAAGAACATGTTTCTGGCTCCGGAGTCACAGGCCAAGTGAGCTGGCTTGAGCCAACTGTGAGTTACCGTGGCCTGCTATCAGGGTTCCATGTTCTATTCCATTGTGAAGGAGGCAGGGTCACCTGTCAGGGCCCAATGACCTCTGCTGCTTCCTCACACAAGAAATATTCCCATCCACCCAATATTGCAATGTGTACAAGTTAACAGCACACCTTGTTTGTCCAATCCTCATCTGCTAGCCCTAGATTCTGGCGTGTTCTCAGCTTCCAGGAGTCCTCCTAGGTCACATTCATGGCATATCTGTCACTATTCCTCTCATCTGGCTCAACTCATTTGATTTCTCAGGGCCTTCGGTGACTACCACATCTTTCTGGCACATATTTTTGACATCTACATCCTAGGTCATTGTTGACTCTCTGTAGACTAATCTGTTTGTCCTTGGAACCCCTCTGTGGTGTCTTCTCCAAAAAATGCAAATACTTAGAGATGGGAAAATCAAAGATGTATTGGAAAACATTCATTACACATATAATCAGCCATTTTTACAGGTGTTCATTTTTGTAACTGAGAAAATTATTTTTTATACTTGCAATATTTCATGGAGGCAAGCAGAGAAAGGAAGAGCTGCTGCATTGTCTTCTTATGATGACTAGGACTTGTTTTACTATAGCTTCGAAGGAATATAATATTTAAGGTAGAAACTGCTCCTTTCATTTTTACAAGCTAATCGTTTATATAGTTATTTGCATCTGAATTCTTTGCTTCTGTGTCCCATTATCTTTCTTCCTCCCTCAACAAAAACGGGAAGAAGGAATTTCACACATTGCTGAGCTGTTGTCCAATCTCTGCATAGGAACTTAAGATACAATAGTTACACTGCTTTTGTGTGTGTGTGTGTGTGTGCGCGCGCGTGCATTTGTGAGCTTGGACCCTTTGCCCTATCCCTGAGCATTTTTCCTCGAAGCTAGTGTTCTACCACCTGAGACACAGATCTATTTTGAGCTTTTTGTAGTCAGTTGGAGATGAGAGATTCGTGGAACTTTCCGACCCAGCATGGACATTGCTCTTCTTCAGCCTCATCTTTCCTCAACTGTGGCAATGGCGGTTCAGTTTCTGGATTTCCCATCCAAGCACAGGCACAAGCCATCCTCCACTGCACATGTCTCTTTGTGCCCCTGGATACAAAGGTAGAACCTCTGAAACTCAGAACCAAATTTTCTGATTAATTAGGATCACTGGCCTGAGCTACATATGAACAGCTCATTACCTGCCCTCGCACATTTTTTGGGGGTTGGGGGATTGTTCGTGGGGCTTGAACTCTGGGCCTGGGCCCTGTCCCTCAGCTTTTCAGCTCAAAGCTAGGGCTCTACCACCTTGAGGCACAGTACCACTTCCGGTTTTCTGGGCACTTATTCGGAGATCAGAGTCTTATGGATGTTCCTGCCCCGGCTGACTTTCAGGTGCAGTCCTCAGATCTCAGCCTCTAGAGTAGCTAGGATTATAGGCGTGGGCCACCAGCACCCAGCACATGACCCCTTTTTGCAACAGCATTTTGCGAATTTAACTATATTGACTTGAGACAAATATATCAATAATTTCCCCAATAATGTGTTTATATTCATGTTTCTTTGTTTTTTGTTTTTTGGATTTTTAAAATTCTGGTTGTGGGGCCTGAACTCTGGGCCTGGGCGCTGTCCCTTCCCTCAGCTCTTTACCTCAAGGCTAGCACTCTACCACTTCAGCAACAGCACCGCTTCCGGCTATTTTCTTTTTGCTTATGTGGTGCTGAGTAATTGCACCTAGGGACTCATGCCTGAAAGGCAAGCGCTCTGGACTGAGCCACCTTCCCAGCTCTTGTATTAATGTTTTGTTAAACAATATATTGGAGACCCATAATATCATATGCCAGTCCTCCTTTAAAATACATTCAAATATATGTATTATCATATAGTATATTATGCCATATATATTATATATTATATGTAAATGACGTATATAGTAAATACAGAAAATAATCCCAATTCTAGAATTTAGCTTTTCCTGTCACAATGTTACCCAAGTCTTCCGTCAGACATGCAGATTTTCATCAACAATCTCCCTCGTTCATTGTCTTTTATTTCTTGAGTAAATGAGTCTTCTTTACCACCAATAGCTATACACAAACACGGTATGAACACAGTGTCTCTGGCTCAGGCCTATATTCTTTGCTAGTGAACAGAATGAGATCTGAGGATCGTGGTTCAAAGCCAGCTAGGTCAGGAAATGATATCAAATTCTTATCTCTAGCTGTAACTCAAAGTGTTAGAGTGCTAGCCTTGAGTGAAAGAACTCAGGGACAGTGGCCAGCTTTTAAGTTCAAGCACCACCATTCGGCACACATGTCCCCTACACGCACACTCTTCACTCGGTCCCTTCCTAAACCCTCTGTCCTCTTCACCGAACTGGTGATTGCCAGAGTTTCTGGATTTCCCACTCCAGCATGCCAACCAGCCATGTTCCCTCTGCACATGCACCTCTGCCACACTGCAAGGCCCAGGCCTCCTCTCAGAATTGATTGCCATGGGATAGAGAGCAGATGAAACTCAAGGACTCATAGAACTTGTGCTTCTAGACAGGGAGACTCAGAACTTTTCCTAACCTGGTATACAGAGACACATTGATCTGTTTGAGTAGAACAATGACAACATGGTCAAAATAAAATTTTTGGCTACCGCAAAAGACACCCTTTTCCAAATACTGTTAAATATTCCCTCAGATTTTCTTAAATGTTACATAAAAGTTCATCTATTTACATGTCAGAGGTAGTAGCTTTTGATATAATGAATGGGAAAAGGCAGCCAAAATAACTTCTTACAGGAAAAAATGCCTAGCCCAGGTAAGCTAATATGTGCAGCAAGCTCATTTCCAGCCCATTCTCCAAAAGCAGGCATGGGTCTTTTATTGTGTCATCTTGATCGCTTACAGTCCATGAAAACCCTCATGCAGACTTAGCAAATCTTCATGCAAACCCCAAAGCAAGGAACATTTTAAGAGCATAAAATTGCAGCACATATTTAACTCTTGCTTTAAAAATTTATATGTTCTCTATTTGCACAGTGCAGAATGGCTCATTGTTGGCAGAGAGCTTCAAACATCAACACATTTACCCGACTGGCTGGAAAGGGGAAGTTATCCCTAGTAAGAGAAGGGGCTTGAGATTCAAGAAGGACGAGTTTTCAAAGGTACTTGTTCTGATATAACACAGTTTTGTCTCTCATCATCAAGGGTCCTATTTCAGCACAGTCTGCTTCCTCCCACTCAGGCCCCATGTGCCCAGGATATCAGATTGGAGGTAGAAGAGACCACAGTTTTTTGTATTCAAGAATTGTACAACATCATGTAAACATGGACATTTTAATACCATTAAAACTATAAATAGTAAATCATGAAAAAAAGTAAAATAGGCTTTGCTCAGGGAGGAGGGAGGCAAGATCTAACACTAGACCTTGTTCCAAGTTGCCTGCAGGCAGGAAGGCTAATTCAGAGTACACAATGGAATCTACCACCACACATAAGGCAAGATGTTCTTCCTGAGTTCTCAACTGGACACTGGTTCCATAGGGTGTCCATAGAAATCAAAACCTATTGTGGCCGTTCTACAAATGAAAATAAGCACATTCCATCCACACGCTTGGGGCAGTGCAATGATGGCTCCAGATATCTACCTGTCAGCACCATGGACATCACTGGGGGCTTCGTTAGCATGGGTTCAGGAGGGACTGCATTACGTTGACAAAAATCTGGGAATGGAAATAGGTACATGAGTATTAGAGTGAACTCTAGAAGTTCTGGTGTGACTCAACTGCCATGAGGATGTAATGGAGGCAGTTGTAGCATTTGAGTTGAGACTGAACTTTGATGAGAAGACAGGGCTTTTCCTCACCCATGGCTATGACTGAGTGCTTTCAAACTGAGAGTAGACATTGCCAGGCAGAGAACATCTATCAAAAGACACTTTGCAAAGCTGGGGAGTACTAAGAGCTCCCTGCCAATCACCAGCCTGGGAAGACCATCCCTAGGGGCCCTGTTTCCATCCCTATCACAAGCTCTCAGGAGGCTACACAAGGACTCCTCCCTCCCTTCCTTGTTCTGATTAGTCAGGAGCTCCTCCAAATGCTCTAAAGAACTTGTAAGTGGAGGAGCGGGTCTGAGGAGGCCATGTTGAGCATTTGATAGTGCATAAGTTCATTCAGATTGTTTCTGTTCTTGTGTGCATAAAAATCATCAGGGGCAAAGTCCTTCCACATGGGGAAGACAGAACAAAGGATGCTGTGGGCAGATTGGGGACAGGGAGAGTCAGAGGCCACCTTCCCCATCCTGAGCCTCCCATAGCTCCTTTCTGCCAGGACTCCTATGCTGTGGCTGTCCATCCTATACCCAGACTTGCATGTTGGGAAGGGGGAGTGGACTCCTCCAAGCAGGATGCCCCTCACCACCTACTTCTAGAAACTTCTGAAAGACAATTCTGCAAAATTCTCACTGTGATAGGCAATGAGAAGGTGGTTTCTCCACTGGATCTGACTTTGTGCACACAGCCCTCCCTGTCATCCATGAGAGTCCACAACCACAGCACAGCTGTGTCCTCTGCCATCCACTCATATCCCAAGCCTTAGCCCCCTGCTGCAAACCACAAGTGGTGTGCAAAGGAGAACTTTGCACTTTGAGTCGGAAGCTCCAAAGTTCCCAGTTTCAAGGACATCCCTTCCCTTGCTCCCAAAATCCACTTATATCTTAACTTGTTCATCTTCCTCACAGTTAGGATGGAGGGATCTATAACTGAGGGAAGAGAGGAGGAAGTCTCTTGTTCAGAGCTAACGGGAGGCCTATGGGGCTGGCTAATGCCCAGGTGAGAATATAAAATAGAAGGTACGGGAGATATGTCTATAATGGCCCGTGAAAATTTTAAGAGGCTTGAATGAGTGAGTCCAAAGTAAATGCTTCTGCCAAGTGCCGGTGGCTCACACCCCTAACCCGAGCCACATGGGAGGCTGAGATCTGAGCAGCACAGTTCTAACCAGACTGGGCAGGAAATAGCCAAGGAATTGTTATATCCATTAACCATCAAGAAGCCAGAAACAGGGCTGTGGCTCAAGGGATAGAGTGCTAAATTTGAGCACAACACTTCGGACAAATCCCACATCCTGAGTTCAAGTTGCAGGAGCAGCACCCAAAAACTAAAACTGAAAATAAGGAAGGCTTCAGAGGTTTGTAAATGAGCAAGCCCAATATAATCTTTGCTCAAGCCTCAGTAGATACAGGGCTAGGCCACTGCTCTGAGCCCTTCTCAGGGTAAATTACTTCAAGGCCTCCAATGCACCGTCTGAAGCCTTATTTATCAATGATTAATGGGGTTTCCTAGGGCGTCAACTAAGTAAGTCCTGAAGTTGGTGGCTCTAGTTCATGCCTTTAATCCTAGCCGCTCCACACACATGCTCATCTTCAGTAAAATAGGAAAATTCTGGAAATGCAGGTAGAGTGTCAGCCTTCTCAGAAAAGAGAAATGTGCCTCAGGGAGTAGATGGATGGGAAAATAAACTGTCCACACTTGACACACAGAATCCTGGGTGCCCTAGTCCTAAGAATCTAGGTAGGGTGTGCCCGACTATGTCTCCCTTTCCATGAGAGGACTCCAGGGAAACAAACAGGCTCATACAGGTGCCAAGTGTTCCCACCACGCAGCCAGGAAGGGCTGAGCAGCCCTGGACTTGAAGGGGGAATTGAGTGCACTTTTTGAGCAGAATAGCCAGTACTTGCTCCATTGTCCCACACAATCTGTCATTATGTGGGAAGTTTTGAATAAAGAAGAGATCACCTTTCTGGTGGGCAGAGACCAGGTTCATCACCAGCATCTCCACCAGGCCTGGATCTTGACTCCACACATTATAGGGCACATTCAGGTTTGGGCTGAATCACTCTCCCCCTAAGGTTTTAAAGAGAATGGATCTTTCTAACATGGAAATGAGAGCACACTTCAAGTTGAGTAACTGTGAGAGTGGAATGAAAACCACAGAGAAAGTGACTTATCACTATGGACTCTTAAAAGCACACAAGAAGGTCTCTTGACTATACCTTGCCTGAGCCGCCTTGTGTTTCCATTGATTCCTTGTTGGAAAATGGGCTGAGGGGTTGGACTCGTGGCTAGACTTGGGTCTAGCTTATCCAGGCTTGAATGAAGCACCACCCCTGGATTTCCAGAGATCTTGGTCTCCTGAGCTTCCAAGACAACACATGAACATCTTTCTTGCTCCTCACTGGCTTTGAACCTCGACCCTCAGAGATCTTTGTCTTCCAAGTAGTTTGGTTCACACGTGTAAGCCTAATGAGCTCTTGGCTTTCAAGAGACTCTTATGTCCATTAACCCCAAGAATCCGGAAGTAGGTCAAGTGATAGGACAGCAGCCTTGAATGAAAAAGGTAAGGGACAAGACTCAGCGCTAATTTCAGCAGAACCAGTCCAAAATACATGAACAATACAAGAGACAAATGAGCCACCAACAGGATGCGCTCCCACTGTTCTTGATACACGTACTTCTGAGTACATGGTAAATAGTAATCAATGTTACATGATCCCTTTGTTCACCAAACTACTAAATTCACCTCTGCCATACATGCCCACTCCACTTGAGGCAGAGAGCTCTAACAGAGATGGAATAGAAAAATGTCACAATTGACGTCACAAAGCTCACTTTACCAAGGTCCTGTGACCATCACTCAGGCCACTTCTACCCACATGCTGGTGGCTGCTGGTGACTGTGGGGAGAGGCTGGTTTCTGAAAGGAGTGTCCACAGACCCATGGAGAGGGCCCTGAACAGCTAGCAGAGGGTCTGCACTCATTCCCACCCTCACTCACAAGTATTCATGGTGCAGCTATTTTGCTGGGAAGCTTCTACACTAATGCTGTGTGTGTGTGTGTGTGTGTGTGTGTGTGTGTGTGTGTGTGTGTGTGTGTGTGTGTGTGTGTCCATTTCCTGGCCTACAATATTGAGGAGCCACGTAGGTGGCCCAAGCTCTAAAAGATAAATGATTTGGAGCAAAGTACTCGAACATAGTGTAATTTTCCCCCTTAAGGGAATAGATGAAGCACTCACTATACCACTATGTGTGTAGTTTACACTCACTGTCAAGTAAATAAAACCACCTTTTTCATCGTTAGAACACTTGGAAATGTGTCAGCTGAAGTGGTGGTAGATAAGGCTATGGTGTGCCGGAAAATATGTTAAAAGAAACTCTACTTTAACTTATTAGAGATACATACAAATGTGAAAATATATTCTGCCTACTTGTATATGAGGGGCTAGAAAACACACACATATTTCCTCGCTCTGTTGAAGAACTGATGCCTCAATAGCAGGGACAATTTTTGGTGCTAACAGCCTCACTTAGAATGGCATTTTCCAATGTAAGAAATTGTCACCACTGGTGAAGAAAGTATTGTTACTACCTCTAGATGGAAAGGAATCCAATTAACATGTATAAACATAAAAACCTGTAATGTCACAAAGAAACTGGCAAACAGGAAATCACAATCATGCCACAAGCAACACAGATGCGGTAACCTGTGCAGTTAAAAATGCTACTGCGGAAACCTTACACAAGTAAAAACTATAAACATGAGATAAAATAACACAAATACTGTGCAAAGAAAATTAAATGAAAATAATACCTGCTTCAGTGATGTGTGTGTGTGTGTGTGTGTGTGTGTGTGTATGTGCAAGCAATGGCACTGGGGCTTGAGTTCAGGGCTTCTGCTCACACATGGATTTTCAGGGGAGTGGTGCTTTGCCATGCCTGCAGTCCCGAACTTTGGCTGCTTAACTGATGATACAGTTTCATGGGCTCCTCTGCCCAGTTAGACTGGGAAGTCCTATGATCGCAGCCTCTTGCAAAGCTTGAATTACAGATCTCAGCCACTGAAATCCCCTTTAGAATTAACATATGCTAATAACAGATTTTAAAATATGTCACCAACATTACCAAGTACTCGAACTTAGTGTATTTTTCCCCCTTAAGGGAATAGATGAAGCACTCAATATACCACTATGTGTATAGTTTACACTCACTGTCAAGTAAATGAAACCACCTTTTTCATTGTTAGAACACTTGGAAATGACTGAATGAATAGTACAGACTAGGGGAAATTTTGGTTTGGTATTGTGTATTTCCAAATGAACTTTTCAGATACTTTAGTACACAAGCACATGGAGCATAATATCTGACATGTTAAAAATGTACAACTAGCCAGCTAGTTGCTGGTGGCTCACATCTTTAATCCAGGCTACTCAGGAGGCTGAGGTCTAAGGAATGAGATTGGAAGCAAATCAGGACTGGAAAGTCCATGGACTCTCATGTCCAATTAAAGATCAAAACCCACAAGTGGTGCAGTGGCTCAAGTGGTAGAGCATTAGACTTGAGCAAAAAAGCTCCATGATAGCTGACACTCTCTGAATTCAATCCCTAACACTGGCACAAAACACAAAATGGTCTAGGTTTTTTCTTTGTTTAGTTTTCTATTTCTACCAGTTCTGGGGTTTGGACTCAGGGCCTGGGCTCTATTCCAGAGGCTTTCTGTGCTCAAGGCTACAGCTCTACCACTTGAGCCACAGCACCACTCCTGGTTTTCTGATGGTGTTCGGGAGACAAGTGTCTCATGGAGTTTCCTGCTCAGGCTGACTTTGAACCATAATCCTCAGATTTCAGCCTCCTGAGTGGCTAGGATTATAGGCATGAGACACCAGCGTCCAGAAATGGCTAATTTACAAGAAGCTCAAAAAATCTGGAAATGAAACCAACAAAGCAGTTTGTAAGGTGCCAGTGGGTCAGGGCTATAATCATATTCACTCAAGAGCCCAGGATCTCAGAATCTCACTTCAGTTCCAATTCAGGCAGGAAAGCCTGTGAGTCTCTGACTCCCAATCAAGAAAACTGCAGGGCATCTATGGGAAAAGTGATGGAACCCTAACCTTGAGCAAAAACACTCCAAGACAGCACCCAGTCCTTGCGTTCAAATCCCTGGCCAAAAAACACATTGTTTTAAAAAGCAGTTTTACTTCCAACATAGGTTCATTTTCAACAGAGAGACTTGGGAGCCTCATTGTTACAAGGGGTCATCCTGTGATCATGTTTCACCATTTTGTTATAAGCCTTCCCCTCCCCAAGTAGAGAAATGTATATACAGATGCAAGGTACAAGAATCAAATCCAGTGAAAATAGGGATGTACCATACAAAAGAAACTAAGAAAAAAATCTCATGGTTCACTAAGAACAACAAAGAAAAACCTCTTGTGTCTGAACCTTGGGCCTCATTTTGCCTAGCATCTTGTTTTTGTTGTTGCTGTCCTTACTCGTTTTTAGTTTTATTTTGGAGTTTCACTAGGAATGCAATTTTCAATCGGGTATTTGCTTTTGTTTATTCAGCTCACTCAGGCACCCAGCCCAGTCACCCCAATATCAACCCTGAACCTCTGAGTGGGCATTCCCAGCACTCCAACCACCAAAGCTAGCTATGCATGTGATGGACTTACCTTACATGGCTCACCCGCGGTACTGTTCTCAAACCGCGGTGAAGCCCCACGAAATGAACATCTTCCCACCAGCTCAAGGGTCGTGGCTCCCTTCCTTCCAGCTCACTCTCATCCACAACTGCACAGTCATGCCAAGCAGCCGGCTTGGGCAGCAAAGTCTGTGAGGCTTCTATCTCCAGAAAACCAACAGAAATCTGGAGGCAGAACTGTGATCCAAGTGGTAGGATGGCAGCCCTGAGGAGGGGAAAGGAGAGGGGAGAGTCAGGGAGGACACCAAGGCCTTGAGTTCAAGTCCCAGCACTGGCACACACACACATTACAAGTGGAAATAACAAGGCGGGAAAACTAAGGCATTCGATGACCCTTACTGGCAATACACCACCATCACCCCGAAACACTAACCGGACCCCAGGGAAGCCGTTCTTCCAAACCTCCGTGTCCCCTCCAGACCAGCCAGACACCTAAGGGACTCACCTCAGACAAAGCCCGCCGCCCTTCCTCTCAGCAGCACACCTGTGCAAACCCCACTGCTTCCTGCACCCCGTGTGCTGGGGTCTGGCCGTCCTGCAGGCTCCACGCCAGGCAAGGGGAATTTTTGCTTTGGTGTTGTGTATTTCCAAGAGAATTTTTCAGAGACTTTAGTACACAAGCACATGGAGCATAATATCTTACATGTTAAAAATGTAGTACTAGGGCTGAGAAGTTGGCTCAGTGGTAGAGTGCTTGCCTTGTATGCATGAGCCCCTGCTTTGATTACTCAGAATCACATGAGCAAAAAAAGCCAGAAGTGGTGCTGTGCCTCAAGTGGAAGGACATTGAGGGACATTGCCCAGGCACAGAGATCAGCTCCCACAAATGACAAAAAAAAAACGTATTACTAGCCACCTAGTTGGTGGTGGCGCAGATCTTTAATCCAGGACACTTAGTAGGCTGAGATCTAAGGAATGAAATTGGAAGCCAATCAGGACTGGAAAGTCCCTGGACTCTCATATCCAATTAACCATCAAAACCCACAAGTGCTGCAGTGGATCAAGTGGTAGAGCATTAACCATGGGCAAAAATGCTCAGTGATAGCCTCCACTCTCTGAATTCAAGCCCCAACACTGGCACAAACACAAATTGGTCTGGGTTTTGTGTTTGTTTAGTTTTGTTTGTCCACCAGTCCTAAAGCTTGAACTCAGGGCCTGGGATTTATTACTGAGTCTCTCTGTGCTCAAGGCTACATCTCTACAACTTGAGCCCCAGCACCACTTCTAGTTTTCTGATGTTCTGGAGATAAGTGTCTCATGGACTTTCCTGCCCAGGCTGGCTTGGAACCATAATTCTCAGATCTCTGCCTTGCAAGTAGCTACTATTATAGAAATTAGCCACCAGGGCCCAGAAATGCCTAATTTACCAAAAGCTCAAAATTTTTGGAAATGAAAAAAAAAAAAACCATTTTGTAAGGTGCCATTGGGTCAGGGCTTTAATCATATTTAAGAGCCCAGGAACTCAGAAACTCAGTTTAGAGCCAGTTCAGGCAGAAAGCCTATGAGTCTCTGACTTCCAATTGACTATCAAGAAAACTGGAAGTGATCTATGGGAAAAGTGATGGAGCCCTAACCTTGAGCAAAAACACTCCAAGACAGCACCCAGTCCTTCAGCTCAAATCCCTGGGTGAAAAAAAGAAACAACTCATTTTTTTTAAAAAAAAGCAGTTTTATTTAGAATATAAGTTCATTTCCAACCTAGTGTCTTGTGAGTCTCATTGTTACAAAGGGTAAATTAGTTTTTTTGTTTTTTTTTTTTTGGGGGGGGGGAGTGGTCTGGTTATGGGGCCTGCACTCTGGGCCTGGGTGCTGTCCCTCAGCTCTGCAGCTCAAGACTAGTGCTCTACCACTTGAGCCACAGCGCCACTTCCGGCTTTTTTCTTCTTGCTGATGTGTTGCTGACGAATTGAACCCAGGGCATCATGGATGCAAAGCAAGCGCTCTACCACTGAGCCACCTTCCCAGCCCCCAATGGGTCAATTTGTTATACCCCTTCCACTCCAGATATTAGGTAAATGTATATACAAGATGCAAGGTACCAAAATCAAATACAGTGACAACAGGGATGTACCATGCAAAGAAAACAAAGAAAAAAAGCCCATGGTACATTAAAAATGACAACAAAGAAAAACCCCTTGTGTCCATATCTTGGCACTCATTTTGCATAGCATCATTGTTGTTGTTGTTGTTGGTACACTTTTGTTAATTTCAGATTACAAATTCACTAGGATTTTCAATCCCGGTATTTGTTTTTGTTTTTTCAACTCACTCTGGCACCCAGCCCAGTCACCCCAATGTCAACCCTGAACCTCTGAGTGGGCATTCCCAGCACACCAACCACCAAAGCCAGCTATGTATGTGATGGACTTTCCTTACACGGCTCACCCGCGGTACTGATCTCAAACCGCAGTGAAGCCCCACGAAATGAACATCTTCCCACCAGCCCAAGGGTCGCGGCTCCCTTCCTTCCAGCTCACTCTCATCCACAACTGCACTGTCAGGCTAAAGAGCCGGCTTGGGCAGCAAAGTCTGTGAGGCTTCTATCTCCAGAAAACCAACAGAAATCTGGAGGCAGAACTGTGATCCAAGTGGTAGAGTGGCAGCCCTGAGGAGGGGAAAGGAGGGGGGAGAGTCAGGGAGGACACCAAGGCCTTGAGTTCAAGTCCCAGCACTGGCACACACATACATTACAAGAGGGAATAACAAGGCGGGAAAGCTAAGGCATTGGATGACCCTTACTGGCAATACACCACCATCACCCCGAAACACTAACCGGACCCCAGGAAAGCCGTTCCTCCAAACCTCCGTGTCCCCTCCAGACCAGCCAGACACCTAAGGGACTCACCTCAGACAAAGCCCGCCGCCCTTCCTCCCAGCAGCACACCTGCGCAAATCCCACTGCTTCCTGCACCCCGTGTGCTGGGGTCTGGCTGTCCTGCAGGCTCCACGCTGGGCAAGGCACGGGAGGATCCGCTGCCCAGCCTGACAGCAACCATGGCGGAGCCAGGCGCCAAAAGACCGCGGAGGCCCCACGGGGCGGCACAGCCAGGCCCGAGCCCCAGAAAGGACGTCCACAAGTTCCCGCTGCACACAAGGCCTTGCGGGCTTTCCTGAGAGGCCTCCCTTCCCCACGGCTGCCCTTCCTCATCGCTTCCCCCAGGACAGCACCTCAGCGCCAACTTCTCTGCTCCAGACCCCTGTCTCTCCCAGAAGCTGCAATGGCGGTCCCGGAGGGGCTGGATTGCCAGTCTGAGCACGCGCAACAGCCGTCCTCCCACTGCGCATGTCCATGTGCTGCTCCAGAGGGGCTCAGGCCTGGTCTCAAAATCTAAGGCCCTGGAGTTAAGAGTCCCTGAAACTCAGAACCCAGATTCCTAAATCACAAAGATCACAGGCCTGTGCCTCAGATGGCCAGCTCACAGCCCCTTTTTCATAGAGTTTGCTGAATTTCCTTATGTTCACTTTATAGATACACACACATACACACACACACTCAAATATATATTAATCTATTTTTAATCAATGGTATATTTACACACAACTATAAGCATTTTTGCTCAAGAATGTTTTAGTTCGCAGGTATTATTCTGTGACTTGGGTCTTGCCCTGGGCTCTTTGTTTACAATTATTTTTCAGACCAACTGTTGAGTTTTGGCCTCCGGCTGGTATTCAATTTCAAGTTCCTCATTTCTGTCTTCCCAGTAGCTCTCATTGATTAGAAGTGCGCAGCTCTACCACCAGATTAACAAAACAACAATTATATAAATAGAATAGTTCTTGAAACGCCAGTAGAAATGCAGAAGTCATGTACCCTATCTCGGAGGTAGGCAGGATGGAGAGCTAACATTTTATATAAACTTGAATCCCTAGACTCAGATTGTAAAGCTAATTGTGTAGTACTTCAGTAGCTTGTATATGTCTGGATTCCAGACTCAAACAACAAGAAACAAAACTCCAGGATCTTCAATTGTCTCAGGCTGACAAAATTCTTGTCTTGTCACATTGAAGTCAGGCTTCAAACCTTTGCTATGAAACATTCATGTGATTTCTTAGAAAATCAGGTTTAAAAAAGATTCCCTGACTGGATGCTGTGGATCTCGCCTGTACTGGTAGCTAGTCGGGAGTCTAAATCTGAGGATCATGGTTCAAAGCCAGATCAGTCAGGAAAGTCCATGAGACTCTTCTCTCCAATTAAGCACCAAAAAATGGAAGGGGAGCTGTGACTCTAAGTGGAAGAGCATTAGCCTTGTGCAAAAAAAGCTCAGAGACAGTGCCCACAACATGAGTTCAAACTCCACAACCAAACAGAGAGAGGAAAAGCGAGAGACAGAGACAGACAGAAAAAGAGCCGAGAGACAGAGAGAGACAGAAACAGACAGAGATTGACAGAAATAGAGACAGAGACAGACAAACACAGAAAGAGACAGGAAGACTGAGAAATCACTGACAACTCCATTTAGAAAAATGTATATGGATATCTAAGATGTATATCCTGTTCTTCCACAATTCAGTACAGAGTACCACCTCATCCTGATCCACATTTGGCTACCTGGAATGTATTTGGTGTTTCATAAATTATTCCACATGCTCCCATAGAACATAAACAGGCCCACACCTACTCACCAATTGTTTATAAGTCTGGGCTTTTTGCTTATATATGTAATATTCCCATTTGTATGCTTTTGTTTCCATGGTTTAAAGCTACAATTGACCACATTTCATGTCTAGATGTTTCATCTTTTGTGCCAGTAGTGGAATTTCAACTCAGGGCCTTGAGCTATTGCGTATTTTTTGATCAATGCTTAAAGATGTAACTTGAGCCATGCTATGAGTTCCTGACTTTTGCTGGCTCATTGGAGAAGTCTTTCAGAGTTGTCTACAGGGGCTGATTTGAACCTTGAGGAAGTATAGGGCATTCTTGAAGCTACAATTATTGAGATGGGCCAGGACACCTGGCATGTCTTTGTCCCTCTGGCTAAGTCTTCTGTCTTCTATTGATGATGGCTTTTACCTATTTCCTATGTATTTTGTCAAATACTTTTCCCCCACAGTAAATTTTTGGTGGAATTTGGAGGTGAAATGTCCTTACATATTTGCACAGAGTAAAATGGGGGTGTGTACTGACTTGAATTCACTAATGGAAGAAAGTCCCCCGTACAGAACATTTAGTCTGGCATTTGTCTCAAGAGACAAAACAACTTTGAAGGACATCTGGTTTGCTATGTCCTAGAGCTTTAGTAGTGGCCTGATCACCCCATGCAGGCATGGGCTGGGTTCCTTGCCCCTCATAGTGCATTGAACACTTCCCTTCATAGCCAGTAAGTGTTGTTGGACAGTTCCAGGTCACTCTTTTGCCTTTACTCAGGACTCATGTGTCTGGGACATCAGAATGTATAAGAAAACAAACCAGAGCATTTAGAAACCATACATTGTACAACATAAACATATACATTTAATAAATTAAGAAGAATAAAAAGAATGAACATTTTACAACAATCAGGACAAAAAGAAAAAGAGAGATATCCCCAGGGAGAGGGGAGGGAAGCTCTAAGGCTAGGTCGGCTTCTAAGTTGCCTTCAAACATAAATTCTGCCTCAGAATCCTCCAAAGTATCTAGCTCCTCATGAAAGAGAGGATTTGCTCCAGCAAAGGCTGGAGAGGCAGATTCTAATTTCTCAGTTGGAGATTGGTTCTGCTGCAGCAGCACAGATTTGTCCAGATGTTCAGTGAGGACAGATTCACTTTCCTGAGCTGCATCTAATGTTGGGACCTCACTCATTGGTTCCCCTGAGCACAGACTGGGGACATTTTCCATCAGTCCCACGTGTGCTACTCCCTCCAGCACCCCAGGAGGATTGCTGATTTGACCCTTTTTGAGCTGATCTGGGCTGCCTGTGAAAGTCACAGGAAGACAATCACTATTACCTTCTTCTTTCTTTGGGGTCCCTACAAGTTCAGCTCTGTTACATGTGGGCTTCAGAACCACTGTCTTATCCACAGGACTCACAACCTTTTGGGGCCTCACTGCAAATGCATCCAACCCCTCTACATGCACATGCATTGTGTAGTCCAGTGACGGCTCCAGATCCCCATCCATCACCATCCTTGACATCCCCGAGGGCTTCTTCCTTGGGAGGTCAGGAGAAGCGGCTCTATGGCGGCCAAAGCCTGAGAAACAGAAATAGGTAAAGGAGTTTGAGAGTGGATTCTGGATGTTCAGGTGGAATTCAATTTCCATGAGGCTCTAATGGAGGAACCTGTACAAGGGTACTTTGGACTGAACACTGATGAGAAGGTAAGGTCTTTCCCAAGAGTGGCTAAGCACAAGTGCTTTCACCAATAGAACCAACACTGCCTGGCACATAGTATCATAAAAAGACATTCTTACAACCTGGGGGGTAATAAGGGCTCTCAGGCAATTAGGCTCATCCCTAGAGGCCCAGGCGCCATCCCTACTCACAAGCTCTGAGGTGACCACACAGGGACTTCTTCCTCTGTTTCTCGGTCTCATTCTTCCCGCTCTCCTCCAGCTCATCCAGATGAACGTGGAGATTGAGGACCAGATCTGAGGAGGGCATGTGGAGCATGGCATAGTGGGTAAGTTCTTTCACCGGGTGTTGGTTCTGGGGCTCTCGGAAATCTGCAGGATAGCAGTCCATCCACATGGTGAAGATGGAACAAAGGCTGCTGTGGGCAGATTGGTGACAAGAAGAGTGAGTGCCTGCCCTCCCTATCCTGGCCCTCCCATAGCCCCTTTCTGCAAGGCTGCTATATGCACACTTGCATGCTGGGAAGCAGGAGGAGACTCCTGCAGGCAGAATGATCTTCACCAGCCATGACTAGAAGCTTCTGAAAGATAATTCTACAATATTCTCACTGTGATAGGTCACAAGAAGGAACTGATTTTGAACACACAGCCCTCCCTGTCATCCCTGAGAGTCCACAACCACACCACAGCTGTGTCCTCTGCCACCGCTCCAACCCCAACCCTCTGCCCCTAGTGGAAAGCACAAGTGATGTGCAAATGAGAAATCTGCACTTTGAATCAGAAGCCTCAAAGATACCATTTTGAATGAAGGGGCCTTTTCTTTGTGCCACAGTCCACTTACTTCTTTATTTGTTCATCTTCCTCAGAGTTACTGCCCGGTAATCTGTACCTATGGGAGGACAGGAGGAAGTCACCTCTCAGCTTCTCCTTTTCTGCCCACACAGGACACATATGGGATGGGCTCATTCCCAGATGGGAATGGAATCTGACACATAAATAAGTAAGATACAGTTCAGTGAAAATTCTGCTAAGAGACTTATATGCATTGGTCCAAGGTAAATGTGACAGTGCTCATGCCTCTAATCCTAGCTAATCAGGAGCATGAGATGTCAGGTGCACAGTCTGATCAGACATTAGTCAGTAAAAGTATAAGGACATTAATTTTGAAAAGGCCAGAATTGCACCTATGGTTCAAATGCTGTAGTGGTAGCTCTGAGCACCAAAGAAACAGCACTCAGGCCCCGAGTTCAGGTTGCAGAACTGGCACACACACAAAAACATAAAAGCTTCAGGGGTAATAAATATGTAAAGCCAACATAATGCCTCCCTGAAATCTCTGAGTTGATTCAGCCTCCAGTTCACCCACCTCCCCACACCCCAAACTTTCCTGGGTCTACATTATTCACAGACATCCAATTTGTAATGAAACCTTATTTACTCATGGGAAATGTGATTTCCTAGAACCTCACCTAGGGGAGGGCAGAAGTCCTGTGCCATGGGCACATGCCTGTAATCCTAGCCCCTCAGTAAGAAAGCTTCTGAGGTTACAGTAGCTTTTCTGGGAAATGTCCTGGGCAGACCACTACTAAGAAACTACGCAGGGTATGCACTTTCTTGTCTCATGCCAAGCTCCTGTGAGAAGACCCCCATGAAATCAACAGGTTCAGAGGGGTGCCAAATATTCCACAACTAAGCCAGGCATAGCTGAACCGCCCCGGTTATGAAGGGGGAACACTCACTTTTTGAACACAATATCCAGCACTTGCTCCATTGTTGCCCACTGTCTATAATTGTGGAGGAAGTTTCCAACATAGAAGAGATCGCCTTTCTGGTAGGCTGGGACCAGGTTCATCACCAGCATGTCCAGCAGGCTTGCCTCCGGGCTCCATGTATCGCATGGCACATTCAGGGTCAGGGCTGACGTATTAGCACACTAAGGCGAGACAAAGAATCAGAAAAAAACCATGGAAATGAGAACACTTCCAAATGAGTAATTGTGATAGAGTAGATTGACAACTATGCAGACAGTATTATCTCAGTAAACCTAAATCACATAAGAAGGTTCTACTGTGGACCAGGTTGGGGTTAAGTAGGTTTTCTATCATGAGTATACCTTGCCTGAGATGCCTTGTGATTTCCTAGGTTTCTTTTTGGACAAATCTCTGAGATGGTTGGTTCGTGGCTTGCCACTGATCCAGTGTCTACAGCTTTGACTGAGGCACCCATCCTTCTCTTGGCTGAGACCAGAGTCTCGAGACCTGCGAATACAGCACAAGAACATGTTTCTGGCTCCGAAGTCACAGGCCAAGTGAGCTGGCTTGAGCCAACTGTGAGTTACCGTGGCCTGCTATCAGGGTTCCATGTTCTATTCCATTGTGAAGGAGGCAGGGTCACCTGTCAGGCCCAATGACCTCTGCCGCTTCCTCACACAAGAAATATTCCCATCCACCCAATATTGCAATGTGTACATGTAGACAAGTTAACAGCACACCTTGTTTGTCCAATCCTAATCTGCTAGTCCTAGGTTCTGGCATGTTCTCTGCTTCCAGGAGTCACTCCTAGGTCACATTCATGGCATATCTGTCACTATTCCTCTTATCTGGCTCAAATTATTTTGGCTCTCAGGGTCTTCTGTGACTGCCACATCCTTCTGGCACATATTTTGACATCAACATCCTAGGTCACTGTTTACTTTCTGTAGCCTAATCTGTTTGTCCTTGGAACCCCTCTCTGGTGTCATCTGGAGCCAATGCAAATGCTTAGAGATGGGAAATTGAAAGGAATATTGGAAAACATACATTACATATATAATTAGCCTTTATTACAGGTGACTATTTGTTTGGCCATTTCTGTGGCTTCACTTCAGCCTGGGCACTCCCCGAGCTCTTTTGCTCAAGGCTAGCACTCTACCACTGAGCCACCTTCCCAGCCACAGGTGTCCATTTTTGTAAGTGAGAAAATTATTTTTTATACTTGAAATATTTCATGGAGGCAAGCAGAGAAAGGAAGAGCTGCTGCATTGTCTTTTTATGATGACGAGGATTTGTTTTACTATAGCTTTGAAGGAATGTAGTATTTAAGGTAGAAAACTGCTCCTTTACGTCTTACAAGCTAATCGTTTATATAGTCATTTGCCTCTGAAGTCTTTGCTTCTGTGTCCCATGATCTATCCTCCTCCCTCAACACAAACGGGAAGAAGAATTTCACACATTGCTGAGCTGTTGTCCAGTCTCTGCATAGGAACTGAAAATACAATATTTACTATGGAGTGTGTGTGTGTGTGTGTGTGTGTGTGTCCATTTCTGATCTTGGAGCCTTTGCGCTATCCCTGAGCAATGTTCCTCTAAACTAGAGCTTTACCACGAGACACAGGTCCACTTTGAGCTTTTTGTAGTCAGCTGGAGATGAGAGATTCATGGAACTTTCCTACCCAGCATGGACATTGCTCCTCTTCAGCCTCATCGTTCCTCAACTGTAGCAATGGCTGTTCAGTTTCTGGATTTCCCATCCAAGCACAGACACAAGCCATCCTCCACTGCACATGTCTCTTTGTGTCCTTTGAGGGGCTCAAGTCTCTCTCGAAACTTAGTGCCCTGAGGATAGAACCTCTGAAACTCAGAACCAAGTTTCCTGATTAATTGGGATCACAGGCCTGAGCTATATATGAACAGCTCATTACCTGCCATCCACATTTTTGGGGGGATAGGGGATTGTTTGTTGGGCTTGAACTCTGGCCCTGGACCCTGTCCCTCAGCTTTTCAGCTCAAAGCTAGGGCTTTACCACCTTGAGGCACAGTACCACTTCTGGTTTTCTGGTTGCTTATTGGGAGATCAGAGTCTCATGGATGTTCCTGCCTGGCTGACTTTCCGCTGTGATCCTCAGATCTCAGCCTCTCCAGTAGCTAGGATTATAGGCATGGGCCACCAGCGCCCAGCACATGACCCCTTTTTGCAACAGCATTTGGCGAATTTAACTATGTTGACTTGAGACAGATATACCTACACAATATATGGGAATCAATGGTATATCACTGAATTCCCAAATAATGTCTTTTACATTATTGTTTTGTGAAACAACATATTCGAGATCCATAATATCATATGCTAGTCCTCCTATAAAATACAAATATATGTATTATCATGTAGTATATGATGATATATTTATATATATTATATTATATATAACATGTAAGTGATGTATATAGTGAACACAGAAAATAATCCCAATTTTGGAATTTAGCCTTTCCTGTCACAATGTTACCCAAGTCTTCTGTTAGACATACAGATTTTCATCAACAATCTCCCTTGTTAGTCGTTTTTTAGTTCTTGAATAAATGAGTCTTCTTTACCACCAATAGTCTACACACAAAAATGATATGGATCAGTGTCTCTGGCTCAGGCCTGTATTCTTTGCTAGTCAGGAGGCTGAGCTCTGAGGATCATGGTTCAAAGCCAGCCAGGTCAGGAAATGCTATCAGATTATCTCCAGCTGTAGCTCAAAGTGGTAGAGTGCTAGCCTTGAGTGAAAGAACTCAGAGACAGTGGCCAGCTTTTAAGTTCAAGCACCACCATTCTGTACACACGCCCCCTACATGCACACTCTTCACTCGGTCCCTTCTTAAATCCTCTGTCCTCTTCACTGAACTGGTGATTGCCAGAGTTTCTGGATTTCCCACTCCAGCATGCCAACCAGACATGTTCCCTCTGCACATGCACCTCTGCCACACTGCAGGGCCCAGGGCTCCTCTCAGAATCCACTGCCCTGGGATAGAGAGCAGATGAAATTCAAGGATTCTCAGAATGTGTGCTTCAAGACAGGGAGACTCAGAACTGTTCCTCACCTGGTATACAGAGACACATTGATCCATTTGTGTAGAACAATGCCAACATGGTTAGAATATAAGTTTTTGACTACCACAAACGACACCCTTTTCCAAATACTGTTAAATATTCCCTCAGATTTTCTTAAATGTTACATCAAAGTACATCTATTTACATGTTAGAGGTTGTAGCTTCTGATACAATGAATGGGAAAAGGCAGCCAAAATGACTTCTTACAGAGAAAAACGCCTAGCCCAAGTAAGCTAATATGTGCAGCAAGCTCATTTCCAGACCATTCTCCAAATGCAGGCATGAGTCTCTTATTGTGTCATCTTGATAAATTACAGTCCATATCCACCCTCATGCAGACTTAGAAAATCTTCATGGAAACCCAATGCAAGGAACATCTTAAGAGCATAACACAGCACCAAATATTTAATTCTAGCTTTAAACATTTATATGTTCTATATTTGCACAGTGCAGAATTGTTCATTGTTGGCAGAGAGCTTCAAACATCAACACATTTACCCGACTAGCTGGAAAGGAGAAGTTATCGATAGAAAGAGGTGGGGGCTTGAGATTCAAGTGGGACCAGCTTTCAAAGACACCTGTTCTGATATAACACAGAGCTTTTGTGTCTCAGCATCAAGGGTCCTATCTCGGCACAGGCTGCATCCTCCACTGCCTGCATTCCTTGTGGCTCCCTCTAGTCACCAGTTCCTTGTAAATCCAGCAGATTTGTTCCCCAGATCCAGCACACTCTGCTTCCTCCCTATCAGGCCCCATGTGCCCAGGATATTAGATTGGAGGTAGAAAAGACCAGAGTATTTTGTATTCAAGAATTATACATCATGTAAATGTGGACATTTTAATACTGTTAAAACAATAAATAGTAAAACAGGCAAATGTGCAGAGAGGAGGGAGGCAAGGTCTAACACACACACACAAAAAAAGATTCCCTGACTGGACACTGTGGATCATGCCTGTACTGCTAGCTAGTCAGGAGTCTAAATGGGAGGATCATGGCTCATAGCCATATCTGGCAAGAAAGTCCTCTTCTGTCCAATCAACCACCAGAAAACTGGAAGGGGAGCTGTGACTCTAAGTTGAAGAGCATTAGCCTTGTGCAAAAAAAGTTCAGAGACAGGTCCCACAACATGAGTTCAAGCTCCACAACAAAACAGAAGAGAGGAAGAGACAGAGAGAGAAAGAGAGAGAGGGAGAGAGAGAGAGAGACAGAGAGAGAGAGAGACAGAGAGACAGAGACAGAGGCTGAAGCAGAGGCAGAGACAGAGACAGACAGAGACAGAGACAGACAGAAACAGAGACAGAAAGATAAACACAAGAAAACAGACAGGAAGACTGAGAAATCCCTTACCACTCCAATTAGAAAGTGAATATGCATATCAAAGATGTATTTCCTATTCTTCCACAATTCACTACATAGTACCACATCATCCTGATCCACTTTTGGCTAACTAGAATCTATTTGGAGTTTCATAAATCATTCTACTGCCTCCCATAGAACATGAACAGGCCCACACCTACTCACCAATGGTTTGTAAGTCTGGCCTTTTTACTTAAATATGTAATTTTCCCATTCGTATGTTTTTCTGGTTCCATGGTTTAAAGCTACCATTGCCCACATTTCATGTCTAGATGTCTTCATCTTTTGTGCCAGTAGTGGAATTTGAACTCAGGACATTGAGCTCTTCCTTACTTTTTGTTCCATTCTAAAACATGTAACTTCAGCCATGCTAGGACTTCTTGACTTTTGCTGGCTCATTGGATAAGTCTTTCAGATTTTTCTACAGGGGCTGATTTGAAGCTCCATCCTGAGGAAGTATAGAGCACTCTTGAAACTAGAATTATTGAGATGGGCCAGGACACCTGGCATGTCTTTGTCCCTCTGACTAAGTTTTCTTTCTTTTATTGATGTTGGCTTTTACCTATTTCCCATGTATTTTGTCAAATACTTTTCCCTCAAAGTAGCTTTTTGATGTTATTTTGAGGTGAAATGTTCTTACATATTTGCCCAGAGCAAAATAGGGGTGCGTACTGACTTGACTTCACTAATGGAAGAAAGTCCCCCATTTAGTACATTTAGTGTGACAGAACAACTTTCAAGGACATCTGGTTTGCTATGTCCTAGAGCTTTAGTAGTGGCCTGATCACCCCATGCAGGCATGGGCTGGGTTCCTTGCCCCTCACAGTGCACTGAACACTTCCCTCTATAGCCAGTTAGTGCTCTTGAACAGCTCCAGGTCACTCTGTCTTTTGCCCTTACTCAGGACACATGTGTCTGGGACATCAGAATGTACATTAAAAAACCCACAGTATTTAGGATCTATAAATTGTACAACATAAACATACATCTTAATGAATTCAGAAGAATAAAAAGAATGAACATTTTACAACAATCAGGACAAAAAGAAAAGAGAGATATCGCCAGGGAGAGGGGAGGGAAGCTCTAAGTCTAGGCCGGCTTCTAAGTTGCCTTCAGACATAAATTCTACCTCAGAATCCTCCAAGGGATCTACCTCCTCATGAAAGATAGGATTTGTTCCTGGAGTTGAGAGAGAGGCAGATTCTAATTTCTCAGTTGGAGATTGGCTCTCCTGCAGCAGGACAGATTTGTCCTGATGTTCTGTGAGGACAGATTTACTTTCCTGAGCTGCATCTAACGTTTGGACCTCACTCATTGGTTCCTCTGAACACACACTGGGGACATTTTCCATCATCCACACGTGTGCTACTCCCTCCAGCACACCAGGAGGAGTGCTGATTTGACCCTTTTTGAGCTGATCTGGGCCGCCTGTGAAAGTCACAGGAAGACAATCACTATTACCTTCTTCTTTCTTTGGGGTCCCTACAGGTGCAGCTCTGTCACATATGGGGTTCAGAACCAGTGGCATATCCACAGGACTCACAACCCGTTGGGGCCTCACTGCAAATGCATCCAACCCCTCTACATGCACATGCTTTGTGGAGTCCAGCGAGGGCTCCAGATCTCCATCCATCACCATCCCTGACATCACCGAGGGCTTCTTTCTTGGGAGGTCAGGAGAAGCTGCTCTATGGTGGCCAAAGCCTGAGAAAGAGAAATAGGTAAAGGAGTTTGACAGTGGTCTCTGGATGTTCAGGTGAAGTTCAATTTCCATGAGGCTCTAATGGAGGAAGCTGTACAAGTTTACTTTGGACTGAACACTGATAAGAAGGCAAGGTATTTCCAAAGAGTGGCTAAGCTCAAATCCTTTCACCAATAGAACAAACTGCCTGGCCCAGAGTATCATACAAAGACATTCTTACAACCTGGGGGGTAATAAGGGCTCTCAGGCAATTAGGCTCATCCCTAGAGGCCCAGGCGCCATCCCTACTCACAAGCTCTGAGGTGACCACACAGGGACTTCTTCCTCTGTTTCTTGGTCTCATTCTTCCTGGTCTCCTCCAGCTCATTCAGGAGAATGTGGAGGTGGAGGAGCAGGTCCGAGGAGGGCATGCAGAGCATGGCATAGTGGGTCAGTTCTTTCACCGGGTGTCGGTTCTGGGGCTCTCGGAAATCAGCAGGATAACAGTCCATCCACACGGTGAAGATGCAACAAAGGCTGCTGTGGGCAGATTGGTGACAAGAAGAGTGAGTGCCTGCCCTCCCTATCCTGGGCCTCCCATAGCCCCTTTCTGCAAGGACTGCTGTATGCACACTTACATGGTGGGAAGCAGGAGGAGACTCCTGCAAGCAGGCTGATCTTCACCACCCACGTCTAGAAGCTTCTGATAGATAATTCTCCAATATTCTCACTGTGATAGGTAACAAGAAAGAACTGATTTAGTACACACAGCCCTCCCTGTTATCCCTGAGAGTCCACAACCACACCACAATTGTGTCCTCTGCCACCACGCTAATCCCAAGGCTCTGCCCCTAATGGAAAGCACAAGTGGTGTGCAAATGAGAAATGTGCACTTTGAATCAGAAGCCTCAAAGATACCATTTTGAACGAAGGGGCCTTTTCTTTGTGCCACAGTCCACTTACTTCTTTACTTGTTCATCTTCCTCGGAGTTAGCGCCCGGGAATCTGTACCTATGGGAGGACAGGAGGAAGTCACCTCTCAGCTTCTCCTTTTCTGCCCACACAGGACACATATGGGATGGGCTCATTCCCAGATGGGAATGGAATCTGACACATAAACAAGTGAGATATGTCTATACAGTTAAGTGAAAATTCTTCTATGAGAGGTATATGTATTTGGTCCAAAGAAAATGTGCCAGTGGCTAATTCCTCAAATTCTGGCTCATCAGGAGCATGAGATCTCAGGTGCACAGTCTGATCAGACATTAGTCAGTAAAAGTCTAAAGACACTAATTTTTAAAAGCCCAGAATAGCACCTATGGTTCAAATGCTGTAGTGGTATCTCTGAGCACTAAAGAAACAGAAATCAGGCCCTGAGTTCAGGTTGCAGGACTGGCACACACACAAAATCATAAAAGCTTCAGGGGTTATAAATATGTAAAGCCAACATAATCCCTCCCTGATGTCTGTGATTCAGCCTCCAGTTCACCTGCCTTCCCCACACCCCAGCCTTCCCTGGGTCTACATTAATCACAGACATCCAATTTGTAATGAAACCTTATTTACTCATGGGAAATGTGATTTCCTAGAACCTCACCTAGGGGAGGGCAAAAGTCGTGTGCCATGGGCACATGCCTGTAATCCTAGCCCCTCAGTAAGCAAGCTTCTGAGGTTCCCGTAGCTTTTCTGGGAAATGTCCTGGGCAGACCACTACTAAGAAAGTTGGCAGGGGGTGCACTTCTTTGTCTCATGCCAAGCTCCTGTGAGAAGACCCCCATGAAATCAACAGGTTCAGAGGGGTGTCAAGTTTTCCACAACTCAGCAAGGTGGGGCTGAACAGACCAAGATGCGAAGGAAGGGGGAACACTCACTTTTTGAACACAATAGCCAGCACTTGCTCCATTGCCCCCCACTGTCTATAATTGTGGAGGAAGTTTCCAACATAGAAGAGATCGCCTCTCTGGTAGGCAGGGACCAGGTTCATCACCAGCATGTCCAGCAGGCCTGCCTCAGGGCTTCATACATTGCATGGCACATTCAGGGTCAGGCCTGACTCATTGGCACACTAAGGTAGGAAAAAGAATCAGAAAAAATGATGGAAATGAGAACACTTCCAAATGAGTAATTGTGATAGAGTGGATTGAAATCTATGCAGAAAGCATTATCTCAGTATAAACAAATCACCTAAAAAGGTTCTCCTGGGGACTGCATGAAGCCCTGGGTTTGATTCCTCAGTATCCCATAAACAAAAAAAGTGTGAAGTGGTGCTGTGGCTCAAGGTTTAGAGGACTACCCTTGAGCAAATGAGGCTCAGGGACAATGCCCAGGCCCTGAGTTCAAGCCCCCAGGACCAGCAAAAAAGAAAAAAAAAAATCCAGGGCTGATGACAATAGCACCTCCCTGTGAGAATACAAGATTCTTTCCAACCCTCCTAGATGGGGAGAAAGTAAGTCACAAGTGAAAAGAGGGCAGAGAAAAGAGGAAGGCCAGGAGGGAATTTTTAATGCATTACCTGTGTTAATGACTTTTGGGATAGGATCGATTTCTTCATCTACAATGAATGGCTCTGGCCTGGGGAAGACCTGGACGTCAGCGGTCAGGTGGCCACACTTGAACACAGCATGGAAAGGCGTATATGCCAGGTCTATCAGCTTTCTAGAAGATGATCATGACTGGTTAAGGGAAGAAGAGTTCACATGTGGTACACATAAAAGGACTGTACACATGAAAGTAACATTTCAAGATGTAAAGTTGGTTAAACCTTCGCACTGATTCCAAAACTAAATCTACTTGTGAAATGGAAAACATTTTGATGTTTTTAAAGAGGAAATTTCAATTGAGAGAGAAACCCCAGAGCAAGTTAAACTTGGGAACAGCTGAGTCTTTTTAAAGCATGACCACCTTATTTTACCTGAGAAACGGGCAACTGTGGAAAAAAAAAAAACCTGTTAGAAATAATACAGTAACTGAGAGGTTGCCGAAATAGCTCAGTTGGGAGAACGTTAGACTGAAGAAATAATACAGTAACTGTTCTTCTTGGTTGTCAAATTATAATATCAGATTGTCAAGAAGCCCCCACCCCCCACCCCTCAAAAAACAACTTTAAAGCATATACTCACCCAAACATAGACTGCACGTTTTTCAAGCACAGGGGGCCATCAATAGTAAAAATTTGCCCTTCACCGTTGTTGAGGTCTATGAGACGTTCAAGGCATTCCAGGGAATCGGTGCTCTGAAGCTACAAAGCAAGAGAGGACACCTTTAAAGTAGAACAAATCACCACATCACTACCAGCACACCAAGGCCACAGCCACTGTAACAAAATGGCCAATAAACGGTTTGTTTGGTTTGTTCTTTTGGTTCTGGTACTGGGGCTTAAACTCAAGGCCTTACACTTTTTTTTTTTTGTCAGTTGCAGGGGTTGAACTCAGGGCTTGAATGCTGTCCCTGAGCCTCTATGTATTCAAAGCTAGTGCTCTACCACTTCAGCCTAGAGCTACTTCCAGTTTTTTTGAGTGGTTATTTGGAGATAAGAGTCTCAAGACTCAAGTCTCAAGTGGAGCCACAGCTCCACTTCCAGTTTTTGGGGTAGTTTTGGTAGATAAGAGTCTCACGGACTTTCCTGCCCAGGCTGGCTTTGAACCATGATCTTCAGATCTCAGCCTCCTGAGTAGCTAGGATTACAGGTGTTGAGTCCATGAGATGATTTTCTTAACAGTCAATATCAGAAGGAAGTAACAACAGGGGCTGGGAAGGTGGCTCAGTGGTAGAGCGCTTGCCTTGCATGCATGAGGCCCTGGGTTCAATTCCTCAGCACCACATAAGCAAAAAGAAAAAAGCCAGAAGTGGTGCTGTGGCTCAAGTGGTAGAGCGCTAGCCTTGAGCTGAAGAGCTGAGGGTCAGTGCCCAGGCCCAGAGTTTAGGCCCCACGACCGGACCCCCCCCCCCAAAAAAAAAATACAAATAAAGAAGGAAGTAACACAACAATTGTTCTGTGTGTGTGCCAGTTCCTGGGCTCAATTCCAGAGCCTAGGTGCTGTCCTTGAGCTTTTTGCTCAAGGCTAGCACTCTACCACTTGAGCCACAACTCCACTTCCAGATTTTTTTGTAATTTAGTGGAGATAATGAGTCTCATGGACTTTCTTACCTCAACTATTGCAATCTGCCTCAAGGTTACAAGAGGTACTTCATTCATAAGTAGTTCTGCAGATTCTCAGGAGACCACAGTTAGTAGCCATACAGCATCTTCCCTACAACCTCTTCCTGACATGGTTTGGCAAGAGCCATCAATTATCAGCATTTTAGAGAGAGAAAAACTGAGGTAGAGTGAAATAATTCCTGACTCAATGGGAAAAGCAGGAAGTATTTAATAAAACACATCAGAAGCCAGGTGCTGGTGGCTCATGCCTGTAATCCTAGCTACTCAGGAGGTTGAGAGCTGAGGATGGCAGTTTGAAGCCAAGCCTGAGTAGTAAAATCTGTGAGATCTTCAGCTCCACTAAACTACCAAAAAAGCCAGAAGTGGAGCTGTGGCTCAAAATGGTAGAGTGCTAGTCTTGAGCAAAAAGCTCAGGGACAGCATCCAGGCTTTGATTTTAAGCCCCAATCCCTGCACTACAACAAACAAACAAAAAGACCTATGTTCCCCCTTCCAAAAAAAGCCCACCCAATGTAAACTTGTTCAACCACTTTGGAAAGCAGTATGGAGGTTCCTCAAAAGACTCCACATAGAGCTCCCCAATGACCCAGCAATCCCACTTTTGGGCATTTACCCAAATGATCACAAACAAGGCCACACTAAAGCTACCAGCACAACTATGTTTATTGCAGCATTATTTACCATAGCTAAGACATGGAACCAACCCAGATGCCCCTCAGTAGATGAATGGATCAAGAAGATGTGGTATATATACACAATGGAATTCTATGCCTCCATCAGAAAGAATGACATTTCCCCATTTGTTAGGAAATGGAAAGGCTTGGAAAAAATTATATTAAGTGAAGTAAGCCAGGCCCAAAGAAACATAGGTCCCATGGTTTCCCTTATTTGCAATATCTAGTATAGGTATGAGTCAAGCGGAAAAAGTCAGATAATGTGATGTTAGGAAAACTAAACCTCAAATATGTATTTTAATGTTTTTGTTTCTTTCATGCATGTATTTCTAACGCATTTATAAGATTATTTCTTTGTTGCTTTGTATGTCCCTCCCCCACAGTGTAATCCCCGCTTTCACTATATTTGATGTCAGTATAACATGTGGAGGAGATGGGGACAAACAAGTCCTTTAAGGATTCAGGTGGACCTGTGGCAACAATGAGAAGTACAAAATGTCATGTCAAAACCAGCTTTACAATGTCGGTGGGGGGGGGGGGGGGTATGATTGGGTGGGAGGGAGGGGGGAGGCTGGGAAGGGAGGTGAAGGGTAAACAAAGGAGGAGGCTGCAATGCTTGGCAAGAAATGTATGCATTATCCTGCCCATGTAATTGTAACCCCTCTGTACAGTATGTTCTCAAATAAAATAAAATAAAATTTAAAAAAAAAAAAAAAAAAAAAAAGCCCACCCCCGCAAAACAAAAAAAAAACTAAAGTATACCTCTGTCAACATTTCTGGAGGAATGGACAGAAAAAAGAGAACATCTCAACCCTTCATGGTCATCAGCAGAATGGGCATCTCCAGCTATACTCTCGGAGAGGTGAGTGTTGTTATGTCAAAGAGCATGTGAAATCAAGTCTTTTCAAATCTAAATGTTATACGGTACGCAAGAGTGTTCATTCAATACACTGACAAATAAACAAAGCCCTGGGATTCACCTAACCCATCTAAAAAGCAGTTAGCAGAAGGTATTACCTCTTCCAGGTTTGCCATGCACATGATGTATAACTTAGACGGGAAAGGGAAAGGCAGCGGGAACCTGTTGCTGTCGCTCCTTTGATTGTGTGTCGCTAGGGAATGTCGCAGGGACCCTCTACCAATGTCGAGACAGCCGTCCGTCACCAGAACGACCTGTGTGCAGAGGACAAGTATCCATTAAGCCACATGCCCAACAGCTCCACCCAGGTTTGCTTTCACTGCTACAGGAATGTGCAGGGAGCTTTGTGGGGTGATGGGTATGTTCTAGGTCTTAATTGTAGTAAAGATATACATACATGCTTCCATTTGTGAAAATCTAGCAAACTGTGTGATTTATTTGTTTGTTTATGTGCCAGTCTTGGGGCTGGAACTCAGGGCCTGGGCTCTATTTGTGAACTATTTTGCTCAAGACTGGTGTTCTTCCACTAGAGCCACACCTCTACTTTTGCCTTTTTACTGGTTAGCTGGAGATAAAAGTCTCACAGACTTTCCTGCCCAGGCTAGCATCAAACCATGCTCTTCAGATCTCTGCCTCTTGAGTAGGTAGGATTACAAGCATGAGCCCCTGATGCCTGGCTTATTTTTTTTAACTGTCTTTTTTTTCTCTTGGCAGTCATGGTACTTGAACTCAGGGCCTGGGTGCTATCCCTGAGCTCTTTTTGCTCAAGGCTCACACTCTACCACTTTGAGTCACAATTGCACTTCTGGTTTTCTGATGGTTAATTAGAGATAAGAGCCTCATAGACTTTCTTGCTGGGCTGACTTTGAACCTGGATCCTCAGATCTCAGCCTTCTAAGTTACTTGGATTATATTATACATGGGAGCCACTGCCCCGGCTAAAATTATCTTTAACTAGTTATACCACAGGGTTTTAATTCAACGTCAACTGATATGTAGAATACACTTTGATCAGTGTCAACCTTTCTATCATTTTTCCATGTACTCCAAACTTATCCATCTGAAGTTTTCTAGTCCCAGTTTCAATATGTACATTGAATATTATGACTGTTTTTGTCCACCGTTCTTTCTCTCTCTCTCTGCTCTCCTCATAGACAAGACCAAACCATGTATTTTGAATTTGTGCATTTAAAACAAAAATGCAGGTACTAGAGCTTGAACTCAGGGCCTGGGTACTGTCCCTTAGCTTTTCCTGCTCAAGGCTAGCACTCTCCCATTTGGCCCACAACTCTACTACCAACTTTTTAGTGTTTAACTGGAGATGAGAGTTTCCTCTTTCCTGCCTGGGTTGGCTTTGAATGGAGATCCTCAAATCCTAGTCTTCTGAGTAGCTAGGATTACAGGTGTGAGCCACTGGTGTCCCACAAGAGCAAGTCTTTATGATTCTCTTCACTTTTTAGACAACTCAGTTGAGATGGTTAGAAATTTGCTGAATAACTGCTACATTGAGATAATGAAGAACAGACACTATTGTTCCATGTTTACAATTCTACCACACAAAATTATGATCCGTCCTTCAGTGAATAGTTATAAATTCTACTGTGAGCCCTTTGTCTTTATAGAAACAATATAAATTTTCAGTACATCAATTTACCAGGAAAATACTTCCCTCGAGGCATAGGTCTGCTTTCTGAACACATTAGTATGACTTAAATTGGTGTGATACAATTACAGTGATTTAATGCCTTCTTTAAAACCTGTACAAAATAGTGTAAAATGTAGTTTGTGGAGTTATAACGTAGGCGGTTAGAGCCTGAGGAAAATCAACACTACAGTGGTTAATGATTTGTATGTTTTGCACATGTCCTCATGCATGTGTACATGCACTCCTAGTAGCTTAACCTCAGGGTCTAGGTGTTGTCTCTGAGTCTCTCTGTGCTCAAGGCTAGCGCTCTACCACTTGAGCCACAGCACCACTTCTGGCTTTTTCTGTTGATGTGGTATTGAGGAATCATCCCCAGGGCTTCATGCATGCTAGGCAAGCACTCTACCACTAAACCACATTCCTAGCCCTTTTTTAGCTTTTTCATTCAAGGCCAGTGCTCCATCACTTGAGCCACAGCTCCACATCGGCTTTTTGCTACTTAACTGGAGACGTGTCTCACGGACTTGCTAGCCTCAGCTAGCTTCAAATTGAGATCCTCAGATCTCAGCCTCTTGAATACCTAAGATTTACAGGCCAGTTTGGGGGGGTCTATATTTTCTCTTCCTTTTTTCTTTCTGCTGCCAGTCCTGGAGCTTGAACTCAGACCCTGTGCATTGTCCCTGAGCTTTTTTTGCTCAAGGCTAGCACTCTACCACTTGAGTCATAACTCTACTTTTTTTTTTTTTTCTTTTTTGGTTAATTGGAGATAAGAGTCTCATATACTTTGCTGCCTGGGCTGGCTTTGACCAGCAATCCTTGAATTTCAGCCTCCTTAGTAGCTAGGGTTACAGGTATGAGCCACTAGTGCCTGGCTCGTTAATGATATTAACTAAGGACATTGAAAAAAACTAAGCATTACCTGGCAAGGGATCGGACCGCCCCATTCTTGCTGAACAATGTTACAGACACCAACCAGTGCGGACTCTAGGCATGTCTTGTCGTAATCGTCCATGTTACTCAGTGCTTCCTTATTTGGCGAGAAAAAAATTGCTCATTATTCTCTGCTGTTTTGTTATTAGAAACCAATATAAACTGTACGAAGTCTGAGTATCATACAGCGAACACTGAGTTTCTGTAAGCCCCAAGGCATAGATTCCAGAAAACACACACACACACACACAAACACAGCAAAACAGACTTCCTCTACTGTAAAGGACAATGAAATAAGCTTAAAGCAATGACCAAAATGTATGGACTATTAACCATAATCTCCTAAACACCATTCTGTGCACTTTACACGGATTTAATCATCCTACCATTGTTCACCCTACTTTTAAATGAGGATTTTTTTTTTTTTTTTTGGGTCCGGTCATGGGGCCTGAACTCTGGGCCTGGACGTTGTCCCTCAGCTCTTCAGCTCAAGGCTAGCACTCTACCACTTGAGCCACAGCGCCACTTCCGGCTTTCTTCTTTTTGCTTATGTGGTGCTGAGGAATCGAACCCAGGGCCTCTGGCATGCAAGGCATGCGCTCTACCACTGAGCCACCTTCCCAGCCCTAAATGAGGAAATTTTTAAGAAGTGGCCTGACTCCAGAGCTTCTGCTTTTACCTCTTACACCTCATTCATTACATTGCAATTCTCTAAATTTTAGAACTGCTAAACACCAAAAAATCTTCAGCTAAATAACTTATAAGAAAACCAGTACAAGCAGAGTGGGGTGGCTTACGCCCGTAATCCTAGCTATTTGAGAGGCAGAGATTGGGAAATTGCTGTTAAGAGGCTGGCCTGGGGAGAAAATTCACAAGACTCTATTTCAACCAAAGACTAGGTGTGGTAGCACACACCTGTTATCCCCACTGACATGGGGAAGCACAAGTGGAAGGATCAAAGCCCAAACCATCCAGGGCATAAACTGAGACTATCATCTGAAAATAACCAGTACAAAAAAGGGTTGGAAGTAGGACTCATGTGGTAGAGCATCTACCTACCAAGCATGAGGTCCTGAATTCAAGACTCAGTACCACCAAAAGAGTTCACTAGTACAATTAAAAAAAAATTTAAGTCTCATAAAGATGCAAGATAATAAAAGGAAAGCTTTAATAAAAATTAGTAAGAATTCAGCCGGGCGCCAGTGGCTCATGCCTGCAATCCTAGCTACTCAGGAGGCTGAGATCTGAGGATTGCGGTTCAAAGCCAGCTGGGGCAGGAAAGTCCGTGAAACTTCTATCTCCAATAAACTACCAGAAAACCGGAAGTAGCACTGTAGCTCAAGTGGTAGAGCGCTCGCCTTGAGCTGAAGAGCTGAGGGACAGTGCTCAGGCCCAGAGTTCAAAGCCCACGACTGACAACAACAACAAAAAATTACTAAAAATTCAAACTACATTAATCCTGCATTTCCAAATTGCCCAACAATTATTTAATTGCTCAGTTTAATTTCAGAAACACTTATTGTCTACTCACTGGCCAAGACACTGTGCTAAGAACTATAGGAGATATTAATGGTTTAAAGACATCTGGCTAGCTCACAGAACCCATAAATATTATAGATCACGACAGACAATTTGCCCCATGAAATTAGAATGTGTTTGTGATTTTAACTAAGCATCACTATCTCGCAATACAGTGAAATTTGGGAAATTATGTAATCACTTAATCACAATAAAGAATTTGAAAAAAAAATAAAGACATCTGGCTTATCTCAGAAAAATATCTTTGAAAGACAATACCTATTAAGATTTTAAAATGACAACATTGAGCTGGGTACTAGTAGCTCATACCTGTAATGCTAGCTACTCAGGAGGCTGAGATCTAACGACATTTGACGCCACCTTGGGCAGGAAAGTCCATGAGACTCTTATCTCAATCAACCAGCAAAAAAGTTGGAAGTGGAGCTATGGCTCAAGTGGTAGAGTGCCAACCTTGAGCAAAAATTTCAAGGATAACGCCCAGGTCCTGAATTCAAGCCCCAGGATGGAAAAAAAGAAGAAAAAGAAAAAAAAATAATACCTTGGCATCTATAAATGAATACTATCTGTTGGAGAGTAAGCATCATTCTGAACTTTCTAGAAGAAGTTTTTGTGTGTGTGTGTGTTTTAATAAGGGCTATTTTTCATTACCTTAAAATTGTATGAGAAAGTAGAAAACAGCAGAATGGCAAAAAATGTTGAATTTAGGGACTGAAGCATGGTATGCTGAAATCTTCACCTTTCCTAAGAATTCCAGAAAATGGACCATGACCTTTCTCTGCTTATGTAGTGCTGAGGAATCGAACCCAGGGCCTCATGAATGCGAGGCAAGCACTTTACCAGTCAGACACCTTCCCAGCCCCCATGACCCCTTTCTCTACCTCATAGCTTTACAAAAGAAAGGCCTAGGACCTATTGGTTATGAATTATGCTTTATAGCTGTGCATATTAAGTGCCTGTATATTTATTATTAAATAATTCTAAGGTCTAAAATCAGTACACTATTATCATACTGCTTTCTTTCCAATCAACTTGGGTCTTTATTCCTTTTTGTACCTGCAGGGTGTTATAATCTCTTGTGAAGGGGACCATCAGCTCCCAAAGCGATGAGAAAACCACTAATGCTGTGAATTCAAGCTTGTAGTTTGTGGCCATGTGCTCAAACAGCATTGTCAACCCATGGGCTGCAAGGTGCTTCCGCTGGTATTCCTCAGACCCCTCGACTGACACAGGCCAAGTCATGGAGAGGGACACGGCCATCACCACCACTGTTGGCATGGTGAACAGAATCCAAGCGAGCCCAGTCAGAATGCAGACAACAAGCTACAAATAGTGAAATGCTGTGGGGAAAAAAAAGTCAGAAGTGTCACAGAAGGAAAGCAGTATCTTTTCACCATAACTGTAACCAATTTTCCAGAAATAAGGCAAAATAACCCCTATATAGGTCAATCTGCAGAGAATTCTGGGAGAAAGAAGACAGCAGCCTAATTCACTGGGAAGACCACTCCCAGACACGCTCAAAACACACTATCTACACCTGTGAATCAAGGGCTACCTTATTACCAGTGGGAAAAAGCATTAAAGGTAGGCCTTACTTCCAACTTTCAATTGTTATATAAAATATGTATTTATTTATATAATATACATATACTTACACATATACATTTATGTATAAATACATATATAGAGGGGGGAAGAGAGAGATACACACACACACACACACACACATATACACACTCGTGGTTCACAACTGTAATCCTAGCTACTCAGGAGGCTGAGATCTGGGGATCATGGTTTGAAGCCATCTCAGACAGGAAAGTCTGTGAGACTTTTATCTCCATTTAACTACCAAAAAGCAAGAAGTGGAGCTGTGGCTCAAGTGGAGCTGTGGCTCAGGTGGTAGAGTACTAGCTTTGAGTGGGAGGCGGGGGTAGAAGGGGAGCTAAGGATCAGCACCCAGGCCCTGAGTTTAAGTCTCAATACTGGGGTGCATGAACGCACGTGCACACATGCACGCGCACACATGCACGTGCTTGCTCCCACGGGCGCACGCGCGAGCGCGCGCACGCACAAACACACACACACACACACACACACACACACACACACACACACACACTATAGCTTAATGCTGGTGGCCTGTAATACTAGATACTCAGGAAGCTAAGGTCAGAGGCTTTCATTTTGGAGCCAGTCTGCTCATCAGTCATGAACCAGCAAGTTGAGGGAAAGCATGAAGCCCTGAATACAAGCCCCAATAGCAGCCCCAAAGTAAAATTAAATAAATATATAAATAAAATGTAATTTGGCTCCTGTGAACCACTATGTACTAAGTTTACAACAGCTCCCTTATAATTTGAATTTTAGAATTTCACACATCCGTGCTTGGGCATTGTACCAGCAAGCAGTCTGGCTATTGTTAGACATTTTGAAATGAATTCCAAAAAACAAACAGTGAACATTACCCTTGTATAATGTTTTTACATCTACCTAAAGTCTTCCACAATTGTATATGACACAAGCAATGTGACTATGAAGTTGTACAAAGTATACACATATAGTCCTGTAACCCACTTTCCTTAGTTATGTATTTTTTTTTAAGCTGGGTCATTTACTTGTAACTACATGCTATTTCATTGTGTCAACAGACTACAGTTTCTCTCTCCTTTCCTTCCCTTTCCCCTTCTTTCCTTTCCTTTCCATTGTAGAGCTTGAACTCAGGGCCTGGCGCTGTCCCTGAGCTTTTTCACTCAAGCCTAGAGTTCTACCACTTGGAGCCATAGCCACTCTTCTGGTTTTCTGGTACTTCATTGGAGATGAGTCTCACAGACTTTCCTGCCTGGGCTAGCTTTGAACCTTGATCATGAGATCTCAGCCTCCTGAGTAGTTAGGATTACAAGTGTGAGCCACCGGCGCCAGGCTCCTGGGCTGGCTTTTAACTGCTTTTAACTCTTCAGATCTCAGCCTCCTAAGTAGCTAGGATTATAGGCTTGAGCTACTGGTGCCCGGCACACTATAGTTTCTTAACAGAGGATCAACAAGTAGTATCCACATTAGTGGGTCTCTGTATTTGTTATTTCTTTATTTTTGTGCATAGAATTTTTTTAAAATTTTGTGAGTGTGCCAGTACTAAGATGGGAGTCTCTAGGATTCCATCTGGGTTGGATATGAGATGTGATCCTCTAGGTCTCAGCTTGCTAAGTAACTAGAATTAAACGTGACTGAAAACAATGTTTTAAACAGGGGGTTAGGAACACAGGTTAAACAGCAAAAGCGTTTTTTTTTTAAACCTCATAATAGACATAGATGTTTCAAATAGTTCAGATTTCCACATTAATAGACTAACCAGAAAAAAATTCACTCCTGAGAAGTTCCAAATGTTTAACAATTTTGATAGACAAATTTAAATTTGTCTCCCTCATCTCTGCCTATTAAAGTTGTTTGTGCAACATAACCCTGTTAAAAATGTCGTAGCAGCGCCGCTGCTTCGCTCTTTAGTCATGTTCTCTGTGTGAGACAGAACACGGTGTTGGATGGATGCTTGAAGAAAAGTGATTGAAGCATCTCAGCAGCTCTACAGAACACCGTCCAGCTAAGGCCCGCATCAGCGGCTCACGCCGGTCATCAACAGGAGGCTGAGAGCTGAAGATGGTGGGTCGAAGCCAGCCCTGCCAGGAAGCCTAGTCCTTGAGACTTTCTTTTTTTTTAATCTCCACTAACCTACCAAATAAACGGGATGTTCAAGTGTGGCTCCAGTGGTAGGGCGCTAGCCTTGAGCTCAGGGACGGGCTCAGGCCCTGAGTTCAAGGCCCCAGAACCAGCGCTAGAACCAAACAAAACCCCTCAGGGGGCGAGCCTCAAAGCGTGGGCCTCGCCTGAGTCTCCCAGCCGCCGCGGAGGCCGCAGCTACCTGTCAGCCTTCTCCCGGGCAGACGTCTGGCTGCAAATGTGCTTCCATACGGACGGCGACGGGAGGTGCCCCCCACAACCGACAACCAACCTCTAAAATCAGTGAAAAGACCTGGAAGTCCCTCCTGAGGAAAGCGGGGAGAGAGGGGCCCAAAACGGGGCGAAATGGGGCTGTTCACACAGCGCTCGGCAGTCCCGGGTCGCGGAGCGCAGGGACCCCGGGAATGGCGCCCCAGAGCCGGCGCGGGGAGGCCGCAATGGCCGGGCGCGGGGCCTGCGCGGCTCTTCTCACCTCACCCTCCGCCTGTGTCCCTACAACCGACTGAACTCAGGCCGCCGCCGCCGCCTCCACTCACCCCAAGCCCATCGCCGGCCACAGTCCGTCCGCTTCAACTTTCCGCCTGGGCGCCACAACCGGAACTATAAGGGCCGCGGGACCCCAGGGAGCCCGGCGCCGTCGGCGTCGCGAGAGGAGCAGACGCGGCTTCGGGGGCGGGAGGGGCGGGAGGGGCGGGGCTTCAGGCTGGTCGGGGAGGGGCGGGGCTGTGGCTCGGCTGGGCCACTAGGGAGCGCGTCCTCCCCAGCTCCTCTCCGCGGGGCGGGTAGGGGCGGGGTTAGGGGCGGGGCTAGGGGCGGGGTGGAGAGGCCCCACCCTCTCCTCGCACAGCCCTAGGAACACAAAGCCCTCTGGAAGGCCTTAGACACCAGTTTATTTCATCTAGTGACACAGGACACAGGGCACCAGAAAATTGGAAGGGGAGCTGTGACTCAAAGTAGAAGAGCATTAGCCTTGGGAAAAAAGAGCTCAGAGACAGTGCCCACATGAGTTAAAGCTCCACGACCAAACAGAGGGACAGACAGACAAACAGAGAAATCCCGCATAACTCCATTCAGAAAATGTATCTGGATATCTAAGAGGTTTTTCCTATTCTTTCACAATTCACTACATAGTACCACATCATCCTGATCCGCATTTGGCTACCTGGAATCTATTTGGTGTTTTATAAATCATTCCACATGCTCCCATAGAACATGAACAGCCACACCCCCACTCACCAATGGGTTATTCTACAGTAAAGCCAATAATATCTCCATACCATCTCCATGGTCAGCTGCATCATCTTTTCAAGTATAGCTGTATATGGTTTCAATAATGCACACATGGACCACCCACAACTAAATCATTTGCATAAATATCAAATGCTTTCATTCATGAAGAAAAAAATCTGCTTTGCTTTAACAAATATATTCGAAATGGTCCTTATCTCCAGAGCATTTTTGAAGAAAAAAAAAGGCAGAATGGAACCATGAAACTTGGAATATACGACTAGGAATTATCTCATTTAACTAAAAAGAAATAAGCCCTACCTTTAAACATATGGAAAACTCATTAAGCCATTGAGAAATGTGTGTAAACTGCATAGGTTCTTTGGCATGTCGGCACTGGGTCTTTAACTCAGTGCCTTAGCATTATTGCTGAGCTTTTCTGCTCAAGGCTAGCATCTACCCATTGAGCCAAACATCACTGGTCCATGAGACACATGGGATTAACATTCTAGGGTGTTTCACAAAAGAGAGTTACACAAAGTCTCAACAGAGGCTCATCTTAGTGACTCATTTTAGTGTTCAGGTTGAAGTAAGTAGAGATAGAAAAATACTACATGTCCTGATCCCCAGAGAGAAAAGACTCAGCCTTAGCATAGCAGCTGATGTCTGCAGGCTTCTTTGCTGTTTTCTTATGCAGGTAGTGGGTCATGAATTTCCTGCTCTCACTTCACTTGTTCCTGCTCTTGGCTGGTGCTCTGCCACTTGAGCCTGACCCCAGTTCTTTCTTTTTGAGGGTTAATTAGAGATTATAACTTTCTAGTATGGAGAGCAATGAATCATTCAAACCCAGCATTGTGCCTATTTGACAAAATTGATGGCCAGGAGTTGATGTGTGAAGGTAAACTTCATTTTTTTCTTTTTCTTTTCTTTTCTTTTATTTGAGAACATACTGTACAGAGGGGTTACAATTACATGGGCAGCATAATGCATACATTTCTTACCAAGCATTGCAGCCTCCTCCTTTGTTTACCCTTCACTTCCCTTCCCAGCCTCTCCCCTCCCCCCACCCAATCCTTCCCACCCTCCCCTGCCCCACACCGACATTGTAAAGCTCGTTCATTTTTTTCTATTTCATATCTGGACCTAATGTATAAGTCTGGCCTTTTTGCTTAAACTAATATATAATTTTCCCATTTCTATACATCTCTTTTCCCTTGGATTAAAGCTACCATTGCACACATTTCAGGTTTAGATGTCATTATCCTTTGTACCAGTAGTGGAGTTTGAACTCAGGGCCTTGAGCTTTTGCTTATTTCCTTGTTCAGTGCTTAAACATACAACTTGAGCCATGCTACAAGTTCCTGACTTTTGCTGACTCAGTGAATAAGTGTCTTTCATATTTGTCTATGGGGGCTGATTTGAACCTCCTTCCTGAGGAAGGACAGGGCAGTCTGGAAGATAGAATAATTGCGATGAGCCAGGACACCTGTCATGTCCTCTGAGTAAGTCCCTCTGAGTAAGTGCTCTTTCTTCTATTGATGATGGCTTTTACTTTTCAGTATACCTAATGCCTATGTATTTTGTCAAATACTTTTCCCCCAAAGGAGCTATTCAATGTAATTTTCAGGTGAAATTTACTTACATATTTGGACAAAGCACAATGGGTGAGCATAAGCACTTGAATTCCCTGTTACAAGAAAGTCCCCTATAAATTACATTTAGTCTGACATTTGTCTCAATAGACAGAACAACTTTCAAGGACATCTGGTTTGCTATGTCCTAGAGCTTTAGTAGTGGCCTGATCACCTCATGCAGGCATGGGCTGGGTTCCTTGGCCCTCACAGTGCACTGAACTCTTCCCTCTATAGCCAGTAAGTGCTCTTGGACAGCTCCAGGTCACTCTGTCTTTTGCCCTTACTCAGGAACCATGTGTCTGGGACATCAGATTGTACACGTAAAAAAAGCCAGAGTATTCAACATCCATAAATTTTACAACATAAACATATATCTTTAATAAATTTAGAAGAATAAAAAGAATGCAAATTTTACAACAATCAGGACAAAAAGAAAAAGAGAGATATCCCCAGGGAGAGGGGAGGGAAGCTCTAAGGCTAGGTCGGCTTCTAAGTTGCCTTCAAACATAAATTCTGCCTCAGAATCCTCCAAAGTATCTAGCTCCTCATGAAAGAGAGGATTTGCTCCAGCAAAGGCTGGAGAGGCAGATTCTAATTTCTCAGTTGGAGATTGGTTCTGCTGCAGCAGGACAGATTTGTCCAGATGTTCAGTGAGGACAGATTCACTTTCCTGAGCTGCATCTAATGTTGGGACCTCACTCATTGGTTCCCCTGAGCACAGACTGGGGACATTTTCCATCAGCCCCACGTGTGCTACTCCCTCCAGCACGCCAGGAGGCGTGCTGATTTGACCCTTTTTGAGCTGATCTGGGCTGCCTGTGAAAGTCACAGGAAGACAATCACTATTACCTTCTTCTTTCTTTGGGGTCCCTACAAGTTCAGCTCTGTTACATGTGGGCTTCAGAACCACTGTCTTATCCACAGGACTCACAACCTTTTGGGGCCTCACTGCAAATGCATTCAACCCCTCTACATGCACATGCATTGTGTAGTCCAGTGAGGGCTCCAGATCCCCATCCATCAACATCCTTGACATCACCGAGGGCTTCTTTCTTGGGAGGTCAGGAGAAGCTGCTCTATGGTGGCCAAAACCTGAGAAACAGAAATAGGTAAAGGAGTTTGAGAATGGATTCTGGATGTTCAGGTGGAGTTCAATTTCCATGAGGCTCTAATGGAGGAAGCTGTACAAGTTTACTTTGGACTGATCACTGATGAGAAGGTAAGGTCTTTCCCAAGAGTGGTTAAGCACAAGTGCTTTCACCAATAGAACCAACACTGCCTGGCACATAGTACCATAAAAAGACATTCTTACAACCTGGGGGGTAATAAGGGCTCTCAGGCAATTAGGCTCATCCCTAGAGGCCCAGGCACCATCCCTACTCACAAGCTCTGAGGTGACCACACAGGGACTTCTTCCTCTGTTTCTTGGTCTCATTCTTGCTGCTCTCCTCCAGCTCATCCAGATGAACGTGGAGATTGAGGACCAGATCTGAGGAGGGCATGTGGAGCATGGCATAGTGGGTAAGTTCTTTCACCGGGTGTCGGTTCTGGGGCTCTCGGAAATCAGCAGGATAGCAGTCCATCCACATGGTGAAGATGGAACAAAGGGTGCTGTGGGCAGATTGGTGACAAGAAGAGTGAGTGTCTGCCCTCCCTATCCTGGGCCTCCTATAGCCCCTTTCTGCAAGGCTGCTATATGCACACTTGCATGCTGGGAAGCAGGAGGAGACTCCTGCAGGCAGAATGATCTTCACCACCCACGTCTAGAAGCTTCTGAAAGATAATTCTCCAATATTCTCACTGTGATAGGTCACAAGAAGGAACTGATTTTGAACACACAGCCCTCCCTGTCATCCCTGAGAGTCCACAACCACACCACAGCTGTGTCCTCTGCCACCACTCCAACCCCAACCCTCTGCCCCTAGTGGAAAGCACAATGATGTGCAAATGAGAAATCTGCACTTTGAATCAGAAGCCTCAAAGATACCATTTTGAATGAAGGGGCCTTTTCTTTGTGCCACAGTCCACTTACTTCTTTATTTGTTCATCTTCCTCAGAGTTACTGCCCGGTAATCTGTACCTATGGGAGGACAGGAGGAAGTCACCTCTCAGCTTCTCCTTTTCTGCCCACACAGGACACATATGGGATGGGCTCATTCCCAGATGGGAATGGAATCTGACACATAAATATGTAAGATACGGTTCAGTGAAAATTCTGCTAAGAGACTTATATGCATTGGTCCAAGGTAAATGTGACAGTGCACATGCCTCTAATCCTAGCTAATCAGGAGCATGAGATCTCAGGTGCACAGTCTGATCAGACATTAGTCAGTAAAAGTCTAAGGACATTAATTTTTAAAAGGCCAGAATTGCACCTATGGTTCAAATGCTGTAGTGGTAGCTCTGAGCACCAAAGAAACAGCACCAAGACGCTGAGTTTAGGTTGAAGGACTGACACACACACAAAAACATAAAAGCTTCAGGGGTTATAAATATGTAAAGCCAACATAATCCCTCCCTGAAATCTCTGAGTTGATTCAGCCTCCAGTTCACCCACCTCCCCACACCCCAGCCTTTCCTGGGTCTACGTTATTCACAGACATCCAATTGCTAATGAAACGTTATTTGCTCATGGGAAATGTGATTTCCTAGAACCTCACCTAGGTGAGGGCAGAAGTTGTGTGCCACGGGCACATGCCTGTAATCCTAGCCCCTCAGTAAGCAAGCTTCTGAGGTTCCAGGAGCTTTTCTGGGAAATGTCCTGGGCAGACCACTACTAAGAAACTACGCAGGGTATGCACTTTCTTGTCTCATGCCAAGCTCCTGTGAGAAGACCCCCATGAAATCAACAGGTTCAGAGGGGTGCCAAGTATTCCACAACTCAGCCAGGAATAGCTGAACGGTACCGGTTTTGAAGGGGGAACACTCACTTTTTGAACACAATATCCAGCACTTGCTCCATTGTTGCCCACTGTCTATAATTGTGGAGGAAGTTTCCAACATAGAAGAGATCGCCTTTCTGGTAGGCTGGGACCAGGTTCATCACCAACATGTCCAGCAGGCTTGCCTCCGGGCTCCATATATCGCATGGCACATTCAGGGTCAGGGCTGACGTATTAGCACACTAAGGCGAGACAAAGAATCAGAAAAAAACCATGGAAATGAGAACACTTCCAAATGAGTAATTGTGATAGAGTAGATTGACAACTATGCAGACAGTATTATCTCAGTAAACCTAAATCACATAAGAAGGTTATACTGTGGACCAGGTTGGGGTTAAGTAGGTTTTCTATCATGAGTATACCTTGCCTGAGATGCCTTGTGATTGCCTAGGTTTCTTTTTGGACAAATCTCTGAGATGGTTGCTTCGTGGCTTGCCACTGATCCAGTGTCTACAGCTTTGACTGAGGCACCCATCCTTCTCTTGGCTGAGACCAGAGTCTCGAGACCTGCGAATACAGCACAAGAACATGTTTCTGGCTCCGGAGTCACAGGCCAAGTGAGCTGGCTTGAGCCAACTGTGAGTTACCGTGGCCTGCTATCAGGGTTCCATGTTCTATTCCATTGTGAAGGAGGCAGGGTCACCTGTCAGGGCCCAATGACCTCTGCTGCTTCCTCACACAAGAAATATTCCCATCCACCCAATATTGCAATGTGTACAAGTTAACAGCACACCTTGTTTGTCCAATCCTAATCTGCTAGTCCTAGGTTCTGGCATGTTCTCTGCTTCCAGGAGTCACTCCTAGGTCACATTCATGGCATATCTGTCACTATTCCTCTCATCTGGCTCAAATCATTTGATTTCTCAGGGCCTTCGGTGACTATCACATCTTTCTGGCACATATTTTTGACATCTACATCCTAGGTCATTGTTGACTTTCTGTAGCCTAATCTGTTTGTCCTTGGAACCCCTCTGTGGTGTCTTCTCCAAAAAATGCAAATACTTAGAGATGGGAAAATCAAAGATGTATTGGAAAACATTCATTACACATATAATCAGCCATTTTTACAGGTGTTCATTTTTGTAACTGAGAAAATTATTTTTTATACTTGCAATATTTCATGGAGGCAAGCAGAGAAAGGAAGAGCTGCTGCATTGTCTTCTTATGATGACTAGGACTTGTTTTACTATAGCTTCGAAGGAATATAATATTTAAGGTAGAAACTGCTCCTTTCATTTTTACAAGCTAATCGTTTATATAGTTATTTGCATCTGAATTCTTTGCTTCTGTGTCCCATTATCTTTCTTCCTCCCTCAACAAAAACAGGAAGAAGGAATTTCACACATTGCTGAGCTGTTGTCCAATCTCTGCATAGGAACTTAAGATACAATAGTTACACTGCTTTTGTGTGTGTGTGTGTGTGTGCGCGCGCGTGCATTTGTGAGCTTGGACCCTTTGCCCTATCCCTGAGCATTTTTCCTCGAAGCTAGTGTTCTACCACCTGAGACACAGATCTATTTTGAGCTTTTTGTAGTCAGTTGGAGATGAGAGATTCGTGGAACTTTCCGACCCAGCATGGACATTGCTCTTCTTCAGCCTCATCTTTCCTCAACTGTGGCAATGGCGGTTCAGTTTCTGGATTTCCCATCCAAGCACAGGCACAAGCCATCCTCCACTGCACATGTCTCTTTGTGCCCCTGGATACAAAGGTAGAACCTCTGAAACTCAGAACCAAATTTTCTGATTAATTAGGATCACGGGCCTGAGCTACATATGAACACCTCATTACCTGCCCTCGCACATTTTTTGGGGGTTGGGGGATTGTTCGTGGGGCTTGAACTCTGGGCCTGGGCCCTGTCCCTCAGCTTTTCAGCTCAAAGCTAGGGCTCTACCACCTTGAGGCACAGTACCACTTCCGGTTTTCTGGGCACTTATTCGGAGATCAGAGTCTTATGGATGTTCCTGCCCCGGCTGACTTTCAGGTGCAGTCCTCAGATCTCAGCCTCTAGAGTAGCTAGGATTATAGGCGTGGGAAACCAGCACCCAGCACATGACCCCTTTTTGCAACAGCATTTTGCGAATTTAACTATATTGACTTGAGACAAATATATCAATAATTTCCCCAATAATGTGTTTATATTCATGTTTCTTTGTTTTTTGTTTTTTGGATTTTTAAAATTCTGGTTGTGGGGCCTGAACTCTGGGCCTGGGCGCTGTCCCTTCCCTCAGCTCTTTACCTCAAGGCTAGCACTCTACCACTTCAGCAACAGCACCGCTTCCGGCTATTTTCTTTTTGCTTATGTGGTGCTGAGTAATTGCACCTAGGGACTCATGCCTGAAAGGCAAGCGCTCTGGACTGAGCCACCTTCCCAGCTCTTGTATTAATGTTTTGTTAAACAATATATTGGAGACCCATAATATCATATGCCAGTCCTCCTTTAAAATACATTCAAATATATGTATTATCATATAGTATATTATGCCATATATATTATATATTATATGTAAATGACGTATATAGTAAATACAGAAAATAATCCCAATTCTAGAATTTAGCTTTTCCTGTCACAATGTTACCCAAGTCTTCCGTCAGACAAGCAGATTTTCATCAACAATCTCCCTCGTTCATTGTCTTTTATTTCTTGAGTAAATGAGTCTTCTTTACCACCAATAGCTATACACAAACACGGTATGAACACAGTGTCTCTGGCTCAGGCCTATATTCTTTGCTAGTGAACAGAATGAGATCTGAGGATCGTGGTTCAAAGCCAGCTAGGTCAGGAAATGCTATCAAATTCTTATCTCTAGCTGTAACTCAAAGTGTTAGAGTGCTAGCCTTGAGTGAAAGAACTCAGGGACAGTGGCCAGCTTTTAAGTTCAAGCACCACCATTCGGCACACATGTCCCCTACACGCACACTCTTCACTCGGTCCCTTCCTAAACCCTCTGTCCTCTTCACCGAACTGGTGATTGCCAGAGTTTCTGGATTTCCCACTCCAGCATGCCAACCAGCCATGTTCCCTCTGCACATGCACCTCTGCCACACTGCAAGGCCCAGGCCTCCTCTCAGAATTGATTGCCATGGGATAGAGAGCAGATGAAACTCAAGGACTCATAGAACTTGTGCTTCTAGACAGGGAGACTCAGAACTTTTCCTAACCTGGTATACAGAGACACATTGATCTGTTTGAGTAGAACAATGACAACATGGTCAAAATAAAATTTTTGGCTACCGCAAAAGACACCCTTTTCCAAATACTGTTAAATATTCCCTCAGATTTTCTTAAATGTTACATAAAAGTTCATCTATTTACATGTCAGAGGTAGTAGCTTTTGATATAATGAATGGGAAAAGGCAGCCAAAATAACTTCTTACAGGAAAAAATGCCTAGCCCAGGTAAGCTAATATGTGCAGCAAGCTCATTTCCAGCCCATTCTCCAAAAGCAGGCATGGGTCTTTTATTGTGTCATCTTGATCGCTTACAGTCCATGAAAACCCTCATGCAGACTTAGCAAATCTTCATGCAAACCCCAAAGCAAGGAACATTTTAAGAGCATAAAATTGCAGCACATATTTAACTCTTGCTTTAAAAATTTATATGTTCTCTATTTGCACAGTGCAGAATGGCTCATTGTTGGCAGAGAGCTTCAAACATCAACACATTTACCCGACTGGCTGGAAAGGGGAAGTTATCCCTAGTAAGAGAAGGGGCTTGAGATTCAAGAAGGACGAGTTTTCAAAGGTACTTGTTCTGATATAACACAGTTTTGTCTCTCATCATCAAGGGTCCTATTTCAGCACAGTCTGCTTCCTCCCACTCAGGCCCCATGTGCCCAGGATATCAGATTGGAGGTAGAAGAGACCACAGTTTTTTGTATTCAAGAATTGTACAACATCATGTAAACATGGACATTTTAATACCATTAAAACTATAAATAGTAAATCATGAAAAAAAGTAAAATAGGCTTTGCTCAGGGAGGAGGGAGGCAAGATCTAACACTAGACCTTGTTCCAAGTTGCCTGCAGGCAGGAAGGCTAATTCAGAGTACACAATGGAATCTACCACCACACATAAGGCAAGATGTTCTTCCTGAGTTCTCAACTGGACACTGGTTCCATAGGGTGTCCATAGAAATCAAAACCTATTGTGGCCGTTCTACAAATGAAAATAAGCACATTCCATCCACACGCTTGGGGCAGTGCAATGATGGCTCCAGATATCTACCTGTCAGCACCATGGACATCACTGGGGGCTTCGTTAGCATGGGTTCAGGAGGGACTGCATTACGTTGACAAAAATCTGGGAATGGAAATAGGTACATGAGTATTAGAGTGAACTCTAGAAGTTCTGGTGTGACTCAACTGCCATGAGGATGTAATGGAGGCAGTTGTAGCATTTGAGTTGAGACTGAACTTTGATGAGAAGACAGGGCTTTTCCTCACCCATGGCTATGACTGAGTGCTTTCAAACTGAGAGTAGACATTGCCTGGCAGAGAACATCTATCAAAAGACACTTTGCAAAGCTGGGGAGTACTAAGAGCTCCCTGCCAATCACCAGCCTGGGAAGACCATCCCTAGGGGCCCTGTTTCCATCCCTATCACAAGCTCTCAGGAGGCTACACAAGGACTCCTCCCTCCCTTCCTTGTTCTGATTAGTCAGGGGCTCCTCCAAATGCTCTAAAGAACTTGTAAGTGGAGGAGCGGGTCTGAGGAGGCCATGTTGAGCATTTGATAGTGCATAAGTTCATTCAGATTGTTTCTGTTCTTGTGTGCATAAAAATCATCAGGGGCAAAGTCCTTCCACATGGAGAAGACAGAACAAAGGATGCTGTGGGCAGATTGGGGACAGGGAGAGTCAGAGGCCACCTTCCCCATCCTGAGCCTCCCATAGCTCCTTTCTGCCAGGACTCCTATGCTGTGGCTGTCCATCCTATACCCAGACTTGCATGTTGGGAAGGGGGAGTGGACTCCTCCAAGCAGGATGCCCCTCACCACCTACTTCTAGAAACTTCTGAAAGACAATTCTGCAAAATTCTCACTGTGATAGGCAATGAGAAGGTGGTTTCTCCACTGGATCTGACTTTGTGCACACAGCCCTCCCTGTCATCCCTGAGAGTCCACAACCACAGCACAGCTGTGTCCTCTGCCATCCACTCACATCCCAAGCCTCAGCCCCCTGCTGCAAACCACAAGTGGTGTGCAAAGGAGAACTTTGCACTTTGAGTCGGAAGCTCCAAAGTTCCCAGTTTCAAGGACATCCCTTCCCTTGCTCCCAAAATCCACTTATATCTTAACTTGTTCATCTTCCTCACAGTTAGTATGGAGGGATCTATACCTGAGGGAAGAGAGGAGGAAGTCTCTTGTTCAGAGCTAACGGGAGGCCCATGGGGCTGGCTAATGCCCAGGTGAGAATATAAAATAGAAGGTACGGGAGATATGTCTATAATGGCCCGTGAAAATTTTAAGAGGCTTGAATGAGTGAGTCCAAAGTAAATGCTTCTGCCAGGTGCCGGTGGCTCACACCCCTAACCCGAGCCACATGGGAGGCTGAGATCTGAGCAGCACAGTTCTAACCAGACTGGGCAGGAAATAGCCAAGGAATTGTTATATCCATTAACCATCAAGAAGCCAGAAACAGGGCTGTGGCTCAAGTGATAGAGTGCTAAATTTGAGCACAACACTTCGGACAAATCCCACATCCTGAGTTCAAGTCGCAGGAGCAGCACCCAAAAACTAAAACTAAAAATAAGGAAGTGCTTCAGAGGTTTGTAAATGAGCAAGCCCAATATAATCTTTGCTCAAGCCTCAGTAGATACAGGGCTAGGCCACTGCTCTGAGCCCTTCTCAGGGTAAATTACTTCAAGGCCTCCAATGCACCTTCTGAAGCCTTATTTATCAATGATCAATGGGGTTTCCTAGGGCGTCAACTAAGTAAGTCCTGAAGTTGGTGGCTCTAGTTCATGCCTTTAATCCTAGCCGCTCCACACACATGCTCATCTTCAGTAAAATAGGAAAATTCTGGAAATGCAGGTAGAGTGTCAGCCTTCTCAGAAAAGAGAAATGTGCCTCAGGGAGTAGATGGATGGGAAAATAAACTGTCCACACTTGACACACAGAATCCTGGGTGCCCTAGTCCTAAGAATCTAGGTAGGGTGTGCCCGACTATGTCTCCCTTTCCATGAGAGGACTCCAGGGAAACAAACAGGCTCATACAGGTGCCAAGTGTTCCCACCATGCAGCCAGGAAGGGCTGAGCAGCCCTAGACTTGAAGGGGGAATTGAGTGCACTTTTTGAGCAGAATAGTCAGTACTTGCTCCATTGTCCCACACAATCTGTCATTATGTGGGAAGTTTTGAATAAAGAAGAGATCACCTTTCTGGTGAGCAGAGACCAGGTTCATCACCAGCATCTCCACCAGGCCTGGATCTTGACTCCACACATTATAGGGCACATTCAGGTTTGGGCTGAATCACTCTCCCCCTAAGGTTTTAAAGAGAATGGATCTTTCTAACATGGAAATGAGAGCACACTTCAAGTTGAGTAACTGTGAGAGTGGAATGAAAACCACAGAGAAAGTGACTTATCACTATGGACTCTTAAAAGCACACAAGAAGGTCTCTTGACTATACCTTGCCTGAGCCGCCTTGTGTTTCCATTGATTCCTTGTTGGAAAATGGGCTGAGGGGTTGGACTCGTGGCTAGACTTGGGTCTAGCTTATCCAGGCTTGAATGAAGCACCACCCCTGGATTTCCAGAGATCTTGGTCTCCTGAGCTTCCAAGACAACACATGAACATCTTTCTTGCTCCTCACTGGCTTTGAACCTCGACCCTCAGAGATCTTTGTCTTCCAAGTAGTTTGGTTCACACGTGTAAGCCTAATGAGCTCTTGGCTTTCAAGAGACTCTTATGTCCATTAACCCCAAGAATCCGGAAGTAGGTCAAGTGATAGGACAGCAGCCTTGAATGAAAAAGGTAAGGGACAAGACTCAGCGCTAATTTCAGCAGAACCAGTCCAAAATACATGAACAATACAAGAGACAAATGAGCCACCAACAGGATGCGCTCCCACTGTTCTTGATACACGTACTTCTGAGTACATGGTAAATAGTAATCAATGTTACATGATCCCTTTGTTCACCAAACTACTAAATTCACCTCTGCCATACATGCCCACTCCACTTGAGGCAGAGAGCTCTAACAGAGATGGAATAGAAAAATGTCACAATTGACGTCACAAAGCTCACTTTACCAAGGTCCTGTGACCATCACTCAGGCCACTTCTACCCACATGCTGGTGGCTGCTGGTGACTGTGGGGAGAGGCTGGTTTCTGAAAGGAGTGTCCACAGACCCATGGAGAGGGCCCTGAACAGCTAGCAGAGGGGATGCACTCATTCCCACCCTCACTCACAAGTATTCATGGTGCAGCTGTTTTGCTGGGAAGCTTCTACACTAATGCTGTGTGTGTGTGTGTGTGTGTGTGTGTGTGTGTGTGTGTGTGTGTGTGTGTGTGTGTATCCATTTCCTGGCCTACAATATTGAGGATCCACGTAGGTGGCCCAAGCTCTAAAAAAAGTACTTTGGAGCAAAGTACTCGAACTTAGTGTAATTTTCCCCCTTAAGGGAATAGATGAAGCACTCACTATACCACTATGTGTGCAGTTTACACTCACTGTCAAGTAAATAAAACCATCTTTTTCATCATTAGAACACTTGGAAATGTGTCAGCTGATGTGGTGGTAGATAAGGCTATGGTGTGCCGGAAAATATGTTAAAAGAAACTCTACTTTAACTTATTAGAGATACATACAAATGTGAAAATATATTCTGCCTACTTGTATATGAGGGGCTAGAAAACACACACATATTTCCTCGCTCTGTTGAAGAACTGATGCCTCAATAGCAGGGACAATATTTGGTGCTAACAGCCTCACTTAGAATGGCATTTTCCAATATAAGAAATTGTCACCACTGGTGAAGAAAGTATTGTTACTACCTCTAGATGGAAAGGAATCCAATTAACATGTATAAACATAAAAACCTGTAATGTCACAAAGAAACTGGCAAACAGGAAATCACAATCATGCCACAAGCAACACAGATGCGGTAACCTGTGCAGTTAAAAATGCTACTGCGGAAACCTTACACAAGTAAAAACTACAAACATGAGATAAAATAACACAAATACTGTGCAAAGAAAATTAAATGAAAATAATACCTGCATCAGTGATGTGTGTGTGTGTGTGTGTGTGTGTGTGTGTGTGTGTGTGTGTATGTGCAAGCAATGGCACTGGGGCTTGAGTTCAGGGCTTCTGCTCACACATGGATTTTCAGAGGAGTGGTGCTTTGCCATGCCTGCAGTCCCGAACTTTGGCTGCTTAACTGATGATACAGTTTCATGGGCTCCTCTGCCCAGTTAGACTGGGAAGTCCTATGATCGCAGCCTCTTGCAAAGCTTGAATTACAGATCTCAGCCACTGAAATCCCCTTTAGAATTAACATATGCTAATAACAGATTTTAAAATATGTCACCAACATTACCAAGTACTCGAACTTATTGTATTTTTCCCCCTTAAGGGAATAGATGAAGCACTCAATATACCACTATGTGTGTAGTTTACACTCACTGTCAAGTAAATGAAACCACCTTTTTCATTGTTAGAACACTTGGAAATGACTGAATGAATAGTACACACTAGGGGAAATTTTGGTTTGGTATTGTGTATTTCCAAATGAACTTTTCAGATACTTTAGTACACAAGCACATGGAGCATAATATCTGACATGTTAAAAATGTACAACTAGCCAGCTAGCTGCTGGTGGCTCACATCTTTAATCCAGGCTACTCAGGAGGCTGAGGTCTAAGGAATGAGATTGGAAGCAAATCAGGACTGGAAAGTCCATGGACTCTCATGTCCAATTAAAGATCAAAACCCACAAGTGGTGCAGTGGCTCAAGTGGTAGAGCATTAGACTTGAGCAAAAAAGCTCCATGATAGCTGACACTCTCTGAATTCAATCCCTAACACTGGCACAAAACACAAAATGGTCTAGGTTTTTTCTTTGTTTAGTTTTCTATTTCTACCAGTTCTGGGGTTTGGACTAAGGGCCTGGGCTCTATTCCAGAGGCTCTCTGTGCTCAAGGCTACAGCTCTACCACTTGAGCCACAGCGCCACTTCTGGTTTTCTGATGGTGTTCGGGAGACAAGTGTCTCATGGAGTTTCCTGCTCAGGCTGACTTTGAACCATAATCCTCAGATTTCAGCCTCCTGAGTGGCTAGGATTATAGGCATGAGACACCAGCGTCCAGAAATGGCTAATTTACAAGAAGCTCAAAATATTTGGAAATGAACAAGCAGTTTGTAAGGTGCCAGTGGGTCAGGGCTATAATCATATTCACTCAAGAGCGCAGGATCTCAGAATCTCACTTCAGTTCCAATTCAGGCAGGAAAGCCTGTGAGTCTCTGACTCCCAATCAAGAAAACTGCAGGGCATCTATGGGAAAAGTGATGGGGCCCTAACCTTGAGCAAAAACACTCCAAGACAGCACCCAGTCGTTGCGTTCAAATCCCTGGCCAGAAAAACGCATTGTTTTAAAAAGCAGTTTTACTTTTTTTTTTTTTTTTTACAAGGGGATTTCAGGGGCAGTGGTCTGTAATTCCAGCTTTGCAAGAGGCTGCAATCACCGGACTTCACAGCCTAACTGGGCAGAGGAGCCCATGAGACTGTGTCTCCAGTTAAGCAGCCAAAAATTCTGGACTGAAGCCATGGCAAAGCACCACTCCCCTGAAACATCCAAGTGAGAGGACAAGCCCTGAACTCAAGCCCCAGTGCCCACGCTTGCATACACACACACTCTCTCTCTCTCTCACTCTCTTTCTCTTTCTCTTTCTCCTGATGTAGCTGTTGTTTCATTTAATTTTCTTTCCACACAATTTGTGTTATTTTATTGCATTTTAAAGTTTTCAGCTGTGTAAGTTCCCCGCAGCAGCATTTTTAAATGCATAGGCTGTGGCATCACTGTTGTTTGGAGCATGTGTATGATTTCTTGTTTCCCAGTTACTTTCTTCATGACATTACAGGTTTTGATGCTGATACATGCTCATTGTATTGCTTTCCATCAAAAACTAATAGTACACTGTTATATATTACAGACTGTGGTAGACAATTTGCTCCAGGGAAGTTAGAATGAACTTGTGACTTTGAAATTACATAATCATTTAATCACAATAAAAAAAAAAAGAACCTCGGGGAAGGGAGTGAGGGAGGGGATGGTAGGGGGAAAACAATGGAGGGGGTAACAATGTTCAAGAGGAAGTGTACTCATTACCTCACTCATGTAACTGTAACCCTCTGTATAGTAGCTTTACAATAAAATAAAAAAATAAAAAAACTAATAGTAATACTATCTTCAATAATGTGACAAGTTCTTGTATTGGAAAATGCCAGTATAACTTAGCCTGTGAGAACCAGTGTGCCCTTGCTACTGAGGCATCTGTGCTTCAACAGAGTGAGGAAATATAGAGTGCTAACTTTGCGCACAAAAATCAGGACAAATCCTAGATTCTGAATTCAAGTTGTAGGATCTGCGCTCAAGAACTAAAATTAAAAATAAAGAAGTGCTTCAGAGGTTTGTAAATGAGCAAGCCCAATATAATCCTTTGCTCATGGCTCAGTAGGCACAGGATGCTCAGGCCGCCCCTCCCATCCCTCTTCTGGCTAAGTTACTACAAGGCCTCCAATACAGCTTCTGAAGCCTTATTTACCAATGATAAATGTGGTTTCCCAGGGCCTCAACCATGGCAGGTCTGAAGTTGGCTGCCTCTGGTTCATGCCTGTAATCCTAGCTGCTCAGTAAGGAGGCTGCTGAGGCTCCTGGGTTGCACTCAACCTCTACAGACAACTCCTAGACACGATCTTCTTTAGTAAAATAGGAAATTTCAGGAAATGCAGGAAGAGTGTCAGCCTTCTTAGGAAAAGAGAAATGTGCCACAGGGAGTAGATGGATGGGGAAATAAAATGTCCACACTGGAGGCACAGAATCTTGGGTGTCCTAGTCCTAAGAAACTAGCCAGGTATTGCCCCACTTTTCCTTCTTTCCCATGAGAAGACCCCAGGGAAACAAACTGGCTCAGACAGGTGCCAAGTGTTCCCAAGATGCAGTAGGAGGGGCTGAGCAGCCCTGGGCTTGAAGAGGGAATTGAGTGCACTTTTTGAACAGAATAGCCAGCACTTGCTACATTGTCCCACACAATCTGTCACTATGTGGGAAGTTTCGAATAAAGAAAAGATTGCCTTTCTGGTGGGCAGGGACCAGGTGCATCACCAGCATCTCCAGCAGGCCTGCATCTGGGCTCCATACATTATAGGGCACATTCAGGGTCAGGGCTCAATCATTGTCCCCCTAAGTTGTTAAAGAGAACGGATATTTCAAACATGGAAATGGGAGCACACTTCAAGTTGAGTAACTGTGATAGAGTGGAATGAAAACCACAGAGAAAATGACATATCATGATGGACACTTAAAAGCACACAAGAAGGTCTCCTGACTATACCTGGCCTGATTCGCCTTGTGTTTCCACTGATTCTTTGTTGGAAAATGGTCTGAGGGGTTGGACTTGTGGCTGCAGATGGGACCAGCCTCTGCAGGCTAGAATGAAGCACCCACCCCTCGCTTTCCCAAGACCTTGCTCTCCTGAGCTTCCAAGACAACACGAAAACATCTTTCTCTGTCCTCGCTGGCTTTGAATCTCGACCCTCAGGGATCTCTGTCTTCTAAGTAGTTCGGTTCACAGGTGTAAGCCATATGAGCTCCTGGCTTTCCAGAGACTCTTATGTCCAATTAACCCCAAGAAGCCTGAAGTAGGACAAATGATAGAACAGCAGCTTTGAATGAAAAAGCTAAGGGACAGTACTTAGCCCTGAGTTCAGCAGTACCAGCCAAAATAAATGAACAACATAAGAGACAAATAAACCATCAACATATGTGTTCCCACTGTTCTTGTTACACTGTACTTACCAGTACATGATAAACTGTAATCATTGTTACATGATCCCTTTGTTCACCGAACTATTGAATTCATCTCTGGCAAACATCCCGACTCCACTCGAGGCAGAGACCTCCAACAGAGATGGAATAGGAAAATATCTCAAATGTCTTGGCCAAGCTCACTTTACCAAGGATCCTGTGACCAACACTCAGGCTACTTCTCCCTGCATGCTGGTGGCTGTTGGTAACTATGGGGACAGGCTGGTTTCTGAAAGGACAATGTTCACATGCACAGAGAGGCCCCCACAACTGCTAGCCATTCCCACACTCAGTCACAATGGCATGGTGGGGCTGTTTTGCAAGGATGCTTCCACAGTAATGCTGTGTGTGTGTCTGTGTGTGTCTATGTGTGTGTCTGTGTGTGTCTGTGTGTGTATGTATGTGTGTGTGTGTGTGTGTTTCCATTGCCTGGCATACATAATTGAGGATCCAAGAAGGTGGCCCAAAGTCTAAAAGAAATGATTTGGAGCCAAGCACTGGAACTTAGTGTAATTCTCCCCATAAGGGAATAGATGAAGCACTTAATATGTCGTTATGTATGTAGTTTATACTCACTGACAAGTAAATGAAACCAACTTGTTCATTTCCAGGGACACATTTCACTTGGAAATGTGTTAACTGATGTGATGGTAGATTAGACTATGGTGTGCTGGAAAGGATGTTAGAAGAAGGTCTAGTTTTCTTATACATATACATACAGACGTGAAAATACATTTCTGTCTACTTGTGCATGTGTGTGCTAGGAAACACACACATATTTCCTCACTCTGTTGAAGCACAGATGCCTCAGTAGCAAGGGCACACTGGTTCTCACAGACTAAGTTATACTGGCATTTTCCAATACAAGAACTTGTCTCATTGTTGAAGAAAGTATTGCTACTACCTTTTGATGGAAAGGAATACAATGAGCATGTATCAGCATCAAAACCTGCACTGTCATGAAGAAAGTAACTGGGAAATAAGAAATCACAGACATGTTACAAACAACAGTGATGCCACAGCCTGTGCATTGAAAAATGCTGCTGCGGGGAACTTACACAGCTGAACACATTAAAATGAGATATAATAACACAAATTGTGTGGAAAGAAAATTAAATGAAACTAACAACTACATCAGGAGAGAGAGAAAGTGAGAGAGAGAGAGACAGAGTGTGTGTGTGTGTGTGTGTGTGTGTGTGTGTGTGTGTGTGTGTGTGTGTGTGTGTGTGTATGTAAGCGTGGGCACTGGGGCTTGAGTTCAGGGCTTGTCCTCTCACTTGGATGTTTCAGGGGAGTGGTGCTTTGCCATGGCTTCAGTCCAGAATTTTTGGCTGCTTAACTGGAGACACAGTCTCATGGGCTCCTCTGCCCAGTTAGGCTGTGAAATCCTGTGATTGCAGCCTCTTGCAAAGCTGGAATTACAGACCTTTGCCACTAAAATACCCTTGTGGAATTAATATGTGCTAATAAAAGGTTTTAAAATATGTCACCAACAATATTATAAAATAACTGAATGAACAGTACAATGTTGCGGAATTTTTGGTTTGGTGTTGTGTATTTCCAAGAGAAAATTTCAGACTTTAGTACACAAGCACATGGAGCATAATATCTGACATGTTAAAAATGTAGTACTAGGGCTGAGAAGTTGGCTCAGTGGTAGAGTGCTTGCCCTGCATGCATGAGACCCTGGTTTGATTATTAAGAATCACAGGAGCAAAAAAAAAAAAAAAAACCAGAAGTGGTGCTGTGCCTCAAGTGGAAGGACATTGAGGGACATCGCCCAGGCACAGAGATCAGCTCCCACAAATGACAAAAAAAAAAACTTACTAGCCACCTAGTTGGTGGTGGCTCAGATCTTTAATCCAGGACACTTAGTAGGCTGAGATCTAAGGAATGAAATTGGAAGCCATTCAGGACTGCAAAGTCCCTGGACTCTCATGTCCAATTAACCACCAAAACCCACAAGTGCTACAGTGGATCAAGTGGTAGAACTTTAGCCATGGGCAAAAATGCTCAGTGATAGCCTCCACTCTCTGAATTCAAGCCCCAACACTGGCACAAACACAAATTGGTCTGGGTTTTGTGTTTGTTTAGGTTTGTTTGTCCACCAGTCCTAAGGCTTGAACTCAGGGCCTGGGATTTATTACTGAGTCTCTCTGTGCTCAAGGCTACATCTCTACCACTTGAGCCCCAGCACCACTTCTAGTTTTTTGATATTCTGGAGATAAGTGTCTCATGGACTTTCCTGCCCAGGCTGGCTTGGAACCATAATTCTCAGATCTCTGCCTTGCAAGTAGCTACTATTATAGAAATTAGCCACCAGGGCCCAGAAATGCCTAATTTACCAAAAGCTCAAAATTTTTGGAAATGAAAAAAAAACATTTTGTAAGGTGCCATTGGGTCAGGGCTTTAACCATATTTATTTAAGAGCCCAGGAACTCAGAAACTCAGTTTAGAGCCAGTTCAGGCAGAAAGCCTATGAGTCTCTTACTTCCAATTGACTATCAAGAAAACTGGAAGTGATCTATGGGAAAAGTGGAGCCCTAACCTTGAGCAAAAACACTCCAAGACAGCACCCAGTCCTTCAGCTCAAATCCCTGGATGAAAAAAGAAACAACTCATTTTTTTAAAAAAAAAGCAGTTTTATTTCGAATATAAGTTCATTTCCAACCTAGTGTCTTGTGAGTCTCATTGTTACAAAGGGTAAATTAGTTTTTTTGGTGTTTTTTTTTTGGGGGGGGAGTGGTCTGGTTATGGGGCCTGCACTCTGGGCCTGGGTGCTGTCCCTCAGCTCTGCAGCTCAAGACTAGTGCTCTACTACTTGAGCCATAGCGCCACTTCCGGCTTTTTCTTCTTGCTGATGTGTTGCTGACGAATTGAACCCAGGGCATCATGGATGCAAAGCAAGCGCTCTACCACTGAGCCACCTTCCCAGCCCCCAATGGGTTAATTTGTTATACCCCTTCCACTCCAGATATTAGGTAAATGTATATACAAGATACAAGGTACCAAAATCAAATACAGTGACAACAGGGATGTACCATGCAAAGAAAACAAAGAAAAAAAGCCCATGGTACATTAAAAACGACAAAAAAGAAAACCCCTTGTGTCCATATCTTGGCATTCATTTTGCATAGCATCATTTGTTGTTGTTGTTGTTGGTACACTTTTGTTAGTTTCATATTACAAATTCACTAGGATTTTCAATCCCGGTATTTGTTTTTGTTTTTTCAACTCACTCTGGCACCCAGCCCAGTCACCCCAATATCAACCCTGAACCTCTGAGAAGCCATTCCCAGCACACCAACCACGAAAGCCAGCTACGAATATGATGGGCTTAGCTTGCATGGCTCACCCGGACTAATGTTCTCACACCGCACTGAAGCCCCACGAAACGAACATCTTCCCACCAGCTCAATGGTCGCGGCTCCCTTCCCTCCAGCTCACTCTCATCCACAACTGCACGGTCAGGCTAAAGAGCCGGCTTGGGCAGCAAAGTCTGTGATGCTTCCATCTCCAGAAAATCAACAGAATCTGGAGGCAGAACTGTGATCCAAGTGGTAGGGTGGCAGCCCTGAGGAGGGGAACGGAGAGGGGAGAGTCAGGGAGGACACCAAGGCCTTGAGTTCAAGTCCCAGCACTGGCACACACATACATTACAAGAGGGAATAACAAGGCGGGAAAGCTAAGGCATTCGATGACCCTTACTGACAATACACCACCATCACCCCGAAACACTCCCCGGACCCCAGGAAAGCCGTTCCTCCAAACCTCCGTGTCCCCTCCAGACCAGCCAGACACCTAAGGGACTCACCTCAGACAAAGCCCGCCGCCCTTCCTCCCAGCAGCACACCTGCGCAAACCCCACTGCTTCCTGCACCCCGTGTGCTGGGGTCTGGCCGTCCTGCAGGCTCCACGCCGGGCAAGGCACGGGAGGATCCGCTGCCCGGCCTGACAGCAACCATGGCGGAGCCAGGCGCCAAAAGACCGCGGAGGCCGCACGGGGCGGCACAGCCAGGCCCCAGCCCCAGAAAGGACGTCCACAAGTTCCCCCTGCACACAAGGCCTTGCGGGCTTTCCTGAGAGGCCTCCCTTCCCCACGGCTGCCCTTCCTCATCGCTTCCCCCAGGACAGGACCTCAGTGTGGCCTTCTTTGCTCCAGATCCATCTTCACCATGCTGCAACGGCGATCCCGGAGAGTCTGGATTTCCACTCTGAGCATGCGCACCAGCCTTACTCCACTGGGCAAATCCCTTTGCTACTCTGGAGGGACTCAGGACCCCTCCCACAATCTAAGGCCCTGGGGTTAAGAGTCCCTTAAACTCAGAACCCAGATTCGTAAATCACAAAGATCACAGGCCTGTGCCTCAGATGGCCAGCTCACAGCGCCTTTTTCATACAGTTGCTGAATTTCCTTATGTTCAGTTCATCCACACACACACACACACACACACACACACACACGCAATATATTAATCTATTTCTAATCCATGGTATATGCACACAAAACTATATATTCATATATTTATAACGAATGTTCTGTCAGCATTTTGCCCAATACAGTTTTACTAGGCAGGTATTCCAAGACTTGGGCCCTGCCCTGGGCCCTTTATTTACAGCTAATTTTCAGACCAGCTGTTGAGTTTTGGCCCCTGGCTGGCATTCAATTTGAAGTTCCTCATCTCTCCCTGTGAAGTCTCTCTAATTCATTAGATGTGTGCACCTCTACCACCAGATTAACAAAACAACAATTATATAAATATAATAGTTGTTGAAACACCAGTACAAATGTAGAAGTCATGTATAATTTCTGGGAGGTTTACATGATGGAGAGCTAACATTTTATACAAACATGAATCCCTAGACTCTGAGTGTATAGGACAATTGTATAGTACTTCTGTAGCTTGTACAGGTCTGGGTTCCAGTCTAAAACAAGAATAAACAACACTCCAGGATCTTCAATTGTCTCAGACTGATGAAATTCTTTTCTTGTCACATTTACGTCAGGCTCCAAACCTTTGCTATGAAAGATTGATGTGATTTCTTAGAAAATCAGGTTTTCAAAAGTTTCCCTGACTGGACACTGTGGATCATGCCTGTAATGCTAGCTAGTCAGGTGGCTAAATCTGAGGATCATGGTTCAAAAGCAGATCAGGCAGGAAAGTCTGGACTCCTGTCCAGTTAACCTCCAGAAAACTGGAAGGGGAGTTGTGACTCTAAGTGGAAGAGCATTAGCCTTGTGCAAGAAGAGCTCAGAGGCAGTGCCCACAACATGAGTTCAAGCTCCACAAACAAACAGAGAGAGAGAAGAGTGAGAGAGTAAGAGAGAGAGAGAGACAGACAGACAGACACAGAGACAGAGAGACAGACCGAGAGACTCTCTCTCTGTCTCTCACAGAGAGAGAGAGAAACAGAGATAGAGCAGACAGAAAGACAGAGACTGAGACAGAGATAGACTGACACAGAGACAGAGACAGAGATACAGAGAGAGATAGAAACAGACACAGACACAGACAGACAGACTGGCACAGGAAGATGGACAGGAAGACTAAGAAATCCCTGACAACTCCATTTAGAAAATGTATACGGATATCCAATATGTATTTCCTATGCTTCTACAATTCACTACATAGTACCACATCATCCTGATCCTCTTTTGGTTAGCTAGAATCGATTTGGAGTTTCATAAATCATTCCGCATGCTCCCACAGAACGTGAACAGCCACACATTCACTCACCAATGGTTTATATGTCTGGACTTATTGCTTAAATATGTAATTTTCCTATTCATATGTCTTTCTGTTTCCATGGTTTAAAGCTACCATTGCCCACATTCCATGTCTAGATATCTTCCTCCTTTGTGCCAGTAGTGTAATTTGAACTCAGGGCCTTGAGCTCTTGCTTATTTTTTGTTCAATGCTTAGACATGTAATTTGAGCCATGCTACAAGTCCTGACTTTTGCTGGCTCATTAGATAAGTCTTTCAGATTTGTTTATTGGGGCTGATTTGAACCTCCATCCTGAGGAAGTATAGGGCACTCTTCAAGCTAGAATTATTGAGATGGGCCAGGAGACCTGGCATGTCTTTGTCCCTCTGGCTAAGTCTTCTTTCCTCTATTGATGATGGCTTTTCCCTATTTCCTATGTATTTTGCCAAATTCTTTTGCCCCAAGGTACCTTTTTGATGTTATTTTGAGGAGAAATTTTCTTACATATTTGCACAGAGCAACATGGGTGTGCGTATAGACTTGAATTCACTAATGGAACAAGGTCCTCCATTCAGGACATTTAGCCTGGCATTTGTTTCAATAGACAGAACAGCTTTCAAAGACATCTGGTTTGCTATGTCCTAGAGCTTTAGTAGTGGCCTGATCACCTCATGCAGGCATGGGCTGGGTTCCTTGGCCCTCACACTGCACGGAACACTTCCCTCTATAGCCAGTAAGTGCTCTTGGACAGCTCCAGGTCACTCTGTCTTTTGCCCTTACTCAGGAACCATGTGTCTGGGACATCAGATTGTACACGTAGAAAAAGCTAGAGTATTTAACATCCATAAATTTTACAACATAAACATATATCTTTAATAAATTTAGAAGAATAAAAAGAATGCAAATTTTACAACAATCAGGACAAAAAGAAAAAGAGAGATATCCCCAGGGAGAGGGGAGGGAAGCTCTAAGGCTAGGTCGGCTTCTAAGTTGCCTTCAAACATAAATTCTGCCTCAGAATCCTCCAAGGGATCTACCTCCTCATGAAAGATAGGATTTGCTCCAGCAAATGTGGGAGAGGCAGATTCTAATTTCTCAGTTGGAGATTGGTTCTGATGCAGCAGGACAGATTTGGCCAGATGTTCTGTGAGGACAGATTCACTTTCCTGAGCTGCGTCTAACATTTGGACCTCATTTATTGGTTCCTCTGAGCACAGACTGGGGACATTTTCCATCATCTCCACGTGTGCTACTCCCTCCAGCACACCAGGAGGCGTGCTGATTTGTCCCTTTTTGAGCTGATCTGGGCTGCCTGTGAAAGTCACAGGAAGACAATCACTATTACCTTCTTCTTTCTTTGGGGTCCTTACAGGTTCAGCTCTGTTACATGTGGGGTTCAGAACCAGTGTCTTATCCACAGGACTCACAACCCGTTGGGGCCTGACTGCAAATGCATCCAACCCCTCTACATGCACATGCTTTGTGGAGTCCAGTGATGGCTCCAGATCTCCATCCATCACCATCCCTGACATCACCGAGGGCTTCTTTCTTGGGAGGTCAGGAGAAGCTGCTCTATGGCGGCCAAAGCCTGAGGAAGAGTAATCGGTAAAGGAGTTTGAGAGTGGATTCTGGATGTTAAGATGGAGTTCAATTTCCATGAGGCTCTAATGGAGGAAGCTGTACGAGTTTACTTTGGACTGAACACTGATGAGAAGGTAAGGTCTGTCCCAAGAGTGGCTAAACCCAAGTGCATTCTCGAATAGAACAAACACTGCCAGTCAGGGTAATAAGGGCTCTCAGGCAATTAGGACCATCCCTAGAGGCCCAGGCGCCATCCCTACTCACAAGCTCTGAGGTGACCACACAGGGACTTCTTCCTCTGTTTCTTGGTCTCATTCTTCCCGGTCTCCTCCAGCTCATCCAGATGAAGGTGGAGATGGAGGACCAGATCTGAGGAGGGCATGTGGAGCATGGCATAGTGGGTAAGTTCTTTCACCGGGTGTCGGTTCTGGGGCTCTCGGAAATCTGCAGGATAGCAGTCCATCCACATGGTGAAGATGGAACAAAGGCTGCTGTGGGCAGATTGGTGACAAGAAGAGTGAGTGCCTGCCCTCCCTATCCTGGGCCTCCCATAGCCCCTTTCTGCAAGGCTGCTATATGCACACTTGCATGCTGGGAAGCAGGAGGAGACTCCTGCAGGCAGAATGATCTTCACCAGCCATGACTAGAAGCTTCTGAAAGATAATTCTCCAATATTCTCACTGTGATAGGTCACAAGAAGGAACTGATTTTGTACACACAGCCCTCCCTGTCATTCCTGAGAGTCCACAACCACACCACAGCTGTGTCCTCTGCCACCACTCCAATCCCAAGCCTCTGCCCCTAGTGGAAAGCACAAGTGGTGTGCAAATGAGAAATAAGCACTTTCAGTCAGAAGTCTAAAAGGTACTCATTTCGAAAGAAGGGGTCTTTTCTTTGTGCCACAGTCCACTTACTTTTTTACTTGTTCATCTTTCTCAGAGTTATGGCGCAGGAATCTGTACCTATGGGAAGAGAGGAGGAAGTCACCTCTCTGCTTCTCCTTTTCTGCCCAAACAGGACACATATGGGATGGGCTCATTCCCAGATGGGAATGGAATCTGACACATAAACAAGTAAGATATGTCTATACAGTTCAGAGACTTATATGCATCTGCTATGAGACTTACATGCATCTGTCCAAGGTAATTGTGCCAGTGGCTCATGCTTCTCATCATAGCTAATCAAGAGCATGAGATCTCAAGATCATAGTGTGATCAGACATTAGTGAGCAAAAGTCTAAAGTCACTAATTTTCGAAAGGCCAGAATTGCACCTGTGTTTCATGTGCTGGATTGCTAGCTCTGAGGACCAAAGGGACAGTCTCAGGCAATGAGTTCAGGTTGCAGGACTGGCACAACACACAAAAACATAAACGCCTCAGGGTTATAAATAAGTAAAGCCAACATAATCCCTCCCTGATGGCTTAGAAGTGATTCAGCCTCCAATTCACCAACCACTGCCTCCCCAAGCTTTTCCTCTGTCTACATTACTTCACAGACTTCCAATTGCTTCTGAAACCTTATTTACTAATGGGAAATGTAATTCTATGAACCTCACCTAGGTGAGGGCTGAAGTTGAGTGCCACTGGTACATGCCTGTAATCCTAGCCTCTGAGTAACCAGACTTTTGAGTTTCTAGTAACTTCTCAGGAAAATGTCTTGAACAGGCCAGTACTAAGAAACTAGGCAAGATGTGCATTTCTTTGTCTCATGCCAAGCTTCTGTGAGAAGACACCCGTGAAATGAGCAGGTTCAGAGCAGTGCCAATTATTCCACAACTCAGCAAGTTGGGGCTGAACACCCTGGGTTTGAAGGGGGAACACTCACTTTTTAAACACAATATCCAGCACTTGCTCCATTGTCCCCCAATGTCTATAATTGTGGAGGAAGTTTCCAACATAGAAGAGATTGCCTTTCTGGTAGGCAGGGACCAGGTTCATCACCAGCATGTCCAGCAGGCCTGCCTCCGGGCTCCATATATTGCATGGCACATTCAGGGTCAGGCCTGACTCATTGGCACACTAAGGTGGGAAAAAGAATCAGAAAAAAAACATGGAAATGAGAACACTTCCAAAGGATGAATTGTGATAGAGTGGATTGAAAACTAGGCAGAAAGCATTATCCCAGCACAGACAAATCACCTAAGAAGGTTCTACTTTGGGTCGGGTTGGGGTTAAGTAGGGTTTCTATCATGAGTATACCTTGCCTGAGATGCCTTGTGATTTCCTAGGTTTCTTTTTGGACAAATCTCTGAGATGGTTGCTTCATGGCTTGCCACTGATCCAGTGTCTACAGCTTTGACTGAGGCACCCATCCTTCTCTTGGCTGAGACCAGAGTCTCAAGACCTGCGAATACAGCACAAGAACATGTTTCTGGTTCCTGAGTCACAGGTCAAGTGAGCTGGCTTGAGCCAACTGTGAGTTACCGTGGCCTGCTATCAGTGTTCCGTGTTCTATCCCATTGTGAAGGAGGCAGGGTCACCTGTCAGGGCCCAATGACCTCTGCCGCTTCCTCACACAAGAAATATTCCCATCCACCCAATATTGCAATGTGTACATGTAGACACAGTTAACCGCACACCTTGTTTGTCTAAAACTGATCTGCTAGGCCTAGGTACTGGCATGGACTCAGCTTTCAGGGGTCAGTCCTAGGTCACATCCATGCCCTATCTGTCACTATTTCTCTCATCCAGCTCAAATCCTTTTGCCTTTCACGGCCTTCTCTGACTGCCACGTCCTTCTCAAACATATTTTGGCTTCTACCTCCTAAGTCATTGTTAACCTTCTGTAGCCTAACATGTTTGTCCTTGGAACCCCTCTGTGCTGTCATCTGGAGCTAATGCCAATCCTTAGAGGTGGGAAAATCAAAGAAGTATTCGAAAACCAACATTTCACATATAATCAGACCTTTTTACAGGTGTTCATTTTTATTAAAGAGAAGACTATTTTTTATTCTATAATGAAATATTTCATGGAGGTGAGAGGTTGACTAGTATTTTTTGTTTACTATTGCTTTTAAGGAATATAGTATATAAAGATAGAACACTGCTCCTGTGGTTTACAAGCTATTTGTTTATAGGGTCGTTTGCCTCTGAATTTTTGGCTTCTGTGTCCCATGACCAGACTGTTAGTTACAGTTTTCTGCCTATCAGAGTTCCACATTCAATTCCATTGTCGAAGAAGTGGGGTCATCCTCTCAGGGCCCAATGACTTATGCTGATTCCTCACATAAGACCTTCCCCAAAAACAAACTGGAGTCTGAAATCTCCCTTCCATAGCACAATGTGCTCATGTGTACACAGCAGCACACTTTGTCTGTGGAATCCCCACGTCCACTGCTGAGCCTTGGTGCCAGCATGGTCTCAGCTTCCAGGAGTCCTTTCTAGGTCAGATCCATACCTTCCTTGTCACCGTTGCTCTCATCCTGCACAAATCATTTTGCCTCTCTTACCATTATCCTAGGTTATTGTTAGGTGTTTATGACCTAAAGATCAGTTTGCCCTTGAAGCTGCTCTGTGGTGTCATCTGGAGGTAATGAACATACTTAGAGATGGGAGAATCAAGAAGCATTTGCAATAGTGTTCTGTGCACGTTCTGATAGGTATACAGCAGCACATAAGATTAGAAACATTATGCTTCAAGGCCTGAACAGATAAAAATAGGTTGTGAGACCACATTTTCAACAGAAAATTCTGTGCATCGGGGCTGGGAAGGCAGCACAGTGGTAGAGTGCATGCCTTGCATGCATGAGACCTTGGGTTCAATTACTCAGCACCACATAAGCAGAAAAAGCCGGAAGTGGCGCTGTGGCTCAAGTGGTAGAGTGCTAGCCTTGAGCTGAAGAGCTGAGGGACATCGCCCAGGCACAGAGTTCAGGTCCCAAGACTGGCAAAAAGAAAAAGAAAAGAAAAGAAAATGCTGGGTATAGTGGTGTGTGCCTGTCAGCTATGCCAGAAGTATAAATAGGATCACAGTCCAAAGTTTAGGCTGCCCTGGAAAAAGAATGATAGAGGACTTGCCAAACAAATTGGAAGTTCTAATTTAAACACCAGTATGTTACAGAGAGACAGAGACAGAGAGAGACAGAGAGAGACAGAGACAGAGCGAGAGGGAGGAGAGAGAGAGAGAGAGAGAGAGAGAGAGAGAGAGAGAGAGAGAGAGAGAGAGCTGGATACTAGTGTCTCATGCCTGTAATCCTAGTTACTCAGGAGGCTAAGATTTGAGGATCAGGGTTCTGTGCCAGCCGGGGCAGAAATGACCATGAGATTCAACTCCAATTACCCACCAAAAGGTGAGAAAGTAGAACTGTTACTCAAGTGGTAGAGCAGTAACATTGAGGGGGAAAAAAAAAAAAAAACAGAAAAAGTATGCAACACAACATATACAACTAAACATGGTTATAAAAGTAAAATATGGGGGTTGGGAAGGTGGCTCAGTGATAGAGCGCTTGCCTTACATGCATGAGCCCCTGGGCTCGATTCCTCAGCACCACATATACAAAAAGAAAAAAAGCCAGAAGTGGCGCTGTGGCTCAAGTTGTAGAGCGTTAGCCTTGAGCTGAAGAGCTGAGGGACAGTACCCAGGCCCAGAGTTTAGGCCCCACAACTGGACCCCTCCAAAAAAAGTAACATATGGTCTATATAAGGCATAACAATTAGAGCGCACAGGTCTGGAAGCTGCTGTAGGTGAGTAAGCATTCACTGTGCTCTACTATGCCAATATGGACTTTAGAAACACTGTTCACTTGGGATGCTCAGCGTATGACAAATATTTTCACGTGTGGCATATAATTCTAGAAACAGAAGCAGGAGGATCATGAATTTGAGGGAGGCAGCCACTATATAGCAAGCCCTATCTCAAAAGAAAAAAACTAAAAGTAATCATCTTAATAACAAAAACTCATCTTGAGACTCTAAGCTTCACTTTAGAAACTTTCAATTTTTGGTTTGAGCTCTGTTCTGATAGTCCTTAGGGTAGGATACAAAGGTATCATATAACTGTAAATGCATTTCCTTTACATTAGTACTGAAGAATTTTTCTATTCTTTTCTTTTTTTATACCTGTTTTTCTGTTGAAGACTCGGACACAGGCACACACACTAGCCTACAGTAAGGACTGTTAGTTCTCTGTCTTCCACTCCACATCTTAGCCCTTGGAAGGTTTGGAGAAGTGACATGCATGGAGCTATCACTTCCCATAATAATACCTTCTTCTGAAGTACTCTCTGAAGGGCCCTTGGAGGCTCTTTAGCATTTGTTAAGATGATAATAATGAATGGAAGGAATATAATCTAAGATAATGGTTGGGAAATGTTGAGTATGTAACTGGACATGCTGTCATTTGCTTGACTGGCATCACCGTGGTTTGTTTACAAAGCATTTAGTACACATGGAAATAATACATTGTGCTACAATTTTAAGAAGACTACAGTGTCTCTAGGCCATAGGGTTTTTCCAGGTCCATGGCAGCCTTAGGGGACCATCATGGTATCTAGGACCAGAATATGGCTCAACAGCACGTGCAGATTTCCCTTTGTTTCTCATGACTCCTGGGCCAGCACACGTCTGGGTAGAAGGCTGGCAGGAGGTGCTTCAGCAGCCTTCATCAGAACCACAGTGTTAGTTCTGGTCACAATGTATAAATAGGTACCATATAAAAAAAACTCCATGCTGGGTGCTGGTGGCTCATGTTTGTCATCCTACTACTCAGGAGGCTGAGATCTGAGGATCCCATTTTTAAGCCAATCTGGACAAACAAATCTCTCTGTGTCTCTTTCTCTCTCCTCTCTTTCCCTTTGTCTTTCTCCTCTTTTTCTTTCCTCCCTCCCTCTCTCTCTCTGTCTCTCTTTCTCTTTGTCTCTCTCTCACTTTCTTACCTCTCTGTATGACAGTTTAGGAACTTAAATTCAGGGCATAGGTGCTGTCCCTGACTTTTATTGCACAGAGCTAGCAATTCTAGCTTTTATTGTTGGTTTATTGGAGATAAGAGTTTCACAAACTTTCCAGCCCTGGCTGGCTTTGAACCTCAAGCCTTAGAGATCTCTGTCTTCTAAGTAGTTCAGTTCACAGATGTAAGCCAAATGGGCTGCTGGCTTCCAAGAGACTCTCATCTCCAATTAACCCCAAGAAGACAGAAGTAGGTCAAGTGATAGAATAGCAGCCTTGAATGAAAAAGCTAAGGGACAGTACTCAGCCCTGAGTTCAAGCTCCAGTACCAGCACAAAATATATAAATAAACAATATAGGAGACAAAAGAACCATTAATAGGATCTGCTCCCACTGTTCTTGGTACACTGTACTTACGAGTATATGGTAAACAGTAATCATTGTTACTTGATCCCTTTGTTCAGCAAACTACTAAATTCATCTCTGCCATACATCCCAACTCCACTTCAGGTAGAGAGCTTTAACAGAGAGGGAATAGAAAAATGTCTCAAATGACTTTGCAAAGCTCACTTTACCAAGGATCCTGTGATCATCACTCATGCCACTTCTTACCGCATGCTTGTGGCTGTTGGTAACATTGAGGAGAGGCTGGTTTCTGAATGGAGTGTCCACAGATGCACAGAGAGGGCCCTGAGCAGCTAGCAGAGGGGATGCGCCCATTCCCCCCCTCACTCACAATACCCATGGTGGGGCTGTTTTGCTGGGAAGTTTCTACACTAATGTTGTGTGTGCATGTGTTTGTGTGTGTGTGTGTGTGTGTGTGTGTGTGTCCATTTTTAGGATTTAAACTTCCAGAGCCTTAAACTCTCACTTGACTTGTTCACTCAAAGCTGGTGTTCAACCACTTGGGCCGCAGTTTCATTTCCAGGGTTTTTTTTTTGCTAGTTAATTGGAGGTAAGAGTCTCACAAACTTTCCAGTTTTTATGCAATCCTCAGATCAAAGGCTAGAAATATAGGTATGAGGCACCAGTGCCTTGCTCCAACCATGTGTATCCTTAGCTGCCAGTATCCAAGAAGACACATGGCTTAATTGATACAGCCAGATGGCCTAAGTTTGGTGGAGATTGGGACTGGAATTCCAGCCTTTCCTAGGGCTCTGGGTTGCTAATTCTAGGCATCTTCTCACCTCTCATGAGACAGAGTTGCTGAAGAGTAGCTTTTAGCACCTTGCCACAGAATTGAGAGGTAGCTGTCTATTCTCCTGGAATTCAGGGTCAATGCAAGGGGACATCTTTTGGCTCTGAGTAACCAGTGCTGCCCTTTCCCTGGCCTTTCAAGCCTCCAGATGTGCCTCTCGAAGCCACTGTGCTTCCTAAAGCACCTTTCAACTACAAGGCCTAATACAGGCCCAGGGCTCTGCTTTGAGATCATGTTTGTTTATAGGGGGAAGAGTGTGCACATAAAGATCAGTATACTCTTTCCACTCAGGGCAGGGAAAGCTGTATACAGGCTTTCATGATCTCAGCCTGACCTTCTGGGAGTACCTCCCACTGCCTCTACTTTGGAGCATCCTCTGTGGAACCTTCACCAAGAGGGGCCATAAGGGGCCTGCACTGCAACTCAACCCTGCCCGCCCGCACACATGCTAATCTGCTCCTGCTGTGTGTGAAATGAAAGGCACCAGAAAATCTACACCAGTACACATCCCACTATAGCAACTGGGGTCAAAGTTCATAGGGCATAGCAACGTTTTCGTGGGTTCTCACACTTAGAACATTAAGTGCTTACTTCTCTTTTTTTGTTTTGTTGTGTTTTTCATTTTCTGGGTGCTCTATATGTCAACATGTGCTCTTTCAATGCACTCTTTGAATAATGTCTTAATTCAATAAGCATACATCACACAATGGGTCAATCCAACACCTTTGAGAATGTGTCACTGAGCATGGCCCATCTTCCTGCCTTCTGATGCTGTGCTTCTTACAAAGAAAAACCTCCTGAAGTTAAGACCAGAATCTAGGTGTCTGCTAGTCAGCTTCACATTACTGCAATGAAATGTCTAAGGCAACTAACTTCTAAAGAGAAAAGGTTTCTTTAACTCATAGAGAGTTAAAACCTTGGCAACTTCATCATTGTTTCAACTGTGATGAGGGTGACAGATGACAATGGTGGGATCTTGTGTCCAGAACAAATGGCCACACCTTGAGCCAGGAAGTAGAGAGATAACAGAAGAAACTAGGTTCCCACAGACCCTTCAAGAATACATTCCAGACTGAAGTTCAAGGGTTGTTGTTCAAAGCAACCTGGGAAGAAAATTCTGTGAGACTTTCATCTTCACTTAACCACCAAAAAACTGAAGTAGAGCTGTGGCTCTAGTGGTAGAATGCTAGTCTTGAGCTAAAAAGCTTAGGGACAGCACCCAGGCCCCGATTGCAAGATTCAAGACAGGCACCAACTGGACATAGAAGAAAAAACTAAGCAACTCAGAGACAGCGATGGGAAAGGAGGAATGAGAGGGAAAGAGGGAACAGCTTACACTAAGCAAAAGGAAAGAAATGTAAACATCACCTGATGTGGAAGAAATAATTGGATTGTCAAGGCTCATAGAATTCACAAACTTTATAGGCCATGATAATGACAATTTGCCTTGTGAAGGCTAAAATGTGTTTGTGACTTTAACTAAGTATCACTATTCCACAATTCTGTGAAATATGTGAAATTTATGTAATCACCTAATCACAATTTAAAAAAAGAAAAGTGAGAGAAGGGATGGGTGAGGAGCAATGGGTAACAGTGTTGTCAGGCACCTTGTATTCATATACTGATTTGTAGAATGGGAACTTCTTTGTACAACTACTTAAAGATAATTTTAAAAAGAAAAGAGGAAGAGGAAGAATACAGTCCTAATATTTAATGTATATTCTATGCAATTATGAAAATTGAGGGGAGGGATGGGTCTGGGAGGGATGGGGTGGCACTGATGAAGATTCATTGTACTTATAAACTGATTTGTTGAATGGTAACTTCTTTGTACTGTACTTAAGACAATAAAAATATGATATTAAAAAAAGAGAGGCACCAAAAACAAACCAACAAACCCCATTCCAATGACCTACAAACCTCCCATCTCTTAAAGGTACCATCCGTAAATAATGCCACTCTCACACTCAACTGGTAGAGTGCCAGCCTGGAGTGAAAAAGTCAGACTATAACAAGAGGCTCAGAGCTCAAGCCCCAGTAGCAGCATAAAAGAAAAATAATAACAATAGAGTCTACTTTTACTTCCTGTATTTCCCGTGCATTAGAATATTTACAGAAACAAAGTGACGTGGAAAGAAACTCAGGGCAGAAAGCAAGCCAGGATTTGTGCCTGCCTTCTGTACATTGGCTGGAGCAGGCTCCCTAGCACTGTCCCTGGCTGAAGATGCATTTACTAAGCTCTTCCTGGGACCCTCCTCCTGTCTGCTTGACTACAGAGGCCTCTTTCCATCTCTCCAAATACTCACACTCTATGTCCCATAAATGTGTTTTCGCTCTTGGCAGCAACTTCAAAAATGAAAACTGCCACCGTTTCTGCCCACATCCAGCATGCACCACAGTCAGCCATATCCTACCCAATGTCCATAGATATTTGTTACAGGAAGTAAAGTCAGTAATGGAATACTGGAATGAGTGATATTATCTATTTTCTATCTATACACTTTCTCAGTACAGACCAAACCTGTTTGCAATACACAAAAATCACATGGATACTGGTGAACTCCAGTTAGGTTTTTGGATTTTTTTGTTGTTGTTGTTGCTGTTGGTTTTTGCCAGTCCTGGGACTTGAACTCAGGGCCTGGGTGCTGTCTCGGAGCCTCTTTGTGCTCAAAGCTAGTATTCTACCACTTGAACCACCATACCACTTCCTGCCATTTCTAAGTATTTTACTGGAGATAAGAGTCTGTGACTGGGAGCTGGTGGCTCAGGCCTGTCATCCTAGATTCTCAGGTGGCTGAGATCTGAGGATCATGGTTCAAAGCCAGCCCAGGCAGGAATGTCCATGAGACTCTTATCTCCAATTAACCACCAGAAAACCAGAAGTGGCACTGTGGCTCAAATGGTGGAGTGCTTGCGTTGAGCTGAAGAGCTGAGGGACCCAGTGCCCAGGCGGAGAGTTCAAGCCCCATGACCAACAACAACAACAAAAAGAGTTTCTGGACTTTTCTGGCTGGGTTGGCTTTGAACCATGACCCTCAGATTCAGATTACAGGCATGAACCACCAGTGCCCAGCTTCTAACTAGGTTTTTACAGCAGAATTCTGAACACAAATCTTTAAATTATTTACTTTTTCACCCTATCCTGCTTTGCCTAGATCTTTTCCAAAGTGGAGGAAATCAGGCTGGCTTTATTTTATTTTATTTTTAAATTTTTAGTGACAATGCTAAAGCCTGAATTCAGGGCCTCATGTTCTTGCTCAGCTATTTCACTAAAACTTAGCACTCTACTACTTGATCCACACCTCTACCTCCAGTTTTTTGCAGTATGTTCATTGGAGATAAGACTCTGATTTATCTGCCCAAGCTGGCTTTGAATTGTGATTTTTCAGATCTCAGCCTCTTGAGTAGCTAAGATTACAGCCAAGAGCTCCCAGTACCTGGCCCATTCAAGCTCAAATTCATCTGTGCTTTCTAAGCAAGAATGGATAACAATGTTTTGTAGGGTGGCAAATATTTTGTAGATCAGGTTTTATAGTTACTAGAAGCAATAACATGGATATTTTACATTTGCCAAGTTGGCAAAGGTGAAGATACCAGCCACTGTACGATATTACATGACATATAATGAAAGAACACTGTGGAGATAGGAATCTTACCACTTTGGGGTCCCTGTCAGTGTTTACGCTACAATTAGATTCAAGTGGAATAATTCACAACAGAGGTTTCTCTACCAGAGTACATGGAGGGCAAGCCCACCCTTCACAGGGCTTCCAGGTAATCTCCCATTAGTGGCCTTCAGTCTTAGCTGAGAGGGAGGATCTGAAAGTAGAGTGTCTGCATTATTTCACCCTCAAGCTGACAAGTGCCCTCAATAAATGTCAGGAGAACGCAATGGGGATTTCAAAGCAAAGACAAGTGAAGGCCAAATCTAAAATTCCAATGTGAGATTACCTAGCTGTCCCAACTGGCAGAGATTGCTTCCTCACCTCCACCTGCTAACCTCTCTCCCCAAAAATAGCTGGCAGTAGGCCACAGGGCTCCTGATGTCTTCTACTGTCCTGCAAGCAAACTCTAGGAACAGCAGAGTGAGACATCCATCCCCGGCATCTTCCAGGGATCCTTTATAGATTTCCAAGGTGATTTCAGATGCAAGTCTCAGACAACTTCAAAGTGTGAAAATTGAAGGTGTTATTTAGAAGCAGAGCTGCAATGTCCTGGAATGGATTTCCAGAAACAAAGTCTCCCATTCTCCCTGGAGGAGCACCAAGACAGGGGAGGGTGTTAGGATTGTGGGTCTCTCCTACACACAATCTACAATGACAGCTTTGCTTTGGGTAAATGGATGACAAGACTGGATCCAATATATCAAAATGCTTTGTGGATCGTGAGTAACTTGGAAGGACTGAAAATGTTGGGGCGGGCATGGGGAGAGCAGCACAGACTACAGCAGTAAGGAGTAGCCTTGAATCCCTTTGGTCTACTAAAGACAACATCACAACACATACAGTATTGTAGAGCTTAGTTAATTGTAGTTGTGACACTAGTGCTGAGCAATCTGGACTAAAATGGTTCTCAATGTCCCTCATCCCATCCCTGCCCATCCCATTGCACACTATCTGTGCAGGTTATATTTATAGCCAGGAAATAAAGGAAGTGACATAAGGAAACAACCTGGTTGCAGCCAGTCAGCATTTCCTTCCAGACCGTGATGAGATACTGACCTTATATGGGCATGGTCTGGTCTGTGGGAAGTCTGTGATTGGCTGAACCACCGCTGCTAGGATTGCCTGGGAACTCCACTCTCTGTTACAAGAATACATTTCAGGGGCTGGGAAGGCGGCTCAGTGGTAGAGTGCTTGCCTTGCATGCCTGAGGCCCTGGGTTCGATTCCTCAGCACCACATAAGCAAAAAGAAATAAGCCAGAAGTGGCGCTGTGGCTCAAGTGGTAGAGTGTTAGCCTTGAGCTGAAGAGCTGAGGGACAGGGCCCAGGCCCAGAGCTCAGGCCCCACGACTGGACCCCCCCCCCCCAAAAAAGAATATACTTCAAAGTAAGTCTGCAATTTACTGACAGATCAAGTTAGGCTGAAGTTTTTGATGTTTACATAGGCAGCTTTGGGCTAAACTTGCAATTTGTATAGAGATAGTTTTAGGCCAAATTAAACACATTTTGTTTTGTGCCAGTCATGGCCCTTGCACTCAAGGTTTGGAAGCCATCTTTGAGCTTTTGTTTGCTCAGGGCTAGCACTCTTCCACTTGAGCCACAGCTCCACTCTGGGTTTGTTTGGTTTTTTTTTTGGTGGCTAAATGGAGTTAAGAGTCTCACCGATTTTCTTGACTGGGCTGGCTTTGAACTACGATCCTTAGATTTCAGCTTTTTGAATAGCTATGATTACAGGTGTGAGCCACCAGCATATAACCATACATGGTTTTATCCTAGGGTATGCATCACACAGGATGATAGCATGTTGCATTCTTCCCATCCAACCAAAGAATGAGTAGGAATTTTTTTAATCTTAGACTATGAGTCCCTAGATCACAAGCTTCTACTTTAGATTCCATGAGTGTCTAAATTTGCAGGGTGCCTTGTGTCCACTCAGGGCCCAGTGTCTGTTGCTACTCTGCTGTCTGATTTTCCTGTTGACCTAAGGGTGAACCAGCCAATTAATTTAGTACCACCTTGATTTGATAGTGATAAATACAGTTGGCTTCTAGTCTTCTAATGGAGAACCTTTGACTTGCATTCACTCCACCAGGAACTGCTACACAGATTTACACATGGGTGAACTTACCCATTCCTCAAATGTTTATATTGTCTGCCAGGCTAGGGCTAAAGGCACATAATGTCAGGCAAAAATCAACAAGCTCAGCTCATGGCATTGACAGCCTGGAGCAGGAGACAGATGTTTAAGCAGCAGATGATAGACCAAAACATGGAAAGACTGTAAGTATACCGAACGCTGTGGTGCCTCTGGAAGGCACCTTGTTTAGCCAATAAAGGCTCTTTAATCAAAGAAAAGAAGAACCATGTAAAAGGGCTGGAGAGAACCAGCCTGAGAGGTCATATACCCTGAGGAGTAGGTGCATCTACATCCCTGCACTTTGCTCTTTGGTTTTTACTGGCCATTATCATCTGCTATTACTTTCCTTGCCAGCCCAGGAACCCAGTCTCTTCTTCTAGAGACTCCAAGTCGACCTGCGTCTCCCATCTGTTTGATAACACACTAGGGCAGGTCTCCAGCACCACAGCCTCTCCAAAGTGAGGTGGTGGATCCCCAGAAACTAAGACCATTCACACAAAGATAAAACAAAATGAAAGAATCTATTCTCAGGAGCACAGTGTCAACCATTTGTAATTCATAAACACACACACACACACACACATACACACACATATGCAGGTGTTAAGGGTTCCTGTTTAAGTTTCAGTTGTATTATTAAGACCCAGAAAAATACATAATTCACAGACTTGAATCACACTAGAATTTTCTCTGTGCCTTAGCCCATTCCAGACCCTGTAACAAAAATATAAACTGGGTAGATCATGAAGAGCCACATTTTATTCCCCAGAGTTTTGGAAGCTGGAGACTCCAAGCTCAAGGCAGATGTGCTGTCTGCTTAGGGCTTTCTTTCTGCTATTCAGAGCTTTCTTGGTGTGTCCTCACATTCTAGGAGGAGCAGTCTGGCTCTGCGGGGCCTCATCTTATAAGGGCACTAATTCCACTCATGAGTGCCCCCTCCTCATGTCCTAATACCCCAAGATGAGGGGCAGTGACTCTTTCACCATAAAACCTGGGCAGACTGCCTGCCCAACGTGCTTGCTCGCTTGCCTTCCTATCAGTAGCATACTGTTTCACAGAAGTAAAATCTTCGCCTTTACCAAATTCTTCTCAAGTTGTTTTCCTATTTTCTACATAGTACCTGAGTATCTCAAGACATTTCCAATATGGAAGCTTAGAGATGTTAGTGATTTGCCTGAAGTCTCTTAGATAATGTAAGCAGTAAAACCAACTGTTGACATTGGTCTTCCTCATCCCAGCTTTTAGTGAAATGCTCTAAGTTCACTTAGAGTTGGGTCAGGACAACTAATTGTCTGGCCCCAGCCTGACTCCTGTGTGATCCAGGTGTAGTCGAAATTACAATTCTCACCAATATGTAGTCTTCATTTTTGCAAAGTAAAAGCCAAGGCTAGCTGGGCATTGGTGGCCCATTCCTGTACTTCTGGCTACTCAGGAGGCTGAGATTTGAGAATCAAAACCAGCCTGGGGAAGAAAAGTCCATGAGACTCTTATCTCTAATTAACCACTCCAAAAGTAGAAGTGGAGCTGTGGCTCAAAGTGGTAGAGCATTAGCCATGAGCAAAAAAGGAACAGTGTCCAGGCCTTGAGTTCAAGCCCCATAACCAACTTAAAAAAAAAGCCAAAACTGTATTATCTTTATTAAACTTAGTCATAAAAAGATGATGTTTCTGTAGCAGATAAAATGTTAGCAGAAGCCACATGCTTCCTTTCTGTAGAATTCTCCATGCTGAATTTCCCTAGCATGCTAACTAAGAAGGCATGGGAGACATTATCTTATAGTGATGGCTAACTCCAGCTATTGTTTGAGTGAGGAAAAAAATTTTTGTTTCATTAAGCCATCAGTTTTGAGGCCATTTTTTAAGTCAGAGGTTTCCGTCCTAATGCCAACCAATAAACAACATGCATTAGTTCACCAACCACTGGTGCCTGCTCAGTTCTTGCCCAGATTTTCTTTGGTTTGGCTACAAGTAACAACTTGGTCCTCAGTGAGCACCTCCAGTATCAAATCCACCATTTTCACTTGCATTCCATGACTCTTAAGGCCAATCATGTGTGGCATGCAGTTCCTTCCTTTGATTTAACTTTGCTTTCACCATTACAAAAAGCTAAATGCACTTAAATCTTTGATGCATGTAGCCATCTCTGGTACTTTGCAGAAGCTCTGGGGAAATGGCAATCATTTACTGTAATCTACATTGGTCATATCTCCACTCTTATTCACCTTCTCCTTTCTTTCTTTCTTTTTTTCCTGGTCATGGGGCTTGGACCCTGGGCCTGAGCGCTGTCCCTCAGCTCTTCAGCTCAAGGCTAGCACTCTACCACTTGAGCCACAGTGCCTCTTACAGTTTTCTGAGTGGTTTCTTGGAGATAAGAGTCTCACAGACTTTCCTGCCTGGGCTGGAACCATGATCCTCAGATCTCAGCTTCCTGAGTAGCTAAGATTATAGGCATGAGCCACCGGTGCCTGGCTTTCCTTCTCCTTTCTTTCCTTCCCACTTTCAGCCTCCCATTTGTGATTTACTTTGAGTAAAACACTTTTGCTAATCTCTTTTTCCTTATACTTCCTTTTTGCATCATTTGTATTTCACCTACATCCCAAGAATAACCAAAACTTTTCTTGTACCTGTGTCAGCGATTGAACTCAAGTCCTGGGCATTATCCTTTAGTTTTTTGCCTCGGAGATGAGGCTTTACCACTTGAACCACAGCTTCCCTTCTGGCTTTTTGGTGGTTAAATGGAGATAAAATCCTCATGGACTTTTCTGCCCAGGCTGGCTTAGAACAGCAATCCTCAGATTTAGCCTCCTGTGTAGCAATGATTACAGTATAAGCCATGTCCAGCTAACCATGATACTATCGAAGGAAAATTTTGTCTTTCCCTACATGGAATTGGACTCCCTATAAGGAAAATCCTTCACAAGCACTGGAAACACAATTTATCAATATTAAGCTGACTTACATGTGACTGTAGAGCAATACATCAAAACCAAAAGTCTGGAACCTGGCGCAGTGACTCAGCCTGTGATCTGGAATACTTTGAAAGCAGAGATCAAAGAACTGCAGTTTGAGGTCAGTCTGGACCTAAAAAGTTCAGGAGACTGCATCTCAACGAGTATCTGAGCATGGCACTACACACCTATCATCTCAGCCACAAGGAAAGCTCAATGACTAAGTACTATGGAAAGCATCTGTTAATCCCCAGAGACATAGAGAAGAACAAATAGGTCAGCCTGGGCACAAAGAAAGACCTTCTATTATAACTAATCACCATAAAACAGGGCTGGAGGCATGACTTAAGTGGTAGAATGCCTGCCTAGCAGGTAAAAGGCCCTGAATTTATTCCCTAACACCACAAGACAAACAAACAAAAGCATGGAGATTCACCATGGCTGCATCTTGCATTTTCTCATCTCTAGAATGCTTTTTTTTAACCCCAGAGTAGAAGGTAGAGAGCTAGAGAGCTGGTTCTATACACACACACACACACACACACACACACACACACACACACACATATGAAATTTACACACACACACACACACACACACACACAAAATTCAAATTTCAGTGTCAGAATTTTACAGGAACACAGCCATACCTATCCACAAATGTGTTCACTATCACAGATCCAAGTGCAGAGTCAAGAAGTCACCATGGAGACACAGGTGGGCTCCAAAGCCTGCATTGTATACTCTCTTTCCCTATGTAGGAAGAAACCAAAATATTAACATTGGTCCCTTAGGAATTCTTCCCAGTCACAGCCAATTTAGGAAGCATGACTCCAGTCACCGTTTTCTTATTAGGCAATTCTGATAAGAAAAGATGGTAGATATAATTATTCTTATCCTAAGTCCAATGCAGGAACATCAGAGACTAAAAATAAGTCTGCCTGGGACTCCTGCTCACGCGCACTGGGCATCTTGTAAACATGAGATTAATCCTGGGTTGCAAAAGATGTGGATATAGAAGGCAAAAGTCCTAGAGCTGCAGAAATAAGGAGAGTAAGTGACAGGAAGCCCTAGCACAGTGACTGTATGGGAGATGTGTCATTTATGGAGACTGGAACCAGATAATGCTTCCATTTCAGCTTTCAGATAACTATAATTCCCCCTCCCTTTTTTGTTACCTCAGTGAATCTCAAACTTCCACAGCCATTTAAACATCACATTCTACTTTTCTTCACCTTTCCTTGCATTGAAGCTGCCTACATGTGTGACTGGCTTACAGGGGGGCTATTTGAAAAGCATATTCTGTCACTGACGATGAGAGGGAGTAATGCAATGGATTGCCACTGGAAATGGTATGAAGATTTTTTATAGGAGAGTAATGAAACATTTCAAAACGAGTCTGATCAAATGGAATTGTGTTTCCCCAATGACTACCTTTCGAAGTGTAGTTTGCCTGTTTTTGTTCCTTTTAAATATTGAAAGGAATGTAGTAAGTCATTGTTGCCATTTAGAAATGTCAGCGTTTATCTAGTTTGGTCTCTCTTTTCCTGGCAGCCAGAAGAGGCATCCTAAGAGACGCTTCTGCTGAGCCCAGAGAATTAACCAAAAGTCCTTCAATTTGGTATCTGTGCCCTTCCATGTGAGTTATTCTCTATTACAGTCTCTTTGCCATGACCTTGAACTTCAGGAGCAAAGGGGAAATTCACTGATTCAACCTCTTGTGTAGAAGGCAAACTTTCCTTCAAACAACAAATGCATTCTTCTTCTTAATCACCTTAAAGAAAATGAACGAAAACTCAGGAGACCCCCCTGGTTCCTGTTCTGTTCCAGTAATAAAGCAATAATTTTTCCAGAACTCCTTCAAGGACAAAGACTGCACTAAGGATCCACAAGGCCACACCTTGTGACCAGAGACTTTCTAAGCTGTGCATTCCCTTCTCCCACCCTGTCCCCACTTCTCCCAATTTAACATGAGCCCACTGTCTGCACCCCTGAAGATGGCTGGAGATGTACTGCAATGTTGCCTTCCCCTGGCTGCCATGTAATGAATCTCCTTTGTCTGCCCTTCACCTTGGCTGTTTATTTGATGGTTGGGGATGAGTGGCTCGACCTAATTTGTGACACCTGGACTTTATCCTGGAGTCTAAAATCAGTCAGTGCCATACACACCTCACATGCACATGTGTGTGTGCACACACACACAAACAGACCCAAATGTACATACATATGCACACTCACACATACACTCAAGCCATAATTATACATACACTACATATTCATACATGTTTATAGGCATGTTTATACTCCCAAATGACAAATACATCCACATGCTACACACTACATACACATGACATACAGTTCTCCTCTCATAATACTCCCTCAGACCACGCCAACCATGGCATCCCACACATGTGCACTCCTTGAGTCCTATAAAATAAAATAATTCAAAGAAGCCAGGTGCTGGCAGTTCATGCCCATAATCTTAGCTCCTCAGGAGGCTTAGGTCTGAGGATCTTAGTTCAGAGCCAGCCAGTGCAGCAAAGATGAGACTCTTATCTCCAATTAACCAGCAAAATCCTGGAAGTGGAGAGGATAAAGTGGTAGAGTAAAATAGCTCAGGGACAGTGTCCAGGCCTTAAGCTCAAGCCCCAGGAATAGTGCGCATGCGCATGCGCGCACACGCGCACGCACGCACACACACACGCACACACACACACACACACACACACACACATACACACACACACACACACAATTCTGCAAGCATTTCCTCTGCTTATGTAGAAAGTCACAGTGATGGCTCAAGGCAGCACAGAAAGAGCTTTACAAGGAATTAATCTTTTGGCTTGTCATTACATTCTTGTAAATATATGTCTAAATCCTTTTCTAAAGAACCAGGCTTATTTTTTCCCACAGCATTAAATTCTGTCCTTGTGGGCTTTTGAGAAGTAGCTTGTTGTGAATAGACATGTCATCAGAAGAGGGTGACATCACTCTTAAGGTGGGTGAAGGAGAGGCCAATGCTATCTGTTGGGATGCCCAAAGATGTCAAGTCCCAGGACAAAGACATTCTCCAAGACTGCTCCAGCCCCTAGCCCCAGATTTGGATCCTCCTGCTGAAGACTCATTGTGATTTAAAAAACAAAAAGTGATATGTATGAGTCAAGCGGAAAAGGTCAGATAATGTGATGTTAGGAAAATGAACCCTAAGATATGTATTTTAATGTTTTTCTTTCATGCATGTGTTTCTAATGCATTTATAAGATTATCTCTTTGATGCTTTGTATGTCCCTCCCCCACAGTATAACCCCTGCTTTCACTATATTTGATGTCAGTATAACTTGTGGAGGAGATGGGGAAAAACAAGTCGTTTAAGGATACAGGTGGACCTGTTGCAACAATGAGAAGTACAAGTTGTCATGTCCAAAATGAGCTTTACAACATCGGTGCAGGGGAGGTGGGGGGGTTGGGGGGGAAGGGGGGGAGGCTGGGAAGGGATGTGAAGGGTAAACAAAGGAGGAGGCTGCAATGCTTGGTAAGAAATGTATGCATTATCCTGCCCATGTAATTGTAACCCCTCTGTACAGTATGTTCACAAATAAAATAAAATAAAAAAATTAAAAAAACAAAAAGTGGGGAAAGATACTAGTTTAGCTATTGAGATTCCAGGTAGCTTGTCATGACCATCAAGAGACACATACCTTACAAAGCCTGGTGGTTTCTGTAGTTATCTGTGCCCACCTCTGTTCTCCAGGTGGCTTTACCTCCAGGAGACAGTTGGTCCCTGTGTCTCCCCAATGTTCTAGAGGTCTCCCACTTACACTCATTCCCAGTGAGTGGAGGCTCTGCCTGACCCAACATGGAAATGCTGGACCCTCATGGAACCAGACTTGGGTCAAGATTTGAACCCATGGAGGCAGAGAGCTCCAAAGGTGAGCATGTAAGAGGCAACATTAAAGCTGTTTGTTTTTCTGGGCCTTGTGTATAAGCTAAAGATCGCTCAATTGTGTAACCGTACCATTTGATCCAAGCTCCTCCCTGCTGCAGTCCCTTTGCAAACATCTTTGGGTTGCAGGAGGAAAAAGCAAATTCCTATGATCAGCATCCTGTGTGGAAGGCAAACTTCCCCTCAAACGGTGCTATGTATTCTTCTTCTCATCTTAGAGGAGACAGCTCAAAACTCAGGGGAACACCTTGTTCCTGCTCGGCCCCAGGAATACAGTGGTAACAATTCCTGGACAAGCCTCCAAGGACAAAGCCGGAGCTATACTAGTGATTTGGGATTGTTTGATGTATTTAGACTTCACCTCACCCCTTGCTCCCAATTCTCTCTATTTAACCTGAGGCCAATGTCTGTATCCCTGAGCACACACTAAAGTATTGTCTTCCCATGGCTGCCATGTCGTGAATCTCCTTTCTCTGCCCTTCACCTTGTCTGTTTATTTGGTATATGGGAACAAGTGACCAAATCTAATTTGGGACTCCAACACTTCAGGCCTAAAGGCTTGTGGGGTCTAAAAACCATTCTGTGAAGCACCAGGAGACATGGAAAGCCAGGGAGAATTCTGTAGATTACAAATCACCCAGGAATATAGTCACTTTGATCATGTTTGCTCTTTCCCTACATCAATATTCTGCATAATCTCCACTTATTTATGATGCATTAGGTTTTGCAGCAGACCATAAGCCCTACGAGGGCAGCACCTCATCCTGTTCACAGCTCTGTACCCAGCACTCAGGACAACACTTGATATTCAGTAGGTACATAATAAATATTTATTGTGAAAAAGAAAAGAGGGCATTATAATAAGGGACAATGCCTCAATAAAAGGCCTAGGCTCTGAGGAGATGGACTTCCCACCCCCACCAGCTCAAAAGCCCTCCAACAAGCCCAGATGTGCTGGTTGCTAAGGTGATGTCCAGGGCCAGTGGGCACTTTGGGCAGATGATGTCTCTCCTGGGGACAGAGCAGCCAAAAAAAAAAAAAAGCATTTGCAAGATGACTGCTGGAAACTCATTTTGGAACTCTTGGTGCAAAAGAAACACTGAGAATTACTTCGATATGGTGATGTTTTCATCATTTTCCTGGTATTTAAAAGATCTAGTGGTGAAGAGGCCAGCAACAACAGCTAGTTCTGCTCCAAGCCTCATAGTCATCTGTTTGTATGACACCTCTATCTCCATTACAATAAGGTATACATCCCTTCCATAGACGGTGAGTTTTTCAACACAATTCTGTGAATGACCAGGCTTCTTTTTTTTTTTTTAAAGACAGCTTAAAAAGCTTGTATGTGGTAAGTAGCCACTTCTTACTGTCTCTCTCCAATGGCCCTGGGAACATCAGCCTTTGATGTCACCTTGGCAATACAGGAATTGTCTACATGACCAAGGGAGACATCTCAGCCACAGAGAGACATGGTCGGAGGGCACTCCAGTCCAGGAATGCAAGCTAATGAACGGACAGGCCTCATGGAGAGAAGAGCAGATGCAGAGCCATCTCCCATTTGTGACTCCACGCTCTTCTTCTCTAAGCTGTTTAAGGACATCTTCCATTGCATTGTTCTCTTCTCCATTCATTCCATATTAGTCAGCTGCAGCTCTGGGTGCCCAGACAAATACCTAGCAGATGGGATTGGGCAGGATCTTGGGTTACTGCCCAAAACAGTATTGTGTCTCATCTCCCTGGAGACAGAGTGCATCTTCCAAGCAAGTAGCCTGTTCAGCCTCCTGGAGAGGAGGACACATGAGCTGAATCCTGAGAACAGGAGGAAGAAAACTTCAGAGGAGGGTTCAGGAGTGGACAGGTCAGGGTGCAGACAAGTCTTCACCTTCCAAGGGAAAGTCATCTCCATAGGATGACACAGGTGTCTAAACACTAGAAGTGCCCTGTGGACAGTGTCAGCTGGCAAAGGCAGACTCAAACAATCTTCAGCAGATTTCATTCAGGCAGAACATCCCAGTACTTGTCATATTCAGTTGTTGAAGCTCTCAGGGGTTTGAATGCAACACAGGATTTACATCCCAGTGTCCCAGTTCATTGTAGAAAAAGCAAATGGAACGTGTTCTTTCCTAGGGTCCTAACCAAGTAGTGTCAGTCAAACAGTAAACAATAAAACAGATTACAGTGGCTCAGGAACCAAGTGCAGATAGTTCTTTCTCTTTTTCTCTTCCTTCTTTCCTTTCTTCCTTCCTTCCTTCCTTCCTTTCTTTTTCTTTCTTTCTTTCTCTCTTTTCTTCTTTCCTTCCTTCTTTCCTTGCTTTTCTTTCTTTTCATTTGTGTGTGTGTATGTGTGTGTGTGTGTGTGTGTGTGTGTGTGTGTGCAATGGACCTGGGCCTGGACATGGTCCCTGAGCTTTATTACTTATTGCTAGCATGTTCTGTCACTTGAGCCACAGCTCAACTTCTGGTAGTTAATTGGAGATAAGGGTCTTATGGACTTCCCTTGGTTCCCTCTGAACTACCATCCTCAGATCTCAGCCTCCTAAGTAGCTAGGATTACAGCTTGAGAAAAAAGAGAAAAGATATAAAAAGACCAGAGCTAGAACATGGCAGAGAGATGCCTCATGTGGTGAATGCTTTGGTAGGGTCTAGCGGGATGAAATCACAGGCTTTGAGATGGTCACTTATGGCTGCCTCCATCTTGAAACCATGGACAGAATAGGTAAGCTAGAAACCCTTTGGTTGATGACACAAGCCATAGGCGGTTTATGAAGATAAGTCACCCAAGCTCTGATGACACACATCTGTACTCCCAACTACTTGGAAGGATGAGATCTGAAGATTGTGTTTCAAAACTAGCCTGGGCAGGGAAGTCCATGAGGCTCTTATCCCCAATTAACCTGCAAGAAAATTGGAAAGGGAGGTGTGGCTCAAATGGAGACTGACAGCTTAGAGCAAAAACAGTTAAGCAAGAGCATGAGGCTTTGAGTTCAAAGTCCAGTACTGGCACACAAGATAGATAGATAGATAGATAGATAGATAGATAGATAGATAGATAGATAGATAGATAGATAGATAGATAGACAGACAGACAGACAGGCAGGCAGGCAGGCAGGCAGACAATCAATAGACTTTAGGAACTCTAAAAATTGTCCTTTCTGAAAATGGTAGATGTGGGGTGATCAGCCTTCAGTGTGGGACCATAACGCTATCCTGTGTATATGATAGGAACCTGGTAGGAAGACAAAGCCATGCCAGTATGTCAGGGAGACACAAGAAGACCGTCAGGACTGGTGTTCTGCCTATGAGGAAGAAAACGCATTGCTCTAGGAAGTGATGAAATTGGCACCTTCATTACCCATCTTGAATAGCAATGGAAGTGGGGTTGTTTTTATGATAGCTTAATATTCTCTCTAGAGAATATTAAATAAAATCAGGTTTATTACCCAAAATGTCAGTTCTGTATGATTACACATTTCAATAAAACAACTGGAGTAGTACTTAATACTTTAGGGCATATCCTTCTAGTATTTGTTGAGGAAATATTGTTATTCCCTATTTTTAACCTGATATATAGTGTACATATTTATAGGATATTACATGATGTTCAGAACCATGTATAACATAGTGTAATATTTAACCCAGAGTAATTCTAGTATGAGTTAGTGTAAAGTAGCCAATCAGAGCATAGAACTTGCAGATGGCATGATCGGCAGGTAAACCAAAACCTACCTGACAAGGATATGGGGGCAGAGGTCTACAGAAGAATAAGGATGTAGCTTTACACGTTGGTGCGGGGGGGGGGGGGGAGGAGAAGGATTGGGATTAGGGGGGGAGGGGGGAGGCTGGGAAGGGATGTGAAGGGTAAACAAAGGAGGAGGCTGCAATGCTTGGTAAGAAATGTACGCATTATCCTGCCCATGTAACTGTAACTCCTCTGTACAGTATGTTCACAAATAAAATAAAATTAAATTAAAAAAAAAAGAATAAGGATGTATAGACAGAAGAATGAGTATATAAGAATAGGACAGTAAATCTTTGGTGTCATAACATTACAGGAAACAGAAAGTATAGCCACCAATCAGAAAGCCATCTTCAAGGACTCCAATTCTCCCTGTTTAACCCAAGGCCAAGTTCTGTAGATGGCCAAGATGGCTGAGCTGGGTTGAACTGCCATCTTCCCTGTGGTGTGTCTATGCCATGTGCTCTCTCTCTCAGTTTTCTCTTCTACTAAACCCTTCCATCATCTTTACTTATGTTTGTGCCTTACCTGAACTCTCCTTATGCTGGATGCAAGACCCAGGTTGTATAGCTGCCTTATACTTTATGGTAACAGGTAATGTATTGGGTTAAGTATGTTTTATTCTGGTTTGGACTCAATGAATGGTTACTATTCTATTTACCTGTCTGTCTGTCTGTCTGATCTCTTCAAACACATCATTTCTTTTATAGTGAAAACAATCCAAATTCCATCTTCTGGCTTTACACTTTGTCATGATCTACAGTCACCCTTGTATGTGACGGTACACCTGACCTCTTCTTCCTAACTTCCTAGAGTACACTTTAACCAAACTTTTGGGACTCTCTAACATTTCTTGAGTTTGGTTCTGGTTGGATGAAGAGGACAACTATTTGTGTCTAGACAGGATCTCATTATGTTGCCTAGGTGAGCCTTGAACTAGAGCTCAGGTGGGTTTCCTGCCTCAGCTTCCAGAATAGCTAGAACTATAGACATATGCTACCCCCACCTCGGTTACTCCATTATTTTTAACCCTTGGGTTTTTGTTTTGTTTTGTTTTGCTTACTGTGTCAAGAATGCCTTTTCCTTTCGATAGGCACTTAACATTTTAAGAGTTGCTTACTAGTTAGATGAATACATGCAGGAATAATTCTATCACGTAGGTTAGTTTTTCAGACCTGGCCTCTGATGGGCATATGGTGTGGACACACGCTTGTCCAGAACGCCTTCCTCTCTCTGTGACTTTCTGCGGAGGAATTCTCAGAAGTATTTAGCTGCGTCAAAGATGAGGCATATTTCATGACTTCACGTGTTTTGCCAAGCTGTCCTCCACAAAACGTTTAATTATTTGCTCTCCCAACAACAGATCCTAATTTCTTGCTGTCTCTGAAAATTTCACCAAAAAAAAGTTCTGCTGGGCACTGATGGCTCACGCCTGGGATCCTGGCTACTGAAGAGGCTGAGATCTGAGGATCACAGCTCAAAGCCAGCCCAGGCAGGAAAGTCTGTGAGATTCTTATCTCCTATTGACCACCGGAAAACTGGATGTGGCACTGTAGCTCAAAGTGGTAGAGCTCTATCCTGGAGTGAAAAAGCTCAGAGACAGCTCCCAGGCCCTGAGTTCAAGCCCTATCACCACCACCACCACCAAAAAAAAAAAAGTCTCCAAGACACACAGAGCTCTTATGCTATTTGCTAAAAGTAATATAATTTCTTGGTCTCCTTGCCTATCTGTCCTGCCTCAAAGGGAGCCCACTGAGAATTAAGGATGTGAAATTAAAAGAGAGCTCTACCTCCTAGGATTTCTATCTTGCCCCATTAGCAATGCCACCATAGTCTTGGGTTACAAGAGGGATACTATTTCTTTAAGAATGGAGACATTGCACATACAGTGAAATCTGTGCGAAATAAGGAAAGCAGGAAGGAGGCTGCCTTCTGCTGCCCCCCCTCCCCCAGCATCCCAGACTTCTGGGAAGCAGAGACCCATCAGTGCGAAAGACAGATGCCTTTGGGTACTTTTTCTCTCTAGATCAGAACTGGAGTATAAGGAAGTGAGCACTGAGCATGGAGCTGGTTAGCTGGCAGGCAGGAAAAGAGAGTTTTCTTCTTTCAAGAGGACAAATCAAGTGTAGGAATCTCAGATTCGAAGGCTGGCATTGCTGCTTACCAAGGAAGCCAGGCCCATGTCTCTGAGCCTCAGTTTATTTACAGAGTGGTGAGTATAGTGTACTGTATCCTCCTCAGTGTTTGGGCGAACTGTACAGGGAAGTGTGCAGGTGGGCAGAATCCAGGCACACAAGCAACACAAGTCACTGATTTTAGTTTACAAATCAAGTGCGGCCTAAAGTGAGGGCTTCCACATACGTACACCTCCACTTTCAGGAGCCCCAACAAGGAGCTAGGGCATCTCCGTGTCTCTGTGGCCCTTTTGCTCCCCTTTGGGTTCCCTTTCAGCGTCTTTACCAGGACAGGCTCTGGTGTAGCCAGCAGCCTTTAATGCAGGCGAAGGAAACACTGAGATGAACCTCTGGAACTCCACAAGCCAGCCATGCCCAGTGCTTAGACAAGAATCTCCCACTGGCACTTCTGAGTTGATCTCGTCTAATGTAAAATCTCACCCATCCCCTAGGGTCATGAAGGCCAGCGATGGACACAGTCAACCCCATCACTTGGTTGCCTGTATTTTCCAGGCCACATATTTGTGAGATACCCTGGCTATTGTTCAGCTGGCTTGGGGAGGGTAGAGGCGCCTGTGCCAGCAACAAAGAAAGGTACTAGAAAGTACCATTATTAAGCTGGCACAGGGAGGGGCTCTTCTGAGGAGCAGGTGGCCAAGGATGCTGCTTGCTCCCATAGCAACCCAACCTGCAGCCAGTACTCAGGGCTAGCTCTGTCCACAACATTTAAAGGAACTGAGAAACCTGGCAGCATTTCTGTTATTTCTGAAAGACCAGGTTAAGCTCTAATCATTGGCTGTAACAGCTAATCCGTGAGGGTGACCCACCCCACTGGCCAGGGGCCCTGAACACCTTGTTCAAGTTCAAAGGTTACCTACGATGATTTCTATGGTGTCAACTGAGTAGAAAATTAGCAGAGTTGGCTGGGAAGGTGGCTCAGTGGTAGAGCGCTTGCCTTGCATGCCTGAGGCCCTGGGTTCGATTCCTCAGCACTACATAAGCAAAAAGAAAAAAGCCAGAGGTGGCACTTTGGCTCAAGTGGTAGAGCGCTAGCCTTGAGCTGAAGAGCTGAGGGACAGCGCCCAGGCCCAGAGTTCAGGCCCCACGACCGGACCCCCCCCCCAAAAAAAAAAAACAAAAAAAGAAAATCAGCAGAGTGGGAAACAAAGAAAAGTAGATGCAGTTGGGGCTGTGCAGAGTTTGCCATCCAGGAAATACAAATTCAAATAATCTTGAAACTACGTTCTTACAAAATGGCAGTAGCAGAGACTCTGCCTCATGGCTCACACCTGTAATCCTAGCTCTTCAGGAGGCTGAGATCTGAGGATCATGGTTTGAAGCCAACCCAAGGCAGGAAGGTCTGAAAGACTCTTATTTCCAATGAACCACCAAAAAAAAACCACCTGGTAGTGGAGCTCTGGTTCAAGTGGTAGAGCACCAAGCATGAGTGAAAAATCCAAGGGACAGTGCCCAGGCCCAGAGTTCAAGTCCTGTTATGGCACAACACAGACCAAAAAAAAGAGTAGTAAAGAAAAATGCTGGAAACACCTTTGCCAGCATGAAGATCCCAGACTGAGACTGCCATGAGTGCTTCAAACTTCTTTCCTCTATCTAGCTGGTCTTACCTACTTCAAGTCTATATGTTATGCCTTTTTCTTTTCTTTTTTCCTTTTTTTGCCAGTCCTGGGGCTTGAACTCAGGGCCTGGGCACTGTCCCTGGGCGTCTTTTGCTCAAGGCTAGTGCTCTACTACTTGAACCACTGCACCACTTTTGTCTTTTTTTGTTTAATGTGGTACTGAGGAATCGAACCCAGGGCCTCATGCATGCTAGGCAAGCACTCTACCACTAAGCTACATTCCCGGCCCGCTATGTTATGCTTGAGCAGACACTGAGCTTTAGGTAAGTAATGCTGCAGCCTGATCACTTGGCCATGATTTCTCATCTTGTGTTATTGAGAAGGATCAGTGAGAATGTCTCCTGGAGAGTTGTCTAGTCCCTGCTCCCATGGTGGTAACTCAGCCAGGGAATCATTGTCCTAGTACTTCAAGCTCAGAGCCATAGTCTGATTTGTTACCTTAAAACTTAAGTTCTAAAATTTAAAAGTGTACTAGTGGTCATAATGAATGATCAGATCTTGGTGGACTAATTCTTTTTTTATATTTATTTATTTGTTTGTTTGTTTGTTTTGCCAGTCCTGGAGCTTAAACTCAGGGCCTGGGCATTGTCCCTGAGCTTCTTGTTTTTGCTGAAGGCTAGCACTCTACCATTTGAGCCACAGTGCCACTTCCGGCTTTTTCTGTTTATGTGATACTGAGGAATCGAACCCAGGACTTCATGTATGCTAGGCAAGCATTCTACCATGAAGCCACATTCCCAGTTCTTGGTGGACTAATTCTGAGTAATTGACTTCCTAGAAACTTGGAAAGCAAAATATCAATTTATTAAAATTGTTCAAAAAAGGCGGATCAAGGGGACCAAGTTACTTATGGCAACCATTACGTGTTTGTATTATTTTTCTTTCCTTCTTAGGGAAGCCCTATTAAAAAATCAGAAGGATATGGTGGGTGCTGGTGGCTCATGCCTGTAATCCTAGCTACTCAGGAGGCTGAGATCTGAAGATCGCAGTTCAAAGCCAGCCGGGGCAGGAGAGACCGTGAGACTCCTATCTCCAATAAACCACCAGAAAACTGGAAGTGGCGCTGTAGCTCAAGTGGTAGAGCGCTCGCCTTGAGCTGAAGAGCTGAGGGACAGCGCCCAGGCCCAGAGTTCAAGCCCCACGACTGACCCCAAAAAAAATCAGATGGTTTCTGGGTGACACTGGCTCAGGCCTGTAACCTTAGCTCAGGAGGCTGAGATCTGAGGATCCCACTTCAAAGCCAGGATAGGCACACAAATCCTTTGAGACCCTTAGCTCTAATTGACCAGCAAAAAAAAAAAAAAAAAAGCTGAAAATGGAGATGCGGCTCAAGTGGTACAGGACACCAGCCTTGAATGACAAAGCTAAGTAAGAGCTCAAAGCCCTGGGTTCAAGCCCCATTATACACACACACACACACACACACACACACACCTGAAAGTTGTTCAGTGAATATAAAATCAGAGAACATTAACACAAATTGTTAGTGTCTTAAAGGAGATACTTGCTGGTCCTAAGGCTTGAACTCAGGGCCTGGGCACTGTTCCTAAACATCTTTTGCTCAAGGCTAGCACTTGATTACTTGAGCCACAATTCCATTTCTTCAAGAGACAGCCCCAGCATGTGAGTGTCATCATAGACACAAGAAAGGAAATCAGGAGACAGTTTCCAGTGCATAATCTCCCATCCTTTTTATTATGATTTCTTTTTTTCTGCCTTGAAACAGTGTGGACTGCCATCACAGAGGCTTTGCAAAGCAGAGTGGTTTGGTCAAAGTCTGGCAAGGGAAAGGTTAGCGACAGAAATACAAATTGTCGGCAGAGGGTAGGTGCTGAGACTCGTGGGGAATGCAGATTCTCAGGTCTGGCAGACTGAATTAGAATTTCATGCCTTGGTGCCTACGAATGTTTAAGTTCTCAAGATGATTTTTTTAATCTATAGAAATGAAAGGTGAAAGGAGGAGGCTGCAATGCTTGGTAAGAAATGTACGCATTATCCTGCCCATGTAACTGTAACTCCTCTGTACAGTATGTTCACAAATAAAATTAAATTAAATTTAAAAAAAAAAAAAAGAAATGAAAGGTGAGTTAGTAAGAAGATGAGAAAATACAGGAAGAGGAAGCAATGGGCCACATCCCTTTTCCATTCTTCTCTTCCCTGTCTTCCTCCCTGTCCCGCTGCAGCCTGGGCCTGTACATGTCCAAAGCTCCAAGCCAGCCCTTCTCCCTACCATTCCACCTCTCCGTTCCGTTATTTCCACCAAGGTAGAAGTCCAAAGAAATCAGAAATATGACCCTATTCTCCCTTTAAAAAATTCATGATTGGGCTGGGAAGGTGGCTCAGTGGTACAGCGCTTGTCTTGCATGCTCGAGGCCCTGGGTTCGATTCCTCAGCACCACATAAGCAAAAAGAAAAAAGAAAAAAGCCGGAAGTGGCACTGTGGCTCAAGTGGTAGAGTGCTAGCCTTGAGCTGAAGAGCTGAGGGACAGCGCCCAGGCCCAGAGTTCAGGCCCCACGACCGGACCCAAAAAAAAAAAAAAAATTCATGATTGCTGGGCACTGGTGGCTTATGCTTATAATCTTAGCTACTCAAGAGGCTGAGATCTGAGGATCAGGTTCAAAGCCAGTCTGGGTAGAAAAGTCCATGAGACTCTTATCTCCAATCAATCATCGTAAAGCCTGGAAGTAGAACACTGGCTCAAACGGTAGAATACCAGTTTTGAGCAAAAAAGCCAACTGAGAGCTTAAAGCCCTGAGTTCAAGCCTCAGTACTGGCGTATGTGCATGCACCCATGCATGCATACACACACACATACATAATGGTGATGATAGAAAATTTCAAATATACACATACACTTCATTGTTTCTGTCAACTCAATTTTGTCTTCATTATTTATACCTCTACCAACTTCTCTATGTAATGTGTGTACATCTATATTTTCCTACATAATATCTCCCCTATATAGCATTATATATGCATATTTATATTTGTATTTTTTATGTGCAGATACTGGGACTTGAACTTTCAGCTTTGTCCTCTTGTTTGGCTTTTTTACTCACACCTGGAGTCCTATCACTTGAGCCACATCTCCAGTTCTGGCTTTTTAGTAGTTAATTGGAAATGATAGTCTCAAGGATTCATCTGCATGGTCTAGCTTCAAAACTCCATCCTCACATTTCAGCTTCCTGAGTAGCTAGGATTCTAGGTATGAGCCACCTGTGTCTGGCTCTGAGGACTTTTACTTGATAGTGTTTTTCCCTTCTGTGTCTTTCTTCCCTTGCATGTGTTTGATGAAGAAACTGTGGCCCCTTTTAATTTCTCTCAATCCTTTTTCAGTCTTTTGCCAGAGCATTTGAGAAAACAACAAAGCTTCTTTCTATTCTGAAATAGTGGAAAGACTCATTGAGCAAAGAAAGCTTTTATACATTTCCAATTCTAATTGAGTTTTTATTCTGCTCTGTAAACAGGAGTGGGCCTTAACCATTACTGGGTCCTTGGGGTCTATCAAGCTAGAAAGAGCTGGATTGGATATGTGCTTGTGGAAAGCAGATAGGAAAGAAGGGAGATTATTTACTGGGAAACAAGTCAAAGAAGCAAGCAGAGAAAATTGATACTCTATTTCTCTTTCTTCTCTTTATTTTTTAAATGCTGGTTCAAGTGCTAGAGCTCAGAGTCTGGGCACTGTCCCATAGCTTTTTCTCTCAAGACTAGCACTCTATCACTTGAACCACAGTCCCATTTCTGGCTTTTTGCTGGCTAACTGGAGATGAGTCTCTCTTTTGACTATCCATCCTCAGATCACAGTTTGCTGAGTAGCTAGGATTACAGGTGTGATCCACTGGCACCTGGATGGTTTATTGTATTTCTGTAAGAAAGTAGAACTAAACGTCTCTCTTTGGGACCCCTCTTTAAAAAGGATCAAAAAACTCTAAATCCTTAAAGGGCTCTGCTCTATCTTCCCAGGCTCTCCTATTGAAGGGAGAAAGCAAAATAAACAAAATTTAAGGTATAAAACTAACTTTTGTCTATTGAAAAAATTAAATTTCAAAAGTGAAGTGAAAAGTATAAGGATTTTTTTTTTTTGGTGCTGGTTTGAACTGAGGGCTTGGGCACTGTCTCTGAGCTTTTTAGTTCAAGGCTAGTACTCTACCAGTTGAGCCAGCTCCAGCTCTGGTTTTCCAGTGGTTAATTGGAGATACAAGTCTCATGGACTTTCCTGCCTGGGCTGGCTTCAAATCTCAATCCTCACATCTTGGTGTCCTGAGTAGCAAGGATTACAGATGTGAGCCACCGGTGCACTCTTAGAAGAGGATTGTGAACTGTATCAGAATGGCTGTCTGACGCCTGTCATCTCTCCTTTCCTCCAGACCCTCTGGATGAGGACAAAACTGTACCTTTGAGCTACCTTCAACCTGGAGTACCAAGGCCTGCATCTGGCTTTGTGAGATGAGCCAAGGGATATTTGGGGGGCTCATTTTGTTCCTTTGTGCTAATGACATCTGTCTAGCCATTTCTCTTTCCCAGTCCTGGGCTTGATCTCAAGACATACTCTCACTTGGCTTTTTCATTCAAGGTTGACATTCTACCACTTGAGCTATACCTTCACTTCCAGCTTTTTGCTGGATAACTAAGATAAAAAGTCTCTTGTATTTATTTGCCTGGGTTGACTTTGAACCCCAAATCCTCAGATCTCAGCCTCCTGAGTAGCTAGGATTACAGGCGTGAGCCACCAGCATCATGAGACACCAGTGCCTGCAAACAGTAAACTTTTATTTATTTTTTTACTTTAAAAATTTTTTTATTGTGCAAATACTGTACAGAGGGGTTACAATTCCATGGGCAAGATAATGAGTACATTTCTTATCAAGCATTGTAGCCTCCTCCTTTGTTTTCCCTTCCCAACCCTTCCCATCCTCCCCCCCCCAACCCCCCAATCCTCCCCGCCCCCCCCCCCCAGTAAACTTTTATAGAGCTGATGGCATTTTAGAATGTTCCAACCCTATAGAATAAGCAGAGGATTGAATTCGCTTCCATTAAGTAAGGTTTAGGTTAGACACTAGGAAAAGCTCACTGGCAACATTTATTAGTACATGAAAGAAAGGAATTTCTTTTCTGGGAATTTGCTTCTCCTATGAATTTTTTTCTCCTTCCTCTCTCTCTCTCTCTCTTTCCCTCTCTCCTTCCCTTCCCTCCCTCACTCCTTTCCTTCCTTCCTTCCTTCTTTCCTTCCTTCCTCCCGCCCTCCCTCCCTTCCTCTTTTTTTTGTGCCAGTCTTGGGCTTGAACTCAGGGTCTGTCTGGGTGCCACCCCTTAGTTTTTTTGCTCAAGGCCAGCACTCTACCACATGAACCACAGCTCCACTTCCATCTTTTGGGTTGTTATTTGGCAGTAAGAGTCTCACAGAGTTTCCTGCCCAGGCTGGCTTTGAACCATGATCTTCAGATCTCAGCCTCCTGAGTACCTAGGATTTACAGGCCTGAGCCATTGGCTCTGGGCATTTCCTGTGAGTTTTCTATCTTGCATAAATCACATTGTATAAATAGAGAATTGTCCTTTCCTTCCAGAAACAAAAAATCATTCTTAATTCCGCCCCACGAATTATTTTCCTTTTCCCATTTTTGTGGGCCAGGTAGGGAGTGCTGGAAGTTAGCATGAGAAAGGAAGAAATCAGATCTGGTTTGTGCCCATGGCAGCATTGGCAAGGCTGAGGACTGAGCTCTGCTCTGTTTCCCAGGGAACCAGATCACACTAGCTCCTCCCCCAGGGGTGGGGCTGGCTGCAGCTTCAGTGGAAAGAGTGAGTTACCTTCACAGAATCCCAGGTTTCTCAGGGTGGGGGTGGGGGTGCCAATGAAGCTGTGGGAAAGGAGGAGGGGAGGGAAAAGAGGAGCTCAGGCAATATTAGGCCCCCTTAGCTGAGGGATGGAAATAGTTTCCAGGTCCATCCATTAGGAGGTTCTTCATTTCCATTTGGATCAGCTCCCAGTCATGGAGACTTGCCTGGACTGGAGGCATGACTCAAGGGGTAGAGCAAAGAAGCCAAGCAAGAGTAGGAGGCCCTGGAGTTCAAACTCTACCACTAATACAAAAAGAATTCTAAAGCCAAGTCATGACTTGGAAGTGCAGGACTTCAGAGAGCTCACTTGGGTCCCTTCAAAGTCCTCACTGTTTTCCCAAGGATTTCCTGTATGCCAATGGAGCCTACTTCATGTGCAAAATACTTTAAAGTTTGCACAGCATTTTCCCTCAGCGGTGTGTGTGTGTGCTGGTCCTGAGGCTTGAACTTCGGGCCTTGGCACTGTCCCTGAGCATTTTTGCTCAAGGCTAGCTCTCTACTATGTGAGCCACAGTTCTACTTCTGTCTTTCTTGGTAGGTAATTGGATATTAGAGTCTTGTGGAGTTTCCTGCTTGGGCTGGCTTCGAACCGTGGTCCTCAGATCTCAGCCTCCTTAGTAGCTTGGATTACAGGTGTGAGCCACTGACACTTGATTTCTCATTTAATTTTCATTCTCCTAGCCACTCTAGAGTGGTAAGGCAGGTATAGTTTTCTATATATCTATATTGAGAATCACCAAGTAGCAGCAAATAAATCTGGGTGCGGACCAAAATCTTCTGATCTCTTAATCTTCACATACTTTCCCCCTTGGTTTGCTCAGAGCAGCCTCTGAATAATCCCACATCTTTTCCTCCACCTGAGCCTAGTAGCTCTGGACAGCCTCTTATTCCCGACAGCTTAGAATCCAATCAGAGATGTTTCCCACAGACACTGGGGGCAAGATCCTGAGCGAGCCTGTGCGTGTTCCTGGGAGAAGGGCTACCCCGTCAGGCTGTGTCTGAAGCACTGGGACCCAGAACTTGCACAATGCCCTGATAAGCTTCTTAGGAGGACTTGGGTATTAGCCAGGATTGGATATTCTCTCCCCCTTGCCACCCCAACATGCCCTTCACGTTCGACCCTGCCTTCGGTGAGGATTCTGCAGGGGGAAGAGGAATGGGGTGTTCCTTGCTGTCCAGCTTCATACCCCACCCTTCAAAACCCTGGATTTGGATACATTTCCAGAACTGAGAAGACACAGATGGGAAGATTTCAAGGTAAATGGCATGTAGGTAGCAGCATTCAGCCAGTACAGAGACAACACAAGGGCAGAGACCTGCCAAGAGTTCTGTAAACTTGCTACCAGGGGCTGAGTTTGACAAGGGGCAGGGTAGCTGGGGAGGGGAAGCAGAGAAAAACCATAACAGTCAGGATAAAGAAGGAAGTTCACAGCGATTTAATTCTTCCTCTTGGTTCTCTTTGCTTTTAAAGACAAATGCATTTGCATGTCTAATTAATTTTTTTTTTCTCTGGACCTCATTATCTTCTGGTCTTACTACACAGGGAATTGTAACACACAGATTCTATGGGTTATTCAGTTCACTGTGTGTCTGGGATTTGAACTCAGGGCCTTGGGCTTGCTAGGTAGGCATTCTACCACTTGAACCATACCTCCAGGTTTTTTTCCCCTCCAGGTTAGTTTTTTTTTTTTTTAAGGTTTTTGTTTTGTTTTGTTTTTAAGTTTGGCTGAGTTTTGTCTGTCATGGGGCAGGACGCTGTCCCTGAGCTCTTTTGCTCAAGGCTAGTGCTCTGCCACTTTGAACCACAGCTTCATTTCTGGTTTTCTAGTGGCTCATTGGAGATAAGAGTCTCACAGACTTTCCTGTCCAGCCTGGCTTTGAACCATGATCTTTAGATCTCAGCATCCTGGGTAGCTAGGATTACAGGTGTGAGCCACTAGCATCCATCTGAAGGCTGGTTTTTTTTTTTAATTAGCATGCATGAATAGAAAGACACTTCACTGTGACAATTCTATAGATGTATACAGTGTGCTGTGAACAAGGGTCACCCCTAGTGGAACTTCTTTTAACCCTTTCTTCCTCCTTCTTTCCTCTTCATTGTGCTATCTCCTCTAATATACATCTCCTCTAATCTACATCATATACTAATATAATATTAAATATATATACAAATATAAATACATATTTCAATTTTCTACACTTTCCTTTCTCCCTTACACTGATTCTCCCCACCCACCCCCACCAGACAGCCCTAAGCTACTTTTTAGATAGGGGATCATGTTTTTGCTTGAGGATATCCTGAACCATGATCTTCCCATATATGGCTCTCATAGAGCTATATTATGCACATGCCCAGTGATGTCTTGCCTAACTTTTGTGCGGGGGAGGGGGGGCGGTACCTGGGCTAGCCATGAACTATCATCCTCTCCATCCTCACTTCCTAAGTAGCTAAGCTTACAGGCATGAACTACCACACTCAATTTACTCAACTCACTTCTAATGTATTTCTGTTAGATGCATGCCTAATATTTCCTAGATTTTGTTTTCTAATATGTATAGATAGCCGTTAGACAGTTAATAAATATCAACTTGTACTGGGCCTCAATTTCCTTTATAACATGAGGGTGTGTGTGTGTGTGTGTGTGTGTGTGTGCTGGTCCTGGGGCTTGAACTCAGGCCTGGGCACTGTCCTTGAGTTTTTAAGCTCAAGGCTAGCACTCTACTACTTGAGCCACAGCTCCACTCTGGATTTATGGTGGTTAACTGGAATGAGTCTCATGGACTCTCCTGCCTAGGCTGGCTTTGAGCCATGATTCTCAAATTTCAGCTTCCTGAGTAGCTAGGATTACAGGCATGAGCCACTGGTGCCCAGTTTAACATGATGAGCTTTGAGTGTGGTGATCTCCTCTTCTGCATCCTTGTGTAAAATTAACCCCCATGTAACACTTGATAACCATCTAATACTCTTCACAGACATTAGCTGAAATTCTCTCAGCATCCCTGTGACCCAAGTATTATTACTGCCTATATGGATATTAGTATTAAAATTAAATTTAAAAGATAATATTAACATGACTCAAAGAACCAACCAAGAAGGCTAGACCATGTAAAGATGATCTCCCTGATCTTGGATCTCTTGGATCTTCCATTTCCTTTCCACAGATGTCCTTCCAGAGATGTCTTTTGCATGACCCATATGTCTGGTATCATGGCCATATCATAGATGAGGCTGTAAAGGGCCAGTCTTCTCAGGAGGCCACAGCTGGTAGACAGCAGAATTGAGAATCCAGACCTCTCCCAGTCTCCTCCCACCACACATACGTGGGGCCTTCCTATCCCTGGCAGAGCCATTCACTGCTGCCTGTCTTCTACAGTTTCAATCCCCACACCCTGATGCCTTTGATAAGCTGAGATGTGTGGCCTGGCTACCAGCTGTGCAAGACTGAGCTGCCAGCAGTTGAGGCTTGGACTTGAGTGAGGCATATCGGGAGATCCTCTGCAAGGGAGCCCATGAGGACTGAGTAGAACTCCACATAGCACCCGGGACTCAGCTCAGGGGCCTGGGCATGCCTATGCAGCAAGGAAACTCCTAGGTACCCTTTCTCCTAAGTGTAGGCATTGCCCACTGGATCAGAGAGCAGAAATGGTTTGCTCCAGCAGAAGCAAGTATGGCCCACCACAAAGCCCCCTTCCCTATATACTTTTGTATCCCTCCATGTCTCTCATCACTCCTTTCCAGATTACAGCGTAGTGCATCCCAGATCTCCTCTTTGAGTTAAATAACTTCTCATGACCTTCTTCACACCCTGCTAGGTTTGTGACTATCTCCTGGCTGGGCTTCATGGAGAAATCTTCTCTGCTCACCAATCTGAATCCCAGATCATCCTCCATCTCTCCAAGGACAGAATGAGTGGCCTTCTTTAACCAGACACAATTGGCCATTATGGGGAAGGTGCTCAGGATGGGGGCCCAGGAGAGGCGGTTACTGCGACCCAAGCGGCTTCAATGGAGTCGTTTCCTCTTCCTGTTAGGAATGTTGATCATCGGCTCTACCTATCAGCACCTGAGGAGACCCCGGGGCCTTTCCTCACTGTGCACAGAGGTCTCTTCCCAACAGTCTATAAAATTGGCCAGCCGGGACCTGTCCAGCGATGAGATGGTAGTGAACGATCATCCTCTGAAAGCTAGCTCAGAAATGGAGGGGGAGACACTGGCACCCCAAGCCACAGACACCACTGATGAAGCAGCTCCTAGCAGAACCATGGACAGCCCTCCTAGTACACCCAGAACCACCAACAAGATCACTCCACCAGCACCAAAGAATAATTACAGCCCAACAGCCACACGCACAGAAAGAGCGAGGGAAAACCCCCTACCCACACCTACTGGAGTACTAAATCACAACACCCCAACTTCAAGTGGACAAATGGGAAGCTATGACACCCCAACACCCAAGGGAGAAAGGAAGAGCAGCAGCCCAACACAAGCCAGGGGAAAGGAAAAGAAATACACCCCATCCCCTTCTGGGGAAATGGATACTTACGTACCTTCCATATCCATGGCCACGGAAATAAGCCACGTGACCAGGGCAACAGAGGAAGACAGTGCACCTTGGAGAGCCAATAAGATACTGGAGACCAGCTCTTCCAAGAGAATTCTGCAAGACACCCCTGCAGCCACTCCCAAGCAAATAGTTCCGAGCACCCCAACTCTCCTGACACCTGAGGTGGTAGAAACAAGCACCTTAACTTCTCCAAGGAGTAGCGTGGAAATGAACACCCTGACCAGCTCTGAAAGGCTGGAAGGTAATCACAACCCAGTCAGTTTCTGGAGGGCAATGGGGAAAAACCTCCAGACAACTCCCCAGGGGGCAATCCTGGACCACCCCTCAGCTCTCTCTGAGGGACGAGTGACCCTCAACACCATGACAGGCAACATCCTGGCAAAAATCAAAGCATCTTCTGCTCCCCAGAATACAAGGAGACCCGCACCTGAGACCAGTGTATCCCCTATTAGAACACCCTCAGCCACCACCTGGGAACTGACCAACCACCCTTCCACAGCACCCAGCACCCCAGGAGCCCCCAAAGTCAAAGCAAATCCAACCACTCAAGTCAGTCACTGTGTGTTTGTGGAGCCAGCCCCAGCACTGCCCATCGCCCCCTCCCCAAGCCTCACAACAGCCATGCTCCCAGAAGCGCCTAGCCCCTCGGTGCTGCTGCCCAGTTGGCCTGAGCTTCATCCCAAGGCAGAGTACCCTCCAGATCTGTTTAGCGTGGAGGAGCGGCAACAGGGCTGGGTAGCTCTGCATATCTTTGGCATGATGTACGTGTTTGTAGCCTTGGCTATTGTATGCGACGAATATTTTGTCCCAGCCCTGGGTGTGATCACAGACAAACTCCAGATCTCTGAGGATGTGGCAGGTGCTACGTTCATGGCTGCAGGAGGCTCGGCCCCTGAGCTCTTCACCTCCCTCATTGGCGTCTTCATTTCCCATAGCAACGTGGGCATCGGAACCATTGTGGGCTCGGCTGTGTTCAACATCCTCTTTGTCATTGGCACCTGTGCCCTGTTCTCCCGAGAGATCCTCAACCTCACCTGGTGGCCCTTATTCCGTGATGTGTCCTTCTACATCCTGGATCTCTCCATGCTCATCATCTTCTTCTTGGACAGCCTCATTGCCTGGTGGGAGAGCCTGCTGCTGCTGCTGGCCTATGCCCTCTATGTGTTCACAATGAAGTGGAACAAGCAGATTGAGCTCTGGGTGAAAGAGCAGCTCAGCAGGAGGCCCGTGGCCAAGGTCATGGCTTTGGGGGACTTCAGCAAGGTAAGGAAGGCTGGCGCAGGGTTCTCTAGAGCCTTTGGAGTAAAAGAATGGAGAAAGGGGAGGAGCCAGAGACCAAAGGGGAAGTCAGGCATTTGTGGCTTCTCCTGTATCTCAGCTACTCAGGAGGCTGAGATCTAAGAATCGAAGTGCCAAGCCAGCCCAGGCAGGGAAGTCTGTGAGACTCTTATTTCCAACTGACCAGCAAAAAAGACCGAAGTGGAGTGGTGGCTCCAGGGATAGAGCAGTAATCTTGAGCACAATAGCTCAGGTACAGAACTCAAGCCCTCAGTTCAAGCCCCAGGACCTGAACAAAAACAAACAACAACAACAAAGACCAAAGGGGCTGGGAAGGTGGCTTAGTGGTAGAGCGCTTGCCTAGCATGCATGAAGTCCTCAGTTTGATTCCTCACTACCACATACACAGAAAAAGCCAGAACTGGTGTGGTGGCTCAAGTGGTGGAGCGCTAGCCTTGAGCAAAAAGAAGCTCAGGGACAGTGCCCAGGCCCCAGGACTAACAAAAAAAAGACCAAAATGCAGAAATGGGGTGAGATGGGCACTCAAGTTTCCTTGCAATTTATTAGACACATTACAAGAGTGCAGACACTGGCAGATAGCCTGCTGGGGCATTTATAAGTATGACCTTGGGTTAACCTCTAACCATCTTATAAAATGGTTTTTATGATGATCCTCATGCTTAGGAGAAGACATTGGAGCCTAAAGAGAAGCTTAGGGACATGGCTCAAACGGTGGGGTACCTGAGTTCAAACATTAATACCTAACAACAACAACCACCACCTCAACATTTGTTCAAGGTCATACAGCAAGTAGTCTACTTTATACCTCAACCCAGCTTGGCCCAATCGAGTCTTGGAAATATTTCACTGGGGGCTTCGGAGAATGTCCAAGGAGATTCTAGACAGAAAAAAACCCAACAACTCTTCTGTGTGCATGGGTTTCAAATTTCAGAGCAACACGCTTGTTTTAATTTAATCCTATTTGTTCAAATTCTCTGTGTGTGTGTGTTTTGGCTTGGATGGGGGTTGGAGAGGAGGAGAGCTTTTTAATTTTTGTGTTTTTTTTTTTTTTTTTTAAAGAATAAAGAAGCACTTACCCACTGAAAAGCCAGCCCTGGGGACAGAGCTCTCTCTTTGTATTAATTTGATGCCAGGACCAGGAATACTGGGGCTTCCTGGTCCAGAATTTCCCTCTTAAGGGACCTGGCCTGCTAAATTCATTGGCTGATTGAATCATCTGGAGGCTAAAATGAAATCAAGAACATGACCTCTGAAAAATCTATCCCCAAGTGTTTTTTTTTTTTCCTTTGGAAGTAAAGGTCCCCTAGAAATAGAGATCCCAGTTCTCTTCTTCTAAAGGGTGAATTTGGGCCCAGGCTGCTTCAGAGTGCCTGTTGCAGGTCTCAGAGAGGCTGCTCATGGGGTAAAGTTTTGCGTGCAAAGAGTACAAGGACTTAGCTAGTTAATCCAGAGCAATTTTGATGAGTGGGCAGGATGGAGGAAAAAACAAAACAAAACAAATCTCAGCACCATGTCTGGGAGGGGAACGAGATTAAGTCTACTCTCTTGAGCAATTTTGAAATCATGTGATATTCTGTCAGAGCAGAGAACCCAGGGCAAAAACACTTGGGCTCTAGTCTGATTCGACTTGTAATTCACTGTGTGATGACAGACAGGTCCCTTCCTCCCTCTTGAGGGAAAAATGACAGCGTCCAACTCCAGAAGTGGTGCTATGGCTCAAGTGGTAGAGCGCTGGCCTTGAGCACAGAGGGGCTCAGGAACAGAGCCCAGGCCCTGAGTTCAAGCCCCAGGAATGGCAAAGAGAAAAAAAAAATCTCATGGACTTTCCTGCCTGGGCTAACTTTGAACCAAGATCCTCAGATCTCAGCCTCCTGAGTAGCTAGGCTGACAGATGCCAGCTGTAGATGGCCCAGAAAGGAGAAAAATTCTGCCCAGGGTCATGAAGCCAGCTGAACCCTGCCTCCCAGTCTCCACTCAGCTCTGGGAAGCCACAAGCTTAAAATAGAAAGGGCACCCAGCGTGTTGCATAGTATAAGAGAAGGAAACAGGAGTCCCTCTCCCAGTGAAGTTCCCAGAGAGTGGAGTTGAGGAAGCCCTGATCTCTCCTCTGAGAAAAAAACATCATGGTATGGATCAGTCTAACAATGTCCCAAATGTCCCTGACTTGCCTGCTTCTTCACAGTAAATCTCCTTTTATTTAAACTCTACAAATTCTGAATTTTCGGTTTCATCAAGACCTAGACAATTAAAGTGATTTACTTAGCAAATGAAATACAGTAAATGATTTCAAAACAGATTTCTTTTCTTTTCTTTTCTTTCTTTTTTTTTTTTTTTTTTTTTTTTGGTTAGTCATGGGGCTTGAACTCAGGGCCTTGGCACTGTCCCTGAGCTCTTTTGCTCAAGGCTAGTGCTTACCACTTTGAGCCACAGCACTACTTCCAGTTTTCTGGTGGTTTACTGGAGATAAGAGGCTTACAGACTTTCCTGCCTGGGCTGGCTTTGAACTGCAGTCCTCAGATCTCAGCCTCCTGAGTAGGTAGGATTACAGGCATGAGCCACCAGCAGCACCCAGCCTCAAAAACAGAATTTTAAAACTGCTCCAGAGGCTCTTCAAAGCTTCTAGTAGCAGCTCTGTTTTTATCTATGTGTTGAAACAGATCCAGTTTGATTTTGAGTTGACATTCTCCTGCCCAAACCACATGGAGACTCTCAGCAGAGAGGGTACATTTTCTAACTGAGGGACTTCTAGCTGAAGGGCTTCATGTTACGGTTTATTCTGCTCTGAGTGTCTAGAATCAAAGTAAAGTTTTGTATTTTGGGGGGAGTGAAAGGGATTATAATCAGAATATTCTTGACTACTGCTAGAAAAATAAAATGACTACTGATTATAATGTTATACTATATATACCATATTTAGTATATATTTATAGTATATAGTATGCACACATGTACACACATACATATGAATACACACATGGATTACACACAAATGTATTTATATATGTATTATACATGCATATGTGCATGTATGTGGTTTAATACACATATACAAATTCATATGTATATATAATCTAAATACATACATGTATAGATATTACATATGTATAATTTAAATACACACATATACACATATACACAAATATATGCATATACATGTATATATATATAAAACTTTAGAATGTCTATTTTTATATTGTCTGGAAAAAATTCAAAGATAAAAATATGTAACTGGCTGGGCGTCAGTGGCTCATGCCTGTAATCCTAGCTATTCAAGAGGCTGAGATCTGAGGATCGAAGTTCAAAGCCAGCCCAGGCAGGAAAGTCTATGAGACTCTTATCTCCAATTAACCACCAGAAAGCCAGAAGTGGCACTGTGGCTCAAGTAGTAGAGCACTAGCCTTGGCTGAAAAGCTAAGGGACAATGCGTAGGCCCAGAGTTCAAGCCTCAAGACCTACCAAAACAAAAACAAAAATGCATAACCTAATATTGTTAAATGGACATATATTGGTGTGAAGGTGTCTCTCATTTTGGCAGTACTGGGATTTGAAATCAGGGCCTGGTGCTTGCTAGGCAGGTACTCTACCATTTGAGTATAGTCTTTTTGTGTTAGTTAATTTTTGAGATAGGGTCTCACTTTATTGCTCTGCCAGCCTGGACTGTGATTCGATCTGAGCTTCCTCAAGCTTCTGGGACATAACACATGGCCTAGTCATTGTACTTCTTCTGTATCTGAGATAGCAGGCATGTACTAATGCATCCAGTCATTGAGTCTTGTGGATTTTTTTTTTCCAAACTGACCTCAGACTCTCCCTAATCTCTGCCTTCCAAGTAGCTAGGATTACAAGTTTGAGCCATTGTACTCAGCTTGAGGCTTTTGGAGGTCTTGATAAGGAAGTGGTAAATGTTTGTAACAACACAATTGAAATTTTATACATGATTTTGAAGCCCTTGTTGTATTTGTACCAGCACAAGACAACAGATCTTTGATGTGCTTTGACCATGTATAATCACAGAAAGTCAACAGGGAAGCCAATGAGGGCTAGACTGGTTGAAAAGCCTGACTGATATTTGAAGAATGATGAGTCCTTCTTCATAAATACATGGATTTAGGAGATCAGCCAGGAAGGACTAGCTATCCGCAGAAAGGCAGAGCCATGCAACACTCACAGAAAAATCTCTGCCTTCCAAGTAGCTAGGATTACAAGTTTGAGCCATTGTACTCAGCTTGAGGCTTTTGGAGGTCTTGATAAGGAAGTGGTAAATGTTTGTAACAACACAATTGAAATTTTATACATGATTTTGAAGCCCTTGTTGTATTTGTACCAGCACAAGACAACAGATCTTTGATGTGCTTTGACCATGTATAATCACAGAAAGTCAACAGGGAAGCCAATGAGGGCTAGACTGGTTGAAAAGCCTGACTGATATTTGAAGAATGATGAGTCCTTCTTCATAAATACATGGATTTAGGAGATCAGCCAGGAAGGACTAGCTATCCACAGAAAGGCAGAGCCATGCAACACTCAGAAAAACGAGTTCAAGGAAGGGTAATGGGCCTTGTCTGAACCCTTTTGGAACCAACCCCCCTACCCAAAAATTCTGCCCCCAAGAATAGCTCAGAATGTAAAATTCAGGGGGAATATCTACTATTCTTTCCTGGGACTTGTTTTCTTCCTGGCAGTTTTTTATTTTAATTAGCCCGGTGCTGGTGGCTCATACCTGTAATCCTAGCTACTCAGGAGACTGATATCTGAGGATCATGGTTCAAAGCCAGCCCGGGCAGGAAAGTCTGTGAGACTCTTCTCTCCAATTAACCACCAAAAAGCCAAAGTAGAGCTGTGGCTCAAGTGGTAGATTGCTATCCTAGTGCTCAGGGACAGAGCCCAGGCCCTGAGTTCAAATCCCAGGACCTACACCACACACAGACACACACACACACACACACACACACACACACACACACACACACACACACGCATGCACACACGCATGCACGCAAATTACCAACAAGACTCCAAGCAGACAAACCTGATTTCTCCATAGGAACTGGTCCTCTTGTTTGTTGTCAGGGTTGGTATTTCTCCTAAGGGCTTCTATCAGTGATCATATGGTAAGCTGCCAGCTGTAGACACAGGTTGGTGATCTGTGGGCAATCTCAGACCCCAAGGGATCTGCCGTTCTCTGAGAGAGCTATTCTAGCTGGGGCTTCTTCCTTCAACTCCTTTAGTAGTGTTTACCTTCCTACGGCTTTAGCCACCTGAGTAAGCTAGACTAAAACATCGCCAGAATTCACAATTCTAGATCACTCTTCCTAGGGCTGCGGTGTAGCTCTGTGCTACAGCGCTTATTTAGCATGTGTGAAGCTGAGCGTTATAATCGCGTCTCCTTGTATGATTATGTTTCTTCGGACGACTTGTGGGAGATTTCATCTACTAGTGTGTGCTCACCCGTGACAGAATAAGTGTACAAGTGACAGAACAAATGTACAAGGAACAGATAGTTATAGGAAAACCCAAATATCTGATCAAGTAGTCTGACAGCTTGTTTCCACAGACACGTATATGCTTATCACTGAGGTTTTACAGACATTTGTACAATGCAGCAATAGCTTCTCCTACTACAAATACTGAGATTAAATACAAAATTAGATTATTCGCATTCTATTTTAAAAAAACAGCAAATCTGGATGCTCTGCTACCTAAATTAGTTGGAATTTAGAAGCAACAAATGACTTCAATTTTTTTATTTTTGTTCTGGTCCTGGGGCTTAAACTCAGGGCCAAGGTACTGTCCCCGAGCTTTTGTGCTCAAGGCCAGTACTCTACCACTTGAGTCACAGCTCCATTGCTTTGAACCAGAATCATCAGATCTCAGCCTCCTGAGTAGCTAAGATTACAGGTATGAGCCACTGCTGCTCAGCTGCTTTTGCTAAGTGTGAGGAGGATGGAAAAGAGCAGGGGAGGATGGCGTGTTGTGAGGGGAATGTAGGATCGTGTTGGTGATGAGAGCAGATTCAGAAAGCACTTTCTTGTCAGATTTGCTGAATGGGTCCCTGGGCCACTCAAGTGTTTATGTGCTGTTTATGTGCAGCTGCCTGAAATGCCAATGATTTGAAATGGAGCTGCTAGGGAATGAAGACTCAATACTACTTCCTTCATTATGTTTAGGAAAATAGGACTTCGTAGAATGAGAAAAGATTAAAACAAAACAAAACAAAACAAACAACACATCTTCCCACATAAGCCACAGAGCTAAGCAATCTGGAAGATTCTGTCACTGTCTTGGTTGAGTGTAGTAGTAATTCTAGCCTTGTCTATTTGATGGTGTTAGTAGTCCTGAATAAGAAAGTGGTTATACAGGGCGCTGGTGGCTCATGTCAGTAATCTTAGCTACTTGGGAGGTTGAGATCTGAGAATCATGGTTGGAAGCCAGCCTGGTCAGGAAAGTCCATGAGAGTCTTACTCCAATTAACCATCAAAAATATGGAAGTGGAGCTGTGACTCAAGTGGTAGTACACCAGCCTTGAACAAAAAAGCTCAAGGACAGTGCTCAGGCCCTGAGTTTAAATCCTGAAATCAGCACACACACACACACACACACACACACACACACACACACACACACACACACACACACACACACACACACACACACACACACACACACACACACACACACACACACACACACACAGCAAAAAAGAGAAGAAAAAGTAAAAGTAAAGGGAGGTAAAAGACTTTTGTGCTAGAAGAACATAGAAAAAGTTAGCCATGAGCATTGAACCAACCTCAGAGAAATATTTTGGCTGAAAGGCACAAAATATTTGGCTGAAAGGCACAAAAATCATTGCTCACCATGGAGTCTCGGGCCTCATCAGCCAACTCCAAGGATAGCCCAGACCCTTAAACTTTGTGGATGAGGGTTGAACTGAAAAAACGGGGTGATGGTTCAGACAGTGGAAGTTCATGTATACAGCTTCCTTTATCCCAGTAAACTTAATAGGTACGTCTTGAGAGAATTCAGGAGATTGGTTAAAATGCATCATTATTTCTGTTGTTATATGCAACATACATGCTCAACATTTAAATCTTCCCTACTTTCCAGAACTTAACTCAGATTCTGTCCAAGGCAGGATGTCTTCCTGACCCATTTATCTACTCATTGCATATCACAAGCCACTTTTGTTGTTGTTGTTGATTGTAGGGCATGAACTCAGGGCCTCTGTGCTATCCCTGAGCTTTTTTGCTCAAGGCTACTGCTCTACCACTCTGTGTCACAGCACCACTTCTGGTTTTCTGGAGGTTTATTGGAGATAAGAGTTTCATGGCGGGCTGGGAAGGTGGCTCAGTGGTAGAGTGCTTGCCTTGCATGCATGAGGCCCTGGGTTCGATTCCTCAGCACCACATAAGCAGGGAAAAAAAGCCGGAAGTGGTGCTGTGGCTCAAGTGGTAGAGTGCTAGCCTTGAGCTGAAGAGCTGAGGGACAGCGCCCAGGCCCAGAGTTCAGGCCCCATGACTGGACCCAAAAAAAATAAATAAATAAAAACAAAGAGTTTCATGGCCTTTCCTACCCCGGCTGGCTTTGAACTGTGATCCTCAGATCTCAGCCTCCTGAGTAGCTAGGATTACAGGCCTGAGCCACTGGCATCCAGGCCCACAGTTTATTTTTGTCTTGTGTCCAGAGTTGGTTTTTTTTTTTTTGGTCGGTTGTGGGGCCTGAACTCTGGGCCTGGGCACTGTCCCTCAGCTCTTCAACCCAAGGCTAGTGCCCTACCATTGAGCCACAGCGCCCACTTCCAGCTTTTTCTGCTTATGTGGTACTTAGGAATCAAACCCAGGGCCTCATGCATGCAAGACAAGCACTCTACCACTGAGCCACCTTCCCAGCTCCGTGTCTTGTGTCTATGTTACATTTGTCTCCATTTCTTTCTGGACATAGAATCCATATCTTAAACATATTTTATCCTTAAAGCTATCAGCATGGCATTTTCAGTAAATAGGAACTGGAAGAATGACAGGTAGGTAGAAGGTCCTAGATCAGGCATTATTTTCTCTATTTTCTGAGTTGGACAGAGAAGAGAGTATAGTTAAGTCCACCTCAGGTTGAGGCAATGGAGGTGAGGTGAGGAAAGGAATAGGAAAGTCTAGATCACAAGGTCACCATTAGTGATCCTGATGCCTCCAGATGGTCTTGGAAGCCACTTGGGAATATCTACTCATCTAGCTCACCCTTCTGGAGCACCTACTCTGTGTGTAAAAGACATTATGCCACAAGTGAGGGGAAAAGAGATCGTAAGTTTGCTGCATGATTAAACACACACAGACACACACACACACACACACACACACAGACACACACACACACACACACACACACACACACACATCAAATCAACCAAAATAGTGGGGTCTAGCTGAAGTAGACAAATAGCATATGGTTTAAGTGGCTGGAATGCAAAATGGCAGGCTAGCAGTCCAGATGGTAAGTGCTATGGGCCTTATGCCTCTTCTTCCCTTACGCAGGGTTGGCCTGCTTCCGCCTGTGTCCCATAGCTCTCCCAACAGCCCAGCCAGCCCCGATCCGATCACATAGCCAGCGTGGAGCATTGCAAAGGTGCCCACTGTTGCCATCCGGGGTTTTGAGAAGAATCACAGTCAGTGGAGTGAGGGGGTGGGGGTGAAGGGGGACATTTGGGGAAACTTTCTACAGGAATTCACCCAGAAGTTTCTGGGGGGGGGGGGGGGGGAATGGATAGGACTGGGTAAGTAGAAAGGAATAGAGAGGTCTTTTATTTTTTTTCCATCATGAGCCCTGAACTCTGGGTCTGGGTGCTGTCCCTTAGCTTTTCAGCTCAAGGCTAGCGCTCCAGCACTTGAGCCACAGCACCACTTTTTCTGCTTATGTGGTGCTGAGGAATCGAACCCAGGGCCTCATGCATGCAAGGCAAGCACTCTACCACTGAGCCACCTTCCCAGCTCTAGAGAGGTCTTTTTAGTGGTAGAAAATTGATGGAAGAGGGAGGAAGAGTTGGAATAGATTAAATGTATTTGGAGGAAAATTCAAGGGTATTCATTTGTTTAAGAAATATTTACCGAATCCTTGCAAAATACAATAAAAGACAAGAATAGGGCCAGGGGCTGGTGGCTCATACTTATAATTCTAGCTATTTAGGAGGCTGAGATTTGAGGACTATGGTTCAAAGCCAGCCCAGGCAGGAAAATCTGTAAGACTTGCATCTCCAAATAACCACTGAAAAGCCAGAAGTGGAGATGTGGCTGAAGTTGTACAGCACTAGCCTTGAGTTCAAGCACACATGCACACTTGCACATGCACTCACACACACACACACACACACACACACACACACACACACACACAGACACCTATAAAAGCGAATCATACTTAGGTGAAAGATGAAAATGAAGGGGAGACTGAGGCATGAGGAATGAGGTTTTCAGGTGAGTGAAGAGGGCAAACATCAAGTTATCTCTGAAGTTTTCCTAGAGAGAAGTAGGGAGAAAGTAAGGAATGTCTCCCATGGCATTTTTTTTTCTAGTCATTGGGCTTGAACTCTGGGCCTGGGAGCTGTCCCTGAGCTCTTCAGCTCAAGGCGAGCACTCTACCACTTGACCACAGTGCCACTTCTGGTTTTCTGCTGGCTAACTGGGGATAAGAGTCTCATGGACTTTCCTGCCCCAGCTGGCTTTGAACCGTGATCTCAGCCTCCTGAGTAGCTAGGATTACAGGCGTGAGCCACCAGCACCTGGCTGCCCATGGCATTTCTTGACTCCTATCTTCTTTCTTCTTGTGCTTCCTATTTGCAGCCCAGTGATGGAGTGGTGACGGAACAACAGCAGGACAACAAGAAGCTGAAGGTGGGTGCTGTATGGAATCTTCCCAACAGGAATAAGGCAGGGTCTCGGGGTTCAGCTGCACACCCTGGGCATAGTGGCCCAGATTCTGGGGAAAACTGATGATGCTCAGGCCTGGGAAACTCCTGGGAGCTGCCAGGAGGAGCCAGGAAGTAGAGGTTGCCTTGTCAAGGTCTCTCAGCTCTCCCCCTCCCAATACACCTTCTAGGAGGTGTGGATCGGGGAGGCCAGGGTCACAGTTTGCTTTGCCAGTAGTTTGCTGTGTACTGTTGGGTTTTGCATCTGCAAATGACTCCTTGGACTAGAGACACTCAAGTCCTACTTTCTAGCTTCAATGCTGCACGATCGATCCAAACAAAACAAAAATTACTGGAGACATTGACTTTAGAATGCTCCAGAACTCAGAAAAAAATAGAATAGGCAGTGAAGGAATGTGACTCTGAGATTGTGACATTACTGCATCGTTGGCTTATGGGATGTGGAAAGCATGATGAGGAATTTGGAAAGGAGAGGCTAGGTGTGACTCCTCCAACATGCATGGGATTTTCTAGGCCTGTTGTGAAGTACTGGACAGAGCCACTAGATGGCAGGAGAGGTCAGATGGAGAGGGATGGGAGGGAGAATTGGCCTGAAGTGTTGGTTGTGAATCAGTTGATCATTGCGTGTGTTGCTATAACTGTGCATCACATCTGGATACAGTCTAGATGTTTGTGCCGGTGATGATCTCTGAGCGTAGGGGAGAAAAGGAAAACTGGTCTGGGAATCATCAGATCTGAGAGCTAATCTGACCCCATGCTTGATATTAGAGTCAAGCAGATCCTTTGAACTTTTTCCTTTTCTCTAGACGGGGCTCACAGCCTTAGGATGATGATAACACAATCAGTCTATGAACCCGAAAGGGCTGTGCCCACATCCAGTGGTCTCCCTGAGGGCCTTAGGAGGTGTTTCTAGACACGTGTACTTGCTGGAAGGTACAAACTTCAATAAGATGGAGAGCCTCCTGGTCTGAAGTGAAGGCTCCAGTGCTTTCTCCCAGGGTGTCTTTGGGAAGGAGGCAGCTTAGTAAGGCCCTTGTGTGGGTGTGGCTCCTCTGGCTTGGGCAGGGGTCCACTGAGGCGTATATGGCTCTCCCCTTGCTCAGCTCCCGTCCATGCTGATCCGAGGGAGCAGCTCAGCCTCTCTGCACAACAGCATCATCCGCAGCACCATCTTCCACCTCATGATCCACAGCCTGGACCCCCTGGGGGAAGGTAAGCAAGGCCTTTCTCCAGCCCACTGTGCTGCCCTGCCCATTCCTTCCTCCCGCCTCCAGAGAAGACCTGGCACCTGCTTATCTGAGCGCAGCAGGGTAGGGGGTGAGAAGGAAGAGGCAGATCACAGAGAAGAGTGAGGGAATGGAAGTTAGACACTCTGCTGGGTGCTGGTGGCTCACGCCTATAATCCTAGCTACTCAGGAGGCTGAGATCTGAGGATCGAAGTTGGAAGCCAGCCTGGGAAGGAAAGTCTGTGAGATTTTTTTTTTTTTAATTTTTCAATTCATCACCTAAAAAAATCAAAAGTGGAGCTGTGGCTCAAAGTGATAGAGTGCTAGGCTTCAGCACAAAAGTTCAGGGATAGCGCCCAGGCCCTGAGTTCAAGCCCTCTGACCAAAAACACAAAATCAAAAAATTAAAAACAAAACCAAAAAATTAAAAACAAAACAAAAAAAAAACCCCAACAACAACAACAACAAAACCCACCACACTCACAAGAGGGCCAAAGGACTTCTAGATTCCACTGCTTTCCTGCCCCAGTGTCGCAGTTAGGCCACGATTGCTATGATCTCTTGTTCTGGTCTCGGCTGGGATCCAGCCTCAGTGTCCCACTGAGGACTGCAGCTTCTGAGTGTGCCTCTTCTAGGGCCCCACAGTCCCAAAGCTTTGAACGGCATTGCCCTTTGCTCTGAACTCCTAGGAAGTCAGTCAGTCCTACTCCAGCTGGGAAGCTCAAAATCACCTGGGGTGACTGCCATGACCTCTAAGGAGAAAGGCAATGGTGAGAGCCGAGTCTGAAGTGCAGTGGGGTTGAACTTGACAGATGATGACAGTTGAGAGGCTCACCACCCACCTTACCAAATCCTGCCTCCCTACCCTTTGTCTCCCTTTCTAAGAAAGGCCCTCCTTGGGTGCCTCTTAGACTCTCCTTGAGCTCCTCCTCCTCTGGGGAGCTGGTTCAGAAGGGAATTCAAATAGTAGGAGGCCATTTGCCTTTGAGAAAATGCCAAGTCCTCATTGTGCAATTAGGCAGTAGGGCAAGAGACTAAACTGAATCTGATGTAACAGAATGAGGCGCTGAGCCCCAGGGAGTACCCTGATGGGTTTTTCTGGTTCAGGGACACATTTTGGGGGCTTAGATATTCCTCAGGTGCCGGGCGCTGGTGTCTCATGCTTGTAATCCTTGCTATTCAGGAGCTAAGATCTGAGGATCTCAGTTCAGAGCCAGCGTGGACAGGGAAGTCCATGAGAGTCTTATGTGTAATAGACCACCAGAAAACTGGAAGTGAAGTTATGGCTCAAAGTGGTAAAGCACTAGTCTTGAGCAAAAGCAGGTCAGGGACAGCACTCAGGTTCCAAGTTCAAGTCAAAGGACACACACACACACACACACACACACACACACACACACACACACACACACACACACACACACACACCCCTTAGGCCCAACGTTTCTCCTTTAGATTCAATACTAGGTTTCAGGTGTTGAAAATAATGATACTGATTGTACAATGACAAAAGCAGTATCAAAGATGGGTCTCAGTTTTTCCTTAGAAATGCTTTAAGGGAGCTTCAGCAGACATGCTTAGAGAGGAACGTGTTGGCTGGAGAAAAACAGCGCCTCTGATGAGGGCTGGGCCCAGGGAAGGAAGGAATCACTGACTAACCAGTCCTTGATGATAATGACCTTCTCCTGCCCAGGACCGCAGGGCTCCCTGCCCAGGCCATTTCTGTGACCACAGCTGTCAGCTGGCCTACTTGTCTTAACAGGATTATATGATGTTCAGGCCAGGCTGAGGTCAGAGGAGATTGACACTAAGGAGATGATCCAGCCCCGATCATAGAGAGGGGGTGTAAGGAAAACAGTGCCATGGAAGCCAATGACATCACTCCTGGCAAGGGCAGGATGCCAGGCAAACTGTGGGTGTGGCAGATCAGGGCACATCTGATGCGCTCTGGAATGCAGTCCGCTCAGAGATCCCAGCTTGGTCCAAAGGGGGCTGGGACCCTGCAGACCTTTATTCCCAGGACTCTCTGGGCATTTGTTTGTTTCCCTAGGCTACTTCCAGATATCCATCCAGATGTTTCCATCCTCTGAATATGTTCCAACTCTCTCCACAATGCTGATGAGTAGGAGAGACATTTCCTGTGGCCTGAAATCTCTTCTCCCTCTCTGTGAAGAAGCTTTTCCTATCCAGGATCAGGCATATCGTGTGTGTGTGTGTGTGTGTGTGTGTGTGTGTGTGTGTGTGTGTGTGTGTGTGTGTGTGTGTGTGTGTGTGTGTGCTGGTCCTGGGTCCTGAGCTTTCTGTGCTCAAGGTTAGTGCTCTACCACTTGAGCCACCGCTCCACTTCCGGCTTTTGGGTATTTGATTGGAGCTAAGAGTCTTATAGACTTTCTGCATAGGCTGGCTTTGAACCTCGATCCTCAGCTCTTAGCTTCCTGAGTAGCTAGGATGACAGGCATGAACCTCTGGCACCCAGAGGGCCCCGCATCTCTTGGTGATCTCACTCAGATGTGGGAGAGAGCAGGAGTGGGGGGCACCTTGAAGCTCACCTTCTTTCCCTGGTGGCACAGGAAATAAGAAGTCAGGGTATATGATGAGGGATGTGAGACAAAGAAAGATTTGTTTTTTCCTCCCCCTTCCCTCCAGCCAACAGTGAGCAGGTGTTCAGGGAAGCTTGCCTTCCACAGCAGCTACACACTGCTCAATGGATGGCCTGGGGTCCTTGATCAATGCTAAGGGGGCACTGGGGTTGCCTGGATGAAGGAGACAGTGGTATGCCAGCTTCCTGACACCTCCGGGAAGATGTGCTTTGGCATCAGGAACACCTTGGGGGACTACACGTGTCCCAGTAGTGGTTCATCCACTTATAAGAGAGCAAGAGAGACTGATGCAGGGGGAAATTCCACACCTTTTTATTCTGTTGGTTGTGGGGCTTGAACTCTGTGCCTGGACCCTGTCCCTGAGCTCTTCAGCTCAAGGTGAGTGCTCTACCATGTGAGCCACACCACCACTTCTAGTTTTCTGGTGATTTATTGGAGATAAAATTCTCCCAGACTTTCCTGCCTGGGCTGGCTTTGAACCATGATCCTCAGATCTCAGCCTCCTGAGAAGCTAGGATTACAAGTATGAGCCAGCAGTGCCCGGCTTCCATACATGTTTGATTTCCTGCCTATCCTGGATACAGAAAGAGGCCTTAATCTTCCCAACTTTCCAGACCACAAGTCCTCAGTTTCCTCAAAGACTGTGGTATGGACAGATGACCAGATCCCCTGTAATTAACATTCTCTGCAGAGCTGTTTCCTGAGTAAGACCACTGTTCATGACTACCTGTCAAGTCACTATCATTTGTCATGTAATGGCAAAATATCATATGACAACACTACCATTGCTATGGTGATTTCTAGGTCCCAGGCATTTTTTTATGCACAGCCATGTGTAAATTTATATAATCTGTTGATCACTCTGGAAGGTGTTTTTGTTTTGTTTTGTTTTGCTCAAGGCTGGTGCTCTACCACTCGAGCCACACCTCCAGTTTTGTCTTTTAGCTGGTTAATAGGAGTTAAGAATCAGATTTGTATGCCCAGGCTGGCTTCAAACCATGATCCTCAGATCTCAGCCTCCTGAGTAGTTAGGATTACAGGCATGAGCCACTAGTGCTCGGCTCTGGAAGGTTTTATGGATGAATTGTTTCACTCAGCTGAATCCATGACTGTAATGGAAGTAGTAGCATGCTAAGTAAAAGTACCGATGAGGCTTTGAAGCAATGAAGCACTTGGACTTTGTCTCATGGACCCTCAGGATGTGCAGTGACTGTTGCTTTTGTAGAAAGATGACACTAAAGCTTAGAGAGGCAGCATGGACTTCTCAAATGATCTGTTACCTGCAGGGCACAGCCAGCCTGATGTCCTGAGGCCCCATCTGGTTGTTCATTGGCACCTTTGCTTTTCCCTCCCCTTCCCAGGCTGCACCGCTCCCTCCTCCCTCTCTTGCCTAGAAATCATACTTCATGTTTCCTGGCACAGTCACAGTAGAAGATAGGTGCCTTCTGTGTTTTTTCTAGAAATCAGAGCAGCCATTTGGTTCATGATGCTCTGTGGGACTCCAGCCAAGCATATGCACTGGGACCTGGAGAGAGGCCCTGGCTGGATACAGGTGTCTGGGATCAAAAGGGTTGTGACCAAGAGCTTTGCTCTCCTTCCCACCTGGGAGGGAAGGCTCGGGAAGACAGCCACCAGACCCCCTGGAGCAGCATGCACAAAATGATGCTGCCCTGACTTCTAGTTCATACACAGAAAGTGAGTTGCAAACATCATTGCAGATCATCTAGTCCTAGGGTGGCCAAAAATCGATCTGTCATCATTTCTCCATTCCCTGCCCATAGCAGACATCACCAATCAATCCTGGTAGGTTTGGATCAGATTCCTGAATCTAAGACTCAAACAGCCATCACCTGAATTTATGAAGGAACAAATCCTATTTGTTGTTCCTGAGGTCAAACAAGTCATTGTACCAGAGAGGAAAGAGGCCTTGGGAAGGAAAATGACTTGCCAAGCTCATCGTCAGTGACAGAGTAGGGACCTAGATACCATGAAGATGCCTAGTACGATCAGAACCAGACGTCACACACAGGCCAGCCTTTCCCTCCACTTCTGCTGCTCTGGTTGTCACTGCAAGGGCATGGCAGGGAGGATGCAGTCATCTCAGATGAGATGTATTTCCTTTCTCATTCGCAGCCCGAGCCTCCAAGGACAAGCAGGAGAGCTTGAACCAGGAGGCCAGAGCCCAGCCCCAGGCCAAGGCAGAATGCAAACCAGAAGGTGAGAGAATGGCCACGCTAGTCAGTTCTCTTCTGCCATCTCCCATCGTAGCCAGCACAGGCCAGAAACTGGGGCACATGTTTTGGCTCTGAATCAGTCCGATGAGTTAAGATTGTTCTGTAGGCTGCTTCATTTTAGCCTCTTGCTTCAAGGATGCTTTTGGTGTGTGTGCTGGTCCCAGGCCTTGGACTCAGGGCCTGGGTACTGTCCCTGAACTTTTTGTACTCAAGGCTACCACTTGAGCCACAGCTCCATGTCTGGCTTTTGGGTAGTTAATTGGAGATAAGAGCTGCATAGCTTTTCATACCCAGGCTGACTTTGAACCACAATCCTCAGTTCTCAGCTAGGATTACAGGTTTGAGCCACCAGTGCCCAACGTAGGATGCTCTTTTGGATATGGCTGCCGGCTGTGAGCTGTCTCTATGGTTTCCGCAGCCTCCTCCTTAGATGAGGAAGGCAAGGAGAGGCCAGCAGGTTGTTCAGCAATCACTTGGTTTTGCTTGCTGAATTGCATCCCAAATGAGACTCTTTTAGTGATGCTTCTTCATGTTGCTTCTGCACAAGGATAGTGTGGCCAGGTAAAGCCATCAGATGTGTGGTGACACACAAGTCCAGTAGCTAGGACTAGGGAAGTGGGGCAGCTAGTTCTTTACAGGCTCTGCACACCAGGACTTCCTAATCCATTCAGTAAATCCCAGGGGAAGGCAGACACGCAGCAATTCTTCTTGTTCCATAAACAAGGAAAACTGAGGTTCACAGAGATCAAGTGACTTACCTGAAGCCATACTCAAGATCCTTTCCAAAGAAGCAGACCCTGAGTGCTGGGAAGTGAGTCTGATCCCTGCTCCAGTTCACCAACTGTTTGCAGCATCCTTGGCCATCATGGTCAGGAGATGTCCGTGGATACAGGGGAGCAAAGATGGCCACTTCCCGACTATCCTATCAGGGAACAGGACAAGAACAGGTCACAAACTATCATCTTGCTTTTCCTACTGACAAGAAATTTCCCAAACAGGCCTTTAGCCACCCAGTAGCCCTGTAGCCACCCACATCCCCTGTCTCTGCCAGCTGCTCTTAGAGCCCACTCCACTCTTCTGACCTAACCCATGTTTGTCCTTTAAAGAGGAGGAGCCAGCCGAGCTCCCTGCCGTCAAGGTCATTCCAGCCCCTGCTCCAGACGTCAAGGGAGATCAGGAGGAAGATCCTGACAGTCAGGTAGGCTCCCAGCCTCTGCACAGCTGGAGGGACTTAGAAGGCCCAGGGAAGGATTTTCTATCGGCCTCAAGTCCTGTTTTTAGAACTTTAGGAATGAAACTAAATCTGATTTAGTTTTATTCCTCTGGAGAGAGCCTTCACCTCTCTCTGGAATCCCCCTGAACCAATGCCAACCTCCCGGGGCCAGGATATTTACCTGACATCTCAATGTGACAGATGGTATGAAATCACCTTGTGAACCGCCACATGCCATAGTCATTGGTTGTCAGGAACTCAGGGATGGTGAGACGAAGCTAGTCCTGAGCTTGAAGTGTGGTGGGATGGCTACTGAGCCAAGTTCTTAGAACCTTCTAGACTCCTGATTGCTGCTGCAGTGGCCAGGAGCCTGCCTCAATCCCAGGGTCTTCTGATCTCCACACAGCACTACCTTCACAGGCTCTTGTCCTACTGTGCTCTGGTCAAACCAAACTCCTTGTCTCCCAAGCTTTTCTACCTCCAGGCCTTGCTTACGTGATTTCCTCTCCCTAGAACACCTTCACCTCCATCTTTAGATACTCAGCACCTGCTCCAGGCCTGGTGTAAATGCCTCCTTTGCCACAAAGCTTCACTGATGCACCAATTAAAGCTGTATCTAACCGAGGCTGAATGGCACACAGTAAATAAGTATTCGATTTGCAAGGTTCAACTCCATTCTTTTGTTTTCCTAGTTGATACCCAGCAGCTTTCAGTCCTCTCTCTCCCACAGTCCAGCATCATGAGAGTTTTTCAGGGTATCCCAAATGTCCTGAGTAGGCCCATAATGGCCAGCCCAAGCTAAGATGGAGTCAGAACAGAGGTATCTGGAATCACAGTGTGGGACGGGGCACAGCGTGCTGTCACAGGAGCCAGATCTAATCAGAGGCATCTGTGATTTCTCACTGTCCTTCCCCCAACACACACACAGTGATGCAGCCTCCATCACTGGCCTTGTTTGTTTATTTGTACGTACCCCTAAACCACCACGGCAGTCCTCTAGAATACAGAGGATCAATTAGTGACTGGTAACTAGTCTAAAAAGAATCTATTCAGCTGGAGATCAGGGATCCAGACTGGATCTGGGGAAAACCAGGGGCCCTGACTGAAACAAGAAAGAAGAGAACCATCCATTCTGTTGGGGTTATTGGTGGAGGAAAGTCCTCAGAGAAGAGGGTGCAGGTGGTCATGGGAAGTCTCTTACCCAGATAGTTGTGATTTAAATGAATTCTCATCTCCTCCAGGCAGGGGTCAAGGAATCAGGAATGATTTCAGAATGGAGTCTTTCTTACCCTTCACACCCAATTCAAAGCACAGGTTCATCAGAGGGCTGCAAAAACTTAAAAACCAGCCTTCCTCCCCCGCCTGTGAATTAAATCAGAATGTCTGGGGTGGGTCCTTGGGCATCAATGGTTTTAAAAGCCTCCAGGTAGTTTTAGTATGTATTGAGTATCGCTGAACATCCTTTGGGGGTTGTCAGTTACTATGACATTCCTTACAGATGACGTTTTCTCCACAGCACACAGCCCAGCTCACTCACTACTCAAGGGATAGTGGGACCAGCATGTTATAGGTTAGCTGAGAGCAAATCTGAAGACCCTCACAATCAATGGCTTTTAGTGTGGAGGAGACAGCCCTGAGGTTCCCAGTCACTGGTTGGCAGATGAACTCATTAGGAGCACTTGTAAGCACACTCAGTACTGCTGACTGGCTCCCAGTCCCAGAGATCCAAACTCAATGGGTACATGTAGAGACAGGAAATTGGAAGTGCTTTTTATGTGTGTGCCTCTCCTGGGACTTTAACTCAGGGCCTGGGCGCTGTACCTGAGCTTTTGTGCTCAACCCTCACACTTTTGCCACTTTGAGCCACAGCACCATTTCTGGCTTTTTGGTAGTTAACTGGAGATAAGAGTCTCATGGGCTTTCCTGACCAGGCTGACTCTGGACTATGATCCTCAGGTCTCAGCCTCCTGAGTAACTAGGATTATAGGTGTGAGCCACTGATGCCTGGAGGAAATTGCTACTTCTAATAAGTTCCCCAGGGCTATCGATTTGGGGATCCAGAGGTCTCATTCAGTTCTAGCTTTTGTAAAGCAGGATGACATGGCAGTTAAGAGGCTGAGAATTGGACTATACATACTGAAGCCCCAACTTTATAATTTAAAAACAATGGACCATGGCAAATGATTCAACTTCTTTTTACTCTCGTTTCTCCATCTATAAGGCGGGTACAACACTAGCCCTATCATGCTAGCTCTATAATGAACTGAGTTACGAAATATAATAAATGTTATTATTATTAAGCCACTCACCATGATGCCTGGCACATAAAAATGTACAATAAATAGGTATCATCATCACAATTTTACACATGTAATATAACAACTTAAGAGTTTTAGTAGGTTCAGCAAGATGTTGTGATCACCAAAGGAGATGGTGCTATTCATTCATGACTATGTTCCATAGGCAACATGAATGGAAGCCTACTGTCTTAGAAAGGGAAGTGAGAGTCTTGTGTATGTTCTGTGGTTAGTTAAGGATGTCCCTGAGGGTTATAGTTATTTAGAATGAGTTCATCAAGACATAGTCTCTAGAATGGCAGAAGGACCTTGGGATCATTAACCAGAGGAGAGCTGTCCTGTGGAAGAATAATTATATGTGTTCTGTGTGGTCTCAAAGAATGAAGAGATACATGAAGGATAGAGGAGCTTTGATACAAAAATGGACTTTACACCACACAGAGCTGTCAAAGATGGCAGAAACAGGTGGTGAGAGGTTCCCCACCCCTGAAAAGGACCCAATTAAAGCCGAACAATGAGCTAGTTTTCTCCCTGGAATGTTTGTGTTTTGATAACACTCATAGAACAGCAACCCCCCCCAAAAAAAAAACCCACAACAAAAAAGGGAAAAATTGGGAAGGGAAATGAGCAGAACAGTTACCACACATTCATCTGTTGACTTTGGATTGCAGGAAGGTGTGCCTGGAGCAGACAGCAAAAGAGAAGTGACAGGTGAAGAGGGTGGAACTCCTGGTGAAGGTGAAACTGAAGAGAAAAGCGGAGGTGAAACTCAACCAGAAGAGGAATCTGAAGCAGGAGCAGATGACCCTGAAGGGGAAACTGAGGCAGGAGGAGATGAACCTGAAGGGGAAGCTGAGGCAGGAGGAGATGAACCTGAAGGGGAAGCTGAGGCAAAAGGAAAAGGAGATGAAAATGAAGGGGAAACTGAGGCAGGAGGAGATGAACCTGAAGGGGAAGCTGAGGCAAAAGGAAAAGGAGATGAAAATGAAGGGGAAACTGAGGCAGAAGATGCCCATCATGGGGAAATGGAGGCAGGAGGAGATGAGCATGAAGGGGAGACTGAGGCAAGAGGAGATGAACACAAAGGGGAAGCTGAGGCAGGAGAGAAAGGAGACGAACATGACGGGGAAACTGAAGAAGGAAAGGGAGGTGAACACGAAGGGGAAACTGAGGCAGGAGGGAAAGGAGACGAACATGAAGGGGAAAGTGAGGCAGGAGTAAAAGATGAACACGAAGGGGGAAGTGAAGCAGAAGGAAAAGCAGATGAACATGAAGGAGAAATCCAAGCAGGGGACGGTGAAATACAAAGTGAAGAAGGGGAAACTGAACTCCAGGGAACTGATGCCGGGGATCAAGGTGAAGCGACCAGCGGGGAGGAGAAGGGTGCAGATGGTGAAGGGGGAAGCGATGGAGGGGAGAGTGAAGAAGAGGAGGAGGAAGATGAAGAGGACGATGAAGAGGAGGAAGAGGAGGAGGAAGAGGAGGAGAGAGATGAGGAGCCTCTGTCCCTGGAATGGCCTGCCACCAGGCAGAAGCAAGCCATTTACCTCTTCCTCCTGCCCATTGTGTTCCCACTGTGGCTGACAATACCTGATGTCCGCAGGGAGGTGAGTGGATACAGGTGTTCCTCCCGCTTCCTTTCCCAGGGAAAGAGGTTGTGGGGATCTAGGTACCCTGGGCCCATAACTAAAGGGACAGGGTAGGGACACTCACCTTGGCACAGGGCTCTCTGAGGATGAGGACCCTGGCCAGGATACATCCTGGTGTGAGCCAGTCCCTCCTGGCTTCCTACCATAGTTTTTGTTTTTATTTTGAGAATGATATCACTATACCCTTTCCATACTTCACAGGGGTATTCTGAACCCCCAGGGTGGTAAGGGGATCTCCCATTACCAAGCCTAATTCTTCTTCTTCTTCCTCTTCTTCTGCTTCTGCTTCCCCTTTTCCTTCTCCTTCTTTATAATCCATAATGGGGCTTGAAGTCAGGGCTAGGCACTGTCCCCAAGCTTCTTTACTCAAGGCTAGCACTCTACCACTTTGAGCCATAGCTCCACTTCCAGTTTTCTGGCGGTTCATTGGAAATAGGACTCTCATGGACTTTCTTGCCTGGGCTGGCTTTGAACTGTAATCCTCAGCTCTCAGCCTCCTGAGCAGCTAGGATTACAGGCATAAGCCATCAGCGCCTGGCTAAGCCCAGTGATTCTTTTATAGAACAACTCTTCTCTGGTTAAAGATACCAAGGTCTCTACCATTCTGAGGGTCTGAATGATGCATTCCATTCAAAGAAGTCAGTACTTTGTCTCTGGGTTCAGAGAAGTGGGGGGGGGGGGAGAGAGGTTCAGGGAGGGGTTTACAAAAGCCAAGCACCCTTATGAATCTGGTTCTAGCTCGCTTCTGTATGGTGACTGCAGAATGCCCTGCTGGCCAGGCTCTTACACCCCATACTTACCCATCTATCTCCTTTGCTCACTGGACAGGGCACTTCAGCTCCATGCATATGTAGGGATCCTCCATCAGAGGGCCCAGGGTCAGTAGCCTTTGCAACTTATTCCTTTTCCTTTCCATCTTTCCCAACAGGAATCCAGGAAGTTTTTTGTTATCACCTTCCTGGGATCCATCATTTGGATAGCCATGTTCTCATACCTCATGGTGTGGTGGGCTCACCAGGTGAGTGGTCAGCAAGAACTCAATCTGGCATCAGCTGCAGTTCCAGTACAAGGCAGTGTAAAAGCTCAAATGGACCTGTGCTTTCCCTGTTGTTCAGGAAGGCTTCACGAACCAGTGGCTCATGCCTTATAATCCTAGCTACTCAGGAAGCTGAGTTCTGAGGCTCCCAGTTTGGAGTCAATTTCATTTGTTTTTTGGGTCTGTGGTTTCAAGGAATTGAACCCAGGGCCTCAGGCATGCTAGGCAAGCATTCTACCACGAAGCCACATTCCCAGCCATGATACTCTTATCTCCACTTAACCACCAAAAAGCCAGAAATGGAGCTGTGGCTTAAGTGGTAGAGCACTAGCCTTGAGAACGAAAGCTCAGGGACAGTGCTTAGACATATCCAAGCTCCAGGACTGGCACGAGCGTGCGTGCACACACACACCTACACACACATACAAACACACACACACACACACACACACACACACACAACACACGTAATTTTTAGTAGTGTCAGCATTGTGTTTTTAAAGTGTGGCTTTTGTCTGACATGGTATTCACTCTGTAGCATGATCCAGAAGGTTCCTCGTGTGCTGGCTGTAACTACTCTGGATCTGAGCATGCATGGCTTTTCAGTTCTGCCTGGACTAGCATTTCACACACAGCTGAAATTGTAAACCTTTTGCTCTCATTGTGCTGAGTAGGGTCTGTGCAGTATTGTTTGTATTTCTATCTGTAGCCTCTTAGCTCCTGGCACACAGCAGGGGTCATTTTCTCAAAGTGGAAATGTTGACATAAACACTTTTTTTTTCCCCACTGACTCTGGGGCTTGAACTCAGGGACTGGCCACTGTTCCTGAGCTTATTTGCTCAAGGCGAGCACTCTACCACTTGAGTCACAGCTCTACTTCTGGTTTTCTGGAGGCTAATTACAGGTAAGAGTCTTACAGACTTTCCTGCCTGGGCTGGCTTTGAACCACGATCCTCAGATCTCAGCCTCCTGAGTAGCTAGCATTATAGGTGTGAGCCACCAATGCTAGGCTATGTACACATCTTGTGAGGGGCAGTTCTTTGAAGATGGTGTAGTAGGAATGATCAGGACAGAGAACTGCATGTTTTCCCAAAGCCTGGAGCATCTCTGTGGCCATCCCTCTCTCTCAGTTGGCCAAGCTCCACAGAAAGTACACTATTTGCACATGGTAGTGTGTGGCTGGTGCTACCCAGTGTCAGGTTTTTCATCTCCTTTTGCTATAGTGTTTCATTAACTGTTCCTGTTTACTAGGTTGGTGAAACCATAGGTATTTCTGAAGAGATTATGGGTTTGACAATCCTAGCAGCAGGCACATCGATTCCTGACCTCATCACAAGTGTGATCGTTGCTCGGAAAGGCCTGGGAGACATGGCTGTGTCAAGCTCGGTGGGCAGTAACATATTTGACATCACTGTGGGGTGAGTGGCAATTGGTTCTGTCCTCCTTTTTTCTCTCCGTCCTTGAAATCCAATTCTAGCCTTGCTTACTAATTTTCTTCTTCACTCACTATATATGCAAAAAGGGACATTTATATTGGTGTGTGTGTGTGTGTGTGTGTGTGTGTGTATACTGGTCCTGGGGTTTGAACTCAAGGCCTGGGTGCTGTCTCTGAGGTTTTGTGCTCTACCACTTGAGCCACAGCTCCATTTCCAGCTTAGAGATAAGCATATCATAGACTTTCCTGCTTGGACTGCCTTTGAACCATGATTCTCAGATCTCAACTGCCTGAGTAGTTGAGGATTATAGGCATGAGCCACCAAGGCCTTGCTATATTGTTGCTGTCTATAAAGCTAGCAAAGTATATCCCCTTCCTTCATCAGAGCCAAGTGGCACAGCAGAATTAAGATACTGACTCAAGAATAAGGATGCTGTCTCAAATGTAGCTGGACTGGAATTTACAGATGAACTCGAAGTGCATTCCATGCCATCCCCCAATATAGTTCAATACACGGTGGAAGGCACGGGAGGGCAAGAAAGAGTCATTTCACTTTTTTTGATTGTTTTCTGGTGCTGGGGAATGAAAGGCAGGGATGTGTGCACATTAAATGCTTTCCCTGAGCTACATCCTGAGGCCCTATTTTTTTTTATATTTAAGTAGGTGTATAAAGGAGTTGCCATTTAACAAAGCATGTTATGAATACAATCCTAGTTACTCAGGAGGCCCTATTTTTGATACTCCAGTTCTTTTATATTTGGGTTCAGAGGCTCTGAACAGCATTTGGGGTGAGCAAAAGGCTACCTCAGCTCCATTTCCAGCTTTTTGGTATTTAACAATGGGTTACAGCCTGTTCCAATCTGCAGGACATAAATGTATCATACACTTGCCTGATCAGGCTGGCTTTGAACCAGGATACTCAGATCTCAGCCTCCTAAGTAGCTAGGATTACAGGCCCCAGCTACCAATATTTAGCTATATTGTTGCTTCCTGTCACCACCTCTCCCTGAACTCTCAGCCTTGTCAGAGCAGAGCACTTGGGCCACATTCATTTCTTCCAGGACATCCTGGATTTGGTTCTTTTACCCTGAATTAATTTGTGGATGTGTATAATGGATTAGAGTGGCAGATGGTGGTAAAAAGGAAACTGAGAGCCCTAATCACTAAAGAATTTAAATATATTGTATCTTTTTTTTTTGGTGGGTTGTGGGGCTTGAACTCTGGGCTTGGGCGCTCTCCTTGCGCTCTTCAGCTCAAGATGAGCGCTCTACCGCTTGAGCCATAGTGCCACTTCCGGTTTTCTAGTGGTTTATTGGAGATAAGAGTCTCACGGACTTTCCTGCCAGGGCTGGCTTTGAACTGCGATCCTCAGATCTCAGCTTCCTGAGTAGCTAGGATTACATGTGTGAGCCACAGGCACCGGCTTACATTGTTTCTTAAGACAGGCCTTAATCCTAAAAATTTAAATGTAAGCGTCATATCTGGATTGATTTGGGTTAGTGACAAAAACGGCATTAGGCATGCAGTGAAAATACAAATCTCAAACTAACAGTACTTGTTTTAATCTAGGCTCTGCCAAAGATTAGTCTCTGGGCTAATAATTTCATTTCCCCCCAATCTTTTATTTTCTCATATGTAAATGGGCCTACCAGTTTTTTTTTTTCCTACTTTATAGTTTATGTGTGTAAAAATGTAAGTGCTTTTTAAGCAGAAAATACTAATTAAGCATGTGAGGTTATTATAAGCATTATAAATATTCATAGTTTCCTTAATCTTGCAGCTTGCCTGTTCCCTGGCTGCTTTTCTCTCTTATCAATGGATTACAGCCTGTTCCAGTCAGCAGCAATGGCCTGTTCTGTGCAATTGTCTTGCTGTTTCTCATGCTCCTGTTTGTGATATCTTCAATTGCATCATGCAAGTGGAGAATGAACAAGATCCTGGGCTTCACCATGTTCCTTCTTTATTTTATATTCCTGATCATCAGCGTGCTGCTGGAAGACCGAATCATATCCTGTCCTGTATCTGTCTGAGTCAGACACTGATGCTCAGAAAAGACATAGATCAGAAAACCATACCAGAAGTTATTGTTCCTCTTGTTACCTTACATGCACAAATAAACGGGATCTGAAGAGTGAACTGAAATAGGCCAGACCCTCTGAAGTGAATGAGTTCGGGGACCCAGCCTTCTCCTTGGAGACACTGGAAGCTCACTGTGGAGCAAGATCCACACCTTTGGACTGGAGATGTGACTCAAGTGGTAGAGGGCCAGGTGTAAGTAAGCAAGCCACGCGAGAAGCCCTGAGTTCAGGTTCCAGTACTGGTACCAGACAACCTCCCCTGCACCCCCAAAAGATCCATACTTAGAAAGGGAGGGTTATTTATGCAGACTCAGGCAGTCATCTGTCAAAAGCAGACAGAAGAACTCCTGTAGCCAGGGCGTTTTCTAAATGAGAGACAAGTGGGTGAGGGTTGGGACAGCATATCAAGCTCCTTTGCTCACAGTTTCTTGGTTTTTCCAGAAGAGTCACTGGTCCAAAGATGCAGATGGGGTTGGCACCTCTTTCTCCTGGTCCTTCTCCAAGTGCACATGGCAATGTGCTTTGTCAAACTCTGTTCAAAGGTTAAGTTCTGTTCTGTCTGTAATCATTTTAGGTTCAGTTACTGAAGTTTAAGGAGTTAAGTCTACAGGAAAGAAGTATACTAGGAATCAATTCTTCTATACCACAGCCCAATAAAATGAACCACTACTATATTCTAGCTTAAAGGGAAGAGATTTTTCTTTTTCATTCCTGGAAAGCAGAATTAAAAATGAGAAAGGGTGTAATTTGCCTTGAATTGGAAGGAGTAGTGGAGATTAGAGAAGAAAAACTAAGGATCGTTTACAAATATGTACTTACTAGAAAATCCAAGTTTGTGCTGCTTCTAGCAGTGGCCACCTTGAGAGACGATATAATCATGATGCTATATGCTGCCTCTGCCCCATTAGCATGTTCTCACCTGCAGTGACACCTGTCACTAGTGAATGAAAAGGGATGTGGTTTTAAAGAGCCCAAAGTAAGAACAACAAAACCTGGCTTATAAAGTAACAGACTCCTAGCTACTCAGGAGGCCGAGATCTGAGGATCATAGTTCGAAACCAGCCTGGGCAGAAAAGTCCATGAGACTCTTATCTCTCATTAACCACCAATAAAAGCTGGAAGTGGAGATGTGGCTGAAGTGATGAGTGCTAGCCTTCAGCAAAAAAGCACAGGGAGAGTGCCCAGGCCCCGAGTTCAAGCCCCAGGACCAGCACAATAAATAAATAGAGACTTAAATGGCAATGCTATTTTTTTGTATGTCATCCTAGATGAAGTGTGATCAGTTCCTTGTGTGGTTGCTAAATTATGTAACTTTACAAAGAAGAAATTCTAGAAATGCTTAGCACAGTGACAATATGCTACTTCTATGTGAAAAAAAAATTAAAAATGGTACAGAAGGGGCTGGGAAGGTGGCTTAGTAGTAGAGTGCCTGGTTAGCAAGCATGAAGCCCTGGGTTTAAACTCTGTTCTAACTCTGTTCAAACTCAGTGCCACATACACAGAAAAGGCCAGAAGTGATGCTATGGCTCAAGGTAGAGTGCTAATCTTGAGCAAAAAAGCTCAATGACAGTGCCCAGGCTCTGAGTTCATGTCCCATGAGTGGCATACACACACACAAAAAAAAGGTACAGAAGATGAAGCCCAGGGCCTGAGCCATGCTTAGGCAAGTTCTCAATCACATGAGCAACACCCATGGCCCAGGACATTTGTATTAAAACAAAAACAAAAACTGCAGTAAAACATGTGGAATTTTGCTGGCTGCTTTTACTAGGCTCATGTTAAGGGTACATTAGAAATAAAAGTTTTATGTTCCTGATTTCAATGCACAAGGAGCTTAGGTATCTATCTGCAGATTACAAAGAAAAATACAGCTTTATTTACAAACATGAGGAATGACTCACCAAGCAGGGCAGACGGGAAGATTTTGGTGTTTGGAGCTATGATATTCAAAGTACTCCATCTTCCCAGATAAGTTGATTGATTTAATTAGTTGCCTCACTATTTAAAGCTTCTTATTTTTGGAAGTAACTTTTATTAAAGTTCAATAAAATTGTGATTCCCAGTGGTATTTTCTTTCGCAAACATGGATATGCTTATCTCTATTTTTAGATCCAAGGGTATGATTATGTTCAAATTCCATAATCTTATATTAATTATTCTTATTCTGGATGCTGTTACTCTGTAGAACCCCCATATGCCATGACATGAGAACAATGCCTAGAAGAGAGCCCATATCAAACATTTAGGCACCAATCTGCGGGCAATTGCAGCTGGCCATTAGGACATCATTTCCTCACCAACAGGCCAAGGCCTGACATTGCCTGAGACTGAATAAGGAATTAGGGTAGTGAATTGTTTGTAACAATAAAATGCTACTTAATGGTTACAAACACACATCCTTTCCCCAGTCAGTGCCATCCATGTAATGTTTTTTAAGTCACAGTACTGTATCTGGAAAGGTAATCTTTAAATACAAAAGGAAGGATACATCCAAAGGAACAGCAGTGATGGAAAACAATTTCAGAAGAGTCTGCCGCCATCTTATAACACTAGCATATGCACAGACTTTCTTCTTTTTGGTTGGTTGTGGGACTTTAACTCAGGGAATGGGTATTGTCCTTGAGCTCTTTCTCTTTTTTGCTTAAAAGTGTTCTAGCACTTTGTTTTTGTTGGTTGTGGGGCTTGAACCCTGGGCTTGGGCGCTATCCCTGAGCTGTTCAGCTCAAGGCGAGCGCTCTACCGCTTGAGCCACAGTGCCACTTCTGGTTTTCTAGTGGTTTATTGGCGATAAGAGTCTCATGGACTTTCATGCCCTGGCTGGCTTTGAACCGTGATCCTCAGATCTCAGCCTCTTGAGTAGCTAGGAATACAGGCATGAGCCAATGGTGCCAGCTAGTGTTCTACCACTTTGAGCCACAGCTCCGCTTCTTGTTTTCGAGATAAGAGTCTCTTGAGACTTTTCTGCCCAGGTTGGCTTCAAACTGCAACTCTCAGATCTCAGCTTCCTAAGTAAGTAGGATTATAGGTGTGAGCCACTGACATTCAGTTGTATACAGAGGTTTGAGATCTATGTTGACTCTTATACTGCCACTATGTAAACAAAAATAACGTAACCAGCAAATCTGTTTTCCTTGAGGCCACAGAAGATAGCGTGGGAGGATAAGATACTAAGTACCTAGGATGTTATGGTCTTATGAAGGAAATGTGGATACTAGAGTTTGATTCTGAAGCATAGCTTAGTGTTGCATGCAGATAGAGGAAGAACATGCTACTTGTGATTTTAAGAACAAACACCCTGCCAGAGAGGCAGGAAGTTCTTCCTGCTATGACATAAAGTGCCCAATGTCAGCTCTGAAGTTTTAGTAGATGTAAAACTAAAACAACCATTGCACATCAACAAACATTTTCTTTCTGCGTATCACGAAATATTTAAAATATAACACAATGTGTAGAACTAGCTGACATTCATTAGCTGCACTGAAGTATAGTAGTAATTATCAGCATCAAGTAAAAAATAAGTTTTTATTGCCTAAAATGTTGAACCAACATTTTCCAGGGCCATTTCTCTATATACAAAAATGAGGTGACACATTAGAAACCTTGATAATAAAATGACAGTTTTAGGGTTTTAAAGGAAAGGAGTCCAGAAAAGCCAGTGGGGGTGGGGGAAGACACAATTAGAAGATGAATAGCTGCATAATTCTCTACCTGGCAACAGGAAGAAAAAGTTAAATACCTGAAATATGATATGAAATACAAATGTGTAACATTCAGACATACTGAGAAAAAGTAGTTAACATTACACTAGCACAGAGTATGATATATTTTCACCCATTTAAACAGAAGTAAATTAAGAGAATAAGAGCTAACATAGTCAAGAGAGAAAAAGCTAAAAAAAATGCTTTTATTAAAGTTTTAAAAGTATGATCCCTAGTTTAATTTTCTTTGGAGCAGGGTTTTGCCACTTTGTAATCAGGTTTTAGGTTCTGAAAGATTTTATGCAGTAATATTCCCTGGGGAATAAAAGCAAAGGAAGAACAATCTTTTTCAAAAATGAAATAAAACTCAGGACCCAGTGAGGAAGTAAAATGATATTAGTGTTTCCAAATGAGTTGGAACCATAAAGAATGAACATTGCTTCACTCCTTTGGGTCAGACATCTGAAATTCATAAATGATGATCCTTATATTTTGTTTGTGTAAGAATAAGTAGTAGTATGATTTTTTTTTTTTTTTTGGTGGGTCATGGGGCTTGAACTGTGGGCCTGGGCTCTGTCAGCTCTTCAGCTCAAGGCAAGTGCTCTACCACTTGAGCCACAGCACCACTTCCAGTTTTCTGGTGGTTTATTGGAGATAAGTGTCTCATGGACTTTCCCGCCTGGGCTGGCTTTGAACTCAGCCTCCTGAATAGCTAGGATTACAGATGTGAGCCACCAGCGCCCAGTGATTTAAAACAAGAAAACAAAATAAACACCAGAAGCAAATGCCTAGGACTGTGGAAGATGTTTGCCACCAAGACGAAAAGTCTCCCCGAGCAAAAGTTTCCATCACTTTTAAAATTTAGAGCACATTAGGATGTGGATAAGCAGAGAGAGCAGAGTGCAGCGGTATTTACAAAGGGGAGGCAGGTTGATGTGCATAGCACCACATTTTTTTCAAGTAATCATGAGTTTCACGTTTTTTACATTGTTTCCAACTATTTATCAAAGTAGAGCTATGCGCTGTTTCAGCTTGGTGGTATTAATTTTTTCTATATCTGTCTTCCATAGCAATCTTTGCCACATTATGAAGCCAGCACCATGCTCCTCTGCTTCATAGCCTCCAGAACCATGAGCCAAATACATCTCTGTTCTTTGTATTTTGTGTGCATGTGTGTGTGTGTGTCTGTGTGTGTGCACACACGCGTACCAGCTTGAACTCAGGGGCCCATGCTCATGGTTTTTTATTTTTTTATCAAAGCTGGCTGGTACTCTACCTCTTGAGCCATACCTCTACTTTCTGGCTTTTTGCTGGTTAACTGGAGGTAAGAGTCTTTGGGATGTCTGCCCCACTGGCTTTGAACTAAAACCTTCAGATTTCCATCCACTCTTGAGTAGACAGAATTATAGGCATGAACCACTGGTGACTGGCTACAATTTTTTAAATAATGGTTTTTCTGTGGCTAGCTGAACTAATTTTGAGTTGGGACTTCAAGACATTTCTAATTCAAGTGTTACATATTACATTGGTTTCATATATAATTTGGAACCATCCAAATTTTTTCTTTTTCTTTATAATAGCTAGAGACTTCCTTCATTAATGACAATCTACATGAATGTACACATATATTTATTTAAACATCTATAAATAATTCTAAAGGCCAAGGGATGCTTTTCTTATCAGAAATTACTTAAAGAAAGTGTCATTAGAAACAACACAATTAAAAATATATTTTCAAGTCAATTAAATACCCATGGTATTTAAACAGTCATTTTATTGTCTGATTTATGGATATTTCTGCATTTTAGATTCCATAAACTTCAGATTCTGAAGCTTGTTGAAAAAGCTAAGTTCCTCAATATGGGAAATTCTATCTGGCTATTCTTTTAGAGGATAACTATTTTTCTACTTTCAAAAAATACTTTGAATATTTATATATAGTACTAACAGAATATATCAGTAAATCATATTTTCAGATAAATATTTTATAGGACAAATCTGCATCAAACCCAGTATTTTAGGTATTAAAATAAGGATGAAATTTGGAATAAACTTCTGTCATATTTCCCAAAGTGGTTTTCAGGTATCACATTACAATTGAAATTGATATTTGGATTGTGAGCTATTTCCTGTGTGTACTGTTATGTGTCCACAAGAAATAATGGAGAGTCTGGACTCACAGCATAGTGAACCTGTCTTGCTCTCCTTGCACAAAGCTTGCTGAGTCACTGGGCAGTGCACACGGCCTGCTGTGACGCACTTACCACTGTCAGGCTTAGGGTTAACATGCAATCCTAGGATGACACTGACACTAGCACTGACAATTTAAATTTACTCTCCCAAGTAATTAAAAAAAAAAATAGATCGATAGACTTACATAGATATCTGCAGCTGTACTAACTACTTTAAATAGCAGCAGACAAAATAAATGCTTGCTCCATAAGTTTAAATTCACTTTAGGTTTGCTATATTAAATTTAAAAATTAAAAAAATATCAACTTACTATAAACAATTTAAAATATGTATAATACAACTTCATGGTCAAAACAGCTGAATAATCTATGAAAACAGGAGATACTTTGATCTTACATTTCTGTTTAGGTTTCACACATGATTTTCCCATCTGTCTCTTCCAAAAGAAACCATAAAAAAAAGTTGTCTCATTTTATGGCAACTAATTTAGGGATTTCCTCATCACAAAAATACTTACAAGGAGTTAAAGGTAAAAGAATAAAGAAGGGGAAACAAAGTGTCTCTCCCCGTTTGTCATGATTCTCTTTTGAAAGCATTCTATACATAGGCATTCTGAACTTTCCAAACCATTTACAAATACACTTGCAAAATTTTAAAAAAAAGTTTAGAGTCTAAAAGTGTTATTTTGTACACTGACTATACAATACACATCAAATGTATACACACACACACACACACACACACATCTTAAAGATAAGGTTCTCCAAAGGTTTTTCGACATTCCATCACTCCCGTACTTGGTGGTCTGTCACAGTTGTGTGTACTCTTGACTTGACTGGGTGTGAGGCGATCATATGCCATCTTGTACTCTTTGTCAAATGCATCTGCAAAAATGAAGAAATAAAGACAATGAAATTTATGTCTGATGTTGACTACAGCTGAGCTCTATAATATTATAAAACCACAAAATTAAGATGTAAGAACATACATCAAGGATATTTCTGCCATTCAAAGGACACCAATTTTCAAGGCTAGACAGGGGACCTTAGCGACCATGGAGTTTTAGAGTTAGATCATCCACACTGATTTTAATCTTACCTAGTACAGATGTTAAAAAAAAAAAAATCACTGAATGGGACTGGGAAGGTGGCTCAGTGGTAGAGTGCTTGCCTTGCATGCACGAAGCCCTGAGTTCGATTCCTCAGCACAACATAAACAGAAAAAGCTGGAAGTGGTGCTATGGCTCAAGTGGTAGAGCGCTAGCCTTGAGCTGAAAAAGCTGAGGGATAGTGCCCAGACCCAGAGTTCAGGCCCCATGACGGACCAAAAAAAAAAAAAAAAAAATCACTGAATGCCATACAAACCTTGCTTTTTTCATATTGGTATTTTTTTGTCTTCTGTATCCTAAATTCCCTATTATAAGATAACCTGGAGGGGGGACAAAAATATCTTCTAACATCACCATGTAATGATTTTCCCCTTCTTTTCTTTTTTATGGTGGCAATGAGGTTTGAACTAACGGTCTTACGCTTGCTAGGTAGGCATTCTACTATTTGAGCCATGCCCCTGGCTCCTTTTCCTCTTTCTCTATTATTGCTGTCCTCATATGCACTAAGCAAGTGCTCTAATACTCAGCACAACTTTTATTATTTTTATAGACATTAGCTAGGAGTGGTGGTGGCTCATGCCTGTAATCATAGCTATTTGGGAGGTAGAGGCAGAAGGATCATAAGTTGAAGGCCAGCCCAGGAAAAGTTAGCAAGATTGTAGCTCAAAGAAAAATTTGTGGGGCGCTGGTGGCTCACACCTATAACCCTAGCTATTCAGTAGGCTGAGATCTAAGCATTGCTGTTCTAAGCAGTCAGGCAGGAAAGTCCATGAGACTTTTTTTTTTTTTTGGTCGGTCATGGGGCTTGAACTCTGGGCCTGGGCGCTGTCCCTCAGATCTTCAGCTCAAGGCTAGTGCTCTACCATTTGAGCCACAATGGCACTTTAGTTTTCTGAGTGGTTTATTGGAGATATGTCTCATGGCCTTTCCTGCCCAGGCTGGCTTTGAACTGTGATCCTCAGATCTCAGCCTCCTGAGTAGCTAGGATTACAGGCATGAGCCACTGGTGCCCAGCAGGAGATTTTTTGTTTTTTTGGTCAGTCATGAGGCTTGAACTCTGGACCAGGGCACTGTCCCTCAGCTCTTCAGCTCAAGGCTAGAACTCTACCACTTGAGCCACAGTGCCACTTCCGTTTTCTGGTGGTTTATTGGAGATAAGAGTTTCATGGCTTTTCCTGCCCAGGATAGCTTTGAACCGTGATCCTCAGATCTCAGCCTCCTGAGTAGCTAGGATTACAGGCGTGAGCCACCAGCGCACAGCTTTCCATGAGACTTTATCTGCAATTAATTACCAAAAAGCCCGATGTGGAGCTGTGACTCAAATGGTAGAGCCCTCACCTTGAGCAAGCTGTGACTCAAGTGACAGAGTGCTTGCCTTGAGCAGAAGAGCTCAGGGATAGCTCCCAGGCTCAGAGTTCAAGCCCCACAACAATAACAACAAAAAACAAACACAATCCCTGCTCCCCAACAAACCAAAAAGGCCAGGGGTATGTAGCTCAAGATATAGAATACCTGCTTAGCCCTAGTTTTAACCCCTCAGTTCTGGAGAGTATAAAAAAAAAAAGAGCACACAAAAAAGGACATTATACCGAGGCTTGTGTGTGGGATTTTGTCCAGAACATAATCCATATGGGATGAAAAAAAGGAGAATACCAGTTTTCAAGTCTCTGTTAAAGTATGTCTGGAAGTCATTTATTATTTGACATTTTTAAAGCATCCTGGATAAAAATTGCTCCTAACTGATCTAAGTGAGATACGGTTTATGTCTGAACGTTACCAGGTCCCATATTTCTGCTTTGGCAAGGTGAGAGTCCCATATTTCTGCTTTGGCAAGATGAGAGCCACTAGCAACATTGCCACAGTGAGGCTCATGATGGCTGATGTGAACTGACAGCCAAATGCATGAGCAAGTAAGCTTCTCTAGCTTCAAAGCCCAGCCTTCTATGGACACTCAATGAAATCCCTAGGGCAGAGGACTAGAAAATCTATCCAACTGTATCTGGGCTTGCACTGGATAGAAAAGCAAGGGTTGGTAAACATGATGTGAGTAATCTTTCTTGGCATCCTTTCTGTTCAATTAAAAACACAGGAAAAGATGCTCAACAAGCGTTGGCAAGTATGTGGAGAAATTGGGACCAAATATATTACTGATTGAAATGTGAAATGATGTAGACACTGGAAACAGTCTTGTGTTTCCTCAAAATGCTAAATACTGTGTGAATTACAAATTCCTCCCCCAGATATGCCCAAGATTATCTGTTTCTATTCTTGTCATAAAAGTTCTTTATATATATTAAATACAAAGCAATTATACAATATGTGATTTACAAATGTCTTTTTTCATTCTGGCTTACAGTCTCTTTCTCTCTCTTTTCCAATAGTAAAGTTTGAGTTCAGGGCCTCAGGCTTGCTAGGTAGGCACTCTACCACGTAAGCCACACCCCTGCACCAAGTATGCCTCTTATATACAACCAATAGAGCATATATGTGTATGTATATATATATATATGTATATATATATATATGTATGTATGTATAATACATATAAAATTTTTAAAATATATAAAATATATATTTTAAAAAATCTACTCTTCTAACTATCCTTTTAATTGGACAGTTTACATATGCTGCAAATTTTGATGTCATATCTGCAATTGGGTATTTTTCTGTATGTTTGTTGTCTTTTTTCCATCTTCATTCTTTCATTACTTCATACTTTTGTGTTGACTAGATATTTTTTAGTGTACCATTTCAATTCCCTTATTGTTTCTTATATATATATATATATATATATATATATATATATATATATATATATATTTTTTTTTTTTTTTTTTTTTTTTTTTTTGGTTGATCGTGGACTTGAACTCTGGGCCTGGGTGCATTCCCTGAGCTCTTCTGCTCAAGGCCAGCACCACTTGAGCCACAGCGCCACTTGTTTTTCTGGTGGTTAACTGGAGATAAGAGTCTCATGGATGTTACTGCCCTGGCTGGCTTTGAACTACAGTCCTCAGATCTCAACCTCCCGAGTAGCTAGGATTACAAGCATAAGCCACCAGCGCCCAGCTTTATTTCATATATATATATGTATGTATATATATATATATATATACATATATATATACACACACACACATATATATATATTTCTTATATGTATATATCTTATTTACTTATTTAGTACTGATCCTGGGGCTTGAGCTCAGGGACCTGGGCACTGTCCCTGAGCTCCTTTGCTCAAGGCTAGTGCTCTACCAGTTTGAGCTACAGCACCACTTCTGGTTTTCTAGTGGTTAATATGTCAGGGACATTCCTGCCTAGTCTGGCTTTGAACCATGAGTTTCAGATCTCAGGCTCCTGAGTAGCTAGGATTATAGGTGTGAACCATAACACCCAGCAAATTTCTTATTTTTTAAAATATCAGCAGGGTTTCAAAACCATTAAAGTAAAATGAAATATTCATAACATTCTGTTCAAAGTACCAGTTGAAATTTGAAGCCATTTATTTTATTTTATTTTATTTTTTTGGGTCCGGTCGTGGGGCCTGAACTCTGGGCCTGGGCACTGTCCCTCAGCTCTTCAGCTCAAGGCTAGCACTCTACCACTTACGCCACAGCGCCACTTCCGGCTTTTTTCTTTTTGCTTATGTGGTGCTGAGGAATCGAATCCAGGGCCTCGAGCATGCAAGGCAAGTGCTCTACCACTGAGCCACCTTCCCAGCCCCGAAGCCATTTATTTTTATCCTCTTTTAAATGGAAATAGTGCAAAGGGAAGCGTAGCACATTCCTACAATATTTTATCACACATAAAATTACAGGTCGAACATAGATCTGTTTCCTTCAGCTTTCTGTATCAAATATTCCTTGATTCTAAAGAACTTTTACATCTGGTGTGGGGAGTTTGGCTCAACTGGTATAGTACCTGACTAGCCTGCTGAGATCAACAACCAGTATTGACAATTTAAAAAAAATACATTTTACTTTGTTGTTGTTGGGGGGCTTGAACTCAGGGCCTGGGTGCTGTCCCTGAGCTTTTTTCATTCAAGGCTATCGCTCTACCACTTTGAGCCACAGCTCTACTTCCAGTTTTCTGGTGGTTAATTGGAGGTAAGAGTCTAACGGACTTTTCTAGCCAAGACTCTCCTCCCATGCTGGCTTTGAACCCCAGTCCTCAGATCTCAGCCTCTGGAACAGCTAGATTACAGATGTGAGCCATCAGCATCCAGCTTACATTTTACATTTCTATTGGAATGACTCCAGACTTTCTCAGATTTATTCCAACTAAGTAGTGATCAGTTTAATACAACTTCCAACTATAGTATTCCCTTTTTTTCCCCCTCTAAAGTCACTCAATATAGTTCCCTCTGTGTTGGGGTTCATAGCTAGAACTTTTAAGACCATTTCAGTGTAAGCCAAAATTTCATTCCCACATTCTAAATAAGCAAATTTACTTACTTTCAACTAGTCTTTTTGTCTTAAAGTATTTAAAATTCTATACCTCTCTAATAATTGCATTCTGTAAGATGCTTGCTATCTTACTCCCACATATCCTTTGCCGCTAAATTCTATAATCTGTCTCCTGGCATGAAAGCTGACAAGTGCTTAGGGGGACAAGTCATTCACTTCTGGTTGGCTGGAAACTAATACACTCTTGAAATATCTAAGTTAGAGCTGGCTATGCTTGGCTTTCTACTTGACTCAGAAACTATTGTTCTCTCACTCATCTTCTATGAATTAATTGGAAAGTCAGCATCAGAAGAGCCTTGCTTTCTACAAAGCCTGCTTACCTGGTCTCAATTGAGGAGCTTGAAAATAATGCACATGTTTATTATATATTATCACCATGATTATGCATGTGGTCATTAAAAAATGACTGTGGTGCTTAAAGTCAAATCAAATGCGTAGACTTGTTTTTTGTAAAGACCAATGTATAATCACCTAACAGAAGCATGATTGATTATACATTTTTCTCATTAATTGGTGAGTGGGCTTAAGTAGAGCAGTCAAGTCAGATACCACTCAAGTCAGATGAATTGCACGTATCAATAATCATTTTCATACCTATTTATAAACCTGTAAATTTTCCAACAGAATGCCAAAACACTACTTGAACCTCGCAATATAAATAAATAGCTTGTCTACCAGGGCTTTGCAAAGAGGCCAAGCTAGCATGAAGTGATTTCCAACTTTGTAGTCCCAGTTAACTCAGGAGGCTGAGATAGGAGGTTCATTTAAACATAGGAGTTTGAGAACAGCCTGGGTAACACAGTGAGACCCTGTCTTTTTTAAACAACTACAACAATAACAACAACAGGCTAAACACAGTAACGGTGGGGTGGGGGAGAGGGGGGAGATGACTAACCAAAAAAGCTTGGGAGCTCCTAAAGTATGTATTTAGCTACTTTGTTCTTTCTGAGAAAGCTTAATGTCATTAATAAATGATATCATACTTACAAGCATGGGTTTGGAAATTGAGAATGCTTGGTTTAAATATAGCTCTATTATACACATGAAAACAAGATAAAATTACCTACCTCTCAGATCCTCAGTATCTTCAATGATATAGAAATATAATAGTACCTATTCTCAAAGGACTTTTGAGAAAATTATATAAGAAAACACACTGGCTTCAGTGTGTTTTCTTATATAAAAATCTATGTTGGAAATGATCTGTACAACTTGGGGGATGGGAGGTAGGGAAAGGAGAAAAATGAGGGGCAGGGGGTCGACAAGAAATGTACTCACTACCTTACTTAACTGTAACGACTCTATGTATCACCTTGACATAAAAAAACATGGCCTAGAAAGGTGGTTCAGTGGTAGAGTGCTTGCCTAGCATGTGTGAGGCCTGCCTGGGTTCGATTCCTCAGGATCACATAAACAGAAAAAGCTGGAAGTGGTGCTGTGGCTCAAGTGGTAGAGCACTAGACTTGAGCTGAAGAACTGAGGGACAGTGCCTAGGTCCAGAGTTCAAGCCCCACAACCCCCACCCCCAAAATCATATTATTATTATTAATGATTTTTTTTCTGCTGATCCTGGGGCTTGAATTCTGGTCCTAGGCTCTGTCCCTGAACTTCTTTTGCTCAAGGCTAGTATTCTACCATTTGAACCAAAGCACCAGTTCTGGCTTTTTCTGAGTAGTTTATTGGAGATAAGAGTCTTAAGGACTTTCCTGCCTGGACTGGCTTCAAACTGAGATCCTCAGATCTCAGCCTCCTTTGTAGCTAGGATTACAGGCATGAGTCACCAGTGTCTGGTTTATTATTGTTATTATTATCGTTATTACTACTTCCATGAGAAAAGTATCAACATATATTTTACATTAGATAAAACATTAAAGAAACAGTTTTCTAATAAAGCAATATGGCTTAATATTAATATAATAAAAACCAATAAAAATACTTTGAAAAGCTACACTGTACTACATAAACATTATGCTGAGTTACCTATATCAATGTTTTCTCTTCCCAGCGCCACCAGTGAGAGAAATAGTATTTCTCGGTATAAGCTCCTAGGAAGGAAAGACACAGAGAAAATGTAAGAATCCATAGGCTTGATTCTCTACACCAAGTTTATGCCGATTTAAACATGAAGTACACTAAAAATGACTATGCAACAAAACAAAACTATTTAGAGAACAATATATTCACTTAAAAGAGAATAACTTACCTCTGTCTTTTAAAATGTGGACACTTACTCAGTGTCTCTAGAATCTGACTCATTGGTCCATAGACATCATTCATTTTAATGCTTTTAACCATACTTTTCAGTAATTCCTGGTTAAATGAGTTATCACTTTTTTGCAACAAATGTACCATTGGATACTTTTGGGCTGTAAAAGAACAAGAGAGCAGATGAAGGAAAAGAGAAATAAATAGCAACCAAAAGTTACAAAGCACTGAAAATAAATTAAGGAAATACACAAATATAAAACTAAGAATTAAGCAAAGAAAAAAAAAAAGACAACCAATGATAAAAATAAACCTAAAGCTTTTTATGGGCTCAGACAATAACTAAAAATAACATTTTTCATTAATACAGTGCCTCAAGTAAATTCTATATTAGCAGCCAGGATGGAAACAAAAATACATAAGAAAGAAGAAACTGGGACAAGCGATGCACTGAAAGCAGAATTATACAAAACACAGCTAGCCCCACTAGCACAAACACAGCACCCCTCACAACCAAATTAAAGCAAAACACCAAAAAACTTGACTTCTATAGAAGTAGCATTAAAATAAAAATCAAACTGAACACTCACTCTCAAACAAAAGAGTACGATTTTGACCTGAAAGACAAAATAGTACAGTGAAGTAGTTATACATGAGTTGAGGCTATTTAAAGCGAGTAGAAGTCAGTCTTGTATGAATAAGCTTCTGCTGGCACTTACTGTGGGCATTCCACAGGATGTACAAGGGCTGTCCTGGATCCTGGTGTAATTTCATATTGTCCCATAACATTTGTATTAAAACATATTTGCTATCTTCTGACATACAGTGGCGGGGAATCTGGGTTGAGAGTAAAAAGCATTCGTTAATGGTCATTATATAATAATTTGTTATAAATATTTTATAGAATCTTCATAAAAATATTTTTGAGAGCCAGGCGCCAGTGATTCAAGCCTGTAATCCTGGCTACTCTGGAGGCTGAAACCTACAGATTACAGTTTAAAGCTAGCTTGGGCAGAGAAGTCCATGAGTCTTATTTCTGATTAACTACCAAAAAGCTGGAAGTAGAGCTGTGGCTCAAGTGGTAAAGAACTCGCCTTTAGCAAAAAAACTCAGGGACTGCACCCGGGCTCTAGTTTATGGTCCAGAACTGGCACATGCAAAATATTGTTTTTAGGATGTAAATGTACAGAAGAGAAAACAACAACAGGAAATGACTAGTTGTACGCATCCGGTATCTACTAGAGTTAGAAGATAAGCTAAGCTGAGAAGCTAATGATCTCACTTCTCACTCAAAGTATTTAACTTGAATAAGAAAGAATCTTAACCTTGATTGAGAATCCATAGAAAGAATCCAAGCATCCTATTTTTCCCCAAACCTAAGACCTTGATTTTTGGTGGTAACGGGATTTGAACTCAGGGCGTCTTATTTGCTAGGCAAGTGCTCTCCCACATGAGCCATGTCTCCCCCTCCCCCCATCCATAGCATTGTCTTTTAATTTTATTTTCATACCTTTGAATACTTGTTACAGTGCTCAGAAGAAAGAATCAATCCTGGTAAGTTACTTGGAAGGTCAAGACGCCTAAAATACCACACCAAATTCCAAAAAACAATTGGATGATGATCCACAAAGTCAGCCACTGTTATTGCATGGTCACCTTCATTTTCCAACAAGCTCTCAAGTTCCTTCCAAACAACTAGTGGACTAAGATATGGAACTGTGACAGGATCTGGACTTGGAAGGTGCCATTCTAACCCTAAAGAATCCTGCTGAATAAACAAAGATAGAAATGAGAAAGATACGAATGATGATATTAAATTATTTTAAAAATTTTTTCTGTGAATAATTTCCTCTAAGTGGAAAGGTAATATAATTGTAATATAATATAATTGTATCTTCATGATAATTATAAAATTGACTTTTCTAGGGCTTCTCAGGACAAGGGGAATAAAATTATGCGAATGTTTAAAAATTTAGAAAGGAAGTGGCGCTGTAGCTCAAGTGGTAGAGCGCTCGCCTTGAGCTGAAGAGCTGAGGGACAGCGCCCAGGCCCAGAGTTCAAGCCCCATGACCGACAAAAAAAAAAAAAAATTTAGAAAAACATCGTAATACATACTGTTGCCCCTTGTAAAGTAGCTGGCAGGCTGCCTGTGGGAACCAGTTTCTGTCCTCCGGAATCCTCTTTATCCAAGTGGCCGTAAGTACTAATGCTCCTGGCCACTGGGAATAGTGGACATTTTGACACAGCTGTTTTTGATCTATTGGTGGGAATCTGAATACTTTGGGTACAGGGATTTTCCTGCAGTTTAGATTTGCTTGGGCATTGAAAAAAGAAAAAAGCACAGCACTTTATTTGATCTAGAAGAACCGTGTTTTGGATACAGCAGAATAAATCAAAAGAAATATGTTATTCAGACTTCAGTCTACAAATTATCTATCTGTCCACCCACCCACCCACCCACCCACCCACCCACCCACCCATCCATCCATCCATCCATCCATCCATCCATCCATCCATCCATCCATCCATCCATCCATCTGAACTCAGGGTCTCAGGCTTGCCAGGAAGCTTACCACTGAGCTATGCCTCCAAACTATTTTTGTGATAGTTATTTTTGAAATAAAGTCTTTCTTCCTGCCTAGAAACATTCTTAAGACTGAAATCTGCCTACTTCAGTTTTCCTATTGTAGCTAGCATAACATCATGTCAGTTACAGGTTCAAGAGGACCTTTGGTGAATTTTTCTGCCTGGACTAGTCTCAAACTGTGATCCTCTCAATCTTAATCTCACAAGTAGCTAGGAGTATAGGTGTGAACCACAGAACCTATTTTAGGATATAAGTGACATAATATGATAAATTTCAGAATAAAATTTTAGGCACTTTTTTTTGGTTGCACTGGAGTTTGTAGTCAGGGCCTTGTATTCTCTTGGCATACTTAGCTGGCATTCTACCACTTGATTCACACCTCCAGCTTTTGTTTAGCTGGTTATTTTGGAAATAGTGTCTCATAAACTTTTTACCCTAGGCAGGCTTTGAACCATGATCCTCCAGATCTCAGTTTCCTGAGTAGATAGTATTACAGGCATGAGCCCCTGAAGCTGGCTAGTAAAGAACTTGAATACAGTACTACCTTCCCTTATGGATACAAAGTAAATGGACACATGCTTCTTTAGGAGTCATGAGTAAGTGAAAGACAAAGACAAGGCTACAAAAGATCTATGATGAAAGAAGTGCAGATTCTTGTTTTACTATGAAGGTATTTAGGATTAAACAGGCCACATGGGCATTTCTTTCTGCAATATAGTTACCAATATAGCCTAGTCTGTGCAGTTGTATGTGGCTGATCTGGCATTTAAGTATAGGTTATTGGGATGATTCATGGCTCACTTTGTGTTTTAGTTTAATTTTACAGTTTTAATATTAGCTATAAATGTTCCATTCTTTCTTTTTTGTCAGGTGTGGGGCTTTAATTCAGTGCTTAGTTATAAACTCAGTGCTTGATAAACATTATCATATGTGTGTATGTTTGTGTGTGTCTTAAACTCTGGAAGCTCATGAAGCATAACATATCAATACTTAATATTTAAATTTTAAGCTATTAGAGTTTTTAACACTATTTTAATAATGTAATAAATTTTATTTTTCAGAGATATTAATTAATTAATCATTCAAGACAGAGTCTCACTATAAAGCCCTTGGTTGACCTTGAACTCACAACCCTTCTATCTCTGTCTTTCTCTACCCAGTGCTAAGATGATAGACATAGATACTTTTCACAGAAATTTAAATCTTGAAATGGGCAGCTGGTTTTTCTGCCACCATAACTAAAACATGCTCAATGTTAAAAATAATTCTCTAAAATCATATTTACCTGTTTAGATCAAATTTTCCTTGAGCAGAGATAGCAGATGTATCAAGACCAGAGGCTGATGTTGAAATGCAAGACTGCCTTGTCTGACTTGAAAAGGTGGATGGAAAGTGCACAGTTTCTGTAGATGGCGCTGACTTCAAAAAATATCTAGAACATCAACCAAAGGAGCTTTTTGAGTAACACATTCTAGAGGACATGATCCTTAAACAGAAAGGGAAAAAAAAAGTACATATGCTTACCTTCCAGGTCGTCTTAAGTCTCTTATTTCAATATTGAGAAAGGGTAAGAAAAGATTGCCACAGAATGGGCAGGTAGTATTGAGGTTTGAATCATCCGCTGTCCATCCAGCCATGATTTCCTCATCATGGACAAGACAATCACATGTTCTACACCGAGAACAGCTAGAGATGAGAACCTAGGGGAGAAGATGGCACTTTATAAAGTAAGCTGGCTAGTGCATAATGTGGCTTTAAAGCCATTTTAATTAATCTCCTGGCAGGATTGGAACTCAGAAGGATTCAAACACTACAAATAGAAATTAAACTATATTTGGTGTAATATATAATATGTTCATCTTCAACTATTTCAGGTAAGTCTATCCCAAAATTCTGCCTGAGAAACTTGCCCTAACTGATTATTTTCTATTATAATTACTATAAAATTTGATATGATTTTATTAGTGATATATCAATACATAAAACACACAAAAGGTATTTGCAACTGAGATTGATAACTATACCTAAAGTGCAGTCATCAGACTAATGCTCATCCACGAGGTCTTACTGCTTTTGCTAAGTAAAGTAACTAAAGACTTAGAAATTTGTAATTTAACATTGCTGTAACATCCCACTGTGCAATCCATGTACTTTTACAACAGTACTGGATTACTAATTAAACAGAACAAGCCTAGTTTGTCACTATAGACAGTTTAAGGAACATTGCTGTAAATTGCTGTCATTATATTAACAAAATACAGAAATTCCTAAAGTTACAGAATATTTGTAAGCTGCAATATTTATTTTCCAACTATATGCAAATCTACTTATGTAACTAGCATAAAATAGCAACCACACTTACAAATATACTTGCAATCAATTTCTACAGAAAAATTTTGAAGTCTGAAACAAAAACTTTTTTATTATAAGAAAATGGGATGTGGGAGCATATTCTGCAGAAATTGAAGACTGAAAACAAAGTGGGCACCCTAAACCAGAATTGCTTCCCATACCCTTGTCAAAATTCTCTTGCACAGCAAAATTGGTTGCTCAGGTTGTGAAGTACTAATATAGATGCTGAAAATGAACATGCTTTTGTATGTTAATAAATTTCAAAGCAAGCATGGAAGTGTTCTAATAAAGTAGCATGACTTCAGTAATTTGAAATAATAGGTATGTCAAAATTAGATTTTAATTTCATTCAGATGAGATATACATTCTAAAGTTTCAGATGCTACACTTTTCTTTCTGTGTTGGTACTGGGGTTTAAACTCTGCCTGGGTGTTGTATGTGAGCTTTTTTGCTCTATCACTGAAATCAAAGTCCACTTGCAACTTTTTGGTGGTTAATCGGAGATAAAGAGTTTCACAGACTTTCTTGCCTGGGCTGGCTTTGATCCACAATCCTAAAATATCAGCCTCCTGAGTAACTAGGATTACAGGCATGAACCACTGGTGCCCAGCTACATATTAACTTTTGTTAGTCTTCCAGGGGCCAACAATACTTAAGAAATGTAAAATTTATCAAGTAGTACACAATGACACTGTCAAGGATGAAATCTGGAAATATTGCTGTACCTCCATTGCATAGTTCTGGAAGATATTAGTATTACTGGTATTGAGGGAAGATGCCACTTCTGATTTCCCAGGCAAAGCGAACTTTGACAGGGACCCTGTTGATTATTAAAAACAAAAACAAAGAGCAACAGTATTAAAATTAATGAGAAACAATATAAGAATCTTCCAATTTCATTAATTCTGATGTTAGCCTGTTCTACTTAAAATGTTAAAGGTAATTTAGAAAAACAAAAATAATAAAAAGGTCTTCTTCAATGCAAAAATGGTGTAAATTACCAGTTCACCAGCAATAGAAAGGAATACGTGTAGTTCAACACCATATTTCCAACTTCACTTTTTTTTTTTTTTTTTGGTCATGAGGCTTGAACTCTGGGACTGGGCACTATCCCTCAGCTCTTCAGCAAGCACTCTACCACTTGAGCCACAGCGCCACTTCCAGTCTTCTGAGTGGTTTACTGGAGATAAGAGTCTCCAGTTTCTTGCCCCTTGCCCCGGCTGGCTTTAAGGCTGGCTTTAAACCGAGATCTTCAGATCTCAGCCTCCTAAGTAGCTAGGATTACAGGTGTGAGCCACCAACGCCTGGCTTTCACTTTTTTTAAAAACAGAAATACAAACAAAATCTAAACACTTCAATATATTCCTCACCTATCAGATGGCAAAAATCCACAGGTTTGCCAACATATTTCATTGAGAAGGTGTGTGCAGGGGAGGGGAGAGGGATAGTTATTCTACACATTGTCAATGAGAACGCAAAGCAGTATACACCGGTAGAAGAGAATTTCGCAACATCACTTCAAGGATGAAATCTGGAAATATTTTCTTCATCCTTTGGCAAAAATGTAATATGACATGAATTATAGTCTGCCAAAGACTGCAGACTTAATGTCTACTAGCAGAGAAGTGGCTAAAGGACAATATGATAGGAGCACACATGATGAACCATGGGGCTGTAAGGATGAATGAGGGACATGGCTGTGGGATGTATGAATGGCCTTCAGGATATTGTTATGGAAGGAACTGTTAAGGAATGAGTGGGAAAGGATTTATAGCTTGCTATCTTTTGAGATTTAAATAATAAGGGTACATATAAATATTTATACTTACACTTTAAGAAAAGCAACTATGGAAAGATGAACCAAAAATAATAAGCATGGTTACATCTCTAGGGACAGGAAAAAAGGACTGTGTGAAGGGGTGGGAAGCGGGAGCTAGACTTATCTCAGAATGCCTTAGCCTTTACCATTTTTCTTTGAAGCTAAGCAAATCCTTCACAAAATTGAAAACTTAAGATCATAAAGAAAGAAATAAAGTAAAAGTACTACAAATCTATGTAGTATGACAGAACTATCTGGACAAACCTTCTAAGGAGGCAGAACTTTCCAGGCTCATCCGGCTGACATCAATTCCCTTGGTCCCTGAAGTGGCACTACTCTCTTGGGAGGAAGTGGCACCTTCCAACTCATGGCAGACATCTTCATCTGTCAGAGAGGTAGATTCAGAATCCTGGGCTCCCACTGAAGAAAGACTGGTACGATCAGAACTTTGATCCTAAGGACATAATTATAAGCTTAATTTCCTTCACAGTTAAGGTTAATTATTTAAGAAGTTAGTTTTAAGGAAGTGTTAATATCTATCCCCTAACCACCCAGATGGTCAGTTAAACCAACATCACAACTTCTGGAGATAAATCAATTTGACAAAAGGTATACTCATCTGGATAAAAATGTTGGTGATTAATTTTTAAGATACATATAATTGCTTCTAGCAATTATCTATCTACTAGTAAGGAACCATGCTGACTTTCAATTTTTTTAAATTTATTTTTAATTTCCCTCCTGTACACCTCAGTATAAGATGATACCATTAGAATTACATATTATTATTTTTTAAAAGCACTTAGTTTTAAAGACACAGCTCTAGTCTTCAATTTTGAAAACATTAAACAAAATTTTTTGGTTATACCAAGAATATATTTACAAAATACTTATAATTTCATGGACCAGATGATACAACTTGTTTTTTCTAATTGTGTATGCATATTGTTATTTTAATCACTAAAGGATTTTTTCCGTTTTTTAATTATCTTTCAGTAGTTGTACAAAGGAGTTGTACAACTTGATCGATGTCACCTATTTCAACACTCAACAAAGGACTTTAACATTTTTGTGTAGTCAACTTTTTTCATCCAGGTTTGTATCTTTATTCTACTCCAATATGGAAATAAATATATATATATATATATATATATATATATATATAATTATTTCAAAGCCATTTGAATTATCAGGTGATCTAGATAACTGAGGTTCTGTTTCCACTATCTGTTTTTATTTTTCTTGTATTAGTCGTGGTTCTGTTTTTTGTTTTGCATTCCTGGAGCTTGAACTCAAGGCCTGGGCACTGTCCCTCAGCTTCTTTTGCTCAAGGCTAGCATTCTACCACTTGATCCACAGCACCACTTCCGGCTTTTCTGTTTATGTGGTATTGAGGAATAGGCTTCATGAATGTTAGGCAAGCTCTGTTCCACTAAGCACATTCCCAGCCCCATTGTTCTGTTACTTGCAATGGCTATTTTAAACTGAACAGCAGATACTGTATACACAAAATTATAAGGATTCCTTCAGAAATGGTGAACTCTTTCCTCTGTCACATAAAGAATGATTATGTTCATCTAATCACAGATTGAACCAAGTCTAGGTTACAGTGTTGGTTAGGCCTGTCTATCTGTGGTTTGCCAATGTTCCTATGGCATAGCTCTTCTTTAGCAGTTCTCTGCTGACTAACAGGTGCTTTTTATACTTCCCTAGACCCATGCTCTTAGGAGGTATGTGGGCCTACCATACATTAGTCCATCCTAACCAGAAGGAGATGCCAAATAATTGGTGAGTTTTGAAGGCATACTGGACATTCTCTGGAAAAAAATTGTATTTTTAAGGAAACACTGAAACTAAAATTAGTATTTCCATGTAATACAGATACTTTAGGTACAAACCATTGCCTTTTTTTTAAAGCTGTGATTAAGGAGAATGATTAAAGCTGACATATCTACTAGTAATAGATTTTCAGTGGTAGAGAATATATGAAAGAACAAGTAGGAAAAACTAATAGTTTACCTTTGATGACATGGCATACATGGTGAATCTTGAGTACCATCTACTTGCTTTCTCTGCAACTCCTTTTCCAGCAGTGAACATACTGTGCCTTAAAACATCTAGCTTAGGTACTAGCAGTGTATCCAAGTTAAATGAAGGTGATGAATGGGTTAATATTTCTTGAGATTCTTCCCTAAATGGGCAAGTATGGGAGAAGGCTGGAGAAGACCAGAGTCTGTCCCTTGGTCTCTCCTCACTTTTGGTATAACTTTTAGATTTGGTAAGTCTCACTGGCCTAGGAGAATTAGGAGGCAGGCTCGATCTTCTACAGGCCTTGACCAATGTTGGACTTTTCTTACTGGCTAATTTATCATCACATGCTGGCTGCAGATCAATACTTGGTGTACGACTTGCCAAAGGACTGCTCATGTTATTCATATACATCTCAATTTCTTCAGCTAAATCACGCTTGGCTGATGGTGTGGAAATGCTTTTGCTGTCATCTTCATCTTCTTCTTCTTCTTTTTGTTGCTGTTCAGTCTCAGCAACCAAAAGAGAGAGGGGATCAAACCCTGTTGCAACGTCAATTTTCTCAAAAGGTTTTACTGAAAAGCTGCTGTTCATACACTGCACTGTCTTAAGATGTTGTGCAGCAGTGTACCCCACTTTTGATCTATCTATTTCATTGTCTATATCTTCTAAGTCAAAAATAACAGGAGAATCTACTTTATCTGCCAAACAAGTTGAACCATCAAAAGGTGTATCATCGTCACTGGATTCTTTTTCTAGACTGTCTCTTTTTGACTGTAATAGTGGCCTTCCAATATCAAGACTATTTGGTCTTGTACTTTTGGAGATAACGTTTGAAAGAATTTTTGCATCTGCACCTAATTTTTCAACTATATCTCCAGGGTTTGTTTCCTTGTTAATTCTATTTAGCATAAGACCCATCAGCACCCCTCCACTAAGATTACGGTTTCTATTTCCCCAGGACATTTGTTGCTGCAAATTAGGTTCGTTGTCACTTTTATGTCTCTTCCTGAAGCATCTACTTTGAACATTTCCTGGGTCATTTGTATCCTCGAGAGATGACATTAGGAGCAGCTCAGGTGTGCTTTCTGAAAAACAAGAAAAGTACTTTTAAACAAGAAAATGTAATGTGTAAACATAGCCCTCTTAACTATTTAAAATTGTAGTAATAAAAATGACAATAGCAGGTACTCACTAAGTTTGACTTATCAGATACTATTTCAGCAATTTACTTATAATATCTAACATAAACAGTCCAATATTCATAGGTTGGAAAAACACTGAGAGATTAAAAAAAAGCTGGCTATCAAGACTACATCACAGATTGGCAAATTTCATCACACATCAAACTTCACACCTCAGCCCAAAACTGGCCTGAGGCCTGTATTAGTACAGTTTTAAGCAGTTTTTATATTTATAAAGAGGTATGCAAACCATGCACAAATAAACAGGTAACAGACACTACATATGGCCTGAGAGACCAAAAATATTTATAGGGCCTTTTATAAAAAGTTTATATGACCCTAATTATGTACATGCTATTTTATTGTGGGTCCAGGGCAGCCTGGGTAAATATGTTTATGAAACTCCATCTCAACAGAAAAGGCTGGATGTGACAGGCACCAGTGGCTCATGCCTGTAATCCTAGCTACTCAGGAGGCTGAGATCTGAGGATCACAATTCAAAGCCAGCCTGGGCAGGAAAGTTTGTGAGACTCTTATCTCCAATTAACCACCAGAAAACTGGAAGTGCTGTGGCTCAAGTGGTAGAGTGCTAGCCTTGAGCTGAAGAGCACAGGGATAGCACCCAGGCCCACAGTTCAAGCCCCACAACCAACCACACACACAAAAAAAGGCTGGATGTGGTAGAGTGTGCCTGTCATCCTAGCTATAACAGGAAGCATAAACAGGAAAATCACAGTCCAAGCCAGCCCAGGCAAAGAACAAGACCGTATTTCAAAAAATAACCAGAGTCAAAAGGGCTGCAGACATGGCTTAAGTGGTAGAGCACCTGCCTAGCAAGCATGAAGCTTGAGCTCAAACCCCAGTACCACAAAAAAAAAATTACTAGTTATATAGATACAATTCATTCTGAACATCAAAAATGTATGCTATTTAATTTACCTGTGCTTTCTCCAGATATTTTATCAGCATTGCTCTTACTTGTACCACCGAGGCGAACTATACTGGAAGAACTTTGATAACTGAGTATAGGAAGGCAGTCAGAGCTTCCTTTTGCACTCTCATTCTCTGACACTATAAAGATGAAAATGAAAATGTTAATAAAACCTGTAACATTCTAGGAGGCATAAAGAGAGGCAGCTTTTAATCCTACATATTTCTTTTCCCTCCATTTATGAGAAAACTTTTATTAGTTCATAATAAACAACATAACCCATTTTAATCACCCAGAAAAACTGTAGTTAAGAGCTGGGTAGTAGTGGCTCACGCTTATAATCCTAGCTACTCAGGAGGCTGAGATCTGAGGATTGTGGTTCAAACCAACCCAGCAGAAAAGTTCCCAAACTCTTATTAACCATTCAAAAACCATTAAGTGGCACTGTGGCTCAAAGTGGTAGAGCACTAGCCTTGAGAAAAAGAGCTCAGGGACAGTGTCCAGGTCCTGAATTCAAGCCCCACGACTGACAAAAACAACAACAAAAAATATCTGTAGTTAAGGAATGTGTCTTATGTAGTAAGGTTTAGTCAGCAGGAACAACATAGAGTAATTATAATAATCTGACCTCCCTAGAGCTAACAAAACCAATTCTGCACTACAGTCTTACGTATTTCTAACTGAAAATTGGTGATAAGACCATAGTAAAGATTTCTCTGTTTCTCAACCACAAGTAAGTTACTCCACTTATTTGAGGCTTCTAAGCAAGGATCAAGTTGTTACTTTTTGCTGGTAGCTTATACCTATAATCCTAGCTACTCAATATGTTGGAATCTGAGAATCTTGGTTGGAAGACATATCTGAGAGACTCTTATTTCTAATTAACTAGCAAAAGAGCCAAAGTGGAGACATGGCTCAAGTGGTAGAACACCACCTGTAAGCAAAAAAGCCAAGCAAGAACATATGGCATGGAATTTAATCTCTAGTATTGGTACAAAAAAATTACTAAGTGTTGGCCAAATTAGGTTCATGCACCAATTTTATATATGGTTGTGAATGAGAGTTTCTAGTGGGGAATACACACACACACACACACACACACACACACACACACACACACACACACACACACACACACACACACACGCAGTCCATTAAGAAAGTTTAATCTTGGGCTGGGAATATGGCTTAGTGGCAGAGTGCTTGCCTAGCATGTATGAAGTCCTGGGTTCAACTCCTCAATAACACCTACACAGAAAAAGCCAGAAGTCGTGCTATGGCTCAAGTGGTGGAGTGCTAGCCTTGAACAAAAAGAAGCTCAGGGACAGTGCTCAGGCCCTGAGTTCAAGCCCCAAGACTGGCAAAAAAAAAAAAAAAGAGAGAAATGTTTAATCTCAATAAATATTATTAAATAACAGACAAAAATCTTGTTTCAAGAAATATACATTTCTACTATAATAAGAATATTCTTTACGATTAGTAACATTCACTCTAATAGCACTTGTTTGGAGAGTACTTTGTCACAGAGATAACACAATTTATACATGAAGTATTTTGGTGACAGTATTGGGTACTGCAGAAGGTTTGCAATGGCAGGAAAGATGAAATGAGCTGAAAATGGAGAGTACTTGTGCACTGAAAGTCGCTTCTATTTTCTGAGTGTGAGCTCACAGCTGCATATAGAACCAGCTTAAACAGTACCTACTGGAACTAGAATCGCTCTCTTTTTTATATTTTTCTTCCTGAGTATCCTCAGTAGATGTATCCCCTCTTCTAACTTCATCCTGAGATAGCGAATTATATCCCAGATCCGACTGACCACCTGTGGGAAAAAAAAGAAACAAAATTCTGGGTTGGTTACCAAAAACTTCTTTAGTTAGAACAACTAGAATTAGGAGCAATATATAAGAATTATTTACAGAATTTTTTTTCTTATAACTTCTATTGAAAGCATTATTTTCTTAATTATCTATTTTCTATCTCCATTAATATAATTAAGAGATGATCTCACATTGTTTACTTTTGGCCTCACACCACAGCCCAAAGTAACATTCACACTAGTGTGTAGGCGCCGAAAGATATAAATTAGATATTCTGTATACAAGTCCATTACTTTTTTAGACATAAGTCTGCATTCTAAGCAATGGAGAAATCTTCAGAGAATTTACAACAGAACATTCACACACTAGATACCAGTGTCTTACGGTTTTCTAAAAGTTGATCTGAATAATTATAGACTTGTACACAAGAACACACAGAAATGAGAAAAAAAACCTAATGCTGAAGTTCCTAGTAAGAAAAGACAAAAGTTAGCCAGGTGCCAGTTGTTCATGTCTCTAACCCCAGCTACTCAGGAGGCTAAGATTTAGAGGATCATGGGTTCAATGCCCAACTGGGCAGAAAAGTCCATCGGACTCAATTTCTAAAACAGTCAGTAAAAAGCAGGACTAAAGAAAGATATGGCTCAAGCTGTACAGTCCCCATGAAGCAAACCTGAGGCCTTGAAGTTTAAACCCTTTTTCCAGCCTGCCTCCCAAAAAATAGACTATCACTTTTAGTAATTGTTTCCACTAGATTAGTATCAGAAGGTAAGATTCTAAACTTTAGGAGACTTGTGATGTTAAGTAATCCATTTAACCATTTTTGTTTGGATTTCAACAGAGTTGTAAAACACAAGGTTGTCATGAGAGGCTAAAATTAAAATAGTTCTATAAACTTGTTAGAAAAGTCTAAAGAAATTATATTAACACCACCAAGTATTTCCTTTGTTATAGTTTTGAGTTTGTATTTTTTTAATCAAACTCTCAGTTCCTATTACCATAGAAGTGGTAATCGAGAAATGTGAAGATAATCTTGAAGAAATTTATGCTTTCATTAAGTTCTTCACTGTTTTAAGCTGGCCTTTCTTAAAAGCCACAGTGAAATATAAGATGTCCTTTTCACAGTTAAAAACAATGCCTAAGGAAGATGACTATGACTGATGAAGTTCACACTGCAGGATATGAAACCAGCTAAGGAAGGATTACTGTATTATGTTTCAAGACAATCAGTTTACTTTTTTTTTTAAGTCAGTCAAAAGGCCTGAACTCTGGGCCTGGGCACTGTCCCTCAGCTCTTCAGCTCAAGGCTAGCGCTCTACCACTTGAGCCATAGTGCCACTTCCAGCTTTTTCTGCTTACGTGTTGCTGAGGAATCAAACCTAGGGCCTCACGCATGCAAGGCAAGCGCTCCACCACTGAGCCACCTTCCCAGCTCTCACCTTACATTTATTAATCTTCAAGTAGATATAAAAGGAAACAAACCTAAATAACACTGCCATTTGCAGAGATAAGAATCTTCATATTTTTATAGTAATGCTTCAGTTTTCAAAGTTTCGGTCCACCAAATTCATGTTTACACTGCATTAAAAATTTGTATGTATTTTAAATGTTATGGAGTTAGAATTGTGTGATTTAACTATGTCAGTTTTAATAGAAAAAGCTTTTACACAAATTTTTGTATTTTTGTGACACTAATGCCACTTATAGTGCCATTTATAATGCTATGTTTTTCTATACTTAAAATTATCTGGTAGACTGGGTGCCAGTGGCTCATGCCTGTAATCCTTGCTAGCTACTCATGAGGCTGAGATTTAAGGATTATAGTTCAACACCAGCCTGGGCAGGAAAGTCTATGAGATTCTTATCTCCAATAAACTACTTTTAAAGTCAGAAGTAGAATGCTAGCCTTGAGCACAAAAGCTCAAGGGCAGTGTACTGATTCTGAGTTCAAACCCCAGGACTGGCACATACACACAGACACACACAGTTATCTGGGAAAACAAAACAAATCATTATAAATTTTTTATTTTGAAATAATTAAAGCTGGGCACTAGTGGCTCACGCCTATAATCCTAGCTACTCCAGAAGGTGAGATCTGAAGATTGTGGTTCCAAGCCAGCCCTAGCAGGAAAGTCCATGAGACCCTTATCTCCAATTAATCACAGAAAAAGCTGGAAGTGGTGCTGTGGCTCAAGCAGTAAGGTGCTAGCCTTGAGTAAAAAGGAGCTCAGGGACAGCGCCCAAGCCCAGAGTTAGACCCTAGGACAGGCAAAATAAAAATAAAAAAAAAATTAAAATTCAGGGCTGGGAAGGTGGCTTAGTGGTAGAGGGCTTGCCTTGCATGCATGAGGCCCTGGGTTCGATTCCACAGCACCACATAAGCAGAAAAAGCCGGAAGTGGTGCTGAGGCTCAAGTGGTAGAGTGCTAGCCTTGAGCTGAAGAGCTGAGGGACAGCGCCCAGGCCCAGAGTTCAGGCCTCACGACAGAAAAAAAAAAAATTAAAAAATAAAAAAAATTAAAATTCAGAAGAAGTTGAACAAATAGTACAGTACAGGGAAAGAGTTCCTGGGGTGCCCTTTACCTCATTTCTTTTTTCTTTTTTTTTGTTGGTCGTGAGCCTTGAACTCTGGGCCTGAGTACTGTCCCTCAGCTCATCAGCTCATCAGCTCAAGGTTAGCGCTCTACCACTTGAGCTACAGCGCCACTTCCGGTTTTCTAATGGAGAGAAGAGTTTCACGGACTTTCCTGCCCCGGCTGGCTTTGAACCAGGATCCTCAGATCTCAGCCTCCTGAGTAGCTAGGATTACAGGCGTGAGCCACCGGCGCCTGGCCCCTTTACCTCATTTCTTCCAGTGACAACCTATATAATTAGTAGCATTATGCTAAAACCACAAAACTGACCCAAGAATACTACTACTAACTCAGGAAAAATATGTTTTGTTTTAAAATATTATTAAAATATTTTCATAATTAGGGCTGGGAATGTGGCTTAGTGGTAGAGTCCTTGACTAGTATGCATGAAGCCCTGCGTTTGATTCCTCAGTACCACATAAACAGAAAAAGCCAGAAGTGGCACTGGCTCAGGTAGTAGAGTGCTAGCCATGAGCCGGGGTAGGGTTGGGGTGGTGGTGGGTATGGATGGGTGGGGGGTGGGGGGAAGAAGCTCCGGGACAGTGCCCAGTCCCTTAGTTCAAACTCTAGGACTGGCATAAAAATATTTTCATAATCACAATAAATATATTCAGGAAAGTGACATGGCAAGGGGCTTAGTGCCAGAGCCCTTGCATAGTATATGTAAGTCATTGGATTTGATGCTTACCACCACAAAGAAAGAAGGGGGGGAGGAGCAGGGAGGAAGAGAGAAAGAAAAAAAGAAGAAATAGAAAAGAACAAACTAAAAAAGAAAGAAAGCATACCAGAAGAGATCTGTAGCTATCAGAGTTAAGTGGATAATTACTGACTACTAAATATTCAAATAAAAATACTTTATAACCTGTCAAATAAAGAATGAAAAAAACTGCATGCAGCTGGCTGGGTGCTTGTGTCTCACGCCTATAATCCTAGCTACTCAGAAGGCTGAGCAGTTTGAAGACAGCTTGGGACAGAAAAGTCCATGAGACTCTTATCTCCAAAGCTGCACTGTGGCTCAAGTGGTAGAATGCTAGCTTTGGAGCAAAAGTAGTGCAGGGACAGCACCCAGGCCCAGAGTTCAAGCCCTAGGACTGTCAAAAAAAAAAACAAAAACTGCATACAGCTGTTAAGTTCATCGTCCACTAGACACTACGTTGAAAGCTTTACAAATTGTAGGTGGGAATGGGAGGGAAAAACTATACAACTTGTGGGTGGGACTGATGGGAGAAAGCAAGGGAAGGAGTGACATTGTCCAAAAATAAATGTACTTTTTACCTGATTTATGTAACTGTAATCCTTTTGTATATTATCCTTATAATAATAAAAAATAAGCTAAAATAAATCATTACCAAATCGAGTACCTAACACAAAACTAAAAGGTGATAGTTAAACATATCACTAAAATGAAAAAGTTTAAAAATGCATGCTATACAAGACACTATGTTGAAAATGAACTTTCCAGCTTTGGAGGGATGGGCAGGGGTGAGTTGGGGAGATGGGGAGGGAAGGATTGGTAGAGAAAAAACAAAGGAGGGGGTAACTACTCAAAAGGAAATGTACTCATTATCTTACATAACTGTAACCCCTTTGTACACTATCTTTACAATAAAAAATATATATTAAAAAAATTCAGGCTAGCTGCTGGGTGCCGGCGGCTCACACCTGTAATCCTAGCTACTCAGGAGGCTGAGATCTGAGGATCAAGGTTCAAAGCCAGCCTGGACAGAAAAGTCCCTGTGAGACTCTTATCTTCAGTTACTCATCCAAAAACTGGAAGTGGAACTGTGGCTCAAGTGGTGGAACGTTAGCCTTGAGTACAAAGAGGCTCGAGGACAGCCCCAGACCCTGAGGTTCAAGCCCCACAACTGACAAAAAGAAAAGAAAAAAAAGCAGGCTAGAAAATCTAGTTTGTAAAATGCAACATAATAAGTATATATGTAAGTATACACAAGCCTGTACTAGATCTATCATCAATAGCATTTACTCTTATTAAACCTGTATTAAAAGGTTCCTCCTTCCTAGTGTGTGTTCCATGGCCACTATCCACACTTCCATGACTGAGAGCATATGGGTTACTGCTTAAGAACAAAATTTGATAGCATTTTACTGCTCAAGGAGATTCCAAAGACACACATTGGAATTTATTGTTCAAGCTAATAATCTAGTAATGTAACATGAAAAATGCCACATAATCAGAAAGTACAACTATAACAAAGAAACACTAGAATAAGACACCAAAGTTGGTAACAACTGAAAAACAAGTGAATATTCTATTTTAAATGAGAAGAACATTCTAATACAAGCTGAGCTTCCTTCATATAAAAATCAGAAATCTGAGCCTGGCACCGGTAGCTCACACCTGTAATCCTAGCTACTCAGAAGGCTGAGATCTGAGGATCACTGTTCAAAGTCAGCCCAGGCAGGAAAGTCTGTGAGACCCTTATCTCCAATTAACCAACAGAAAACCAAAAGTGGTACTGTGGGCTCAAGTGGTAGTATGATATCCTTGAGCTGAAGAGCTCAGGGAGAGTGCCCAGGCCCAGAGTTCAAGCCCCACAACTGAAAAAAAAAAATCAGAAATCTGAACATTTTAAGTGACAAAATGACATCACAAGTGGAAAATCTGATTTATGAAATAATCAACATATAGGCATAATAAATACATGTATAAAATGCCTGTAGCTTATCTATGTGTATCAGACATATATGAAACATAAATGAATTCTGGGTTTAGACCTCCAATATCATTTACAAATGTACAAATATTTCAATCTCTCCCACCAAATTCTATATACAAAAACCACCTATGGTCCTACGGAGTGCAGATAAGACATAGCCAATTTGTATTAAAATTGCTTAATGAAAATAAACCCAGAAAATATTCAATTATTTTTAAGGTATTTAAAATCTCCAAAAATATTAAATGTGACCAGTCCATTAATTTTGAAGGAACAGTGAAACCTTAAAAACCTTTAGTTACCTGAGAGAATTATTTGTGATGAGTGTGCATGTTTCTTTAAAGCTCTTTTGAATTGTGCTACTCCTAAAACAACATTTCTTAATTTTGTCCACAGAAAGTAGCCACTATGACTTCTTGAAGGCCAGGTACTTTCCAAAACAGCCTATTCATTCAATAAAATAAAATAATTAGAATTATTTTTTACAATGAACATACAACTTCAAAATGAAGCTAGAAAATCAGAGCAGGTTGTATAATGTCAAAGCAAGCAAAAAAAAAAAAAGCTTAGTTTACAAAACACATTTTAATACTCTAAAGTAAAGCCCAAATAGTCCCTGCATTAATGATTTCTTCCATTAAGATTGTCTAATGACTGAAATAGTACTTTCTCCATCATATCAGAGTAATTACCTTATTGTAATAACCATAAGTGATCGCATTGGGGTCAATACCAGCTTTCTGCATTTCAAAAAGCACTCGAACTGCAAGTACTGGCTGGTCATACTGTCCACAAAGCTGCATAAGGATGCGGTAGCACACCTGCAACACAGGTGAAAAGTGTACAAAAGCAAAAGCATCCAGCTTATATAAGTCTAGAATTAAATACTTTAGAAAATAAGTACTACCTCATCAGGTGGGTCCATTTTCTTCAACTGCATTTTTTTGAGCACATCATATGCAGTTTTCAGAGCCCTGACTTTGGAATGACATACTTTCACATAAGCTGGGAGACAAATAAACCATAGTCCATAGCAGTGACGCAAGAGGCACCTAGACCACATCTGCGGGATAGAAGAATACTTCTTGGCAATTTTGTGGGCTGATTTAATTTCCTAGAAAAAAATGCAAGAATCTCATTAATAAATTCACACACTTAGGCATCTTTACTTTTATTGTTGTTGTTGTTGGTCATGAGGCTTGAACTCTAGGCCTGGGTGCTGTCCCTGAACTCAAGACTAGTACACTCTACCACTTGAGCCATAGCACCACTGCTGGTTTTCTGGTGTTTTTTTGGAGATAAGAGTCTCATGGACTTTCGTGCCAAGGCTGGCTCTGAATGATGATCCTTAGATCTCAGCTTCCTGAGCAGCTAGGATTATAGGCATGAGCCACCGGTGCCCAGCTTAGGCATCCTTATTTAACTGAAATTTGAACAAGGTCATGTGCTTTTAAAATGATTCCATAACAAAATATGATACAATTAATGCATTTTTAAGTTCCTTTTGGAATCTGCATTATACAATATTAAAGTTCTAGGACAAGATAACTAGGCTAATTCCTTAAGTTAGATTACTATAAACTATTTTCAGAGTGTATAAGGAACCTAATAATTTGTACTATTATAATTACCTCTAAGCTAATAAAGGGCATTAAAAGAAGATGAGTGTCAAATTTACTTTTTGCTCTAATATTTGATTACATAGAGAGTGCAAAAATTTTAAGTACCTGTTTTGTTCTTCTGAACATAGGAGAAGGGCTGCTAGGACTACTTGATTTTGAAGGCAATTTCTTCTTTCGTGTTTGTAGAAATCCTTCAGGTCTGTCAAACAAATTGTTCCTAAGAACTGGAAATCCATTATAGCTATTTTAGAAAAGAAAAAAAATTACGTAGATGTGATTATAGCAGTTAGAGCTAAAAACTGTGACTAATAACAGAATTCAACTTACTATATCAAACTATGTTACATATTTAATATTTGTGCTATTTTGTTCTTACTATATTTTATTGAATGATTGCAGTACAAGAGATAGAACCCAGTGTCTTCCATATGTAAAGCAAGTGGTCTACCACTAAGCTACATCTCCAGCTTTGTTTTTTTTTTTTTTGAGACATAGTCTTGCTACTATGTAGCTCAGGCTGGAACTCATGATCCTCCTGCCTCAGGTTCCCCAGTGCTAGGACTATAAACATAGAACACCATGACTAGCCCTTACCATAGTATTTAGAAATGGAATAGCCAAAGCCCCGTGCTGGTGGCTCACGCCTATAATCCTAGCTACTCAGGAGGCTGAGATCTGAGGATCATGGTTCAAAGCCAGCCTGGGCAGTAAAGTCCGTGAAACTCTTATCTCCAATAAAAACCACCAGAAAACTGGAAGTGGCGCTATAGCTCAAGTGGTAAAGTGCTTGCCTTGAGCTGAAGAGCTGAGGGACAGCGCCCAAGCCCAGAGGTCAAGTCCCAAGACCGACAAAAAAAAAAAAAAAAAGAAATGGAATAGCCAAATACAAACTCAATGGGGGGAGGGGGGGGCTGTCAGGGAAAATACATGTAAAGGTATTTGATATTAAACTTCAAAATAAAAAAAAGTTTGTATTTATATAAACATAGCAAAGATATTAGAAAATATCACTGCTGGCAAAGGGCCTCATAAATAGTTACTGTTTCAAACAGGATAGATACCACATATGGATTTAGGTTCTTTTGAAGATGCAACAATATATAACCTTAGATATAAAATTAGAATGAGTGCCTCTCAAAGGAAATGGGCCTAATGAAGGAGTTAGAGAGCAAGGTGTTCTGGGCATTTAAGTAGCAGCAAGGAAAAAGACATACTAAAAATGGAAATCACCAAGCAACGAACTTAGCTTCTCTTATATTATATGAAAGCTGTATAGTTTCAATTAATTAAAAAGAGACAAGTATAATAAAAGTGGTTAGTGATATTGGTTATATATTATGACAGGCAAATTTGGTAGAGTAAGAAAATATTACTGGAGGGGCTGGGAAGGTGGCTCAGTGGTAGAGTGGTAGACCAACTAAGCAAAACCATGCTTTGAGAACAAAAGATAAAATTAAAAGAAATATTGTAAGTATCTTTGACAAAAGATCTCCTTTAAAAAAGTAATATTGGGGAAGTGACGCTCAAGTGGTAGAGCGCTAGCCTTGTGAAGAGTTGAGGGACAGCGCCCAGGCCCAGAGTTCGAGCCCCATGACTGATAAAAAAAAAAAAAAAAAGTAATATTGGGCAGGAGGTGGGGAATGGGAGGGCAGGGACAGGAAGGGGAACCAAAGGACAAAGGAGGAGGCAACAATGCTTGATAAGAAATGTACTCATTACCTTGCTGATGTAATTGTAAACCCTCTGTATGGTATTTTCACAATAAAAAACTTATTAACTTAAAAAAAATAAAAAAGTAATATTAAAATGTCACCAATGAGGTTGGGAAGGTAGCTCAGTGGTAGAGTGCTTGCCTTGCATGCATGAGGTTCTGGGTTCGATTTCTCAGCAGCACATAAGCAGAAAAAGCCAGAAGTGGTGCTGTGGCTCAATTGGTAGAGCGCTAGCTTTCAGCTGAAGAGCTGAGGGACAATGCCCAGGCTCAAGAGTTCAGGCCCCACAACCGACCAAAAAAAAAAAAAAAAAGTCACCAATGGATTAAAAGTCAGGGCAGAAGTTAGGTATCCCCTGTATTAAACAATAGTCAAAAACTTCTACCACACTATTTTTCTTTTTTAAATTAAGGTATTTAATCCTAGTTATAAATGAGGATACCTTGAAAAACCTCATTTTTCACTGAAAATAAACTATGACTCATTACATTTATATAGATCTAAAATAGCTGTAGAACCTTTAAAGTAATAAAGAATTATTGGAGAATAAAAATAATTTAGAATAAAAAAGGAAATGCTATTTTAGGTAAAAATGAGTGTACACTATCAGAAATGAAATAATAAATCCATGTCGATCAAAGCCCTTATTCTCCTGTGCTCAGGACTTTGCTCTTTTCCCCACTGGACTTAAAGGCAAAGGCAATGTATGTCAAACACTTAGGAGTGTCTGATAGAATTCCTAAATTAGAGGCTCTAGAAATGTGGCTTAGTAGTGTAGTGCTTGCCTAGCATGCATGAAGCCCTGGGTTCGATTCCTCAGCACTACATAAACAGAAAACCTGGAAGTAGCACTGTACTAACCTTGAGCAAAAGAAGCTCAAAGACAGTTCAAGCCCAGTACTGGCCCAAAAAAAAAAAAACTCCCTAAATTAGCTGGGGCATGGCTCAAGCATTAGGGAACCTACCTAGCAAGCAAGAAGCCCTAAATTCAAACCTGGTACTGCCAAAAAAAAAAAAATTAAAAATGATCAATTTTAGCCATTCTGAATTTTTATGACTTAAAAACTCAGAAATGACAGCTTAAAATTATTGTAATACAAATCAAGACCACAAATACTATCCTAAACTAGATTTATCACTCATCACTCTTATAAATCAAAGTTACATTGATCACTGTGTGAATGAAAAGAAGGGCTGCAGGAAGGAAAGAAGTCATTAGTGAGAAACAAGGTCAAAATTCTATAATAAAAGTTCTCATTTGAATTGAGTGAAGGAACCTAATAATGCAATCAACACTTATAAAGATACTTATAATAGTTATAATTGGAGAGCTGCCCAAGTCTATGCTATGCAAAGTTAGTATTTTTTTCTGTTTATACCTCAACTTTTAATAATGGATGTGGGATAATCTTGCTTACCACCTAAAACTTAGGGATGTGTAAAGTTTGGAATTTGAAAATACCAGTCCTTAGAAAGCTATGCCACAGATGACGGACTGCTTCTCTCTCACTCTCAAACACTCTGCTTCTCGAGTACCTGTACTGTAAAGGGGGTTCTTCACCATTAGGCAGATGGGGGATCTCAGGTGGTGTTACAAAGACAGTATGTTCACTTTTGAAAGATTCATCCAATTCTATAAGTCGCACTTCACCACTCTTGTCCATATCCACCTGAGGGGATTGAAAAGACATTTGTAAAAACTTCAGTGGTTAGCTGAGGGTTCATCTATGGGGGAATGGCTCAGTAAACCTTTTATACAAATGTAAGCAAAAGAACTTAAAAAAAATTAGTTGTGGGCTTGAACTCAGGGCCTGGGCACTGTCTCTGAGCTCTTTTGCTCAAGGCTAGTGCTCTACCACTTTGAGCTAGTTCCACTTCCCGTTTTCAGCTGGCTAACTGGAGATAGGAGTCTCATGGACTTTTCTGTCTAGGCTGGCTTTGAACTGTGATCCTTATATCTCAGCCTCCTGAGTAGCTAGGATTACAGATGTAAGCTACCAGTACCTGGTTTAATGAACTATTAAAATAAGCAATAAGCAAAAATTCTCTCTATACCATAGTAGAAAGAGCTCTAAGATAATTAAGTGCAAATAACCTAGTGAAGATAATCATATACAGTCTACTAACTTTTGAGAAAAGGGAAAAAAGGACATATATTCATTTCAGCTTCTATTTACACAAAGGCATAACTTAGAAGACCAAGAAAGAGTAATTAAGCATCTGAGAGAGAGAAAAGGAATGTGGAGAGTGAGGATGGGACAGGTTCTAGATGTTCCAGTATATTCCTTTTTACAGTTTGCATTTTGAATCATAAAAATATATTCAAATTTTAGCATGTATATTCATGTGTTCTCTTTTTTAAATTTATATTAAATATAAGAATTTTTTCCTAAGTTCCTTCGGTAACTGTGGAAGTACACTTGGTTACACTCTAGCCACATCAATACTAAAAGCATTTAAGTCATGCTGGGTGCTCTACAGCAAGATATATCCAGAAAAAATGAAAAATTACGGAATCTGAAATTGCTTCACAAGTGCTCATAAACTAAACAGAACATTGTATTTTTTTTTTTTTTTTGGGCAGTGTTAGGGTACTTGTTAGGCAAGCATTCTATCATTTGAGCTTTTTCCACTTTGGATTTTCTGATGGTTCATTGGACATAAGAGTCTCATAGACTTTCCTGACTGGTCTGGCTTTGAGCCTCAATCCTCAGATCTCAGCCTCCTAAGCAGGATTACTGGTATGAGCCACCAGCATCTGGCTCCTTTTTGACTTAATAGTTATTTTTCAGGTTCAGGGCTGGCATGAGATCCTCTTGAATACAGCTACATAGTTAGAACCACAAATGCCAACAAGCCATCTATGTTGGTTAATAGGCCTTGTCCATTTTTTGTTCCTCCCCTTGTTCCCACAAAATCTAGTGACCTCTGATCCTCCAGAATCCTGACTTTTTTTTTTTTTTTTGGAAGAACTGAGGACCCAATTCAGGACCTTGAACTTGCTAGGAAAATGCTCTTTCACTGAGCTAAATCCCCAACCCAGGATCCTCCTGATTTTGATCCTCCCTATCTCTGTCATTTGTCACTAATTTTTAAAAATGGCAAAATAAAATCTATAGAACTATATTGGTTAAGAAAAATTAGTATCATATACAGTAATGCATCAAGTGAAGAGGAAGGACTGTCAACAAGTTAAAATTTAAAGACAAGGATCTGCAGTAAAATATGCTGTTCTCAGTAAGCTCCTAAAAGGTGAAACAGAAAGGAAATAACTAAAAAAGTAACTAAATTTAATAACTAATAACTAAAAAAGTTATTAAATCCAGAAAGCAGAGCATCCAACTGAAGAATAAGAGGCTGATGGAATTCCCAAGATGAAGGTGAAGAAAATTTCCATATGACAGATCAGAAAGAAATCAGATTAGAATGAGAGAATAAAAGACCTCAATAAGAATTAAAAAAGAAAACTACCAAACGGACCAACCAGTATGTTTAAAAAATTGGGTATTTCATTTCTGCATATAAGTTCAGGGATTAATAACAGACATAAGTATAGCAATTACTAACTTCAGAAAGCAATCATCTCTATATGAAAGGAAATTTAATTATAGTATATTTGTCCTACCTGTGATTATATACCAAGTGGTAGTAATATTAACACTGAATGATTATTTCACAAAAACATTATAAGAATATTGGGAGAATTGTGGTGGTAGTAAACATGACATTAACAGATAATATAGAAAATAATAAGCAGCAATCAAAACCTATGGTATCTCAAATATTAAGATAATTGATTACCTCTGGAGACTACAGACAGGATAGGAAGGATAGGAGACAACTCTACAGGGACATTTTAAACTATATCATGTTTTACTGTGCTGAAAATGAAAATGTACTCTTAAAATATTTGACAGCAGTATTAATTTGCTTATAAAATCTAGCTATGTGTAAAAACTTACAGTTATGTAAAAAAACACTGGGGGTAAATGAAAAATGGATTCTATGCCTCTTGCTAGTTTAATAAATTTAATAAAAGCGTTCGGCTTTTCAGGAGGGAGTGGTAGCACATGTTTGTGATCGCAGCTGCATAGAGGCAGAAGTAGAGAGAACTGAGATTCAAGGCCAGCCCAGGCAAAGGATTAGTGTGATTCTGTCTCAACAAACAAGTTGAGTATAGAGACATGTGTTTGTCCCAGATATGAATGTGAAGGATAGGTAGGAGGACTGCAGGCCAGCCAGGGGGGGAAAAAAAATCAACAGATCCCACTAAAACAAAAAGACCTGGAGTCGTGGATACTTGCCTAGCAAGCTCTACGTTCCAACCCCAAAACCTGCCAAAAAATTTTTAAACTTTCAATAAAAATAGAGAACATCTTAGCTATTATTAGAAGACCTAGATATTTTAATAAACAACATGAGAAACATGCCAAAGAGGATTTAAAATCACAGGTATCCCTAGTAGGATGTGGTATTCAGGTGTGACCCAAGGCTAAATGAGGTGCTTTATACTCACGACATTTTTATGCAGATGAAACTAAGGACAGAAATGACCATGAAATAGAAGAAACAGACCAGATTAAAAAGGTCGAAAAAAACACCCCAGGTGATGGAAAGATGCAGGAAGCTACCTCTATCATAGATCATAGAGAGAAAACAGCTTGTCTGTGAACATCAGGGTCAGTATGTCTGTCTGTCTGTCTGTCTGTCTGTCTGTCTGTCTGTCTGTCTATCTGTCTGTCTGTCTGTCTGTCTATCTATCTATCTATCTATCTATCTATCTACCTACCTACCTCTCTCTATCTCTATCTCTATTATTTATTGTCCATTTTTTAACAGCTTCTCCCTCTCTATTCTGTTTCTACATTGCATCTCCAGCCATTTTATTTTCATTCAAAAGCCTGGGGTCCAGGACAACTGTTGTAAAGTCCAGTATGGTGAAATCTAGTAAAAATGTAAAACCTTGCAGTACAGACTCAATACCTTGACAAAAGGTATTTCCCTTGTGTACAAATAAAGATCTCACTTCACATGATAAAAATAGCCGGGGCTGGGAAGGTGGCTCAGTGGTAGAGCACTTGCCTTGCATGCATGAGGCCCTGGGTTTGATTCCTCAGCACCACATAAGCAGAAAAAAAAAGCCGGAAGTGGCGCTGTGGCTCAAGTGGTAGAGTACTAGCCTTGAGCTGAAGAGCTGAGGGACAGCACCCAGGCCCAGAGTTCAGGCCCCATGACCAGACCCCCCACCCCCCCCAAAAAAGTTTAAAAAAAATAAAAAATAAAAATAAGCCGGGCGCCAGTGGCTCACACCTGTAATCCTAGCTACTGAGGAGGCTGAGATCTGAGGATCGCAGTTCAAAGCCAGCCCGAGCAAAGGAAGTCCGTGAGACTCTTATCTCCAATAAACCACCAGAAAACCAGAAGTGGCACTGTAACTCAAGTGATAGAGCGCTCGTCTTGAGGTGAAGAGCCGAGGGACAGCACCCAAGCCCAGAGTTCAAGCGCCATGACTGACAAAAATAAATAAATAAAAATAAAAATAGCCATGCCATAAGCCCTTGATGAATCAGTTGGACAGCTCTGTCTTTTGGAAAGCACACTGACATCTGTCTCTATTGAAAGAAAAAGAAACCCAACGCCCACGGGCAGGATAAAATTAAAGTAATTTTCATATTCTCCTTATATTTTTCCATAAGATATTAATATGCTCAGAAAATACTGCAAAGGGGTGCTTTAAAAAAAAAAAATCAAGATTTTTTTTTAACCAGACTATTTGTTACACAAAACTGCCCTTAGTTAAGCATCAGCCTACAGGAACAGATTGTCAGGATTTAAAATACAATCATGTGAAGAGCAAGAACACACAGTTCTTAAATTAGTCACTAATTAAACTTAAATCATTCGTATATATTATTTTTCTCAGCATTACTCATGTCAGATGTTAAAAGTCAGTCAAGTGTGCTGTTTGGATATGATGGATAAGATCAAAGGAGGAGTATATCTGGCTTCTTTTCAACTTTCATCATGGATAGGCAGTTAATGCACATCAAATATTATTTATTTTCCTTACCAAAACTTCTAGAAGGTAATTAAAAAATGGGCTCTAAGTCATTATATTAAGGAATAATATCCATACATATGCTATTCAGAAAACATTTGCAGATTAGAAGCACTGACTTTTTGTGCTTAGTGTGCATTTACCATGGTATTAAAATATGAAAGGCATGGGCTAGGATGGTGGCTCAGTGGTAGAGTGCTTGCCTTGCATGCATGACATCCTGGGTTTGATTCCTCAGCACCACATAAGCAGGAAAAAAAAAAAAAAGCCAGAAGTGGTGCTGTGGCTCAAGTGGTAGCCTTGAGCTGAAGAGTGGAGGGACAGTGCCCAGGCCGGGAGTTCAGGCCCCACAACTGACCAAAAAACAAAAAAGAAAGAAGAAAGAAAGAAAGGCAGTTACACATTGCATAGTTACTTATGTTTTAGAAATTTCCCCTTAATAATACCATTAATAATACCCTTAATAATAGTTCCCCTTAATAATTAACTTGTTTTAATTATATATGAAGTTGATTAAGATGTGTTTTAGATCTTGTGATACTTTACTTTCTCTGATAAAACATACTCTTGAATTACAATAAAGCAAATACAACTTTTACATTTTATATAATACACTAATTCTGAAGGAGGTAGGTGGAGATAAGTGTGTGTAGACGTGTAGGGGCATGTGTGTGTGTGTGTGTGTGTGTGCGCGTGCGCGTGCGTGCATATGTGGTGCTGGGGAAAAACCTAGGGACTTGCCCCAGCTACCAATGACCTAATACACTGAGTCTAATTCTCGGTTCTGATTTTCTAGTCATTGAAATGTTTTAGAATAATGTTGATCCAATATATATTACATATTTAACGGAATTTTTCTCAGAATTGCTTAAAGGAATTATTCAAATCATCTAACTGCATTGACTTCCATAATATAAAAACAATATAAATATAAATAAAATCTCGGACAATATAAGTGTATTATTTTAATGTATTAAGATATCCTCCTTACGACATGATGCCCAGATAAGAAAAAATGGCAAGTCTTATACCTCTGACAATATTAATGAATATTTCATTAAACCGAGCAACAATGTAAATTGAGCTGAAACACAAACTGGTGACCAATGTTCATTAAAGGGCCCAAAAGGGAATATTTGTTTCTCTTTTAACCTGATCATTGGATTCCTGTAACTCATTCAGTGCTCCTTTGTAGATTAGTAAATTTATTGGCAAAAGCATGTTACTAGTTAAACCCTGGTCACTAAGTAGATCCCTTACACTATATGCAACAAGCATTCAAAATGCACAGTGCTAGTCAGAAGCATCATCATTATATATAAATAAGCAACACAATTATTTCTGCAAAAAAGGATTTGGAGAAGCTTTTAAAGACATACTTTCCTATTATTGCCAATATTTAACTTTACAAGTATCAAAAAAGAGCAACTTGAAATTTTATAAGATCTTAGTACAATGTTATAATGATAAATATGTCAAGACTTTAGAGTACTATCTCCTCAATATAACAGAGCTCAACCCACAAAAAGGTTTTCCTGGGTGCCAGTGGCTCATGCCTGCATGATAAGCTACTCAGGAGGCTGAGATCTGAGGAACATGGTTTAAAGCCATCTTGGGCAAACTAGATTCTCCAATTAACCACCAAAAAGCCGTAAGTGGAGCTGTGGTCCAAATGACAGAGTACTAGACTTAAGTAAAAAAGCTCAGGGCCTGAGTGTAAGCCCCAGCAATGGTGCGCGTGCACACGCACAGACACAGACACAGACACAGACACACACACACACAGTTTCAAAAGACAACTTATAAATAGGTCATTCAAAATGTACAAAATAAAACTTTTCCACACACAACGCCCTTTCTGGGGTAATGAAAACATTCTATATATTGATGACTTGGTTACTTGAAAAATATGTACTTGTCAAAAATATTCAAACCATATCTTAAAAAGTATACTCATTGCCTTAATTAATTTAATAAATAGCATTTATACATGTCTTCAAAAGTGGTTAGAGTATTTATATCGATCAGTGCTCATGTATTCTAAATTAAAGGAAAAGGTAGATGCCTAAACAAGCTATGAACCTCTTCATGTTATTCCTCAGTCATTGAAAAACTGAATTATTTCTGCCATGAAATGACAAAGCCAAGTGAATAAATCTATAAGCTTGATAGAAAAATAGCTGTAAAATATTTTCCAACCTTTAATTTATATAACACCATGAGATAAGGCAGTGACAATAATCTCTCCTCATAATATTCTCAAAAACACAGATAAGCAAACAACAGAGAATGAAGAAATGACTAAGGCCTTAGAATAAAGTATGGGTTTCCAGTGCAATGCTTTTCCTACTTTACCACAGGTACTGAGAACCACTTCTCACTTTTATCAGACACAATCAGTGAAGGACATTTTCAAATGAATCTATGTATTAGGGAATAAATTGACTCTGTTGTGATAAATTGTGGAGATGATACATGATGAAATTTTGCTTTCTTCCTTTTTTCAACTATCATAGATACTATATTCATTTGTAAATAATCACAAATTTACAGAGAAGTTTGGATCATCATGCAAAAACTTCATTTTTATTAATATTATTTGTTTTCAGTGCTGGGACTAACCCCAGGGCCTTACACATGGTGGTCAAATACTGTGCCATTGAGCTATATCTCAATCCCTTTTTTTTATCATCTTAAGAGAATAAGTTGCTAACCTGATGATAGATCTGTCACTCTCAAATACTTTTCATATATACTTCCTACCCAAAAGGATATCATCTTTCATAATATAACTAGAAATATCATGACTATTTTTCAAATCAATTTTGTTGATTATTCTAATAATGTTATACCAAAAGGATCCAGTAACCATATTTTACATTTGGTCACAAAGACTCTTCACATTATAGCAGTTTCTCAAGTTTTTCTTTATTTTCTTAACCTTGACTCTTCTTTTTCTGAGACTAAAGCTTGAACTTAGGTTACTGAACTCTTATTCAGCTTGCTTGTATATGGCTTGTGTACTCTACCACTTGAGCAGCATTTCCAATCCAGCATTTTGCTTGTTAATTAGAGATGGAATCTAGAAGACTCTTCTGTATGGACTCACTTTGAACTATGATGCTCCAGATTTCAGCCTAGGATTACTAGTATGAACTATTGATTCTTTTTTGATTCTCTCATAATTTGTGCTTGTTCTGATTACCCTTGAAGTTATACAAGTGTGCATCTTTAGCAAGAATATTACACAACTGATGTGTTCTAATTGCAGCTATTCAGAGGCACATGATGCTCATTTGGACAATTACTGGTGAGAATTTCACTTTGATCATTTGATTCTTCTGTCATATAGTTTATTTGCATACATGAAAATACATAATGAAATCTACTGAAATTGTTTTAAGGAGGGAGAGTGACAGGGAATATGATAGGAATACATTGTTTGATTGTGTAAAAAATGTCATAATGAACCCTCCCCTTGGACAATTAATTTACACTAAAAGAAAGTATTTGTCAGGCTTTCTCCGTTTTACAGTTACAGAGCTGTACTTTGTGCAGAAGTGCTTTGCAGCTCAGTAAGATCCTATTTCTCATCAGACTTTCAACTGATCAACTGATACCTACAGAAATGCATGGTTTCCCATTTTATTCAATAGATTAATTTGTTACTGAAATTTGATCCTCAGATTATTCTAGTTTTACTAATGGAAATTCTTTCAAATTGGTTTCTGGGTATGTTTTCTTTGTGTTAGCAATTCTCTATCAGTCTTGGGGCAATTCCTTATTTTCTAATACAAGTTATTTTATTTTGGGGCTGGGAAGGTGGCTCAGTGGTAGAGCGCTTGCCTTGCATGCGTGAGGCCCTGGGTTCGATTCCTCAGCACCACATAAGCAAAAAAGAAAAAAACCCGGAAGTGGCGCTGTGACTCAAGTGGTAGAGCACTAGCCTTGAGCTGAAGAGCTGAGGGACAGTGCCCAGGCCCAGAGTTCAGGTCCCACGATCGGACCCAAAAACAAAAACAAAAACAAGTTATTTTATTTTGTACTTTCCTTGACCAAACCTGGAACCAACGATTTCCCCAAGGAGAACTGATTTATACGTTGTGATGGTGGTGTGGCTGCTCCAAGGTCCTCTGAATGTACAGAGCTAGAGAATAGATGTTTGTACACACAGACACAGGTTCTCACATCTGTAGCTCTGATTAAAAATTACTCATACCAAACAAAATCTCCAATTTTACTTTAACTTTACAAGATTCATTTTAGTTTTTTCCCACTTATTTGTAAATCCCTTCTTGATAGTGAGAACTTTGTTAATTATTTTATCACTCCCCTCACCATGTGTAACATTCTCCTATCTTCACTGCCAATACTCCTCCATACAGATGACTTCTTCACCCTAATTTGGCTTTGACAAACTCTTACAGACTGAGCCCCTTGCCTACCAGGATCATAACTCCTCCATCAAGACCACTGATACCCTATTGCCTATACTCAACAAATGGGGATACTTTGTTCTGACTCCTGCACTCCATGTTGTACCCACCTCCATATAGATGCTCTCATCCTGTTTCAGTTCTGATATTTTGCAGCTGTGTGACACCAGCATGGACCTTCTTATCCTGCTTGTCCTCTGACTGTCTATGTTAGCCCATGTCTCCTCACAGATGCTTGTTGCACCTAGCTTGGGCTCTAACTCGCACATCAGGCTACTGCTTCTTCTTTACTCTGTTCAAAGCTAAACGCTTCTCTCTAGGCCTCTACTCTCAAACTCTTTCTCCAACATGAATAGTTACCTAGATCTGTCTCACCTAATGGTATTAGCACTGAAGAAAAGGGGATAGTTTCATACATAAACAAAATAGTAGGATTAATTAAGCTATAAATTCACTTTCAAATGAAGACTAATTTATGTGAAATATCTATTACATTATATACCTACTCTATGACACTCTCAGAAAAGACATTCTGGATGTTGGAATGTCTTTGGAATGTTGGAAGTATATGGCCTGGAGAACAGATAGGTTGGAACCTGATTGTCAAAATAAAACTGATTTGGTAAAATATTTCAAGATTTTTTTTTCTTTTTTATGGGGCTTAAACTCAGGTTCTAGGCACCATCCCTGAGCTTTTGTGCTCAAGGCTAGGGCTCTACCACTTTAAGCAGCGCTGCTTCTGGCTTTCTGGGAGTTAATTGGAGATAAGCGTCTCACAGCCTTTCTGCTTGAGCTGGCTTTCAACCATGACACAAGGTATTTCTTAAAAGGTAAGCTCTATAATTATTAGCAGCCACAAAAGTTTCAGTGTGATTATGAAAACTGAACTTTTATTTTTCTATCATCATTTCTTATTTATTTATTTATTTTGTCAGTTGTGGGGCTTGAACTCGGCCTGGGCGCTGTCCCTCCGCTCTTCAGCTCAAGGCGGAGCACCCTACCACTTGAGCCACAATGCCACTTCCTAAATATTTTTCTAAAAGCTTCTAAGTAGAAATAAAAACTCGTAACGTTTATAGCAGTCATACAAAGTAAGATAAAACACTACAGACATATTGTTACTTACTTTATCAACACAATCATCAAAAAACGCCAGGCTTGCATCTTTATCACTGACAAAAGAACACTCCTCAATGAAGCGAATAAACATTTGAGTTTTTGTCATCATGTTATAGAATTTTTGATGTGATCGATCCCGACTTCTTAAGAAAGCTAGTCAATATAAATATATGATGTGAGATTATATATCATTCACAAATTCATAAAATTTAATTTTTAATTCTTTTCTAGCTTAAAAGCTAGAAGATACTTGATTAACCATATCATTCACAATCCCCACTAGTTTGAAGAAGAAACTCTCTTAAGGGAAAAATAACTGGATAAATAAGAAATCAACAATGAATAATACAAACCCAGTTGGGTGCTGGTGGCTCACACCTGTAATCCTAACTACTCAGGAGGCTGAGATCTAAGGATCACGGTTCAAAGCCAGCCCAGGCAGGAAAATCTGTGAGACTCATATCTTCAATTAACCACCAGAAAAGTGAAAGTGGTGCTTTGCCTCAAAGAGGCAGAGTGCTGCTGGCTTTGAGCAGAAGAGCTCAGAGACAGCACCCAGACCCTGAGTTCAAGCACCACAACAGACAATATAAATAAAAAAAAAAAAAAAGAAAAAGAAAAAAAAAAAAACAACAAAGCTGGGCACTGGTGGCTCATGCCTGTAATCCTAGCTACTCAGGAAGCTGAGATCTGAGGGCTGCGGTTCAAAGCCAGCCTGGGTAGGAAAGTCTGTGAGACTCATCTCCACCAGAAAACCAGAAGTTGCTCAGCGGTTCAAGTGGCAGAGTACTAGCCTTGAGCTGAAGAGCTCAGGGACAGCGCCAGGCCCAGAGTTCAAGCCCATGACCGACTGAAAAAAGAAAAGAAAGAAAGAAAAAGAAAATAAGCAATGTAAACCTAGATAACACATTCAGATTTATGTCTGTCCCTTCACTGTCTTGAAGGACACACACAAACTGGTATGAAAGCGTGCATGTGCATATGTGTGTATGCTAGTCCTGAAGCTAGAACTCAGGGCCTGGGCATTGTCTCTGAGTTTATTTTGCTCTACCACCTGAGCTACAGCTCCACTTCTGGCTTTTTAGTGGTTAACTGGAGATAAGAGTCCTACAAACTTTCCTACTCGGGTTGGTTTTGAACCATAATCCTCAGATATCAAGACTCCTGAGTAGCTAGGATTACAAGCATGAGCTACCAGGGTCCAGCTAAAAGTAGTATTTGTAAATCAGATGGAAATAAATAAGGCTGCCTGAACCTGGAGGTAATGGTCCCAGGGACTTGTTCTGCACTCCCAGCCCTGACTAGCTGTCCTCAAAGCTGACAGTATCAGTATTTCAATGCACATGACACAGCAGAGTGGAACAGTACAGACTTAGGAGGTCCTGTATTTTTCAAATGATTTTTTTACTTACCTTGCTAATAATACTGCAGAGAAAGAACAGTGTTACCTCCTCTCTTGTTTTCTCCCGCTTTCCAAGAAGAACTAGTCTTATAGAGGATGAATGAGTGTGTACAGAGTCAAAATACATTGATACTGTTTTAAGAAGTAGGTTTAGGAGGATGAAGTTGTTTGATAGCAGGGACGAGTTTGACTGAGGTGCATTGTATGGATGCATGGAAATGTCATAGTGAACTTCCTAGTACAATAAACATATACTAATAAGATGTTAATAAGAATGAAAATAAAGGTCTGGGAAGGTGGCTTAGTGGTAGAGCGCTTGCCTTGCATGCATGAGGCCCTGAGTTCGATTCCTCAGCACCACATAAGCAGGGGGAAAAAAAAAGCCAGAAGTGGCAATGTGGCTCACAAGTGGTAGAGTGCTAGCCTTGAGCTGAAGAGCTGAGGGACAGCGCCCAGGCCCAGAGTTCAGGCCCCACGACTGGACGCCCCCCCCCCAAAAAAAAGAATGAAAATAAAGAATTTTTTCTATGGGAATGGGTCACCAGAGTTAGTACTCACATACTCCTCAAAACAGTCATGTATTTTGATAAAAATGAGCTATAAACTCAGGCAGCAAATAATTCATCACCAGGCTAAACTCGGTAATTTGAAAGTTATAAAGCCTATGTACTCACCTTGCAGGGCAAAAAGAGAAGCTGCATCTGTTGCTGTCTCAGATGGGGCTTGTGTTATTGGCCTTAAGTATGATCTATAACCTTTTAAAATAGAGGCCATAAAAAACAAAAATGCCTCTTGAATTTCCAAATCTATCATGTGCAACTTTTTTCCAGAATTAAAATCATAGTCATTCATTGCTAAGTCCATCAGTCCATCATCTCGTGGTCTCTGTTGCACTGTGAAGAAACAGTGTTTTCTTTAAGCTGTTGACACTGCTGCTCATAATTGTTTCAATGTAAATTTGTCATGTTTTCATCTCAAATTTTATTTATAGAACTTCATAATATGGGAAGTGTGTAAACCTTAAAGCATGGCTTACCAGTTTTTTAGATTGTGTTGAATGTATTTTATCCAAGTTAAATGTGCAAGTATTACTTTCTATTCATCAGAAAAAATACATGCTCTGAAATATGTGCACGCACACACACACACACACACACAAAGATTATACCAACCCTATCAACTAGACAGTATGTTAAATACAGCAGTTTTCCTGCTCCTCTTTTATTTTTGTAAAACATAAGTGCTTTCAGGATAAATGCACAGAGATTAAATATTAAAAACAAAAACAAGAAAACAAAAAGCAACTCTTCCTGGACAATTAAGTGGTAAAGTCAATAGGAGCAACAGAGTTCTTTATGGTAGAAAAGTCTGATAGATAGCACCTTAATCAAGTAATTAAAGGAAGAATTTTAATCAATTATTAGAAAAATTGAAATTATAAAAAGAAAATTAGCATAGACCCCATACCAAGAAAAAAACACAGGACCCTATCTGAAAAATAACCTAAAACAAAAAAAGGTTGGAAATGTGGCTCAAGTTGTACAACACATCCCTAGCAAATGTGAGGCCCAGAGTTCAAGCCTCCAAAATACTCCCCCAACAAAGAAAATTTAAAAAAGAAAAAACAACTGGGTACTAGTGTCTGTCAGCCTGTAGTACTAGCTTCCTAGGAGGCTGAAATCAGGGGATGACAGTTCAAAGCCAGCCTATGCAAGAAAGTCCATGGGACTCTTATCTCCAATTAACCAGCAAGACTACAGAAGTAGAGGTGTGGTGTGGCTTCAGTGGTAGAGCACCAGCTTTGATCAAGAAAGCTAAAAGACAGTGCCTAGGCCCTAAGTTCAAATCCTAGTAATGGCACAAAAAATAAAGGAATAAAAAAGGAGCCAGGCAAATTAATTCACTTTTTTAGATTAAATTACATCCTTCAATTAAGTTATCAACTTACATTTTGCTAATTGCTGGTGCAAATTATTCAGGGTATTTATCAGATTTTTACATGGCTTCTTTGGGAGAATCTTCCAGGCTACATTCTTCTTGTCACCGGTTCTGAGAGTAAATGAAAACAACAATGTATTTATTACATAAACTTTTGGGGGAGGACAAAGTACATACCCACCATATATAAAAATAGGAAAAGAGAAAGACCGTTAAATGAAAAAGGAAACAAGAATATTCTAGTTATTGAGGAAAATCATACGGAGGGAGTTGGGATGTTTAGTACTTAAATATTAATTTATATGGTACTGAATCTATTACACTTGCTACACTTGCACTGGTTTCTCCCCCCCCCCCCCTTTGTCTCTCATGGGGCTTGAAATCAGGGCCTGGGTACTGTCACTGAGCTTTTGCACTCTAAGCTAGCACTCTACTACTATGAGTTACAGTGCCACTTCCATTTTTCTTGGTGCTTAATTAGAGATAAGATTCTTACAGACTTTCCTGCCTGGGCTGGCTTCGAACCACAATCCTCAGATCTCAACCTCCTGAGTAGTTAGGATTATAGGCATGAGCCATTGGCACCTGGCTGATCATTACTCTCAATCCACACTTAAGAGAGATTAGACACTTAAATATTGGGAAAATCTTATTGTAAGACTTTTCTTACCTAAGGAAAAGCATCATAGGAAACTGTCATGAAGATAGAGCTTATTGAAAACATTTTACTATACTTAGTTTCTTAGTTTTAGAATAGTTTTATAAGTAAGCTTTTGTTTCTTTCAACTAAGAAAGAAAATATAGTATTAAATTATTTAAATAAAGTATAACATTAAATTGCTTTACAACTTTAAAAGAGGGTATCTGCTAGAAAGTGGCATCTGTGTTTCTAGACTGGGGCAACTATGATCATCTTTATTGCAACTATCACAACATATTGGTTTCTAAACTATCTATAGGGCAGGTAAATAAAGGATCAGAAAGCATCATAAAGTTTTTAGACTTAACTACAGTTTTATTGAATTACTTATTAATTTTCTTCTATTTCAAAAGCCAGGCATACTCATCTTACAAAACTTGGAAAAAATAAGCAAAAATAGAAGACAAATGCTAACCACCCAATTATCACAAGCAGGTAAATAAAACTAGATGAGCTTTAAAAAAATTTCCTAGATTTCCCATGGAACAAATACCACTTTGAGAACTAAACAAAGGAAATAGAGTAGATGGGAAAGCTTAAGCTGACAAAAAAATAACTACCTTGGTATTAATTTATCTTTATACAAATGAGAATAAAATGGACAAAGCAGGGTCAAATAACTAATGTCCATTATATTTTATTTATGTTGGGACCAAGAAGTTGGAATTTTGTTATAGCAAGAACACAATGTATCAACATTTACATTGTTTTCATGAAACTGTAAACTAGACGCTACTGTTGTCTAATCCTTCACTATATGCAGGTCAGTCTTGCTAGATGAGCTTATGAAAAAGGAAGTATATCGACTTTATTTCATGATTAGCAAAAGGAAGCACTTTAAGATATATTTGTGATATACATACTGAGAACAACTTTAAATTTTAGTTTTTGGTAATACTAGGGTATTACTAGGATAATACTAGGTAATACTAGGATGTCATACTTACTAGGCAGGTACTCTATCACTTGAGCCATTCCTTCTTGGTTTAGTTATTTGTCAGCCAAAGACACTGGCTGTTTGGCCAGCGTCGTCCTTGGATTATAATCCTTTCACATACAGCCTATCACATAGCTGGATGATAGGTGTGGGCTACCACATCCAGATGAGATCTCACTAACATTTTTCCTGCACTGGCCTCAAACCATACTCCTTTCAATTTCTGAATCCCATGTAACTGTGATTACAGGCATGACCCCTTGTGGCTGTTTTGAAAAAAATACCTTGATAGCACCTGATTACATCTAATTATTCTCATTTTCTTACATAGTTTCCTTCCCTTGCCCTTGATACTGTAACTGTAAAAAGAGCCTAGGTAAGAATTTTATATGGCACTTGAGTTTTTAATCAATGATAACCTTGAACAGTTTTATTCATGATGACTCCCACCTATAAGATTACTATATATAGATTATTACCTGATTATTTGTGGCAGAAGTATTGGCTTTGGAGACAGAAAATGATTGTTTTGAATCCCAATTATGACAAAATAAACTATGTACTCTTTGATAAATTGCTTAAAAATCCAAACATTTGTTTATCCATTAGAGGAATAATCAAAACTATGCCACAATATACAGCAAATAAAACAGGATAACCTATGCTATCCATGAAGCTTTAAACCTCATACATAGCAGATTTAATTTTTTTTCTCTTTCTTCAAAAATTTCTTTATATTCAGAACATACTCTGTATTTTAAGTAGCCAAGATAGAAAAAGCAAAAAAGTAAAAATTCTATACTTGGAATTCGTTTTTCTTTCAAATTTCAGGCGGAGGTTTCAGAAAATCTGGGTGTAGCAAAGCATAAAGCTTTTAGCTCACTAGTCTAGTCCTCCTATGGATGGGGGAATTCAAGAAGGAATATTCATGAGTGCAAACAGCTTGTCTACCTTTGATTCTTTAATTCACTAGTGATCAAAGTAGAAATAAAATACTAAGTAGGGAGATTGTTTTTACAATTTTAAGAGAAAGTATAAAAAGAGAAATATTTAACCTATATCATAATAAGTACAGATTATACTTATTTTCCACTCTTCAATTTTATAAACTACAATGTCCTATATTATTTAATTATTGACAGGAGATATCTTTAAATGCTTTAACATTTAAAAGAATGAAATATTGCTTCTAATGGACTTTGATTCTACAAAGAGACACAACAGGGAGCAAAATAGTTGATTGAAAGTAGCCATCATTTTACTCTGTGAATGAGTAGAATCCAGAGAAACAAAAATGATCAGATTCTGAGAATTCAAAGAGTGCAAGAAAGGAAATCCATAAAGAGTTCCAGAAGATCTAGGAAATTAGAGATGCAAACACAGTGGAAGAAAAGCAGGGGAGGGGAGAATGGGAGAAAATGAGGGAGCAGGTAACACTGTTCAAAAAGCAATGTATGCCTGGGCAACAGTGGCTCACATCTGTAATCCTAGCTACTCAGGAGGCTGAGATCTGAGGATCACGGTTCAAAGCCAGCCTGGGGAGGAAAGTCTGTGAGACTCTTATCTCCAATAAACCACTAGAAAACCGGAAATGCTGCTGTGGCTCAAGTGGTAGAGTACTCACCTTGAGCTGAAGAGCTGAGGGACAGCGCTCAGGCCCCAGAGTTCAAGCCCCACGATCAACAACAACAACAACAACAAAAAGCAATGTACTCATTACCTTACTTATGTAACTGTAACCCCTTTGTGCATCACCTTTACAATAATTTTTCAAAAGAAAAAGTAGAAAGGGAATCCTAAGCCACCCCTGACTCTCCCAGATAGAGGAGGGGAACACTAGTTAAAAACAGATGGTCCCAGCCAAGGGTTCACCAAATCCAGCTACAAGGAAAATAAATATAACCTGCAAGCTCAGGGACTTGGTGGGTGGGGACTAATCTTGTGTAAGAGACTAGACTTCAGAGAACTAAGGCAGTCTTTGTCCTTTATATCCCTGAAAGTGACAGATGCACCTCCTTGAGAATGTTTCTCATAGCCTAGTGTTAGGAAACAATCACAGCATATCAACAGCTTTGACAATGCCACAGAACATAGTTATAAATCAGTTATAACAGAGTGCAAAGGGAGGTTGAAGTGGGCAGCAGGGAACAGCAAAAAAAAAAAAAAAAAAAAATTTAATCAGTGAGAAAGCCATGCTGTAACTAGGAAGCCAGAGGCTGCAGAAGTGGGGTGAGAAGAGATATCAAGAGACAGGATTGGAAATTCCTGCTGCACCAGAGAGCAGAAGATCAGTCAAAAACATTGAAACACATTTAGAAAATACCTAGGAGACATACAAAACCAACTTGTCTTTAGATCAAATCTATGGATTATCAGGATAGACAAGGAAGATGAAACAAAAACTAAAGGCATAGTTTGTATTGGAAGAAAATGATGGCCAAAACCTTTTCCAACCTTGAGAATGCAAAACAGGAAAAATCAGAGAAGAAACATTGCCAGAAACATTATAATAAGCACATTAAATATATAGAGAAAGAAAGAACAATGAAAGTCACACAAGAGAGGAGACAAGCAACTTAAATGGCAAGCCCATTAGAATAAAAGCAGATTTCTAAACAGATAATAGCTGCATGGGAAGATAGTATTAAGTCCTGAAAGACACCAAATGCCAGCCTGGACTATTTCACTGAGCAAAGTTGTCCACCAAAATTAATGGAGGAATAAAACTTTCTATGATAAACAAAAATGAAAGGTATTCATGATTACTAAACCAACACTGCAACAGATACTTAACTAAATCCTATCTACAAAAGAAGAAAATCAAATACAGAAAATACAGAAAAGAATAAACCCTACAAGAAGAACATAGTTGAAAAGCAGGAAGAAGAAAGAAGAATGACAAACAAAACAAAATAAATAGAATGACAGGAAATATAGCATATCTCTCAATATTAACATTGAATGTTAAAAATCTTAACTCTTCAATCAAAAGATGTAGAATGGCAACTTGGATCAAAAAACATGATCCAACCATTTGTTGCCTACAAGTAACACATTTCACTGACAAACACAGATGTGAAGTGAAAGGAAGGAAAAGACCTTCCTAGCAAATAGATGATGAAAGAAGGTAGAAGAAACCATACTTATATCTGCTAAAATAGACTATAACCTAAAATCAGTCAGAAGAGTCAAAAACTACCTCATATTAATAAAGGGAACCATTCATGAAGTAGAAATTGTAATTGTTAACATATGTATACCAAACAGCAGCACACTCAGACTAAGTAAAAAAACAACGACAACAAAAACAACAACAAAAAAATCATTTCTGGGTTTACAAGCACTGGTAGACTTTGCCCCAACGCAATAATAATGGAAGATTTCAATTGTCCGTTCTTACCAATAGATAGATCATCCATAAGAAGTCAACAACAACATAAAACCTTAGAATTAAATGGTATACATTCTTCTCAGCAGCCTACAAAACTTTCTTTAAAAAAAACATATCATAGGACATATACCAAGTCTGAGCAAATACAAGAAAATTGAAACAAATCCTTATATTCTATCAGACTATCATGCAATTAAAACCCAGGGCTGGGAATGTGGCTTAGTGGTAGAGTGCATGCCTAGCATGCATGAGGCCCTGGGTTCAATTGCTCAGTACCACATGAACAGAAAAAGCCAGAAGTGATACTGTGGCTCAGATGGCAGTATGCTAGCTTTGAGCACAAGAAACTCAGGGGACAATGCCCAGGCTCTGAGGTTAAGCCCCAGGACTTGCAAAAATAAGAAAATAAATAAGTAAATAAATAAAAAATAGTACCCAATAGCAAAAGATACTACAGAAAATATTGAAACACATGGAGACAGTTGAACAACAGGTGAATAACTAAAGAAATAAAGGGAGAAAACAAAGAAGCTCCTGGAACCCAATAAAATGAAAACACATCTTACTACAATCTACAGGATACAGAAATGGCAATGTTGAGAGGAAAATTCAGACATGAGTGCCTACACTAAAACACACACACACACACACACACATACCAGCAACCATTCAACATATCATGCAACTCAAATTTCTAGAAAAATAGGAACAAACTTGATCCCAAACTAGTAGAATGAGAGAAAGTAAAATTACGGAAGAGCTGGTGCTGGTGGCTCATGCCTGTAATCCTAGCTACACAGGAGGCTGAGATTTGAGGATCATGGTTCCAGCCCCAGCAGGAAAGTCCATGAGACTTTTTTTTTTTTTTTGGGGGGGGGGTCGGTCATAAGGTTTGAACTCTGGGCTTGGGCACTATCCCTCAGCTCTTCAGCTCAAAGCAAGCACTCTACCACTTGAGCCACAGCACCATTTCTGGGCTTTTTTTAGTGGTTTATTAGAGGTAAGAGTCTCACAATTTTCTTGCTCAGGCTGGCTTTGAAATGTGATCCTTAGATCTCAGCCTCCTGAGTAGCTAGGATTACAGGCATGAGCCACCGGCACCTGGCTTCCATGAGACTCTTATCTCCAATAAACCACCAGAAAACTGGAAGTGTCCCTGTGGGTCAAGTGGTAGAATGCTAGCCTTGAACTGAAGGAGAGTGCCCAGGCCCAGAGTTCAAGCCCTATGACCAACCCCCCAAAAAACAAAAATTCAGAAGAAAATAAACTGCAGACTAAAATTCTATAAAATAATAAATGAAAGAAAAATTTGGTGTTTTGAATAAATAAAACCCCTAGCTAGCCGGGCGCTGGTGGCTCAAGCCTGTAATCCTAGCTACTCAGGAGGCTGAGATCTGAGGATCGCGGTTCAAAGCCAGCCCGGGCAGGAGAGACCATGAGACTCCTATCTCCAATAAACCACCAGAAAACTGGAAGTGGCGCTGTAGCTCAAGTGGTAGAGCGCTCACCTTGAGCTGAAGAGCTGAGGGACAGCGCCCAGGCCCAGAGTTCAAGCCCCACGGCCGACAAAAAAAAAAAAAAAAACCCTAGCTAATCTGATAAAAAGGAGAGAATTGATTCAAATCAATAAAATTAGAGACAAAAAAGAAATGCAAAGAATCATCAAGAAATACTTTGAAAACTTACACTCAAATAAGCTAGAAAATCTAGAAGAAATGGATAATTAGAAAAATTTAGAGCTGGGCATTAGTGGCTCTTGCCTATAATCCTAGCTACTCAGGAGGTTGAGATCTAAGGATCCGTGGCTCAAAGCCAGCCCAGGCAGGAAAGTCCATGAGACTCTAATCTCCAATTTACCACCAGAAAACCAGAAGTGGCACTGTGGCTCAAGTGGTAGAGTTCTCGCCTTAAACTGAAGAGCTGAGTGATAGTGCTGAGGCCCAGGGTCAAGACCCATGACCGACAAAAAAAAAAAAAAAAAAAATAGGACTGGAAATGTGGCTCAATGGTAGAGTGCTGCTTAGCATGCATGAAGTCCTTGACTTGATTCCTCAGCACCACATAAATAGAAAAGGCCAGAAGTGGTGCTATGGCTCAAGTGGTAGAGCGCTCATCTTAAGCTGAAGAGCACAGGGACAGTGCTCAAGCCCAGAGTTCAAGCCCCACTACTGACCAAAAAAAATATATTATTATTATAGAGATGATGTACAGAGAGGTTACAGTTACATAAGCCAGATAATGAGTACATTTCTTTTTGGACAATGCCACCCTTTCCTTCAGTCTCTCCCAGTTTTTCCCTACTGTTCCTACCCACAAGTTGTATCATTCATTTTCAACATAGTGTCTAGTGAGTACCACTGCTTTATTTATTCACTTCCTGTCCCTCCATTTTTGTGTCCTCACTTACTATCCCAAAGACAAATAAGCAAACAAGACAAGAAGAAAACAAAAACAAAGACCTTTTCATTTTGATTTCCTGGAGTTAATTTCAATAAATATTATTTTATATTACCAGATACACCTAGGCATTATGCCTTTGTTTTCCTCTACTAAGAATATCCTCCTTTGGTCCCACTGTGTGAATGCCTAGACTCTTACATAATTTATCATGTTCCATGTATAGTAGATCTAGGTTCTGCATGAGAAAACATGTCATTTGTCTCTGTGCTTGGCTTATCTCACTTAACATGATTTGTCCTAGGGCCATCCAAGAAATGGATCAATTTTTTTTTTTGGGGGGGGGTCCGGTCATGGAGCCTGAACTCTGGGTCTGGGCACTGTCCCTCAGCTCTTCAGCTCAAGGCCAGCACTCTACCACTTGAGCCACAGCACCACTTCCGGCTTTTTTCTTTTTGTTTATATGGTGCTGAGGAATCGAACCCAGGGCCTCATGCATGCAAGGCAAGCACTCTACCACTGAGCCATCTTCCCAGCCCCAGAAATGGATCAATTTTTAATACAGTTTTCTCATCCAAACTAAACCAAGAGGATAAAAAACTCTTAAACAGAGCTATAGCAAGAAATGAAATTCAAATAGTACACCCCAACAAAGAAAAGCCCAGGTCTAGATGGATGCATGACTGAATTCTATCAAACTTTCGAAGAACTCCAATAGTTCTCAAACAGTTCCATAAAATAGAAAAGGAAGGAACACACCTGAACTCATTCTATGAAGTATTACATTCATTCCAAAACCAGACAGAATTCATCAAAAAACAGATCAGCCTGGAGCCAGTGGCTCACACCTGTAATTTTAGTTACTCAGGAGGCTGACACCTGAGGATTGCGGTTCAAAGCCAGCCTAGGCAGGAAAGTCCACTCTTATCTCCAATTAACCATCAGAAAACTGGAAATGGTGCTGTGGCTCAAGTGGTAGAGCACTTGCCTCTTGAGCTGAAGAGCTTACATTGCCTTACTCATGTAACTGTAACCCCTCTGTACAGCATCTTTATAATAAAATTTAAAAATAATAATAAAAACAAAAACGAACAACAACAACAAAAAACCCAGACCAATCTTGATGCAAAAAATTTCAATAAAATCCTTGCAAACTAAACTCAACTACACATAAAATGATCATACACCATGATCAAGTTGATTTTATTCCTGGAATATAGGCTGATTCAATATATGTAAATCAATAAATGTAGTAATCACATCAACAGAATCATTGCCAAAATCATCTCAATCGATGCAGGGGAAAAAATCCCTTGATAAATTGACTTCAATTTATACTACAGAGCCATAGTAACAAAAACAACTTGGTACTGGCACAAAAAACGACCTAAAGACCAATGGAACAATATAAAATCCAGAAGGAAAAAAAAAACACATACCACAGCCAATTAATTTTTGACAAAAAAGCCAAAAACACACAATGGAAAAAAGACAGTATTTTCAACAAATAGCACTGGTAAAATTTGTTATATGCTTGCAGGAGACTGAAACTAGACCTCCATCTCTCAACCTGTACAAAAATAAACTACAGGGTTCTGTTTTTGTTTTATTTGTTTTGGTTTGGGGGCGGTACTGGGACTGAACTCATGGCCTCAAGTCTTTGCTTTTCTTTTTCACTTAAGGCTGGTGTTCTGCCATGTGAGCCACAGCCCTCCTTCTGGCTTTTGGCTGGTTAACTGGAGATAAAAGTCTCACAGACATTTCTGTCTGGGCTGGCTAACCTCAGTCCTCAGACCTCAGCCTCCTGAGTAGCTAGGATTATAGGCATGAGTCACTTGCATCCAACCAAGATCTGAAAGTTTAATTCAGCTACAGGAAAGCATAGAAAAATCTCTGGAAGACATAGGCATAGGTATTTTCTGAATAGCACTTCATGTGCCCAGATAATGGGAGCTAGAGTTAATGAATGGGACTATACCAAATTAAAAAGCTTCTGCACAGCAAAAGGAGGAGTCACCAGAACCAAGAGCCAATCATAGAAAGGGAGAAAATTGCTTCAAGCTATCTAACCAATAAAGGATTAATATCCAGAATACACAAAAAAACTAAAAAAAATTAAATGGTAAGAGAAGAAAAACCCAATTAATCCAGGGCCAAGCAAATGAAACAGTTCTCACAAGAAATAAAAAGGGTTAATAGATACATGAAGAAATATTCAACATTCTTAGTCATAAAGAAATGCAAATCAAAACCACACCAAGCATTTCATCCCAGTCAGAATGGCAGCCATCAAGAAAACACAAAAGAAATTTTGGTGAGGATGTGAAGAAAAATTAACCTTCACATCTGGTGGTAGGAATGTAAACTAGTACGACTACTATGTAAATCAATATGGTAGTTCCTCAAAACACTAAAAATAGATATGACTTTGCCATACCAATTGGGCATATATACATATTCATGGACATGTATATAGATAGGTGCCATTTACATAACTGTACATATAGATAAACATAGAACACTGAATCTATCGAAGGAACTACTCAGCAATGCAAAGGAAAGGAGGTAGGGAAAAAGAATAATAGAGTAATAGAAAATAGACTGAAACTGTGAAAACTGAGCAAAGAAACCTGTTAACATTGTGTTAGGAAAGGAGGAAGAGGAGAAAGGAGAAAAAGAGGAATGATAGTGGGAATGAAATTGATTAGACCTAAAATTGTGGAGTTAAAAGGCTCTTAAAGGAAAAGCTCTTTAAAAATGGAGGAGCTGGAGTTTAGTTGTAGATAGATGCTTATTTATATCTGAGTATGGTTCAATTCTTAGTACTAATCAATAAGAAAATAGAGAAAAATCAATTTCACATGTGCTCTTTTTTTTCCTCTCAGCTGTGGGTCTGGACCCTATCTCTGAACCCTTTTGCCCAAAGCTAGTGCTCTACCACTTTGAGCCATAGCATCACTTCCATTTTTCTGGTGGTTAACTGGAGATAAGAGTCTCATGAACTTTCTTACCTGGGTTGGCTTCCAACCACAATCCTTAGATCTCAGCCTCCTGAGTAGCTAGGATTACAGGTGTGAACTGCCAGTGCTCGGTTCACATGTGCTTATTTAAGTATAAAAGTTAGATTAGCTTTTGGACTTTACTGATGTACTAAACCATAGTAATTTTCAGCATGCTCTGTGGATGCAATTATCTTCAACCTATTCATCTTCCTCTATGAACAGGTTGAAGTGAACTAAAATGAAAACAATAAACTAAACTGAAAATATGGGTTATAAAGAAACAAGGAAATATATAAGAGCTATAAAAATATGGTCTGATAATTACAGCTTAAAGACAGCATCCATGGTTCATGCCTGTAATCCTAACTACTCATTATGCTGAGATCTGAGGATCATGGTTGCCAGTCCAAGCAGGAAACCCTGTGAGACTCTTATCTCCAATTAATCACAGAAAAAGGTGGAATTGGCACTGTGGCTCAAATGGTAGAGTGCTAGCCTTGAGCAAAAGGAGCTTAGGGACAGCAACTAGGCCCAGAGTTCAAGCCTAGGACTGGCAATAAAGTAAAATAATACAGCTTAAACAGTATTCCAAAGTGAAAAGGTGGCAAAATGCATAATTTAACATTTAAGTCAAGTTCTAGTGGCTCTTGCCACTAGAATTCTTGCTATTCAGGAAGCTGAGATATCCAGAGAATGGAAGTTGGAAGCAAGCTCAGGCAGAAAAGTCTATTATATTCTGATTCTAGAATCATCAGTGAAAAGTTGGGCTGGAGGCATGATTCCAGTAGTTATAGTGCCATCCAATCAATCAAGTCAAATGAAAGCAAAGCCCTCAGTCTAAACCTTAGTACCATAAAATATTATTTCAAAATTCTAAAACATTTGATTAATGTGATGTATAGTTTGCTTAGTATTAAACAGGACTAGAAACAGGGCTGAAGTGATGTTCAAGAAATAATTTTTTTGGGGGGGGGGTCCGGTCGTGGGGCCTGTACTCTGGGCCTGGCCGCTGTCCCTCAGCTCTTCAGCTCAAGGCTAGCGCTCTACCACTTGAGCCACAGTGCCACTTCCAGCTTTTTTCTTTTTGCTTATGTGGTGCTGAGGAATGGAACCCAGGGCCTTAGGCACGCAAGGCAAGCGCTCTACCACTGAGACACCTTCCCAGCCCCAAGAATAATTTTTTAATTCAAACTCTAATTTTACCCATATTCATCTGCCCAAAGAGAGACAACCTTTTTCTATTTCTACCTCATTTCTAAGTAAGCATAAGATTATAATATTTCTAAAATACTTAAAATACCTGAGTATTCAAGCTATATTTTCTTTCCAGTAAGATCTTCTCTAATAACCTGCTATATTCTGTTGCACTCAAGAGCTGACTCAAAGATGGTAAGACCTCAAATACAAAGAAAATAATAGGAAGGGCTGGGAAGGTGGCTCAGAGGTAGAGTGCTTGCCTTGCATGCATGAGGCGCTGGGTTTGATTCCTCAGCACCACATAAGCAGAAAAAGCCAGAAGTGGCGCTGTGGTTCAAGTGTTAGAGCACTAGCCTTGAGCTGAAGAGCTGAGGGACAGTGCCCAGGCCCAGAGTTCAGGCCCCACGACTGGCCAAAAAATAAATAAATAAATAGGAAGTGGTTAGATGGTTCTAGTGGTAGAGGGCTAGTCTTGAGCACAAAGAGGCTCAGGGACAGTGCCCATGCCCTGAGTTCAAGCCCTACAACTGACAAAAAAAAAGAAAAAAATACAGCTCAAAGAATCCTACTTTGCAGTCCTCAAATCCCAATCCTATAAAGTTGTAAATTATTAGCTGTAGAGTCACTAAAAATGTACTTACTGAGAAATGGTGTTGGTATCAAGGTCAACGCAGCTGACATCTGGTGGAGGATCATAGAGATCAAAGTATCTGGAATCAATTCCTACTATGAATGGACAGGGTGCACTCAAGACATCTGCCAAGGCCAGTGGGCAAAGAGGAACATACGGGCATGGCCAGTGGAAAGGGAAAATCATCTTGGATAAACAAATGGAAAAAGAATATTAAAACCTTTTTGACACTGAAGCATAATTTTTCAGCACACAAATAATATCTTTTAAACATTACTATCTAAAGCCTAAATAATAATTAAAGTTCAGGATGAGGACATTAAAATTGCCTCAACACACAAATCCATTACTTTGTGAAGCTTAGCTAAATACTAAAATAGCTTTATATTATATGAGTAAATTGAGTTTAAAGTGACTGTCAACAAGAAACACTGATACTCACAGACACTAAGGCTTCTGTCACACTAGTAAGCACAGAAGGCCGTAAGGAATGGATGAGAATTTTATGTTCCGTTACTGCAAAGACTAGTAGTGTCACCGCATTTTCAGGGCCTAGATTCTGAAGTAGTGTTGAAAACTTGCCACCACTGTCAATTCAAACAAAGATATATAATTTTAAATATAAAGATCAAGACACCTTATACTGGGGGTATGGCTCAGTGATAGAACGTGCAAGCCCTGAACACCTACTACTGCAAAAACAAAAACCAAACACCACTTATTATCTAAAATAAGGGGGATATGGAGAAGTTTTAGTTCTTAGATTCTGATTTATATTACCTATTTAACTTAAAATGTTAAGTTAAATAGGTAACTGCTGCTAATCTTAGAGTAACAAAACATCATACATCATGAAAACAATGCAATTTATGAAGTTTCAAATCATTCTTTCTTCCACTAAATTCAATATGGAAAATGAAAAGTCATGTGCTTCCTTTTTTCCCCCTTTTGTTCTTATGGCTGTTTTTTGAGACAGGACCTTAGTATGTAGCCCAGGCTTGTCCTGAATTTAGGATCCTCCTGCCTCAGCCTCCAGAGTGCTGGGATTACACACATTCATCATCACACTTATCTGCTTAGCTCCACATAAAAAGACCTGCCTTATAGAAAATGTCCAAACAAAGAATTCAATTAAAAGAGGTGCTTTGGCTGAAAAATTCTTTAATAGAAGTTATTTTTTATTAATCTTTTTAAATTAAGCATTGCATAATACACTGCATGCTGTATACTCTTCTATCAGGAATATATGACTGAGTCATTTTTTTCATCTTTCAGGGTCAGGAAAACGCTTCTTTAACCAATATTCTCCAGGTGTTTGGATAGTGACAAATGACTCTAGAGATGCACCTATCTCTTTCCATCAAACTCCCTGATATGGAAAATAGATGGGCAATCTCTTTTTGCCCTTGTCAGTGAAGGTGCACCTGTATGCACCGGCTACCCCAGGGTTGAACAAGTCCTAGGAGAATTGTGAACCACATCTCAGCATGGTTACCTAGACTAAAACTCTATCTTTAAGCTTTGTAAAGGCTACCAGGCTTCAGTTTGCTTCCCAGTAAACCCCTAATGGAAGGTTTTTACATGGTATATCTTCCATTGTAATTATCAGAAAAACTATTACTTACAGGCCCACTCTCTTTAAGAAAAATACACACATTAAAATTTGAATTTATGAACAGCTAATTCTTTTCTTTTTTTTCTTGTTTTTCTTTTTTTATTTTTTGTCAGTCGTGGGCCTGAACTCTGGGCTTGGGTGCTATCCCTCAGCTGTTCAGCTCAAGGCGAGCGCGCTACCGTGTTAGCCACAACGCCACTTCCGGTTTTCTAGTGGTCTTTTGAAGAGTCTCACAGACTTTCCTGCCCAGGCTGGCTTTGAACCATGATACTCAGATCTTAGTCTCCTGAGTAGCTAGGATTACAGGCGTGAGCCACCAGTACCAGCATGAATAGATAATTCTTACTATTATCTTTCTAATATCTTACTATTGCAATAATAATAGCAATAAGAAATCAAGAATTACAAAGTGATTGGACACAAATACAAAACAAATAATAAAAATAATAAGATGATCTATAGGGTAACAAAATACTGGATTGACAAGGCAAATGATCTAGCAAGCCAACCAGCATTTTGTCTCTATAGTGCTAAATGACTCGTTTCACTGGGTTAGTTCTTTTTATGCTAAAGGAAAACTAATAATAAAATCTTTTGAGTCACAAAAGCATATGTCCACAAAAAAACTTGTGTATGTTCATAACAACATTATTTACAGCACACAAAATGTGGAAACTTTCCAAATGATTAATAGCTAAATAAAACATGATGTAGCCATAAAATAAAATAGTATTTGGCAACAAAAGGGATAAAGTAATGGTACATGCTCCAATGCAGATGAACCTTTGAAACTTGCTAAGTAATCCAGAAATAAAAAGGTCATGCATAGTACATTTTCATTTGTATGAAATCTCCAGAATAGGTAAATCTATTAGAGTAAAAACCAGGTTATTGGTTGCCTCGGGTCAAATGGTGTATGTACCTATGTGTTAGTATGTGTGTGTTTAAGGACAGAGGGTAAAATGAAGTGGCGAAATGAAGGAGGCTAACTGCTGAATGTTAAAAGACACAGGGTTGTTTTTTAGGGTAATGAAAATAATCTAAATTTTATTATAGCAATAGTTGCAAAACTTTGAACAGAATCACCAAATTGTAATGTGGGTGAATTTTGTAGCATGTGAATTTTATCTCAATAAAGTACCCAAAGTAAGTTTTTTGGATAATTTAGAATCACATTTACAATCAATGTTTCTAGTTCATTTTCAGCTCAAACAACAGTTAAGAAAACATTGGTCACTCTTGGCTAAGAGCTAGTGATGACATAATCTGCAATTCTTGCAAAATTAATGTATAAGATGGCAGCCAGTCTCCTTTAGGGACGTGCTATGTAATAGCTTAATTACAACTCTAACTATTTCTGACAGAAATAAATTACACATCTAATTAAATTTCAAGAAATGGCACTGTAGGAAAAACATATTTCATAATTTCTCTGAACATTTAAAATCATTAAACACAATTGCTTAGCAATTAAAACTTTTAAATTTGAGGTCAAATTTAAAATTACATCCAAATGTTCTTCAGAGGACAATTACAGTTGAAAATAGTTACTTTCATAATTTATGTATAAATTCTAATTTATGCAATAGTAAGTACTTCTTGACATGAAAATACTCAAAATGTCAAACACTATTATAAAAGCTTTTCTTAAGCGACGGTAGGGGAAAAACAAAGGAGGAGGCAACAATGCTGGATAAGAAATGTACTCATTACCTTGCTCATGTAACTGTAACCTCTTTGTACAGTATTTTCATAACAAAAAATTTAAGTTAAAAAAAAAGCTTTTCTTTTTTCTTCCAAAGGAAAGTAGCTGAGAGGCTGTTAAGTGAAAATTACTTCCATCAATGTTTGAGATTTTGGCTTGGAAAGAAAGAATACACACACACACACACACACACATGTAATTTTAGCTCACATCAGATTTATAAAAATAAACAGAAATTTTACTTGCCTTAATGGAAGAGGTGAAGAAACTGGCTGACTGAGAATCAAATTATCATGTGGTGATAGCTGGAAGATTCAAAATAAAACATTTAAAATAATAATGATTAACTTGAAAACAGCAGTTTCTAGTAAAAAAAAAAAAACCATAGCCTAATGGATTCCCAGGGCATCAGAGTAAGAATATCATTAAATCTCTAAAAAGTATGCCCTCATCTGTAACTCCAACAACGTTTTACTCTGAATCTTATCTCTTTTCTTCTGTCTTTAACTTTACCCTAAAGCTATTTAAACAAATTTTGTAATCAAAGACTAAATGATGCATTTAATAACATAAAAATCAAGGGCAGTCCATTTCTGACTTACAGCATAAATACATAGGCTGCTTGTTTTTGTAAACAATTCTTACTAGAAGACAGCTATGTCATTTCTTACACATGATCTAGTTGACTTTGTGCTGTAATAGCAGGCATGAGCAGTTGCAACAGCGCCTGGATGGCCTGCAAAGCCTCAAATATTTAGTGTAAGGTCCATCACAGGAAAAGTCTGGGGGCTTCTGTATAAAACAAATGTTCTGTGTATACTCAAACAACATGTGCTAGATGGATGGATAGATGGATGGATGGATAGATAGATAGATAGATAGAGATATGTAAGAGTTAAGACAGCAAAACATGAAATGCAAAAGTCATATAAAGAGTACTTTCTAGACACTTTATCTGTATCAATATAATAATGCAATAATTTCAACTACATGTCCAAATGTTTGTAGATTTCCACCAATTTGTGAATACTGATTGTGAAGTGATATGTAATCCAGTCTGGTCTGGAGTGTCCCATCTCGTTCAAGCTTATTGTTAGGATTACAGGTATGTACTCCTATACCCTATATAGACATCATGTCCCTTTCTGTGTTGAAAATGTGTCTACTTCTTTAACGTGTGTGTGTGTGTGTGTGTGTGTGTGTGTGTGTGTGTGTGTGTGTGTGTGTGTGTGTGTGTGTGTGTGTGTGTGTGTATGTGTGTTGGTCCTGGAGCTTGAATTCAGAACCTGGGTGTTGTCCTTGAGCTTAAGGCTGGGTACCCCTATACCCTATATAGACATGATGTCCCTTTCTGTGTTGAAAATGTGTCTACTTCTTTAACAGAGAGAGAGAGAGAGGTAGGGGTGTGTGTGTGTGTGTGTGTGTGTGTGCATGCGTGCGTGCGTGCGTGCGTGCGTGTGTGTGTGTGTGTATGTTGGTCCTGGGGCTTGAATTCAGAATCTGGGTGCTGTCCTTGAGCTTCATTTGCTTAAGGCTGGTGTTCTACCACTTGCTTGAGCTACAGCTCCACTTCCAACATTTTTGATAGTTTATTGGAGATAAGAATCTCAAGGATATTCTTGCCTGGGCTGGCTTCGAACAAGATCCTTAGATCTCAGCCTTCTGAGTAGATAGGACTATAGGCATGGCCACTAGCAACTGACTACTTTTTATTTTTAACCCTTTCTCAAAAGGCAAACATTATATTCTATAAGGGAGAGTTAATAAAACATTAAGAAACCAACATGAAATAGAATCTTATTCTCTCTATATATAATTCTATTTCTTCTCCCAATTAATACTGTTTTTATATTTTTAACAGACATCAATAATTCATATAGCCCGCATACTTAAGAAAACCTTACCTGAACTAAAATCCGTGGTCTCTGAGGAGATGGAAAAGGAACTTTATGCATAAAGTGAGAAATATGCCTTAAAGAAAACACAAAATCCAATTGATCCCAAAGTGAATATTGCATGCTATAAAGGTTAACATATCATCAAAAGTTTAAGTACAGTCAAAAGTCCTATGTACCTGTAATTTGGAAATCCCTAGCACTATGAAAATAAATGAACAGCCAAAAATCATTTATCCCAATCCTAAATTCAATAATTTTTCATATTAATAGGTGTTCATATTCAACAGTGCTTGCTATTTTTTTTTTTTTTTTGGGTCCGGTCGTGGGGCCTGAACTCTGGGCCTGGGCGCTGTCCCTCAGCTCTTCAGCTCAAGGACAGCGCTCTACCACTTGAGCCACGGCACCACTTACGGCTTTTTTTCTTTTTGCTTATGTGGTGCTGGGAATCGAACCCAGGGCCTCAGGCATGCAAGGCAAGCGCTCTACCACTGAGCCACCTTCCCAGCCCAATGTGATTGCTATTATTAATGACTCTAGAGCTACTTTAACTTTTACCTTTCCCTTACTGGACAGTAGGTAACCTATCAAGGTATGGACATTATCAAAATAAACTAATTCTTACATTTATACTATATTTTTTATTACCTGGATACAATAGTATGTACTTGTAGTCTCTTAGGTAGGAGAACCACCTGAGCCCAGGAGTTTGAGACTTAGCCTAGGCAACACAGTGAGATTTCAACTCTCAACAAAAACATAATAAACAATGAACTTCCAATTAGCAATAAGTTTAAATTTTTATTACTGAGTATGAAAAAATAATAAAATGGATAAAAAGCTACATCAAATGAGTTTTATTTACAACACTCTAGAAGAAGAAGGAGTGACATTAAGATACACTATACTCATAGACTGACTTCTGGAACTGAAACCTCTTGATACAAGTACTTAATAAAAATAAATACTGGGGCTGGGAAGGTGGCTCAGTGGTAGAGCGCTTGCCTTGCATGCCTGAGGCCCTGGGTTCAATTCCTCAGCACCACATAAGCAAAAAGAAAAAAGCCGGAAGTGGCGCTGTGGCTCAAGTGGTAGAGCGCTAGCTTTGAGCTGAAGAGCTGAGAGACAGCGCCCAGGCCCAAAGTTCAGGCCCCACGGCCGGACCCAAAAAATAAATAAATAAATAAAATAAAAATAAAAATAAATACTAAGCATGGGACTGGGAAGGTGCTCAGTGGTAGAGCGCTTGCCTTGCATGCCAGAGGCCCTGGTTCGATTCCTCAGCACCACATAAGCAAAAAGAAAAAAGCTGGAAATGGCGCTGTGGCTCAAGTGGTAGAGCGCTAGCCTTGAGCTGAAGAGCTGAGGGACAGTGCCCAGGCCCAGAGTTCAAGCCCCATGACTGGACCCCCCCAAAAAATAATAATAATAAATAAATACTAAGCAGGGAGCCAGCGGCTCACATGTGTAATCTAGCTACTCAAGAGGGTGAGATCTGAGGAGCACAGTTCAAAGCCAGCCTGGGCAGGAAAGTCTGAGAGACTCTTATCTCCAATTAACTACCAGAAAACCGGACGTGGTGCTGTGGCTCAAGTGGTAGAGTGCTCTCCTTGAGCTGAAGAGCTAAGGGACAATGCCCAGGCCCAACAACCAACAAAATAAATATTAAAAAAAAAAGATAGACAAAAAAACTGTAGTTAAAAAAAACTTTTAAAAGGAGTAAGATACTTTCTTTGTACTTTTTCCTTTAATATTAATTCAAAATTTTCTTGTTTTCAAGACAATTTCAACCAGATAGAGAAAAGTGGCCAAGAAAATCATTACTTTTACTAGCATGTCTTTTTGAATTGCCTAAAGTACTAGAAATAAAAATATGAGCATGAGCCCCTAAAGATCTTCTAGACCTATTCAGATATGATCTGTAAAATCAAAACTATTTTCATAATAACACTAAGACATTATTTGTCTTTTTCACTGTGTTGACTATGGTACATATAGTACAAAAATCATTGTGAATGAAATCCTGGAACTTTATTGGGAATCAAGGTAGTGGTACCAAAGTAGACAAGAAGCTATCCTCTTTACTACTCTACTCGTGCAGTAAAAGAAATGCCATTTCACTTAAGAATGTCTTTAAAACAGTAAATATTAATCTTATTAGCCAAGCATCAGTGGCTCATGACTTGTAACCTTAACTACTTGGGAGGCTGAGATTGGGAGGCTTGTTCAAGGCCAGCTTCCAAAGAAAAGTTAGCAACATCCCTTCTCAACAAAAGAACTGAACATCATGGCACAAGCCTACTATTCTAGATATATGGGAAGCCTAACATAGATTAAGCCTGGTTGTGTGGTCATGCAACAAGTGAGACTATCGCAAAAATAACCAGCAATAACAGGAACTGGAGCCATAGCTCAATGGAAAGAGCACTACCTGCCTAGTACAAAGATGAAAGTTCAAACTCTAGTGTGTCCCCACCAAAAATGTTGCTATATCTTTTCTTTTCAATCAAGAACTTTATTTATTTTATACAGTTTTTTTTATTGTAAAAATACTGTACAGAGGTGCTACTATATCTTGATGGCAATGCACACTTAAAATACTGTATGCTGTCCAAGAGCCTCTTTTTTTTTTTAAAGTCAGTCATGGGGCTTGAACTCAGAGCCTAGGCCCTATGCCTGAGCTGTTTTACTCAAGGCTAGCACTCCATCACTTTTGAGCCACAGCAGTACTTCCAGTTGTCTGATGGTTAATTGGAGATAAGAATCTCACCACTTTCCTGCCCAGGCTAGCTTTGTACTGTGATCATCAGATATCAGCTTCCTGAGTAGCTAGGATTACAGGTATAAACTACCAGCAACTGGCTCCAGGAGACTTACCCAATTAACCACCAAAAAGCTGGAAATGGAGCTATGGCTTAAGTGGTAGAGTGCTAGCTTGGAGCAAAATAATCTGAGGGTAGCACCTAGAATCTGAGATCAAGCCCCAGGACTAGTACCAAAAATAAAAAAGAAGATTTATAAACTCTTTAATAGTATATAAAAAAAAACCACACCTCTCAAAACATTTATACCAAATAATCCATTTTAAATTGCATCAAAAAATTCATTTTACTGTTAGAAATAAAATTATTTAAAATACAAGACTATAACAGTAAAATGGCAAAATATTACCTGAATGAATAACAAAATTCTTTTATTTTTTATTTTTATCTTTTGTCAGTCATGGGGCCTGAACTCTGGGCCTAGGCACTTTCCTCAGCTCTTCTGCTCATGGCTAGCTCTCTACCACTTGAGTCACAGTGCCACTTCTGGCTTTTTCTGCTTATGGATGCTGAGGAATCGAACCCAGGGTCTCATGCATGCAAGGCAAGCACTCTACCACTGAGTCACCTTCGTAGCCCCTAAATTCTTTTCTTTTTTTAAAAATAACTCTTCAGAAATCCAGTTTTATATTAAATTTGTTCAACTTACAAGTACAAAAATATATCATAATACAGAGATCAATCAAATTTTGAAATAAGAAACTTCTAACTTACTTCTCAATTGGAAGGACATGAGGTCCAGAGATGGAATAACGATACAAAAAAGTAAGAAACTTTCTGAATGCATCAAAAAAAGGCCAGTGAGAAAGAAGACAGATGCATTTGTTAGTGTGAATTGTTTTGGAATTATCAGACTTCCCATCTGTCAATGGAGATAAACCCAAAAGAAGTCTCTGTTTTTCTGTGAGATTCTCCTCAGAGTATGGTTCATAAAACTGAATAGCAGCACCATAGACCTGCAAAACAAGTAAAATATACTTGGTATCATTAATTCAAATCATACCATTAAACATTTAATGGATGTTTGCTATGAGCCAGGCATAGTGCCAGGGACTAGGCACACAATAGTGAACTGACATTACTCTTGCTTTCTTGATATGTTCAAGAATTACTGGTGTAATAACACTTATCTGCAATCCCAGCATCCAAGAACCTGAGGGAAGAGAATCTCAGGTTTAAAGCCAGCTTGACTGTCTAGTAAATTCCAGGCTAACCAGAACTATATAGTAAGACCGACCCTGTCTAAAACAAAAACAACAACCAAAAAAAAAAAAAAAAACCCAAAAAAACTGCAATAAGAAAACAAAAGAACTACATAGTAATATTCTCATGTCCTTTTACTGAAAAAAAGGTGTTTTAGTCACATTTTCAAATTAGTGACAATTGTACTAATATTCTAACAAAATGGTTGGAAATAATAACAAATAGAAAAGGAGACAGAATTTTAGATAAGGAACTATGAATTCCAACTTTGAGTAATTCATTGAATTTTTCTTTTCTTTTTTTTTTTTTTTTGGGGGGGGGGGGGGGGTCCGGTTGTGGGGCCTGAACTCTGGGCCTAAGCGCTGTCCCTTAGCTCTTCAGCTCAAGGCTAGCGCTCTACCACTTGAGCCACAGCACCACTTCCAGCTTTTTTCTTTTTGCTTATGTGATGTTGAGGAATCAAACTCAGGGCCTCAGGCATGCAAGGCAAGCGCTCTACCACTGAGCCACCTTCCCAGCCCCTAGTTCATTGAATTTTTCTAGATCTCAATTTCCCTATATCCCTGAGGTTATCCTTAGTTTTCACTCAAGGCTAGCACTCTATCACTTAAACCACACCTTCACTTCTGGCTTTTTAGTGGTTACTTGAAGAGTCTCATAAACTATTCTACTTGGGCTGGCTTTGAACCTGTATTCTCAGTCATGTGTCCTGAGTAACTAGGATTACAGGTGAGCCACCAGTACCTGGTCTTTCAAATATTAAGGAAACAAATGAGGATCATCATTTGATGATTCAAAAAAATATTTGATGATATTCACCAGAAAAACATTTTGGAGGACAGGACCTGGTTTCTGGGTATATTGACTTTAACCAAGTGGAAAAGGTACGTACAACCAATTCATATATATATGTGCATATATATATTACTTTACCTTGCACTATGTAATAAAGATTATTAGTTTATAATAAGTAATATATAGTATTGTACCATACACTATGTAAAACATGAAAAATGTACAAGAAATTTATAGATATAACTTGCTAAAAATAAATACCTTTTCAGCTGAGGCTCCAGTTAACACAAATGTAGAAAATACAGGAAGAGGGTATTTGCTATTTGGTGGCCAACATTCAATAGTTGCACCCATTGGTAAACAAAACAAGGGAACAGATTCTGGTAGTGAGAATGATTCATAATCTTCTTGAGGATACCTACAAATTAGACCTACAAAAACAATAACAAACAGTAAGTCAGCATCTCTTGACTTTAGGTGTTTATAAGTTGAATTACAATGTTTTATTATTTCACAAATTTGGATTACCAAAACACTGTGTGTTTGTGCTCACTAAATAAATCTTGAATGCTTTACATATAGACTGTAATACAAACATGATAACTATTAACATTTACTAACTGCATAGTTATCAAGCCTATCAAAGTCTAAGTTTCTAACAAGAAAAGATATTCCTGTAGAAACAAACCCATTGCTAAAAATTCAGTCTACAACACATTATCTTAAGGTATACTTTCTGAAAATTTCAGTTTATTTATTTACCTACATCACTGGCTCTCAATAACTTTCCCTCAAGTGGCTTTTTTGTTTTGTGCTAGTCTTGGGACTTGGACTCGGATCCTGGGCACTGTCCCTGATCTTCTTTGCTCAAGGCTAGCAATCTATCACTTGAAATACAGCTCCTTTTCTGGCTTTTTGGTGGTTAACTAGAGATGAGTCTCATGGACTTTCCTGACCAGGCTGGCTTTGAACCATGATCCTTAGATCTCAGCCTCCTGAGCAGCTAGGATTACAGGTACTAGCTACTGGTAGCCAGCCCTCAATAGGCTTTTTTTTTTTTTGGTCAGTCATGGGGCCTGAACTCTGGGCCTGGGTGCTGTCCCTCAGCTCTTTGGCTCAAGGCTAGCACTCTACCACTTAAGCCACAGTGCCACTTCTGGTTTTTTCTGCTTATGTGGTGCTGAGGAATAGAACCCAGGGCCTCATGCATGCAAGGCAAGTGCTCTACCACTAAGCCACCATCCCAGCCCCTCAATAGGCTTTTTTATAGATTAAAATATACAATACCAGGGAGTATTCTAGAATAAATCCTAGTATAAATACAAGAAAGATATTCATAAAAATAGTAATTATGAGTTGGGAATGTGGCTTAGTGGTAAAGTGCTTGCCTAGCATGCATGATGCCCTGGGTTCCATTCCTCAATACCACATAAATAGAAAAGGCTGGAAGTGGCGCTGTGATAAAGGGCTAGACTTGAGCAAAAGCAGCTCAGGGACAATGCCCAGGCCCTGAGTTCAAGCTCTGATTCAAAATAACCCGCAGACTATAGGAAGATAGAGTTCCAAGTGGTCTATGATTTGATGTTCACTAGACTACTTTTATAAAATGGTGCAGGCACAAAGTTCTATACTGCATTTTGTGGGACTAAAAACAGAAAACAAGTTTCCCTGATCTTCAAGCCCTTAAAGTCAAGCAATATCATCATTAGACAGGGAAAAAAATGAACAATAAAGTAAAAATCAGAGCCGTTGGTTCTACAAATAATCTATGATTTCAGACAAATATGACTCAGATTTTCTCATCTATAAAGTAAGATAAACTAAGCTGGGAGCCAGCGGCTTATGCCTGTAATACTAGCTACTCAGAAGGCTGAGATCTAAGGATAGTGGTTCAAAGCCAGCCTGGGCAAGAAAGTCTATGAGACTCTTCTCCATTTAACCACCGGAAAACCAGAGTGAAGCTGTAGTTCAACATAGAACATTAGCCTTGAGCGAAAAAGCTCAGGGATAACACTCAGACCCTGAGTCCAAGCTCCATGACCTACAAAAAAAATTTAGAACAAACTAAATAAACTAAGATTCAAAGAAGTTCTAAAATTCTCTAATTAAATACTACACAGCTCATGGGTCCTTCAAGAATATAATTAACTACTCTCTCAGGTCATGATACAATAAAGTATAGAAATAAGTGATGAATGGTGGGCCCCAAACAATCAAAGAGAAACGAGAAAGTTAAAAGTCCAGAACTCTATTTTCATTAATTAATTGAGCAACTGACTAAGATAGGGTCCCACTTGGTAGCCAGGCTGATCTGAAACTCACTATATAACCTAGGCTGGCCTCTAAATCTTGATCTTCCTGCTTCCGCCTCCCATCTACTATTATAGGCATTTGTTACCATACCCAGCTAGAACTCCAATTTTACAAATGTAAGTTTTAGAAGGACAAGTCTTCTATCTTATAAATAAATCAATATGTTTGATAACATTTCAACTATGCATGATAAAATTATCAATTAATTTATAATATATTTCTAATTATAAGTTACTAAATTCAGTGCAAATACTTAAAAACATTGAAGTAAAGTCAATATATTTTCTATATTTTCTAATGATTTAAAAGGTTAATCTGATTCTGGTGGCACATCCTTGTAATCCCAGCACCCGGAAGCTTAGGCAGGGGAATAGACTTTGAGGCCAGCCTGACCTACACAGTAAGATTCTTGTCTCAGAAAAAATCCCTAAATTAACTCGCAACTATGAAAACAGAACATGAATACTGCTGAGATTGTTTTGTGGAAGCAGAGAAGGCAGTAGGGAGAATGATAGAGGCAGTAAGATTGATTGGAATACATTGTAAACATGTTTGGAAATGTAACAATGAAGTCTCCCTCTGTATAACTGTTGTTAATAATTTTAAAAAACTACATTAATGTGGCATTTATTTAAATCTAAGTCTTAAAAAGGCTGCTCTTTCCTTTTTCAAATTTTCAAAAACATATGAAGACAAAACTAAGAATAAAAGAACATAGGGTGTACTTCTGATCACAGACAGCTGTTACTTCTTTTTTAACCTTACATATTATATTTACATATAAAGTATTCCCCTAAAATTATACTTACCAGCTTTATAAGATATAGTGTTAGTCTTTGCCACCGATTTTTTGTAACATAAGTATACTGCGGATCCCCACTAAATTTTAAAAAGAGAGAAAAAAAGAACATTCTATTTTAAATGGCAGTAACAATGAAAATTGAATCTTTGAGTTCTCCGGTACAAATTATTTAGGACATAGCAATAGATATTTCTTTGTTGTTACCAATTTACTATTTTGACAGCACTTCATGGGGCCACTGCTCACTTAATTTTCAGAAGTCAAATTTAACATAATTTCCTCTTGCAGAAGCAATAAGTAGCAGTTGACTCTTAAAACTAAGCCATAACCATTTAGATTGTATTCCAAGTTTCAACCTTGTCCAGAAACGATAAATTACAAAATGCCTACTTTGTGCATACCTTCCTTCTGACTCCATAACCTCTTCTAAATATTGCCTGATTTTCTAAAGCCCTTTAGGCAAAAACTCCTTACAGCTTGTAATTTGCCATATCCTTTTTCTTATTTTCCATTCTTTCCTAAATGCATTTCAAATCAGGCTTCTGGATCTCTATTACTCCTTTAAAAAAAATGCCTTAATAATTTCCATGATACCAAGTCTTTCAGTTGATTGTCTTCATCTTACTCAAGACTCTCAGCAGATTTTACTATCACTGATCACTTCCTGTCAAATACTAGCCAGGCTTTGAAGTCTTGCTCTCTCTTCCCCAACAACTCTTAAACAACTTCTTCCTATCTCCTTTGTGACATCCCCTTTTCCAGATCAGGAAATCTGACTCCTCTCTTCTCCACTGTCTTTAAACGATATATATTCAGTTGCATGATTATTAATTATAGCTACACATTGAAAAATCTCAAATTTCTAGTCTCAGCTTCAAAACTCTGTCACTATTACCACCCATTGTACACTCACACAAAACTGCCTGACAGTTTTCACTTTTCACTTCTATGCCTAATAGTACCTCGTATTTAGAATAACCATAAAAGCAATCTTGTCCTTTTCAAACCAGCTCTTCTTCCCAATGTTTTCCACTACAGGGAATGGTTCTACCATTTACTCTGTCCCCAAACTCAAGAGCCACTCTTGACTTTTCATTCTGTCTTATACATCATCATTTCCAGTATAACCACAGATTTCATGAAGTCTACCTTCAAGAACTACTTTGAGGGCTGGGAAGTTAGCTCAGTGGTAGAGTGCTTGCCTTGCATGCATGAGGCTCTGGGTTCGATTCCTCAGCACCACATAAGCAAAAAGAAAAAAGCCAGAAGTGGCACTGTGGCTCAAGTGGTAGAGCGCTAGCTTTGAGCTAAAGAGCTAAGGGACAGCGCCAGGCCCAGAGTTCAGGCCCCACGACCGGACCCCCCCCCCCCAAAACAAAAGAGAGAGGGAGAAATCTTTAGGAAAAAAAAAGAACTACTTTGAAAGCTGGGTGCCAGTGGCTCACATCTGTAATCCTCAGTACTCAGGTGTTGAGAATAAGAGGACTGCAATTTCAGCCCAGCCTGAGCAGAAAAATCTGTAAGATTCCATCTCAATGGCTAGAAGCTACACTGTGACCCCAGCAACAACAGGAAGCCTAAAGTAGGTGATTACAAGATCAAGGCACATGCCTAGATGGGGAGACTCTATCCTAAAAATAACCAGTGAAAAACAGGCCTGGCCAAGCAGCTTAGCAGTAGTGTGCCAGTCTAGAAAGCATGAAGCCCTGAGTTCAAACCCCAATATGACTGCAAACAACAGTAACAAATACCTACTTTGAGCTGGGCACCAGGAGCTCACACTTGTAAATTGTAGCTACTCAGGAGACAGAGAAAGGAAGGGTTGCTGCTCTACCCCAGACTAGGCAAAGAGTTCACAAGACTCCCTCTCAAGCAGTAGCTGGTATGGATGTGCATAACTGTCATCTCAGCTACACCAGGAAGAGTAAAATAGGAGGACTGTGGTCTTAGGCCATCCCACGCAGAAAGAAAGACCTCATCTCAAAAATGACCTGAGCAAAAAAGGGCTGGAGGCATGGCTCAAGCAGTATACCTGTCTGGCAAGCATGAAGCCCTCAGTTCAGACTCCAGTACAGAAAAAAAGAAATCATTTTTCACTTGGATTACTGCTATGACCTTGTCATCAATCTCTCAGCTTCCTCTCTTATTCTTCAATTGTCTATTTCCACAGCCAGAGTGAGCCAGTTTAAATGTAAATCACATCATATCATTCTCAAGGTAAACAAACCCCTTGCTCTAGGGCCTAGGCCACAGAGTTGTACCTAAGCTGTATCCTAGGATCATTTCTCCAATCATTCTGGTCTCCCTACCTTTCTCAGACATACCAAGCCCACATCTCTGTGAGAGCCTTCACACTTTGTTTCCTGTGGCATTCAAGTTTTTGCTCAACTGTCCCTTCCTCAGAGTCCTTACCAAAACCTGAGCAAACCATTTTGCATCATTCCCTATGCTCTTCAACTTGATGTCCATTTGTTGCTTCGTCATTCCATGCTGTGCTTTACTTCCCCACTTAAATGTAAACTCAGTGATGACAGGGATATTTCTTTCTCCACCACTGTAATCACACATAGTAGTTCAGCATTCTCAAGTAAATAATTACTACAAATTTTTGAAAAAAAATTAGCTTTATAAAATAAGCATTCTTCATATAATCAGTGCAAATGAGAAAGAGCAAGGTCACTGAAATTTTTAAATAATATGTAACAGCAAGGCATAGTAGATATCAAAAGGAAAAAAGTTAAATATATCAATATGTATTAATATAAACATTACCATATTAATATATAGTAACAGTATCAAAATACATTAGCAAATATATATTACATATAAGATATACTAGCATATATTATATAAAATATATACTATTAGTAATATATGCTAATATAGTATTGATATTAATATCAATCATTAACATTGAGAATATTAATACTTGTATGGTATTATATATATCATATATTACATATTTATATATATATTATATAAAAGCAAAAAAAGGCTGAGGTATGTTAAAAGTGATAAAGTACCTGCTAGCAAGGACAGGCCATGAGTCAAAACCCAGTACTAGCCAGGCGCCAGTGGCTCATGCCTGTAATCCTAGCTATGCAGGAGGCTGAGAGCTGAGGGTTGCGGTTCAAAGCCAGCCCACGCAGGAAAGTCCATTAGACTCTTATCTCCAATAAACCACTAGAAAACCAGAAGTGGTGCTATGGCTCAAGCAGTAGAGCGCTAGCCTTGAGCTGAAGAGCGCAGGGACAGTGCCCAAGCCCAGAGGTTCAAGCCCCATGACCAACAAAACAGAACAAAACAAAACAACAACAAAAACCCAGTACTGCCAAGTTGGGCTTTTTTGTATTTTGTTTTTGTGCCAGTCCTGGGGCTTGAACTCAGGAGCTGGGCACTGTCTTTGAGCTTTTCTGCTCAAGGCTAATTACTCTCCCACTGGAGTCACAGCTCTACTTTTGGCATTTTGGTAGTTTATTGGAGATAAGAATCTCATAGACTTTCCAGCTGTAGCTGGCTTAAAAGAATGATCTTCAATCTTAAGCCTCCCGAGTAGCAGAATTAAGTGTTATCTACCAATGTCCAGCTCTGCCAACATTTTTTACATTAAGAGGCTACAATAACAAATTTCCATGTACTCTCACCTAGATTTCATATATGTTAACAATTTATCATATTTACTTCAGATATTTAGCTTGAATTTTTTCTCCAAACCCCTTCCCTTTTTTTGTGTGCTGGTCCTTAGGGCTTGACCTCAGGGCCTATGCACTGTCTCTGACCTTTTTTTAGTCAAGGCTAAGACTCTACCACTTGAGCCACAGCCCCGTTTACAATATTTAACTTTTTAAAAATTAAAATGACATAGCCAGGCACTGGTGGCTCACACCTGAAATCCTAGCTACTCAGGAAGCTGAGATCTGAGGATCATGGTTCAAAGCCAGCCCAGGCAAGAAAGTCCATGAGACTCTTATTTCTAATTAATCACTAGAAAACCAGAAGTGGTGCTGTGGCTCAAGTGGTAGAGCACCCACTTTGAGCTGAAGAGCTAAGGGACAGCACCCAAGCACAAAGTTCAAGCCCCCACACAACTGACAAAAAAGACAAAAAAAAATTGAAATTACAAGTTTAACTAGCTTCCCAGCTTCTATTCCATTTTTCCTGACTTAACCTCCTAATCTGAAGCTAATGCATTCATTCATACATACACATTTAAAAAATTTTTACTACATACATAATATACAAATATGTACATATGTATTATCTGCATTTAAATTTTTAATTTTAAAATTGTTTTAATTTTTAAATTAAAACTATAATCTTTATAAATATATTTTAAATTATTTAAATTTTTTAATTAACTGAGAATATCCTTTTGTGATTTCCCTCTTACTCATCAATGCTTTGTTTTTGTTTTTGTTTTTTTAGTGCCAGTCGTGGGGTTTGATCTTAGACCATATTGTACCACTTGAGTCATACCATTATACCACTTGAGTCATAGCCCTACTTCTGGCTTTTTGATGGCTGATTGGAGATAAGAGTTTCAAAGACTTTTCCTGTCCAAGCAGGCTTTAAATCTCCATCCTTACTCAGCCTCCTGAGTAGCTAGGATTATAGGCGTGAATCATCAGCATCTGACCTCTTCTGCCTTTTAAATATTCTAACATGCTAAGTCTAAGAGTAATCAGAAGAAGAGAAAGTTATGAAAGACTCAAAGTATAAGCTTTTAGTTTAACAATTTTATGCTGAATATTCAGAAGCCTCGTTTGTTCTTTGGCTTCTCATTGAATCCTTGAGAAAATTAAATGAAGAGTGCTGGAGATGTGAATCAAGGGGTAGAGCACTACAAAGCCCTAAAATCAAACACCTGTACCATTAAAAAAAAAAAAATTTAAAGAGCTGGGAGCTGGTGCCTCATGGCTGTAATCCTAGATACTCAGGAGGCCAAGATCTGAGAATCAAGCCAGCATAGGCAAAAAAGTCTGTGAGACTCTGATTAATTAATCGAGGGCTGTACTTACAAAAAGCACACTATACACCTGGGAAAACCAAGTGACAATCATGCAGAGGTAAGGACTGAAATAGGCTTTAGGTAAATGTCAGGTTTTTTTTTTATTATTGTGAAAATACTGTAGAGAGGGGTTACAATTACATGGGCAAGATAATGAGTACATTTCTTATCAAGCATTGTAGCCTCCTCCTTTGTTTCCCCTTCCCATCCCTTCCCATCCTCCCCCCGCCCCCCCACCCAATCCTCCCTGCTACCCCCCTCCCCCGCACCAAAGTTGTAAAGTTCATTTTTCGACGTAACGACTTGTACATCTCATTGTTGCAATGGGTCCACCTGTATCCCTATTTAAACGATTTGTTTTCCCCTTCCCCTCCACAAATTATACCGACATCAAATACTGTGAAACCAGGGGTTATACTTGGGGGAGGGAAATGTCAGTTTTACTATACAGACAACTTGCATAAGAACATTTGTGTAATCCACAAATCAGCCAACGACAAATGCTGGAGGGGATGTGGAGAAAGAGGAACCCTATTACACTGCTGGTGGGAATGTACACTTATACAACCACTTTGGAAAGCAGTCTGGAGGGTCCTTAGAAAGCTAAAGATTGACCTCCCTTACGACCCAGTCATACCACTTCTAGGCATCTACCCTGAACAACAGGAACCAATATACGAGGACACGTGCACCTCCATGTTTATTGCAGCACTGTTCACAATAGCTAGGATACGGAAACAACCCAGATGCCCCACCACAGATGAATGGATCCAAAAATTGTGGTATCTATACACAATGGAATATTATGCAGCCATTAGAAATGACAAAATAATGTCATTTGCAGGGAAATGGATGGAGCTAGAAGGAATCATGTTGAGCGAGGTAAGTCAAGAGCAAAGAGACAAACGGTACATGGTCTCCCTGGTAAGTAGATGCTAAATCCAAAATGTTAGGTGATACGACAAAACTAACAGGATTTAAGAAACAAAGAACTCCCACTCATCTGGTTGAACCACTACTAAATATCCCCATGCTGCTGATCACATGTATGGTGTATAACATGTAAACACCGTTATATGTTATAGACCATGATAGACAATTTGCTCCAGGAAAGTTAGAATGAACTTGTGACTTTAAATGAGCATCATTATTCCACAATACTGTGAAATTCGGGAAATTATGTAATCACTTAATCACAATCAAAAAAAAAAGAACCTCAGGGAAGGTAGGGAGGGAAGGGATGGTAGGGGGAAAACAATGGAGGGGGTAACAATGTTCAATAGGAAATGTACTCATTACCTCACTCATGTAACTGTAACCCTCTGTATAGTATCTTTACAATAAAAAAAAAAAAAAAAAAGAACATCTGTGTAAGAGTCGAGTGCTGGTAGCTCATGCCTGTAATCCTAGCTACTTAAGAAGCTCAGATCTGAGGATCTTGATTCAAAGACAGCCCCTGGGAAAGAAAGTCCATGACACTCTTACCTTAAAGTGGTAGAGCACTACCAGTCTTGAGCGGAAAAAGCTCAGAGACAGTGCCCAGACCCTGAGTTCAAGCCCATGACCAACCAAAAAAAAAGTTTTTGTATAAGAACTCAGGTATTTAAGTATGAATTACTTCCCTACATAGATTTCTCTGATACTTAGAGCATACATTTAATATAGTTCTCAAGTAAAAAAAAAACTCTGATGGAGCGGGAGTCATCAAGAGATGATAAATTAGAGCGGTCTAATGAGACACACATTTAGAATTATACACACATAGCTTATATTTAAATAATTAGATCATACAAGGAGTGAAGATAAGTGGACTCAGGACTTAAACCCTGGGGCACTCTACTGCACAAGAGTTTGGGAAATGGAAAGATAGCAACATAGGCAGAAAGGAGATGATTGGTAAAGTAGGAAGATAAAGAAGCAAGTATGTAAGAAGAAAACACATCCTCTCTCCCTATTTCTAGAAGGAAAAAATGATCATAGCTGTCACATATGAAATATTGAGGAGAACTGATCCCTGGATTCAATAACAAAAAGAAATCTTGGTGGAATGAGGAAGACAAAAGTTTCACTGGAAAGAATCAGAGTGAAGAATGAGGTAATATACTTAACTCTTCAAAAGTTTTATTGTAAAGAACAATGAAGTAGGGCCATAGAATAAGGGGAATGTGGGCCAAAAAGCTATAAATAGGAGATCATACACATGCTTTTTTAAAAAAACTCATGTGTGCATTTATTTTTTAAGTCAATTTAAAAACAAAAACACACAGTCATGACTTAAAATACATACATGTAAATAAAATGAAGATTTTTTTCAGCTTTTCTCATTTGCTGAGCTTTTTCCCTCAAGTTTTTGTTTATTCACAGAAAGTAACATGCTTTTCGCATGTTGAAACAATCCAACAGAGAAGGAAAAATTAATGATTGAAAAAAAGGTAGGAAACAGACGGGCGCCAGTGGCTCACGCCTGTAATCCTAGCTACTCAGGAGGCTGAGATCTGAGGATTGCGGTTCAAAGCCAGCCTCAGCAGGAAAGTCCGTGAGATTCTTATCTCCAATAAATCACTAGAAAACCAGAAGTGGTGCTGGAGCTCAAGCAGTAGAGCGCTCGCCTTGAGCCAAAGAGCTAAGGGACAGCATCCAGGCCCAAAGTTCAAGCCCTGCGACCAACCCCTCCCCCCCAAAAAAAAGTAGGAAACGCTGCTGAAGCTAGGTATGGAAGTAGTAGACAAATCGGGGTGATTAGTGCATTGCTTTTGCAATAAGAGGGAAATTGTATATTTAAAAAAATGTTTAGCCAGGTGCTAGTGACACATACCTGTAATCCTAGCTATTCAGGAAGCTAAGACCTGAGGATCCGGTTCAAAGCCAGCCTGGGCAGTACACTCCAGAAGACTCTTATCTCCAATTAACCAGCAAAATGCCAGAAGTGGAACTGTAGCTCATGTGGTAGAGTGCTAGCCTTGACCACAAAAGCTCAGAAACAGTGCCCAGGCAACTGAGTTCAAGTCCCTGACTGGAACCAAAGAAAACCCCAAAAAGCACATACACAACTTCTTCTGAAAGTCAACTACTCTCTTTAAAAAAAAAAAATGAACTATCCAATGCTGGGCACTGGTGTCTCACACCTATAATTCTAATTACTAAGGAGGCTGAGATCTGAGCATTTGTTTGGAAGCCGGCCTGAGCAGAAATTATCTTCAATTAATAACAGAAATAGCCAGAAGTGGCGCTGTGGCTCAAGTCTTAGAGTGGTAGCTTTGAGCAAAAGAAGCTCAGGGACAGCACAGGCCCTGAGTTCAAGCCTCAGGACTGACAAAAAAGAAAAAGGAAAGAAAAATTAAAAACAAGAAAATTGTTCAATATTTTTAAAACATATTTTTCAATTCTGTAATTATGTTACATGCTTTCAAGAAAAGATTTATTTAAGATTATGCTCTTCTTGTTTAGTAGCTACTTTTATCAGTGGAAAAGAATCACTTACCATGCTGTTATTGAGATTCTTGTCAACTTTGCAGAATGTGTGTGGTGGACTTTCTCCTTTACTGGGTACAATAATACAAATGTCTGTGACAGCCAACGTATTCTGAGTCATGTTTTCAGAGGCTCTTCGGTAAGTGATGTAAATCCTTTGGGATGAGGCACTGCCACTAATATTTGCAGGGTGCCCATAAGGAGTAGTTTTAATGATTTCACAACCCTGTTTTAATCTTTCTTTCCAGTCATATAGAACCCTAAAAACAGAAATTTAAAGGAATAAATACACAAAAACAAAAGCACCCTGAAATCTGAAAAGTAACTAACATTCTCAGGCATCAGAAATTCAACCTAAAATGCAGCAACGTAGTAATAATAGCCTATATCTTACTAGTTCAGAATGTACATTTTTGTATTAGAGGATAACTAGTTTTCCTATTAAAAATATAAATAATGCAAGAAAAGCTCAAATAAACATTTGTGGTTTTAATGTAAACCAGAAAACAAAAAATTAAATATAAGACATTAGTTTAGCCCTGTTATATTTTTATTTATTTATTTATGTCGGTCATGGGGCTTCAACTCTGGGCCTGAGCGCTGTCCCTGAGCTCTTCAGCTCAACACTAGAGCTCTACCACTTGAGCCACAACACCACTTCTGGTTTTCTGGTGGTCAATTGTAGATAAGAGTCTTACAGGCTTTCCTGCCCAGGCTGGCTTTGAACTCTCAGCCTCCTGAGTAGCTAGGATTACAGGTGTGAGCCACTGGCTCCCAGCCCCTGTTTTATTTAGTTATTTCATGTATTAGCTAGTTCTCTTCTTAAAACTGTCCTCTTTGGAAAAAGTAATTTATATTTGAGCCCAAATTAAAATCTTACAAAAGGCTATACTTTTATCTCCAATATTTCCCTTCCTTTTAAGAAATAATATCAGCCTCTTAACAGTTGAAAACCTCAAGTTTACTTTAGTAAGTCTGTATGAAGCCTGGTGCTGGTGAGTCACACCTGTAATCCTAGCTACATGGGCTTGCTAACATTTCATATTAGCATTTTCATTACAGGTATGAAATAGTATCTCATTGTGGTCTTGATTTGTGTTCAGCTGAGCATCTTTTCATATACTTTGTGTGTTTTGGAGAAATGTGTTAAGATGCTCTTTCAGGTTGTATGTATGTATGTGTGTACACTCATGCACCAATACAGTGACTTTAACACAAGGCCAGACTTTCACTCCTTTTTGCTCCATAACTGGAGATAAGAATCTTTTGGAGCTGGGCACCTGTGGCTCACGCCTGTAATCCTAGCACTCAGGAGGCTGAGATCTGAAGATTGGGGTTCAAAACCAGCCCAGGCAGGAAAGTCTGTGAGACTCTTATCTCCAATAAACCACCAGAAAACCGGAAGTGGCACTGTGGCTCAAGTGAGCTGAAGAGTTGAGGGATAGCTCCCAGGCCCAGAGCTCAAACCCCAAGACCAACCAAAAAAAAAAAAAAAAAAGAATCTCTTGGATTTGTCTGCTCAGGTTGGTTGCTCTCAGATCTGTCTCTTATGTGGCTAGGATTATCAGTGTGAGCCACCAGCTCTTGGCTTCCTTTATCTTTTTAATATATAGTTGCTTTCTTATGGATGAAATATAAGTTCCCTTATTAGTTATATGATTTGCAAATATTTTCTTCCTTTTTTTGTATTGTCTTTTAACTTTTACAGTATGCTTTGAAGAAAAAAAAGTGGTAGATTTTATAGTAAGACTGCAACAGCAAGAGGTGTTAGGAATTAAGTTGTATCCAACTTCTCTGTATTAAAAAAGGCTTTTAATTTTTAGTTAAGAGCATTAGGAAAACAAATTCAATAGAACATTAAACAGTTACTCACAGGGTAGCCTTTCTCCTTGCTTTTCGTCCCTCTTCCTATCTTTTCTTCCCTTCCTTCCCCCATCCCTCTTTCTTCCTTTCTTTGAATGCATTCTCTCTCTCTCTCTTTCTCTCTCTCTTTGGTATTACTGAATTGAACTCCAAAGCTTCCTCCTCACTAGTCAAGTGTTCTACTACTTGAACCACACAACCCACAGTAATAAGCAGTTGAGGTCACATTAAGGTTAACACAGTTGTCAAGTAAAGTTCTTATATTTCAATAAAATATTGCTGAAAATGGAAATTATAATTAGAAAGATATCATTATATTAGAAAGAATAATATGACCAGTTCCTCAGATTAATTTTGTATAATGAAAGCTTACATAAAAGAGTACTTATGTTGAAAATATTGCCAGTTATATTCACTTTTACATGAAATACAGAAACAGTAGTGCTTTAAACTTTTTTTTACTAATTGGTCCTTGACTAACGTCAAGAACTTAAAATTAATATAAACCAGTTAATTCTGTCAAAATAAATTAGTATCATTTAAGCACGGTATTTTCTTGATATTTCCAAGTGCTGTTAAGTAACAAGAAGAGTTATGAATGAATACCAGGCTTGCTCTTTATTAAAAATATATTATTGCTGATGCCTATAATCATAGATACTTGGAAGACTGAGATCAAGAGGGTTTGTGATCAATTGTAGTCCAGGAAAAAGATTCATAAGATCTCATCTGAGTAGGAAAGGCTGGTGGTAGGCAACTGTCATTCTACCTATGGCAGGCAGTGCAAATAAGAAAAATGTAGCCAGACAAGTTGGGACAAAAATCAAGACCCTACCTCAAATCTATAATGCCCAGGCCTATAATTCTAGCTACTCAGGAGGCTGAGATCTGAGGATTATGGTTTGAAGCCAACATAAGCACACAAATTTGTAACCCTTACCTCCAATTAACCAACAAAAAATGAGAAGGGGCTGGGGGCCAAGGGCTCACACCTGTAATCCTAGCTACTTAGGAGACTGAGATCTGAAGATCAAGGTTTGAAGCCAGCATAGACAGGAAATGCCATGAGACTCTTACCTATAATTAATCACACACAAAAAAAAAAAACAGAAGTTGAGCTTTGGCTCAGTTGGTAGAGCACTAGCATTGAGCAAAAAAGCCCAGGGACAGCCCCAGGAATGAAAGCGCGCGCACGCGTGCACGCACGCGCGCGCGCACGCACGCGCGCACACACACACGCACACACACACGCACGCACACACACACACACACACACACGAGAAGTGGAGGTGTGACAAGTGGTATAGCATCAGCCTACCACTTCAAAAAATCAAACAAAATATTAAAAATGATGGGGCTGGGAATGTGACTTAGTGGTAGAGTGCCTGCCTGGCATGCATGAAGCCCTGGGTTCCATTCCTCAGTATCATATAGACAGAAAAAGCCAGAAGTGGTGCTGTGGCTCAAGTGGTATAATGCTAGCCTTGAGCAAAAGAAGCTCAGGGACACTGCCCAGACCCTGAGTTCAAGCCCCAGGACTGGCCAAAGAAAAATAACCAGCAATTTATAGCTAAGAATATGCACAAGAAAATATAAAACATGAAAAAATAAAACATGCATCTATGTAAGAACATATACATGTATTCAAAACAACATTATTTATGAAAGCTCCAAAGTGGAAATATCCAAAATATCCATGTAATAAATGGATTTATAGCATAACCATATGGCAGAATTCTATTCATCCATTTAAGGAATAAAGTACTGACATATTACAACATGGATGAACCTTGAAAACATCATGGTAAGCAAAAGGAGCCAAGCATACAAAACCTTACATAGTTCATATGGTAGTCCCATTCATATCATGTATCCTAAAAGTCAAATCTACAGAGACAGAAAGAAAACTGTGATTGCCTAGGACTAAAGGAGCTAAGGGATTGAATACAACTACTAATGAGTATAGGATTTCTTTCTGTATAATAAAAATTTCCTGGCTGGGTGTAAGTGGCTCACGCCTATAATCCTAGCTACTTAGGAGACTGAGATCTGAGGATCACAATTCAAAGCCAACAGGCAGGAAAGTCCATGAGACCAAAAAAGCTGGAAGTGGAGATGTGGCTCAAGTGGTAGAGCACTGCCCCTGAGCATTGTTGCTCAAGGCTTTAATCAATATAACATGCTAAAAAGACATACTTTTCTTATACTGTAAAGTAATTTAAGTCAAGTATAGTGGCTTCTGCCTGCAATATCAGCTACTTAAGCAGCTGAGACAGGAGAATCATTGCAGACCAAGAGTAAAAAGACAAGCCTAGGCAACATGTAAAACCCTGTCTCAAAAGAAATAATTTTTAATTTCTAGTGAGCATAATACTTTAATTTTCTGGTACTTTTCTGTAAATGATCCTCAAACTCTCTTCCCTGAATCTACTAGAAAGGTAAGAGTACTGGGAACCTGTAGGGCAAAGAGAGCCAAAGGGCAAAGGCTACAGCCTTAATGTACACGTTTAGCCATTTTTACTTCAGTTATTTTTCAGATAGGGTTTGATGCTTTGTGCCCAGGCTGACCCTGGACCTTAATGGTCCCACCTTTACCTCCTGAGTACCTAGGATTTTAGGTGTGTATCACCATGTCCAGCCTTCTGACCCCCCTATTTTTCAAGACGAGTCCTGCTATGTAGCTCAGGCTGTCCTCAAACTCATGATGATCCTTTTGTCTCAGCCTCCCAGGTTCTGTGATTACAGATACATGCCACCAAAGCCAGTTAAATTTATCTATTTTTCTAAAGCCAGTATGCTTCTACTGATGAACAAACAGTTAACTTCTACAAGGGATATTATCTGAATCAACAATTCACTTAAAAATAGTTATCCAAACAATAAAAGTTATATTAAAAACAAACCAAAACATCAATACTTACCCCAGATCTGTAAGTGGAGGTTTATCTCTTCCTCTTCTATAGCAAAGGTAAATCTGGGGCCCCACGAGACTTCCATTATTAAGATCTGCTGACAATCCAGTTGGGGTGACATCAATACACATATAATCCCGTGGCACTTCCTCCCCAAGAGATTTAATGATAACTGAAACATCAGTGATAGGTTCTTTTGGTTTTGCTACTTTATGACAGGCATCATTGAAGTGAATTTCTTCTTCAAGAGGCTTTGAAACATCAGTTAATCCTGCTACAACAAAGTAGTCAGCAACACGAGGCCCCTTGTCTTCAATCATCTTCCATTACAGAAGGTTACATCTGAAAAGAGAATAACACTGGTATTGGGCTGGGAAGGTGGTTCAGTGGTAGAGTGCTTGCCTTGCATGCATGAGGCCCTGGGCTTGATTTGTCAGCACCACATAAGCAGAAAAAGCCAGAAGTGGTGCTGTGGCTCAAGTGGTAGCCTTGAGCTGAAGAGCTGAGGGACGGTACCCAGACCCAGAGTTCAGGTCCCACAACTGACCAAAAAACAAAACAAAACAAAAAACAACTACAACTGGTATTTTACTATAATAAGCCTATTAGTATAAGTGACTAGTGTATAATTAAGAGAAAAAAATACTGTAAACACTGCTACCTACTTGATATTCACAACAATATTACATACTGGCTTTGGAAGTGAATTGCATGTATTTTTCCAAAAGAGTATTTCAACATTCATACATACATTCATTCTTAAATACATTCATATATACACATATAAATTAGTGTATAAATTTCTAATTTGGGTACCACAGAAACCTAAATTATCTAAATCCTTTTAAACATATAGGTTAGCCAGGAGTGGTAGTACGTACCTATAATCCCAGCAGCAAGGAGGCTGAGCCAGGAGGGTAGCAAGTTAGAGACCAGCCTGGGCTATAGAGCAAATGCCAGGCCAGGCTGAACTAAAAGGGTAAAACCCTGTCTGGAAAGAAAAAAAAAATTAAATGTATAGATTAAATTGTAAGACTATAATGGAATTTCCAGGTCCTCAAAGACTGAGGAAACCCAAAGCCAGAATGCAATGTGTGAGCTAATATCAGGTAGGGAGTTTTGCTGATCAGTAATTAGCAGATTTTTGTTTAGAGGTATTATAAGGACAGGAGATGAGGCCTTGGAATTACAAGAGGCTCCACATGGCTATAACTGCAGTTAATGAGTGGATTTTAGCCCGGTACCAGTGGCTCATGTCTGTAATCCTACCTACTCAGCTAAAGAGCTCAGGGACAGCACCCAGGCCCAGAGTCTAAGCCCCACGACCGACTAAAAGAAAAAAAAAAAAAGAATGAATTTTAAAACAAACATATTTACTGAGCTAAGGATGTGGACAGTGGTAAAGTACTTGCTGAGCATATATGAAGGCACTGAGTTCAATCTCCAGCACTGCAAAAAAAGAAGAAAAAAAAAAGAAAGAAAGAAAAAGTCTATCCAAGGATTAAGGGCTTAAACTATCTATGTGGCTACAGAAAGCTCCAAATGACAATTTATTTGCTATTGCAAATAAAAAATACCTCAGATAAGCTTTCCACAGATAAAGCCCAGGTAAATAAATCCCCACTCTAAAGCCATATAAATATATAAGAAAAAGCGACCATGAATGAGTCTTAGCAAATACATAAAACAAATTCAAAAATAAGAGTAGGAAAGGTATTATAACAGAAGTACGTATTTATAATAAATTCAAAGAAAAATACACAAAGTGTAATTCACCAAATATGTGCACACACTTTAAATGTAAAATCTCTTTCAGTTGTTTGGTATCATTTAAACTTTAGTTTTTTCCTTTAACTAGAAGAATGTATTCCTAATACTGTCAATATTCATAAGCTATTGCTCTAAGAAAAAAAGTTTATCTAACCAACGTCCCAGCATGAGTTGCATGTTAGACCTCATTACAGTAAATATGAAGAAAAGATTCTAAAGAAATAAATTAGGCATAGGCTACATAGTTCTTTTGGAAATTTATGATATATTTTAATATATATGTTTCTCCTCATTAACTGAGCTGTAAAATGTGTGCACCAGATTTTTTTAACCATGCTTGGTTAAACTGTGTGTAATAAATCTATCAATAAGTCAGGCTTACTGTGTCTATGCGTTTACATACATACATAGACAAAGAGAGACAGAGAGAAAATGAGAATTAAAGCTCAGCATTTTGTTTGACAAAGGTAGTTGATTGACTTTGTTTAATTCAGCATTTCCCAAGTCAATCCCACAATTTAAGAACTAGAAAAGACTCTTAACATACTACTGAAAATTCTGGTTTAAAGTAAACAACATTCCCTTAACAACTATAAGATACCTATAGGTAGAGATTCTCATGTAGCATACATTTGCTTATATTCATCAAAACCCCAATAGCTACTTAACTTTTATAACTAATGTCATAAGTTTTCAGAGTTCTTGGCACATTTTGTTTCTTTCTTTCTTTCTTTCTTTTGGATAGTCCTGGGGCTTGAACTCAGGGCCTAGGCACTGCCCCTGAGCTTCTTTTTGCTCAAGGCTAGCATTCTACCACTTACGACACAGTGCCACTTCTAGCTTTTTCTGTTTATGTGATACTGAGGAATGGAACCCAGGGCTTCATGCATGCTAGGCACGTACTCTACCACTAAGCCACATTCCCAGCCTCATGCTACATTTTTTCTTTTTTTTTTTTTTTCTTTCTGGTCAGTTGTGGGGCTTGAACTCTAGGCCTGGGTGCTGTCCCACAGCATTCCAGCTCAAGGCTAGCACTCTACCACTTAAGCCACAGCACCACCTCTGGTTTTCTGGTAGTTTCCTGCCCAGGCTGGCTTTGAAATGTGATCCTCAGATCTCAGCTTCCTGAGTAGCTAGGATTACAGGTGTGAGCCACTGGAGCCCAGCTACATTTCTTATATTCACTGCTCAAATATATTGTCAGATTCTCACCACTAGCTTAGAAAATGAGCCTAAAGTAGAATTAAATGTCCTTGTTTTACTTAGATATTTACCATTTGAAACTGAATTTTGAACTTAAGTCCTGGTACTCGCTAGGCAGGAGCTCTATCATTTCAGCCCCTCACATCATTAACTATCAAATAGTTTTATGTACTAAGCAGGAAGAAGGGAAATAGAATGAAATAATACTGTCATAAAAACATATGTTTATTTTGAAAACTACTTCTTTGGCTCTGGAAATCAACAGCTACAATGCTAATAAGCAAATATTTTACAGAAATTTATATGGAAGAACTTTTTAGTAGATCATCTTGGTTCACCAATTTTAATAATTTCATTGTATTTGCAACAGGAAATAACTATTAACAAGGAATCAGGTATTTCTTACCAACAAACACAAGAAGAAAACAATTTTATAGTGGTGATAACACCTTATCCTTCCAGCTCCCTTGTCTGATGGTTGTTTTTGTTTACACATTTGGGAGCAGGAGATGGCTAAGAAGGAAGGCAAAGTGTCTTAAGGTACCACTGACAAGTATACAAAGCCAAGAACACAAGTGCTAAAATTCCAGAAGATAGCTTCAAAGATCTAAATGCTAGGGCTGGAGGTATGGCTCAGTGGTGGATTACCTGCCTAACAAAATATTTGTTAAAATTTCAATTAAAAAATGAATATAAAAGACCTAAGTGCTCTTTTGTTCACTCAGGAAGAGTCTATAATACTAAAAACACACCTCTAATTTTAAATTGTTTTGCTTTTTTTTTTTAAATAGGTCCTATTACATTGCTCAGGCTGGCCTTGAACTTCTGGGCTCAAGTGATCCTCAGCCTTCCAAGTAGTTGGGACAACAGGTGTACAGTACCATGCCCAGCATTACTTTTAATTTCTACTGCTTTTATTTTTTATTTATTTTATTTGTTTTTGTTGTTGTTGGTCATGGGGCTTGAACTCTGGGCCTGGGCACTGTCCCTCAGCTCTTCAGCTCAAGGCTAGTGCTCTACCACTTGAGCCACAGCACCACTTCTGGTTTTCTGAGTGGTTTATTGAAGGTAAGAGTCTCATGGCCTTTCCTGCCCGGGCTAGCTTTGAACCAAGATCCTCAGATCTCAGCCTCCTGAGTAGCTAGGATTACAGGCATGAGCCACTGGTGCCTGGCAAATTTCTACTGCTTTTAAAGTATGCTTAGGGTTTAAATATGGGTTTAATGAGTTAGAGTTCAGTATGCTTAAGGGAAAATATTGTTGAAATTATTAAAGCAAAGAAAACACTGAGTCTTTAAATAGAAAATGAATAATTAATATTTCCATTAATAATTCCATTAGGTCAAGAGATATATACTAGAATGTGAAACTAACAATACTCACAGAAAATCCTAAAACAATACTCACAGAAAATCCTAAATATCCATTAATACAATTGCCTTGCCTTAAGCAGAAGAGTTCAAGGACAGTGCCCAGGCCCTGAGCTCAAGCGCCACAATCAACAAACAACAAAAAACACAAATACTTGTGTTAATAATTACTTACAGCAAGAATCTGAGGAAAGTACTCCAAGTCACACACAAATTCTGGACTCTGAGTGCTATCTACCACTGCAAAATTTTCTACATAATTAAGTCCCTTTTTTGAAACTGGGGATGACAGAACAATAAAAACATGCATCTGATCTAAAGTTTCTCTAATTACAGTAATATAAAATCTTGACATTTACTCAAGCTGAAATAATAATGCTACATAATTAACCAATGATTGTTTTTTAAATCTCTTTTGATTAACATGCTATAGATAATTTTAAAGAATTCACTCCTAAGAAAAAAAATAAGCATCTTAAAATGTTGCTTACTTGTTTAGGCAGTATTTCACTTTACATGGACTTATTTGCTTTGAAAAGAGAGAGAGAGAAAAAGCATATGCTCTCTATTTCAAAAGGCATGAGAGAATTAAATTGGGAAGTCAAACAAGAAAAAGCTCTTACTCATGAAACAATGAATGGAGACTGGTATTTTTTCTCCCTTTCAGTCTCTGCCCAATCAATTCGGATTCTTTTTTAGTTCTTGTCTCGCTCCATTGGCTCAAAGTAGTGCAACATAGCTACCTGTGCAACCTCTAAGGACAAGAAAAGACGAGAGTGAAAATCAGAGGAAACATTTTAAAAATACTTAAAATACAAAATGTTCCGAACATAAAATCTGATCAACTACAAAGCAAGTGCACACCTGTAATCTCAGCATATGGGAGGCTGAACAGGAAGATCACAAATTGGAGGCTAGCTGAGGCAACATGGTAAAATGGTAAAACACCCGCCAAACAAGTCTAAACCCCAGTATTACTCCCTCTCCCAAGTTAAAAAAATGTCTATGGTTTCTGTCAAGCATATTATCTGAAATTTAATATTTTTTGTAATCCAGAATTATTTTTCTGAATCCCACTTAAATATCATATTTGTTCACAGAGATAAACCAGAGAATTTAAGTCTAGAAAAAGGAACTACCATGACCAAGGCTCTAGGCAAAATTAGAAATTTGTGGAATAAGTAATTATTCAGTAATTATTTACTCAACTGTTTGGTAATTTATTATTATTAAATTATTATTTAGCAATGTATTTACCCAGTGAATTTTAATATTTACTAAGGTCTAATACTAAGATTAATAGTTATTAGGATCTAAGAGCCAGTAATAAGGATGAAAGCAATAACCTCTGCTTTCTACACTTTCATCCCACCTCTATCCATTTTTGCTCCTATTATCCTTCCAGATTCTAAGTGCTCATCTTCATCCTGCCCCAAGTTTCCCAACCAGTCACTAGCTAGGAGCCCCATGAACAAAAGTTACCATGCTTTATTTTCCTCTACACCAACTCCTTGAAAACTGACTAGTCCTTCAGCATTTATATCTCAAAGATATTATCTATAATTTACTTTATTTTGTGGTAGTTTTAAATCAAAGTATTGTTATATAATCAAAACTGACCTTTAACTCTCAATCCCCCTACCTCCACCTCCCAAATGCTGGGATTATGAGCATGTATCACCATTCCCAGCTTCTATGGGAATTTACACACACACACACACACACACACACACACACACACACACACACACACACACACACACACACACACACACACACACACACACACACACACACACACACACACACACACACACACACACACACACACACAGAGTTATTGTAAAGGTGATGTGCAGAGGGTTTACAGTTACATAAGACAAAAATAAGGTAATGAATACATTTCTTTTTCTTTGTTTTGTTTTTGTTGGTTGTGCAGCCTGAACTCTGGACCTGGGCACTGTCCCTCAAGCTCTTCAGCTCAAGGCTAGCACTCTAACACTTGAGCCCCGGCTTTTTCTGCTTATGTGGTGCTAAGGAATCGAACCCAGAGCCTTGTGCATGCAAGGCAAGCACTCTACCACTGAGCCACCTTCCCAGCCCCTACATTTCTTTTTGAAGTGTCACCTATTCCCTCCCTCTCTCCCATCCCTACCTACAAGTGGTATAGTTCATTTTCAAAATAGTATCTTATGAGAATCACTGCTGTATTTGTTCACCCTTTCTGTGTTCCCTCTTTGCCCTCCCCAAAAACAGATAAACTTAAAAACAAGATGAAAGTACAGAAAACAAAAACAGCAACAAATAAAAAAAAACTCTTGTTTATGGGTTTTTTTTTTTTAAGGAAAAAAAAATCCTATTTGTACTCAGGCACTGGTGGCCCATGTCTATAATCCTAGCTACTCAAGAGACTGAGATCCAAGGATTGAGAATTGAAGCCAGCTGCGAAGGAAGGAAGGAAGGAAGGAAGGAAGGAAGGAAGGAAGGAAGGAAGGAAGGAAGGAAGGAAGGAAGGAAGGAAGGAAGGAAGGAAGGAAGGAAGGAAGGAAGGAAGGAAGGGGACAGAGTAAGAGATAGGGAGAGTAAAGAAATAGCATTTGTTCATCATATTTAACAGTAAACTGATACAAAGAAAAAATGTTTAATCTGGCCAAAGAAAACTTGAGATTTTAAAAGTAAGTTTTATAATCTATACTGATGGACAATGTAGGAAAGAACTTGAGCTTGTAAGGGAAGCTTACTTGTATTTCAAGCAACTTTGGAACCATACTTTTTACCCTCAAGCTAAAAACTAAAAACAAAACTAACCAAAGCATGTATGCATAATTTGACAGCTCTCTTTTAAAACACTAACTCCCTGATTTATTTTTTTAAATGACAGGAATAATTGACATTTGAAGGGGAAAGGATCTTATTGTCATCAATCTAATCCTTCATTTTATAATCAAAGAAAGTGAAGCACAAAAGGTGACTTACTAAAAAATTCTTTTGAGTGTGGCAGAACCTGTGCATAAAATTGGTCTTTTGAACACACACACACACACACTCTCTCTCTCTCTCTCTCTCTCTCTCTCTTTCTAGGCAAGCATTTGAGTGCTTGAGCCATAACCATAGGACTTTTGCTTTTTAGGATTTTTTTTTGGTTGTTGTTGTTTGTTAGTTGTGGGGCTTGAACTCTGGACCTGGGTGCTGTTCCTGAGCTGTTCACCAAGAGCTCTACCACTTGAGCCACAGCACCACTTCTGGTTTTTTGGTGGTTAATTGGAGATAAGAATCTAACGGGCTTTCCTGCCTGGGTGGCTTTGAACCGTGATACTCAGATCTCAGCCTCCTGAGTAGCTAGGATTACAGGTGTGAGCCACCAGCACCTGTGGCTTTTTAGTTTTTCATACTAAGTCTAATTAAACTGAGATCCTCCTATTTCTGTGCCTTCTGAGTAACTGCCCAATATACTTTACATTGAGGGTAGTGCCTGTACTAAATAAGTACCTTATTAATACTGTTCCAATTTTGTGTCTTTTTTTTTTCACTTTTTTTTATTTTGGGTCTGGTCGTGGGGCCTGAACTCTGGGCCTGGGTGCTGTCCCTCAGCTCTTCAGCTCAAGGCTAGCGCTCTACCACTTGAGCCACAGTGCCACTTCCGGCTTTTTTCTTTTTGCTTATGTGGTGTTGAGGAACCGAACCCAGGATCTCAGGCATGCAAGGCAAGCGCTCTACCACTGAGCCACCTTCCCAGCCCCCCCCCCTTTTTTTTTAAACTTTTGAGGCAAGGTCTTGCTAAGAAGCCTGGGCTGGCCTCAAACTTATAATCTCCATTTCAGCCTCCCAAGTGTTATAAGTACAAGTATGTGCCACCATATCCCATTCCAAAGAATTTTTTAAGATACTTGGTTTTTTTGTTTTTTGTTTTTGTTTTTATTTTTTTTGCTGGTCCTGGAGCGTGAACTCAGGGCGTGGGCACTGTCCTTGAGCCTCTCTGTGCTCAAGGCTAGTGCTCTACCATTTGAGCCGTGGCACCACTCTGTTTTTTTCTGTTTAGGTGGTACTGAGGAATTGAACCCAGAGCTTCATACATGCTAGGCAAGCAGTCTACCATTAAGCTACATTCCCAGCCCATACATATTATATAGTGAATATATTCAAAAATTTAAGTGTTCTAACAAATTATGGTTTTACTATGTTTAATATCAAAAAAGACAAATCACAATGAAAAACTAAAACTACTTACACATTACTGAAGGTTTCTGTTTGAAAATAACATCAGATCTCAATCTGTGAACTCTGCAGGCCTCAGAATTTGAGGAATACTGTATTGAAAAGAATAAGAACTGTGCTTAAATTCAAACTCTTCCTTTAACATACCTGTGGCTACTTAAAGTTCTGTTAATAACTTCTAAACAAAATGATTACAAACATTTTTTTCATCTGATTAAGAGCCAGTAAGTAATATTCAAACACTAGCTCCTACCAAAAACCACGCATTGCAGTCTGGAAAACTAGTTATCTATTTACTAGAGTATCCTAGAATTGTAAATGGAAGTCATGATAACTGCATGATACTTCAATGTTCTTCCTGCAGCAACATGTCTCAAACCATTATATTTCAGCATAGACTCCTTTAAATTGCTATTGTTTTTAATTGAAACTTTTACTTTGAGGACACAATGCAATCCATCACAAGGATTCCTAATGTGGCCCTTTTAGAAACACACATGCAAATCACTTCTCTGCACTGCTGTCTCTAACCCTAAGGAGAAAGTACATGCAACCTATCTTCTGAAAGGAAAAGATCATGTTTTCTAAAGTAACACCTCCTTATAGGATGGGTACAGAAACAACTAAAGCACAAAGAATGAACATACATGGTGTGAGAAGACTGGCTAGTCACATTTGCTATGTCAAATAGAACATTACACATAAACATGATTATACATTCAAATCTACCCAAAAGCTGGGCGCCAGTGGCTCATGCCTGTAATAATAGCCAGCCCAGGGAGGAAAAGTCTGTGAGATTCTTTTTTTTTTTTTTTTTTTTTTGTGGGTCATGGGGTTTGAACTCTGGGCCTGGGCGCTGTCCCTCAGCCCTTCAGCTCAAGGCGAGTGCTCTACTACTTGAGCCACAGCACCACTTCTGGTTTTCTAGTGGTTTATTGGAGATGAATCTCACAACAGTCTTTCCTGCCCGGGCTGGCTTTGAACCTCAATCCTCAGATCTCAGCCTCCTGAGTAGCTAGGATTACAGGGGTGAGCCACCAGCGCCCGGCTCTGTGAGATTCAAACCACTCAGAAAACTGGGAATGTCACTGTAGCTCAAGTAGTAAAACGCTAGCCTTGAGCTGAAGTGCTGAGGGACAGTGCCAGGCCCAGAGTTCAAGCCCCATGACCGCAAAAAAAAAAAAAAATCCACCCAATAGTTTTCAGCTACTAAATCATAATAAAGAGCAGTCTCTTAGTTTTGTTTTGTTTTGTTTTTTGTTGGTCGTGGGGCTCTGGGCCTGGGCGCTGTCCTTGTGCTCTTCAGCTCAAGGCGAGCATTCTACCACTTGAGCCACTTGAGCCACAACGCCACTTCTGGTTTTCTGGTAGTTTTTTGGAGATAAGAGTCTCACGGTCTTTCCTGACTGGGATGGCTTTGAACCATGATCCTCAGATCTCAGCTTCCTGAGTAGGTAAGATTACAGGCGTGAGCCCCCAGCATCCAGCAGTTTCTTAGTTTTGAGATAAATTTTCCTATCTGGAATGGAACAAATGGACAACAAAAACAGTGTTACAGAACAACTAGAATGGAGATTCCCAGATGTATAACAACATAAAAAGGACTCTTTTCTTAATTTGTTTTTTCTATTGCTAATGATTCTGTATGCTTTACCTTATATACAGTATATTCATGTATATTATCTGTAGGAGATTGGGAGGAAGGCACAGAATCCAAGGAAAAAGGGTAAAAAACTGCAGCAGTGGTACTCACAGGACACTGATGAAAGTGAACTATAAACTCGTGGGGAATGGGAGAAAATGAGGGAATAGATGACTGTACAAAAGGAAATGCATTTATTACCTGATGCAAGTAAATGTAACCCCTCTGTATATTACCTCTATAATAACAATAAGGTAAATTAATTTTTTAAAAAGAACTCATATTAATAGAGCACTAGCCTTAAACAAAAAAGCTCAGGGACAGTGCCCAGACCTGGAGTTCAAGCCCCAGAACTGGCACATACACACAAAAAAAAGAATTTATAACTTTATCCAAAGGGACTATTCCTTTCAGCTAGAAACTTAGTTGAAGCAAAGTGGCTACTATTAAGAATATGGATCTTCTCTAGGCACTCACACACAGTGAGACCAAAAGAAAATACTCTTGGGACAGGAACACAAAAGTGAAATGCCTATGTGCATCTGATCATATAAAATATTTATTGAAATGAACTCAAGGAAATGAAAACTGGTTTTTTTCTTTGTTGCTGGTTTTTTTCTGCCTTGTTTATCTGTCTTTGTGAGTAGGGGACACAGAAATGGAGGGACAAAGAATGAACAAACCAAATGCAGCAATGGTACTCACTAGAAACTATGTTGAAAATGACCTATATAACTTGTGGGCGGGGATGGGAGGGAAAAACTGGAAGAGAGTAAGGGAAGGGGTGACATTGCAAAAACTAAAAAAAAAAAAAAGTACTTATTACCTGACTATGTAACTGTAATCCCTTTGTACATCACCTTTACAATAACAATAAAATTAAAGAAAAAGAACTGAACTCATTACCTGACATGTAACTGTAAGCCCTTTGTACAAAACCTTCATAATAAAAAAAAAATTAAAGAAAAAGAAATGTACTTTAAGGCTTGGAAGGTAGCTCAATGGTAGAGTGCTTGCCTTGCATGCATGAGGCCCGGGGTTAGATTCCTCAGTACCACATAAGCAGAAAAGCCAGAAGTGGAACTGTGCCTCAAGTGGTAGAGTGCTAGCCTTGCGCCGAAGAGTTGAGGGACAGCACCCAGGCCCCAAGTTCAAGCCCCACAACTGACAAAAAAAAGAAAAGAAAAGAAAGGAAGAAAGAACAAAAGAAAGAAAGAAAGAAAGAAATGTACTTTACCTGACTTATGTAACTGTAACCCATTTGTACATCACTTTAACAATAGCAATAGAAATGTATGCATTATCTTGCCCATGTAATTGTAACCCCTCTGTACAGTATGTTCACAAATAAAATAAAATTAAAAAAAAAAATCATGTCCAAGTATTCCATAACTATGCAAGGAAAATATTCTACAATATTTAATATTGAAGGACACTGGCTTGTCACTTTCCATGAGAATGTAATAAAAGCATCCTTGACCAGAGGAAAAAGAAAAAAAAAAAAGAGAAAAAAAAAAAACAATAGCAATAGAAAATTAAATTAGTGCTGGTGGCAAACTTCTGTAATCCTAGTTACTCAGAAGGCTGAGATCTGAGGATCACAGCTCAAAGCCAGCCTATGCAGAAAAATCCACAAGACTCATAAACCCAATTTTAATCACCAGAAAACTGGAAGTGGTTCAAAGTGGTAAAGTGCTATCTCTTGAGCAAAAGAGCATAGGGACAGTACCCAGGCACTAAATTCAAGCCCCATGGCCAACAACAACAACAAAATCAAATTAGATTAAATCTTAAAAAAGAAGAATATAAAAAAAGGATCTGCTCTGGACAGAGAAGAAACAGACTAGACATACTTCTTTTCTCCAGATAAGATTATCAACAATTCAAAGGCTTCTACGATTTCTGTATCTTCTGGTTTCCTCACATACCTAGAAGTTATAAACAAACACAAGGTAGGCATGCAAATATTTATTAAATGGATTAGGTCAGTAAAGTCAGAAAAAAAACAGAAAAGTAGACATACCATAGAATCATAGGATTCTAGAGCTAGGAAGATCTAGGGAGATTTTGTTTCAATTATTCTTTTTATAACTGAACAAACTGTTTTGTTTTTGTCAGTTGTGGAACTTGAACCCTGGGCCTGGGCGCTGTCCCTCGGCTCTTCAGTTTAAGGCTAGTACTCTACCACTTGAGCCACAGCACCACTTCCAGTTTTCTGGTGGTTTTATGGAGATAAGAGTTTCACAAACTTTTCTGTCTGGGCTGGCTTCGAACCACAGCCTCCTGAGTAGCTAGGATTACAGACATGAGCCCTGATGCCCAGCTAACTGACCAAATTTTATAATTAAAAGTACAACAGCTTGCCTAGGAACAAATAAATCAACTTATGATTCAACTTTCATGGCTTTTAAATTGGAGTTCTACTATACTATACTTCATATTTAATAATGGAAGAAAGGAACTTCTAGAGGAGACAAGTAACTATAGTGAAGGTGGACTTTGATGGACAAAAATCTTGGTAGAGTGCTCGCCTTGAGCTGAAGAGCTGAAGGACAGCGCCCAGGCCCAGAGTTCAAGCCCATGACTGCCAAAAAAAAAAAAAAAAAAAACTTACTATATAAGAGACAGAAGTTAACCTGGTTGAAAATAGTGGATATTTTAGCAGGTAAGAAAGAGAATGAATACAAAAATAAGATAGCTAGGTACTGATCTTAGGATGCTGAGATCTAAGGATCATGATTCAAAGCCATCTGGGCAGAAAAATCAGTGAGATTCTTATTTCCAATTAACCAGCAAAAAGTTGGAAGTGGAGGTATAATTCAAATGGAAGAACACCAGCATAAGCAAAAAAGCCTAATAAGAGCATGATGCCTCAGTTCAAACCTTAGTATTAGAAGGAAGGGGCAGGGGGAGGGAGAGGGAGACTAAATTGGAAAACACAAGTTTTAATAAAGAGGTATGACAAGACAAACAATAAAAAATAAGGAAGAATGAAAGTAAAAGACACAGAAACAGGAAAGAAAAGGGTGAGATATGAGCACAAAAAGATACGGTTGGCTTTGAACCATGATCCTTAGATCTCAGACCCCACAGTACTAGGATATAGGCATAAGCCACTGCCCAGGCTTGATATATTCTTTTAAAATAAACAATGTCAATGAGATTTACTATTACCACAGTGAAATCAGATCACCTATAAATAACAAAAGTGAACTGCTAATCTTGCACTGAAAATCTGTTCCTACACATCAAGGCATGTGAAATGCAAATGTACTGGTCTACTGTGAAAGGGAAGTCTGGTTGTTTTACATTTCCTCTCTTGCACCATCTTTTGCTTCATTTCCCAAATGCATACAACCTTCAGTCATAAACTTCTTACTTCCTCTTTATCATATGAATTTGCTATCTGGTATCTACAATAAATTGTTGCCAAAATTAAAATTTGTTTCTCTCAACACAGGATCTGATTTTTCTGCTCCAATTTTACAACTAGTCGTGAATTACTCAAATGTGTATAGTAGTTTTTTGAAGAACATATACCAGATTTATAACTTTGTCATTTAATGTTTCACATTTCAACTTCTTAACTATTTTGAGTCACTGCTCATTTAAACAGACTTTTTTAGGGGAGACAATTAGTAGTGGGGTTTGAACTCAGGGCTTCATGGTTACTATGCAGGTGCTCTACTGCTTAAGCCATGCCCCTAATCCTGTTTGTGCTTTTAATTATTTTTCAGGTAGGGTGTCACATTCTCATCTAGGCCAGCCTCAGACAGAAATCTTCCTAATCATCTCTGGCTTGTTGAGATGACAGTTTCATAAACATTTTACCTAGACTGGCCTCAAACCATAATCTTCCTTCCAATCTCCACCTCCTGAGTAGCTAGGATTACAGGCATAAACTACCATACCCAGCCTTCAAAACTTAAAAACCCCTTTCCATTTTATCTCACAAACTATAACAACATGATACCTGAAAAGGACTGTGAAAATTTAATACCTAAATATTTGAAAATTGTTACTATTCTAGTTAACAATGATTGGTATCATTTTTAAATTCATAAGATCTACTAGATGATCAAACTATAAACCAAGACTTCATATAGAAACAAAATACTAAAATGCTCAGAAGAATCCTAAGCCCTGCAAATAATTAAAGAAATTAAGTAGTGAAATGAAATATTACATTAAATTTGATAAATGTGAATAGGAAACATTAAATCCAATGCTGGTAATATCCTAAGGGAAATGAGCACAAATGACAAGCATTAACAGCACTGTGAAGTTAGGATGATTATTTTGTGTGTGTGCTAGGTGTGAGGTTTGAACTCTGGGCCTGGGTCTGGGTGCTATTCTTATAGGGGTTTTGCTTTTATTTTATTTTTGTTCAAGGGTAGCACTCTACCACTTGAGCCACAGCTCCACTTCCAGTTTTGGGTGGTAGTTTATTGGGGTTAGAATCTCATGGACTTTGCTGCTGGAGCTGGCTTCAAACTTCAATCCTCAGATCTCAGCCTCCTGAGTAGCTATGATTATAGGTGTGAGCCATCATGCCCTCCACAAAATTTTTAAAGTAATATAGTAATTACCTAAAACTGATTGTATCAACTAATTATATTTTAGCAAAATCATCTCAGGGAAACATTTTTTTTAGTTGACTCTCACAGAATCTATAAATAGCATAGTGGTTACCACAGGCTACAGAAAATAGGAAAGAGGGAGGAAAGGAGAAAAGCTGGTTCACAAATGCCAAATTACAGCCAAAGAGAAGAAATGAGTCGATGTATTATTGCACAGTAGTGCTTGCAGATAATGATGGTATATGGTGTGTAATATGGTAGATTATGTGTAATTTCATTTTAATTTTATTTTTTTTGCCAGACCTGGTGCTTAAACTCAGGGCCTGGTCTCTATCCTGAGCTTCTTTTGCTCTAGGTTAGCAGTCTACCACTTGAGCCACAGTGCCACTTCTGGCTTTTTCTGTGTATGTGGCACACTGAGGAATTGAACCCAAGGCTTCATGCATATTAGGCAAGCACTCTACCACTAATTCACATTCCTAGCCATGATATATATATTTTTAAATGTCTATATAACATTCTCTCCATTCCAGTTTTAATTTTTCCATCTTAGCATCTTCCAAACATACCATGTACTTTATTCATTTGTTTCTTTCTCTCGACATGCAAATTCCACGAGAGTAGTATTTTTCTGTTTTATTCACTGTTGTGTAAACAGCACATAGAACAGCATTTGGTGAATAGTATATGGTCAATATTTATTGAATGAATGATGAACAGAGCTATCCTAAAAGATTAATTTTTAAATGTGGCAGATATGGCTGAATACTATATAGCAAAAAAGGCTTGGGTTGTGGCTAAAATGATAGGGAAGCAATGAAACAGCTAGAAAACACTGAAACATAAATTCTTTAAATTGAATGTTGAATGAAAATAGTAAAGGAACATAAGGTATCTGCAGCAAAATAGCATTTATCGAATATATTAAAATGAGTAGCTACGAAGGAAAGGGAACAGGAGTGAAAATGAGGAACTGAGAGGCATAAAATGTAATTAAAGCTAGTTCCAAATGGGCCAATAATAGTAGATGATAAAATGAGAACTATGATTAAATTAATTGCCTATATCTAAGATCCTCTCTTCCTCCCAAAGACATATTTAATCACTGGTTTTAGTAAAGCTCAAACTAGCATAAAGTTGAGAACATTCTTTTCGATAAAATGTTAGAATGAAAGACAGTCCAACTGGAATGCGCTAGAGACAAAATGGGAGGTGAGGAAATATAAATAATACTTAGGAGGAATTTTGATAAGAAAGGTAACTGGAATGGTATTGGTAGAAGATATGGAATCAATAGACAGCTTTCCCAAAACAATGAGTGAAATTAAAGGATGTACACCAATAGCAGACATTCAGTAAAGAGAGTTGAGAATAAAGGAGAGAAAGAGACTGTAAAAGCAAAAGCCTTGAAAAGCTTAAAGGTATGAAGCCGGGTTCACACCTGTACTCAGGAGGCTGAGATCTGAGGATCATGGTTCAAAGCCAGACCAGGCAGGAAAGTCCTTGAGACTCTTATCTCCAATAAACCTATCAGAAAACCGAAGTGGCGCTGTGGCGCAAGTGGTAGAGCACTTGCCTTGAGCTGAAGAGCGCAGGGATGGCGCCCAACCCCAGAGTTCAAGCCCCACAACCGACCAAAAAAAGAAAAAAGGAAAATCAAAGAAAAGCTTGAAGGGATGGTCCTTTTTCTTAGAGGCAAGGACTTAATTCCTTATAAAATAATAATAATAATAATAACAACAACCTACCCACAATACATTTCTGAATTTACATCTTTATGAACATGCAGAATTTGGTGCTGTGAGTCTTAACTTTCTTTGGGTCATGAAACTCTGTCACAATCTGATTCATGCTAGGTATTCTTTCTTCTAAAATATGTATACAAATATATACAAATATTTAGATAAAACTTTGCACACAACTTGAGCAATTCACTTGCCATGCTCTTAAAAGCTAGTCCACACTAAGGTGGGGTTGTTGGGTTTTTGTTTTGTTTTTAGTATAATACATAAAGAGAAAGAATAGTACTCCAAGAATTCTCACAAAGTGAACATAACTTCCCTGCTCAGGAAGCCAGTATTACTAGTACTACAAGACCCATACACAAACAACCCAACATTTTCAAAGAGAACTTCTCTAAATTCTAAGTGAAACATGGAGACTCTCACTTATTATTTTTGTTTTTACTTTTTGCAGTTTGCAAAGTTTTGAGACTTACCCATACTCATACACTCAATATTCATAGAATGTTAATTTCCAATGCTATATAGTCTTTCATTTAAAAAATGACCATTTTAAATCTTACGCAACTTAGTTATCCATTCTATTGTTGATAAACATTTGGCTTATTTCCAATGTTATGCTACTATAAAGTGACTGTAACATGTGTACAAATTATATATCTTTTGACACATAAATGTACATGATCAAAAATACCTAAGAATAACCCTACAAACATGTCAATTTCCCAAAACGGTGTAATAATATCTTATACTTGATAGGTAAGATGGCTTAGAAATAAATTTTTTTTTAAAAAATTAGTAAGTAAAAATATCCTTCTATCCAAGCACCAATGGCTCACACCTATAATCCTAGCTAATCAGGCAGCTGCAATCTGAGAATTTAGGGAAAACAAATCTGAGACACTCTTACCTAATTAACCAGCAAGACATCAGAAGTAGAGGTGTGGCTCAAGTGGTAGAGTGATAGCCCTGAGTCGAAAAAGCTAAGTAAGACTGTGAGACCTTGAGCTCAAACCTCCATACTTGCATGCATGCACACACAACACACATACAAAACTCCTTTGAGTTCTCTAAAAACATTGGTTTGGGGGGAAAACAATGGAGGGGGTAACAATGTTCAAGAGGAAGTATACTCATTACCTCACTCATGTAACTGTAACCCTCTGTATAGTAGCTTTACAATAAAATAAAATTTTAAAATAAAATAAAATAAAATAAAAACATTGGTTTGCCATTTCTGTTTTTATTCATTGATGATCACAACTATATAATAACTAAAAACGTAGTTTTGGCTATATTCAAATCCTAGTTCCACCCACTGTTAGGCTATTAGATAATCAAATAAGCCTGTGTCCAGGTACTGTAAACAGGGTATCAGAAAGCTTTAATTTTAAGGAACATGATTTAAAGAATTAGGCTGAGAATGTAGCTTAGTAGAGTATTTGCCTAGCATGCATGAAGCACTGGGTTCCGTTCCTCAGTACCACATAAACAGAAAAAGCCAGAAGTGGCACTGTGGCTCAAGTGATGGAGTGGTAGCCTTGAACTAAAGAAGCTCATGGACAGTGCCAGGCCCTGAGTTCAAGCCCCAGGACTGGCAAAAAAAAAAAAAAATTAAATAGTAAGGTACACATTTTTGAAACCTGTATCTGCTGATTTTGCTTATTTTTATTGCCAGGTGCCAGTGGCTCAGGCCTGTAATTCTAGCTAATCAGGAGGGCTGATATCTGAGGATCATGGTTCAAAGCAAGCCTGGGCAGGAACGTCTGGGAGACTCTCATCTCCAATTAACCACCAGAAAACTGGAAATGGCGCTATGGTTCAAGAGGTAGAGCACTAGCCTTGAGCTGAAGAGCTGAGGGACAGTGCCCAGGCCAAGACTTCAAGCCCCACTAGCCTTGTGCTGAAGAGCTGAGGGACAGTGCCCAGGCCAAGACTTCAAGCCCCACGACCGACCAAAAAGAAGTTTACTGTGTCAATTTTTTTTTTTAGTGCCTAGCAAATGAACTAGCTCCTTCCTTATCTTTAGAGAATCTAACACACATGTGTTTAGAAAGACTTGGATCCTAAGAACCAATTACAGAAGCTAAAACAGGTACTTGCTCATTTGGGACCAGGCACATCGACTAATGAATTAAACGCATTCACAGAGAATTGGAATCTTAGCACTAAAGTTGTAAAGACAGTTTAAAATTCATGCCTAGGACCATTTCCAACAAGAAACTGGCAGTCTGCCCAAAAGGGGCTTCATCATAACTTGACCATGCTGCAACTATGATCATGGACTTTCACCATCTAAAACTGAGCAAAATCAATTTTCTGTTATTTATAAGCAAACAACTAAAAAGCCAACTCATTCATAGGTCAGTGAGATGCAGTCCCCAGTGGCAATATTCCAACAATAGCATCATCCAGTGGCATCAATGGAGTCTTAAGCAGGAAAAAGATAACCAATAAGGCTATAGCTATTTACTCTGACCAAGGTCTAGCCATGAGTTTTGTTTCTGAGTCTGCTTTTCCAGTCTTCTTCCATAAGCTAACTAATATTCTCCCAATAAATTCATTGTCTTTTGCATCAAATAACCAGTTTACTGTTGTCTGCAATGAAAAATCCTAAAGTGGTACCCCTATCATGTCTTGGGCTCTGCAGCAGGCAATGGCAATGAAGACAAAAAGGCATGACTCTGCCTTACAGGAAAAGACAAGTCAGACAAATGAATTCAGCACAGTTGAATATACTTCAAAGCTGGAGAAGCATATTTCAAGGATTGACAAGAAAAAAAAAAGTAGACTCACTTGTAGAAGGGCAGAAACAGTCATGATTTGCCACCTTGGTGACAATGGTGGCATTTTTGAGTTTGCTATAAAAAAAATGAACTTCATGTTTGAAACACAGACAGACATTTTCTTTCACTACCACCATGCTGGCTCCAAATGCTTCCCTTCTCTTCTCACTTTGTTTCTAAGAATAGTCAACCTGGACTTCTGTGGGAGAGGTTGTTTGTTTTGTTTTATGCTTAGTTATTTGTGATGGGGTAGAGTCGGAATCATGAATGAGTGGATAAAGGAACTGAAAAGAGAAGTAAATGTGTCAGTCAAGTGATCAGAGTAGTGAAGCTCAAAGCACACTGCCAATTGTCTATATAAATTTCACTTAAGAGCAGGGAAAAATAATTATGTAAAATAGTTTTAATGGGTTAGGTATGGTGATTCACACTTATAATTCCAGTACTGGGAGAAAGTCAAGATTTCAAGTTCTAGGCTGCCATAACTACAAAGTAAGATTGTCCCAAAAGATAAAAAAGGGAAAAGGGTGGAGGACCTGCTGGCTACATAAGCACAAGGAACTAGTATACCCTCCCCCCCACATCTATAACATGTACACATAGGGTTTTTTTTTTCCCTCTAAAATTACAGAACTGCAGCATTAATATAAACTATTTTAGAACTCAGCCTTTAAAATTATGTTAGACTAGCTGGGCACAGGTGGCTCATGCCTGTAATCCTAGCTACTAAGGAGGCTGAGATCTGAGGATCAAGGTTCAAAGCCAGCCCAGACAGGAAAGTCAGTGAGACTCTTCTCTCCAATAAACCACTCAGAAAGCCGCAAGTGGAGCTGTGATTCAAGTGGTAGAGTGCTAGCTTTGAGCTGAAGAGCTAAGGGACAGTGCCCAGCCCCAGAGTTCAAGCCCCATGACCGACAAAAAAAAAAAAAAAGTTAGACTAATATTGTGTGTTTTTACTGTTTGCTTGCGTTTATATGAGAGTTTTTTTGTTTTTGTTTTGTCAGTTGTGGGGCCTGAACTCTGGGCCTGGGCACTGTCCTTCAGCTCTTCAGCTCGAGGCTATTACTCTACCTCGAGCCATAGTGCCACTTCCAGCTTTTTCTGCTTATGTGTTGCTGAGGAATTGAACCCAGGGCCTCATATATTCAAGGCAAGCACTCTACTGCTGAGCCACCTTCCTAGTCCCTATATGAAAGTTTTATAAGCTCTACCCTTTTCAGTCATTCATTACATGAGGATCTGTGCTTAAAAAGAAAAAATCACAACCTCAACTAAAGTCTTGATAAAGAAGTCTCTAGAAGCAAGTGATTAATGGCAACTCATTCCCAAAAGTAATATCAAAGTTAGAGAATAAATGAGTTGGGAATTTTAAAGTCTGTATTTTGAATAAAGCAGTACTTATTACCCTGTGAAGGTCAGATTTAAAAAAAAAAAGTTTTGATTTATTTCAATAACATGAATGTTGTGAAAAATTCACTTAATACCTTTATACAACTCTAGGCTACCTTTGCAAATTCAAATTCAGTCCCTCTTATCAAAATACCTACTCCTATTCAAATGGCCAACTCCAGGGAAATACTTGAGAGCTGTTTTTGGAAAGTTCCCCACTCCTATCCCCAAGAGAGATTGCTATTCTCTCTGCTTCAAGAGTATCCTACACATACTCTAACATAATTGTCACAGTAATGTTGTAATTATTTCTTTGGACATCTATTCTTCTGAACATCTACCTTTGAGAATAGGAAATGTTATAATTCTATCTTTATAAATACGTGGTTTAATACAGTTCATGGCAGAGAATAGGCAGTCAGTTAATGTTTGCTAAATAAATAACAGTTTGCCAGGGAGGGCTAGAGAGAGGTGCAAACCTGTCATTTCAACCCTTGAGAGGCAGACAGGAAGACTTCAAGTTCCAAGGCTAGCCTGTTCAGCAAGATTCTACCTCAAAGATTTTTTTTTCTTTTTTTTTTGGTCCGGTTGTGGGGCCTAAACTCTGGACCTGGGCGCTGTCCCTCAGCTCTTCAGCTCAAGGCTAGCGCTCTACCACTTGAGCCACAGTGCCACTTCCGGCTTTTTTTTCTTTTTGCTTATGTGGTGCTGAGGAATCGAACCCAGGGCCTCATGCATGCAAGGCAAGCACTCTACCACTGAGACCCTTTCCCGGCCCAACCTCAAAGATTTTTTAAGTGTTATTAATACAATATTAAAGAAAGTATAATCAGAGTTGGAGGTACCAATGAGCATAAAGCATCAGATTGTGAGTTCAAGTCCTGGACTCCAATGGGGAAAAAAAGACGATATAATCAACATATATTATTCATAAAATAATATTGCTCAAATGTCTGTGTTCTGTGTGTGCAGTTCCGTGTGAAGAAGCTAAAAATTACCTCTATTAGGTTTTGTGTGTTCTTTCTGTTGTTGTTGTTGGTCATGGGGCTTGAACTCTAGGCCTGGGCATGCTGTCCCTCAGCTCTTCAGCTCAAGGCAAGCGCTCTACCAGTTGAGCTACAGTGTCATTTCCGGTTTTCTCAGTGGTTTATTGGTGATAAGAATCTCACAGATTTTCCTGCCCAGGCTGGCTTGTGAACTGCGATCTTCAGATCTCAGCCTCCTTAGTAGCTAGGATTACAGGCATGAAACACCGGCGCCTGACCCTCATTAGTTTTTACTTTCACAATAATCACCTATAGATTGGGAACGAAATAATTTAAATTCGTTGCTTTATACAATGTTAGTGAGAGATCTTTTTCATTTAAAAAAAAATCATTGTCCAGTGTCCTTTTTGTAATTGCCACTTTTTAGAATATCTATTCGCATACATCATGTCCTCAGGAAGCTAGCTATGTGTCCTGTATCTACTCCTCTCCCACAAAAACAGAGAATCATGTTCTATGAAACCTTAGTTTCATCAGCCACAGCTGACTGTACCAGACAGATATTTGCCTCAAATTGGATCTCCTCCCAGGGGCTTAGAATGAGATCACATAACCATGAGCCAACATATAAATTTAAGAGTTTTAGACATTCAGCCAGGTGTGGTGACTCATTCCTGTAAACTCAACTGCTCAGGAGGCAGAGGTAGAAGGATCACAAGTTTGAGGGCAGCCTGAGCAAAGACAGTACTGAGACTGTCTCAAATACAAAACAGAAGGGGATGGGTAAACTTTGGATAGATGGGGGGGAAGAATGATGGAGGGGGTGACATTGATCAAGAAGCACTGCATACATTGTACATAAATTGCCATGGTGAACTGAAACCCCTTTGTGCAACTATTTAAAGATTAAAAAATAAATTAAGCTAAAACAAAACAAAAAAAAAAACACAAAAAAACAGTGCAGCTCAAATGGTGAAGAGGTTTGTTTGCCTAGCATGTACAAGGCCCTGGGTTCAATCCCAGCAATAAGGGGCATAGGGGGTGGAGATATAGTGAGCCATGCACAGTGGTAAAAGACAAAGAAAAATCAAGTGAACAGTAGTAAGAATCAGAAAAATCATAGTGTCCCTGAGGGCTTATGATGTAGCTAGAAAGAACCTGGGTTCAATCCCTAGTGCTGCAAACAAAAACAACCCAAGCTGGAAGGTGGCTTGCCCTTATAATTCTAGCTACTCAGGAGACCAATATCTGAGGATCATGGTTCAAATCTAGTCCAGGCAGAAAAGTGTCCAATTAACCAGCAAAATGCCAGACTAAAGGTATGGCTCAGATGGTTTTAGATATGCCCAAGAAAGTTGAACAAGAGCATAAGACCATAGTATTAGCCCTGGCACTGACACACATATAAAAAAGCACTTTTGTTAACACTCTACATCCTGAACATCACTCTGCATCCTTAGTCTCCCCATATCATGACCTCAGAAAGAAAACAGGGTTACTGAAAAGTTTTCTTCCTGATACCACTGCCTTATACAGTGTTTGACTACGTTTCTATCATTAGTTATTATGAAATATTCAATATCCTAATCCTTGATTCCCTTTTGTGAATAAGCCCCATGCTTAATAAGCCCCACGGCACATGTCTGAAGGCCCAGCTATGTGGCAAGTGGAGATCAGGAGGATGGTGGTTTGAGGCAAAGCCAGCCTAAGCCAAAAAATTAGGAAGACCCTCATCTCAACAAAAAAGCCAAGCAGTACATGCCTGTAATCCCAGTTTTACAGGAAGCATAGGCAGGAGAACAGAAATTGGAGGTCAATCCCAGGCAAAAAGTGGGAGCTCCTATCTAAAAAACATAACTAAAGCATAAAAGGGCTAGAGACATGGCTCAAGTGCTGGAGTATCTGCCTAGTAAACAAAAGGCTCTGAATTTAAACCCTAGTTGAAAAAAAAAAACAAACCTTTAAAACGCTTTACAAAATAGAAGCATCACAACCAGATTTAAGGTGATCCTGATTAGTAGTAATTAAAGGGATACTTAAAATAGCTGTTAGGCTAGGCGCTGGTGGCTCATGCCTGTAATCTTAGGAGGCTGAGAGCTGAAGACCTCTGTTCTGAGCCAGCCTGGCAGGAAAGTACAAAAAGCACCGAAAAAAGGCAGAAGTGGAGCTGTGGCTCAAGTGGTAAAGTGCTAGTCTTGAGCATCAAAGCTCAGGCATAGTACCCGGCTTTGAGTTCAAGCCCCAGGATTGGCACAAAAACAAACAAAAAAACTTAGTTAACAGAATAAAGGCTATGAAGGAAAAAAATGGACCAAATGCATAATTAGGGAATTTCAATAGAGAAACAAAAATGACAACAAGAATAAAATTGATGTACTAGGAATTTTTAAAAAATGATTTTAAAAAACTGCATCCAAACTAATATCTTCATTCTTTAATACTCATCAACCACAACAGTTCAAACAATATCCATTAAGTCCAACTTCAATATAAGTAAAATACTATTACAGGGCTGGGATGTAGTACTTGTCCACCAGGCACAAGGCCCCAGGTTTGATTCCCAACACCACAAAAGACCAATAAATAAGAATGAAGCTGGGTGCTGGTGGCTCACACCTGTGATCTTAGCTCCTCAAGAGGCTAAGATGTTAGGATCGTGATTCAAAGCCAGCCTGGTCAGGACAGTCTGCGTGTGAGACTCTTATCTCCAATTAGTCACTAAAAGGCTAAAAAGTGGGCTATGATTCAAGTGATAGAGGGCTAGCCTTGAATGAAAAACTCAGGGACAGAAACCAGGCCCTAAAATTCAAGTCCCAGGACTGGCATGCACATATGTGTGCACACACACACACACACACACACACACAAGTAAAACACTATTACAAATATCTAGTATTCAGGGAAAAAGTGAAAGGTTAAGGTACAGGCCTTATTTAAATAATTTTTAAAGAAAAATAATAACACTATAATTTGAACTATGGAAGGTGAGGTACAACTTTTCTGTTGATAATAGCCAGTCCTATGGAATAAGCCAAACTATCATATAGTTCTTCTCCATCTATTTGTATCTATTTCTCTTAAAAACATAATACTTCAACATCCTCAACTAAAATATTTAGTGCTAAGATGCATTTCCCAGTAGTGTAGTCATTATACAGCATTAACAAGACTGATATATTAATTAGATTTTCCATTTTTCTTTTATTTTGGTTAATAAGGAAAAGTTACCTTTGGCAATTCACACTTTAAAAACTGTAATAAATTCAGAGATAAAAATAAACAGTAATATCAAATATTCCAACATTATATAGACTTCTGGCATTCAGAACAAAATGAGAAATGTTAAATCTATGGTAAAAGGGAAAGTTTAGGAAAACTAAACTGCAAGGTTTAGGAAAATTAAACTACCAAAAAAATCACTTTGGGAAAACAAGTCTCACACAGAAATTGATCATTTTTAATGACATTGCTGCTAGAAATTACTTACTGAAATTACATTTGATCAAGACTGCCTAATATTCTGAGTATTCATTTAAAATCAGATAGTGAGGGAATATTGTGCTCAGAGGTAACTGGAACATTTTACAATTTTCTCATTCTGCTTCCTGTTTATCCCTTCTCTACAACATGCTTCAGTTCATTTCCTCTTCCCCCCACTCCCACTCCCCAAAATACAACCCCTCATGCCTTCATCCATCCCAGGAAAGGCTGGTTAAACACTACAGCACAGACTAAATGAAGCTTAAGATATTCCTAGAGTCCCAGCAGTATTACAAGTAACTAAACTATGCTGGGCTTTAAATAAGCAACTAATTATTTAGTATAATTGAGAAAGACTAATTATCATTAATGTTAATTTCAAATGTGGGTCAAGATGCCAAATGTTGGAGCTACTAGAAAGAAAAGACTAATGGCCAATTTGCCATGACATTATCAAAAACAACAAATGCAGAACCTGGTGCCAGTGTATGACATCTGTAATCCTAGCTGCTTAGGAGGCTGAGATCTAAGGATCATGATTCAAAGCCAGCCCAGGCAGAAAAGTCCATGAGACTCTTCTCTCCAATAAACCACAAGTAAGGCAAAAAATGGAGCTGTGTTCAAGTGGTAGAGTGCTAGCCTTGAGCAAAAAACTTAGGGATAGCACTGGGGCCCAGAATTCAAGCTTCAGGATCAGCACCAACAATTAGAAATACAGCCAGGTGCTGGTGGCTCACACCTGTAATCCTAGCTAATTACAAGGATGAGATCTGAAGGTCTCAGTTCTTTTTCTCTATCTTGCAGAGCTGAGAACCAAACTCAGGGCTTTGCACTTGTTTGGCAAGTGTCTTCCAATGAGCTAAATTCCCAACCCCAGGATCAATTCTAAGACAGCCTGGGCACCAAATCCAAGAGACTCATCTCTAATTATCCACCAAAAATGCCAGTAATGGAGCTGTGGCTTAAGTGGTAGGGCTCTAGCCTTGAGCAAAAAAACAAGGGACAATGCCCAGGCCCTGCATATAATAAACCCTGCTCTACTTGGTATGGTCGTTTCTCATGGAGGTACAAGGTTAACTTTTTTTGGGGGGGGGAAGGGGGGGGTTGTGTGTGTGTGCCAGCCTTGGGGCTTGAACTCAGGGCCTCCGCACTGACAATGAGCTTTTCTGCTCAAAGCTAGCACTCTACTAATTAAGCCACAGCTTTTTTTGTGGTTAACTGGAGAGAAGAGCCTCATGGACTTTCCTGCCTGGGCTGGCTTTGAATCATGTGATCTTCAGAGCTCAGCTTCCAGCTAGGATTACAGCCACCAGCACCCAGCCAAGGTTAACCTTAAATTATAATACATGTATAATATGATTGAACAAAAAAGTAAATGTCAGATAATAAGACCTATGCCCCTCATTTTTCAAAATGGAGGTATGGGTAAGAAAGAGGATAAAACTAGAAGAAATTAGATGGGAGGGGGTAGCTCAGTAGTAGAGCATCTACCCAGAAAGCATGAAAACCTTGCGTTCAAGGTTCAAACTCCAGTACCACCAAAAAAAAAAAAGAAAAAGAAAAAGAACCATGTGATCCTGAACTAGAGTCTAAGACATCAGCATAACTCATATTCAGTTTCATACAGACACAAATAAGTATGTTGTGGTACATAGCTATAGCTGCAGCTCAGGGGGGATAAGATATGTATTTTTAATTTTTTAATTGTTATTATAAAGGTGATGTACAGAGGGGTTACAGTTATATGTCAGATAATGAGTACATTTTTTTTTTGGACAATGTCACCCCTTCCCTTGCTCTCTCTCAGTTTTTCCCTTCTGTCCCCCCCCCACAAGTTGTACAGTTCATTTTCAATATAGAATCTACTGAGTATCACTGCTGCATTTGTTCACCCTTTGTCCCTCCATTTCTGTCCCCCTTTTCCTTCCCAAAACCAAAGAAAACAACAACAACAACAAAGAAAAATCCTCGTTTCACCAGGCAAGGTGAAACAAGAAAGTCCAGTACTCTGTGAATCCAGAGTTAGACCCACCTGGGCTACATAATAATACCCTGAGTCAAAAAAAAAAAAAAAAACAGAAAAGCATAAATAATTATCATTCACAAACAATGTTGACATCCAAGCATAGTGGCATATACCTGTAATATCAACACTCAGGAGGAGGCAAGTTCAAGGCCATCCTGAGCTACACAGCAAGAGCTTGTCTCAAACAAAACAAAAAAACCTGCCACAAAAAGAAAATGAAGGCTAGGTGCCAGTAGCTCACACCTGTAATCTTACCAACTCAGGAGGCTAAGATCTGAGGATCACAGTTCAAAGCCAGCCCAGGCCAAAAAGTCCCTGAGACACATCTCAAAGTAATCACCAAAAAAAGCTAGAAATGGAACTGTAGCTCAAGTGGTAAGAGTGCTATGCTAGCATTAAGCAAAAAAGTTCAGGGACAGTGGCCAGGCCCAAGTTCAAGCCTCAGGACAGGCATGCACACACATAAAAAAGAAATTTAAGTTGAAGTGTATTTAAAATAAAAACAGCCAAACTGTGTGTATATACATAATACATATACTCCATGTAATATACAGTTTATATGTAAATACATATGTATGTTGTAACATACATACGGAAAATTAATTTTACATAGATCAAGGTATATTGTATGCATATGTGGACGTGTCAAAATATAACCCCCTTGCAAAAAAGGTAAAAGAGAAAAGAGGGAGGGAGACAGGTTTTAGCAAAGTATACCAGAAAGAGTATCTCTTACGTACTATACACTTAACTCATTTTGATGACTCATTATTGATAGTGAAAATAAAGTATAGTCCTAACAGAAAAATGCCAATGATACTTTTCTTTGTTTCTTTTGTGATAATCTTTCTCTTTGTGATTTTTAACAAAAGGAACTCAGGAAGGGCCACACATTTTTTAAAATAGCAATAACAGCCATAGATATATATACATAGATATACATAGATATAGTTTTTTTTAATTCCCTAGCCTATAATCATTTGATAGTCCAAAATTTTTTTGAAAATTTCTTGTAACTCAAAACATGTTTTCCCACTAAGAGAGTTACAAGAAAAAGATAGTTGAGTATTTAGCAGTAGAAGTGGAAAGGTAAAGTACACATTGTACGATGATGGCTCACAAAGGAGAAAAAAACATTCTTAGGCAGTTTGAGGACAGAAATCATGTCTCATTCACCATTGTATCCTCAGTAACTAGCAAAATATTGGCTACAGTTTAGTGACTGATGAAGTAATAAGTGGAGTCGGGAGAGAAAGCCCATCAATAGGTGGCACTGTCAACACAGAACAGTTTAGTACAGACCGCAAATAAGGGGTTGGAAAGAAGCAATGTGCACTGATGCAAAATATCTATACACGAGCTGGCAATCAGGAGGATGCCTTCCCTCAAATTGCCAGCTGCTATTCTTATTGCACAGAGCAAATATGCACCATATTGAGTTGGGTTTGCTTTAACAATGATCTGTAAGGTAGCTTACTTGCTGCAGCAATGGTTATTTGGATTTTCAGGGTTTTTTTTTTTTTCTCATATAACCATTAGAAGTTTTTAAACATCATTTATATAAGAAAAATAATTGAACTGGGTCTGGTGGCATGTACCTATATTAAGCAGCACTGGGGCTAGCCTGGGCTCCATAACAAGACCCCATCTCAATTTTTTTCACTATGGTAATAACACATTATATAAATTAATGTCTTCTTAAACGTAAAGTTTCACATTACTCTTTTAGAATTGAAAGTGATAATTATAGAGGACTCCCTTCATCTCATCCTACCAATTCTACTGAATAATAAACAATCAATCTAGAGCATCAAAAAAGCAAACAGACAAATAATAAAGAAAAAATGGATCAACTTTTACTTTGTCACTCTCTTCTACCTCTGGGAGGAAAAGGAAAAGTCCTCACAGATAAGTCTCCAACATCAGAGAAAGCAAGAATAGCAGGCCCATTTTCCTGCTACAGCCACTTAGGTTTTCTACATACAAGAAGAAGTCACGATCATAAATAAGAACAGCATAGAATTTTATTAATAATTATCTCTATCTGTATCAATGCTTATGAAAGCTAGATTTCCATGGTTAAGTAGAATACAAATACATTTTTACTATAATGCTATAATTTTATTATGCTTTGTACAAATGAATAGAATGCACTCTGTCCTTTTCTTCTTATAGCTTCCAGTCACACTAAGAATTACTCAAGTTACTCCAGGAACTTAAGAATCAATAACTATTTAAACTAGTTGTAGTTTCATGTGTTAAAGTTCAAAACAAATCAGTACCAGCTTCCAGGTCCTCATGAAATTTGCATAGCTTCACTAAATTTCAGAAGTGTAAACTTGTGTACAAAGGTTTAAAATTCAGGCCAAAATTTACTATCTGAGCCACACCTTGAACCCTAAAATTTACTCTTTTGTTCCCAAGATTGAGTTGGTGTCAAGATCAATTAACATCCCTAACAAGCAAATTCTTATAAACTTCCACAGTGAAATAGGTTTGTGTCTATTATTCAGAAAAAGAAAATTATGTAACACATATCATATATACATATATACGTTTATGGACATAGACATACAATTATGATGATATATATTATTCTGGACTCCTACTGAGAGCTATGGCTCAAAGGGAAATTATAGAAATGAAGTCGAAGTTGCCCAAAATGTTTATTTCTCTCTCAAACAAAACAAAGTTACCATGTAAGAAGCCAAATACAATCTTTTATTGTAAGTTCAATCAGGGTTCAAACAGCTCAGAAATTCTGAATCGCAGAAGCTGACTCCTAGATCTACCATAAACTCAAAACTTGCTCAAGAATTCTTCCTTATTACCCAATCTTGGGTCCCCCACCACCACACACAGAGACTACTTTTTATGATAATCTCTGATATACTACAGTAGATTAGTGTAACCAGGGCTATGGTGTTTACAGGTGTCTCCAACCTCCTTTCCCCAAGGAAAAGACCAGGCAGAACAGGGGAAGGCAGAGAAGAAAATGAAACCACATGCATACCAAATAACAGCTTGTGATTGAAAGACTGCTTCTTTCCCATTTGGGCCATTCCTTTCATTAACACGCATTAATCCATTTTTAAAGAATACCATATTCACAGAGCAAATACAATTTCTGCCCTCACAAGTCTCTGGGTAGCTGACACGCGTTTTCTCCTCAAATAAATACATGCCTGTTGACGGATGCATTTGCAAACAAGAATATAACTGTCCTATCACACACACACACACACACACACACACACACACACACACACACACACACACACACACACACACACACACACACACACACACACACACACACACACACACACACACACACCCTCTCTCTAAGGCTCCAGAGGAGTGAGCAAGCATACGTCTGAATTAAAAGCACACTGGAATAACCACCGTCACTACCACCACCACAACACAGATCTTCCAGCACGTCTGTCATTTATAATAAGCACGATGCTGATGAAAAGCTGTCGCTGAGACTGAACATTTTTTTGAGGGGAGGGAGGGGGGATCACAAACGTTTAAAAAAAAAAATTTCGGCCTTTTCCTCCCTCTCCCATCCCCCCCCCCCCCGAAATCGATAAACTTCCAAAGGGGCATGGTGGTAACCTAGAATTGTCACCCGCCCTTTCCCCTTCCTTCCCTCCCCGCCGCCGCCCCCCCCTCCTATAAAAATTAATTAATTAATTAAACAGTGGCCAACTTGGACCCGGGCCCAGCTCACGCGGAACCGGCCACCCGGGCCAGGGAAAGGCTGGGAGGAAAAGCGGGCGCCGGGTTCCTGGGTTACCCCACAAGCTCCTGCCCACCTACCCATCATCACCACCACCACCACCACCACCACGGTCCCACCTTCCGCCCCCTCCACCCGCTCCCCCCCCCTCCGACACCCCCTTTCCCCAAGCAGGTGGGATTCCGGGAAAGCACCTCCGACTTACGTAACGGGCTTGTCAAAAAAATAAAACCCCAATCCCAGCTCCGGGAGCTGCCCCGGCCCGCCCGCGCCCCCCACCCCCGAACAACCACAGCCCCAGGCCCACGCGAATAATAATAATAATAATAATAATAATAACCTGCCTGGAAAATACCCGAGTCTTCCCCCCCACACACCCCCCCGCTCCGCCCGCCGCCACACGCAGACGCGCGCGTCCCGCGCCCCGGCCCCGCCGCCGCGCCAGCCCGGGGCGCGCCGAGCCCCGGGAGGGAGGGAGGGAAGGAGGGAGGGAGGGAGGTCGCGGCCGCCCGCGCCGCCCCCACCCCCGCGCCCCTCTCTCCGCCCCGGCTGTCAGCGCTCACCACTCGCGGCGGTGACAGCTCCGCACGCCGCGGCGGGCAGCCCGCGCCGTCGCCTGCCCCGTACTCACCTCGCGGCCGGGGAGGGCCCCCCCGGGGCCGAGCGCGGAGAGCGCCGCCGGGTGCCTCCCGCGCGACGGCGGGACACGAGGGGGGTGGAATGCCGCGGCGCTCCGAGCCTCTGCTTAGCTCATCCCCCACCCCTCCCCACCCCGCAAACCCGGCGCTCCGCCCCGCGCGGAACCTCCGCCCGCCAAGCCCCCAGGCCTGACTTCTCAGTCAGACGGGACTCCCCCGCCCCGCGCGGTCGCCGCTGCCTCCACCTCCTTCGCGAGCCTCAGCGGCAACCACGGGCGCCATCTTGGTAGTGACGGGAAGACAGGGGGCGGAACCCGCGCTTGTGGACACCAATCACCAGCCGAGTCTGACCTGAGGTGGGCGGGGAGAGGGCGGGTTTAGGGAGTGGAGGGACGTCGTAGGGTTCCCAAGCACCGCCCTTCGAATAGGCGTGGCCTGGTGGGTGGGCGGGCCCTGTGCGATGGGCGGGGCCGAGTCGTGCTGGCTGCTGACGCGCAGTGCTTCCCTCTTCGGTGGGGAGATCCCGGGCCCCCTGGCGGGCGTGGGCCGGGCGTTTCGTGCCTTCTGCTTTCCCCCACCCCGAGGCACGAGGATCCAGCGCACGCCAGTTGACCTGGTTTCTTCCTTCCTTGTCCGATTCTCCCGGAGACCTAACCAGGTCTAGCGGGGATCTGACTGAGCTAGCGGCTCCTCTGCCTGGCGTGTTCTGCAGGAACTCCCTCCCCCACCCCCCGGAGTTCGCAGCCCTCCCCTAAGGTTTCTGTTTCAAGATAATTCAGGTAACATGGGGAGTTCAAGGGGGAGGAAGGGGGTCTCTGCAAAGTATGTGGATAAAACACCTATTGTTGACCGCAAGGGTATCCATTACATTGATTTAATTGGATATGGCCTACTTAAACCCGACTGCCTCCACCGTCATGGCTCCGGGCAAGTTGCCTCTGAAAAATGAGGCTAATAAAGGCTGATTACCCCGACAGGGTTATGCTGAGAGTTAAATTCTATAGGATACGCGACTGTGCTTAGCAAAATGCCTAAAAACACTCAATCACTGTTAGATCTTATGCCATGGATAAGTGAATGACCTTACAAATCCCTGCATGCAGGGTGCTGGTGGCCCAAACCTGTAATAATTCTAGGTACTCAGAAGACTGAGATCTGAGGATCATGGTTGCAAAGCCAACCTAGGCAGGAAAGTCTATGAGACTCTTACTTCCGATTAGCCATCAAGAGGCTGAAGTGGAGCTGTGGCTCAAGCACCACTCTTAAATGGAAAAAGTGCTCAGGCCCCAGTACCAGGGCCCACCTGCACACATACACACATAACACACACACAAAAAAAAAAACCTTTGATTTCAATTCCAGCACAAGTATTCATCTTTTTTACCAACCAAGTGTACAATTTTATTTTCTTCATTTCCTTTGTTGTATTCAGTTGAGTTGGTCAACATGTTTTGAAACTCAAGCAGAAGGGGACATGGTGAGAGAACCAGAAAAGATCTATCTTCTTAGCATTGCAGTCCTGTGAACTGCAAATACTTCACATTTGGAGAAGGGAACAGGCTATAAAGCTTATGAAAAGAATTCTGGGATAGCAAATAACAGGATCAAAAGAAAGAAAGAAAAAAACAGAGTGGTCAAAGGTAGGCATATGTGAAGCATAAGCAGGAGCCAGCCAGGCTGGATGGGGATTGATAAGGCAGAAGACAGGGCTATGCGAAGTACCTGGGGTAGGTAGGAGATGGGCTGTTAGAACTGAGTGAAGTCCCATGCTCCTGGAGAAATCATTTTGCATGGAGAAGCCTAGTGTGAGGTTGGCCAAGCAGACAGTTCAGTCTTACAAGGCCTTGAAAAACAGAAGGAAAGTTGGATTTTAGTCTGATTGCAAGGTCAAGCCATTTAAAGGCTTTGAGGAGGGAGCAAGAGAGTTAGGCAACCTAGAGACCAGAGAACTGGATTTAAAGTTAAAAAAAATCTGAAGTTAAGCATCTTCAACACTAAGTTCGCCAAATTATATCTGGCCCTCATTTTCCTTATTGTTAAAAAATGGGCGCATATGTGCATATCAAAGATCAGTGTATAAAGAAAACATTCTCTTCAACTAAAAATTGTTAGGTATTTCAATTTACTGCCAAGCATAATGATTCTCTCCTGTACTAGGAGAAGTAGAAATTTGGAGAATTGTGGGTTGAGGACAGCCTCGGTTTAAAAAAAAAAAAAATTTATTAGACCCCCGTCTTAACAAATAAAAACTGGATATGGTGGTATTTGTTTATCATCCCAGCCAAACAGGAAGCTTAAATAGGGGACTCAAGGTTCAGGCTGATCCTGAGCAAAAGACCCTATATGAAAAATACTGAAACAAGCTGTCTCATACCTATAATTCTAGCTATTAAGGAGTCAGAGATCTGAGGATTAAGGTTCTAAACCAGCCTGGGCAGCAAAGGCCATGAGAATTTTATCTCCAGTTAACCAACAAAAACAAAGGGCTGGGAAGGTGGCTCAGTGGTGGAATGCTTGCCTCACATGCATGAGGCCCTGGGTTCAATTCCTCAGCACCACATAAGCAGAAAAGCCAAAGTAGCGCTGTGGCTCAAGTGATAGATCGCTACCCTTGAGCTGAAGAGCTGAGGGACAGTACCCAGGCCCAGAGATCAGGCCCCACGACGGACACACACACACACACACACACACACACACACATACACGGCAAAAACTATGATTGGATGCCTGGTTCAAGTCATAGAACACCAGTGATGAGTGAAAAATCCAAGTGTGAGCAAGAAGCCCTAAGTTCAAGCCCCAGTACTAGCACAAAAAAGTAATGATAATTACTAAAGCAAAATGTGTTGGGAGTATGGCTCAATTGGTAGAATGCCTACCTAGCAAGCATAAGGCCCTGAGTTCAACTCCCATTACCACTGAAAAAAGGAACTTAAGCCTCTATTTTGAGTGTCATATTAGTACAATGTAAATTGCCTATCAGAGTGGATTTTTAATAAGTTCATTTATTTGGGTTTTTATAAATTGATTGTTAGTGATCTGCTCATGTATGCCAGCCCTTTAACTCATACCACTTGAACTCATAGCCTGACACTAACTTTAAGCTGTTGTGTGTGTGTGTGTGTGTGTGTGTGTGTGTGTGTGTGTATTTTTTTTATTGTAAAGATACTTTTCAGAGGGGGTACAGTTACATGAGTAAGGTAATGAGTGTATTTCCTATCGAGCATTGTTACCTCCTCCTTTGTTTTTCCCCTGCCATCTCTTCTCTCCCCAGTTTTGAGCTTTTTTGCTTAAGGCTAACATTCTACCACTTGAGCCACAGCTCCACTTATGGCTTTTTTGGTGGTTAATTTGAGATAAGAGTCTCACAGACTTTTCTGCCGGGACTGGCTTCAAACCATAATCCTCAGAACTCAGCCTCCTGAGTAGCTAGGAATGAGCCCCCAGCACCCACCTAGTTATTCTATTTTTGTGCAATGTTCTATTTAGAGAAATAAATATAAGTGCATAATTTTATGCATTTTCTAATATAGTTTGTTGACTATGCAGACATGAATTTATTTCACTTTTTTTTTTGGGGGGGGGGGGTCCAGTCGTGGGGCCTGAACCCTGGGCCTGGGCGCTGTCCCTCAGCTCTTCAGCTCAAGGCTAGCGCTCTACCACTTGAGCCACAGCTCCACTTCCAGCTTTTTTCTTTTTGCTTATGTGGTGCTGAGGAATTGAACCCAGGGCCTCAGGCATGCAAGGCAAGCGCTCTACCACTGAACCACCTTCCCAGCCCCTTATTTCACTTTTTATTGGAGTAAAATGCACATGTAAAAATTTCCCAAGGGCTGGAAAGGTGGCTCAGTGGTAGAGGGCTTGTCTTGCATGCATGAGGCCCTGGGTTCGATTCCTCAGCATCACATAAGAAGAAAAAGCCAGAAATGGCGCTGTGGCTCAAGTGGTAAAGCGCTAGCCTTGAGCTGAAGAGCTGAGGGACAGTGCCCAGGCCCAGAGTTCAGGCCCCACAACTAACCAAAAAAAAAAAAAATCCCACTGTAACCATTTTATGGCTACTGTTCAGAGGTGTTATATATGCTCACACTATTGTGAAGTGTGGATGAAAACATGTGTCCCTCTGTAGATATTTTCACCTTCCCAAACAGACACTGGACCCATTAAAAATAACTCCCACCAAGTAATAGCCTGTAGCATGTACCTGTAATCCTGGCTGCTCAGGAAGCTTGAGAAATGAAGGATCAAAATTCAAAACTAGCCTGAGCAGAAAAGTTCTCAAGACTGTCTGGAGGTGTGGCTCAAGTGGAAGATCACCAGTTTTGAACAAAATGAGAGTCTCAGTACTGAATTCAAGCCCCAAAATTGGTAAGACAAAACAAAATCAAACCACACTCTCCTCTATATCTGATGCTAGGCAATTACTACTAAGAAATTAATTATTTTCAGGTGTCTGGTGAGTTTTCCCCCCTCCCTTCAAAAAAGAAACAATGCATAGACTTCATTAATTTTTTTTCTTCAATTGAAGTATTCGATAAGCCATATAAGTTTAGAAACCACTACCCTCCGTGTACATTTTTTAGTTCAGACAGTTTTGTATGATATTAATAAGGAATGCTAATATAAAACCAATAAATTTTTATTACTGAAACACTGTGTTCTATAACTATAAAACATGATCTGTTGTCTGCAATTATATACTCTAAAATAGCTCAGACAATAACCTGCCCTTCTTTTCACAAATTATTCCAAATGCCTGTGTCAGTAATGCCCATTAAGAAGGATTAGTAGCTGGATGCTAGTAGCTCACACCTGTAATCCTAGCTATGCAGGAGGCTGAGTTCTGAGGAAGACTGGAGCCAGAAGTGGAGGTATAGCTCAAGGGGAAGCCGAAAAAGAGTGTGAGGCCCTAAATTAAGCCCCAGTGTGTACACACACACACACACACACACACCCCAGAGCCATTTTAAAAGGCAAGAGGGAAAAGGGGGAAAAATCGCCACATTTCAAATAACCAAGCATTTAAGTAGTTAAAAAGACCAAGGATTTGGCCTTAAAACACCTCCTTATTAACTTTTAAAACCATAATTTGTGCATGTGTTTGTGTGTGTACATGTACGTGTACGTGTACCAGTACTAGGGCTTGAACTCAGGGTCTTGAACTTTCATTTGGCTTATTTTGCTCAAGGCTGGTACTACACCACTTAAGCCACAGCGCTATTTCTGGCCTTTTGGTGGTAAATTGGAGATAAGAGTCTCAGGGACTTTCTAGCCTGAGCTGGCTTTGAACTGAGATCCTCAGATCTCAGCCTCCTAAATTCTACGATTACAGCCTCGAGCTACTGGCATCAGAAAGCACTTTAACTTGGTGCCAGTGGCTCATACCTGTAATCCTAGCTACTCAAGAGGCTGATATCTGAGAATCACGTGAGACTCTTATCTCAAAAACAAAAACAAGGGGCTGGGAAGGTGGCTCAGTGGTAGAGTGCTTGCCTTGCATGTATCAAAGCCTGAGTTCGATTCCTCAGCACCACATAAGCAGAAAAAGCCGGAAGTGATGCTGTGGCTTGAGTGGTAGTGTTAGTCTTGAGCTGAAGAACTGAGGGACAATGCCCAGACCCAGAGTTCAGGCTCCATGACCAACAACCAAAAAAAAAACCCAGAATTATAGCTTGTGACTCATGTAGCAGCATCCAGGTCCTGAGTTCAAGCCCCAGGACTGGCATTTATAAAAAAAGCTTTCCAATTGGGCGCCAGTAGCTCATACCTGTAATCCTAACTACTCAGGAGGCTGAGATCTGAGGTTAAGGGTTCAAAGCCAGCCTGAGCAGGAAAGTCTGTGAGACTCTTATCTCCAATTAACCACCAGAAAACCGGAAATGGCACTGTGGCTCTGGTGGTAGAATGCTAGCCTTGAGCTGAAGGGCTGAGGGACAATTCCCAGGCCCCACAACTGACAAAAAAAAAAAAAAGGCTTTCCTTACAGGCCAATTAGCAACTCTTAGTGTTTCCATTGGACATAGATTTAGACTTTTATTATTTTTTATTATTAATAAAGCTATGAGGTTAGCTCCCTTGTTGTGTTGGCTTGTTGTGTTGAAAATTTTTACCAGGAGCAAAAAGCAGTCTTGGTTGGCAGAATAACTTCCAGCATGGAATTCCAAAAAAAGTTGCAAAAGATGAAGGTTTGAAATATTTTCTCAAATAAAGTTTCTGAGCCAGGCGTGGTAATGCACTCTGTCCTAGCGGAACTCAGGAAGCTGAAGCAGGAAGATCATAAGTCAGAGGTCAGCCTGAGCTACAGATGGCATCTTTTATACCTAGAACTCTAGCTGGCTATTTCTTAGAAGTTATTTTCAAACACTGTGGTTTGAATGATGAATGGAGGAAAACTAGGAAACCAGGAACTATTTACAGCAAGCAGAAACTCAAGCTGTTTTGTAGCCCAGTCCTCTTCCACCTGTTAATTCAAGGCACTTGGATTGCGGTGCCAGGCGATTCCCCAGTCTTGAAATGAAAATCTGGAGCCTTAAGTAGTCTTAGCTTCCTGTGCTGTAAGAGCCTCCTCCTGAGGGCAGACCTTCCACCCAGGATTGGAGAGCTGTTCAAAACTCTTTGGATGTGTCTCAAAACAGAGCACACATTGCCAAATTGCCTTCCTTATGAAGTAGTTAATCCACACACTGAAATTGTATTAGCAATCTTGCTCAAATTAGTCATTTATTTCTTCAAAAGACAGTCTGATGAAAGCCTTTCTGATATTTACTCTCTCTGGCCAACTTGGTAGAAGAAGGAAGAAGAGGAGGAAGAAGAGAAGAGGAGGAGAAGGACGATCAGCAGAGGAAGTGGGGGGGGGAAGAAGAGAAGGAAAAGGGGGCAGGTAAGGAGGAAGAGGATAAGCAGGAGGAGTAGCAGCAGAAGGGGAAGAGAGGAGGAGGAAGACACATCATGTTAGACATGACAGATTCTATGTCCAGTACCTGAGAAGACTAGCCTAGGATATAGGAAGGCTGTGGCAGGCTGAACTAAGCCACTATATTTTCTACCCTTCTGTGCTTTCTGAGGCGTAATCTTTTGACTCAGCACACACACAGGAATTCTTCCATGAGACTCTCCACCCCACATACACCCCCAACCTGGTCTTGTGGCTTGAACTCTGGGCCTGGGCCCTGTCCCTCAGCTCTTCAGCTCAAGGCTAGCATTCTACCACTTGAACCACAGTGCCACTTCGGTTTTCTGAGTGATTTTTGGAGATAAGAGTGTCACGGACTTTCCTGCCTGGGTTGGCTTTGAGATCCTCAGATCTCAGCCCCCTCAGAAGCTAGGATTACAGGCATGAGTCACAGTGCCTGGCCCATGAGATTCTTATCTCCAATAAACTACTCAAAAAATCAGGAACTTGACACTGTGGCTCAAGTGGTAGAGCGCTGGTATTGAGCAAAAAAGAGCTCAGGGACATTGCTCATGCCCAGAGTTCAGGCCCCAGGATCAGTAAAAATAAATAAACAAATAAATAAAATTATCTGCAAAGAAAAGTTATTTTCAGTAATGGGTCTGATTGCACTATCAAGCATGTTCTCTTAACTTTAATTGGTAAGACGATATTGTCATAAGTTTTAACAAAATCAGTTGGTCAGCATTTATATCAACAGTGGGCTGGGCACTAAAGGAACACAAGGAGAAATAAACACACTGCAGAGTTAAAAGCCATATTCCCAGGCATCTAACTTTACTAAAAGTCAGAGTATAACGAGTTCTATACTAGATGGGTAAATTCACTGCTATGGGAATCCAGGGACTCATAAACACACACACACACACACACACACACACACACACACACACACACACACACACAATGACATTTGAACCAATCCTGACAGAATTTTTTTAATGTGTTCTAGAACAGGCCCTCAAGCTCTTGTGTTCACAGCTGGTATTCTATTACTTAAGTCACACTTCCATTTCCAGCTTCTTTCTAATTAATTAGAGTTTATCAGATTTGTCTACCTGGGGTAACTTTGAACCTCGATCCTAAGATCTCAGCCTCCTGAGTAGCTGGGATTATAGACATGAACCATTGGCCCCTCCAGACTTTCTATAAACCATAATTGTTTGGAGTATGAAATGGAAGTTAATTCTGAGATGAATACAAGGCAAGCAAGGCATCTGTTTTGTGTTTTCTTTGAATATTTATCAGAGATGCTCATAAATTGTTCCCATAACTTGATTCTCTTTGGGAGTTCAAATAATTGAGAAGGTTGGATGTCTGTACTGATTTTTCTCATCTGTGAGGTATCTGGATACCTGGGGACTATGAAGCTAAGCAATCAGACCCTGTAAGACTTTTTTATTGATTGGCCCACACGTACAGCTGCAGAGTTAGACAGCAGGGATGCCCTATTTCTGGTCAAAGCTTGGAACTCTGCCAACAAAGGGAAACACCTGCAATTGAAAAGAATGAAAATGAAGGGAAAAAAACCTTCTATTATCCATATACGTGTATTATATATATATATATATATATATATATATATTTATATTCCTTACAATAGGCAACAAACACATCATAAATCCACATTTCATCTACAGTTCAGGATTTCATATTGAACTGACTTCATATATCTCAGTCCCACATATCCTTGAAAGCCAGCATTTTCTTTTTTTTTTTTTTTTCTTTCAGATATTGGGAATGTTTATTTTAAAGTTTAACAGATCAAGCCATACTACAGGTCCTACTGAAATGCTTAGAGCAAAATAAAAAAACTAAGCGATCTCAATTTTTACAAGCTATTTCAGCCCAAAACGTAGAAAATAATCTATGGTTAGACCCTCATCATTAATTGCTCTCAAACCTAAACACAAGTCTGCAAGTTCCTGACATCTGACGCAGTTTGGTCTTAGCTTCAAGCCTATCTAAGTAAACCTTGGATGTTGAATTGCTCAGGGTGAAGGCCACCCACAGGCCTTGGGGATGGACAGCAATTTTCCTCCACCCTGATATCAGTTTGCTCCAGGATAGGCAATGGGTATCTGGGGGGCATCTGTGACAATCACGTTCTGTTATGACCTCCAGCAGCACCTGCCACAGCAGCAGAGACATGAGGCCCTGGCCAGGGTGCAGGACTGCCTGGCTGGGACCTGGAGACGCCTGCTGGCAGAGAGCAAGCATGGGCATGAGGGGGCTCTCGTGGCAGCTCAGCTCAGCCCCTCCGCACGGGCCTGCTGGGCCAGCCGCCCAGCGATGTCCGCCAGGTCAGCAGCCTTGTCCAGCTTGATGTAGGTGTCAGTGTGGACACGGTGCAGACTAAGCCAGTCTGGCAGCAGCTCAGACAGGAGCAGCAGGTGCTTCTCCATCTCACCTGGGCTCAAAGTGGCACGGCAGCTGCCCACCATTCTGGCACAGGCCACCTCCATGGTGAGTGCTGGGAAAGCCAGCATTTTCAAAGGTGACTCATTATCTCTGCCCCAAACCTATTGTCCTTGTATTCTCTAATTGTGTGTGTGTGACCTATTACCCTTGTATTCTCTAATTGTGTGTGTGCGTGCACACTCGTGTGTATGTATGTGAGAGAGAGACAGACAGACAGACAGACAGACAGACACTCAGGACCTAGAAATTCTTCCTTAGCTTTTTCACTCAAAGCTGGTACTCTGTCATTTGAGCTACCCCTCCACTTTTGGCTTAGTGAATTGGAAATAAGAGTTTCACAGACTTTTACCCAGGTTACCTTCAAAACTCAATCTCAGATCTCACATCCTCAATAGCTAGGATTGAGGATATGAATCACTTGCTCCCAGCTTCTCTGAGCTCATGAATAGTACCCACAATGCACCTAGCCATAAAGTCAAAATTTATGAGTCACCAACTCTTCTTTTCCCTCATTCCTTGACACCTAATCGATCATCAAAACTAACTGCTAGCTAGCCTTCATGGCTCAAATTTGTAATCCCAGCTGCTTGAGAGCTGGAAATCAGTAGGATGGTGGTTTGAGGCACACTAAGGAAACAAATTGACAAAATTCTTATCCCAGTTAGAGGGGAGACATAAATAAGAACAATCTTGGTTCAGACAAGCCTGAGCAAAGAGGCAAGACCCTATCTGAAAAATAAGAGCAAAAAAGGCTGGAGTTGTGGCTCAAGTGGTAGAGCACCTACCTAGTAAGTTTGAAGACTTGAGTTCAAAATCTAGTACCACTAATATACGTATATAATATATATTCATAGATATTATATGTATACATCAGTATCTATATATATTTATGCTTTGTGTTTGTTTGTTTTTGTCGGTTGTGGGGTCTGAACTCTGGGCCTGGGCACTGTCCCCCAGCTCTTCAGCTGTAGACCAGCGCTCTACCACTTGAGCCTCAGCCCAACTTCCGACTTTTTCTGCTTATGTGGTGCTGAGGAATCGAACGCAGGGCCTCATGCATGCAAGACAAGCACTCTACCACTGAGCCACCTTCCCAGCACCTATATTTATCTATGTATAAGTAGAAAAATAGATAACTATATATATCTTTAGATAGATAGCTATAGATGCATATCTATCTATCTCTCTCTCTGTATATATATATATATATATATGTCAATAGATAGATAGATAGATATCCATCACCTCCTTGGTATCAGTAGTATTCTTCCTTAGTCACTTTTCCATTTTTCTCCTGCTGACCTAGTTCAAACCCACTTCATTTTATTTTTACCTGAAATTTGCAGCAGTGTGTAATTGGATTTCCTTCCTCCTGTCTTTCCCCTTCTTTAATCCATTTATCCCCTTGTTGCCAAGCTGATCTTTCTAAAAAAAGATATAAGATCAGTTGTTCCAGACACACTGTGAAGTAGCTAGCTTTCTTGTCCTCTTTCTTTCTATTCTCTGTGTGTGTGTGTGTGTGTGTGTGTGTGTGTGTGTGTGTGTGTGTGTGTGTGTGTGTGTGTGTGTGTGTGTGTGTGTGTGTGTGTGTGTGTGTGTGTGTGTATGCTGGTCCTGGACTTGAACTCAGGGCCTGGGTGCTGTCCCTGAGCTTTTTTGCTGAAGGTTAGTGTTCTACCACTTGAGCCACAGCTCCACTTCTGGATTTTTCGGTAGTTTTTTTGGGAAGAGATAAGAGTCTCAGGAACTTTCCTGCCTGGGCTAGCTTTGAACAACAATCCTCAGATCTCAGCCTCCTGAGCAGCCAAGATTATAGGTGTAAGCCACCTGTGCCCAGTTTCTTTCTATTCTTAATGGAAAGTTCAATTTCTAATGTCAGTGTTACCTCTGTCTCTGTGTCCCCTTACCTCTTTTCAGGGAGTTAGACATGGTATCTCATTTGGAACTGACAATGCTTTCATATTGACCACATTCAAGCCTCTGCTGCCCATGAAAGTATTCAAGCCAGGTGAAGTGGTTCACACCTGTAATCTCAGCACTCTGGAGATTAAGGCAGGATGATCACAAGTACAAAGACAGCCCTGGGCTACATCGTAAGATTCTTTCCAAAAAAGATAAAACAAATAAAGGACATTTATTCCTCTTTTCCACATACATGCACACAAGTAAATGGGTCATTTAGTTATAAGGAGGTCAAAGTTAATCTGGAAGGGAAAAATTTCCACAATTAGCTTACTCAAGATAAGAAGAATAGATTGTGTGTGTGTGTGTGTGTGTGTGTGTGTGTGTGTGTGTGTCTGTGTCTGTCTGTCTGTCTGTCTGTCTGTATGTGTCTGTGTGTGTCTGTATGTGTGTGTGTGTTGGTCTTGGAGCTTGGACTCAAGGTTTGGACCTTGTCCCTGAGCTCTGTTGCTCGTCTATTGTTCTACTACATGAACCACAGTTCTATTTCCCGCTTTTTGGTGGATAATTGGAGATAAGAGTGTCACAGACTTTCCTATCCAGGCTAGCTTTGAGCCATGATCCTCATATCTCAGCCTCCTGAGTAGCTAGGATTACACATGTGAGCCACTGGCACCTGGCAAGAAGAGACTTTTAATAATAAAGCTCTAGGGCTGGGAATGTGGCTTAGTGGTACAGTGCTTTCCTAGCCTGCATGAAGCCCTAGGTTCGATTCCTCAGTATCACACAAACAGAAAAGGCTGGAAGTGGCACTATGGCTCAAATGGTTCAAGTAGTAGAGTGCCTTGAGCAAAAAGAAGCTCAGGGACAGAGCCCAGGCCCTGAGTTCAAGCCCCAGGACTGGAAATAATAATAATAATAAAGATTTAAACTTAGAGCCTGTGTGTGTGTATCTGGAGCTTGAACTCACAATCTCTCATTCTGTCTTGGCTTTTTCACTCAAGGCTGGCACTTTATTACTTGAGCCATACCTTCTTGGCTTTTTGCTAGTTAATTGGAGATAAGAATCTCACAGACTTTTCTGTCTGGGCTGGCTTTGAACTGCAGTCCTCTGATCCCAGCATCCCAAGTAACTACAATTATAGGAGTGAGCCACTGGTACCAGGCTAAAGTTAAAGCCTCTTGTATTATGGTTTTCCTGCAAACTTCCATGAGGTTTTGCCAGCAGTCCAGTTATAGCCTCATCTTACTGTCTACTAGAAATGGTATTCTTCCTCTGTGTGTACCAACCACAGCCCTGCAAGTTTTTATATCCAGGATTGTAGTTCAAAGCCAGCCTAGATAGGAAAGTCCATGAGACTAATCTCCAGTTAACCAGGAAAAAGCTGGAAGTTGAACTGTGGTTTAAATGGCTCAAGTAATAGAGAACCAGCCTTGTGCAAAAAAGCTAAGCAACAATTCAAGGCCCAATGGAAACATACACACTAAAAGCTTGAAAATTCGACAACTCCTGCGTATCTGAACTAAGGAACACTGGGATGTTCACTGGTGTATTGTTGATTGAACAAAAACCAGGAGAACTATGGTTTAGGAGAACTATGGTTTATTGTTGCAGTAGAATTCTATACATTAATAAAAACAAATCTACTAACATCTGTCAGAATAAACAAATCTCCCAAATACAAGACAACACAGCAAGGGAAATGGGATGAGGTTGGGGCCACACCTATAGCATTGTGTTGTTATTTGTAGAAAGTAAATGAACAAATGCAAAAAAAAGTGATTAATGAAATTCCTGTGAGTGCATGGGATTTTTTTTTGTGTATAACTTTTCTGTGTGTTCCAGCTTTTCAGACTTCAAATGTGTTCAATGAGTCATTCCTGCAGAATATCTATCTACATGCAAGAGCAAAACATTTTCAACTTTATCTTTCCATCAGGAAGCAGAAAAATAACAGTTAATAAGACCACTTCCTCTTATTTAGAAGGAAAATATTGGTCAGAATTTAATGGCTCAGGGAATGTAAACATTCCAATGATGAGTGTTTGGGTGAGGTATTGGAACATTATCCATTTTTCCTTCCACTGTTTTCACAACTAATAAGTTGCATGCCCTGAAAACAACACTGAAGTCTAGTCTAGATTCATTAAGCTCTCCTGCCATTCATTCCTTTCGAAGGGGTATATAATAAGCCAGGTACCTGTAATCAGGAGGCTGAGGTCTAAGGAATGTGGTTCGAAACCAGCCCAGACAATAAAGTCTACGAGACTTTTATTTCCAATTAACTAGCAAAAAGCTGGAAGTGGAGGAGTGGCAGAGCACTAGCCCTGAGTGAAAAGACCAAGTGAGAATGTAAGACCCTGAGAACAAACTCCAGTACTGGCACAAAAGAAAGAAGTTGTCATTGGTCTTCAAAGTTGCCATACCATTGATTTGAGTTAATTTGATGGTTTTGATTGCTCTGTGTGTGTGTGTGTGTGTGTGTGTGTGTATAGTGGGGTGGACATTTTTAATGGTATCTATGATATCATTTTAGTTTTTTGTTTGTTTTGTGCTGGTCCTGAGGCTTGAACTCAGGGCCTGGATGCTGTCCTTGAGCTTTTGTGCTCAAAGCTAGTGCTCTACTACTTGCTCCACTTCTGTTAGTAATTTTTGGTCGTTAATTAGAGTCTCACTCATAGACTTTTCTACCTGGTTGGCTTCCAACCTGGATCATCAGATCTCAGCCTTATCAGTAGCTAGGATTACAGGCATGAGCCACTGGTGCCTGGCTTACTGTCATTTTAATTTGACTTTCCCTGATAACTAATAATGTTTTGTAAGCTTTCATCAAAATTTAAACCAAGAAAGTGTGTCAAAGGTTGAATTATTAATAAATCTTCTTTACTACCTTGAAAATGATGAAGAATTCTCTTTACTTCCCAGCTATAAAATGGTTATGCTCTTCAAGCAGAAAGAGGGTATTAAACAAAAGTTAGTCAAGGTATTGTGTTGACTAAATATGGTCTCATGGCTTAATACTAGCTTCACATTAATAGTTAAAGGACAGAAGACGATAAAAAGCGATACAGAGATCTTTACATTCCAGGATCTTCAAAACACTATTTTTGTCCCAGTAGCTGGGCTTGAGCTCAGGGTCCTGTGCTTGCTCGTCTTGCTCACTTAGCTGGCACTCTACCACTTGAGCCATATTTCTAGCCTGGCTTTTTGCTGTTTATTTTGGGGATGAAGTTTCAAAGACTTTTCTGCCCAGGCTGGCTTTGAACCTCGATCTTCTAAATCTCTACTCCTTGAGTAGCTAGGTTTTACAGGGATAGGACAGTGGTGCCCAACTCACACTCTTTTGTGCCAGGCATGGTAATGCTTACCTGTAATTCCAGCACTCAGGAGGCTGAGGCAGAAAGATTACACTTTCAAGGCCAGTCTGGGCTATGTAGTGAATCCTAAGCCAGCCTGTATACACATGGAGACCCTCTTTCAAACAACAACCACAAACCCCACTTTTTAAATTTTTTGGTCAGTCATGGGGCTTGAACTCGGGGCCTGAGCACTGTCCCTGAGCTCTTTAGCTCAAGGCTAGTGCTCTACCACTTAAGCCACAGAGCCACTTCTGATTTTCTGGTGATTAATTGGAGATAAGAGTCTCACAGACTTTTCCTGTATGGACTGGCTTTGAACCTCAATCCTGAGAGCTCAGCCTCCTGAGTAGCTAGGATTACAGGCGTGAGCCAAAGGCGCCCGGCAAAACCCCATGTTTGGGCTTCATTTAGAAGGAGAAAGTAGAGATTAGTGTTAGTATATTAAAAAAAAATGTAAGAAATAGATCCAAGGAACAAACTAAAAAAAGTAAGCAGAAAAAGAATGTAGCCAGTAGTGAAACTATAAATTAGGATAAGGAGTGGGTTTGGTTTGGAGGTTTTCTTTGCTAGAATGTTTAACCCTTTGTGGGGGTGGAGACAGAGAGAGACACACACACACACACACACACACACACACACACACGCCAGCCCAGGCTAGCCTGAACTCACGGCCCTCCTGCCCCTTCCTACTGAGTGCAGGGATTACAGCTTGCACTGCCACGCTTGGCTGACCTTTCACTTGATTCACTTAGCTTTAGTTTTATTTTTCTGAAGGAACATAAATGAAATCTAACAACTTGCTTGTGTGAATTTAATCTACAAAATCTGATGTCCAAGGATTTTTAATACTAAAACTAATACTCTATTTTAAAGGAAAAACAGAACTTCAGAATATTACTGAGTCCTTGACAGAAAAAACAACACAAAACAAATCATACGGACAGAACACAGTGAGCCTATTCATAAGGAACTACACTAACACAAAATAGACATAAACTGATAATATGCAAGAGTTTCCATAGCAACAGGAAAGTTGAAGTAGGTTAGTCTGTTGGAAAGAGTTAAAGATGAAACTTGAACTGGTGACTCCCATCTAATTTCACTACTCAGGAGGTTGAGATCTGAGGATCACAGTTCAAAGACAACTCAGACAAAAAATTGCCCCCAGATTCTTTCTTTTTTTGGGGGGGAGGTCCAGTCGTGGGCCTGAACTCTGAGCCTGGGTGCTGTCCCTCAGCTCTTCAGTTCAAGGCTAGCGCTCTACCACTTGAGCCACAATGCCACTTCCGGCTTTTTTTTCTGCTTATGTGGTGCTGAGGAATCGAACCCAGGGCCTCATGCATGCAAGGCAAGCGCTCTACCACTGAGCCACCTTCCCAGCCCCGCCCCTAGACTCTTATCTCTAGTTAACCAGCAAAAAGCCCGAAGTGGAAATGTGGTTCAAGTGGTAGAGCACCAACTTTGAATGAAAAAGCTAAAGAAGAGCTTGAGGCTGAGTTCAAGCTCCAGTTCACACATACATATTACACACATGCATATTTGGGGAAGAATTGACAATGTCCATCTCAGAACAAAGAAATTAAAGAATTTTTGTTTGGTGTGTGTGTATGTGTGTGTATGCATATGTGTGCTGGTACTGGGACTTGAACTCATGGCCTGAGTGCTATCGCTAGCGGTTATGCTCAAAGCTGGTGCTCTGCCACTTGAACCACACCTCTACTCCTGGCTTTTTGCTTGTTAACTGGAGATAAGAGTCTTATGGACCTTCCTGCCTGGGATGGCTTTGAATCGAGATCCTCAGCTCTTAGCCTCTGAGTAACTTAGGATTACAGGTGCCTGGCAAAATTAAAGAATTTGAATAAATGAATAGAAGCCAATTTGAGCAAATGAGGCTCTAGGGCAAGTGGATAGATGGGTTCTGCTGTCTGGGTAGGTCCAAGGTGTCTTTTAAAAGACTTTGCTTCTTTTCTGTACCACATGCAGTGGCAGAGGATAAGATGTGGGGCTTAAGTGAGTGCCTAGAATATACAGCATGGCTTTGTTCCAGATGTGAAGCAGCTGCAGAGAAAGTTCTGTCTCTCCCTGAAACTGGAGCAGGAAAGACAATGATATATGTGTTGTTTGTGAAGAGACAGTGTCTTTGGACATGATTAGTAGCTTGTAGTTCCAGGGGATCTTTTCTATGAAGCCAAAAACAAAACAAACAAAAAACAAACCTCAGCCAGGTGCCAGTGGCTCATTCCTGTAATCCTAGCTACTCAGGAGGCTGAGATCTGAGAATCATGGTTCCAAGCCAGCCCAGGTAGGAAAGTCCATGGGACTCTTATCTCCAATTAACCATCAGATAGATAGCTGGAAGTGGTGCTGTGGCTCAAGTAGTAGAGTGCTAGCCTTGAGCAGAAGGAGCTCAAGGGCAGCTCCCAGGCCCTGAGTTCAAGCCCCGCAATTGACCAGCAGGGGATGGGGGGCCAGGAGGGGGGAAGAAACACCTCATTTTTTTTGGCCCTACATACACTCTTTGAAATGGGAAGTTAACATTCCAATCTTCAGAGAAACGTTTTGTAGGTTCTTATTTTATTTATTTGTTTATTTTTGTGCCAATCCTGGGGCTCAAACTCAGGGCTTGGGCATTCTCTTTTCTGAGCTTTTGTGCTCAAGGCTAGCACTCTACCATTTGAACCATAGCTCTACTTCTGGCATTTTTGGTAGTTCATTAGAAAGAAGAATATCACAGACTTTCCTGCTCCGACTAGCTTTATACCAAAAGCCTTAGATTTCAGCTTCCTGAGTAGCTAGGATTACAAAAGATGAGCCACTGGCACTGGCTTGTAGGTTAAAAATTATATATGTTAGCCTAATGAGCTCCTTCCCTATAGCTTAGCATGCCCTTTTCTTGGGCAACACAAGGTGCATTTAATTTTTTTTTTTTTTTTGGGGTCCGGTCATGGGGCCTGAACTCTGGCCCTGGGCACTGTCCCTCAGCTCTTCAGCTCAAGGCTAGTGCTCTACCACTTAAGCCACAGCACCACTTCCGGCTTTTTTCTTTTTGCTTATGTGGTGCTGAGGAATCGAACCCAGGGCCTCGAGCATGCAAGGCAAGCGCTCTACCACAGAGCCACCTTCCCAGCCCCACTAGGCGCATTTAAAAGGCTGTAAATAATCGGCCCCCAGCCCCCCTTTACCTTTTTTTTTCTTTTCTTCTTCTTTTTTTTTTTTGTTGTTGTTGTTGGCTATGGGGCTTGAACTCTGAGCCTGGGCACTCAGAGTTCAGCTCAAGGGAAGTACTCTATCCCTTGAGCCAGAGTGCCACTTTGGTTTTCTAGTGTTTAATTAGAGATAAGAATTTCACAGACTTTCCTGCCCAGGCTTGCAGGAAAAGCCATGAGACTCTTACCTCTAATAAGTACTCAGAGAAAACTGGGAATGGTGCTGTGGTTCAAGTGGTAGAGCGCTAGCCTTGAACACAAAGAAGCTCAGAGACTCAGAGACAGTGCCTAGACCCTGAGTTCAAGCCCCAGGACCAGCAAAAAAAAAGTGGGGGGGAGGGCGAAGCAGGAAATCTGTTCAATCTGTTCAGAAGCTAATTGTCTTTTGTCAGGGTTATTAGTAGCTGATTGAGGAAAGGGAATGTATGTGGAATTTCCTTTGTAAGTACTCACTTGAGTGGATATATATAGACCTGAATGCTTCTGATAATGATGATAATTAACAGCAATTCTACCCATATCCATAGGTTGTTAGAAGCTATGTAATTAAGAACTGGGACAACTATTCACAAAATGAATTATGGGTCATGCAATGAGATATCAGAGAAGTCTTTCAAACAATTACAGTCTTGATTATAAAATACTCAAGAGGGGAAAATGGTAAGATGTACTGAAGTTGGGTTTGAAGCAGAAGAGACCTAGTTAACAGAAACTAAAAGGTCAGGTTTCCTCTCCCCAAGACAATATCCCCCCAAAGGGCTAGAATTTGTTGGTATCTTAATAGTATCTCAGTTGTGAAGAAAACCAAGAAAAACAGAAGGCAAAGCAAAACAAACATGAGCTACCTCATGGCCAGGTCTCCTAATGAAATCCTCAGCTAAAGGGGAAAAAAGGCCCTTTCCCATTCCTTCACACTCTCTCTCTGTCTCTTCCTCTCTCTCCCTGTCTCCCCTTCTCCCTCCCTCTCCCCCTCTCCTCCTTACCTCCTCTTCCACCTCCCCCTCCCCCTTTTTCCCTTCCTCCCTTCCCCCCCCCTACTATCTTTCATTGAGACTTTCTCATATTAGACTTTACCGAAAAACCAGACATTCAGGTACAAAGAACAAAGAAAAGTTTTATTGCTAGTAAAGGGCTTGGGAAGACCCCTTCCCGCAAGAGAGAAGCGAGAAGAAATGCCAGCTATTGCCTGAGATGACCTATATGACCTACTGAGGCTAGAAGGGGCTAGAAGGGACTAGGAAGCAGAGACCCTCCTGTGGACCTGAGGACCAGGGGCTTCATCGGTGGACTAGGATTTATGACTGCTGCCCTGTAGCTGCTCAGACCTGAAGGTCACTCTAAGGGGATCTTGTTGCCTTAGATGGTGGTGGTTACCTCCAAAGGAGTGCCATCTCAAGGTAAAGGGGGCCTGGAGCCCATGGCTCACACCTGTAATCCTAGCTCCTCAGGAGGCTGAGATCTGAGGATTGAGGTTCAAAGCCTCTCATGCTCAGTGCCTCTCATTCTTTTTATCCTTCACGTCCATTTCAAACCTTGAAACCCTAAAAGGAATGACATAGAAGTACATACCTCATTTACATCCTGTAAGTGATGATCAACCATTGCTATTTCATTAGCCTTCGTAATTCTCGCACTGTCAAGATGAAAGTCATGTATTTAGATGACCACTTGCTCTTTATCCAATTTTGTCTAAAAATTTCACGTGTCAGAAGTGCAGCTGTGGCTCAAGTTGTAGAGTGCCAGCCATGGCAGAAAAGGCTAAAGGACAGAACCCAGACCCTGAGTTCAAACCCCAGTACTGATGCAAACACACACACACACACACACACACACACACACACACACAAATAACTTTCAAGTCTTTGCAAAGAACCACCCTAATATTTGGCTAAAATAAAGTAAAACCTTGTATAGTTAGATAATCAAAAGACTTACAGTATTTTGCTTCACAAATCAAGTTATCTACTAAGAAACCTTCATGAGAAAGTTACACAGTGTGCTCTTCAATCTCTTTTGCTCTCTCTCGTGCTCTCTCAGGTTTTCTCATGCTCCCCCCCCCCCGCCCCCCTCTCTCTTTTCCTCTTTCCTCTCTGGGTTACAACAGACAAGGCTATGTTACAACCACACAGCAAGGTTTTGCAATACAATGACCTTGAAATAGAATACGGCCTGGTTAAAAACTTAGTCGATCAAAATGGACTAAACAAAGCCATGCTTGCTAGACGCTTGTGTTGTGGCCCACTAAGAAAGCTATGGCTGTTTCAGAGGAATGCTTTCTACATCATAGAGGTTCACTTGCTGTAACATTGTCACAGCCGGGTAATTAAGTCATCACCCAATCAGCAGTTAGGCATCAGCTGAGATCTGAGGATCACTGTTCAGAGCCAGCTCCAGTCAGGAGAGTCTGGGAGACTCTTACCTCTAGTTAACCACCAAAAAGCTGGAAGGGGAGCTGTGGCTCAAATGATAGAGCATAAAAACTCAAGGACTCAGAACCCAGACTCTGGGAGATGAGGGAAAATGATGGAAGGGGTAACTTTGATCAAAATGAATTAGGCAAAAAGTAAGGGCAGAGGTGGGTAAAATGTTAAAAGACGTTGATCTAGAGTCACTGTCTTCATAAACTGCTCTGATGAATAGCAACTCCTTTGTACAATTACCTAAAGAAAATAGAAATATATTTTTTAAAAAAAGATGAACTGGTTGACAAGACTTGTACTTATTACCTTTCTTATGTAACTGTAATTCCTCTGTACATCGTCTTGACAAAACATATGGCCAGAAAAGATGAACTGGACATATAAATGGACTTGTTAAATTGTTACCTCCATTGTATACCCATTTGAAGATTTAAAAAAAAAATCATTGTGGGCACATAAGCCCCTAAAAATAAACTCTAAATATCTACATCCTTGAACTACATGAACAAAGGAATAGCTGCAGTCGTGCTCTAAAACCAAAACTGAAGTTTGCTTCTCAAAAATATGTTAATTACTGGTTGTTGTTGGGTTTTTTTTTTTTTTTTTTTTGAGGAGGGAGGCCTCATTTTTTGCAGGCCACAGATGACTCATTGAATTTCCAATTTTTTTTTCTGTTTTGATTCTGACATGAAATCGAAATGCCAAATAGTAACATGTGGACCACCCTGATACTCTGAAATTTCTCCTGAGACTGCACATGGCTGGTGATAACTGTGTAGGCCGTGTCCGTAAGACCTGCTTATCTGCCTATCTCAAAACATTTGTAAACACTTCATAGCCACTCAAGGTTACTCTGAGCTACTTTCCTCCATTCCTACACACAAGTGGAAACTTGAAGGATTTTTAATTTAAAAAAAAATTTTTTTTTTTTGCAGTACTTATGGGAAAATCGCAATGGTTCTTGTAAATGTCACAAGCCAGCGACTAACGGTTCAGTAATGTGGTTTTCCTAACCACGCAGAAGTATGTTCAGCTACTCGCTGGTCTTCTGATCTATTAAGCAGGTTTATGACAGGGTACTATTTTAGAACAATGAGACAAAACTGAGCCCTCAAAATAAGCATGATTCTATCGCTATAGAAGATTCCAGTTTTCTTTAATCTTTTTTTTTTTTTTTTTGCTAGTCCTGGGGCTTGAACTCAGGGCCTGGGCTCTGTCCCTGAGCCTCTCTGTGCTCAAGGCTAGCGCTATACCACTTGAATCATAGCGCCACTTCTGGCTATTTCTGAGGAATTGAACCCCAGGGCTTCATGCATGCTAGGCAAGCACTCTACCACTAAGCCACATCCCCAGACCTTCTTTAATCTTGTATGTGTGTGTAGCCCCAGTGCTAGGGCTTGAACTCAGGGCCTGTGTGTTGTCCCTAAACTTCTTTGCTCAAGCCTAGCCGTATACCACTTGAGCCACAGCTCCCCTTCCAGCTTGCTTGGTAGTTAATTGGAAATAAGAATCTCATGGGCAGGTTGGGCTCCCCTGGCTTATACCTGTAAGGATTGCAGTTCAAAGCCAGCCCAGGCAGGAAAGTTTGTGAGACTCTTACCTCCAATTAACCACCAGAAAACCAGAAGTGGCACTGTGGTTCAAAATGGTAGAGTGCTATCCTTGAGCAAAAGAGCTCAGAGACAGCACCCAGGCCTGGAGTTCAAGCCCTACAACCAACAACAACAAAAGAATTTCATTGGCTTTACCAGCTAGGCTAGCTTTGAACCATGATCCTCAGACCTCAGCTTCCTGAGTAGCTAGGATTATAGATGTGAGCCACTGATGCTTGGCTTTTCTTTAATCTTTAAATTAAAAAAAGAAAAAATCCTGTGTATCACCTGGGTGAGCCAGTGGCTCACACCTGCAATCCTAGCTACTCAGGAGGCTGAGCTCTAAGGATCACAGTTTCAAACCAGCCCAAGCAAAAAAGTCTGAGACTCTTTTCTCTAATTACCCACCAAAATGCTGAAAGTGGAGCTATAGTGAAGTGATAGACCATCAGCCTTGAGAGCAAACGCAAGTCTCTTTTTGAGATCTCCTGCCTGAGCCTCCCAAATACTAGGACTATAGTTATGCCCCACCATAGTAGGCTTCTTGGATTCTTGACTGGTTGACATGATCTGCTTTTAGATGATTCTAGCATTGGTTGAATTTTTCTGTAAGGTTCTTATGAAGCACAAAGCCAGCTACCATTGACACTCTTAGTCTTTCCTAACTTGTACTTGAAGTTACATAAAATCATCTTCACTTCACCTATTTTGTTGATGTAAATTTAATTGTACAGGACCAAAGAATAGTGTAAGTTTGACTTTGAAAATGAAGAATCATTAAGCGTCAGTAACTCACACCTGTAATCTTAGCTACTTAGGAGGCTGAGATCAGAGGATCACTGTTCAAAGACAAGCCCAGATAGACAAATCTGTGAGATTCTTTTTTTTTTATTTTTTTTTTTGTCGGTCATGGGGCTTGAACTCTGGGCCTGGGCGCTGTCCCTCAGCTCTTCAGCTCAAGGTGAGCACTCTACCACTTGAGCTACAGCGCCACTTCCGGTTTTCTGGTGGTTTATTGGAGATAAGAGTCTCACGGACTTTCCTGCCTGGGCTGGCTTTGAACCACTATCCTCAGATCTCAGCCTCCTAAGTAGCTAGGATTACAGGTGTGAGCCACGGGCGCCCGGCAAATCTGTGAGATTCTTATCTCTAGTTAACCAGCAAAAAGGCAGAAGTAGAAGTACGGCTCAAGTGGTAGAGTGCTAGCCTTGAGCTGGAAAGAATGCATGCCCTAAGGCTGGGAATGTGGCTTAGTGGTAGAGCGCTTGCCTTGCATGCATGAAGCCCCGGGTTAGGTTTCTCAGTACCACATAAACAGAAAAAGCTGGAAGTGGAGCTATGGCTCAAGTTGTAGAGTGCGGGGCTGGGAAGGTGGCTCAGTGGTAGAGCGCTTGCCTTGCATGCATGAGGCCCTGGGTTCGATTCCTCAGCACCACATAAGCAAAAAGAAAAAAGCCGGAAGTGGTGCTGTGACTCAAGTGGTAGAGTGCTAGTCTTGAGCCCAGACCTTAGGGACAGAGTCCAGGCCCTGAGTTCAAGCCGGAGGAGGAGAGGGAGGGAGAGGGGGAGGGGGAGGGGGAGGAGGAGGAGGAGGGAATGTGAGCCCTGAAGAAGAAGAAAGAAGAAATGGAAAAAGAAAAGAATGTGAGCCCTGAGTTCAAGCCCCAGTATGGGCACATACATACATACGTACACACACACACACAGAAGTATTGTTTGCAACTGTGGCAATGTCTGTATAGGTGAAGAAAAGTAGAGGTTTTATATGTACTCAGTTCCAGTTATTTTGAGAAGTGAAAAAAAAAAAAAAAAAACAGTCTGAACTTCGTGGTTTGAATTATTTGGTTTAGGCTAGATTCTTTGGATTTGACTCCTTACATTCTTTTAATGCCATTGCTAGAGGAAAATGTGGCAATGTGCTCCATGTGCTGCAGATTTCCATCAGTAAAAGAAGGTGAGAGAGAGAGAGAGAGAGAGCATCTGCTGCAGCCATCAGCCAGAGTAAACAAGCACGCATGTTCCTCTTTGGTGCATTCTATAACAGCAAATGTGGCCATTTCAGTGTGTGCAGGAGAGGAAATCCATCACAATCTGGACTTCTTGTTCTGTTTCACATAGAGTGAGGAAACATTTGATTTGGAAAATTATCTTCACTTTAACGGCTAATTAAAAAAGAGCTGGAATTCAGCTTTTACGGAAACTCCAAGCCCAGTGTGGTAGTGCACACCTGTAATCCCAACACTGGGAAAAGCTGAGGCAGGAGGATCATGGTTCCAGGGCATAATATAGTCAAATTCTAAAAACACAAAACAAAAAACTAAGGCTGAGCGCTGGTGGCTCATGCCATAATCCTAGCTATTCAGGAGGCTGAAATCTGAGGATCATGATTCAAAGCCAGTCCAGCAGACAAATCATCAAGATTCTTACTTCCAATTAACCACTAAAAATCAAAAGTGGAGTTATGGCTCCAAGTGACTTAGCTCTAACCTTGAACAAAGAAAGCTCAGGGACAGCATCTTGCCTGAATTTAAGTCCAACCAGCCGCAGACAGAAATATACAACACACACACACACACATACACACAAATTCAAACTAATAGAACAAAACCAAAACTATAGTGATCCTTTTAGGCTAGTCTTACATATATTATATTTTATCTCTGGAACCTTTATTTATTTACTTATTTGTTTATTTTTTTTTGTGCCAGTACTGGGGCTTGAATTCAGGGCCTCATATTCATGCATCTGTAATGATGTAAGGTCTTTTAGCCTCTTTCTAGGCAGCAAAACCACCTTAGATGCTTGAATTCCATTCACTCCCTTCTAAATTCTACTATTGTTGTGAATCTTAAGACTTAAAACCTCTAAAATACTTTATTTTCTTTTTTCTTTTTTTTTTGGTCGATCATGGGGCCTGAACGCTGGGCCTAGCTCTGTCCCTCAGCTCTTCACCTGTAGACTAGCACTCTACCACTTGAGCCTCAGTTCACTTCCGGCTTTTTCTGCTTATGTGGTGCTGAGGAATCGAACCAAGGGCCTCATGCATGCAAGGCAAGCACTCTACCACTGAGCCACCTTCCCAGCCCCTTTATTTTCATTTTATATGTACATAATGATGTAGCCCTACTTATGCTTATTGTTACCATTGTGTTTAACTTCTCATATTTTCTTTTCCTCTCCTTTTCTTCCCTTTCCTTCCTCCTTCTAGTTTTCTATCCTTTCTTTCTTCTAAATGAAGGAGTGTTATATTACCCAGGGCGGTCTTGAACTCATGATCCCTCCTGTTGGAATTCAATGGATTTCTTACAGGTATGCTCCCTTACCCCACCCCCACCCAATTTTGTTCATTCAATTTTTTTTTTTTTAGCTCTAGGCCTGGGCCTTGAACTCTGTCTCTGGGCTTTTTGCTCAAGGCTAGAGCTCTACCACTTGAGGCACAGCCCCAGTTCCTGCTTATTTTGGTGGCTAATGAAGATAAGAGACTCATGGACTTTCTTACTTGAGCTGGCTTTGAATCATGATCCTCAGATCTGAGCCTCCTGAGTAGCTAGGATTACAGGTGTGTGCCACCAGTGCCCAAGTGTTCATTCATTCCTCCTCCTGTTTACAGATCTTGTGCAATTGCAATCATAGACATTTACTACTATGTCTAACTTGTTTGATAAAATGAAATCTTGCTAAGTTTTGTCTGGGGTGGCCTCAAAACATGATTCTTTTGATCTCCTACTCCAAAATAGCTGTGATTACAGATGTGAACTACCATACCCAATAATTCACTTTTCTTTTCTTCTTTTTCCTGGTCCTGGAGCTTGAAAACTCAGGGCCAGGGTATTGTACCTGAACTTTTTTGCACTCCACCGCTTGGGCCACAGCTCCACTTCTGGCTTTTTTGGTGGTTAAATGGAGATGAGAGTCTCATAGACTTTCCTGCCTGGGCTGGCTTTGAACTATGATCCTTAGTTCTCAGCTGAGGAGCTAAGATTATAGGTACTAGCAATCTGCACCTAGCCTTACCTTCCTTTATGAAGTTATTTTTGTTTGTTTTCTTGGTTCATTTTTTTCCCTGGGAAAACTGCTAAATTTAATTCTGGTCCAACTCTAAGCAGTCTCTGTCTCTGTCTCTCTGTCTTGTACTGTCTCTGTCTCTGTCTCTCACTCTCTCCTTCTCTGTCTCTGACTCTGTCTACTAGCAGTCTACTACTGAGATTGTTTCTTTGGTATTCTATACTTATTTAAGTGCAGAGTCTAAACTTTATTGGTAGAAGTGTCTCTTCTATCATTCTCTGTGCCCTGGACTTGATATTCTATCCTAGGCTCCTCCTTTCCACGGAGCCAAAGCTGAAGTTCCCAAGGGAACGGATGTCATTAGGGTCAAGTGACCTCAGGCCTATCGGGTGTCACAAGTCCAGGAATTTCATGTCAGGTAATTGAATGTAAGTGGCATCACCTGGCTTCATACATGCAGGTACTACTGTTCTGTGACCTATCTGGTACCTCCTAGACCTCTCTGACCTGGTAACTCTCTCCCTCTCTTTTCTTCCTCCCTCTCTTTCTCCTCCTTCCCTTCCTCTCCTCCCCTCCTTTTCCTTTCCTCTTCCTTTTTTTCCTTCTCTTCCTCTCTCTCCCTTATTTTGTTCCTCCCTTCCCCCCTCCTCTCCTTCTCTCCCCCCACCCTTAGGCTTTAGTGACTCTCAGAGATTGGGACATTTGTGTATGTGTACTGGTGGCAGGGTTTGAACTTAGGGACCTGGCTCTTTCAGCTTTTTTCACAGGGCCTCCTTCTTGCTCTGCTTGCTTTTTTTGGCCGGTGCTCTACCACTTGAGCCATGCTTCCAGTCTGGCTAATCAGAGATAGAACCTGCCAGACTTTTCTGCCCTGGCTGGCTTCAAACTATAACCCTTCAGGTATATCAACCTCCTTAGTAGCTCGAATTACAGGTGTGAGCCACTGGCACCCAGATCTAGGGCTTTTTTTTTTCTTCTTCCAGATTTTTCAACTGCTTCCAGTGAGAAGTACAGGCTAGATTCCTAGCCTGCCCATCTATCTGGAAACAAAACTCTTGATATACTTTTTTTTTTTTTTTATAAAAATAGCTGTTATTTCCAGATGCAAGTGCTCATACCTATAACCCTAGCTACCCAGGAGGCTGAGATCTTAGCATCACAATTCAAAGGCAGCTCAGGCAGGGAAGTCTGTGAGACTCTTGTGTCCAATAATAGCTACCAAAAAGCAGGAAGGTAGTAGACAATTAGCCTTGAGTACAAAAGCTCAGAGACAGTGCCTAGGCTCTGAGTTCAAGCCTCATGATTGACACATAAAAAAGTAAAAATTAAAAGCTGATATCCTAATTTATTCAAGTAATAATCACTTTTTCCTTGCATCAAAACTTTAAATAGAATGAGTTTATGAAATTGGAGAAAACCTCTACCCCTAGTTATATATAGGCAAGATTTACATTGAAATTCCAAAGTAGCTCAGAGATAGACGCTGATCCTCATTTGAAGAATAGTTCTCAGAAAATGACTACGCAAAACAAGAATCATGTGTGTCAGTTGCATAGAAAGGTCTGGATCTCCATAGCTACCCCCAAACACAATAAGCACAAAGAGGAAACGTCTTTTGGTGGTTGATAAGCTAAAAGGAAGTGAGTCTTGTACCACAGTATCAGGAATGTTTTTCAACTTTCACTGGAAGATGGAAGATTTCAGATCCTCCTGTCACCCTCATTCTGAGGTAGAGAACAGAGAAACCATGTGTGAACTTTTGCTAAGATTCTGTGTATCTATGTCACGCAGAAAAACAGCAGAGACCTTTTGGTAGTTTGACTGTTACTTATAGTATTTGCTCTGAGGTAAAACTCAACAAAAGTCTAACAAGTAAAGGGAAGGAAAATTTGTCCTAACAGTATTATGCCAACTCATTTCTTACTTAAAAAAAAAAGGCTGTCAAAGTGGCTTAGTTGTACAGTATTTGCCTAGCATGTATGAAGCCCTGGATTTGATTCCTCAGTACCACATAAACAGAAAAAGTCAGAAGTAGCACTGTGGCTCAAGTGGTAGAGTGCTAGCCTTGAGCACAAAGAGGCTTAGGGACAGTGCCCAGGCCCTGAGTTCAAGCCCCAGGACTGGCACAAATAAAAAGAGGGGCTGGGAATGTGGCCTAGTGGTAGAGTGCTTGTCTAGCATGCATGAAGCCCTGGGTTCAATTCCTCAGTACCACATATACAGAAAAGTCCAGAAATGACGCTGTGGCTCAAGTGGCAGAGTGTTAGCCTTGAGCAAATGAAGCTCAGGGACAGTGCCCAGGTCCTGAGTTCAAGCCCTAGGACTGGCAAAAAAAAAAGAAAAGAAAAAGAAAAAAAGAGAGAAGAAGAAGGAGAAGAAGAAGAAGAAGGGGAGAGGGAGGAAAAAGCTGCTAAGCACTCATGGAACATGCCTGTAATTCTCACTAGTCACAAGTCTGACATCTGAGGATCCTGGTTCAAAGCCAGCTATAGCAGAAAAATTCATGAAACTCTTATCTCCAATTCCAGCTTTTGAGGGAAGAAGAGGTGTGGCTAAATTGGTAAAACACTATCCTCGAGCAAAAAAAGAAAAAAAAAAAGAAATGAGAGCTCAAAGCTCTTGAGTTCAAACCCACCTACTAGCTCTTAAAAAAGGAAAGAGAAAAGAAAGCTCAGTAGTGGCTAAAACATTGATATGCTCATATTACCACAAGAGGATTACATAACAAGGAAGGATACCTGGAGTTCAATACCCATTTTAGGTCTTCCTGTTGCTATGGCCTTAGGTCAACCCTAACTACTCTGGACCTAGCTTCTTTTTGGTAGTTCTAGGGTTTGAACTCGAGGACTAACACTAGCTAGGATGTTGTGATACCACCGAGCCACACTTCCAGTCCTGTTTTTTTTCTTTTTCTTTTTTTTTCTGGTCCTGGACTTTGAACTCGGGCCCTGGGTGCTGGCCCTGAGTTTTCGTGCTCAAGACTAGCACTCTATCATTTGAGCTACAGTTCCACTTCTGGTTTGTTGTTGTTGTTGTTGTTTATTTTTGTTTGTTTGTTTTGTCAGTCGTGGTGCCTGAACTCTGATCCTGGACGCTGTCCTTCAGCAATTCAGCTCAAGGCTAGCGCTCTACCACTTGAGCCACAGCACCATTTCTGGCCTTTTCTGCTTATGTGGTGCTGAGGAATCGAACCCAGGGCCTCATGCATGCAAGGCAAGCACTCTACCACTAAGCCACCTTCCCAGCCTCCACTTCTGGCTTTTTTGGTAGTTAGTTGGAGATAAGAATCTCATGGAGTTTCCTGCCTAGGCTGGCTTTGAAGCCCAATCCTCAGATCTCAGCCTCCTAAGTAGCTAGGATTACACGTATGAGCCACCAGCACCATATCCTAGCCCTGTTTTTCACCAGTTATTTTTAAGATAATGCCTCTTTTCCTGCCCAGTTGAGCACCTGACCTCAATCCACTGACTCTTGCTGAGATCATAGGTACCACCATGACCAACTTCCCCTCATGAAGACAGAAACTTGTAGACTTTTCCTCTAAGCCTGGTGCCATAATCCTCCAGATCTCAGCAGTCTGCATAGCTACGGATGACAGACGCTCAACGCTGCGCCCAATTATCAGTTGAAAGGGAGGTCTTGCAAACTTTTCTACCCAAGGTGCCTCAAACCTCCATCCTCCTGTTCTTAGCCTCCCAAATAGCTAGGGTTACAAGTGTGAGCCATCAGTGCACAGTTCTTTTTTTTTTTTTTTGTCTTTTTTTTATTTTTTGTCTGTTGTGGGGCTTGAACTCTGGGCTTGGGCACTGTCCTTGTGCTCTTCAGCTCAAGGCGAGCGCTCTACCACTTGAGCCACAGCGGTTTTCTAGCGGTTTATTGGAGATAAGAGTCTCACGAACTTTCCTGCCCGGGCTGGCTTTGAACCATGATCCTCAGATCTCAGCCTCCTGAGTAGCTAGGATTACAGGCGTGAGCCACCGGCGCCCGGCTGCAGTGCACAGTTCTTTAACCACTTGCCCTATCCTTCAAACTGTTCTGACACTCCTTATACAGGCTTCAGGACATCCCAGTTCAGTATTCTTGTCCTTAGGGCTATGTATTTGAAGTTTCCATCTGCTATTGCTGCATCACTTAGCTAGCCACTGAATCTTCTTCTTTTCTTTTCTTTCCTTTTCTTTCTCTTTCTTTCTCTTTCTTCCTCCCTCCCTCCCCCTCTCTCTTTCTCTTTCTCTCCTTTCTCTTCTTCTTTCCCTCTTTCCCTCCCTCCCTCCCTCCCTTCCTCCCTTCCTCCCTTCCTTCTTTCCTTCCTTCCTTCCTTCCTTCCTCCCTCCCTCCCTCCCTTTCTTCCCTCCCTCCCTTTCTTTCTTTCTTTCTTTCTTCCTTCCTTCCTTCCTTCTTTCCTTCCTTCTTTCATAAAGCTTGAATTCAGGCTTGGGTCCTGAGTTTTTTCACTCAAGGCTAGCACTCTATCATTTGAGCCACAGCTCCATTCTGGCTTTTTTTTTGGTTAATTAAGAGCCTCACAGACTTTCCTGCCCAGGCTGGCTTTGAACCATGGTCCTCATATGTCAGCCACTTGAATAGTGAAGATTAAAGACATGAGCCACCAGTGCCCAAATAGAATCTTTTGTTGGTGTTATTGGTCGTGGGGTTTGAACTTGGCCTGAGTTCTTTTTCTCAAAGCTAGCACTCTACCACTTGAGCCATAGCTCCACTCTGGGTTTTCTGGTGGTTAACTGGAGATAAAAAGTCTAATGGAAGCCGGGCGCTGGTGGCTCACGCCTGTAATCCTAGCTACTCAGGAGGCTGAGATCTGAGGATCACGGTTCAAAGCCAGCCCGGGCAGGAGAGACTGTGAGACTCTTATCTTCAATAAACCACCAGAAAACCGGAAGTGGTGCTGTAGCTCAAGTGGTAGAGCGCTCGCCTTGAGCTGAAGAGCTGAGGGACAGCGCCCAGGCCCAGAGTTCAAGCCCCACGACCGACAAAAAAAAAAAAAAAAAAGTCTAATGGACTTTCCTGGCTGGGCTGTCTTTGAACCATGATCCTCAGATTTCAGCCTCCTGAATAGCTAGGATTACAGGCATGAGCCACCAGTGCTGGACCCAGATAGAATCTTATTTCTTATCTTCCAGGTACAAATTCGCCCCTACCCAGCATGCTTAGCACTGCCCTGACCAGAACTCATGGTGTCATTTGGTACTTTCTCACTTACAAAACCATCTTTTACGTAGATATCCACATTGCATTGCTTCTCTGCTAGACTAGAAGGTGGTGATGGTTGAGCCCACGCATGCTTGTGTTATTTTTGTAGCCCTCTGCACTGCCAAGCACAATACATGAAAGATTATTTGTGCTCAGTAAATATCTGCTGAATCTGAAAATAGAGCAGGAGAATACTTCTCTTGCTGATGAAAATGACCTGAGGCCATTTCCAGCTTTTAGACCAGTAATGACAGGGCACGGATGGAGAATACTGAGTATAAATAAGCAGGGAAAATTACACAAGCTATTTATCCATTAGCAGGAGAAGAGAATAAGACTTGGGTGGATCAGAGCCCATTTACAAGCAGGGAGGAAGAGAGGAGCTGATGGTTCCAGATAGAAAGGGACAAGAGCAATACAGGTCATTCAAGTTCAGTCATATAAAAACATTCTTGACAGATGTCAGGGTCTCATACCTGTAATCTTAGCTACTCACGAGGCCGAGAGCTAAGGATCGGGAATCAAAGCCATCCCAGGTAAGAAAGTCTCTGAGACCCTTAACTCTACCACCAAAAAAGGCTAGAAGAGGAGGTGTGGCTCTAGGGGTAGTGCTAACCTTGGATGAAAAAGCTAAGCAAGGTCCTGAGTTCAAGTCCTAGTACCAGCACCAAAAAAAAGAAAGAAAGAAGAGCAGAAAGAAAGAAAGAGAAAAGAAGGAAGTAAGTTAGCAAATGTCATTTCCCATCACAGAATACTATTGATGAGCAGGTAGAAAACAGATGAGTTAGAGGGTTTCCTGTGAAAATAAAGCACTCTTTAAAATTCCAGAATTCTCTCTGGGAACCTGTGACCAACCAGATGGCTCTCATAAATAATGCATCAAAATATGGTCAGGACTAGAAGAATTCATGATGTGTGATAAAAAGAAAACAAGCACTGATCACATCGTTTACTCTTTTGGACTTTTATTGCTATTTTTAGAAGAGCCAGGATCACCAATAAATAGTACCACAGGAAAATGGCTGTAAGGATTGTACTCATGGAGTACCGGCTGAGATTTAAGAGACTCTCACTCAGGTCTTCTGGACAACGGCTGCTTTCTCTGTTAAATTGGGGCGGGGGGGAGGGAGGTAGCTGGTTAAAGATATAGGCAGGCTTAAGAAATCTAAAACTCTTCCCAGCATTTACAATTTTTGGCTTATGGAAACTGGAACTCTAATGAATAACTGTTAGCTGGGCGCCAATGGCTCACGCCTGTCATTTTAGCTACTCAGGAGGTTAAAATCTGGAGGAACACAGTTTGAAGTTAGCCAAGGCATAAAATTCCATGAAAACTCCTATCCAAAATAACAAATGAGTCAAGTACCCATGGCTATAATGCTAACTTCTCAGAATTCTGAGGTGTAAAGATCAATATTTGAAGCCAGCCCAGGCAGGAAAGTCTATGAGACTCTTTATCTCCAATGTCAACTGAAAAGCTGGAAATGGAGCTGTGGTTCAAGTGGTAGAGTGCTAACCTTAAGAAAAAAAAACAATTCTGGGACAATGCCCAGGCCCTGAGTTCAAGTCCCAGGACTAGCACAAAAACCTGGGCTGATGGTATGGCTCAAATGGAAGAGTGCCAGCAGGTATGCAAAGAGAGTGGGAGGCCTTGAATTCAAACCCCAATACTTCCAGAAATAAAGAAGGAGAGAGAGGGCTAGAGAAAGGGAGAGGGAGAGAGGAAGAGAAGGAGGAAGAAAGAAAGGAAGGGAGGAAGAGAGAGAGAAAGAAAAAAGAAAGAAAGAAAGAAAGAAAAAAAGAAAAGAAGAAAGAAAGAGGAAGGAAGGAAGGAAGGAAGGAAAGAAGGAAAGAAAGAAAAGGGTGCTGTGGGGTCCTTTATTTCCATTTCCTGCATGTGGAGCAAGAAGTGTTTCCTGCTCTCTTTCCAGTTCTCCCTACTTTTTGTGTTTATATGTACAGTACTGAGGCTTGAACAAAGGGCCTGTGTGCTGCTTTTAGCTTTTTTGCTTTTTGGTGGTTAATTGGAAATAAGACTCTCACAGACGGGGCTGGGAAGGTGGCTCAGTGGTAGAGTGCATGCCTTGCATGCCAGAGGCCCTGGGTTCGATTCCTCAGCACCACATAAGCAAAGAGAAAAAAGCCGGAAGTGGCGCTGTGGCTCAAGTGGTAGAGTGCTAGCCTTGAGCTGAAGAGCTGAGGGACAGCACCCAGGCCCAGAGTTCAGGTCCCATGACCAGACCCAAAACAAAAACAAAAACAAAAAAAAAAGACTCTCACAGACTTCCTGCCCAGGTTGGCTTTGAACCTCAATCTTCAGATCTCAGCCTCCTGAGTAACCAAGATTATAGGCATGAGCTATCAGAGCCCAGCTACTGTCCTATTTTTTTTATTTGCATGTTTTCAATTATAAGTGAAGCCTGGCAGCTTTTCATCTCTTTAATGGAAGTTGAAATTGCTAACGCTTTTTGGAAGGCTAGTGGGCAATACCAAATAAAGATGAAAGTGAGAGCACTTTCCTTTAAAACCAGAAATTCCATTTTCCAAAACTTCCTTTAGGGATGTAATGCTCACCTATATATGCACATAAAGGCAGGGCAAAGTTTTTCACTGGAGCATTTTCTGAAATAGATAACTTTAAAAAGCAACTTAAATAACCATCAACAAGCTAGGCACTGGTGGCTAAAGCCTATTATCCTAGGTACTCAGGAGGCTGACATCTGAGGATCAGGTTCGAATCCAACCCAGGCAGGAAAGTTTGTAAGACTCTTATCTCCAATAAACTATCAAAAAGCCAGAAAAGGGCTAGGAAGGTGGCTCAGTGGTAGAGTGCTTGTCTTGTATGCATGAGGCCCTGGGTTTGATTCCTCAGCACCACAGAAGCAGAAAAAGCCAGAAGTGGTGCTGTGGCTCAAGTGGTAGAGCACTAGCCTTGAGCTAAAGAGCTGAGGGACAGCGCCCAGGCCCAGAGTTCAAGACCCAGGACACACACACACACACATACACACACACACACACACACACACACACACAAATAACCATCAACAGGAGTAGCCAGATAAACTACAATATGAAAGCCATTGCAAACTGGTAACAAATAGTAGAGTTTCAACATGAGAAAATAAAAGCAAGTTTATAGGGCCACACAAGTAATATAACATGACTTAAAAGTGAAAAGCAAGCCAGAAGCCAGTAGCTCTAATCCAAGCTACTCGGGGGTGAGATCTAAGGATCACCATTCAAAGCCAGCTCAGGAAGGAAAGTCAACGAGATTCCTATCTCCACTAAACTACATAAAAAAGGTGGGGGCGGGGGGGGGGGGGGGGGGGGGGAAGATGGGAAGAGATGGGAAGGGGAAACAAAGGAGGAGGCAACAATGCTTGATAAGAAATGTACTCATTATCTTGCCCATGTAATTGTAAACCCTCTGTACGGTATTTTCACAATAAAAAAAAATAAAATAAAAATAGAGTCAGAAATGGCACTGTGGCTCAAGTTGTAGAGCACTAGTCTTGAGCACAAAAGCTCAGGGACAGAACCCAGACCCTGAGTTCAAGCCCCAGGACTATCAAAAAAAAAGAAGTGGAAAGCAAAACTATACCTTCACATATGCATATGCATATATGTAAATGATATGCAAATATACCTCAGGTTTTATAAATTAAAGACAGGTTGCCTAGGGGAAGGACACCAACTGTGCAAGTGGCCAAGTGAAATGTTTGCATTTTTGCAGTTTGAGTCCTTAAAACAAGAATGTATTTGTGTATTACATGACTTACTTTAAAATAAATAGTTAAAAATAACTGATATTGAACACTAAGAAAGAATATTATTTTAATGTAAAAAACTCCTTTTAGATCATAAACACTTCTTGGATCTTCAAAAGTTGCAAGTCCCATAACCAACAAAAAAAAGTAAAAATATCAAGAATCAAAATTTTGGTGTCAAGCCGGGCACCGGTGGCTCACGCCTGTAATCCTAGCTACTCAGGAGGCTGAGATCTGAGGATCGTGGTTCAAAGCCAGCCCAGGTAAGAAAGTCTGTGAGACTCTTCAATAAACCACTAGAAAATCGAAGTGACATTGTGGCTCAACCAGTAGAGCGCTCATCTTGAGCTGAAGAATGCAGGGACAGCACCAAAGCCCAGAGTTCAAGCCCCACGACTGACCCAAAAAAAAATGTTGGTGTCAGTGGCTCACTCCTGTAATCCTAGCTATTTGAGAATCTGAGATCAGGAAGATGGCAGTTCCAGGCCGGCCATGGCATGAAAAGTTTGTAAGACTCCATCTCAGCAGAAAAGGCTTGAGTGTGGTGGTGTGCCCCTGTCATCCTACTTGCATGAGAAGCATAAAGAACAAGATGGTAGCTTACACCTATAATTCTGGCTACTCAAGAGGCTGAGATCTAAGGATTTCAGTTTGAAGCCAGCCTGGGCAGACAAATCTTAAGAGAGACTTATCTCCAATTAACTAGTAAAAAGCAAAAGGTGGAGGTTTGACTCAAGTGGTAGAGTGCCAGCCTTGAACAAGAAAGCTAAGGAATACTACTCAGGCCCTGAGTTCAAAACTCAGTATCAGCACCAGGAAGAAAAAAAAAAATGTTTTTTTTTTTCCCCTAATTCTTCTCAAATTAGAAGCACTGCCTGTTATTTTACACAATACCGGGTGCTGGAGTGGAGCTAAGTTTTTAGCCTAGTTGTATTTATAGAGTAGATGGCCACTGACACAAGTGGAAACTTTTTGTTTTTCTACTTTCTAAGAAATAGACAAAATAATGAGACACTTAGTGGGCACAATATGAAAATACCTTTCTAGGTGATGGTAGTAAGTTCCTTCAATATCCAGACACATGGTACTCAATAATTACCTCAATGGCAAACTGTACAGAAACATGTTAGCAGAGAGATACCAGCCAGGAATCAGACCAACTATTGGTTTATGCTGGAAAACTTCGATGCATTAATATATATGTTATAGCCCTCAATAGTTTTCAGTGCTTTCAATATGAAGTTTCTATTTGTCAAATCAGTATTATAGTCTCTCTCAAGTCTCAAGCTGTGGCTCCTGAGCAGGGGGACCACTCTTGCTTCTTCTTGGAACAGGCTCTGTGTCCTACATGAAGAAGAGATGCATCTGGGTGCTTGTGGCTCATGCCTAGCTACTTGGGAGACTGAGATTTAAGGATTGAAGTTCAAAACCAGCCTGGGCACACTAATCTGCTAGACTTATTTCCAATTAACCAGCAAAAAGTTGGGCCTAGAGGCTTGGTTCAAGTGATAGAGTACTAAATGGGCTTGAAACCCTGAGTTCAAACCCAAGTATGGTCACACACACACACACACACACACACACACACACGCACGCACGCACACGCACACACACACACACACACACACACAGAGCTCTGGATGAATTGATCTGAGCAACTACCCTTAGAGAGGGGATAGTTTCTGATTCCTTCCCAAATGAAGAAACCAAAGATCAAGGCATAGCCTTCCAGTTAAATGAAAATCAATCATATCTACCTCTATATGCCCAAACAGACCATGTGGGAAAGCCCCCATGCTCACATAAATGCCCACTGTTTCCTCTGCCTTAAGTTAGCAATATGTCTTAATTTCATAGCTGGGAAGGTTTTGGATGGTCACATATGGCTTAAGTTAGAGGCAGGAAATCCTTAGCCCAAGCAAGTTTCCAGAAGGAGGCCTCTCTTAGAGGATCTTCCATGTTACACTAATGCGATTCCAGCCTCCACTCTCATTTTTCTTTTCCTCTCTCCCTCCCTCCTCCCCCTCCCCTTCTTTCTTGGTCTCTTTCTTTCTCTCCTTTCCTTCCTTCCTTCTTTCTCTTTTTTCCTTCTCTCTTTTCTCTTTCTTTCTCTCTCTTTTCTTTCTTTTTTCTTTCCTTCCCTCCCTCCCTTGCTCCCTCCTTTTCTTTCTTTCTTTCTTTCTTTCTTTCTTTCTTTCTTTCTTTCTTTCTTTCTTTCTTTCTTTCTTTCTTTCTTTCTTTCTTTTTCTTTCTTTCCTTCCTTCCTTCTTCTTTTTGTCCATCATGGGGCTTGAACTCTGGGCCTGGGCGCTGTCCTCAGCTCTTCAGCTCAAGGCTAGCACTCTACCACTTGAGCCACAGCATCACTTCTGGTTTTCTGGTGGTTTATTGGAGATAAGAGCTTCACAGCCTTTCATACCCAGGCTGGTTTTGAACCGTGATCCTCAGATCTCAGCCTCCTAAGTAGCTAAGATTACAGGCGTGAGCCACCAGCACCCGGCTCTCTCTTGTTTCTTCTTTCTTTCTTTTTCTCTTTCTTTCTTTCTTTGTTTCTTTCTTTTATTTCTTTCTTTTTCTTTCCTCCCTCCCTCCCTCCCTCCCTCCCCTTCCTTCCTCCTTCTTTTGGCTGGTATCAAAGTTTATTTTTTTTGCGGGGGGGGGGGGGTGGTCCGGTCATGGGGCCTGAACTCTGGGCCTGGGCGCTGTCCCTCAGCTCTTCAGCTCAAGGCTAGCGCTCTACCACTTGAGTCACAGCGCCACTTCCTGCTTTTTTCTTTTTGCTTATGTGGTGCTGAGGAATCAAACCCAGGGCCTTATGCATGCAAGGCAAGCGCTCTACCACTGAGCCGCCTTCCCAGCCCCTGGCTGGTATCAAAGTTTGAACTCCTTCTCTTGCTCGTTTGGGGTGCTTGCTCAGCTAGTACTCTCACAATTGAGGTAAACTTCCAGCTTTTCGTGTGTACTAGGGCTTGAACTCAGGGCCTAGTCATTGTTCTGCTTTTTTCTCTCAAGGCTGTAGCTTTACCACTTGAGCCACACTTCCATTTCTTGTGTTTTGCTGGTTAATTGGAGATAACTCCCTGCCTGAACTGGCTTTGAATCTCAGCCTTCTGAGTTGCTAGGACTACAGGTGGGAGCCACTGGTGCCCAGCCAGCCCAACTTTTTGCTGGTTATTTTGGAGATAGAATCTTTAGGACTTTCCTGCCCAGGCTGGCCTCTAACCAAAATCCTCCAGTTCTCAGTTTTCTGAGTAACCAGCATTGCAGAAGTGAGTCAACGGTGCCCAGCCCATTCTCCACTGTTTCTAATAACAGGCTTATGTATTTCTATCCCTATAGATCATGTGCCTAATTAAGAACCCAGAGTAGCAGTGGGGTAATATGCTTATGTTACTGAAGTTTAGCCAAGGAATCATCAATTTCAAGTTGTCTTTGGCCAGGTTTTATCTTGGAAAGCACCTTATGAAACATTCTCCCTTCATCATGAAGCATGTAATAGCTACCAAACCCCCCTGATTATCTGAACCAATGTTTCTTTTTTTTGGGGGGGGTGGTCCAGTCATGGGGCCTGAACTCTGGGCCTGGACGCTGTCCCTCAGCTCTTCAGCTCAAGGCTAGCGCTCTACCACTTGAGCCACAGCCCCACTTCTGGCTTATTTTTTCCTCTTTGCTTATATGGTGCTGAGGAATCGAACCCAGGGCCTCAGGCATGCGAGGCAAGCACTCTACCACTGAGCCACCTTCCCAGCCCCTGGACCAATGTTTCTTAAACTGGAGTTCATTGACTCCATAGATGAGTTCTTAGGCCTACAAGTAGCCAGGTGAGGTGATTCTCACCTGTAATCCTAGCTACTCAGGAGGCTGAGATCCGGAGGATTTGAGATCAGCCCAGGCAGAAAAAATCCAATGGATTCCATCTCCAAAATAACCAACAAAAAACAGGGCTGAAGGTGTGGTTCAAGTGGTAGAGTGCCAGCTATGAGTAAGCAAGCCAAATAAGCTTAAGTCCCTAAGTTCAAACATTATTACTGCTTAAAAAATAAGAAGGAAGAAAGAAAGAAAAAGAAAAGAAATTAATCACATCTTACTTGTACCCAGGAATTATTTTTATTTAAGAAAGAAAAAGTACATCTTTCTCATACCCAAAAATCATCTAACATATTATCATGTAATTTTTCCACTTAGATATAATTCACATGGTATAAATTTATTAATGACTTTTAGTGCACTCACAAAGTTATACAACCATCACCACTATACAAGTCCAGAGTATTCTCATCATCCCTTCCCCAAATCTTCATAAACTGACAACCACTGTCCCCTTTCCTCTCCTCTCAACTAATAATCGGCTTTCTGTCTTTTTAAAATTAGATTTTGGACTTTTAATATAGATCACGATGTGTGATGCCTGGCTTTTGTGTCTGGCTTCCCTTATTTAGTGTGTTTTCAGGATTCATTCATGCTATAACATTATCAGCTATCAGTATTTCACAGTTCCTCTCTGTCTGTCTCTGTCTCTACCTCTGTTTCTCTCTGTCTCTTTCTGTCTCTCTGTCTCTCTGTCTCTGTCTGTCTGTCTGTCTGTCTGTCTGTCTCTCTCTCTCTCTCTCTCTCTCTCTCTCTCTCTCACGGCTTTGAACTCAGGGCTGGTACTCTGCAACTTAAGCCACACAACCTGCTTTTGAGTCTCACAGACTTTTCTGCCTTGGCTGGCTTTGACTCTCTGTTTTCTGCATCTCAGCCTCCTGAGGAGTAAGGATGGCAGGCAGGAGTTCCCCTTGCCAGGCTTCAGTCTTTTTTGTGGATATATACTTTTCCATTGTATGCTATCATTAATTCATTCATCATTTGATAGATATTTGATTTGTTTCTATTTTTTGTTGTTATGAATAACACTGCTTGGGGCTGCGAAGGTGGCTCAGTGATAGAGTACTTGCCTTGCATGCATGAGGCCCTGGGTTCAATTCCTTAGCACTACATAGCAGAAAAAGCTGAAAGTGGCGCTGTGGTTTATGTGGTAGAGCGCTAGCTTTGAACTGAAGAGCTGAGGGACAGCGCCCAGGCCCAGAGTTCAGGCCCCATGACTGACAAAAAAAAAAAAAAGAATAACACTGCTATGCAAAGCTTTCAACTCTAAGTTTAAAAGCCTGAGGTCTCCAAGTTTTTCAGACAGGTTCTTGGGGTCTGTAACTTCTCAAATTTCAGAAATACTGAACCAGGTTGGCTCTACCAATATGGACCACTCACAGAATTAATGGAACTTTCTATGACAAAGTTTCTGGTTCAAGCTTGCTCCGTGTGTGTGTGTGTGTGTGTGTGTGTGTGTGTGTGTGTGTGTGTGTGTGTGTGTGTGTGTGTGTGTGTGTGTGAACTCAGGGCATTTCATTCTTTTTTTTTCCCCTGTCCATCGTGGGGCTTGAACTCTGGGTCTGAGCGCTGTCCCTCAGCTCTTCAGTTCAAGGCGAGCTCTCTACCACTTGAGCCACAGCGCCACTTCCAGTTTTCTGGTGGTTTATTGGAGATAAGAGTTTCACAGACTTTCTTGCCTGGGCTGGCTTTGAACCATGATCCTCAGATCTCAACCTCCTGAGTAGCTAGGATTACAGGCATGAGCCACCGGCGCCCGGCTAGGGCCTTTCATTCTTGTGGCTTTTTTGCTCAAGGGTAATACCCTACTACTTGAGCCATCTCCACTCACTTCTGGTTAATTGGAAATAAAAGTGCCGTGGACTTTTCTGCCCAGGATGGTTCTGAACCTTGATCTCTGATCTCAGCCTCCTGAGTGGCTAGGATTACAGTCATGAGCCACCAGAATCTTATTGTTATTAAATTATATTATTTTTTATTTGCAGCAAATCAGACCAAGAATTTTGTGCATACTCAGCAAGTTCTAGGCCTCTGAGCCCAGATTCCTCATTTTCTTATCTGTAAGGAGTGGACATATTGGTTTAGGGCCTCTCCAAGTCATGTGTTCATGAGTGATCATTAGCAGCGTGGTTACTGTGTGTGGTGTGTTGATTTAGCCAGATGCTAGACAGCTTTTAGTTCTCCCAACCCCTGGTTCCATTCCTGGTCATATTTCCTCAGGCTCAAAGCCAGTAAAAAGAATCACCTGGCCAAACATCCCCAGGCAGCCTGCTTTCCTGAGCTTGGCCTCCCAGAGGAGCAAGATGGACAAACAAATCATTGGCCTACTTCCCCAGCTTGGAAAACTCATCCTGTGAGTCACTAGGGAAACAGAGTACAGTGCCAAGCCCCAGAGAAACTCTAAGCACAGGTTTCCAGCGAGCTTTCTGTCCCTCTCCATAGGGTGTGGCTAAGAGTCCCAGAGTAGCCAGCCAATTCTCACCCAGCTGCTCTTCCAAGTGGCTTTCCAGGTTCCTTGGCTCTGTGTATGGTGCTCCAGGTGACCATTTTTGTTTTCCTCCCAGAGGGCTGTGCGCACAGCCATCCAGAGAGTGACAGTTAATACAGAGGAAAGCAAAACAAGCCTAGGTACTTAGAGGAAGAAGCTATAGAGCCTTGGAATTAAGGCCACAGGCCGTCCTTGGGAATGTGCTGAAACAGCTCCAAAAGATTTCAAACTGCAAACCAGGCATCCAGTGACAATTATGTGTGTGTGTGTGTGTGTGTGTGTGTGTGTGTGTGTGTGTGTGTGTGTGTTTGCCAGTCCTGGGGTTTGAACTCAGGACCTGGGCACTGTCCCAGAGCTTCTTTTGTTCAAGGCTAACACTCTACTTGAGCCACGGGCTTTTTCTGTGTATGTGGTACAGAGGAATCAAACGCAGGGCTTCATGCATGCTAAGCAAGCGCTCTATCACAAAGCCACGTTCCCAGTCCTCAGATCTCAGCCTTCTGAGTAGCTAGGATTACAGGTGTGAGCCACTAGTGCTCAGCTTGATATCACCCTTCCATGATTTTCCCCCAACCCACCCAACCACCCCTCTCCTCAGTTTTTGTAGTTTCATAGGATATGCATTGAAATTTTTTTTATTACATTCTCCCAGTGCCAGTACTAGGGCTGGAACTCAGGGCCTCTAGCTCTTGCTTGTTCTTTTGTTGTTGTTGTTGTTTGTATTTGCTTAGGGCTGGCACTTGAGCCACAGCTCCAATTCCAGCCTTTTTGCTGATTCATTGGAGATGAGTTTCCTTTCCAGGCTGGCTTCAAACCTTGATCCTCAGATCTCAGCCTCCTGAGTAGCTAGGGTTACAGGTGTGAGCCACTGGCACCTGGTTTTCCTTCCTTCTTTTAGAAGATAAACTTCTGTGCCTGGAAGAATGGAGAAGAAAACAATTGAATCACCAGGGTCTGTGGTTCTTAGCTGCATTCTGCTCAACCCTTTGCTTCACTTCTTATTTTCTCTCTGCTTTCCCTCCTGCCTCTGTCTACTTCTGACAGTTCTGGCAAATGAACAGCTGCTTTGCGGAAGGAAGGCGTGCACTTCCCGCCCTGCTGCTGCTTTAACAGCAGATTGCCTTGTGGCTGGCTGTCTCCTGGGCTCAGGCACATTGCTAGCCTCAGTCCTTGTCATTGAAATCTCTGTCTGGATTCTGAGTGCCCTGTGGGGCCAGCAGGCCAACTTTGTGCATGTGCTTATTAGGAGGAGGACAGAGGGGACTAGAGAGCACATTCAAAATGAGATCATGGGCTGGGAAGGTGGCTCAGTGGTAGAGCACTTGCCTTGCATGCATGAGGCCCTGGGTTCAATTCCCCAGCACCACATAAGCAAAAAGAAAAAAAAGCCGGAAGTGGTGCTGTGGCTCAAGTGGTAGAGTGCTAGCCTTGAGCTGAAGAGCTGAGGGACAGTGCCCAGGCCCAGAGTTCAGGCCCCACAACCAGACCCAAAACAAAACAAAATAAAACAAAACAAAATGAGATCATACACTGGACACCAGTGGCTCACGCCTGTAATCTTAGCTACTGAGGAAGCTGAGATCTGAGGATCGTTGTTCAAAGCCAACCTGGACAGGAAAGTCTATGAGACACTTATCTGCAATTAACCAGCAAAAAATGGAAGCATAGCTATCGTTCAAGTGCACCAAACTTGAATGATAACCTGAAGTGAGAGAGCATGGCCCTGAGTTCAAGCCCCAGTACCTGCAACCAATTAATCAATTGATGAATCAATCAATTAATAAATGTCACATAGTCACGGTAGTTTTCAAAGATAGCAGAGAATCATAGGTGCACAAACCTTGATACTGGAGTTTTGGGATCATATCCCAATTTTTCTATGTTACTTGCTTATAATATAAAAGGACATTTTATCCCATTGGACCTTGTTTTCTTTTGCCAGTAGTAGGGGGTTTGAATGCACGGACTCAGGCTCACTTGGCTTCATTTGCTTATTTGTGGTTGGTGCTCTACCACTTGAGGCACACCTCTAGTCCTTCTCTTTGCTGGTAAATTAAAAATAGAGTCTTGGAGGCTTTTCTTCCCTGACTGGCTTTGAACCTTGATCCTCTGGATCTCAGCCTTCTGAGTGGTTAGGAAGGATTACAGATGTGAGTCACCAGCATCTAGCTTCTCTACCTTTTTTCATGCAGCTGGTAATGTCTACTTGGATGGGTGGTCATTGGCCAATGGACTCAGTCACTCAAACTGGCCACAGGTAAAGGGTGGATAAAATGCCCAGGGAATGTGAGCCTCTAGACAGGAAACCCTGGGTGGACTGCCTGCAGGGTAGAATAGCTACATGTGTATCATGATCTTACATTCACAGAAACGTTTGCCTCTCCCATGTTTTCATTGGAATCTTTCATTTTCTTTCTGAGAATCAGGCGGGGCAGACTTATGGATTTGATTTTACAAATGAGAAAACAGAGACTCAGAGAAAAGAAAACAAGTGTCCAAATGTTCACTGAAGAGGAAACAGTCGAGACAGGGCTCCCTCCCCCAGTACATTGGGGCCCACTCCTACTCTATCCTTGGCTGCAGAAATGGATTCATAGCTGCATGTAGTACAATACAGCCCCTTCTCAAGCCTATCCCTCCAATCTGTACTTGTATCCAATGGGTCACAAAAAACAAGAGAGCTGCGTGTTGGTGGCTCACTCATGCCTGTAATCCTAGCTACTCAGGAGGCTGACATCTGAGGATTGCTATTCGAAGCTGCCCAAACAGAAAGATAAGAGAGTCCATGATAGAGACTTACTTCCAATTAACCACCAAAAAGCTGGAAGTAGAGAGCTGTGGTTCTAGTAGTAGAGTGCCAGGCTTGATCAAAAAAAAATCTCAGGGGCTGGGAAGGTGGCTCAGTGGTAGAGCGCTTGCCTTGCATGCCTGAGGCCCTGGGTTCGATTCCTCAGCACCACATAAGCAAAAAGAAAAAAGCCAGAAGTGGCGCTGTGGCTCAAGTGGTAGAGCGCTAGCCTTGAGCTGAAGAGCTGAGGGACAGCACCCAGGCCCAGAGTTCAGGCCCCATGACCGGACCCCCCCCAAAAAAAATCTCAGGGACAACACCCAGGCCCTGAGTTTGAGCCCCAGGCCCTGCATACACACACACACACACACACACACACACACACACACACACACACACACACACGCTAGGCTAGACACTGGTGACTCATGCCTGTCATCCTAACTACTCAGGAGGCTGAGTTCTGATGATTATGGATGGAAAACCAGCCCAGAAAGGAAAGTTCATGAGACTTTTTTTTTTTCTGGTAGTGGAATTTGAACTCTGGGCCTGGGAGCTTTCCCTCAGCAATTCAGCTCAAAGCTAGCACTCTACCACTTGAACCGTAGCATCATTCCCGGTTTTCTGGTGGTTTATTGAAGATAAGAGCTTGACGGCCTTTCCTGCCCAGGCTGGCTTTGAACCTCGATCCTCAGATATCAGCCTCCTACGTAGCTAGGATTACAGGCATGAGCCATCAGCACCTGTCTCATGAGACTCTTATTTCCAATTAACTAGCAAAAAAGCTGCAAGAGGAGCTGTGGCTCAAGTGGTAGAGCTCTAGCTTTGAGGAAAAACATTAAAAGTTTAAGAGTACAAAGCCTTGAGTTCAAGCCCCACCAATGGTGCATGTACATGCATGCACGGGCAAGCACACACACACACACACACACACACACACACAAATAAGTGTTCTAGAAGGTAGCTGTGCACTCTTTCCAACCAGAGAATCCACACACTGCTTCTATGTGCCCTGTCCTACTACCTCACCCTTACTGTGGCTGAGTCTGTTAAGTGCTTCCTACTCAGCACCCAGAGGATTTCAGCAGCACCTCATGTTCATCTAAGCATTTGCACATCCATTTGCTTCTGTTTTCATGATTATGATTATTTCATGGCCTTCTTTTAATGCCTATAAACAAGAGCTCTGACATCTGAGGACCGAACCCTCATAGGGTTAACACTCAGGGCAATCACTTCCTTGCTTTGTGGAGCACAACAGCGCCCCCTGTTGACCAAGTCATGCTCATTTAAAACCACCAAACCCAAACAACTACAAACCCCAAACCTGACAGTTTGTTTTTGTTGGTTTGTTTGTTTGTTTGTTTTGGGTCCGGTCTTGGGGCCTGAACTCTGGGTCTGGGTGCTGTCCCTCAGCTCTTCAGCTCAAGGCAAGCGCTCTACCACTGAGCCACCTTCCCAGCCCCAGTTTGTTTTTTTTGTTTTGTATTGTTTTGTGTTTGATTATTTATTTTAGTGATGGCATCTCACTATATTTCTCAGTCTAGTCTGGAATTCCTAGGCTCAAGCAATCCTTTTGCCTCAGCTACCCAACTATCAGGGCTTCAGATGAATTCCTAGTTTCTCTGAGTGTGTGTGTGTGTGTGTGTGTGTGTGTGTGTGTGTGTGTGTGTGTGTACCAGTTTTGGGGCTTGAACCCAGAAAGACAGAGAGAGACAAAGAGACAGAGAGTGTGTGTTTATTGAAGATAGGAATCTCAGATTTTCGTGGCTGGGCTGGTTTCAAACCATGATCCTCAGATCTCAGCCTCCTTAGTAGCTAGGATAAAAACAGTGAGCTACTGGCATCTGGCTTTAAGATTTAAAAAAAGGGCTGGGAAGGTGGCTCAATGGTAGAGTGCTTGCCTTGCATGTATGATGCCCTGGATTCAATTCCTCAGCACCACATAAGTAGAAAAAGCCGTAAGTGGTGCTGTAGCTCAAGTGGTAGAGTGCTAGCCTTGAGCTGAAGAGCTGAGTGACAGTACCCAGGCCCAGAGTTCAGGCCCCACAACTGGCAAAAAAAAAAAAAAAAAGATTTAAAAAAATACATTGTGTACATGGTTTCTTTATATTCATCTTTTAATTCATTGATTCCATTTTAGTTATTAATGTATAGTATAAGTTGCCCAGTATTTTTCACAATGATTATGTGTTTGTTACTTAAATTTCTAACAGCTACTTAGTACTTTTATGTGTGTTTGCCAGCTGGTGCTCTGCCACTTGAACCACACCTCCAGTATGGGTTTTTTGGTGGTTAATTAAGAGACAAGAATATCTTGGAGCCGGGTGTCGGTGTCTCACACCTATACTCCTAGCTCCTCAGGAGCCTGAGATCTGAGGATCGTGGTTCAAAGCCAGCCTGGACACAATCGTCTGTGAGACTCTTATCTCCTATTAACCACCAGAAAACCTGAAGTGGAGCTGTGGCTCAAGTGGTAGAGTGCTGGCCTTGAGTTGAAGAGCTGAAGGACAGTGTCCAGGCCCAGATTTCAAGCCCATGACTGACAAAAAAAGAAAGAAAGAAAGAGAAAAGAAAATCTTGGATTTGTCTGTCCATCCAGACTGGCTCTGAAACACAATCTTCATATCTCAGCCTCCTGAATAGCTGGGATTATAGACATGAACTACTGACACTCAGCCATATTGGTACTTTTAATATAATGTCTTATTTTGCCCCAAGGTATCTATCTATTCCCTGAACTTTTTTTGGGGGGGGGGGGAGAGGGGTTCTGGTAACTGGATTTAAACTCAAGGCACTGCTCTTGCTCAGTTTTCTTGCTCATGGTTGATGCTTTACCACTTAAGCCATGCCTCCAGCCCTGCTATTTGCTGGTTAATTAGAGATAAAGTCACAAGAACTTTTCTACTCTGGCTGTCTTCAAACCATGATTCTCTGGGTCTCAGCTTCTGGAGTATCTAAGATTACAGGCATGAGTCACTTGTGCTTGGCTTCCTTAAACATTTAAAGCAATTTATTGTAACATGTCTTTAAAAGGCTGATGACATAGCTCAGCAGTATAACACTTGTTAACCATGCACAAGACTCTGGGTGTAGCCTCTAGCACTTTATGGAAAGAGCACAAAAATGTCCTTAGTTTGTTCTGTTATCTTGCATATTGTTGATACATGTTTTTCTTATTTGGCCTTCTCTTACAATCTCTCTCAGTGATTTTTTTCCCCTTCTGCAATTTGACTGTTGTTGTTGTTTTTTTTCACTTCTAGTTTATCTATAGCAGGATTGTTTTTCCATGGAGCTCTGTGTGCTATGAAATTTGAAAGTGTTTCCAATTGATCAACTTCACAAGCTGCCAAGGCTCTGTGACTACCACTAATTATGAAGGTGGTTCTTTTTTGTTTTTTAACTAGTTAATTTATTTTTACTGGTCCTGGGCTTGAACTGTGAGTCTGGGCGTTGTGTCTGAACTTTTGTGCTCAAGGTTAGCACTCTACCACTTGAGCCACAGCTTTGGTTAATTGGAAATAACAATCTCATGGACTTCCCTGCTTGGGATGGCTTTGAACCTCAGTTTTCATATTTTAGCCTCCTGCGTAGCTACGATTACAGGCCAACTATGGAGGCCTTTATTTTATTTTATTAGTCATAGAAGTGATGTACAGAGGGGTTACAGTTTCATAAGTCAGGTAAAGAGTACATTTCTTTTTGGACAATGTCACCCCTTCCCTCGGTCTCCTCGTTTTTCCCTCCCATCCCCACCCACAAGTTGTAAAGTTCATTTTCAACATAGTGTCCAGTGAGTACCATTGCTGCATTTGTTCACCCTTTGTCTCTCCATTTCTGGGCCTCCCCTAACACTCCCAAAGACAGATAAAGGAACAAACAGGACAAAAATAAAAGATAACAAAGACAGAGAAAAAAAAAAAGAAGAAAAAAAACATTTGTTTCTATTTCCTGGAGTTCATTTTAATAAATATTGTTTTGTACAATCAGATGTACATAGGCATTATGTTTTTGTATTCCTCTCCTCTGAGTTTTTTTTTATGCTGCATTTGTATTTTGGCATGTGAGCCAGGCGCTGGTGGCTCACATCTGTAACGCTAGCTACTCAGGAGGCTGAGGCCTTAAAGTGGAGGTTTAGAGCCAGCCCAACCAGACCAGTCTAAAAGACGCTTAGCTCCAATCAACAGCAAAAAAGCTAGAAGCAGGGGTATGGTTCAAGTGGTAGAGCTCCAGCCTTGAGTGGCTTAGCTTCTTGCTAAACAATAGTGCACGGTCCTGAGTTCAAGCCCTAGTACAAGCATCAATTTTTTTTTTCTTCATGAGATGAAAATTGTTTTTGCAGGACTGGATGCATGTTTGTATATGTGTGCATATGTCTATATTTGCTTGTGTGTGTGTGTGTGTGTGTGTGTGTGTGTGTGTGTGTGTGTATGTGTGTGTGTGTGTGGTCACTTGGGTACTGTTTCTATGCATTCCCTGTTAGCTGAGCCTTGCAGAACCGACCTCTTTGTCTAGGATGCACGGACCTGATTGGAATGCACAGGGAATGACCCCGGGGAAGGCACCATAGTCCAGTGCTTGCTGGGAAACTGGGAGCAGATCACACTCTGTCCCTGAAGAGGTACTTCTCCCTCTTAAGGGCACAGTGTAAGTGTCCGTGTGGGTTGCCTTCTCTCCCAACAAGTAATGGCCTACTTTGAACTCTAGGATGCATGGAAATCTTCCTCGGTTCTGTAAGGGAAGTTCATGTTTTTGTTTGAGCCAGTCCTGGGGCTTGAACTCAGGGCTTTTTGTACTCAAAGCTAGCTTTTTGTACTCAAGGCTAGCACTCGACCCTTAAGCCACAGTTCCACTGCTGGCTTTTTGGTGGTTAATTGCAGGTAGGACTCGCCCACATTTTTCTGCCCTGCTTGGCTTTGAACCTCAATCCTCACATCTCAGCCTCCTGAGTAGTTAGGATTACAGGTGTGAGCCACCAGTGTATGACTCTTCCTATGTTCTGTGCCTGTCCCAGGGCTTGAACTCAGAGCCTAGGCTCTGTCCCTGAGCTTTCTGTGCTCAAGGCTGGTGCTCTATTACTTGAGCCACAGCTCCACTTCTGGGATTTTGCTAGTTAATTGGAGATAAAAGTTTCTTAGTCTTCATTTGTGTATGTGAGCACCTGTCTTGAGGATTGAACTCAGAGCCTAGGCACTGTCCCTGAGCTTAAGTGCTCAAGGCTAGCATTCTACCACTTGAGCCCAGAGCTCCAATTGAAGCATTGGGGGGGGGGGGGAATAGGGGTAGTTTTATTGGAAACAAGAATCTCAGGGCTGGGAATGTGGCTTAGTGGTAGAATGCTTGCCTAACATGCATGAAGCCCAGGGTTCAATTCCTCAGTACCACATACACAGAAAAAAAACCAGAAGTGGCACTGTAGCTCAAGTGCTATAGCAATAGCTTTGAGCAAAAAAAGCTCAGGGACAGTGCCCAGACCCTGAGTTCGAGCCCCAGAAGAATCTCACAGATGTTTGTTACCCAGGCTGGCTCCAACTGTGATCTACAGATCTCAACCTTCTAAGAAGCTATAATTATAGGTGTGAGTCACTGGCACCCATCTCTGAAGATTTTATCTTGAAGCCAGCCCAGGCAGAAAAGCCCATGAGACTCTATTTCAAATTAATGAGCAAGAAAATCTGACTTAGGGGCATGTCTCAAGTAGTATAACACCTCTCTAAAAACACCACCACCGCCAGGCGCCGGTGGCTCACACCTGTAATCCTAGCTACTCAGGAGGCTGAGATCTGAGGATCGCAGTTCAAAGCCAGCCCAGGCAGGAAAGTCCGTAAGACTCTTACCTCCAATAAAAAAAACCACTTGAAAACCGTAAGTGGCGCTGTGGCTCAAGTGGTAGAGTGCTCACCTTGAGCTGAAGAGCACAGGGACAGCGCCCAAGCCCAGAGTTCAAGCCCCACGACTGACCAAAAAAACAAAACAAAACCCAAAACAAAAAAAAAAACCCATCACCAAAGGAAAAAAATGCAGGAAAAAAAAAAAGAAAAAGAATGTTCCAAGGGGGAAGGGGTTGTAAACAAAGCTATTAAAGTTGTTGGCACTGGAGAAAAAAAAATGCCTTGGGAACGTTAAAGATCCTTTAAAACCAGGAGTTGGTGGCTCACCCCTGTAATGTGATTAGGAAGTTGAGATCTGAAGATAGCAGTTCAAAGCCAGCCCAGGCAGGAAAGTCTGTGAGACTCTTATCTCCAATTAAACAAAAAAGCTGGAAGTGAGGTTGTGGCTCAAGTGGTAGAGCACTCACCTTGAGCAAAAAAGCTCAGGGACAGCACCCAGACCTGAGTTCAAGTCCTAGGATTGGCACACATAAACAAACAAAAAAAAAAAAACCCACCAAATTTGATTGTTATTTTTCATGTGTAGCGCCCCCATGATTCAGTCCATGTTATATTGGTCTGTATATAATAACATGTGGAATTTTAATTCATTTCTTCTATATTTTATGAATGTAAATAAAATAAAATACAAATGAGGGCTGGGAAGGTGGCTCAGTGGTGGAGCACTTGCCTTGCATGCATGAGGCCCTGGGTTCGATTCCTCAGCACCACATAAGCAAAAAGAAAAAAGCCAGAAGTGGCGCTGTGGCTCAAGTGGTAGAGTGCTAGCCTTGAGCTGAAGAGCTGAGGGACAAGCGCCCAGGCCCAGAGTTCAGGCCCCATGACCGGACCCAAAAAAATAAAATACAAATGAACAGACTCAGTAAGAAAGTTCTCTGAGTGACAGGTGCTAGTGACTCATACCTGTAATCCTAGCTACTCAGAAGTTTAAGATCTGAGAATAGCCGGGCGCTGGTGGCTTACGCCTGTAATCCTAGCTACTCAGGAGGCTGAGATCTGAGGATCACGGTTCAAAGCCAGCCCGGGCAGGAGAGACTGTGAGGCTCCTATCTCCGATAAACCACCAGAAAAACCGGAAGTGGTGCTGTAGCTCAAGTGGTAGAGCGCTCGCCTTGAGCTGAAGAGCTGAGGGACAGCACCCAGGCCCAGAGTTCAAGCCCCATGACCAACAAAAAAAAAAAAAAAAGATCTGAGAATAGTGGTTTGAAGCCAACCAGAGTAGGAAAGTACACGAGTCTCTTATCTCCAGTCAATCACAGAAAAAGCCAGAAGTGGTGCTGTGGCTCAAATGGTAGAGTGCTAGCCTTGAGGGAAAGAAGCTTAGGGATAGTACCTGGGTCCTGAGTTCAAGCCCCAGGAATGGATCAAAAAAAGAAAGAAAGGGAGGGAGGGAGGGAGGGAGGGAGGGAGGGAGGAAGGAAAAGAAATGAAAAGAAAAAAGAAAGTTCTCCAGATTCAATCATCCCCAAATCGACCTCTGCCACCATCAGAATACTTAAAAATGCTTAGTTGAATTATTTATGTCTTTGTCTTCTTTAGACTACAAGGGGGAAAAAGCTGAATGAAAAATTTAATGACTACTACTAAAATATTTACAGTTGGAAGAATATGATATCTAGGATTTGTTTCAAAAACTAGGTGGGGCAAGTAGCCAGTGAACAAAGACTTGACAGGATACAAGGACTAGTCAATAATATCTGAGGTTCATTTGTTGTCTATTTGTATACATTTAAAATATGTTTGTGGCAATGCCATATTTAAAAAAAACTGGATGATTACAACTATCTAAAAGGTGTATGGTCAGTGCTGTTAGCGTATACCTGTAGTCCTTGCTACTCAGGAAACTGATACCTGAGGATTGTGGTTCAAAGGCAGCCTAGGCAGGGAAGTCTGTAAGATTCTTGTCCCTAATTAACCAATAAGAAACCCGTAGTTGTGGGGTGGCTCAAGTGGTAGAGTGCCAGCCTTGAGTGAAAAAAGCTAAGCAAAAGCTGGGTGCTGGTGGATCATGCCTGTAATCCTAGCTACTCATGAGGTTGAGATCTGAAAATCTCAGTTCGAATCCAGAAAACCCCATGAGACTCTTACCTCCAATTAGCCACCTGGAAACCGGAAGTGCCACTGTGGGTCAAAGTGGTCTTGAACAAAAAAGCTCAGGGACAGTGCCCAGGCCCTGAGTTCAAGCCCCACAACTAACAACAACAACAATAAAAAGTTAATTAATTGAATTAAAATTCAACCACAAGGAGTGTAATTGGTGACAGTTTATAGCTGGTAGTGCTCTTTTGGGGAGGGGGGGGCGTGGTCAATCATAAGGCTTGAAAACTCAGGCCTGGGTCTTGAGAGTTAGTGCTCTTTTGATATACCTCAGGCTTCTAAAGACACCAAGTTGTACACTTTAAAAAAGAAAAATATGAGGAAGTGGCGCTGTAGCTCAAGTGGTAGAGCGCTCGCCTTGAGCTGAAGAGCTGAGGGACAGCGCCCAGGCCCCGAGTTCAAGCCCCACGACCGACAAAAAAAAAAAAAAAAAGAAAAATATGGGCTGGGAAGGTGGCTCAGTGGTAGAACGCTTGCCTTGCATGCCTGAGGCTCTGGGTTCAATTCCTCAGCACCACATTAGCAAAAAGAAAAAAGCCTGAAGTGGTGCTGTGGCTCAAGTGGTAGAGTGCTAGCTTTGAGCTGAAGAGCTGAGGGACAGCGCCCAGGCCCAGAGTTCAGGCCCCACGACCAGACCCCCCCCCAAAAAAAGAAAAATATTATGTGAATTATATCTCATATATATACATATTTATGTACATATATATATCTGTGTGTGTGCTTGTGTATGTGTGCCAGTACTGGAGCTTGAACTCAGGTCTTCATGTTCTGGCTTAGCTTTTCTACTCAAGGCTAGTAATCCATGTAAGCACTTGAGCCACACATCCATTTCCAGCTTTTTTGCTAGTTATTTGGAGATAGATTTGTCTGCCCAGGCTGGCTTTGAACAGAAATCAGATCTCAGCCTCTTAAGTAGCTAGGATTACAAGCCTGAGCCACTGATGCCCAGCTTATATTGAAGAAGATGAAGAGGAAAAGAAGAAGAGGAAGAAGAAGAAGAAAAGGAGGAGGAGGAGGAGGAGGAGGAGAAGGAGGAGGAGGAGGAGGAGGAGGAGCAGCAGCAGCAGCAGCGGCGGCGGCAGCAGCGGCAGTGGAGGAGGAGGAGCAGGAGGAGGAAGAGGAGAAGGAAGGAGTGAAAGAAATGGAAGAGGAGGAGAAAGAAGAGGAAGAAGAAACAAAGATGTCAGCTACTATTCCATTTTAAAATGGTTTTTTACTTCTAGAAATGCAATAAGACAAGAAAAGTAATTAAAAGGTATAACTTTTGAAAGTGATTTAAAAATTATTTGGAGATTTATTATCTATTGAGAAAACTTCAAGAAATAAAACCTAGGTCGAGAATTCAGTAAAGTTAACAAATATATATTATATAGAGAAGAGCCCTCGCTTACAAGGTACAACATCCATATGTGAGTGGGTTTGTTCTTGTCATTTTGTTTTGTTTTCACTTTATAGATGTACAAAAAGTGATACTCATTCAGTGGAAACTCTACTTTTAATTTCCATCTTTTCGCAGGTCTGGATCTTCCCTGAGGCCCTGGTATTTCTTCTGCTGGACAGCAGCAACACAACAGAGCCCTGGTTGCATGTGTTTCTGTGGGGTTTTTTTTGTTTGTTTGTTTTGTTTTTGTTTTTTGTCTTTGTTTTTCTGTTGGTCGTGGAGTTTGAACTCTGGGTCTGGGCACTAAGCCACAGCACCACTTCCAGTTTTCTAGTGGTTTATTGGAGATAAGAGTCTCACAGACTTTCCTGCCCAGGTTGGCTTTGAACTGTGATCCTCAGATCTCAGTCTCCCGAATAGCTAAGATTACAGACGTGAGCTACTGGTTCCTTGTTTTGCCATGTGTTTTTGAAGATAAGAAACCAGCATTTGGGCTGGGAAGGTGGCTCAGTGGTAGAGTGCTTGCCTTGCATCCATGAGGCCCTGGGTTCGATTTCTCAGCCCACATAAGGAGAAAAACCTGAAAATGGCACTGTGGCTCAAAATGGTAGAGCTCTAGCCTTGAGTTGAAGAACTGAGGGACAGCGCCCAAGCCCAGAGTTCAGGCCCCACGACCGACCAAAGAGAAAAAGAAAAAGAAACCAACATTTGTTAGGTACTGGTGGCTCATATCTATAATCTTAGCTAGTGAGGAGGTTGAGATGTGAGGATTGAGTTTGGAAGCCAGCAAGGACTGGAAAGTCCATGAGACTCTTATCTCCAATTAACCAGCAAATAGCTGGAAATGTAGCAGTAGCTCAAGTGGTAGAGCACTATCCTTGAGCATAAAAGCTCAGGATAGCACCCAGGCCCTGAGTTCAAGACCCAGGACTAGTGTCCACATACACAAATGGTTAAGATGGGATAGAGTTGGAGATGTAACTCTGTGGTACAGTGTGTGTTAAGTATGTGTGAACTTTTGGGTTCTAGTAAGGAAAGGTGAAAAGTTAAGACGGACATTTTAGTGTGCAGGGGGTGTGTGTTTGTGTGTGGTTTGTAGCACAATTTAAAAACTTACTGTTTTAAATGGTACAGGACTCACCCTAAGGCTGGCTCCACCTAGTGGTGAGAGGGTGGAAGCATGCTTGGGCTGCAGCTGTACAATAGGCTTCTTCCCAATGGTTCTTTCCCCCTCACACAGCAGGCCTGGCTAGTGCCATCAGTTGGATCATAGTATGGCCAGAATGGTCATGCGCACTATCTGACAATTCATTCTTAGGGCTTCTTAAATATTTGAGGAGGAATTTTGGTTGTTAAATGATTGAGCATTTACTGAATGTGGGTTAACAGGCCTCCCTCCCTTTTCCCTTTCTTCCCTTCTACTCTTTCTTTTCTTCTCCCTCCTCTCTCTCCTCCTTACTCTTCTTCCTTCTCTCCCTCCTCACTCATCTCCTCTTCTTCCTCCTCCTCCTCTTCCTTCCCCTCTACCCCCCAGTATAAGGATTGCACTCAGGGCCTTGTTCTCCTACTGGAGCCATGACCCCAGTCATTCAACCTCTGTGTGTGTGTGTGTGTGTGTGTGTGTGTGTGTGTGTGTGTGTGTGTGTGTGTGTGTGTGTGTGTGTGTGTCCTGGGGTTTGAATTCAGAGCCTGAGCACTGTCCCTGACCCCAGTCTTTTAACCTCTGTGTGTGTGTGTGTGTGTGTGTGTGTGTGTGTGTGTGTGTGTGTGTGTCCTGGGGTTTGAATTCAGAGCCTGAGCACTGTCCCTGACCCCAGTCATTTAACCTCTTTGTGTGTGTGTGTGTGTCAGTCCTGGGGTTTGAATTCAGAGCCTGTGCACTGTCCCTGAGCTTCTTTTGCTCAAGGCTAGCACTCTACCCCTTGAGCCACAGTGCCATTTCTGGCATTTTCTGTGAATGTGGTACCAAGGAATCAAACCCAGGGCTTCTGCATGCTAAGCAAGCACTCTACCACTGATCTACATTCCCAGCCCTCATTTTACTTTTAGTTTGTGTTCCAGGTAGAGTCTTGTGCCAACTCTGCCCTGGATGGCCTTAAAATGAGATTCTTTTACCTCTGTTTCTGCATTAACTGGAACCACAGGACTAGATTTCTGAGAATGTATGAGACATTGTATATAACATTTCAAAATTCTATTATGGAATTTTTCATATATCCTCCATAACTTCCAATGTGCATTAAAGTAGATTTTTATAAATCTGTCTATAATAAATTTAGACTAACTCCAATTTATGTCAATATGAACTATTTCTGTGTCTGTTTATGTGTCTGTATGTGTGCGCCAGTACTAGGACTTGAACTCACAGTCTCATGTTCTTGCTTGGCTTCTTTTGTTTTTGTTTTTGTTGGTCCTGGGGCTTGAACTCAGGACTGTGGCACTGTCCCTGAGTTTTTTCATTCATGGCTAGCACTCTACCACTTTGAGCCACAGTCCCATTTCTGGTTTTCTGGTGGTTAATTGGAGATAAGAGTCTTATGGACTCTCCTGACTGGGCTGGCTTTGAACTCTGATACTCAGATATCAGCCTCCTGAATAGTTAGGATTACAGGCATGATGTCCTGTTTTCTTGTGTGGCCTTTTCTGTTCAAAGCTGCTGCTCTACTACTGAAGCCACAGGTCCACCTCCGGCTTTTTGCTGATTAATTTGAGATAAGAGTTGAAGCCAGTGGCTCATGCCTATAATCCTAGATACTCAGCAGGCTGAGATCTGAGAATCCCAGGTCAAAGCCAGCTCATGCAGGGAAGTCTGTTGTGAGACTCTTATCTTCAAATAACCATCAAATAACAGGATGTAGAGCTGTGGTTCCAGTGGCAGAGTGCTAGCCTTGAGCACAAAAAAGTTCATGGACAGTGCCCAGGCACTATTTTCAAGCCCCAGGACTGGCATGCACACACACACACACACACACACACACACACACACACACACACACACACACACACACACACACTAAGAATCTCACAGACTTCTCTGCCCTGGCTAGCTTAGAACTGCCATCCTCAGATCTCCATAGACATAAACCACAAGCATCCTGCTGTGTGGTTTTAGCATAAACTGAATTTTTACATCTGAGTTTAATGGATGAATTGAAAGGAAATAATCCTTTATTACATCTAGAAGTTGGCCAAGCTAGGCACTGGTGGCTCACACGTGTAATCCCAGCTAATTAGGAGTTGGAGATCTGAGAATTGTGGTTTGAAGCCAGCCCTAGCAGGAAAGTCTGTGACTCTTTTTTTTTTTTTTGCCAGTCATGGGGCCTGAACTCTGGGTCTGAACGCTGTCCCTCAGCTCTTCAGCTCAAGGCTAGCGTTCTACCACTGGAGCCACAGTGCCACTTCCAGCATTTTCTGTTTATGTGGTGCTGAGGAATCGAACCCAGGGCCTCATGCTTGCAAGGCATGCACTCTACCGCTGAGCTACCTTCCCAGCCCCAAGTCTGTGACTCTTATCTCCAATAAACCACCAGAAAACTGGAAGTGAAGCTATGGCTCAAAGTGGTAGAGTGCTAGCCCTGAGCAATAAAGCTCAGGGACAGCAGCCAGGCCCCAAGTTCAAGCCCCATGACTGACAGGAAAAAAAAAAGTTATAGACAGGTGTACCCATTACAACAATGAGATGTACAAGATATTATATCAAAAAATGAACTTTATTTACAACTTTGGTGGGAGGTGGGGAAGGAAGGGCAGGGATGGTAAGGGGAAACAAAGGAGGAAGCAACAATGCCTGATAAGAAATGTACTCATTACCTTGCTCACCCCTCTGTACGGTATTTTAACAATAAAAAAGGGGCTGGGAAGGTGGCTTAGTGGTAGAGCCCTTGCCTTGCATGCATGAGGCCCTGGGTTCGATTCCTCAGCACTACATAAGCAGCAAAAAAAGCCAGAAGTGGCACTGTGGCTCAAGTGGTAGAGCGCTAGCCTTGAGCTGAAGAGCTGAGGGACAGCGCCCAGGCCCAGAGTTCAGGCCCTCAACCGGACCTCCCCAAAAAAACAAAAACAAAAAAAACTTCTTAATAAAAAAAAAGTTGGCCAAGAGTTGGCTTACTATTTCAGCAAATACTGTCTTCAACCGCCGTCATTTTTGATAGAGTCGTTAATTCAGCCTTGAAGATCTCACACTACATAATGTGATTCGCACTGCATATTTTAACAACCCTGCTATCATCAATGACATCTCCGCTTCTGTGAAGTATGCTACTGAATATTAGTTTACAGTGGGAACTGCTGCATTCATTTATTGCAAGATTCTTCTAAGTACTTCCCAACTGGTCTCCCTGCTCCTTCCCATACTCCTCTCTTCTTACAGGATAGCCAGGCTTTCCTTCTGAAATTTGGGTCAGCTCAGCTGAGCACTGGTGACTCATGCCTATAATCTTAGCTATTCAAGGAGGCTGAGATCTGAGGATCAAAGTTTGAAGGCAGCCTGGGCAGGAAAGCCCATGAGACTTTTGTCTCCCTGTGACCAGCAAAGAAGCTGGAAGTAGAGGTGTGGCTGAAATGGTAGAGCACCAGCCTTGAATGTAAACACCAAGTAAAAGTGTAAGCTCCTGAGTTCAAGACCAAGTGCTGACAATTCTATGTATCCATGTATCCTGCTAAGGATACATGACACTACCCACTGATATGTGCACAAATATATATTATGCAGAAAAATACTGATATAAATATACTAATATAAATATAAATAAATACTAATATAAATATACATATTGGTAAACTGCCTTCTTTGTCTTTTCTTCCTCCTCCTCTCCTCTTCCTTCTCTCTCCTCCTCTTCCTCTTCTTCCTCCTCCTCCTCCTTCTTTTTCGCTGGTCCTGGGGCTTTAACACAGTGCTCAGATGCTACCTCAGCTTTTGTGCTCAAGGTTAGCAGTGTACCACTTGAGCTACATACATGTTGTCTTGGTGGTTAGTTTGGAGTTAAAAGTTTCATGGGCCAGGCACTGGTGGCTCACATCTGTAATACTAGCTACTCAGGAGGCTGAGATCTGATGACAGCCTTTCAAGCCAAGCCCTCGGCAGGAAAGTCAGTGAGACTCTTATCTCCAATTAACTACCAGAAAACCGGAAGTGACACTGTGGCTCAAGCGATAGAGTGCTAGCCTTGAGCTGAAGAGCTAAGGGACAGTGCCCAGGCCCAGAGTTCAAGCCCAATGACTGACAACAACAACAAAAAAAAGAGTCTCATGGGCCATCCTGCCAAGGATGGCTCTGAACCATGATCTTCATATTTCAGCCTTCTGAGTAGCTGGGATTACAAGTGCACAACACACAATGTGGTAGTGGTGATGACTATTAGCATTTGTATGTTCCAACTTTGCATGCTAGACTATTAGAAGCTGGACATGGTAGTAAACATTAGTAACTCTAACACTCAGGAGGCTGAGGCAGGAAGATCATAACTGGAGGCTACATAATAAGGATTTAACTCCGAAAATACAACATTGGAATGAGGGGTGGTCATCCTTACTTTTTATTTTTATTTTATTTTTTTTAATTTTTTTTTTTGGGGTCCAGTCGTGGGGCCTGAATTCTGGGCCTGGGCACTGTCCCTCAGCTCTTCAGCTCAAGGCTAGCACTCTACCACTTGAGTCACAGCGCCACTTCGGCTCTTTTCTTTTTGCTTATGTGGTGCTGAGGAATCGAACCCAGGGCCTCAGGCATGCAAGACAAGTGCTCTACCACTGAGCCACCTTCCCAGCCCCCACTTTTTATTTTTATTTATTTATTTATATATTTTTTGGCAGTCGTGGGGCCTGAATTCTGGGCCTGATTTCTGTTCCTGAGCTCTTCAGCTCAAGGCTAGCACTCTACCACTTGAGACACAATGCCACTTCCAGCTTTTTCTGCTTATGTGGTGCTGAGGAATTGAACCCAGGGCCTCCAGCACGCAAAGCAAGCACTCTACCACTGAGCTACCTTCCCAGCCCTCATCTTTAGTCTTGCACAATTTCCAAACCACAAAGTGTACATGCTTAAAAAGTGAAATTTATAACCAGACACCAGTGGCTGATGCCTGTAATTCTAGCTACTCAGAAAGCCAAGCTATGAGGATCCCAATTTGAAGCCAGCATAGACAGGAAAATCTGTGAGACCCTTATCTCCAATAAACTACCAAAGAATGGCGCAAGTGGCAGAATGCCAGTTTTGCGTGAAAAATATTAAGTTGGAGCACAAGGCCCTGAGTCCATCCTCCTGTATGGTGCACATGGGCACATCACACAACCCTCTCCCCTCCAACAAAGTAAACATATTGTCATCCCTGAAAATGTCTTTGTTCCATTTAATCCCTTTGCCTTTCTTCACTCTGTCCCCAATCACTGGTCTGCTTCCTATTGCTGTAGTTCTGTGGATTTGATATAACTGGAGTCAGGCATGCTCATGTTCCTTCCCTCTGGTTTGAGTTACTCAGCATGATTGTCTTGAGAGCTATCTATTTTGTTATATTTATAGCAATTCTATTTATTGCTGAGTAGTATGTGGTTGTATTAAAATTTACTTATCCATTCACCTGTTATAGAGCATATGAGCTACTGCTAGTCTTTTGCTATTCCAAAGAAGGCTAAGCTGGGCACCAGTGACTCATGCCTATAATTCTAGCTACTCAAGAGACTCAAGATCTGAGGATCAGGGTTCAAGCCAGCTAGGGCAGGAAAGTTTGTAAGACTCTTATCTCCAAATAACTACCTAAAAAAGTGCCGGAAGTGGTGTCATGGCTCAAGTGGTAGAGTACTAGCCTCCTGAGTAGTTGGGATCACATACGTGAAATAGCTATGCAAAAGAATGAGGCTGGGCCTGGGAAGGTGGCTCAGTGGTAGGGCGCTTGCCTTGCTTGCTCGAGGCCCTGGGTTCGATTCCTCAGCACCACATAAGCAAAAAGAAAAGAGCCGGAAGTGGCACTGTGGCTCAAGTGGTAGTGCTAGCCTTGAGCTGAAGAGCCGAGGGACAGCGCCCAGGCCCAGAGTTCAGGCCCCATGACTGGACCCCCCCTCCCCCCCAAAAAAAGAATGAGGCTGGGCTGAGAATGTGGCTTAGTGGTAGAGTGCTTGCCTAGCCTGCACAAAGCCCTGGGTTTGATTCCTCCAGACCACATAAACAGAAAAAGCCAGGAGTGGTGCTGCTGCTTAAATGGTAGAGTGCCAGTCTTGAGCAAAAGAAGCTCAGGGACAGTGCCCAGGCCCTGTGTTCAAGCCCCAGGCCTGGGGGAAAAACAAAAAGATTGAGGCTCTGAGTTCAAGTCCTAGTCCCAGTACCAAAAAAAAAAAGTCAGTGAGGTGTGCTGGTGACTAACACCTGAATCCTAGCTATTCAGGAGGCTGAGATCTGAGGATTATAGTTGGAAACCAGCCAACGTGAGACTCTTATCTCCAATCAATTACCAAGAAGCTGGAAGTGAAGTGCTGACTCCGGTGGTCAGGAAGAGCACCTAGACCCTGAGTTCAAGCCCCAGGATCAGCACTAGGAAAAAAAAAAACAAAACAGTCAAAACTTCAATGAATGGCTGAGGTGACCTTTGAAACCAAAACTACCATTTAACAAGCAGGTAACTTTGCCTCCAGTAGGCAGATAGTGAGACCTGTTCCAGATCTTGCTTCTCCCATATATGTGAAGGTCTTGCTTCTCCCACATATGTGAAGGTTAGGACATTTCTAAATCTCCATTTCTAATACTTTTTGGGGATATTTCTTTTTGATTTTCCTATTGACTTTAACTTCAGTGTGCTTAAAACTAAAGTCAGCATTTTTGTTCCTTCAGCATTTTTAATCTTTCTCTGTTTTATTTTTATCTTCACTTCCCTTTTTCTATTGATCATTCTCCCAAATAGAGGTTAAACTTCAGATTTCTCTTTCTGTGGTGACATCTCCGTAGGTACAATGTCATATTTTTGTACATTGGGTCCAATTATCTGCATTTTATTTTTGAAAAAAGCTGTATTTAGTGATTAGTAATGAAACCCTAAAGTTCCAGCTTGGAGTTTTATAGGTCTTAAGAAGCTTAGTCTATGTCTGGGGCTGGTGGTTCACTCTACAGCTCATTTGAAAGAGAAAGACTATTTTTAAAAATAATCAAAGTTTAAGCTGGGCACTGGTGGCTCATGCCTGTAATATTAGCTACTCAGGAGGTTAAGATCTGAGGATCACAGTTCAAAGCCAGCCTAGGAATGGAAGTCCGTGAAACTATCTCCAATAAACTATTCAGAAAAAGCCAGAAAGTGGTGCTGTGGCTCAAGTGGTAGAGTGAGCACAAAGAGGCTCAGGGACAGCACCCAAGTCCTGAATTCCAGTCCTGGGACTGAAGGAAAGAAAGAACCACCACTCAGGGCAAAGCTGATCTAGTACTAGCATGGCCACTACGCTTAATCTCTGTGTCAGGGGACAACCCATAGAGGGCGTGGCTTCAGTGTGAATCCTAGACAATGAATCATAGCTGGGCTTCTCATATCTGGGTATCTCTGGAAGGGTCATCTGAGCAGTGTGCCTTGAATGCTACCAGAGGAATGGCAGAAAGATTCAAAAGCATACTCAGTTACATGCCTGAATTCACTGATGATAAATTAGATCTTTCCAATCAGTGGGGCCAAAGGGACAATTCAGAAAAACAATGTTGAAATAATTGGCTATCCATTGAGAAAGAATTTCTATTCCAATTTCAGACAATGCTGATTATAAGTAAAATCCAGATTGGAAAAAAAGGTTATAAAAAATATTTGTAGAGGGCTGGGAAGGTGGCTCAGTGGTAGAGCACTTGCCTTGCATGCCTGAGGCCCTAGGTTCAATTCCTCAGCACCACATAAGGAAAAAGCCAGAAGTGGCGCTGTGGCTCAAGTGGTAGAGTGCTAGCCTTGAGCTGAAGAGCTGAGAGACAGCGCCCAGGCCCAAAGTTCAGGCCCCATGACTGGACCCAAAAAAAAATTTGTAGAGGGGCTGGGAATGTGGCTTAGTGGTAGAGTACTTGTCTACCATGCATGAAGCCCTGGGTTCCATTCCTCAGTATGACATAAGCAGAAAAAGCCAGAAGTAGCACTCTGGCTCAAGTGGTAGAGTGGTAGCCTTGAGGTAAAAGAAGCTCAGGGACAGTGCCCAAGCCCTGAGTTCAAGCCCCAGGACTGACCAAAAATAAATAAATAAATAAGTTGAAGGGAAAAAAATCAATAGCTGGGTGCTGGTGGCTCACACCTGTAATCCTAGCTACTCAGGAGGCTGAGATCTGAGGATCGAGGTTCAAAGCCAGCTCAGGCAGGAAACTCTAGGGGACTCTTATCTCCACTAAGCTACTCAGAAAAGTAGAAGTGGCACTGTGGCTTAAGTGGTAGAATTCTAGCCTTGAGCTGAAGAGCTGAGGGACAGCTCCCAGGCCCAGAGTTCAAGCCCCATGACTGACAAAAAAATAAAATAATAATAATAAATTAACACTTTGAAGTCAACTTGACACAAAGAAGCCTTCTTCTGTCAAATACAACATCCAAGAATTGTCAAAGATATGACTAAGGAAGAGTTGATGAAATAAAAAGGTAAAACGTAAAAACATAATCTCAGGCAGCTGAGATCTGAGGATCAGTTTGAAACTATCTGTGCAGGAAAGTCTGAGCAATTCTTATCTTCAATTAACTAGAAAAAAAAAAAAAAAGCTGAGCCAGGTCTAGGTGTCTCATGCCTGTAACCCTAACTACTCAGGAGGCTGAGATCTGAGGATGGTGGTTCAAAGCCAGCCCGGGCAAGGAAAGTTTATGAGACTCTTATCTCAAATTAACCACCAGAAAACCAGAAGTGGCGCTGTGGATCAACTGCTAAAGCGCTAGCCTTGAGCTGAAGAACTGAGGGACAGGGCCAGGCTCAGAGTTCAAGCCACACTACCAACCAAAAAACAAACAAACCAAACAAACAAACAAAAAAGCTCTGGAGGGGGCTGGGAAGGTGGCTCAGTGGTAGAGCACTTGCCTTGCATGCTCGAGGCCCTGGGTTCGATTTCTCAGCACCACATAAGCAAAAAGAAAAAAGCCAGAAGTGGGGCTGTGGCTCAAGTGGTAGAGCGCTAGCCTTGAGCTGAAGAGCTGAGGGACAGCGCCCAGACCCAGAGTTCAGGCCCCACGACCGGACCCCAAAAAAAAAAAAAGCTCTGGAGGGGGGGGGGGGGGAATTGGAAGGGATGGGAAGGGAAACAAAGGAGGAGGCTACAATGCTTGATAAGAAATGTATTCATTATCTTGCCCATGTAAATGTAACCCCTCTGTACAGTATTTTCACAATTAAAAAAAAAAAAAGCCCTGGAAGTGAGAGGAAGTGAGACTGTGGCTGAATTTGTAGAACGCTAACCTTGGGCAAAAATATGCAGGGACAGTGTCCAAGCTCTGAGTTCAAGCCCCAAGACTGGGACACACACACAAACACACAAATTAATTAATTAAAGAAATATATATATATATATATATATATATACATATATGAAAATGTTCGCATTCAGTAGTTATTTAATAGTTATTCCAGAAGTGACAAATCATTAGATGGGCACAAAATACAAATGCTGCTAGAATTCACCATGAGTCACTGGTAAGTGGTTATTGGCGTTGGTTTATAGCTCAACCATAGCAATTTATTTTAGACTGTTCCTCTTGGGGGAAGGGCACTGTCACAGCTGTAGAGACCACATCCTGTTTACAGCTGGAAAAAAAAGAGAAACTAAGGGGAAGCCCCTCTCATCTCTCTGGCTAAATCAATGCTATTCTAGATTCCTTAGACTCAGGCTAGTCTGTTATTGGCAGGACTGTCCCACATGGCAGCATCTAGCAGGATTTCTCTGGGAAAATGAAGAGTTGTAGCCTTTCTAGTCTCTGCAGAGACTAGGCAAAGAAGAAATGGGTTGGGTGGGCACCAGGGGCTCATGCCCTACTTCCAGTGGGGGGGGTGGGGGGGGTGGGGGGGTTCTTTTGATACATTCTTGTTAAGCAACACTGTGCAGCAAATTAGCTAAATCTATAGGGATCAATATAAAAAGATTTCCAAGATGAGGAACACATCAAATGAACTGATTTTATATATATATATATACATATATATATATGTATCTATATGATATATATAATTTATACAATGATTATATATTTACGTAATTTATATATTATATATTATTTTATATTACTTATATATTTTAGATATTGTGTACATATGTATATATAAACATATATGTATATGTATCTAGCATCTATCTCTGGGACTGAGAGAGGAATTTAAGTATAAGAAGACATCAAGGGGCTGGGAAGGTGGCTCAGTGGTAGAGCGCTTGCCTTGCATGCCTGAGGCCCTGGGTTCAATTCCTCAGCACCACATAAGCAAAAAGAAAAAAGCTGGAAGTGGAGCTGTGGCTCAAGTGGTAGAGCGCTAGCCTTGAGCTGAAGAGCTGAGGACAGCGCCCAAGCCCAGAGTTGAGGCTCCACGACCGGACCCCCCCCAAAAAAAGAAGACATCAAAGCTTTTCTTATATTTCTGTATATTTATAACATTAAAAATGGGTTTCAAGCTAGGCACTAGGGGCTCCTGCCTATAATCCTAGCAACTGAGGAGGCTGAGATTTGAGGATTGTTGTCTGAAGCCAGCTTGGGCAGGAAAGTTTGTGAGATTCTTATCTCCAATTAACCATCAAAAAAGCCAGAAATGGAGCTGTTGCTTAAATGGTAGAGCTCTAGCCTTGAGCACAAAAGCTCAGGCTCAGTCGCGCACCGGTGGCTTATGCCTGTAATCCTAGCTACTTAGGAGGCTGAGATCTGAGGATCATGGTTCAAAGCCAGCCCAGGTAGGAAAGTCCGTGAGACTCCTATCTCCAATAAACCACTAATAAACCAGAACTGGTGCTGTGGCTCAAGTGGTAGAGCGCTGGCCTTGAGCTGAAGAGCGCAGGGACAGCACCCAAGCCCAGAGTTCAAGCCCCTTGACCGACAAAACAAAAACAAAAAAACAAAACAAAACAAAAGCTCAGGCACAGTACCCAGGCCCTGAGTTCAAGCCCCAGGACTGGCATATACCCCCCCAAAAAATTACTGAAATTCCGGGAAGGTAGGACTCTTGAACAAAATGAACTGAGAGCTTGGGATTCTAAGTTAAAAAGACCCATTCATACCATACAAAAAAACAAAAACAAACCTATCTTAACCAACTAACCAAACAGAAGACCCTCCAATATGATTCACTTCTGCTTAGATATCCAGAAAAATCAAGTTCAACATATACCTAGAGGTAACTTTACACACTATTCAAAATAACCAAGTGATGGAATCAATCTATATAATTGACTGATGACTGGATAAGGAAAATGGTATATATGCAGATATATATGCACATGAAGGTAGGGGTGTGTGTGTGTGTGTGTGTGTGCTTGCGCGTGCGTGCGGGACTTGGACTTGGAACCTCATGCATAATCTTAGCTTTTCCACTCTGTCATGCCTCCACTTCTGGCATTATGCTGGCTAGCTAGAGAAGAATCTCTTGGATTTGTGTGATGGTGTTGTCTTTGAATTTCAGTCTTCAAATCTCAACCTCCTAGGTAGCTAAGATTACAGGTCTGAGCCACCCATATTTGGCTCCATAAGGAATTCATTCAGTTATAAAGAAGAAAAATAAGTTGTTGTTTTTTTTTAAACAAAGTAAACTGGAACCGGAGATCAGTCTGTTAATTGAAACAAGCTAGACTCAGACCAGTATAACATGTTTTCTCTTATATGTGGAATTTAGAGGCAAAGACATGCGATTAGAAGGGAGAACTGTTAGAGATATAGAAGAGAAAAAGAGGGAGTGGGGAATGGGAATGAGAAAGAGGGAAAGAAGGAATGAAGCCAGGTACTGGATGGCTTATGCCTATAATCCTAGCTAATCAGGAGGCTGAGAGCTACAGATCAGGGTTCAAAGCCAGGTTGGGCAGGAAAGTTTGTAAGACTCTTATCTCCCCTGAACTACCAAAAAGCTAGAAGTAGAGCGCTCAAGGGCTAGAGCACTGGCCTCGAGTCCCAACCAAACAACAACAAAAAGGATCACTATGGGTTAGGAATGTGGCTTAGTGGTAGAGTGCTTGCTTAGCATGCATGAAGCCCTGGGTTTGATTCCTCATTACCACATCAACAGAAAAAGTGGGAAGTGGTACTGTGTTTCAAGTGTTAGACAAAAGAAGCTCAGGCCCAGGCCCTGAGTTCAAGCCCCAGGACTATAGAAACTGCAGTTTCTATAGACTTTTTAAAATGCCAATGTTGGGCTGGGAAGGTGGCTCAGTGGCAGAGTGCTTGCCTTGCATGCATGAGGCCCTGGGTTCGATTCCTCAGCTACCACATAAGCAAAAAGAAAAAAGCCGGAAGTGGTGCTGTGGCTCAAGTGGTAGAGTGCTAGCCTTGAGCTGAAGAGCTGAGGGACAGCGCCCAGGCCCAGAGTTCAGGCCCCACGACTGGACCCAAAAAATAAAAAATAAATAAAATGTCAATGTTCTAAAGTGGGAACCTCTTAGAGAGGAGACAGTGTATAGGCCTGCCCTCTCAACTGATTTTCCATTCAGCCCTTCTTTTGAGGAACCCTATTGTCCTTCTGAGAACACACATTGAGAAATCATAAGCTAAGGGGAAGACTAATTCTTCAGCCATGAATGGCCTTGCTCAACATGCTCTTACACTCTAATTTCTCCCACTTCCTAAAATGAGTTTCCTTCCTTGCTTCTTCCATCAGGAGTCAGCATTAATTCCTCTTCCTAATTATTGCAGGCCCTCTGAGCATGGCACATAAACCAGAACTCTACTGAGTGACTCCTGAACTGTCTAGTTATTGAATCTCTGTTTTGTAGGCCCATTTAAGTCTCCATAGTCTGAGGAGAACTGGGATTGTCTGATTAGCTGTAGACACCCATAGGCATTCCAAAAACACCTGGCTGCTTTAGCAACATTGCATTTCTGCCCCAGTTTGAATGCTTATACCAGCACAGAGGATCTTAGATCTTCCATCACTTCATGTAGGCAGAAAAAGCACACTATATTAATTTCCTATGGGTGCCATAACAAAGGGTCGCCAACTTGGTGATAAAAATGAACACAAGCCTGGTGCAGGTGGCTCATGCCTGTGATCCTATCTATTCAGAAGGCTGAGATCTGAAGCACTTAGTTCAAAGCCAGCCAAAGCAGAAAGGATGATGACTCTTATCTCCAATTAACCTCTGGAAAACTGGAAGTGGCACTGTTTATTTATTTTCTTATTTTTGATTTTTGCTTTGAGCAAAAAAGCTCAGGGGCAGCACTTAGGCTCTGAGTTCAAACCACAGGACTGATAAAAATAAGAAAATAGGGCTGGGAAGGTGGCTCAGTGGTAGAGCGCTTGCCTTGCATGCATGAGGCCCTGGGTTCAATTTCTCAGCACCACATAAGCAAAAAGAAAAAAGCTGGGGCTGGGATGGTGGCTCAGTGGTAAAGCGCTTGCCTTGCATGACTGAGGCCCTGGGTTCGATTCCTCAGCACCACATAAGCAAAAAGAAAAAAGCTGGAAGTGGCACAGTGGCTCAAGTGGTAGAGTGCTAAACCTTGAGCTGAAGAGCTGAGGGACAGTGCCCAGGCCCAGAGTTCAGGCCCCATGACCGGACCAAAAATTAAAAATAAAAAAAAAAATAAGAAAATAAACCAATAGAATAATTTAATTTTTATTTTTTGCTGGTCCTGGGGCTTGAACTCTGTGTCTGGGTATTGTCCCTGAGCTTTTATGCTCAAGCCTAGTGCTCTACTATTTGAGCCACAACTCAACTTCCAGCTTTTTGTTACTAATGGAATTAAGTTTCTTTTTTTTTTTTGATCCTGTCGTGGGGCCTGAACTCTGGGTCTGGGCTCTGTCCCTCAGCTCTTCAGCTCAAGGCTAGTGCTCTACCACTTGAGCCACAGCACCACTTCCGGCTTTTTTCTTTTTGCTTATGTGGTGCTGAGGAATCAAACCCAGGGCCTCAGGCATGCAAGGCAAGCACTCTACTACTGAGCCACCTTCCCAGCCCCGGAATTAAGTTTCTTAATTTCTTAAGTTTCTTAAGTTTCCTTCTCAGTCTGGCTTTGAACGGAGATCCTCAGATCTCAGCCTCCTGAGTAGCTAGGATTACATGTGTGACAAATGTATTATTTATACCTCTATAGATTAAAAACCTGATATGGGTTCACTGCTAAAATCAGGGCAATGTCTTGGGATATTGGGGTGTAAGGGCACCAACTTGAAAGGAACTCAGCAAAGCTGGATTTTACTTCCGCAGAAGGTTATACTATTGACTGGGAGCCAACTAAGCAAATGCCCTTGGAGGAGTAGCTTGAGTAGGTTTTATCTCTAACTTGTGATTGCCCCTTGTTGGAATATGTTCACAATCTTGTGAAACTGGCTAGTCTGAAAGGGTTTTAAACTTTTTTCTGATTAAACAACCGAAACCAAGATTCCTAACCAATGCAGGAACTTGTTTGGGATAAAGAGATATGGCTTAAGTAAAACAACTTCTGATAAGATGGCAGCCACCCTTAAAATGGCAATCAACCCCTTTGACAAATATTCTCACTCCTACAGCTCCTTCAAAAGGTCTTTTGGAATACTCCATTAGGGTGCCTGCCCCAGCTTCCAGAAGCCTCTGCTCCTGCCCCTCCTTGTCTGTCTGTAAGGAGGCTTGAATGGCTGGTTGAGATTTTCTCCCATCTCATCCCACTGACCCTTTCTGTCCCACATTTACAGGTGGGTTCCTCCGCCGCCCCCCCCTCCCCCCATAGAGGGGTTTGAACTCAGGGGTTCACTTTTTGAGCTGTATCTTCAGCACCCCTTCTCCTGTTTTAAAGGACCCTTACAAAAATACTGGGCTCACACTTATAACATAATCAAGGATAATGTCTTCATTTAAGGTCAGATGATTAGCAACCTTAATTTGATGTGGAAGCTTAATTTCCCTTTGCCATGGAATCTAATATTTGTTTTCCAGGAAGTGGAAAGTGGACAAAATTGTGGTGATGGTGGTGGCGGTGGCTTGATGGGGCCATAATTCTGCCTGCTAGACAGTCTTGCCCAAAAGTCTAAATTGAGAGTTAGCACATAGTTAGCATATGACATTAAGTGGAGAAAAGCTTTTGGGGATTAGAGATTCCCTTCAAGTACAAGGAGGCCCCAGGAGCAGAATGATCTTTAGCAAATCATTTGAATGATTAGCTCAAATCAGTCAAAAATCAAGTCTTATCAGTGTCAATTCTGAAAATTGTCAGCATCTGTATGTTAAATAATTATGTAAATAGCCTGGTTTAGAGGCTAACAAACAGAACTCAAGAAGTTCTTGAATCTTGATGAGAAGGGTGGGCGAAGTTCTGTGCTGACATCTGGAAATAGTAGGGGAGATTTCCCAGGAAGAGTCTGTGACTGAAGCAAAAAAAGCAAGAAATGCGTTGAAACTTCTGCTTAAACTTTAAAGAAAAAGCACGTGTGGAGTATAACGACTAGATCCCCAGGTGGAAGACGGTTCTAGAATTGAAGAGCGTACTCACGGGGGAAATTTGGGAAGTCTTCAACGGTTGTATTTACTCAAAGCCAGAAATGACACCGTTTTTTAAAGTAAATATTATATCTGAATTAAGGTGGGGCAGAAAGAGAGAGGAAAAGGAGTAGGTTCCACCGAGATTTGAACTCGGATCGCTGGATTCAGAGTCCAGAGTGCTAACCATTACACCATGGAACCACCACGCGTGAGGAGGCCGCCTTCCACTCTCTAATCCTTAAAGAACCCGTCCCCACCCCACTCCCCAAGCCCTCTCCGCAAACCCCACTACTAAGAAGCGAGGGGAATCTTCCGGCGCTCTGTTTCTGGGCCTGGTCGTGTGCAAGGAAGAGTCAGGGTCCCCTACCACGGAGATGAACTGAGAATGTAAACCACAAGTTCACCCACCGAGTTTCCCTTCTGGTGGAGGGAGTGACACCCGGCGCCGGCGCACGCAGCCTTTTTTACGCTCCGGGGGGGCGGGGCATCGCGTCTCCGGAAGTACCTCCCGGTGAGGGGCTGGGGCTTTCCGGAAGTGACGCCGAGGCAGGGCGGGGCTCTCCTCCGGGTCCGGCAGCTGAAGCTAGGCGCTCGGCTTCTCCCTGCAGCGACGCCCCCTGGTCCCCCCGGTCCCGCCGCTGCTCCCGCCCCTTCGCTCCTCGGCCGCGCCATGGGCACCCGCGACGACGAGTACGACTACCTCTTCAAAGGTGAGGCCGCGGGCTGGCGTACGGGCCGCGGAACCCCCGTTCTTCGGGGCGTGGGGTGCGGGGTGTGGGGCGGCCCGGGACTCGCCCGGGGGATCCCGGGTGCCGGGCCGCCGCGGCACTGAGGTGTGGACCTGCCTCGGCGATCGGCCCTTCGCTTTGGGGGGGGGGTGTCCCCCGTCACGGAGTTCGTCTCCGCCCTACGCGGCGGGGAGGAGGAGGGGGGGGTCCCACCTCACGCTTGTCTCTTAGCCGCACCCCACCAACCTCCCCCCCCCCCCACACCCCCAAGGCCTTTGTAGCCGCCGGCTCTAAAATCGTGTCTTCCCTTTCCCCGGGCTTTTTTTGGGGGGGTTCTCCTGCTCCTCCCGCCGACGGTGTCCTGAGGCCCCGGCGCCCCTCCTCTGCTCACATCCTCGCCCTGAACCCTCCCGAAGGCCCCAGGCCCCCCCCCTCTCGGCCTTCACTCGTGTCCCGGGCAGGTGGACGCCCCCTCCCACTCCCCCCCCCCTCTATGGCCTTACTCCCGTCCCGTCCCGTCCCGGGGGCCGGGGCTCTACCCCCCTCCCCCCCTCCCCCACCGCTCTCGAGGTCAATGACCTCGCACTGTCCCTCCCTCCTTCCCTCCCTCCCCGCCGATCGGCAACTCTTGGCTTATCCTTTTCCCTCCTCAAATGGTGTTCGGGAGCTCCCAGTGCTGGTGGGAGGGAGGGAAGGAAGGAGGGCGGGAGGGAAGGAGGGAGGGCAAGGGAGGGCTGTCCATCACCCACGCGCGCGCACTTGTCGCAGTGACCCCGACAGGCCGATGACTTCCCCCACCTAGCCTCTCCCCCAGCCGTCTTACATCAACCCCGGGATAACTCTGTATTTATTCGGCTTGGGAGAAGAGGTTGCGGATGGGTGGTGGCTGTTATCCTTGCCAGACCTGAAGGCCCAGTTCCTGAACAGGAAAGGTTGCGCGCTGCACAAATACTAGCTTGCTTATCACTACGGACTGGTTGCTTCCTGCTGCAACATTGGGAGGATCCAACAGGAAGGGAAGAGCTCTGGTTGGCCACAAACCTTTCCCAGACGGTGGAAAGGGGGAGGGGATTGTGTGCTCCTCGGGTCAAATTAAACATTTACTATAAGGTAGGGAAACGTAGTGCCCTTGAACAAAAACATCTTGGAGGATGGGGAGTGGATGGAAAGAATTGCTTTTTTGACTGAGTTTGGAAGAATCCAAGTCCTCCCCCTCCCCCCCCCTTTTTAACCAACAAAGAGACAGGATACAGCTTTCAGTAAGAAGAGAGTACAGTAAACGCTTTTTTCTTTTCTTTTGGTTGGGTGAATGTCCTCTCACTTAGGCAGTCTTTCTCTGCTACTGAATGAGAAGGACAGCCACCAGTAGTGTGCCTGAACAAAGATCATTACCAGGAAGGAAGAAGCCATTGCGATTAAAGCCCTACTGTAGAGGGTGGAGTTTAAAGACTTGAGGATGTTTCTGACTGCCATTGGGTGATTCATTAAACAAGGCAGGAAGCATTGCTTTCCTTTACCAATACTTTGAAAGTGTTGTTATACTAACTGATGTATATACTCCATTGACACTCCTCTAAGATGAGTACTTGAGGGTCAGTATCTAACCCCAACCCCATATTAGAAAGTGATTCACAGCTAAGAAAGTACCTAATTAATTTTACAAGTACAAAAAGGAGATCTGGTTATTTTCATACTGTTTACTGAAGTGATGTGAAATTATTCTTGGGAAACTTTGGAGTTTAGATTTTTTTTTGATACTGTGTAATGGCAGTGGACAGCATCTACCTACCTCTCTACCTCCTAGCTACCTCTCTACCTAACATAGTGCCTTAGCATGCAAGGCAAGTGCCCTACTACTGAGCTACACTCCCCACACTGCCTCTGGCCTCTGCCTTGCAAAGTACAGGGTATGCTCCACCAAGGCAGGTGTTTGAACAAGATAGACTGTTAGGTATTTCTCCTGTTGAAAACTCAAATGCAAATCACTTTTTTTTTTTCTTTCCTAAGGGTGTGTTACATTCATCTTGGGCCGGCTTAAGGAATTTAAATTTAATTTTGGGCTTTAGCCCATCCTAACAGCCTTGCAGTTACATAGACCTGGGTTCAAATCCTGACTCATGTTAATTTTTTTTTTTTGGTCCATCATGGACCTGAACTCTGGGCCTGGGCACTGTCCTCAGCTCTTCAGCTCAAAGCTAGTGCTCTACCACTTGAGCCATAGCACCACTTCCAGCTTTTTCTGTTTATGTGGTGTTGAGGAATCAAACCCAGGGCCTCATGCATGCAAGGCAAGCACTCGACCACTGAGCCACCTTTCCAGCCCTAAATATTTGTTTCTTGACCTTGAGACTTTTTTTTTTTTGGAGTTTTAATTCCTTCAGACAAGGAAGTACTGTGAGCTGCTTTGCAGGACTGTTGGCAGGAGTGAGATGACTCAATATATGGTAATAATGTAAAAGAAGTTCAAGTAGTTCTTATTAGGCATTTTTAGCTTTAAATCTTTATAAGTTACAAGAGCAGTTAAGTAAAGCAACTTAAATCTAGAGAACTTCTGAAGTCTGTTTACACATGGATTATGATTTTATTTTGTTACACATTTTGCTATTTAAAATATGGTGTATAAGAAATTTCCACTTTTTTTTTTTTTTTTAAGGCTCCAGGATATGAGTCACTTTATTTTACTTTTTGTGCCAGCCCTGGGGCTTGAACTCAGAGCCAGGGCACTGCCCCTGAGCTTTTCTGTTCAAGGCTAGAGTTCTACCACTTCAATCTGCAACTCTATTTCGAGCTGTTTGGTAGTCGGTGGAAGATAAGAGTCTCATAGACTTGCCTACCTGGGCTGGCTTTGAAGCCCAGTCCTCAGATCTCAGCCTTCTCAGTAGCTAAGATTACAGGTGTGAGCCACCACCACCCAGCCAAGTCACTTTATTTTTAAGCTTTAGTGCAGATTACTTACTTGATTCCTTATTTATATAGTGTTTTTAGGGTTATTCAGTTATTTTAAAATGAAGCAACAACATTTTTATTTTAAAATCTCTTTCTACAGATTTACTCACCTGAAGGATTTTTTTTTTTATTAACATGAGATAGGGTGGTATAAATTGGGTAAATGTTGGGAGAACAGGACTATTCTAAATTATGTAATTTGTTCTTGAATAAATCTTGGGTGTGTGTGTGTGTGAGTGCATGCTCATGCATACTTATTCTGGGGCTTGAACTCAGGGCATAGGCTCTGGGTTTCAACATTTTTTGCACTCTACTGTTTGAGTCATAGTTATACTTCTGGCTGTTTTGGTGGTTCATTAGAGATAAGAGTCTCACAGACTTTCCTACTGGGGCTGGCTTCAAACTATGATCTTCAGATCTGAGCCTCCCGAGTAGCTAAGATTATAAACATGAGCCACTGGTGCCCAGTGAGCAAATCTTTTTTCGGTTTGTGTGTGTGTGTGTGTGTGTGTGTGTGTGTGTTTGTGTTTTGAGACAGAGTCTCATGTAGCCCATCACAATTCTACTTCCGTCTCCCAGTGCCTCTGGATTATAGGCATGTATCACAATACTAGCTTGCACATTTAATCTTTTAACTTTTGATGGGTTATGGAGGCTTATTACTATTGTTATTTTGTCGGTCATAGGGCTTAAACTCTGGGCCTGAGTGCCGTCCCTGAGCTCTTCTGTTCAAGGCTAGCACTCTACTACTTGGGCCACAGCTCCACTTCTGGTTTTCTGGTGGTTAATTGGAGATAAGAATTTCCACGGCTTTTCTTGCCTGGCTGGCTTTGAACTGTAATCCTCAGATTTCAGCCTCCTGAGTAGCTAGGATTACAGAGGTGAGCCATCGGCACACAACTTTACTTATTTCTTTTTGAAATAGATGACAACTTTTAATTTTGTATTTATGCACAGTGTGTTGTGTGGAGCACAGGTAAAGTAAGCAATTATCGTAGCTCTTGCTGTGGTGGATACCAGTCTAGTCTGAGCCTTGTTTTCTGAGTGTCTAGATGCATTGCCCATTGCTTAGGGCATTTTCTTTTGAGTTGCATTGAAGGTCAGTAGTAATCAACCATCAGCTGATTGCCAGTAGAAACATCCCTATCTTGAGTTTTGTCAGTTTTTCTTTTACAACTTGGGGTTGAGCAACTCGAATTTTGCTGAATCTGGAAAACTTGTCCAGACTTTAGCCTTATTGAATACATTTTGTTTTAAAGACTTGGTGCAGTTTGACTATAATATAGAATAGGAATACCTTCAAGCTTCTGAAAACCAGTATAAAAATGATCAGTTATTCTTTCAGTTAATATACTGATATACTGTGTAGTTTTCTTTTCTTTTTTGGGGGAGGATGGGGTCCGGTCGTGGAGCCTGAACTCTGGGCCTGCGTGCTGTCCCTCAGCTCTTCAACTCAAGGCTAGCACTCTACCACTTGAGCCATAACACCACGTCTGGCTTTTTTTCTGTTTATGTGGTGCTGAGGAATCGAACCCAGGGCCTCATGCATGCAAGGCAAGCGCTCTACCACTGAGCCGCCCTCCCAGCCCCTGTTTTCAGATTATTTGTTAACGATTCTAATGATCAATGTGTAGATGCTGTTATTTACCTTACAGTTGTATGCTATTAAGTATCTATAATGGCATATATATTTTATATAGATAGTGGTGATTGTAAAAATGCTTAAATGGAAGTACTTTTAATGAGATATTAGTTATGGATAATATAGAAAAGTTACTTGCAGAGTCTACTTGTACTCCTTGAATATCAGGGGTGTTCCTTTCTCCCTTTCCATTTCTCTTCTCCTTTTACCCTGCTTTATTAAATAAACCTTTGCTAGTCTTCAGATGAAAGTAAAATGAAGGCTAGGAATGTGGCTTAGTGGCAGAGTGCTTGCCTTGCATGCATGAAGCCCTGGGTTGCATTCCTCAGTACCACATAAACAGAAATGGTACTGAGGCTCAAGTGGTAGAGTGCTAGCCTTCAGCTAATGAAGCTCAGGGACAGTCCCTGAGTTCAAGCCCCAGGACTGAGGGGGGGGGGAAAAAAAGAAAGTAAAGGGAAAGGAAAGTTACTTTAGATTCCTTTCTTGAATTGTAAGATATGATCATAAGGATTCTTGGGTTTCAGAAAAGCCATTAAGAGAATGGAAGTGCAGCTCAGTGATAGTGTGGAGGCTTACTACATACAGGGCCCTGGGTGAGAGCACCACACGTGCATCACAAAGGAAAGAAAAAGAATAACAGTAACTCGATATTGTCAACTTTGTGAGAAAGCTATTGATTTGAAGCTGTGAAATTTAGTTTTTAAAAAAAAAAACACAGCCAAGTGAATTATGTTGCTAAGGCACTTCATTTACTTTCATTCCATCCATTCATCTAGCCAGCCTACCTGTTCTGGTCTCTAATTTGGTAGATGGATAGAGGCAGCTTTCCTTATTGCCTCACTTCTCAGCATGTTTTTGGCAATATTCTTCTTTTCTGTTTTTTTTTTATTTGTTGTTGTTCGTTTTTTTTTGTGGTGGTGGGGGATTGTACTCCAGGCCTCATGCTTGCTTAGGTAGATGCAATACCACTTCTAGCTCTAGGAGTCTCATTCTTACAGAACTAGGGTCTTCTGTTATTTCTGATATCCTTTAATAGGTTGGTTTTGGTGATCTGGTCCATGAGGTAATTTATTGAGGTAATTTATAATCTGTATAAAACGTCTATGAAATTTGAGTGTTTTTTTTGGGTCCAGTCGTGGGGCCTGAACTCTGGGCCTGGGCGCTGTCCCTCAGCTCTTCAGCTCAAGGCTAGCGCTCTACCATTTGAGCCACAGTGCCACTTCCGGCTTTTTTTTTTCCTTTTTGCTTATGTAGTGCTGAGGAATCGAACCCAGGGCCTCAGGCATGCAAGGCAAGCGCTCTACCAACTGAGTCACCTTCCCAGCCAATTTGAGTAATTTTGAGTTGAGTGCTTCTTTCTTATTAAGATTAATTGATTACACTGAGATAAAATGCAAGAAACTTTGCTGATTAGTATTTTTTTTTTTTTTTTTTTGGGTCTGGTCGTGGGGCCTGGACGCTGTCCCTCAGCTCTTCAACTCAAGGCTAGTGCTCTACCACTTGAGCCACAGCACCACTTCCGGCTTTTCTCTTTTTGCTTATGTGGTGCTGAGGAATCCAGGTACTGAGGGCCTCATGCATGCAAGGCGAGCGCTCTACCACTGAGCCACCTTCCCAGCCCCTGATTAGTATTTTTGTTATGGCATAAAGATGAGGTTGGTGAGATAATGAACTTAATCATTAAGAGTGGAAGTCAAGGGGGGCAGGGAAGGGAAAAAGTGGGAGAGAATGAAGGAGGGGTTAATACTGTTCAAAAAGAAATGTACTCATTACCTGACCTATGTAACCATAACCCCCTCGATATATTAAATAAAAGGAGTGGGAGTCAAAAGGAAGGAAATCAAAACATGAAAGTGCTGGAGATTTTTTGTGTTTGGAGGAGGGTATGTCTTTTTTTTTTTTTTTTTTAATATTCCAAAGGTGGTGTCATTCTGGATGTCTTGCTTAGTTGTTGTGTGCTTTGTGTTCAGTATGACTGGCTCCTGAATTGCTGACTGATGTGGGAGTGCCTTTGAAGTAGCTATGTTCTAATCCTTTGGGCTTTCTACCTTTTCATACCTCCAGTGAGTATTCAGTGCTTGGGTGAAGCCACAGGTCATTTAAAACAAATCTTCTCACCTAAGGAGTAGCAATGAAGGTAATCTATTGATAGGTTGATTGTATTATTGTGATGATGATTATTTTTTGGTAGCGTTACACTTGCTAAGCAGGGGCTTTGCCACTTGAGCTGTGCTGTCAGCCCATTAATTAATTTTATTTATTGTGCTGATCCTGGGGCTTGAACTCAGGGCCTGGGCTGTCTTTGAGCTTTTCTATTCAAGACTAGTGCTCTACCATTTGAGCCACAGCTCCATGTCTGGCTTTTTTGGTGGTTAATTGGAGGTAAGTGTCTCACAGACCTTTCTGCCCAGGCTGGCAGATCTCAGCCTCCTGAGTAGCAAGGATTATAGGCATGAGTCACTGACACTCACACTTATTATTGTTCTTTGTCTGGGCATGCCTGAACTTTGATCCTCTTATTTCTGTTTGTCACTATAGTGGAAATGACCATTATGCCTAGCTTTTTCTGTTGAGATGGAGGTCTAGCCTTGACTGAGATCCCACATCTCTCTTTGTTACCACATCCTTGACAGCCTCTAATTGAATATAAAGTTAGAAAGAACCATTTTTTTGCTGCATGGAGGCACTGCTTGCCTGATGATTTTTATTTATTTATTTTTGCTGAATCAGCTGATGGAGGAAGCCAGAAATGATATGCATTTGATAATGTACTTTCCCTTCCAGAAGCCAGCTTGTAGCCCTTCCTGTGACAAGAAGTACATAATGGACTTGCTTTTTCCTCTGGTCAGAGTTGCAGGGAGTTATCCTACTTTTTTCCTTCCTCTCCTACTGCCCCACCACATCCCAATCTGCTGAGTAAGACAGTCTCTGGCATGTTTGATTTTCCAGTCCTGGCATCTAAGTAAAGCTAGTTAAGATAAGGAAGAAGCACTAGTTATTATCAGAAGGTAGAAATGGAAAATGCTTTAAAACAACTTACATGTTTTTGAAACCTTCATTTTTGTTACATATATTTTGTTTTATATATTATATATAATATGTTCACATATTATATAGTTACATACATTTATGTTTTAATCAGAATAATCCCCTCTGTTTGAAATTTGTGTGTGTGTGTGTGTGTGTGTGTGTGTGTGTGTGTGTGTGTATGTGTATGTGTGTGTGTGTGTCAGTTGTGGTACCTGAACTCTGGGCCTGGGCACTGTCCTTTAGCTCTTCAGCTCAAGGCTAGTATCTACCACTTGAGCCACAGCACCACTTCTGGCTTTTTCTGCTTATGTGGTGCTGAGGAAGCGAACCCAGGGCCTCATGCATGTGAGGCAAGCACTCTACCACTGAGCCACCTTCCCAGCCCCTTGAAATTCTTAAAAGTGTAATATCAACCTGACGCCAGTGGCGCATGCCTGTAATCTTAGTTAATCAGGAGACAGAGACCTAGGGATTATAGTTCAAAACCAGGGCAGCCTGCAGACAAATCCAAGATATTCTTTATTTCCAATTAACTATCCCTACTTGAGCTATGACTCAAGTGGTAATATGTTAGCCTTGAGCAAAAAAAATTTACTCAGGACAGTACCCAGGCCCTGAGTTCGAGCAACAGAACTGGCATACACACACACAAAAAAGGTGTAACATTACTTACTTGGAAGAAAAAGTTTATAGTAAACTACCTCATCTAGAAACCACAGGACTTAAATTTTTATCACAGCTTGTCTTTTTAAAAATTCATGGTCATAAATGAAAGCATAAATCCTCCTTGTATTGACTTTAACTAACAGTATGTACAATTAATAGTTAGCTTCTTAGGGTTCCTGTTTAGTGAGGTGGAGCTGATTTCATTTTGGGAAGGGCATATAGCTTAATGCCAGTATGAGATGTACAACTGTTAAAAGTTGTTTTAAATTTCTGTATCCCAGCCAGACAGTTTATAGGCCAGATACCTCATATTTTATTTAACGTTGGGCCTGAACTCTGGGCCTGGGAGCTGTCCCTCAGCTCTTCAGCTCAAGGCTAGCGCTCTACCACTTGAGCCACAGCACCACTTCTGGCTTTTTTCTTTTTTTCTTATGTGGTGCTGAGGAATCGAACTCAGGGGCTCAGGCATGCAAGGCAAGCGCTCTACCACTGAGCCACCTTCCCAGCCCCTAAGATACCTCATATTTTATTTTATTATTATTTTTTTTTTTTTTTTGGGTCCGGTCGTGGGGTCTGAACTCTGGGCCTGGGCGTTGTCCCTCAGCTCTTCAGCTCAAGGCTAGCGCTCTACCACTTGAGCCATAGCACCACTTCCGGCTTTTTTCTTTTTGCTTATGTGGTGCTGAGGAATCGAACCCAGGGCCTCGAGCATGCAAGGCAAGCGCTCTACCACTGAGCCACCTTCCCAGCCCCAGATACCTCATATTTTAAATGGGTTTCTTCTTGTTATATCAGTCCTCACATCACACTTAGTGCTTGATGAAACTAATTAGGACATTTATTCTCTCTCAACCCACTAACATCCTTTATTTTCTGATATATTTTAATACTACAAATTTTTCATCTAGTTTAAGATTTATCTTTTAGCTTACTACCTTCTGAAGTCATAAGGTTAGTATTGAAGGTAATTAATGTCTTATCAAGTTCCCTAGTGTACCTTTGATTAAACTTGTGCTTTTAAGGACTGGGGAGTAGCTTTGTAAGAAAATACTTCTTTGCATGGATAAGGCCCCAGGTTTGATCCCAGCACTCCAAAATAGAGGGTAGGACAGGGTACTATTTCTGTGCTAAGCAGATGATGTATGGAAGTCATTATATAGGTGGAAACAGATTAAAGAATAAATTGGTTTTATAAGTGGTTAACAGGTCAAAAGCATAGACTGTTCAACATTCTGCTCTCATCTCTTTGTAAAACTCAAACATCCTTTCTTTTTTTTTTATGCATTTTAAAGCCTAACTACCATTCTGATGGTATGCTGAATGTATTTGCTTCATTCATTGGACATTAATTTCTTTTATCTTTTCAGTTGTTCTTATTGGAGATTCTGGTGTTGGAAAGAGTAACCTCTTGTCTCGATTTACTCGAAATGAGTTTAATCTGGAAAGCAAGAGCACCATTGGAGTAGAGTTTGCAACAAGAAGCATCCAAGTTGATGGGAAAACAATAAAGGCACAGATATGGGACACGGCAGGGCAAGAGCGATACCGAGCTATAACATCAGCGTAAGTCTTGTGTTTTTCTTTTTTAAAGGTTTTGATAGTCTTGCGCTGTCATGCAGGCTGGCTTCAAATGATGTAGCCCATGCTAGCCTCTAACTTGTGATCTTCATGCCTTAGCTTTCCAAGTGTTGGGGTTATAGGTACGTATAGTTGTGCCCACCTTAAATTTGCAAGTTTTGTGAAGTAAGGTGCTTATCAGATTACTTAATTACTTAAGGGTTACTTAAGACAAGCACTTTGATACCATCGCTACAATCTGATAACTAAGTGTCTAATGGACAGGTGTTCATACAGTGTGGCTATGCAGAGGGAAGAGTCATATTCTGGCCTCAATAGAGGTTTCATCCTGCTCAGAACAGTGCTTATTTAAAAGGGGGAAATTGCTTCTTTTTAGAATTTTTCATTGAATATTTTTGTAGAGGCTGACTAAGAATGGTAGACTGTGGTGGCAAAACTGCTTATAAAGGGGACTACTGTACCATTTAAAAAATGTTTTTCTTTTGAAGAATTCTAGTATTAGGGTTTTTTTTTGTGGGGGGGGGGGTCAGTCATGGGGCTTGAACTCAGGTTTGGGCAGTCCTTGAGCTCTTTTGCTCAAGGCTAGTGCTCTACTACTTCGAGCCATAGCTCCACTTCGGCTTTTTAGTAGTTAATTGGAGATGAAAGTCTCATGGACTTTCCTGCCCCAACTGGCTTTGAACCATGATCCTCAGATTTCAGCCTCCTGAGTAGCTAGGATTACAAGTGTGAGCTATTAACACCAGCTAGGAATTCTTTTTTTTTTTTTTTTTTGGGGGGGGGGGGGAGGGGTCCAGTGGTGGGGCCTGAACTCTGGGCCCGGGTGCTGTCACTCAGCTCTTCAGCGCAAGGCTAGCGTTCTACCACTTGAGCCACAGCGCCACTTCCGGCTTTTTTCTTTTTGCTTATGTGATGCTGAGGAATCGAACCCAGGGCCTCAGGCATGCAAGGCAAGCGCTCTACCACTGAGCCAACTTCCCAGCCTCTATAAGCATGTTTTTTAAAAATACATGATCCAAGTCTTGATTTCTTCCTGGTGTTTGTGCCTATCTCATCATGGTTGTTTTCTGATAGCTACTGTGTTTTTGTTTTCAGATACTATCGTGGAGCTGTAGGTGCCTTACTGGTCTATGACATTGCTAAGCATCTCACATATGAAAATGTGGAGCGATGGCTGAAAGAACTGAGAGATCACGCTGATAGTAACATTGTCATTATGCTTGTGGGCAATAAGAGTGATCTACGTCATCTCAGGGCAGTTCCAACAGATGAAGCAAGAGCTTTTGCCGGTCAGTAACTGGAGTTCCATAACAATACAGTGATTCTATGTATCTTACTATGTCTTAATGGCTTTGATACACCAGTGAGGGTATTCTTAATCTGTTCAAGTGTAAGTAGAATAGTGCCTTTACTATCCTAGAAGTTGAAGATTTCGTAGGTTATCTACTTTGGGAGGAAGGGGAGATAAGGAACGGAGTCAAGTCTTAACTGTATATCTCAGTTTTATCTGGATTCGCTGTGTAGCCCAGGCTTCTTTCCAGCTTATGACCCTCTTTTCTCAGCCTCCCATGTGCTGGGATTACAGATGTGCACCACTGTGACTGACAGTTTTATCTCTCTCATGTGGTCTTGAGTGTATCACATTCCCTGCTTTAAAACTTGGCAAGAAGCAGGGCACAGTGGCTCATGCCTGTAATCTTAGCTACTCAGGCTAAGATCTGAAAATTATAGTTTAGAGCTAGCCTGGGCAGCAAAAGTCTGAAATTTTGATCTCCAATTTGCTACCCAAAAAGCCAGAAATGGAGCTGTGGCTCAAGTAGTAGAGCACTAGCACAAAAAAGCTCACAGACAGCACCCAGGCTCAGAATTTGAACCCCAGAACCGGCACAAAAACAAAGAAACTTTGAAAGAGATGGGGAAATAGCTCAGTGAGAGGAGAACCTGCTTTGCTTTGGGTAAAACTGACTTCTTGCTGGATACAGATCTTTAGCTGGGGATATAGCTCAGTGATAGAGTGTTCGCTAGCTTGTGCAAGGTACTGGGGCTCAGCTCCAGCAAACCTGCCCCCTCCCCCCTCCCCCCCCACTACAAGATTTGACAAGACTAAAGTTTTTGTGTCTTCCCACAGAAAAGAATGGTTTATCATTCATTGAGACATCTGCTCTAGACTCTACAAATGTAGAAGCTGCTTTTCAGACAATTCTAACAGGTAAGACTTAGAGGTTTAGATTATTATAACAGTGGGAATTGAGGAACGGGAAGTTTTAGGAAATAAAATTACTTAGGAGACTATGTCCTCTGAGAATGACTTAAAGCTACAATAATAAGAGTAGTTTAGAGTGTAAAATTAGATACAACCTTTGTGCTTTAGTCATTCTAATTCACCTGACACAGTGGGAAAGAGTCTTTGAAAATAGTTTGCTTGCTTACATTTAGTCCCACATGTATTCCCTACTTCATTGTCAGAGACACAAGTTACTTCTTATTTTTCTAATGTGCTTTTGGGATCTCAGCTATAGAAAGATTTAAATGTCCTTCTGAAATTAAATAAGTAAAAACTAGCAAATAAATACTTTAAAATATTAAAGAAAACAAAAAATGAATTTCTCCTATGATATATTATAGAAAAGGCAAAGTGTTCCATATAGATAGAAACCTTGAGAAAAAAAAAAAAGAAACCTTGTGATCGCACACCAAAAGGTTCTAATCATTAATGAGAAGGGGTCAAAGGTTATGCTGTTGTAGAATGTGTGTAACTAGGTCAGTCTTCTGGATAAGAGCACGCTTTCTTTGTTCTGACCCATATTTACCGTTACTTTATTGAAATGACCAAATTATTAGTAAACTTAAGTCGTTCTATTTTTTGTGATATTGGGGCTAATATTCAGGACCTTGAGCTTGCAAGGCGTGTGTGCTGCCATTTGAACCACCACAATTCCAGTCCCAAAAAGTACTTTGATACATTGTTTTTACACATATCTAAATGTATGCATTACTTTTAAGCACTTTCCAGGTAGAATATAGTCAACATAATTGAAAATTCTGTATGTAGAATTGTTGGTTCTTCCAAGTATAATTAAATGTATTTCAATTTAGTTTTTGTATGTAGCACTAGTGAATAGATTTGTTTTTAAACTTAATTCTTATTTTACTGTGAAAACATTGCCAGGCACTGTTGTAATCCTAGTTTCTCAGGAGGCTAAGACTTAGAGGATTAAGGTTAAACCAGCTCAGTCTCCCATCTGCAGTCAACCAGCAAAATGCTGGATTGGAGGTGTGACTCAAGTAGTAGAACACCAAGCAAGCAAGCCAAGTGAGCAAGCTAGGCCCTGAGTTTAAGTTAGTCCCTGATATGAGACAGGAGACTCAGGAGTAAAGCCTAGGAATTAAGCTTGGCCTGGGTTCTAGTCCTACCTGTATACATTACTTATTCTTTTGAGGTCTCACTTTCCTTATTCAAATATATTTTGGGAGTTGTTATTTCCACTTTGGGAGAGGGCTTATGTGTTGAGATATGATTTGATGAAAATATTATGTTCCTTCTTAAAGATTTTTTTTTGTCTCAAATCCACTGAAAAGAATGACCTAACACTGAGAACCTCCAAAACTCCAAACATATTTATGAATTAGTGGCTATAAAGTCCTTAACTCTCCCTACACAGTTTGGATATTAGTGGCTAAATTATAGTTAAAGCATAAACAAAACCTTGTTAGAACTATTGCATACCTATTTTATTACGTAGACTGATGCTCTACCACTTGAGCCACAGCTCCACTTCTGGTTTTTTCATAGTTGATCAGAGGTAAGAGTCTCATGGACTTTTCTGTTGGGGCTGGGCTGACTTCAAATCCCAATCCTCAGATCTCAACCTCTGAGTAACTAGGATTATAGGCTAGAGGCAATAGCAGCCAGCTAAAATTGTTTTCTGTTATCAGAACAGTAACTAAAAGAACTAGAGTTTTTCAAATGAAGAGTTTTTGGAACACAGTAACTTTTCTTTAGAAATCTTTTTTCTATGGAGTTTCATTGTGCATTGTTTCAAGCAAGGCAGATTTGATAAACCATGCAGTGTTTCTGCAAGTCTTACTGTTTTTTCTTTGTAACCCCTAATGTGGATTTGGTTGAGTCAATGTGTGGAGTAGTAAATTGAGATCCAGGAATTCTAGGGGTTTACTTTCTTTAAAAAAATATTTTTATTGTTATTATTAAGGTGTTGTACAGAGGGGTACTGTTTCATAAGTCAGGAAATGAGCACTTTTCTTTTGGTGCAATGTTACCCTTCACTCTCCCCCAGTTTTTCCCTCCTGTCCATGCCTACAAGTGGTATCATTTCTAGGGTTTTACTTTTTTTTTAAGTTTTATTATTATTTTTTTGCTGGTCCTGTGGCTTGAACTTTGGGCCTGGGCACTGTCCCTAGTCTTCACAGCACCACTTCTGGCTTTTTCTGAATAGTTTATTGGAGATAGGGAGTCTCATGGACTTTGTTTTCCCCGGCTGGCTTCAAACTGGGATTATAGGCATGAGCCTCTGGCACCAGCTGGGTTTTTTTCCGTTTTATTTTGCCTCAACTCTCTGTGTAACTAAAGTCGCTGAACTCCCCAGGTCTTCACACCCACAGTGCTATACAACAGTTACATTACAGTATAGGTCTGTGAGTGGTTGAAGGCTTCTGAAAGCTGCTTGAAGAAAACTTTTTTTTGTCAGTTGTGGGGCTTGAACTCAGGGCTTGGGAGCTGCTATCCCTGAGCTCTTTTGCTCAAGGCTAGTGCTCTATCACTTTAAGCCACAGCCCCACTTCCGGTTTTTGAACGTTTTATTGGAGATTAAAAAAAAAAAAGAGAGAGAGTCTCTCAGGGACTTTTCTACAGAGGCTGGCTTCGAACCTCGATCCTAGATCTCAGCCTCCTGAGTTGTAGGATTACAGGCGTGCGTCATGGGCCCACCTGAAAAAAAAACTGAGGCAAGCATTGTTGATGCATGCCTGTAATCCTTGAACTTGGGTGGCAGAGGAAGGATGCAGAGCTTTATGCTATCTTGGGTAGAGACTATAAGACACTTGTTTCATAAACAAAAGCAAAAGGGCTGGCTGGGTATAGCTGGAGAAATAGAGCTTTTGCTCTAGTGATTGATCACCAACACTATAAAACTAACTAAAAAAAGATAGATAGATAGACAGACAGACAGACAGACAGACAGACGTGGAACAGAAAAAGGGAAGGAAGAATGGTGGAAGAAAGAAACTTGGAATGTGGCTCATGCCTATTATTTTAGGACTCAAGAGGCAAAAAGGAAGATAGCAGGTCCAAGACCAGTCTAGGTTGTATAGCATGAGCCCATCTCAAGGCAAAACAAAACACCAAAACACACCCCACCCCCCCCAAAAAAAAAAAAAAAGGAGGGAAAGGGGAATATTTTAGGAAGTCCTCAGTGTTGGATTTTTTTTTTTTTTTTAATCGTGATAATAGGGGTTTGAACTCAGGGCCTCATACTTGCTAGGCTACCACAATACTTCTGAGCCATGCCTGAGCTTCACTCTGCCTTTCTTTTTACAGTCTTGGTGGGGTCACACGTTTGTGTCTCTATGACAAGCCTTCCTTCTGTTCAGTCTTAAAGGTTTTTCTGCCCGTGCTGGCCTCAGACCACAGTCCTCCCAGTCACAGCCTCCCAAATCACTGTTGTGCCATAGTACCCAGTTACGGGTTGAGAAGAAGTTGTATGAATTTTCTGTCCAAGCTGTCCTCAAACTGTGATCCTCCTGTTCTCACCCCCAAAATAACGAGGATTACAGATGTGAGCCTCTAGCACCCAGTCATTGTTGGGATTATATTTAATGTTCCACCAAATCTTCTCGCTCTATCATATTTATTTTGATCAAATTTCTAGCCCATTTATTATGATACTACGATAAAGTCAAATCCCTAGTTAACTATGGTGTATTGTTTTAGCAACAAACTTTTGTTCATTCAAACATAAACTCTAAACAGCAGTTATACATGTTTAAGTTTGAGCTTTTCTGTCCTTGAAGATTAGTTTCTGCTTACTGGTTTTTTTTTTTTTTAAATTTTTATGTGTTTTTTATTGTAAAAATACTATACAGAGGGGTTTCAGTTACATGAATAAGGTAATGAGTACATTTCCTATGGAGCATTGTTAGCTCCTCCTTTTTATCCCCTACCATCCCTTCCCTCCCTCCTGTTGATTGAAAGCAAAGGTTTTTAGTGACAACTTTGCTTATTTTATTCAATGTCGCTTGTGCTTCCTTCATAAATTCCAATGTATGGCAGCACACTTCTGTGTTGTTTTTTTTTTTTTTTTGGGTCCGGTTGTGGGGCCTGAACTCTGGGCCTGGGCACTGTCCCTCAGCTCTTCAGCTCAAGGTTAGCACTCTACCACTTGAGCCACAGCGCCACTTCTGGCTTTTTTCTTTTTGCTGATATGGTGCTGAGGAATCGAACCCAGGGTCTCATGCATGCAAGGCCACCTTCCCAGCCCCCACTTCTGTGTTGTTGTGCAGATGTTAGGATGTTTTCTCTAAACATTTCTTCCTCTAATATGCCAGTGTGTGAGTACTAATGCATAGAAAAGACAGGAAAAGGCTTAATTCCAGGGAGTTAATTCTACCTTAAATTTTAACAGTATTAGGGGAACATTTACATTGTGTTTTGATGTTGCTAGAAGAAAACACAACCATTTAATTTTTAAAAATTATTTATTTTTCCCAATCCTGGGACTTGAACTCTGGGCCTGGGCACTGTCCCAGAGCTGCTTTTGCCAAAGGCTAGTGCTCTACCACTTGAACCACAGCCCCACTTCTGCCCTTTTCTGGTGGTTAATTGGCGATAAGAGTCTCATTGATTTTCCTGCTCGGGCTGGCTTGGAACCATGATCCTCAGTTCTCAGCCTCTTTAGTAGCTAGGATTACATGTGTGAGTCACCTGGTGCCCAGCCCCATTTAATTTTTAATATGCAAAATTATTTAGTATTGGAAGATTTATGTTATTTAATGTAATTTTATTTATTTTTTGTTGGTTGTGGGGCTTAAACTCTAGAGACCGAGTGCTGTCCCTGAGCTCTTTTGCTCAAGGCTAGCTCTGCCACTTTGAGCCACAGTGCCACTTCCAATTTTCTGGTTGCTAATTGGAGATAATACTCTCATGGACTTTCCTGTCTGGGCTGGTTTTGAACCTGGATCCTCAGATCTCAGCCTCCTGAGTAGCTAGGAGTGTGAGCCACCAGTACCTAGCCTGTTTGGTTTTGTGGAAAAGATCAAAGCCTGGACCTGGAGCAAGTTTAGTAACTACTCTATCAACTCACCTCCATCCTCAGTCCTAAGAGATTTTTTTCATCTATATTTTCAATATTCTCTTTTTTTTTCTTTTAACTTAGTTTTTTTTTTTTTTTTTTACAATCTCAGAGTTAATGAAAACTTCAGTAATAGTACAAAGAACTTACAAATACTCTTTACCCATGTGTTTCAAATGTTAGTATTATTTTACCATTTGCTTTTTTTCTCTTTTAAGTAGGTTCATTTTCGCACTTGAACCATGGAAGCATAAGTGGCATACACAACGTTGTTGCCCTTTCATCATTCAGTATTTTTCAGGATATATTTTCTAAAAACAAGGATATATTCTTTTATAACCATCAAAATTAGACAGATAATATTGCCACAACGGTGTTTATCTGTGGACCACACTCAGATTTTGGCAATTGTTCGATTCAGGTCCTTATTTGCTAAAAAGAAAAGAAGTCTGGGAGCACATCATGCTTCATTCAGCCGTCCTGTTTCTTTAGTCTTCTTAAATCTGAGAGAGTTCCTTCACTTTTCTTTTGTTTATTGCCCTTGACATTGTTGAAGGGTACAGGCCTGTAGTGTTTCTTAGTTTGAATTTGATTAAATTCAGATTATACATTTTTGGAGTGTGATAAAAATATTTTCAGTTCCTATTAGGCTGTGAGAACTGATTTTTTTGGTTAAGGTGAAATCAGACAGTTTTCCTCAGGTACTTCATAAGTTCAAGGTAACTCTTTAGTATGAAGACTTATTTATTTACTTATTTTTGGTGGGACATGGGGCTTGAATTAAGGGCCTTGGCTCTGAACATTTTCACTCAAGGCTAGCATTCTGCCACTTTAAGCCACAGTGCTACTTCCAATTTTCTGGTAGTTAATTGGATATAAGCGTCTCACGGACTTTTCTCCTGGGTTGGCTTCAAACTGGAATCCTCAGATCTCAGCCTCCTGAGTAGCTGGGATTACAGGTGTGAGCCACTGGTGTATGTTGTGGCTGAAATAGTTTTAATTCACCTAGCCTTTTGGCTATTTTAGAACTTGGTAAGGTTTTTAGGAATTAACTTTATTCCAGTAGTGAGTCTTTTAATTAGGGATAGTAGTTGCTTTATTGTTGGCACAATCCTTCAAATACATTGTGAATTTCAAACTGGAATATATTTTGACCTACAAATGAGCAGTGGGATTAGAAAGATCTAACAGATGAAGAGTTTCTATCTAGGCTGTAGTGGAATAATTAATGTTCATGCTATTTGCTCAGTTTTTGGAGGGACTAACAATTTTAACTTTTCTTGTTTGTAAAGAAAACTTTCCTAATTTGAAACAGTTACATTTCATCTCCTTAGAATTTCTTTGCTCTTTGATCCACATTCCCATTAGAGGAGAAGTAGGCATATATGCTTTTTATTTAGCTTTAGTTATATTCAAAGCTGTCTTGCATTAATGTTTTACTTTATAGTTAAATCTCTTACAAGAGATCCTGATAAAGAGATCTCTTACAAAAGAATGATAAAGCAGGATCCTTTTCTTTCTAACCATAGCTAACCTTTGGACATCTTGAAAAAAGTACAGCATAGGAATCATTACATTTACTTGGTTCAGGAGAACATGCTTTGAAAGAGGGAAATACTGTACTTGCTTCTGATTTAGCAAGTTATGAAACAACCTTCTGTAATCAGACAGCAACTAGAAGGTACCCACTTCCTATTTCCTTATCACTTTTTTTTTAAACACACTTGCTAGGAGACTTAATTATGGAAACTCTTAAAGGTATTTAAACCTAAAAGAATAAAAGGTTTTTGATTTTTCTGACCAGCATTTTCCTCTTTATTCCCCCGCTTGTGTTTCTCTTTTTCTTTTCCTAATGAGCAGACATCCTTTTGGCAACTAAAGTAAGTGCAGCAATAATCTATTTCTGAAAGTATGCAGTACTTGCAGAGTTTCACAACACTGCTCAAATGTCTTGCTTTGTAATGAGATCTCTTTAATCATTTACTTCTATATTCTCTGAGGCCTGACTTTGCCTCTCTTATATGTATTTGCTTTTTCTGTTAGTAATTATTTTGTTCTTCTACTTTATCCTCAAAACAACTTGTAAAAAATTAATACCTGTAGTAGTCACGTATTTAATCAGTTACCCTTGAAATGACCTGTTTAATATTAGAAAACAAAGAATGAATGAATGTTTAAATACCAGTACCTCAAAACAACAACAAAAGAGCTGAGGTGGGGGGCAGGTCTAACTTAGTGGAGGAGAATGTGCTTAGCATGTGTGAGGCCCTTGGTTCTATCTGTAGCACCAAAAGAGGGTAGGAGGGGAAAGAATGGTATAGTTTAACTACACACACTGATGATCATCTTTGTTCCTAGCCACTGGCCTGATAGAAGGGTAAATCCTTTTCTTTGCCCTTGATATACTCCCATCCAGCTTTTTTGTGTGTGTGGTCCTGGAACTTGAACCCAGGGTCTCTTGCATGCAAGGCAAGTGCTCTACCACTGAGCCACCTTCCCAGCCCGAGCTAAGAGTCCTCTCCAGGCTGGCTTCAAACCATGATCCTCAGATCTCAGCCTCCTGAGTAGCTAGGGTTACAGGCGTGAGCCATCTGCACCCAGCTCCATCCAGCTTTTTTTTTTTTTTTTTGGCGGGGGGCGGGGGGGGGGGTCTGGTCGCAGGGCCTGAACTCTGGGCCTGGGCGCTGTCCCTCAGCTCTTCAGCTCAAGGCTAGTGCTCTACCACTTGAGCCACAGCGCCACTTCCGGCTTTCTTCTTTTTGCTTATGTGGTGCTGAGGAATTGAACCCAGGGCCTCAGGCATGCAAGGCAAGCGCTTTACCACTGAGCCAACTTCCCAGCCCCCATGTTTTTTTTTTTTTAAATCGCCGAGGTTCTGAGTGCTCTACATAGTTTTTTTTTTTTTTTTTTGTCGGTCGTGGGGCTTGAACTCTGGGCCTGGGCGCTGTCCCTCAGCTCTTCAACTCAAGGCTAGCGCTCTACCACTTGAGCTACAGCGCCACTACCATCCAGCTTTTTAATGTAAAAGATCCTAGAGACCCTATTCTTTGTGTGTATGCTTTCTTTTTGGACTTTGATCAGTAGCTTATTTTGAGTATAGTCTAGTTTTTCCACTAGTGCTTCTTGATATTTGAACCGTCCTCAACCGTCTTAGACATGAAGTTTAGTTTGTTTATTTATCTGTCTTTGGGAGGGTAAGAGGAGGCACAGAAATGGAGGGACAAAGGGTGAACAAATACAGCAGTAGCACTCATTGGACACTATGTTAAAAATGAGCTATACCAGCACAACTATGTTTATCGCAGCATTATTTACCATAGCTGATAGGGAACCAACCCAGATGCCCCTCAGTAGATGAATGGATCAAGAAAATGCCATACATACATACATACATATGTATATATATGAATTCTATGCCTCCATCAGAAAGAAAGACATCACCCCATTGGTTAGGAAATAGACTTGGAAGAAATTATATTTAAGTGAAGTAAGCCAGGCCTAAAGAAACAAAGGTCCCATGGTTTCCCTTATTTGCAATAACTAGTATGTCTAGGACAAGCAAAAAAGGTCAAAAGCTATGTATATATGACCATATAAGATGATGTTAAGTGAAATGAACCCCAAGATAGGGACACGAGTGTGGTTTTTTTTTCTTGCTATTCTTTATAATGTGATTTTTTTGTTTCTTTTGTATGTTCTCCCCCCATGGTATAACCCTTATTTTCACTGTATTTGATTCCAGTGCCCTGCATCCTAGTATATACATTTTTTGGGGGGGCGGGGGGGGTGGTCGTGGGGCTTGAACTCTGGGCTTGGGCGCTATCCCTGCGCTCTTCAGCTCAAGGCAAGTACTCTACTGCTTGAGCCACTTCCGGTTTTCTAGTGGTTTTTATTGGAGATAAGAGTCTCATATACTTTCTTGCCCGGGCATGAGCCAGGCATGAGCCACCGGTGCCCAGCTTTAGTATATACATTTTTTTAATTTGGGGAGGAGAAGAGAACTAGCAAAATGCTTAAAGATACAGGTTGACCCATTGTAACAATGAGATGTACAAGACACTATGTTGGAAAAGAACTTTACAACTTGGTGGGCGGGGAGGGGAGAGGTAGAGAGAGAACGGATGGTAGGGGACAAACAAAGGAGGAGGTAACAATGCTCGATTGGATATGTACTTACCTTACTCAAGTAACTGCAACCTCTCGGTACAGTATTTTTACATACGTAAAAAATGAACTATACAGCATGTGCTTGGGGACAGGAAGGGAAAACTGGGAAAGAGCAAGAGAAGGAATGACATTGTCTAAAAAGAAATTTACTCATTACCTGACTTAAGCCACTGTAACCTCTCTATACATCACCTTTATAATAATAAAAAAATAAAGACATAAAATTTAAGCTGGCCACTGGTGGCTCATGCCTGTAATCCTAGCTACTCTGGAGGCTGAGATCTGAGGAGGGAGGTTCAAAGCCAGCCCAGGCAAGAAAGTTTCTGAGACTCTTACCTCCAATTAACCACCAGAAATGGGAACTGGTGCTGTGGCTTAAGTGGTAGAGCACTGGCCTTGAGCCAAAAAGCTTAGGGCCAATGCTGGGGCCCAGAGTTCAAGCCCCAAAACAAAACCAAACATTACCAAAAAACCCATGAAGTTTAGCTTTCCCTCCCTCCAAACAAGCGCAGGAAATGGTACATAGCTGTATTTTTGTTAATTTACATATTAATTTCACTAATGCTTGCTTTAGAGAAAATGTAATTCCATCAACGTGTGCTTCCTTTTTTCTTGTGGTTATGGGGCTTGAACTCTGGGCCTAGGTGCTGTCCCTCAGCTCTTCAGCTCAAGGCAAGTGCTCTACCACTTGAGCCACAGCTCCACTTCCCGATTTCTGAGTCGTTTATTGGAGATAAGAGACTGGGGGAGTTTCTTGCTGGCTTTGAACCACGATCCTCAGATCTCAGCCTCTTCAGTAGCTAAGATTACAGGCATGAGCCACCATTGCCTAGGCATATGTGTTTCCTTTTAAGTTTTTGTTATGTAAAGTTTCCAACATACCCATTGGAATGGTGTGATCTCTCATGTAGCTGTCAACAACTGCTCATTTTGACAGCCTCATCTCTCCCCCATTATAGTGAAATAAATGCCAGATAGCTATTTCGATTATATGAATTTCAGCATGTATATATAAAAGATTAAGACTTAAACTCATAACACCATTAAAAAATTTGGCAGTAATTCCTTTGTCATCTGTAACCCAAGCAACATATAAGTGTCCTGACTCATATTTTTCTTAAATTTTAGTTAATTGAAATATTCATATATTAAAGTTGGTTGATATGTTATTGGAGCATTTGAAAACACATTTCTGTTCCTTCCCTAAAAGTTTAGACAATATTACAGATAATATAGTGAACAAGTATCCTTTATCCAGAATCATTTTCGATTTTTACCACATTTGGTTTATTTTTCCGTGCTTATATATACACCCCATTCCTTTTCAGCTTTGGAAAGTAAGTTATAGACTTTGTAACTAAGTATTTAGGCACTGAATATTAGTTTACTGAATATTTATTTGTTGTCATAAAAACCAAGCATTCGCTTACTTAAACAGATGTTGTATTTATGCAGCATTTTGTAATATGTAGTCCATACTCAGATTTCTCCAAAGCGTATTCATGTCCTTCATAAATTTATTCCTTAATTTTAAATCCAAGGCCAAGTCAAGGATCACAGGTTGTATTGATGTAATGTTTTATATCTGAGGTATCACATAGAATTGCTACTAGCCACAGGTTGCTACTTAGCATAGGCAGTATGACCCATGGCTGAATAATTAGATTATAAATGTTATTTACTTAAGCTGGGCGATTGGCTCATTCCTATTATAATAGCTAATTGAGAGATTGAGTTAGAGAGGTTCAGGATTCCAGGACAGTCCTGTTTAGAACAGGTTGGGAGATTCCATCTCAACATAAGAAACCAGCCCAGCTGTGACAGAAAGCCTAAAATAGGGGATTATGGTCCAGGCCAGTGCCTGGGCAGAAGCAAAAATAACCAGAGGAAAAAGAAAGGTCTGAAGGTATGTTTCAGCTCTAGGTGAAGAACCTGCTGAGCAAGCACAAGGCACTTCAAACCCCAGTTTGTTGTTTTTTTTTAAAGCTATTTTATTTAAATAGGTAACTAGCACAGATAGCTCAGATTTAGACATTTATCCTAACATTCTTTTTTTGTTTTGGGGGGGGGGGGGGTCCGGTCGTGGGACCTGAACTCTGGGCCTGGGCGCTGTCCCTCAGCTCTTCAGCTCAAGGCTAGCGCTCTACCACTTGAGCCACAGCGCCACTTCGGCTTTTTTCTTTTTGCTTATGTGGTGCTCTACCACTGAGCCAACTTCCCAGCCCTATCCTAACATTCTTGATTTACTTGTATTCTCATAATTCACTTTTAATTGCCAAGAATACATGGTGTTGTGAATAGGAATGTATTATGTCTCTCTTAGTAAATCATAGTAGGAGGCTTAATTAAGTTTGTCTTGTTTTTGGAATTCAAACACCTTTTGAAGGATTTTTAGTTGCTTTTTCAATTTTCATTATTTTTTTGTAAAAAGAACTGGGAGTTCAAAGATAAATAAGATACATTTTCTCTGCCCTTAAGGAGTTTATAGGACTGGAGGTGTTGGGGAGATATGGCTGAAGTCATAGAATGCCTGCCTAGCAAGGGCAACAACATTTATAATCTATAGTCAGGCAATGAAAAATTAAAATCAAATAAAATGTGTTACACAGTAGGGAAGTTTAATGACTTTAATGCAATTTCAAAATATTGTCTGTGCTGGAGATAGGGTAGTAAATAAGACAAGATAGAGTTTTAGTCCTAAAGCTTACTGTTGAGTGGAAGGGAGCAGAAACTGAGGAAGTGTCATGAGGGGCTGGGATGTGGCTCGGTGGCAGAGCGCTCGCCTAGCACGCATGAGGCCCTGGGCTCCATTCCTCAGCACCACAGAAACAGAAAAAGCCAGAAGTGGCGCAGTGGCTAATGTGGTAGAGTGCTAGCCTTGAGCAAAAAGAAGCTCAAGGACAGTGCCCAGGCCCTGAGTTCAAGCCCCAGAACTGGCAAAAGAAAAAAAAAAGTGTCATGAAAGCAAAATAGAGTTTGCATATAAAATGTTAAGTCACTGTAGCTGGAGTTTTAGTCCACTGGTCCAAATTTGAGGTTTCTACAAGTTACATCTGGCCATTTGCCCCCAATCCGAAATAGAGATGAGTTGTAGTGGAGGGCAGGGAAGGGGGAACGGTGGGGAGAGGTGAAGTAAGTACTTTAGCCCTTCTTCCCTGTGCAGACATGCGGTTTAGGTATAAGTGACGAAGAATGGTGGGGGGAAGGGTTATGTGTAATTATTAAACAGTTGAGTCACAAGTATGGTCTGGTCAGAAGTGGTCTGGTTGCTCATTATCTCAGGATTGGTCAGACTGGGCCTTTTATTTGAAGAAAGCCTTTGTTACCTGGGTGGGGTGTATTAGGGCAGGGGGCTTCCATTCCTATCACAGGTGCAAGGTAACTGCAGGGAGACAAGAGATAGAAAATGAAGGCAGGATGCCAACCTTTATCTTTCTAATTACCCTTCAGACATTTGCACGCCCACCTGAGGAGTCAGTATTTTTTCACCAAAAGCCTGTTACATTACTGATACTGAATTATTTGATAGTGTAGATTTATTTATTTTCCACAATGTCAGTGTAGCTGGTCCTTTTTATGTGTAAGTAAACAGTTTTGTAACTTAATTCAGATCTATAAACTATGTAATGCACTTCAAACCAAGATTTTTTTAATTAAGTGGTGATCCTTTCCCTCTGAAACTGTAAAACCCTTAGGTTCTCTTCTTAACAGGACAATTGTTAAAATCACAGGCTGATTCTAAGTAGTGACTATTTGAAAATATATATATATATATATATATATTCTATATTTGGTGTATCATCTCTCTTTTATTCAAACTCTTTATGGGTTTATTCAGACTAAGCATTTTTCTCTCTTCTTCTCATTCAGAGATATACCGCATTGTTTCTCAGAAGCAAATGTCAGACAGACGTGAAAATGACATGTCTCCAAGCAACAACGTGGTTCCTATTCATGTCCCACCAACCACTGAAAATAAGCCAAAGGTGCAATGCTGTCAGAACATCTAAGGCGATCCTCTGCTCCCCTAGAAGGCTGTGTATAGTCCATTTCCCAGGTCTGAGATTTAAATATATTTGTAATTCTTGTGGTCACTTTTGTGTTCTTACTTACTTCCTCATACTTATAGATTTCTCCATGTCTTACGTCTCTTGATTTTAGCTTTATAAAATCATCCACTTTGTCCCGAATGACTGCAGCTGTTTTTCATGCTATGGCTTCAGTAGCCTTAGTTTAATAAACTGAATGTTTGAATTCCTCAATTATTGTTTACTTTTCATCATGGAAGCCTGTCTCTGTAGAACATAATAGAACTTGAAGTTTAGACCCACTGGTCTTGATGAAATCAAAGAAGATCTTAGAAACAAATTATTATTTTGCCACAAAGCAGCTTATGAGTAATACACTTTTCTCAGTGCAGTGTATATTTTGACAAATATAAGAATTGCCCTATAAACATAACAGCATTTTGAGAGCTTGAAAATTTTCCATTAGTCTAGAAGTCACTTTCTAAAATGCCTTAATAAGTTTATGTAGTAAATTTTGGTTTTTAATTCTTGTAAGCATCAAAGCTGATTAAAGAGTGGGCTTTTTTTTTTTTTTTTCTGAGCAAGAATTACCTTAAACACAAAGTCTGTTGTGGTTATGATAGGGGTATGGTTATGGGACCCAAAATCAAACAATGCTGCCTAGCAGGCTGGGAACTGGAGAGACTGGTGGAAATTCCATCCGAGGTGACTGCTGCAGTGCTCAAGCAGCCCAAGTAATTTATCTGAGTTCACTTCCCAGCAGTAGATTATGTGGCATTTTATTGCTCATACAATAACTGGCTTAATGCCGGTAATATCAAATTTTGAGATGTTAATTTTCTTTTAAAACCTTTCCAGTATGTGAAATGCAACCTACTTTTATCACTATATCCACCAGCAAGCATGGATAGTTATTTTAACAATGCTAATATTTGAGGTTTGCAGTGTACTGTGGGATACAGTCCAGTTAGATCTTTGGTTTTAGTATGTCTAAAGAATCTAGTGAGAGGTTAATTTATGCTTAAGTGGTACCACTTAAAGGCATGTATTAGTATGTAAAATGAAATAGTACTTTGAGTTTAAGTAGAATGCACTTAGGCATTATAGAGGCCTGGAATAATTTTTTTCCACTACATAATTGCAATCAATGGAGTAACTAGTTTCTCATTCAGAAGTATGCACACTAACATTTAGTTTTACTTCCTTATGGATAGTATTAAGCACTTAATCTGCAGTTTTCTATAAGTTGTCACCTGTAGGGATACTATTCAGGATGATGGGATATCCAAGGAAAAAATATATACACGTAGGCTTGCGTAGATTGCTGCATTTCCTAATTAATCTCCTGTCTTTTGCGGTGCTCATGATGTGTAGGGCACACGGAAGGCATTGCTATAGTCAGTCATTCCTGCTTTCTTTTGTAGTCCTTTTATTATTTTAGTGTATTGGTTATAAAGATACTATTGTCTGTTTGTAAATTGCCACTTTGTATTTTATGCATGCTCTGTAACTTAATTTTTTTAGTTATTAATTTGGAATATATTCTCATCTAATAAACAGTTATAGGGGGACTGACTATTCCTTACGTTGTCAGATTATATTTTTCCTAGTACATTGGGTACAGCTGTGGAATACTGATTCTGATGAGTAAGAACATAGGTCATTGCATTATGGAGATAACGTAAGAGTTGGAGGTGTCAGTGTGAATTCAGGTTTGATTTTAGACCTGTAGTTCAAGTGCACTTTTCTTGGGAAAAGTATTACTAGAAATATTAATGAAGAAGTCTATGTATGTTAAATGTTCTCAGACCCAGGAAAAGGCTCCATCTGTTTTATTCAAAATTGCTAGTATTTTTTTCCCCACAAAATTACTTTAAAAAGAGAAAGTAAGTAATGAATCACAAATGAACAAAGTAACTTTTACTTTTTACCAGGGATAAACTTAAATATTGCTTAAGCATGGTTAGATTTTAGCATTCCAAACAACATTAGGTATAGAAAATGACTGCATTTCAACAAGTCTTTCTTTTGAGTAGTCCCTCAGAAGACAAATTGTCTTAGAAACAGTTTTATAATTTTATCTACCTGGGGCTGGGAAGGTGGTAGAGTGTTTGCCTAGCATGCATAAAGCCTTGCGTTCAGTTCCTCATAAACAGAAAAAGCCAGAAGGCCATGTGGCTCAAGTGGTAGAGTGCTAGCCTTGAGCAGAAGAAGCTCAGGGACAGTGCCTAGGCCCTGAGTTCAAGCCCCAGGACTGGCAAACAAAAAACAAAAAACCACTCTGTCTGTCTGTCTGTCTGTCTTATCGCTGGTCCTGTGGCTTGAACTCAGGGCCTGGGCACTGTCCCTGAGCTTTTGTGCTGGAGGCTAGTGTTCTGCCACATGAGCCACATCTCCTCTTCCAGCTTTTTGGTGGTTAATTGGAGAATTGTCTCAGGGACTTTGCTGCCCAGGCTGTCTTGAACTATGATCTTCAGATCTTAGCCTCTTCAGTGGCTAGGATTATAGGCATAAGTCATCAGCTTTTCAGTTACTTTAGCTCTGAGTTCTTCTAACCTGTTGTCTTCTCCTGAAAAGTCAGTTAGCCTTACAGTTTTACTTAAATTTGTGTCATAGTTCTCTAAGTGTGCTCTGTGGTATTCCTTTAATAGTGGTTGCCACTATGTAAGGGAAATTGCATTGAGTACATCAAAATTTTAAAGCGAGGGACCAGCTGGTGACTTTTTCCATAGGTCTTTTAAGTTCCAAAGTGTTTTGTTATGCACATAAAAGTTAGACTTCTTCAGAGTTTGGTTAGCATCAGAGCTAGTCATATTTTCTTTCACCACTGGGAAAAAGAACATCTTAGTTTTTGTCTTTACTATCATATTTAGATTGTTAGGTTTTTGATTTACAGAGTTTTAAATGTTATTATTTTAACCTGGTAGAAAATGAAAAATGATTATCTGGTATCTTTACACAACATAAATTTGACAAAGTTCAAGCCAAAATGTAAATTTTGTTTAGGATTGTGTAAGTCCTCCATTTGCCATGTAAAAGAAACAGAAGAGAGTCTGAAAGGCGCACTTTCTAACACATGAGTTATTAATGGGTTAGCAGAGCACCAGACGGTGCTCTGATACTGGTGCTGTAAGAGAGACCACATTTTCCTCCTGGTTGGGGCAGTTCTGGTTCCATGCCTCCTTTTAGGATGGACAGGTCCCACCTTTCCCACGTGCCTGTCCAGTATGCCAGATAAACCTCGGTTGTCATTCTAATATTTAAACTGGTTGTGTTCTCCCAAACTGTGGGCTGATGGCGATAATAAAGTGGTAGATTGGGCATGTTAATGTTGCTCTACCTATGTATAGAGACTGTTAGGCTCAGATATAGTTTTAATAGCGGGTGTCCATTTTCCTGAAAATTGAGCTGAAGAAAAAGAATATTTGAAAGACTGTTGCATCCTAAGCATGCACTGACAATATGCTCAATTCTGTGTGACTGAAAATATTGAAAAGTAGCTAGTACATACTGATTGTAGTCACAGCTTTTGTCATCTCTGAGCTCTTGTTCTTCCAACTAGTGACAAGTCAGGGTTAGATCATGGCGGGGGGACATCCCAACTTAAATTTCTGTAATTATCTGAATGAGCCCTCTTCAGGTGTCTAAGGCCAAATTGTAATTTCTAACTCAGTTTTTTAATTTACAGATAAGTATGCACTTTGTAAAATGCTTTTGGTTTTGTTACAATAAGTGGATTAAAATGTTCTTTATTTCCATGTTGTTTCCATTAAATAAGATGAAAGTTTTCAAAGTATTTGCAAAATGCCAATTTAAAAAATATGTACCCAAGTATGGGATGTGCTGGGGGAGCACTGGACCAGGAGGAGTACTGTCAACAGAAGACTGTTAAAGCTGTTAAAATTTTGCTGGCTTTTAATGTGTACTTTAAAATATATTGGGACAGAACTTAAAAAAAAAATTGTATTTCATTTTTTAAATGGTCTCTTTAATAGGAATCTACAAGAAGGTAGATCAGTCCACAGAACCAGCTATCCAATAGAATTAGTGATTAAACCCAAGTTTATGTGTGCTCACACATATACAGTACAGTTTGGGAGTGTTCGTGCAATCTAATTAATTGTACCAGCAGTATTTGAATTCAGTTTAAACTGAAGGCTTGACACAGATGTGAATATAAAATGTTATGTATTCTGGCTGTTAAGTACTCTTTTTCTAGTACCCTACTATGGTAGTAAAAATTCGTAGCCAGTAGGATTCCTTTCCTGTTTCTTTCAAACCATAGTGTCTCAGACCCCATCCCACAGAGTAAGAGTACTGTGTTTAGCACCCATTCCCCAATAACCTCTGGTCTCAGCATTTGTCAGATGTCTCTAGGGAAGTGGTGTGGTCCCTTGTCATATCTTTGAGAGTCTGCTAGCCTTTATGCTGCCCTCTCTGCCAAAGGTTTTTGTCACATGGGTCCAAGGATATTATAAGAGTATGATAAATGTCTGAAATGAAGCAATACTGTTTCTGTGGGCTTTGATGTGAAATCAACTCTGGAGGAGAGATAGGTAGGGTCTTTAGATAACTACATGTTGTTTACATTGTAATGACACCTAAAATAATAGTAGTTTTTAAGATCTTAGATCCTCCCCGCTGGCTCTTACAAACTCTGGGATAGACAATTTTTGCTCGGTAAACAGTGGCTTGGAAGGCAGAATGAGAAAGGACTCTGACAATTGAAGCTGAAGATGAGAGTTTTCACCTTCTGTGGGTTTGTCTTGGACCACTACTTGGTCTTTATAGCTCTGCAAGTCAGGGAAGAAAATAGTCAGTACTCACTAATTACCAGGGCCCTCCATTTAAGATCCACAAGGAGAGGAAATATGCTTTGCTTATATTTACATCACTGATTCCTCCACAATCCTGTCAGAATCATTACTCATATGAAAGTGTGAGTAACTGCATAGTGAAGCCCCATATAGCCATCAGTCCATCCCATCTGTTGCAACAGTATAAATGGCTTCCTCCACCTTCCCTTTCCTATTCTTGGATCTTCTTTTTTTGTGTGCCAGTCCTGGGGCTTGAACTTGGCCTGGATCTCATCCCTTTTGTGCTCAAGGCTAGTGCTCTACTACTTAAACCACAGTTTCATTTCCCGCCTTTTTGGTGGTTAATTGGAGATCAGCGTCACCGGGACTTTACTGCTCACACTGGCTTTAAACCTCAATCTCAGTTTCCTGAGTAGCAAAGATTATAGGTGTGAGCCACCAGTGCCCTGTACATTCTTGAATCTCCTTGAGTGCAGAAACTGCAGTGTTTGGCCTTTGTTTATCAACCTTTTCGCCTTATTTTCAAACCTCTATTGGGATAATTTTCACTTGATCACACAAAAATACAGGTTAAACCTGAAGTGTAGATTACAGACACATTTTAGTTTGTAGCACAACAATAGATATTCTTCTTAAATTTGAGAAATTCATTTTATTTTTGTACAGGTACCATCCCTCTGCAAGTGAACAAATATATTACAAATCTGTGGTTTTAAAAAAGTATTGCCATGTCTTCTTACGCTATTGTACAATCATTGTGTTTTCCTTATTTATTTGAATTGTATGCATATTGATTTGGTTGAAAATTTAATTTCTGAAAAATAATTGAGTAAATCTTTCCATATCACCAATAAAAAGCACAGTGCACAAGCTTAGGCTGACCACCACCCTCTTTGTGAGTGCTAAACAGAAGTTTCCAACAGTTGTTCTGTAAAATAGAAATGTCTTTTACCACTAACTCCTAGGCAAAGGGAAGGCAGCCACAGATTAACCACACCTTCTGCCTTTCCCTTCTGTTGCCTAATTGAATTGTATTACATGACTTTGAAACTCTTGGAACACTAGAGCTGAAGGGGTGTGAGAGCTCCTTGTCACTCTGCTTTTCCCCTTTTTCATGCATGGGGGGGGGATAAAGAGCTGTGAAATCTAAGACACACAGTACTCTAGCTATTCTACCTCTTGATTCTGGATACTTTTTACTTGAAGGCAGTTGCCAAGAGGTGAAACTTGAGTGATGCTGAGTGTTTATAGTTTGCCAGTAGCAGTTATGTTCATGCAGGATAAGGGAAGAAGATAAGACCTGGGATTGAAGATGGCCTTTCTCCTTGCTGATCCCTGTTTCACTGCGGCCTTGAAATACTGAGGTAAGTCTCTTACCTAGATTCTTTCCACATATGTATGAGAAATATTTACTTGGGTCTATAAAGCAGTTTTCTAGTATTTATATTTTAATAAGGCTTATTTTGGGGAAAGTAAATTCACTATTGTTGATCACTCGCTTCCATGCACACATGCAGCATTCATGTAAGCATTATATAGTTTCCTCTAAAGCTAACATTGCCTTATGCCTTGAGTGAAGTGTAGGGGTAGGGTGAGGATTTGCTAAATTTATTTTCTTGCTTTTGCTGATTATTACCCAAACTAATGGAGTTCTATGGTTGACCCAATTTGTAACAAGGCTTTCAGAACTCCTCTACTTCCTATAGCAGTATTCCAGCTTTATAGTCATTTAGTTCATCTTCTATAGACTTAAAAAGTGTCAGTATGTGGTTTTTTGTTTTTCCACTGCCTGGATTCTTAATGAGAGAAAGGAATGGCCCAGAGTGGCCATTAGCTTCTCTGGTTTGCCCTTTATTTTTGGTTGATTGATTGTGAGGCTTGAACTCAGGGTCTGGGCACTGTCCCTGAGCATTTTTTTTGCTCAAGGCTAGCGCTCTACCACTCTGAACCACAGCACCACTTCTGGTTTTCTGGAGGTTAGTTGGAGGTTAAGACTTTTCTGCCCAGGCTGTATTTGAACCGAGATCCTAAGATCTCAGCTTCCTAAGTAGCTAGGATTATAGGTGTGAGCCACCTAAGCCTGGCTGCCCTTTATTTTTTTTTTTAATTTCTTTTTTTTTTTTGTTGGTCGTGGGGCTTGAACTCTGGGCTTGGGTGCTATCCCTGCGCTCTTCAGCTCAAGGTGAGCGCTCTACCACTTGAGCCACAGCACCACTTCTGGTTTTCTAGTGGTTAATTGGAGATAAGAGTCTCACAGACTTTTCTGCCAGGGCTGGCTTTGAACCTTGATCCTCCGCTCTCAGCTTCCTGAGTACCTAGGATTACTGGTGTGAGCCACTGGCGCCCGGCTTTTTAAAAAATTTCTGCTAAGGGATCCTCTCAGACTCAAGAGTTGGCTCTGTTTGGAATCATACAGGCCTCAGTTTATGTAACAATAGGCATAGATGTATGTTGAACACTGGGATCTGGAGCCTAAGAGCCACAGAGTACATACATATCTGGCTAGCTCAGAAGATGGTGGCTTTAATGTAGAAGCATTTCATACTTTCATGTGCTGTTTAAAGTTTTTACATTGCATCCCAGCAACTGGTTATAATACTTTCTTTGATCATTGATTTCCATCAAAAAGCATAACATACATTAAGCAACATAAACTAGCTTGCTGTGTCTATATTTGTATACATCAGGCTCAAAACTGATGAAGATTGCCTGAAAGCAAGTGCTTTTCTGAGTCAAGGAGGCCTATTAAATAAACTAGGGAGGCAAAATCTCTTGTTTCTAGGCAGAGGTAATCCTAATCACGCCAGGACCGCCTCCCATCTCAGTGCTCTGTTTCACATTGGAACGACTCAGGTGTTGAATGAACTAAGTCCATGTGACAAGGTCAAGATAGACTTGTAATATTCTGAAACTGTAAATGAAAAATTTGGTAATGCTGGCCTAGAAATCATTGTAGACTGGAGGAAACTGGTGTACCTGAAGTTCCTACTCTTTTACCCCCTGGCCTTTCGTTTTTCTTACTGTCACAGATGGGGCATATTTATTAAAACCCTGTTTTAAAACAGAAGAGATCAACATTACACTATGCCTTAAATTCTGATCTTGGCCAATGTAATTTGATGTACGAGACCCAAATGTACAGGTAGTTTAGGATCAACACTACATAGCTACATACTCGTTGGCTTTAGCCAACTACAGTGAAACAGGTGTTAATAGTCACAAACCAAAAGCACATACACATTTTGGGTGCTTTTCAAATGATCCTGTCTCCTCCCCCATACCTTTTTTTCTTCTAGAAAGGTTTCTAAAACCTCTAATACATGCTTATAAGCATCATGTTTCCAAATATTAAATATATATATGTAGTAGCTATATTTAGCTGATGTTGATAAGCAGCGGTACCTTATATGCTTAAAAAAAAAGTCATACAATCCAGGGCATTTGGGGGTGGGCAGGAGATGGGTGAGAGGATTTGCCCTTCTGAATGTATGTCTTTGAACCATCAGCCCAGTCCCACTTGGAAGCTCTTCTTTTATTCCAGGTGCACATAATAACTAACCTGCAGCTGGAGTCAATCTGCACCGTTATTTCAAGTCAAGGGATTGTCTTCTTTCGTGAGTCAGAGAAAGTTCAGCAGAGCACACTGCAAGAGAGAAGCTCATCCCTCTTACGACTGCATGTCCCGGGAGGACCCATTGGCAGGGCTCTGTCTTACTGGGAGGAGGTCATAATGACCAGGAATATGGCTGTTCTTAGGTAGGTCGTATGGATTCTGGATATAGCTGGAGTTATGACCGAGGCCTTCTTGGACCACACTGATTGTGGGCTCTAAGGAATATAGTGAAAAATGAGTTCAGAGAACAGATTAGCTTTGGTTGCCTTGTTGAGAGGGAAGAGAGTTTTGTTTTCAACTGGTGGGGAGAAGAGCTAAGGGTTTATGAATCTATGACAAACTGGAGTGAAGCTTGCTCAAGAGATGGAAAACCAAGGGAAGGGACTGTGCTGTCAGAATCCCAGCCCCAGGTCAACACCAAGAGAATTAGGATGCCTTAGAGGCAGGCTCTTCTCAATATGCCCAGAAACATAGTTTAAATTGGGAGAAGGTAGAAAAAAGGTGACTGAGAAACTTGCAAATACCAGTTTTGACTGTTTTCTTTTTCAAACCGGAATTTCTGTCAATTGTATGTAACTATTTCCCACACCCACTATTTCTGCTTCAGATTAGTTGCAGTAGTTTTTCCCAGCAGAGCTGGCACACAATTTTGATTTCCTGCATTAGTGGGAGGGCAGTCCTGGACAAGACAGGTTTCACCTGGGGGATCCTTAGGAAAGCAACCGAGGAAAGGTGATGTCAAGGCAGGGTGAGAGTAAAGGGCTGGCTTGCACGTGATGCTGCACTATTGTCCTGATTTGCACTGCGTCACTTATTCGAGACACCTACCAACTTCATATATATTTTTATTAGATGTCGACAAGGATGGCCCATCTGTGTACGGAGACCCCGTGTGCATAGGTGACTTCATTTCTACATAGCTGCTTTCTGGAAGCTTGCAGGTGAGGATGGGCGGGTCCTTAATTGTGGCGTAAGGGTTTTCACTGCTATTCAAGGAGCAAGTACTAGAACTGCACGCGGAATCTTTCATGTAATCTGCAAGGCAAGAGAGATTTCTTAGGACAAGCCAGGACAAAAGTCTTCACTTAAATACTAGAGACTTTTGAGTTCAGACATCTTTAGGTTCCTGGGACCTGAAGAGCCTCTGGTAATGGAGGATTTATTTGCCTGTTAAATGTCTTAAGGAATACTTGCTTAAAGAGGCAGAGCTCTTTTCCCACAGACTTAAATTCAAGATGTTCATGGTACTTTCATATAGATTGTTTTGTTTTTTTTGTTTTTGTTTTTGGCCAGTTCTGGGGCTTGAACACTGGCCTGGGCACTGTCCCTGAGCTGCTTTTTGGTCAAGGCTAGCATTCTACCACTTGAGCTGCATTCCTAGCCCTACTGTTAAGGTTTTTTTTTGGTCAGTCATAGGACTTGAACTCTGGACTTGGGTGCTGTCCCTGTACTCTTCAGCTCAAGGCAAGCACTCTGCCACTTGAGCCATAGCGCCACATCCAGCTTTTTCTGCTTATGTGGTGCTGAGGAATGGAACCCAGGGCCTCATGCATGCAAGGATAGCACTGTACCACTGAGCCACCTTCCCATACCACTGAGCCACCTTCCCAGCCCATAGGTTTTTATTTTTACAAATGATAATTTGTATTTTATGGGATAAAGACCCAGAGAGATAAAGTGATTGGCTAAAGGCACATAGCAGTAAATATCAGCGCCAAGTCCTGAACCCACGCATTGTGACTCCTTGGCCTGTGTTTTCTGTGCTATTTTAATGAGTTTTCTGATGATTAGGAAGGAAGCTTTGGTTCAGAGGAAGCTAGCAGACGTGTGTTAGAACAGATGTCAGGAAATTAGCAACTTTTAGGTGGCAAAATTAGTGCTGTCCCTACCTGCTAATAGAAGCTCTGGACAAGTTGGAGCAAATGAAGCATATTAAAGATGTAAAAGGCCTCTCAGTCTCAAGTTAGCCCTGGGGAAGTTACTGTTACCTAGTTGGGGTGTGGGGAGCATACTGCTCCCTAGTTCTCATTACCACTCTCGGAAACCTTTCAACAGTGGCCTCCTTGAGTTTGGGAACTTCTGCTTTCTCTCCTGTCTCCTCTCTGAGCATCGTATCCAAGGCTTCAGGGTACAAAGAGATGCAAACTGGTTTCTAAATATGAGTCAAAGGTCCCTTAGAGTCAGTGAGGGAAATGGGACTTCTTCAACCACTACACCCTTCCTCTTTAAGGACGGTCCGTGCCTCCTGTACACCATCCCAGGTGAATCAGGGCCTACCTGGAAAAAGCAATAAACTTGCCTGACAGCTCTGACCCTCAGCCAAGAGGCTCTTGGCAGACGGTTCCTAAAACAGACCCGGAATTACAAGGGCTTGACAGTCAAGAGTGATTTAAGAGGCTTCCCATCTCTAAATGTGTAAAAGTGAGTAACTGGGGGACATTTTTGGACATCTTCCACTAAAACTATCATGGATGAACATTTTGGGTTGATAACTTATCTGTACTTTTTAATCTCAGCTTGGGAGGCTGATGAAAATGTTAAAAAGTGAAAGTATGGGGAGGAACTAGATGTGCCAGGGAGCCGTGGGGGTGTCACCCCGTGTGACTGAAATGCTTGAGATGTGTGCTACCATGAGGAGTCTGAGTTTCTGTCATAACTGGTTGGGAGAGGTTTTAGTTTCTATTAATGTAGGTATCTCTTGGGCTATTTATTTTAGCAAGCAGCATTTCCTCAATCTTATACAAAATGTTTTTACCTGTTTGTATTTCCAGGTGTTCACAATGCTCAATACTATAGTAGAACAGTAATTATTTTCCCCTTTCCCTGCCTTATTGCTTATAAGTAGAGAATTGACTTGCTCAGGTCACAGCAAGTTCTAGAACAGGCTCTCTTCACACAAGTACGAGAGATGTTGGCTTGGGTCAGGTCTTGGGTTATGACCTCTGTAGCATGTGCTGGAGAGGAGGAGAAAGCATTGTTGTGGGACAGTAGTTTCAGAGAGTTCCAAGCAAGGACTGGAAGAGGCTCAAGAAGCCAGCTGCTGGTGAAGGGTCACGTGGGGCCGGGATCACCTGCTTGCCCCAAGCCAAGTGACTGCTTCTCAGTAGGTAATTTGTTTCTTGTTGGCAGAAAGTGGTGGTAATTTTAAATCTAGAGTACTCACGGATCCCAATTTGGATTCTCTGCACTCATCAGCCAAGAAGTAATGGCTCAGGCCTTGTTGTTTGAAAGCCTTATGTTACTTAAAGGCGGTGATTGGTTAGTTACTTTTTTCTTTCAAATTTGTAGAATAGTGATAGCTTATTCTTTTATAGTATTTAGTCTTCAATGAGTCACCAGCAACTTGTGTCTGAATTGGGCAGGGCAGGAAGGAATGTTGATAAGAATGTATGTTAGGAAGGAGTGGAGTTAGGACTTCTATTGCTGTCTCCTCTGATAAACAATCTAGATGTTTTTCCCTCTGAGGATCTTGTTACCCAAAGCTCTGCTCCTTATCACTGAATGGGTCACTTGCTGGGGGAGGGCCCTCAGTTACACCTTCTTGTCGTTATCCTGGGATTGAGTAAGCTATGGTGGTGGAGACTCCTTAAAGCTCTAGATCAAAGTCTTAAAAAAAGACCCTCAGTCAGCTGATGGTACTCTGTTTGCATTCACCAGGGCTGCTTTCAAGATTTGAAACATAGGGGCTGGGAAGGTGGCTCAGTGGTACAGAGCTTGTCTTGCATGCATGAGGCCCTGGGTTCGATTCCTCATGTACCACATAAGGAGAAAAAACCGGAAGTGGTACTGTGGCTCAAGTGGTAGAGTGCTAGTCTTGAGCTGAATTGCTGAGGGACAGTGCCCAGGCCCAGAGTTCAGGCCCCACCACACACACACACACACACACACACACACACACACACACACACACACACACACACACACACACACACACACACACACACACACACACACACACACACACACACACACACACACACACACACACACACACACACACACACACACACACACACACACACACACACACACACACACACACACACACACACACACACACACACACGAAGCATAAATTGTATTTATCTAGAGAAGTAGATACACCTGAATGATTTAAAAAAAAAAAAAAAAAAAGCTAGGTGGGGGATGGAGGTTAGGTTCAAGAGCTAGTGGAGAGACTGAATGGCTTAGAAAAGTTCCAGAGGACAGGGAAGGGCCTAGCCAGTGGGAAAGCTCCACCTTCTGGAAGCCACTCTCTGCTCTGCTGAGTCAGCCACCTGCCAGTCTGCGGGGGAGGGTGGGGGAATAACCAGCTGGCTTAGATACTTCCTCATCCTTACCGCCCATACCCACCCCAGTCTCTGCCCTTCAGGGCATTGTGCAAAGAAAGGGAAGCTTCCACTCTAGCTACCCTAGTTGGAGGGAGTCTCTTCTTGTTGGCCTGTAATTAGCATGAGATCTGAAGGCTTTGTCCAATGAAGTCCCTGGCATTTTGCTCACATTAATTCCTACTTCCTGGCAAACACCAGGTAGTTCTATACCCAAGGGGCTCCTAAAATGAACCCAAACATCTTAATAAAGAAGCACAAATCCTGAGAGGAAATGACTTCCCCAACCCACCGTGTGAGTGGAAATCTGAAATTATGTACTGATACCCAGTTAAGGTCCCACTTACTTAAATGTAGAGGGAAACCCAGACACATCTTTCTCTTGCATCTAGGATACTAGAGGCCACACTGCCTTTTCCTTTCCAGAGCCATAAATCAGCATTCTTCTCTAGATAGAGAGTCAGGCCATGAGGAGAGGGAGGAGGTAGTCTGGGGTCAGAAGGAGAATACTGGCTATGAAAGAGTTATGGGATCCTAGCTCAGAACCCAAGGTTATTTCAAGGAGAGACATACAGGGAGGAAAGTGGCAGCCACCTATGAAAAGATGCTAGAGGACTGGTAATGTGGCTTAGTGATAGAGTGCTTGCCTTGCATGCATGAAGCACTGGGTTCGATTCCTCAGTACCACATACTCAGAAAGAACCGGAAGTGGCACTATGGCTCAAATGGTAGAGTACTAGCCTTGAGCAAAAAGAAGTTCAGGGACAGAGCCTAGGCCCTGAGTTCAAGGCCCGGGACTGGCCAAACAAACAAAAAAAGGTGCTGGAGAACAATGGAGGGTTTCCTCTCGAGCACTTGGAAATGCCTGCTGGACAAGCTGAACATGAAGCAGCTTACTGTGCTAAAGTAGAGAAATGGGAGACAGAGGGTGTTTTAGTGTGTAAATAAATAGCCTCACTCAGCCTCCGCAGGACAGTGAGTAGAGTAGTAAGTACCAGGAAAAAGAGTGGACACTGACTAACATTTAAATGGTCAGAACTGGAAAGGGCCTTAGAGATGGTGTTAGGAATGCCTTCCTTTGAGGTGGGGGTAGGGGGTGGGGGCCAAGTAATGAGGTTTGAGCTTGGAGCCTGCTAGGCAGAGATTCTACTGCTGAGCCAAACCTCCAGCCCTTTTTACACTGGTTGTTTTTGAGATTGGGAAGGGAGGGAAGGGAGGACATCTCATTTCCAGATATGTGCCTGGACCTCAACGTTCCTATATTGTTTCTTTCTTTCTGTAGCTGGCATGATTGTTGTGCATCATTATGCTCAACTTCTTTTTGTTGAGACTGTTACAAACTTTCCTGACTTGGCTGGCCTAGAGCTACTGTATCCGCCCCTGCCACCCCCACCCCAGTCTTAGCTAGGATGACAAATGTGTGTTACCACGCCCAGCTATTGGCTGAGAAGGGGTATACTGAACTCGCCCGCCACCTTTCCCCCAGGCTGGCCTTCAATCAAGAGCCTCCCGATTTTAGCCTCCCCACAAGTAGCTAGGATTACAGGTACGAGTCCTCGGTGCCCAGACATTTTCCTTTTTAAAGAGAAAGAAGCCAAAACCCCAAACAGCGCTGTGTCAACGCCACACAGATCTCTTTCAGCTATGGACTCTTTTAGCAATTCTAAGAGTTGATTTGTCTTTGAAACTTCAGAAAATAGTTTAATGTGTGGTATAAAGCAATTACACAACAGCATCTGTACTGTGTCTTCTAAGTACTTCTGTAAGGCACTGACATTTTTTGTTGGTGGTTGTGGGGCTTGTACTCTGGGCCTGGGCTCTGTTCCTGAGCTCTTCAGCTCAAAGTGAGTGCTTCTACCACTTGAGCCACAGTGCCACTTCCAGTTTTCTAGTGGTTTATTGGAGATAAGTCTCTTTCCTTGCCCGGGCTGGCTTTGAACCACGATCCTCAGATCTCAGCCTCCTGAGTAGGTAGGATTACAGGGGTGAGCCACTGGTGCCGGCTGACATTTTTCTTTTTAAAGTCATTTGTTCTGATGTGTTAGCCCTTAATACTCGGGTACACAGTTCTCTTTTCTCATTTAAGGGATGATTATAGCCAGAATAGTGAAACGAAATCTGGCTGCCTTACCTGCTCACACAGATGCTCAGATGCCCAGGCCTATAAAACAGGAGTGAGATGGTGCTGAGGCAGGGGCACTGCTTTCCTGAGCTTGGTTTTACATTTATGGTTTTGAGTTGAAAAGCAGCCATTCTAATCACAATCACAGGATGACAACATACATAGGAAAGTTGTGTGCTCATTTATTAGGTGTCTGGGCCTGTCTGAGCTTATTCCACATCTGAGTCATGTACGTTCTCAGAGCGGGGAAGGCCCTCAGAGATCTTTTGGACAAATCCCTACTTCGTTGTTTTGTGGTTTTGAAACTGGGTCTTGGTAGGTAGCCTAGGCTGGCCTTGTATTATAGATTGGCCTCAAACTCAATCCTTCTGTTCCAGCCTCCTAAATTACTGGGATTATAGGCAGGTACCATCACACCCGGCTTCCATTCTTGGAGAAAGAAACTAAGATCCCAGGTCACGGTGATGAAATAATAGACCTGTCTTCTCTGTGTGCAGCCTCACATACAGGAAGGGGGCTTGTCTCAATTTGGATGGTTTAAGTCAAAAGTCTCAGAAAATTGCCAAGGGAATAACTGCCCACAGGCTGGCTGGGGGCATATGTGTGACTGCCTGTCCTCAAACAATTCTCTTGGGCTTAAATATCCTACCAAATGCTGAGAAAACATTACTTACTACTACAGCTGTCCCTTATTTACCCGTGTGTGTGTGTGTGCGTGTGTGTGTGTGTGTGTGTGTGTGTGTGTGTGTGTGTGTGTGTGTGTGTGTGTATCCAAGGATTTGAACTCAGGGCCTGGGCACTGTGTCCTTGGGTTTTTTTGCTTAAGGATAGCTCTCTACCACTTGAGCCATAGCTCCACTTCTGGCTTTTTTGTGGTTAGTTGGAGATAAGAGTCTCATGGACCTTCCTGTCTGGGTTGGCTTTGAACCATGATCCTCAGATCTCAGCCTCCTGAGTAGCCAGGATTACAGGCATGAGCCAACAGTGCTTGGCTTCATCTACCTCTGAAAACTGTCTTCCCAAGTGTTATAGCCAACTAGCTCTCCTTGGTTGGGAAGTGGTTATACCTTGGGCTAAGGTTGATCTTATTGGGCACTTTGTAGGACAGGCAGTAGAGTAAGAGTGGCAAAATTACCTCAACCTTGTCTGTGAGAAGACTGTCCCAGGGCTGACAGTTTTAATTTAATATAATTGTTAAGATGTCGTGCAGAAGGGTTCCCATTTCATGGAGTTGATGGTCTTAAACCACTGTTAGCAAGTGACAGAATTCCAAAGCCCTCTGGTTTCTTTCCTGGCATTTAAACCTAAGATCTAAACTGGGGAAGGACTTGATCTTTCATTTTGGCTTCATTCACCTATAGACTTTCTAGAAGGATGATCCATCCAACTTGAAGTTACTGTAAATGTTAGGTTGTCTGTCTTGGGTTCTCTACTCTTGGGAGCAGCCTTCCTCTAGGGTGAGAGCCACACATTATTAACAGTGGGTGTCATTTTCATTTCTTGTGCCCCAGGAAGGCAGCAGGTGCAGCACAATGACAGGAGGCCTTAGGGGGCAAGTAGACTGACTTTATTTCAGGTTTTATAATCAATTTAACTCATACTAATTGGTTGGATAATGACGTTCTACATTTCCACAGACATTTAGTTGGCATCTATAAAAGAAACCCCACAAGCGTTTGCTAAGCAAGTGCGACTGAAACCGAAAGATGAGTTCATTAATATTATGATTGTTCCTAATGGGCAGAGCTACCCAGTGGCCCCAGGTCCTGTGGTCTTTGAGCTTTTTTGTTTTGTTTTTTAGAAATGGAACTGGGATACGCAGTCTCTCAGGTAGAATTTCTGGCCATTTCCAGATGTGTGCTCTTTGTCTTGCTAAGCCCTTTGTAACAGGACATCAGGTTTGGATACTGTACCTTTGAAGCCTTTGTCCATAATGTATGTGTTCTGACGTCTGTCCATTCCACAAGCACCTGCATACAAATCATATAAGGAAAGAAAATGGGGCGGTGAGGTTTTAGATTGCCTGGGGATCCTCCCCTCCCCTTTTATTTCCCTTTTCTCTTATCCAGAAAATAGTTTATTGCTAGAAAACCTGAATTATTTTGAGCAGACAACACTTCTTAACATAAGCTACAGCGCCCCCTAGCACACACAACCTTCCCATTAGGGGAATACCGAAGGCAAAGTTCAAGGCTCCACTTGTAGAGTACGGATGCAGCTGTACTAGTTAATTACTAACGTTAGGGAAGGATATGATGTTCCTAATTCTGTCCTGTTGGATTTAGGAATAGAAGTGGGGACAGTTTCTCACCTGCCTCAGCTGTCTCCTCCTGCCTGGCTCAAAAGAGAGGTAGACATGTCACCAGGTTCTTGATTAGTCATCTTTATAGGAAATACATTCATTCTCATCCATAGCCGGCTTACTCACTTGCCATTTAGGGGGAGAGGAGCAGACTATTTGCATATAGTTGAGACTTTTTTTTTTTTGGGTGGGGCATGAACTCAGGGCCTGGGTGCTGTCCCTGAGGTTTTTGTTATTGTCGGTCATGGAGCTTGAACTCTAGACCTAAACACTGTCCCTCAGCTCTTCAGCTCAAGGCTAGTGCTCTACCACATGAGCCTTAGCGCCACTTCCGGTTTCTGGTGGCTTATTGGAAATAAGAGTCTCATGGACTTTCCTGTCCAGGCTGGCTTTGAACTGTGATTCTCAGATCTCAGCCTCCTCAGTTGGTAGGATTACAGGTGTGAGCCACCAGCGCCCTGCTTGTCTCTGAGTTTTTTCACTCACGGCTAGCACCCTACCACTTTGAGGCACAGCGCCACTTCTGCTTTCTGGTGGTTAACTGGAGAGAAGAGTCTCACAGACTTTCCTGCCCAAGTTGGCTCCGAATCCCAGTCCTCAGATCTCACCCTCCTGAGTAGCTAGGATTATAGGTGTGAACCAGTGGCACCTACTGCCAATGGTTTTCAACTCCAAGAATTTGTTTCTACCCTGTGCTGTACTGTGCTATCTTTTCCCAGGCTCCCACAATGCCTGGTCTTGAGCTTCACCAAGAAGCAGAGCTTTCAAGCTTCCTGAGCCAAGCTTGTATTCTCTGCTACTGGTGATCCCAGAAAAACAAAACAGTCTGACATTCCCAGGTTGAGACATTAATGAGTGGCTCAGAAAAAGCGAAGTCCCTCCCTCCTTTATTCCCCAGTGCTGAACTGAGGACAGGATACCAAAAAAGGCATCCAGCAAGTGCTTACTAAAGTACAGTTTGGCTGCATTTTCCCAGGTTCCTGACACTGAAGACCAACCACTGCTGTCTGGATACCTCTTCCATGTGACTCTCAAGTTGGTTTATAGGGGTTCACTCGGAGCATCTGCCTTATACAACATATTACTGAGTGACACAGCAGAACAAGGCCCAGGTTTTTCTAGAAGGGCTATAGGCTACCTGTACCCTTTGGAAATATGACTGCAATGGTTTGTAATGCTGCCATCTGTTTGGCCCTTCATTGTTGGCAAGGGCTTCCTTTGCCCTCCCTGAAGGAGAACAGTGAGGCTGTTAACTTTGTGTGTGTGTGTGTGTGTGTGTGTGTGTGTGTGTGTGTACTGGTCCTGCGGCTTGAACTCAGGGCCTGGGCACTGCCCTAGAGCTGCTTTACTCAAGGCTAGTCCTTTCCTACTTGAGGCAAAACTCCACTTCCGGCTTTCTAGTGGTTAATTGGAGATGAGTCTCCTGGACTTTTCCTGTCTGAGCTGGCATTGAACCACCATCCTCAGATCCTAGCCTCCTGAATGGCTAGGATTATAGGTGTGAGCCACCAGCACCAAGCTCTTAACTTTTTTTTTTTTCCTTTTTATGAAACAAGTGTTAGAAACTTGTTCAAGTCCATACCAGCAAATGTGAAGTTGAGTTGCAGTTAAAGCTCAGATCTCCTCCAAGTATGCTGCCCTACTAGCATTCTGCCTGCGTGTGAGCTAACAAATGACAGTGGCTGGTACTCTCGCTCCTGTGGTTGTGGGCTGAGGTCTGTAAAGCAGAGAGGAATCTGGCCTGAGTCCAAAGGATGTTCCCATTCTGGCCAGAGATACCATATAGTGTTGAGGGGTGGCGCCTCATTGAGTGCCTTACTGTTCAAGGGATCCACAACAAATAACACAGCCTGCTTGGCCTGGGCTTAAATTCCTTGCTTCCCATGCCTGCCCCAAAGTAGATGATTCAGACTCTTGATTCCCAGTGCTACCAGTGCCAAGGAACTTCAGGGATTAGTAGAGATGCTCACTTTCTCCTTGAGATTTACAGCCAGTGGGAGCCTCAGCTCAGGCTGATGACCTAGAAAAGCCATGTTCTTTGTTCATTCTTTTTTTCTGTTTGTCACAGGGCTTGAACTCGGGCTGGGCACTGTCTCTGCAAGTTCTTTTGCTTAAGGCTAACTCTCTACCACTTTGAGCCATAGCACCACTTCTGGTTTTCTGGTGGTTAAAGTCTTACAGACTTTACTGCCTGTGCTGGCTTTGAACCACGATCCTCAGATCTCAGCCTCCTGAGTAGCTAGGATTACAGGCATAAGCCATCAGTGCTGGCTGCATTCATTCCTTTTGTAATTCCTTGCCCTGATTTCAAGTCTGACTTGCCGAGTCTCTCTCAAGATACCAAGTTGGAGCTCAAGGAGTATTGATAGATTCTAACCCAGGTTCTCCAGATCTTTACCCAACCACCCAATCTAGTGTTTGAGAGAGAGCTCAGTTTAGAACACTGGTAGGTCTAGGGGGTCTCTCTGCGGGGATATTAGGCTTTGGGGCAAGAGAGCCAACTCTTATCCATACCAACAGGGCCCAGAGAAACCCCAAAGGTGTTGACATCCCTGTCATTTCTCAGTGCTTCTAGGTCACAATTTGAGAGCTGTAGGGCGTGCAGTTATGACTTGTGCCCTCTACCAAAAGTAGCTTAGTTCATCCACACCCACCTACATGGTGAGAGCAGAGGATGAATGGGGGGCTTTCATACAGGCTGCCTTCTTTGGATGGGGCATTGGTGGGCGACTAGATCATTTTAGGAAGGAGGCCTCAACAGCAAAGAGTTCTGGGACAATGGGGGTGGTCCAAAGGGCAGGGATGGAGAGTAAAGCAGGTGCTGGGGCCTGGTCTGGGGGTGGGGGGTGGGGTAAGGGGGAGGGCTGGGGGGTCTGACCTGGTGAGAGTGGCTCAGCGGGGCGGCTGAGGTGTCTAAGTTCAATGTAGAAGTCCTCGGGCGGGTACCTGGCCTCCAGGGCACTGATCTGGAAATGGGAGTCTAGTGAGAGGAATGACAGGGAGGAGCCATTATTCCCAGGGTCTGGTATGGCTGGAGAGGGGTGAGAAGGAGTCAGGAGGCAGGGTCAGGGGAGAGGCAGCCTGCAAGGAATCCAGGCCTCTGGCTAAGCACTCAAAGGAGTCTGGGCTGGAGGAGCCTGTGGCGTCTGCCACAGCTGAGGCCATCTGCCTTTACTTCCCGCCACTTCCACTTCCACCAGAACAGGTGCCCACCAGGGCAAGAAGCCCCTTGAAAGGGGTACCTTGGAAAGGCCTGGGTTAGAATTCCTTTTCCATCTGGAGTCCTTATAACCCAGCCCTAGCCATCTCCCCTGTAGTTCCCCAGGCATAACTACCCATTCCCTATACTCTTAAAGAAATAGAGGCAGCCCTGGGCTTCAGTTGCTAATGACAGTCAAAATGGGCCTGGGTTTTTTTTTCCCCCCCTATATCCCTTCTCCTGGGGGAAACCCATGCTTAGAACCTGTAACCCTCTTCCTTTGAGCTGGGACAGGGCCTCCCAACAGGGGAGAACAGGGGAGGACATGATAGGGAGGACCAGACTGAAACCACTACTGACCTAACACGTTCACATAGCTGTAGGGGGTCCAGCCTGCTGTGTCTCTGTCAAGGGACTTGTTACTCAGCTGTTTGGAGAGTAGGAGAGCCATTAATAACCTAGTGGCCCAAATGCTCCTCCCCAGCTGCCACTCGGCCCAGCCCCAGATCACCAACCCCTGGACCATTGAGGGAAGAGAAGCAGATGTTGCCTGAGGCTAGTGACATCAGAGCCAACCAAACTGTTAGGCTGCAGTTAGGGGATTCCCAGAGGACTTTGTATGGCAAGGGGGTAGGGACAAGATCAAGGCCACTTTGTGTATATTTGTGTGTTCCAGCCCTGGGGCTTGAACTCAGGGCCTGGATGTTGTCCCTGAGCTACTTTTGCTTTAGGCTAGCACTCTTATCATTTGAGTTACAGCTCTACTTCTGGCTTTTTTTGTGTGTGATTAATTAGAAATAAGAATCTTGGATGTTTCTGCCCCAGCTGGCTTTTTCCTGATCCTCAGATCTCAGCCTCCTGAGTAGCTAGGATTACAGGTGTTGAGCCACTGGTGCCTGGCAGCAGGGCCTCTTAAGAGCCAAGAATGCCTGAACCAAGCTGGTTCTGAGTGGGGAAGCAAGTCAGCTGAGCCCAGATTGAGACTTGGGCAGTATGAATCCCCTTTCCATGGCGGAGGGCAAGCCCCAGGGTGGGGGGTGTCTGGAGGCTTACAGTTCAGTTCTTCCTCTCCTTGCATTCATTCTCACAGCTGCCCTTTGTATAAGGCCTGATGCTATCATTTCTTGCCTGGGGACCTGAATCCTGGTTTGTGGGCCATGGAGTGAGCCTGACAGCCACACTCACTTGAGGGCTTCTAGGCACTCAGTGCTCCTCTTTCATAGGGATTAGGCTGACCGTGGCCACAACCACTGTCCTTGAGTCTGTTACTGTTGCTGTGGGGTTTGGGCTGTAATAATCCCAGGTCTCTGGCAGGAAATGTAATGTGTAGTGCTGGTAGTCATTCTCCAGAGGGCACACAAGGTGCTGAAGAGCTGCTGGTGTATGAATGCTATGCCCCAGCCCAGGAAAGATGTTCTAGAAAGCCAGTCTGTCCACTCCCCCAGTGGTCGTGCTGTTTGGAGTGTGTGTGCATGTGTGATGTGTGTAGGTAGATGTCAAAGAGTGTGCAGCATGAATCCATTACACCTTGCCATGTTTGTTTCTGTTTTTGGCAGTATTGTACTGGGATTTCAGCCTTGGGCCTTGTGCTTGCTAGGCAGGCACACTGAACCAGGCCTCCAAGCCTTTTTATTTTGCTGGTCCTGGGCTTGAACTCGGCCTGGGCACTGTCCCTGAGCTTTTGTGCTCAAGGCTACCACTTGAGCCACGGCTCTGCTTCCTTCTGGCTTTTTGTGATGGAGATAAGAGTCTCACAGACATTTCTGCCTGGGCTGGCTTTGAACTGGATCCTTAGATCTCAGCCTCTTGAGTTAGCTAGGCGCACAGGTGTGAGCCACCAGCGCTTGGCTCCAGCCTTTTTCCCCCCTACTTATTTGTGAGATCTGATCTCTTCTCCCAGAGGGCAGGCTTCCCGTTGTAGCTAGGATGATAGGCCTGTACCACCATGCCCAGCTTCTTTCTTTCCATTGAGATGGAATCTCTTGAACTTTTGTGCTTGCGCTGGCTTGGAACTATGATCTACCAATCTTAGTCTTCCATTTAGCTAGAATGCTAGGTATGTGTCACTGCACCGTTATTCGTTGAGAAGGGGGAATCTCATGAACTTTACTACTCGTCTGGCTTCTGAACCCTGATCCTCCCAAGTAGCAGCTAGGATTACAAAAGTAATTTCCCAGCCTCTCAATCATCTTGATACAGATTCTGGCACATTACACGGTGTACTCCGTTATCTTCACATACAGACCGAGACAACTAGGCCAAGGACATCTAGCTATATTATCAGCTAGGTTATGCTGGGAGCTGTCAGGGAAGGACCTGTCCAGGAGACTGCATACTTGCCGGACTCCCTGTTTGTAAGTGGGGGTGCGTTTCTTTCCTGAGCAAAGGGGAGGGCTCAAAGAACAGTGGAAGCTGGGGAATCAGGGACCCGGTACCTTGGTGGGGCTGTTCCTGTCCAGAGTGCTGGCCTGGCTGGTGGCAGGCCCCCCGCACGCCAGTGAGTGGTAGCTGGCATTGGAAAAGCACTGGGCCTGGCTGCTACTTTGAGACAAATCTAGGAAGAGAACAAGGTGCCATATTCCATCATATACCTGCCCTAGCATGAGACACCCCACTCCCCAAAAAAAAATTAGTACAAGGGCTGGGATGTTTATTGATTGTACCCTGCAAAGTGACACCTGAAACTCCCCTACCCCCAAGCTTCCTGGAGTTCACTGTGCCCCTGTCTATAGAGAGCCTGGGATGCTTCCATCCTGTGGAGGAATGTGGGCTCCACAGGCTTCCATGCCCCTGGGCTTTCATTTAGGTCTGGGGTAACTCTTGCCCTTGCTTCTTTCCTAGGGTCAAAGCACCTTGTTCCTGTTCCTCAGGAGTCCAGAAAAAAACCTCCACAGGCCTGGGGGAATGCCCAAGGAATGCATGGGAAAACCCATCCTTCAGTTCTCATTATAGAAGAACACCCTCCAAGACACACACACACACACACACACACACACACACACACACACACACACACACACACACACACACACACACACACACACACACACACACACACACACACACACACACACACACACACACACACACACACACACACACACACACACACACACACACACACAGCAGATGTTGGCTTTGGCTGAAACCCAGGGGACAAGATCTGCACTTGGGGCACCTCCGTCTGTGCTGCCATTCCGCATGCATCACTTAGTAGGAATGGTTCAGGAGGCTGGAAGCCAGCCAGCTAGGGAGAGCCAACATCCTGTGCTCACCCAGGCTGGCCTATGCAGACGTCTGTGACCAAGAGACTCTAGGGTTCAGAGCATTTTGCCTTCTACTGTTTATATTAAGCCTGTCTTTGTCATCACAGCACCAGCCCAGGGCTCACTGGAGAGGAAGCATCTGGCCAGCTGCCCCAGGCTGACCCCCTCCAGCTTCCTCCCACATTGTCCTACTGCTGGTCAAACTTTGCTACCTTAATTCCACTACCAGGGCCTCCTACGACAGCTGCTCAGCTGAGGCTGCAGGAAACACCCTGTTCCCTATCCTCATGATGATCCAGCAGAGGTTAACTGTGCCATCCACAGTAACCCCCAGTGCCCCCCCTCCACACACACGAGGTGGCCCTTCTGCATTATGTGTGTGGACGAGGCATGGGGAGTACCACACTCAGCTTACCTGACAGGGAGTAGTCGGTGCTGGTCATCCTCATGGCAGGGGTATAGGAGACACGGGGAGCCAGGTCCCGGCCCTTCTCTTTCTGTCGCCTCCGGCGCCAGGCGAATAGGCCCAGTAGCACCACGATTAGGAACAAGAGCAGCACGATGCCCGTGACGGCACCTACCGAGTGCCGCTCTGTGCCCAGAGCTGGGCTGATCTTGGTGTACGGATTCAGCTCCTCCATCATGAGGGCAGCTGCGGGGAGAGGGAGGATCTGAGCCTAGGGCCAGCCTGCTCGCTCTTCCCCTCTCCTGGATCTGGAGTTAGAAAACCCACGTGACCCCAACCCTTACTGTGCCTCAGTTGCTTAAACTCTTAACAAGGGGAGAAAGTTGTATGTATGTGAAACAATGAAAACAGCCTTTACAGCTGGGTGCCAGTGGCTCATGCCTGTAATCCTATTCAGGAGGCTGAGATCTGAGGATCACAGTTCACAGCCAGCCCAGTTGTTAAGTCCATGAGACTATCTCCAGTAAACTATCAAAAAGCCAGAAGTAGAGCTGTGGCTGAAGTGGTAGAGAGCTAGTTTTGAGCAAAAGCAGCTCAGGGATGGTGTCCAGGCCCTGAGTTCAAGCCCCAGGTTTGGCACACATGCTTACACAAAGGCCTTCATGATTTCTTTTTCCATTGATGAAAAAAAGCAATGTGTTAATGTAACTCATCCAAGATCATAAAATAATTGGCAGTCAGGAAAAAACCAGAATCTACCCCTCTGCTTACCAGCTGTGGGACCTGGTAAATTGTAAGATCAGGACCATAAGGGGGTGACCATAAGGGGGTGACATTACTCAAAAAGAAATGTATTTATTACCTGATTTATGTAACTGTAACCCCTCTATATCTCCTTCATAATAAAAATAAATAAGGGACCATAACCTACCACCACCAAGAAGTCATGAACATCCAATACTAGCTAGCGTGCTGCCTGTGTCTATATGTGTATAGGCCTAGACCCTCTGCTGCTGCTTGGTCCAGTGTAGGGGTCACCTTCTGGCTCCCCAGCTGCCAGACCCCTCCTTGGCCGTCAGCAGCTGGCTGAGTGGGGCTATGCAACTACCTCATTATTCTCAGTGATCACAGCCACAGACTGCATGGGCATGGCTATCTTCAAGGAAATGACTTGCCCAAGAACACTTCACAGGCACAAGAAAAACCTGACAGCTAGTCAGCCCTGGCTTGTCTTAGGGGGAAGCTCACCAGGGATGAGCACAGGGAAGCCATGACACTAAACTCTGCTCTCTCCCAACCCTCCCTTCTTGAGTGAATAGAGGGAGGAGTCCTTAGAAACCCACTCACGTGGTAGGAACTTCTGGAGTCCGCATGGGATCCTTTCCCACAGCCCTTGCCCCGGTACTCTGCCCCCTGCATATTACCTTGGTCACACCTGATTCCCTTGAATCCAGGGCTGCAGTAACAGGTGCCAGTCACGTGGTCACAGGTGGCGTTGTTCATGCACTCACACAGCTGCTGACACCCGTAGCCAAAGGTTCCTGGGGCACATCCTGTGTGGCAGGCAGAGGGCAGGCAGTGAGATGCAACCATCCTCCCCTCCTGCTCTGTGGAGGGGCGGCCATAGGTATATTCCAACTCAGAGTTAAAGCCTATTTACCTATAGCCCAACGGTGTTGCACCCAGCATATGAGGATGGACAGAGTATATGGCCCTGGTAGGGCAGGGTGCAACAGAGGAGAGGGCAGAGCTTCCTCTCCCTACACCTTCCTCCAGCACCTCTAACCAGCACTCTCCCTGGACTGGATGCCACAAGGGCTTTAAAGAGAACCCAAGAGCCAGGCACCGGAGGCTCCCACCTGTCATCCTAGCTACTCAGGAGGCTGAGATCTGAGGATCAAAGTTCAAAGCCAGCCCAGGCAAGTAAGTCCATGAGATTTATCTCTAATTAACCACCAGAAAAGTTAAAAGTAGAGCTATGGCTCAAGTGGTAGAGCACTAGCCTTGAGCACAAAACCACAGAGACAGTGCCCAGGCTGAGTTCAAGCTCCAGGACCGATACCCTCCCCTGAAAAGAAACAAAAGAATGATGACTGAGCTCTGGGAATATGGCTTAGTGATAGAGTGTTTGCCTAGCATGCACGAAGCCCTGGGTTCCATTCCTCAGTACCACATACACAGAAAAGCCTAGAAGTGGCGCTGTGGCTCAAGTGGTAGAATGCTAGCCTTGAGCACAGAGAGGCTCAGGGACAGTGCCCAGGCCCTGAGTTCAAGCCTCAGGACGGCAAAAAACAAAACAAGATCTGGCCTTCCTCTAGTCCTTCATCACCTCTTCACACTTGCTCTGCCTTCAAGGTCCATGGCCCCAAGTAGAGGAAGTGATTCTTCAGGCATGATTTCAGTCTTTCCCTAGCAGTAGCCACAAAAGTCAAGACTAGGTCCCAACTCCGGGATCCGGTTGGGTTGGCTTACTCTGTTCACAGTGGCGCCCGGTGAAGCCTGTTCGGCAAGTGCACTTGCCACTAATGTGGTCACAGCTGGCACCATTCTGACACTGACACACACGCCCACAATCCTTTCCGAAAAACGCTGCTGGACAGCCTGGAGGAACAAGATCTCAGGTCACAGTGGCGGCAGGAAAGATGGAACAAGTGTAGGGTGCAGTTGGGCCCCTCTCAGCTTCTCTAGGGGCTACAGTGAGAACTTGTATCAGTGCCTTCTGAACCCTCCACACCATGCTGGTGGGGTATGTGGAGCTTCAGAAGCAAAGGCCAGGCCCCATCTCCTTGCTGTGCATGGAGAGTCTGGTCTGGCTGAGGGTTGGAGTACTTAGTCCTGCCCCTACTCCCCACATTGGAGTCCAGACTCTTCCCTCCCTCAGGACAGGCCATAGGCAAGGGCTCTGCCCAAGATGGCCAGTAGGTCGCAGCACAGGATTGGGAGTTGCTGAAGCCAGGAGGCGGGGCTTACGCTGGGTGCAGAAAAGTCCCGTCCAGCCCGGGGTGCAGTGGCAGGTCCCGTCCTCTGCGCTGCAGGTGGCTCCATTGTGACAGCTGCACGTGTGGAAACAGGCAGAGCCCCAGAAGCCTGGTGGGCATGCTGTGGGGGATGGGGATGCAGAAGAGGAAGGCAAGGTGGAGAAAGGAAGGGGAATCTGGCGTCAGATCCAGGATGCCAGGATGGACATGATGACCTTTCCTGGCTGTCAAGGGCTTGAGGCTGTCATCCCAGAGTTCCTTTATTTGCCTCTTGGTGGCCCAGCCTGGGGGGGCCCTCCTGTGTGTCCCCTCTAGAGGGACCGGCTGATTTGAAGCATGTGGGTAAACACTAGCTTACAGTGTGTGCCAACTTTCCCACAGGCCCAGCCATCTAACTGGGACTGATGGGGTCTCACCATCAGGATGGTAAGTTATCCAACAGCGCAGAGACTAGGTCCCTTCCCCCTTAAACTGGGGGGTTATTATCTGTGCATCAGACCGGGCTCACCTAGTCTGAACACATGCACTATCCAGGCCTGGAATGGCCAGGACATCATTTATCAATATCATCATAAAAATTCTAGCATGGCTGGGTGCTGGTGTCTCATGTCTGTCATTCTAGCCCCTCAGGAGGTGGAGATCTGATGATCTCAGTTCAAAGCCAGCCTGGGCAGCAAATGAGACTCTTTATCTCTCATGAACCACTAAAAAGCCAGAAGTGGAACTCAGTGGCTCAAGTGGTAGAGTGCTAGCCTTGAGCAAAAGAGCTTAGGGACAATGCCCAGGCTCTGGGTTCAAGCTCCTAAATCAGCACGCACGCACACGTGCGTGCCACACACACACACACACACAATTCCAGCATGCCAGACCTTGATCCTCTGCCCCAGTACAAACTAACTCAGACTGCTCCTTGCACAGATGCTAATGGAGTATTAATTCTTGGGATTAATATCGTTAATGGGACTGTCAACAATATCAATATCTTTAACGGGACTGTCAACAATATCAATATCTTTAACACCATCATTTAACAATATGCATGGTCAGTCTTAGTAACGTTAGCTAGGGAGCAAAATGGGAATCAGGTGGCAATGCTATCTGCAGTGGGAGATTTCAGCCCTGAAGTGGGAGGTGTCAGGGCAGAGAGGTTCTGTCTGGAGCATTCACGGGGTGGGCAGTGAGGGTGAGGGGCTTACCCTGTGAGCAGTCCTTGCCAATCCATCCAGGGAAGCACTGGCAGGAGCCATCGATGGGGCTGCAGGTCCCGTTGTTGGCACAGGAACAGAGCTGCGCACAGTCCTGCCCAAAGTGCCCTCCAGCACACACTGTGGGCACAGTACATGCTGGCACCTGCCCTCCCACACATGCCACCACCCACAGCTGTGCCCGGAGGTTTCTGGGCCGCAGCCATGATCATCCTTCTGCACCTAACTGCTTTGTGCCCCTCATATCCATCCTTGTAGCCGGCAGGAAACTGTTAGGAGCTCTTACAGAGGAAGGGGCTGGGCATGCGGGTGGAATCACTTGACAGGCTGGAAGTGGTGGGGGTGGGCGTGGCTCCTCTGTGCTCTGTCCAGTGCCTTTGCTTCCCATTGCCCCTTGCTGTACCCTACCCAAGCCATGATGGATAGAAGTGCTTCACATAAGCTGGGGGTATAGCTCAGTGACAGTACAACTCTGGGCAAGGCCCTGAGCTTCACCCCAACACTGTGCAAATGTTTCCCAAACATTAATTCACTTAACTTTGTAATGCTGTCATTATTATATGTCCTCATTATTCTGTGGCTAACACCGCCTTACAGATGGGGAAACTGAGGCACTGGAAATGTTCAGCAACTTACTGGCTCATACAGTGTGTGTGTGTGTGTGTGTGTGTGTGTGTGTGTGTGTGTGTGTGTGTTGAACTCAGGTCCTGGGTGCTATTCTTTAGCTTCTTCATTCCAAGCTGACACTTTACTACTTGAGCTGCAGCTCTACTGGCTTTTTGGTGGTTCATGGGAGATTAGAATCTCATGGATTTTTTTTCCCCTGCCCATGCTGGCTTTGAACCTCAGATCTCAGCTTCCTGAGTAGCTAGGAGTAGAACAGTGCCTTGGCAGCTCAGTACCTTTGAGCCAACTACATCAGCCTGTCTGTTTCTTGGCCTTTGAAACAGGGAGAGGAACCAAACCTGGTTAAGGGTTTCCCTAATTTCCAGCCAGGTTCTCATGGGCAGGATGACCACGCCGTCCTTGTTTGCAGCTCAGACTCACCTTTCAAAGCTTGCAGAAAAATCAAAAATCACCCATCCCCCTTTCCTTGCCTCTGGGAGATGCTTTGTATGGGGGAACCTACCAAACCCTAGACTTATTTCCATGGGGAACAGGATGCTGGAGCTTATCCCCACTCCTCTAAATCTCCACCCCCAACACAGACTCTTAAGATTCTCTATCAGGACAGTCTTTTCTTTGAAGTCTTTCTCACATACACAAGACTGACACATTCACCCGCAGAGCTGCTAATGCGATCAGTCTAATACATTAATTGGTCGACTTCTTAGTTGAATCAAGAGCGAGCCAGGGGTGGGTGGGCAGCATGGCTGGGAATAGAGGTCTCTTGCAAAGAAAACATCTGGTTATAGATTTAATCTATGTTTAATGATTCTGCACAAGTAGTGTCTGTAATTTGTAACTCGGTGGAAAGCCAGTCATTAGAAAAGTGTCAGTTCAATTTTTTACAAGGTTTGAGACTTAACCAGGGCAGTTGCCATTAATAGCAAACTCTATTAGATCTATATGTGGAAAATACTCATTAGGCCAATGGGCAATAAATCAGACAACGAGGATGCGAGAGAGACTCCTCGGGCTGCCCGGGCCCTAATTTAGACCGGGCCTAGCTATATTGACGGGCTGAGTCTCTGATGTTTAATAAGTAAACCTCAGCCTGTCGGGTGATGATTAAACTCTCCTAGGAGGGTTTCAAGCAAATGAAACTGTCACATCTGTTTCCCTGGGGTCTAAACTTCTCATGACCTCAATGCATCGTGGAATCAACTTTCCACTCATACATATTAACAGGCCTCCCCGACTCAAATAGCCAAGCTCAGCAGGGATAATTCATCAAAAGAATGGGTTTCCCCTGAGAGGTAGTGAGCTCTCCATCAAGAGAAGTATTTCAGCAGAGGCCAGATGTGATCCTTGCTGAGGTGACCTTGTAAGTTGCCATAAGCTCTACATTTACCTCTGATCCCTTAAATTCTTCCAGCTGGTGTTCAAGGTTATATCCAAAGATGTTCTCAAGGCCCCAGCCTACTTTTATCAGCCACCTTCCCCTTCCATCTCCAGCCGTTCACGACTGGCTGGGCAGGTCCAGGTCCAGTCTCTGTGCTTCTCCCAAGCTGTACCTTTCACTTACATGGCCTGGAGCCCAGCTAAAATCCTGCACAGCCTTGCACCTCCCCAGACCATCCACATGTGACGATCTGGCTCTAAGTAGCCACATGTGAGCAGTGTGTGTTGGGGGCCAGCTCTTGGCCTCCCCACTTCTTGCTAATGGTGAGGAATCTTTGTGAATGGTGTTACTAAAACACTGGGCTGGAAATGTGGCTTAGTGGTAGAGCACTTGCCTCACATGCATGAAGCCCTGGGTTCCATTCCTCAGTACCACATACACAGAAAAAGCTGGAAGTAGTGCTGTGACTCAAGTGGTAGAGTGCTAGCCTTATGCAAAAGAAGCTCAGGGGCAAGGCCCAGACCTGAGTTCAAGCCCCAGGACTAGCAAAAACAAACAAACATAAAAACCCAGTGGGGCATAGCTGGGAGCTGGTCATGCCTGTAATCCTAGATATTCAGCAGGCTGAGATAGGAGGATTAGTTCAAAGCCAGTCTGGGCCGGAAAGTCTGCAAGGCTCTATTCTTCAAATAGCCACCAAAAAATCCAAATATGGAGCTGTGGCTCAAGTGGTAGAGTGCCAGCATTAAGTACAAAAACTCAAGGACAGAGTCCAGGCCCTCAGTTCAAGCCTAGGATCAGCACATGTGCACACCTGCACAAACACACACAAAAACCACTAGTATAGCCAGGTGCCATTGGTTCATACCTATAATCCTAGCTATGCAGGAAGCTGAGATCTGATGATCACCATTTGAAGCCAACCCAGGCAGGAAACATTCATGAGACTCTTATCTCCAATTAACTACTACAAAGCCAGAAGATGAGCTGTGTGTCTCAAGTGGTAGAGCACCAGCCTTGAGTGAAAAGCCCCAGTATCAGCACAAAATAAATAAACAAATAATAACTACTGGCACTTTGAAGCCATGGCGGGAATATTTTATCGTTCAGAAATCTGCAGACATTACAAAGCATGGCATTTCCAGGGCGACAGTGATCAAGATGCATTATCCTCATAAACGGATATGTTGAATTGAAACCCCTCATGTTTTTGTACAATTACTTTACATAATAAACATCTCCTCCCCCCAAAACAGAAAACAAAGCATGGCTTTTCTATATAGATGGCTGGTGTGTTGGCAAACCAATACTGGTGAGCTTTACCTCCCTATCCAACTCCTGCTGAGGGTGGTGGCAGCCTGGACTTGACGGTATGGAGTCAAGGGTGAGGTAGGGCAGCATCCTGAGCTCCAGGGAAGTCTGTCTCCAGCCAATGCTAGAGCTGTCCCCATGCTCCCACAGCTTCTCTTGCCTTTCTTTGTGCCTGACACTCAGCACAGACACTTGGTATCTCTTCTGCTGGGTACCTGTTCATGTCATTTTCCCCTGCCTTTTGTTTTTTGGGTGGGACATGGGGCTTGAATCAGGACCTGGGGGTTAAGCCTGAGCTCTATTGCTCAAAGCTAGCACTGTCCTACGTGAGCCACAGCGCCACTTCTGGTTTTCTGGTGGTTAATTGGAGTTAAGAATCTCAAGGACTTTCCTGCCATGGCTGGCTTTGAGCCTCGATCCTCAGATCTCAGCCTCCTGAATAGCTAGGATGACAGGTGTAAGCCACCACTGTCCAGTTTATTTTCCCTGCTTCTGACAAAGGGTGTTCAGAGTCCAAATTCATTTCTGCTACTTGTTAGCCTTGAGACCACAGGTGTCATTTTACCTCTCTGTGCCTGTCCCTTTCACTACATAATGGCATTCACTGTCTCCTGCCATGTGGTACTCAATCATCTTCCCTCCCTACCTGCCTTGTGCTTTCCCCAGCTGGTGACAGTACCTTGATTGCAGAGGGCTCCAGAGAAGCCCGGGAGGCACTCACAGACACCGCTGATGTGGTGACAAGGCCCGCTGCTGTGCACGCAGAGGGGGCAAGGCTGGGCGCAGCCATGGCCATAGAATCCGGGGGAGCAGACTGAAGGTGCAAGGGAGAGGGTGATCAGTAACCCGATGGGAGCCCCACGCAGTCGGGCCACCCCTTCTGTTGCACATTGCGACAAAGGGAGGGCTTCAAAAATGTGGGAAGAAGCCTGGTGCTGGTGGCTCACACCTGTAATCCTAGCTGCTCAGGCTGGAGATCTGAGGATCCCAGGTTTGAAGCCAGCCCAGGCAGGAAAGTCTGGGACTCTTATCTCCAATTAACTACCAAACAAAGCTGGAAGTGGAGCTGTGGCTCGTGTAATAGAGTACCAGCCTTGAGCACCAAGAAAACTTGAGCAAGAGTGCAAGGGCCTCAATTCAAGCGCCAGTATTGGTGTACACACACATGTCTACAACATGCGCGTGTGCGCGCACACACACACACACACACACACAGAGTGTAAAGAGTTGTATCTTCTACTTGGAAGGCCCAATTCATTTATTTTATTATTATTATTATTGTCTTGTGGTGTTATTGGGGTTTGAAGATTTCAAGTTTGCAAGTATTTCACCATTTGAGCCACACTGTTTGCTTTAATTTCTTTTTCAGACAAGCTCTTGCAATTTAGTCCTTGGCTACCTCTGGCCATGATTCCCCTCCCCTCCCTTTGCATCCAAGTAACTGGGATTGCCAGGCACTGGTGGCTCACACCTGTAGTCCTAGTTACTCAGGAAGCTGAGATCTGGGGATCACTGTTCAAAACAAGCCTAGACAGACAAATCCAGGAGTCCTTGGTCTCCAGTGAATTAGCAGAAAGCCAAAAGTAGAGGCTGATACAAGTGATACAGCACTAGTCTTGAGGGAAACAGCTAAGGGAGAGCATGATGCCCAAAATTGAAGCCCCAGTATCGGCACTCACACACACACCAGAAGAAGGAAAAGAAAAAAAAAAAGGTAGGATTACAGGTATGCACTACTGGGCCTGGTAATTTAGACAGGCCCTGCAGTTTGGTCCTGTTTCTACCAAGGAGCTATCTGGTCCATGAACAGCAGCCTGTGCAGGGAGAGGACTAGAGAAAGAAGGGGACTAGCCCCCGGAGCCCAGCCCCCAGGCCAGCACTAGCTCCCACTGGGAAGGGCTGGGGAATGAGGCACTGTGTGAGGTCTTGAGGTCCCTCGATGGGGGGGGGGGGGGGCTCAGACTTACTTCTCTGACACAAGGGTCCTCGGAAGCCAGGGGCACACTCGCAGCTCCCATCCTCCGGAGAGCAGGAGCCGCCATTCTCACAGCTGCAGGAGATGGAGCAGTTGGGGCCCCAGCGACCTTGGGGACACGTGCTGTCGCAGCGGATGCCTGGGGGTCACAGGCAGCCATGAGTCAGTGGTGAGTGGAGGAGAGCAGGGAGAAGACACCGTGACCAGACAGAAGATGATGGTGGCCCTTGCCTTTTCCACCTCACCTGCCCCAGGAGAAGTGGACATGAGTAGTGAGTGCCCTTAGGAGGCGCATCTGTGTTAGCCCCAGGGCTGCTGGGCCTTGCTGGGCCCCATTGCAGTCACCTGGGCAGAGTGGGTAGGCTCTTTCGGATTCTTTAGATCATAGTCCTCAATATAATGCATATATGTTGCATCATATATACACTTATGTATAGAAGAAATCTACTATTATTGACTTGTTTTAAATGGGTCAGAACCCAACAAACTGATTTTAAGGAGCCTCGGTTTGACAATTAGTAGCGTCTAAGGGCCTGGATAGAATATCCCAGTAAGGAGGAAAAGTAAGTCAGGTGCCGTTACTCACACCTGTAATTCTAGCCACTCAGAAGGCTGAAATCTGAGGATTGTGTAATGTATTGTGAGCTTGCTGGGACAGACAAATCCTGGAGACTCATCTCCAATTGAGCAGCAAAAAGCCAGAAGTAGAGGTAGGGCTCCAGTGGTAGAGCAGCAGCTGTGAACAAAAATGCCAAATGAGAGTGTGAAGCCCTGAATTCAAGCCACAGTACCTGGGTGGGGAAGGAGGAGAAAGAGAGAGAAAGGGAGGAGGAAAGGAGAGAGAAAGAGGGAGGGAGGGGGAGAATTAGAGAGGGAAAAGAAAGGGGAGAAAGAAAGGGAGAGGAAGGGAAAGGGGGAAAGAAAAAGAGGGAGGGAGGGAGGGGGAGAGGGTCAGGGGGTAAGGTAAGATCTATGGTCCTTCTGAGCTTAAGTAGAGGAAATCTCAGCCTGAAAGCTAAGAAAGAATTTTAAAGGCCCTAGGCTGGATGCCCAGCTCTGAGGCGGGCTTTCCTCCCAGGTAGAAAGGCTCCTAGTCTGCTAGGCATTAGATGAACAGAACAGAGACTCAGGAGACTAGCTGGGGCTTTGGAAGATGACTATCTGAGGCTCTAAGAAGAGCAGAATTCGTTTAAAAATCATGCCTGCCTTGTTACAAGGAAACAGAGGCCCAAGAAAGAAAGAGGGAGAAAGACTTAGATCCCAGCACACATGCAGCAGTAGCAAGAAGAGTAGCAGTGGGACCAATTTGAAGCCCAGTGCACAGGCCCACCTGGCAGGCCAGGAGGGGAAGGGAGGAAGAGGCCGCCAGGGAGGGGCACAGCTCGCTCTCCTTACCCTCCAGGCTTCCCTCCTTCCCTGGAATGGCTCAGTTTTGCTGAGACTTGCTGCTGCTCTCTGGGAAACAGGGTAGGGGCTTCCCAGGGTAAGGGATGCGGCAGGGAGGGATTGACCCCCTTTCCCAGTGAGAATCTGGCAGTTCTATCTCCAGTGATGGAGGTGTCTGTGTCTGTGTGGGGTTTTTGGTAGCTGACTTAAGTTTAGTGCTTTAAAAACTGTGTGTAATGTCATTAAAATCTGGTCAGCTCCCTCAAAATGAAGACAATGAAAAATTAAAGCTAGGATTAAAGGCATTTGCCACTAGTACCTTGCCATTGTTTTATTTGTTATGTTGGTACTGGGGCTTGAACTCAGGGCCTCATGCTCTGTTTTTACTTTGTTTTTCCTCAAGTGGTAGAGACCCCTTTTAGCCACAGCTCTATTTCCAGTTTTCTGGTGGTTAATTGGAGATAAGAGTCTCATAGACTTTCTCCTGCCCTGGCTGCCTTTGAACCATGATCCTCAGATCTCAGTCTCCTGAGTAGCTAGGATTATGTACGTGTGAGCCGCTGGTGTCTAACTTCCATTTTCTTTATGAGAAAACCAAGGATCAGAGGAGGAAGTGGAGCTGTGGCTCCAAGCACTAGCCTTGAGCACAAAAGCCCAGGCCCTTAGTTCAAGTAGCACGATCAACAATAACAACAAAAAGTTTATCGAGAGGTATAAGAGCAAGGGTCCAGTTCCACAGGACCCAGGTCCTCTGGCTGGGCAGAGGTTACCTGTCCATCCTGCTAGGCAGCAGCAGTGGCCCGTGACAGGGTCGCAACCATCAGCATGGCTGCAGTCACAACGTTCGGTGCAGTTCAGCCCAAATGTGCCATCCTGCGGAGCAGAGGGGAGAGAAATGACCAGAAAGTTCCAGGCTGTTATTGGTTTGGGATGACAGAACTGAGCCACAACCCCCACAAGAGGAACACAGTGGGAAGGCCTCTTACAACTGGGCATTAAGAGGGTCATGTCCCCCGGGGCTGGTGGCTCACTCCTATAATCCTAGCTATTCAGGAGGCTGAGATAGGAAAATCATGCTCCAAGCCAGTTTGCACAGTCAAATCGGAGAAGACTCTTATCTCTACCTAACTAGCAAAAAGCTGGATGTGGAGGTGAAGCTCAAGTGGTAGAGTGCCAGCCTTGAGTGTAAAAAAAGACAAGGGAGAGTGTGAGGCTCCAACACTGGCACAAAAAATAAAATAAGGGGTCTGGGAAGGTGGCTCAGTGGTAGAGCGCTTGCCTTGCATGCCTGAGGCCCTGGGTTCGATTCCTCAGCACCACATAAGCAAAAAGAAAAAAGCCGGAAGTGGCGCTGTGGCTCAAGTGGTAGAGCGCTAGCCTTGAGCTGAAGAGCTGAGGGACAGCGCCCAGGCCTAGAGTTCAGGCCCCACGACCGGACCCCAAAAAAAAATGAATAAATAAAATAAAATGGGCATAAAGTCACTCCAAATAACTATTTAGTCATATTAACAAGAGAATGGGGACTGGAGAAGAAGATGATAGTCTTACCCCACTTTTTTTTTTTTTTTTGTCGGTCGTGGGGCTTGAATTCTGGGCCTGGGCGCTGTCCCTCAGCTCTTCAGCTCAAGGCGAGCGCTCTACCACTTGAGCTACAGCGCCACTTCTGGTTTTCTGGTGGTTTTTATTGGAGATAGGAGTCTCACGGTCTCTCCTGCCCGGGCTGGCTTTGAACCGCAATCCTCAGATCTCAGCCTCCTGAGTAGCTAGGATTACAGGCATGAGCCACCAGCGCCCGGCCTTTACCCCACTTTTTAATGCTAGGTTAAGAGGGCTAAGATTATTAGTAATGTAATGATGACAATTTGGTTAATATTAAACTGTCAATGAAGCTAGGCACTGGTGGCTCACGCCTGTAATCCTAGCTACTTAGGAGGCTAAGGTCTGAGGATGACAGTTCAAAGCCAACTTAGGCAGGAAAGTCAGTGCGATGCTTGTCTCTAATTAACCACCAAAATGCCAAAAGCAGAGGCATGGCTCAAGTGGTAGAACGCCAGCCTGGAGTGAAAAAGCTTAGGGAGAGTGTCCAGGCCCTGAGTTCAGACCCAAGTACTGGCATCATAAACAGTCAATGATAACGCATGTCGTTGGTTATGACACACATCCACTGTGGGGGCCGACTGTGGCTTATTCTTTGCTCCTGGGGGGGGAGGGGGAGAAGAAAATGGTAACCATCACTGGTCATGTGCTTATAAGGTAACAGGATGTGCAAAGTCAGGATCTGAATCCAGGACGCAGGAGCCCATCTGCATTCAATTTCACAGCAGTTGGCTTAAAAGATGGAGACCCGCAGTGAGCAAGTCTGGGTGGTTCTTGCTGGACAATACCCCCAAAACCAGATCAGGGAAGTACAGACCCTTGAAACAGACATTGCCAGGATATCACTTGGACATGGCCTGTCAGGACACAGCGTCTTTGCTGGCTTGGGGACTGTCCAGAGCCCTTCTGAGAATGACCCCCGGGCCACAGCTGACAACCATGCTGATCATGAACAGTGGGAAGAGCGGCACCTCTGTCTGCCCAAGACTTGCCATTTTACAGATGGGCAGGTTGAGGCCAAGGTAGGGAAAGCAAAAACCCACTCAGAGGTAAGGAGCAGCTGTAACCTGAAGCCGACATCGCCACCTCGTCCAGTGCTCTCTTGTGTGCATTTCCCAGGATCACCCCAGGGGAGAGGGGGGGGAGGGAACTCACCGGGCAGGGCAGCTCGCAGCTCTCCCCCAGCCAGCCTGGGGTACAGGCACAGGAGCCATCGGTGGGACTACAGGATGCCCCGTGGGCACAGGTACAGCTCTCGCTGCAGTTCAGGCCCCATGTCCCACTGGGACATGGCAGGGAACAGTCCAGGCCCTGCCATCCTGGGGGGAGGGGGGAAACAGAAAGGGGACACCATCACTTCTGCAGGTTCTGCAGGGCTTTCTGTCTGTGTGCTGTTCTTTCCCCATGTTCCATGGAGAACACAGCACAGAGGTCTGGAGAGCTTGGGGCCCAGGGCTTCTTGTAAAGAGTCTGTTCTGCTGCAGGCAGCTGGGTCCCAGCACAGAACAGAGTGGTGGGGTTTCTTCTCCCTTGGGGGCTCAGCTGAGCTCATCAGGACCCTGTGCTGGTTGGTGACAGGCAGCTGCCCCTTCTCTGAAGTGGCCACTGGCAGCTGCCCTCACCTCCATGTATTTCCCTCCTCCCCTCCTCTACCTGTCACACAGGGGCTCATCCTGCAGCTCCCTGGCTCCTGGAAGCTGGCCACTGATAGATTAGCCCAAGAACCTGGGCCAAGAACCAGGGACAGCACAGAAGCCAGGCAGCAAGTTCTCCTGCTATTTCTTTGGCTGGGACTACGCTTTTTTTGGGAGGATAAGTACTAGGGTTTGAGCTCAAAGCCTGTGCGTTATTTCCCCGCCCCCTCCTACCTTTTTTTTCCATTTAAGGCTGGTGCTGTATCATGTGGGCTACGCCTCCACTTCCAACTCTTTTTTTCTTTTTTTGCTGGTTCAATAGAGACAAGAGTCTCATGGACATTCCTGCCTGGGGCTGGCTTCGAACTGTGATCCTCAGATCTCAGCCTCCTCGGTGGCTAGGATTATAGGTATGAGCCACTGGCACCAGCTTTGTTTCGGGTTTGAGACAAGGCTTTGTTCACTGTGTAGCCCAGGCTAGCCTCAAACTCAGATCCTTCTCTCAGCCTCCCCTGTACTAAGATCCCAGGTATATACCACTCCACCCAGCTTGGCCCAGTCTGATGGCAGTGGCTGTGTCTTTTTTGGAACACAGACACTGCTCCAACCCCTCTTCCCAGTTCATGTCAAACTCTTACCACCTAAACCTCCCCCCTCCCCCACTCACCCCCAGAATCTGGAAGTTCCACCTTTTGTCTCTCCCTTACACATTCCTGCCATCCAGGTTCCTGGCACTGGCTTTCCTTAACTGGAACCTGTACAGGTCTCCTGGCCCTGAACAGAAATGGGAGGGGTGGGGGGTGGGGGGGGTGGGAAGAAGCTGCCTTGCCAGAGCCTGAAGTGGACCAATCACCTGGGCCTGGGGGCGGGGCTTGGGCCAGGCACTTTACCTTCCTTGCAAGTGCAGGAGCCATCAATGGGGGAGCAGATGCCATCGTTGTTACAGCTACAGACAGAGGAGCAGTTGGGGCCATAGGTCCCTGCTGCACAGGGGACTGTACAGATCTCTCCCTAGAAAGAGAAGGCATGAATTTGGGGATCAGAGGTGGCCTCACGCTGGGTGCTGTGGCAAGCAGAAAAGATGTCCTCATGTCCTCTTCCCAGACTGTCAGGATGGTCCCTTACATGGCACACAGGACTCTGCAGATGTGCAGATGAGAAAACTTGATGGAGAGAGTGGCTGGGATTTCCCAGGTGGGCTTAATGCAATCACAGGAGTCCTTAAAGCAGACGATCAGCCAGGTGCTGGTGACTCACACCTGTTATCCTAGCTACTCAGGAGGCTGAGATCTGAGGATTGTAGTTCGAAGCCAGCCAAGGCAGAAAAAGTCCATGAGACTCTTACTCCAATAAACTTCTCAGGAAAGCCCAGAAGTAGCTCTGTGGCTCAAGTGGTAGAGCACTAGCCTTGAGCACAAAGAAGCTCAAGAACATCTCCCAGGCCATGAATTAAAACCCCAGGCCTAGCCAAAAAAAAAAAAAGTAGACAAAGTCAGGTATCAATAGCTCACACCTATAATCCTAGCTACTCAGGAGGCTGAGGTCTAAGGATCACAGTTCCAAGCCAGCCCAGGCAGCAAAGTCCGTGAGACTCTTTATCTCCAATTAACTACCAAAAAGCCTAAAAGTGGAAGTGTGGCTCAAGTGTTAAGAGTGCCAGCCTTGGGTTAAAAAAAGCTCAGGAACAGTGCACAAGCCCTGAGTTCAAGTCCTAGCTTATGTTGTCTTATACCACTAAATCTTTGTTATAGCAGCAGTAGAAAGCTAATACAATAGCCCTTACCAGAAGTACCTAAGGAACTGACCCCAGGAGTCCATGTTAGGTCCGAGCAGCATAGAGCTTACTCTTTGCCTCCTAATCTTGTTTAATTCTTACCAACAACTCCATAACACACACACAGTAAGTTATCCCTGTGTGCCAGGACCACAAAGACAGGCTAGGCCAGGAGGATAGACAAACAAGCACACAGGCCTGCACCAGAGGCCCCATCTCCTTCCCTTGCCAGGCCTGACTGTGGTCTGTCAGCTCCCCTGCTGTCTGCAGAACTCTCATTTCTCACAGGGCCTCAGCCTGGGTTTGAACTGTAGGCACAGTGTAAGCCTCTTTCCACTTGGGTTTGCTGAAGACAGAACAGGTTTATCTCCCAGCCCCTTCCCAGTGCCCTCCCACTCTTGTGGGCCCAGCCTTGGGTCTACCAATGGAGCTCCTAGAGAACTCTTCCCCTCCCTGCCAGGGGACGTGGGACTCTTAAGTACCTGCTGCGCCTCCAGGAAACACCATCAAACTAAAAGCACTAGTTGCTCACAGAGGAGAAATTAAAGCCAGGCACCAGCAGCTCATACCTGTAATCCTAGCTACTCAGGAGATGAGATCTGAGGATCGTGGTTCAGAGCCAGCCCAGGCAGAAAAGTCCATGAGACTCTCCTCATCTCCAATGAACCACCAGGAAACCAGAAGTGGCGCTGTGGCTCAAAGTGGTGGAGGGCTAGCCTTGAGTGGAAAAGCTCCGGGACAGTGTCCAGGCCCTGAGTTCAAGGCCCACAACCACCACCACCAAACAACAACAAAAGGGCACATGGACTTGCCTGCCCACACTGGCTTTGAACCTTGATCCTCAGATCCCAGGCCCCTCAGTAGCTTGGGGGCCACCAGAGCCCAGCTTGTCTGGCTGTTTCTATATCCACCCCAATCCCATCTCCCCAGCCCAACACCACAAATCCCAGGAGAGGATGTCTGCTGGGAAAGGGAGGCGGGGCTTGCACCTCCCAGTCCTGCTCTGTGTCTTCATTCTGTGAATAAGAGATGGCTGTGAACTCTTCCTCCCTTTCAAAGGCCTGTTAATTATAGATGCAGCATTGGCTATTAACACCCTGAACTTGATTTGAAGGAGCTACTGGCAGCACAGAACCCTTGGAGCTAGTCCTTGTAAAGAGATGCAAATCTCTCTTCCAGTCTTCCACCTTCCTCCCTCCTTGCACAGTGAGGCAGTGCCCGGTGGGTAATGAGTTATATGTTCTATTAAATTTGTTTCAAATGTTGTTTATTGAATTTTCTCCTCTGCAATATGCTGCTTTGTAGTTTGTTCCTGTTTGGGAAAATTAATCAACAGCTGGGCTTCTGTTGATCACTGTGCCCCTTACAGTGGGCAGGAGGTTAATGACAGATTTTTTTGGAGTGGGCAGAGGAAGAGTAGGAGGAGGAGGAGAGCATTTGACCCTTCTTCACACAAAAGGAGGCTATTCTGGAAGTTTATTTTGGACTCCCTTAAGTGTGCTCTGCTTAAGCAGATCTGGTTCTCTAGGTCCCAACTAAGGCAGCAACCTGCCAGTCCAGAAGAGATCAGCAGAGAGGATGTGAGGAAGAGGCAGAATAGGTCAGAAAGGAAGCGGTCCTGAGCCTGGGTCAGAATACATAGGTTTCAGCATCCATTCATCTACCTACCAATCTATCCATTCACTCATCCTCTATCCATATCCACCACCCATCCATCTATCTGTGTACCTACCCATCTATCCATCCATATCCATCCACCCATTCATCTATTTATTTACGTACCCTTCTATCCATCCATCTATCATCTATCCAACCACCAGCCACCCACCCCATCCATCTATTTTGCATTCATCCATCATCCATCCATTTACCTATCCATCCATCCACCCACCCACCCATCCATCCATCCATCCACCTACCAATCCTTCCTCCCTCCCTCCACACATCCATCCATTATTCATCCATCCATCTTTTTACCCACCTACCTACCCATCATCTATCCATTCATCCAGTCATCCCTCTATCCCATAAACATGTGCTGAGCATTGACAACAGGCCAGGCATCACCACTACCCCGGGTCTTGCTAATGACCATGATAGATCAAGGCTCTCTTCCTGTTCCTCAACTCTGCCCATCTTCTTACACCCCTGTGTGGCACTTTCCACTCTTGGAAAAGAAGCACTTTGAAAGTTCTGTGCGGGTGAGGCTAGGGTGGGCTTAACCAGCCTACCAAGTAGCAATGTCTTTGCCTGTAACCTGTGTTCAGTTCATGCATGTTGGATTAATTCATACATCAGGGAATCTTTTGTGTGTGTGTGTTCGTACTGGGAGTTTGAACTCACAGCCTTGTGCTCTTGTTGAGCCTTTTGGCTCATAGCTGCTGCTCTACCACTTGAGCCACACCTCCATTTCCAGCTTTTGACTGATTAACTGAAGAGTCTTATGGATTTGTCTGCTGGGGTTGGCATTGAATTGTGACCCTCAGATCTCAGCCTCCCGAGTAGCTAAGATGACAGGCGTGAACCACTAGTGCCCTGTAGGAAATCAAAGCACTAGTATGTATCACATGCTATGCTAAGTCCAGAAGCTACCAGGTGAGAACAGAGCTCGGATTCACTAACAGCCAGCTGGGTGAAGGGACTTCACTACTTGGAAATGGTCTGGGAGCAGCCCTGTCTGGTGGCTTCCATTGCCTCTCTCCCCTTTGACTCCTGGAATTTTGTGGCCACCAGAGGGCACCTTTGGGGTCCAATGTCACCTCAGTGCTAGCAGCACCTGTGTGGTGAGCTTTACTGTGTGCAAAGCCCCCTGGCCTGATCCAGCAGCCGTGGGGTTGTTCTTCCTCTTGCTCTCCCTTCTCTGCCATTCTCGGCAGACAGCAGGACCGCAGGTAGGGAGCCTCATTTATGATGTTTCCTGAGAAAGAGATGCACAACACAAAAAGGAAGAACAAGCTTGGTCCACCAGGAGGCATAGGGGCCTCTCCAATGCATACCAACCCTCACTGGACCTAATTAATGTGTCACTGATAAAGCAGCTGCGAGGCTGGGGAAAAGAAGCTCTGTATGAGTCATGAGGAGCAGAGAGGAGCCAGGGGGATAAGAGAGAGAGGGGGAGAAATGGAGGCCACTATCACATTGATTCCCCCATCCTGCCTCCTCGTGGGAGCCAGTAGGGCTGAAGCCTGCCACCTGCCACCCATAAGAGAGAAAGAAGAGGCTGATGTTAAAACTGAAAACACCGGCAACATAGTCTCACATCTGTCCAAAATGAATAGGCCACCAGTGACGGTACCTGGACAGTTCCACAGGGTGGGCATTTGCACAACTCTAGAGCTGTCACTCAGTATAGATTTGCGTACAGCATCAGTTTGCCAGCAAACACAGTAGAATGTTTTTGGTTTTTTGGTGTCAGTATTAGGGCTTGAACTCAGAACCTGTGTGGTGGTACCTTAGGTTTCTTTATATTCAAGGCTGATGCTCTACCACTTGAGTCACAGCTCCACCCATTAAGGATTAATGATAGGAATCAAAGTCTGCGATGATAAAATTTCATCCCAGGTTAATGATAGATAATAGTTCTTGGAATGACAGGTTTTTATTTTTTAATTTCTTCTTTTTTTTTTTTTTTTGTCATGAAGCTTGAACTTAGGGTCTGGGCCTGAGATTTTCTGCTCAAGGCTAGAGCTCTACCACTTTGAGCCACAGCTCCATTTCCAGTTTTCTGGTGGCTAATTGGAGATAAGAGTCCTTTCTTGCCCAGGCTTGCTTTGAACCATGATCTTCAGATCCCAACCTCCTGAGTACCTAGTATTAGAGGTATGAGCCATCAGTGCCATCAGTGCTGGGTAGGTTTAACCTACCCAGACCAGTACACTATGCCCTAGAGATCAAACAGAATTCACTGAGTCTCTCCTAGCTTTGGGCTACAACCAGGCTGGGACACTGGGCTGGTCCTGGGAGAGCATTCATGCTACAAACCTCTTACACATAAGTAAAATTTGGGCTGAGGGCAGGGAATGTGGCTTAGAGATAGAGTGCCTTCTTATCATGCATGAAGACCTGGGTTCAATTCCTCAGTACCACATAAACAGAAAAAGCTGGAAGTGGCACTGTGGCTCAAATGGTAGAGTGCTAGCCTTGAGCACAGAGAGGCTCAGGGACAGTGCCCAGGCCTTGAGTTCAAGCCTCATGACTGACAAAGAAGAAAGAAAGAAAAGAAAGAAAGAAGGAAGGAAGGAAGGAAAAGAGAAAAGAAAAAGGCCAACAGAGCAGTAAAAATAAATAAATCTCTGAAATTTGAGACTCCCTAAGTGTTAGGTCTGCAGGGGTAGGGGGTGGGGGAAATGGCCCCTCTGGGCACAGGACTCTCCTCTAAAAGTCCCCACCCAGCAGCTGTAACCCAGGTCACTGATGCACCTGGGGATGGTGCCCCCCCCCAGTCCCTGAAGTCAATCTGTATCTGTTATGGCCACACCTCCTCCCTGCCTTCTCCCTATCTATCAATCTCCATCACTAGTTCCCTCTCCACATGCCTCCATGGGACAGGAGGGAAAAACAGAGAAGCTGAGGGAAGGGATGACATGTCCAAAAAGAAATGCATTCTTTATATGACTTATGTAATAGTAACCTCTCTGTAAGCTACCTTTATAATTGTTGTTGTTGGTCATGGGGCTTGAACTCTGGGCCTACATACTGTCCTTCCACTCTTTAGCTCAAGGCTAGTGCTTTACCACTTGGCCACAGCGCCACTTCAAGTTTTTGAGTGGTTAACTGGAGATAAGAGTCTCACAGACTTTCCTGTCCAGGCTGGCTTTGAACCTCAATCCTCAGATCTCAGCCTCCTGAGTAGCTACAATTACAGGCATGAGCCACTGGTGCCCAGCCTATAACATTTTTTTAAAAGAACCTAGTGTATGTGTTTGTGTGTGTCTGTACACACACGTGCATATGTGGATATTGTGTATATTTTGCTCTGTTTTCTGTGTGGCATGTCCAACACGGCACCTACGAAAATCTACAATCACAATTAGGAAATCGGTGTGTGGTGACGGGGAAGGGGCAGGAAATGAGAAGCTGGTTTTCCACTCTTAGAGCTAATAGTGTAAAGACCTCAGTTATATGAAGGAATGGAACAATGACAACAGGAAGTGCCCACAAATCCCATCCCCATCATCTGCCTCTCATTCTCCACCCACCTTCTCTCCTGGCTGTGACTGGCCTTCTGTCTGTGGTTCCAGTTCAAAAGCCACCCGAGAAGCGCGCGCGCGCGCGCACACACACACACACACACACACACACACACACACACACACACACACACACGCCACCCACCACCCACCACCCACCACGGCAGGCCTGTAGGAGGGGAAATGTCTTTAAAGGACACTGGAAACCTTGTGTGTCAGAAATCCAATCCCTGCCCCATAGATCCTGGCTTTCCTGACTCCCTACCCCACCTTTCCCAGCTCAGATTTGCACATGACGGATGGACAGACAGGAGCTGAGAAAGAAGAGGGGGAAAAAAAATGTGGAAAGGAGTTTGTTCATTTGGGTGATGGAGTGCTCACTCCCCCTCACCAGCAAGCAGGGTTCAATAATGGCAGACAGGCCTTCACAAAAAATTGCCGCATAAATAGATGAGCCCTTTAAGGTAATAGAAATGCTGTCGTTCTGAGGAGAAATATGGCCTCTGTTACTCCCCCAGGAGGGGACACTGAGCCCTTCCCCTCCCTCCCTCCCTACCCCCACCCACCCCTCCACTCCCGCCTCCTGAACTCCCTGTCCCCATTACAGCCAAGGCTGGAAGAGAGCATCTGGACCAAAGGATGTCCAAGGGCCCTTTATCTCCCAGCCACAAGGGCTCCATGCTGGGAGGAGGCCAAGAAGACCATGGTCAGTGACTTCACAGAACTCTCATTGCAGGCACCACAGGGGCAGCAATTAGTCCCAGAGCAGTTCAAGGGGTGCCATCAGGCTGGCTGCCAGGTGAGGCTTTAAATAAGGGATAGGGCACTGGTCAGCAGAGGATTATGGGGGATCTAGAAATTGGACTTGCCCCAACCTCCCAGAGCAATCCAGGAGCCCCAGTAACCTTGCAGTTCCCAGCTCAGAAAAGGCTACATGTAGCTTGTTCTGCTTCTTCCTCTCACCATACTTCCACTTGGGCCCCCAATAAACCAGGCCCCCTCTCCCCAGCCAGAGACCCAATGGGACAAATAGGAAGAGCTCTTCAGCTCAAGGTGAGCACTCTACCACTTGAGCCACAGTGCCACTTCTGGTTTTCTGGTGGTTAATTGGAGATAAGAGTCTCACAGATGTTTCTGCTGGGGCTGGCTTTGAACCTCGAGCCTCAGATCTCAGCCTCCTGAGTAGCAAGGATTACAGGCAAGAGCCACGAGCACTGGGTGCAGCATCCATATTTTAAAGATGGTTACAATAGCTAAGCCTTGTTGGATGATTATTAATACACAAGGCATTCTAAGTGCTTGGCATATACTAATGAATTTAATTGGCCAGTATAATTTTTTTTTTTTTTGGTCCGGTCGTGGGGCCTGAACTCTGGGCCTGGGCGCTGTCCCTCAGCTCTTCAGCTCAAGGCTAGTGCTCGCTCTACCACTTGAGCCACAGCACCACCTCTGGCCTTTTCTGCTTATATGGTGCTGAGGAATCAAACCCAGGGCCTCATGCATGCAAGGCAAGCTCTCTACCACTAAGCCACCTTCCCAGCCCTTGGCCAGTATTCTTAATATTTATTTTTGTTTGTTTTGTGCCAGTACTGGGGCTTGAATTCAGAGTCTAGAACTTTCATTTGGGTTTTTTTCCACTCAAGGCTGGTGCTCTGCATTTGAATCACAAACTCTAGTTCTGGCTTTATTTTTGTTAGTTGTGGGGCTCAAACTCAGGACTTGAGCACTGTCCCTGAGCTCTTTTACCCAAGGCTAGCATGCTACCACTTTGAGCCACAGGTCTACTTCTGGTTTTCTGGTGGATAATTGGAGGCTAAGAGTCTCAAAATGGACTTTCCTGCCTGTGATCCTCAGATCTCAAACCAAAATCCTCAGATCTCAGCCTCCTGAGTAGCTAGGATTACAGGTGTGTGCTACGATGTCTGTCCAGAGTCCGCTTTCTTAAAGCTTCTCCCACACGTTCCCTCAACAGCTCTTGGTGGAGAAGGAGAGCAGAGAGGAGACAGCAGGACACCCATGTGGGCTACTCACATCCATCTAAGACTAAAAGACCACCTAGCTCCCAGATGAGGATCGTAAGGCCCAACTGGGTGAAGGATCAAGTCCAAGGTGACAAAGCCCAGAATGAAGTCTCCAGAACACTCAGAAAGCAGCTCTTCTAATTAGCCCTTCACTAATTCCCTATCGTAAAACCTTGCAGTAAACGAGCAAAGAGATCAATTTGCAAACCATCCAACAGACAAGGCCTTGCTAATTATTACTGACTGGAAGGAGCACTCTGTGGGGAGCCTCAGCTGAGTCTGCTCTGCTGATTGGTTGCCCCACCTACCTCACCCGGACTGGCTAATTGCAGGAAGTCTCTTTCATTCAGAAGCTGGGGGTCAGGAGCCACGGCTGATCCCAAGGCTCACTGTCCATTCTGTAATCACCTCCAGCAGCATCCTGCTGACCCAAGATGGCTCAGGAAAAGCCTTTGCAAGGAAAATGAGTGAGAATTGGTGGGGGTGTCAATGGGGGCAGTGTGTCTCACAATCTATCTTAGTCCTGGTCCTCAGGAAGGCAGGACTCCACCGGCCCCAACCCCCTCTTCCCCGAAGTTCAAGGACAGGAAATCATTTACATCGCAGATGGGTGGCTGAAAATATTCAGCTGTAGCTGCAAGCCTCTCTAAGCCTTCCCAGGGCCTTCTGATTCTCCCCTTGCTGAGGAGCGGTAATCAGGCAGTCAGGTGAGTTGGGGCTCTCAAGGGAGCCATGACAATATACACAACCGGATCAAAAAGCCCCCAAGGACCTGACAGACTATGGATGCACACACCTTCTCACAGCTATTTACCCAGGAGGAGTGCGTTTCCTGATTCAGTACAAGGTTCAGGCACTGACCATCATCTTGGCTCTATCCAAGGTGCTGAAGCAATGTCTCACAGTTGTAAACTCCCAGTGGAATAACTGGCAACCCAGAACCATTGTTTCTGCTCATTTCTCCCAGCTCTTCTTCCTTCCTTCCTTCCTTCCTTCCTTCTTTCCTCCCTTCCTCCCTCCCTCCCTCCCTCCTTCCCTTCCCCCCTCTTTCTTTTTTGTCAGTTGTGAAGCTTGAACTCAGTCCCTGAGCTCTTTTCGCTCAAGGCTAGCCCTCAACCACTCTGAGCCACAGCTTCATTCCAGTTTTCTGGTGGTTTATTGGAGATAAGAGTCTCCCTGTCTGGGCTGGCTTTGAACTGTGATCCTAAGATCTCAGCTCCCTGCTAGCTAAAATTACAGGCATGAGCTTCCACCACCACCCAACTTGCTCAGTTTTTAAAATAATTTTTGAAAAAAAAATTGTGCCACAGTACCGGAGCTCAAATTCATGGCTTTGCACTTTTGCTTGACTTAAATTTTGCTCAAGGATGATACTCTGCCACTTGAGCCACAGCTCCACGACCAGCTTTTTAGTGGAGGTAAGAGTCTTGTGGCGTTTCCCACCCAGGCTGATTTTGAACTTTGATCCTAACATCTCAACCTACTGAGTAGCCAGAATAATAGTCATGAGCCATCAGTGAGTCTCCAGCCTGGAAGCAATCTTTCTCCCTCCCTCTTTCTCTCTGTGAGTCCTGGGGCTTAAACTTGGGGCTGATGCACTGTCCCTGAACTTCTTTTGCTTAAGGCTAGCACTCTACCACTTGAGCCATAGCGCCATTTCTGTTTTTTTTTTCTGTTTATGTGGTACTGAGGAATCAAACCCAGGGCTTCATGCATGCTAGGCAAGCACTCTACCACTAAGCCACATTCCCAGCCCTGGAAGCTATGTTGAAAGGCAATGTTCCATTCCATGGAAGTTTAAGGATACTGGATCCACAGGGAGCTTAGGCTACTGGTCCCAGGCTACACGGAGTGAACAGATCAGCCAGGATCTGTCCTAGATCTGGTTTCAGAGGCCACATACTCTCAACTGCACAAACCACTTCCCACAGCACAGCAAAAAAAAAAAAAGCAAATAAACAGAGTCCTGGGGAATGAGGGGGAACCCCGACTGTAGGGTTGCTTGGACCCACAGGGCAGGCCCCATTTCTCACCAGGATTCACCCTCCCAGGGTCAAGTTCCTCAGAATCAGACCTCACTAAAACCAACATAATTTACGAGGAAATAATGACAAGTAGTAAACAAACACATGGGGGGAAGTGTAGTAATCAGAGAAATGCAAATTAGAGCAACATCCAGGAGCCATTTCCTACCTAAGTCATTAGCAAATGTTAAAAAAAAAAGAAGAAGAAAGCAAAATTGTTGAGAGCTGGTGCGTGCAGAGTGGATTTATAGAACCCTTGAGGACGGCAGCATCCATCAGGAGCTGTGAATATGGTGTGCCCACTGACCCGCAAATCACCCCAAGGAAATAATTCAATGGTAAGGAAGGGGCTGGGTGGGGGGTGTTTGTGCACAGATGCTCACTGTAGCACTGAGTGGACACATAGGGACAACTTTCTACCTAGCAATGAGGGAATGGCTGGGTAAATGCGATTTATCAGCTCCCTCTGTGTTAAACGCCACTTAAGGTGTATGTATGTGTGCACGCATGAGCACCCGTACTGGGGCTTGAACTCAGGGCCTTGTAATTTTTTTTTTTGCCAGTCCTGGAGCTTGAACTCAGCACAGCCTGGCTGGCAAGAGCGCTGTCCCTGAGCCTCTTTGTGCTCAAGGCTAGTGCTCTACCACTTGAGCCACAGCACCACTTCTGGCTAGTAGTTTATTGGAAATAAGGGTCTCACAGATTTTTCTGCCTGGGCTGGCTTCAAACATGGTCCTCTGATCTAAGCCTTCTGAGTAGCTAGGATTATAGGCATGAGCCACCAGCACTGGATGGCCTGTACTTTTGCTTGGCTTTTTCACTCAAGGTTGGTGCTTGATCCACATCTCTACTTCCAGCTTTGGGGTGGTTAATTGGAGATAAGAGTCCAACCTGGGCTGGCTTTGAACCATAATCGTCAAATCTCAGCCTCCTGAGTAGCTAGGATGATAGGTGTGAGCCACCCACCAGTGCCTGGCATGCAGCCATTTAAAACGAGAAGCCCAGCAGCTTCTATTTTGCATTCTGCTTTCTTCTATCCCCCAAGACGTATATGCAGAAGAAAGCGGATTGCAAAATTGCTGAGTGTGCTGTGGGTATTATGATGTGAAAGTACTATGTGTACAGGGACAGAGCTGAGCACAAGAAGACAGCCAGTGTTTCAGTATAGGCGGACAATGGGGAGACCCTAGTTATAACCACAGTCCTCAGAGCACATAGGGCTGCCACACTCCTGACTGCCAGGGGGTCTTAGAAGGGGCCTGGTGAGGGCCAGAGAAGCCACGGGAGCCTCCTCCCACCTTACCATGAAGCCCGGGGCACACGTGCAGCTCCCAGTGACACTGTGGCAATCGGCGCCGTTCTGACAGGTGCAAGGCAGCTGGCAGCCATCGCCAAAGTAGCCAGCAGGGCAGGACTCATTGCAGTGGTGGCCAGACCAGCCCGGCTGGCAGGTACAGGCTCCGGTTACCGGGTGGCAGCTGAGCAGCGTACAGAAAGGTAGAGAGACAAGATAGTTATAGATGCAGTCATGTCCCTCCCTTCTGCCTGCCCCAAAGCTGGTCTGCCTAGGTGGTAGGATCACAGGACCTCAGAACATGCCCGTGTGTATGATCTTTTTATTTGTGTGGCCGGTCATAGGGCTTGAACTAAGGGCCTGGCCACATCCCTAAGCTTTATCACTGCCACTTTGAGCCCAATGCCACTTCCGGTTTCCTGGGAGGTTAATTGAAGATAAGAGTGTGATGGACTTTCCTGCTTGGGCTGGCTTCAAACCATGATCCTCAGACCGCAGCATCCTGAGTAGCTAGGATGATAGGTGTGAACCACCTGGCATGTAGGTGATCTTGTTAGTCCCCACAGAGGATCAGAGAGGTTATGCAATGTAAAGTCACACATTAGAATTAGAACCCAGAACTTCTCATTCCCACATTTTTTGTGTGTTTTTTTTAATTTTTTTTGATGCCAGTACTGGGACTTGAGCTCAGAGCTTCTAGCTCTCACTTGGCTTTTTTTTTTTTTAAATTCAAGGTTGGAACTCTAACTTAATTCACACTGCTCTTCCCAGTTTTTTGCTGGCTCATTGGAGATTAAAAACTTCTAAGATTTGTCTACCTGAGCTGGCTTCAAACTATGATCCTCACTTCTCAGCCTCCTGAGTAGTCAGGATTACAGAAGTGAGCCACTGGTGCCTGGCTAAAACTTGTTGTGCTCTTTCCAAATCTAGAGACCAAACTAGGGGTGGCCTGTTTAGTCCTTGGGGGTTTGGTGCTTTCCTCATGCCTCCCTCAAGACAGATAACTAATGAGGCCAGGCAGGGGAAGAAAACAATGACATCTGAGATTCTACCAATGGGAGGCGCTCTATGTACAGCCTAAGTCCCTGCCTGCCCAGGAAGCAAGTTCTCCTCCATCCCAGTTTGTTTAAATCACAGAATGGACCATTTGGCTGGAGGGAGGGACCGCCTGGTGATCCAAGAGGAGGCAGGTACCTATTTGGGAGTGCATGCCACCTTCGCTGATGTGTGTGTGTGTGTGTGTGTGTGTGTGTGTGTGTGTGTGTGTTTAGGTGTCTGTTGACTTGTTTGTCCTGTCAGCCCTGCTGGCTGACTGGCCCTTGTCCATGGTCACCAGCAGGGCCCTGCAGGGCTGTGGCACCTGGAAGATGCCGAGTGCTGGCTTGGCAGATGAATTAATGGACACTAATTGTCCACAGCCCAGCCAAACAACTTCTCTTTGGTGGGGGTTCTCTCAGAACAAATGAGGAGGTAGACAGAAATAGATCAGTCTTGAATAGTAAGTGCAAAAAGCTGGCAGTCCATTTGGAAAAATGTTTAGTCTCCTGAACCATCAAATCTAACCAAGGGCTGGATGCAAGTAGCTCATGCTTGTAAATCCTAGCTACTCGGGAGGCTGTGATCTAAGGATCATGGTTCAAAGTCATCCTAAGCAGGAAAGTCCAAGTGACTCTTATCTTCAATTAACTATTGAAAAGCTGGAAGTAGAGCTGTGACTCAAAGTGGTAGAGCATTAGAACTCAGGTACAGTGCCCAGGTTCTAAGTTCAAGCCTTAGTATCAGCGAGCGCGCGCGCGCGCACACACACACACACACACACACACACACACACACACACACACACAGAGTCTAAACAACAATTGGAAAACGCTTTATAAAAACAGTGGAGATCTAAAAAACCATCAGCCAAGGTTTCTGAAGCAGCTTGGGGTTACGCATCAGGAGGCCTAACAATATTCCGATTCCTTTGTCTTGTCATTCCATTTCTAAGAATCTCTCCTAAGGAAATAATCATAGTTGTAGAGAAAGATTTATGCACAGAGATGTTCCCTGAAGCATTATTTATAACAGTGGAAAATGGAAGCAATTTGAATAATAATAAATAATATGTGAGCTGGCTATTAAAGCACCAGGCATCGTGTACACATATTTCTAATCTTCAGTAAGCCGATTAATTAGTCATTTAAGCCTCTATGTCATAAATGGCATTTGGAGGTTATGTGACTAACTCCAGTGTCACACACTCAAGTCACATGCAGGTCTGTCTGTCCACATTTGCTTCCTTGCCCATCGGTGTCATTTTTAACAACAGATTCCTTGTTATATGAATTATGGATAAATAGAAGAAAGATACTAGCAAGGTGCCAAAGGCTCACGCCTGTAATTCTAGCTACTCAGGAGTCTGAGGTCTGAGGATTATAGTTTGAAGCCAGCCCCAGGAGGAAAGTCCATGAGATTCCTTTTTTTTTTTTGATCGGTGATGGGGCTTGAACTCTGGACCTGGGTGCTGTCCCTCTGCTCTTCAGCTCAAGGCTAGCGCTCTACCACTTGAGCCATGGCACCACTTCCAGTTTTCTGGTGGTTAATAGGAGATAAAGAGTTTCACAGACTTTCCTTCCCTGGGCTGGCTTTGAACTCAGCCTCCTAAGTAGCTAGGACTACAGGCATGAGCCACTGGTGCCAGCTAATGAGACTCTTATCACTCCAATTAACCACCAAAAAGCCAGAAGTGGAGCAATGACTCAAGTGGTAGCGAACTAGCCTTGAGGATAAAAGCACAGAGACAGTGCTTAGGCCCTGAGTTCAAGCCCCGGACAGCACAAGAAAGAAAAGAAAAGAGAAGGAAAGGAAGGGAGGGAAGAAAGAAAAGGAAAGGAAGGGAAGTAAAAGGGAAGAAAGCTCATCATTTTCTAGAGTATCTAATAATACCATGTGAAATAAAATAACTACATTCAGCCAAGATCCAAAATGTAAAAAATACAGACACTGATGAAGAATGAACAAATTACAAGACAATGCCTGTTTTGTTGAGAAATTATGAGGGACTAAATTACTTCTTTAAATATCTATGTACAGGGCTGGGAAGGTGGCTCAGTGGTAGAGCGCTTGCCTTGCATGCATGAGGCCCTGGGTTCGATTCCTCAGCACCACATAAGCAAAAAGAAAAAAGCCGGAAGTGGTACTGTGGCTCAAGTGGTAGAGCGCTAGCCTTGAGCTGAAGAGCTGAGGGACAGCGCCCAGGCCCAGAGTTCAGGCCCCATGACCGGACCCAAAAAAAAAAAAAAAAAAAAAAAAAAATATCTATGTACAGCCAGAGACCAGCGGTTTACTCTGGTCCTAGCTACTCAGGCGACTATGATCTGAGGACTGCAGTTCAAAGCCAGCCCAGGCAGGAAAGTCTTGGAAACTCTTATTTCCAATTAACTACCAAAAAAAAAGCTGCTACAAGTGGAGCTTTGGCTCAAGTGGTAGAGTGCCACAATAAAGCTCAGGGACAGTGCTTAGACCCTGAGTTCAAGTCCCAGTACTGGTACAAACATAATAAATAAATAAATGCCTATGTCTAGCCAGGCATTGGTGGTTTATACCTGTAATCCTAGCTACTCAGGAGGATGAAATCTGAAGATCATGGTTCAAAGCCAACAAAGGACACAAAAGTCTGGAAGACTCTATTTCCAGTTAAACAGCAAACAAAGAAGAATACCACCAGTTTGGAGCCATGGCTCAAGTGGCTAAAGCACCATCTGTGAGCAAGAAATCAGAGAAGGAGAATGAGGCCCTGAGTTTAAGCCCTAATACTGCCAGGAAAGGAAAGAAAAAAAAATCTGTTTTCTCTAATCTTCCCCCACTGAGTGTCTACCTAATTTCTAAACAGATGTAAAGCATTAAAATTGTAAGTAGAGGGCTGGGAATATGGCTTAGTGGTAGAGTGCTTGTCTGGCATGCAGGAAGCCCTGGGTTCCGTTCCTCAGTGCCACATACACAGAAAAAGCCAAAAGTGGGTGCTGTGGTTCAAGTGGTAGAGTGCTAGCCTTGAGCAAAAGAAGCTCAGGGACAATGCCCAGGCCCTGAGTTCAAGCAAAGAAAAAAACCTCAAACAAATGAAATGGTAAGTAGATAGCAAAGAAGCATGGGTATGAATCATGAGTGCTACAAACTTTCCAACCTTGGCAGTTCTGGAAATGTTTCTCCCTGAGCCCCATGTCCTGTGGGACTGGGAGGGGTGCATCATGGGACATACTTTCTCCTCCCACCCTTGGCCTTCCTGTGCCCCACAGCCTTTCTGGGTCTCAACTATCAAGGGGGCCTCTTCTGGGATTTAGGATTAGAGTCAGAAGGACCCACTGAGTAACAGTCACAAAGACAGGACATGTTTACCCTAGAAAGAGCCAGCAGGTCTCTTTCTAAAATGTCTCTTTAAAATGTCTCAGGCACCTCCCTGTGGGTCCAACAGTAGCCTTTCTTCTGCTGGATGTGCCTTGAAAATGATCATGCCGGCATCCACACATGGCCCCCACCCTGGCCCAGGCAGCGTTGGCTCCCAGCAAGGCTCCCAATTCCCTTGGGTCATGCTGGGCTGGCTCAGGCCAGAATCTCAATGGCAGGTGTCGAGGCTGGTTCATTAGTCTCTGCCTTGCCCGGACACAGATTAATCACAAGTGGATAGAAGCTGAAAGCTGCACAATGCAGGAAATCTTTTTTCCGAAAGCATTTTCCTGCCTTTCTGTCGGCCGCTTGGTGATTTCTATCACGGCTGCATCCCGTGGGCCGCGTCAAATCTTTCAAAGGGAATCCACAATCGCGGCTGCTGGAACTCATCTATGACAATGCAATTGTTGGAAGGGACGTGGCAGCAGCCCGGCACCCCAATACCGGTCCCAAGATTACGCTTTTGTGAAGGCAGATGGCTTCTTTGTGTGGGTCCCGCACCGACCTGATGAATGTCTTCCTTCGATCCCTTCCATCTCGGTGGAGCAGTGTGGCCAGAGGGAAGGGGCAGGGAGTGTGGCCAGGGCTGGGTGGGCGGGGAAAGGTCCTGGGTGAATCAGTGATTTGGTCTCTGGAGACTTACCATGCAAGTTAGACCGCTCATGCCTGCCATCCTAGCTACTCAGGAGGCTGAGATCAGGAGGATCATGCTTTGAAGTCAGCCTGGGCAGAAAAGTCTGTGAGACTCTTATCTCCAGTGAATCACCAAAAAGCTGGAAGTGAAGCTTTGGCTCAAGGGGCAAAGCTACCGTCTTGAGCTAAAAAGCTAATTGAGAACTGGAGGCCCCGAGTTCAAGCCCAGCACTGCACGTACATGCACGCACATGCGCGCACACACACACACACACAGACAGAAGAATGTGTTTTGCTGAAGGCCTACTCTGTGCCAGTCTGAGAGACAGAGACTATTTGTACCCTCAGGGCCCCAGGCTGGGGGGGTCAGCCTCTCTGGAGGAGGCTCGGGCTGCAGATTCTGAGCAATCTACCCGGGGCTGGGCTAGGCAGGCACCCTTGAACCCCCACTCCTAAGAACCACTATGGCTTTCAGCCCCTGAAACATGACAAGTGTTAAAGACAGTAAAGCAAATAGCCATTAATATTGGATGGGCTGAGATTAGCGACGGAGAGGAGGGAGTCCGTCCAGATTAATAATGCATCAAGGGTTCCTTCCAAGGAAGATAAATTATGCAGGGCACGCTGGCTCAGGCGCAGAGGAAAACAATAGCTCTTTAATTTGGGGCTCGCTTGGCTCTCTGTGATGGAGATTCTCCCTGTACTGGGCCCCAGTAGTTGCTGGACTTCCTGACCCTCGGAGGGTCCTTCCTCAGTTTCTCAGCAGCAGGGGTGGGCTGTCCCAGGGCTAGCCTCCACCCCTGCAGTGTGAGTCAGCTGCCAATCCACTGAACAGCCAATTGGGACCGTGTGTGTGTGTGTGTGTGTGTGTGTGTGTGTGTGTAAGAGAGAGAGAGAAAGAGAGAGAGTGTAAGGGCTTGAACACAAGGCCTTGAATTTATTTCTTGGTTGGCTTTTTCCCTCAATGCTAGTGCTCTACTACTTTGAGCTGCACCTCCATGTGCAGCATTTTGCTGGTGAATTGGAGATAGGAGTCTCACTGACTTTCCTACCTGGGCTGCTTCAAACTGTAATCCCAGACCTCAGCCTCCTGAGTAGCTAGGATTACAGGCGTGAGGCACCAGTGCTTGGCACTAACCACCCATTTATTAAAGGAAGGCAGTGGGTGCTATGAAACAGACAGGGAAGGATGCTGGGAGAAGCATCGGGGTGCAGCCTGCGCCTCTCCTTCCCAGGCTTGGGCTCCAGCTACCGCTCAGGTGTCCCTGAGCCACCGAGGAGGCAGGAAATGGATAGAGGACCGGTCTGAATGGTCTGAGGAAGCCTTGTCTACCACAGTCCACTCTGTCCCTTGTCCCAGGGGCTTCTGTCCATGGTTGTACCTGATGGTGTTGTCCGGATGGCAGGGGCAAGGCAAGGCGCAGCCTGGGCCATGCAGGCCCTCGGGACACAGCCGTTCCTGGCAGCTTGGACCCTTGTAGCCCAGTTCACACTCGCAGGCGCCGGTGGCGGGTGAACACTGGCCTCCATTGTGGCAATCGCAGCTCTGGGAGCACTGGAAGCCGAAGGTTCCAAGGGGACATTCTTCCTGGCACCTGTGGGACAGCAGACTGGGCTAAGGCTGGGTGGGCTCTCAATCTCTGCCCTTCTCCCTCTGCCCAGCATGCAACCTTCCAGGCCTCCAGGCATGGCCTGATGTGTTCTACACCTCTGGGCAGCCTCCACAATTCCTCCCCTCTTTTAGGAAGCTTACTCCAGTCAAGCCTCTCTCCTGCCAGGTCTCCCCAGTTTTGGGGAGGGGGGGAGGCAGCAATGAATGTGTGCTATTTGATTTCAGTGATGCTAAAGACTTATCTGTTGCTTTCATTTTGAAGAAAAACAAAATGTGCTATGGTGCTGGGTGCTGGCCTAGCTACTCAGGAGGCTGAGATAGGAAGATCTTGGTTGAAAGTCAGCCCGGGCAGAAACCCTGGGATGCTTGTCTTTCATTCATCAATGACAATGCTGGAAGTGGAGCTATGGCTCAAGTGGTAGAGCGAGGGGAAAAATAGCCAAATGAGGGCATGAGGTACTAAGTTCAAGTCCCAGGACCGGCACACACAAAAAAGAAAAATGTGCTCTGGCTTGAATCTTGATGGTTCCACCAAAATTCCCATTAAGCCTTAACCACAATGCAACAGTAAAAAGAGGCACCTTCTTGGGGAGATGATTGGGTCTCAAAGGCCATGGGTTAAAGCCCTTATAGAAGAGTTGGAAGGAATTAAGACAGGCTTTTTCTTGGTCCTTCCATCCCTTCCCACACCTGAGGACCCAGAGTTTAAGGCTCCATGTTGGAGTCAGAGACCAGGCCTTCACCAGTCACCACACCTGCCAGCACCTTGACCTTGAGCCCAAGGTCCCTAGGCTTCAGAGCTGTGAAAATTGGAAAGCTGGGTTTATAAATTATCCAGCCTCAGGTATTCTGTCATAGTAGCACAGACAAGACTAAGACAATACGCAAGAGAAAATTTATCATTTTGAATCCATTAAGCGCAGTGGAGTAGCAGTAAATATATTCAGACGGTCCTGCAACGATTGCCACCATCCATCTCCACAATGTTCTCATTGTCAAAAACGGGATCTCCCCCACCCATTAACGATAAACCATGTGCTTAAAAATACATTTTAAGCACTCAGAAATCAGATAGGTCTTAGAAGGATGGCAGGACACAGTTTAATTATTGGTGTTTTTCATTCTCAGCCGTATCTGAAATTACAAGGCATCTTATCACTGGTGCATCTTAGGCTTGATAAAGTGGGGGGTGATTTCACATCAATGTACTATTTTGGGGGAAACTTTTTGGCCACATTGGGCTCTCTCATCTTACTGGGTGATGTGTTTGCTCTCCCAGGAGGGGAGAGGTCCCCACACAAGGGCTAATTTCCTCTTCCTTCCTGGGAGCAGCGAACCGCTCGATGCAGGGCTGGTCTCTCCCTGAAGTCTGTGAACCCCTGTTTGTGTCCTGCATAGATTCTAGTGGCCTCCGACCCCAGCCCCATCCTTAGCCTTGGAGGCAGTAGATGGTCTCATTGTGAAATTGAAGAGTCTGATGTGAAGGAGAGGCTTCCATCCTGGCAAATGGCTCAGAAGACATCTTTTCCCGTCAATTTTGTGTGTGCGTGCATCAGAGGCCTCATGGAGAGAAAACAGGCAGACAAGACAGAGAAAGGAGAATGGTGGATAAGGGGACAAGATAGGAATCAGGAAGGAGGAGGGCAGGAGGGAAACTGAGGCAGAAAGGAAGGCCCAAGACCAGTTAGCCTTCATAGAAACCAGGCCCCCATAGCTCACGTCTGTCATCCTAGCTACTCAGGAGGCTGAGATCTGAGGATCTCCATATGAAGCCAGTCCACGTGGGAAAGTCCAAGAGATTCTTATCTCCAAGGAACCACCAAAAATCCAGAAGTGGAACTGTGGCTCCAAGTGGTCAAGTGCTAGCCTTGGGCAAAACTTGCTCAAGGACAGCGCCCAAGCCCTGAGTTCAAGCCTCAGGACTGGCACATAACAAACAAATTTAAAAAAAAGAAAACCTGCCAAATCCCTGTTTGCACTATCCATCCCTGCTGGCTGCAAGTGTCTTCAATGTCAGGACAGGAAGTCACCTCCCTCTCACAGGGACATTCCTCCACAGGATGTATACCTAGCCATGTTTTGGGCTATGAATGCACAGCCCCCTGGAAAGCCATCTAGAAATGAAATATCGACAACCTAATCCATTTACATAATCAGCCTCTTTTTATTTTTTTTTCCCTGACTCACAATTTAAACAACTTATTTATTTAGAGATCAAGCAATGACTGCTAATGAATTTTACACAAAGCATGCTAATCACGAGAGCCACGGAACAGAAGGGTAATCACAGCAGGAATTAGGTTTCTACTTAAACATCTTTCCTTCGCAACCTATCAGTCTAATGCGTCCGATATTGCCATTAACCACCAGATACATTGCTCAATTAAATTACAAAATGAGCTGCAAAAACCCTCGTTACATTTTGTGTTTAATTTGCACTGGATTCTGCCTATCCACAGAGGCCTGCGTTATTACACCCGCTCAACTGTAATATGCTCGCGATGATTTGGGGGTGGTCTAATACAGCTGTCACCCACAAAATTAATGGAGGCAATTTTACAAAATGTTAAACACCAGGCAGCCCGTTTAGAATGGAAAACCCACATGGCTACCTGGTCCTTGGAATGAACTCTACTGTGGTTGATTGGCAGAGCTTGCTAGAACGTTCCTTGGTTCGGGAGGCTTCTCTGTTTTATGATCATCTGCCAGATTCTAAGAAGAGAAGCTGAGTTGGGCACTGGTGACTTGTCCATTGTTTTTGCCTTAGTTATTTTTCAAACAGGGTCTCAGTTATGATGCCCAGGCTGGCTTGGGCCTTGAGCTTCCTAATTATGTTTTCCATGTAGCTGGGATGGCAGGTATACATGGTCACACCCAGCTATGGGTTGTGATGGGGACTTGTGAACTTTGTTTTTTTTTTTGCCTGAGCTGGCCTGTAACTATCACCTTCCTGTCTCGCCTACCTGAATAGCAGAGATTGCAGGCAGGAGCTACGGTGCTCTGCACTCTATTTGCTTCTATTAGCACAGCGTGGTGGCAGGTGCTCAATTCCTTCCCCAGGTAAACAAATCCAAGGCCTGGATGTAAGAGGTTAAACTCTGTTTGCCCAGGATGAGGAAAGGTGAGTTGCGGTAGACAGGAGGCCTCAGAACACTTTGCGGAGAGCTTCCTGGGCTGACAAACCTCAGCAAAGCTGAGGTTCAGATAGAAGCAGTGAACAGGGAGGAGGCCAGCTGATCCCAACTTACCTCTCTCCCATGTACCCGGCTGTGCAGTGGCACTGTCCAGTCACATGGTCACACTGCCCGCCATGGTGGCAAGGACAGTCTTGGCTGCAGTTCTGGCCAAACGTGCCTGGTGGGCAGGGCTGTGCACACACTGCTCCCTGGAACAGAGACACAACACAGATGCCACGCCTCCTTCCACAGGCCTGGAAACCACGCCCGTTGGACACTCCTTGACCGCACGCCCCCACTAGAACATGCCCCTTCAAACACCCCTGGTGGCTCAACCACACTCTCTGCTTCCCCTATACACAGAGAGCTAGCCATACACACACACTGGCTCCCAAGTCCTCATCTTCCACATGGGAACCCCAAGGCCAGTTTGCTCATCAGTGACTCAGCACTCATTTAGTGAGTGCCTGCTGTATACCAAGTGCTGTGTTAGAGATTAGAGGTGTTAGAAAAAAATGAGTAAGGGGCTGGGAAGGTGGCTCAGTGGTAGAGCGCTTGCCTTGCATGCTCAAGGCCCTGGGTTCGATTCCTCAGCACCACATAAGCAAAAAGAAAAAAAAAAGCCGAAAGTGGCGCTGTGGCTCAAGTGGTAGAGCGCTAGCCTTGAGCATAGAGAGGCTTAGGGACAGAGCCCAGGCCTTGAGTCCAAGCCCCAGGACTGGCAACAAAACAAAAACCAAAGACTGACCTATTTGCTATGAGTTTTTGGACTTCAGTTCAAGAGTTGTAGGGATAAATTAAACAAAACATCTAGGGCCTATTTATATAAATATGTAAAATCATTTAACTTAAACTTAGAATTATAATTCCATTGGGTCTGTAGGAGAAGGCTTGCTTGTGTTTTGTTTGTGTGTTCATGTGGTGCTAAATCTTCCTCTATGACACGAAGTCAATAGATGCTACAAATGTCTAAAACGAAAAAGTCAAGGAACAGCAGAGGCCCAGGCGCTGGCAGGCAGCTCACATCTATAATCCTAGCTACTTAGGAGGCTGAGATCTGAGGATCACAGTTTGCAACCAACCTGGGCAGGAATGTCTGCTAGATTCTTATGTCTGATTAAACCAGCAAGATATGGGAAGTGGAGCCGAGCTTCAAGCGGTAGAGTGCCAACGTTGAGTGAAAAAAAGCTAAGCACCCAGGCCCTGAGTGGAAGCTTCAGCACTGGCACAAAGAAAAAAAATAAAAAATGGAATGCCTGTCATGTAGAAAAATGGATGCTAGAGGAAACATCTAGAAGGTTTGGAAGTGGCTGCTTAGAGGAGTGTGTGGGATGGACAGGATTATTCTCCTCTTGCTCTCTCCCTCCAGTCTTAGCCCGGAGTTTTCTGTAACTTACGCTGTTCATAGGAGTGTTAGATCTTCATCAGACATCGAGTCCACTCCGGTCCTCCGCCACCCTCCTTCCCTCCCTCAGCAGTAATGATCATTTCTCTTATGGAGATCAAGGATCATCCTCTGATGAATTCATCCATCAGTTCAACACATGATTATTAAGCACCAATAAACCGCCAACCCTTGATGAGAAAGCCTGCCAGGCCAGTCATCTGTCACCATCAGGTAATTGAGTTGGAATGGATGAATGGGAGGTTTTCAGCTCAGCTACACAGACCAGACAGTGAGGCTGGGGGCGGGGCTGGGGGCAGGCCCAGGAGAGCAGACCGCTGCATGAGGGCCTACATCCCAGGAGCGGCCTCTCAGCCTCTTGGGGGTGGCGATGCGTGCTGGGGACAGACCTCTCTCACTGAACACCACAAGTCCTGAGGAGGTGTGAGGGATGAGTCTTTTCTTAGCTACTGTTCAAGTCTGTTGGAGCTGCGTGGAGATTCTAACGCTGGAAACATTTTAAGGCAACTTGAGGGGGTTATATTCATGCCTCCTCTCCCCATCCTTGAGTAGTACAAAGCTCTTGTGCACATCTCCTCCTCCTCCTCCTCCTCCTCCTCCTCCTCCTCCTCCTCTTCCTCCTCCTCCTTCTCCTCCTCCTCCTCCTCCTTCTCCTCCTCTTCCTCCTCATCCATCTTGACTGGCTAGAAGGCTGCAGATTCCTGGCCTAGCCAGTACTTCTGAATCATGCCAGGAGGAAAGCATATTTAGCATTCCCAAGAAATCAGAAACCTTGAGACACTGCGTGTGTGTGTGTGTGTGTGTGTGTGTGTGTGTGTACGCAAGCACTAGTACTGGAGCTTGAACTCAGGGCCTAAGCACTGTCCCTTAGCTTTTTCTGCTCAAGGCAGGCACTCTACCACCTGAGCCATGCCTGTACTTCCAGCCTTTTCCTGGTTAACTGAAGATTAAGACTCTCATAGGCTTTTCTGCACAAGCCGGCTTCCAACTGTGATCCTCGGGTCTCAGCCTCCTGAGTAGCTGGGATTACAGGCGTGCGCTACTAGTGCCTGGCTCAGGCTCTAGATAGAGGACCTCCTAGCAAGGACTCACTATGGCTGGGCAAATGGGCATGGCCCGAGGTATCCTGGGGCACGGGAGACACTGGAAGACAAGACTTCCCAACAACTCTTCTCCATCTCTTCAGTATCTCAATCCTTAGGGAGCTGCACAGTGGGAGGAAGCAACCATACTCCCCCAGGCCTCTGAGTAGAGTTGAAGCCCATGCAGGCCATGGGTGAAATAAGACCACGGGAGATGACAGAAGCTCCCAGTCCTTCCCCTCCTTGGCTGTCTCCCTGGCCCTAGTCCTTCCTGGAAAGTTCCTCAGGCCCAAGCTGTTGCTTCATTATACCATGACTCGGCATGCACCAGGGGTATTAATAATTCATGCAAATTTGCAAGTTAAATGCTATGTCAGAAATAGAAATGCAGTTGTCTACAATAAAATTAAAAATATAAAGTCCTCACATCCAAAGGTTTCTATGGACAGACTTTCTCATCCTCTGCAAGAAAAAAATCTCTCGCTGCGTTGGAGTAGGGGGTGACAAATACCTCTCTGATCTGGCCTCCTCCCTCTCTGACCAAGACCTGTGCACAGCATCCTCTCCAGAGACACCTTTCTAGGTTCACCGCCACATGCTGCTGCTCCCCCGCACCGTCCCATCCCACCTTACTGTCTACCTCCAAACCCCAGCCTGCCTAGCTGGGGATCACTGGAACCTGGCTGGAGATGTCTGGACCATTCCACAGAGCTATTCAGGGTGGGAAGAAAAAAAAACCTGACATCTGCCTCTCTGTTCTCTTCAGAAGAGTCAGGTGCAAGTGGCTCACGCCTGTAATCCCAGCTATAAAGGGGGCTGAGATCTGAGGATCACAGTTCAAAGCCAACCTGGGCAGAAAAATCTGTAAGACTCTTATCTTCAACTAACCAGAAAGCCAGAAGTGGAGGTGTGGCTCAAGTGGTAAAGTGCTAGCCTTGAGTAAAAAAAGCTAGGGATAGCATTCAGGCTCTGAGTTCTAACCCCAGCACACACAAATATAAAAAAGACAGACAAACAACCAGATACCAAAAGCCTGGCATTAAGGAAACAAAGATTTGCATTCAAGCTGGGCACCAGTGGCTCATGCCTGTAATCCTAGCTACTCAGGAGGCTGAGATCTGAGGACCACATTTCAAAGCGAGTCTGAGCAGGAAATTCTGGGAGACTCTTATCTCCAATGAACCACCAGAAAACTGGAAATAGTGCTGTGGCTCAAGGGGTAGAGTGCTAGCCTTGAGCACAAAGAGGCTCAGGGACAGCGCCCAGGCCTGAGTTCAAAACAAGCCAAAAAAAAAAAAAGATTTGGATCAAACTCTACTGCATTCTAACTGGCAGACTGGTCTAACCTAAGTCACTAGTCTCTGCTGGCCTCAAATTCCTCATCTGAGAAAGGTCATGACAGACCAGTGCTATCTAAACTGCTTTGGCAGTAGGAGGTAGAGCTTGAACTCAGGGCTTGGGCACTGCCCTTGAGCCTCTCTGTGCTCCAGGCTAGCACTCTACCACTTGAGTCACAGCACCACTTCTGGCTTCTTCTGTTTATACTGAGGAATGGAGCCCAGGGCTTCATGCATGGTAGGCAAGCACTCTACCACTAAGCCACATTCCCAGCTGGATCTCGTTTTTTTTTTTTTTTATGGGAACTGTTACCTAAAGTTCTCCACGCAGAAAATTGATTAAAATGAAGCCGTGGAGGTGGGATGGGAGCCAGACTGCTAATTATTAGGCTCCATACTTCCACCTTTACCCCCAAGGAGCCATAGGCTTCCACGGGGAACACAAGAAATCCTTTGGTCTTGATCAATTACTTCCAGTGCAGACGCATAGCCTTCCTCAAAGTTATCTGGGGAGCTTATTACACAGAGATCCCAGAAGGGCTTGCGAGAGCTGCCCCGCCCCCTCTGTATTCATGTTTGGCCAATACTGGGTCAGAGGATCTCCAAGGTCATTTCTTGCCGGGTTTGAGATGGCTGTAGGTGTCTCTCCTGTCTGCCCCAGACTCTGGTGTCCTCGGCCTCCAGAAATACCATCCTTTGCTCAGCAGCCTGGTCTCAACGCTGGGGAGGGAGACGGGTGTGTCCCAGAACCTGCCCTCCAATAAAGAACATCATGGGAGACACAGACAGAGCCTTAGCCTAAAAGGCAGCCTTGGTGAGCCTGCCCAGCTTTGAGGATCTTAGGTCTGCAGAAGAGGCACACACAGGACTTTGGTGGCTGAACAGGGCTGGGGGTAGGGGCAAGGCGTGTCTCTACGGGTAGAAGGTGGTATCCACAGATACAAATCAATTGTATGCTGGTGGCTCATTCTTGTAATTCTAGCTACTCAGGAGGCTGAGATCTAAGGATCGTGGTTCAAAGCCAGCCCCAGCAGGAAAGTCTGTGAGACTCTTATTTCCAATAAACCACCAGAAAAATCACAACTGGAGCTGTGGCTCAAGTGGTAGAGCACTAGCCTTGAGCAAAAAAGGCTCAAGGATAGCACGTAGGCCCTGAGTTCAAGCCCCCGGCTGACAAAAATAAAAATAAAAAACCAACAGTTGTAAACTGTGTCTTTTTTTTTTTTTTTTGGTCGGTTGTAGGGCTTGAACTCTAGGCCTGGGTGCTGTCCCTGAGCAATTCAGCCCAAGGCGAGAGCACCACTTCCAGTTTTCTGTTGGTTCATTGGGGATAAGAGTCTCATGGACTTTCCTTGTCTGGGCTGGTTTTGAACCTCCAACTTCACATCTCAGCCTCCTGAGAAGCTAGGATTACAGGCATGAGCCACTGTCCCTGGCTGTAAACTGTGTCTTTGGAGCACTTCAGGCACACATTATCTTATCTGAGCTCCCAACCACCAAGGCAGCCCTACAGGACAGGGCTTGCTGTAGCTAGATCTGGTTTGAACTGGAGAAGCAGAGACCAAAGATACGGAAGCTTCTGACAGAGTCATCATGGGACATTAAGTCCTAAAGTTTTGGGCCTCATGTGAAGTTATGATTCCTCCCCTCTCCTCCATGAGTCCCGCTCAATGGGTCACCCCTCTATGGGACAGCCGGCTCAAGTCTGCATTCAGAAGCACTTGGAGAAGTTGAGAAAATACAGATTCTGAACCTCACAAAACCAGAGGAGTGTGAGAGGAGAGGGTGACATTTTATAAGTTCAAGTGAATTGTATTTTGTGGTGGTGTCTCCTCCTTCCCAGCCCTTTTGGTCATATCTGGCAGCCCAGATGAGTACCTATGCCTAAAGACGTAGTCAAATTTTATTTATTTATTTATTTATTTATTGTCGGTTGTGGGGCCTGAACTCTGGGCCTGGGCACTGTCCCTCAGCTCTTCAGCTCAAGGTTAGCACTCTACCACTTGAGCCACAGCGCCATTTCCAGCTTTTTCTGCTTATATGGTGCTGAGGAATCGAACCCAGGGCCTCATGCATGCAAGGCAAGCACTCTACCACTGAGCTACCTTCCAGAGCCATTTTTTAAAAAAATTTCTTGGTCAGTCCTGGGCCTTGAACTCTGGGCCTGGGCCCTGTTTCTGAGCTCCTTTTGCTCAAGGCTAGAGCTCTACCACTTGAGCCACAGCTCCACTTCCAGATTCTTGGTGGTTAGTTGGAGATTAAAAAAAATCCATGGGACTTTCCTGACTGGTTTCGAACCTTGATCCTCAGATCTCAGTCTCCCAAGTAGTTAGGATTACGGATGGGAACCACCGGTGCCCGGTTTGACAGAGCCAGTTTTATGAGACAGGTTCAACTCTTTTGTTGACTCAGAGAGGTTAAGTCACTTTCCTTAGGCAACACAGCACCTAGCGGTGTCCATTCATGGTGCTACTGCCAGTGTTTAATGGGGCCTTGTGACTATCACTGGGTAGGAGTACTCAGGATGGGGAAGGAATTGACCTTCTCAAGGTATATGTGAGAGATGCTCAGACCTTTTACAGCACCCACACAGATCCTGAAGGTCCACTTACCATCCAGCCTGGAGGACACGCACACTCGCCGGTGATGTGGTGACAGGTGCCCCCATTCTGGCAGGGGCAGCGCAGCTCACAGTGAGCTCCATGGCTTCCAGGGGGGCACAGCTCCTCGCAGCTACATGGAGAAGCAAGGTGTAAACAGCCACATTCCCATTGCAGCCCCTTGCTGCCAATCCCCATGCCCAGAGCTAAGAACTGGTGTACCCCACAGGCAAGAACCCTAACAGGGTCAATGAAGGTTGCAGTACTGCTTCAGGCCAGCAGGGGGCAGAAGAGCTTAGAGATAATATATTAAGGTGCAGCGAGCTTGGGGCAACACAGATGAGCTCACATATGTCCTTAGTATAATGGTCTTCTGTGGAGGAGGCTGAGGCATTCTTCCCTCAGAGGAACACACTTCACTTGGGCCTTGAAGGCAAAGTTAATTTCACTGAGAATGAAGGGCATATCCAGCAGAAGAAACAGCATGAGCTAGGACACTGGGTCTTGCCTTTAAGACTTCCTATGTCCAGATGGGAACAATCTAAGTGATGTCCCCTCCAAGCTCCAGAAGGTTCCTAGCTAGCTGCCGTGGTGAGCTCTGGACCCTATTGAAGGGTGGGGGGACAATCTGCCTGGGTCTTGGTCTTAGGCTAGAACCTTTGGCTCAAAACTGTCCTGGGAGCTGGCCAAAAACAAGACCTAGAAGAACCTCAGTCAGGGTTCAGCTGAAGTGCTTTGGAGGTTCCCAGACAATGAGGATTCTCCAGGGAACTGGGGCTGCTTGGGGGGTCTCACCAGAGAAAGTGTGGTGGTGGTGAGGCGGGCGGGGGAGGGGGAACAAACACAGTAACCTTCTAATCTGCACATCATCCATTGGAGGGCTCGCTCCTTCCCTTTCTAGATCCGGAAGGGTCCATCAGGCACAGCTGATCACAGTGGTTCAGGGGTTAAAGTCAAGAATTTCAAGCTGAAGTCTGGGCAGTGTGCCAGGAAAGGGCCCGTGGGAGTTGTTCGCTGAGCTCCTCTGGTCTTGAGAATTGCCACCTATGCAGTCTCTGGAGGACCACCAGTGACCCCGAGGCGTAGATCTGAGCCCATGTGTGGGCCAAACCTGGGCATGTTAGACTGCTAGGCTTGGGGTCCGAATGCAGACGTGACAGCCCAGATTATTTAGCCCTTCCTCTAGCTCCCACCACCCAGAGGTAAGGCCCTGGGAACTCAGAAGGCGCGGTGAGGGGCGACCAGACCACGCCCCTTCACAAAACCCCGCCCCTCACAAGGCCCGGTCCCATTCATTGACTCCACCCCAATCCGGCTCCATTCACAAAACTCCACCCAGATCCAGCTCCTTGCAAGGCCCCGCCCCATTTACTGACCACCAATCCCCGCCCCTTCGCCCAAGCCCCACCCGTTCAAAGGCTCCACCCAAGCCCCGCCCCTCACAAGGCCCTATCCCCATCCACCCACCCCCATTTCCCAAACCCCGCCCCCTTTGCTGGCTCCACCAATCGTCACCTCTTCACACAAGTTCCGCCCATTCGCGGGCTCCACCCAAGCCCTGCCCCCTCTCAAGGCCCCGCCCCCAGGCCCCGCCCCCAGGCCCCGCCCCTCCGCGCTACTCACTAGACGCCGGTGTAGCCCGGAGCACAGAGGCACTCGCCGGTGCGCGGGTCGCAGCTGGCGCCGTGGCGGCACTGGCACGGCAGCTGGCAGCCCTTGCCGTGCGTGCCCGGCGCGCACAGCTCCTCGCAGCGCCACCCTCGGAAGCCGGCGGCGCACACGCAGGCGCCGGTGATGGGGTTGCACAGGGCGCCGTTCTGGCACTGGCAGCGGTTGCTGCAGTGGGGACCCCAATGGTCGCTGTCGCAGCCTGCAAGGGAGGATGCAGTCAGGGCTTGCGGGTTCCCCTGGAATGAGGGGGGAGGGGAGTCTGGACCCCATGTCCACGCGATCTTCCCGTCCCTCTTCCGACCAGATAGAAGGCTGCGTGCGGGGGTGTCTGCGTGGCAGCGTGGACACCTGTAACCCACATCTGTAATTCCGCCGCCACCTCCAAGTGCCGGTCCAGGTTTATTTCTTTTCCCTTTTTTTTGGGGGGGGGGGGGCGAGTCTGACTCAAAACTCTACATCTGATGCTTTCTCTCACTAGCTGGCTTTCCACCACCTGAACCACGCCTCCGACCCCTCCTCTGCAGGTTTGCAATGCTGGAGTCCCCAGGTCGGCCCATCAACCACCCTTTTCATGGTTGGTGGTTTTCTCTGTTCCCCTTAGCCCGGATCCTTTCTGGCACCCCCTGTTTTCTGTGACCCTACTGCTCAGTCCATCCCAGCCCCCCCCCCCCCATGTCTCTCCATTTCACCAGTACCTCAGGCCTTAGGCTGTCTGATCTTCAGTTTAATTGCATTACTGTGTAAGCAGCCAGCATCCCAAGGAGAAGGAGAAAGAAATGCTTCCCTGGAGTTAATAGACCAGCCTTTGAGATCTTTGCCTGTAATTAAATGTTTCCAAGAGTACTCGGCAGCTGTAGAGAGGGACGGAATGACAGTGCCAGGGGAGGGCTGCCCAGTCATCTGCCCCCCCTGCCCTCCTCCTGGTACATATAGGATACATATATATATACATATAGGATACATATATATATATATGTGCATATAGGATACATATATATATGCATATAGGTGTGGCAAACTATGGCCTCAATCACTGGAATTCTGGAATAGGGTTGGAGGGTGGAGGGCAGGTTGAAGGACCCATTGGAGAAGAGGTCCAATGTATTGTAGCCAGCTAAAGAGACTAGGCAAGCTTCCTAAGAGAGAAAGCAGGGCCACGGGCTTTAAAGATTGTCTCATTTCAAAGTCTGATAAGGTGACTGCTCTGTGTGTGTGTGTGTGTGTGTGCGTGCGCGCACACACGCACGCACGTGCACGCACATGTGTGTTCAACTCAGGGCCTGGGCACTGTCCCTTAGCTTTTTGCTCAAGACTAATGCTCTACCACTTGATCCATAGCTCCACTTCCAGCTTTTTGGTGGGTAATTGTATATAAGAGTCTCACAGACTTTGCTGTGGGCTGACTTTTAAAACATGATCCTCAGATTTCAGCCTCCTGAGTGGCTAGGATTACAGGTGTGAGCTACTGGTACCTAGCTTTCAGCACAAAACATCCCACATTCCCTGAAGCCCATCAGTCCTGGGGGCGGGAGGGAGAAAGCTGCTAGTCACTTTTCTACCTGTACACTGGGGTGATGATTGGGGTGGCTCTCTGTGCTCCAGGTTTCTAGGGTTTAGGCACTCAGAAAGGAAATGCCAGGTATGGGGGTGAGGTGGGGCTGGAAAGTGTCACTGGGGTCAGTAGGCTCATTATGGATAGAGTGGAACTACTTTGGCAGCTAAAGGATCGGTGGTAGGATCACTCCATCAGCTCCATAATCTCCTGGAAGTCCCTCCTGCTGGCTGACTGGGTCATGTGGTCACTCCTGAGTAGCTAGGATTGCAGGCGTGAGCCACCAGCGCCCCGCCACACTGGCATTTCTCTACCTCCTTTGTTGCCACGAACATGTAGTTGATTCACTGAGTTTAGTGTGTTTATGATGTGACTCGACTATAATAAAAACAAATTCCTGGCCAGGTACCACCTTACATATATGAATGTCTAACATACATGGATATCATACATGCATGAACCTCTGACATACAGGAATGAAACTTACTCCTTTCAAATGTGATTAAGATCTGCTTTCCTCATTTTATAGACAGGGAGACAAAGGCTCAGAGAAGGTTCTAGCAGGGCAGGCCCAAGTTTTTGGGTTCCCAGTTCCCACTTCAGGTAACTGGGACTCTTTCTAGAGAATATCCCAAAGGAGGGACCTAAAGGTAGCATGGGGACAGGGCACAGGCTGCAGGGACTCTGCCAAGACCAGACACTTCACCAGCATGGACACCTTGGGATCAAGCACACCGGGCTCCATTTTGTTTGTTGGGACCACAGCTCCTGCCAAGGCCTTGGCGCTATTAGAAAGCATTAAGAATCTGAAGCCAGGGGCTGGGAAGGTGGCTCAGTGGTAGAGCGCTTGCCTTGCATGCATGAGGCCCTGGGTTCGATTCCTCAGCACCACATAAGCAAAAAGAAAAAAGCCGGAAGTGGTGCTGTGGCTCAAGTGGTACAGTGCTAGCCTTGAGCTGAAGAGCTGAGGGACAGCGCCCAGGCCCAGAGTTCAGGCCCCATGACCGGACCCCCCCCCCAAAAAAAAAAAAGAATCTGAAGCCAGCCAGGCACCAGTGGTTTATATCTGTAAATCTAGCTATTCATAAGACTGAGGATCCCAGTTCAAAGCCAGCCTGGGCAGGAAAGTCTGATAGAGTCTTATTTCCAATTAATCACTCAAAAACCAGAAGTGGAGCTCAAAGTGGTAGAGCACGTGCCTTGAGCAAAAGAACTTAGGGACAGAACTCAGGCCCTGAGGTCAAGCCCCATGATGAGAAAAAAGAAAAAGAAAAATAGAATCTGAAGCCAGTTGGTCCTCGGTGCAACCCAGTAATATTGCTATACCTGTCTTGCCAATGGACCTGCCTGACCTGGCCTGGCCAGACCCAGTAGGAAACAAAAATGCTTCCTGGTTCCTGCAACTTCCATTACTCTACTTGTCCACTCACCTTTTCCCAAGCACCTACTCGTGTTGAGAGGTGACTTCCTTCTTGGGATGAACAGACCAGTATGAAAGTGCTGGAATGGGGGTGACTTCAGACATTGGAGAACTCATGTACACACACTTCTAGAAAGCCTGATGCCAATGGCTTCTCTCGTACCTTATACTGTGTGTGCATGCATGTGCATGGGCGCATTCGTATGGTGGGATCTACATTTTTCTATTTGTGCAGGCTATGGAGCTTGAACTCAGGGCCTTACACTCTTGCTCAGCTTTTTTGCTTAAGGTTCTACCACTTGAGCCATACTTCCACTTTTTTTCTTGGTCTGTCTGTTTTTGCTGGTTAAATTGGAGATAAGAATCTCAGACTTTTCTGCCTGAGCTGGCTTCAAACCATGATCCTCAGATCTCAGCCTCCTAAGTAGCCAGGATTACAGGCGTTGAGAACCAACTGCCTGGTTTGTGATATATCTTTCCCCCAAATGGAAGAGATCAGTAACTAAATTAACTCAAGAGGAAAAAGTTATGGGAAATACAAGTCGACTCTGTGTAACCTGGGACCACATCTCACACATAAACGAACCCCTGAATCAGGCACTAATGGAAAACCATCAGGTACTGTGTCATCGTGGAGTAGTAAGGATGGCTGTTTAAGCCCAGGCTGCCTGCCAGCATCCTGGGCCCTCTCCCATCAACACCACACCATCACTGGCAAGACAGCAGGTGTTAGTGGCTTGGGCTCCAGCCACTTCCTCGCTGTGGGACTGGGGTAAGTTTTGTAACTTCGTGCTTTTCTTCCTCATAAAAACAGCAGCCTCTATAATAAACGAGAAAATCCACTTTATACCTTTATCCTATGGCCTGGTATGTAATAACTGGTCAATCAACCCTAGCTACAAATCAACAAACCTGTCCATGGGAGGTCAGAGGGGAGGAGAATGGTCAAGTCTTGCTCCTTCATGAGGATCAAGGAGCACACAGGCCAGGATCCCGAAGCCTGGAAGGGTCAAGGAGGAAGTGAAGAGTTGCCAGGCTTTGCGTCTGGGTGCCCCTGGATCCTCCAGCAGCTGCCCGGAGAAAACGCAAGTACCTGGAGGTCAGCCTAAGGCGCGTATAATTGGGGAAAGGTGTGACAGGAAGACACAATAGTGTGAGGTGACAGTCCAAGGCAGAATTGGCCAGGGTGTATGACTGTATCTGTGAGAGAAGATCAAGACCTGTTGTAATCATGGCATGACCCTTTCATTCACCTTGAGGACAGTGGGTAAGTAGCTCTGTCTCATTTTCTTGTCATTGCTGGTGAGTGGGATTTCATTTATTTATTTATTTTATTTACTTATTTATTTATTTTGTTGGTCATGGGGCTTGAACTCTGGGCCTGGGCTCTGTCCCTGTGCTCTTCAGCTCAAGGCCAGTGCTCTACCAGTTGAGTCACAGTGCCACTTCCGGTTTTCTAATGGTTTATTGGAGATAAGAGTCTCATGGAGGGCTGGGAAGGTGGCTCAGTGGTAGAGCGCTTGCCTTGCATGCATGAGGCCCTGGGTTCAATTCCTCAGCACCACATAAGCAGAAAATTTAAAAAAGCCAGAAGTGGTGCTATGGCTCAAGTGGTAGAGCGCTAGCCTTGAGCTGAGGGACAACGCCCAGGCCCAGAGTTCAGGCCCCACAACCAGACCCCTCAAAAAAAAAAGAAGAGTCTGATGGAATTTCCTGCCTGGGCTGGCTTTGAACCATGATCCTCAGATCTCAGCCTTCTGAGTAGCTAGGATTACAGGTAGAAGCCACCAATGCCTAGCTCTGTGTGTGTTTGGTAGTTGGGGCTTGAACTCAGAGCTTTATACTCTCACTTAGCTTTTTTTTTTTTTTTTTTTTTTGCCAGTCCTGGGGCTTGAACTTAGGGCCTGGGTACTATCCCTGAGCCTCTATGGGTTCAAGACTAGCACTTTACCATTTGAGCCACAGTGCCACTTCCAGCTTTTTCTGGTATATGGTACTGAGGAATCAAACCCAGGGCTTCATGCATGCTAGATAAGCACTCTACCACTAAGCCACATTCCCAGCTATTACTTAGCTTTCTTTCTCTTTTTTTTTTTGTCTCAAGTCTCAAACTTTTCCACTTGAGCCATACCTCCACTTCTGGCTTTTTACTGGTTAATTGCAGATGACAGTTTCACCAACTGCTGCCCATGCTTCAAACCATGATCCTCAGATCTCAGCCTCCTGAATAGCTAGGATTACAGGCAGAAGCCCCCCCCCCCCCCCCCCCCCCGTTGGTGTCCATCATGCTTTAAGTAAATTTTGTACATAATTGGCATTTATCCTCATGAACCCTAACATTTTCCCCCATTTGATCACTCTGGGGAGAAATATCTTTCAGTTGCACTACACGCTTCCCTGCTTCCCTAATCAGAATATTTTAAATGGAGTGTGACCTTTTCCTGTCCATTTGGATATGAGCTCCAAGTAGCTTTGCTTTTTCAATCTACAAATGTTTTTCTGTTTATTTGCATGGCTTCCCACTGGGTCAGAGCTGCTGTTACATGTTTTTAAGGACCTAATAAAACCTGTAGACATGGCTAGAGAGGTAGCGCAGTGGTAACATTCTTGTCTAGCATGCTTAAGGCCTTGGGTTCAATCCCAAGATCTAACAAGAAAAACCATCATAAGAAAAACAAAACCTTTCTTCATACATATCTGATACTTTAGTTGGATGGACATCAAGATATATCCCTTGTAATCCCAGTACTGAGGGTGATTTTGAGTTCAAAGTCAGCCTAGGTGACATAGTGAGACCCCTTGTCTCCAAAGACCAGGTGCCAGGGGCTCAAGCCTGTAATCCTAGTTACTTAAGGGGTTGAGATCTGAGGTTAGAAGCCTGGACAAGAAAGTCTGTGGAGGGGCTGGGAAGGTGGCTCAGTGGTAGAGCACTTGCCTTGCATGCCTGAGGCCCTGGGTTCGATTCCTCAGCACCACATAAGCAAAAAGAAAAAAGCCGGAAGTGGCGCTGTAGCTCAAGTGGTAGAGCGCTAGCCTTGAGCTGAAGAGCTGAGGGACAGCGCCCAGGCCCAGAGTTCAGGCTCCACGACTGAAACCCCCCCCCCCCCCAAAAAAAGAAAGAAAGTCTGTGGAGCTATGGCTTATGTGCTAGACTGCTAGCCTTGATCATAAAAGCTTAAGGGACAGTGCCTAGACCTTGAGTTCAAGTGCCAGATCTGGCACAGGAAAAAAAAAGAAAAGAAAAAGAAAAAGCAGCACGCATTCCTTTTGACTCAGCGTTAACCATTCTGATTTAAACCAAATGACCAAAGGTGGTAGGGAAAGAGCAGAAGATCTTTGAAAAGCTCTAGGCCAGCCAGGCAATGGTGGCTCATGCCTGTAACCCAGGCTACTCAGCAGGCTGAGATTTGAGGATTGTAGTTTGAAGCCAGTCCTGTGAGATTCTTTTTTTTTCCTTTTGTCGGTTGTAGTCTGGACCTGGGTTCTGTCCCTCAACTCTTCAGCTCAAGGGTAGCTCTCTACCACTCAAGCCACAGCATCACTTCTGGCTTTTACTGCTTGTGTGGTGCTGAGGAATCGAACCCAGGGCCTCATGCATGCAAGGCAATCATTCTACCACTGAGCCACCTTCCCAGCCCCAGTCTAGGAAGATATTCTTACCTCCAGTTAACCACCCAAGAACTAAAAGTGAAACTGTGGCTCAAAGGTAGAGCACTAGCCTTGAGCAGAAAAAGCTCTGGGATAGTACCCAGACCACACCCTGAGTTCAAGTCCTACAACTGACATTAAAAAAAGAGAGAGAGAAAAGTTCTAGGCCAGCACTTCCTTCCCTTACTGCTTCTCCCCACCTCCTGCCCCCTACAGCCTCGGTTCTCATTGGTCCTCATGGGGAAATGGGTAGGAGGATGTTGGGCCAATGAGGGAGTGGAAAAGAAGGATAGTTCTTCCCTATTATAGACACGGGAGTCCACGGGGAGGAGGGGTGGCCTGTGGCAGTGAAGTTTGAGAGGCTGAGTGGAAAGCCCTCACCCTGAGCCCCTGTGGCTGGGCCGAAGCTCTTATCCATCCCTGGGCAGCCCCTGTCCCTCTGTTCTTGCCTGGAGTACGGGACATTTCTCAAGAGGGAGCCTGGAAGTGGAGGGAGGGTCAGGTCATCACAAAGGAGGGCAAGGCAGGGCCTGCTGGGGTGCTGATACAGGGAGCCTCTGCTCTGTCTCCACTTGAGAAATGGTCCAGAGGATCAGGGGGCGAGAGGCAAATGTTTTGTCTATGTGGAAAAGACGAATGCCAGGCAGTTATCCAAGCTCTGAACGGAGCCATCGCTCACTTCCCTATCTCTCCCCTATTCCCACGGTCAGAATTAAATATTCATAGACCAAGGTGCTGTAGATTAAAACCCAAATCTCCTGACACCATGCCTAAGTCTGCAAGATGCTGACGACTCAGAATTCCTGCGATGCATCATTAGCTCTTAGTGATCTCTTTATTACACTTCTTCCCTCCGCAGTTACTTAAGTATCAACTATAGCTACCTTAACCCCCAAGTAGGCAGCGTGTCCCTCCATCCTCTAGGGCAAAGGGAACAAGGGGAGGGGTCCCTTAAAGGCAGAGGGAACTAATTCTAGCCCTGAGTGCCTGTTTGGGAGCTGGTGCACGTCACCTGGGCCTCCATACCTACTCTTCTTACTGTCCCCCAAGCTATGTGTTCAGCTCCAGCCGGCTCCTCCGAAGATCAAGTAAGACCACCTCATCTCCCATTTCCCATTAAATAACAAAGCAAGGGTTCTCAACCTTGCTTCCAGACACATACTGAACTAGAACATGTTTGTTTGTTTGTTGTAGGGCTCTCCTGTGTACTGCAGCCTTAGACCACTACCCACTACATGCCTGTAGCCTCCTCCTGACATCACTGCACCATCCAGAGACAACCAGATAGTGACAAATGTCCCCTGGGGACAGAGTCACCTCTAATTGCAAAAGCAGGGTTGAGGGTCAGGTGTGTCTCTCCCTTGGCAATGTGCTTACAGCTGGCATTCTACCATTTGAGCCACACCCGCAATGTCCGGCTTTTAACTGGTTAATTGGAAACAAGACAATCTCAGATGTGGCCTGAATTGGCTTTGAACCTTGATCCTCAGATGTCAGCCTCCTGAGTAGCTAGGATTACAGACGTAAGCCCGGCTCCATTCATTGTGTGTGTGTGTGTGTGTGTGTGTGTGTGTGTGTGTGTGTGTGTGTAAACCTTATTGAATTTTCTTTTTGGTGTTACTGGTGTTTGAACTCAGGACTTTGCCCTTATGATTTGAACTACACCACCAACTCAGATTACCTTTTAGATTCTACAGGAAACTTGGTATGTGGAACAAGCTTGTATATCAATAGTGTGTGTGTGTGTGTGTGTGTGTGTGTGTGTGTGTGTGTGTGTGTATCTGTCTGCACACACACCAGTCCTGGGGCAAGAACTCAGAGCCTGGGCAGTGTCCTGAGCTTTAGTGCTCAAGGCTAGTGCTCTACTACTTGAGCTATAGCTCCACTTCCAGCTTTTTTGGTGGTTAATTGAAGATAAGAGTCTCACGGACTTTCCTGCTTAGGTTGGCTTCCAACCACGATCCTCAGAAGCTCAGCCTCCTTAGCAGCTAGCATTACAGACTTAAGCCACTAGTACCCAGCTCAATAGAGGAATTCTGACCTACCACCCTTTCCCCCTTGCCTATCCCTCCCCAAGCAAAAGTGTGATGCTCCCATTGCTCTCAATGAGCCAGGGAACTGAAGCAGCAATTCCTGGCTCAGTTGGCTGAAGAGTGGAGATTCCAGTTGTCAACCTACCCACCACTCTCCAGACACTACTTCTGCAAGGAGGACAGGAAGCAATCTCTTTCCTAATGCAACTTCTTGCTCATCTCTGTCTTCTTATTGATGTCATTTGCGTCATGCTCCATTTGTCCCTGAGTGGGAGAGGGACCTGGCCTGCTCATCAGAGGATGCCCCATCCATCATTGATGGTGGTGACCTGCGGCTTCCCCAGAGAAAAGGCTCGAGGGTGAGTGACAAATGGCCAGCCTGTCTCCTGAAAGTTTATTATCCAAGGACGGGATCTGGCTGCTCCTGAGATCTATGGCAGCCAGGGAGGTCTGGTCAGCTCATCATTTATTTGTTCATTCAGTTAATGAAACATTATCAAGGCTGGATGCTGGTGGCTCACACGTGTAATCCTAGCTACTCAGGAGGCTGAGATCTGAGGACTGTGGTTTGAAGCCAGCCTGGGCAGGAAAATCTGTGAGACTCTTATATCTAAGTAACCACCAGAAAACTGGAAGTGGCGCTGGGGTCAAAGTGGTAGAGTGCTAGCCTTGAGCAGAAAAAGCTCAGGGACAGTGCACAGACCTGAGTTCAAGCCCCAGAACTGATAAAGTGAAAAATAGAGAGGGAGGAAGAGGAGGAGGAGGAGGAGGAGGAGGAGGAGGAGGAGGAGGAGGAGGAGGAGGAGGAGGGACAGCAGAGAGAGAGGGGAGGGGAGGGAGGGAAGCAGGGAAGGACTAAAAACAAGCCCCAGTCCTTTTGTGTCTCAGGTTTGCTCCTAGCATGCCTAGATCCATTGAACTGCCTGGGGGTGCAGGGGTGGGGGGTGGGGTGGCAGGACCAACACAGAGGGCAGACTGTGGAGAGGGAAGCAGTCCCACAGGGCAGGCTTCTTGCAGGCTCCTTGGCATCCAGGTGACTCCAAAAATATGCTGACACTTGAACCAGGACCTCACAAATGACAGAGCTCCTCTTTAGGAGAGGCGAGGCCCTTGCTAAATATAGCTCCCTTCCTTATTTATGATTCCCAGATTCTGTGTACGCCATCACTAAAGGCTGGGGGAGGGGGTGGGGGGAGAGGGGGAGGCCCATTGCACCAGTCAGCCAGGAACAGGACAGTGCTCGAGTAGGAGGTGGGGTTAATGACCCTTGGGATTTCTGGTGACCACATGGCTTGCTGCCTGGAGCAGCTTCGTTAAACAGGACATCCACATTTAATGCTTCTGGAATCTCTGTGGAGTTTGGGCCTTCAGAGGGAATGGAATGAGCTTCACTTAGAACTGGCGTGAGGCTAGGTGCCAGTGGCTCATGCCTGTAATATTAGCTTCTCAGGAGGTGGAGATCTGAGGATCCCAGTTCAAAGGTAGTCCATGTAGGTAAGTCTGTGAAACTCTGATCTCTAATTAGCCCCCCCAAAGCCAGAACTGAAAGTGTGGCTCAAGTGGTAGAGTGCCAGCCTTGAGTGGAAAAAAAGTCAAGCAAGAATGCAAGGACTTGAGTTCAAGCCTGGACACTGGCACACACACACACAAAAAGGAAGAAAAAAAAAAGACAAATGATTAGCATAGCTAGGATAAAATGGATACTAATTGTATTGTTTCTGCCCTCAGGTCCTTATAACTTGGGGTAGAGATGGTACAACAACATGAGGGAAAGAAAAAGGAATTGTTAGAAGTGGCGGACATAACTCATGGCAAATAATATGGGCCCCATCGTGGTGCTTCTTCTTCCCATAATACCCTGGGGTGCCTGCTCAACCAATGAAAAGTCATCAAGCAATCACTGTAATAACCCAGCTCTAGGCAGACCCCATGGAATCTTCAGATCTGAGGCCCTTCCCTGAGCAGACTCTAAATTTCTGCTTTCAAATAAAGTTGCTCTGCTCTAAACACGTTCCTGCCTTTTCCTTCATTAATTGGTAGAGAAACAAACCCATTCCCCTAGAAAGGTATCAGACACATGACAAAAGATAAAGGATAAATCACACTAGAAGGCTAGGAGGGCCAGGTGTTGGTGACCTGTAATCCTAACTTCCCAGGAGGCTGAGATCTGAGGATACAGGTTCAAAGTCAGCCTGGGCAGGAAAGTCCATGAAACTCTTACCCCCAGTTAACGACCAAAAAAAAACCCCAAAACAAAACAAAAAGTTAGAAGTAGAGCTGTGGCTCGAGTGGCAGAGCGCTAGCCTTGAACACAAAAGCTCAGAAACAGTGTCCAGGCTGTGAGTTCAAGCCTCAGGACCATGTATACACACACAAAAAAAATAGTTGTGTATATGAATGTAAGAGAGGCTTCCTGTTCCTCCAGACATGGTTAGTAGGGAGGCTGGAGCCCCCAAACTCACCCCTGTTATCTCCATAAAAGTTTCTCTACCTTTCCAACCTGAGCATCTATCTGTACAGAGCAATTCTGAGGAGCTGGTATCACAGAGATGGATGCTTAGAAATTAAACAAGGAAGCGTACCTCCTCAGCCTAGAAAAAAACTGGGATCCCCTCCGGCCTCAGAAGACCAGCCTTCCCAACAGAAGATGCTGTCACCACCAGCCTTCCCAGGAGGCTGGAGGACTACAAAGATGATTGTCATTCTAAAGCTCAGTCGTGCACTGAGAAGACAGGAGACTCAGAAGCTGCTGCTGCTGCTGCTAGTGTGTCTCCCTCCTCCTCTCAGTCTCCTGCTTGCTGTCTCTTTCTTCCTTCACCTCTCTCCCCTGGCCCACCCAGCTCTTTCTTCTCCCTCCCAAAGTGGTTTGGTCCCTGGGGGGCTGGGTGGGCAGGTTTGGGCTGTCCAGACTGGCAGACGGGGACATAAAAGAGGCAGGCAGCCCTCTAAACTGGGTGATTGAATTAAATGGGGTCCCAGGTGGGCCTCCCCCCATGTGTGGGGTTTTTTTTTTTTAATATTTCACTTTCAAAGGAATCCATGTCTCCCAGAAGGGAGCCGGGATAAACCCAGGCACAATGCCTTTGAACCTGGTCTGGAGCACTGTGGTCCTTCCTTCATCCTCTGGCAGGGGGCTGGCCGGGGATAGGGGTGGGTAACGCCTGGATACCTAATTGGCAGCTAATTGGATACCGGGAAAGAGGGGAAGTGGAATGGGGACTTGCAATCCAGTTGTTGGAGATGGAAAAGCAACCGATCAGATTTTCTGGTATGTATCTGGGCGGCGGGAAGACCAGCTTCTGGTACTTAATGAGCTCATGGCTCACGCTGTCTCTAGCTAGGGAACCTGGGAGAATTTCAAGAAAAAAGTTAACACTGTCGTTAGTTCTAGCTGGCTACCTGTCATTATTCAGGCTCAGGAGAGAGATAGTTCTTACTAAAATGAGCAAACAAGGGAGTGGGCAGACTCCTCCACAGGGCTTTCCAGAATGGCTCTGGTCACCCACAAAGCTCAGGGGGGCCCCAGATTTGTTTTTCCTCTCATGTGAGCCAAGGAAAATTTGGAAGGTGCTCCCATGGCACCAGGCCCAAACTGAAGTTGGGCAAAGCATTCATTAAAGTGTAGAAATGCAGACTGAAGGCTAGAAAGACCCAAAGACCGAATTGCAGATCCTGGTTCTTCAGAGTCACCTTGGGTGAGTTATTAGAATTTTCTGTGCCTCAGTTTCCCCCCTAGAAATAGCCCTTTCTAGGATGGTAGTGTCTCACATCTATCGTTCTAGCTAGTCAGGAGGCTGAAAACTGAAGATCGTGGGTCAAAGCCAAGCTTGTGAGAGACCCTTAACTCTAATTAACCACCAAAAAGCCAGAAGTGAAGTGTGGTTCAAGTGGTAAAGTGCCAACCTTGAACAAAAAGCCATGTGACAAGGATAGGAATGTAGCTTAGTAGCAGAGTACTTTCTAGCATGCATGAAGCCTTGGATTCGATTCCTCAGTACCACATAAACAGAAAAAGCCAGAAGTTATGCTGTGGCTCAAGTGGTAGTGTGCTAGCCTTGAGCACAGAGAGGCTAAGGGACAGAACCTAGGCCCTGAGTTTAAGCCCCAGGACTGGCAAAATTACAAACAAAAAGCGATGTGACAGTGTCCAAGCCCTGAGTTCAGTCCCCAGTGTGAACACACACACACACACACACACACACACACACACACACACACACACCACATCTGGCTGGGCAGTTGTTGTAAGGAAATAAAATTACATTAGTACTTAGTTCAGAGCCAAACACATGAAAAAAGACACAATTAATTGTAGCAATTATGAGCAGAGCAGACGATTTGTAGACCTTAGAATTAGAGTCCCAGAGATAGCTGGGTGCTCATGACTCACACTTGTAATCCTACCTACTCAGGAGACTAAGACCTGAGGATCATGGTTCAAAGCCATCTGGGCAGGAAAGTCCATGAGACTCTTTTTTTTGGGGTCCGGTAGTGGGGCCTGAACTCTGGGCCTGTGCGCTGTGCCTCAGCTCTTCAGCTCAAGGCTAGCGCTCTACCACTTGAGCCACAACGCCACTTCCGGCTTTTTTTCTTTTTGCTTATGTGGTGCTGAGGAATCGAACCCAGGGCCTCAGGCATGCAAGACAAACGCTCTACCACTGAGCCACCTTCCCAGCCCCCCGACCCCCCCATGAGACTCTTATCTGCAAATGAATCTCCAAAATGCCAGGACTGGAGCTATGGCTCAAGTCGTAGAGCACCAGCCTAGAGTGAAAAAGCTAAAAGAAAGCATCCAGGCCCCAGTAACAGCATGCACACGCATGCGTGCACACACCCACACACTCGTACCCACACTTCACACAACAGTCCCAGAGATGACTGGCAGAGGGTGAAGAGGAGGACCTAAGTATAAAGCATTAGAACCACAGGCCCCTCTGTGATCAGCATATCCCATTTTCTCCTTGAAGGTGAAGCAAAGACTCAGAAAGGGAAAGCGATGATTTCCAGGCACACGATGATGTGGGGGAAGTGAAATGGGGGCTGGCACAGGGCTGTCTCTACTGCCGCATCTGCGCTGAAACAGAGCTGAGCCAGAAAGCCATCATCCAGAATGCCTGGCCTTCTCTGGCAGGCTCTAGACCGCTCCCTCTTATCTGCTCAAGACTCACACAAACAGATGTTCTGCCCCCAAGAGTGGCAGGTGCGGTCTAAGGGGTGGGCCTGATCCAGGAGAAGCTACAGGGGCCTAGGAGTTGCTGCAATCTGCCCCCCAAGTCCCACAGCGCTGGGAGGAACCATGGGAAGTTGCAGATGGTTCTAATGAGCTTCCAAGCAGAGCTGCACACTAGCCTGCCTCCATCCCTCCTCTGCCTAATTCCAGAGTGACTTTTCTCGATGAGCAACCTTAGGTATATGGTCCCTGCCTACCTATTGCCCTGCCTTGAGCTCCACAGGTTCAAGTCCCTGAGCACCATGCCCCTGGCCCTTTCTCCCCCTTTACAGTCTCATGCTAGATTACTTTCCATCCAGGCTCATCAATTTGATTCCCCACCCCCTCTGTGCCAATCCTGGGCCTTGAACTCAGGACCCAGGTGCAGTCACTGAGCATCTTTTATTGGGGAGGGGGGCAGTCAGTTGTGGGGCTTGAACTCTGGGCCTGGGTGCTGTCCCTCAGCATTTCAGCTCAAGGTGAGTGCTCTACCACTGGAGTCATAGTGCCACTTCCAGTTTTCTGGTTAACTGAAGAGTCTCACGGACTTTCCTACCCAGGCTGGCTTTGAACTGCAATCCTCAGATCTCAGCCTCCTGAGTAGCTAGGATTACAGGTGTGAGCCACCAGCACCCAGCTTGATTTCTCTTTTTATTCAGTAACCCTGACCATGACTCAGATCTGTCATGTGGAATGTAGGTAAGCCCAGGAATTATTCCAGCTGTGGCTTTTCTGGTGGATTGATTTTTGTGGACTCTGTAGTAGAGAGCTAAAAAGATAGACGCACAAGACTTTAAAGACACAAATGCCAATCAACTCATGTCCTACCCCCAAACAAAAACTGGAATAAAATTCACTAGAAGATAATGCACAAAAAGTCCACCAAGAAAGCAAGCCTTCGAGACTTGGTGGTTTTGTTTTTGTGTGTATTTGTCAGTTGTGGGGTTGAACTCAGGGCCTGGCGCTGTCTCTGAGCCTCTTTGTGCTCAAGGCTTACAGATGTGAGCCACCAGTGCCTGGCTTCTTTCCCTTTGTGTCTAAGATGCAAACAAATACTTATTTCCTGGGGCATTTTAGTGATCAAAACTACAGTAAAACACCTTCATATACAGAGTCTGGCATTTGCCTGACTGCCCCCCACCTCTGCCTCTTGTTAGGGTCCCATCCCTCCACACCCCGCTACACCCCGGCAAACACACAAAAAAGGCCTGGTATCAGTGGCTCATGCCTGTAATTCTATCTACTCAGGAGGCTAAGATTTGAGGATTGTGGTTTGAACCAAGCCTGGACAGGAAAGTCCTTGAGACATTTCCAATTAACCATGAAAAGGCCAAAAGTGCCAGGCACTGGAGGCTCGTGCCTGTAATTCTAGCTACTCAAGAGGCTGAGATGTGAGGATCCTGGTTCAAAGCCAGCCTGGGCAGGAAAGTAGTCCATGAGACTCATCTCCAATAAGCCACCAGAAAACTGGAAGTGGTGCTGGGGCTCAAGTGGGCCCAGAGTTCAAGACACATGACAGACCAAAAACAGGGCCAAAAGTGGAGCCTTAGCTCAAGTGGTACAGTGCTAACCTTGAGTAGAACAGCCCAGGGATGTACCCAGGCCCTGAGTTCAAGCCCAAGGATCATCTCTGTCTCTCTCTCTCTCTCTCTCTCTCTTTCTCTCTCTTTCACACACACACACACACACACACACACACACACCGTAAGTGCAATATCATTACTGGGTTATACTAGCATGACTTCTGCTCTAGTAAAAGGGGGTGGCATTAGTTCTCAGGGTGGGGAGCAAGGAAGATGCTGAGCGTTATGTTAAGCTGAATGAATCCACGAGCACATGCTCAGGGAAAAGGTCTACTTGGCTTCCCTGTGGGTAAATGAACATTTTTGCAGATGGTGTTCGGTGACTTTTGTAACACCACAGGCTTTCCACGTGGAGGTGGACAGCAGGAAGGATGGCATGGTGTGGTTGGCCTCATTGAGCTGGGGGCAGATTCAGAGTCAGGAGATGGGGGTCACTCATCAGTTTAAAGGGAAGAGCTGGGTGCTAGTAGCTCACACCTGTAATCCTAGCTGCTGTGAGCTGAGGATCACGGTTTAAAGCCAGCCTGGGCAGCAAAGTCTGTAAGACTCTTATCTCTATTTGAATAACAAAAAGCTCAAGTGGTAGAGCATCAGCCTTGAGCAAAAAAGCCAAGGGAGAAGCATTATGGCCCTGAGTTCTAGCTACCAGCACATAAACAAACAAACAAAAGGCAGGCTAAATGTCAGGCCCATCTTTGGTACTGGTTTAGCCATTCACCTGCTCACGTGGCCAACTGCAGCTGGGCTCAAGTCCGAACCACCCACTGACTAGCTGGACGACCTTGGGATGGTCATTTCACTTCCCCAACTATATGCTTTTCTTTCTTCCTTTTTTTTTTTTCTTTTGCCAGTCCTGGGGTTTGAATTCAGGGCTGTGGCTCTGTCCCTGAGCCTCTCTGTGCTCAAGGCTAGCACTCTACCACTTGAGCCACAGCACCACTTCTGGCTTTTTCTGTGTATGTGGTACTGAGGAATCAAATCCAGGGCTTCATGCGTGCTAGGCAAGCGCTCTATCACTGAGCCACCTTCCCAGCCCCCAACTGTTTTCTCTAGTGAAAGATGAATATATTAAAACCTGCCCATAAGGATGGAGTCCAACACAAACAGGTAGTCTACTTGTGGCACTAACACTTGTTGGTTTTTTAACCTAACATACATACATACTTCCTTCTTTCCTTCCTTCCTTCCTTCCTTCCTTCCTTCCTTCCTTCCTTCCTTCCTTCCTTCCTTCCTTCCTTCCTTCCGGTGCTAGTACTGGGACTTGAACTCAAGGTCATGTATTCTCCTTTAGCTTTTGTTTTGTTTTGTTTTTGTATAAGGCTAATTCTCTACCACCTGAGCCACAGTTCCATTTACAGCTTTTGGCTAGGTACTTAGAAATAAAGAGTCTCATGAATTTTTCTGCCCCGGGTGTTTTTGAACTCTGATCCTCACAGATCTCAGCCACCTGAGTAGCTAGGATTAAAGGCATGAGTCACTGGCACCTTGCATTCTGGAACCTTTCTGTACATTAGCATTTACAGAATGGAGACGTTCATAGGTGACTGGGAAAAGCTCTGCATGTAGAATTTGTATTTCCCTCTGAGTGAAGGGGGTGGAGGTGGGGGAGTTGGAGGCGTGGCTCAGTTGGTAGAGCACTAGCCAATCAGCAAAAGCATCAGGTACTGAGTTTGAGTTGTAGTCTCCAACTAAAAAAAAAAAAAAAAGAGGAAAGAGGCCCATGGGACAATACAGAGATATGGCCTGGAAGGCAAGAAATGGGGCTGTAGTTTTCAAAATGGGTGCCCTGTAGAGCGCATGACTCTCCTTGGCTTCCACACTTCTAAAATAAAGGATGGGACTTGGTCACCTCCAGCTCTAGGTCCCCAAGCACCAGGCCTTTCTCTAATGAGTGCTGTGGGCCCACACTGGTCTAGACACACACACACACACACACACACACACACACACACACACACACACACACACACACACACACACACACACACACCTGTCCCACAATGTGTGGTTGAGCCGCGCGCAGGCCGGCTGCGCATTTCTAGTCTTGGCACTTTGCTGAGCATCTTGGTCCTGGCCTCGCTCTGTCTGTTGCTGGCATCCTGGACAGGAAAATTAATGGCTGTTGTCATTCTGCCTTTTGTTCCAGTCTATATCCCAGGAATAAGATATCTGAGCGACATTAAATGACCTGTATATAAAAGCTCTTTGTAAAAAAAAGACTGAAGCAGCCAGTGAGCGCACTGAGGCTGGGAGGGAGCCCAGCCTGCCTGGTCTCCAGGAAACTGCTTTCTGGGAAGAAAGGGGTGCCACCCTCCCGCTTTTCATACAGGATGCACTCTGACACAAGTGTTGTGCCAGCCTGCTTTGAGGCTTTCCTCTCCTCCCCTCCTTCCTCCCCTCTCCTCTTCTCCTTTCCCTCTCCTCTCCCTTCCTTTCCTTCCTGCTGGTACTAGGGCTTGAACTCAGAGCTCTGCCCTATCCCTAAGCTTTTTCATTCAAGGCTAGTACTTTACCACCTGAGCCACCCCAGTTCTGGCTTTTTGCTGCTAAATTGGAGATAAAGAGTCTCCTGAAACTTCCAGCCTGGGCTGGCTTCGAACCTTGATCCTAGGTTCTCAGCCTTCTGAGTAGCTAGGATTACAGGTGTGACCACGGGTACCTAGCTAGCTTCGATTTTTTTATAGATAAGGATGCTGTTGTGTGTGGAGGAGTGTGACTTGCACAAGATCCATTACTGGGGCTGTAAACCAGGTTTCTGGACTCTCAGACCGGTGCTCTCCTACTGTCATCCTGACCTCATAAAACATCAGAACCTGAATTTCCAGCCTGGCCCAGCATGCCTGGAGAGCTAGAAGGCTGGCAGGAAAGCCACCCCCAGAACCTGAAGCTCCTGAGTGGTTTTTGCTCCTGGATTCTTTGAGAAAACCCCTGGCTCTTTGGAGTCTCTCTGCTCATGGTCTTAATTATTTGCGTGTACGTGATCTTGCAATCTGCACCTGGGGACTCTTTGAATTACAGATTAATATTCCACTAGCTGGAACGATCTTTTGGAAAGAGACTAGCAGTAATTAAGTTGGTTAAAGAACACTTCAAACTAACTTTATTTATTTATTTTTAAACAGCACACAAGTATTGTAAATTACCAGCGGAAGAAAGAGAAATCCTGCTGGGCCCCGGTGGCTCACGCCTGTCATCCTAGCTAATCAGGAGGCTGAGATCAGAGGATGGTGGTTCAAAGCCAGCTCAAGCAGGGAAGTCCACGAGACTCTTATTTCTAATTAAGTGCTTACCCCAAAGCCAGAAGTAGAGCTGTGGCTCAAGTACTAGCGTGCCAGACTTGAACAAAAAAGCTCAGGGACAGTGCCCAGGCTCCGATTTCAAGCCCAGGACTGGTGTGTGTGTATGTGCACACACACACACTCATCAATCCTTGAACAATACTTCCTCATGGTCACTGGGGACCAAGAAGCTCAATATCCAAAGACAGAGCATGGTGAGGGATTGGATGCCGAAAGAGTTAGTAAGAAGAGGATGGACATGGAGTAGGGTAGGTGAATTGCTGGACAGGCCCAGGTCTAAGGCTGGGTACCACGTTCCCCCGGATTCTGTCCCATGGTGGAAGTGGGCAGTTCCAAAGCAGAAGCAGGATTACTGGGGCCCAGAAAGAATGCTGGTCACGTCTGATTTTTCTAAACAAAGAGGGGAGGAGGGAGGGAAGGCTTGAAAGACTTGGTACACATCTCTAGTTATTTTAGAAAATAATTTGGGGTGCCAGTGTGGAACAATCTATAGTTTTAGCCTAAGTGCTCTTGGCCGCTGCTGTGTGTAATTTCATTATTATCATTATTACCATTATCCACCAAACACAATAGACTGTAAAGTTTGTCACAAATGATTTGCTATTAATGTAGTGCCACGCGGGCGAATAATTTATTTTCCTGCTAAATAGCAGAAGTGGTGTAAGTGTGTAAATTCCCGCTGGCACGCGCGTGCCCAAATGTGTTTCCAAGCAGAGGAGAAAGAATGGGACTCCAGGACCACGAACCGTCATCCACGGAATTGGGGTCCAGTCTGTGGGTAGAGTGTGTTCCTGCATCTCAGTGGAAGACTGAGAAAAACACCTATATGGATGTTCTCAGACGGCTGGTGTGTGTACGTGTGTGTGTGTGTGTGTGTGTGAGCCAATACTGGGACTTGAACTCAGGGCCTGATGTTCTCGCTTGGCTTTTTTCACTCAAGGCTAGTGCTCTACCACTTGACTCACAGCTCCATTTCTGGCTTTTTGATGGTTAATTGGGGATAAGTGTCTCTTGATCTGGCTTCAAACTGCGATCCTCACATCTCAACCACCTCTGTAGCTAGGATTACAGGTGTGCACCTCTAGCTCCTGGTTTAGGACAGGTATAGCAGTGGGAAGAGTGGCAGGGGAAGGCAGGGCTCTCTGGGTGACATTCCGGCTCCCTGGTACCATATGGGGGTGCAGTGCGTGTAAAGAGGGGTGCTGGCAGGAATGGTATAGGCATGCCAGACAGGGCAGGGTGCTTCTTATGGCTTCAACCCCTGCAACCAGCTGGGGACAGATGTTCTCAGGGATTGCCGTGCCGAGAGGTGACCTCTGAGGACACATGAGGAGAGAGGGGATGAGGAGGAAGTTGGTGGGTGGGTCACTGCCCCACTGGAGGACTTGGGCCAAATTTCTTCAGCCCTCCCCCTCCCAAAGACGCTCATTTCCTCATGTGTGAAAAATGACATTTGGAAAAGAGAAACCAACCTGGAAAAGAATATGGGAGGCGATGTGCGACCACCTGCTTATGTATACACTTGAGCCCCATACAACCCACTCCAGAGCCGGAGCGTATGATACGACCCACAGGTCCCAGGGACAAGTCATCCCCTCGGAGTTTCCTCATCAGAAGGGGTTAATAAGAGTGCTGTGTCACAGGAAACTTTGCATGTGGACCCCACAGTGTGAACAGGGAGGGGAGAGCGCTAGTGAACGCAAGCAGCAATCATCATTCTTGTCGTCTTCAATCAGCCTAAATGGCCAACAGCGGGGAACTGCCTAGGCCGATTATGACATATCCACAGAATATTATGCAGCCATTAAAAAGGTAATTATATAGCAAATGAAAGAATGATTATGCCCCGCTGTTAAGGGGGGAGGGGGAAAGACACACTGTCACATACCTATGCAGACATTATGATGACAAAGTAAGGTTTGCTGGTGAAGAGAGAGAAGGTAAAAGAATGAGAAGAAACAAATGCATTAAAAGAAAACCCCTCTTAAAATAAAAAAGAAAACCCCTCTTTGTTCAGTTATAAAAAATAAAGGTGAAGCCAGGGGTTGGAGGTGTCTTTCCTATAATCCTAGCTACTCAGAAGTCTGGTCTTCAATTAACCAGCAAAAAGCTGGAAGTAGAGCTGTGGCTCAAGCGGTAGAATGCCAGGCTTGCACAGAAAAGCTGAGAGACAGGGCCCAGGCCCCAGGACTGGCATGCACACTTGCACACACATGCATGCACGCACACATGCATGCATATACATATGCATGCATGCATACATACATACACACACACACATAAAGTAATGGTCAAAGGTTTCTGGGAACTTCCAACTCTGACACTCTCGGCCCCCTGTTAGTACCAGGCCCTGAGGGCTAGCTCTCAGTGTGGGGGAGCTCTGGTGGTTTTTGTGTATGTGGGGAAGAGCAGACCCCCCACTAAGCTAGAGTTTAGCACGAATGTCCTCAAATCCTGTCCCAGCAATGTCAAAGCGGTCCAGCTGACTCCTCTTTTGCTTAATTTGTGTCAATCGATTTCCTATTTTTAATTAATAATTCTAATTATGATGCAGCAAATTTACCCAACAGCCGTGACTGAATTAATCAGGGTCTATTGATTGGGGCTGCAGAGTTATCCCACAGTTTCTGACACCATCGATTTCCTGCTGGGAACAAATAAGAAAACACACGGAGGGCAGATGCGGCTGTCAGCCCCCTGATGCTAAGAGACCTAAACTGGGCCCTTGAAGAGTTCTGCCACCCCTTCAGCACCCACCCAGCGGCCACCATCTCCATGGCCACTAGGTGGCAGTGCTGCATCTGGGAGCCCTGGAATGGCAGTCCCGGTGACACAGGTGGGCAGGCCCTGTACAGGGTCTGTGCAGAAAATACCCTTCAGCAGGTCTGAGCATGGGTTTAGAATCTGCTGTTATAGATTCATGGGGTGGGGGAGTCATTCCCATCTTCCTGTGTTTTTTTCTGGCCCTCCTAGGGGTCATTTGATTCAGGGTCATTTGGGGGCCCGAATACCTAGGATTACAGGCATGAGCGCCTTTACCCATTACTGTCATTTCCTTGTAGACAAAAAATTCCTAAGGGATTCTCCTCTCTTGTCTTGCCATTTTGCAGATAAGGAAACTGAGGCCCAAGAAGAAGCAGGGTCTTGCCCAAGATGGTAGCTAGAACTGAAATGTTGGTCTTTGGTGTCCCATGCCTTTTTCCACCCACGGGGAGGCTGAGCCGAGGAAGATGAGGTTAGAGGCATAGCTCTGTCCCATACTATGGGGATCATCACGAAGCGGGGACATTGACGGCGGTCAGGATGAGATGGCCCTGGTCTGGTCTTCACCTCCTTTCTGGCTCTGTGCTTGTCTCTGGGCATCTTCCTCCCTGGTCTTGAGAAACAGGTCTCCCTTTTTATTATCTAACTTTTTCCTTCTATTTTTTTTTTCTTTTTCTTTTGGGTGCTGGTCCTGGGGCTTGAACTCAGGGCCTGGGCATTTTTCCTGAGCTTTTTTTTTTTTGCTCAAGGCTAACATTCTATCACTTAAGCCACAACTCCAACTCCTTGGTGGTTAATTGGCGAGAGGAGTCTCATGGGCTTTCCTGCCTAGACTGGTTTCAAAGTTGGATCCTCAGATCTCAGCCTCCTGAGTAGCTAGGATGACAGGCGTGAGCCACCAGCATCTGGCTATTTTTTTTTTCCTTTTAAAAATTACCTTGATGGAGTTGTACAAGGGGGTTTCGATTTCAACATAGCAATTTAGGAGTTCAATGCATCCTGATCGATGCCACCCTTCCCAGCATTCTCCATCTCTCCCAACCCCGCCCACCCCCTCTGGTCACCTGATTCCATTTTCGCATACATACGTTAAATACCATGTTTCCATTTCCAGGTATTTGTTGACCATGGTGACTTATTTGTTTACCATGGTGACTTCTGTGACACATCTGTAATTCTGAGTCCTGCGGGGGGCGGGGGGGGGGGGGGGAGATGGTCCAGAGGAAGCCCCCATTTCCTGACCACCTTTTCTGGGCTGGCTCCTCACATCCTGGACCAAATCTAATTCCACAGCTCATGGCAGAGCTAGGGATCAAGGAGGCGCGCCTGAGGAAATGAGGGACACTGATTTGGGCCTCTTTGAAAAGCAGGGAATAGGGAGATTGGGGCAGCCACGGTGCCATAGGTTGGGCCCTTCTCAGAGGACCCCCGGCCAATGCACAGAAGAGTGAAACTGAACTGTACAGAGTTAGCAAGGTAGAGGGAATGAGTAGCAATGCTTCAGTTTGGCCACTGATGGCTCCAGAGAGGGAGGCTGGGCCAGATCATGGAGCAGGGGTGAGGATTCATATGACAAGCTGAACTTTGGTCCCTGAGAGTGAAGGGCACCAGGAAACCGGTGCCCAAAGTGCTAGCCTTGAGCAAAAGGGCTCAGAGACAGAGCCCAGGCCCTGAGTTCAAGCCCTACAACCGACAAAAATAAGGGGCGGGGGAGGAGGGTGTGCCTGTCAGTTTATATGTCTCCACAAGCATGCTGGGAAAATACATCTTCCAAGAACAGAAAGCATCATGGTCTCCTCTCCCCACAAACCCTCCCCGGCACAGAGATGCCAATTTCTAGGGGAAAAAATGAGTAAGAACAGCTGGAATTCTCCTCTTCTTCCTTCGTGGATTGCCTTCAGCATTACAACACCTGCACCTGTGTTAGTCAGGGAAGAAATAAAGGTTGACAGCCCTTTGAGCAACAGCTGATCACCTCAGGGTCATGTACAAAGAGCATGGTAGCACATCAAACACTTCCAGTTACCAGCTGTGATAGTAAGTGCCCAGAGACCAGCTCAAGTCTGGATCGGTAGTGTCAGCCTATTCCCATGGTGTAACTCCTGCCACTACCATAAGGGGTTCAAGCCATTGACATGGAGTGGTTACACTCAGTTCTCAGGAGGTGCAGACAAGTGTCTGGGGACCAGACCGCAGGGCCTACACTGCAGGCCCTGTGTCCCCCCCACCAGCGCATGCTACTAGATCCATCAGGTAGCTTTTAGAAACTTAGAAACTGCCGATTGGGGGTGGTGGTGGTGGTGCGCGCATGCGCGGAGCAGTCTTGGGGTTTGGACTCAGGGCCTGGGTGCTTGTCCCTGAGTTTCTTTTGCTCAAGGTTTTGCTCTACTACTTCAGCCACAGCTCCACATCCAGCTTTTCCTTCCTTCCTTCCTTCCTTCCTTCCTTCCTTCCTTCCTTCCTTTCTTTCTTTCTTTCTTTCTTTCTTTCTTTCTTTCTTTCTTTCTTTCTTTCTTTCTTTCTTTCTTTCTTTCCTTCTGGTAGTTTATTGGCCCAGGCTGGCTTCAAACCACAATCCTCAGATCTCAGCCTCCTGAGTATCAGCTAGGATTACAGGTGTGAGCCACCAGTGCCCAGCTGTAAAAACTCCTAATGGATGGGGCTGGGAAGGTGGCTCAGTGGTAGAGCGCTTGCCTCACATGCATGAGGCTCTGGGTTCGATTCCTCAGCACCACATAAGCAGAAAAAGCTGGAAGTGGTGCTGTGGCTCAAGTGGTAGAACACTCGCCTTGAGCCGAAGAGCTGAGGGACAGTGCCCAGGCCTAGAGTTCAGGCCCCACAACTGACAAAAAAAAAAAAAAAAGCAAAACCTCTTAATTGAGGAAGGTGAGGGCCACGTAGGCAGCCTGGATGTATCAAAAGGGCTGCACTGGAATCCAGATCAGCCCAGTAACAGCCACATAAGCCTGGTAACCCCTTGCTGGATAATTGGTCACTCATGCCATCGGTCATTTAACACTGTCCATCTAGCACGGAGAAATGCAGATGAAAAAAAGAAACAATGGAGAAGGGAGTCATAAAAACAATAATATTTTGACCAGGTGCTGGTGCTGTATGCCTATCATCTTAGCTACTCAGGAGGCTGAGATCTGAGGATCAAGATTCAAAGCCATCCCAGGCAGGAAAGTCTGTGAGACTCTTATCTCCAATAAACGACCAGAAAACCAGAAGTAGAGCTAGGGCTCAAGTGCTACAGTGCTAGACATGAACACAAAAGCTCAGGAACCGTGCGTAGGCCCTGAGTTTAATTCCAAGGACCGGCATACATGTATTACCTGCCACCGCTCAAACATTAGCATCGGTGGTTTCCTCATCTGAATAGAGCAAGGGATTCACCGCCAGAAAATCAAACGAAAGCACATGGAAAGTGTTCGACTTAGTATCCGCAACACACAGGGGCCTAGCAACTATGCAGTCCCAACATGGAGGAAGCAGGGCTGACTGGTGAACTGAGTCACTGTATGGCTGGATACATGCCAGCTGTGGGCAGAGACTAATGTAGGCACCTGGGAGCTGCAACGTGGCCCCGGGGTTGAAGCCCCTACTGTCCCCTGCCCAGAACCCTGTTAGCCTCACAATATCTACTTTCCCAGGGATGTAAGGGAGGGAGGTCACTCTGGAATATTCCTCTGAGCCTGCTCTTTTGGGGTGTGTAGGCAAGAGATCATCTTTGTGTTATAGGACTGAGCTGCAGCCGTGGACACCATGTTGAAAATGAACTGTACAACTTGTGGGTGGGAACAGGAGGGGAAAAACAGCGAGAGCGAGAGAGAGAGAGAGAGAGAGAGAGAGAGAGAGAGGGAAGGGGTGACAATACCCAAAAAGAAATGTACTCTTAGCTGGGCGCTGGTGGCTCATGCCTGTAATCCTAGCTACTCAGGAGGCTGAGATCTGAGGATCGTGGTTCAAAGCCAGTCCAGGCAGGAAAGTCTGTGAGACTCTTATCTCCAATTAAACACCAGAAAACCAGAAGTGGTGCTATAGCTGAAGTGGTAGAGTACTCACCTTGAGCTGAAGAGCTGAGGGACAGCGCCAGGCCCAGAGTTCAAGCCCCACGACCGACCAAAAAAAAAAAAAAAAATGTACTCTTTACCTAACTTACATAACTATAAGCCCTCTGAACATCACCTTTATAATAACAATAAAAAAATTTAAAAGAGAGAGGCTAGCTCTTCCACATTTGTAGTATTAAAGCACAGAATGAGGCAGGGCAAAGAATTTGGAGTTTATTGATATAATTATTGTTTTAGTCCAGTGAACTCTGTGTGCCTGTGTGGCACCACTATTGGGGCTTGAACTATCATAGCGTTTTTTGGCTAAATGCTGGTGGCTTTACCACTTAGACCACAGCTCCACTTCTGGCTTTTTGTCTTGGAGATAAGAGTCTCACAGACTTTTCTGCCCAGGCTGACTTCAAACCAAGATCCTCAGATCTCAGCCTCCTGAGTAGCTAGGATGACAGGTGTGGGCCACCAATGACCAGAGTATTGGGCTCAGCCTTGTCGGTACAAAGAACCATCTCCTTTCTACCTATCCAAATGTCTTCTCCTGGAAGCAAAGAGTTAAACAACATTTAAACACAGCAACTCGGCTTAGCAACGCCCTTGACAACCTGCAACATTGACACATTGTGTCTGATCCTGGCTGCCTTCTTTTACAAAGCCGCCAGCTACAAATCCAAGCTGACAGCCGAGTATCACCTTCAAAACCACAAGTTTAAATGAGTTATTATTTGTAAAATGACTCAAAAGCATGTCTAGTACACAGAAAGCCCTAGCCAAGTATTTAAGCTTTTACTTACTCCTCACATACCCCCCAATTTTTTTTTTCATTCTCTCCCTTTTGTACAGGAATGTAAAGTCACTTCCAACATGTAGGAATGAGCAGTGAAGGTATCTTCATTACTCTGGTTTAATTATCTGCTCCTCCCTGTGTAGAAGGAAAGGGAAGCCTAGAGAGACCAGAAGTACTTCCAAGAGGGACCTGGGGTTGGGCAGGGGGAGGAGGTCTCTCCTCCCTGACACCCCTAACATGGGGAGACCCCTTAGAGATGTCCCTGACTCAGGGAAAAGCCAAACTTCCTAATTATAGGGATGCCCACCAGGGGTTCTTTATTTCTTTTCTTTTCCTTCTTGAATTAAGCCAAGAATTGAAGCACAGCCACGGGTGTTTGATCAATTCAATGATCATAAACAGCCAGGCTGGGAGCACTACAATGGAGCTGTCCCAGGAAGCCAGACTGCGGTGTACAGGCCTGCTAGACACAGCCTGGCTGGTGGGCTCTGATGGTACCCAAGGATGCTCAGGATGCTCTGAGTGGCGGTAACTATGGTAACTGCCACTCAGTGTGCTCTTCGGTGAGCTGAGCCCATTTCTTCCTTTAGGATCTACACAGCCAGAAGTGGAGTCAAGTGGTAAAGAAAAAAAAAAACTCAAGGACAACACTCAGGCCCTGAGTTCAAGCCCCAAGACTGGCACATACGTGCATGCGTGCGCACGCGCACACACACACACACACACACACACACACACACACACACACACACACAAAGAGACCTTCATAGACAGACACTTGGGCAATCACAGACAGCCCAAGAGATTGGGAGGCCACAAAAATATCTGGAGGGCAGGAGGCCCCAAAGAGGCTGAGAACTCTATACAATAAGGAGAAATGGAAAGCCAGGCATCGGTGGCTCATGCTGTAATCCTAGCTACTCAGCTGAGGGATAACACTCAGGTCCAGAAGTCAAGCAAAGAGAGAGAGAGAGAGAGAGAGAGAGAGAGAGAGAGAGAGAGAGAGAGAAATGGAGCCAGGTGCCAGTGGCTCACGCCTGTAATCCTAGCTACTCAGCTAAGGGATAGCACCCAGGTCCAGAGGTCAAGCCCCCTGACCAACCAAAAAGAAAGAGAGAGAGAGAGGGAGAGAGAGAAATGGAGCCAGGAGCCAGTGGTTCACGCCTGTAATCGTAGCTACTCAGGAGGCTGAGATCTGAGGATTACAGTTCAAAGCCAGCCCAGGCAGGAAAGTCCATGAGACTCTTATCTCCAATGAACCACCAGAAAACAGGAAGTGGTGCTGTGGCTCAAGTGGTAGAGCATTGGCCTTGAGCTGAAGAGCGCAGGGACAGTGCCCAGGCCCAGAGTTCAAGCCCCAGGACCAACTGAAAAAAAAAAAGAAGAAGAAGGATTGAGAGAAATGGAGGTCTGTGGAGATGGAGAGAAAAACGACCCAGAGCTAGGTGGAGGAAGAAAGACTGTGATTAGAACAGATGGAATCTCAGCAGAAGGAAGATCAACGTGGGCATTGTCCTTTAGCTTTTTCACTCAAAGTTGGCATTCTCCCCCTTTAGCAACATTTCCACTTACAGTTTACTGCTACTTAAGTGGAAAGAGGCATCTCACAGACTTTCCTACCTGGGCTGGCTTTGAAACGCGATCCTCAGATCTCAGCCTCCTGAGTAGCAGGGATTACAGGCATGAGCCACTAGCACCTGGCTAAAACCAGCTGTATTTCCCCTGGATTATGGCCCTGTATTATTGGAGGGTTACCTTGGGCCTGAAACCAGGGAAAAAGAGGGGCATGGGTCGGGGGAGAGCACTCAATTGTGACTACTCAGACAATATGGGGGACAGGGTTTATGCCACGCTACGCCCTGCCTCCCAGTCCCTGGGGCCATTCACAGCCCCAGAGAGTTTCTTTCTGGTCTCACTCCATCCTTCTTTTGCTGACCTAAGTGCAATTTACTTGTGTGTGTGTGTGTGTGGGGGGGGGAACAACTTTCCCTGGTCCCCAAATCAAATCACTCTGGGAAGGAAGAGGGTTGAAAGGAACCAGGGGAAATAAATGTATTCAGCAAGTGTATTTTTATTCCAATAAAACCTGATTCAATAACCATCATGAATATTTCATTGGCAAGACATGGCCAGGCTGCGTACTGGGCCCAAGCCAATTTTGTCCTCCTCCCCCTCCCCTGGAGTAAGGGCAGGCCCCCACCGCAGCCACCTGAGCAGCTTGGAGAGCAGAAAGAAAACGGCAGGCCCTTCAGATCTCCCAGCTGTCATCAGCCAGCTCTTGGCACTGCTTCAAGCATGAAGGTTGAGGACAGAGAACTGGGTTTGAGTCTTGACTGTGTCATCTCTCCAGCATGTGATAATCCTTTTGTTTTCGTTTTGTGCCAGTTAGTGGGGCTTGAACTCAGGGCCTGGATTCTGTCCCTTAGCTTTGGTTGGTTAAGGCTGGTGCTCTAGCAATTGCATCACAGCTCGGCTTCTGGCTTTTTGGTGGTTCGTTGGCGATCAGAGTCTCATGGACTTTCCTGCCTGGGCTGGCTTTGAACTGTGATCCTCAGATCTCAGCCTCCTGAGTAGCTAGGATTACAGGCGTGAGTCACTGGTGCTTGGTGAGAGATTCAGGTCTGGACCTGTGCAGAATAGCTGGGTAGGGGTTTCTCCACACTTTACCAAGGAGATGCTGAAGCCCATGGCAATGTGAGGCATACACGATGCTCCGCCAAGCAACTAGGCTGGTGCATAGGAAGCTGAAGCAGCCACTGTTACTTGGGAAAAGAGCCATGGAGGATGAAGCCAACACAAAGCAAGACAGAACCACATCCCCCTGATACAGCTGTGCCCGAAGCTGTACAGTGACATAGCCAGTCTTTCCACTATCTGCCTCATCCTCAGGCTAGATTTCTGTCATTTGTAAAAACAAAAGTCCCCCTAAAAGCCTGGGATGTGAAACATGGCTTTTCATGACATTAAATTAGGGCCTTGGTCCTCCCCAGAGAAATCTCCAGAGAAAGTGGGGCATCAGGGTGGAAGAAATGCTGGAACTTTCTGCTGACTTGTCCCAGTCGACTCTGTCCTGGAGGTAGGTTTAAGAAGTTAAAAGCAGCCAGGCACCTGTAAACAGCCCTGTAATCCCAGTTACTCAGGAGGCTGAGATCTGACAATCAGGGTTCAAAGCCAGCCCAGGCAGGAAAATCCATGAGACTGTGATCTCTAATTAACCACCTAAAAGTCAGTAGTGGAGGCGTGGCTCAAATGGTAGAGTGCCAGGTTTGAGTAAAAGAAGCTAAGTGAAGCTGGGTGCCAGTGGCTCACACCTGTAATCCTAGCAATTCAAGAGGCTGACATCAGAGGATCAAAGTTCAAAGCCATCCTGGGCAAGAAAGTCTGTGAGCATCTGATCTCTAATTAATCACCAAAAAAACCTGGAAGTGTAGCTGTGGTAGAGCACTAGCCTTCAGCACAAAAGCTCAGGGATAGTGCCTAAGACCTGAGTTAAAGCCCCAGGACCAGCACCAAAAACAACAACAACAAAAAAGCTAAGTAATGGCTGGGAATGTGGCTTAGTGGCAGAGTGCCTAGCATGCATGAAGCGCTGGGTTCCATTCCTTAGTACCACTTAAACAGAAAAAGCTAGAAGTGGTGCTAAGGCTCAAGTGGTAGAGTGCTATCCTTGAGCAAAAGAAGCTCAGGGACAGTGCCCAGACCCTGAGTTCAAGCCCCAGGACTGGCAAAAGCAAAACAACAAACAACAACAATAACAGCAACAACAAAAAGCTAAGTGAGAGTCCAATGGCCTGAGTTCAATTTCCAGTCACGCACACACACACACACACATACACACACACACAAAGTCAGGCACCAGGGGCTCATTCCTGTAATCCTAGCTACTCAGGAAGCTGAGATCTGAGGATTTGGTTTGAAGCCAGCCCAGGGAAGAAAGTCCATGAGACTCTTATCTCCAATTAACCACCAGAAAACTGGAAGTGGCGCTGTGGCTCAAGTGAAAGTGCACTAACCTTTAGCAAAAGAAGTTGAGGGACAGTGCCCAGGCCCTGAGTTCAAGCCCCAGGACTAGAAAAAAAGGAAGGAAGGAAGGAAGGAAGGAAGGAAGGAAGGAAGGAAGGAAGGAAGGAAGGAAGGAAGGAAGGAAGGGAGGGAGGGAGAGATGGAGGGAGGAAGAGATGGAGGGAAGGGGAGGGAAAGAGAAAATTTCTGTTTGGGCACTGGGTATTTGAATGAGGTAGTAGAGTACTTGCCCTACCAAGCAAGGGGGCCCTGAGTTCAATCCCCACTTCAAAACCCTACAAGGATTTTTGTCTGATCCTTTTTTCCCCCCCTCCTAGATCTTCTGGACTAAAAGAAAAGCCAGGACAGAGATCCTATCTTTTCGTTCACCTTCTGGCTAGCCAGCAGCAGAAGTTACTTTATTCTCAATCCCAGGTTGCAACTGAAACTGCCCGACAAGGTCAGGAGCCTGGGGTTGGAGGCAGGCTGGAGAAAGCAGGACTCTTATCTCCTTGCTGCTAAAGCTGGCCCTGCAGGGTTGACCCAGTTTGTTAGGAAGCCCAGCTGGGCCTGGAGACAGGAACCTTGTGCCTCAGCCACAAGCAGATCCAGTTAAAAGGCAGATTAATGGGTGGTCAGGTGCGAGGAAGCCAGCCAGAACCCCACGCTGGGGGAACACAAGGCATTTGTTTGGGTTTCTGAAGCACTTTATGAATCCCTTCTCTCTGGCCTTTCGGAAGGGACAAGCCTCTCAAACACTCACAGCCCGCTTGTGAAAAGGCCTCTCTGTCTCTGCTGGCTGTGGGCAAATCCACGTGGGGTCAGCACACCCAGGAGAGTGTGCAGAAGAAGAAAAGCGGTTGGAATCAATGGGCTGGATTACAGACCCCGCGTCCCCGGGCAGATAATAGCATGAAAGGGCCAGTGGCTCACACCAAATGTCCTTCCCCAGCCCTGGCAGACAGCGAGTGCCAATCACAGGGGATTAAAACCAGCTGGGGGTGAGGCCTACAGAGAAAGAAAGGCCTAAGGTTGGGCTGGCAGCCAGCCCTGGGGCCTGGGATGCAGGGATGAGGGATGGAGTCCAGTCTGGAAGTCTTGCATGGGTGTGTGTGGGAGGAAGTGGTCAGGCCAGCTACTGCCCATGACGGCTGGACACGGTGTCAGGCCCTTGCAGACATCATGTTGTGGACTCATTTCAAGAAGGGCGGAAGCTGGTGCCGCCCGTCCCTTTTGCAGAGAGGGGCGAAGCCAATGGCCTGCGGTCACTGGGTAAGTATCAAGCGGCAGTTTGAACACTGTGAATCTGGCTTGGCCTTTGTACAAAATCAAATGTGAAGAAGGGATTTTATGAAGTGCTTAGCTGGTGGCTGCTGAGCAGTACCCAGGCTGGGCAGGGCGCACGATAGGGAAAGAAAGAGGAAGAATCTGGGCGTCAGCCCCTCCCGGCCAAGCAAAGGCCAGAAGGGATTTGGAAGCTTGTTGGAGGTGGACAGGCACTGGGCTGGGCGGAGCTGGGGCTGGGGCCCCGTGCTGGTGGGCGATGGTTACAGCCACCCCCTTACATGCACTTCCCCAACCCCCTGCTAACAGCCTTTTGGGAAAACTGTCTGCAAGAGGTGATTTTTCTGCTGCTGGAAGATCAAAGCCTGGCCTGGGGCGAAACCCCCTCCTCACTTGAAAATGATGATGACTCCCAGCCAGGTCTGCCCAGAAAGACCGTTAAGTAAATGAAGATGGCAGTTTGGTGACTGGGGAGTTTGTACTGGGGCCAAATGGAACTCTGTCTTCCAGCCAAGTAGATGCAAAGAGCTGGGCTGGTGCCCAAGAAAGGGGGCACATACGCCTACGTGCACGCTTGGGCACTCTTTCCTTCCTCCTCCTCCTCCTTCTCCTCCTCCCTGCTACCACTAGGAGGGGGACAGGGGAGGCTGGTCTCCAGAGGCCTCTTGGGCCGGAGCCTGGTCTCCATATTGAAGCTTAGCCTGGTTCATGGACACTCAGGCAGGGTTGGATCTTGGCCAGACTTGAGCTGAGCGGGGCGCAGGAGGCCTGGGATGGAGGAAGGTTGATCCCATGGGTTGCACCCCATTTTGATTTGTTTGGTGCCAGTCCTGGGGCTTGAACTCAAGGCTATCTATGAATTTCTTAGCCCAAAGCTAGTGCTCTACCACTTGAGCCACAGCTCCAATTTCAGCTTTTTTGTTTTGTTTTTTTGGTAGTTTATTGGAGATAAGTCTCACAGACTTTCTTGCCCTGTTGGCTTCTAACTGTGATCCTCAGATCTCAGTCTCCTGAGTAGCTAGGTTTGCAGGCATGAACACTGGCACTCGGCTAGGTGTCCTCTTTTATCTCCAACACACTTAGAGACCTGGCATCAAGTCCTAGATCTTATAGACTTAAGTGACCATAAACAAAACCCTAAGAATCTGCAAGCCTCCATTTCTAAGATCTGTAATATGGGAATGAAAACGGACCCTGCCACACATCTAGGCGCAGCCTCTCGGTAGGAATCCTCACTGGTGCACCCCTCTCTGCCCTAATTCTCCCCAGAGCCAAGGCTGGGCTTACACAGGCCTAAACTGACCTACATCCGGGTACCTGCTTCCCAGGCACCAGGCCTAATCTCTGTGAACCTCACACAGGTAGGGAATTCTGGCCCATCTACTTCCTGGATATGCTAATTAACAACCATGCCTCCAGCCTTGGAGAAAAGAGAGGGGGAAGGGAGTGGCGGGAGAGACCTGGCTAGCACAGCAGGCTGGAGACACCAAAGTCACACCTCAGATCTTCAACTCAGGACCCCACACTTTGATTGGCTTTTTTTTTTTGGTCTCATGGCTGGTCCCCTACTACTTAAGTCACACCTTCAATTCTGCTGTTTTTGCTAGTTAATTGGCGATAAGAGCCTCACAGATTTGTCTGCCCAGGCTGGCAAGAGTTGACTGTTGTTTGTTCGGTCAGTTGTGGGCTTGAACTCAGGGCCTGGTCGCTATCCCTGAGCTCTTCAGCCAACTCTACCACTTTGAGCCACAGCACCACTTCCGGTTTTCTGGTGGTTAACTGGAGATAAGAGTCTCACAGACTTTCCTGCCCAGGCTGGCCTTGTACCACAATCTTCAGATCTCAGCTTCCGGAGTAACTAGGATTACAGGTGGAAGCCATCAGTGCCTGGCTGACTTTTTTTTGTCTCTTCTTTTTGGTACTGGGGTTTGAACCTAGGATGTTGCTGAGCCAGCACTTTGCCACTGAGTTACACCAGCCCAATTTTTTTAAAGCTCTAAACAGGGACAGTCTGGACTGGGAACTGGCCCCTTCCCTTCTTCGGGGCCTGGTGTCTATTTAACAGCATTGAGCTTAGAACCGTAAGCCCCAGGCTTGAGTTCTAGCTCTGAGGCTTCTAAAGCTATGGCCAAAGGTGAGTTGCTCAGCAGCAGAGATGAGCCTCTGTTTCCTCACCTCTAATGATGAACATAAATTGTCTTGGTCAAAAAAATTCAGGGACTGGGGCTGGGAAGGTGGCTCAGTGGTAGAGCGCTTGCCTTGCATGCATGAGGCCCTGGGTTCCACATAAGCAGGAAAAAAAAAGCTGGAAGTGTTGCTACGGCTCACGTGGTAGCGCACTAGCCTTGAGCTGAAGAGCTGAGGGACAGCGCCCAGGCCCAGAGTTCAGACCCCACGACTAGACCCCCCCAAAAAAATAGTATAAAAAAATTCAGGGACTGGAGGCATGGCTCAGGTGGTAGAATGCCAGCCAATGAAGGAAAAGTGTCAGATAACAAGTCCCAGTCTCAAAGAAAAGAAAAAAGTTTAAAGCCGGGAGCTGGTGGCTCATGCCTGTAATCCTAGCTAAGCAGGAGGCTGAGATCTGGGGATCACAGTTCAAAGCCAACCCAGGCAGGAAAGTCTGTGAGACTCTTACCTCCAATAAACCACTAGAAAACTGGAAGTGGTGCTGTGGCTTAAGGGTACAGTGCTTGCCTTGAGCTGAAGAGCTGAGGGACAGTGCCCAGGCCCAGAGTTCAAGCCTCACGACCGACCCCACCCCACTCCCCCCACCCCCACAAAAAAAGACAGAATTGAAATCTGTGGACTGGCAGTGCTTGCCCCCCCTGCTGGCTGTGCCTCAGCTTGCACCTGACTCTCCACACCCTTAATCCCAGATCCCAGGGCCAATTTTTCCCACTTTGTCTCCTCCATCTGCTATCTCTGACTGGGTGGTCCTTTCTCCCTTCTCAGATCCAAAATTCACCCATCATCCTTCTGTAGCCAACCCAATGGCAGCTTTTCCAGGATCTCTTGCTGTATACCCAATCTCCTGGGCTAACCACAGAGCCATAGCACCAGACTATGAGACCCCCTGAAAAACAGGGCAGGGCCTCTTCCCAGCATCCTGCAGTCAGGCAGAACCAAGCAATAGTAAGTACCCAAATAAAAGGCCTTTTGTGGCCAGGTACTGATGACTCACGTGTGGTATCCTAGCTACTCAGAAGGCCGAGATCTGAGGCTCAGAGTTCCAAGCCAGCCCAAACACACAAATCTTGAGAGACTTTTATCTCTCATGAACCAGCACAAAGCCACAAGCAGAGCTGTGGAACAAGTGGTGAAGCTCCAGCCTTGAGCAGAAAAGCCAAGCAAGAGGCAAGAGGCTGGGAATGTGGTTCAGTGGTAGAGTGCTTGCTTAGTATGCATAAAGCCTTGGTTCAATTCCTCAGAAAAAAAAAAAAAAAGCCAGAAGTGGAGCTGTGGCTTAAGTGGTAGAGTGCTAGCCTGGAGCAAAAGAAGCTCAGATTCTGGAACCTGGGTTCCTGTGAGATGGTGGCGCTCATCTTGGGGAACAGTGGAGCGCCGGGCACCCCGATTGCCCGCCCTGCCCATGGTCCGCCTCACCGCTCTTTTCTGCAAGACCTACTGCGGGGGCCACCTGACCATCCACCTTGCTCCCAGAGGCTGCACCAACTGGCCCTTTTACCACATTGTTGCTGCTCATAACAAATGTCCCGGGGATGGCCCTTTCATGGAGCAGTTGGGCTCCTATGACCCGCTGCCCAACAGCCATGGAAAGAAACTCATTGCCCTCAACCTGGACAGGATCGGGCACTGGATGGGCACTTCTCTGAACCTATGGAGAAGCTTCTAGATCTTTCTGGTTTTTTCCCTCTGCATCCTATGATTACAAATGCTGAGAGACTGCGAAGGAAACGAGCGCGTGAAGTCTTCTTAGCTTCTCAGAAAACAGAAGCTGAGGCTCCAGAAACAGAAATAAGCTGACTTCAGTGAACATAGTGATTACGAGGTCAAAGTCTTCTAAAGTACTTGTGTATAGAGCTCTTGATTGTGTTAGGTTTGGAGGTCAATGAAAGTCACCCATCCGCTTCTGGCCTAACTTGAACAAGGGCTAGGCAGACATTTGTTCTTGTTTGACAGAAAAGCTCTGTGTGGATACTAAGTAGGTTTTTCTGCATTTATCTTGGGAAAAACTGTATTTGTGGGTAGGATTGGACTTTCGGGTCCACAGGCAGCCTTACAATTTGTTGTCTTCCAAGTCTTTTTTACTTCAAAGCTCCCAACTAGTGTTACTGGCCTACTTCAATGTTTCTTTTGTCATTCATGGTCATCCTACAAGAACCAACACAGATACCCTGCTTATTTTTGTAAAGGGAGGTTTACGGTGTTTCCTTGGCATGTAATTGTACCTTTACAAAGATAAATGAAAATTGTTTGGGGGCTATCATAGCCTAGATTTTAAGAATGAAGATGTATATATGGAAACATTACAACAAATCATCTTTGTACAATTAATATATGCTTAATAAAGAAGTAAAAAATTAAATTAAATTAAATTTTAAAAAAGCTCAGAGACAGTGCCCAAACCCTGAGTTCAAGCCCCAGGACTGGCAAAAAAAAAGAAGAAAAAAGAAAAGACACACACACACACACACACACACACACACACACACACACACACACACCAAACGAAAGGTCTTTTGTAAAATAGAAAAAAACATCTGCCCTTGCCAGAAAGCTAATAAATGCAAATCAATGCAATGTGGAGGTCCTATTTTATGCCTGCCTCCTAAATTAGCAATTTAGGGGGAAAATGATAAGAAGTATCACTGACAATGTTATGTTGAAACCAGGACACACGTTACTGATAATGTTGAAAATTGCAATGATCATTTGAAAAGCAATATGGCAGCACATGGCAAGGGTTATAAAAATGCTCATTTACTGTGACCCAATTAATTCCCCTGGTAACCTCGTATCCGAAGACTTCATTCACAAGGCTGACGCATGTCATGTGTATAGGAAGATGTCTATGGCATCACTGCCTATAACAGCCCCAAATAGAAAACAACCTTAAGTGTTAAACAATAGGGGAATTGAGGAGTAATGACTGCATATAAATTCAACGAACTATTTTGTGGCTATTTGAAATATTGACGAAAACTGTGTTACAAAACAAAGTGCTTAAGATTTAAAAAAAAAAAAGTGAAATAAAAAATTCAGAATGGCCATGCACTGGTGGCTCACACCTGTAATTCTAGTTAACTCAGGAGGGTGAGATTTGAGATGTTGGTTCGAAGCCAACTCAGGCAGGAAAGTCTGAGAGACTCTTATCTCCAATTAAGCATCAAAACACCCCACACAAAACAAAACAAAAAAAACCAAACAAATCCAAAAAACCTGAAGTGGACCAGTGGCTCAAGTGGTAGAGAATTAGTGTTGCACAAAAAAAGCTCAGGGAGAATACCCAGGCCCTGAGTTCAAGGCTCAGTCCTGGCACACACACACTAAAGGAATGCTCTCAATGGGTCCTGGGCCATTTATAGCCACATCCTAGCTCCCATGAGGCCACTGTGGTCCCTTCTCCTTTCACAGGCTTGACTCTTCCTTAATCTTCCCACCAATATGAGCAACCCTCCCCGGGCTTCCTGCTTCCCATACCTGTCCCTGAGCTGTTCCTTTCCCTCTACTGAGCTTTGGAGATTTTCCTTTTTTTGTCCTTCTTGCTGATCCTAGGGCTTGAACTCAGGGCCTGAGCTCAGTCCCTGAGCTTCTTTTGCTCAAGGCTAGCCATAGCACCACTTCAGGCTTTTTCTGAGTCGTTTATTGGAGACAAGTGTGTCTCACGGCCTTTCCTGCCCTGGCTGGCTTCGACCTGCGACCCTCAGATCTCAGCCTCCTGAGTAGCTAGGATGACAGGCATGAGCCACCAGCACCCCGCTGAGATGTTAATCAGTCTGTCTCCCGGCCCTAGCTCATGCTTTGTGGAGCCTGTGGAATTCCTCTCTTTGTTCTTGAGAACATTTGTCACCTGTCTGCTCTCTAACCAATGTTATCTTAGTGCTAAGCGGGATCATAATTCTGCCCTACGCCGTGAGATTTCTCAAGAATCTATCGCTCTGACAGTAACAAAAGCCCTTCAGGCCTGGACACCCCAGCCCACACTCATGGGTAGATTCAGACACACATGCACACGTTACCTCTGCCAGCCATGTGCGGGGCACAGGCCACATGAAGAATTCTAGGCCTTTCCCTTCCATGTCCAGCCTAGGTCATCACCCAGCATCCTTCAGACCTATGAGACCACACATGACCTGTACTATACAAGTATCTAACGCATCTCAGACTACGTATCCACAAAACACACCCCCACAAAACACCCCTATATCTGACAGCCTTGTACCCTGGGACTCCAGCCAGCAATGTCTAGATTCCACTCAGAGAAAAATGCTCGATTCTCACCCCAGACGTCATGTTCCCCCACCAAGTTATGCTGCGCTCGCTGCGCAAGGACTTCGGGGAGGAACATCCATTATTGCTAATGAGTATTACATGCCTAATTAATTCCCACGTTCAGCCTGAGGACCTGACCCGGGACCCAATTTCCATTCAGGGAAAATAAAATACAAAGCTAATAGGTCTTGTGTGCTAGCTCGTAGGACTTAGGGCCCACATGTTCATGTCTGTCTGTGTGGTCCCCAGATTAAAAGCCGTGGATGAGAGGCGGGCATAGGTCTTGTTTGGGTGGAGGAAGCTGGCTTTCCTATGAGCCTCTAAATCCTCTGAGTAAGGATGGCTCTATCCATTTGTGTATGTCTGTCTGTCTCCTTCTCCTTCTCTCCTTCTCTTTCTTCTTCAGTATTGAGGGGTTGAACCTTGCACTTGCTAGGCTTGTATAAGACTGCTGAGCCACGCCTCCAGTCCTAATTTTTACTGGTTAGTTTTAGGATAGGGTCTCATCCCCCACCCCACCCACCGTGTACCTGAGCTGTGATCCGCCTACTTTCAGACTTTGTCACTGAGATCACTGGCACGCACCCCAAAGAAAAAGTCTCTTGGACTTTTCTTGTGTAGGCTGGCCTGGAACCACAAACCACCTGAATCTCAGCCTCCCCCACAGCTTGGGATGACAGTTGTGCACCACTACGCCCAGCTCTGGGTTGGGAAGGGGGGTGGTCTCATGACCTATTCTGCCCAGGCTGGCCTTGAAATGCAATCCTCCCATTCTCAGCCTCCCAAGTAGCTCCGATTGCAGGTGTGAGCCTGTGCCTGGTATAGGAAGCTTATGTTGATGAGGGAAGAGCCCATTCTTGGTTCTCATGTGGCATTACGAACCTCTGCCCTGCTACTGCCATTCAGACATTGGGATTGTGTTCAAACTCTTCAGTGTGGTGTTTGACACCTGGCAGCCATGGCCCTACCTACATATCTACCTTTCATTTCCCCAGTACAGGTGTCAGGGCTCCATTGGGCTCTGTTCCACTGCTGTGCCTCATCCAGGAAGTCCTACTTTCTCCTCTCTCCAACCAAGGCCAAAACCCTGATCCAACTTTCCCCCTGAGCAGCCCCTCCCTCCATGGGACTACTACACCCCTCCAGGTGTACTTCTCTGGTGTTTGTGATGAGGAAGAAATGTCTTCAACATAAAGGAACAAAGGGTGCTGGTGCTCATGCCTGGAACCCCACCTGCTCAGGTGGCTGAGATCTGAGGATCTTGGTTTGAAGCCAGTCTAAGCAGTAAAGCTTGTGAGATTCTTGTCTCCAGCTAATCACCAAAAAGCTGGAAGCAGAGCTGTGGTTCAAGTGGTAGAGTGCCAGCCTTGAGAGGGGGGAGGGGGGAAAGCCGGGTGCTGGTGGCTCACACCTGTAATCCTAGCTAATTAGGAGGCTGAGATCTGAGGATGGCAGTTGAATGCCAGCCCAGGCAGCCAAGTCCGTGAGACTCTTATCTCCAATTTAACACCAGAAAACTAATAGTGGCGCTGTGGCTCAAGTGGTAGAGTGTGAGCCTTGAGCTGAAAGGCTGAGGGACAGCGCCCAGAGTTCAAGACCCAGGACTGGCATAATAAAAGGAATGAAGCAACAACGATCCAGACCCTTCATGGATAAAAGCTGAGCCATGGTGCACTGCCATCTCTGCGGCTTGCTCCTCAATGGAGTTTCTGTTCTTCCCAGACACAAGCAGTGTCCTGAACACCATGGTTATCAAAGTCATGGCTGCCTTCCGTTCCTATCTGGCATACATTCATATGCTGACTGGCATTGTGGCTCTGAGCATGTGCAGCCTTGTGTGTGCATGAGATCTCCGGCAGATGCTTTCTGTAGTGTAACTCTGCACCCCGTCTGTCAGTCTGTCTGTTCTAGTATAGCACAAACACAGGAAGGGCTGGGTGACGGTAGTTCATGCCCGTCATCCTAGTTATTCAGATGGCTGAGAGCTAAAGGTTCAAAGCCAGCCCCAAGCCGGCTGTGAGACATCTCCAATTAATCAGAAAAAAAAAAAAAAAGCCAGAAGTGGAGCTGTGGCTCATGTGGTAGAGCGCTAGCCTTGAGCAAAAAGGCTCAGGGACAACACTCATGCCACGAGTTCAAACCCAGGAATTGTACAAACCAGCCTCTGCTTTCTCCTGCCTTATGTCCCAGGAAGTGGCACAGCCATTAAGAGGGGGGTGGGGGGAAGGGGGGAGGAAGGAGATGGATTTCTTGGGGACAATCCTAACTTAGCAAGGGACAAGAGCTGTGAACAATCAGGCAGCCCCTCCCTCCTTTTTTTAATGCTAGTCCAGGGACTTGAACTCATGGCTTGAGTGCTGTCCTGGAGCTTGAGCTCAGGGCCCTGCCACTCTCCCTTAGCTTTTTTTGTTGTTGTTGTTGGTCGTGGGGCTTGAACTCAGGGCCCGGGCGCTGTCCCTGCGCTCTTCAGCTCAAGGCGAGCGCTCTACCGCTTGAGTCACAGCACCACTTCTGGTTTTCTGGTGGTTTATTGGAGATAGGAGTCTCACGGTCTCTCCTGCCCGGGCTGGCTTTGAACCATGGTCCTCAGATCTCAGCCTCCTGAGTAGCTAGGATGACAAGCGTGAGCCACCAGCGCCCGGCTGCTCTGCTGCTTTTGGGTGAATGGCTCAGGAAGGTGACTCAACCTCCTCATAACTCAGTTCCCTCGGCGGCGGCAGAACAGGAATGAAGACGCTTAATGTCCTCCAGGGCATTGTGAGGGCAAAGATAGTAATGCCACTCCAGCTCTGAGATCTGCTCCAGCAGGCAATGAGTTCTAGCTGGCCCTGACAGCCAGGCAATCCCGCCCCCTTCCCAGTGTCTCCTGTCATCCTGGGGACCTTCAAAAAGCAGACCCATAGGGAAGAGGGAAAAACCATCTTTCTTATCAGAGTGAGAGCCAAGAGCATGGTCCCTCGCAGCCTGGCTGTAGCCCCAGATTCCAGCCGGGACAGCCATGGGGCTAAGGACAAAGGCTCTTTAACCCCATGATGTGGATTCTTTTTTGCCAGTCATGAAGCCTGAACTCTGGGCCTGGGCGCTGTCCCTCAGCTCTTCAGCTCAAGGCCAATGCTCTAGCACTTGAGCCACAGCGCCACTTCCAAATTTTTCTGCTTAAGTGGTGCTGAGGAATCGAACTCAGAGTCTCATGTATGCAAGGCAAGCACTCTACCTCTGAGTACCTTCCCAGCCCCAGTGGATTCTTGACTAGAGGAAATATAAAGGCAACTTGTTGCAAACCCCCCAAAACCTGTTTTATCATCAGCTAATGGTAGTACTTACCAAGGCAGTTTTAGATGTAATAAAACTTTTTTATTGTTTCAGTCTTGGCTTGGAGAGGCAGAAAAGGAGACAAGCCCAGAACAAAAGGGAGGAAAGAGACTCATAATGAACATGATTGCTAATGGAAACTTCCAAGCCAGGGCTGGCGGCTTACATCTGTAATCCTAGCTACTTAAGAGGCAGATATCTGAGGCTCAGAGTTCAAAGCTCGCCTGGGCACAAAAGTCCATGAGACTCTTATCTCCAATTCACCACCAAAACAAAAACGCTGGAAGTACAGCTCAAGCGATAGAGCTCCAGTCATGAGTGAAAAAGCAAATGGACAAGAGCCAGGCCCTGAGTTCAAGTCCCAGTACCGACAGATGCGAATGTGTTCGAGCATGCATATGTACATGCACACGCACACACATACAAACTTCCCATAAACACATGGGAAGTGGGCCTAGAGATGGGCATTATCTCTTTCACAGAGGAGAAACTGAGGCCCAGGTGAGCAAGGCTATTTGCTTCTGTTACAGCTAGGAGTAGCCCAAGGTCACTCTTGCTGTGGGGTACATGCCAGATTGCCCCAATTCTGCTTCTGAGGCTCGTGTTCTTCCCACCAGATGCCGTTTGTGGGGGCAGATGACAGGTAGCTAAGCCAAGATAGCTAATCCAATCACCTAGCCTCCCTGGCACCTGTGCCAACTGGCACCTGGATGCCACACCGGGGAGAGGAGAAGCAGGAACAATGGGAAGGCTTTAACCCCTCTGCACCCATGGGACCTGACAGTATGCCCATGGCGCACACTCCTGCCCAAGTGGCCTAGGTTGAGTGGGACAGAGACCAACAGCGTGGGCCAGAATGAGCAGCTTCTATGTGCTTGCTGAGAAGGCAAAGTCTGCGGCTATGTACCCGGTAATAAACAGCAAAAAAAAACACTACAAGATAATGGCGTGGCCGCCTTGGATGTGATTTTAGGGATGCAAAAATTCACTCCACTGAAAAACATGTCCTTAAGCAGACCCCTTCAGTGGGTGGTCCAAGGAAACATGATCTCAATGACTCTGTGTGTTTATGTGTGTGTGTGTGTGTGTGAATGACTCTGTGTGTGTGTGTGTGTGTGTGTGTGTGTGTACCTGGTGCCTGTCTCTGAGCTTTTTTTTTTGTTCAAGGCTAGCACTCTACCACTTAAGCCACAGTTCCATTTCCTGCTTTTGGGTGCCTTATTGATGATAAAGAGTCTCATGGGCTTTCCTGCCCTGGCTGGCTTAGAACCATAATCGTCCGATTTCAGCAGCCAAGAAGCCAGCCCTTCTTTTGAGCCTGGTGTCTGCAGAGAGCGTAGAGCTGAGCCACCTGCCCAAGGTCCTGGGAGACCAGAGTTCTCTCCAACTGCCTCCTGGTAGCAGGACAGGTGAGAGAGGTCTTGGCCTGTAAAACTCACTGAGGTTTTTATTGGCTGATAGTGCCCCATGGGGAGTCAGGAGGCTTACAGCCAATTGGGGAGAGAGCTGAAAGCCAAAGAAAAGTGTGGCTGGAGCAGCTGGGGGTGGGGTAGGCAGGCTTCCAGGTGAGCTGGCAAGTTATGGGGAAGAGGGATGCCTTTGGGGTTCAGATGTAGTGTTGGGGCAGCAGTGGCTGCAGAAAACGAGATACTTCAGACAGACTCTTTTTGTCAGGACCATTCCAGATGTTTCTCAATGCTTCCCAGCCCCTTCCCATTCTATAATTATCTTTTAATCACACACATTAATGCAAATGTGGTACACTGGGACTGGAGGTGCACTTGATCCTTCAGCAGAAGGAAGCCAGCTTGGGCAGCAGAGTCTAATCTCCAATTAATTACTTCAAAGTGGGGGGTGTGGCCCAAATGGTAGAGCACCAGCCTTGAAAGAAAGATGGTAAAAGAAAGCACCAGGGCCCTGAGTTCAAGCCCCAGTACACACACACACACACACACACACACACACACACACGAACAAAACCACAAAACAGAGTAGATATTTGCTGTTCCAGTATAAACTGTCGCTCCTAAAAAAGATGCATTATCCCTAGCCCTCATTGGTAAAGAAGATTGTTGCTGACATAATTAAATTAAAATGAGGTCCAATTAGAGTAGAGTAGGTTGAACACCTAACTCAAAGTGACTGAAGTGTGGGGCACCAGTGGCCCATGCCTATAATCCTAGCTACTCTGGAAGCTGAGATCTGAGGATCGAGGTTAATTGGAGGTAAGAGTCTCACAGACTTTCTTATCCAGGCTGGCTTGGAACCACAATCCACAGATCTCAGCCTCCTGAAGAGCTAGGATTACAGATGTGAGCCACTAGGCTTGTCTTACCCCATTGATCCTTCTCTGAATCCAGGAGCCAGCTAAAGGCAGAGAAAAAAAGAAGTCAACCCAGGTGGAACAAGCTCTGGATTGTTCTCACTGAAGATGTACTGTTCTAGAACTTTCCTTGTCTCCAGAATGAGAGCTCTTTGGGACTAAGTCCTCTTCTTTCTGATTCCAGCTGGGGTTGGTACACAGTAGGTGCTCAATAGTGGTTGGTAGCCAGGCACCGGTGGCTCATACCTGTAATCCTAGCAACTCAGGAGACTGAGGTCTGAGGATCATGGTTTAAAGTCAGCCTGGGCAGGAAAGTCCATGAGACTCTTATCTCCAATAAACCACCAGAAAACGGGAAGTGGTGCTGTGGCTCCAGTGGTAGAGTGCTAGCCTTGAGCTGAAGAGCTGAGGGACAGCGCCCAGGCCCCGAGTTCAAGCCCCATGACCAATTTAAAAAAAAAAATAGTGGTTGGTAACCCATTGATCCCATCAAACTGTCCCTCCATGCTTCTGTTGGAGATGCATAGGGGCCACAGGGCCATGGAGCCCCAGGGTTGGAGGGCGCAGTAGCTTTTCGGGGTGAGGGGTAGGGGAGGGGCTGAAGTCACATGCAAATGAGCTAGGCTGCCAAGCAGCTGGGATGCCAGGGGGCATCCTGCAGGAGGAGGGCCCTAAACCAGTGCCATCTGCCATCCTGGCAGGGCTTCTGAGGGACGTCTGGGCTCAGGCCGCACGGATGCCAGCTTCTACTCAGCCCAGTGGCCTTCACTGTGTGTTTGCACAGCTAATGTAATTATGCCCGCGGGATGCTGACACGAAAGAATCCATGTTTGAGAAAGTCTTATGAGCTACCCAAAGAGTCCTCCATGGCTGTGCCAAAGAGGTTCACCCAACATGAGCACTCCAGGGGCACTGGCTTCACCAGTAAGCCAGATCCTTCTGAAGCTGTTTTGGGGGACAGACATTGGTACCAGGAACCTATTCAGGGCCCCATAAGGCCTATTATTAATTTGTTTAGTTAACAACCAGCCTGAGCAGAGAGGCCACTCTGCCTGGCAGTAGAGAAGATGGGAAGAGACAATGCGGGGGGGGGGGGGCAGGTTGAGGCTTGTGGAAGCTGTGGGTGAATGCATAGGATTTATTGGACCATGTGACTTTGTTGTTGTTGTTGTTGTTGTCAGTTGTGGGGCTTGAACTCTGGGCCTGGGCGCTGTTCCTCAGCTCTTTGGCTCAAGGCTAGTGCTCTACCACGTTGAGCCATAGCATCACTTCCAGTTTTCTGGTGGTTAGTTGGAGATAAGAGTCTCATGGACTTTCCTTGCCTGGGCTGGCTTTGAACCATGATCCTCAGATCTCAGCCTCCTGAGTAGCTGGGATTTCAGGAGAGAGCCACCAACACCCGGCATGGATCATGTGACTCTTGTAGGTACCATCCCACACCTCTCATGGGATGTGGATTAAGTCGACGGCAGAGGGCACATGCCATGGTGGTAACCCATCTCCTAGTGACGTCACAGCTACCCTACTGTGTGTGATGTTCAACTTGTGACATTTCTCAGTACCTATCCCTGTCACCAGATGATACATGACTGTATTTGAAATATACACCCTCAGCCCAGTTTTGCTCTAATTGTTTTGTTTGTTTATTTAACCAATCCTAGGGCTTGAACTCAGAGCCTGGGTGATGTCCCTGAGCTTTTTCACTCAAGGCTGGTGCTGTACCACTTGTGCCACAGCTCTACTTCCAGGTTCTTTGCTGATTAATTGGACATAAGAGTCTCACAGACTTTCCTGCCCAGGCTGGTTTCAAACCTCAACCCTCAGATCTCAGCCTCCTGAGTAGCTAGAATTACAGGTGTGAGCCACTTCTCCCAGTTCAGTGAGAGTTTTAAGAAAGAAAAACTAAAAAGAAAAGATGATCACGTCTAGTGGCGGATGGGGAGGAAGAAGAGTTTACAGAGTGCTTCCCAGAGGAGACTGCAATCTGGGGCTCACCTGGGAAAGGAGAGGAACTTTTCTCCCTGTGAGGACTCATGCAAAGTAACAGACATCTCATAGCCAGGTGATGTGAGAGGAAGATGGTTTTCATCTTCTGGGATCTCTAAGGCCTGAGTTCCAATCCTACCCCAAAATCTCACAGACTGATCCATACCTTAAGGAAGATAATGGAAAAGAAGGGGCAACATAGTAGGCCCTGAATCAATGAAAATCTCACTCTTACATCCATCCATAATGCGATGGATCCACTTGGAGTGGCGGGTCCCTCCATCCCTCACCTATCCAGCCACTGTTCATGGCTTGCTTCAGGCTGCCTGTGACCGCCTTCAAGGCAACAGGAAAGAGTATACTTGCATAATCCTGAGGGTAACTGAGGGCCTGCACCCCAGAGAGCTGCCACGATCCTCTTCTCAGGAAGAGAGAGTGAGCTGGGTAATAGTGGCTCACGCCTGGGAATCAGAGCTAGTCAGGAAGCTGAGATCTGAGGATCATGGTTGGAAATCAGCCAGGGCAGGAAAAGTCTGTGAGACTCTTATTTCCAATTAACCAGCAAAAAAACTCAAAGTGGAGGTGTGCCTCAAGTGGTAGAGTGCTAACCTTCAGCTGAAAAAGCCAGGCAAGATAATGAAGCCCCACATTCAAGGCCCAGTGTGGAAGGAAGGAAGGAAGGAAGGAAGGAAGGAAGGAAGGAAGGAAGGAAGGAAGGAAGGAAGGAAGGAAGGAAGGAAGGAAGGAAGGAAGGAAGGAAGGAAGGAAGGAAGGTTGTTTGGAAAGTTGACAATCAAAAGGCCTGACTGCAGGTGGAGAGCTTGGCAGGGCTGGATGGGGAGCAGAGAGGCTCCTGATGCCAGTCAGGCTGGCCAAGGCAGGTAGGGACATCCTTGCTCCTCATCCAGGCTGGTCCTTGGTCACTCCAGCCAGTGGACGTGAAGCAGAGGGCGCCATGTTGGTTCTTGGGCAGAGCTGCCTGAGGAGAATCTAAGTCATCACTATGAAAGTATGCTTGCTGTCTCTCCCTGCCCCATTCACTCACGCAGCGCCCCCTAGTGACAGAGGCCAGAGGCGCTGCTCAGCCACCAGTGATGGGGACTGGAGGGTCTCTGGCTCTGAGAGGTGAAAAGGCAGACAACCAGAGAGAGAAACCTTTCTGCAGACTAGAGGCCTGGCAGCCACGTGACCATGGGGATCGGTTTCTAAACCTGAGCCACCTGCCTCTGAACCCCTACGAACCTTCCTCAATTCACTACCATGATCCATACAACAACAGAGCAGAGACCGTTGATAGGCTGGATCTACTGGTGCCCAGTGTCTGGCCTGATGGGAAGGATGGCAAACTGACCCCTTCTGAGCATCCCAGATAGGCAGAGAGGCCACAGAAAGCTAACTGATCTCACAACAGACATTGTCCTCTCCAGGCAGCACCAGAACGAGCAGGTAAGTCCTAATAAATGACCCTGATGAACTTCTGGGTATTCTGAAGACCTCCGGATAGCCTTGTGGGGAGTGCTGTCCTCACCCCATTTTACAGCTGAGGTTAAATAAGTCTGTGATCAGAGAGGGATTCTTTGTTCTTGTCATCTGTTCATCCATCCATCTTTACCCATTTACCCTCCCTCCCTCCCTTCCCTTCCCTTCCCTTCCCTTCCCATCCCTTCCCTTCCTTTCCTTCTTTTCTTCCTTCCTTCCTTCCCTCTCTCCCTCCCATCCATCATCCATGTATCATCCATCCTTCCATTCAAACAACTTGTATGTCTCAAGAGCCAACTCCTCTCAGAAAAGGGATGGCAAGGTAGGCGTTTCTGGGGGACACAGTCATAGCACCCAAATAGCATCCCTCACCCTCCGAAAGCCTCCTTCACTCAACAGAACACATGCCAGAGACACCTGCCCCTGGAACGGGTAAGTGGTGATTTCCAGATTGGCCTTTTGTTCCTGGACAGGCTGCAAATGACACCAGTATCCACTTATTCCAAAGAGAGTGGAAATTTATTCCCCATTATTTCCTCATCACAGAAAAGACTTTATATAGGCTTCAGCTCTGGGGTATAAACTGTGTTGTTCCTGGGGCCTGTGGGCCAGACTCAGGGCCAGGGTCAGGGGAGAGGTGATGGAGGAGAAGGGCTGGTGTGTTCATAGTTCTGATTTACTGATGGCAATTAGTGTCTTAAAAGGGCTGACCTTTCAACCTTCTACCTGCCACCACTGGGGGAACCACTGACATTTGGAACCTGCAAGTCAAGTGCCACAGTTAAGGGAGGCAATGTTTTTTTAATGGGTTCCAGCTCTGCTCCTCAGCCCCCTCAGTGCCATTTGCATACTTTACCAAGTGTAGGTCGGCTGCATTTGAACAGCTCTGTTGGCTTTCTGGGAAAGTGAGTGTCAGTGACTGTGAATTAGTATACATATGCTTTCCAGCTTTAGCATTCTCTCCTGCAGAGGAGGCAGAAAGAGAGGCTCAGAACTGGGTTAAACCGGGGCTTTTCTCCCTTAGGATCTAAAGGGTAGAAGAGAAGGTTCCCTTAACCCTGCCATCCTCATGGCCAGAAATCCACCCTACTCCTAGACAGGCCTTGCTTTCCAATGGCTACTATGTCCAGCATCCTGGTCCCTCTCAGACTGTTCTATCATGAGTTCAATAACTGATTATCAGCCAGGCACTGATGGCTCATCCCTGTAATCCTAGCTACTCAGGAGGCTGAGATCTGAGGATCATGGTTTGAAGCCAGCCCAGGCAGGAAAGTCTGTGAGACTTTTTTTTTTTGGGGGGGGGGGGGGTCCAGTCATGGGGCCTGAACTCTGGGCCTGGGCGCTGAACTCTGGGCCTGGGCACTGTCCCTCAGCTCTTCAGCTCAAGGCTAGCGCTCTACCACTTGAGCCACAGCGCCACTTCCGGCTTTTTTCTTTTTGCTTATGTGGTGCTGAGGAATCGAAACCAGGGCCTCATGCATGCAAGGCAAGTACTCTACCACTGAGCCACCTTCCCAGCCTCATCTGTGAGACTTATCTCCAATTAATCTCAGAAAAAGCCAGAAGTGGCACTGTGGCTCAAGTGGTAGATGCTAATCTTGGATGAAAGGAGCTCAGGAACAATGTCCAGGCTCAGAGTTCAAGCCCCAGGATCAGCAATAGTAGTAATAATAATAATAATAATTCATTATCCAGCCAGCCAGATAGCCATCCACTCATCTACCTATCTATTCATCATTCTTCATCCATTCACCCATTTACTCATCTATCTATCCATCCATCATCCATCCACTCATCTACCTACTCATTTATCCATTATCCATCATCTATTTACTCATCTAATCATCTATCCATCCATTCATTTATCCATTCATCTATCTATCCATCCATCCATCCACCCCTCTACCCACCTATTTAGCTATATATTCATCATCCATCCTCTTATCTACCCATCCATTTATGCATTTATTCCTCTACCCATAAACCCATTTCCCCGTCTATTTAGCCATCGGTTCATCATGAACTCACACTTCTCAAGGACCGACTATGTGCTGGGCACTGGTACCATGGATTCAGCAGAGAATATGACAGACCCCATCTCAGCCTGCACAGAGCCCCTTTTTAGTGGAGAAGACAGAGAATAAGCAAAATCACCAAATACAGTGTGCAGTATGGATTATACAATGTGCTTAGGGGAATGACACAGCAGGAAAGGCAGAGTGCTGGGGAGGAGGACTTGTACTGTGATATAGTCACAGGAAAAGCCTTAGCAAGAGCCACATTTGAATCAAGACTTGAAGCAAAAAGTAGTGAGCCATAGGAAGCTAGGGGAAACAGCCAGGGAGAGACTCTGAGCTTCCCAAGAGAACCTGCCATGCGCAGGGACAGGAAGGAAGTCAGGGCTGCTGGTGATGACCAAGTAAGCCCTCGGGATATTAGGTGTCTCCATCCAACCCTTGGTGCTTGCTCTGAGCATTGACAGGGAGCCCCAAGGCTTGGCAGGATCTGCCAGTGCTTTGAAAGGCCCGCTCTGGCAGCTGAAGAGAAAGATTTAGGACTTTACTGAGAAAGGATGGAGAACAGTGAGGAGCCTGAGGTGGAGTCCAGGTGAACAGTCATTGCAGCAGTCTGGAAAAGCTGAGTCCAAGTCCTCATCAGGGTCCAGGCTGACCATCAGAGAGAAGCCAGTTTGTCAACAGCTGATCCCAGGACTCTTGGACAAATCCTGAAGCTGCCTGGGGCTAGAAGATGCCTGAGCAAAGCCAAGGGTGGTGGCTCACGACTGTAATCCTAGCTACTTAGGATAAGGTGTTCAATTCAAGGAATCACAGTTCAAAGCCATGCCAGGCAGGAAAGTTCATGTGACGCTTTTCTCCAATTAATCAGCACAAAAGGTGGTAGTGGAGCTGTGGCTCTAGTGGTAGAGCATTATCCTTGAGCACAATAGCTGAAGGGGCAGTGCCCATACCCTGAGTTTAAGCCCCAGGACCAGCACACAGAAGAAGAAGAAGAGGAGGAGGGGGAGGAGGAGGAGGAGGAGAAGGAGGAGGAGGAGGAGGAGGAGGGGGAGGAGGAGGAGGAGGAGGAGGAAGAGGAGGGGGAGGAGGAAGAAGAGGAGGAGGAGGAGGAGGAGGAGGGGGAGGAGGAAGAAGAGGAGGAGGAGGAGGAGGGGGAGGAGGAGGAGGAGGAGGAGGAAGAGGAGGGGGAGGAGGAAGAAGAGGAGGAGGAGGAGGAGGAGGAGGGGGAGGAGGAAGAAGAGGAGGAGGAGAGGAGGAGGGGGAGGAGGGGGAGGAGGAGGAGGGGGAGGAGGAAGAGGAGGGGGAGGAAGAAGAGGAGGAGGAGGAGGAGGAGGGGGAGGAGGAAGAGGAGGAGGAGGAGGAGGAGGAGGAGGAGGAGGAGGAGGAGGCTGGGAAGGTGGCTCAGTGGTAGAGTGCTTGCCTTGCATGTAGGAGGCCCTGGGTTTAGTTCCTCAGCACCACATAAACAGAAAAAGCCAGAAGTGGCGCTGTGGCTCAAGTAGTAGAGTGCTAGCCTTGAGCTGAAAGACAGTGTCCAGGCCCAGAGTTCAGGCTCCATGACAGAAGAAGAAGAGGAAGAAGAAAAGGAAGAAGAGGAGCAAGAGGAGGAAGAAGAAGGAGGAGGAGGAAGAGGAAGTGGAAAGGAAGAAAGAAGGAGGAGGAGAAGGAAGGAAGGAAGGAAGGAAGGAAGGAAGGAAGGAAGGAAGGAAGGAAGAAGAAAAGAAGAAGAAGGAGGAGGAGGAGGAGGAAACAGCAGCAGCAGCAGCGTATTATCTTATCCTGCCAGTCAGTGGGGTCCCCTAGCAGAACCCCTGAGGCTTCAGGTCCTCAGAAACTGGGCTCAGGCATTCCCCCTGTAATCATAATAAGCCCAGAGGACAGAGACTAGAGAGCAAAATGACACAGTACTGTCACCTGCATTTACCCAAGGGTGTCTTGGAACTACCCAGCAGGTTAGATCTCAGTATTGTTTTCCTATGCCCATTTTGCAGGTAAAGAAATGAAGGCCTCTGTTGCAGGCCAGAGAGCAAATACAGGGAATAACAGCTGGGAGATGAGCATGGCAGGAAAGGACCCAGGACACAGGAGAATCTGATTCTCACTGCCTCCTGGCCTCTACATTAAGGATTCCCTTCTCCCTTTAAGTGAGACAGGAAGCAAAGGAACAGGCCATGAACCTCTAGACTCTCAGGACACGGACTCAGGTCTAAGCCATCCCAGAACCAATAGCTCAACCCTCATTGTCCACAGAGGACCCAACTTCCCCGCTGAGAAACTGAGAAAAGCAGAGGGAAGATGAAGGCTGGGTTTTCCTGAATTGGCCATCACTGACAGAGTCCCAGGTGCCCCACCCACAACAGGCAAACAAGATGGCTACTCTCTGCCGTGCCAGGCCCAGAGCTAGACCACACAGTTGCTAAGGGATAGCCTGGGGCCAGTAGGGCTGGAGCTTAGGGACAAGGCTCCTTGGATCTATGTGGCTGACTGGAGCTCAGGACTCAGGGAAAGAAGGATGCAAGGAAGGCCTCACCGATCATTTTAGGCTACCATGTGGTCCCTACCTACTGGAGTCCCTACTTAGACTCCCAGGAATCAAGTTGAGCAATGTAGTGGAACTTCCTTGGAAAACTCGAGCTCACATTTCTAATAGATTTATAAGAACCATGTGGACATGTTTGCTTCTCCCCTCACCCCCCACCCCGCCCCGGCTTCTCATAAGTGATGCCATTATGGTGTCTATAACTCTTATTTACTCCATCAGCAAGCTGCTGGCAAACGTACAGAAATAGATTGGGAGAATTTATCTCATACGTGCATCTTGAGGAGACAACAGAGGCACACAGGTGAGATTTATGCGCGTGGGGAACTGGCATCCGTCATCCCCACGTTCGCATTACCACTCCTTTTCGAAGAGACACATTACCTTCTTAATCAGAACAAAGTGGTCATTTGAAACTCTTCTTCATGTGCCAGGAGCTAGGCGCTCACATCTGTAATCCCAGCTGCTCAGGAGGCTGAGATCTGAGGATCGCAATTTGACGCCAGCAAGAAAGTTAGTGAAACTCCAACTTACTAGCAGAACGCTGGAAGCGAAGTCATAGCTCCATTGGTAGTATTAGCCTTGAGTGAAAAGGCTAAGGGACAGTGGCCAGGCCCTGAGTTCAAGCCCCAGGACCAAGCAAGGAGACAGATGGTTAACCTGCTGAGAGTTTTAGTCCAGAGAGACATGCTAGAGTTCAAACCCCAGAACCAATACATGCACACACACACACACACACACACACACACACACACACACACACACACACACACGAAAAAAGAGCAGGTATGCAAAAGAAAAAAGTATTCTCAAAAAGAAAAAGAACAAAGGAGAAGAACAAAGAAAAGAAGCAGGCAATAAAAAAAACAAACAAACAAGATGTATTTTTGGCACAAACCAAGAATCTGGAAATATGGCAAGGGTAAACATAGATAGCCGGGCAGGCACCCTCCCAGACTGAGCTACACAAGAAAGAGTAAATTTCACTCAGTCTTCATAAAACATACTCAAAATTCCAACAGGACTTGCCCATTGCCCTTTGACAAAGCTTATGCTCAAACGGCACCAATTTCCATCGATAAGCCTGCAAACTAATGAGCCTGTGGAGGATCGTGTGCAATGTGATAAATACATACATGGGCCACTGGCACGAAAGATTCAATAACACTATCGAAATTCATGGGCCCAGGATAAAGCTCATAGAAAGTTCATATTCTTTAGCTAATGCAGCTTTCAATTATGCTCGCCCATTTTAAACTGCACGAGATGTAATGTTAATCAAACATTTAATTTGCAAGTGTTTTTCTTCGTAAATGTCATGTACAAGGAGATATTCAGACGTGAGCTACAATCATAATGACAAGAGTTTGAAAGCGTGCACTGCAGTAATTAGTGTGTGTGTGTGGGGGGGGGGTGTCGTTACTGGGATTTGAACTCAGGGCTCACGATCTCACTTGGCTTTTTTTTGCTCATAGATGGCACTCTTCCACTTCAGCCATACTTCCACTTCCTGCTTTTTACTGGTTATTAGAAGAAGATAAGAGTCACATGAACTTTCCTGTCTGGATTGGCTCCTCAGATCTCAGCCTCCTGAGCAGCTAGGATGACAGGTGTGAGCCACTGGCGCCTCACTAATTTATAATGTTTGGTAACATACAGATCACAACTTAATTTTTCACAAGGAAGAGCGTTGCCCTAAGCATGCTCTGAAGTTCCAGGAGGGAGAAAATGGGAGGGACTGATGGGTTGTTCAATTCCTGGTTATTAAATTCCCGTGGTAGGAACAGACTAGCCTCAGCACGGTTTGGGAGGCTTTGGGGAAGAGTTTTCTCTCTCCCCTAGTCACTGACTCAGCGGCAACAACAGCTCCAAGTCTCAAAAGTGGGGGAATGGCAATCTGGTGGTTTAGAAGGCACTGCTGGCAGCAAGGCTTGTAAAGGCTGGACCTGGGGGAAGAGAGGACTCAGGGAGGAGCTACCCAAGGCAGGCAGCTCATAGGGTGACCCTTCAGTGGGGTCAACATCATAACAGAGCTTAGAGGAAGTATAAAACTCAGCCCCGCCCCCACCAATGAATGGGATTCTGCATTCTAGCAAATCCCTAGATAATTCATAGGCACAATACACTGTCAGAAGCACCAGCCCAGTCAGCTCCCCCCAACCCCAATCCAGTGTTCCCCTCATTAGAAATGTCTTACTCAGTTCTATTACTCTCTCTCTCTCTCTCTCTCTGTGTGTGTGTGTGTGTGTGTGTGTGTGTGTGTGTGTGTGTGTAATTGGAGATAGGAGTCTTCACAAACTTTCCTGCCTGGGCTAGCTTCGAACCCTGATCCTCACATCTCAGTCTCCTGAGTAGCTAGGATTACAGGCATGAGCCATCAGTGCCCGGCTCATTCCATTTCTTGTTGCTCTGGGCTGAGGAGGTGAAGGAGGGCTGCAAAAGGGAAGAGGAGAGGAAGCACTTAACAGTGGAGCCTTATTTTTCCCATCTATAAAATGGGACATCCAACACATGTCCCACATGGGACCATTCTCAAGATTATAAATAAGAGAGCTCTGTGTCTGGCGTCTCTACTAATGTGTTCCAAGCCCACATGCACTTAACACACCCATACAGACAGCCATGAGTTAGAAACAGGGGTTCTTATCTTGAGCATTAGGCTTCTAGTTCCTGCTGAAGGCAAAGAGATCTCCATCTCCAGAGGCAATGAAGATCACTAGATTGGGGTTCCAGCCTGGGTTCTGGCTGTGTGACTGAGAGCTTCATTTTCCCCATTTGACCCAGAGCAGGCAAAGCTCCACCTCCGGTTCTGTCCACTCTGATTCTGCTCCAAGATGCTAGAAGCACTTTCTCATCCCAAGCCTGTACCAGACTTTACTCACTGAAAAATTATTTCAGCCCTCACTGTTGCAGTCTATAAATTACCGGCCAATCTGTTTCAGAAATATTAAGGGAACATTTATAAATGGTCCCTTCCATTCAATGCTGCAAAAATCAAGATCAGGAGGCCTTCAGATGTTTATCTTACTCAAAGCCACAGCAAGAATCAATCTCCTCTCCCTCTCCCCCCAGCTTTCATGGAGTGGCATGAGAAGGAGGGACAGAGTTCAGCCTGACTCCATCCCATGCTCCCAAGTACTCACTTTCTCCCAAACCAAGCCAGACATTTCAGCAAAGCTAGGAGACCTGGTGGGTGCCCAGGGGATGGGTAACAGGTGGCTGGGACCCATAGGTCACCTTGGTCAGCTCTTCTAGGGCACAGGGCAGCCCAGGATGGCTCAAGGGGCCCTGCAAAGGAGCCAAGAAAGTTAAGCTGTCTTCCACGTTAACTGATTTTGACAGCATAACAAGTTCATTCGTCACTGTTTCTGCAATGTATTTGAGAATTTATCGGTAAGCAGGGTCCCACGAGACCTGCTTGTAATCACATGTGAACTCAAATTAGGTCTTTCAGTTGAACAGGTAGAACTGGGCTGCTACCAGTGACTACAAATGTGTTTTTTCCCCCCACCTTCAAAGACCTATCCTGGCTCCAGGGGAGGTAGCAGAACAAGGTCAAGTTCTTGTGCCATAGCTACTCAGTGATTATGCCAACTGCAGCTACCTAACTGGGTAAAACAGGAAGATGGTCAAGTCCTCCAACTCCTTAAATGCATATACCTTGGCATCTCTGTGATATATCATCAAGAAATAAATGTCAGGGGCTGGGAATGTGGCTTAGTGGTAGAGTGCTTGCCTAGCATGCATGAAACCCTGGGTTCCATTCCTCAGTACCACACAAGCAGAAAAAGAAGTGGTACTGTGGCTCAAGTGGTAGAGCACTAGCCTTGAGCACAGAGAGGCTCAGGGATAGAACCCAGGCCCTGAGTTCAAGACCCAGGAGAAAGAAAGAAAGAAAGAAAAGAAAGAAAGAAAGAAAGAAAGAAAGAAAGAAAGAAAGAAAGAAAGAAAGAAAGAAAGAAAGAAAGAAAGAAAGAAAGGAAGGAAGGAAGAAAGGAAGAAAGGAAGGAAGGAAGGAAGGAAGGAAGGAAGGAAAGGAATGAATGAAGAAACAAAGAAACAAAGAAAGAAGAGAGAGAGAGGGAGGGAAGAAGGAAGGAAGGAAGGAAAGAAAGAAAGAACAAAAGAAAGAAAGAAAGGAAGGAAGAAAGAAAAGAGAGAAAGAAGAGAGAGATAGAGAAAAAGGAAGGAAGGAAGAGAGAAAGAGAGGAAAGGAAGAAAGGAAGGAAGGAAGGAAGGAAGGAAGGAAGGAAGGAAGGAAGGAAGGGAAGGAGGGAGGGAGGGAAGGAGGGAGGGAGGGAAGGGCAAGAAGGAAGGAAGGAAGGAGAGAGAGAGGGGGAGGGATGGAGGGAGGGAAGAAATGTCAGAATAAAAAAAAGAAAGACTCACTGAATGTTGGTGGTTCACGCCTGTCATCCTAGCTACTCAGGAGGCTGAGATCTGGGGCCTGCAGTTCAAAGTCAGCTTGGTGGAGACAGTTTGTGAGATTTTTTTTAAATCTCCAATTAGCCACCAAAAAGCCAGAAGGAGAGCTGTGGCTCAAGCGGTGGAGTGTTAGCCTTGAGCAAAAATGCTCAGGGACAATGCCCACGCCTGCAGTTCAAGCCCCAGTACTGGTAGAACAACAACAACAAAAAAGACCCATTGAGAACCTATTGAGTAGAATTAATACCTGTGTAAAACCTCCTTCCAGCAGGATCTTCCCAAGACTTTATTACAAGAGTTTATCAGGAACAGTTGTTTTAATGCAAGGCCATAAAAAATGGTATCAGGTGGCAGCTTTATTTCCCAGGAGTTTAAATATTAATTGCTGCATGAAAGGAATATAAAAATGACGTGGGAAACACACATCCCAGCTTCCCACGAAGAATTTTTAATATCAGCGTCTTTACAACGGTGTGTGCAGCGGCTTAATTAAAATGCACAGGTAGGCAGGGTGCTGTCATCAAAGCTGCTCAGGAGGCTGAGAGCTAAGGACTGTGGTTCAAAACCAGCCTGAGCAGATAAATCGGAGAGGTACTTATTTCCAATAAACCAGAAAAAATAAAAAAAAGCCATAAGTGAAGATGTCAACCAAGTGATAGGGCATCAGCCTTGAACAAATAAGCAAGAGCAAACCGGGGCCTGAGTTCAAGCCCCAGTACTGGCACAATAACAAAGCACATTATTCTTCCGTCCTGGTGGGTTTGATGCATTAGGTTCACTGACAGGCTCCCATCCCCGCAAATCTCAATAAAGCATTTCTTCTAGCAGTCTTCGCAGGGCCACTACAATAACGGGAGACTATCGGGATCTAAGCTGTACTGAAGGTAAACGCAACTTTCCCTAAGAGCCTTGAAATGTTTTAACTACCATTTCAATCAAGCCTGCAAGTCTGAAATGTAGCATTAAACCTACTTCTGCAAGAAGCTGTTTTCTTTCCACCACTCTCCCCACCAGAACTAATAAATCCAAAGGCCCACTTAGGTGAAGACAAGCTAGTCGCTGACAAGGCAGTTTCGGGAGCCGATGCAAACAGCCCCGGGACGGACGGGTGTGAGGGGCAGCTCTAGGCTGGGCTCCTAGAGCTCCAAGTGCAGCCGGGTGGTGACAGATGTGGGGTCTGGATTATAGGATTGGGGTGTGCTGCTCCCCTACACCCCCAGCACCTTTTCTGCTGTCCCAGAGGCCCTGGGGAAGGGTGGGAAGTACCTCTGAGTATCTAGCTACCTCTCCATCTTTGCAGAACTCACCCCCTCTAGTCCCCTGCCCAGTGGCGAGCTCTGGTTCTGTAATATCCCCAGCCAAGGAGGAGGGGACAGTGGCCGCTTCGGATCCTGTGGGGTACTTTTAGTAGTGCTTCACTCTGGTCCATGGTACCATCCTAAATGACTCCCATCCTAGCTGCAAAGAACCATTGCCCAGAGTTCTCCAGTGCCATCGCCCCATGACAGGGCCAGCCTGTCCCTTCCCTAGGCCGTCCCCTCCAGAACTGCACCCTTTACCTAAGGGGTTTGACTTTGGGTGGGTCAGAATCCCTCATCCCCCCCCCCCCCCATTATAGGCCCATCACCTTGAGTGACCTTGGAGGAACTGCTTCGGACTTGGCTCCTCCCCCTTCATGTGGAGGGCGTGGCCAAGGGAGGCCCAGCCTGGTGAGCCCAAACCAGAACGGTTCCCTTTCTCTGCCACCAAGTCTTCACCTCCAGGAAGTCCTCCCCTGCTCTAACCCAAGTGTTTGCTGCTTCTGGGCTCCTCTTTCTCCGTGGATCCAATCTTGCCAATCTCATTAGAGCCCCGCCACCCCTTCTGAAAGCGACCCCCGCTTTCTGATGAAGGAAGGCATAGCTCTGCCTGGCAGACCTCATTCTGATAATTGGGTTTTAATAGCCCTGGGCAGGGGAGACGGGATGCCATGTATGCTCCCCACTCTAGGTGGAGACATAATGAACAACACCTGCCCCTCATTACCTGCTCACCTTGCTCAGTTCCACAGCAGTCCAGGATGAAGTGAACCCCAAGCCCTTGGAGAACTGCACAGGCTCCGAGTGGTAGGGGTGGGGGAGGGAGACCCCACCCCAGTGTTAGCCACCCAGCAGGCCTGAGAGAGGGCTGGGAGCCCCAGACCTCCATGGACCACCTGACACCCAGTCCCCTGTGTGTATGTCAGAGCAAATCCTTCTAGAAGACACCAGGTTCCCAAGCAGGGGAACGAAAGTGCTGATTTATTTACCTAATTAGAGCAAAACAAACAGGCTGGAAGCAGGCAGATCGGTTCTCTTATTCACCAAGGAGTCACTCCACCCTGCCGGGGGCACAGGGGAAGTTGGGCTTGGGGAATCTGAGGGAGGATGTCCCAGGAGACATGGCTAGGGGTGGGGCAGGTAGTGGGGTCCTGGGGTTTTGGTCCCTAGCACGAAGATAGGACAGAGAGATGTGGCAGAGGATCAAGAGCGGGGATGCATAGAAATGGGAGAAGGATCACCAGATGGCATTGGAGACAGAGAAACGGGGTAAAGGGCAGAGAGCCAGGGTAGGGGCCAGAGAGAGAGGGCAGAGAAATGGGGGAGGAGACAGCGTAGATCTGGACAAGAATCAGAGAGATAGGACAAGGGACAGAAAAGTGGCAGGGGATAGAGAGTAGGTATGGGACACAGAGGTTTGGTAAAGGACCCACCCAGGTCTGGACCCCAATTTGCCCTATGCCAGCAGCAGCCCCGCTGGAGTTCAGGGCTGGCTAACTCTCTTCCCCGGCTGGTTCCCCAGAGAAGCCCTGTCCACACTGTGGTGGGGGGTAGGGAGCTCTTAGGGGTGCTAAGCACTTTGGGGTCCTGTTCCTGTGCACACAAATCCTGTCTCCCCCCTCCCCAGCCCACCACCATGCTGCCATGTGGCTTAATGGCTTCCCACTGATCTTTGTATTATTGATTGCAATCCCTGCTTAGAAGCCTGAAAATGAGATCATCTTCCCCCCCCCCCCCCCCCCCCCCCCCCCCGCCTTTTCCCCCCTCCCCCGCCCCTGCCCTATTGATTTCCCCATCTTTTCTACTAGGCAAACACCAAGATCTCCGCTCATGGTTCACTGCTGGAGGAGACTGAAGAGAAGCCCAAGTAAGATGGAGGAGCATGTGGGGGTCCCCTCCTCTTCTTTCTTGGGCTAGGGCTTAGGACCCTGCTTTGGGTGTTGAAGGGAAGAGGCTTTTGTTTTGCAGACACACCAAGTTCACAGGAGGAGGGCTACAGAAGCCATTTCATCCAATGCTCATTCCAGAAGGTTCTGAGCAGAATCGGAATGGACAGCGAAGTTGAAGGGAAAGCCTTGGCCGAAGAACTTTCTGAATGCTAGAAGAAAAGCCTGAGGAGGGATGTTTCTTTGGGGACAGAAGAGGAGGCCCTGAGCTGCCAGGGCCTTGAGACGCGGAGTGGAGGGGTACATCTAAGACCCTTAATTCTACCTCAGAGCCCCCAGTCGGGTGCTGGCTCTTCCCCTCCCTCCACACAGGCCTCCTCATGACCCTCAGGACCAGGACTCACCTGAGACAGCACGTCTGTGGTGGGACTAGAACAATCTAGAATTCTAAAACTATCTCATTGATAATCTTTTGTGTGTGTGTGTGTGCCAGTCCTGGGCTTGAACTCAGGGGTCTGGGCTCTGTGCCTGAGCTCTTTTTGCTCAAGACTAACACTCTACCGCTTGAGCCACAGATCCACTTCCATCCTTTTTGGTGCTTACTTGGGGATAAGAGTCTCATGAACTTTCCTGCCTGCGCTGACCTCAAACCACGATCCTCAGATCTCAGCCTTCAGAGTAGCTAGGATGACAGGTGTGAGCCACTTGCCCATCTACAGTGATCATCTTCAACATGACACATCTGATATAGGGACACCCAATCTGGAGGATTATGGGAGATCTACCCAGGAGCTGTCCAGCATCCATCTGCTCCTAGTGGGGAACTTCGCCACCATGCGGCCTTGGTTTCTCTGAGCTCCAGGTGTCTAGGCAGTGAGATCCTGCATCTCCTGGCTGGGTCTCTGTGGGGCTGCGTTGTCTCCTCTGGATGTCACCTGAATGTTCCCTTACTAGGAATCCCATGGGGATTCCACCACTACTTGAACCAGGGCTTGAAGTTAGCCCCCAAAGGGAAGTTCCCCAGACATAAGCAGGATACCATTTCCTTGGAGGAAGCCCCCGGAACAGCAGAGACCCTCATGTCTCCTAATCTGGAGGGCAGTGGAGCTGTGCCATCTGCCGGCCACTCCGCAACGCACTCCAGTTCCCACGGATGAGTGTGGGCAGAGCACACGTTTGAAGTGTGGCTCAAGCGGTAGATGCCAACCTTGAGCAGGGAGAGAGAGAGAGAGAGAGAGAGAGAGAGAGAGAGAGAGAGAGAGAGAGAGAGAGAGAGCACCAGGCTCTGCAAGCCAGGTGCTGAAGACTCATACCTATAATCCTCGACACTCAGAAGGCTGAGATCTGAGGTCAAGGTTTGAAAGTCCAAGCAGAAAAGTCCATGAGACTCTTATCTCCAATCAGCAAAAAAGCTGGGAGTGGAGCTGTGGCTCAAGTGGTAGAGTCCCAGCCTTGAGTGAAAAAACTAAGGGAAAGCATGAGGCCCAGTGTTCAAGCCCCAGGCTTCACACACACACACACACACACACACACACATACACACACACTAAGCCCAACATTAAATGAATGAATGAATGAATGAATGAATCCCTCTTCCTCTCTTGGTGGCCACAAATGGTAATAATGCTTAACAGCTCCCCAGAAGACAGAGCCTCCAAACAGCCCTAGGAAATACACATCAATAGCTCCATTTTACAGTTGAATACACTGAGGTCCAGAGTAATTGTGGGACTTGTGGGAGATCTTGGGGACTGTTTTAGCAAAGGGGCAGCAGAATCCAGCCCTCCTGCTGCAGCCCCACTTTCATCTTACCTGAGGTGGAAGATTTTATATACGTCAGTAAAAGTCCCAACACCTGAGCCCCCGGCAGCCCCTTCCTCCTCGCCCAGGGGCCTGTGTTGAGAGGGACCTGGTCAAATTGTCTTTTATGGCTCCCAGAACTGCACTAACAAATGTCTGTAAGCAGCAGCAGTTAGAAGCAGATTAATGTCTCCGTAGCCCTAACACTTCTTCAGCCCCCTCTGCCTGTCAGGTCATTACCAGCTAGTTTATAGTCATGAGGCCCTTTTCCAGTGCGCTAAATGGTTCCAATGATAAAGAGTCCACAGGGCCAAGCCATCCATGCTGCCTGGCCCTGTCTTCCCGTGTGTGGCAGGATGTGGAGGGAAGGTGTGGCTCTAAGTAAAAAAAAACAACAAACAAAAACAAAACAAGTTCTATCTGGCACCAGTGTAACTTCACTCAGGAGGCTGAGATTTTAGGATTGGGGTTCAAAGCTAGCCTGAGCAAGAAAGTCCATGGAGACTCTTACCTCCAATTAACCATCTGACATTCATGGACTTCTTTGTTCAATCTCATTATACATGTATTGCACTTTAAAAATTGTTAACCTTGGCTGGGCACCTATAATCCTAGCCACTCAAGGAGGCTGAGAGCTGAGGATCAGGGTTTGAAGCCAGGCCAGCCAGAAAAGTCCTTGAGATGCTCAGCTCCAATTAACCAGCAAATAGCTGGAAGTGAAGGTATGGCTCAAATGGTAGAACACCAGCCTTGAACAGAAAAGCTAAGGGACAGCACCCAGGCCCTGAGTTCAGAGCCTCGTACTGGCATGTATGTATGTGAGTGCATACACGTGCACATACATAAACACAAGTAAGTAAATAAAATTTTAAAAAACAGCCAGGACATTGGGAGGATAAAATAAAGCCAACACCCTAGTGCCCAGCCCATACTCTGCCATATAGTAGGTGCTTCGTAAAATGCCATCCCCTTCCCTATGTTCCAAAATAGTTACGTAGTTACAGAAATCAAAGGTTATAGGAAGGTTTTAGAAAGATAAACAGAATTGAGAGAAACCTTGTGTTGGCTTCAGAGCAATTTCCCTACTCCGAAGAACTAAGATGGAGTTACTCATTTCAGGCTCTCTTGGTCCAGCTTAGTGACCATGGCACCTACATTCTTGATTCTGGTCTGTGCCCAGCATTGCACAGGCATGGAGAGAGAATAGAAATCCACAAAAAATCCGCTTGAGAGAAGATCCCCTTGCCCCGGCCTCGATTCTGCCCAGCACTCAGAACAGTATCTCACTTGCCTGCCTGCTTCTCTATAGTGCCTTCCATTCCTTGTTTGGTTTTTGTTTGCTTGTTTGTGTGGGCCTGAGGCTTGAACTCAGGGCCTGGACACTGTCTCTGAGCTTTTATGCTCATGGCTACAGCGCCACTTCCCACTTATTTTTTTTCTGGTTAATTAAAGATCAGAATGTCATAGACTTTCCCACCTGGGATTGCTTTGAATCTCAATCCTCAAGATCTCAGCCTCCTGAGTAGCTGGGATTGTAGGTGTGAGCCACCAGTTCTGACCTTCCTTCCTTGTGGGCAGGGGCTCTCCTTCCCTCCCCAGTGCCAGCTATGCCCACAGCCCAAGGCCACAGCCCTACCCCCCCCCACCCCCATCCCCCCATTCCCCCCCACAGGAACACAACAGGTACCCAGCTCCCAAAGCATGCAACGTCACTGCATTTCTTCATCATTCTCTGGCCCTGCTGGCTGCGATTGACATCGAGAGATGTTTCAAGCTGAGGGCAAGCCCGGAGAAGTCAGCCCTGCTAATCTTGATTTGCTAAGCAAATTGTATTGACTCATGGAGGAAGTCTGCTCTTTTCAGGTCTATGCCAGTGTATGTCCTCCCTGGAAGACACCCTGAGTGGCATCAGGGATCTGTCACTCCTGTCACCTGTACACCCGAGGGCCCTGCTTCCTCTGCAAACTGAGACCCAGAGCAGAGAGACACACAGTTCAGGAGAGAGAAGAAGCCTCTTGGTGCGTGTGTGCTGGGACTTGAACTCAGGACCTACCTACCATTCACATGTGGCTTTTTTACTCAAGATTGGTGCTCTACCACTTGAGTCACAGCTCCCTTTCTGGCTTTTTGCTTGCTATGTGGAGATAAGAGTCTGCCAAATATGTCTGCCCGGGCTGGCTTCAGATCATGATCCTCAGATCGCAGCCTCCTGAAGAGCTAGGATTACAGGTATTAACAGAAAGCTGTTTCCTGCTCCATATCTCTCCCTGCCCTGTACTTCTGCTGAAGTAACATTCGTCATCTTCACTCTTTTACTCCAAGAAATGGCCCAGCTCACTTTGGTAAGGAACACTCCACACGCTCTCCCAGGACTAGTATCTGCCCAAATAAATGACCACCATGGGACCCGGCGTGGATCCTTCTGGATGGGCCACACTGGGGAGCCTGACCTGTGTCTTCCCTGCATTTCCAGCACGATCCTGGGTCACACCTATCCTGTGAATGCACGCTGGAGGCGGGAACTTGACCTTGGGTTATTCATCTCTAAATCCTCAGAGTCTGGCTTAACAACAACCCACTCCCTACCCCACCCCCACCCCACACAAACCTAATTTTGTTCTGTGAAATAAAAAATGTGGGGAAAATGAATGTTGGCCACCCAGGTGTGGATTCAAATGAGGGGAGGGAAGAGGAAAGGAAAGGAGGGGAGGGTGGAGGGGTAGGGAGAGGAGGGGAGAGGGGAAGGGAGGAGACAGGAGGAGGGGGAAGAAGGCAGGGGAAAGGAGGGAGAGAAGGAAAGGAGAAAGGGTGGAGAGGAGGGAGGAGGAGAGGAGGGAAGAGGAAGGGAGGGGAGGGGAGGGAAAGTCCCCAGGCCCAAGTCATTCACTCTACGCTGCCACTGTCAGTCTTGTCTGCTCCCCAGCACTTACATCACTGACAGGATGCTTGATAATCGCCTGCTCTTCTTACCAATCGGGAGCACTGTCTGAGCACTACCTTCTCTTTCCCAACTCCAGTGGTATCTGAGTCGCTCACCCCTGTAATCCTTGCTACTCAGGAGTCTGAGATCTGAGGATCACCATTCAAAGCCAGCCTGGGGCAGGAAAGTCCATGAGACTCTTCTCACCAATTAACCACCAAAAGGAAAAGAAAAAACCCAAGAAGAGAGAGCTGTAGCTCAAGTGGTAGAGCACTAGCCTTGAGCAGTGCCCAGGCTCTGAGTTCAAGCCCTAGGATGGGTAGAAGAAAGCAAGAAAGAGAGAGAGAAAGAAAGAAAGAGAGAAAGAAAGAGAGAGAGAAAGAGAGAGAGAAAGGGAAGGAGGGAGGGAGGGAGGGAAGAAGGAAGGAAGGAAGGAAGGGAAGAAGGAAGAAAGGAAGGAAGAAAGGAAGGGAGAGAGAGAGAGGGAGGGAGGGAGGAAGGAAGGAAGGAAGGAAAGAAGGAAGGAAGGAAGGAAGTGAGGGAGGGAGGGAGGGAGAGAGGGAGGAAGAGAGGGAGGGAAGGAGGAAGGAAGGAAGGGAGGGAGGGAGGAAGAAAAGAAAGAAAGAAAGACGCAGAAGGAATGAAAGAAAGAGAGAGGGAGGGAGGGATGGAAGAAGAAAGGGAGAAAGAAAGGAAGAGAGTAAGAGAGAGAAAGAGAAAGAGAGAGGGAGGGAGGGTGGAGGGAAGAGAGGAAGGAAGGGAGAGAGGGGGATTGGAAGGGAAGGGAGGGAGGAAGAGAGGGAACTTGCAAGGGATGGAGGAAGGCTGATGACCAAAGCTTATAATCAGTAGTCTGCAATCCCCAGGGTGAGTAACTGAGGGAAATGAATGATGCTGTCAGTACTGAGGCTACCCTGACCTGGGGAAAAAAATCTCACCTTGAGCATCCAGCCTCTGGGCTTTGCATCTTACCCGCCACCCCTGGGGCCAGCTCTGCAGATCGAGCCCCCAAAGGTCACCTGGCTCACCCAGGCAGCATGCTGGGACCTCATCTTCCTGACTTGCTGTCGCCCCACTGTCTCCAGATCCTCTGTCTCTCCATCGCCCTCTCGGCCCCTTGATTTAAGGTGGCGACTTTTTCCCAGGCAACAGCAGAACTTTAATAAGAAGCCGGCCGGGGCTGATGGATGGCAGAAAGTTGGCACCAGCCTCAAGGTCAGAAGGAGTTATTTTAAACTATTCAGATTTACTAGGAGGGAAGCAAGTCAGAGGAGGATTTAGGGGCTTGCCTCCCAGCAAGACATGTGGCCATGTCCCCAAGCAATGGAAGACAGACAGCTCCTCTGCTCGCTACCCCATCGCTGCCTCCGCCCTGCCCCCCAAGATGGATGGCGAGGCCTCTGGCATGAGGAATTTATTGGGAGCTGGTCAGATAAATGTGCAGGCTGGTGTCTGAGCAAACCTTTGTCACCTCGCCTCTCTGTGGGGTGAGGGTGGGTGAGGGAAGGTATTAGCGAGGAGACAGGCCATGCGCTTCCTGGGCAGGCGGGTTGTCTCTCCTGTCTTGCCGTTTCTGGGAACCCAGCGCCTCTAAGTGTTCGTGATGAATTAGATTCATCTCTGTTAGACCCACCCTGCTCTATCAGCTCTTCTCGTGGGCACGGCTGTCCAGATGTGTCTGACTCTAATGCTTCATCAGCTTGGAGACTTGGACTGCCTGGTCCTCTTTTCTCCCAGCATACCAGGGAGCTCCAGGTTCTAATTCTTCCCATGTCTCTAACATATCAATCTCTATTCATCTGCCCAAGGTCCATTTCATCCTCCTCCCCTGGATAGACAGAAATTCAGAACTTCCAGCTTCACTGTCTGTCTGTCTCTCTCTCTCTGACTTGGGGGGTCTGCTGTGTATACTACACACAGACATACCCATAAACACCATGTTCCTTATTTTGCATGCTTGTAAACATACCCAGACGGAACTGTATGAAATGATCACAGCCCTCTGCTTGCTCCCACCAACTGTGATATATTTGAGATTCAGCCCGCAAGACAGGTACAGCACTTCTTCATTTATGTAACAGCTCTGGAGACGCCATCGTGGGAATACATTACAACTTATCCATTTCCCTCTGAAGGGACCGCGGTGTTACTGCAGATCTCCCCACTATGAATTGTGATTCGGGGCTGCGTGTGTTGGGGAGGGAGAGAGGGTCTCTGAACAAATTTCAGGTTCTAACCCAGAGGAAAGTCATAAAAAATATATCATAGGTAAAAACAACCATTTGAAAACTTAAAGAGATTCTGTGTGTGTATGTGTATGTGTGCGTGTGCGTGCACGTGCACGCGCATGTATGAGAGAGAGAGAGAATGCCCTTATATGAGGCTTGAACTCAGGGCCTGGGCGCTATTCTTTAGCTTTCTTGCTCAAGGCTGGTGCTCTACCATTGGAGCCACACCTCCACTTCATGTTTATAAGAGAGGTGAATATATCTGTTTATTGCTTATCAAAATTATTCTTTTCCTGGGAGCCGTATGTTAATAATCTTTGTGTGTGTGTATGCGTGCTAATACCAGGACTTGAACTCAGGGCCTTACATTCTCACTTGGCTTTTTCACTCAAGGCTGATGCTCTACCATTTGAGCCACATCTTCATGCCCGGCTTTTTTTATTTTATTTTATTTTTTTGGGTCCAGTCGTGGGGCCTGAACTCTGGGCCTGGGCGCTGTCCCTCAGCTCTTCAGCTCAAGGCTAGCGCTCTACCATTTGAGCCACAGCGCCACTTCCGACATTTTTCTTTTTGCTTATGTGGTGCTGAGGAATCGAACCCAGGGCCTCATGCATGCAAGACAAGCGCTCTACCACTGAGCCACCTTCCCAGCCCGCCCGGCTTTTTTTTTGCTGGTTAATTGAAGATAAAAGTTTCATGGACTTTCTTGCCCAGGCTAGTGACAAACAGGGATCTCAGATCTCAGCCTCATGAGTAGCTAGGATTACAGGTGTGAACCACCAATATCCAGCTGTCAATATTTTTAACCAGTATTTGATCATATTAGTGTACAGGAATTAAAATATATATTCTGAACAGTAACCCTTAAATAGCATGCATGTTGCAAATATCATCTCCCAGTCTGTGATTTCTCTTTTCACTTTGCACAGAGTCAAAGAGCTTTGGTCAGCTCTGATCTCCTGACTCACCAAACATGGGCCTAGATCATTTCTTTTCAAACAAAATGTATTATCTTTAAGCGGTTGTACAAGGAAGTTCCCATTCTACAAAGCAGTATATCAATACAAAGTGTCTGATAACATTGTTACTCATGGCTCCTAACCCACCCCTTCTCTCATTTTACCTTTCTTCTTTTTTTAAAAAATTGATATTAGGTCATTACATAAATTGTACATATTTCACAGTATTGTGCAATAGTGACACTTAAAGTATCACAAACACATTTTACTAGATTGTCTCTTGATACATATTTGGTAACCATAAAATAGCTCACGAAAACATTCTGTCAGATGAGGCCAGCACAGATGAGAATTTCATTCGGGATGCCTACTTAAGTCAGAATTAGACTTCTATCCAATGTTCTAGAAGCAATTACGGGTGTCCCACAAGTAGCCCAAAGCCTCTTGATTCTCATCAGCCGTGGAAGCAGTGGTTATTTATATTTTATAGATTGGCCAAGAAAAAGGAAATGTCAGGGGGAGGGGGAAATGTAGTTGTGGAGGTGGGGAGAGAAAGGATGGTAGGGGAAAAACAATGGAGGAGGCAACAATGCTTGATAAGAAATGCACTGGGGTTTGCGTCTCTTGTCCCATCCCGTCCTGTCCGGCCTTCGGTCTTGAATTCGGTCATTCGCCCGACTGACCTCGCCTCGCTTCCGCCATGGCCCTCAGCCATGCTGACGTGCAGAAGCAGATGAAGCACATGATGGCTTTTATTGAACAAGAAGCCAATGAGAAAGCAGAAGAAATCGATGCAAAGGCCGAAGAAGAATTCAACATTGAGAAAGGGCGTCTTGTGCAGACCCAGAGACTGAAGATTATGGAGTACTATGAGAAGAAAGAAAAGCAGATCGAGCAGCAAAGGAAAATTCAGATGTCCAATTTGATGAATCAAGCAAGGCTGAAGGTCCTCTGAGCTAGAGACGACCTTATCACTGATCTGCTGAATGAGGCAAAACAGAGACTCAGCAAGGTGGTGAAGGATACAAACAGATACCAAGTGCTGCTGGATGGGCTGGTCTTACAGGGCCTGTACCGGCTGTTGGAGCCCTGGATGTTTGTGTGCTGCAGGAAGCAAGACTTCCCTCTGGTTAAGGCTGCAGTGCAGAAAGCAATTCCGATGTATAAGACTGCCACCAAAAAAGATGCTGATGTCCAGATGGATCAGGAGGCCTACCTGCCTGAGGACGTAGCTGGTGGAGTTGAGATCTACAATGGGGACTGCAAGATAAAGGTGTCCAACACCTGGAAAGCCGGCTGGACCTCATAGCCCAGCAGCGGGAGGCTCACTGGGCGGGGCCTCCACTCCCAGCTCCTCTGCTGTATCCCAGCTCTCCGTGGCTTCGGCAGCAGGGAGGTGGAATCAGATGGTGCCCTGTGGACACCAGGACAGCTTCTGCTGTCCTGCTGCTCCTGTGTCTCACGTAGGCATGTCCGGAATGTCTATTTCCCCCCCTGCTGCGGTGTAACATGCATGCAGAATGCACATCTCCCAGGGTCGTAGTAGCTTCACTTTTCTTGGTCTGTAAGTGTGACTTAAAACCTACGCCACCCAAATTCTTTATTTATTAAAACAAAAGCTTTATGTATATACAAAAAAGAAATGTAAAAAAAAAAAAAAAGAAATGCACTCATTACCTTGCTCATGTAACTGTAACCCCTCTGTACAGTATTTTCACAATTAAAAAAAAAAAAAACTTATTAAAAGAAAAAGGAAATGTCTTTTCTCTGACCAGGGTGGAGGCAGATCCTACATCTCCTGATTACCACCTGACAAAAAGTTGAAGTCCAGAACACTGAGTATTTTTGTTTGTTTTGTCAGCTGTGGAGCTTGAACTCAGGACCTGGGTGCTATCCCTGAGCTCTTTTGCTCAAGGCTGCTGCTCTACCATTTTCAGCCACAGCTTCACTTCTGGTTTTCTGGTGGTTCACTGAGGAGTCTCATGGACTTTCCTGCCTGGGCTGGCTTTGAACCACAATCCTCAGATTTCAGCCTCCTGAGTAGCTAGGATTACAGGCGTGAGCCACCAGCACCCAACCCCAGTAGGTGTTTTGAAGCTCTCTGACATCTCAAGAACAGGTGGCTTATTCTTTAGCTTAAGGTCAGGTTTAACTTGAATATTTGCTTACGTATTTGAGAAATGAAAGGGAATAGATGAAGGGCAAAAAAGCCACTTTTAGCAGGATCTGTCAAAAGGGATCAGAAACAAGCTCCTGTGACTCAAAGGTCACTTGCATGGGCTGCAGTCTCCTTGAAAAAGGGAAGGGACAGGTCTCATGCATCTCCTAGTGTCCAGAACCTAGCATACTTCTGCAAGGACTCAAAAAACGTCTAGATGGATGGATGAATGGATGAAGGCATGGATGGATGGATAGGTGGGTGGGTGTGTAAATGGATGGATAGATGGGTAGATGGATGGATGAGTGGATGGATAGATGAATGGATGGATAAGTGGATAGATGAATGGATAATTAGATGGATGGATAGATGGCGCGATTAGTGAGAAGATGGATGGATAAGTAGATGGATGATGGATCAAAGGATGGACAGACAGAATGATGGGCATGTGGGTGAATAAAATGATACATGATCAGACAGGCAGATAGCTGGCTGAAATGATGTTTGGGATAATAGATGGGTAGATGGCTGTTTCCCAATTAGATAAGGCCCTAGGGGAAGAGTTGGTTTCAGTACAACTTTGCAAGCAGAGAGCCAACCCCGACAATCTTATCTTGGGTACTAGAATTATTCATACAAAAAGTTCTAAGTGGCAGAACGGCAAGAAATAATTGCTTCTAATTGGACTGAATCATTCTGGCCATACAGTAGACATATTTTTATAACTTTATTAATTATTCCATTTGAGGCCTATTACCCAGCCTGCCAGAATGGGCATCTCTTATTAGAGGGTGACAGATTCCCCAGTGCTATGGCTGCCTCAGCTGCCATAGCACTTTTGGGAAGAAGCTAGGCAGCTTCTAGGTCTCTGAGTGGATTAGTAGGTCTCTAAGGAGACCCACTATGATCTGAAGCCTGGGGGTAAAGGACAGGGCTGACCCCCCAAAGTGAGCTGCTCTAAGCCCTCCCCTAGCCATCTTACTGCCAGTCACGTCTGCCTTCCTTGGTCCTGCGAGGGAGGGAAAAGGATGTCAAGGCCAGGATATGCCCACTTGGCTTCTGCAGGTCACCCCCTGCCCAGAACCATTCACCAACTCTTAATTACAATGGGCTCCCCTCATCCAATCTGCTGCCTGACAAAGGCCAAGAGAGCCTGCTATATGTCCTTTAGTTACCTCCAATTGGGAACTGAAGTGAGTGAACACAGCCTAGCTGGCCCCAAAGGACAGGCCAGGGCTACAGTGTGTGTGTGGGGAGGCGGGGGGGGGGGGGGGGGGGGGGGAGGGGGGATGCGCATAGATCAGAGGTGTTAGCAGTCTCCTTTGCTCATACCTGGGTCAAGATCTGATCACAGGTTACTTGGGAGAAGAAAGAGGGGCTTGACCCATCAGGGAACAATGACGAATGTAAAATGCACCTATCGGGGCTGCCTGGTGGCCCATGGAGTCATGTCCAAGCTCCCAGTTTAAGAGAGCCATACCATCTGGTCGGGCCTGGCCTGCCTCTCCAACTTGGCTCCCAGGCCTTTGGCACCTCCTGCTCCATCCACACTGATGTGAGCCCGACTCAGCACCTTTGTTTCTATGGTCTACCTGCAAGGACAGCCCCTCTCACTCCTTGCAATCTCTGGCTACAGCATCCTTCAACTGCCTCCTTCCTCCCCCACCTTCCTGGCATCTTTCTCAACCCTCCAGATGATTGCGATCTCTGCTTCTTCTGAAAGATCAATTTGACTGTAGCTCGCATTACAACCTTGGGGCATCAAGTTGCAAAGCTTTAGAAGATCAAGCATCGTGACTCTGAGTTGTACCCAGCCTCTCCCCCCCAGTACCAGCCTACCATGAGGACACCATCAAGGAGGATCAAAAGGCATGATTGGACAGGACAGCAAAATTGCCTGATCCCAGATAACCCTGTGCTTATAAAAGGCCACTGAAAAGATGCTTCTGCTGGGTCCTGTGAATGAACTAAAACTCCCCCCAACTTTGTATCTGTGCCTTTTTTCTGGGGGTGGGGAAGGGAGTGCTGGTCCTGGGGCTGGAATTCAGTGCTTAAGCACTGAGCTTTATCTGTGTCTTCATTTGAACAATTCTCTGATACAGTCAGCATTGTGATCACCAAGACTACAGATTCAGTGAGAGAACCATCTCCTGTGGAAAACAAACTGCTCCTCAAGCCAGCAATGCCTTCCTCTTATCATCCTAAAGCAAACAGCAAAAACTCAGGAGACCATCTTGGTTCTTGGTCTGTTCCAGTAATAAAGTGATCACTTCCCTGGAATTCCTCCAGGGACCAAGACTAAGCAAATGGTCCACCAGGCCTCACCTGTGATTTGAGACTGTTTTAACTCTATGTACCTTCCTCATCCCTGCCCTCAACTCACCCTGTTTAATCTAAAGCCAATGCCTGAACCCCTAAAGATGGCTGAAGATGTACTGAAGTGCTGTCTTCCCAAACATGGCTACCAGGCTCATCAATCTCCATTCTCTGCCCTGCACCATGTCTGTTTATATTTGGTATGTGGGAATGAATGGTCAGACCTAACTTGGGACTCCTGGACTTTAAGCCTGGAATCTAAAAACCTGGTTTCATACTGAGTTACCCCCAGGTGCCAGGCATACGAGGGAGTTCAGCATCACAGAGCCAGGTAAGATCTGGACCTGCCATGGAGAAGGTCTCAGTGGGAGAGGATGCAGGAGAGCAACTGTGACCAAACAACTTCCCTCTGGGGGTGGAGAGGACCAAAGGAGCCATGTGCAAAGCGGAGGCCTGCGGGAGTCAGGAGGGCTCTTCCCAGCAGAGAACACAGGAGTAATGAGTCAATGGACAAAGGGGTCTAGTGATTGAGGAAGGACTTACAGAACGTGCGACAAGCAAGTGAGCATTGACATGAGAGTCATGTGTGAGACAGATACCTGGTTCAAATCTTGGCTCTGCTACGTACGAGCTATCATGACCTCAGATCTCAGTCCCGCGTCTAAAAGATAGGGGTATCAGGGATGAGTTACCTTGACAGTGTGGGAGTAGGGTAGAGCCCAACCTGTCAACCTTTCTCCTTTCATTCTGGCCAAAATACACCCAAAGAACTCACCTCTTGGAACCCAAGCACCTGGATAATGGCCAAGTCTTCCTGGGGCCTGGATATGCTTAGCATGGGGGCGGGGGGGGGGGGGGTGTCCCAGGAGCAGATGCAAGTGGCTCACGCCTGTAATCCCAGTTACTCAAGAGGCTGAGATCTGAGGATTGCTGCGGTTCAAAGTCAGCCCAGACAGGAAAGTCTGTGAGACTCTTATTTCCAATAAACTACTCAATAAAAAACTGGAAGTAGCATTGTGGCTCAAGTGGTAGAGAGCGCTAGCCTTGAGCAAAAGCAGCTCAGGGACAGCATCCAGGCCCAGAGTTCGAGCACCAGGTCCAGAAAAAAAAACAAAAACAAAAGGAATCCCAGGATCTACTCTTTGGGGGTGCAGTAGGGTTTTTCCCATCCATCTGTACGCTACTTTTGGGGACAGTGCCATCCTCCAGGCCTGGCAGAGAGAACCAACACGCCTCTCCCTTTTGGCAATGCCAGGCTGGCAGACGCAAGTATTGGCTCGTGACTCCCGGCCCCGGAGGAATAATGTTTCCCACAGCGTCCTGCCCACGCCACGCTGGGTGCACAGCGTGTTGGGAGTACCGTGCCCTTTTGCTGCCCACCCAGTGCAGGGAGGGGCGATGCTGGCATGGCTGCCAGCCCTACATGACGATGCCAGCTCAGCCCCTGCCAGTCTGTTTCTGTCACCTTCTAGGCAAGCATCCCCGCCCCCCCCCCCGCCCGCCCCCTGGCCAATTCTTGAGCCTGTCTGCGTGCCATTTATGATTTCTATCCTTAGGGAGCAGATGGCTAAAGCTGAGCTGGGCAGAATATATTCCCCTCCTCTATCAACAACACTGTGTGTGTGTGTGTGTGTGTGTGTGTGTGTGTGTGTGTGTGTGTGTGTGTGTGTGTGTGTGTGTGTGTGTGTCCTGGGGCTTGTGTGTGTGTGTGTGTGTGTGTCCTGGGGCTTGAACCCAGGACCTGGGCACTAGCTAGTACTCTTAACATTAAGCCATAGCTTTGTAGTTAACAAGCTAAGAGTCTTATAGACTTTCCTGCACCGGCTGGCTTCGAATCAGGATCCTCAGATCTCAGCCTCCAGAGCAGCTAGGATTACAGGCATGAGCCACTGGCATCTGGCAACACCCCCCCTTTCCACACACAACCCAGAGATGGCTGGCAGCTTCTGTGGCTCTCGAGATACAGGAGAGGCAGGTGTGGCCACATTGAGAGCCTATTCATCTCAGGACCTTTCTAGTCTAGGGGTGCAGAGTAACCCTGGAAGGGTAAACAGTGAGGCACAGAGCTGGTCCCGGGGGCAGCTGAGGATTCTGGGAAGGTCTCCCATTCTTCTTGGGGTGTTGGGGGGACATCAGAGGTCTATGGCTCAGAGTATAGACATGCAGTAGGGGGCTGCTTCAGTCCTGGGGTCTCCGTGAGCTTCCTCTCCCCTTCCCTCCCCTTTCCCCCCCCCCACCCAGTCTCACCCTCATCCTAGAAGGAGACAGCCCCTAATAGTGGGACACTCTTCACCCACTCCTGGTCATTTCCGGTTATCCCTGGAAGCCATCTATGAAAGGACTTTCTAGAGGCTGGGTGGCTCAGAAAAAGGGAGGCCGGACTGCGGGAGGTGATGGCTAAGAGCAAAAAGATGGACAAGGCGGCCGGTGGACCCGTCTTCCCGCTGTCCTGCAATCCCAGGTTCCCAGGACTCAGGACAGGGCTGGGCTTTCTTAGCCTTCTTCAAGGGGTCCTCTGGCTCTGACTTACTCTTCTCCTAAGTTCCTTCTCCTTTTCTTACTCACAGCTTGGGGGGGGGGTAACGGGGGTGGAGACATGCTCCAACTGTGGGGGCTTCTGGCCGCTCTGTGCCTTAGTTTGAGCTTCTAAAATGGGAACTAGATTGCCTGGCAGTGCTGGTGGCTCATGTCTGTGATCTTTGCTACTCAGGAGGCTGAGATCTGAGGATCACCAGACAAGGCCAGGCCAAGCAGAAAAGTCCATGAGACTCTTTCCACCCATTAACCAGAAAAAAAGAAAAAAAAAAAAGCTGGAAGTGGAGCTGTGGCTCAACTGGGAGAGAGCAGGCCTGGAGTGAAAACAAACAACGAATAACAAAAACCAAGGGAAGAGTGCAAGGCCCTGAGTTTAAGCCCTAGTACCGGCACAAAATAAATACATAATGAAACAGAACAAAATGGGTAACAATGCTGAAGAGGAAATGTACTCATTACCTTTCTCATGTAACTGTAACCCCTCTGTACAGTATCTTTACAATAAAAAATAGAATTTAAAAAAGAACAAAATGGAGACTCTCGTATGTGCCTGGATCCTTCTATCCTCTACTTCCTTCTGCTTCCCGTGATGTTTTTGTTTTGGTTTAAATTTTATTTTTTGTTTATATGGTACCAAGGAATCGAACCCAGGACCTCATGCATGCTAGGCAATCACTCTACCACTAAGCCACATCCCCACGATCGTACAAGTCAGAAACTCTGGTCTACTCTCCCTTCCTGTCTCTATGCAGGGGGCTCTGCTTCAGCTCCAGGCATATTCTCTCTCTCCCCTTTCCCTCCCCCCTCCTCTCTCTGATGATGATGATGAAAGCTACACCTCCCTCATCCCTCGCCCCCCAGCCCTGCTTGCTGGCCTGCACTCAGCAGCTGTGGATTCAATGGAACTATAGGGTGGAACACGCCATGCTGTCAAGACCTGAATCCTTTTTGGTTCCACATTGAGATTCGCAGGGGGAAGGGGTGAGGGTAGGGGGTGAAGCGTGCGCCTCTTGCTCACAGACCTTGAAAAAGCATTTACCAGGCATCCGCAGCTCCCTTCTGTCCTCGTTACAGTGGCTGCGCCCTAGTATGGGGGGGCCACCGTGGAGCCCACCATCCCAAGGAGGCCCCCAGGCATACCAGATGCCCAGCAGAAGGCTGCCCAGGCGGGTCTGCGAGGGGCCGCGGGCTGGGTAGAGCAGCCTGAGCAACACCAAGCATAATTGCTTTGCAGTGATTTATCTGAAGTTGCTTTAACCTTGACAGCAGCTCGGTGAGATGAGAAACACAACCCAGGAGAGGGCCGTGGCCTCCTGGTGACACCGTGTCCTCCGCATGTTTCCCAGGCAAGCACCAGACTATGCTCAGGCCATAAAGGGCCTCCTGGGAGCCCCGACCTTGGGGAGGTAAGAATGTGTCCTATGACTCGCCACAAAAGCCCCACCCACTTTCTGATTAAGGATAAAGACAGGACCACAGGAAGGGCCACACAAGGAAGCCACAGCTCCACTTCTGCCTTTTTGCTGGTTAACTGTACATAGTCTTGTGGGCTCACTTTCCCCATGCTGGCCTCAGATGTCAGCCTCCTGAGTAGCTAGGATTACAGGTGTGAGCCACTAGTACCTGAATCACAGAGAATTTTAAAGTTGGACTATCCAGTTTTGTTTTGTTTTGAACTCTGGGCCTGAGCACTGTCCCTCAGCTCTTCAGCTCAAGGCTAGCGCTCTACCACTTGAGCCACAGCACCACTTCTGGTTTTCTGGTGGTTCATTGGAGGTGACAGTCTTACAGACTTTCCTGCCCAGGGTTGGCTTTGAACCACATTCTTAGATCTCAACCTCCTGAGTAGCTAGCATTACAGGGGTGAGCTACTGAGCCGCCCAGCTACGGATTATCCAGTTTTAGACTTCCCATTTCACAAAAGAGAAAACTAACACCTGTGGATAAAGGAAGATCTTAGTTACAGTCACACAGATAAGAGGTGGACCCAGTGTGTTCCAATACAGGGCTGAAAGTTTGGTCTCCAAGTAAATACCCTGAAGCCCTATTCAACTGGGTGGTGTATGGAGCCAAGGCCTCTGGGAGGTCATAATGCCCAAGAGGGTGAAGCCTTGGTGATGGTTTTAGTACCCTTAGGAGGGTACTAGAATCGGACCCTCACCAGAAACAGAACTAGCTGGACCTTGACTTTGACCTTAACCTTCTGGCCCCTAGAACTATGAAGAATAACCTTCTGTTGTTCCAGCCACTCAGTCTGTGGGGCTTTTGCTACCGCATTGTAAATGGACAACTACCCACTTCTCAGAGGCTGCAGGGAGCTGCAGGAAGGGCTGGGCTCTGCTTCCAAGATAAGGTGAGCCTCTGTCCTCAAAGAGGTTCCCAGGAGTCTGAGACAGGGGTCCTCCCCTCATGGGCTGTGGGCAGACAGCAGGATTGGCCCCCTGAAATCTCTAATCCTCATTCTGTGGCTTAAGTGGCAACCATGAGTATAGGACCGGAAGAGCCTCAGATCAGCAGCATAAATGTCTGTCTGGATCTACTTCCAGCTCCACTGCTCCCTGGCTATGTGGCTGATTGCAGGAAATTCCCTTCCCCCCATGGGCTTCAGTTTGCTATTTGTAAGTAATGTTGGCCTGAGGTTCCCCACTCAAGCCCAGCTGCTGAGATCTTGGTGACTTAGAACCCACACCTTGCTTCTTAACATTCTACTATGTCTATCCAATGGACAGGCTGTCAGGTGCTGGTGCTCATGCCTGTAATCCTAGCTACTCGGAAAGGAGAGATTTGAAGATCAAGGTTTGAAGCACACAAATCTGAGAGATTGGGTTGTTTTTTGTTTTGTCTTTTTCCAACTGAGGCCATGATTCTGAACTCTTAATCTAATGCTTTCATTCACTGGCTGATGCACTACCGACTAAGCCCCACCTCCAACCCCTGAAAGACTCATTTTCTCCTCCAATTCCCAGCAAAAAGTTACAAGTGGAGCGTGGCTCAAGTAGTAGAGTCTTGTGCAAAAAAGCCAAGTAGGGGATCATTGTCCACAAAGAAATGGACTCAGTACCTGACTTATGTAACTGTATAACTCCTCTGGAATCACCTTCATAATAACAATTTTTATTTATTTATTTATTTAGTTAGTTAGTTAGTTAATCAGTCCTGGGGCTTGAACTCAGGACCTGGGCACTATCCCTGAGCTGCTTTTGCTCAAGGCCAGCACTCTACCACTTGAGCCATGGCACCACTTCTGGCTTTTTCTGTTTATGTGGTACTGAGGAATTGAACCCAGGGCTTCATGCATGCTAGGCAAGCACTCTACCACTAAGCCACATGGCCAGCTCATAACAATTTTTTTTAAGCCAAATAAGTAAAAAGTGTGAGGCTCTGAGTTCAAACCTTAGCACTAGCACACTGGCGCACACACACACACACACACACACACACACACACACACACAAATTAACACAAAAATAGGAAGTGTTAGAGAAAATATGGAGAAATCTGAATCCTCATGCATTGTGGGTAAGAAAATAAAATGCATGGCCTTGGTGGAAAACCATATAGTGGATTCCTAATAGTTAAACACAGAATTATCCTGGGGCTGGGAAGGTAGCTCAGCGGTAGAGTGCATGCCTTGCAAGCATGAGGCCCTGGGTTCGATTCCTCAGCACCACATAAACAGAAAATGCAGGAAGTGGCGCTGTGGCTCCAGTGGTAGAGCACTAGCCTTGAGCTGAAGAGCTGAGGGACAGCGCCTAGACCCAGAGTTCAGGCCCCATGACTGGCAAAAAAAAAAAAAAAAAACCCACAGAATTATCCTATGTCCAGCAAATAAACCATTTGTGCACCTATGTTCACAGCAGCATTATTCACCATAGCCCAAAGGAAAAACAGCTCAAGCATCCATTGCCAGATAAGCTGATAAGGAATATTACCCAGCCTGTAAAAGGAAGGAATTTCTGACCCAGGCTACCACATGGATGAACCTGTAACAGCTCATGCAAGTGAAACCTGCCAGTCACCGATGGATAAACGACTCCATTTCTGTGAAGTTCAGAGTATTCAAATTCATAAAGACAAAAAGTAGAAAATTCATTGCTGAGAGTTGGGGCTAGAAAGATGGGGGGGGGGGTGGTTCATGTTTAAGGAATTCAGAGTTTCAGTTGGGGAAGAATGAAAAGTAGTGGGCAGCCACACAACAACACAAAGTTACCAGAAGTCTATACCTAACAATGGCTAAGAAAGAAAGTTCATGTGAAGCTTCACAAGTTTTAAAGACATCTCTATGCTGGATCAGTGGCTCACGCCTGTAATCCTAGCTACTCAGGAGGCTGAGATCTGAGGATCACAGTTTGAGGCCAGCCTGGGCAAGAGAATCCCTGAGACTCTTATCTCCATTTGACCAGCAAAAAAAAAATCACAAGTGGAGCTATGGGGCAAGTGGTAGAGCGCCAGCCTTGAGTGAAAAAGCTAAGGGACAGTATCTAGGTCCTAAGTTCAAGGCCCAGTACCAATATTAGAGAGCGAGGGCATGAGGTAGGGGGAGGGAGGGAGGGGTTGGACTTGGTGGTGGCCTCAGCCAGGCCCTGCTGTCATCTGGCAGGAGCCCAGCTCCTGGGAGTCAGGGAGGGGCTCAGCAGACAGTGGGTGTTGTATGCTAAGCAGGGACCCCCACTTCCTCCGGTGCACATGAATGTATCAGGCCTGGTTGGGGGGGGGGCTCTAAGAGAATATGGAGAATGGAAGGAGTATGGGGGTGGGAGGGATGTATCCTCACTAAGGTCAACTCCACCGTTTCTGGGGGGTCCTGAGACCAAACCCAAAATCCTGTCCAACCAAGGCCCACGAGGGCAGAAGAAGCAGAACCAGGAAACACACTAATTAAATAATACAATGAAAGCTTAAATTTTCCAAGTTAATTCCTGGGTATCATTTATAAAAGTTAACAGGGCATATTTAATTTAGGAATTGGCTCCCGTCCCCCTTACAGCTCAAACCTCATAAATGAAATATACTGGATCGTTGCCCGGGACGGAAATAAAAGTTATGAATAATGTTTCCATCTCAATCATTGTCAGCGTTTTAATATCCCTAATTACTTTAAAAAGCTAGATATTCAATATACGAAACTTTTTTTTTTTTGCCTTTTTATCTCCACTTGTGAGATGAGGGCAATTTAATAAGAGTCACTCTCATCTTTATTCAGTATAAACTGACATTTCATCCTTTTTACTCTTTATTATTCTATGGGATGGAGGAAGGTTTACGACCAAACATACAACTATTCCATTTTCCCATATTGCGCAGGGAAAAAGCTCAGAACTATCCACAAAGCCAGTATATCCTGCCTTTATTGAACAGAAAGCAATCAGTCACAGCCTTAAAGAAATTAGGCTACAGGATTTAAGGGTGTTGATTAGTTTCGTTTTGTCAGTTGTGGGGCTTGAACTCAGGGCCTGGGTGCTGTCCCTGAGCTTTTTCACTCAGACTAGTGCTCTACCACTTAGAGCCCCAGCACCACTTCCGGCTTCCTAGCGATTATTTGGACATAAGAATCTCACAAACTTTCCTGCCTGGGCTGGCTTCAAACCAAGATCCTCAGATTTGGGCCTCCTAAGTCGTGATGATTATAGGAATGAGCCACTGGCACCTGGCTTGGGATTTCTTTAAAAGAACAGAAAGTTCCCTTACGTAGGACTGTCCAAGTTATAAATCCGTTGGCAGCTACAAAGGGCAGGGCAGGCAGGTAACGGGATGATAGATCCTTCCACTTCCAGGAATTTATCCTCAGGAGAAACTGGAGCAAGCAAGGAAAGATCTATGCAGAAGAAGAATGACTGACACATTTTCACTCAGGGTCACTGGCTCCCCCTTCCCACATCTGTAACCCAAAAGTTGTGGAAAAGTCCAAAAAAGATATCTGTGCCGTTTAGGAAGTAAATCTGCAAAGAGTAGCTGTGGGGCTATGTACTGTCATTGTGTCACTAGACATCATCCCATGCCACTTGAAAATATTACTGCTGGGGCTGGGAAGGTGGCTCAGTGGTAGAGCGCTTGCCTTGCACCTGAGGCCCTGGGTTCGATTCCTCAGCACCACATAAGCAGAAAGAAAAAAGCCGGAAGTGGCGCTGTGGCGCAAGTGGTAGAGCGCTAGCCTTGAGCTGAAGAGCTGAGGGACAGCGCCCAGGCCCAGAGTTCAGGCCCCACGACCGGACCCAAAAACAAACAAACAAACAAACTTAAAGCCTAATATGATTTAAAAGAAAAGAAAAGAAAAGAAAATATTACTGCTTTACCCCTGGGGCAGACCAGATCTTTGTTACTGTTTCCACGTGCACTTTGAAGTGTGACACATCCCAAATTCCAAAAGCCACAGACCCCCAGAGTCTTGGATAAAGGATGGTATGGGCTCATAAGGGGGAAGACTCAGCCGGATGCCTGTAATCCTAGCTACTCAGGAGGCTGAGATCCGAGGGTTTGTGGTTCAACACCAGCTGGGACCGGAAAGTCTGTGAAACCCTCATTTCCAACTAATTACCAAAAAGCCAGAAATGGAGCTGTAGCTCCAGCAGTAGAGTAGCAGCCTTCAGTGAAAAAGCTAAGAGACAGGGCCAAGGCTCTGTGTTCGAACCTCAGTGCTGGCAATATAATCATAACAACAACAATAGGGAAGACTCAGAAACAACCTAAATGCTCACCAACCAAGGGTTAGTGAAATGTATTTGGTAATCTACAAAATGAAATTCTACAGGCCATGAAATACTTAAAGGAGATTAAAGTGCATTGATGAGAAAACTGAGAAACTAGTTATGGCAAGCATGTTTACTCCAAAGCCAGCTCCTTTTGAACTGTGCAGAGCAATGACAGAAGACCAAAGATCCAAGGCCACAGGGATCATCTGAGGGTGAGGAAGGATCCCCAACGTTTTTGTCTATACTCTTGGTATTCTTTGACTTTTCTTTTTAACATGAACAGGTATAACTTAAGAATCAGAGAAAGAAGCTGGGTATGGCGGTTCACTCCTGTAATCCTAGTTACTCAGGAGGCTGAGAGCTGAGGATCAGGATTCAAAGCCTGGCCCGGAAAGTAAAGTCTGTGAGACTTAGTGTCTCCAATTAATCACCAGAAAACCGGAAGTGGAGCTGTGGCTCAAGTGGTAGAGTGTTAGCCTTGAGCAAAAAGAGCTCAGGGACAGCTCCCAGGCCCTGAGGTCAAGCTCCATGACTGAAAAAAAGAAAAAAGAACTCAGAAGAGAAGGGTTTGGAAGGGAAGTAATGGTGGTCCTTTTATTTTGCTTTGCTTTTTAGTGGTTCTGGGGATTGAACTCACCCCCTTGTTTGCTAGGCAAACGTTCTACCATTTGAGCCACTCTTCTAGCCCATAAGTTCAGTCCTAGGACTTGAATGGCACCCTCTTCCCTCCCAAAAATGTCACTCTAACATCTCTGGAACAGGCCAGAACTTACCTGCACGAAGGGGTCAAACCTGAGAATATTTGGAGAAAATGAGCTAGAGAAAAAGGATTTGGCAAAGAATTCCCTGCAGCTACCAGCTGGTCCCTCACGCTCACCAGCCCCATAGTAAAGATGACACCCCCTGACTCGGTCCAGAGTAGATGTTCCCCCACCCTCAACATACGCATACCTGCGCACACCAGGAAGGCTCCTTTGGAGAACATTCATGCCCAGAGATGTAGGGATGCAGCACCCTGTCCCCAGAAGTGTCCCACTCTCTTGGCTTGGGGGACAGCAGTCCCCCTTGGGCCTCTATGGGTGAAACTGAGCAAAGAACCAGACCTACCCACAATAACCTTCAGTTCCAAGCCAGGGGTGGTATTGTCAAGTTCACGGTCAACTCACAAAGACCCGATCGACATGTCTGCCAGCGGAAATCCCACAATTCCCATGAACCATTCACGTATACCCATCCCCACCTGTGTACTGCAAGCACCATCGCACAGTGCCCGAAGGTGGCCATGATAGGTCAATGTGTATGTCATAATCCCTGCCAAGTCAGAGCCAGTGGTCCATGGACCACCCCCTCTCCCCACTCCCAAAGAATCCAGTTCCCAAAACTCACCGCTGGAGCAGTCGGGACCTCCCCAGCCTGGTTCACAGTGGCAGGTATCCGGTGAAACGCAGCGGCCGTGCATGCACTCTTCCGTGCACAGGGCTAAGGAAGGGGAGGTAGGGAGGGCAGGAGGAAGAGACAGAGCCAACAGTGAGAACAAACCATTTGGGCAGTAAGGAGATCCCCCTTTTTATTACAGATCCCCTTCTTGCTAAGGCTGATCAGGACCCAAGACCTGTGTGGGTGTGGGAGGAGGTATGTGAAACTCAATTCACTCTGAAATAGATCTGATAAGAATGTATTACGAGCCGGGTGGCTCACGCCTGTAATCCTAGCTACTCAGGAGGCTGAGATCTGAGGATCGCGGTTCAAAGCCAGCCTGGGCAAGAAAGTCTGAGAGACTCTTATCTCCAATAAAAAAACCACTAGAAAATCAGAAGTGGTGCTGTGGCTCAAGTGGTAGAGCGCTCACCTTGAGCTGAAGAGCGCAGGGGCAGCACCCAGGCCCAGAGTTCAAGCCCCACGACCGACAAAAAAGAATGTATTACGAGCTTGGGAATGTGGCTTAGTGGCAGAGCGCTTGTCTAGCATGCATGAAACCCAGGGTTCGATTCCTCAGTACCACATACACAGAAAAAGCCAAAAGTAGCCCTGTAGCTCAAATGGGAGACCACTAGCCTTGAGCAAAAGAAGCTCAAGGACAGTGCCCAGGCCCAGAGCTCAAGTCCTAGGACAGGCAAAAAAAACAAAAAACAAAAAGAAGTATTATATCCCAGTTTCACATCCTAAAAACAAAACCCAACTACCTCACACCAGTGGCTCATACCTGTAATCCTAAATACTCAGAAGCCTGAGAGCTGACAATCACAGTTCAAAGCTAACTCAGGCAGACAAGTTCAAAAGATTCATATTTCCAATGAACCAGCAAAAACCAAAAAGCCAGACCTATGATGCCAGTGGTAGAGCACCAGCCTTTTGTGGAAAACGCTAAGGGATGGCACCCAGGCCTTAAGTTCAAGACCCAGTAGCAGCGTGCATACACACACACACACACACACACACACACACACACACACACACACACACACACAGAAACTGCCACCAATGTTTAAACCTGCATTCCCCCACCCTGTAAGCCACAGCTCCCACATCTATATTCACAAGCTCTTGTCCCATCTTTTGCTTACCCTAATTTCCTTCTGCAAAGCCCCCCCCGTGCCCCGCTCCCCACAAAATGTGCCAGCCTCCCTTAAAAGAACAGGCACTTTGCCCCCCTCCCTCCTCCCCAAAATGTCCCTATTTTAGGGCTTGTAAATGTCAGCAAATCTGCAAAGTATACAAATGCTGAGGGGAAAGGCATAGCTAATTATAAGAAAGTAATTAAGAGAGACATCCATGATGATGATAATTGTAATTAGAAAGCGTCTGGCAATTTCTTATCATGCAGTCAAATGCTACAGCCTCCCAAAGCCAGGAGGCTAAGCAATGAGCAAAGCTCCCATCCACCCGCACCTCGTTGGCTGGCTGGCTAGCGCACGCGCTCCTGGAGAAGGTATTATTGACAGCAGGGTGAAGAAGGGAGATTATTTCTCTTCTTTTGACAGAATCCACATTTTCTCAAGGTCATCCTTGCTCCTGAGAGATCTCCCCTACCGTCTAGAAGGATTACGGCAACTCTCTACCCGCAACAACTTTAGGAACTCAAGATATTGGCATCTCCCATTAACCCTGTCCAGGTTTTTATTTTGCCTTGTTGTTGTTGTTTTGTTTGGCCAATACTGGGGCTTGAACTCTAGGCCTGCGCACTTTCCCCGAGGTTTTGTGCTCAAGGCTAGCACTCTACCACTTGAGGCACAGCTCTACTTCTGGCTTTTTGGTGGCTCATTGGAGCTAAGAGGGTCTAGGATTTTCTTGCCCAGGCTGCCTTTGAATCACAAGGGTCAGACCTCAGCCTCCTGAGTAGCTAGGATGACAGGTATGAGCTGCTGGTCCCAGCTAAACCCTATCAGTTTCTTAGCTGGGATCTCCAACAAGGAGATATATATATATATATATATATATATATATATATATATATATATATATATATATATATATATATATACAAATATATATTAATTATATATATATATATATATATATATATATTAATGAAGCATCTAGAGACCTTTTTTCTGCCCATTGTGGCCTGGACTGGGGAGCAGTTGGCCCCCCGGAGGGAGTTTGGAAGGGCTACTTCAGTGCCAAAGTGCACCTGCTTGCTTGAAATGTCCCCGGGGATGGCACTTGTCAAGCGAGACCTCAGCCCTGTGTGTGGGTGGCGTGGCGTCCTCCAGTTGCTCCTCCACATGGCAGCAGCCCCTGTAGCCGCTGCCTGAGCTTTATGCCGGCCCCCAGATGAACTGACACCCCAAGCCACTTCAGACGTACCAGTCAGGGGTCTGAAGTCAGTCGGTCTATGGCAGGTGGTATCTAAAAGAGCATGAAGCTGTATAGCAAAGGTACCAGTGGCTCACACCTATAATCCCAGCTACTCAGGAGGCTGAGATGGGAGGATCGTGGTTCAAAGCCAGCCCTGGCAGACAAATCTATGAGACTCCTATCTCCACTGAGCCAACCAAAAAGTCAGAAGTAGAGCTGTATCTCCAGTGGTAGAGTGTCTGCCTTGAGTGAAAAAGAAAGAGTGGGAAGTCATGAGTTCAAGCCCTAGTCCAGGCACACACATAAACAAAGATATGCCATTGATCCAAATACTTTGCGAGGGAGGGCTTTGTCAAAGAACACAGCACTGGGATTGGAGGTGTAGCTCAACTGGTAGAGCGCTAGCCAATGAATGAAAGGGGCTGACAGATACCAAGTCCTGGTCTCGAACCTGGGGCCACAATAAAATACTTACTTTGTGCTAGCAAGACCCTAACCAGAAACCCCTGGTTTCCCTTCTTCCCACTGGACTTTGCAAATAAGTTCATGCGGGCCACTGCCCCCAGGACATGCTGGACACTAGTTGTCCACTTTCTCTTTCCCACCAGAGGCCAGCGTCTTGGTCTATCAGCAACAGCCCTGGCCTGCCCCCCTCCCACCAGCCCCTGCATGCTCCAGCTAGGTCTAGCTGCATTACAGCTTATTAGATTAACCCAGTTAGTGACAACTCCAACTGCTCACTTTCTGACTGTAAGACCTTGTGTGTGTGTGTGTGTGTGTGTGTGTGTGTGTGTGTGTGTGTGTGTGTGTGTGTGTGCCAAGATGAAAGAGCAGAGCAAAATGTCAGGGCTGGAAGAGACCTCACATCCAATTCCTTTACTTTATGCACAGAGAAACTGAGACTAGAAACCTCGTATGCAACATGGGGCCCATAGCTAGGAAGGGGGAAGCTTGAGGATGAGGCTGTAGGGGACAGCAGTTGCTGAAGGCATGGACTAGGAGAGAGCCCAGACTGTGGGGTCTTGGTGTGTCCAGGATGGATGTCTTTAGATGACAATGGTGCCTGGCCCATGTGATGCAGGGTCTGGGGGAGGGCTTGTGAGGGCCAGAGAGCAACTTAGAAGTAAAGGAGTGGGGCTGGGAAGGTGGCTCAGTTGGTAGAGCGCTTGCCTTGCATGCCTGAGGCCCTGGGTTCGATTCCTCAGCACCACATAAGCAAAAAGAAAAAAAGCCGGAAGTGGCACTGTGGCTCAAGTGGTAGAGCGCTAGCCTTGAGCTGAGGAGCTGAGGGACAGTGCCCAGGCCCAGAATTCAGGCCTCACGACCAGACCCCCCCCCACAAAAAAAAAGAAGTAAAGGAGTGTCCAGCAGGATGGGGTCGGGCAGTCAAACACAGGAGGGAGAGTTCGTGCCCATAATCCTAGATATTCAGGAAATAAGGATCAGGTTTCAAATCCAGCCTGGGAAGGAAAGTATCTTCAAACAAAATCAGCTAGAAGTGGAGTTGTAGCTCAAGCAATGGAGCCCCAGCCTTGAGAGGAAAAAGTTGAGACAGCATCCATGCCCTGAGTTCAAGCCTCAGTATTGGGAGGGAGGAGGAAAGCGAGTAACAGAGAGAGAGAGGAGGGGGGAGGGAGGGAGGAATAGAGAGGGAGAGAGAGAGAGAGAGAGAGAGAGAGAGGGAGAGGGAGAGGGAGAGGGAGAAGGAAAGGGAGAGGGAGAGGGAGAGAGACCAAAAAAGAGAAAGAAAAAAACCAACACTTTTTGGGGTTAGAGGTGTGGTTCAATTGGTTAAGCAGTAGCCAATGAGTGAAAGCGCCAGATTGTCAGATACAGAGTTCAAGTTCTGGTCTTGGAAGAAGGAGAGGGCAAAGTAGGGAGGGAGGAAGGAAAGATGGAAGAAAGGAGAAAAAGAGAAAAAAAGAAGAGAGAAAGAGAAAAAGGAAGGAAGGAAGGAAGGAAGGAAGGAAGGAAGGAAGGAAGGAAGGAAGGAAGGAAGGAAGGAAGGAAGGAAGGCAGGAAGGAAGGAAGGAAAGAAGGAAGGTCCTCTTGACCTCCCAGAGACCTGCTTTCTTCCCTCTGTCTCTTTGAACCCAGCACGGGATTCTAAGTCTGGAACACAGACCATGAGTTCTAATTCTGGGCAGGCTCCACAGCTCCAGGAGCTGTTCCCACGGTGTAAAGCAACCACCCACTCTGATACACAAAGCAGAGGACAAGAGGACTTACCTATAAGTCTACAGGGCAAGGGCCTGTAAACTATGAGTCTCACAGCAAAACCAGCTGGCTGCTTATTTTTATAAATAAAGTTTTATCAGCACACAGCCATTCCCATTCATTTCTATATCACCTCAGGCAGCCTTTGTACTACAAGGACAGGGCAGAGAACCCCAGAGACTGAGGGCCAACAAAGTCCAAAACACCTTCTCCTGGTGCTTTGGGGAGACATGTGCCCCCCCGGCCCCCACTATGGATTATTCCTGGACTGGAGAAGAGTAGACAAAGGACATGCAAAGTGTCTTCCTGTCACTTTTTCTGTCATCTACTCGCTCTCCAGTATGACCAGGCCCCAAATGTGCCAGTCCTGCCTGGGGTGCCTCCAGTCCACCTGGGGTCCAGCTGGGTCTCGAACCTTGCAGCAGCCACGATGCCGACTCAGCACTTCGTTTCAGCTACTTTTCCTCCCTGGGAACAGGGACAAGGACCAGGCAGAGGGATTCAGAGCATGCCATACTCCAATCGATGAGCTGCTCAGGTGACACTAGGAACAATGGTGACTAAAAACGGAAAGGAGGCCACATGAGAAGTCTTTCTACTTCACCCAGCATGGAGGAACATTCTGGAGATCAGTTCTCTACTGGTGCCTGTGCTGGGGGAATGGGCCTCAGCCAGGCCTAGGCAACAAGTACAAATCCACCGCTAATAAGAGGCCTGGAATTCTTTTGAGGCATTTTTGTCTTAGCATAACTAACTCCCTATGGAATTCAAATACCACCAGGCTCTGGTGGCTCACACCTGTCATCCTAGCTACTCCGAAGGCTGAGATCCGGGGATCGTGGGTCAAAGCCAACCAAGGCAGAAACGTCTGTGAGACCCTATCTCCAATTAACCAATGGAAAGCCAGAAGTGAAGCTGTGGCTCAAACAGTAAAGTTCCAGCCTTCAGCAGTAACAGCTGGAGCGTAGCACAAGGCCCTGAGCTCAAACCCCAGTAGTGGTATTAAATTTAAAAAATAAAAAAGGATTTGAATGCAATCAAAGCCAGCGTTATTGATTTTTCATGTCACCCTAGAGAACATTGGTGTCCTATTTCCTCAGAGAAATCATATAGGGCCTCACAGGAACAAATTTGAAATCTGAGGATTGCAGTTCAAAACCAGCTCAGGCAAGACAGTCCATGAGACTCTTATCTCCAATAAACTACCAAGAAACAGGAAGTGGAGCTGTGGCTGAAGTGGTAGAGCACTAGCCTTAAATGAAAAAAAAACCTAGGGGACAGCCCCTAGGCCCTGAGTTCAAGTCCCAGGAATGGCACAAAAATTAAAAAGAAAAAAAAATCATATACCACAAATACACTGTGTGTCTTTGCCTTTATTTTATTTTTTGGGGGGGTCCAGTCGTAGGGCCTGAACTCTGGGCCTGGGCGCTGTCCCTCAGCTCTTCAGCTCAAGTCTAGTGCTCTACCACTTGAGCCACAGCGCCACTTCCAGCTTTTTTCTTTTTGCTTATGTGGTGCTGAGGAATCAAACCCAGGGCCTCAGTCATGCAAGGCAAGCGCTCTACCACTGAGCCACCTTCCCAGCCCTGTCTTTGCCTTTATAAATGAGCATTTTATTATTAAACTCAAGCCTTTCTGAAGTGTATTCATTTCTTGCTGGAATTCTCACTGATCCAGGGCCTCATGGAGGTTTGAACCCATGAGTGCTTGATGCTAAATGACCTGCCTTGCCACCCAGATCATAAAGTCAGGTCTGCCACTGACTTGCCCCTCCCCATTCTGAGCCTCAGTTTCTTCATCTGGAAAAAAAGGGGGGGGGGGCTAAGTGACACAATGAGAATGTCCCCATCTGTTCTGGGCAAATCGATGACTTTGTGGCTGACTTAAGCCAGCTGACCCACCGCCACAGGAAGTGAGGGGCGGGCACAGGGAGGCTCCACCCCCTCCAGATCCCAGCCCATCTTCTGTCTCCCTGTTGACTGGGGAGCATGTATCGTCATTTTTATTTATCCTGACCTTTTCATGTGAGTAATTTTTATAGTTCCATTAACTAGTGAGGCCATTTGCAAGCTGCCAGGCAAAATATAGTACCCTGAGCCCTCAGGGATTTGAGGGTCGTCTTGTGTGGAATGCTAATAGAAGGAAGAAATGATTCAGGGGCTCTTCGCAAAGGCTGGGGGGGGGGGCGCAAATTGCAATCCTCCACATCTCAGCCTCTTGAGACAGATGTGGGCCACTGGTACCCCACTTAGAATTGACTTTTGTTGTTGCTGTTGGTCATAGGGTCTGAGCACTGTCCCTGAGCTTTTTTGCTTAAGGCTATCGCTCTCCTACTTGAGCCACAGATCCACTTCCAGTTTTCTGGTGGTTAACTGGAGATAAGAGTCTCATAGACTGGCTGGCTTTGAACCACCATTCTTAGATCTCAGCCTCCTGAGTAGAGGATTACAGGCATGAGCCACCAGTATCCAGTATAGAATTGGCTTTTAATTGAGTTTCAACTGGTCACACTTCTGGCTCTAAGATATGAATAATCAAGCTAAAGGGAGCAGTGTTTCATTACGGGCCTAAATAGTGGAAGGATACAGAGGACCTCACACACTCCTGGTCTAGGGTTTGAGGGTCTGCAGGTACCACTGGACCCGGCCTGCAGAGCAGACCCAGAGCTGCTCCTTGCTACCCTAACAACACAGCACTAGAAGCATGCTATAAGCTTATTAGCTCATTTCCTCAAGCAACCTCTCCTCTTCCATTTCCTCATCTGTAAAACACCCACAGATTTAGTTCTAAGTTAAGTTGCACAAAGCTCTAGAACCAGAGATCCATTGCAATTGTTAACTGTGTGTGTGTGTGTGTGTGTGTGTTACACTGGAGTCTTTAGGCTTGAATTCCAGCCTGGGCAACATTCATTAGCTATTTGCTCAAGGCTAGTGTTGTAAACTTTTTTTTTTTAATTTTTTTTATTTTTATTGTGAAAATACTGTACAGAGGGGTTACAATTACATGGGCAAGAAAATGAGTACATTTCTTATCAAGCATTGTAGCCTCCTCCTTTGTTTCCCCTTCCCAGCCTCCCCCTGTCCCCCCACCCAATCCTCCCCTCCCCACCAAAGTTGTAAAGTTCGTTTTCGACATGACAACTTGTACTTCTCATTGTTGCAACGGGTCCACCTGTATTCTTATTTAAACGACTTGTTTTTCCCCTTCCCCTCCACAAATTATACCGACATCAAATACAGTGAAAGCAGGGGTTATACTGTGGAGGAGGGACATACCCAGCAACAAAGAAATAATCTTATAAATGCAATAAAAACAAATGCATGAAAGAAAAAAAAAACATTTGAATACATATCTTAGGGTTCATTTCCCTAACATCACCTTATCTGATCTTTTCTGCTTGACTCATACATATACTAGATATTGCAAATAAGGGAAACCATGGGATCTATGTTTCTTTGGGTCTGGCTTACTTCACTTAATATAATTTTTTCCAAGTCTTTCCATTTCCTAACAAATGGGGCAATGTCATTCTTTCTGATGGAGGTATTGAATTCCATTGTGTATATACACCACATTTTCTTGATCCATTCATCTACTGAGGGCCATCTGGGTTGGTTCCATATCTTAGCTATAGTAAATTAGTGTTGTAAACTTAAACCACAACTCTACTTATGGTTAATTGGTGGTTAATTGGAGATAAGAGACTCAGAGACTCCCTTGCCTGGGCTGGCTTTGAACCTCGACCCTTAGATCTCAGCCTACTAAGTAGCTAGGCTTACAGGTGTGAGCCACTGGCTTCTACCTCATGAATTGTTGACTTTAAGAAAAAAAGAAAAACCTTTTGCTGAAAGGGGTGCAGTTGATCAAAATACATTGCCCTCATCAACCAACATGTTGAGTGAAACCCTTTTGTATAAGTAAAGATAATAAATTGCTGGGTGCTGATGGCTCACGCCTGTAATCCTCACTGCTTAGGAGGCTGAGATGTGAGAGGAGGTATTCGCCAGCAGGAAGTCTGTGAGACTCTCATCTCCAATTAGCCACCAAAAAAGCTGGAAGTGGTGCTATGGATCAAATGGGAGAGCTCCAGTCTTAAGTGAAAAAGCCTACCAAAAGCCTGAGTACCAGCACCAACATACACACAAAAAGGGTATTTCTCTAGATCTCAGTGTCTTCAGCGGTGAAATGGGGAGAATGGTCCCCTATTTCCCAAGCTGCTGTAAAATTTCACCACGCACACACACACATACACACACATACACACACACACACACACACACACACACACACACACACACACATCTGCTTCTTAGAATAGCGTGTGGGCAGGGATCCTTGCTTTTCTCCCTCATCTAGTCTCCTAAGTCTAAGCAGTCACTCAACTCCAGAGACATTTAGTAAGCCTCTACTATGCGTGCTAGAGGCTGAGGATCCCAGAAGCAGATTAATCACCATTCCTCGGTGAACCATCCAGCACAGATCTGACAACTTCCAGCCAGTCCAGAGCAGAAAGGGCCTGGGGAGGGGGGGACAGGGGGAAAGGGAGGGCAGGCAATTCTCCCCTCTGTTGGGGTGATAGAAAAGGACACAGAAAGGCCGGATGCCGGTGGCTCACGCCTATAATCCTACTAGCTACTCCAGAGGTTGAGATCTGAGGTTCACCGTTCAAAGTTTAGCCCAGGCCAGAAAGTCTATGAGACTCTTATCTCCAGTGAGCCCCCAGAAAACCAAGGGTGGTTCTGTGGCTAGCCGAGAGCGGTAGAGTGCTAGCCTTGAGCAGAAAAAGCTCAGGGACAGCACCCAGGCCTTGAGTTCAAGCCCCACAACCAACTAAACAAACAAAAAATAGACACCGAAAGGACTTCAAGGAGCTTGTGACGCTCAGTTTACCCACACGTCAGGCACAGACCCAGCCTTCCCTTCCCCTTGGACCACTGGGTTCTACTGTAAATGAGCCCATGGCCTCCTCACATTGGGCCTCCATACTTGTCTGGACCCTCCCATCATCTGCCATTTATTTGGGTGTTCACGCTCACACATCACTTCCTCCAGGAAGCAATCCCTGACTGCACGAGCCCTTTCCCCCACCTAGGTACACCCCAGTTCCTTCCGACTTCCACAATATCTGGGGTGCCTCACGGGGTCATAGCCAATCTCTCCTAAATTCCACCGAAGCCTGTATTTGTGTATTTTGAACATGCATGAAGCTGCAAAGGTACTCTCTCCCCTCCCCAGCCCCATCCAGAGCCTGAACGCATAATTCAGCTAAGCAACCCCACTGCCCTCCATGGTGGGACAGAAAAATTCTCTTTAGAAGGATACCAGTATCTGGCTGGGAAGGTGGCTTCATGGTAGAATGCTTCCCCTGCATGCAGGAAGCGCTGGGTTCGGTGCCTCAGTACCACATAAACAGAAAAGAGCCAGAAGTGGCCCTGTGGCTCAAGTGGTAGAGTGCTAGCCTTGAGCAAAAGCAGCTCAGGGACTATGCCCAGGCCCTGAGTTCAAGCCCCAGGACTGGCCAAAAAAAGATACCAGTATCTTCCCCAAGCTGGTAGAACCCAATAGGAAGCCCCTCACCCACCCATGTTTGGGCCTTTCCACCCCCCAAAAATGTGGCCAGGCCAGGTAGATTATCTGTTATCAAATGCTAGTGACAGCTGACAGTTAGGGGGAGGTCCCCTTTGTATTCCTTGCTGCCTGACTTGCCACAGCAAAGATTAACTGGTAATCATTGTTTGCCAATTAAAAGTGCCAACGCATCAGAACCTTCCTATCAGGCTCCCTCATAAAGCAATCCTTCGGACCATGGGACCTGATAAAAGCCCCAAGTTGCTGTCAATTCCCTGAATCAATGTGGTAGGCCTCAGCTCTGTTCCCTGTACCCCAGCTGAGCTGTTCAAACCAAACCAGCAATCCCATGCTCCTGCGAGCAACAGCTTTTCAACTTGTTAATGATGCTGGAACATACGGCCTGAGTCAGCAGCCCGCAGCACACGACCCAAAAAAAATCTCTTTCTAGGGCTTTTTTTTTTTCCCCTCCCATTTGACAGATGCCAGACATTTTCCAGAAAGATACATTCCAACTGATTGATTGTCTTTCCCCCTCTCCTCCTTTGGAAAATTTATCCTTACCACCTACAAGGAAAGCAAAACATGAGGCCTGCCAAGCTTTCCTGTAATGCTTTGATTTAAAAACTCAGCCTCAAGCCGGGCGCCCGTGGCTCACACCTGTCATCCTAGCTACTCAGGAGGCTGAGATCTGAGGATCGAGGTTCAAAGCCAGCCCGGGCAGGAAAGTCCATAAGACTCTTATCTCCAATGAACCCCCAGAAAACTGGAAATGGTACTGTGGTTCAAGTGGTAGAGCACTCGCCTTGAGCAAAAGCAGCTTAGGGACAGCGCCCAAGCCCTGAGTTCAAGCCCAGTACCACCACCAAAGAAAGGTGCTGCTTCAAACCATGATCCTCATAGCCCAGCTTCTTGAGTAGGCAGGATTATAGGCATGAGCCACCACTGTTGGCTTTGATTTTGAGCCTCCAGAAGACTTAGGATGTGAAGCAAGTCTCAGAGACAGGAAGCTTCAGCTTTGAGCAAGGGGTGGCTGGGAAACATGGTACCCATCAGTGAAGTTTCCTTCCTTCCAACTCAGCCTCCTGGGTATGATGCAGGACCGCTGCCTCACCTGGCAATGAAAGCCACCCCAGGGTTTACGAGCACTGCCCCGAGCATCCATGTGCCCACAGGCTCTCAATCTCATACCCGGGAGATGCAACATCAGAAGCTTCTAAGCCCCACTGATTTAGGGCTCTAATCAAATAATAACATGTGAAACTGAGGGCTGGTGGCTCACACCTGTAATCCCAGCCACTCTGGAGGCTGAGATCTGAGGACCGCTATTCCAAAGCCAGTCCAGGCAGACAAATCCAACATAGTCTTATCTCCAATTAACCAGCAAAAAAAAAGCTTGAAGTAAAGGTGTGGCTCAAACCTTGAGCACCAAAAGCCAAGTGAGAGCTAGAAGCTCTGAGTTCAATCAAGTCCCAGTGCTGGTGCCAAAAAATAAAATAAAATAAAGCGGATGAGAAGAGGTCTCTATGATCCTTCTCAGTACCATTGCTCAGCCCAGGGTCTCGGAGGGTCTGTATTTATGGACGGATCCTCCAAATTACCAGCATAGGTTGCCCTGGTTTCTTACCATGCTGTGTTTAGGAGTGCCCTGCCTTCAGAGTTTACAAGCAATCTTTGGAAAGTCCCTTTACCACCCCTGGCTATGAATCAGAGACCTCTAACCATGGCCTGGCTCTGGGGTGATCCTGGCAATGTAGCCACCAAACCTCCTAGCTTTGACAGGCAGGGAGGGAGGGAGGGAAGAGAGGGAGGGAAAGAACAGAGGGAAGGAGGGAGGGGAAGAAGGGAGGAAAGGAAGGAGGTAGAAGAAAGGATAGAAGAAGGACCGGGAAGGTGGCTCAGTGGTAGAGTGCTTGCCTTGCATGCATGAGGCCCTGGGTTTGATTCCTCAGCACCACATAAGCAGAAAAAGCCGGAAGTGGCACTGTGGCTCAAGTGGTAGAGTGCTAGCCTTGAGCTGAAGAGCTGAGGGACAGTGCCCAGGCCCAGAGTTCAGGCCCACAACCAACAACAACAAAAAAAAAAAAGGATAGAAGAAGGCCAAATCACACTCTCCAGAGAGGAATGAACACAAAGGTGCAATGCCTACGTACATCTGATCATATAAAATAATATTTATCAAGATGAACTCCAGGAAATGGAAACAAGAGGGTTTTTTTCCTTTGTTGCTGTTTTTCTTTTCATCTTGTTTGTTCATTTCTCTGTCTTTGGGAGGATGGGGGGGGCACAGAAATGGAGGGACAAAGAGTAAACAAATATAGCAGTGGTACTCACTAGACACTGTATTGAAAATGAACTATACAACTTGTGGGTGGGGATGGGAGGGAAAAACTGGGAGAGAGGAAGGGACACTGATGACAGAGGATGACAAATTGTCTAGAAAGAAATATACTCCTAGCCGGGCGCTGGTGGCTCACGCCTGTAATCCTAGCTACTCAGGAGGCTGAGATCTGAGGATCGCGGTTCAAAGCCAGCCCGGGCAGGAGAGACCGTGAGACTCCTATCTCCAATAAACCCTCCAGAAAACCGGAAGTGGCGCTGTAGCTCAAGTGGTAGAGCGCTCGCCTTGAGCTGAAGAGCTGAGGGACAGTGTTCAGGCCCAGAGTTCAAGCCCCACGACCGACAAAAAAAAAAAAGAAATATACTCTTTACCTGACTTATGTAACTGTCACCCCTCTGGTCCACTACCTTTTTTGTTGTTGTTCAGTTGTGGGGCTCGAACTCTGGGCCTGGGCGCTGTCCCTCAGCTCTTCAGCTCAAGGCTAGAGCTCTACCACTTGAGCCACGGCACTACTTCTAGCCTTTTCTGTTTATGTGGTGCTGAGGAATCAAACTCAGGGCCTCATGTATGCAAGGCAAGTACTCTAACACTGAGCCACCTTCCCAGACCTGTCCACTACCTTTATTATATTTTTTTTTTGGTCACTTGTGGGGCTTGAACTCTGGGCCTGGGCTCTGTCCCTGAGCTCTTCAGCTCAAGGCCAGCACTGTACTATTCGAGCCATAGCACCACTTCTGGTTTTCTGGTGGCTAATTGGAGAAAAGAGTCTCATGGATTTTCCTGCCTTAGCTGGTTTTGAATCCTGATCCTCCGATCTCAGCCTCCTGGATAGGTAGGATTACAGCCATGAGCCACTAGCACCCAGTTAATTTTTTTTTTAACAAAAGAAAGACCAAACTAGATTTCTGCCCCCCATTTTTCTGAGCATATGCTAATTACGATTCATGTGATATTTTAGAAGACCTAAAGCATATTTATCCTTTGGCTTTCCCAAGTTCTCTAAACTTGTCATTATCCCCATTTACAGATGGGGTCACTGAGGCTCAGGCTCCTATTCCTCATGTGAGGAATTTGGCCCAGACCCCCCCTTCCCCATCACTGCACACCATCTGCAGCCTGCTAGCTGCTGAGTGCTGGGTTAGGGGCACCAGCCTAACCCCCCCCCCCACCCCCAGCCTGTGGAGAGGGCACTCCAATGGGCAGCCATGGCCCCAAGAACCAGAAAGTCTAGAAAAAGCTCCTCTATTTTTCCCCTGGAGGACAAAACAATCAAAGTGACAAGTAAATGAACCCCTTTAACCCAAACGCTATTGCTTCTTTCCCCCCACCACCCCCGCTGCCACAGAGAACATCCTAGAAACTAGCCATCGCTGCAGTCCGAGCTTCTGAAGACTGTCCACCCTCTCGTGTAACCACTGCATCCAGAACCCCAATCAGCCTCGTCCAGGCCCAGAACTAAGGCAAGAAAGATCACAGCCCTCAAGCAGAGAACTGGCTAAGCAGCCCCCAGGCTGCCTTGCCTGGACCTAAGTCACCACCTGGGAGTGGAGAATGTGCCATTGGCAGCCACAGGCACACAGTGAGCCTCACACGTGTCGGCAGGTGATCAAATGGTTAGATCAGGAGTTCAGGAGCTGGGATTCCCAGGTTCAAGTTGTATTGATGTGTATGTGTAAATGTCAGTACTGAGACTTGAACTCAGGGCCTTCAATTCGATTGGCTTTTGTACTCCAGGCTGGCGCTTTACCACTGGAGCCACATCTCTACTTGTGGTTCGACTTTTGGCTGGTTACTTGGAGCTAAGAATCTCATGGATTTTCCTGCCTGGGCTGCCTTCCAACTGCTATCCTCAGACCTCAGCCTCCTGAGTAGCCAGAGGGCACATTTTGATCCACCTCTTAGGAGCTTGGTGACTTGCAAGTAGTTACCAGAGCACCTCACTATTGTGGGTGCCTCATTGTTATCCCCTCCCCACCCCCACATAAGTGGTTTTGTAGGGAAAAGAAGACAAGGGAAGAAGGCAGGGGATAATCTGAGAGCTACCTTTGCCCACACTGGCCTTGAACCATGATCCTCCCATCTCTGCCTCCTAAGTAGCTAGGATTACAGGTATGCACTACCATGCCTGGTTGCCCTCACCTATGAATTCTGGGAGCCTCAGCTCCATAGCTCTTTGCTGAGTCCTCCATCTAAGGCGGGGGAGGTCTCCCCGATATTAGCTCTCAGTAGTACCCTGTGTTCTTTTCTCTTATGGCATCTATCAAAAATGTCATTCTTGCTGGACACTGGTGGCTCACGTCTGTAATCTTAGCTACTCAGGAGGCTGAGATCTGAAGATCACAGTTCAAAGCCAGCCAGGACAGGAAAGTCCATGAGACTCTTAATACCAGTTCACCACCAGAAAACCAGAAATGGTGCTGTGGCTCAAGCGGTAGAGCACTAGCCTGGAGCTGAAGAACTCAGGGACAGCGCTCAGGCCCAAGCCCCACAACCAACAAAAACAAAAAACAAAAAAAAGTTACTCTTAGCCAGGTGTCAGTGGTTCCTGTCAAAATCTGAGCTACTCAGCATGCTGAGATCTGAGGATCAAAGTCCAAAGCCAGCCTGGGCAGACAAATCTGTGAGGTTCTTAGAGCTATTCAGCAAAAAGCTGGAAGTGGCGATGCGGCTCAAGTGGTAGAGCACCCAGCCTTTAGCACAAAAGCCAAGTGAGAATATAAGACCCTAATTTCAAGTACTAGGACTAGGAACCGTTCATTTATAAAATTTATTTGGAGAGAATTATTGAAAGCTGTGTCTCTATGAGCTAGCAGCTATCAACAAACCTATCTGGTTTGTTGATCTCTAATGTGTTATTCCTTTCCAACCCCAGCACTGAGCCGGAGGACAGCAATCACTCAATATGTTGCCCAAACAAAAAAAATAAATGAACCTTTGCTTAGCCTCTTGTGTGTATTTGCTGAATGGATAGAAAGGGACAGTAATTACTGTCATAGGAACACCACCAAAATAAGCACCTTTCTTTCCCTGCGCTCAGCTCCCGTGGGACAGCATGCGCTGTGACACAGTGAAAATCCAGGCCATGTGAGATGCCATCATAGCCCACGTGAATAAGTGGGCAAGGGTTAGCCTCGGGAGTCCCAGGAAAGTTAAGGGATTTGTCCAGTTTCACAAGACATGAATAGAAGTATGGAAATCAAAGCAGGGTTGTCATCATCTGCCTGGATCAAGCCCGACCTGCAGCCCTTCCTGTACTGAAGAGGAAAGTGGGGGGTTTTACTAGATTGTGAGTAACCTGAGGGAAGGGAAATAGCTATTGTATTGGTCCTATCTCTCCCGCACACAAGTCCAGACATTGGTACATAGAGGTAGTTGGAAATCAACTGCTAAGACAGTAGGAGAATATTCTTTGGAGGGCAAGAAAAAAGGGATTCCATTTTTTTTTTGGGGGGGGGTCTGGTCATAGGGCCTGAACTCTGGGCCTGGGCCATAGCGCCACTTCCAGCTTTTTTCTTTTTGCTTATGTGGTGCTGAGGAATCGAACCCAGGGCCTCAGGCATGCAAGGCAAGCGCTCTACCACTGAGCCACCTTCGCAGCCCCAGGGATTCCATTCTTTAAATGCCTTTAAAACTGTTCTGAAGAAGACAAAGAGTTGTTCATCTGATGAAAGTACTCCAAACCCACCTGGATGCCCTTACGGGTAGTAAGTTCCTTGTCAACTGAGCTGAGGCTGTGACAGCATCAGAGTCTCCATGTGGCACAGCTCTATAAGCCACGGCTCATATACCAAGAATGGAAATGGCCACACAAAGTCTCAGGTAGAGATGAGCACCCGAAGAAGGGTGCTGAGTGCAGGGTCACTGATAAGCAGGGCCCCACCTAACCCCAAGAACAGAGGCACAGAGAAGAATCGAGATCCAGCACCACATCTTATGATTCATGGCTTGGAGTTCTAGAGCAGCTGGCCTCATAACTCAGCACTAAGTTTTGACTTTTGGCCCTGGCTCTGCCAAATTCAACCTTTCTGGAGATCAGAAAACTGCACCTCAAGCCAGGCACCGGTGGCTCATGCCTGTAATCCTAGCCATTCAGGAGGCTGAGATCTAAGGATCACGGTTCAAAGGTAGCCCAGGCAGGAAATTCCATGAGATTCTTATCTCTTAACTAAGCACCAGAAAAATGGAAATGGAGCTGTGACTCAAGTGGTAGAGCACTAGCTTTGAGCAAAAGAGCTCAGGGACAGTACCCAAGCCCTGAGTTCAAGCCCCATGACTGACAAAAAGACAAAAGAAACAAATGCCTCTTTTCCTTCTTTCCTTCCTTCCTTCTTCCTTCCTTCCTTCCTTTCCTTTCTTTCTTTCTTTTCTTTCTTTCTTTCTCTTTTCTTCCTTCCTTTTGCAGGTCCTTTTTTCTTTGTCAGGGCCTGAGCAATGTCCCTGAACTTCAGGGCTAGCACTCTACCACTTGAGCCACAGCTCCACTTTCAGCTTTTTCTGTACTGAGGAATCAAACCCAGGGCTTTGTGCATGCTAGGCAAGCACTCTACCACTAAGCCCTCTTTCCCAGCCCTCTTTCTTTTCTTTTTTCTTTTCAGTGCCAGTCCTGGGTGAAGCTAGAACTCAGGGCCTGGGTGCTGTCCTTGAACTTCTTTTACTCAAGGCTCGTCCTCTACCATTTGAGCCACAGGCTCTGCTTCCAGCTTTGTGGGGGTTTTGTCCCTTGAATAGTTTATTGGAGACAAGAGTCTCCCAGACTTTTTTGCCCCAGCTGGCTTTGAATCGCAATCCTCAGCTCTCAAGCCTCCCGAGTAGCTAGGCTCACAGACATGAGCCACCAGCACCCAGTTTAAGCTGATTTCTCGATCTGTGTTTTGCTTTCTTACTTGAGGATGGAGACTCACAGACCCACCAGAAAGCACTACTATAAAATTCCGGGGCGGGGGGAGAACACCCAAAAAACAAACAAACAGTGACACCCCCCCCAGGAGCCTGGTACTTCAGTCCATCCACATTGCACTCTTCTTGCTTTCCTGGATATTAACTTACCCTGCCAGACCATCACCACCAACCCACCAAGGAGAAAACACTCTCATTTGCCATGGGAGCTGGCTAGAATCTCTCCATCCATCCCCGTAGCTGGGAGGGGGACATGGCGGGAGGAACAATGACAGGGAAATAGGAGTCCTCGTCACCTTTAACTCTCCCAGAGGGAGGCTGTCCAGCCTGAGTTATCTTCCCTGGGGAGGAAATGCTGCTCTGGTCCTTTGAACCCAGCACGGATCACAGAGCAGAGAAAATATAACAGCCCCAAACCACCAAAGCGCTCTTCAACTCCACTTCCCCCAGTGCTGCCAAAGAGGCTGCAATTCATAGAATAACAAGTCAATTTCCCAGAGGAAATGAAAGCCCCTCCCACCCCACCCCAGCTAGTCCCAGGATACTGGATACAGCCAAGCCCTGATCTGAGCAGACAGGCTCAAGAGGTGAACCCCGAGGCTGGCGATCTGGTCAGGAATAGCCTGGAAGAAGGGGAATCGGGATACCAGGCATAATGGGGGAGGGAGTTGGGGAGTGGGGGAGCAGGGGACCTTCCATCTCAGACTTACTCTACTGCTGGATGGTTAATTTGCTGTAACACATGCATGAAAATTGTAAGCCTTGTAATTCACCCAGATGGTGGGAACCTCCCTGGTTGCTCCCCCCCATCATTCCTCCTCCAGAGACAGCTGTACCACCGCTGGGCCATATGGCTCCCCTTGCTCTGCACCCCCACCCTGAGAAATAAAACCACTTCCTACCAGCAGAACCCAACTCTGTGTTCTCAGCAGGTAATTAAGAGCTCCAGCTGTGACACTGCTTGCTCTGGGGTTTGTCCACACATCAGAAGCCCTGTTTTAAAGCTCCGTCTGTACACCCAGGCAGGGCACCCGTAAGGAGGTTGGCTAGCTGGCTCTGCTTTCTGGCATTGCAGAGCCTTATGAGTTAGCCAGATGTCTGCTTTCAGCCAGACACACCCCACATTCCTGGCTTCTCAGACAGATGAATAAAACTTTTTGTTTGTGTATTTTAGGTTTGAGAACTTGAACTCAGTACCTGATGCCTTCACTCATTGGCTGGTACTCTACCCACTGGGCCACATCTCCAAACTGAGATGGATAAATCCCACACACATCTGTTCAATGAAGGTAATACTATGAAGAAAAACCCTCAGAACATTGACCTGTAGTGGAAAGTCAAGGGCTCAGGCTGCTTACAAGCTGTGTCTTACTTATTTGCTCCATTCTGAGCATTTCTTTAGGAAGGCAGAGAGGAGCCGGTAAGTGCCTCCTTCTAACTTCTGCTTGTTCAAGAACCCTTCCCACAACTGCCTCCTTCCCAGTAGTGACAAATCTGTGTGATCCTGTTCGACTGGCTTATAAGAATATGTCTCAGCCAGGAGCTGGTGGCTCATGCCTGTAATCCTAGCTACTCAGGAGGCTGAGATCTGAAGATCATCATTTGAAGCTAGTCGAGGCAGAAAATTTGGGAGACTCTTTTATCTCCAACCAGCAAAAAGCAGATGTGGAGGCGTGGCTCACATGGTATGGCACCTGCCTTGAGTGAAAAAGCCAAACAAGAAAGGTCCGAGGGCATGTGCATACACACACACACACACACACACACACACACACACACACACAAATATTGCCACCACTTCCCATCTGTGAGCTCTCCTTGGACCATTCATCTGCTGTTTCTGACTTACTTATCCCCATTTCACAGTATGGTCATATTAAGGATAAAAGAATGAGCCAGGCACTGGTGGGTCATGCCTATAGTTACTAGCTACTCTGCGGGCTAAGATCCGAGAATTGTGGTTTGAAGCCAGCCTGGGCAGGAAAAGTCTGTGAGACTCTTATCTCCAATGAACTACCAAAAAAGTTACAAGTGGACATGTGGCTCAAGTAGTAAAACACTAGCCTTCAGCATAAAAGCTCAGGGATGGTGCCCAGGCCCTGAATACAAGCCTTAGAACAGGCACCATTTTGAAAAAAAAAGGAGGGCTGGGAAGGTGGCTCAGTGGTAGAGCGCTTGCCTCATCTGCATGAGGCCCTGGGTTCGATTCCTCAGCACCACATAAACAAAAAGGAAAAAAAGCCGGAAGTGGCGCTGTGGCTCAAGTGGTAGAGCGCTAGCCTTGAGCTGAAGAGCTGAGGGACAGCGCCCAGGCCCAGAGTTCAGGCCCCACGACCGGAAGCAAAAAAAAAAAAAAAAAAGCACCCCTCCATGAGGGGGTCTCTTCCACTCCCTCCTGGCAGGTAGACATTTGGATCTGTGTACCATACAAGCCAAGGGTTGGCTATGCATGGTGATTCCATTCAAGAATTTAGGCCTGGAAGTAGTGGGTCTGGCCAGGGTAGCTCAGGACACTTAATGAAGATAACGCTTTGGATCTGCACAGTGCCACCTAGAGGAAAACTAAAGGCAGTTCCTAGACAGACAGACAGACAGACAGACAGACAGACAGACACACACACACACACACACACACACACACACACACACACACACGCATGCTTCTCTGCGTTTTTTCCATCTCTGGGCTCTTCCCACTCATTCCACAAGATCCGCAAGTCAGCTTTTCACTGAAGCATGCCACTCATCTTGGGTTCCTATGACCTTTTCCACTGTCCTCAACAGTGGAACCATACTTTGAAAGCATTTCCAAGAACATTTGTTTTCTATTTTATTTATTTTTTTTTTTTTGGCCAGTCCTGGGGCTTGAATACAGGGCCTGGGTACTGCCCCTGAGCTTCTTTTGCTCCAGGCTAGCACTCTACCACTTGAGCCACAGCGTCACTTCTGGCTTTTTCTGTGTATGTGGTATGGAGGACTCAAACCCAGTGTTTCATGCATCCTAGGCAAGTACTCTACCACTAAGCCACATTCCCAGCCCCCAGAACATTTTGTATACATGTGCTACGGCCAGGGGCTTGAAGGCCTAGATGCTATCCCTTAGGTTTTTAGCTCAAGGAAAGTACTCTACCACTTGAACCACCACCTCCAGTTCTGTTTGATTTTTTGCTGGTTAATTGGGGATAGTGGCCACACAGATTTTCCTGCCCAGGCTGGCTTTGAACCATGGTCTGCTCAGAGCTTAGCCTCCTGACTAGTTTGGCATTGCAAGAGTGAATACCTGGCTTGTTTCCCAGAACATCGGAACCCAAGGTCTTTTCCCTTTATAGATGAGAAACAGAGGCCCAGAGCGGGGATCGTACATTAGTTCCATGAGACCACAGCCAGCTGCAGGAATGAACAACCTCTCCCTCAGCCAGCCCAGAGCTCACAGCTAACAGCGTCACCATGGCCTCAAGCCCAACTGGGTGGCTCTCTGCCAGAGGCAAAAGCCAAGTCCTTTCATTGAGGGTGCTAGGGGCCCTCCTCATACCTCAAAACCCGAAGTAGACACTGTCAGACCCACAAAAGCCAGGCCTGGCCCAGGACTGAAGCGGATGGATGAGGGGAAATGAGGCATGAGCAGCAGCAGCCAAAAGTTCCAAAACTCAGCTTAATGCAAACACAGATGATTGCTCTTCACCCATCAACTGCCCTTAAGATTAAGGGACTGAAGTTTGTTTTTAGGGAAAATGAGGCAGGACAGATTGGGGGAAATAAGGCCTGGTGAACAAGCAGCCAGGAATTTAGAAACAGTGTATTCAGAAACACAGGAGCACTATCTTCTTTGTTTTAACCCTTGCTGCAGCATTAACACAAGGGGAAAAGAAAAAAAGAACAAGAGCAGCTTTCTCCATCTGACCTTGCCTGCAGGCCCCAATTAGTGGGCTGAAAACTGAGAAAGGATAATATGATTTTTTTAAAAAAAGATACATTGGCCGGGCTCCTGTGACTCACACCTGTAATCCTAGCTATTCAGGAGGCTGAGAGCTGAGGATCACAGTTCAAAGCCAGCCTGGGCAGCAAAGTCTGTGAGACTCTTACCTCCAATAAACCACTCAGAAAAAGCCAGAAGTGACGCTAAGGCTCAAGTGGTAGAGCACTAGCCTTGAATACAAAGAGGCTCAGGGATAGCACCCAGTCCCTGAATTCAAGCCCCAGGACCAGCCCCCACCCCCACCTCCAAAATATATTGCCAGGTACTAGTGGCTCATACTTATAATCTTAGCTACTCAGGAGGCTGAGATCTGAGGATTGCAGTTCAAAGCCAGCCCAGAAAAGAAAGTCCTAGGGACTCTGATTCCAATGACCACCAGAAAACCAAAAGTGGAGCTGTGGCTCAAAAGTGATAGAGCACTAGCCTTGAACAAAACAGCTCAGGGACAGTGCCCAGGCCCTGAGTTCAAGCCCCATGACTGACCAAAAAATAAAAAATCCTAGAGAAGCAAATACTCAGAAAAATGGCTCCTGCTGGCACAAAAAGTGGTTATTATCTCAAAAGATAAACATGGGTGCAACTTCACAAATCCTCACCTAGAGCCCGTGACAGAACCATTGAAGCTCCTGCTCCACTGCACCCCCAAACTGTCCTGCCAGGCACCAGATGGCATTTGACTTTGCAGGCTCGATCCAAATCTGGCAACTGGCAGAGAATGGAGCCCCAAACCTAAATCCAACCTCCAGGGCTTCCAGACACAGGTGCCCTGATTAGAAACAAAGTAACAAGGTGGAAGGGGACCATGTGTACCCAGCTGCACAGTTTGCTCTAGGGCTTATACCTGACCTGTAGTTCTAGAACCCAGTAAGAGGATAGAACCCAGGTAGATAGGAGATGGAAAACAGGAGAGGAAGAGAGAGGCAGATGGGAGAGGTAGAGGCCGCCTTGGGCCTTCTCTGCTAGGCAGGGGTAGGGGGATGGGAGGGGGGGGTGGGGGGGTACCTTTGCTTCCTCCCCCAACATCCATCCACTGATAGTGCTTTCTGCCAGTCCATTGTGCAGAAACAAGATTAAAAGGGACAGGCAGAACAAAGCATCCATCTCCCTAACAAAGGCTTTTCCACTTAGTAAATTAGGAGGCCTTTCCACCTGACACACTTTTAAAGGGAAATCTTCCATTACGATGTACGGGCAAGACCACCAGGACAAAAGCTCCATCCTGGCAACTCTATTCTCAAAGCCCCGAGCAGGTACCAAAATGGTTTTATGGAATAGAGATACTAATCTAGTCCATATAATTTTGAGAACCCTTTATAGAGGGACTGAAGGGCGTTTGAACTTTTAAGGCTGTTTCAAAGAGATTTCTGCAGCTTATGCATTTACCTTGCCAAAGGCTTAGCTGAGCAAACAAACAGAGAGCTCTAAATCAGGCTGATTTACTATCAGGTTTCCACAGTTTGTTTGGCAGATGGAATCTTGTGAATAAACAGAGGCCAAAGCCTGGGTCCACCTGGCCACACCAAAGGGAGGGAAAGCTTGGGAACACTGTTCCCCGGCTTTGGGAGTTTCCCTGTCTTTTCTGTTCAGAGCAGGGCAGAGGTGAACAGCAGGAGCAACTCTCCTCCTGTCTAGCCTTAGCCCAGGGTGCCATCCTGGGGAAAGAGATGGATTTCTGCTCTTTGCTCTTCTCCCCCCAGGAGCAAGAGAATTAACATGGCTCCCTTGGTGATAATTCAGTGAATTCATTGAACTGGAGGAGACTCTCTGAATACTCCAGCCTGTTTATGGGCACCCGACCAGCAGCTTTCACATAGGAGGGCATGCAATAGACATACACGGCAAACAACACAGAAAGCATAGGGAGGTAGGAGAAGCTCCTTCTACACTGCCAACACCAGTACCCACAGATATACGTGTGTGATTCTGAATGCCCACCCTGGCGCATGTGCCTGGCCCTGAGCTCTTCTCCTGCGTTCCCTCATTCGGTCATCACACATCCCCAATGCTGGGGAGGTTCTTCTGCTACCCCATTTTACAGTTGAGGACACTGAGGTACAGAGAGGCTTAGTGATTTGCCCAAAGTCACACAGACAGTGAGTAGCTATGCTACGTGCCTTTGTATAATCTGACATGACCTGCATGCATAGAGGTACCTCCACCCCACGTCCACACACAGGTACACACACGCCAGACCTGGAACAAGACTGCCTTTCCTCAGAGGATCAGCAAGACCCACGGATTCCATTTCACTAAGGTCTGTTTGTTTTTGAGGGGTGTCAGTACTGGAATCTTAAATTCAAGGCTTGGAGCTGTCCCTTAGCTTTATCGCTCCAGGCTGGTACTCTACCACTTGAGCCACACCTCCACTGCCAGCTTTGTGGTGGTTATTTGGAGATAGCGCCTCACAGACTTTCCTGCCCAGGTTGGCTTTGAACTACTATCCTCAGATCTCAGCCTCCTGAGTAGCTAGGATTACGGGCGTGAGCCACTGGCAGTCCCTGGCTCAGCTAAAGTTTAGAAGAATGCTAAGGGTAGAAGAATGCTATCTATGTGTTCAAGTGTGAAAATTCTCCTTGCTGAGTGATTCCCAGCCTGCCCACCCTTCCCCATTATCCAACATCCCAGGGACCTCCCGCCCCCAGACCCCTCGAACTTCCTGGCCAAACCAGAAGTTGAACCTTTTTCAAAATGGATACCATGGGATGTGTGCCTGTAACAAGCAACCTGGCTCTCCATAAGTCCTGGCAACGCCTGGTGTGCAGGACATCAGGGCATCTGCTCTCCCAACTGGGCCTCACCCCCACGTCTGGGGAAGGGGAGCAGCTGATCAAGGCCTTTCATTGATGGCTCTTCAAAGACACTGAAAGGGCCAGCAGGAGGCAGAGGGAGGCTCATAACCGGCATTGTCTCCCTTCTGGAGCCACTCAGCCAGCCCTTAATCAAAGAGCAAGCATTAGTGGCGATTTAGGGTCTGATGTGTCCATCCACCACACAGCCCTGCTAATGGCAGTTCTTTAGAATCATCTCTGCTACAAAGGCCAGAGCCAAGGATGGTGCTCCAGCCTGCACAGCCTGAGGAATCCTCTTTCTACCCACCCTACTCACTGCACAGCCCAAAGCTCAGCACCACCCCCAGAAACACAGCCTCAGGATTTCAGACAGTGACCCAGTTCCCACAGAGCGTCCCTCCCCCAGCAAAGTCCCCTAACCTGTGTGTGTGTTCACCCTAATATTTAGGGCCTGAACTTCGATGGGTTCACAGCTGGTACCTCAATTCCTAGACCAGTGTCTGGTATAGGTATGCAATAAATGTGAATAAGTGAATAAATGAACTATGTGTTCTATGGCAAGAGCACCATTTAAAAATCTATTATTGTAAGCTGGGTGCTGGTAGTAGCTCATGTTTGTCATCCTAGCTACTCAGGAGGCTAAGATATGAGGATCAAGGGTCAAAGCCAACCACAGCAGACAAATCTAAGAGACACATCTACAATTAACCACCAAAAAGATGGAGGTGGAGCTATAACTCAAGTGGTAGAGAACTAGCCTTGAGCAAAAATAAATAGATAAATAAATAAACAAATAAATAAATAAAGCTCAAGGACAGCACCAAGACCCTGAGCCCAAGCCCCAGTTCCAGCACAAAAAGAAGAAAAAGAACTTTAGGACTGGGGCTATAGCATAAGCATTAGAGTACCCACCTAGCAAGCTTAAGGCCCTGAGTTCAAACCCGAGGACCACCAAAAAGCTCTTTTAAAGATGTTAAACGTATAAGGTGCATACAGACACACACATGCAGAAAGAGAGAGAGAGAGTCTCTGATCCAAAGACTGAGTCCTACCTCACAGCCCTCACAAGGAACTAGTCCTCTAATTTCTTGCTCCTAAGATTTCTAACTCCCAGTTTACTGTGAGGTAATAAACTTGGTGAAGCCACCAGCCTATAGTACTGCATAACAGCTGCCCTGAGAAGTACGTATACCATGTTAACTCCGCTGCCTTGGTCCCTTCCAGCTCACACCTCTCACATGCCTGCCCATCTCCATAGTTTTGTGGGAAAGGTTTTCTCTCCTACCCCAAAGATGTCCATGTATAGCCCTGCCCAAAGTGACACACTTCCTGAGTAAGCACAGGTGACAGTTCTCCCTTGCCTGTCTTATCTTTCTCCTGCCATCTCTGGGCTCCTGTGGGATGACTTTCTAGAAAGTTAGTCTCCCCTTCCCAACAAAGATGCTGATGCCACACAAGTAGCAGCCATTCTTCAGTGGGCCATAATTGTTGTTTCTGGAATACTGGGTTAAAACAGCCTTCTGAGCCCACAGCCACTTGTAATCCTTGCTACTAAAAAGGCTAAGATCTGAGGATTGTGATTCAAAGCCAGCCCAGAAAGGAAAGCCCATGAGACTCAGCACCAGCAAAAAAAACTAATAGTAGAGGTGTGGCTCAAGGGGTAGAGCGCTAGCTTTAAGCTAAAAAGCTCAGGGACAGTGTCCAGGCCTTGAGTTCAAGCACCAAGACTGGTAATGAGTGCGTGCGCATGTGTGCAAACACACATGCGCATCTTTCTGTTTCTGGTTTAAGCATGCTTTACAATAAAGCTCTTCCCTTGCTGGTCTACAGAGGGAGCAGTAAATATATGCTGAGTAGGCAACACCAGCATCTGGCACAAATTACTCACCAGGGCCCAAGGACCTCGTAAGGGTTTCAAGAGATCCATGAGCTCACTGAAAATATATTGAGTGCAGAGGACTCTGCGCATGCATGCACGTGCATACATATGCCGGTGTGTAGATTCATATACACAGTGTGCATTATCCCAGGAAAAGCATTCATGGATATCTTTGAGCAATTAATAGCCATGACTGAGAGCTAGGAGCCAGTGGTTCACACCTGTAATGCTAGCTACTCAGGAAGTTGAGATCTGAAGATCATAGTTCAAAGCCAACCCGGGTAGGAAAGTCTATGAGGTTTGTTTTTTTTTTAATCTCTAATTAACTACCAACAAAGCCAAACGTGGAACTGTGGCTCAAGTGGTAGAGTCCTGTTTTTTTTTTTTTTGTTTTTTTTTGTCGGTCGTGGGGCTTGAACTCTGGGCCTGGGCACGGTCCCTCAGCTCTTCAGCTCAAGGCGAGCGCTCTACCACTTGAGCTACAGCGCCACTTCCGGTTTTCTGGTGGTTTATTGGAGATAGGAGTCTCACGGTCTTTCTTGCCCGGGCTGGCTTTGAACCGCGATCCTCAGATCTCAGCCTCCTGAGTAGCTAGGATTACTGGCATGAGCCACCAGCGCCCAGCTTAGAGTCCTGTTCTTAAGCAAAAATGCTCAGGGATAGTGCCCAGGTCCTGAATGGCCCCCCAAAAAAAGCCATGACTGAAATAAAATTATGCAAAGTCAATGCCATGGAAAAGGTAACTTTTTTTTTTTTTAGTGTTTGCTCATATTAGAGCTTAAACTCAGGGCCTACGTGTTGTCCCTTACCTTTTTCTACCATGTGGACCACACCTTTACTTCTGGCTTTTTAGTGATTAATTAGAAATAAGTCTCATAGACTTTTCTGTCTGGTCAAGCTTTCAAACAAGACCCTCAGATCTCAGCCTCTTGAGTAGCTAGAATTACAAGTATGAGCCAACAGCACTTGGTCTGAAAGAAAACTTTTTTTTTCTTTTTGCCAGTCCTGGGGCTCGAACTCGGGGTCTGGGCATTGTCCCTAAGCTTCTTTTTGTTTTTGCTCAAGGCTAGCACTCTACCATTTGAGCCCCAGTGCCACTTCCAGCTTTTTCTGTGTATGTGGTACCCAGGAATGGAACCCAGGGCTTCATGCATGCTAGACAAGCACTCTACCACTGAGCCACCTTCCCAGCACTGAAAGAAACTTTTTTAGGCTTGGCATCCTGGGGTCTGGCCTGTGGTCAGCCACTTGGCAGATGGTGCCTGACTACTGCATAAGGAGTTGGGGGTGAGGGTAACCCTTCCAGGCTGGAACACTCATCACTTCCTCCTGCTCTTTGTTTGCAGACAGTCCAGTGGTAGAATTAGAAAGAGTTCATTCTCCTCCTCCCAGAGCCTTGTATTCATGTCCCCACTGCATCCATCACTCAGGCTTGGATGCCACACCCTGCCCTGTACAGGTGCTATGACCCCAGGGTCACCTGACTCTCTCACCCTGTGTAGACAGAGCCACAGAAAACTCAGTGCTTGCCAGGCGCCGGTGGCTCATGTCTATCATCCTGGCTACTCAGGTGGCTGAGATCCGTGGATGGCGGTTCAAAGCCAGCCTGGGAAAGAAAGTCTGTGAGATTCTTACCTCTAACCACCAGAAAATCAGAAGTGGCACTGTGGCTCAAAGTGGTAGAGTGCTAGCCTTGAGCATGGAGAGTGGCCAGGCCCTCAGTTCAAGCCCCACAACCAACAAAAAAAAGGGGAGGGGGCAGAGAAAGGAAGCCAGCAAGCTCAGTGTGTGACCTTGTTTCCATTCCAGGTGCCCAGAGTCCACCTGTAATCCTGTAATCCTAGCTACTCAGTGCCTAAGACCTCATCCTTCCCAAGACCCCACAGCCTTTGGGATTAGCTTTTCTGAGAGTCTCTTTATATTTTTCCTATATTCGCTGGGCATTGGTAGTTCACACTTGTAATCCTAGCCAATCAGAAGGCTGAGATCTGAGAATCCCAGTTCAAAGCCAGCCTAGCAGGAAAGTCCACAAGATCTGAGACTTTCCAATTAACCAGCAAAAAGCCAAAAGTGCAGCTGTGGCTCAAATGACAGAACTAAGGTAAGCAAAAAAAGGCCCTGAGTTCAAGCCCCACTATGCGCATGTCTATACACACACACATATACACACACACACACACCTGAAAAATAACAAAAATGTCCAGAGCAAAGTCCCAATGGGCCTAATTCCACGCATCTAAGGTGAGTGGGGCCTCGTGGATTCCAATAGGGCCTCCACAGTCATCCTCCACAGGAGGCTAAGTGACTTGCCCACAGTGAGCAAGACTAGAGTCCCTGGGTGCCTCCTGCTGGACCCCACTGCTTCCCTTCCCCCATCTGTACCCACCCCCACCCCTGACTACAGGATCTACAGCCATCAGCAACTCAGCTTACCAATCTCATGGAACTGCCTTGCTTGCCAGGCAGGGCCTTGCTCCGCATATATTCCTTTTACAAGGAGTGTGGCTTCATCACCCAGCAACTCAGCCTGCCTGCCTTCCTCCTTCTGTCTCCATCCATCTCCCCACACCTCCATCCAGCCAAGCCTGCCAGAACAGCCCCTATGGGCTAGCTCCAATCCAGGCACATGTCCAAGTCTCCCCAACCCCATCAGGCCCTAGGACTGCAGCTTCTACCCACCCCGCTAACGTGTTTGTACCAAACCCATGATTCCTTTTTTTTTTTGTCTTGGACTCAAATTCTTAATTTGATGCTTTCACTCATTGGCTGGTGCTCTACCACCTGAGCCACGCCTCCAACCCCAAACCCATGATTCCATCTGAGCACAGGAAGAGCAGAGACATCTGGGGTGAGCTGAGGCCTGCTGGAATTATATCACTTGCACCCTATTCTACCTCTCCCATTGCCCTTCCCCCCTCCCCCCACCCCCCACTCCCTCCCCCGCCCTCCCCACCCCCGCCAAAAGCTGGGACAAGCCCCTACATACGAATGCAGAAGTCTCCATTCTCATAGTAGCCCGGGCAGCACTGGGACCGCCGCCGGTACATGGTCCGAAGCCCGCGCCGATATGCTGTCTTATAGCTGATCCTACAGACACAAGGGAGAGAGGCACTTGAAAATATTGAAAAATCAATCTGTCCCGTTTAGAATGATATTTGTGTTAAGCTCTATCGAGGATGCCATTCAATAATTACTTGAAAATGCATGGCGCCTTTGAATTTGGAGGACCACAATAAAGAAAAATCAATGTGGGCTGCTGTGACACAGAATGTATTACCCAACGTGGGGTTTGAGAAATCTGCTGACTTCCAATCTCTTCCAAGATAGAAGGGTTCTGGGAGATTCCAGCTGGGGTAAGTAACATAGTGGGGTGAGCGCTATGGGTTTCAGTCTGTCCTTAGAATGGCCAAGGTATGGGGTAGAGAGCTCTGTGCTCACCCCTGGTATTTCCCACCAAGATGCCACTTCCAGTCTGGGGTGTTAGCTGCCCACTTGAAGATGGGGTACAGAGACAGGAAGAGAATCTCTGAGTTGATGTGATCCTAGAGTAATCTTCCACTTACCAAAAATAATGGCTCCTGCCAGGCACTGGGGACTCACTCCTGTAATCCTAGCTACTCAGGAGGCTGAGATTTGAAGATCTCTGATTAAAGCCAGCCCAGGCAGGAAAGCCCGTGAGACTCTTATCTCCAATTAATCTCCAGAAAACCAGAAGTGGTGCTATGGCTTAAAGCAGTAGAGCGCTAGCCTTGAACAAAAGAGGTCAGAAACAGCATCCAGGCCTCAAGTTCAAGTCCCATAACTGACAAAAAAAAAAGAAAAAGAAAAAGTTCTCCTAGAAATCTCCACTGGTATGCTCTGTGGATTCCATTATCTTTTCTTTTTTTTTTGGGGGGGGGGGGGCGGGGGTCCGGTCGTGGGGCCTGAACTCTGGGCCTGGGCACTGTCCCTCAGCTCTTCAGCTCAAGGTTAGCGCTCTACCACTTGAGCCACAGCTCCACTTTCCCGCTTTTTTCTTTTTGTTTGTGTGGTGCTGAGGAATCGAACCCAGGGCCTCAGGCATGCAAGGCAAGTGCTCTACCACTGAGCCACCTTCCCAGCCCAGGATTCCATTATCTTTTATTGCATTTTTCTTATTATTTCTCCACATCCTTGTCTTCCCCTCTCCCCCTTTGTGTTTTGTTGTTGTTGTTGTTTGTACTGTTTTGTATTGGTGCTGCTTCTGGGGCTTACACTCAGGGCCTGAGCCCTGTCTCTTTGTCACTCAAGGCTGAGTCTCTTCTGGTTGAGCCACACCTCCACTTCTGGCTTTTTTTGCTGGCTAATCGAAGATGAAAGTCTCATGGACTTTTCCTGTCCAGGCTGGTTTTGATCCTCAGATCTCAGCCTCTTGAGAAGCTAGAATTCCAGGTGTGAGCCGGCATGCTCAGCAAATAATCCTCTGTCTTTCTTTCTTTCTTTTTTTTTTTTTTTTTTTGGGTCCGGTCGTGGAGCCTGAACTCTGGGCCTGGACGCTGTCTCTCAGCTCTTCAGCTCAAGGCTAGCGCTCTACACTTGAGCCACAGCGCCGCTTCTGGCTTTTTTCTCTTTTGCTCATGTGGTGCTGAGGAATCGAACCCAGGGCCTCATGCATGCAAAGCAAGCGCTCTACCACTGAGCCACCTTCCCAGCCCATAATCCTCTGTCTTGAAGGCAAAGCTCTTTCTTTCCACTCACCCAACACACCAGCTCTGTGGCCCCTCCGCCGAGAGAGCAGCTTGGGCCCTGAGGGACTGCACCTGCCTCCCAGATGCTGTCAAGGAAGCGAAGGTCATTCTACTTCATCAAAAGCCCGTGATGAGAGGTAGGCTGGCTGGGCTGAGATGCTATTTCCTGTGCCCAGGAAGGCAGTCCCAGCAGTTCACGGGGAGTCTGTTAGCCTCTCCCAGGTGAAGAATGACTCCAAGTTGACGTGGAGGTCATCCGTCCATTCTCTGCGCAACACAGGATTGACCCCAAGTGTTCCAAGCGGGGGAGGTAGGCTTTGCATCCCAAGCATCTTTCAAAAGAGAGATGGTACCCACCCTGCTCTGGCTCACCTAGTCTTGTTCCCCACCCCGGACCCCAAGTACAAGAAGCAGAAGGAGGCTGGGTGGGGCCAGGTCTGCTCTAGGGAGAAAGATGCTGAAAAAAAAGCTAGTCCACCCGCAGCTGACGGATGGTGGCGCTGTCAGCAATGCTCTCCCTGGGTCATCAAGAAAGTGGCACCGACTCAATAATTTAGTCCAATAATTCATGTTCCAGGAATACAGTGTATTTTAATAAGCAGCCCAGGCACTCTCCCAATGCAGGGATGATGGACGGCAGCTGGCACCTCCAAAAAACAATGTAGTCATACCTCAGAAACAAACTGCACACTGACACAGAGATGCCAGGACTCAGGGGCAGAGAAAAGCAGCATCCTCATTTCTATTCATTTCTTTATTTTTGGTGCCAGAACTAGGGTTTGAACTAAGGACCTGGGAACTGTCCTGTAGCTTTTTTTTTTTTTTTTTTTTTTTTTATTTTATTTTTTTATTGTAAAGCTACTATACAGAGGGTCACAGTTACATGAGTGAGGTTATGAGTACACTTCCTCTTGAACATTGTTACCCCCTCCATTGTTTTCCCCCTACCATCCCCTCCCTCCCTCCCTTCCCCGAGGTTCTTTTTTTTTTTTTTTTTTTTGATTGTGATTAAATGATTACATAATTTCAAAGTCACAAGTTCATTCTAACTTCCCTGGAGCAAATTGTCTACCACAGTCTGTAATATATAACAGTGTTCACATGTTATATACCATATTTGTGATCAGCAGCATGAGGATATTTAGTAGTGGTTCAACCAGATGAGCGGGAGTTCTTTGTTTCTTAAGTCCTGTTAGTTTTGTCGTATCACTAACCTTTTGGATTTAGCATCCACTTATGAGGGAGACCATGTACCGTTTGTCTCTTCGTTCTTGGCTTACCTCGCTCAACATGATTCCTTCTAGCTCCATCCATTTCCCTGCAAATGCCATTATTTTGTCATTTCTAATGGCTGCATAATATTCCATTGTGTATAGATACCACAATTTTTGGATCCATTCATCTGTGGTGGGGCACCTAGGTTGTTTCCATATCCTAGCTATTGCGAACAGTGCTGCAATAAACATGGAGGTGCACGTGTCCTTGTATATTGGTTCCTGTTGTTCAGGGTAGATGCCTAGAAGTGGTATGACTGGGTCGTAAGGGAGGTCAATCTTTAGCTTTCTAAGGACCCTCCAGACTGCTTTCCAAAGTGGTTGTATAAGTGTACATTCCCACCAGCAGTGTAATAGGGTTCCTCTTTCTCCACATCCCCTCCAGCATTTGTCGTTGGCTGATTTGTGGATGTGGGACATTCTGACTGGGGTAAGGTGGTATCTCAGGGTTGTCTTTATTTGCATTTCCTTCACCACCAGGGATGATGAACATTTCCTCATGTGTTTCTTTGCCATTTTTATTTCTTCATTTGAGAAGTCCCTCTTTAGTTCCCTTGCCCATTTAGTAATTGGTTTGTTAGGTTTGGGAGGGATTAGTTTCTTGAGTTCCCTGTATATACAGGATGTTAACCCCTTGTCTGATATATTGCTGGTAAATATTTTTTCCCAATTAGTTGGTTGTCTTTCTAGCTTAGTTGCGATAGATTTAGCTGTGCAGAAGCTTTTTATTTTAAGGTAGTCCCATTTGTCGAGTCTCTCTCCAACTTGTTGTGACCCTGTGTCCTGTAGCTTTTTTGCTCAAGGCTAGCACTCTACCCCTAGAGCCACAGATCCACTTCTGGTTTTCTGGTAGTTAATTGGAGATTAGAGTCTCACTGACTCTCCTACCCAGGCTGGCTTTACACTATGATCCTCAGATCTCAGCCTCCTAAGCAGCTAGGATTACAAACATAAACTACCCACATCTGGTAGCATTCCTATTTACTTCCGACATCACTAGCCAGGGACACAGGCTAGTAACACTGGCAAAATCAGGGGAGAGGAGAAGGGAAGATCTGGCCCCACCTCTGCTCTTCACCAGGGGAAGAGGAGGAGGATGAAATGATGCCTGAGTAGCTCTTCCAAGAATAACTATGAAAACTTGGAGCAAAGTACAAACTGTAATTCCCTCGGGCAGCAGAGAAGGAATTACCATGGACAGGTAGCAGGGAGAAGTAAGTATGTAAAAGAAGGGATGGCCCTGACAGACTTACCCAACAACACCCTGGGTAGATGAAATTCAGAGAAAACATAAACAAGCTGTGCTGGTAGCCCATATCTGTAATCCCAGCTATTCTGGAAGGCTAAGATCTGAGAATCACAATTCAAAGCCAGTCCAGACCGAAAAGTCTGTGAAATTCTTACATTGAATGAACAAGCAAAAAGCCAGATATGGAGCTGTGGCTCAAGTGGTAGAGCACCAGCCTTGAGTGAGAACACGAGGTCCTGAATTCAACTCCTAGTAGTGGCAGACACACACACACACACACACACACACACACACACACACACACCCCACACCACACCACACCACACCACACCACTTAATTAGAATTAAAAAAATAAATAAAATAAAAAGTCAAGCATCCTGTTTTGAAGAGCCGAGGCTGGACCCAATAATTGTCAAGTAGAAAGGAAATCTAAAAAAAGCAGAAAGCCACGAAGAGAAAACTCCAAATTCTTCCAAAAAAAAAAAAAAATATGCCCCCAAACTCCAAAACTCTGAATTACATGCTTGAGGGACAGATCACAAGCCCACCAGCTACAGCTAAAAAAATTAATTAATTAATTAAAATTCCTGAATCCTCTGTTTGTAATTTGAGTTTAGTCAAGTTAACTAGCTGCTAAAACAATAATTTCTTTAAAAAGTTAAAACATTTTGGAGGGGGACTGGGAAGGTGGCTCAGTGGTAGAGCGCTTGCCTTGCATGCATGAGGCTCTGGGTTCAATTCCTCAGCACTACATAAGCAGAAAGAAAAAAAAAACATTTTGGAGGAACATGACAGTGTCCTATGAACTGCGTATTTCATATTACAATGCCTAGAATACAATCCAAAATTACTGAACACATGAAGCAAGTGGAAAATATTACCTACACAAGAGAAAAAGGAAGTCTATGACAACTCATGACCCAGATGCTGGAATTAGCAGGCAAGAATTTTAAAGTAGAATATAATAGCCATGACAATGTCTCACAGACAGCTAGTAGAAAATATCAAAGAAAACCACTGTTTCGGTCTCACAGGGCAGAGAAAATTTCCACCAGGAACCCCACCTAAGCCCGCAGAAAGGATCTGAATTGACAAGAAGAAAGCAAATGAGAAATCTGGCCTCTCACTGGTAGCTCAGAGCTGTAATCCTAGCAACTCAGCAGGCTGAGATTTGAGGATCACATTTCCAAACTAGTGTGGGCAGGAATATTGAGATTATTATCTCCAATTAACCAGTAAAAAGCTGGAAGGAGAGGTGTGGCTCAGGTGGTAGAGCACCAGGCTTGAGCAAAAATACTCAAGGACAGCATGTAGACACTGAGTTCATCAGCACACACACACACACACACACACATACACACACACATACACACACACGTGTGTGCACACGTGAACACACACATGTATGCACACACACATATACACACAATGACCTATCCAGGGTCATCCCTCAGGACATGTCCTCTCTTCCTGCCCCCTACCCCTGTGACAATATGTCATGATTTTCAGGAGAGCTGCAGACAAAGGTACAGCATGACCATATGCCACTGTTCACAATGGCCATTGTTAAGAGCGCCCTGGTCAAGGTGCCATGAGGTTTTGCTCCATTCTAGCCTGAACTCTGTTCTCTAAGCCAGATGGGTCTCTATCTGTTCAGAATTGGCTCGTGCTGGATTCTGTTTTCCTCCAGGAGACAAGGGAGCAAAATGAGCAGTCTATTCAGGAGGGGACTCTGGGAAGCATTCCATGACACGGATGTGGAGCCAGGAGTGTGGGTGGGTTAGTGAGCAGATTACTTGTGTGACCCATCCACTGGGGACACACTGCAGAACATGACTCACAGTTGAGCACCAGTGGCTCACACCTGCCATCCTAGCTACTTAGGAGATTGAGATGTCAGGATCACAGTTCAAAGCCAGCCTGGGCAGGAAAGTCCAAAAACAAAATCCTCTCACTTTAAGGATAAGGAAGGTAGAGTGCTCATCTACCAACTCCCCATCTGTCACCGGATGACGATACCCCAATGATACTAGCTCCAGCACTGTGCTACGAAGGCCTTGTCCTGACCCCTACCAAGCCCAGCCCTACAGCCAAAATCCTCCATCCCATCTTTTTTTTTTTTTTTTTTTGCCAGTCGTGGGGCTTGAACTCAGGGCCTGGGCACTGTCCCTGAGCTTCTTTTGCTCAAATCTAGCTCTCTTCTACTTGAGCCACAGCTCCAATGCTGGTTTATTCTGTTTACGTGGTACTAAGGAATTGAACCCAGGGCTTCATGCATGCTACACAAGCACTCTACCACTAAGCCACATTCCCAGCCCTTCCACCCCATCTTTAGACACAGGTACTGACCGGTGCCGGGTGCACTTAAACCAGTTGAGGATATCCGTGCATCTTGTGTAGTAGATCTGATCGAAGGGGTGTGCGTAGGACTCCTGGACCGTCACCGCATAGCTGAGGACCAGAGAGGAGACAGAAATCACAGTCAGCACTAGACAGACCAACCTGGTCAGCAAGACACACTCCCCTCCCCAGGTACACAGCCCTGAGACCACGCTCTGTCCTCTTCTTCCACAATGCCGACCTCCTGCCCTAGACACCCAAGCCCAAAGACCTCCCTGGCCCCAGGCTGGCCCCAGGACACTGGCTTGCTAATTTCCTGAAATCCCTTATTTACCAGAGAGGAAATAAAGGAGGATTTAAGTTTCTGCTGTGTGGTTCTGAAGGTACAGTCAGTAAGTTTAAAAATATTTCTGTTAGCCCAGGACGGCAGTACATTCCTATAGTCTCTTCTACTCAGAGAAAACATCGTGAACTCAGGAGTCAAGGTAAACCTGGACAACTTAGGCAGGTACTCTCCCACTAAGCCATGCCTCCAGCCCCAACTTTTTGCTGGTTATTACTGGATAGGGTTTGTCTTCCTGCCTATAAGTATATTAATTTTAAGCTTTTCCTGGCTGCTCAGATGACAGACCCATGTTACCATGTCCAGCTTCCCTCCATTGAGATGAGGGCTCTTCTGCCCAGGCTATCCTAGAACCATGATCTTCCCACTCTAAGTCTCCCAAGTAGCTGAGATTACAGGTATGCACTACCAGAATACAGCTTTGTTTATATCTTAATGGTTTTCAAATGAAGTGAAGTAAGCCGGGCACTGGTGGCTCACGCCTGTAATCCTAACTACTGAGGAGGCTGAGATCTGAGGATCATGGTACAAAGCCAGCCTGGGCAGAAAAGTCTGTGAGCCTCTTATCTCCAATAAACCACCAGAAAACTGGAAGTGGTGCTGTGGCTCAAGTGGTAGAGCGCTAGCCTTGAACTGAAGAGCTGAGGGACAGCGTCCAGGCCCAGAGTTCAAGCCCCAAGATCAATAAAAATAAAAATAAGAAGAAGAAGTAGTCCCATTTTACAGATGAAGAATGAAGAACCTGAGGCTGAGAGAGGTAGCTGGCCGGTATCTCCTGTCTAATTCCTTTTAATTTGCAGCCTGTCTCATAAAGTCATGGGATTGCTATGCTCACTTTATCCATGAGGAAATGGAGCGTCAGATAGAATAAATGACTTCCCTAAGCTCATCCCACCCAGAACCTTCTAATCTGCTCTGCTTCTTGGGGTACATGGAGGATGTGCCCTGGACCTCGTGGTAGAAAGCGCAATTACTTAAAAAACAAACAAATAAAAACAAAGGGCTGGGAATGTGGTGTAGTGGTAATGTGCTTGCCTCTCTAGCCTTAAACAAAAGAAGCTCAGGGACAGTGCCCAGGCCCTGAGTTCAAGCCTCAGAACTGGCAAAACAAAAGATCAAGCTGCGGGCTGGTGGCTTGTGCCTGTAACCCTAGCTATTCAGGAGGCTGAGAGCTGGGATTTGAGGTTCGAAGCCAGCCCAGAAGTCCATGAGATTCTTATCACCAATAAACTACTCAGAAAAAGCCATAGTGGCACAGTGGCTCAAGTGGTAGAGCACTACCCTTGAGCACAAAGAGGCTCAGGGACAGTTCCCAGGCCCTGAGTTCAAGCTCCAGGACTGGCAAACAATAATAATAATAAATAATAGCCATCCTTTTAGGGGTTGGAGGCGTGGCTCAGGTGGTAGAGCACCAGCCAATGAATGAAAGCATCCGTTACTGAATTTGAGTCCAAGTTAAAAAATAAATAAATAACAAAACCCAGAGGGGATAATTATGCTCCTGCCTATTGGCTGGGAACCTGACCCAGCAGGGAGCATTGTTGGGGTACCAGAGCTCAGCTGCGGCAGTGAAAGTCTCCCTCTGTGTCCTGGCAGGGAGGTGAGCGATGGCAGAGACCTGGGCAAGGCTGAAACGTGGGGGACACGCCCCCTCCCACCCTCATCCCCCACGGACACTCAATAGCACCTCAGCTGCGGTCTCGGGAATTAATTTTCTTATTGGCTTGGCTCTGTTTCCCCCACAAGGCTGTCTGGCTGACCTGAGCCAGATGGTCTGGTCCAGGCCATAAAAGCCCATCTGCTTTGCCTGGAGAAGCGGTTGGTTCAATGGCAAGGCAGCTGCGCATGCGTGGGTCCACGCTGGTTCTCAGAAGTCTGTAAGGTCAAAAGCCTGTAAACCAGTAGCAAGCCAGGCACCATCAACGGTGCTCAGGGACCCAGGTCTTGGGGAATTCTGTCTGAGATGCTGAGGATGGATACAGGGCTCTGGGTGTACCCCCATTAATAAGTACACTAGAGATGAACCCCAGAAACACAGGTAGGGCCCAAAAGCCTGTTCATCAGAGTACCCAGGCTCTGGAATACAAAAGCACAAGACCAACTTAGAAGCTTGTCATTTATTAGCATGACTTGAGATGTGTAATTTTTCTTTTTTTTTTTTTTTTTTTGTCGTCGGTCGTGGGGCTTGAACTCTGGGCCTGGGCGCTGTCCCTCAGCTCTTCAGCTCAAGGCGAGCGCTCTACCACTTGAGCTACAGTGCCACTTCTGGTTTTCTGGTGGTTTATTGGAGATAGGAGTCTCACGGTCTCTCCTGCCCGGGCTGGCTTTGAACCGCGATCCTCAGATCTCAGCCTCCTGAGTAGCTAGGATTACAGGCATGAGCCACCAGCGCCCGGCTTGAGATGTGTAATTTTTCTCAGTGTGTGTATGTGTACCAGTACTGGGGCTTGAACTCAGGGCCTGGGCACTGTCCCTTACCTTTTTTGCTTAAGGCTGGTGCTCTACCACTTGAGCCACAGCTCTTCTTCTAGCTTTTGCTGGTTCATTGGAGATGTCTCATGGGCTTTCCTGCCCTGGCTGGCTTTGAACTGCAATCCTCAGATCTCGTTCTCCTGAATGGCTAGGATTACAGGTGTGAGCCACTGGCACCTGGCTTAATATGTGCTATTTAACTCCTATAAGCCTCTGTGTCCCTGCACACAGATCTAGGATAAATACCAGTGACTCTCGTAGCTATCATAAGGATTAAGACACCTCTCAGAGTGGTGGGAAGACCAAACATGCATATCAAGTGCTTGTCCGGCATACAGTAGGTATCTAATAGATGCTGGCCATTGTCACCTGCCATCTCGGCACTGAATGTGTTTTCCTCCTAACCATGTAGGCAGGGAGAGAAAGAGAGGGGAAGGAAAGGAGGGGGCAGGGAAAGTAAAGCAAGATCTATATGTAGAATGGATTCCCCACCTTTGCTAAGCAGCAGGGGGTTCAGTCTCCACTTCTGGCATTGGCAAGGACAGTGGGTGCCTAGAAAAGGCAGCAGTCCATCAACAAGGGGTGGCGGGGTCCTGAGGGTGGACCCCACTTCCATAGGATTCCCTGGGTTGAGCAACTCTGCCAATAAGGCCTTGTACCAACTTGCAAGTCTGTGACCTGTAGCCTGGGCCCTGATTTCACAGCTGGGTGGATTAACACTGCTCATTTGCCAACATGCTAATGAGGAGCCCATGAAGCCTGTAGAGCTAGGCTTTACCACCCTACAATGGGTGCTGCACTGGGTTTGATGGTAGCAGGGAATAATTAACAAGGAGCCCACCATAGTGGTGCTAATCTAGCTGGGAGAGCCGCCCTATGGGGTCTCTGAAACTGGCCGTGAATGGTGAAAGATAGATCCACCCATGCACAACTTGCAGAGGAATTCCTTTAGAAGACCCAAGCAGGAGGAGGAAGCTGGCATCAGTAGGCCTCAGGGGGAGCCTGAAGGATCCCGGATCTTGGTTTTACTGTCTCTTCATTCTTGGTCCTCTATCTCAAATACAACCTCCGCTGAAGGCCCCAGCCCCCAGAATAATCAGCTTGCCCCCAACATTTTATGTCCCACACTTACTCACATTGGATTTCCAAGCTGGGTTAAATTGGAAGCCAGAGGTTCACGCCTTTCATCCTAGCTACTCACGAGCCTGAGATCAGAGGATCCAGGCTCTGAGGATCAAGATTCAAAGCCAGCCCAGAAGAGTCCATGAGACTCTTATCTTTAATTAAATCATCAAAAAGCCAGAAGTAGAACTGGAAATCAAGTGGTAGAGTTACTGGCCTAGAACACAAACACTCAGGGACAGAACTCAAGCCCAGAGTGCAAGTCCAGCATCAAAAAAAAAAAAGTCACTAGAGACCACACCAGTGTAGGCAATGTCTACAAGAGTCCAGGCCCCTCCCCTCCCTCCCCCAGAGGCAGCTCTGATTGGGTGAGGTGTTTTCTCTGTCATGGGGTCAGCCACTTACCTTCTGGGGAATGATATATGACCACCCCCCCCCTTGCCTCCCTCCTCTGTGACCCTCCCCCACCCCTGAATCAAGGCTTCACTTAATTTTATTCATTTGATTTATTAGCATCTAAGTGGCAGAGTCGTCCTGGTCAGCATGGCCAATCAATTCCAGGGTTTGATTGGGGGGGGGGGGTGTTCCCCCCTTTTTTTTTATTCTGATTGGATCTCTGGTCACTGTCTTTCTTGCTCACCAAAAATCAATACTTTCACCTTGTGCTTCAAAGTCAGACCAGCCGCAAGGACCCAGCCATTCTCCTCCCCACAGGACAAAGTGCTGCAGCCAGAATGCAGGGATTCCTTCTGCTGCTGTGGCCTCAGCGACCCCTTCCTCAACCAGTCCCCAGTCCCTAGCAGATGAAGCAGCAGAGCCCTCATCCAGCCTCCTTCAGGCCTCAGCCCAGCTGCCATGTGGATGCCAGTCCCACAAGTGAGGGACGGGGGTCCCAGCATCAGGGAACATTTGACACCAGAGTCCTCATCCCCCCACCCTCTGATCCTTATTTGACCATGAGTATGGATAAAGCTCCTCTGGGCCTGTATTTCTTCATCTGTAAAAGGGGTAGGAAGCTGCCAGGCGTAGGTGGCTCATGCCTATAGTCCTAGTTACTCAGGAGGCTGAGAGCTGAGAATCATGGTTGGAATTCAATCTAAGCAGGAAAAAAAAAAAAAAAAACGGTCTGTGAGACTCTTGTTTCCAATCAACCAGCAAAAAGGCAGAAATGGAATTGTGGCTCCGGTGGTAGAACACCAGCGCACCTAGGCCCTGAGGGCAAGCCCTAGTTACCAGCACAATCACAGACACAGGCAAGGACAGCACGGTGTCAAGGTCAAGTTCAGTGAGTAAATACAACTCTCCATCTCAGCCTGGCCCTGTCCTTTAGCATCTGAGCTGTGCCACAGCCAGACTGCTGGCTGCTGTCTCTGCAGATTCTGCGTCTGCCATACCCAGGCAAGCTCCCTAGGGATGCCTAGTTGAAGCCCACAGCTTACCTCTCCCAGTGGCTGCACACATTGGGGTCCTCGGGGTTTAGGGTGAAGACAGTTTGCAGGAAAGAGACAACCAGCAGGCTGGCCACGGGGAGCGCCATCAGGGCCTGTAGGGAAGGAGAAAGAAAGATGGTGTCTTACTTCAAACCCAGACTTGTATAGGGGCAGCTGTTGGGTACTGGGGTAAGGGGAAGCATGCTCACAAAGTCTCCCATCCCTGAGGTATAATACACATTTACTTTTTTACATCTGCTCACTCACCAGTTCTGAGTAATGAACTGCACAGGAGAAAGCTTGGGTAGGGGGGATCAGTGGGGCCAGGGAGGGGGTAGGGCAGGAATTCCAGTCCCAGGGCTTGAACTCAGGACCTGGGCACTGCCCCTGTGCTTTTGTGCTCAAAAAAGTTAGCACTCTACCATTTGAGCCACAGCTCTACTTCTGGCTTTTGGCTAATTGGAAATCAGAGTTGCTGAGACTTTGCTGTCCAGGCTAGCTCCCAACCTTGATCCTCAGATCCTCCTGAGTAGCTGGGATTACAGGCAGGAGCCATCAGCACAGGCTCTGAGCTTAGCCTTGACCCAGAAACCCAGAGCCTTCTCCTGTTCGGCTCCCCGATCTTTGACAAGCCTGACCATCCACTTCCTCTCCTTGCTCTATCTTGCCACAAACAAGAGTAGAAGGGCATCCGGGCCCCTTCCAGGAGGTGCCAATTGCTAGCTGCCCAAAAGGCTAGTCACTGTCTTTGCTGCCTCCTGTAAGGTATCAACCACCTATACTCAGGATGATGGAACCAAGTACCATCCCCACAGCCTGGAAAAGGTCTCCTCCCATCGGCTGCAATTCCTTTTAGTGCCAGCATGCGGCAGATGTTCAATGTGCACACACCCATGCCAACCCTGTTCACTAAAAGGGGGATCGCTGCCACAGGACTCCTCAAAGAGGACAGAGCATTATTTGAGTGGCAGTGACTGAAGACTCTAGCATCCTGTGGCCCCAGCTCAGACAACAAGTTCTAAGCCAGGAGCTGGTAGCTCAAGCCTGTCATCTTAGCTACTCAAGAGGCTGAGATCTGAGGATCGTGGTTTGAAGCCAGCCTGGGCAAGAAAAGTCCATGAGACTCTTATCTCCAATTAACTGCCAGAAAACAGGAAATGACTGCTGTGGCTCAAAGTGGTAGACCCCCACCCTCAAGCTCAGGGATAGAGGCCAGGCCCTGAGTTCAAGCCCAATGACCGACCAAAAACAAAAACCCAGAGATTTGAAAAAATTATGGGTTCATGCCTGTAAATCTAGTTACTCAAAAGACTGAGACCTGGGCTGGGAAGTTGGCTCAGTGGTAGAGTGCTTGCCTTGTGTGCAGGAGGCCCTGGGTTCGATTCCTCAGCACCACATAAACAGAAAAGGCTGGAAGTGGCGCTGTGGCTCAAGTGGTAGAATGCTAGCCTTGAGCTGAAGAGCTGAGGGACAGCGCCCAGACCCACAGTTCAGGTCCCAAGACTGACAAAAAAAAAAAGACAGACCTGGTCAGTTCAAAGGCAGACAAGAGAAAAAAGGCTGAGAGACTTCACCTCCAAATAATCAACCAAATGCTAAAATGAAGGCATGGTTCAAATGGCAGAGCAACATCACCGGTGCATTAGGAAGTCATGTGAGAAGCTGGGCCTGTAATCCTAGCTACTCAGGAAGCTAAGATCTGAGTGAGGATGGTGGTTTGAAGCCAGTCCAGGTAGAAAAGTCTGTGAGACTCTTATCTGTAATTAACCACCAAAAAACCAGAAGTAGAGCTATGACTCAAGTGGTAGAGTGGCAGGATTGAGTGAAAACGCTAAGGGACAGCACCTGAGTTCAAGCCCCAGTAGTGATACACACACACACACACACACACACACACACACACACACACACACACACACACACACACACACTTCAAATCCAAGCATTCCCATTTGCTAGGCTGCTGACCTTGGGTGTGGGGGAGGGGAGGGGCCCTCCAGAGGACCCAGAAGTCCCCATGCCATCTACAGAATGAATGAATGAATGCACACCATAACTAGCCCAGATGGTGCTGATTTTTTTTTTCCTATGTACCTAGAGGCTATTATGATTTACTTAAAAGCTTTATGGAAGTCAGAATGGCTTTTCTCCTTAACCAATGAAGTAAACAGCACAATTCCTCTATGGGGGATGGGGGCCAGGGGTGTTTGACTCTGGAAAGGGATTGCAGGTTTGAAATGGGAAATCTAGACTTTGATCCTGGGTTCCCAGATAAGGTTCACTCACGTTGCTTAGGGAACAGATAACAGGGCATGCATTTCTCACGCACATATACATACGTGCACAGGTACACGCATGCATGCATGCACTTGCCTAGAACCCAGACACACTGCACCAGTTTAATGGAAAGGTTAAATTCCTCTCCTCCCCACCCCAGTCATTTCCTTGTTAAACTCCTTCTTAAACTGCTCTATCAGAGACAAATTGTCACAAATTTTGTATAACCGTGGGGGACCAAACTCATGATTAATGAGGTTTTACTTGCTATTAGAGATTGGAAATTAGCTAGCTAAATGCAGATTTCGCCCCACTTCAAATGCATTCTACAGTCCATTAAGAAAGAAAATTCTAAAGCTGGTGGCTCAAACCTGTGAGCCTAGCTACTCAGGAGGCTGAGACCTGAGAATCAAGGTTCGAAGCTAACCCAGGCAAGGAAGTCTGTGAGACTCTTACTTCCAGTGAAGTACCCAAAAATCCAAAAATGGAGCTGTGGCTCCAGTGGTAGAGTGCTAACTTTAGCAAAAGCTCAAGGACAGTGCCCAGGCCCTAAGTTCAAGCCCCAGGACTGATGTGCATGCGTACATACATATTCCCCCTCCCTCCCCACACACACACAAGAAAAGACTCTAGAGTCCCTACCCAACAAGCAGAGCCCAGAAAGCATGGCCACTCTTGGGTCCCGAGCCCTGCCTGGATCCACCCTGCCTCAAACCTCAGTAGTTACCCTTTACCACTGAATTCCCCAGAGCTATTACATCGCTCCATTCTCCTCTGGGAGAATCAAGAGTAGGAGAAGGAGCATCTCCAGAGCAGGAAATGGAGTTTGGGGAGAGTCAGCAAGGCACCCACATCTCCAAGGAAAGATTCAACTCAGGTTGCTCAAGCATCATATTTAGAAAGAAGCAACAAAGCCCAGAACAAGTGGTTCACACCTTCATCTGGGCTACTCAGCAGACTAAAATCTGAGCTCATGATTCAAAGCCAGACCAGTTAGTAATGTCCATGAGACTCTTATCTCCAATGAACCACCTAAAAGTCAGTTATTGGGGCTTGAACTCAGGGCCTAAGTGTCTCTCTCCCTTAACTCTTTTTTTTATCTCAAGGCTAGTGCTCTACCACTTAAACTATAGCTCTACTTCCAGTTTTTCTGCCCAAACTGGCTTGGAATCTCAAATCTTAGCTTTTAGCCCCTTACATTTTTTTTTTTTTTTTTGCAAGTCCTAGGGCTTGAATTCAGGGCCTGGGTACTGGCCCTGAGCTCTTTTGCTCAAGGCTAGCACTCTACCACCTGAGCCACAGTGCCACTTCCGGCTTTTTCTGCGTATGTGGTACTGAGGAATCAAACCCAGGTCTTCATGCATGCTAGGCAAAGCACTCTACCACTAAGCCACATTCCCAGCCCTCCTTTACCCTTTTGTCCTCAAGTCTGAACTTCTAAATATCTTCTACTCAACTGTAAAGACTGGCAATGGGCTGGACACGGATGGCGTGTCCTGGGCCACTGTAGCAGGTGTTTTACAGCTGGGCCTCCCACCCCAGTGAGCTTAGTGCCACCTCTCCCACACACATATACTGACACCTTCCCAGCATGCTTACTTTATCTTTCTGATACATCATAAGCACCCCAAGGCGGAGTCAAGCCCCCATCTGTCTTTTCAGAAGGTGATCTTAGAGAAAAAAACAATTTCAGCTTGTCTGAGACACTTCACTGAAGAAAAGAGCAATCAGAAAGGAGGTGTCACCACCTTAGGGTGACACCTGCCACCCGATCACTTCAATGGGACTTCCCAGCTCTCTCTTGAAAGATAGATTCCAAAGATGTAAGCTTATGAGATGACGGAGGGAAAAAAAATCAATCCTGCCACCTGATTATTAGGCTGACTCTATCTGGAGTGACAGAGGTTAACATCTCAGGTGCCCTCTGACTGGGAGCATTTATAACAAACGGTGGCTCACGTCTGGAATCCTAGCTACTCAGGAGGGTGAGATCTCAAGATCGCAGTTCAAAGCCAGCCTGGGCGGGAAAGTCTGTGAGACTCCTATCTCCCAATTAACTACCAAAAATAGCTGAAGTGGAGCTGTGGCTCAAGTGGTAGAGCACTAGCTTTGAGCACCTGGGCTGGATAGTTCAAGCCCCAGGATTGGCAGAAAGTAATAGTAACAACAATAATAATGATCATGATCATAATAATAAAAATTAATTCAGAACATGCCCCCAAATCATTTGAGAAGAAGGAACATAGAAGTCCACTATTTCTTCTTCCTCTTGTCCTCTCTTGGGAGAAGAAAGCAGAGTGGATTGAAAGGCAGGGAATGATTAGAGGCAGTGTTGAAGGGGAGAGGAGGAGGCCAGGGAGGCGCACACACACACACACACACACACACACACACACACACATACCCCACATCTGGCCTCCGGGCATAGTCCAAAGACATGCTGTAGCCTGAACTAATCAGAGGCACACTCCTGAGGCACCCCATTTGAGTCCTACCATGCTATGGTGATGCAGAAAAATAACACACTTTGGCTGTCATCCAGACAGGAAACTAAAAGCAGCCAATAGCGTTGAGTGCAGTAATGAAAGCCTGTAATCCTACATACTGTGCAGGCAATGACTGGAAGATCCCAGGTCAGGGCTAGCCTGGGCATAAAAATTCACAAGACTGGCTCGGGTGGCTCACACTTGTCATTTTAGCTACTCAGGAGGCTGAGATCTGAGGATTGCCATTCAAAGCCAACACAGGCAGGAAAGTCTATGAGATTCTTATCTCCAATTAACGACTAAAAAAAAAAAAAGTGGAGCTGTGGCTCCACTTGTGGTGGAGCATTAGCCTTAAGCAAAAAAAAAAGCTAAAGGACAGCACTCAGGCTCTGAGTTCAAGCTCCAATACAAAACCAGCATCCCCCTCCATCCACCTCCCAGAATAAGATTTCTCTTCCTACCCTGAAGCTGCTGCTCTGACCTGGGTTATTCCTGCAGCTAAGCAGACTCTGAAGGGAATGGCAACTTCAAGAGACCCCTGCCCTGCCTTCCACCTAGGACTCTAGCAGCCATCTGTCTCCCTAGGAGCAGCACCTCTGGCCAGCCACCAGCTGCTCACCTTAGCCAATATGCATAAGGTGCTCAGGCAGAGGACAGACTGACAAACAGATGGCCTCTGCCTAGGACCTGTCATGTCCTCTGGACAATGCCGGAATCTTGAGTCTTGCAGGCTGATCTGTGCTTGGCACTGGCTCTCTGTGAACTCTTTCTCTACACGCTTGCTCTGGTAACAGGTATGGTGGTGGTGATGAGAGGTTCCTGTCCCACAAGGACAGGGACATCTTGTAGTAGCCACTCACAATGCATGCTGGGAAAGGGGTCCCGAGTGAAAAGCCATGCTATGGATGAATGGTGACAATTGTCACAGCCCCTAGGCCAGAGAAAGACAGCCAGCACAGGGCTGCACACTTGTGGTCCCTAATGATGTCACGACTCTGGAAATGATTTTCGTAGAGTTAACACCTATCTGATATGGCCTCGACTTCCCTCTGGTCTTGAGACCTGTAAGTCACTTCTGTCTCCTGGCACCAGGCCTTGAGGACACTCTCAGAGAATGTATTTGTGAACATTGTCACCTTTTTTTGTTGTGGTGGTTGAGGCTCCTGGGGCTTGAACTAAATGCCTGGGCACTGTCCTTGAGCTTTTGGTGCTCAAGGCTAGCACTCTACCACTTGAGCCACAACTCCACTTCTGGCTTTTTTGGTGATTCATTCAAGATAAAAACTCCCAGATAAGCCGGGCCCCTGTAATCTTAGCTACTCAGGAGGCTGAGATCTGAGGATCACGGTTCCAAGGAAAGTCTGTGAGACTCTTATCTCCAATAAACCACTAGAAAACCAGAAGTGGTGCTGTGGCTCAAGCGGTAGAGCGCTCGCCTTGGGCTGAAGAGCGCAGGGACAGCGCCTAAGCCCAGAGTTCAAGCCCCACGACCGACAAAAAAACAAAAACAAAAAACTCCCAGATTTTCTTGCTTGGGCTGGCTTCAAACCAGGATCCTCAGATCTCAGCCTTCTGAATAGCTAGGATTACAGGCATGAGCCACTGGCACCTGGCTTAGTTATCATCTCTACTATCAACTTCCTCTTCCAGCCTGCATATCTTGGGATCAGCCACATTGCTTGAGTCTTACCTGCCACTAAAAACCCAAATCACACTGTACAAGGCATTCAGGACCATGGCAACATTGCATCACAGGGACCCCGACCTGTTAGCATTTGATACAATGGGTACCTAACGTCCTGAGTGTAATTCAGAGCCTCCTGCCTTGACTTCCCCACCAAGACCCCAGCAGGACCAAGTGTGTCTGGTCCAGGAGCTTACACGGGTGAGCAACTGAGGCCCAGGCAACAGTACAGGCTACAAGAGAAAGAACAGGGATTTTGCACAGCTCATAAAATCATTTCTCAGCCAGGTACCTGTAGTCCTAGCTACTCGGGAGGCTGAGATCTGAGAGGCTGAGATCTGAGGATCACAGTTCAAAGCCAGCCTGAGCTGTAAAGTCCATGAGACTCCTATCTCCAATTAAACATCAAACAGCTGGAAATAGGAGCTGGGAAGGTGGCTCAGTGGAAGAGCGCTTGCCTTGCTTGCATGAGGCCCTGGGTTCGATTCCTCAGTATCACATAAGCAGAAAAAGCCGGAAGTGGTACTGTGGCTCGAGTGGTAGGGTGCTAGCCTTGAGCTGAAGAGCTGAGAGACAGCACCTAGGCTCAGAGTTCAGGCTCCATGACCGGCAAAAAAAAAAAGAAGCTAGAAGTAGAGCTCAAGTGGTGGAGTGCTAGCCTTAAGCAAAAAGAAGCTCAATCACAATGCCCTGGCATTGAGTTCAAGCTCCAGGACAAGCCTCCCCCGCCCCCAAAGAAAAAGCTCTCTCAGCTCAGGAAGTAGCAAAACCAAACCCCCAAACTCAAGCTGATCATGGAAATGCCTTCCATCTCTCCCAGCATGTAGGTGGAAATGTAGGGAGAGACAGCAAGAGAGTGAGAGCGAGCAAGAGAGAGAGAGATTTCTATTTTCTATTTATAGAGCACACACATACACATTATTTTTTTTCTGAATAAAACTGAAAAGCCAAGTTTCCACACCATGTGGTCAATGCCAAGGTTATCATTCAATCTAGCCAGCCTTCTGCCCACTGTTCTCAGCCGGCTCCCAGCCCCTGTCTGTTCTCCGGCCTTGCCAGGGTCTGATTAGTACAAGATGAGAAAAGGAGTTGGGATGGCCCCATAATGATAAAACGCTTTCCCACTGTGAGCTCCAGCCCTCCAGCAGAGCCCACCACAAACACGGTTTATGAACAAGGCTTTTTAATCTCCCTCTACTTAAAGGGGGAAAAAAAAAATCTTAAAAAAATAAATCTCCAAGCCAGGCAGCAATGGGCTCACTCCTGGAACTCTAGCTACTTAAGAGGTTGAGATCTGAGGATCACAGTTCAAAGTCAGCCCAGGCAGGAAAGTCCCAGAGATTCTTATTGCCAATTAACTACCAAAAAGCTGGAAGGGGAGGTGTGGCTCAAGTGGCAGAGTTCCCAGCCTTGAACAAAAATATCTAAAATGGGGGGAGGAGAGTGGGGAGCAGTAAGCAGAAGAAAATGATGGAGTGAGTAACAGTGTTTAAAAAGAAATGTACTCAGGCTGGGAATGTGGTTTAGTGGTAGAGTGCTTGCCTAGCATGCATGAAGCCCTGAGTTCGATTCCTCAGTACCACATAAACAGAAAAAGCCAGAAATGACACTGTGGCTCAAGAAGTAGAGTGCTAGCCTTGAGCAAAAGAGCTTAGGGACAGTGACCAGGCCCTGAGTTCAAGACCTGGGACTGGCAAAAAAGAAAGAAAAATATATACTCATTACCTTAACTTATGTAACCGTAACTCCCCTGTTCATTACCTTTACAATAATTTTTTTAAACAAAGAAAGAAACTCAGGGACAGTACCCAGACCCTGAGTTAAGCCCCAGGACTGAATAATAATAATAATAATAATAAATGTACTATTTACCTGACTTATGTAATTATAACCCCTCTATACACCATCTTTATAATAACAATAATACAAATATTTAATTTGAAAAAAGAAATTCTTTTTTTTTTTTTGGGGGGTCCAGTTGTGGGGCCTGAACTCTGGGCCTGGGTGCTGTCCCTCAGCTCTTCAGCTCAAGGCTAGCACTCTACCACTTGAGCCACAGCGCCACTTCCGGCTTTTTTCTTTTTGCTTATGTGTTGCTGAGGAATCGAACCCAGGGCCTCATGCTTGCAAGGCAAGCGCTCTACCACTGAGCCACCTTCCCAGCCCAAAAAAAGAAATTCTTTGTTGTAATGGTTAAATGTGGTGAAGGGATAGTACTTTGTGTGTGAGCTATCCTGTGATTAAAAAAATGGGAATTTTGGGGCTGGGAAGGTGGCTCAGTGGTAGAGTGCTTGCCTTGCATGCATGAGGCCCTGGGTTCGATTCCTCAGCACCACATAAGCAGAAAAAGCCAGAAGTGGTGCTGTGGCTCAAGTGGTAGATCTCTAGCCTTGAGCTAAAGAGCTGAGGGACAGTGCTCAGGCCCAGAGTTCAGGCCCCATGACCAACAAAAAACAACAACAAACAAATAAATAAATAATAAAAAAATGGCAATTTTTCTTTTAGAATAAAACAATATAAATTTTACATTTACTCCCTTAAAAAAAAAAAAGCTAAAGGACAGCACCCAGGTCCTCTGATCAAGCCCTAGTATTAATACTAAATACTTAAATAAATAAATAATAAATCCACAGCTTTTAATCTCCAAAAGAGTACTCCTCTACCTGCTGGATGAGGCAGAAAGTCTTACCATTCCCCTAGGTACCTGCCCCAGAGACTAAATTGGGAGGATCACAGAATGAGCTAAATGTCTTTCTCTGCAGCCAGTCTCTGCCACTCTGATCAATTCTGCTTTTCCTTACACTGGGAAGCTTCCGGCTACAAATCTTGAGACTAGGTCCTCTGGAGGTCTGCGGTGACATTAATCAGGAGCCACAGGCTGCCTGTCCCCTTCACCTCGCTGAGAGCAAGGAGCCCTGACACTGGACGGACTACAGAGGAATGACAGCCCCTCCGGCAGAGAGAAGTCACCAAACTAATAAAGTGTCAGCCTCCTGCTCCGTGCTGTGCAGCCAGGCACGCAGCTCGGGCCTCCCAGCCTCCAGCCCTGCAGAAGATGAAGGCCAAAAGTTATCAGTGTTGTTAGGCCATTCATTTCTCACATAGCAATTATCTTCTTCTTTCTATTTCTTCACAAATCAGGAGCACTGGCGGCAGCCTGGCCAAACCCAGAGACCTGCTGGAGCCTCCCTGGTGCCCCAACCCCCTGCAATGCTGCACCCGGCTCCCCACGTCCCAGCATTAATCCTGGCTCTACTCACAACTCATAACTACTCGGCATCCCTGGGACCCCACAGCTCATGGGGATCATCCTCAATCCTGCCCACTGTCCAAAAAGAAATGGACTCTTTACCTGACTTATGAAACTGTAACCCCTCTGTACATCACATTTATGATAAAAAATTAATATACATATATTAAAAAGAAAACACAGTTCTCATTAGGCACCAATGGCTCACATTTGCCATGCCAATAACTCAGCAGGCTGAGGTATGAGGATTGAAGTTCAAAGCTAGCCTGGGTGAACAAATCCTTGAGACTCTTATCTCCAGTTAACCACTAAACAGCCAGACATGAAGCTGTGGCTTAAGTGGTAGAGCACTAAAACCTTGATCAAGAAAGCTCAGGGACTGAGCTCCCTGAGTTCGAGATTGCATACTGGCAGCCGAGTGCCAGGTGGCTCACGCCTGTAATCCTAACTACTCAGGAAGCTGAGATCTGAGGCTCGAGGTTCAAAGCCAGCCCAAGGATGGAAAGTCCGTGAGACTCCTATCTCCAATAAACCACTAGGAAATCGGAAGAGAGGAGGGGCAGGGAGAGGGAAAGAGAGGAGAGGGAGGGAGGAGAGAGATAGGGAGGTGGGAGGAAGGGAGAGAGAGGGAGAGGCAGAGAGGGAAAGAGGGAGAGAGGAAGGGAGAAAGAGAAGAGGGAGAGGGAGGGGGAGGAGGAGGAGAAGGGGAGAGGGAGAAGGAAAAAGAGGGAGAAGGAAAAAGAGGGAGAAGGAAAAAGAGGGAGAGGGAGGAAGAGGGAGAGGAAGAAGGAGGAAGAGAAAGGGAAAGAGCAGGAGAGGAAAGAAGGAGGGAAGGAAGGAAGAGCCTGGTGCTTGTGGCTCATGCCTGTAATACTAGCTACTCATGTGGTTCAAATCTGAGGATTGCAGTTCAAAGCCAGCTAGGGGAAAGTCCGTGAGACTCTTAGCTCCAACTAACCACCAGAAAACCGGAAGTGGCGCTGTGGCTCAAGTGGTAGAGCGCTCTCCCTGAGCCGAAGAGCTGAGGGACCATTGACCTGCTCTGTGGTACGTGGTTGGCTCTCTGCAGGGGTTGTGAGGTAGTCAATGAGAATGGAGAAGGCCCCTGGCCCAAGGTGGGGTGCACAGAAGGTATTCAAAGAAATGTTCGTTTCCTCCTGACCCACATCTCCCACCTTAGCGACCCTTCCAACTCCAAAATCCTGACTTGTAGAATTTCTAAGCAGCCAGGAGTAGGAAAGTATTGATGGAAAGCTGGCCCTGCTGGACAGTCCAGGCTGGGTTGTACCCATGTGCTGAGCGGCGGGTCTCAGCTCCCTCTCATCCACTGTGCTGCTTCCCCTCCCCCCTGCCCCCCCACACCTGCGCAGGTGAGTGGGAATGGGGTGTCAGAGGGTGGTGGGGCCAGGTGAGGCTGATTCAAAGCCCTAAGTAGCTGGGATCATAGCTGCTGGCACTGGGCCCTCCTTATTCTTTCCCTTATCCAGCCCTTAGATTTTAGCTGGGTGCCATGGCTCACACCTGTCGTTCTAGCTACTCAGGGGGCTGAGACCTGAGAATCATCGTTCAAAGCCAGTCCGGGCAGGAAAGTCCATGAGACTGTTATCTCCAATGAACTAGCACAAAAGCCAAAAGTGGAGCTGTGACTCAAGTGGTAAAGTGCTAAGCAAAAGAGCAAAAGAGCTCAGGGACAGCGCCCAGGCTCTGAGGTTGGATTCTCATTGTGGTCTGGGGAAATTCCATTCTTGCTCTGAGCCTCCTTTTCTTCTTTTAGGAAATGGGGGTGGGGAGCTGGGAAGGTGGCTCAGTGGTAGAGCGCTTGCCTTGCATGCATGAGGCCCTGGGTTCGATTCCTCAGCACCACATAAGCAAAAAGAAAAAAGCCAGAAGTGCCGCTGTGGCTCAAGTGGTAGAGCGCTAGCCTTGAGCTGAAGAGCTGAGGGACAGCGCCCAGGCCCAGAGTTCAGGCCCCACGACTGGATCCAAAAAAAAAAAGAAATGGGGGTGGGAGTGGAACCCCACTTTACTCCGGGATTAAACACCACCCCCTCCCCTCCCCTTCCCTCCCCTCCAGTCAGTGGAGCTCGAAGCTACACAAGTGAAAACAACAGGAAAGCAAATGGGGCCTCAGATCTTCCCACCTCTCTCTGCCCACTACTTAGCAGCCCTGCGGCCTGAACTCTTGCTGGATGCTCTTCTCCAGCCCTGAGTGCGCGTGACACCAAGCTTGCGCACCACGCCACCTCAACCCTGCCAGGACCTCAACAGCCAATGAACAATCCCAGAGAATCCAAGGCTTCCCTCAGGAACTTTCAAGATCTAGGCTGGGTCCTCTGAAGCCACACACCGTCTCCAAGTTCAAAGGGGTCCAAGGCTTGTGCAAAGAGATTCTGTCCTAAAGCAGCCAAAATGCCCAGCGACTGGAGGCATTGCTAAAGGAATCCCAGACTGTCTACATAACAGAATGTTAAGATGTGAGCCTAGCATGGTAGCCCATGACCACGACTTGGGATGTTAAGACAGATTGCTTGAGCATAGGAGGTCAAGGCCAACCTGGATAATATATTTTTGTGACCTTCCTTCTCTTCCTTCTCCTCTCTTCTTTCTTTCCCTCCTTCCCCTGCCTCCTTTTTTCCTCTCTCCCTAGATAAATAGCTATTAGATACATACATAGATACATACAGTCACATGGATAAATGATAGACACATAGATACGTAGATTGATAGATACATAGAGACAGATTATATACACACGTAATATAAAGAAAATTATGAAATCTCCATTACAAGAACACTGGTCATCTCCTGGGGGGAGGAAACTGTAACAGAAGGCTAAGAAAAATACATTTTGTTAGATTAGGATTTCTTTTTTTTTTTTTTTTTTGGGGGGGGGGTCTGGTCGTGGGGCCTGAACTCTGGGCCTGGGCTCTGTCCCTCAGCTCTTCAGCTCAAGGCTAGCACTCTACCACTTGAGCCACAGCGCCACTTCCTGCTTTTTTCTTTTTGCTTATGTGGTGCTAAGGAATCGAACCCAGGGCCTTGAGCATGCAAGGCAAGCGCTCTACCACTGAGCCACCTTCCCAGCCCTAGATTAGGATTTCTTACAATCCATGTTATCAGCACTTCAGTCAGCAAATGAGACATATAAAATGAGACTCATAAATGCTAAGCGTCACGGGGCACAGGTGGCTCACATCTGTAATCCTATCTACTCTGGAGGCTAAGATCTGAAGATCAAAGCCAGCCTAGGCAGAAAAATCCCCAAGACTTATCTCCAATAATCTACTTAGAAATGCCAGAAGTGGCGCTGTGGCTCAAGTGGTAGAATGCAAGCCTTGAACACAAAGAGGCTCAGGGACAGCACTTAAGACCTGAGTTCAAGCCCCAGGACTGGCAAAAATAAGTAAAATAAAAGCTAAGTGCCAGTGGCTCATACCTGTAATCCTTGTTACTCAGGAGGCTGCAATCTGAAAATTAAAGTTTGAAACCTGCCTGGGCAGAACAGTCCACTAGATCCCATTTCCAAAGCAAAAAGCCAGACTGGAGGGGTGGTTCAAGTAGTAGAGTACCTGAGCAAAATAGCCATCGAGAAGCTAGACAGGAGAGAAGGCTCAAGTGGTAAAGTACTAGAGGGACCAAGCTAAGGAAGAACACAACCCTAGATTTCAAACCCAGTACTAGCAAAAACAAAAACAGCGAAACAACAAGAACACAACAAAAACAACAACAAAAAGAAACCTACATATACACTCGCTGGCATGGAAAGATGACCCTGACATTTAACTGCATCAAAGCTGCAGGTCACAAAGCAACACGAAGATGATCACGTGTGTACCAAGTGCTGGACGCAAATGTGAGCTCACAGAAAATGGATCTGACACTAGGCTACCTTTCTCCAAAGGTTTAGACCCAAGCCCTGAACCTGCCACGCTTCAGGACACAGACCACTGTGGAGCTTCTCAGGCAGCCTTGAAGCCCCAGCTGGGGGCACCTGGCCCTGAAATTGAATGGCATATGTCCACGCCATGAGGCTATCTGCCCTGTGATGAACAACACCGTGTCATTTCCAAAAGCCCAGAATGATCTTCCGACACAGAAAAACAAGTGGATAATGTGTGCTGTTGTCAGCTCTGTTCGTTCTAATAAATGAATCAGGTGTTCAGGTTTTAAAAGCCATTTCTTGTGGTCCTTTGTGTGTGACGCTGATGAATTCTGGCTGGGAGCCTGGTCAGGCTTGGCCCCCGCTGGTTACTTTACCTCTCTCCAGCCTTACTTGGGCCCCCCTGCTCAGGAGCCAGGCCAACATCACATCATACCCAACCAGCTCCATTTCTGACCAACTGTGTCCTTGAGCAGATGGCTTCACCTTGAGAGGCTCAGCTTCCTCATCTGTAATGTGGAAATGCCAATAAAACCCGACTCACAGGATCACAAGAAGCTAAAGATATAAGGGTATGAGTTGAGCACAGTGGCTCATGTCTATAAGCCTAATCACACAGGAGAAGATGGGAAGGAGGATCGAGGTTCAAGCCAGCCTGGGCAGAAAGCTAGGAAGACCCTAACTCTATAAAAGCATGGAAAGAAAATAAAAAGCCAGAGAGGGAGGGAGGAAGGGAGGGAAGGTGAGAGGGAAGCGGGAGAGCAGGAGGAAGGAAGGAAGGAAGGAAGGAAGGAAGGAAGGAAGGAAGGAAGGAAGGAAGGAAGGAAGGAAGGAAGGAAGGAAGGAAGGAAGGAAGGAAGGAAGGAAGGGCCTTTGAACAGTAGAGCGTGAGGTAAGTTTTCAGCATTACTGGGTTGGGCATCCATTTGTGTGTATTTGTGTATGTGTGTGTGTGTATGCACGCGCGCGCGCACGTGCATGCACCTGTACACTTGAACTCAGGGCCTGGGTGCTATATCTTAGCTTTTTTGCTCCAGGCTGGTGGTCTATCACTTGAACCACATCCCTACTTCTTGCCATTTAATTGGAAATAAAAGTCTCATGAAATTTCCTGCGCAGGCTGGCTTCAAACTGTGATCCTCAGATCTCAGCCTCCTGAGTAGCTAGGATTACAGGCGTGAACCACCAGCACCCAGCTGGACATTGCCCTAGATCAGGGGGCAAAGGCAGTTAAAATACTCCATACACAGGAAGAACTAGTAGATGAGGGTCCAGGGCCTGAGCAGGGCTATCTTGCTAGACTGGGGTAAGTCCAGCAGTGGGAAAGAAAGGGAGTGCAGATGAATTTCAATAAGATTGCTGTTTGCCCCAGCCAGGCCCTGCTGACCCACAGTGAAAGCCAGCAATGACACTGAGTCTGGATACGGGGCCAATTTGGCCGAGTTTCTGGCCTAGACAGTGTCTGCAGACTTCTCTCCAGCTGCAAGCATTTGTGATCAAACAATCACTCTGAACTTGGGTTTCCAGGAGGAACAAAGCAGCTGGCTGACATTCTAGAACTTACTACCTTACCTTTAGAGGGACCCCTAAAACAGTGCCATAGAACCTTTCAACCTTTCCCCAGGTTTAAGTCCCAGATTCATTGTGTGTCCTAGACAGATTATTCATTGTTTATTCCAGTATTTTCCAGGAAATTGTTCATTAAGGATAAAAGCACCTGCTTACAGTAAGCAAGTATTACACAAAGCCCCTTGTCATGGGGCCCAGGAAGAACATTAATTAATGAAGAGAAACTGAACAAACACACCATAAATTAAATGTCTGAAAAGAATCATCTGGCATTTACCAGGTTATGAGAAAAGCCTGGAATGAAGCGTCATACATACATATGTGTGTGTGTGTGTGTGTGTGTGTATGTGTGTGTGCATATATTCATTAGGTATATTAGACCACAGTGAGGTTAAAAAAAGAGAGGAAAAAATGTCCAAAAGGTAGTAGAGGTAACAATCTATTTCTGAAGCAACGAAAACTTGTGATTCCATTAAGAGAATTATAAATCAATTCTGTTCTGTCTGGGGAGATATACATACAGTGTGCTAAATTAAAAAGCTAAACATGTCACAAGAGTTCCTTTTGACTTTTGTGGCACAGAGCCCACAGAGGCTTGACAGATGGGGTGGGGGGGTGAGCCCAGCAAAGCACCGCCCATCCTGAGTACCAGAACCTTCAATTAACAGAAAGGTGGACAGAGTAGCTGGCCACGCCTACAAGGGCCAGCAGAATCTCACCAGTGCAACTGCACTCTGAAAGCTAGCCAGAGCCATTCTTTCCTTCCCGAAGGCTAGCTTTCTATGCTGATCATTTATTCAGCTTAATTCTTTTCCCTTCAACCACCCCCCCCCCACTCCCCTAAGGCCTTTCGACACAATAATTCTTAAAAAAAAATCACAACAAATCCAAAGGGATTTAATCTCATGGAAAGATCCCTTAGGTGTAACTTACAACACTACAGGAGACTCAGAGAGTTCAATTACCCATTCCTCAACAGCTGCTTCTTTCTTTCTTTCTCTTTCTTTCCTTCTTTCCTTCTTTCCTTCTTTCCTTCTTTCTTTCTTTCTTTCTTTCTTTCTTTCTTTCTTTCTTTCTTTCCTCCTCCTCCTCCTCCTCCTGCTCCTCCTGTTCCTGCTCCTGCTCCTCCTCCTCCTCCTTCTCCTCCTCCTCCTCCTCTTCTTCTGGTGCTCTACCCACTGAACTACGCCTCTAACCCCTCTTGCCAGTTTCTTGCCAGACTCCAGCTTCTCCCCAGGCAAGCCTGGCCCAGGAGACACTAACCTTAAAATGCTGCATCATCAGTAGATAGAAAAAGGAAGCCTGTGCCAAGTCTAAATCTTCTTTCCTCCACCGTCTACTTCTGTGGCTTGCCCACAGATGTCTAAATTTGTCAGCAACACAACAGAGACCCAGTGGAGTTGGGAGAGCAAGAGGCAGGACAGCGTTACAAACTCCCAGCGGGCCTCTGACACATATCTTTGTGCTGAGAGAGAAGAAAAAGGACAAGGGAAGTGGGGCAGGTGCCAGCCAGGCCTGGAGAGCAGGCACGTGCCCTAGGTTTGCGCCAATGGCTGCCAGTCTGGACCTATGTCTGACTACTGTGCCATCAACCATATTGGATTAGTGATAAGACCCATCCTTACCACAAGCACTCAGCAGCTCAGGGAACTCCAGAGTCTAGGAGAGCCGAGGGTACCCACAGGTCCTCAGATCATCCCTTGGTCTGATGAGTGTAAATGAGTGAGTGTGAGTGTGTCTATGTCTATGCTGGTCCTGGATCTTGAACTCAGGACCTGGGCATTGTCCCAGAGTTTTTTGGCTCAAGGCTGGTGTTCTACCACTTGAGCCACACCTCCCCTTTTGGCTTCTTGGTGGTTAATTGGAGATAAGAGTCTTACAACCTTTCCTGCCCTGACTGGCTTTGAATCTCAATCCTCACTCAGATCAGCCTCCTGAGTAGCTAAGGATTACAGGCATGAGCCACTGGTGCCTGACTTGAGGACTTCAGGTGTGCTCCGAGAAGTTAGGCTGGTAGGATTAATGGTCCACCTTGTGAAGGCCAGGGGAAAATAACTGGCCAGAGATCAAGAAAGGTGAGCCTAAAGTTCAATAGTTAAGTGCATAGTCAGAGAGTGTGATTTATTTCATTATAAAAGGCCAGGGCAAAACCAGGAGAATGTGAGGGAAAAGGTGACATTATCCAAAAAGAAATGTACTCTTAGGGTGCTGGTGGCTCACACCTATAATCCTAGCTACTCAGGGGGCTGAAATCTGAGGATTGTGGTTCAAAGCCAGCCCAGACAGGAAAGTCATTGAGACTCTTATCTCCACTAAACTACTCAGAAAAAGCCAGAAATGGTGCTGTGGTTCAAGTGGTAGAGTGCTAGCCCTGAACTAAAGGAGCTCAGGGACAGTGCTCAGGCCCCAAGTTCAAGCCTCAGGACTGACATCAGAAAGAAAGAAAAAGGAAGGAAGGAAGGAAGGAGGAAGGGAGGGAGAGATAGAAACAAAGAAAGAAAGAAAGAAAGAAGGGAGGGAGGGAGGGAGGGAGAGAGGGAAGGAGGACAGAAGGAACTCATTATCTGACTTAGATAACTCTAACCTCTCTTTACATTACCCTTATAATAATGGGCCATGCTAGATTCTGGGTCCCAGCAAGAAAATCCTCTGATACCCTAAAAAGCAAGAGCCCTCCTGGCCCTTTTTAACCTTAAACTCAGCTCACAGAGCCCCAAGGGGCTGCACCAGGTCCCCAGGCAAGGCGTAGAATTCCTAGGCCACCTCTGCACAGCCCTCAGGAAGCATCTGGCTCAGCAGTGGCCATGAAAACATCTCTGCATCAAATAGGACAGAGCTAGACAGCCAGGGCGCCTGCCAGCCTCTGGATCATTCCACCAAGAGCAGATGAGGATAAAATCGCCCAAGGGAAGGCAAAGGAGACATTTATTTCAAGCCAATTTCACCCACCGCGGAGCAATCACTAAAGCCAAATGGTAGAGCTGCGTGCGTAAATGCGGGAAGAGGAGTAAGAGGACACGGCTACCAGCAGGGCCCAGCTACACGTAGGGGTGAGGGTGGGGGGCCCTCCAGGGGACAGAGTCTGCTGAGACTATTCAGGAATAGCCTGAGCTGAATACCCAGGCCAGCACTGAGAGAAGCAATACAGAGACAGAGCCACCAAGAGCCAGAGTGCGGTGGCTCACGCCTATAATCCCAGATATTCAGAAGGCTGAGATCTGAGGATCACAGTTCAAAGCCAGCCTGGGCAGAAAAATCTACAAGACTCCATCTCCAATTAGCCAGAAAAAAAACAACAAAACAAAAACACAGAAATGGCATTGTGGCTCCAAGTGGTAGAGCACTAGCCTGGAGTATAAAAGCTAAGCAGGGTGCCGGTGGCTCACACCTGTATTCCTAGCTACTCAGGAGGCTGAGATCTGAGGATCACGGTTCAAAGTGAGACTCTTATCTCCAATAAACCACTAGAAAACCAAAGTGGCGCTGTGGCTCAAGTGGTAAAGTGCACGCCTTGAGCTGAAGAGTGCAGAGACAGCACCCAAGCCCAGAGTTCAAGCCCCACGACCAACAACAACAACAACAAAACTAAGGGACAGTGCTCAGGCCCTGAGTTCAAGCCTCGGTTACTCATACACACACAGTAGATGCCTCCCTTCTCCATGGAAGTTGTCACTCAGAGGGGCTTCTGAGCCCTCTCCTGCAGGGATGAGAGCTAGGGCTGCTCAGCTGGGGAGGTCTTCAGGCCTGCTAAGCACGGGAATGAACGTCTGTGTTCCTGAACTAGCCCCAGGCTACAAAGCAGTGTTGGAAGGAATTACAACCCTGGGGCTTGAACTCAGGACCTGGACACTGTCTCTGAGCTTTTCTGACTGGCACTCTACCACCTGAGCCACAGTTCCACTTTACAGCATTTTGCTCATTCACTGGAGATAAGACTCTTCTCACGTGCTGGCTTTGAACCCCCATCTCAGCTTCCTGAGTGGCTAGGATTATAAGTGTGAGCCATTGGCACCCCAGCCTCTACTCCCTCTTTTTTTTGGGGGGGGGGGGTCCATCGTGGGGCTTGAACTCTGGACCCGGGTGCTGTCCCTCAGCTCTTCAGCTCAAGGCCAGTGCTCTACTACTTAAGCCACAGCACTTTTCTGGTGGTTAATTGGAGATAGGAGTCTCAGTGACTTTCCCTTCAAACTGTGATCCTCAGATCTCAGCCTCCTGAGTGGCTAGGATTACAGGTGTGAGCCACCAGCACACAGCTTCTATTCCCTCTTCTAATGAAAACTGAACTTGACTCCGGTGTGACATTCACCCTACCAAGTACTCATTAGAAATATGCTAATGAGGGGAAGCTGATCTCATAGGCCTTCAAATCCCATAGGGAAAAGAAGGGGGGAAAAATTCAATATTGAGCTCTGTCTCATTTCAAAGCCACTTGCAAAGTGGCCATAAATCTTCCCCTTGACATGACACAATGAGGAGCTGGCGGTGGTGTGGATGTTGATAATTAGCTCTTGCCAGGTGCTAAACTGGGGACATGCCTGCAAAGCCCCCCTGGGAGTGTGTGGGGGAGGGGAGAGGGGAACACAGTTACAAACTAGATCCAGTGTGTGGGTGCTCCCTCATTTCACATCCCCTGTCTGCGTGGGGGCGCCTGCCACAGGATTTGTGGCTGAGGGGAGAGGACAGCAAAGCTCCACTCGACGTGTGTGGCTAGATGAAGAATCCCTCTTGGTTCTGGTGGGTGGGAAGATGCTCTCTGTAGCCCTGGCTGGTCTGAATGGAGAGCCAGCTCTGCTAATGACTAGCTAAATGACTTAACACACACATGGACATGTCCCGAGGCTCTCTGTCCCCACCTAAGCATGGAAATGACAATTCTATCCACAGTAGAAATCGCAGGAAGAGATAATTATACACTGTAACCGATCTTCTGGGAACTCACCGGATAGAGCTGGCTATTATTTATTGAGTGTTTCCAGGGCCTCCCTCATACCCTTTTTCCTAGCCGCTGAAAAGCTCCCCTCTCTTATTTGTTTGTTTTGTTCTGCTGACATTCTTACTCAACAATGGTGCTCTACCATGTAAGTCACAACTCCATTTCTGGCTGGTTTTTGCTGGTTAATTAGAAATAAGAGTCTCAAGGACTTTTTTGCCCCCAGCTGGCTTCAAACACGGATTCTTATATCTTATATCTTCTTGAGGATCTAGGATTACAGGCATGAGCTGTTTTGTTTTTGTTTTTGTTTTTTAATGTGCTGGGCAATTTTGGGAAGTTGGCATATAAAGATCAAAAAGACAGTGCAAGTAAACATGATCTGAAATGTATACAAAAGTGTATGTGTGTTGTGTGTTGGGGCTGGGAAGGTGGCTCAGTGGTAGAGTGCTTGCAAGGTCCTGGGTTCGATTCCTCAGCATCACATAAGCAGAAAAGGCTGGAATTGGCGTTGTGGCTTAAGTGGTAGAGTGCTAGCCTTGAGCTGAAGAGCTGAGGGACAGTGCCTAGTCCAGAGTTCAGGCCTGACCACAGACCAAAAAAAGTGTGTGTGTGTGTGTGTGTGTGTGTGTGTGTGTGTGTGTGTGTGTGTGTGTGTGTGTACAATTCACCTCCAGCAAGCAGGCTGCTAAAGCTCAGGCTGGCTCTGTCTAGGCATTGACAGCCTTCTTCAAAGCTTTGCGGGGAAAGAGACATTTCTTCCAGACAACAGAGTACACACGTGACAACTTGTGTGTGTGTGTATGTGTGTGTGTGTGTGTGTGTGTGTGTGTGTGTGTGTGTGTGTGTACCAGTACTAAGGCTTGAACTCAAGACCACTGTCCCTGAGTTTTTGTGCTCAAGGCTAGCACTCTATCACTTGAGACACAGCTCTACTTCCAGCTTTTTTCTGGTTAATTGGAGATAAAAGAGTCTCTAGACTTTCCTGCTTGGGCTGACTTTGAACCTCAATCCTCAGATCTCAGCCTTCTGAGCAGTTAAGATTGCCGGTGAGAGCCACCAGTACCCGACAAGTGATAACTTAATTCAAGTCTTCCTACTCCTAGTAAAAATCCACAACAGCTTGTCTTTCATCCAAGTAACACCTGGCTCCAGGCTGGGATGTTGGATCAGTACTAAGCGTTTCCTTCTCCATCTCTGTGCAGACCCAGCATCTGTCGCTAGGGGGCGCGTTGTGAGTAGCTGGAAGGTAGGCAGAATGGAGCAAGCTGGGTCCTCAGGCCCTGGCCCTGGCCCTGTGCTCTTCCACAGTTGGGCATCTTCCTATGGAGCACACTACCCTCCTGAACACTGGCCCCACTCCTGTCCCAAGCAGGTATCACGTGGGCACTCTTCCTGGCTGGGGATGGTTGGTGGCCCTGGCATGTTCCCCTAAGTCTCTTTGGCTGTCATTGAGACATTTCCTATGTCCCCAGTCAAACTTGCACATCTCCAGTCCCCATCGACCTGGCTTCATCTTGGCCATGATCTTAAATTCTAGCCTATTCTCCTTTCCAACTAGCACCTTCCCTGCAGCCCAGCCCAGGGTCTTCAGCAGGCTTCTTCCAGAAACAAATACTTTGGCTTTCCCCTAATTATGCTGCTGGTTAATTGGAGATAAGAGTCTTAAGGTCCTACCTAGGATAGCTTTAAACTGTGATCCTCAGATCTCAGCCTCTTGAGTAATTAGGATTGCAAGCATTAGTCACCAGTACCAGGTGAATAATCCTATTTTTATTTATTTTTATTTTTATTTATTTATTTTTTGGGGGGGGGGGGTTTGGGTCCGGTTGTGGGGCCTGAACTCTGGGCCTGGGCGCTGTCCCTCAGCTCTTCAGCTCAAGGCTAGCGCTCTACCACTTGAGCCACAGTGCCACTTCCGGCTTTTTTCTTTTTGCTTATGTGGTGCTGAGGAATCGAACCCAGGGCCTCGAGCATGCAAGGCAAGCACTCTACCACTGAGTCACCTTCCCAGCCCATAATCCTATTTTTATAAAGCAAACAATTGTCTGAGAGTGTGAGTCTGTGCATGTGTGCATGCGTGCACGCATGTGCGCACGCATGTCTGCAGATACAATACAGAGATGCTTGCAGGAATTCCCTGAGTGGATGGGCACAATGGCGAAGAAAGAGAAGAGGACACGAGTAAAAGAAAAACCTTCATCAAGTTCACTACGAATCAAATAGGAGCTGGTCTCCTTTACAAACTATCATTCATGTGGAAATCTCCAGGTCTCAGTTTACCTATGCTATCCTCTGGACAGTACCCCTTCCCAAGCTCCTTTGCAGTGACTCCAGAATGTCCACAGTTTCAGACTCACAAAGAAAAGGGATGAAATGGGGAAGGGGGCGGGGCCAGAGCAAAATGGTAGATTGTCTGCCTCAAAGAGCCTGAGGCATCTTGTTGCTTTGGGCTCCAATGTCCAACATCATCCAACCCCATTCCCACTCTAGGAACTCAGTAGCACATGGCACACCTCCAGACACTGCATCCTGCTCCTACCCCCCCCCCTCCACACACCCCCCCCCCCCCACCATTCTAGCAGCCTGGATGGTTGCTCTCCACAAGTGTCCAGTCTGGGTGATTGAAAGGATGGGATTGAGGGTGTCATCCCTGGTTGGAGTAAAGGCCACTCAAGATGAGAACTACCTGTTCCACCTCCTCCTTCCTGCAAGACACAGAAGAACGATTGGCTCCTGGACCAGGGAGGACCTTGGTTATGCCCCTCCCCTTCCAGGGCCTCAGGGCGTGGCCTACCGTGTGAGAAACTACAAAGAAAACTGAGTGGAGAAGAAAAGCACACAGTCAGGCACAGTGGGTCATGCCTGGAATCCTAACTATTCAGGAGATCTGAAGATCGAGGTTCAAAAGACAATGCTCAGGCCTTGACTTCAAGCCCCTGGACAACCAAAAACAAAAAAGGAAAGGGAAGGGAAGAAAAGAGCACGAAAAACAAAAAAGGCCAAGCAAGAATGTCAGGCCAGGGGCTAGGAAGGTGGCTCAGTGGTAGAGCGTTTGCCTTGCATACATGAGGCCCTGGGTTCGATTCACTCAGCACCACATAAGCAAAAAGAAAAAAGCCGGAAGTGGCGCTGTGGCTCAAGTGGTAGAGCGCTAGCCTTGAGCTGAAGAGCTGAGGGACAGCGCACAGGCCCAGAGTTCAGGCCCCACAACCGGACCCAAAAAAAAAAGAATGTCAGGCCGGCCAGGATGGAGCCCCCATTCCCTTCCCCTTCCCGGTCTTTTCAGTCCTTATTTTGTAGCCATACTTCCAATGGACTTTCCACCTGGACTTCATAAACTAGCAGCATGAACTAGCAGATAAGTATCCCTAGAGGGTCACTTACAAAAGCCCTCAGAGAGGGCTGAGAATGTGGCTCAGTGGTAGAGTGCTTGCCTAGCATGCACGAAGCCCTGGGTTAGATTCCTCAGTGCCACATACACAGAAAAAGCCGGAAGTGGTGCTGTGGCTCAAATGGTAAAGCACTAGCACGGAGAGGCTCAGGGACAGTGCCAAGGCCCCGAGTTCAAGCCCCAGGACCAGCCAAAAGAAAAAAAAAAAAAGCAAGCCCTTAGAGGCCCATCTAGCTAGACTTGGTTTTTGGTTCTACCTTGCCATTCAACTTGACAATCCCTTGCTTTCTGAGTCCTCAGTTTCCCTATCTGCAAAGTAGGGGAACACTTAACAGCACCTCCTTTCAAAGACGTATCATGAGTACACCCACCCCAGCCCAGGGCAGCGATGGTTTAACCATCATGGTGGCTGTCTTCCACATCGCCAAAGTTTGACACCCTACTTCCCCCAGTGCTCCCTTGCAGCCAGCGACCCCACACTGCCCCTCTCCGGAGGCAGCCCATTGGGGCTCAGAGACTTGCTGAGTAGGAAGCAGGCTGTCACGCAACCACAAAAGGTTAATTAGGAGATTCAACAGGAAGGTAGGAGCTGGCCCACTCAGAGAGCAGATGAAGACATGGCATTGGTTTGTTATTTTATTTTGCCATGGTGCCACCATCCCACACTGCAGCTTAGAGCCCACGGGGAGGTCACCCCAACACGTGATGGCTTCGCCCAGCCCTGCACTTTAGAAGTAAGCGCCTGCTGAGCCCCCCAATTATCACGATCCGGCTAATTAAAGCGCCCCATTACACTTATTCCTTGACTCACGGGAGCTGGAGGGGAGCCCGGGATCCCAATGGCTCTGCTTTCCTGTGGCTCGGGGGAGACACAGCTCCCCCAGATTCCTTCACAAGCTACAGTGGAACTGATGGAGCAGTGGGGAAGGAGGGGGGCGGTGATACCACCCCAAGGGAGATCAGTGGTTCAAAGCTAGCCTGGCAGGCGTGGTGGCGGTCCACTTGGGATTGGGGAATAATTAGGGCAATCTACACCCATAAGAATCAATAACATAATTAACAAATATGACGCTGTTCTTCTGAATCTTGCTACGAATTATACTGCCTTTGATCATACCATGTTCCCTGACTGCTAATGACATGTAATGTTAATTACCAGAGAAAGGGAACTACTCGGAAGGAAGACTTCCTTGGAGAATAATTAATACTCTTTGAGGGAACACAGAGCTGGGACAGGGTCCCTCCAACTGGGGTGACATTAACTGTAGGACATCCCTCCCCCATCTATGGAACACAGAAGAGATGACAACGCAGCACAGGCCTGGGCTGGTGGTCAGACACTGGAGCCCAATCCTGCCCTGCTAACCATCAGGACGGGTCACTTCCCTTGGCTCAGGGCCATCGGTCTGTCTATCCTTCCTTCCTTCTTCCCTCCCTCCATTCTTTCCTTCTTCCTTTTCCTTCTTCCCTTCCATCCTTCTCTTCCTTCCCTTCCATCCTTCTCTTCCTTTCTTCTTTCCTTCTTCCTTCTCTCCCACCCTTCCTTCTTTCCAACCCTCCCTTCCTCCCTTAAAGCACTGGGAATTGAACCCATGGCCTCATCATGTCTTTGGCTTTAAGTTCCTTTTTCGGAGAAGGTCTCGAGTTAACTTTGCCTGGAGTAGGCCTCCAACCTTGATCCTCCCCCATCTCTGCCTCTACTAGCTAAGACTATGGGCATATACCACCACATCCATTCTAGGTCCTTGTTTCTTGGCATGTGTAGGGAGTGAGTTCAGCACAGTACAGTCTCCACCACATCCATCCGTATCCTGTCAGTCCCTGAATTCTGATGCAATGAGAGAAATCCCAGGCTCCTCGTTTTTTTTGAGGGGTCCTCAGTTTCCCTTCCTGCTCCCTTGGTTCCCTACGTGCTACAGCAAATACCAGGGCTCTGGAGAACAGGCCATTTCCTCCAGATGAGCTGGCCTCCGGTTGCTGTGGGGGGTCAGCCCACTTCCCATTCTCCTGGGAAGCAAGGTGCCTTCCTGGCAGGGTACAGCCCAGGCTCTGGGAAGGTCGGGTGGGGAGAGGCCCGGCCGTCTCCTGCCCCCTGCTGCCTGAGTGCTCATCAGCACTGGGCTGGCAGCGGAAGGCAATCATAGGCATTGAGTGGCACAATGGCTGCCAAGGGAGGCAGGCGGGAAAGGTACCAGGGTTCTGTGTAGCCCTCCCTCTCCTACCTGCCCCAGGCTTAGCAGCCCCCTGCCCCCCGCCACTTCCTAGATTGGTACCCCAGGGGTGCCAGCATGGCAGCAGCATCTTGTCATCTGCTCTAGTCCAGGCTGGGCAGGGCTGGGCCCCAGGACCCAACGCATCTGTCTCAGGGTAGGGGTGGGGTGGGGGGGGAAGGGTATGGAAGGACAGAGTGAAATAAAAGCATAGAGTTTTCCAAAGAGAGAGAATGAGGGGTTCCTTGAAGGGGTTGGTATGGCCCCCCACAACCTCCACCTCCAGCTCAAACAGCACCATTTCCTGAGGTGGAGGTAAGAGAAACTATTGTAAAGCCTGCTTCTTCAGCACCCCAGAATGGGCCTGGATTTATAGAGGGGAGGGGGGTCCTGCCTGGCTTTTTTCCCCACCCCCCAGTTTGTAGGTCAGGGCTCACACTCTCCAAAACCCCCTCCTCAGTCCAGCTGGGGTAGGTGACACAACCCTGCTTCTTTCTGGACCTTTCCTAAGCAGATGGGGGCTCATTCTTGTTCCTGGGGTACCTTGTGGGTGCACAGAGCACTGTAGGCAGCAGGGGTCCCTCCAGGGGGACAGCAATGAGCGGAGTGATATACTCCTGGGGTCCTTTCTCCCCTGCAGCCCCACTGTGCACTCAAACCAGCCCTCCTGGGGTCTTATGTCCACCCTACCACTGCCCTGCCGGAAGTGACCCTCCTCTTACATCCAGCCCCCCCTCCCCCTCCTCAGGCCGCTAGTGGGAGCTGGACACACCACACCTTTCCTTTTTTTTTGGGGGGGGGGGTCAGTCATGGGGCCTGAACTCTGGGCCTGGGCACTGTCCCTCAGCTCTTCAGCTCAAGGCTAGCGCTCTACCACTTGAGCCACAGCACCACTTTCGGCTTTTTTCTTTTTGCTTATGTGGTGCTGAGGAATCAAACCCAGGGCCTCAGGCATGCAAGGCAAGCGCTCTACCACTAAGCCACCTTCCCAGCCCCATACCACACCTGCTCCCTCTCGCTTCCCACCCAGGCTTAAACCCCCCTCCCATGAAAGGCCCAGGCTCACAGCCCTAGAACTTTTTTTGTTTTTTTTAATGTTGGCACTGGGGCTTGAACTCAGGGCCTTGCTTCCTTGACTTTTTTTTTTTTTTTTTTTTTTTTTTTTGCTTAAGGCTAGTGCTCTACCACTTGGCCACAGGGCCATTTCTAGATTTTTGCTGATTACATTGCAGATAGGAGTCTCATGGATGTCTCTGACTGGGCTGCCTTCAAACCACAATCCTCAGAGAGCTTGGTTTGCAAGTGGGAGCCACCTGGCTCCCAGCTTTGATACTCTTTGAGTGCCCAGGCAGATGTATAAGACAGAGGTGTACCCCCAAAATGAGTGGTGGATGTCAGAGATGTGTGTCTGTAATCCTAGCTATGCAGGAGGCAGAGATCTAAGGATTGAGGTTCGAAACCAGCCCAGGTAGGAAAATCCATGAGAGTCTTATCTCCAATGAACCAGCAAAAAGCCAGAAGTAGAGCTGTGGCTCAAGTGGTAGAATGCAAGCCTTGAGGGGAAAAAGCCAATCGAAAGCTAGAGACCCTGAGTTCAAGCCCCAGTATGTACACGTACACACACACACACACACACACACACACACACACAAACTCTATCTGTGGAAAGGACCAATGCATATCCTAGTCTTAAAAGAGGAATAAAGAGGTTCACAGACAGGCTAGTAGCTAACAGGCTGTATTCTCCTATCACATGGCCCCAGAATTATACACAGCGACCACCTCTCCAGAGCCAACTTGGTTGGGTCTCCCTCCTCCTCCTTCCCTCCTCCCTCCTTCCCAAGGGACCCATCAGCCACTCTTTCTGGCTCACAACTAGCAGAAGAGAGGCATCCCTCCTTTCAGCAGAGAAAAACCCACTCTGCTTTAATTGGACAAATTAAGTACGGAAGTACAAGAGCCAGGCCCACCCCCAGCCTCCCCCACTTCCTGTGTCCTAACAGCTGTGAGACCATCAGGCTTGTGGCTTGTCACACAGGATGTCAGCTCTCAGGGTAGGGCTTGGGCCACTGCTGTGTGTAAGGCTTTGTGTTCCCACAAGCATCGTGTGTGTGTGTGTGTGTGTGTGTGTGTGTGTGTGTGTGTGTGTGTGTGTGTGTGTGAACTCAGCTGCTTTTTCTTTTTTGCTCAAGGCTGGCTCTCTACCACTTGAGTTGCACCCTCTTCTAGCAGTCTTTTGGTGGTTCACTGGCGATAAGAATCTCAGACTTTCCTGCCCAGGCTGGCTTTGAACTTTCATTCTCAAATCTGAGTCTTCTGAGTAGCTAGGGTTACAGGTGTGAGCCATCAGCACCCAGCCCCCAACCGCTATCTTTGTGTCTGTCTCCTCCACTGTCCAAGGTACTGAAGTAAGGCTACAGCCCCTCCATTCCCCCAGACACCTGTCTTGCCAGATGCCTGACGGAAGAAGATAAATCTATTTAGACTACACAGCAAAGTGCCTAACAAAAGAGTTTATAGAATTGTCTAGGACAAAGCTGACAAGTCAGGGCCAGGCTGCATCTCCCAGCTCCAGCCAAGTCTAAGAAATGGACAGGCCAGCATCCCTTGACCCTTTGGGGGCCCATTTCTAAAGCCAAGGTGAAAATATTACTGCAAAGTATGGAAGTTTATTTTTTAATTTTAAAGGAAAGAAAGGATATGAGGTTGGCAAGCAGAATGTGGGAAGAGGATTTGATTGTAAATTAATCTCCGGATGTACCTGCTGCGGGCGTACCTCTGCATTTGGTTCAATTCTAGGGAAAAGCAGCGTGTCCACTAGGCTGACGAGATGCTACTGGCGACTTGCAAATGGTCTCAAGACATGTGTGGTGGCAGATCCTAAAGATTCCTTGTTAATACACAATAAGTCACCAGTGGCATGTGATCCTAGCTACTCAGGAGGCTGAGGTCTAAGGATCTTAGGTCAAAGCCCCACCACCACCAAAAATAAATAAGCTAGGCACTGGTGGCTCAGGCCTGTAATCCTAGCTACTCAGGAAGCTGAGATCTGAAGATCATGGTTCAAAGCCAGCCCTGGTAGGAAACTCTGAGAGACTCTAATCTCCAATAAACCACTCAGAAAACCAGAAGTGGCCCTGTGGCTCAAGTGGTAGAGTGCTAGCCTTGAGCTGAAGAGCTGAAGGACAGTGGCCAGGCCTAGTTCAAGCCCCATGACTAACAAATAAATGAATGAATAAATAAATAAATAAACAAATAGCTAAGGGAAAGCATCCAAGGCCTAAGATCAGATCCCAGTACTAGCACACATGTATATATGCACGCGCTTACACACACACACACACACACACACACACACACACACACACAAAGACCAAAGAGTTAGGGGCCCAGTCTCTGATCCTAATTTCTACCTCTATCTTGCCCACGTCCCTGGCCAATTGTTCTATATCTCTAGGCCTTCGTTATGCAGACAAACAGACCTGCCATGTCTCCCAGGGACCTTGTTGGAGTTTGGACAGAAAGTAGGCTTTATAGATGACCCTTCCAGGGTCCACCTTGACCCCATCCTCATTTCTTTACCCATCCTTTGAAAAACTAGCCACCCTTCTTTTTGGGGCCCACTCATAGCCTTGGAGACAGAGAGAATTCGAGTGGGTCCTCATCACGCATTTCTGTGATTCTTAGCTAAAGAGCCACGCATCTGTCTGGCTACCAAAGGGAATACTTGAAACCGGAGCTGCTCTTGAAATGAGAGGCTAACTACTCAGGCCGGAAAGGAGCCACGGCGCCCACAGCAGGTGCCCACCGGGGAGGGCCCCTGAGGGCAGGAAATGCAGACCGTGGAGATGATATTATGGCAGGCTGGGTGCCACCAAGAGAGCTGAGCACCCTCTCTGAGCATGCAAGGTTCAGTCTTGCCAACCAGATAACCCTTCGTTTTAGAAACCATGTTTGTTTTTTCTTGGTTGGTCTGCCTGGAGAGTGGACAGGGGCCTTCCAAGACCAAACATCTGGCCCAGGGCAGAGTTCTACACAGGGCAAGAATGGAACCCCAGGATGATGTCCCCCCACACAACTGTGCCCCATGTGAGGCGCCCTGCCAGGTGAGCTCTGTGGGGTGGGAGGGTCCCAGGAAGGCCCTCAGCTGTACCTGGACCACAGGGCCTGTGGATCAGACCATCCTGGGTGTTAGAACTCTGAGGGTAGCTAGGATAATATAGCACATGCCTGTAATCCTAGCCACTCAGGAAGCTGAGATCTGAGGATCTCAGTTCGAAGCCAGCCTGGGCAGGAGAGTCCATGAGACTCTTATCTCCAGAAAACCAGAAGTGGAGCTATGGTCAAGTGGTAGACAGCTAGCCTTGAGCAAAGAAAAGCTCAGGGATGGCCTCTAGATCTTGTGTTCAAGTCCCAGAGAGGGTACAAAAAAAACAAAAATCAAAGCCAAAAACAAAATGAAGCAACTGTTGGGATGCTGAGAATACACATGTCTATGGCAGCCAGGTCTTCACCATGCTGCAAACCCTTATTAACACCCCACCCCCTACTTAACACTGGGACAACTTATGTGACTGACAGGCCTCTAGCACCCATTAAAAACAAACAGGACTCAACCTTGGTTCCTCCTTCCCACGACCCCACCCATTACCCCATTGGTCAGCAGACCTGCTAACCAGCCTCCCTACTGCTACTCCCACTCAACCCAGGCTGCTACTTCTCCCTGCAAAGTCCATTCTCCCTACCCACCCCTCCATCTCTCTCTTGGTCTCCTTCCAGGACTTGGACGAAAAGATTGCTCCACAGCCAACTCTCCAGTGTCTTCCATTCACATAAAACAAAAGCCAAAGAGGCCTTCTACCTCTGGCCATTTCCACCTCAGGGCCTTTGCACATGCTTCCCCTCCGCCTGCAAAAAGGTTTTCCAGATCCACCAATGCCTGGCTCTTTATCATTCAAGTTGTTTCCTCCAAAATACTGTTCCCGGCCCTGGAGAGCCGGCCCTGAGACACAACAAAAGAAACCCCTGTCTATTGTCATACATTCTAGAGTGCCGCCTCTGTCCCTTTACTTTTGATACACTAAGAAAATTAAGATATAAAATTGAAAATGAAAGTTTCTTGCAGACTGACAGCATTTGGGGAGAAAAGTAGCAGTCCTAGAATCTAAACTTAGCACCTTGTGCCTCCTAAGTAAGAGTTTGTACCATTTAAGTCACATCTCCTGACATGTTGGCGTTTGATATTTGTATTTGGTTGTCGTGGGGCTTGAACTCAGGGCCTGGGTACTGTCCCTCAGCTCTTCAGCTCAAGGCGAGCACTCTACCACTTGAGCCACAGCACCACTTCCAATTTTCTGGTGGTTTATTGGAGATAAGAGTCTCACAGACTTTCCTGCCCGGGCTGGCTTTGAACCATGATCCTCAGATCTCAGCCTCCTGAGTAGCTAGGATTATAGGCGTGAGCCACTGGTGCCCAGCAGCATTTGATATTTGGGAAACAGGATTTCTGTCCACAGCTGGCCTAGACTATAATGCTCCTACTTTTGGCCTCCCCCATCACTGGGATTACAGACAAACAACCACTGCACACAGACCCAGCTTCTCAACATTTATTTATTCAAGTTAGTGCCAGTCCTAGGGTTTGAACTCAGGGCCTGGGCACTGTCTCTTATTCTTTTTTTGCTCCAGATTGGCCCTCTACCACTTGAACCACAGTTCCACTTTGGGCTTTTTTTTTCTTTTTGCTGGTGAATTAGAGATAAAAGTCTCACCAACTTTTCTGCCCAGGCTGGCTTTAAACCACGATCCTCAGATCTCAGCCTCCTGAACAGAGAGGATTACAGGTGTGAGCCACCAGCACCAGCTTCTACTTTTTCCTTTCTTTTAAAATGATATGTGGCTTGCATTTGTGGCTGGTATTGTAGGCCTGCAGGGCTAATGCCAACCGGGCAGTTCCATGCCCCTCACCCCATACACTAGTGTCCTATAGGACACTAAGAAGGGAGTCTTCTTCTCCCCCCCTTGCCCATCATGCCTTACTCACTGAATATTCTGGAGAATCACAGGCCAGGCTGCCAGGCCTGGCTTCCAGGAGGGCAAGTAGCACACATGAGCCACCTGATTGCCCCACCCCCTGTCTAACAAAGATCCAGTCCAGATGTCTGTCCTGCAAGGGGCCTGGCCAGGGTGGGCCCAGGGCCCAGGGTACCAGGAGGAGGACCGGCCCTGGCTCTCAGGCACAACAGTGGAGTCAGTCTCGCTCATTCTGTGAAATATCATTTTTCACGGTTGGAAATGAAACCCATTATTCCCAATTAACCTGCGGTGAACCCACCGTTCTACTGCCTTGCCTGTAATTATTCACCCATAGTAATAGCTAAAGTAAATCCTGGTGGCCTCAGCCGGCACTGACAGCTCCTTTGGGGAAACTTTCAAAGATGCCTCGTCCTTGCTTCCTTATCTGAAGCTTCCTGGCCCTTTCAGTGTCCTTTTATTTTGAGATTCACATTAAAACAGTGTCGCAGGCCAGCAGAGTTCCACCCCAACCCCAAACAGATTCATGAGCTCTGCAGGTGCCTCCTGGAGTCTTCCTAACCACAGGCCACCGGGATCTGACAGATGGCAAACCCCTGGACCCCTTCATGAGCCACACACGGCCTGTTTCCCCAATTAGCCTGTCCCCCATGCCCTGCTGTCTGGGAGCTGGCCTCCAAGGTCTACCCTTGCAATCTTAGGCTCAATTTATTTGGGGTTGTCACATGGAAATTTGCTGCTAGATTGTCTACCCCCCCAACAAATCCAGAACGAAAGTGAAGTTGTCATTTTAAATTACACGTGGCTCCTTTCCTAGGGTACCAGAAAAGGAAAAAAGAAAGCTGCATTAAGACACAGCAGTATGATGGCCACAATCAAAGGAATAACAAAGCAGAGGGAGGAGGGAGGAGTAGGGGGCCAAGAAATGGGGTGGGAGCTAGGCACCAGTGGCTCACACCTGGAATCCTAGCTACTTAGGAGGCTGAGATCTGAGGATTGTAGTTTGAAGCCAGCCCGGGCAGGAAAGGCCATGAGACTCTTTATCTCCAATTAACCAGCAGAAAATCGGAAGTGGCACTGTGGCTCAAAGTGGTAGAGCGCTAGGCCTTGAGCAAAAGCACTCAGGGACAGGTGGCCTGGCCCTGAATTCAAGCTCCATGATCGACAAAAAAAAAAAAAAAGAACTGAGGTGGGGGTTGGAGGTGTAGTTCAAGTGACAGAGTATGAGCCATGAGCAAAACAGCCATATAAGACATGGGGGCCCTGAGTTCCAAGCCCCATTACTAGCACAAAGAGAAAGCTGGGCGTGGGAGAGGTGCGGAGGGGAAGGGAGAGGAAGGAGGGGAGGAGGGAGGGAGGGAGGGAAGGAGAGAGAAAGGGAAAGGGATGGAAGGGAAGGGAAGGGGAAGGGAAAGGGAGGGATGGAAGGGGAGGGAAGGGCAGGGAAGGGCAGGGCAGGGGAGAAGAGGGGAGAGAAGGGGAAGGGAGGGGAGGGGAGAGAAGGGAGGGAGTCAGTGGTTCCTGTCTAAAATCCTCGCTACTCAGGAGGCTGAGATCTGAGGATTGCAGTTTGAAGACAGCCCAGGCAGATAAAACGGAGAGACTCTTATCTCCAGCAAAAGGTTGGAAGTGGAGCTATGGTTCAAGTGGTGAAGTGCCAGCCTTGAATGACAAAGCTAAGGAATAGTGCCCAGGCCCTGAGTTCAAGTCCCAGTACTGGTGCGCACATGCACACACACACACACATAAATTAAAATTAAAATAATGCAAGGAAGAAGAGAGAGAAGGAGGAAAGGAGGGAAGGAACCAAGGTAGGAGAAACTCCTAGGGACACTGAGGTGTTGAGTGGAGGGCTGCTCCAGGAGCAGGGGGCACTGGGCACACTTGACATTGGGGGGGGGGGGCAGTCGCAGAGCCCAGGGAGAGCATGTGCAGGAACGCAGTCCCTGGCTATTTAGGATCATGAAGAGAGCAATGTCCACCCAGGGAAGCCTACAAAGCAGGGACATGAGTGGAGGCTGTGAGCCGTTTAGGGCCCAGCCCTTGCTGTACCCCGGGCTATAGTTTCCAGTCTGCCAAACAGAGATCAAGGGAGTCACGATGTAAGGAGAAAAAGAGAAAAATAAATGGGGGGAAGGGGGGGGTGTACTGGTACTAGAACCTGAACTCAGGGACCTCACGCTCTTGCTTAGCTTTTTTGCTCAAGGCTGAACACTTTACCACATGAGCCACAGCTCCACTTCCAGCTTCTTTGCTGGTTCATTGGAGATATAAGAGTCACACAGACTTCCCTGCCCAAGCTGACTTTCAACCATGATCCTCAGATCTCAGCCTCCTGAGTAGCTATCTCCAATGAAACCACCAAAAAGCAGGAAGCTCAAATGGTAGAGTACTAAGCCTTGAAGGAGGGAAAAAAAGCTCAAAGAGCTGGGCACTGGTGGCTCATTCCTGTAATCCTAGCTACTCAGGAGACTGAGATCTGAGGATCACGGTTCAAAGCCAGCCTGGACAGGAAAGTCCATGAGACTCTAATCTCCAATAAACCACCAGAAAACTGGAAGTGGCACTGCGGCTCAAGTGGTAGAGTGTTTGCCTTGAGCTGAAGAGCTGAGGGTCAGCGCTCAGGCCTAGAATTCAAGCCTCATGACCATCAAAAAAAAAAAAGCTCATAGACAGTACCCAGGCCCTGAGTTAAAGCCCCAGGAATGGCATGTGCATGCACGCACACACACACACTCTCTCTCTCCTGCCCGCCCCCCATTCCCCAAACCCAATCGGTGAACCCCCTCAGCAGCCAGCTGAGTTTTTCTCCATTCTCTCACTGGCCAATAACCCTCTCCTGCGCCTTCCCCTCCCCTCCCCCCCCCCCCCCCCCCCCGGGGTCGATAGCTCTACTCACAAGGTCATCATTACCCACTAATTGTCCAAAATTTCATTCCCTCGTCCTTCTTGGTTAAGGATTGATTTAAGGAATGAGTTCAATATCCCGGCTGTCTCCAAGTGCTTATTAATTCCCCGGCGCCTTCAGCTCCCCGTCAGAACCCCACTCCCCTCAGCCCTGCTGCACCCCACGCTGATTGGTTAAGGCCCTGGCTTTTAGGCCTGCAGGATGGGAGGCCTAATGCACGCTAATCTATCATTACTTCCCATGGCTGGCAGAGTGACGGATGGCAGCGATGGACGGCCCGGCGAGGGAGAGGGACACGGCCCTCTGTATCCTTCAGGCCTGCGATGGAGTCACAAGTTGGCTGTGAGGGAGAATGACCACCACCTCTAATCAGGGACACCCAGGACATCAAGGAGGAAATCAATGAATGCCTGTCACCCTGGTACTGGGCAGCCAACCCGGTCCACTGCTTCGGGGGTTCCATGTTGTTGCCACACACACACACACACATCTTACCACCTAGAAGGCAGATCAGTGCTAACGGCAGAAGGGGTGAGCTGGTGCTTGGATACTGGCTACATTCAGCCAGAGCCCCCCACCCCACCACCCCCGCAACAGATGGGGGGGGGCCACGAGGCTGGGTGATTGCTTCACTAGCTTTGCCTTGCAGGGGCCACTCTGGGCTAGAAATGCGGTGTCTGTCTGGCTGTCTGTGTGTGTGTGTGTGTGTGTGTGTGTGTGTGTGTGTGTGTGTGTGTCTCTGGCTGTCTGTCTGTCTGTCTGTCTGTCTGTGTGTCTGTCTGTCTGTCTGTGTGTCTGTGTCTGTGTCTTCTGGGGCTTGAATTCAGGGCTTGAACACTCTATCTGTGAGCTCTTTTTGCTCAAGGCTAACCCTCTACAACTTGAACCACAGCCCCACTTCAGGCTTTTGGATGGTTAGTTGTAAAGAGTGTCACAGACTTTCCTGCCCAGGCTGGCTTTGAACTGTGATCCTCAGATCTCAGCCTCCTTGAATAGCTGGGATTACAGCCACTCTTACGGTGCCCGGCTTACCCTTCTACCAACCTTTCAATCCAGGGCTAAAAGCAGCCTCCTGTGTGTACTTCCCCTTACACTCTGCCACACCTTTGTTAACAATCCCTTTGTAAACCTTCTCTTTATCCAACTCCTTTCAAATAGCCCAGCTTCAGGGTGCCATCCTGTGTGTGTCCTGGACTCAGTGCTTGCAGGGTCATACCAGGTCATGGCTGGGCTGGCGTCAGATCTCGCGTGGATGAACCTGGTTCCATGTCCCAACCACCAGACAGGCCTTACCAGCCAGGTGCCCTTGGGACTCGGAGAACTCACCCTGCCCAGATACCAGTCAATGTGCCTCAGTTGCTTCCTCCTCCCTCTGCAGTGCACCTTCCAGATATTGGGGTATCTATCTGCACCATGCTCTGTGACCTGGGATACATGTACGTTTGTTTTATCAGTCATGGGGCTTGAACTCATGGCCTGAGCAATGTCCCTGAGCTCTTCAGCGCAACACTAGAGCTCAACCATTAGGAGTCAGCACCACTTCTGGCTTTCTGCTGGTTAATTGGAGATAAGAGTCTCACAGACTTTCCTGCCTGGGCTGGCTTTGAACTATGATCCTCAGATCTCAGCCTCCTGAGCAGCTAGGATTACAGGCGGGAGCCACTAGTGAGTGCCTTGACCTTTTTTGTTTGTTTGTTTTTCCTACAGCCATCATATGGGTCTCTCCTATGAAACAGGCCAAACCTTAGGCCACAAGCAAAACCCAACTGAATCAGTGCCTTTGGGGTCCAAATTCTCTACCAAAAGAGTACTGTGACAGAAATCCTGCACGATGGAAGATGATTTTGTCCATGAACCACTCCCTCCCCTGCCCTCTCCCCCTCTCAGCCCTCAGGAAGAGACCAGTGGGGACAAGGACAACTCGAGACCTGTCAAGGTCCAAGCCACCAGACTCATAGCGGAGCTATCACTCAGCAGGAAGAGACCCTAGACAGTTCTGTAGACATCTGGCCAGGGCAGTTCTTCACAAACCAACTGCCCAGCCCATATTCCTGTGCTGGCTAGAGGCTTCTTTCCTGGCATAAGCAGGAGAGCCTAGCTCTCATGATTCATCTCTCTGCTGCCAGGCGGGTCATCGGCTAAGGGATTCGTTTCTGTCCTTGGCATCTCATCCTTGCATGGTCTCAGAGATTCCATAATTGGGAACCCATGAAAAACCTAAATGTAAGCCAGGCACTGGTGGCTCACGCCTGTAATCCTAGCTACTCAGGAAGCTGAGATCTGAGGATCACAGTTCAAAGCCAGCTCAGGCAAGCAAGTCCATGACACTCTTGTCTCCAATGAACCAGCAAAAATCCAGAAGTGGTAGAGTGGCAGCCTTGAGTGAAAAAGCTAAGGGACAGGATCTAGTTCCTGGGGCTGGACTGGCACAAAAAGAAGAAGAAAGAAGGAAGAAGAAGAAAAAGAAAAGGAAAAGAAAGAGGGAGGAGTGGGAAAGGGGGTTTATCTGGTAAACAAAGGCCTTCTATGTGGGAACTTCTGGCCTGGGGGTTGGGAGACATGCCCTTCCTGGTCCCTGGTCTATGCTGTGCAGGGAGGGGCTGGCTCAGGTGAGCACTGCAGGTGTCTGCTTTTTCAGAGAGGACAAGCATAATCTTAGGCCCAGGCCTTACATTCTGGAAGCACACAGCACCACAAAGGCTGTCTCTACCCATTCAGAACTGGAACCCTGCCCCTCTCCTGGACCCTACAGCTGTTGGAAGGAGCTTCTCAAAGGGAGAGAGAGGGCCCCAATCCCTGCAGGGGCTTCCTCTCCCCAGCCTCCCTCCCCTCCCCGGGCAACCTTCTTTCAAGCTATAGATCTCAGTGGCAGCTCTTTAAAGTGATCAGAAGCAGGAACACTTAAATCTCAGATCCTCAGTCACAAGAGGCGCAGTGTGTGGTGGTGGCACAGGCATGGGCCTGCTGCAGCTGGTGTCAGGCTGCTGACACAGCCACGGGGTCTTCTTCACTACCCAAAACTTGGGACAGAAGCCAAGCACTGGTGGCTCACCTATAAGCCTAGCTACTCAGGAGCCTGACATCTGAGGATTATGGTTCAAAGGCAGCCGGGGCAGGAAAGTTCTTGAGGTTCTAATCTCTAATAAACTATTTAGAAAAATCCAGAAGTGATATGGTGATTCAAGTGGAAGAGTGCTAGCCTTGAGCTTAAGAAGCTCAGGGACAGCGCCCAGGTCCTAAGTTCAAACCCCAGGACCAGGAGACAAAAGGAAAAGGAAAAGGAAGGGGAAAGGGGAAAGGGGAAAGGGAAAGGGAGGGAAGGGGAGGGAAGGGGAGGGCTAGGAAGAGCTGCCTGGAAGCTAAGTTTCTGTCCCCTGTACCCATCATTCCTCTCTCATGGTGAAAGTCTATTTTCTCCATTCCACTGCTCCGGGAAGACCCCCAAAGGGTTTTAGAAGGAGCCTGGCACCAACTGAGGCAGGGATTCTGGTCTGCTTCAGTGTCGCCTAGAACCTGGAAAAGACACAATGGTGCCGGACATCACCAGCACCTAGGAGGAAGAACTTGTTCTGGACAATGAGAAAAGTCAACTCCTCATGTGCTCCCCCACCCCCACCACCATCATTTGATCTGGCCCTGGCCACACCTACCATGTCACAGCTAAATGGAGAGAACATTCTGGATCTGAGAGACTTTTGCTGGCACGACCAAAGGAAACTAAGAATACTCAAGAAATCACTTCAGAATTGTCATCTTCACAGAGGTCATTCCATTCCTAGGATATAGCTGGGAAAAAATGTCTTCTAACATCAAAAATGTCTTCTAACCTACCTAACCAGACAGCTAAATGGGTTAACCAGAACATTCCAGAAAGGTGTGTGTGTGTGTGTGTGTGTGTGTGTGTGTGTGTGTGTGTGTCAGAGCTGGCTTTGATCCACCATTCTCAGCTCTCAGCCTCCTAAGTAGCTAGGATTACAGATGTGAGCAACTGGCACCAGGCAACCAGAAATCTTTTCAACGTAGTACACATGCCAGTTACTGGTGGCTCCTTCCTGTAATTCTAGCAACTCCCAAGGCTGAGAGCTGAGGATCACAGTTCAAAGCCAGATTCTTATCTCCAATTAACCACCAGAAAAGCAGAAGTGGCGCTGTGGCTCAAGTGGTAGAGCACAAGTCTTGAGCTGAAGAGCTCAGAGACAGTGCCCAGGACTAGAGTTCAAGCCCCACGACCAATAGAAAATATTTTTTAAAAAGTTAAAAAGCAGTAAACATATCATGTGTTATGCCTATAATGTATAGACAATAATTATTTTTCTACCACATTTTTCTGTATCTAATTCTTTGGTGACAGTCTCCTCTTACATCATATATTTCATAATTACTCTTGAATGCAGGGCCTGAGCACTGTCTCTGAGCTTCTTTTGCTCAAGGTTAGCACTCTACCACTTGAGCCACAGTGTCACTTCTGGCTTTTTCTGTTTATGTGATACTGAGGAATTGAACCCAGGGTTTCATGCATGCTAGGCAAGCACTCTACCACTAAGCCACATTCCCAGCCCTCAAAACCACTCTTGTCTCCGCTAAATATGCACAGTAATCTTTCTCTGCCTGTATCACATATTCAATAAGCCCCCTCATCAATTTCTAAGGGCTAGGATGGAGGAAAGCAACGGTACATTTTAAATTAGCAACAGCTGTGTTTTTGTTTTTCCAATTTCACCTCCAACTGAAGTCCTGTAAATATCATCAGCTCCAAAAAAAAAAAAAAAAAATCAATGCAGGAAGCACTGTCTGCCCTGGCCTGGTCCCCAATTTAGCTCCCATTTTAAAGGCATTTCTCTGGGGACAGGATCTGCCTCTGGGACCAGAGGGGTCAGATTAAGTGGCCACTGAACAGCTGTCTGGTTCCATCTCAGTCCATACAGCACACAGCCTCCTTGTCTTCTTCCATCAACACAGTGTAGGTGGAGACCTGTTCAGACTTTGCCCTCTTACCAACCATAGGATTCTTTCAATGGGGGGGTGGGGGGAGGGACTTGAACTCAGGGCCTGGGCACTGTGACTTAGATTTTTTACTCAAGGCTGGTGCTCTACTGTTTGATTCGACCACCACATTCAGCTTTTTTTTTTTTCTGGCTTAATTGGAGATGAGAATCTCGTGGACTTTTCTGCCTAGGCTGGTTTCAAACTTGCATCCTCAGATCTCAGCCTCCTGAATAGCTAGGATGACAAGTGTGTGCCGTGGTACCTGGCAAAGGCGGGGGGAGGGGGGTTCTGATTCATGGATCTGAAGCTGCTCATGCTGCCTCTGGATCTCCCTCTGAGTGAAAGTGGCCTCCCTCCTCTGTCAGGAAAGCAAGGTCAAGGTCAAGAAGAACTTGCCAACTGGTCTTGTCAGGGCCATCAGAATGTAAGGACTCCCTTCAGTTCTGGTGACAACTCCGTACATGCAGACTAGAAAGGCCTCGCCCGCCTCCTTGTTGGTCTGCAAGTCAGTCAGAAGCAGGGGAGAGAGACTGAGTAGCCACACAGGACACAGAGCAGTGGGCAGACCAGGGTGGAGGAAGTTCATTGGAATGCTTCAGGGGGCTCCCAACTGAAGAGAACTGGCTTCCCTTTGTTTCAGACAGAGGAGAATTTAGCAGGAAATCAATCAGCACACATGCTGATAACTTATTTCATGACCAAAAAAAAAAAAAAAAGGAAACAAAAACCCCATAAATTCCCACCGCCTCTGGGAAGTCAATGTCTACTGCCACTAATTAATTTTCCAGAACTTTCACTCTTGGGATATGTCAAACCAGGGTCAATCTGTCAGTGCCACAAAGCATCAAGGCCCCGGATGTACGGGGTTGGGGGGGGGGGGCGGTAACTGATGACTGGAACCTCTTCCACAAGAGGAAAGAAATGAGATGCGAAGACAGAGCAAGTAGACTGTCAACTTCCCCTCACCAAACACTCATACTCACACAATCCATTCTTAGCCTCTGGTCACCCTGCTCTTCCACCATGTCCCTGGACCAGCCTGAGCCAGGAGAAAAACATGGGGGAATACAGAACAAGGTGAGAGCAGAGGGAGTCATCTCCCTGCTTAGTTCCAGAAGTGCTAATAAGATCTCCTGTATGGGGCTGGGAAGGTGGCTCAGTGGTAGAGTGCTTGCCTTGCATGCCTGAAAAAAGCCGGAAGTGGCGCTGTGGCTCAAGTGGTAGAGCGCTAGCCTTGAGCTGAAGAGCTGAGGGACAGCGCCCAGGCCCAGAGTTCAGGCCCCCCCCAAAAAAAGATCTCCTGTGTCAAAGGCATGGAAGGCAGCTGATGGGACTTTGGGCCAGTAACTTCCTCAATAAACTCATCTATCCAAGAATTCAGATATCACTTGGTGCATTTTTGTTTGTTTTGGGGGTTTTTGGTGCCAGTCTTGGGGCTTGAACTCAGAACCTGGGCACTGTCCCTGAGCTTTTCTACTCAAACCTAGCCCTCTACCACTTTGAGCCACAATGCCACTTCCTGGTTTTTGGTGGTTAATTGTTTAAAAAAAAAAAAAAAAAAAAAGAGCCTTACAGACTTTTCCTGCCCTGGCTGGCTTTGAACTTTGATCTTCAGATCTCAGCCTCCTGACTAGTTAGGATGACAGACCTGAGCCACCAGCACCTGGCTTTACTTGAGGGTTTATTGATACAAACTAGGGACCATTCCTCTACTTTGTTGGCTGTAACTTTGAGTTGAACAGCCCTCCTCTAACACACCCTTCTGCCAGGATGCTCTGCCTGAAAGTCAGCCCACTATGGCCTAAAAATCTCTGAAATCACAAGCCCAAAGAAACTCTTCTTCCTTCAAGGTATCTTTTTTTCTCAGATATTTATCTCAATAACAGAACACTGATCAACATAAGATTCAGGAGCCCATGTACCCTGTGGGGCATCAAAGTAATGTGGGGCTAGGAATTGTGGCTTTGTGGTAGAGTACTTGCCAAGCATGCATGAAGAAGCCCTGGATTCCATTCCTCAGTACCACCTAAACAGAAAAAGCTGGAAGTGTTACTGTGGCCCAAGTAGTAGAATGCTAGCCTTGAGCACAGAGATACTCAGTGACAATGCTCAGGCCCTGAGTTCAAGCCCTAGGACTAGCACACACACACACACACACACACACACACAAAGATAATGTGTGTTAATAATGGATCAACATACTACTTTTTTTGCGTGTACCAGTACTGGGGCTTGAACTCAGGAGCCTAGGCACTGTCCCTGAGCTTTTGTGCTCAAAGCTAGCTACTTCTGTCGTGTGTGTGTGTGTGTGTGTGTGTGTGTGTGTGTGAAAGAGAGAGAGAGAGATTGACTGGGCTGGTTTCAAGCCATGATCCTTAGATCTCAGCCTCCTTAAGAGCTAGGGTTATATGTTTAAGCCACTGGCACCCAACTTTGATCTACACACTCTTCAAGATTGAAGAGTGAGTCTAATTCATCTCTGTGCCCTACCTGCATCCTTTCTCACCCAGGAACTGTGCCTTATGGAGGAATATGGATCATGTCACCTTTTTGCTCCCAGCCTGACCTTCATTGTTGTACCAGGCAAGGTTCCCAAGGTGCCTGGGAGAAGGGGGGAGCCTGTTATTCAGGAAATTCCTCCCAAGATCTCCTTCTTCCCCACCTGAATCAGATCCTTGTATCTCCCCAAAGGAACCACATCAAGCACATGAACTTTGCCTATACAAAATCAGCATCACAGTAAAAAGTCCACAGTGAAATTCAGCTAGTGGGTTTTAGTTCTTTTCTGTAGTCTGAGCCCCCAAAGACTCAGCAAGTCAGTGTTAACAAGCTTTCCTACCCTGATCCTGCTATTCTGAGAGAATACGAAGGACATAGATTATTTCCCAGGAGGCTAGAGACGATCAGGAGGCAGCAGCTTCTCAGGGAACCTGAGGCTTGGGAACTTCCTAGATGGTCCCTTTGGGAAAGTGGTCTAGGGAGAAAGAATATCCTCTAGCTGGACGCTGTCACACCTGTAGTCCTAGCCACTCAGGAGGCTGAGATCTGAAGATCGTGGTTCAGAGCCAGCCTGGGCAGGAAAATCTGTGAAACTTAATTAACAACTAGCCTGCAAGAAAAGCTGAATGTAGGAACTGGGAAGGTGGCTCAGTGGCAGAGCGCTTGCTTTGCATGCATGAGGCTCTGGGTTTGACTCCTCAGCACCACATAAGCAGAAAAAGCCAGAAGTGGTGCTATGGTTCAAGTAGTAGAGCGCTAGCCTTGAGCTGAGGGACAGCACCCAGGCCTAGAGTTCAGGCCCCAGGACAGAGTAAAAAAAAAATTAAAGAGGAGGTAACAATACTCGATAGGAAATATATTCATTACCTTACTTGTGTAACTGTAATCTCTCTGTACGGTATTTTTACAATAAAAACATATAGAAATAAATTTTTTTTAATTTAAAGCTGAAATTAGAGTTATGGCTCCAGTAGTAGACTGCTAGCCTTGAACACATAACCTCAGAGATAGCACCCAGGTCCTGAGATGAAGTCCCAGGACTGGCACCAAAAAGAAAAAAGACCCACATGGCACATGAACCACATCTATACCCCCCTCCCTGAGACCCTGGGAAGGGAATGGGGTGATCCTCTTCCCAGGGACCCAGGAGCCCACTTCTATAGCAGGACACAGTTACATCCTCTCCTGAGGAGAGCTTGTACTTTGTTTTGTTTTAGTTTATTTTCTTTTTACAATTGTCTTATTTTTTTTTTCCTCTCTGTTTCCTCCAACAGTATGTGCCTGGAATGAATACAAGGCTCTCTCTGGCAGCAAAAAAAGAAGAGGGGGAGGGGGAGGGAGAGCAGCCATCCACCGGAACACTTTAGGAGAAACTGCAAGCAATTTCCATTCTATTGATCCTCCCTGAGCATCAAAGCCACACTGAGTTTATTTGGAAAATTAAATTCTGCAGCGTGTAGCATGAGGGGTCTCTAGTTAAGTTGTCTAGCACTACAGCCTCAATTTAATTACGTCCTTTCTCTAACCTTAAATACAGTGGAAGAACCTGGCCATGGAGGTTCCCCCAGACCCCAACACCTGCACTGTGGCTTTGTCCTTAACCCCAAAGGTTTCAGCAAACCAGCCCCTTCCATTTCCCTCCCCCTCAGCTGACACATTTATATGTTAACTTAAGAAAAGGGAAAAAAGGGGCTGGGAAGGTGGCTCAGTGGTAGAGCGCTTGCCTTGCATGCTCGAGGCCCTGGGTTCAATTCCTCAGCACCACATAAGCAAAAAGAGAAAAGCTGGAAGTGGCGCTGTGGCTCAAGTGGTAGAGCGCTAGCCTTGAGCTGAAGAGCTGAGGGACAGCGCTCAGGCCCAGAGTTCAGGCCCCACGACCGGACCCCCCCACACACACACAAAAAAAAGAAAGAAAAGGGAAAAAAAATAAGTTGTGGGGTTTTTTTTCCCTTCAGAATATCTTCAAGATGTAAATGTTACTAAAGTAACCTCATTTGTGGAGTTTGTGCCTTTTCTAAAAGGATAGGATTTTTATCAGAACAAAATCATGATTAGAAACAAAGTAACATATTACTTAGCAACAAATTGGATACAATGTGTTCAGCAATTCATTGTGGACCCTGGCAAAGAATTTAATTTCTACATCCAGACTTGTAAAATGCTTCTCAGGCCGAGGTTTTCAGACAAGTAAATACTTTAAAATGCACAGGTGGCTCACGCCTGTAATCCTAGCTACTCAGGAGGCTTGAGATCTGAATATCATAGTTCAAAGCCAGCCTGGGCAGGAAAGTCCATGAGGTTCTTATCTCCAATTAATCATCAACAAAGAAAGCCAGAAATGGAACTGTGGCTGAAGTGGTAGAACTCAGCCTTGAACAAAAGAGGCTAAGGTACAGCGCTCAGGCCCAGTATTGGGGCACGTGTGCACGTGTGTGTGCATACACACGCACGTGTGCACGTGTGTGTGCACACACACACACACGTGTTAGCACTATGAACGCCATGCTATTCTCCTTCCCCTAAATTACCAGTGGAAACCTGGCCACTGTACACGAAGCACTCTTGGGAGCCACAAGCATAAACCCATTTTTCTTAATTAAAATTTGATTTAGAGCAAACACCAGGGAAAGAGCCTGACTCTGTTTGTTGGTCCTCAGCTCAGGAAACTAGGAGCAGAGCCCAGTTCACAAGGACTCAGGGACTTTCCCACCTCCCATCCTTTGGCTTCCCTCTAGTGAGGAACATTTCCAGCAGAGAAAGTTCTAGAAGAATGTTATCTCAAGCAACCGATCAGACTGCTGTTAGACCCTAAGCCCCTTCAAACCAGCACAGTCATGTACAGTCTGTGGTACAGTCTCAATAGAAGCTGCTAGGTTTCACAGGAAAGTCAGTGGGTGACCTTCTAACCGTGGGGTTCACTGCACCCCTGTGTTTTCCAGTGTCTCTCCTGCAAGGAAGCCCCCTCTAAGGACAGCCAGCATATGCAGCCAGGGGGCCAGCAGTGTTGTGTTTATTTATTTGTTTGGTGTCACTACAGGGACCTGAACTCATGACCAGGGCGCTAGCCCTTAGCTTACCTACCCAAGGCTAGCATTCCACCACTTGAGCCACAGCTCCACTTCCGGTTTGGGGTTAACTGGAGATCAAGAATTTCATAGACTTTATTGGCTTCAGACCAACGATCCTCAGATCTCAGCCTCCTGAATAGCTAGGGTGACAGGAATGAGCCACTGGCACCTAGGAGCAATACTGGTTTGTGACTTCGGGACCATGGACAAATAGAATCTTCCAGTCCTTGTGTTTCTTGTGTCCCTATCAGTTGGAGGCCCCCGGGGAGAGAAGGGGGAGGCCAATAAAGAGTCAAAGTACTTGGATCCTCTGAGCCCACACCAGAGGGATGGAGCGCAGTATTCCACAAGCTGACCGGCTCTCTCGAGAACAGAACTGTCCCTAAGCCAGCAGGCAAATCATTAGCTGATCTATAAATGATGACACAGGAGTGGGAACTGTCACTCTTGTCTGAGGACTTTGCAGACTACAGCTTTTAAATAGGTCTGCAGACTGGAGGCGGCCTGGGCTCCCTGGAGCAGCTGGTATCTAATTCACAAGGCTCCAACTTTCAGAAGCGGAGGCACCTCATGAACCCAGAGGGAAAAGGAAGGGCTCAGGGATTCAGACAATCAAAGCCTTTCAGACCATCCCGTGTCAGCCAAAAACTTCACTCAAAGCAAAACGTAACTATTCAGACCTGCTGCCTGTCAGCGTGGGCGCCTGTGATCCCCCGAGGCCTTTCCACTTGCTAAAAGACACTCCTCCAGGAGATGCAGCTGCAGGCGGCCTAGGTCTTGGAAAAAGATGGAGGCTCGGGTTTAGCCTTCAGGGAGGAGGCTGTTGGTGACAGGAGGGATCTGAAGCCACCTGGTCCCTTGGGAAGAGGACATTGGACACTGAGCAAGACAGCACACAAATTAGGCAGCATGCTGGGCACCGGGAGCTCACTCCTGTAATCCCTGCTGCTCAGGGGATGGTGAGTTCAAAGCCAGTTTAGGCAGATAAGACCGATGAACCCATATCTCCAATGGCCTTTAGCCATCCCTAGGGACACAGGTTCCTAAGATCTGAAGGTGCTAGCTCATTTTCCTGCTCTCTCTCACCTCATCCTATATTACCTCTGCCGACTTTCCTCCACCAGAATCTCCCCAATCACAAAGTCCTGCCTCCATGCTTAACCTTCCTTTCCCAAGCACAACTTGAACAAAGCAAACAGCACAGTGGCCTTGGTTCGGTGCTTTCTTTCCCATAATGTCAACACTGCTATATTTGGCCCGTAATCATTTCCTTTCTGGGCTTGGGTCCCAAACCCCAGTAGTGCACAAGAGGGAAGAGACAGGACTGAGAGGGCAAGGTGGGTTGAAGTAGAAATCCACACAGGGGGAAAAACAAAGAACCTGCTCCCCAGCCTTGTCACCTCAGAGTACAATGGCAGCCAGACACTGTTGGCTCATGCCTGTCATCCTAGCTACTCAGGAGTCTGAGATAGGAAGATCTGGGTTTAAAGCCAGCTGGGGCAGGACAGTTTGTGAGACTGTTATCTCCAATGGAAGTAGAGCTGTGGCTCTAAGTGGTTGAGCACTAGCAGGAATGAAGGAGGCAAGGCTGCAGGTGGGCATATAACCATAATGCCTTCTTTATGCCTGGCACCCCTGGCCATCTCTCTACCTTCCTGAACCTACTGAAGCATCACCACCTGGATAGCAACCTGGTGGGGGGTGGGGGGGGAGGGCAGCCATCTAGGCTCTTCTGCAGAGCCCCAGCATGATGCAGAAATAAACAATGTGGCCAGGGACTCCCACCTGTAATCCTAGCTACTCAAAAGGCTGAGATCTAAGGATCAATGCTCAGAACCAGCCCAGACAGGAAAGTCCACGAGACTCTTATCTCCAAAGAACTAGTATAAAGCCAGAAGTAGAGGTGTGATGCAAGTGACAGTGTACCAGCTTTGAAGGAAAAAAAAAGCCAAGCAAGAGCATAAGGCTATGGGTTCAAGCCCCAGTACCTGTAGAAAGGGAAAAAGAAAGAAAGAAAGAAAGGAGGGAGGGAGGGAGGGAGGGAGGGAAGGAAGGAAGGAAGGGAAGGAAGGAAGGAAGGAAGGAAGGAAGGAAGGAAGGAAGGAAGGAAGGAAGGAAGGAAGGAAGGAAGGAAGGAAGGAGAGAAGAGAAGAGAAGAGGAAAGAGAAGAAGAGACTGAGTACCAGTGGCTCACACCTATTATCCCAAGTATTCAGATCTGTGGTTGGAAGCAGGCCAAAAGCGGCAAGTCTGTGAGATTCTGATCTCCAATGAGCCACCAAAAAGCCAGAAGTGGGGCTGTGGCTCAAGTGGTAGAGCACTAGCTTTGAGCAAATAGCTCAGGGACAGTGCATAGGCCCAGAACTAACAGGAAGGAAGGCAGGAAGGCAGGAGGGAAGGAAGGAAAGAGAGAAAGAAAAGAAAAAGGAAGAGGTGCCCAAGACTAAGGCCAACGCTGAGGGGCTCCCTGAAACCCCGGCCTCTGGAAGCCCCATCTCATCTGGGGCTGGGACGGAAGCCCAGGGGTAGTGGCGTTGTGGGTGTCCCTTCCTGCCTCCTGCCGAAGGAGCTGCCACCATTCTGTGAAGGCTTCAAGGTCAACGGAAGGCTGAGGGGCAGGGGACAAACCAGCTCCCAGCCCCCCTGAGCTAATTACGTTGCTAAGTGACAGTTTCTAAGACATGATTATCGCCCTTTTACAAAAATGGAAATTGGGACACAGAGAGGTTAAGAAGCTTGCCCAGGTCACAGAGCTAGTGATGCCTAAACCAGAGCTGAAGTCAGAGGCAGCGCCCGCGCTTTGAAGTAAATCCCATCCACATCTTTTTGGTTTTGTTTTATACCAGCACTGGGGCTTGAACTCAGGACCTCTCACCCTCGATTGGCTTTTTTTTGCTCAAGGCTAACACTTGAACCACAGCATCACTAACTAGTTTTTTTTTGAAGGTTCGTTGAAGATAAAAAGTCTCACACTTTCCTGCCTGGGCAGGCTTTGAACCGTGATCCTCATCTCACAGCATCCTGAGGCATGAGCTATCAGGTCTTGGCCTACATCTACGTGTTAATCCTCGATCTGCCAGCTGTGAGAATTGAGCAGAGTTGTTTCACCTCTCTGAGCCTGCTTCCTCTCCTCACAAGTCTATCCATTACCTTTTGTCTCCAGGGTACAAGGGAGAACACCCCCCAGAAAGCTAAGGACAAACATTTGTTTCCTTCCTTCTCAATCCAAATCCTAAAATATTTCATGTTGGGGGACCATTCTCAAGTGGAAGTTACTTGGGACTTTCTGGAGAGAAAGAGTGCATTTCTCAGACAGCCACTGGTGGCTTATGGCTGTAATCCTAGCTACTTAGGAGGCTGAGATCTGAGGATCATGATTCAAAGCAAAGGAAGTCTGGGAGACGCTTCTCCAGGCCCTGACGTCAAGCCCTACAACCAACAACAACAACAAAAGGAGATTGGAATCTAAGGAACGTGGCTGGCCAACATTTCTCATTACCTTGTTCTCAGTAACCCAGGCTCCTACACACACACACACACACACAGACACACACACACAGACACACACACACACACACTCACACACACACACACAGACACACACACACACACACAGACACACACACACACAGACACACACACACACACAGACACACACACACACAGACACACACACACTCACACACACACAGACACACACACACACTCACACTCACACACACACACAGACACACACACACAGACACACACACACACAGACACACACACACACACACACACAGACACACACACACACACAGACACACACACACACACACTCACTCACACACACACACAGAGACACACACAGACACAGACACACACACTCACACTCACACACACACACACACTTCCACTCACACCACACACACACACAGACACACACACACACACAGACACACACACACACACTTCCACTCACACCACACACACACACACACACACTTCCACTCACACCACACACACACACAGACACACACACACACACACACTTCCACTCACACCACACACACACACACACACACACACACACACACTCACACTCACACACAGACACACACACACACAGACACACACACACACTCACACTCAGACACACACACACACACAGACACACACACACACAGACACACACACACACAGACACACACACACACAGACACACACACACACTCACACACACACAGACACACACACACACACACTCACACACACACTCTCACACACACTCACACACACACACACACTCACACACACACACACACACACACACACTTCCACTCACACCACAACCTTACTCTGCAGGAAGTTCCCACATTTGTACCCATCACAATGATCAGGTGTCCAGCAGGCATGGGTAGCTTATGTCTGTAATCCTAGCTATTGAGGCTGAGATCTGAGGATCAAAGGTCAAAGCCAAACCCAGGCTTGGCTTTTTCTTTTGCCAGTCCTGGGACTTGAACTCAGGGCCTGGGCACTGTCCTTGAGCTTCTTTGGCTCAAGGCTAGTACTCTACCACTTGAGCCACAGCGCCACTCCTGGCTTTTTCTGTTAATGTGGTACTGAGGAATCAAACCCAGGGCTTCCTGCATGCTAGGCAAGCACTTTAGTACTAAACCACCTTCCCCACTGTGAGACTCTTATCTCTGCCAGCCTCAAGTGACAAAGATAAGGAACAGTGTGGAGGCTGTGAGTTCAAGTCCCAGTACTGGCACACAAAAAGATTAAAAAAAATTTTTTTTAAAGAGAAAAGCTTCAAAAGAGAAAGATGAGAAAGACAGAGACAGGTAGGAGAGAGAGAGAGAGAGAGAGAGAGACTGGTGCTGGGCCTCAAGCCTGTAATCCTACCTACTCAGAAGGCTGAGATCTGAGGCTCACAGTTCAAAGCCAGCCTGAGGAAGGAAAGTCCATGACATTCTTATCTCCAATTAACTACCAGAAAACCAGAAATGGAGTTGTGGCTCAAAGTGGTGGAGCAAGCAAAGAGTCTTGAGCAAAAGAGCTCAGGGACAGCACCAAGGCCCTGAGTTCAAGTCCCAAAAGAGAGAGGGGAGGGGGAGACATTGTTTGAGGTCACCAGACTCCATCTCAGCAGATAGAGCCCAGAACCCAACCGCTATGCACTCCCCTGAAGAGTCTGGTCCTTAACCCACACCATCAACCAGAACCAAAATCAAACCTAAGCGGCTCATGTCAACTTCAGCCGGTCATTTGATAGGATACGTGGTGTGCACTCTTGCTCACAATCCAGATTCATTCTCTCTCTCTCTCTCTCTCTCTCACACACACACACACACACACACACACAGAGATTCTAAACCTTAGTGCTACTGACATCTGGGTGGCAGAATGCCAAGTCAGGGGCAATCCTATTAGTAAGATGCTAAGTCCGATCCTTAATCTCCTCGTTCACTTCAAACTGTTATGACAAAACTGTTGCAGAAGTGGCCAAATTGGGATTGGGGGGTTGAGGGTAGGGAATCATGGCTTCTGGTGGAAACATCACTGCACGGAGATGCATATGGGGAGTGAGGAGTAGAAAAGGTAATAAAGGAGATACAAGGCCAGGCATTGTAGGTCATGTCTGTAATCCTAGCTACTCAGGAGGCTGAGATCTGAGGATCCAGGTTCAGAGAGTCAGCCTGGGCAGATGGATCCAAGAGCCTCTCATCCCCCATGAACCAGCAAACCACAGAAGTGCAACTGTGGCTCAAGTGGTATGGCTCACCAGTTGTGGGCAAGAAAGGCCCTGAGTTCAAGGCCCTGTGTCTTGTGTGTACCGATCAGGGTTTGGCTGGGGGGGGGGGGGGGGGGGAATACTATGCTAAGCCTGTAAATGCAGCCCTCAAAATCGCCCAGGAGTAACTAAGCTTCCTCTGGGCTGGAGGCAAGAACGGAGAGCCCCAAGTTCACTGGGTCCCCAACGCCAAGCTTGTACGAAGCTAGCATCCACCATGAGCAGTTCCTTCAACTTCTTCCCCACAGGGGGCTGCGGCCGGGGCAGAGCTGCCTTGCAGATTTTCCAGGCAGCATGTCTGCCTCCCTTGGCCTCATACACTGCAATTATTCTTGGTGGAGCTGGCGGGCTGCCAATCAGAGCACAGAGGTTTATCCAGGAAAGAAAACAGTGCACACCTTTTCAATAAATAAACAAAATCCAAAGGAGGCAGCAGGGGCTGGGGAGAAGGGGAAGGAGAGGAGTCATCAATTGCATAAATGCAAATGCTTTACAAATTAAAAGTTACTTTTAAGTTATTTAACCTCATTACTGCCTGGCTCTGCTGGGGTAGACAGTCAACTTGTTCTGTGAGGCACAGAGATTTAATGGAAGCTTCTAGCACTATAGGGGGACAGAGGCCAAGAGTCTCCATGCTTCAAACCCCACTGCCCATTGGGGTGGGAGTGGGGAGAGGTAGACAGAGACTCCAGTAGATACTGGAAGTAGAAGTCCAAGGAAATAATTAATGTGGGCATCATACTTCTGGGGCCTGAATTCAAGCCCAAGACCAGCAATAATAACAACAACAACAACAACAAAAACCCAGGCCTGCAGATCTTTCCCCCAACCCTTTCCAGTTCTGCTGAATCAATCATCAGGAAAGATACCAGGAGGAAGAGATGCCAGAGTCAGGCAGACCTGGGTTCTAGTCCCGCCTCAGTTGAATGACCATGAGGAAGGAATCTCACCATCTGAGCCCTAGGCTTCCTTGTGGAAGAGACCATGCTGCCTCTTTCCTGCAGGACTGCTGAGAGGGTGGCAGAGCTGTGGACCTAATGTCTGGCATTTAGTAGGTTCTCAATGGACAGATGGCTCAGAGGGACACCACAGCTCTGGCTAAAAGTCATCATGTAAACCCAGTGGCCAGTTAGGTCAGGAGTCATCCCTGGGCGCACACAGGCTATATCCTGCCATGGTCAGGAAGCTGTTGAAAATTTCTAGGCCCCCTTGCCAAACACCAGGGGCTCAAGCCTGTCATCCTAACTACTCAGGAGACTGACGAGAAAGGAGTTAAGTGTGAAGCCAGCCCAGGCAAAAAAGGTCAAGAGACTCCATGTCCAATCAACTACCAAAATGCAGGACTGGAGGCATGGTCCAAGTGGTAGAGTGCTAGCAAACTGAGCAACAGCGCAAGGCTCTGCGTTCAAGCCCAAGCACAGGCATGCACAACTTCTAAAGACATACAGACCACAACAATTACAATCAAACGTCGCTAAGGGTGTTGGTTGTTGTTTGGTTGATTTTCTGACATGGGCTCTTGCTGTGGTGTCCCAGGCTGGCCTGAACCCCCAATTCTACTGCCTCAACCTTCCCATCTCTAAGACCATGGGACCACCACACCCAACAGACCTCAGTATGCTTCAGAGCTCTCTGGCTAGCAATAGAAGCCCAGCAAGGTGTTGGAAGCATGGATTAGATAATAGGGCATCTGCCAATGAGCAGAAAGCATCAGATAGCGAGTTTGAGTCTCAGTGTCAGACAAAAAAGGAAGGAAGGAAGGAAGGAAGGAAGGAAGGAAGGAAGGAAGGAAGGAAGGAAGGAAGGAAGGAAGGAAGGGAGGGAGGGAGGGAGGGAGGGAGGGAGGGAGGGAGGGAGGGAGGGAGGGAGGGAGGGAGGGAGGGAGGGAGGAAGGAAGGGAGGGAGGGAGGGAAGGAGGAAGGGAGGGAGGGAGGGAGGGAGGGAGGGAGGGAGGGAGGGAGGGAGGGAGGGGAAAAGAAGAACCAAGCAAGACCCAGAAATAAATAAATATAAACTGGGCGTCAGGGGTTCACACCTGTGAGTATAGCTACTCAAGAGGCTGAAATATGAGGATAGTGGATCAAAGCCAGGACCAGGGAGGAAAGTCTGTGAGACTCTTCTTGCCAATTATCTCCAATTAACTACCAAAAAGTACAGTTGTGGCTCAAGTGGTAGAGCACTATCCTTGAGAGAGAGAGAGAGAGAAAAAAAGTACACTCAGGGACAATGTGCAGGCCCAGAATTTAAACCCCAGGACAGCACAAGAAAACAAACCAACACAAACAAATAACAAATTTAAAGCCCTCCAGTGGCAGGTGACCTCAAAGAGCCATCACACTCAAGGGGCTCTGGCCTCCAGTCTCCACTGGAACATGATGTGGACTGTGTGTGCAGCTGGAAGGATTTAGGGTAGACTCATGAAGAGGAAGGCGCTTTGGTATGGGGCTAGAAGACAAGGAAGGTCTACGGGAGCTGATAAGGGCAGAACTGAGCCCTGTGCAGCTGAGGAAGGTGATCAGGCAGCCTTTCCCCACCCGCCATGCCTGAAACCAAACCACACAAAGCACACACTCCCAATACACTTGCGGTCATGCCAGGCCCAGGGCCACTACCCAGGGCCACTACTCCTTTGCATGTCATCTGCATGAATCTGCTTTTTCAGTTCCAAGAAGACTCCCAACTCCAAGCAGTAAGATAAAATAAATTGGTTTATTTAGAGTTCTTCTTCCTACAATTGTGTTCCAACCTCACTCCCAGGGATATTCCAACCTTGGGCTGGAGAGAACCTGCCAGGGAGAGAACCTGCACTGGCTGATCTGCTGGGAGAAGGAAAAACCATGGCCTCCTTCAGTTAGGCCAGGGCAAGGTGGAGCACCACCTAAAGGACACACAGGAGTATTTCCACAGCTTCAACCGTACCTCAGAAAAGAGCCACCACCGTGTGGTGGAGCATTGGTGGCTCACGCTGGTCTTCCTAACTACTCAAGAGGCTAAGATATTTGGATCATAGTTTGAAGCCAGCGCAGGCAGGAAATTCCCCAAGACTCTTATCTCCAATGAGCCAGCAAAAAACCCAAGTAGAGCTGTGGCTCAAATGGTTTTTTCAAAAGCTAAGGGACAGTACCTAAGCCCTGAGTTCAAGTCCTATACCATAACAAAACAAAACAAAAACACAAAACAAAAAACAAAAAAATACCCTTGGAGCTGGGAATGTTGCTTAGTGGTAGAGTGCTTGCCAGCATGCATGAAGCCCTGGGTTCAATTCCTCAGTACCACTTACACAGAAAAAGACAGAAATGGTGCTGTGGCTCAAGTGGTAGAGTACTAGCCTTGAGCAAAAGCAGCTCAGGGACAGTGCCCAGGCCCTGAGTTCAAGCCCCAAGACTGGTAAAAACAAAAAACAAAAACAAAACTCTCTGATACAGCTCCCACTGTGTAAATATCACAGCCCTGACACAGAACCCAGAGCCCCCTGCAACTGAGTTCTGATGTAGGGAAGACTCACCACCCAGCTGTGTAGTTTCCCCCAGAGCCCATGGGTGCTTCCTGATTCCTTGTATCCTGGAAATTATTACAAATCCCATACTGGTAAAATCTGATTCATGTGATCTGACAATCTAACGCTTTACGACATCTCAGTAGATGATTCATGAAATGTAAATTTTTTTCCCTGCCTTTTGGGCTACGGTTTCTCAGAGCTGTTTCTAAGATTCCAACCACATCTGTAAAGCCTCTACATTCCTTTGTGCCTGGCTCCATCCTGGCAGGGTGCTCCGAGCCTCACATCCTAGCAGGACCCCAACATTTCCTCTAATCAGGGCCCCTTTAATTAAGCCTCCCCTGAACCCCCACCTCAGCCCAGCTTTCAGGCATTAAGAAATCCTGCGGAAAGAACCCACGACATCTATCAAGAAATAATGGAAATACTTTTTCCAACTTTAAATTAATCAAAACCAGCAAAGAACTTCTGAGGAACATAAAAACTACCCACTTTTTTTTTCCTGATAAAAGCAGAAGGGGAAAAAATGGTCTCTTAACATAGATAGATGTTCAATGATGGGAGCGCGGGCTTCTCTTTGAAATCGCATCCATACTTGGTAAAGGAAATGGAAAAAAGGAACAGCACCAGGCCCAGAGTTCAGGCCCCAGCCATCCATGGTCCTCATTCCCTTTCTTCATAAGCTCCCAATTTCTCTGACCATCTACTCAGCAATTCAACTCCCTGCAGTTTTGTTTTACACACACACACACACACACACACACACACACATACACACACACAATGTAATGCTACTCAAACCCATGCTTCATTCATTGAACTCACTGACTACTAACTTTCAAGTCACATGCAAAGATGGCCAATAAAGGGCTAGGAATGTGGCTTAGTGGTAGATTGCTTGCCTAGTATGCATGAAGCCCTGGGTTCCATTCCTCACTACCACATAAATAAAAAAGTTGGGGGGGGGGGGCTGGGAAGGCTCAGTGGTAGAGTGCTTGCCTTGCATGCATGAAGCCCTGGGTTCAATTCCTCAGCACTACATAAGGAGAAAAAGCCAGAGGTGGCACTGTGGTTCAAGTGGTAGGGTGCTAGCCTTGAGCTGAAGAGCTGAGGGACAGCGCCCAGGCCTAGAGTTCAGGTCCCACAACCGACGAAAGAAGAAAGAAAGAAAAAGAAAGAAAGAAAGAAAGAAAGAAAGAAAGAAAGAAGGAAGGAAGGAAGGAAGGAAGGAAGGAAGGAAGGAAGGAAGGAAGGAAGGAAGGAAGGAAGGAAGGAAGGAAGGAAGGAAGGAAGGAAAAGAAAGAAAGAGAGAGAGAGAGAGGAAAGAAAGAAAAGAAAAAGTCAGAAGTGGCGCTGTAGCTCAAGTAGTAGAACACTAGCTTTGAGCACAGAGAGGCCCCAGGACAGATTTCAAGCCCCAGAACCAGCCAAAAAAATAAGGGCAATAATCCATCACCTGTGGCCATCAGGGTGGCCCACCCCACATGAACAAATTCACAGGTTGGTGACTGAACCCATCCAGTCTTCTCCTCCTGGATGCCCTCTAATGAGATCCTACAGCCCAGCCAGGAGTTGAATCCAACCCCTCCCACTACATCAGACCTTCTCCAAAAGGGCAGGAGCACAGGGATCCAAGATATGGGCGAAGGAAGGTTAAACTTCCTACCTGAGCCATGAGCGGGTGCCAGCCTCAAGAGGCTGAGATCTGAAGATCCCATTTGAAAGCCAGTTTGGAGAGAAAAGTCCATGAGACCCTTTATTTCAAATTGGCCAGCCAAAAGCTGGAAGTGGAAATGTGGCTCTTGTGATAGATGCCAGCCTTGACTGAAATAGCTAAGGGACAGTGTCCAGGCCATGAGTTCAAGTCCCAGTATGGGACTAAGTCTAAGACTAAGTCTTAGATGCTTTTGTGCAAGAAAAACATAGCGACTTTATTAAATACTTAGTGTGTATTGGCAAGTAGCATATATGTGTGTGTGTGTGTGTGTGTGTGTGTGTGTGTGTGTGTGTGTGTGTGTGTGTGTGTGTGTGTGTGTATTCTTTTTGTGACATAACATTGTGTCATTATCCCTCATATATATATTCTTTATTAATAAATGTACATACTTGGTGAAGCTCAAAACTTTTTCAAGTGATTGGAGGTGTGGTCAAGTGTAGATTACCAGCCAGAGAGTAAAAAGGTCAGATACAGAGTTTGAGTCCTGGTTCCAGACCAAAAAAAAAAACAAAAAACACCTTTTTTCCATAAGGAGCAATGAAGAATCAAAATTTCATGGCTATAGCCAACTGTTCCTGCCTCATAGCTCATGCCTGTAATTCTAGCTACTCAGGAGGTTGTGATCTGAAGATTGAGGTTCAAAGCCAGATGACACAGAAAAGCCCATGAGACTCCAATCTCTAACCAGCAAAATGCCAGAGGTAGAGTTGTGGCTCAGGTGGTAGAGCACCAACTCTGAGTGGAAAAATACAAACAAGAGTACAAAGTCCAGAGTTTTGAAGCCCCAGTCCTAATATACACACTAACACACACACAAAAAGAAAAATATAGATGCCATAGCTGAAAATATTCTCTCCTCATACTAGCTTCCCTGTCCAGGGGTTTTGCTAATGTCTACCTCCCTCAAGTCTGGATTTGAGAAAAATGATATAGAGATAGAGCAGGGAGAGAGAGGGAGTTACCATGGTTACTCTACAAGATGGTCTATTATATAACCATTAAAAGTTACATTCTCGGGGCTGGGAAGGTGGCTCATTGGTAGAGCGCTTGCCTTGCATGCCTGAGGCCCTAGGTTCGATTCCCCAGTACCACATAAGCAAAAAGAAAAAAGCCAGAAGTGGCACTATGGCTCAAGTGGTAGAGTGCTAGCCTTGAGCTGAAGAGCTGAGGGACAGCGCCCAGGCCCAGAGTTCAGGCCTCACAACCGGACCCAAAAAAAAAAAAAAAAATTACATTCTCTAACCAGGCACTGATGGCTCATGCTTATAATTCTAGCTACTCAGGAGGCTGAGAACTGAGAATTACAGTTTCAAAGCCAGCCCAGGGCAAGAAAGTCCTAGTTAACCACCAAAAATCTGGAAGTAGAGCTGTGGCTCAAGTGGTAGAGTGCCAGCCTTGAGCAGAAAAGCTCAGGGACAGTGCGCAGGACCTAATTTCAAGCCTCAGAACCAGGGTACACGCGCACATGCGCATACATGCATGCATGCACAAACACACACACACACAATATTCTCTAGAAACTTCTAAGAACACAAAGCAGTTCTCAAGCCAGGAGAGCAAATATAAATATCCTGAAAATCTATATGCAATAGAATTGCCATTATGAATATACAAATATCCACAGAGAAAGTGCCTGGAAGGAAATGCCAATGATCCTAGAGGCCTCTCTGCCAGGCTCATCATTACAAATCCAGCCAGTTTTCAGGGGATCCCTTGGATCTGACCCTCAGCTGAACCCCGAATGAAAGACTCAATGGCTGACTCTGGTTTCCTTACCTTGTGTGTCCAGAGGGTTTTTCTCCGTCTTCTACAAAGAGCAAGTTGTACTTTTATATTTACAAAAAAGAAACGGAACCAAACAGATCTTCTTCCTTTTTTTTTTTTTCATGTACAGCTTGTTCTGAGATGTGAGCAGACTTATTGATCCTACTTGCTTACATTGTTTTTTCCTCCCACAGATTTCTCTAGGGGGTAATCAGGGACTCTTTGTCAGAGGAATGAGGTGTTTGAGATATGGAAGAGTGTGGGGGGGGATGCTTTCTGTAGGAATCCACGGTCTCACTCCCTCGCCATACTTGTTCCCAAGGACCTCTGGGCATGAGTGCCACCCCAAGCCCACCCCATCTGCACTGGAATCCAGACACACAAAGAGTTTACTGCCAGGCACCAGTGGCTCATGCCTGTAATCCTAGCTATTGGCATGGCTCAAAGCCAGCCTGACCGGAAAGCCTGTGAGATTCTTACCTCCAATTAACCACCAAAAAGCCATCAGTGGAGCTGTGGCTCAAGTGGTAAGGCACCATCCATGATCAAAAACGCTAAGAGATTGTACTTGGGCCCTGAGTTCAAGACTCAGAACTAGTACCATAAAATAAAATAAAAACACTGTAGGCCCGGCACCTGTGGCTCACGCCTGTAATCCTAGCTACTCAGGAGGCTGAGATCTGAGAATCACGGTTCAAAGTGATACTCTAATCTCCAATAAACCACTAGAAAACCAGAAGTGGTGCTGTGGCTCAAGCAGTAGAGCTCTCACCTTGAGCTGAAGAGCACAGGGAAAGCTCCCAAGCCCAGAGTTCAAGCCCCATGACCGACAAAAAAAATACTGTAGATAAATAAAAATAGAATTCAAAAAAAGTCTAATCCCCAAATGCAGGGAAGAGGTAACAGAAAAGAAGAGGAGAAAAAAAAAAAAGCAAACTGGCAGGCTTAAAGTAGATCAATAATGATATTAAATGTAAATAAGCTAAATTTAGGGGGGTCAGGGAAAATATTTAAAGACTGAGCCAGATACTGGTGACTCAGGCCTATAACCCTGAGTCTGTAACTCTGTAATCCTAGCTATTCAGGGGGCTGAGATCTAAGGATTGTGATTCAAATCCCAACCTGTGCGGGATTGAGACTCTATCTGTGAGACTCTTATCTCCAATTAACCAGTAGAAATCCAGAAGTAGCGGTGTGTGGCTCAAGTGGTAGAGCACCATCCTTAAGTGGAAAAAAGTAAACGAGTATATGAGGCCCTGAGTCCAAGCCCTAGTACAAGCACACACACACACACACACACACACACACACACACACACACACAAAGCAGGGCGTTGGGGTGAGGGGTGGGGAAGAAGGAGGACAGCAGGAGGAAGAGAAGAGCATAGCAGCGCACTCTTATAAACATGGCCCTCAAGAGTCTGAGGCAGGAAGATCACAAATTCGAGGCCAGGATCAGTTACATAGCAAAGCCCTGTCTTAAAACAAAACAAAACAACAACAACATGCCTGGGAATATGCCTTAGTGGTAGAGTGCTTGCCTTGCATGCATGAAGCCCTGGGTTCGAATCCTCAGTACCACATACACAGAAAAGGCCAGAAGTGGTGCTGTGGCTCAAATGGTAGAGTGCTAGCTTTGAGCAAAAGAAGCTCAGAGACAATGCCCAAGCGCAGAGTTCAAGCCCCACGACTGACCAAAAAAAAAAAAAAAAAAATCCAAACTCCACAGGTAGGAATACTACCACACCACAGACAATAGCAAATGCTACCACAGATGTGGAGAAACTACACCACTCATACATTGCTGATGGGAATGGAGAGAGCAAAGGCACTCCAGAAAACATTGCAGCAGAAAGTAAGTACCTCGTGCCAGCACCTGAGCACTTGAGCATTTATCCAACAAACCAAAGCCAGCCCTGGGGCTGGGCATTCTTCTTCATGCCAGAGCCAGCAACTCCATTGTTTTGTCTCCTTTTGGCCCACAGCCCCAAACAACACAGGAATGCACTTCCTTCCAATTCCCCTGAGCAGCCCCCCCCCCCCAGCCACCTGGCCTTCACCCACAAACTAGCCATCTCCACAGGGCAGGCCTGTCTCTGGAGGCCAGCCAGGGAGTCTTGGGCAGCCAGGCCAGTGTGCTGCTCTCCAGGGAGTAACAGCAGCCAGACTCAAGTCAAACATTCCAGCAATCCCGGACCACAGAGAAAAGATCCAAAGAGAAGAAGAAAAACTCATACACAGCTCTGGGAATAGAGTGAGCCTCTCCCCTCCCCTTGCTGGCTTTCCAGCCTTGTAGATCTGATAGCAAGGTTGACAAGATGGGGGAAATCACAGCCAAACAAAGGAATGCAGAGGCTGGGTCCCATGCCTGTCATCTCCGCCATAGAGGAAGTAGAAATCTGGAGAGTTTCAGTTCAAAGCCAGCCTGAGCACCAAGTTAGCAAGACCTCTATCTCAGCAAACAAGCTAGGCACTGTGGGCTCAAATCTCTAATCCCAGCTACATAGAAGGTATAGGTGGGGGGCTGGGAATGTGGCTCAGGGGTAGAGTGCTTGCCTAGCATGCATGAAGCTCTGGGTTCAATTCCGCAGTACCACATAAACAGAAAAAGCCAGAAGTGGCGCTGTGGCTCAAGTGGTAGAGTGTTAGCCTTGAGCAAAAGAAGCTCAGGGACAGTGCCCAGGCCCTGAGTTCAAGCTATATGACTGGCAAAATAAAAAAGACAGTATAGGGAGGAGGATCATAACCCCAGGACAGCCCCAGGCCAAAAGCACAAAACCTAATCTGACAAAATAACTAAAGGCTGGGAGAGTAGCGTGAGTTCTAGAACAGCTGTGTAGCAAGCACAAGATCCAGAGTTCAAATCCCATTACCCCCAAAACAAAAAGGAAAAAATTATGTTAATTGTCATTAAATGTCATTGCATCTCATTGACTACAGTTTCTTGACATTTATTGCTACATTCTGGCTTTTTTAACAGAACAAGTGACATTTATTATATAGATATTATGTTACTTTCTGCTATGCCTAGCTTTAAAATGTTTCAAATCGTCACTAAGACTTCTGTACATTTCCTTTACAGTCTTAACCATTTTCGAGCAAGTCTGTGAAATTAAAAACATTAACTTTTTCACTTCCTTCAAAAGACTTATGCAAACGTCCCTTGGCAATCCTAGATTAGATCTAATTAATGAGTTTGCTAAGCTTTTCTAACAACAGTCTCAATTATATGTATCTAAATAAAGGTGGATTTAAAAAGTAAAATCAAACAAAAACCACTGGGTACCAGTAGCTCACACCTATAATCCCAGCTACTCAGGAGGCTGAGATCTGAGGATCACAGTTCAAAGCCAGCGCAGGCCCACAAATCCAAGAGACGCTAATTAAGAGATCCAATTAGAAATCTAATTAAGAACCCTAATTAGAGGTCTAATTAAGAAATCCAAGCGATCCCTAATTAGCCATGAAAACAAAATTCTAGAAGTGGTGGTATATGTGGCTCCAGTGGCAAAGCTCCAGCCTTGAGTGATAAACCAAGGGGGGGGTGGGGGGAAGGAGAAGGATTGGGATTGGAGGGGAGGGGGTAGGCTGGGAAGGGAGGTGAAGGGTAAACAAAGGAGGAGGCTGCAATGCTTGGTAAGAAATGTACGCATTATCCTGCCCATGTAATTGTAACCCCTCTGTACAGTATGTTCACAAATAAAATTTAAAAAAAAAAAAAAAAAGCCAAGGGAGAGGGAGAGTCCCCGAGTTCAAGCCCTAGTACCCACACCAAAAAAAAAAAAGGATCATGCCAGCTCCCTCTGGCCCCTGGTCAGTAAAAGACACAAAACCAGCCAACTAGATGCTTAGTACCACAGCTCATTAAAGCTGAAAGCAATCCCTGAGAACATGCCAACCCTTCATTTATGGATGGAGAGACAGGTAAGAAGGGAAACAACCCGTTCAAGGTCATATAGAAAGACAGGTTCTTACCCCCCCACATACACACCCCTCCCCGCAAGCAGGGCTGGAACTCTCCACACACGCACACACACACACACACACACATACACACTCCTTCCCCAGGCACTCTTATAGATGATGAGACACAGCAGCAGTGAACCAAACAATCGTGTCTCTGCCCATGAACTTGACCTTCCAGAGGTCAAGTTCACTGTCCCAAAAGAGTTTCTGCAATGCTGGAAATGTCTCATATGCTGCTGTCCACGGGCCTATACGTGGCCCTGAAGCACTGGAGGTGTGGCTAGTGTAACCAAATGATGGAATTTTTCTTTAAGCATTTGTAGCTCTGCTGTTTATGACACAGCTATTTAGGACTGTGCGTTTCCTTGAGGGAAGACTGACCCTGTTACTATGTTAATGTCTTTCTCTGTCCCTGACAAGTGTCTGTTCTGATGCCCAATTTTACCAGACAATCATGAAGCCACACCTCTGCTAACATCTGCATGTCATATCCAGTTACCACCTAAGAACTCAACGTTTTACTTGATTTCTTTTTCATTAGGTTTCATTTACAAACCCACATGTGGCTAGAACGTTGGACAGTGCCACATGGAGGAAATTGAGTTAGCTCTGTCTTCCCTCTGCAAATAGCCAAGGAGACCGCATCTCCAACCCAAGGAGGCCTGTCTGTGTTAGTCAGTTTCCCAGAACTGTCGAGAAACACCTGAGGAAGTTAACTTATAAAGAGAAAAGGTTAAGTTAGCTGATGGCCCCGGAGCTCCCAGTCCAAGATCTTGGACATGGTGGGGGCAAGGCGTGAGCTTTTTTCTTGCCAGATAAACTGTCAGTGTTAACACAGGAACTGATTCAATACAGGCAAAGGTGTAAAAGTCACACCAGAAAATGAGTGTTACTCTTGATGCAGAAACTGCATGCTTTCAGCCAGACGCTGATGGCTCAACACCTCTAAACCTAGTTTACTGAGGAGGCTGGGGGCCGAAGATCAAGGTTCAAAGTCAGCCCTGGCAGGAAAGTCCCTGAGACTCTTATCTCCAATTAACCACCAGAAAACTGGAAGTGGAGCGGTGGCTCAAAGTAGCAGAGCACTAACCTTGAGCACAAAAGCTCAGGGACAGAAGCAAGGCCCTGAGTACAAGCCCCAGTAATGGCACAAAATGCAATAAAAGAAAACCAAAGAGCTTAACCAACATTCCAATCCTCTGCATTTTGACTTTCTCTGCTTACATTCTTCCTTCCCTTCCCTGGAGCGTGGGCAGGTGGGCAGCAGGGTGCCCATGTGAGGCTGGAAAGGGACACTTGAGCCCCTCCACTTTCATGAGGTTTGAGCACAGGGCTGTTCCTGAGCTTTTTTTGCTGACAGTGGGCACTCTACCACTTGAGCAACAGCTCCACTTCCAGCTTCTTGGCAGTTAATCGAAGATAAGAGTTTCATGGACTGATGGAGGCATAGAATTCCATTGTGTATATATACCACATCTTCTTGATCCATTCATCTACTGAGGGGCATCTGGGTTGGTTCCATGTCTTAGCTATGGTAAATAATGCTGCAATAAACATAGTTGTGCTGGTAGCTTTAGTGTGGCCTTGTTTGTGATCATTTGGGTAAATGCCCAAAAGTGGGATTGCTGGGTCATTGGGGAGCTCTATGTGGAGTCTTTTGAGGAACCTCCATACTGCTTTCCAGAGTGGTTGAACAAGTTTACATTCCCACCAACAATGAAGTAAGGTTCCTTTCTGTCCACATCCCCTCCAGCATCTGTTGTTGTTAGAGTTCTTGATTTTTGCCGTTCTAACTGGAGTGAGGTGATATCTCAATGTTGTTTTGATTTGCATTTCTTTTATGGCTAGGGATGTTGAACATTTCTTCATGTGTCTATTGGCCATCCCTCTTTCTTCTTCAGAGAAGCTTCTCTTTAAGTCTTTCGCCCACTTACTTATTGGGCAGTATGCCTCCATCAGAAAGAATGACATTTCCCCATTTGTTAGGAAATGGAAAGGCTTGGAAAAAATTATATTAAGTGAAGTAAGTCAGGCCCAAAGAAACATAGGTCCCATGGTTTCCCTTATTTGCAATATCTAGTATAGTTATGTCAAGCGGAAAAAGTCAGATAATGTGATGTTAGGAAAACGAACCCTCAAATATGTATTTTAATATTTTTGTTTCTTTCATGCATGTGTTTCTAACGCATTTATAAGATTATTTCTTTGTTGCTTTGTATGTCCCTCCCCCACAGTGTAACCCCCGCTTTCACTATATTTGATGTCAGTATAACATGTGGAGGAGACGGGGACAAACAAGTCGTTTAAGGATTCAGGTGGACCTGTTGCAACAATGAGAAGTACAAAATGTCATGTCAAAACCAGCTTTACAATATCGGAGGGGGGGGAGGGGGGGTATGATTGGGTGGGGGGGGAGGGGGGAGGCTGGGAAGGGAGGTGAAGGGTAAACAAAGGAGGAGGCTGCAATGCTTGGTAAGAAATGTATGCATTATCCTGACCATGTAATTGTAACCCCTCTGTACAGTATGTTCACAAAAAAAATAAAATAAAATTTAAAAAAAAAGAAAAAAAAAAAAAGAGTTTCATGGACTTTCTTACCCAGCTGGCTTCGAACTGTGATCCTCAGATCTCAGCCTCCTGGGTAGCTAGGATTACAGATGAGAGCCACCAGTGCCTGGCTTAATGTATACCTCCTTTCATTTTCTTATCAGATAAATAGTCACAAAAATACAGGAGCAGATTCAATTCAGGCAGCTGTATAGACCACATCCACAGAAGTGACTACAGAGGCGAACGAGGGTAGGAACCCACGCCCAGTACTCAAGGCTTTGTCAGCCTAGACTACGGAATTAACCTGAGCCAGCCATGAATGAGAGACATCAGCCCAGGTTCAAGGTGAGACTCATGGGGGTGGGGGAGGGGGCAGCAGAGGTGACAGCTGTGGGCAGATGTGGCCTGGTCAGAGGCGTGGGAAAAGCAGCTTAACACCAGGGATGCGGCTCAGCCTTCAGGTCTTCCTTCCCCGGAAGGACCTTGACTAGAACCTGGGAATGGCTCCCGTTGGAAATTTCCAGCAAATGGCTCCTGTCATTTTCTGGTCTGGCTAGAGAGATACATCTTGGAACTGCTGTGAGGCAATCCCACCCTTGCCCCAGATGAATTAAAAGGAATCACATCCCTACCCACTCCTCCCACCCCCAAACAAGGAGACACCCCCTCTCCTTCAGCTGCCTGACTCTGATGACAGAGAGGAGTTCAGAGCCACACAGGCGTCTGGGCTGAAACAAACTAAAAGTTTGAGAAGGTGGAGATTCATGGATTCTGTCACAAAATCTCTTCAAGGCCACGGGATGGAAACGAGAATTCCCACTATTGCCAAGTGGAAGGTGGTAGATGCTGGCCGGGAGGGGTCTTGGAAGGAGAAGATTCCAGATCTTCTCAGTATTGTGATTTGTCCAGGAAGGGAGGGGGGGCCATGGTGGGAACTGGGGCACCCCCACAGGATGGGCTTTGGGGCTTAAGGACATGCTATTGTCCCCCCACCCCCAGAAGGAGACCAAGAAGCCAAGAGCAGGTGACTAACCCCGGTAATCCTAGCTACTCAGGAGGCTGAGATCTGAGGATCACGGTTCAAAGCCAGCCTGGGCAGGAAAGTCCGTGAGACTCTTATCTCCAGTTAACCAGCCAAAAGCCAGAAGTGGAGCTGTGGTAGAACATCAGCTTTGAGTGGCAAAAGTCAAACACAAATGTGAGGCCCTGAGGACCCCAGGACCAATGTGCGTGCATGTGCACACGTACACACGTATGTACAGAAATCCAGGCTGTATTCCCTGTCCTAGAAAGCAATGTGAAGAACTAAACCAGACTGAAAAATGGGAAGGGGAGGGTGGAGGGGGCTGGCGTTGAAGGCTGCGGTAGGCTACTCAAATTTTTCTTCAGAATGGTGACACTCATTCCCAAGTTACTCTCTTCAACTACCCAGAGAGAGAAAAAGACAGACAGAGAGAAAGAGAAAGAGAGAGAGAGAGAGAGAACACACACACACACACACACACACACACACACACACACACACACACACACACACACGCGCGCACACACACACACACACACACACACACACAGAAACCCTTGGGCTCCATTGCTGTTCCCTCAGCCCAGCCCAACTTCTCCCTGGGCCCCATTTCACTGTCTTCCCTCTTTTCGTGTCCACCCGGCAGGAGGTCCCCCAAATCTTCCTGCAGGACAGGACCAATCATATCGCTCAGTCATCTTCACAGTGCCCACCCCCTCCTGCCCCCGGGCTCAGCCAGGGACCACGAGAGGTGGACAGACACTCTCACCAGGCACTCTCTCCTGATTCAGAGAATCAGCCTGCAGAGGGACAAGGGAAGGAAGCACTGAAGGACAAATCCACCTCCATCTCATGCAGAGCAGGCTGAGGCCGGTGGCTGGGTGCCAGCCTCCTACTCCCTGCCTCCCTGCCTCCCTGCCTCCCTGCACAGGATGTGTTAGAAGAAAGAAAGAAAGGCCATTTGTGGCCTACAACCTGGAATTTCTATGAAGAGAAATCCAGCAGGCCAATGCTGTTCTTTCCAGCACGTTCCATTGCCAGGGCAGAAATTCTGCTCAGGGGATCCGTGCAGAAAGGAAGGAAAGGTCTCTAGGCCTGGTGTGGCAGATGCCACATGATTGGAGGTGGGCATAAAATCACTGGCCCAGTTTCTCATGTCAGACTCAGAGAGAAGGAGCAGCATGCCACTGTCCACACAGCCAGCCCCTGGACCCGCTGCCCTGAGCACTCAGGCCTCCTATTCTGTTTTTCCCCAAGGAACTTTCGTTGTTGTTGTTGTTGTTTTTTTGGGGGGGGGGTCTGATTGTGGGAACTGAACTCTGGGCCTGGGTGCTGTCCCCCAGCTCAAGGCTAGCACTCTACCACTTGAGCCACAGCGCCACTTCCGGCTTTTTTCTTTTTGCTTATGTGGTACTGAGGAATCGAACCCAGGGCCTCAAGCATGCAAGGCAAGCACTCTACCACTGAGCCACCTTCCCAGCCCCCCCCCCCCCAGGAACTTTCTAGAAACATCCACAGGAGGCTTGGGCCCCAAATGAGTAATTGAGATAGAGGCTATATATGGATCTCTGCCTACTCTCTCTCCTCTATCTCGGCTTTTTTTATTTCTGTGCTGGTCTTGGGGCTTGAACTCAGAGCCTGGGTACTGTCCCTAAGCTTCTTTTGCTTAAGGCTGACACTCTACCACTTGAGCAAGAGCCCTACTGTCAGTGTTTGGGTGGCTCTTTGGTGATAAGAGTCTCATGGACATTCCTGCCCAGGCTGGCTTTGAACCATGAGCTTCAGATCACAGCCTCCTGAGCAGCTGGGATTACAGGCATTCAGATTCTGTCTCAGATTTCACTGTTACTTTGTGGGAAAATCAGTGCCCAGGACCAAAGCCCGCTGGTGCTCTCCTGGCAGTCTTTTGGCATATATCACCAGAGTCCTTTCTCAGAAGGGGGCATTTCTTGGCACTGGCATTTGCGGTGGGACTTAGGAAGGGGTGCCTTCATTGTTCCCACTTGACTTGTCACAGTTGACAATCACTCATCTATGTCCCCCCAAAACTCTAACACTGGGGAGGGGGGGGAATTACCCAGCATTCACAGTGAGTTGGTTGCTCCCTAGAGGAAAATACATTAGAAGAAGTGAGAAACACACTCAACACTGACTGATGAGTTGCCATTTTAAGATGCTTGGCTCAATTAAGCTAAAAGCCTGCTGTTTTCAGAGGGCCACAGCAATGTGGGGAGCACACTCAACTCACCAAGACAGGGCCCCAGGCTGCAGCAGTGCTCCACAGGAGCTGGGGCTCTGAAAGCCAGGAAAAGAGGGATCCCTGGAGCCTGTGCCTGAACCCACTTCCCAGCCACCCCCTGCCCTGCCTCAAGGAGACTCAGATAGGCGGGAAGAGTAAAGGGGTTCAGGGTTCTACTGCCAAAATGTGGGGCTTTGAAGCCGGGTGCTGGTGGCTCATGCCTGCAATCCTAGCTACTCAGAAGGCTGGGAGCTGAGGATGATGGTTTGAAGCCAGCCTGGGCAGGAAAGTCTATGATACTCTCCAATTTCCAATTAGCCAGCAAAAAGCTGGAAGTAGAAATGTGGTTCAAGTAGTAGAGACTTGAGCAAAAAAAAAAAAAAAAGCTCCAGGACAGCATGTAGGCCCTGACTTTCAAGCCCCAGGACAGGTACTAAAAATAAAACAAAACAAAAAAAACTTGGGACTTTGTGTTTTGACTGTTTGTTTACTGGCTTTATAAAAAAGGGCTCCTGTCTGAACCCATTTACCCTGCTACATGGAATCTTTCCAAAGGTAAGCCAGGATTAGTGGCACATGCCTGTAATCCCAGCACTGTGGAGGCTGGTGAGTTCAAAGCTAGCTTAAGCTACAGAGCAAGAAAATTACTTAAAAAAAATAAATAAATCTGGGGGGGAGGGGGGAGGCTGGGAAGGGATGTGAAGGGTAAACAAAGGAGGAGGCTGCAATGCTTGGTAAGAAATGTACGCATTATCCTGCCCATGTAACTGTAACTCCTCTGTACAGTATGTTCACAAATAAAATTAAATTAAATTTAAAAAATAAATAAATAAATAAATAAATCTAAGGCTGGGAAGGTGGCTCAGTGGTAAAGCGCTTGCCTTGCATGCCTGAGGCCCTGGGTTCAATTCCTCAGCACCCATAAGCAAAAAAAAAGCTGGAAGTGGTGCTGTGGCTCAAGTGGTAGAGCGCTAGCCTTGAGCTCAAGAGCTGAGGGACAGCGCCCAGGCCCAGAGTTCAGGCCCCACGACTGGCCCCAAAATAAAAAAAACAAAACAAAAACAAAAAAAAATAAATCTAAGACAAATGGAAGCAAAGTTTGGTTCAAGGGATAGAGCACCAGTGTTGAGGAGAAAACCCAAGGGAGAGCATAAGTACTACCCAGTACTACCCCAAGCAAAAAAAAAAAAAGAATTAGAAGAAGTCTAGGAAGAGAGAAAAGAAAGCATTTCCAACAAATGAATTTCACGGTGAAACCTTATCTACATACAGAGACAGAGACGGATATGCGTATGAAGAGAGATAAGGCTACCTGGAGATGGCTAGATTTATTTAAAATTCTAAATGGATACATTTAAATCTAAAATGGAAAACCTTTTAAAAAGAAAACCTAGGAGGTCTCCCAGGGCAAAGAATTCTCAGACGTGACACCAAATTCACAATTCATAAAAGGAATCAATACATTAGGCCTTATGAAAATTAAGAGCTGTACAAAAGACACTGTTAAGAGAAAGGGGAAAGGGAAAAGATACGCCACGGAATGGGAGACAATATTTGCAAATCTCACAATCCAACAGAGAACTCGTATCCAGATCGTAGAAAGAGCTCTTGCACTCAACAATTCAATTAAAGCATGGAGGAAACACTTGAACCAACACTTCACCGAAGAGGTGGTGCAGATGGCAGAAAAGCATGGGAAAACACGAGGCGCCACGAGGGAAAAGCCAATTAAAATCTCAGTGAAAGCCAGACAGGCTGGCGGCTCACGCCTGTAATCCTAGCCACTGGGGAGCCTGAGATCTGAGGATCACAGTTCAAAGCCAGCCTGGGCAGGTACATTTGTGAGCCTCTTATCTCCACTGAAGCCACAGAAAGACGGGAGTGGAGGTGTGGCTCAAGTGGTAGAACTCCATCCCAGCTCAGCCCTGGCTGCATTGCATCCTGGGTAAGGGCTGTCAGATAGGGGTGCAGGCAGCCTAGCACCCCTATATCCTGCCCATCCTTCCAGCCCTAGCTGGGCCTGCCTCAAAGTTTTCTAGATTGTTCTAGCCACACAGGCCTCCCCTTCTATCAACTCTCACTGCCCTGATACCCCACATTTGATGGGGTGCACAGCCCGCAGGTGAAATGGGTACCTGCAAGAGCAATGTGGAGGGAGAGAGGGGACAGATAGACTCTTCCTGCTTTAGCATCTGTCCAAAATTCTCAGTCTGATCTGCGGAGATCTCTCTCCCCACATTTATGAGATTTGCTATTCCCACTCCCCCCCAACAGAAGAACAACCTAGAAATGCACCCCTATGCACAAGCGGCATCCCCAGAAAGAAACTTGGGGGGGGGGGGTGAGGTGTTCCTTTCTTTTAAGTTGAGCCTCGCTCCCCCTCGCCACTAATTGAGAAGCCAGGATCAAACCACAACTTCAACCCCATTAAGGAAAGCCACATAAAAGCTGCCCGGCTCCCCGCGCTCTCCTGATTTCCTCAAGCTGGCCTGCAGTAAGTATTCCTAATTGTGCTTGTTAAAAAGTGGATTTATGGATCCCAATTAGGCGGCGCTCACACGGCAGCCGTTCTCACCACCACCAAAACCCTTCCTTCTGGCCGAGATGAAATCATTTTTTGGTAGGTGACAGGGTAATTACTAAAACATAAAAGGACCTGCCGGCACCACTGAGCAGCTTCAGCAACTCTGTGAGAAGCCCCAGAGGAAAGGCAGCCGTTCCAATGGCAAATTTAAAGCCGCAGTGAGCTTTCCCCCTGCAGCCCGCAGCCCAAGGCCCAGGGCCAGCTTCCCACATGCGCCCTCCCCCCATCCTGCTTGCCCTCTTCCTCTGCCCTCCCTGCCCACCCGTTCCCCTTCCACCTTGATCTGACACCTTCTCTTCCCCATGAACTGTTTTCCTACAGCCTAACTTGGCCCCATTCCCCATGAAGACCCAACTCAAATGTCTCCACCTCCAGGAAGCCTTCCTTCCTTGACACCAATCAGATGCAGCCTATCACCCATGGCCAATCATAACCTCTCACCTACCTTCTGCTAGCAGCGTCCTCAGCTGTAGCCATCTCTTACCCTGGGCTATGTATGAGCTCCCTGAAGGGCAAGGACTAAGTCTCATCACCACTGACAGTCTTGGTGCTTGGTGCTTGGTATACTATCTCACTCACTCATTCATCAAACTTTTTTTTTTTTTTGTCAGTCATGGAGCTTGAACTCTGGGCCTGGGCGCTGTCCCTCAGCTCTTCAGCTCAAGGCTAGCGCTCTACCACTTGAGCCACAGCACCACTTCCGCTTTTCTGGTGGCTTATTGAAGATAAAAGTCTCACGGATTTCCTGCCTGGGCTGGTTTTGAACCATGATCCTCAGATCTCAGCCTCTGAGTAGCTAGGATTACAAGTGTGAGCCACCAGCATCTGGCTTCATCAAACTTCTTGAAACCGTGTGTGTGTGTGTGTGTGTGTGTGTGTGTGTGTGTGTGTGTGTGTGTGTGTGTGCATGCCAGTTCTGGGGCTTGGACTCAGGGCCTGGGAGCTGGCCCAGGGCTTTGTGCTCAAGGCTAGTGCTCTACCACATGAGCCACGGCTCCAACTTCCAGCTTTAAGGTGATTCACTGGACACAAGAGTCTCACAGACTTTCCTGCCCAAGCTACTACGAAATGAGATTCTCAGATCTCAGCTTTCCAAGTAACTAGGATTACAGGTGTGAGCCACCAGCGCCTGGCTAAACTCACTTTTTTTTTTCTTTTTGACAGTCCTGGGGCTTGAACTCAGGGCCTGGGCACTGTCCCTGAGCTTCTTTTGCTCAAGGCTAGGGCCACTCCCTGCTTTTTCTGTTTATGTGGTACTGAGGAATCAAACCCAGGGCTTCATGCACGTGAGGCAAGCACTCTACCACTAAGCCACATCCCCAGCCCAACCCACTTTTTAAAATGGGCAAAAGAAGCTGGGCACTGATGGCTCAGTTTGAAGCCAGCCCTGGAAGAAATATCTATGAGACTCTTATCTCCAGTGAGCCACCAAAAAGTTGGAAGTGGAGCTGTGGCTCAGATGGGAGAGCATCAGCATTGAGCCAAAAGCTCAGGAACAGCACTCAAGCCTTGAGTTCAAGCCCCAGGACCAGCTCACAAAAAGAAAAATGTTCCTGGCCAAAGAATGACAAGAAAAGCATGAGGTCCAGAAATAACAAAGTTAAATAAAACGACCATGGAGCGTTATAGCATTGTAGCTTACAACACAGCTGAGCTCAGGATGCGGGGGTCACAGAGCAGATGTCTTTCGGGGCCAGGCCAGGGACTCAAGATACCCAGTAGGCCACAGCAACCTGGACATGCCAGGAGCCAGCTGAATGAGGAGGTCATACTTAGTGCCCCCAGCCACCACCAAGCAAGAACGTGCAGGTCTAGAATTGTAGACCGTTGAGCCACTCAAAAAACACTGGAGCCAGACACCGGTGGCTCACACCTGTCATCCTAGCTACTCAGGAGGCTGAGATCTGAGGATCACGGTTCAAAACCAGCGTAAGCAGAAAAGTCCATGATATTCTTCTTTCCAATTTACCACCAGAAAACCAGAAGCGATTCTGTGGCTTAAGATGATAGAGCACTCGCCTTGAGTGGAAAAGCTCAGGGACAGCAACCAGACCCCAAGTTCAAGCCCCATGACTGACAAAAAAAAACTATACGCATGTTTTTTATGTGAACACTCTTGCTGGATGATGGGTTTTAGAAGCAATTTTCAAACCAAATGCATCTGCAGACACCACTGTGCTCTGCAACCTAACATCAAGTCACAAGCTGGGACTGAAATCCCATCTCCTGCTAAGATGACAGAGAACATGGCAGCCTTGGTCCCTGCCAAGGCTATGGTACTAACTCACCGAGTCTCTTCCCTAGAGAAGGCCAAGGGCCAGCCAAGGGCTACACAGACTAGAAGGGCTGGTGAGCCACAGAGACATGGGCAGCGCGCAGCAACAGGGTAGTGACCCAGACCAAGATAGAGCTCCATGGGAGGGATCAAGTCAGAGACTCATTAGGCGCTGGTGGCTCATGCCTGTCCTGTTAGCTTCTCAGGAGATTGAGACCTGAGGATCTCGGTTCAAAGCCAGCCTGGGCAGGAAAGCCCGTAAGCCTCTTACCTCCAATGAACCACCAGAAAACCAGAAGTGGAGATGTAGTTCCAGTTATAGAGTGCTAGCCTTGAGTAGAGAAAGCCAAGCGAGAACACAAGGCCCTGAGTTTAAGCCCCAGCTCCAGTACACATGCATGCACGTGCATGTGTGTGTGCACACACACACAGACACACACAAGAATGTAAGCTTTGGGGCTGGAGGCATGGTTCAAGTGGTAGAGCATCAGCTGTAATGACCCACAAAGCTCTAAGTTCAAGCCCTGTTACCAGCAAAAAAATAATTAAGTTTATGCTTCAGTCTTTATGGCTCTAAATTTAAAAAGTGAGTTCATTTCATCCAAACCCCGCGGAGTTTGTATCTGTCTGCTACCCTCAAGATTACCAACCTAGTCAGGTCTTGGCCTGTATACCCAAGGGGAGGTAGAATCTGAGCCAGGCCTGGGACCACTCCATCTTCGAGTCCCTGACCCCCAACTCCAGGATGAGGAAGCTGGCAGAGTCCCCCAGTGACACCCCGAGTGAAGGGAAGGTCCCAGAGCTAGCCCCTGCAGCCCAGTCTCGTTTCTATCTCCATTTCCAGCACCTTGCTCTGCCACGGCCCCATAAATCTTCAGTTTATTAATCCTGTACACGAAGCGGTCGGTGCGGAAGCCTGATTTACTCCCTGTTCATAAAACGCTGGGAAATTAAAGATGGAAATTACACAGAAGGACGCCGTGCCCCCCGTGGGGAGCCCCCCGAGTGATTCTTGGCCCTGAACCAGGTCCTCGCTGCCCTTTCCACCTCCAGAAAGCAAGATCTGGTGGCATCATCTCACTGTCCTTTCTAAACAAGCACGCCCCTCCCGCCCCAGCCCTACTGAGGCTCCACACAAACAACCTCCCCTCAACCTGACTTTCTGGCAGATTCCCCTTGGGCTGGGGCTGGGTGGTATAGGGGAACGTTGGGGACACAAACCTAGGGAGTTAGTGAAACTATCCAAATGTCAAGACACAAGGGCTAGACACCGTGGTGCACACCTGTAATCTCAGCTACTCACAAAGTAGAGATTTGGGAGGCTAGTAGTTCTGAGGCCAGCCTAAGCCAAAAAAATAAATAAATAAAAAGGTAGGAAGAGTTCATCTCAACAAATAAACTGAAGACGGGCGCCAGTGGCTCACGCTTATAATCCTAGCTACTCCGGAGGCTGAGATCTAAGGATCACGGTTCAAAGCCAGTCCAGGCAAGAAAGTCGATGAGACTCTTATCTCCAATGAACCACCAGAAAGCCGGAAGTGGTGCTGTAGCTCAAGTGGTAGAGCGCTCGCCTTGAGCTGAAGAGCTGAGGGACAGCGCCCAGGCCCAGAGTTCAAGCCCCACAATGGACCTAAATAAACAAACAAACAAACTGGGCATTCTAACCTCTGATCCTAACTATGGAGGGAATCATAAAATAAGAGGATCGTGGTCTGCGCCTGGCCCCTGGGCAAATGAAAAGTGATACCCTACCTGAAAAATAAGTAAAGCAAAAAACACAGACTGCAAGAGTGGATCCAGCCAGGGAGAGAGGAAGAGGAAGAGGAGGAGAGAGAAAGAAGGAAAGGAACAAGAAAAGGAAGAGGGAGAGGAGTGGATGAGAGGGAGAAGGGTCTCAGAGCTCTGAGCATCCATTTCTCACACTGTACCCCAAGGTGGCTCAAAGCTTCTCCATTTCCCACCAGCCAGGGACAGCCACAGTAGGTATCAGGGTCTGTGTCAAGATGAAGGATGGTTCTAGTCCAGCGTCACATCGGCAGCCCTGGGACACCGAAGGTGAGGGCTGGCTATTCATCCCTGCCTGACTCCTCCCTGCTTCACCCACACTCCCTGAAGTTTTGAAGATGAGTCACTTACAGGCTGGGTGGACACTAGTGGCTCATGCCTGTAATCCTTGCTGCTCAGGAGGCTAAGATCTGAGGATCGTGGTTGGAAGCCAGCCCCAGCAGGAAAAGTCCTGAGACTCCAATTAACCACCAATAAAAGCGAAGCTGTGGCCCAAGCAGCAGAGTGCTATCCTTGAGTGAAAAAGCCAAGTGTGAGTATAAGACCCTGAATTCAAGCCCCAGCATTAGTGTGTATGTGAACGCATGCGCACACATGTGCACACACACCACACACACACAGATGAGTCACTTAGTGCAGGGAAAGCATCACCAGGACCAAGAAAGGCTGGAAGGGCACTGCCACAGAACAGAGGTGGCAGCTTCACCCACACTCGTGGCTGGAGCCTCAGCAGCCTAAAGTTAACCAAAGCCCAGGAAGGAAGGTGGATCATGGGGAGTGGCAACTGTACTGATGACTTTCAAAGACCACAAGGAACGAAAGGGTTTCAGACAGGGCTAGCGTGTGCACTTGGTCAGATCCTTCTGAGAGCTGGTTCAAGTCTATAATCCCAGCTACCTGAGAGCCAGAGATCGGGGGAAATCACAAATCAGCCAGGCATTCAAGTTCTCCAGACTCCATCTCAACCCATGGATGGCTGCAGTGGCACATGCCTGTAATCCCCAACAACATAGCAGAACATAAGTAGTAAGGATCAAAGCCTTAGGCCAGCTCAGACACACAAAAAGCAATACTGGGCCAGGCGCCAGGGGCTCACACCTGTGATCCTAGCTACTCAGGAGGCTGAGATCTGAGGCTCTCAGCTGAGGGCCAGCCAGGAGTTTTATCTCCAAGTAACCACCAAAAAAAGCTGGAAGGAGAGCTGTGGCTCAAGTGGTAGAGCGCCAGCCTTGAATGAAAAAGCTCAGGGACAGTGCCCAGGCCCTGAATTCAACCCTCAGTACAGGCACATGCACATTAAAATAATTCTCTTTGAAAGGGTAGCTTCCAACCATGATCCTCTGCTCCCCCACCCCACCCCCACCCCGCCAGCCTCCAGCTCCCTTCTTGGGGTTGGGGGTGGAGAGAATGGAGACTTCACTCTCTCCCTGACATCTGTCTGGTCTCACTGTCATGCGGTGTGTCTGTTTGTTCCTCTGGACACAGAGCCTCAGACAGGGCCATGGTACCTTCCCAGTAAGGACTCAGCAAAGCCTGCACATGGAGACTTCTGGGCCGGGGGGGAGTAGGGGAATGGGCTTCTCAGGGTACCCAGGCTGCCAGGGCAGGTGGATTCCTTTGGCAACACAGAGGTCCAACATCTTGTCCCCATTAGAGACCACCACGGAGGCTGCCAAAGCCATCAGCTCCAAACTGATCAGCTGACCACCTCAACTCCAAATACAAAGCAAGAATGGTAGTATACTCCTGGCATCCCAGCAACTGGGATCATGAGTGACAGGCCAGTAAAGAAGACCATGAGTGACAGGCCAGCCTAAGCTACATAGCAAGATCTTGTCATAAATTCATCGATTCATTAATTAAGAAACAGACAAGGAGCCGGGCGCTGGTGGCTCACGCCTGTAATCCTAGCTACTCAGGAGGCTGAGATCTGAGGATCTCGGTTCAAAGCCAGCCTGGGCAGGAGAGACCGTGAGACTCCTATCTCCAATAAACCACCAGAAAAAAAACCGGAAGTGGTGCTGTAGCTCAAGTGGTAGAGTGCTCGCCTTGAGCTGAAGAGCTGAGGGACAGCGCCCAGGCCCAGAGTTCAAGCCCCATGACCAACCAAAAAAAAAAAAAAAAGAAACAGACAAGGAAGGACACCAGAAAGCCTTGTTTTCAGGGCCTGTTCCAGGCCAGAAAGAGGGTGGACTGTGATTGCCACTCCCCAGGCTCTCCTTTAAAATCTACCTGCCTACCGCGAGGCCTAAATGTGAACTTGGGCCTCATCTACAGAGCAGGCTCAGTCAGGTGCCACTAGCTCATGCCTGTAATCCTAGTTACTCAGGAGGTTGAGATCTGAGGATCATGGTTGGAAGCCAACCTAGGCAATTAAAGTCTCTGAGATTTTTATCTCCGGTTAACCACCAAAGAAATGGAAGTGGAGATGTAGCCTCAGTGGTAGAGTGCTAGCCTTGACTGAAAAGGCTAGGAAAGACCTCTCTTCATAAGTAGTGAAGAGACCTTCCAACCATAACCGCTGTCCTGTCCTGTGTATGGGGTACAGGTGGCCTGCCCGGTATTTCTTCCTCCCTGGTCTGAGCTCAGCTCTCACTCCTGAATGACAAGGGACCTGCACACCAGTCTCCAGATGGGCATAAATCACCTCAGGAAGCTTGGCTGGGTTGGTGTCTTCTTTGGCATTCGAAGTATCATTAATTATGTATTAAGTGTTTGAAAGGAAAAGACATCAGTAGCCTATAGGATGTATTTGCATAGTAATAGAGGATTGATTAGATGCAATATCTATATGGAGGGCTACTGGGATTCAGGTCCCAGGGCTTTGTCGCAGTGGTAAATTACAGCCACAAAAAAATCTCTGCTAAGAGATAGTAAATAATCACATCCCAGTGGTTGAAGGGAGTCTCAGGGTCTGCTGATGAGAACCCACAGTCCCCTGCCTGGAGGGGAAACAGCCCAGAGACCCACCCCTACTGCTGAGTCTTCTGGATAGAGCAGTCCCCCCTCCCCTGCCCCACCCACCTTTCCCGGCCGAGCCCCCAGCTGAGCCTGCAGCACCTGTCCCAGCCAGCTGCAGAAAGCTCCAGGAAAAAGCCCAGAAGCTGCTTCCCAAACCCGGATTCTGCTCCCGGCTCTTCTGTGGTTTCCTCCGAGAGATGGATCCAAGGCTCCAGAAGAAGGGACATGCGTAAGGCGTAGGCTGTGTATCCTCTCTTAATGAGCTGAGTGCTGGAGGAAAGCTGCCCCCACTCCTGGGGGAGGGCAGCCAGCATCCTCTGCCCCCTCCCGCCTACCCCCCCCCACGGCATGCAGCAGCCAGTCACCTGATCCACAGTTCCATGCACCATGCTACATCTACACCCGTCACCTGGCTTAACTCACTGAACCCTCACTGCCAACAACCCCACACACAGACAAGTATGGAAACTAAGGCACAGAGCTATGTTCTCTGCACATCAGCATTCCTCACTTCCTCCGGGGTGGTGAGTTCCAGGTCCCCTTTTTATACAGATCCTCCCTCACCTCTAATTAACACTGCACCCTAGTGGGGCTGTAATCCCAGCTACTCAGGTAGTTGAGATCTGAGGATGGAGGCTCAAAGCCAGCCCAGGCAGAAAAGTCCATGAGACTTTTACCTCCAATTAACCAACAAAAGGGCAGAAGTGGAGGTGTGGCTCAAGTGGTAGAGAGCTAGCCTTGAGTTCAAGCCCCAGGAACAGAAAGAAGAGAAAGAAGGAAGCGAGGGAGGGAGGAAGGGAGGGAAAAAGAGAAAGGAAGAAAGAAAAAACAAGAAAGAAAGAAATATTAATCCTGTCAATCCCCTGTCATTCCCACATCTCACCAGCAGGGAGCTGAGACTTCTCCAAGGCCATTCCTTCTTCCCCCCCTCCCCGCCCCCACAGACATAATGGAGGTACAGGTTTCAGACCCAGACTGACTGTCGCTTAACCCTGACAGATCCTCCTAGAAAGAGAGCAGAATATCTACCCCAGGATGAAATGATCTCTTTTGTCTGTTTTTTTTTCTTCCGGGTTCAAGGGGTACCCAAGGCTCCCTCCCTGCCCCTGAGCCAGGCCTTCTGCTCTGTAGATTAGAAGGGTTGGGGGGGCGGGAGGGGGGAGGCGGGGCGAAAAAAAGCAAGGATTCCCCAGCCTTCTTTCTTGCTCAGACTCTCAATTCTGGGAGGGAGGTCTGAACCACAATGAATAAATAGGGGAAAGGGAGGGGAAAGGAAAAAAAAACCTTACTATAATGACCTTCAAGAAGAGCAACTACATTTTACCTTGAAAAACTGCAGAACAGAGAGCGGAATCTGTATAGACAATGCAAATGAGATGCAAACACGAATGCAAATGGACCAGGGCCTGCCACAGAAGCTTTCCCACGCTAGCCCAGTGTGCTCTGGAGGGAAGGGAAGGAAAGCGGGCAGAGGGCAATTAGCAAGAGCTCCAGGGACCGTAGGAGGCCCGAGCAGGTAGGAAAGGAGGTCGGGACACTGAGAGACCTTAGGGGAAACCCAAGCCCAGGGATTTTGTGCACTGGGAAATTTCCCCATCCTGATCATACTGGGCTTGTGATGGATGGACACACACACACACACACACACACACACACACACACACACACACACACATACAGCAGAGATACACAGGTCCTCACAGACCAAAACCAAAAACCAGTGCCCAATTCCAGTACATAAGCACAAATGACTAGCTATTTAGGATCCAGGTTCATCCAGGCTAACACAGAGCAGAAAAGTCCAAGAGATTCTGTCTCAAGGGAGAAGCTGGGTGTGGTGATACACACCTGTCATCCTAGCAACACGGGAGGCTGAGATCTGGAGGATCAAGGTTCAAGGCTAGCCCAGGCAGAAAAGTTTGTGAGACTGGATTTGAATGGAAGAAACTGGGCTTGGCTGCACCCATCTGTCCTCAGAGCTAACACAGAAAGCCTAAAATGAGCAGATCATAGTCCAGGCTGCATGCCTATAAATCCTGCATACTCAGGAGGCTGAGATCTGAGGATCAAGATTCAAAGCAGCCTTGACAAATAAATCGGAGCAATTCTTATTTCCAATTAACCTGCAAACAAAAGAAAAGAAAAGAAAGTAGAAGCATGGCTCAAGCATGCATGCCAGCCTTGAGTGAATAAACCTAGCAAGCGTGCAAGACCCTGAGTTCAAGCCCCAATACTGACACAAGAAAGTAAACCCTTCTGTTTATTTATTTTTATCCTTAGAAACACAGACCCAGGTGGTGAGTCAAACACAGATACACACCCTATCCATGCTGACACCGTGCAACCAGTCCAACAAACCTGGCTATTGAAAAGAGCTTTAAACATCTGGAACATCTGTTTCGTGCCCTGCGTGGTAGAGAAAACTCAATCCCTCACTTAATCTCCAGAAAGCAGCGTTGCAATGTACAGCTGATAACTCAATACTTACTGACAAAGGAAAGGCTGTCCAATAGGAACTGATGGGCCAAGCTTAAACCAGCAAAGAGGATGAAAGAGACAGAACTCCAATCCTATAGGCAAGCACGCTACCAACTGAGCTTTCATCTCAATCCAGGGCCTGTTTGTATTTCATTGTGGTTTGGTATGGTTTTTAGGACAGCTAGGTAACCCAGGCTGATGTGGAGATCTTGCCTCAGCCTCCCAAGTACTGGGAGCCCAAGTATGAGCCACTATACCCAACCTGGGACTTAGCATACCAATGCCGGCATGCTCTCTTGCCTAGACTCTTTCATTCTCTCTTCTGGCTCCCACTTCCTACTTCCCTCCTTCTCCTTCTCTCTCGGTAGCCCAGTTTGAACTCAGAATCTCACAATTACACAACTGCTAAGCAGAAACTATTACTTGATCCACACCCCCAGTCCTTTTTCTTTAGAGTGTGTGTGTGTGTGTGTGTGTGTGTGTGTGTGTGTGTGTGCGCGTGCGCGCCAGTACTGGGCTACTGTCCCTTAACTTCTTTGCTCACACCTGGCACTTTATCTAACCCTGGAGCCAAAGCTTTACTTCCAGCTTTTTGGAGTTTCACTGGAGATAAAGAATCTCATTGAGTTTCCTACCTGGGCTGGCTTCGAACTGCAATCCTCAGCTCTCAGCCTCCTGAGTAGCCAGGATTACAGGTGTGAGCCATAGGCACCAGGCTCCTTGAGTTTATTTTCCAGATAAGGAGTCTCATGCTTTTCCCCAGCTGGCCTCAGGATAAGATCCTCCTCACTCCTACTCCACCTCCACCTCCCAGGAAGCCAGGATGGCAGGTAGGTACCACTTCCCCCAGCCTGAGGTCTAACCTTTGTGGGCATTCTCCTCTGCCCCCTCTCTCCAGGGAGCCTCCAGACTGCCAAGTCCTTTTCCCGCCTGGTGACCTCTGCAGTCAGACTTTCTACCCAGTGTCCGCTCTGGAGGCCCCTAGGCCTGGCCATTGCGGTAGCTGAGGGCTCACAGTGTCTCTGGCCCATGATCTAATTTGGAACTCTGGAGGTGTAAGAAAACCATTTCTCTCCACCCCAACCCCCTGTCTCTGGGCAAACGTTCCTAATAGAAAAAAAATGACTCTTTCCCCAAAAAGTATACACACTGCAAATGTCACCCTGCCCACCCTGCTCCTACACACACACACACACACACACACACACACACACACAAATGTGCTTTTCAGAGCAAAGAATGAATAAGCTTTCTTACTTTCTGCTGTCAACTCACAGTGTCACTTTGGGTAAGTCAGCCACCGCTGCAAGTCCTCCGCCTCTGAAGTAACTGCTCGTGAGAGACAAGGCCAGCTGGTTCCCGAGGCCGCTCGGTCCCAACATTTTTATGTTTTGCCCAGGGCCTAAGTGTTGTCCCTTAGTTTTATGTGTTCTAGTACTTGAGCTCTACTTCTGGTTTCCAAGTGGTTAATTAGAGATCAGAGTCTCACAGCGTTAGCTGGGAGCTGGTGGCTAGTGCCTCTAATCCTAGCTACTCAGGAGGCTGAAATCAGAGGACAGCGGTTCAAAGCCAGCCTGGGCAAGAAAAGCCAGGAAACTCTTACCTCCAACTAACTACCAGAAAACTAGAAGTGGTGCTGTGCCTCAAAGTGGTAGAGTACTAGCCTTGAGCAAAAAAAGCTCAGAGACAGGACCCAGACCCTGAGTTCAAGCCCTATGACGAACAACAACAAAAGTCTCATAGACTTTCCTGCCAGAGCTAGTTTCAAACCACAATCCTTAGCTCTTAGCCTTCTAAGTAACCAGGATAATGGACCTGAGCTACCAGCTCACCTGGAACCTCTCCAACCTTGGATGCACCCCTAAAATCATCCCACAGTGACCCCCAGAACTGCCCCTTCCTAGAGATTACCTTCCATTCTAGGGCCTAAGAGAAGCTAAGGCCTGAGCCTCAGCCAGGAAAACAAGACAAGGTCAGATAGAGGCCCAGGGTCAGATTCACCCTTCACCCCTGGTTGTCTCTCAAGCCAACCAGAGACACTGTGGCCACCTGGTACCTGCAGGCATTTAGAAGAGAGGCCAACTGGGATCCACCTCACAACACAGGCCTTGATTACCACAGTGCACCCGAGGAACTGCAAAATGCCAGATTACTAGTTCTCAGTGTAGTTAGAGGCCTCAGACTCCCTCTCCAAATTAATATTCATGGAGACCAGCATGCCATTTATTTGCATATGTAGATTATTGCTCATCCTCTGCAGGGGAAAAAAAAATGTTTGGGGTATGTTTTTATTTATTGTATTTATTTTAAGCTTGGATGATAAAATAGGCAGACCAGGCCAAGGGAAGGGCAGGTTCAAGGGCAAAAGGGAAAAAAAGGGGGGCGGGGGGGCTGGGAAGGTGGCTCAGTGGTAGAGCGCTTGCTTTGCATGCTCGAGGCCCTGGGTTCGATTCCTCAGCACCACATAAGCAAAAAGAAAAAAGCCGGAAGTGGCGCTGTGGCTCAAGTGGTAGAGCGCTAGCCTTGAGCTGAAAAGCTGAGGGACAGCGCCCAGGCCCAGAGTTCAGGCCCCACGACCGGACCCAAAAAAAAAAAAAAGGGCGGGGGGAGAGGTTTCAGGTAATAATTGCAATAAAGAAAGTTGATCTTAGACACACAAGACTAAGTCCTTCCTACCCAAAGGGCCAATTCCAGAAAGCACATTCCCCCAAGAAGCTCCCCAGCCAGAAGCCTCTGGAATGCTATCCTGGGAGACAAGGCACCACGTTTGAATTGTGACGTGGGGTCAGTCACTTCTTAAAGGGATAAGCTACTTTCAAAGTGGTTATAGGAAGCTGGGCACTGGCTACATAATCCTAGCTACTCCAGGAGCTAAGATCAAAGGATCACAGTTCAAAGTTAGCCCAACCAGGGAAGTCCGTGAGATTCTTATCTCCAATTAATCACCAAAAAGCCAGAAGTGGAGGTATGGCTCAAGTGGCAGTAGACTAGCCTTGAACAAAAATGCCAAGTGAGAACTTGAGGCCTTGAGCTCAATCGCCAGTACCAGCATAAAAGAGAAAAAAAGAGGCAGGGTACCAGTGGCTCATGCCTGTAATTCTACCCAGTCAGGAACCTGAGATCTGACTGCAATTCAAAGCCAGCCCAGGCAGAAAAGCCCACGAGACTCTTATTTTCAACAAACTACTCAAAAGAAGACAGAAGTTGGCTGGGCAGGTGGCTCAGTGGTAGAGTTCTTGCCTTGCATGCATGAGGCCCTGGGTTCGATTTCTCAGCACCACTAAGCAGAAAAAGCTGGAAGTGATACCACGGCTCAAGTAGTAGAGTGCTAGCCTTGAGCTGAAGAGCTGAGGGACAGCGCCCAGGCCCAGAGTTCAGGCCCCAACGACCAAAAAACAAAAACAAAAAGCCAGAAATAGAGCTGTGATTCAAGTGGGCATAGTGCTATCTTTGAGCAAAGAAGCTCAAGGACAAGGCCAGGGCCCTGAATTCAACCCTCAGGAAACATACAAACACACACAAAAAAAGAGGCTGGGGGAAGAAAAGGGAAAATATCCACTGTGATCATCTAAAGGCTCCCAGATTATTTCAAAGTTCTGGGTCCATGGCTTGAGATCAGGTAGCAACTCTGCCAAGAGACTAGGAGAGAACTGACCTGACACTAGCGCCCCCTGCTGGCTGAGTGTGACATGCCACTTGTCCTTGCTCATCTGTATAAGATTTCCAGCTTCACTGGTTTGTAACAAGGCAGTCAAAACAGTCCCTTAAAAAAAAGGGGGGGGGGGTGCTGGGAAGGTGGCTCAGTGGTAGAGCGCTTGCCTTGCATGCCTGAGGCCCTGGGTTCGATTCCTCAGCACCAGATAAGCAGAAAAAGACGGAAGTGGCGTTGTAGCTCAAGTGGTAGAGCGCTAGCCTTGAGCTGAAGAGCTGAGGGACAGCGCCCAGGCCCCACGACCGGGCCCAAAAAAAAAAAAGAGTAGCAATGGGAGGAAGGCAATGAGAGAGAAAGAGAAACAGCTGACACTAAGCAAAAGGAAAGAAATGTACAAATCACCCGATTCAGAAGAAATAATTTTATTGTTAAAGTCTGTAGAATTCATAAGTTTATTGATCAAGACAATGACAATTTGCATTGTGAAGGCTAAAATGTGTTGGTGACTTTAGCTAACTATCACTATGTTAACAATACTGTGAAATGTATGTAATTACCTAATCTTAATAAAGAAATTTAAAAAAAAAAAAAAAGCTGGGCGCCAGTGGCCCACACTTGTAACCCTAGCTACTCAGGAGGCTGAGATCTGAGGATTGCGGTTCAAAGCCAGTCCAGGCAGGAAAGTCCATGAGACTCTTATCTCCAATAAACCACCAGAAAACCAGAAGTGGCGCTGTGGCTCAAGTGGTAGAGCACTTGCCTTGAGCTGAAGGCTGAGGGACAGTGCCCAGGCCCAGAGTTCAAGCCCCATGACCAACAAACACAGACAGACAGACAGACAACCTGGGCAGGAAAGTCTGTGAGACTCTTAGTTCAAGCCCCAAAACCGACAGAAAAAAAAAAAAAAAAAAAAACCTTAGGAACAGTGCCCAGACTCTGAGTTTCAGGTCCAATAGCTTCATAAGACAAAACCAAAATAATGTTCCACACAGAGGAGGCTTCATTAAATACAAGCCATTTCTCCTGTGGAAGCTAAGACAAAGGACAATTCTGCAGGTAATAATCTATTCCTGTGATTTATCAATCATCAGACTGCCAAGATGTACATGAGCCCCTAGGATCTGATCTCCAGCCCTGTCTCCCCCCACCCCCCAAAAAAAGGTATCCATTGAGCTATTCACTGAGGGGTATTTGCTGGTCCCACACTACTTTGGATCTCAGTGATCCTGTATGGAACTAGAAAGGGGAAAGCCAGCCCCACAAAATGCAAACGACGACGACCAGGATGCTGGCTGCGCACGATTAAGCGTGGGATTTGTGGTGAGGACAGTAATTGGTACAGAAGTCCAGGGAAGGTCCGATCGATGCTTCCAGAACACCGTGGGCACCAGCTCTAGGAAAGCTCTAATGAGGACTCTGCTCTGAGGACAGTCTTGCAGAAAAGGAGACTTCAGGTTAAACACAGAGAATGACAGGCAACCATGAAGAGGCAGGCCTGGACTGTTGAAGCTCCTGATGGGGTGTCTACTTGGGGAGTCTGAACTTTAACCAGGGAGGACCGCAGGGGAACCATGTGTGGGAATGGCATCAAGGGGAGGGGATCGGGGAAACTGTACTGGATGCACAGCAACATTATGAATTGTTTGTTGATTGATTTTTTTTTTTTTGGTCCCAGTCCTGGAGCTTGAACTCAAGGCCTGGGTGCTACCTCTGAGCTTTTGTACTCAAGGCTGCGACTCTACCACTTGAGCTACACCTCCACTTCCAGCTTTGTGGTGGTTAACTGGAGATCAGCATCTCACAGACTTTTCTGCCCGGGCTGCCTTTAAGCCTCAATCCTCAGATCTCAGCTTTTTGAGTAGCTAGGATGACAGGTGTGAACCACCAGCACCCAGCAACATAATGGATTTGTAACCATGGATTAAGGGCCTTACCATCAACTCTACCCTGACACCTGGTCTGTCCCTTTCCCCCACTCTGTCCCCTAGATAGCTACACACCACACGGAGCCCTCAGAGGCCAGAAGAGCAGGAGGCTGAGTCGGTCACCAGCATGGAGATGGAATTTCATTTGCCAGAAAGACATCCAAGAAATGTGGGTGCTTGACCTGGGAAGTAAGTATGGGTGTGTGGGGGGGGAGGGGGGTCGGACATCACTCGGTGCTGCCAGGGTTTGGAGCCCAAGCACTGGGAAGATGGTGGCTACTACCCACAAAAAATAATGGCTTACTTCTGTCATCCTAACTAGTCAGGAGGCTGAGATCTGAGGATCATGGTTCAAAGCCAGCCAGGGCAAGAAAGTCAATGAGACGCTTATCTCCAGTTAACCTCAAAAAAATCTAGAAGTAGCCGGGCGCCGGTGGCTCACACCTGTAATCCCAGCTAGTCAGGAGGCTGAGATCTGAGGAGCTCGGTTCAAAGCCAGCCAGGGCAGGAAAGTTCGTGAGACTCTTATCTCCAATAAACCGCTAGAAAACTGGAAGTGGTGCTGTGACTCAAGCGGTAGAGCGCTCGCCTAGAGTTGAAGAACACAAGGACAGCGCCCAAGCCCAGAGTTCAAGCCCCACGACTGACAAAAAAAAAATCTAGAAGTGGAGCTGTGGCTCAAAGTAGCACAATGCTAGCCTGGAGCAGAAAAGCTCAGGGACAATTCCCAGGCCTTGCATTCAAGCCCCATGACCAACAAAGAACTAAGAATGTAGAAGGGGAGACACTAGAGAGACAGGAAGATTGAGATCTATAGATTTCATGCCAACAGCCAGACAGCAAGTACTAACACAGTATCTGAGCTGAGTGTGATGGCACATGCCTTTAATCCCAGCACTCAGAAGGCAGAGACAGGAGGATCTTGAGTTCAAGGCCAACCTAGGCTACATAGTGAGATCCTAATCTCAAAAGACCAAAAGGAGTGTAATAATAATGATATGAATCCTGGTCTGAAGGTAGGAACTGAGAGACCAAACAACGATCAGATACCAAGAGTCCAGGACTATAGGGAGCCACTATGGGACTGGATCACACAGGTAAGTATGGGCTGGATTTAGACCATGAAAGCTACTGTAATTGCAAAAGAGATCTTATTTTGGCCTAATGGTTCCACTTTACCACTGGGAAGCAAGGGTGGGGGGAGTAAATCAGGCAGAAGAACTTATGAAATTACTTAAATGTTAATGCTAGAGTTCTACTTCCAGGAAGCCCTCCATGATTACCCTGGCTCTCACTGATGTTACGTTCCTCCTACAGTGGCCTGTTTGCATGTCATAATGATTTATTCCCTTTCCTGCTCTCTGAATCTGATAGTCTAAATGATCGAATCCTTCCATATCTCCTGCACTAGGTTTTTTCATTCTTGATGGCTAAAGTCAAATCTTCAGTCTTTGACCAACCAAATGTCATTATTGTACTAATTCAGATTTATCTTCCCAATAAATCCCATTGCACAGATGAGTAAGGGGGGAAATACTTTGCTCAGGATCATTACATTTAAAAAGGAATAGAGGGAGGGCTGGGAAGGTGGCTCAGTGGTAGAGCTCTTGCCTTGCATGCCTGAGGCCCTGGGTTCGATTCCCCAGCACCACATAAGCAAAAAGAAAAAAGCCGGAAGTGGCGCTGTGGCTCAAGTGGTAGAGCGCTCTCCTTGAGCTGAAGAACTGAGGGACAGCGCCCAGGCCCAGAGTTCAGGCCCCACGACTGGACCCAAAAACAACAAAACAAAACAAAAAAAGGAATAGAGAGAGAATTCAAAGCTAGGTCTTGTACTCCATTGCTGGCCAGCACTGGGGCTGATGGGAAATTTTGTTCCTCTCTGAAGCCCAGCCCCTAGTTGAAATTGTTCTTAGCCAACCAGTGATCGTTTCTTTCCCTTGCCTGTGGTTGGCTGAGGCATGTGATTCCCAATTTCAATCAAGAAGGCAATGAAGGAAAGTTTGCTTGGGGATTTCTAAGGATGGCTCCTCCCCTGACTTTTCTGCCTCTGCCTAAGACTGCCAAGGTGCAACATCCGGAGTTGCTGCAGCCACCTTGTGACCTTGAGAACAGGGAAAGCTGAAAAGCCTCTGGGATCTGGGATAATGTTATTGAACTACTGCAAGAAATAACCTTGGAGCAGAAAGAGAGCAGACCTCCTGTTATCAGAGATACTACATTCCTTATTGTTTCTGTCAGTGGAGTTCAGCTTTTTCCGTTGCTTACATCCCTGACACCCACTCCAGTCAAGAATCCTTATCAGGATAGAGACTTGAGCTAGCTGGGATGGAGGGTAAAGTACAAGGAAAGGTCTTGTTCCCTGTCTGCACTGCGCCCAAGCCAAGCCTGGACATTTCAAGCATTCATTCTATATTAGCTTCATTGGTCTACCTCTTCTTCCTCCTTTTTCTTGCCAGTTCCCAGAGTCAGAACCCCAAACCATCCCCTTTCTAAGCCTCTCTGATCATGTCACGTTTTGGCTTGACATGAGACCGAGCTCTTGATATTTCTGGTCAAATCCTTCACCTCAAAGGCTGGAACTAAACACAGAGACACTATCCGTGAAATTCCACATCCCTACGTATTGGTTCTTTGCAATGTCTTTCTCAATTAGATCTCACCCAAATGGCAGGCCGAGTTCCAACTTCCTACTTCAGAACACACATGTTGAACCTGCAGGATTGCCGCAGCCAGCTTTATTTGCTATAAAAACATGGATTTTTTTTTTTTTTTTTTTTTGCTCCTTCTCGGCTGTAAAATAATCGATAAATAGAATCCAGATGAAAAATGCCAGCATTTAAGAGAACAAATCTTTTATGATTCTTTGCTTTCTTATGGGGGGGGGGCTCTCATGAACACATGGAGGATGAGGTGGACTCTGGATTTTGCCCTCATCAGCTCGGATGAAACACACAGTCTTCTCCTGGTAAGGTACAGCTTCGCATCAGAAACCCAGGAAAGGGCTGGGAAGGTGGCTTAGTGGTAGAGTGTTTGTCTAGCATTCATGAGGCCCTGGGTTCCGTTCCTCATACACAGAAAAAGCCAGAAGTGGTGCTGTGGCTCAAGTGGTAGAGTTCTAGCCTTGAGCAAAAGAAGCTCAGGGACAGTGGCCCAGGCCCTGAGTTCAAGTCCCAGGACTGGGGGGAAAAAGGAAAAAAGAAACCCAGGCAAGACAGTTTGAAAACATTGCAAATTGTTCCACACACAGATAGGCAAGCCTGTGATGTGAATTTCCACTTAGCCGCCTTCTGATCACACTGGCTCTTCCATTTTTTCCCCCAACTACTGAAAAAAAGGCAATCTCTCTTACATTTCTCTGTGTGCGCACGCACGCGCACGCACACACACACACACACACACACACACACACACGTGTGCAAAGTGCATGTGTGCTGATCCTGGGGCTTGAACTCAGGGCCCAAGAGCTGTTCCTTAGCTTTTTTGATCAAGGCGAGTACTCTACCATCTGAGCCACAGCGCCAGGTCCAGCTCTTTGGAGGTTCATTGGAGATAAGAGTCTCACAGACTTTCTTGTCCCGACTGGTTTTGAACAGTTGATCCTCAGATCTCAGCTTCCTGAGTAGACTAGGATTACAGGTGTGAGCCGCCTATGCTTGGCTTGATTTTCTTTTATACAAAGGAAAAATATGCCTTCCTTTTTTTTTTTCTTTTGGACAATGACCACCCCAGCCATGAAAGTTTCATGAGAGGCTCTGCTAGCACATGACACCTTTTCAATTATAACAGTGCTTTAATAAACCCCTACAGAGCCACGGAGCGCAGCCGTACCTCTGATACGAGACACCTATTTATTCCCTAATTATATGGCAATATATTCTTTCTCTGAAAGTGCAGGTGAAGATAAAATATTCTTTTAATTCCATGGCCACCTGGGGGGGAGGGAGAGGGGGAGGGGACTGTCCCCAGACCACAGGACTTGGAATTGCTAAATCACAGCCTTTGTTCTAGGTCCCTCCCCCTCCTCCTTACAAGGTCTTCTAAACGCAGTTCACTTTCCACTGGTCTGGCACCCTGGTTCTCAAAGTGTGCTCACCACAGCCAAAGCATGGGCTCCACCTGGGACCTGATGTGAGAAAATGCCAACAACCTGGGCTGCATCTGAAGCTCCAAAGTGGGCTCAGAACCTTGTGTTTTCATAAGCCTTCCAGGTTGAAGTCTAAGAACCACCAGATTACAAAACAGAATGCACGCGTGCGTGCGTGCATGCACACCAGTCCTGGGACTTGATCTCAGGGCCTGGGAGCTGTCTTTACATTTTTCTTTTTATTCCCTTTTTTTTTTTTTTTCAGTTGTGGGGCTTGAACTGTGGGCCTGAGTGCTCTCCCTCAGCTCTTCAGTTCAAAGCTAGCGCTCTACCATTTGAGCCACAGCACCACTTCTGGTTTTCTAGTGGTTTACTGGAGATGAGAGTTTCACAGCCTTTCCTTCCCTAGGCTGGCTTTGAACCCTGATCCTCAGATCTCAGCCTCCAGTGTAGCTAGGATTACAGGCGTGAGCCACCAGCACGCGACTCCTTACCTTTTTCACTCAATGATAACTCTCTACCACTTGAGCCACCCCTCCACTTCTGACTTTTTTGGTGATGCATTGTAAATAAGAGTCTCATGGGCTTTCCTGCCTGCGCTGGCTTCAAATCTGGATCCTCAGATCTCAGCCTTCCAAGTAGCTAGGATTTCAAGAATAAGCCAACAATGGTGCCTGGCAGATGAGGATCTTTCTAACTTGAACCGGACATGAGGGACTTCTCTGAGGGCTGAGCCTCAATCTAGACTTAGGAATCCATTTACCCATCTGTACAATGGGGTTCCAGACTCATTGGGCAGCTGTGGCTGCTGGAAGTTAGGTTACCTGGCACCTGTCTCTATGGAAACTAGCAAGATCACTGTTGCCAACACTCACCAGCTTCCTCCTGCCAGTACTTTGACTGACAGAAGCTCTGCAGAGCCTATTGTCCAATGTCAAATCCAAGGTCATCAATGCAGTACCCTTGGGTAATGAGTTAATGAGGAGCTGAGGGCATGGAAATGAGAGAGGCTACAAGCCATCTTTTCTATTGTCTAACTTCAGCCCGAGAGACAGACTGCCTGTAATCTACAGCCAAGCTGAAAGCTATGAGGATCTAGAAGGTCCACATCCTGAGGTACAACCCCTCCATGTCTGCCTGTGTTCCTGGGGGTCCACACTGCTCCTGAAATAGAGGAGGAGCCCCAGAGTTATTGATTCACTAAATGTTCCAAGGACAATAAGCGCCCAGTGAATTCAGATACTCAGGTTATCTAGATTCAAGGAGTTAATTCATGGGAAGAGGAAAGACCAAGAAGGAGGAGGAGGAGGAGGAGAAGAAGGAGGAGGAGGAGGAGGAGGAGGAGGAGGAGGAGGAGGAGGAAGAGGAGGAGGAGGAGGAAGAGGAGGAGGAGGAGGAAGAGGAGGAAGAGAAGGAGGAGGAAGAGGAGGAGGAAGAGGAGGAGGAAGAGGAGGAGGAGGAGGAAGAGGAGGAATAGGAGGAAGAGGAGGAGGAAGAGGAGGAGAAAGAGGAGGAGGAGGAGGAGAGGAGGAGGAGGAGGAGAAGAGGAAGAGAAGGAGGAGGAGGAGGAGAGGAGAAGGAGGAGGAGAAAGAGAAGAGGAAGAGAAGGAAAAGGAGGAGGAGGAGGAGGAGGAGGAGAAAGAGGAGAAGAGGAAGAGAAGGAAAAGGAGGAGGAGGAAGAAGAAGAAGAGGAGGAGGAGGAGGACTAAAATCTTGGGAGACAAGGAGAATAAGGAAAAGAACCAAAAGCCAGAATGTGGCCCAAATGATGCCGCAGTCCTTGGGTTACAGTGCTGAGTTACTCTGACTGCTTGCCGTCCATCAAGAAGCAGCAGACCTCTGACAGGTGCTGAGTTCTCATCGGCCCTGATTCTGCTGTCCCTTATTTCATTTTATTTTATTGTGCCAGTATACTAGGATTTGAACTCAAGACCTGGACTTTAAGCTTTTCTTTTTTCTTGAAGCTTTTCTTTTCTTTTCTTTTTTGCTCAAGGCTGGTGGTCTGTCACTTGAGCCACAGCTCCACTTTCGGCTTTTTTGGGTAGTTCAATGGAGTGTCACAGACATTTCTGCCCAGACTGGCCTTGAACTGGCAATCCTCAGCCTCCTCGAGTAGCTAGTAGGATTTACAGGCGTGAGCCACCAGCACCTGGCTATGCTGTCCTTGATCAACCAATTGTGAGCACCTCTTCCTGGACCCCAGGCTCCCTACTGAAGACCTGATCAGCCTTCTTCAAGACCAGCCGAGCCGGGTCCCCCTGCCTTCCCCCGGAAGAAGTGATTTCACCTGGAGAGCAGGCGCACACTCTTTAGTTAGGGTCTCCCTGGGCCGGCCAGTTGAGCCCAGTCTGCAGGCTCCAATTGACCCCCCAAGACCCAACGCAGACATAGACACAAGCCAAGTACGCAGCACACCATCGCCCCCGGGAGATGCTGGAAAGCGGGGTACCCCTCCGGAGGCCAGGGATCAGGCCTAGGGCCTGGCTAGGCAGCCTGACCTGTGTGCTAAGAAAAGGGGGAAAGTCAGTATGAGATGGCCGAGAGCGTCCGAACCGCGCTGAAAGCAGCTATACATACACCCATCCTCTCCCGCTGGTCCCCGGCCTCCTCACCCCTGTGATGGCAGTCTGCATAGACTTGAAATTCCTGGCGCCTTGCACAAATCTGTGAGCACAGACACTAGCCGGCGCGCGGCTGCTGGCACGCGTGGCCATTCTGCTTGGAGCGCAGGGAATGGGGGCGCTCCGGGAGGACGAGCCAACGTCCGGGGGGGGCCCCTGCCAACTAGTCATGGAGAAAGGGCGGGGAAGCCTCCCCGCAAAGCCCCCACCAAACCTGCGCTAGACTCTCAGAAGACTCTCCCGCACTGCACGAGGTCGGCGATTCCGGGCAAGCGGGTTCCGAGCGAACCCCACGGCCACCGCGCGTCGCCACCCGGCGGGGACGTTCACCGGGAGCGCGGGAGGGGCGCGGGTGTCCCGGTCCTGGGGAAGGGAGTCCGGGGGGAACCGGGGGCCGGGGGACCGGGCGGCCCAGAGCGGAGCCGCGCGGGACTCTTGGCGGAGCGCAGGGCGCACGGGCGGCGCGGGGCCGATCGCGGGACGGAGCCGGGAGTCGCGGTGCGGGAGCCGCGGCGCCCCCGCCCCCAGCCCTGCGTCCTGGCACGCGGACCTGGACACCCGCAAGGAAACGATCTCGTCTATTGTATTTTTATTTATGGATTGTGTGTCGGTCCTGGGGCTTGAACTCACGACCTGGGTGCTGTCCCGGAGCTTTTTTTCACTCAAGGTGAGCGCTCTACGCAGCTCCACGTCCAGCTTTTGGCTGGTTAACTGGAGAGAAGAGTCTCACGGACTTTCCTGCCCGGGCTGGCTTTGAACCTCGATCCTCAGATCTCCCGAGTAGCTAGGATTCCAGGCGTGAGCCACCGGCGCCGGGTTTAAATCGTTATTATTATTATTATTTTCTGAACAAAGTAGGGAAATAAACCTAGTCCTGGAGGAAAGTGGGGGCGGCTTCCGGGGGGCGCCCCCCGCGAGCACCCCACTCCCCACCTGCAACGCTACGACGGGGCGGCGGAGGGAAAAGTTGGGAATCCGGGCTCCGCAGCCGGGGAGCCCCTGGCTTCGCTGAACTTTGGGAGCCGGGGATTCCCCGCAGTGCAGCCAGCGCCCCGGATTCCTCCAAAGAGTCGGGGCGACGGGAGGGGGACACCCAGGGGGGCGCGTTCCGCTTCGCACCTCCCGGGGGTCGAAGCGCGCTGGGGATGCGGGGGGGACCCCCGCGGGCCGCTTGCGGGAACCCGCGCGCGGAGAGCCTCGGGGGCCCGGAGCCCCCCGATCTCAGCCGGCGGGCGCAGTGCCGCGGCGCCCGGGTCGGGTCTCTCCAGCGCGTGGAGACGACGCCGCGTCCCGCACGGACCGCTTGGCGTTCCGGCAAACCCGCCTCCAGCCCGCGCCAAACTCAAGCTTCCGAGCCCGGACCAGCCTCCCGCGGGTTCGCGGGGCCCGTGGAAAGTTAGCGCGGAGCTGCTAGGAAAAATAATTAATAATAGTAATAATACAAAGCAGCCTCCCCAGCACCGGAGCTCGGGCTCCTCGCGAACCTCGCCCCGCCACCTACCAGCTTCCGCCGCCCGCCGGGGCTCGCTCGTGCAGCCCTGCAGTCGCGTCGTCCCGAGCCTCCGCCGTTTTTGATCGCCGGAGCCGGGAGCCGGGAGCCGCGCGGAGCCGACCACGGGCTCGGCGGCGAGTGAGCGGCAGAGCGGGCGGCGCGCGGTGCGGCCCGGGCGGCCCCGCCCCCTGCTCCGGCCCCGCCCCCGGCCCCGCCCCCGGCCCCGGCCCCGGCCCCGCCCACAGGCCCGGCCCCGCCCCCGGCCCTCCTCCTCCTCCCCTGCCCCCGCTCCTCTCCACTCTCCTTCCTCCCCGCTTCCACCCCGTCTTTTCTCTATGGTCCTTTCAAACCCAGCACCCTCGCGCTCTCTCGCTCTCTGGGCGCTCTCCCCCCCCCCAGCCCTCTCTCTCTCTCCCTCCCTTCCCCTCCCTCCCCATCCCCATCTTCAGATTCCCTTTTCTCCGATCCATCCTCTCCTGTGTCTCCTCGCCTCCCTCCCCTGCCTTCCTTTCCCGCTGTCTTCTCCCTCTTTTCTCCTTAACCACTCTGTTCCCACTTTCTGCTTATACCCGGGATCGGAAGGGCCTGCCCGGCGCCGCCACCTCCTCCAGGAAGCCGCTGGTGAGACTCAGTACCAGGCCTGGGCCTTCGCGGGGTCTTCTCCGGACTACCCCTGCCACTGCGCCCTGCCCTGCCCCAGGGCCATCTCCCGCAGCACCTCTGCTTGGGCCGGGCCAGGGGCTGAGATGGCCCCGGGGGGTGGCACAGGGACCCCTTTCTGCGCCTGCTCTCCTCGGCTGCATCCACTCCTGCTTCCCCCAGGGTGGAGGGTAGTAGGGACTTGGCTGGGAGCCCCGAGGGGGAGTTGGAGATAAGAGTTTCCTGGGCTTTCGGGCCAGGCCTGGCTTGAAACTGTGATCCTCAGATCTCAGCCTCTGAGTAGCTAGGATGACAGGCGTGGGCCACTAGCCCTGGCTGTACGGTGAGGATTTCCTGAGTAAAAAAAGCAGAGGAAAAGCTGAGCCTTGGAGAAGTGCATTTCTTCTCCCCTGTGGGAGTTTCCAGCACCTAGCCCTCCTGGGTGGAAATCAGCCTCCATTTGGGGAAAGACTGCCCTAGGAGCTTTCTTCCTTCCCCATGTCTGCCCAGTGGGGCTCAGGAGAGAAAGATGAGGTCTCCTTTGGAGGCTCCACTCCAGAGGTCTTGCATGACAAAGACAGGATGGAGAGTCTGCTAGCTTCACTCTTAACTGCCAGGCCAGCGTGTTCTTCTGTGGAAATAACTAGAAGCAGCCTGCAGGGGCAGAAATCTTCACTGGACTCTAGCTACTTCATACAACTCCTCCCTGATTCCAGCCATCAGCCCCAGGCTTTGGGGGCACCAAATCAAAATGTCTGGGCCTCTGATTTACACCAGCTTCATGTCAAGGCCTTGAGTAGGGCTAAAGCAGGTGAAGCATCCTGGCACATTTAAGGAAGCACTCACTCTCAGGGTGATGCAAGAGCAGGGATGGCCCCTAAGGGCCAGTGCGTCCTTAAATCCTAGGACCCTCCATTCCTCATCCTAGTCCTAGGGCTTTCTGAACCAGCTGCCCCCTCCTGACTAAAGAAGGAACTGCTGTTAGATTTTTTTTTCCTGGCAGGTGCTATCCTAGGTGCTGAATTGGAAAGTGGTCACCTCTCTCTGGCCTGGGTTTCCCTCTCTGTAAAATGAATGATTACAGGGCTGTAAGGATTAGGCTGCAGGAAGCGAGGGATGCCAGTTCTAGCACAACAATTAAGCTTTGTTTTTGCTGGTTGTGGGCCTTGAACTCAGGGCCTGGGCTCTGTCCCTGAGCTTTTTTGTTCAAGGCTAATGTGCTCTGCTACTTTCAGCCACAGCTCCACTTCCTGGTTTTTCGTGGTTCATTGGAGGTAAGAGTCCCACAACCTATTCTATCTGGGCTGGCTTTGAACCTCAATCCTTCAATTGCATGAGTCACGAGCGCCCAGCGCCAGCACAGCTGTTAATAGCACACAATGACTTTGGTTAACTTTTCTTATTTTCACATTTCCTTTTGAATGAGTTCCACTCCACGGTAGTTATTGATTCTTGTGCTGATACTGGGACTTGAACTCAGAGCCTCACCCTCTCACTTAGCTTTGTCACTCAAGGCTGGAGCTCTACCACTTGAGCCACACCTCCACTTCCAGCTTTTTTTTTTCTGGTTAAATTAGAGATAAGAGAATCATGAATGTTTTTGCCCAAGCTGGTTTAGAACCTTGATCCTCAGGTCTCAGCCTCCTGAGTAGCTAGGATTACAGGTGTGAGCCACTGACACCCAGCTGTGGTCATCTATTTATACTCAACACACTTCACCTCCAATAGGTCTAGACAGTTGAATAGGATGCCCTGGATAGCATTCCACCCTTAGATGGCTTAGGAGGCTGCCCCTCCCCCTTCCCAGGCTGGAACCGTGTGTCTAAGGATTGCCCGGGGCTGCCTGGTTTTCTGCCATACTCTAAAAAGCCACACAGATCTATAAAACGGCACCTTCCCCACCCACATGGCAGGTCTCCAAGGACACATGTCCCAACAGAGCCAGAAACACTTTTAGCAAACGGCTCTGAGAGTCAGCTCAGGGGCACGTTGGGACCCAGGACCCATCCGTCATTTGCCAGACACTGAGTGCCAGCTTCCAGGAGGCTGAGCTTTGCTCGGCTGGATCCCAGCCCAGCTCAGCTGCGATAAGCTTAAGACCATGCTACTCACCTGAGGGCCTAATCAGAAATCCTGCTGTCAAAAGGTCATGCCAATCATTTGGGTATGGTGGTTCACATCTGGAATTGTAGCACTCTGGAGGCTGAGGCGGGGGGATGTGAGTTCAAGGCCAGCCTGAAATACCTTGCAAGACACTGTGCTGAAAAAAAAAGAGAGAGAGAGAGTGAGAAAGAGAAAAACAGGCACCGGTGGCTCAGGCCTCTGTAATCCTAGTTACTCAGGAGGCTGAGATCTGAGGATCGCTGAAGCCAGACAAGGTACACAAATCAGTGAGACTTTTTTTTTCCCTGATTGTAGGGCTTGAACTCAGGGCCTGGGCATTGTCCTTGAGCTCTTTCATTCAAGGCTAGACCTCTGCCACTTTGAGCCACAGCTTCACTTCTAATTTTCTGGTGGTTAATTGGAGATAAGGGTCTCATGGACTTTCCTGCCCAGGCTGGCTTTGAACTGTGATCCTCAGATCTCAGCCTCCTGATTAGCTAGGATTGCAGGCGTGAGCCACCAGCACCCAGCTTCAGTGAGACTGTTATCTCTCTTAACTACCTAAAAGCCAGAAGTGGAGGTGTGGCTCAAGTGGTAGAGTGCCACTTTGAGCAGAAAAGCTGAATGAAAATGTGAGGCCCCAGGATCAATACACACAAGGGAAGGAAGACGGAAGGAAGATGGAAGGAAGGAAGGAAGGAAAGAAGAAAGGAAGGAAGGAAGAAAGGAAGGAAGGAAGGAAGGAAGGAAGGAAGGAAGCAAGGAAGGAAGGAAGGAAAGGAGAAAAGGAAGGAAGGAAGATAGGTAGGTTTTGGAAATAACCTTAGTTATAGGAGACCATGGGATCCCTATGGTCCTAACCATTGACAAGTTGTAAAAAAGGAACCATCAGGGGCTGGGAAGGTGGCTCAGTGGTAGAGTGCTTGCCTTGCATGCCTGAGGCCCTGGGTTCGATTCTCAGCACCACATAAGCAAAAAGAAAAAAGCCGGAAGTGGCGCTGTGGCTCAATTGGTAGAGCGCTAGCCTTATGCTGAAGAGCTGAGGGACAGTGCCCAGGCCCAGAGTTCAGGCCCCATGACCGGACCCCCAAAAAAAAAAAAAGGAACCATCAGAGGTTGGGGATTTAGCTCAGTGGAAGAGCACTTGCCCTGAGTTCAGTCCTCAGCTCTGGAAGTAAAAAAAAAGGAACTATCAACACCACTAGCGGGGCTGGGAAGGTGGCTCAGTGGTAGAGCGCTTGCCTTGCATGCATGAGGCCCTGGGTTTGATTCCTCAGCACCCATAAGCAGAAAAAGCCGGAAGTGGGGCTGTGGCTCAAGTGGTAGAGTGCTAGCTTTGAGCTGAAGAGCTGAGGGACAGTGCCCAGGCCCAGAGTTCAGGCCCCACAACCGACAAAATAATAATAATAATATTTTAAAAACACAACTAGAGTCTAAATTACTCACCAGTGTTACATAACACTGTCAAATACACACTGACACATGTGCCCAAGACATGTTATACACACACACACACACACACACACACACACACATAACCACATGTGACAATCCTGCCCAATGCACAAGTTACAGAGAGATCACAACCCAACACAGCTCTGTACACATCACCACAACCCAAAGTCATACACACTTATTATACTAAAGAGAGCAAAGGACACCAGATAGGGAGACTAGCTGTGCTGCAAATGTCTATAGTCCCAGCACACAAAGACTGAGGGAGGAGGAATGTGAGTTTGAGGCTAGCATTGACTACATAAGTAAGACTTTGTCTCAAAACAAAACAACCCAGCAAGGGAGGGGAGGAGCAGGATGAAGTCTCAGAAGAGTGACTGTTTTTCCAAGCTTTCTATGACCCCATAACTGGCCAATCAAAGGTGTGATTAACTGGGTTGTATTTATTAAATCATGTTCAATATTTAATAACTTTGAATATAGATTGAATAGTTGATGAGACTGGTGGAGATTCGTTGTGCATGGTCAGAAGTGCCAATTGCTTGGAATTGTGAATTCAAATTGGTGATGCTTCCTCAGAAGCTAAGCTGGAGAGGCCACATTTTCCTGAATTGCTTTAAATTGCACATTATCAGCCGGGCGCTGGTGGCTCACGCTTGTAATCCTAGCTACTCAGGAGGCTGAGATCTGAGGATGGTGGTTCAAAGCCAGCCCGGGCAGGAGAGAACGTGAGACTCCTATCTCCAATAAACCACCAGAAAACCGGAAGTGGCGCTGTGGCTCAAGTGGTAGAGCACTCGCCTTGAGCTGAAGAGCTGAGGGACAGCGCCCAGGCCCAGAGTTCAAGCCCCACGACCGACAATAAATAAATAAATAAATTACACATTATCATTGTGACATTATTACGTACTATTTATTATAAAGCTTCACTATTATGGCAATCCCAAAATTTATAATATTGAGATGCTGAATTACCTTACACCTAGGCAAATGTGGGTTGAATCTCCTCAATGTATGCCAAGAAAGAAGGTATACAAATGACCATCATAGGTCCTCAGTTTACCCACAGGCACAAGACAACCTGGAAATAATTCACATGTCATCATTTGTCTAAGAGAAGGAATGCTGCTTTCTGAAGATCGATAATATCACTGTCTGGATCATTTCTTTTTCTGAAATAAGAATCAGATGCGGTCAGATACAGGTGGCTCACACAGGGTGTGAAGCCAGCCCAAGCAGAAAAGACTGTGAAACCCTTATCTCCAATTAACCCCCAAAAAGTTAAAAGTGGGTAGCAAGGCTCACATCTGTAATCCTAGCTCCTCAGATGGCTGAGATCTGAGGGTCACAGTTCAAAGTCAGCCTGGGCAGGAAAGTCTTATCTCCAATGAATTACCAAAAGTCCGGAAATGGGAGATGTGGCTCAAGCACTAGCCTTGAGCACTAAAACGTAGGGACAGCAACCAGGGCCTGAGTTCAAGTCCCAGGACCAGCACATGCACAGCACACACATGTGCATGCACACACACACACACACATAGAACTATGGCTCAAGTGGTAGAGTGTGAGCCTTGAGCAAAAACTGCCCAGAGTCTGCACACTGCTACTATATAATAAAGACTCCAAGATTTCATCATCCAAAATGTGGCTTCGCTGATTTTTTTTTTTTTTAAAAAATGCCCAGAGACAGTGCCTAGGCCCTCAGTTCAAGCCCTAAGATTCCAAATTAATTAATTAATTAATTAAATGCAAAGCAGCGCAGCTTTCAGGGGATTCAGGAAAGGCCTTGGCAGATTGAGGTTCTGGAAATCAATGAATGACTTTAGCAAATCCATATGTGTGGGTTTTACAAAGTTACCGTTGTATATTAATGACGCTCTTTGGCTAATAAGTAATTATCCAGCTTGGTTTGTTCAAGGCAGAGTTAAATCATTGGAAATAGGCCTTCTGCCACAGCAGGCTGCAGCCCTGCGGGATAAACTGCTTACTCACAACACAGCAGATGCGCCGTTCTCCATCAAATCGCTCTTGTCCCTCACACGCCTTTGTCACATTTGGATTTCCTGTGATTGGGGGTCCAGAGCAAATGTAAATACATGTCATCAAAAGAGTAGTAATAGAGCCGGGCACTGGTGGCTCATGCTTGTAATCCAAGCTACTCAGAAGGCTGAGATCTAAGAACTGCCGTTCAAAGCCAGCCTGGGGAGACCAATCTAAGAGATTCTCTCATCTCCAATTAACCGCTAAAAAGCCAGCTGTAGAAGTGTAGCTCAAGTAGTAGCATGCCATCCTTAAATAAAAGAGCTAAATAAGAATGTGAGGTCCTGTGTTCAAGCCCCTACTGGCACATGCACGCACAGTAATGATGCTAAATTCAGCAAATGGACAAGCAGCTCTCTGACTGAAGTTTAGCACAGTCAGGCTCCTACATACTGTTTTCATTTTATTTATAACAGAAAATTGGAAACATTATCCCTCTGAACACACATTCCCATCCACGGTCTAGGGTCACAGGATGTCTACAGACCAACCTATTTTCCCCATCTTCACTAATCTGCCAGCCATTACGTTCAATTGTCCCTGATCGTCTCTGAGTGGTGGGCCTGTCCGCCCTGAGCTCCCCCATGGTGTTCTGAGCTCCCTGGTTTTACCTTGGCTGGTCTCAGAGGCTTAGGCTTTCTTCATTCTCCTCCAAGCTTGGTAAAATCTAGTCTCAGCCTCTAAACCTGCTCATCAGTAAGCCTTCTTTAGCACCTCGCTTCACGTGTTTACTGACCTCAATTAGAAATAATCATCATAGATTACCTATGTATAGGTCCTTCTGAACTCCCCCACCTCCCGGTTGAATGGGGAATTTTATAGTTATTTCAATAGTTCGTGTCTGGCATAGTGCCACTCTAATATAATGGGAGGATGGATGGACCCATGGATGGATGGATGATGGATGGCTGGGTAGGTAATGGATAGGTGGATAGATGGATTGATAATGGATAGATGGATGGGTGGGTGGACTGACTTGCAAATAATGGTGCCATGGGCTTTACTTGCTGCTTCTTATCCTTTGACTCAAGTTGATATTAGAGTAGATACCATTATGTTGTCCATGAAGCTCATTCATTCCTTTTGTGTGTGTGTGCTGATCCTAGATCTTGAATTCAGGACCTGGGTATTATCTGTGAGTTTATTTGCTCAAGGCTGCTGCTCTACTACTTGAGCCACAGCTCTGCTTCCAGCTTTTTGGTGGTTAATTGAAGATAAGAGTCTCACGGACTTTCCTGCCTGGGTTGGCTTTGAACCTCCATCCTCAGATCTCAGCCCCCTGAGCAGCTAGAATAACAGGCATAAGCCCCCAGATAGTTAGTAGATCTCCTTTCTCATTTATTTTTTAGTCTTAATTCAAATTCCAGTAAGATTAGCAACTCCTTTGTTTTACAAGTAAAGCCATCACTTTCTTGATTACCAATACACTTGTTCTTTGAAAGTTCCAGGCTCTGCTGCTGCCTTTAATCACAACCCCCATCATTGAGGGGGGATTTCTAGGAGCAGCCTTTGCTCCAGTAGGCAACCAGTTTCCCAGCAGCCACCAGGAGACTGTGGAGAAATCAAATAACCACACCCTGCCCACCCTGCAAGGTCCCCAAAACTCAGCCCCTGACAGCTTGACTTGGTAAATCTTAGACTTTTGATAAGGACCTCAAATCCTTTGTTTAAGTTGGTGGGATGTTGGCTGAACTCTCACACATAAAACAATTTTCCTTCTCTAACTGGTGCCCATGAATCATACCTGTCATCCTAGCTACCAGAAGGCTGAGATCTGAGGATTGTGGTTCAAAGCCAGCCCAGAGAAGGAAAGTCTATGAGAGTCTTATCTCCAACTGGAAGTGGCACTATGGCTCAAGTGGTGGAGCACTGGCCTTGGGCTGAAGAGCTGAGGGACAGTGCCCAGGCCCAGAGTTCAAGCCCCACGACTGACCAAAAAAAAAAAAAAACCTGGAAGTAGACTTGTGGCTCATGTAATAGAGAACTTGATCTGAAAAGCTCAGGGATAGCATTTAGGCCCTGAGTTCAAGCCCCAGTAGCAGAGAAGGAGAAGGAGGAGGAGGAGGAGAAGAAAGAAGACAAAGAAGAAGAAGAGGGCGACGATGACCATGACAACCATGATGCCATCCTCCTGGGTTGGAGGCATGGCTTAGGTAATAGAGTGCCAGCCAGTGAGCAAAAACAAACATCAGATATTGAATTCAAGTCCTGGTCTTGGAAAGGAAGGAAGGAAGAAAGGGAGGGAGGAAGGAAGGAAGAAAGGAAGAGAGGGAGGGAGGGAGGAAGGGAAGGAGGGAGGAAGGGAAGGAGGGAGGAAGGGAGGGAGAAAAGAAAGAAAGAAAGGAAGGAAGGAAGGAAGGAAGGAAGGAAGGAAGGAAGGAAGGAAGGAAGGAAGGAAGGAAGGGAAAGGAAGGAAGGAAGGAGGGAGGGAGGGAGGAAGGGAAGGAGGGAGGAAGGGAGGGAGGGAGGAAGGGAAGGAGGGAGGAAGGGAGGGAGGAAAGAAAGAAAGAGGGCTGGGAAGGTGGCTCAGTGGTAGAGTGCTTGCCTTGCATGCATGAGGCCCTGGGTTCGATTCCTCAGCACCACATAAGCAAAAAGAAAAAAGCCAGAAGTGGCTCTGTGGCTCAAGTGGTAGAGCGCTAGCCTTGAGCTGAAGAGCTGAGGGACAGCGCCCAGGCCCAGAGTTCAGGCCCCACAACCGGACCCAAAAAAAAAAAAAAGAAAGAAAGAGAGAGAGAGAGAAAGAAAGAAAGGGAAAAAGAAAGAAAGGGAGAAAGAAAGAGAGAGAGAGAAAGAGAGAGAGAAAGAGAGAGAGAGAGAAAGGGAGAGAGAAAGAGAGAGAGAAAGAAAGGGAGAAAGAAAGGGAGAAAGAAAGGGAGAAAGCAAGCAAGCAGGCAGCCTCCTGATCTTCCACTCCCTGGTCTCTCACTCCTCAGCTCTTTCTCTGCTCTCCAGCCTGGGTTCCAGTGATGCTGACAGGCTGAAGGACTTCAAAAGGACAGACACTTGGCTTTGTTTGCCTTTATCTACCCATCTAGCACCTACATCGCTCTGGACCCCAGCCATCACCATCAGAGGTGTGTGCAATGTCTTAAAGTATGCTCAGCCCTAATGCCTTTGCTAGTGATCTCCATTCTGCTTAAATTGTCCTTCCAACTTCTTCAGCCTAAGTCTTACTCGTCTGTAGAGCAGGCTGAACACAGGTCTGTGCTCCCACAAAAAGTCTCCCTTTGAAGACCCCTGGTTGGGACCAAACACCCCCTCTGCCCTTTCTGGCACTGTACACCACTGACCACCAGCCACAACATACTGTGTTTTGCCTATTGTGTGTCTCCTCCTACAGTGAGCACCATGCATCATGAACCACAAGGACCACATACCATTCATCTTCATACCCCAGTTCCTTGGCATCATATCTGGAATATAGAAGTCATTCGGTGACAACCTGTCAAGTTAAAAGGAAAACAACCCCAAGTAGATGCAGACTGCTTCAGCCCCAATGTAAATACTGATTCATTCAGCCATTCAGGGGGGAAGGTGGACTGAGAACCTGGCAATGTACCAGGTACTGTCCTAGGTCTGAAGATTCCAGCCCTCGGTCAAAACAGGCCAAAATGATTAAGTGAGTGAGTGCTTGTACATTAGACACACTCATATCTTTTTTTTTTCTTTTTTGCCAGTCCTAGGGCTTGAACTTAGAGCCTGGGCACTGTCTCTGAGCTTCTTTTGCTCAAGGCTAGCACTCTTCCACTTGAGCCACAGCTCCACCTCTGGCTTTTTCTGTTTATGTGGTACTGAGGAATTGAACCCAGGACTTCATGCATGCTAGGCAAACACTCTACCACTAAGCCACCTTCCCAGCCCACCACCCATATCTTTCACTAGGGTAATTAAGAAGTATAGAGTTCTGGGTGCTGGTATAATCCTGTAATCACTCCTATAACCCTAGCTTCTCAGGAGGCTGAGATCTGAGGATCACAGTTCAAAGCCAGCCAGGGCAGGAAAGTCTGTGAGACTCTTTATCTCCCATGAATAACCAGAAAACCAGATGTGGAGCTGTGGATCAAAGTGGTAGAGCACCAGAGCAGAAAAGTTCAAGGACAGCATCCTGGCCCTGAGTTCAAGTCCCATGACTGACCACAAAAAAAAAAAAGAAGTGTAGAGACCCGCTAGGAAATTATTCTTGGCTGGGCGCCAGTGGCTCACTCCTGTAATCCTAGCTACTCAGGAGGCTGAGATCTGACGATCATGGTTCAAAGCCAGCTGGGGCAGGAAAGTCTGTGAGACTTTTATCTCCAATAAACCACCCAGAAAACTGGAAGTGGCGCTGTGGCTCAAGTGGTAGAACGCTCGCTTTGAACTGAAGAGCTGAGGGACAGCGCCCAGGCCCAGAGTTCAAGTCCCACAATGATGAAAGAAAGAAAGAAAGAAAGAAAGAAAGAAAGAAAGAAAGAAAGAAAGAAAGAAAGAAAGAAAGAAAGAAAGAAAGAAAGAAAGAAAGAAAGAAAGAGAGAAAGCAAGAAAGAAAGAAAGAGAAAGAAAGAAAAATTATTCTCACCTCCGCTTTAACTATATTATTATTTAAGGTTAGGCAGGAAATCTGGGGAGCTCCATAACTCAATGGTCTCTCTTGCCTTAGCTTCGATGTTTCCATATACACCACAGAAAGTTGCTCGAGTTTCTCATGAGATATTTCAGTCTATGTTTATTCCTCTGAAATTCCTGCTACATTATTTTTGTTCTGATACTCGGGCTTGAAATAAGGACCTTCTCTTCTTGCTTGGCTTTTTTTTCCCTCAAGGCTGGTGCCCTACCACTTGAGCCTCACCTCTACTTCTGACTTTTTGGTGGCTTTTTGGAGATAGGAGTCTCAAGGACTTAACTTCCTGGGCTAGCTTCAAATCATGATCCTCAAATCTCAGCCTCTGGAGAAGCTAGGATTACAAATGTGAGCTACTTGTGTCTTGTAGATTTTTTCTTTAATGTCAGTCATAAAGATTGAACTCAGGGTCTAGGCAGGATCCCTGAGCTCCTTTTGCTCAAGGTTAGCACTCTACCACTTTGAACCACAGCGCCACTTCCAATTTCCTGGTTGTTAATTGGTGATGAGTCTCCTGGGACTTTCTTGCCTTGGCTGGCTTTGTTGGGTGTTTTTATTTTAGTTTTTTGTTGGTCATTGGGCTTGAACTCTGGGCCTGGGCGCTGTCCCTGAGCTCTTCAGCTCTACCACTTGAGCCACAGCACCACTTTCAGTTTCCTGGTGGTAAATTGGAAATAAGAGTCTCATGGACTTTCCTGCTAGGATTACAGGTGTGAGCCACCAGTGCTGAGCCCTTGGCTGGCTTTCAACTGCAATCCTCAGATCTTAGCCTTCTGAGTAGTCAGGATTACAGGCATAAGCCATTGGCGCTTGGCTTCCTTATAGATTTTTAAATCTCAATAATTTGCTTAGAAATGTTCTCCAAACAGCATTAAGCATTTCAAAGCTTAGAAAACACATTACAAAAAAAAAAAGAAAAGAAAACACATTACAATTGCACAAAATCCATTTGTATTTAAGATCCCATGATAAATTTTTTAAAAATCCTGAAGTCCAATAAACTTTCAATGCAGCTGAAATGCCATTGAACTTAAATTAAATTTCATTTATTGGCTTTTGGGGTCACATTCATGTTATTAGACCATCTTATAGAGCCTTTCTATTCTGTCCTACACTGTGGTAGGTGCTGAAGGAGAAACAGAGTAATAAGACCTTGACCAGTAGGGTTGGGCAGTGGCTCAAGTGGTAGAGTACCTATCTAGTAAATGCAAGGCCCTGAGTTCAAATCCTAGTAAGACCATACCAAAAAAGAGTTCCTAGTATAGTGAGGGAAACTGCAACATTGATGATCTGCTGTGTCACATGATCCTGAGAACTTTTGTCCCCAGGGACATATACCCAAGATACTGCAAGTAAGTCATGGGGGGGGCGGTGTCCATCATGCTCATTTTAACTGCAGAAGTATCAAGGGACCTGGACACTTACACCTGTAATCCTAGCTACTCAGAAGGCTAAGATCTGAGGATCACAGTTCAAAGCCAGCCTGGTCAAGAAAGTCTATGAGACTTATCTCCAATGAACCCACAAAAAGCCAAGAAGTGGAGCTGGGGCTCAAGTGGTCAGGTACCAGCTTTGAGTGAAAAAAACTCAGGGATAGTGCCCAGGCCCTGGGTTCAAGCACTAGTACAAATAACAACAACAATAACAACAACAATAATAATAGGATCTATATCTGAGTAGCCAGAACAGACTATATGCCCAAGAAAGAGGGAGGGAAGGATGAAAGGGTGAGCTGAATTCTGACAGTGAAGGATATTGAATGATAACAAGGCAAGATTTTATTCTGGAGATAATGGAGAATGTTATTAAAGCTTAAGGTTTTAAAATTTATGATGCCTTTATGTATATATTATACATAAGGACATACATTATAATGCTGCATCACAAAAAAAATGGACAAGGGCCAATATTACCTGCCTTTTTATGGAGGATTTATTCTATGAGGCCAGTACTATGCCGGGCATCTGATGGACAGGCTCGTATTTTATCTTTACAACAAGCCTGTGGATTTCGTGGAGGCCATTTTGTAGGTGAAGCAATAGGGCTTAGAATGGTTAAGTCTCTCACCAGTCTGAAGCAGATGTAGAACTTGAGTGCAGGTGGGTTTGACTCCAAAGCCCATGATTTTAACCTCTAGGCAATGGCTACAGCTTGTACACATATCGCGAATCAGGAGTTTATGTATACTTATTTTTAGCTTAAAACCTTATAATTGTTTGGCCAGGTGTGCTACCTCTTGAACCACGCCTCCAGCCTTCGTTTGCTTTTTTGTATGTGCTGGTCCTGAGGCTTTGAACTCAAGGCCTGGGCACTGTCCCTTAGCTTTTCTTTCTCAAGGCTAGCATTCTACAACATGAACCATAGCTCCACTTCCAGATTTTTTTTTTTTTGGTAGTTCATTGGAAATAAGTGTCTCATGGACCTTCCTGCTTGGGCTGGCTTTGAACCATGATCCTCAGATCTCATCCTCTTGAGTAGCTATGATAACAGGCATGAGCCACTTGCTCCTGAAAACATTCTGATTATTTAAGGTTTATTCCCAGAAATCTCATATTGAGTTAAAAAGTGTGAATAAGCCAGGCACCAGCCTGTAATCCTAGCTACTCAGGAGGCTGAGATCTGAGGATCACGGTTCAAAGCCAGCCCAGGCAGGAAAGTCTGAGACTCTTATCTGCAATTAACCACCAGAAAACTGTAAGTGGTGCTGTGGCTCAAGTGCTAGAGCTCTCGTCTTGAGCTGAAGAGCTGAGGGACAGCACCCAGGCCCAGAGTTCAAGCCCTACAACTGACCAAAAAAAAAAAAGTGTGAACTATCTGTGGTTTTCAATGGCTTTCAAATATGAATGTAAGGGGCTGGGAATGTGGCCTAGTGGTAGAGTGCTTGTCTAGCATGCATGAAGCCCTGGGTTCAATTCCTTAGTACCACATAAACAGGAAAAGCCAGAAGTGGCTCTGTGGCTCAAGTGGTAGAGTGCTAGCCTTGAGCAAATGAAGTGCCAGGCCCTGAGTTCAAGCCCCAGGACTGGCAAGAAAAAAAAAAATGAATGTAAGCAAATATTGGTGGCTCCCACCTTTAATCCCAGCTACTCAGAAGGCTGGGTTGGCTCTGAGGAGCAACCCAGGCAGGAAACTCCATGAAGCCAGAAATGGAGCTGTAGTTTAAGTGGTACAGTGCTGGCCTTGAGCAAAAAAGCTCAGGAACAGTGCCCAGGCCCTGAGTTCAAGCTCCAATACTGGCACAAACATAAATACATAAATGTATAAATACATAAAATCTATGTTACTATATTTTAGTAAATTAACATATTTGTTAAGTATTATGTTTACTTTTTAGCCAGACACTGTTCATTCTTTAAAGGATGAAGATGAGAAAGAAAAAGAACAAACCACCAGGATATAGTAGCATGTGGTTGCTTGAGAGGCTAAAGGAGGAGGATGGAGATTTTGAGGCCAGCCTAGGCTTCAGAAGAACTGTGCCAATAAAAATTAAAATAGAGGGGCTGAGAAGGTAGCTCAGTGGTAGAGCGCTTGCCTTGCATGCCTGAGGCCCTGGGTTCTATTCCTCAGCACCACATAAGCAAAAGTAAAAAAGCCGGAAGTGGTGCTGTGGCTCAAGTGGTAGAGCGCTAGCCTTGAGCTGAAGAGCTGAGGGACAGTGCCCAGGCCTAGAGTTCAGGCCCCACGACCGGACCCAAAAATAAATTAAAAAAATAAAATATACAAATAGCCAGGCACCAGTGGCTCATGCCCAGAATCCTAGTCAGGAGGCTGAGATCTGAGGATTATAGTTCAAAGCCAGCCCAGGCAGGAAAGTCTGTGAGGCTCTTATCTCCAATTAGCTACCAAAAAGCCAGAAGTGGAGCTGGGGTTCAAGTACTAACCTTGAGCAAAAAAACTCAGTAACAGCACCAAGACCATGAGTTTGAGCCCCAAGACTGGCACAAAATTAACTTAAAAGAAGGAACGAAAGGAGTGAAGGAAAGAAGGAAGGAAGAGAGGGAGGGAGGAAGGCAAAAAAGGAGAAGGAGAGAGAGGAAGGAAGAGAAGAAGGAAGCAAGAGAGGAAAGAAGGATCTAGAACTTTGAGGTCTAGCCTAGGAAACTGGATGACCGGTTAAGTGCTGAAATTTAGTGTTAAGATTACTGGACTCTCTCAAAAGAATTAGAGTTAAATCTAATAACCCAATTCGGAATAATTTAAAGCTCTTTTTAGGGAGGTTTTTGGACTCAATTGGGCTCATTATGCGTGGATTTAATGTGTGACAATTTGCTCTTGAAAGCTAACATTATTGTCGGCAATAAGGATGCGATGTGAAACGTCTCCAATTTGGAAAGCAGATTTATTTCTCGTTTCGTGTGGACTTGCTCCGGGTCTCTGCGTATGAATCACAGTGTTCCCACCACCACAGGATCCTGTCCATGCAGCTGGTTATGATAAATGGCCTGTAATTGTGGATCTGATATTGGTTTTCAATATTGAATTTATCATTCTGTTCTCTTAACAGATATTAAATACTTTCAAAATTTTATCCATTTTGCCTGATCCGTCTATGATTTTTTTCCATATGTAAAATGTATTCGTTTCCTAGGATGGGGTTTTTTTGGAGATTTTTTTAACAGCTGACAACATCATTAATAATTCTGAGTAATGGAGTTGACCTCTTTTTAAAACCTCATTCCCTTCTACTAATCCAGAACATTCAAATTGAATCAAAATGTGTTCAATTTAAGGGACCGCCCCCCCCCCAAAAAAAAGCAAAGGATTGTAGTGGAATGTGCTGTCTGATGGGCAGGGCTGTCATTGGTTGATGACAAGGGAACCAGGCTCCTCTTCCACTTCCTCCCATTGGCTGAGCCAGCTTGACAGCCTCCTCCCTCAGTTGCCTGAGTTTCTTCCCATTTGGGTGATTGATGATCATAATCATGCTGATGTGCCTGGCTCCCTTGGAAGGAACTTGGGGAATGAATGAAGGTTTTGCAGGCTGTGTGCTCAGAGAGGGTCCCCTGCAGGACAGTGGTACTGCCCTGGAATTCCCAGCAAGTTTGGTGGGGACTGACTCTTGGCTCATTGCTGCTGGAATAGAGTGATCGAAAGCCAAAAAGAAGTTGGGGGGTGGGAGGGGAGTGAAGTGGAGGGCAGGGAAGAAAAACAAGGTTGTGTGGAACAAAACTGCAAGGCAGAGCTAACCCTAACCCTGGATTCTATAAGCTTAACGCCACCCACACAGGTTACAGGCCAGCAAGTAATTAGCTCAGGATCTGAATCTGAGACAGAGCCTTTGCTGAGTTAGTGTGTGTGTGTGTATGTATGTGTGTGTGCACACGCGCACGCATGCACACACGTGTGAGTTCTCTCTCTCTCTCTCTCTCTCTCTCACACACACACACACACACGTACATGCACGCGTGCCCCAGTCCTGGGGCTTGAAGTCAGAGGCTCACACTCTTTAATGTTTTCACCGGAGGCTAGAGTTTACCATGTATGAGCCACAGCTCTACTTCTGGCTTTTTGGTGGTTAATTGGAAATATGAGTATGAAGGACTTTCCTGCCTGGGTTGCCTCTTTCGAACTGTGATCCTCAGATCTCAGCCTCTTGACTAGTTAGGAATACAGACATGAACCGCCAGCACCTGTCTGGGCTTTTGTTTGTCTGGCTGGTTTTCAGCCCAATCTACAGAGCTGTATCTCCTGGTTCCTGCAGCGTGTGTGAGTTGGGTGGACATATGGAGGCTAACAGCACTGAGATCTGTGATGGTTCTGATATTGGGCGTGAGAAGGGGTCCTTCAGCTAAGAGCCTGGGAAATGAATGAAGCCTGAGCTGTGAACATGGACTGGAGACAAAGGCTCATGCCAGACCAGGGGAATGGACAGAAGGTAGCCCTGCAGGAGATCCCTCTATATTTCATGTCCTGCTTGAGATACCATGTGCACCTTCTCTGAACAGCCCCCCCCCCCCACCATGCTGCCTCCATCAGTGGATAATGGAAAATTAACCACCTTTCCCCCTCCTGAGGCCTAGCTTCATATAATTGCAACAGCCTGATTGGCTTCCAGTCCAATGAAAATCAGCTTCCTTGAATGTTTTGTCAATGATTTAAGGATTATGGGACAGGATCGAACCTGCCAGTAACCAGGAATTGTCAACAGGATTGCTGAGAGGTGACACATTCCAAAGGGCTCCCAGATCAAGAAGGAAGTGTGTGTGTGTGTGTGTGTGTGTGTGTGTGTGTATTAGGAATGTCTGTCCATTACTCAGCCCTTCAAATCTCTCCCCTGCCTTCCACATACTCACTCACATACTATAGGTCCTTCAAAGAATTCATTTCTATTCTACAAAGGAAAGGAATCAGCTAGGTGCTGGTGGCTGTAATCCCAGTTCCATGGGAGGCTCAGATTTGGAGGATCATGGTTGAAGGCTAGCCCAGGCAGAAAAGTTCTTGAAATTCCTAATCAACTGAAAGCTGGACTCAGTGGTGCACAGTGGTGATTCCAGCTAGAAGAGAGAGACCCAAATAGACGAATCACAGCCCAGGTGCACAGCTAGACAGGAAGCAAGTCCCTATCTCAGAAATAACCAGCAGATAAACAGTTGGTGCTGTAGTTCAGTGATAGAGTATCTGCCTAAGTGGAGGCTAAGTTCAAACCCCTGTATTGGGATGGCAGGGGGTGCAGGTACCAGTGGTGGTAGACCCCTGCAATCCTAGCTCCTCAGAAGGCTGAGATCTGAAGGATCACAGTTCCAAGCCAGCCTAGGCAGAAAAGCCTGTGACACTCTTCAATGAATCGAGGTTGGGGAGGGGAAAGAGGGGGGAAGGGAGGGTTGGAGAAGTGGCTCAAGTGATAGAATCCAGCTGAACAAGAAAGCCAAGCATAGCAGCCTAGATAGCTCAAGGCCCTGAGTTCAAACCTGGATACCAACTAGGAAGAAGGGAAACGGAGGGATGGGGGGAGGCAGAAGACATTAATGGTGCCCCAGTCACGGCATCGTTCATGTCAAGAGGCTGTGTGTACTCCCTACTCATGGTTGTGACCACTTACATGGCTTTGCCAAGCAGACTGTGGATCCAGAGTTCTAAGGGTCACTCACCCGCCCAAGACTGCCAAGCTGACATCCAAACCTAAGCCTTGGCCCTTAATGCTCCTAATTGTCTGCCATGGACCCATATAGACTCCAGAAAGCACAAAGACACACTAGGCACTGGCAGGCCAGAGCCTAGAAGGGAAAGGAAAAGAAGGAGGAGGACATGACCAAGTGGCTGTCCGTCTACACCTCACCAGACCAGATGTTATGGGGCACTGCTGTTAGTGTTCCTGTGGGCACGGGGCTCTGGCCTGGGGCAGCTGGAACGCTACGGAGTCTCTCTAGCCTTCATCCAGGACAAGATAAGCTTCAGTGAGCAGATCGTACCTAAGCTGTCATCTGTGTGTTCTTCCAGGGTGCAGAGAGGAAAATCCCCACTTTCCTCTGCACTTAAATAGTTCTGTTCCAAGCCAAAATCAATGAAATTAAAATTACAAGAAAATAGGACCAAAAGGTACCCCCTGCTGTACTTAATTATGGGCAAGATAAGAAGAAACTCTTTGTTTCTTTAGAGAGTCTTGTTGGACAAAGGAGTCTCGTCCAGCACTTGCTCAGATGGACACACAGGGAGCCCCCATCCGGGTCCCCTTCCCTGTGTTCCACACAGACTTTCCAAGCCGATGAAAGAAACACAGGAAGGGCTAGGAATGTGGCTTAGTGGTAGAGTGCTTGAAGCCATGCATGAAGCCCTGAGTTCAATTCCTCAATACCACATAAATGGTAAAAAGCCGGAAGTGGCGCTGTGACTAAAGAAGCTCAAGGACAGTGCCCAGGCCCTGAGTTCAAGCCCCAGGACTGGCACAAAAAAAAAAAAGGAAGGAAGGAAGGAAGAGCCAAGGTCCCAGCCGTAACCTCTGGTACATTAACATCTGTCACAAAGAGCCACTGAATCTTTGGCACAGGGAAGGTGAGGCTGTCGCATGGTTTTGTCATTATATCATAGCTGCTATCATTAACTTCTCCAACAGCCACACTGTACTTTGCATAGCACAAAGCCTAAAAGACAATTCAAAATCTGCTTTGAAAATGAGTGTCCACGGGTCCCTTACCTGACGTGTCCTGGCAGGTGGTCCCAGACTTTAGCCTCACAGGGCCTCTGCAGACTCTTGTTTCTTCCTTCGCTTTGATGACTTGAGATATTCTCTACTCTGTACTCCAATCTGCTTGAGTCTCTTGGCTCTCCAATGGCCTCTTTGGCCAAAATCAAGGTTCAATGAACAAGGCAGAGGGTATAAATAGAAGGGTTAGAGGAGGCAGAAGGCAAGTTAAATTTATCATCTAACACCAACCTTCTACAACTACAACTCCAGGCCCGTTTTGTTCCCCCTTTTTCTTATTTTCTTATTTTATTTATTTACTTTTTGGTGCAAGTACAGTGGCTTCAAATCAGTGCTCTTACTTAGCTTCCACTTGAGCCATACCTCCACTTCTTATTATTGGTTAATTAGGGATACGAATCTCAAGGAGTTTCCTGCTCAGGCTGGCTTTGAACCGTTATCCTCAGATCTCAGCCTCCTGAATAGCTAGGATGACAGGTATGACCAGGCTCTTTGTCTTATTGTGACATTTTGCTATTTTTGCTACTTGTAAATCCTCTCCTACACTGTTAAATATATATATATAATATGTATCAATATCACAGTAAATTTTTATCTATGCACAACTTTGAAACATGTAAGCATTAACCAGGATCCCTGGCTATCTAAGAAATTTACAAATATTATATATACACATCAGTTCCTCAAGCAAAAAAAAAAAAAAATCCCACATCCCACTGCCAAATGTTAGTTTTTACAGCCGCTTGGAGAGATCTGTTGAAGGAGAGTATTTCTCCAGAGGAGGCCACTTTTTATAAGAGGAGTCTCTCCTAACATTTTTAAGTTGCATTTTAGCCAATAGGATTTCGGAATGCAAATAATGCCTCACCTTTGTGATGATTGGCTGCTTGAGTTTCGTAATTGCCCTACCCATGGAGCAGGCGAGGTGATGTGACTTGTTTCCTCAAGAGTCCAGGGGAAGATTAAAAAAAAAAGACTGACATTGCTTAGAGTGAATGATGAGATTTGTCTTTATCAGTGAAAATAAGGTCAGGACTAAGCTCGGTTCTATGTGACTTCCGTCTACTTCTTCTTATAATGTGATCCCGCGCATGGCACCATGGGTAAGCTGTAGCGGTCAAGTGTATAAACTAGCCATTAAAAAAAAGAAACACGGCTGGGAATGTGGCTTAGTGGTAGAGTGCTTGCCTAGCATGCAGGAAGACCTGGATTCAACTCCTCAGTACCACATAAACAGCAAAAGCCAGAAGTGGTAAGTGCATGGCTCAAGTGGTAGAGCGCTAGCATTGAGCAAATGAAGCTCAGGGACAGTGCCCAGGCCCTGAGTTCAAGTACCAGGACTGGCAAAAAAAAGAAAAGAAAAAAAGGAAAAGAAAAGAAAAGGAACAACCAAAAATGTGCATGAACAGGGAACTCAATGCCTGTAATCCTAGCTATTCAGTAGGCTGAGATCTGAAGATCACAGTTCAAAGCCAGTCCAGGCAGGCAAGTCCATCAGACTCCGTTTAACCTCCAATTAATTTCCAATTAACCAGCAAAATGCTGGATATAGAGCTGTGGCTCAAGTGGTAGAGTGCTAGCCTTGTGCACAAAAGCTCAGGGACAGAGCCCAGGCCCTGAGTCCAGGCCTTAGTACCTGCATGTGCATGCACGCACATGTGCATACACACACACACACACACAGAGTTGCATTGAGTCTTCTTAAGACCATCAGGGGTACCTTTGAACACACAGATGACACTCTTCAATAGACACTCATTTTCTTTACATCTGACCTGTATTTTGATGGCAGGCTGATGGAAAAGTAGCTAGAAAATATTCTTCCAAAGTATAACAGAACAGCCAGGTATACACCTGTAATCCTACTTACTCAGGAGGCTGAGATCTGAGGATCGCAGTTCAAAGCCAGGCTGGGCAAGCAAGTCATGAGACTCTTATCACTAATTAACCACCAGAAAATCGGAAGCAGCACTGTGGCTCAAAGTGGTAGAGTGCATACCTTGAGCTGAAGAGCTCAGGGATAGTGCCCAGGTGCAGAGTTCAAGCCCCATGATCAACCAAAAAAAAAAGTATAACTGAAAAACTAGAGAGAAAAACATGATGCTGAATCACAGCTTTGCAAGTAGTCAGCCAACCAGCCATGGAACCAGGTTCCTCAGACCCACTTCTCCTGAGAACTGTGAGTGATGTCATGAAGTAATTCACTCTGCACGGGACCTCCAATTCTGTGGCTCCTCCTTAGGCTGACAGGACAGGTGCCTTCCCAATCCTGGGAATGTTCTAGAACATCACCAAGCTGCCACCAGGGCCTCACAAAAATGAGACTCTTGATGAGCAAAATCAAAAGGATAAAAATGAAGCCAGGAGCTGGGAAGGTGGTTCAGTGGTAGAATGCTTGCCTCGCATGCGTGAGGCCCTGGGTTCAATTCCTCAGCACCACATAAGCAGAAGAAGCTGAAAATGGTGCTGTGGCTCAAATAGTAGAGCACTAGCCTTGAGCTGAAATGCTGAGGGATAGCGCCCAGGCCCAGAGTTCAGGCCCCACAACCAACAACAACAAAAAATGAAGCCAGGTGTTGGTGGCTCATGCCTGTAATCCTAGCAACCTAGGAGGCTAAGATCTGAGGACTGTGGTTTGTAGCCAGCCTGAGTAGTAAAGTCAGTCTGTGAGCCTCTTACCTCCAAGTAACCAGCAAAAATCCAGAAGTGGAATTGTGGCTCAAGTGGTAGAGCTCCAGACTTGAGCAGAAAAGCCAAACAGGAGTTCAAACCCCAAAACAAAAGGGAGTAGAGAGTCAAGGATGATTCTAAATGCCTTGGCTAAGACCCTGAATAAGTAGTGATGTTACTAATCAGGCAGCAAATGTTGCCAAGAGCCGCAGTGCCAAATCTTTTCTTCCATTCCTTTTTTGTTGTTGTTGATACCAGGGTTTGAACTCAGGGCCTGGGCTTTGTCCCTTAACTTTTTCACTCAAGGCTAGTATTCTACCACTTGAGCCACAGCGCCACTTCCAATTTTCTGAGTGGTTTATTGGAGATAAGAGTCTCACGGACTTTCCTGCACTGGCCGGCTTTGAGCCGGGATCCTCAGATCTCAGCCTCCTGAGTAGCTAGGATAACAGGCGTGAGCCACCAGCACCCAGCTCCAGCAACTCTTTTTAAAGAAATACAAATCAGTGCTGACCTTGGCGCTTCTCCTCTCTGGGATGAGCTGGAAGATGAGGGCGGGGCCACCTGCCCACAGCAGCTGACATCAACCTCGCTAGGGCCAGGGCCATGAAAGCACTTGGGCCAGTCACTCAACCTCATGTGGCCTGTTTCTTTGTGTGGGAACCAGGCAGGCCTATCTAATAACTGTGTTGCCTGTGCCAAATCCATTTTAGGAAAATCAATCACAAGATGAAAAGCATTTTTGAAAAGGCATAAAAGAGCCAATGGAAGGTATTATTATTATGGCATCAGTAATTACAGACCCAATAGCTACACTAGAGGGGAAGGAGGGGCGGGAGGAGGGGAGGCCGGGGAAAGAGATACACAACAAGATGAACTGTCAAAATCCTCTGTGTCTCATGATCCAGGGGTTCCCAGCTTGGCTTAAGGAACAAGTAGGGGGACATTGAGAGCTACAGTACCACTCAACCCCTCCTTGCAAGTCACTCACACACGGGGTGCAAGAGCTGGGGAGTTAGTCATAATCATGAAGCAGTGTTGCTTGGTTTTTGAGGGGAAAACATGCCTTGCAAAGTTAAGGGGTCAAAGCAGCAGGTCACATCCTGAAAGCAAAACAGAAAAACAAAGCACCAGCAGGCACTGAGGGACAAAAGGCACTCTTCAAATCTGAATGCGACCTCTGGGACCACACCAGACTCTGGGACCCAGAACAAGGCTAGATGGACAAGAACTCCACTCCCCCAGCAACTACAAACGACTGCTGTTATTGGGGGAGGGGGGTGTTTTGTTTTATTTCATTTTGTTGTTGTTTTTGGTGCCTATACTGGGACTTGAACTCAGGATCTCACATTTTCACATAACTCTTTTCCTCAAGGTTGGTACTCTGTCACTTGAGGCATAGCTCCATTTCTAGCATTTTGCTAGTTCATGGAAGATAAGAGTCGGTTGGTGGGCTAGGAATGTGGCTTAGTGGTAGAATGCTTGCCTAGCATGAAGCCCTGGGTTCGATTCCTCAGTATCACATAAACAGAAAAAGCCCGAAGTGGCACTGTGGCTCAAGTGGTAGAGCACTAGCCTTGAGCCAAAGAAGCTCAGGGTTTAGTGCCCAGGCCCTGAGTTCAAGCCCCAGAACTGGCAAAAAAAAAAAAAAGAGGGGGTAGGTATCTTGGCTTTGTCTGCCCAGGCTGGCTTCAAACTATGATCCTCAGATCTCAGCAGCTGGGGCATGAGCCACCAGCTCCTGACTAAAAGCAGTTGTGGTTTTAAGGTCTCATCTAAAAGACACCCACCCTACGCCCTAAATAGCCTAGTATTTAAGGTATTCTCTGTAGAGGCATAAAAGACTGAGTGGATCTTGTAAGAATGTAAACTTAGGTTGTAAGGCAGTGGAGAGAGACCGGCTATTTAAACTCCGCCAGCCCCTTCAGGCAAGGAAGTACCTACACACTAAGGCAGGACACAGGAAGGCAGACGCAGCCTTTTAAGCAGAATGCTTCTGTTTCCATTATCATTTAATGCTGTAGTCAGTGTTGAACAATAATAAGAAACTGGCATGGGGAGGGGGTGAGGGCACCCAAATCCCAGGTGTACACAAGAAGAATGCTATTATAGACGTTGGTGAATATAAATAGATTATTACCAAATGTAGCTGCTAAGGCTGGCATCTTAGAGGCTACCTGAAGGGGAGGGGAGGGGGAGATTTATCTATTCCTGCAGCTGAACTCGTCACCAAGCTGGCATAGGCTGGCTAATTATCTGGGAATGAATATTTATGCAGTTTGGTTGTAGAGCACAGAGGGAGTTTGTATACCCAGGGTGTTGAAGGGAAGGGGAAAGGGACTTGGTGGTTTGTTTTTTTTTTTTTTTGGGGGGGGGGGGGGTCCAGTCGTGGGGCCTGAACTCTGGGCCTGGGCGCTGTCCCTCAGCTCTTCAGCTCAAGGCGAGTGCTCTACCACTTGAGCCACAGCGCCACTTCTGGCTATTTTTTTCCTGCTTATGTGGTGCTGAGGAATCGAACCCACGGCCTCATGCATGCAAGGTAAGTGCTCTACCACTCAGCCACCTTCCCAGCCCATGGGACTTGGTGATTTGATGGAAAATTGAAGAGGACAAAGCAATAAGAAGAATAAAAATGCCAGGCACTGGTGGCGCACGCCTGGAATCCTAGCCACTCAGGAGGCTGTGATCTGAGGATTGAGTTTCAAAGCCCGCCCAGGCAGAAAAGTCCAACTACCAAAAAGTCAAAAGCGAAGCTGTGGCTCAAGTGGTATGGTGCTAACCTTGAGCAGAAAAGCTCAGGGACAGTGCCCAGGCTCTGAGTTCAAGCCCCAGGACTGGGCAACAACAACAAAAAGAGTCATACAGACTTTTCTGCCACAGCTGGCTTTGAATCATGATCCTCCCATCTCACAGCCTCCTGAGTAGTCAGGATTACAAGTGTGGGCCACCAGTGCCTTTCTCTGCCTGCAGCTTTTCAGTCACAGCCAAAGCTACCTTCCATCTTTCCATCCCTGTGTGTCTGCTGGGGCTTTGTCTTTCCCTTGCTTGTATTCAGTTCAGTCACAACCTCCTGCCTGGCTATGCCCTGTCTTAAATGGCATTTGTCCTCCCTGATGGTGCAGACAGCAGGCTTAGGGTCTCTGCTGTCTGCTTGGCAATTGCTGCTCCCGCCTGTGGGGCCTCATCCAGTTCCCTGCGCTACTATTTAGCATCTGGCCTCTCTGATGATCCAAATCCTCATCAGGCTGAGAGCCCCCTGATGGGCTTGCCACCCTCGTCATCTTCATTTGTGTGTCGACCCTAGAGCCGGGAACAGAGTAGCTGCTCACTAACTAGTAATTCATGTAGGAGGGGTGAACCTTAAGGACATACGTCCTGAATTTCCAAAGATTCCAGCCTGGGTCCAGGCCACAGTCCTTAAGCCGAGACAAGCACTCCTTCTGCTAGGATCTCAACTCAACTACTAGATCAAGAATTCAAGAGCCTTACTGGAATCCCCCCTCCCTGAAGTTTGATGCAGAAAATTTCACCAAGATGCCCACTTCTGATGCCCATTCAGGTCCAGAGTGACAGTGGCTCATGACTGTCACTGGAATGAGGACAGGCTCTGGTCATAGCAGAGCAAAAGGTCATGCATGACTCCCAGACACACAGAAACCACATGGTATCAAAGCCAGCCTGGGCAGGAAAGTCCATGAGACTCTTATCTCCAACAATCCATCAGAAAACTAGAAGTGGCGCTGTGGCTCAAGTGGTAGAGTGCTCACCTTGAGCTGAAGAGCTGTGGGACAGTGCCCCGGTCCAGCATTCAAGCCCCACGACCAACAACAACAACAACAAAAAAGAAACCACATGGTAAACTCCAGTGGAATCTGTGTGTGTGTGTGGCAGTTCTGGGGCTTGAACTCCGGGCTGAGTGCTGGCTCTGAGTTTTCGTTTTTGCTTAAGACTAGCACTCTACCACTTGAGCCACAGCACCATTTCTGGGGTTTTTTGAGTAGTTGATTGGAGATGAGAATCTCATAGACTCTGCTGCCCAGGCTGGCTTTGAACCCGGATCCTCAGATCTTAGCCTCCTGTGTTGCTAGGATTACAGGTGTGAGTCACTGGCACCTGGTTGCCAGGTCAGTTTCGAACCTACGTGCCCCAATAACTGGTGGATTGGGTGTCTGCCTTCAGGGCGTGTGTGGATATGAATTTTTTGTTGCTTGTTTAGGCAGATCATGAAGAATTATTGTGGAGGAACTAGCTGTGAGGGCCAAATTTATGTTGGCTATTTGGAATGTAGAATGTGCTTTTCCCTGGAAGGAAAAGTGTCGAGGTTTTCCATACAACTGTCACGAACCCACTTATCCCCCCAAGTGCTAATATGACATTGCCCCAATATGACATTGCAGTGTGTCATTGTCTGTGTCTGTGTCTGTCTGTGCGCATGCGCGTGCTTGTGCTTTTTAGCTCAGGGCCTCCTGCTCCTGAATGGCTTTTTCTGCTCAAGGCTAGTGTTCTAATACTTGAGCCACACTTTTACTTCTGGCTTTTTCATGGTTAATTGGAGATAAGAGTTTCATGGACTTCCCTGCCCTGGCTGGCTTCAAACCTTGATCTTCAAATCACAGCCTTCTGAGTATCTAGGATTACACGCGTGAGCCACCAGCACCCAGCTATATGCTTCTGATTTCTTCACCAGGGACCCCAATAAATCAGTGAAGCCCAGAGCCGTTAGAGGGACCTGTGGTTTGTGTTCATGGCTAGGAGGTTCTTGTTCTTCCTGCTGGGTCTGCTTCTATATATACATATATTTATGTATTTAATATATATTTAATGTTATATATAATCTTTAACATTATATATATATTTATATATATATATATAGTGTATGTGCCTGTCTTCAGCCACAGCTCTACTTCTGCCTTTGTGGTGATTAATTAGAGATAGGAGTCTCATGGTCTTTTCTGCCCAGGCTGGCTTTGACCTGTGATCCTCAGATCTCAGCCTGCTGAGTGGCTAGGATTATAGATGTGAGGCACTGGCACCAGGCAGATGCTGACAGCTGCCTTGGATCTGGCCTGGTGGCCGTGGCCTGGCACTTCCGCCTGCCTCTTCTCTAGTTTTTCTTCAGGAGAAATCCTGTTATAATTGTGGAAATTGCCACGGACCCTTCTAGTCATAGTTCTTGTTTCTTTGCAATGTTTGAACTCAGTCTGCTTCTTTCCTGATTCTTCTTTCTTCTCTTCTCTCCCAAGGCTTTTTCTCAATGGGACTCTGCTGTTCTTCTGAATAAACCTTGTGCTGCTGCTGGCTGAACATTTTTAATGCTTGAGTTATCCTGGGTGGTCCCCTCTGGTGCACTGTTAATACCTTGTTCTTTGGAACCTGTGAGGAACACCTCCCTGAATCTATGTTTTAGGGGAGGGGGAGAGACTGGATTAGGCGTTTGGAAATGTATGGAAGTCTGTGGCCATTCAGTGGCTCACACCTGTCATCCCAACTACTCAGGGGGCTAAAATCTAAAGGATTGTGGTTTGAGGCTAGCTCAGACAGAAAAAGTCCAAGAGACTGTCTCCAGAAATAACAAGAAGGTGGGTGCCAGTGGCTCATGCCTGTAATCCTAGCTACTCAGGAGACTGAGATCTGAGGATCACAGTTCAGAGCTAGCCTGGGCAGGAAAGGCCATGAGACACTTATCTCCAATGAACCACCAGAAAACTGGAAGTGGTGCTGTGGCTCAAGTGGTAGAGCGCTTACCTTGAGCTGAAGAGCTCAGGAACAGCGCTTAGGCCCAGAGTTCAAGCCCCATTTACCAACAAAAAAAAAGAAAAAAAAAGAGCCAGGCGCTGGTGGCTCACGCCTGTAATCCTAACTACTCAGGAGGCTGAGATCTGAGGATTGCGGTTCAAAGCCAGCCCGGGCAGGAGAGACAGTGAGACTCTTATCTCCAATAAACCACCAGAAAACCGGAAGTGGCGCTGTAGCTCAAGTGGTAGAGCGCTCGCCTTGAGCTGAAGAGCTGAGGGACAGCGCCAAGGCCCAGAGTTCAAGCCCCACGACCGACAAAAAAAAAAAAAAGAAAAGAAAAAGAAAAAAAGCAGGGCTGGGCTGGGAAGGTGGCTCAGTGGTAGAGTGCTTGCCTTGCATGTACAAGGCCCTGGGTTCCATTCCTCAGCACCACATAAGCAGGAAAAGCTGGAAGTGGCACTGTGGCTCAAGTAGTAGAGTGCTAGCCTTGAGTTCAAGAGCTCAGGGACAGTACCCAGGCCCAGAGTTCAGGCCCCACAACCAACCAACCAACACACACACACACACACACACACACACACACACACACACACACACACACACACATACAAAGCAGGGCTAGACAGGCTGGGAAGGTGGCTCAGTGGTAGAGCGCTTGCCTTGCATGCATGAGGCCCTGGGTTCGATTCCTCAGCACCACATAAGCAGAAAAAAAAAAGGCCAGAAGTAACGCTGTGGCTCAAGTGGTAGAGCACTTGCCTTGAGCTGAAGAGCTGAGGGACAGTGCCCAGGCCCAGAGTTCAGGCCCTACAACTGGACAAAAAAAAAAAAAAGCAGGGCTAGAGTTGTGGCTCAGGTACCAGGTACCAGCCTTGAGCAAGCAAGCAGAAAAGCAAGCTCACAAAGCAGAGTTCAAATCTTAGTACTGGCAAAAACACAATCTGCCTATCACTCTTAGCAACTGTAGCATAGTCTATAAACTTTGCTACATCTCTCCTTTCTCTTGTTCTGAAATTAACAGACCCAGAGAAGAGCACTGGTGGCTCTTACCTCTAATCCTAGCTAAGGGGGCTGAGATTTTAGGATCATTGTTCAAAGCCAGCCCAGACAGTAAAACAACAACAACAAAAAAAAAATCCATGAGACTCTTATTTCCAAATAAGCAGCTTAAAAAGCCCAAAGTGGAGCTGTAGAGCACTAGCCTTGAGTGAAAAAGCTAAGGGACAGCACCCAGGTCCTGAGTTCAAGTCCACTACTGGCATAAGGGAAAACAAGCAAAAACAAAAGTGAAACACAGTGTCACAATATCAACAATCACAGAGAAGTCTGAGTTGGCCCCTACTTTTGCTTCCCCAGACAGTATTTCCTCTCTTTTCAATGAACACACTTATACACACGTGTGCATGGGGGCTGTCCTTAACTCCAGAAAGTTCTGGATTTCCACCTTCTGCCCTTGGCATTATGGGTAACCCACATGTTTTGCTTTGGCTAGTGGTTTTGAGCACAGTCTTATCTGTCATTCCTCACCAGAAGCTTCAAAAACCAGTCAATGGTTGGGCACTGGTGGCTCACGCCTCTAATCCTAGCTACGCAGGAGGCTGAGCTCTAAGGATCCAGGTTCAAAGCCAGCCTACGCAGGAAAGCCTGTGAGACTCTTATCTTCAATGAACTGTCAGAAAACTGGAAGCAGAGCTGTAGTAGAGCACTAAGTTTAAGCAAAAGCGCTCAGGGACAGCGCCTGAGTTCAAGCCCCACAACCAACAACAAAAGATGAGTCGATGATTAACTTCATATTTTTTCTTCTGCCAAAAGAGGGCAGGTGCTGGGGAAAGGAGCTTTATCATCCATCAGCCAGGCAAACCTGATGGGGGCTGGGGAGGGAGGCAGAGATCACATGATGTGAGCAAGGCCTAAACTGTCACTGCTACTGTTTTGTTGTTGTTGTTGTTGTTGTTGTTTTCGGTCCAGTCGTGGGGCCTGAACTCTGGGCCTGGGTGCTGTCCCTCAGCTCTTCAGCTCAAGGCTAGTGCTCTACCACTTGAGCCACAGCACCACTTCCGGCTGTTTTCTTTTTGCTTATGTGGTGCTGAGGAATCGAACCCAGGGCCTCATGCATGCAAGGCAAGCACTCTACCACTGAGCCACCTTCCCAGTCCCGTCACTGCTATTGTTTATCCACCTATATTTGGGGGGTTTTTTGTTACTCAGCATAGCACAGCCAATCATAATGAATTATAAAGTATGCAATAGATCTTAGATATATGAGTTACATTTTCATCCTACAATTTTTATTTTGTGTTGGTCCTAGGGCCTGAACTGAAGGCCTTGTACACTCTCCCTTGGATTTATCACTCAAGGCTCTACACTTGAGCCACAGCTCCATTTCCAGCCTTTTCATGGTTAATTGAAGATAAGACTCTGACAGACTTTTCTGCCTGGGCTAGCTCTGAACCTTGATTCTCAGATCTCAGCCTCCTGAGTAGCTGGGATTATAGACATGAGCCATTGGCATTGTTCTCCATCCTTCTATAATGGGGAAAATTACATTTTACTACAGCAATTCTACTCCCAGAGAGATCTTCAACAGGAAAAAAAATATCCAGACAAACCATCTAGAGAAATGCTTATACCAGTATTATACATAATAGCTAAAATGTGGAAAAAATCCAAATGTCTGTCATCTGAGGAATGAATGGGAAAACAATTTATGATTTATCGATATGATGGAATGTGATTCAGCAATTTTAACAAATGAAGTTCTGCTACATAACAGGACTTGGATAAACTCGGAAAACACTATGTGCAAGACTGGGAAATGGACATGATAGAAAAGAGCTTGCCTAGCGTGAAGCAGCCCTAAGTCTAACACTCATCCCTAAACAAAAGTAACAAAGTATAAAGTGAACTGTTAGGAGAGAAATTAAAAAAAAAAAAAAAAGAAAGGAAATAAGGAAGGAAGGGAAGGAAGGGAAAGAGGGAAAGGAGAGGGAGGGAGGGAGGGAAGGAAGGGGAGGAATGAAAAAAAGACCCAGAAAGGCCAAGCACCCTTGGCTTATACCTATAATCCTAGCTACTTAGGAGGCTGAGATCAGAGGATTGCTATTTGAAGCCAGCCTGAGCAGGAAAGTCTACAATTAATCATTGAAAAAGCCAGAAGAGCCAGGCACTAGTGGCTCACACCTGCTATCCTAGCTACTCAGGAGACTGAAATCTGAGGATCATGGTTCAAAGCCAGCCTGGGTAGGAAAGTCCGTGATACTCTTATCTCCAATTAACCACCAGAAAACCGGAAGTGTCACTGTGGCTCAAGTGGTAGAGTGCTCACCTTGAGCTGAATTGCTGAGGGACAGCACCCAGGCCCAGACTTCAAACCCTGCAGCCAACAACAAAAAAGCTAGGAGTGGCCTGGGAAGGTGGCTCAGTGGTAGAGCGCTTGCCTTGCATGCTTGAGGCCCTGGGTTCCATTCCTCAGCACCACATAAGCAAAAAGAAAAAAGCTGGAAGTGGTGCTGTGGCTCAAGTGGTAGAGCGCTAGCCTTGAGCTCAAGAGCTGAGGGACAGCGCCCAGGCCCAGAGTTCAGGCCCCACGACCGGACCCAAACCAAAAAAAAAAAAAAAAACAACTAGGAGTGGTGCTACAAAGTGGTAGAGTGCTAGTCTTGAGCAAAAAGAAGCTTAGGGACAGCACCCAAGTGCAGAGTTCAAGCCCCAGGATGAGAGGGAGAGGGAAAAGGAGAGGGAGAGGGAGGGAGAGAGGGAGAGGGAGAGGGAGAGGGAGGGAGGGAGGGAGAGAGAGAAGGAGAGGGAGAGGGAGAGAGAGAGAGAGAGAGAGAGAGAGAGAGAAAGTGCATTAGATACTGGTGGCTCACACCTGTAATCCTAGCTACTCAGGAAGCTGAAATCTGAGGATCAATCAAGGTTCAAAGCCAGCCCAAGCAGGAAAGTCTGTGAAACTCCAATTAATCACCAAAAAATTCAGAAGTGGAGCTGGTGGCTCAAATGGTAGAGTAAAAAAGCTAAGGGAATGAGGTCCTGAGTTCAAGATCCAGTACCGGGCTGGGTGCTGGTGGCTCACACCTGTAATCCTAGCTACTTCAGAGGCTGAGATCTAAGGTTAGAAGCTAGCCCAGGCAGAAAAGTCCATGAGACTCTTATCTCCAATAAACCACTCAGAAAAAGCCAAAAGTAGTGCTGTGGCTCAAAGTGGTAGAGTGCTAGTCTTGAGCAAAAAGAGGCTCAGAGCCAGGCGCTGGTGGCTCACGCCTGTAATCCTAGCTACTCAGAAGGCTAAGATCTGAGGATCCCGGTTCAAAGCCAGCCTGGACAGGAAAGTCTGTGAGACTCTTATCTCCAATAAACCACTAGAAAACTGGAAGTGGCACTCTGGCTCAAGTGGTAGAGTGCTCGCCTTGAGCTGAAGAGCTAAGGGACAGCGCCCAGGCCCAGAGTTCAAGCACCATGACCGACCCCCCCCCCAAAAAAAATGAGGCTCAGAGACAGGACCCAGGCCCTGAGTTCAAATACCAAGACTGGCAAAAAAATAAAAATAGGGGCTGGGAAGGTGGCTCAGTGGTAGAGCGCTTGCCTTGCAAGCATAAGGCCCTGGGTTCGGTTCCTCAGCACCACATAAGCAAAAAGAAAAAAGCCAGAAGTGGCGCTGTGGCTCAAGTGGTAGAGCACTAGTCTTGAGCTGAAAAGCTGAGAGACAGCGCCCAGGCCCAGAGTTCAGACCCCACAACTGGACCCAAAAATAAATAAATAAAAATAAAAAAGATCCAGTACCAGTACACACACACACACACACACACACACACACACACACACACACACACACACACACACACACACACAGATTAAAATGACCTAACTCAAGGAACAGGTTTGGAGGATATGGGCTTGTGGTGTTTCTCTTACTTTTGGTAAAAACCACTACACATCTATGGAGATGATAGATTTCACATTGATTTTTTTTTTAGTTTTTGCACCAGTCCTGGGGCTTGAAATAAGGGCCTGGCTGCTTCCCCTGAGCTTCTTCACTCAAGGCTAATGCGCTACAACTTGAACCGTTGCCACATCCAGCTTTTTGCTGATTAACTCGAGTTAAAGAACCTCACAGACTTTTCTGCCCAGGCTGACTTTGAACAGAGATCCTCAGATTTCAGCCTCCTGAGTACCTAGGATTACAGGTGTGAGCCTGTATATAATCCCATACATGTATATGTATGTTTATATATACATATCTATCTAGCTATCATCTATGGAGCTCAGGTTATTTCAGATAATTGAAATAACAGGGCTGTGTAGGCTCCAACACCATCCTTCTCTCTCTTTCGGGGGGGGGGGGGTGTGTGGAGGAGCAGGGGCTGTGAGCTTGGGGATGAGGGAGCACTATTCTTTTTTTTTTTTTGCCAGTCCCGGGGCTTGAACTCAGGACCCGGGCACTGTCCCTGAGCTTCTTTTGCTCAAGGCTAGCACTCCACCACTTGAGTCACAGCACCACTTCCAGCTTCTTCTGTATCTGTGGTTACTGAGGAATTGAACCCATGGCTTCATGCATGCTAGGCAAGCACTTACCACTGAACCACATTGCCAGCCCCAAAGGGGCACTGTTCTCAGATCGTCCATGGCAATGTCTCCAGCTAATTAAAAACACTGTGTGTAGAACTGGAAGGAGATCGAAATGCCTCCAGTCAGGACACATAAGCCTCCAAGACTAAAATGGCAATCATGACAAAAGCCTTCTGCTCTCGCTGTGAGCCGCCCATTCTCTCCTGGGCAGAACAATATATTTTTATGATATCTCTTACAATGTCAGATTTAATAGAGGAGAGAGAGAGAGAGAGAGAGAGAAAGCCCTCAGCTCCCCCCCACTCCTCAACTCAAACAGATACTCAAACATACATATACATATATGGGATTATATACAGGCTCACACCTGTAATCCTAACTACTAAGGAAGCTGAGATCTGAGGATAGTGGTTCAAAGCCAGCCTGGGTAGGAAAGTGCATGAGACTCTTATCTCCAATTAACCACCAGAAAACTGGAAGTGGTGCTGTGGCTCAAGTGGTAGAGCACTTGCCTTGAGCTGAAGAGCTGAGGGACAGCACCCAGGCCCAGAGTTCAAGTCCTACGACCGATGAAATTAATTAATTAAAAATCAAACCTACTAAGCGCTGGTGGCTTACACTTGTAATCCTAGTTACTCAGGAGGCTGACACCTGAGGTTTGCAGTTCAAAGCCACTTAGGGAAGGCAAATCCCATGAGATTTTTATCTCCAATTAACCACCAGAATACCAGAAGTGGAGCTGTGGCTCAAAGTGGTAGAGTGCTAGCCTTGAGCAAAAAGAGCTCAGGAACAACACCCAAGTTCTGAGTTCAAGTCCTACGATGGACAAAGAAAAAATTATAAATAAAAATTCAAACCTTTGCAGGGAAACCATGGCTCACACCTGTAGTCCTAGGGACTCAGGAAGTTGAGAAGAGGAGGATCCTGGTTCAAGGCCAGGCAGAAGAGAAACACCAATGGGATTCCCTTTTCAACTTATAGCTGGGCAACAGTGGGACAAGTCTCCTTTCTGAGAGATGAGGGAGGCTGAGATTTGGAGGTACAAGGTGTCAGGCCAACCTAGACAAGAAAGCGCGCTCCCTCTCCATGGGAGGGAACAGTATACACCTGCGCTCCCAGCAAGGCAGCAAGGCGGGTGGGCCTGAAGTGAGGCGGCTCATCACATCTCAGGCCTTGAGGGCAGACGTGAGACACTAACCTAAAAAATAACCAGTGCAAACCTGGGCCGGGAGTTCAGATCAGTGGTGTGATCACACACACACACACACACACACACACACACACACACACACACACACACTTCAAGCCTTCAAACAATGCCAGCGTTCCTTAACTTGTCACAGTGTGGGCTTTCAGGACAAGATTTTTGTTTTTGTTTTTTTGTCATTCATAGGGCTTGAACTCAGGACCTGGGTGCTGTCCCTGAGATTCTGTGCTCAAGGCTAGCGCTCTACCACATGGGTCACAGCTCCACTTCTGGTTTTCTAGTGGTTCATGGAAGATAAGAATCTCATGGACTTTCCGGCTCCAGCTGGCTTCGAACCTTGATCCTTCATCTCAGCCTCTTGCATAGCTAGGATTACAAGCAGGAGACACAGTTGGCTGGCTCAATCAATGTGCCTTTAATTTTATCAAGTAGTAAAAATTAAATGGAAAATTCAAGTACTTTATTTATATTTTCCATTTCCCCATAAGCTTTCTATTGTAGTTATATGGTTTTAGAATTCAATCTATCAATACAGACATAAATGAGATTCACTTTCCTAAACCCAAATACATAGAGTAACAAAAATAGCCAAATAAACAGGAAAATTCCATGTAATAAATTCACCCAATAAGATAATGGTAATTATTCTACAAGATGGATAGAAGTGTACTTTCATTAAATACACCAATACAAAAAAATTTTTAAACTACAACCATAATGCTTCTAGTTTTAAAGTAGAAATGGCCATCCTTGCTGGGTGCTGGTGGCTCACACCTGAAATCTTAGCTACTCAGGAGACTGAGATTTGAGAATCATGGTTCAAAGCCAACCCAGGTAGGAATGACCAGGAGACTCTTAAATCCAATTAATTACCAAAGAGTTGGACGCAGTCATGTGGCTCAAGTGGTAAAGGTGAGCTTTGAGGGAAAAAGCTCAAGGACAGCACCCAGGCCCTGAGCTCAAGCCTCAGGTCTAGAGAAAAAAAGAAAGAAAAAAGAAAAAAGAAAAGGCCATCCTCTGTTTCTTTTTCTTGTCTGTGATGCTTAGTTTCTAATTAATTTTGAAGTGTCAGGATCTTTGAGCTCCTTGAATAAGAGACTTGTTAAATATGTAGGTTTTTGTTTTTCTGAAGGAACTGGTTGTTTTTTCACAGGTATTTGTGGAAAGCCACATTTTCACTATGAGACATCCACACTGGAACAGAAGCTGAGACAGGGAAGGGGAAAAAAAAAAAAAAAAAAAAAAATCAATGAAACAGCGCCACTTAGTGGTAGAATAGCAAAATTATCTGTAGGTTAACAGTTTTGTTCTTTTTTTTGGGGGGGGGGGTCCGGTTGTGGGGCCTGAACTCTGGGCCTGGGTGCTGTCCCTCAGCTCTTCAGCTCAAGGCTAGCACTTTACCTCTTGAGCCACAGCGCCACTTCCGGCTTTTTTTTCTTTTTGCTTATGTGGTGCTGAGGAATCGAACCCAGGGCCTCATGCATTGCAAGGCAAGCGCTCTACCACTGAGCCACCTTCCTAGCCCAAGCTGACTGTTTTTGTTTTTGTTTTTGTTTTTTGCTTATGTGGTGCTGAGGAATCGAACCCAGGGCCTCAGGCATGCAAGGCAAGCGCTCTACCACTGAGCCACCTTCCCAGCCCAACAGTTTTGTTCTTAATTACAAACTATCAGAGCAAAATTAAGCCAGCCACCGGTGGCTCACGCCTGTAATCCTAGCTACTAAGAAGGCTGAGATCTGAGGATAACGGTTCAAAGCCAGCCCAAAAAGGAAAGTCCGTGAAACTCTTATCTCCAATAAACCACAGAAAACTGGAAGTGGCACTGTAGCTCAAGTGGTAGAGTGCTAGCCTTGAGCTGAAGAGCTGAGAGACAGCACCCAGGCCAGGAGTTCAAGCCCCATGACTGTCAAAAAGAATTAAGATGAGTGAAGATTTTAGAGAAATTATATCATGTATTGTGTTGATTTGGGTGTGTTGAATAAGGAAATGAACCCATCATACCCCTGGGAAAAGTCAAAATGAGGGCTGGGGATGTGGCTTAGTAGTAGAGTGCTTGCCTAGCATGCATGAAGCTCTGAGTTTGATTCCTTTGATTCCTCAGAACTACATATACAGAAAACGCTGGAAGTGGCACTGTGGCTCAAATGGTCAAGTGCTAGCTTTGAGCAAAAAACTCAAGGACAGTGCCCAGGCCCTGAGTTTAAGCCTCAGGAACTGGCAAAAAAATAAGTAAATTTTAAAAATAAGGGCTGGGAAGGTGGCTCAGTGGTAGAGTGCTTGTCTTGCATGCCTGAGGCCCTGGGTTTCATTCCTCAGCACCACATAAGCAAAAAGAAAAAAGCCGGAGGTGGCACTGTGGCTCAAGTGGTAGAGCGCTAGCCTTGAGCTGAAGAGCTGAGGGACAGCGCCCAGGCCCAGAGTTCAGGCCCCACGACCGGACCAAAAAAATAAAAAATTAAATAAATAAATAAATAAATAAATCAGGCCAAAAAAAATGTCCAAATGAAGGACTAGAAAGCTTTAACATGGCAGAAAATAAATTAGCCCTAAATACAGATAGTGGGGCGATCTCAGCAGCAATTTGACCTAATCAACATGTGAAACAAAGAAAAGCAGTGAGTCCTTGGATCAGGGGAAATTTTAGACGTGTCCATGAGCCTTTAGAATCATGGACTCATGAAACAGTATCAATACGAAGCAACTTCTGTGCTGGTAGCCATATTTTATAGGCAAAATCAACCACAGCTCTGGGAAGTTAAGAGTTATGGTAGGTAAGGTCAATACTTGCTTGTCATTGTTTCAAGTTCTGTCACCCTGTATCTAGTTCTTCTATGTCTGCCATACAGAACAATCTCCATGCCTATAACTCCTGTTTAATGATAACTAAAGAGCAGCGCCATGAAGTCAGGTGCCCGCGTCTCCTGCCTGCAATCTTAGCTATTCAGAAGACTAAGATCTGGAAGATCATGGTTCAAAGTCAGCCTAGGTAGAAAAGTTTAGCTTTCTGTCCAATTAGCCAGCAAAAAGTTAGACCAGAGGCATGGTTCAAGTTGTAGAGCACCAACGATGAGAAAAAAGAGACCCTGAGTTCAAGTTCTAGTATCGATGTGTGTGTCTCTGTGTGTGTGTGTATACATACAGTATAGCATAAGTCCCTCTTGCATGAACTCTGGCCAAACTACAAAGGCTCAGGGTCTTTATCATACATAAAGTACATACAGTCACTGAACAATAACTTTGATTCTTTCAAATTCCTTGTTTACAAAATGTACTTGCGAGCCCGGCACTGGAGGCTTACATCTATAATCCTAACTACATAGGAGACTGAGATCTGGAGGACTGATGGTCAATCTCACAGCTCATGGAGAAAAGTCTCCAAAATAATGAGCAAAAAAGGTCTGGGAAGGTGGCTCAGTGGTAGAGTGCTTGCTTTGCATGCATGAGGCCCTGAGTTCGATTCCTCAGCACCACATAAGCAGAAAAAGCCGGAAATGATGCTGTGGCTCAAGTGGTAGAGTGCTAGCCTAGAGCTGAAGAGCTGAGGAACAGCTCCCAGGCCCAGAGTTCAGGCTCTGTGACTGACAAAAAAAAACTAGCAAAAAGCAGGGTGGGAGGTATGGCTCAAGTGGTTGGGCACCAGCCAAGCAAGCCCAAGCACAACCCCCCCTTCCCCCACACACAGAGAACTAAGAACAGTAGGGCCCTAAATACAAGACTGGAAATCACCAGCTGTAATTAGCTGGCACAAAATAGATTGTCAAGCTCTTCAAAGAGTTATAAACTTCAGGTTATTTTTAATGACTTGGAGGAGGTATACAAGCCATCAACAGGAGAAATTACTAGATCATAGAGGAACTTCAATGTTTTCATTTGGCATCCTCTTAGTGTTGTTCGAATATGTGTGAAAAGCACAATGCTTATTGCAATTTTAAATCAATAGGGAAGGAATATTTCAAAGCTTGCTTCTATAATCCACTCTAGATCCTGGAGCTCATCTAATTGTGTGTGTGTGTGTGTGTGTGTGTGTGTGTGCGTGCGTGCGCGCGTGCGTGCTTGCAAGTGCAGGCATGCACTGCTCTTAAGAGCTTGAACTCAGAGCCTGGGTGCTATCCCTGAATTTTTTTACTCAAGACTAGTGCTTTACCACTTGAGCCACGGCTCCACTTCTGGATCTTCAATTAGAAATAAGAGTCTGCCCAGCTTAGCTTTGAACCACAATCCTCAGATCTCAGCCTCCTGAATAGCTATGATTACAGGGGTGAGCCACTGGGTTAAACCTTTTTTTTTTTAAATTATTTATGTTTGTTTGTTTGTTTTTGGTCAGTCATGGGGGCTGAACTCTGGGCCTGGGTGCTGTCCCTCAGCTCTTCAGCTCAAGGCTAGTGCTCTACCACTTGAACCACAGCGCCATTTTCGGCTTTTTCTGCTTATGTGGTGCTGAGGAATCGAACCCAGGGCCTCATGCATGCAAAGCTAGCATTCTACCACTGAGCCAACTTCCCAGCCCCTGGGTTAAACCTTTTTAAAAAAAATTTTTTTTAATTATCTTTAAGTAGTTCTACAAAACAATATATGAGTACACAGTGTCTGACAACAACTCTCTCTTAACCCATCCCTTCTGGGTTAAACCTTTCAGTGAGACCTTTGATTATAAGTCATGTGAATGCTGAAGTCTGCATTCCCAGGACACATCTTCAAGAAGGCAGTCAATGCTACAAACTCCCTGCAGTGTAAGCACACGGCTGCTCAGCCTAGAGATTGAAATCATGAAGTCACGAGCCAGGGAAAGGGAGCCTCAGCCAGAGATTTCCATCGGCAGCAGAGCGCTAAAAGCTGTCAGGGCATTCTGTTATCTGGGCAATGGGTTGTCCATCTGTTCTGAGACTGACAAGGAAAAAAGCAACTAAGGAGAAAAGCAAGCCACAAGGCATCCTGCCCAGCGTGACTCTGCTGCCCTCAACTAGCTAGGATAAGACATCCCAGAACACTACCCCTCTCCCACTTGCTACATGATGGTGACCTTTAAAACTGTGTGAGGGGTGGGTCCAGGGCCTTAAGACTGTAATCCTAGCTACTCAGGAGGCTGAGATCTGAGGATCACAGTTCAAAGCCAGCCCCAGCAGGAAAGTCTTTAAGACTCTTATCTCCAAAGAACCACAAAAAAAAAAGCCAGAAGTGAAGCTAGGGTCCAAGTAGTAGAACACTAGCCTTGAGCAAAACAATTCAAGGATAGTACCCAGGCCCTAAGTTCAAGTCCCAGGACTGGCACCAAAACCAACACAAACCAAAAGCTGGGGTAAAACTCTCTGAGCCATGACAGCAGGACATATAAATCCTATAAAGAACTTTTTGAACAAACAGTCCAGCAACTTTTGGACAAATTCCTGTCTCTCCTTTGTAAAATGAGGCTGTATTAGGGTCATGGTTGCTGCTGTAAGAAGTGTCAGCCTAATCTCCTCCATCTTCTTACCCAGTCTGTCCGTTGTTTGTGCAGCTATAACTGTAAATGTTAAACCCTTCCACAATGCAGTTTCTGTTTCTCACATCTCACATGAACCCAGCCCTATAAACTATGTTGATAGTCCCACACAGCTGCTACTCCCTGCCCATCGGGTAGCCTGTCAGGTTACTGACTTTAACAACTCCTTTTCCTTTGTATGTGACCATGTGTCAGTGATTTTCTTTTTTTTTTTTTGGGTCCGGTCGTGGGGCCTGAACTCTGGGCCTGGGCGCTGTCCCTCAGCTCTTCAGCTCAAGGCTAGCGCTCTACCACTTGAGCCACAGCGCCACTTCTGGCTTTTTTTTCTTTTTGCTTATGTGGTGCTGAAGAATCGAACCCAGGGCCTCATGCATGCAAGGCAAGCGCTCTACCACTGAGCCACCTTCCCAGCCCATGAGTGATTTTCTTGGGGAAGCCTCTCAACACGTTTATTTCCAAACCAGAGGCTCATGTCTGTAATCCTAGCTATTCAGAAGGCAGATCTGAGGATCGTGGTTCAAAGCCAGCCTGGGCAGGAAAGTCTGTGAGACTCTTCAATTAACCAACAAAATGCCAGGAAGTAGAACTATGGCTTAAATGATAGAGCAAGTGCCAGCCTTGAATAAAAAAAATTAAGGGACAGGGCCCACGCTCTGAGTTCAAGCCCTAAGACTGGCCCAAAAACAAAAGAAAGAAAAGAAATCCTACACTACAGTACTGTGAGAATTAGAGATCAGTGATGTATGGAGTTCAAGTCTCACAACCTAGAGTTGCTCAGGGAAGTGGAAGGCACTTCCTGCCCACCCCCTGGCTGGGTATGGCCTTGTGACTGGTTCTGGCCTCTCTCCCTGTTTTGTCAGTGACCATGGTGTAGAGAAAAACATAAAAAAATCAGCAGAGCTGTGAGGACTCTGAAACTTGTGTGTGTGTGTGTGTGTGTGTGTGTGTCTGGGAGCTTGAATTTAGGGCCTGGGTGCTGTCCCCTGAACTTTTGTGCTCAAAGCTAGTGCTCTACCACTGTGAACCACAGCTCTACTTGTGGCTTTTTGGTGATTACTTGGAGATTAGAGTCTCATGGGCTTTCCTGCCCATTCTAGGTTCGACCCATGATCCTCAGATCTCAGCTTCCTGAATAGTAAGTGTGAGCCACCGCACCCAGTATTGACCAGGGATTTTTTATGTGTTTTCTTAAAGGAAAGGGAGTAAGATGCCACTGGACTCTCGTTTCCTAACTAGGGCTGGCAAGTACAGTATAAATTTCTCAGATGCATAACTGTGCTTCATTCATCTTGAGTAGCCTGGTAATTTGTTCAGAAGCTGCTGAGTCTAGCCAGATTCTTGCTTGAAATCTTGATGCTTAACAACATAAAAGCTTGTCCTCCCATAGCCTCCCTAATCCATCCTCACAATCTGTAAAATGGTGTACAAACACCCCACTCCATTGAGGGTGGTAAATTAGATGTTGCAAGGCCATTACACTGAGTTTGTTGAGTGCTTGGGAAACTGTAAGTTCAAGATGTACCCACTAGGAATATCCTGAGTCTTTGTCAAGAAAGAACTCTACTTTATGACCGGGTACTGAAGTTTGAAATCAGGACCTTGCTGAGCTTGTTTATTCAAGGCTGGCACTTTACCATTTGCGCCACACCTCCAGCCTGCTTCTCTGCTGGTTAATTGGAGATGGAACCTAGGGACTGACTTCAAACTGCTATCTTCTGGATCTCAGCTTCTTTTTTTTTTTTGGTGGGGGGTGGGGGGATCCAGTAGTGGGCCTGAACTCTGGGCCTGGGCGCTGTCCCTCAGCTCTTCAGCTCAAAGCTAGCTCTCTACCACTTGAGCCACAGAGCCACTTCCAGCTTTTTTTTTTTCTGCTTATGTGGTGCTGAGGAATCAAACCCAGGGCCTCATGCATGCAAAGCAAGCACTCTACCACTGAGCCACCTTCCCAGCCCCTGGATCTCAGCTTCTTGAATAGCTATACCTGTGCCCAGATATATTTTATTTTTACTATTTTTGTGCTGGCACTGGGACTTAAACTTAAGGCCTGGGCATTGTGCCTTACATAACTTTTTCTAAAAATCAAGATTGGTACTCTACCACTTGAGCCACAACTCTACTCCCAATCTCATTGGCGGGAAGGCGGGAGGGAGAGCTAGTTGGAGATAAGAATCTCACAGAGCCAGGCACTGGTGACTCTGGCCTGTAATCCTAGCTATTCAGGAGGCTGAGATCTGAGGATCCCGGTTGGAAGCCAGCCCAGGAAGGAAAATCCGTGAGATTCTGACCTCCAATTAAAAACAAACAAACCAGAAAACCTGTGCCTCAAGTGGTAGAGTGCTTGCCTTTAACTGAAGACCTCAGGGACAGCGCCCAGGCCTCGAGTTCAAGCCCAGGCCCTGAGTTCAAGTCCTACTACCAATTAAAAAAACAAAGTTACAGACTTTCCTGCCCCAACTGGCTTGGGCCACCTGAGTAGTTAGGCTTATGGGTGTGAACCACTGGCTCCTGGCCTAGCTATGTTTCTTTTGAATCCCTTTGCAAATGATATACAGCTTGTGGTTGAACAGTGGTTTTTATCTCCAGGAGAGGGGCTGTTTTTAGTTTGTTTTTAATCTGCAGCCTCTCAATGTTACACGGATAAACATGTTTAATACATTTAAGTACATTTTGAAGGGGCAAAGGACTGGTGGGCACGGTTTGCTGGCTGATTTGCTGAATCTGGCAGCTCTTTCAGAAAGAACACGAGCCAGGAACCGAAAACTCTACTAACTACCCCTAGATTAAACTGGGGCACGGGAACAAAGCATCCATGTGTTCATCCTGCAAAGTTGTACCAAACCTCTTTCTAGGTCAGCCTTTCACCTTGTTGTCTCTGTGTCGGTCGTGGGACTCGAACTCAGGGCCTGGGCGCTGTCCCTGGGCTTTCTGCTCTGGGCTGGCGCTCTACCACGGTGAGCCACAGCGCCACGTCTGCCTTTTGGCTGGTTAACAGATGAAAGTCTCACCAACTTTCCTGCTTACACTGGCTTCGAACCCGCGATCCTCAGATCTCAGCCTCTTGAGTAGATGCATTGATTCCGCCCTTCCCCGGACCCGGGCGGGGAGGGAGGGTCGGGGCTCTCGGGCGGGCGCAGCCGTTAGGCGCGGGTTCCGGAGGCCCGGGGCGGAGGGGCGGGTCCCAAGCCTCCGCCGCGGCCTCGCCACCGCCCGCCGCGTCCCGGGAGCCCGGGGCGGCGGGGCCCAGCGCCGGCCACCATGCTGCAGAAGCAGGAGAAGGTGCTGCTGCTGAAGACCTTCCAGGGCCGGACGCTGCGGATCGTGCGCGAGCACTACCTGCGGCCCCGCGTGCCGTGCCACAGCCCGCTCTGCCCGCAGCCCTCCGCCTGCCGCAACGGTCAGGGCCGGGGCGCACGGGGCGGGGGAGCGGCCGGGGCCTGGCACGACGCGCGGAGCCGCGGCCTGGCGCAGCGGGGGAGGCCGGAGACCGGCGGGGGGCGGCCGGGGCCTGGCACGACGCGCGGAGCCGCGGCCTGGCGCAGCGGGGGAGGCCGGAGACCGGCGGGGGGCGGCCGGGGCCAGGCACGACGCACGGAACCGCGGCCTGGCGCAGCGGAAGGAGGAGGCTGGGGCCCAGCGGGGACGGCCGGGGCCTAGCGCTGCGGAGGAGACCGGAGCCCGCGGCCTGGCTCGGCGCGTGGAGCCGCGGCCTAGCGCAGCGGGGGTGGCCCAGGTCGAGCGTCTGCCGCTCGGGGACGCCGCGCCCACCCCCAGCTCTGCCGCCGCTGCGGCTTCCGGGTCTCCCACCCCCTTCCGCCCTCCGCCGCCGCCTCTCCGCTCGCCCCGCCTTGCTGCGGAGCGGCCAGTGACACTGGCACCCGCTGCCTCCCCGCCCTGGGTTGGGGTTCTCCGCAGGTTGGGGGAGCCTCCCGCAGCTTGCTCGGCGAATTGGGGAGACCCGGGGGGGGGGGTGCACGAGCTCGCTCCCTAGTGGGCACTTGCTTGCTTCCCCCAAATTTGCACCCCTGCTAGAGCTCCAACACTTAATGGCGCCCCATCGTAGGATCTGGGAGTGATCTGGGCCCTCCTTGTACAAACGTCCTGGGGAACTTTGGAATGGAGAGGGGCTGTTAGGGGGCCCCTTTTTATTTTATTCTATTTTTATTATTATTAGTGTGTGTGACAGTACTGAGGTTTGAATTCCGAGCCTGGGCCTTGTCCGAGAGCTTTTTCCACTCAAGGCTGGTGCTCTACCATTTGAGCCACATCTTTACCTCCAGCTTTTTTGCTGGTCAATCATCCTTCCAGGGCTGGTTTCGAACTGCTGGCACATCTCATCCACCTGAGTAGCTAGGATTGTAGGCTTGAGCCACTGGTGCCCTGCTCAGGGTGCCCTGTAAGTGAGGGAAGGGTACTGACCCTTCCCTTCGGTGGGAGGGTGAGCTCAGCTTTGGAGCCTTCTACTGTTGGTTAGGGGTACAACGTGGCTACTGTTTCAATTACAGCTTGGCTGAGTAGCTCTCAGCTAGATGGAAACCGCACTGTCCATTGCTTGTGCATACTGAATGCCCTTTCTAGTCAGTTCTAGTCTTCTGGGCCTCGGACCTCTGAGTATGTGCATAGCTTGAAACCCCAGAGAACACACCGAGTGGTTAACACACACATGCATTTGAATTGAGTAAGTATGCAAGTGATAGATTAACCCAGAAATACTCAACTCATGCTGAAAATGTACTTGTCTGTTTTTAAAATATCAGTCATACTTTCCTGCACCACTGGCAGCACCATAAACCATGTTGAATTTGTATTTATCACAGCTTCATAAAAAAGAAGAGTCTGAAATCTAAGGACCGCAGGTTGAAGCCAGCCTGGTAAAAAAATTTGACAGCCGGGCGCTGGTGGCTCACGCCTGTAATCCTAGCTACTCAGGAGGCTGAGATCTGAGGATCGAGGTTCAAAGCCAGCCCAGGCAGGAGAGACCGTGAGACTCCTATCTTGAATAAACCACCAGAAAACCGGAAGTGGTGCTGTGGCTCAAGTGGTAGAGCGCTAGCCTTGAGCTGAAGAGCTGAGGGACAGCGCCCAGGCCCAGAGTTCAAGCCCCACGACCGACAAAAAAAAAAAAAAAAAAAATTTGAGACTCTTTATTTCCAATTAAGCACCAAAAAAAGCTGGAAGTGGATCTGTGACTCAACTGGTAAAGGATTGCCCTTGAGCGAAAAGGCCAACTAAGAGCATGAGGCCCTGAGTTCAAGCCCCCAATATCAGTAGAATAGAATAAAACAAATAAGTGGATTTCCCCTGAATTTTGCTCCTTGACCAAAGTCTGTCTTTGCCTATCCAAAGCTTCAAGGTAGAGTGAAAATAGGCAATTATTCTGGACACCAGCCTGCCATAACACTGAAGTGGAAAGTTGGCTTTGAAATTGTTACCTAATTGCTCTCATTTTGAATTACATTTCAGATGGGAAGCTGTTGAGTAGTGATGTGACTCATTATGTAATCCCAGACTGGAAAGTTGTTCAAGATTACCTTGAGATCCTAGAGTTTCTGGAGTTGAAGGGAATTATCTTCATGCAAACAGCTTGTCAAGCTGTGCAACATCAAAGGGGCCGGAGGTATGTGTTTTGCTTTATTTATTAATTTATTTATTATTTATGTCAGTCATGGGGCTTGAACTCAGGGCCTGGGTAAATCCCTGAGCCTATTTTATGCTCAAGGCTAGCGCTCTACCACATGAGCCACAGCACCACCTCCAGTTTTTGAGTGGGTAATTGAAGAGTCTAATGGGGACTCTTCTTCCCTGGCTGGCTTCCAACCACAATCCTCAGATCTCAGCCTCCTGAGTAGGTAGGATTACAGGCATAAGCCACCAGTACCCAGCTGCATTCTTTATTTATAATACACTTTTTCCCCTCTTTAGAGAAGATCCATTGTTGGAGGAGGGGAGGGAAGGCATTCATTTCTCCTAAAGGATTTTAGAAACTACTTTGGTATTCTCTTTGCTAGTGAGGAATGCAGTAGCATTTTATACTTGTGCTTCAACATCTGGCTAACAGAGCTGACTGTAGATCAATGGACTGCATTGTGTCCTCTATGTAGATATTTAGACACTAGTGTGAGTTGCCTTTTGATTTGCATTTTTATGGGAGAAGGATTATTGCTTTCAATTTTGTTTTTGCTTTTGCTGATAATGTGTATTATTTAATCTTTTTAATTGTAGATAGGTTGTTTCAGAATATACCTTCTGTTCTTGGAAAAAAAATACTTTTAAATCTTAGGTTCCTCTATTGTGAATGCATATTGTATTTCTAAAGGTTGATTCAATGAAATTGGAAATAACTTACTTTGCTTTTTTAGGTGACTAGTAGAATTACTAGCATAGTAAAACATTTCTAATCGAAACAGTTGAAAATACTTACCTTGTACTTAAGTGAAGGATGGCCACCATGCTTTTATATAAATACTCTAAAGTACAGTTTTGCTTCACTTAGTATTAGCAAAGGTTTTGTGATTTTTGCACTTAAAACTGTTTGGAAATAGTATTTTAGAATTATATCTATATATGTGTGTGTATACATATACATATACATATACATATATATATATATATACCTCATCTCTACACATCCTAGGTTATTTAATAAGCAGGCACTATATATTTATTTTAAGTGTTATGATTTCCTCAAGACCTTGGTAGCAACAAAGTGTTTTTATTTGTATATGAAAATGACAAAATGTCCTTATGATACACTCAGTTCAAAGAAATGTACATTAACTGGATTGCATATAAGTTTTTTTTTCAGATAGAATATTTTAAAATGAGCTTGCAGTTGATTTTTCTCGGACACAAAGATATAGATGCTTGCCCCTCTCTGCAGTAAAATGTTGCTCTCGGTGTTGTAGTATTTCAATTTCTGCTCCTAAAAATCAATTCATTATCATCTTTTGGATTGCTGCTGGTATAGCCTTTTCAACTTCTGTTTTCTAAAGTATTTTTAATGCAAAGGATTGTTTAAAAAAAATTCCTGACACATTCAAAAGGCAAAGAATTGGAATTTAAATGTATTTTTTTTCCCCCTCCTGTTCATTTCTAAAGTAGTTAGCTTGAAAAACAATTGGCTTTCCAGAGCTGGGCCCTGTCTGTGGATATACTAGATTAGAAAACAAAACACAAGGAGGTATATGACTTACGCTCAAGCTACTGCTGTGGTTTCCATTGGATTTTTTTTTTTTTTTTTTTGGTCCGGTCATGTGGCTTGAACTCTGGGCCTGGGCACTGTCCCTCAGCTCTTCAGCTCAAGGCGAGCGCTCTACCACTTGAGCCACAGCGCCACTTCTGGCTTTTTTCGTTTTGCTTATGTGGTGCTACCACTTGAGCCACAGCGCCACTTCTGGCTTTTTTCTTTTTGCTTATGTGGTGCTGAGGAATCGAACCCAGGGCCTCGAGCATGCAAGGCAAGCGCTCTACCACTGAGCCACCTTCCCAGCCCCATCCATTGGATTTTTTTTGAACTCCGAGTCCTAGGCCTTGACAAACAAAAGGAAGCCTTCTTGCCACAAGCCTGTTTTCTGGTTGGGATTAGATGCCAGAGACAAGAAGACACTGAAGAAGACTCAATAGCCTTATGGAGGAAATTAAATGTGAACCAGCAATGTCCTGGTGGCTAATCCGGGAGGCTGAAATCTGAGGATCTCATTTCACAGCCAGCCCATGTAGGAAAGTCCATGAGACTCTTACCTTCAGTTAGCCAGCAAAAAGCTGGAAGTGGAGGTATGGCTCAAGTAGTAAAGTGCCAGCTTTGAGTGACTAAAGCTAAGCTAGAACTAGAGGCCCTAAATTTAAGACCCAGTACTGACACAAAAGAAAACAAATGCATCTCTAAGAGGTTGAGATCTGAGGTGTATGGTTTGAAGCCAGGTTGGACAGAAAAGTCCATGAGAATTTTATCTCCAATTAACCACTCCAAAACTGGAAGTGAGGTTGTGGCTCAAAGTGGTAGAGCACTAACCTTGAACACATAAACTCAAGGACAGAGCCCAAGCCCTGAGTTCAAACCCCATGATAAAAAAAAAAAAAATCTCTGGATGACTTCAAAGGCCCAATGCACTGGTGGACTGGACGCTCATGCCTGTAATCCTAGTTATTCAGGAGGCTGGGATCTGAAGATTGCGGTTCGAAGCCAGCCCAGGCAGGAAAGTCCATGAGACTCTTACCTCTAATTAACCACCAGAAAGCTGGAAGTGGCACTGTGGCTCAAAGTGGTGGAACACTAGCCTTGAGCCTTGAGGTGAAGAGTTCAGGGACAGCGCCCAGGCCCAGAGTTCAAGCCCCACAACCACCAAAAAAAAAAAAAAGAAGAAGAAGAAATTTCTTTTAACTCATGATTCTGGAGGTCCAAGGTTAAAGGTTCACATCTGGCTGGGCGCTGGTGGCTCACGCCTATAATCCTAGCTACTCAGGAAGCTGAGATCTGAGGATCGAGGTTCAAAGCCAGCCTGGGCAGGAAAGTCGGTGAAACTGTTATCTCCAGTAATCCACCAGAAAACTGGAAGTGGCGCTGTAGCTCATGTGGTAGAGCACTAGCCTTGAGCTGAAGAGCTGAAGGACAGTGCCCAGGCCCAGAGATCAAGCCCTATGACCGACCAAAAAAAAAAAAAAAAGTTCACATCTTCTAGTTGACTGAGTTCCATGCCACCTGGCAAGAGAAAGATTATATATATGTGTATCTTCTGGCCTCTGTCTTACTAAATCACCAATAATCCAAAACAAAGTGTGGTGGGGGTGGGGGGGTCTATACCCTGTCAACCTTGTCTAATACTAACCATCTTCCCAAGACCCCACTTTTCCCTCCCTCTCTCCCTTCCTTCCTTACTTCATTTTGTGTCTGCTAGTTCTAAGGCTTGAACTAAAGCCCTCGTGTTCTCATTTTATATTTTGCTCAAGGTAGGTGCTCTACCACTTGAGCCATACCTCCATTTCCAGCATTTTGCTGGTGAAGTGGAGAGAAGTCTCACTGACTTTTCTACCTGGGCTGGCTTCAAACCATGATCTCAGATTTCAGCCTCCTGAGTACTTAGGATTACAGGTGTGAACTACCAGCATCAAATAAAGACCACACTTCAGAACAGGATTGGATTACCTTAAATTTCAACCTATTGTCCAAGGGATACACTCAAATCATGGCTCCATTGGCTTACACCTGTAATCCTAATTGGGAGACTGAGATCTGAGGATCAAGGTTCATAGTCAGCCCAGGCAGGAAAGTCTGTGAGACTCTTTATTTATTTATTTATTTATGGCCAGTCCCGGGGCTTCAACTCAGGGCGTAGGCACTGTCCCTGAACTTCTTTTGCTCAAAGCTAACATTCCAACATTTGAGCCACAGTATGGCTTTTTCCACTCAAAGCTAACACTCTACCACTCAAACCACAGCTCCACTACGGCGTCACTTCTGGCTTTTTCTGTGTATGTGGTACTGAGGAATCAAACCCAGGGCTTCATGCATGCTAGACAAGCACTCTACCACTGAGCCACCTTCCCAGCCCAAGACTCTTATCTCTAATTAAGCACCAAAAAGCAGAAAGTGGAGGTGTGGCTCAAGTGGTAGAGTGCTAGCCTTGAGCAAAAGAAGCTCAGAGAGCCGGGTATGGTGGCTCACTTCTGTAATCCTAGCTACTCTGGAGGCTGAGATCTGAGGATCACTGTTCAAAGCCAGCCCGGGCTGGAAAGTCTGTGAGACTCTTATCTCCAATAAACCACTAGAAAACTGGAAGTGGCGTTGTGGCTCAAGTGGTAGAGCACTCGCCTTGAGCTGAAGAGCGCAGGGACAGTGCCCAGGCCCAGAGTGTAAGCCCCACAACTGACCAAAAAAAAAAAAAAAAGTTCAAGAACAGCATCCAGGCCCTGAGTTCAAGTCCCAGGACCAGCAAACACATGTACACACGTGTACACACACAAACACACATACACACAAAGCTGGAAACAGAAATGGCTCAAGTAGTAGAGCTCTAGCCTTGAGGAAATAAAGCTCAGGGAAAGTGCTCAGACCTAAGTTCAAGTCCAAGGACCAGCACCAAAAAATTAATTAATTAATTGAATAAATAGAAGTAAGTTTAGCTGTCTCCAAGAAATTGAAATATTTAGATGATGAAGTTTGCAAAATATCTAAGCCTGTCTAAGTAAGACTGGAATATTTAAAACTTCTGATATTTTATATTGCACTTGACTTAGTAAACTATTGCTCCCCCATCATTCCTGTCGGGCTTGTTCAAGGATCCATGATGCTCTGCTGACTCCACACAGCATGCTCATCTGTCTAATTCTGTCATAAGCTCCAAAGACTGACTAGCAGGAAATACAACTCTATTGTATTGTTCGGTATTAAATTACAGCCCCAATCCCACACGTCTGCAAGCAAACCTGACTGTCTTGCTAGGAGTGATTGCTACATTCCTGCTTTGCCAATCAGTATTCTCTGGCCATTTGTTCATTTGTTTTATCTGCTGATAGTAGCTGACAAATGACTGCATCCGCTGAAAAGAATAGATGGGAGTAAAGCTTAATAAATTTACAAAATTCTTTTTTTGTTGTCATTTGTTAACTTAGCGAGTTTCCTAAAGTTTAGGAAGGTTTGTTTATTCTTACTCTGATTTGGAGCGGTTTACTGTTTTGTTTTTTGTTTTGTTTTGCTGAGAGCTGGTCCTGGGGTTTGAACTCTGGACCTGAGCTTTTTTTTTTTTTTTTTGGGTCCGGTGGTGGGGCCTGAACTCTGGGCCTGGGCGCTGTCCCTCAGCTCTTCAGCTCAAGGCTAGCGCTCTACCACTTGAGCCACAGTGCCACTTCTGGCTTTTTTCTTTTTGCTTATGTGGTGCTGAGGAATCAAACCCAGGGCCTCAGGCATGCAAGGCAAGCGCTCTACCACTGAGCCACCTTCCCAGGCCCTGAGCTTTTTTTGCTCAAGGCTAACACTCTACCACTAGAACCACAGCTCCACTTCTGTTGTTTTCTGTGATTAATTGGAGATAAGAATCTCACAGACTTTCTTTCCTGGACCGGCTTTGAACTGTGATCCTCAGATCTCAGATTCCTGAGTAGCTAGGATTATAGGTGTGAGCCACCAGCGCCTGACTCTAGTTTCCTGGTTTTGTATCTCATCTTTATCTGGGGAAACAGGTAGACGTGAGAACCTCTGGGTCTAAAGTGAAGGCGAGGTCCTGAGACCTCCACTGGATCCTGAGACTATCACAGTTTGCTCAGAGACTTGTTTTTCTTTTTTCTTTTTTGGCCCTGGTACTGGGGCTTAACGTCAGATCCTCATGATCTCATTTGGTTTTTTCCACTCAAAGCTGGCACTCTACCACTCAAACCACAGCTCCACTACAAACTTTTTTGGTGGTTAATTGGAGATAAATGTCTCATGGGCTTTCTTGCCCAGGCAAGAATCTGGATCCTTGGATATCATCCTCCTGAGTAGCTAGGATTAAAGGCATGAGCCACTGGCACCAGACTAGCCTGGAACTCTTGATCCTCGTTCCTCAGACTTGGAATGCTGGGACATTTCCCAGGCTTTAAACAGTCCATCTTTTGCTCTAAAATATCTCTTTTTTCTTTTTCTTGATTCTTAGGAGAAAGTGGCAGATCAGTACCTGTGTTGTTAGATTTATTCTTCCCCTCTGTGTTGCAGACAGTATAACAAATTGCGAAACCTACTGAAGGATGCACGCCATGATTGCATTTTGTTCGCTAATGAATTCCAGCAGCACTGCTATCTTCCTCGGGAAGGAGGGGAGCCCATGGAGAAGTGGCAGACCAGGTGGGCCCCGGGGGACCCTTCCACAGTTCCTTATTGTTGGCTCTTTACCAGTGGATCTAGATTATTCTACAACTATAATTAATACTAAAGTGTTTAATGTGTCAGTACACATGTGTTTGTGTGTACGTATTGTGCCAGTGGGGAGCTCACTGTGCTTTGCCTCTCAGGAGCATCTACAACGCGGCTGTCTGGTACTATCACCACTGCCAGGACAGGATGCCGGTCGTTATGGTGACGGAAGATGAAGAAGCCATTCAGCAGTACGGAAGTGAAACAGAAGGAGTGTTTGTGATTTCTTTCAAGGTATTTCTTATCACTTGTGGTTATGAATGTGTACGCATGTGTGCAAGCACTGGCTCATTCATTTTGTGAGTAGAGCTTAAAACACGGATCCCTTTGGCAACACATGAAAGAGGAAGTAAAGACAGAAGGAGAGGGGGCCGGGAAGGTGGCTCAGTGGTAGAGCGCTTGCCTTGCATGCCTGAGGCCCTGGGTTCGATTCCTCAGCACCACATAAGCAAAAAGAAAAAAGCTGGAAGTGGCGCTGTGGCTCAAGTGGTAGAGCGCTAGCCTTGAGCTGAAGAGCTGAGGGACAGCGCCCAGAGTTAAGGCCCTATGACCGACCAAAAAAAAAAGACAGAAGGAGAGGATTAAGATGGTCCTTATCTTTTTTACTAACCAGCCAGTTAGCCTCACCTCAGCTCCTGTGCCTGGCCTCTGACTCTAAGGCAGGCAGTATCCAAGAGCAGCCTAATAAGCTAAATTGTTTCAGAAGTGTTGCTGATTGCAACTGTAGGCAGTACAGAGACATAGAGAGATGGGGGGGGGGGAACCAGGGGTCCCAAGCTCACCTGTACTTGGGCCCCAAGTCCCCACAAGACAGCATATTTGAGTTTACATAGGGAAGGTTACTATGAATACATGCAAAAATCTATATTAATATTACAATCAGAGCTAAAACATTTTGTGACAGACATTGGTTCCCTTATTTATTTGTTTGTTTGTTTATTTATTTATGCCAGTCCTGCAGCTTGAACTCAGGGCCTAGGCACTGTCCCTGAACTGCTTTTGCTCAAAGCTAGTACTCCACCACTTGAGCCACTGTGCCACTTCCAGCCTTTTCTATTTATGTGGTACTGAAGAATCGAACCCAGGGCTTCATGCATGCTAGGCAAACACTCTACCACTAAGCCAAATTCCCAGGTCCCCCCCCCCCTTACTTTTTTTGAGACAGGAGACTGCAGCCTAGGGAAAGCCCAGACATGATGCCCACTTATCTAGCCCAAGGTTAAACTGTCAAGGTCTTTCATCCAGCCTACAAGGTCCCCCAGCATAGCTGCTAGGGGTGAATAGCAATCTAGTCTTTTCACCCTTTCCCGAGCTGTCTGTTTTAACCCTTCCATGGCCAGCTCTAAGCATTTCAAGTGCTGTGCAGGCCATGTTCCAACCTCTCAAACCTTTTCAGGTTCCCCAGCTCAGCTTCAGAGGTAATTTCATAGAAGTTTTTTATTTGTTTGTTTGTTTTTTTGGCCAGTCATGGGGCTTGAACTCTGGGCCTGGGCGCTGTCCCTCAGCTCTTCAGCTCAAGGCTAGTGCTCGACCACTTGAACCATAGCGCCACTTCTGGCTTTTTCTGCTTAGGTGGTGCTGAGGAATCAAACCCAGGGCCTCAGGCATGCTAAAGCAAGCACTCTACCACTAAGCCACCTTCCCAGCCCAGTTTTTTGCTTTTTTTTTTTTTTTTTTTTGTTCCTTGGCTGGTCTTGGGTGTTGAACTCAGGGCCTGAGCACTGTACCTGAGCTCTTTTGCTCAAGGCTAACACTCTATCTGTGTTGAGTCGTGCTCCACTTCTTGCTTTTGGGAATTTAATTAAAAAAAGAGGGCTGGGAAGGTGGCTCAGTGGTAGAGTGCTTGCCTTGCATGCATGAGGCCCTGGGTTTGCTTCCTCAGTACCACATAAGCAAAAAATACTGGAAATGGCAAATGGTAGAGTGCTAGCCTTGAGCTAAATAGCTGAGGGACAGCGCCCAGGCCCAGAGTTCAGGCCCCATGACCAACAAAAAAAAAAAAAAGAAAGAGAGAAAGAAAGAAAGAAAGAAAAGCCTCACAGACTTTCCTGTCCAGGCTGACTTCAAACTTTGATCCTCACATCTTAGACCTTCTGAGTAGTAAGGATTGCCATCAGTGCCAGACACAGTGGCTTAGTCATTTTTTTTTTCTTTTAATGCCAGTACTGGGATTTGAACTAGTAGCTTCAAGCTGCTTTTGCTTACCTTGCTCCTGCTTACCTTTTTCTCTCAAGGCTTGGCACTCTGCTACTTGAACCACACCTCTATTTTTTGGCTCTTTGGTGGTTAGAGATAAGAGTCTTAGAAACTTTTTTTTTACCTGGGCTGTTTTCAAACCTTGGTCCTTAGATCTCAGCCTTCTGAACAGCTACCTTTGGAGACATAAGTCATTGATACCTTTGTTTTGTGCCAGTAATGGGGCTTAAACTCAGGGCATGGTTGCTATCCCTGAGGGTTTTTGTTTATTTTTGTCATGAGGCTCGATCTCGGGGCCTAAGTGCTGTCCTGAGTTCTTTTTGCGTAAGGCTAGGGCCTCTACCACTTTGACCCACAGTGCCACTTCCTGTTTTCTAATGGTTAATTGGAGCTAAGAGTCTCACAGACTTTCCTGTCCTGGCTGGATCCTCACATCCCAGCCTCCTGAGTAGCTAGGATTACAGGCTAGGATTACACCAGTGCCTGGCTGTCCCTGACTTTTTTTGCTCAGGGCTAGCACTCTACCTCTTGTGCCATAGCTTCATTTTGGCTTTATTGGTAATTCATTGGAGATAAGAGTCTCATGGACATTCCTTCTCAGGCTGGCTTCAAATTGTGATTCTCAGATCTCAGCCTCCTGAGTAGCTAGAATTACAGGCCTAAGTCGTCAGTGCCTGGCTGTAGTGCCAGATTCTTCAGGCTGTCATAGCAACCTGGCTGTGCTGTCCATCTGCCTAGATGACTTTGAATCTCTCAATAGTTATCTGGTCTCAACTGGTCTGCCCAGCTGGTCAATCCCATTCTACTGATTGATTTCATTTTCTGATGCTGAAATCAAGGTGAGGCCTTCTGTAGCTCCAGTCACTTTACAGAAAGTCTCGTTGGATTTTGAATTGTAAATGCTCTAAGGATTCTCCTGTGCATGTGTTACTAAAGACCTGCCAATAGAATTTTCTTGGCCCTGCTCTTTAAAAACTAAAAAAAAAAAAATAGAAAAGCAAAGAAGTGTTCTGGCATGCCAGAGAATTCCAGGGGCGCTGGAAATTAATGACAGTGTCACTAGGTTTTTCTTTTGCAATACATCATGTCTTGTTCCTGCAGAGGACAGTTGACTAAAATTACATTTTTCTACTTTTGGTGAAAATGACTTTTCTTTGTAATCCAGTAGTATAGGAAGATTTTATTTTGTATAGTGTTTCTTTAGCAAACGGTATGACCAAGGGCCCCATCAGGATGGATGAATGACAGCAGGAAGCAAAAAAAAAAAAAAAAGATGTGAAGTTTAGATGGGGGTTTGTAAAGTTAGATAGAGGAGAGCAAAGACACTAACCGGTTCATGCCAGTAATCCTAGCTACTCTAAAGACTGAAATTTGAGGATCATGGTTCAAAGCCAGCCTGAGCAGAAATGTCTGTGAGACTCTTATTTCTAATTAACCTTCAGAAAGCTGGAAATGGAGCTGTGGATCAAGTGGTAGAGCACCAACCTTTAACCAAAAAACTAAACAGGATCGCAGCTTCATGTTGGTGCCTCAGGCCTGTAATCCTACGTATACAGGAGGCTGAGATCTGAGGATCTTGGTTAAAGTCAGCCTGGGCAGGAAAATTTGTTAGACTCTCATTTCCAATTAACCACCAAAGACTTGGAAGTGGAAATGTAGCTCAAATGGTAGAGCACCAGCCTTGAGTGAAAAAGCTCATGGATTGTGCCTAGGCCCTGAATGTAAGCCCCAAAACTAGCATTAAAAAAAAAAAAAAAAATGCTGGGATTGTGGCTTAGTGGTAGAGTGCTTGCCTAGCATGCATGACGCCCTGGGCTTCATTCCTCAGTACCACATAAAGGAAGTGGGGGAGGGGGAAGAGCCAGAAGTGGCACTGGGGCCGAAGTGGTAAAGTGCTTGCCTTGAGCTGTAGAGCTCAGAGACAGCACCCAGGTCCTGAGTTCAAGCCCCAGGCCTGGCCAAATAAACAAACAAAAAAAAAACCTGAGTTAAAATCACATATAAAAAGGTAAGAATACATGTAGCAACTTTTCCTGCCCATTCTGTGCATTTGTCTGCAACACTGGGATGCGTGGACTGTGTGTTTACATAGGTGCATGAGTGTCCCCACTTGTGTATTTCCTGGGTGGGGTCGGTGGGGTTAAAAGTGTTGAGAAGCCCAGACACTGGTGGCTCACACCTGTAATCCTAGCTACTCAGGAGGCTGAGATCTGAGGATCATGGTTCAAAGCCAGCCTGGGCAAGAAAGTCCATGAGACTCTTATCTCCAATTAAACACCAGAAAACCAGAAGTGGCACTGTAGTTCAAGTTGTAGAGCGCTCACCTTGAGCTGAAGAGCTCAAGGACAGCACCCAGGCCCAGAGATCAAGCCCCATGACCAAAAAAGAAAATAAAGTGCTGAGAACCTGGCGGTGGATCATGAGCCTGCTCACAGACTGGTGAGCTACCATACTGGGTGTGAAAGGAGACTCAGGAACACACAGATGAGGAAGCACTCAGCTGGCAACAGTTCTGTGGCCCTGCTATGATGGAGAATTTCTGTCTTTCAACTGTGTCTCTCCTTTATGAAATGCAGAATTACCTGGATAATTTTTGGCCTGATTTAAAAGCTGCCCATGAGCTCTGTGACTCCATCCTTCAATCCCGCCGGGAGAAGGAGAGTGAGAATCAGGAGAGCCACGGAAAGGAGTACCCTGAACATCTTCCTGCCGAGGTCCTGGAAGCAGGGGTCAAATCAGGATGCTATGTCCAGGTGAGGATGACTTGAGTCATTCAGAACCAGGCAGTATTCATCTTCTGCCTCTCCTCCTTTCCCTATCCTTCTTTCCTCTTCTACCTCTTTCCGTGCCCTCCTCTCCCTGTTGGCCTCTGAGTTGATACCATAAGGCTATGCATAGGGTGAATGAACCTGTCCAGGCTTAAGGTATGACTTGGTAGCCACCTTTTATAGCCCTTGGCAGTGGATTTGAAGATGCCACTCTGAAGTCCTTGCTAAAAGGGTATTTTTATTTTATTACCTTTCTTTGTGTGTGTATGCCAGCCGTGGGTTTGAACTCAGGTCTCGGACACTGTTCCTGAGCTTTTGTACTCAAGGCTAGTGCTCCACCACTTGAGCCGTCAGTCTACTTCTGGCTTTTTTGGTACTCAATTGGGGATAAGAGTCTCAAGACTTTTCTACCCAGGCTGGCTTCAAACCCTGATCCTCAGATCTCAGCTTCCTTAATAACAAGGGTTGCAGGTGTGAGACAACCCAGATGACCTTGTGATTTATACTCAAGGCCAGTGCTCTGCCACTTGAGCCACAGCTCCACTGGTACTTTTTGCTCGTTAATTAGAAATAGAATCTCATGGACTTGAGTTGTACCAAGGGGTTTCATTGTGACATTTCCAAATATGCATGTGATCTATGTGGGATAGCTCTACCCTTTTGTTATCCTTTCTCAAACTCCTTCTTCCTCCCCTGTCTTTAAAACAGTTTTTTGGGGCTGGGAAGTATGGCTCAGTGGTAGAGCGCTTGCCTTGCATGCATGAGGCCCTGGGTTCGATTCCTCAGCACCACATAAACAAAAAGAAAAAAGCCAGAAGGGGCGCTGTGGCTCAAGTGGTAGAGCGCTAGCCTTGAGCTGAAGAGCTGAGGGACAGCGGCCAGGCCCAGAGTTCAGGCCCCACAACTGGACCAAAAAAAACAAAAACAGTTTTTTGTAAGAGTAATTATAAAAGTACATACACAAATGTGTGTTCACAAATGTCTGTTCCCCTCTGTTTTTCTACTCCACCTGCTTGGTTTCTCCTACCAAAAACACTGATTTTTTTTTTTAATTATGATTTTAGGGAATTCTGAACGTGAATAAACATAGAGCACAAATAGAAGCTTTTGTTCGACTTCAAGGAGCCAGCTGTAAAGATTCAGGTTCAGTATAAACCATATTTGAATTAATGATTCAGGTTCAGTATAAACCATATTTAAATTTCCACACTACTTATCTGTTCTGTTGTTACACAGTGAAAAGATAAAGGTGACATAGTCCTACCATGCATGCATGCATGTGTCCCCATGGGCACATGCATTTGTGGGGCACAAGGTGCTTTGCCTAGGTTTGTGTGTGTGTGTGTGTGTGTGTGTGTGAGTCATGTCAGTCATGGGGTCTGAACTTGGTCTAGGCACTGTCCTTCAGCTCTTCAGCTCAAGGCTAGCACTCTACCATTTGAGCCGTAGAACCACTTCTGGCTTTTTCTGCTTATGTGATGCTAAGGAATCGAACCCAGGGCCTCATGCATACAATGTAAGCACTCTACCACTGAGCCACCTTCCCAGCCCCTAGTCTATAATTTTGATTTCATTTTATTTTACTTTTTCTTTTTGGATTTATTGATTGATTGATTGATTTTTGGTCAGACATGGGGCTAGAACTCAGGGCATAGGTGCTGTCCCTGAGCGTTTTTTTGCTCAAGGCTAACACTCTACTACTTTGAACCTCAATACCGCTTCCAGTTTTCTGGTGGTTATTGGAGATAATAGTCTCATAGACTTTCCTGCCCAGGCTGTCTTTGAACCACAATCCTCTCATCTCAGTTTTCTGAGTAGCTAGGATTACGGGTGTGAGCCACCAGCTCCTGGCTTTTATTTTACTTTTTAAAAATTGGGAAATTAACATTTGGGCTCAAGAATGTGGCTTAGCGGTAGAGTGCTTGTATAGAATGCATGAAACCCTTGGTTCGATTCCTCAGGACCACATACATAGAAAAAGCAAAAGAAGCTCAGGGTCAGTCCCTAGGTCATGAGTTCAAGCCCTAGGACTGACCAAAAAAAAAAGAAAGAAAAGAAAAGAAAAAACAACATTTAAGCCCGCGTACTGGTGGATCACACCTATCATTCTAACTACTCGGGAGGAGTACTATTGAGGAATTTGGTTGAAAGTAATCTGAGCCAAAAAGACCATGAGTGAGACCCATATCTCCAATCAACCAGGAAAAAAAAAAGCTGGAAGTGGCGCTGTGGCTCAAGTGGTAGAGCGCTAGCCTTGAGCTGAAGAGCAGAGGGACAGCACCCAGGCCCAGAGTTCAGGCCCACGACTGGACCAAAACACCAACACACACACACATAATTGACATTTCTTTATGTTGGGGAGGACTTACAAAATCCTTTTTTTTTTTTTTTTTTTTTTTTTGGGTCCGGTCGTGGGGCCTGAACTCTGGGCCTGGGCGCTGTCCCTCAGCTCTTCAGCTCAAGGCTAGCACTCTATCACTTGAGCCACAGCGCCACTTCCGGCTTTTTTCTTTTTGCTTATGTGGTGCTGAGGAATCGAACCTAGGGCCTCATGCATGCAAGGCAAGTGCTCTACCACTGAGCCACCTTCCCAGCCCACAAAATCCTTTCTGTTGACTTTTTTTTTTTTTTCATTTTTCTTTTTTGGTGCTGGTATTAGGACTTGAACTCAGGGCCTAGGCACTGTCCCTAAGCTTTTGTACTTAAGGTCTAGTTCTCTACCACTTTGAGCCACAGGGTCATTTGTGGTTTTCTGGTGGTTAATTGGAGATAAGAATCTCACAGACTTTCCTACCCCTGCTGCCTTTGAACCATGATCCTCAGATCTCAGCCTCCTGAGTTGCTGGGATTACAGGTGTGAGCTACTAGTGCCTGGCAAGAAATATTTTTAGAGAAAATCAAAAGTACAACTGGGCGAATGGGTGACGTAGTTCCTGCCTGTCATCTCCGCAGTTGGGAAGATCTGAATTTCAAGGCCAGGCAGGGCTACATAGAGACTATCTCAAAAGAAAACAACTAACATTGTGAAGGGTGTATGACATGGTGGCTGTGTTTGCTCGCTTAACTCAGCCGAATACCAGAGATTGGACCTCACCTTTGAAAGGAGGAAAGTTGGTTTGCAGGAGTGAGTGCTCCTCAGGCTTCCCATGAGCCTCTCTGTGCTGTCCACACCCCAGGTTTAGTGAGTGACATCCTCGTGCATGGCCTCAAGGCTCGGAACCGTGCCATTCACGGGGACCTGGTGGCGGTGGAACTCCTGCCCACACGGGAATGGAAAGGCAGGACGGCTGCGCTGTGTGAGAACGACATCGAGGACAAGGCCTCAGGCGAGTCTCCAAGCGAGCCCATGCCGACAGGTGAGACCGCGCGCCCGCGCGCCAGCCTCCACTCCCAGTCACTCTCTCCTTCTGCCCAGCAAGCCGTAAGTGCTGTGTTGACCTCTTTTTATTTGTGTTGGTGTCAGAGCTTGAACTCAGGGCCTAGATGCTTTCGGTGCTTAGCGCTCTACCACTTGGGCTACAACTCCACTTTTGACTTTTTGGTGCCTAATTGGAGATAAGAGTCTCATAAACTTTTGCCTGGGTTGGCTTCAGACCTCAGTTCTCAGATCTCAGTCTCCTGAGCAGCTGGGATTACAGAGGTGAGCATCTGGCACTCAGCTCTGCCTTTTCCTATTCCTTTGTTGTTGTTGGCCATGGGGCCTGAACTCTGGGCCTGGGCCTCAGCTCAAGGTAGCGCTCTACCACTTGAGCCACAGTGCCACTTCCAGCTTTTTCTGCTTATGTGGTGTTGAGGAATCGAACCCAGGGCCTCATGCATGCTAGGCAGTCACACTACCACCAACCCACATTCCCAGTCCCATATTTCTACTCTTATATCTACCCATATGTACTCATATCTACTCTTCTGGCTGGGTATGGTGGTACACATCTGTAGTTCCAGCATACAGGGGGTAAAGCAGGAGAATGAGAATTCCAGGCCATAGCAGACCTGGAACACACTGTCTTAAAAAAAATAGCTATTAGCCAGGCACTGATGGCTCACATCTGAAATTCTAGCTACTCAGGAGGCTGAGATCTGGCTTTACCTAAAGCTAGCCTGGGTAAACAAGGCCCAGAGACTCTTCAATAAACCTGCAAAAGTTGGAAATAAAGGTGTGGCTCAAGTGGTAGAACAACAGCCTTGAGAAAAAAATGCTAAGCAAGCCTAGTGTCAGTAGCTTACTCCTGTAATCCTAGCTACTTAGGAAGCTGAGATCTGAGGATAGAGATTCAAAGCCAGCTCAGGTAGGAAAGTTTGTGCAACTCTAATCTCCAGTTAACCACTCAAAAACCGGAAGTGGAACTGTGGTTCAAAGTGGTAGAGTGCGCTAGTCTTGAACAAAAAGAGCTCAAGGACAATACCCAGGTCCTGAGTTCAAGCCCCAGGACCAATAACAACAAAAAACTAAGCAAGAGTGTGAGGCTGAGTGTTAAGCCCCAATACTATCCTCCCCCCCAACACACACACACAACAGAAAAAGAAAGAAAATTATACATCTTTCAAATGCTAAAAAGGAGACTATCTAATAGCTTTTAACTTGTATGGACATGCTTAAAAATTGAGTTGGCAGTGTGTGTCTGTGTGTCTGTGTCTGTGTGTCTGTGCACTTCCTGCTAAGTGGGTCACAAATAGCTGGTGGCATCTAACTGGGTCATGCTTTCCTCTTCTTTGTCTTCTCAAAGGTCGAGTGGTGGGCATTCTTCAGAAGAACTGGCGAGATTATGTGGTAACATTTCCATCTAAAGAAGAAGTCCAATCTCAGGGCAAAAATGCTCAGAAGGTTCTAGTTACTCCCTGGGATTACAGAATTCCCAAAATCCGGATTAGCACTCAGCAAGCAGGAGCCCTGCAGGTAACTGGTGTTGCAACCCCGCTGTTCTGGCTCTGCCTCCACATTTTTTTGTTTGTTTTGATATTGGTCCTGGAGCTTGAACTCAGGGCCTGGGTGCTGTCCCTGAGCTTTTTTGCTCAAGGCTAGCACTCTGCTCTGCCACTTCAACAAGCCAAGCAGGAAAGTCCGTGAGACTCTTCTCTCCAATAAACCACCAGAAAACTGGAAATGGTGCTATGGCTCAAGTGGTAGAGTGCTAGCTTTGAGCTGAATTGCTCAGGAACAGTGCCCAGGCCCAGAGTTCAAACCCCACAACCAACAAAAGAAAAAAAGAGTCTCTTGGACTTTCCTGCCTGAGCAGGCTTGGAATGGTGATCCTCAGATCTCAGCCTCCAGAGTAGCTAAGATTACAGGTGTGACCCACCAGCGCCCAGCCTGCCCGCCATCGAACAGAACTAGGAAGCATCAGTCATTCCTTTGCATAAGAAGAAATCAATTACTGATGGCATCTGGCACTCTGAGATACTTTTTTTTAAAAATTCTAAATATATACGAACCATCCATTAAGTAGTCCATGGTTAATAAATGAAGGCCAGAGAGAACTTGTCCTAGAAAGAGCTTCTTTGTAGGACAGTCTAAGCGACCATATATTAAGTAGCTGTCCAACCTAGAAACTTGCAATAGATACATTTTGCCAACACTAACAAGCTTCCTTCCAGCAAGTGATAGAGAAATTCAATCACTCTCTCACAGGGATGATGGAGTGCTACTATACCGAATTGATTCTTCATAAAGAAATATAGCAGCCAGGCACCAGTGGCTCACGCCTGTAATCAGGAGGCTGAGATCTGAGGATCTCAGTTCAAAGCCAGCCTGGGCAGGAAAGTCTGTGAGACTCTTATCTCCAATAAACCACCAGAAAACTGGAAGTGGCATGGTAGTTCAAGTGGTAGAGCGCTCGCCTTGAGCTGAAGAGCTGAGGGACAGCGCTCAGGCCCAGAGTTCAAGCCCCACGACCGACAAAAAAAAAAAAAAAAAAGTATATATATATATATATATATATATATATCACTGGAGAGAAGATAGAAACGAGGAACTTAGAAATTAACCTTTACTTGACCCAGTACTGGTAGCTCACACCTGTAATCCTAGCTACTGAGTAGGCTGAGAACTGAAGATCGAAGTTTGAAGCCAGCCTGAGCAGACAAATCCATGAGACTCTTAACTCCAATTAACCTGCAAAAAAAGACACACACACACACACACACACATGCACGCACGCATGCACACGAGTCTCACGGACTTTCCTGCCCAGGCTGGTATTGAACTGTGATCCTCAGATCTCAGCCTCCTGTAGCTAGAATTACAGGCATGAGCCACCAGCACCCCACTGGTAGATTGCCCTTGTTTAGTGAAAAAAGCTAAGGAACAGTGCGCAGACTTGGAGTGCAAGCAATAGCACTAGCACAAAAAAAAAAAAGACAGAAATCAGAAAGTAACTCCTACACACTAAAAATTGAGTCTATTGTTTTAAAACTTAATTTGGATCATGCGTCATTGCATTTTTTCCTGTCATGGCAAGTGTTAAATGGTTAAATGTTTTACAGTTGGCTTTAACAGACTAAAATTTGCAGCCCAATTCTCTGATGTGAGGAGGCGATGCCTCTTTTCAAAGCATTGGGCCAAGTGCTTAGATACCATCTGGCAATTGAGTAAAACAGGAAGGACAAAAGCCAAAGAGTAAAATAAAGTGTCCCATGCCACTCCCTGCAAAAGGGCCCCTCTCTTTGGAACCCAGGGCTGTTTTTCCGTTTCCTGACTGGTTTTGGCATATGTTTTCTTTTCTTCTCTGCAGGACTTCAGGGTAGTTGTACGCATTGATTCCTGGGAATCAACGTCTGTGTATCCAAATGGACATTTTGTGCGTGTTCTAGGAAGGATCGGCGATCTGGAAGGGGAGATCGCAACCATCTTGGTGGAAAACAGCATTTCCGTTGTTCCTTTCTCTGAGGCTCAGGTCAGATTTCTAGAAGTGTTGGTGTAGGGACAGACATTTGCATTTTGCTATTGTTGCTCTCTCCTATATAGAAAGACAAATTTTTATACTACGTATCAGTGAATATATACTAAATTTTATATGTCAATCAATATGTACTATCTAAAGCCAGAAAAAAGAAAAATATCTTTTTTTCCGATGTAAAATATTTTAATGAGTTGTGAAACAGTTAAATGTCACTTATAATAATTGGTATATCAGGGCTGGGAAGGTGGCTCAGTGGTAGAGTGCTTGCCTTGCATGCATGAGGCCCTGGGTTTGATTCTTCAGCACCACATAAGCAGAAAAAGCCAGAAGTGGTGCTATGGCTCAAGTGGTAGAGCACTAGCCTTGAGCTGAAGAGCTGAGGGACAGCGCCCAGGCCCAGAGTTCAGGCCCCACGACCAACAAAAAAATAAAATAAAATAATTGGTATATCACATTAGATGATTCTTACAAATTTAAAACATAAATCACACATTGACAATAACCTTTACAGTTCAAAAACAGTCCCCATCCATGGGGACTATTACAAATTACAAATACAAGCCAGGCCCTAGTGGCTCATGCCTGTAATCCTAGCTATTCAGGAGGCTGCAATCTGAGAATCACTGTTCAAAGTCAGTGAGGGCAGGAAAGTCCATGAGACTTTTTTTTCTATTTTTCTTTTTGGTCGGTCATGGGACTTGAAGTCTGGGCCTGAGCACTGTCCCTGAGCTCTTCAGCTGAAGGTCATCTCTCTACCTCTTGAGCTACAACGCCACTTCCAGTTTTTTAGTGGTTTACTGGAGATCAGAGTCTCACAGACTTTTCTGCCCCAGCTGGCTTTGAACCATGATCCTCAGATCTCAGCCTCCTGAGTAGCTAGGATTACAGGCGTGAGCCACCAGCGCCCAGATGCGTGAGATGCTTTTCTCCAATAAACCACCAGAAAACAGGAAATGGCTATGTGACCCAAAGTGGTGGAATGCTAGCCTTGAGCAAATGAGCTCTGGTACAGCGCCCAGACCCGAGTTCAAGCCCCACAACTGACAAAATAAAGGGGGACTGGGAAGGTGGCTCAGTGGTAGAGTGCTTGCCTTGCATGCATGAGGCCCTGGGTTCAATTCCTCAGCACCACATAAACAGAAAAAAAGGGCTGAGGGACAGCACCCAGGCCCAGAGTTCAAGCCCCACAACTGACCATAAAAAAAAAAAATCGTGACATTTTCCAACTGTGCATAAAAATGATGTGTCTCTGTCTAACCATGAAAGGTACTTAGAGCAAGGCCCAACTGAGCTCCACGCCCTAACTAGAATAGCTCATATACAAAGGCTGCAGAAAGATGAGGAGAACAGATTTTTGGGGTCCGTATATCACCCATCCATGGATCCAAAATTCATGTTCATTATCAGACTGTTTTTGTAACCTTTACAGAAAACAAAAATCCAATGAACATAAAACATGAGCTATTTCCACCATTTTCTGATCTTTTCAAATCGTCATAAATCTTGTTTATTATTTTCGCATGGCTGCATTTATCATGTGTACTTGTTTTCTGCATCTTTGGTTTAAAATTATTCCTGTGTATTGGCATAGCTTTCTTATTTTTAGTAGTTATAACGAATGGCTGAAATTAACATACCCTACTTTGCTTAAACATTTCTCAGTTGTTGGACATTTGGGTTGTTTAATTTTTCAGTACTATAAAAAGTGCTATATTGCCTTTTTTGTTCTTTTTGATCTTTCTCTTGGAATGTAAGCTTTAAAGTGAGATTAGAAAGTCAAAGGACAAGTGGTAGAGTGTTCACCTTGAGCTGAAGAGCTCTGGGGCAGTGCCCAGATCCAGAGTTCAAGCCCACCACTGACCAAAAAAAAAAAAGATAGAAAGTCAAAGGACATGTGTGTGTGTATGCGTGTGTGTGTGTGTGTGTGTGTATACATATATATATATATATATTTGTGTGTGTGTGTGTACTGGGGCTTGAACTCAGAGCCTTGAGCTCTAATTTGGCTATTCCTGCTCAAGGCTGGCACTCTACCACTGCACCACACCTTGTCTTCCAGATATTTGCTGTTTAACTGGGGATAAGAGCCTCTCAAATTTGTCAGCTTAGGGTGACTTTGAACTGCGATCTTCAGATCTCAGCCTCTTGAGTGGCTAGGATTACAGGCATGAGCCACCGGTACCTTGCCTGTAAAATAGTTTTTGTTATAGACAGATGGTTCTCCAGAAGGCATTGCACCAATCTATATTACCATCAAGGGTGTGTATGTGTGTGTGTTCTTATTTTCATGATAACTTTGGATAAAACAGGAGTTATAATAGGAAAATATTTTAGAAGATTTTTTTTTTTTTTTTGTCGATATGGGGCTTGAACTCTAGGCATGGGTGCTGTCCCAGTGCTCTTCAGCTCAAGGCAAGCGCTCTACCACTTGAGCCACAGCGCCACTTCCGGTTTTCTGAGTTGTTTACTGGAGATAAGAGTCTTATGGCCTTTTCTGCCTAGGCTAGCTTTGAACCACTATCCTCAGATCTCAGCCTCCTGAGTAGGATTACAGGCATGAGCCACCATGTCCAGCTTTAGAGGATTTTATACTATTAAATTTTGATGTTTGACTTTAGTTTCCAGAAATTATTTGTTGGTTTGTTTGGTAGCTTTTAGTGAAAATGTTAAAACAAAATAAATTAGGAACTAGCTTTCACAGGACTGGAATTTTCTCTTCCCTTTTAACCTATTTAATTATAAATTGATGTCTTAAACAGATGCTAATGGAAAGAAGTGCCCTAGACGTCCTGGGTAAATTACCTTCAATGAATAAGCTTTTATTATTTGGGACACATTGACTTTTTCAGGACTTGACTTGAATTATGAGATCAACTGCACTTAAGTAGCTGGATCTTTGAAAATGGAGTATACTTTGTACTCCCATAAGCCTCCCCATCATTCCTCTTCCAACCCCCATGACCAAGGGGACTGGTGGAAGTCATAGCACACTTCCACAACACAATGGAAGCCTTCAAGAGAGTCTTTTCTGAGCTGGATGCTGATGGTTCATGCCTGTAATCCCAGCTACTCAGGAGACAGATCTAAGGATCAAGGTTTGAAGCCAGGCTCAGCTAGAAAGTTCATGAGATTCTTATCTCCAATTAACCATCAAAAACAGCCAGAAGTAGAGTATGGCTCAAGTAGTGGAGTCTTAGATTTTGTGGGGAGGGGGGAAGGGAGGTGGCGGAGGTTGGTTGTGGGGCTTGAACTCTGAGCCTAGGCACTGTCCCTGAACTCCTCAGCTCAAGGCAAGTGCTCTACCATTTAAGCCATAGACTTTCCTTCCCAGGCTGGCTTTGAATCTCGATCCTTAGATCTCTCAGCCTCCTAAGTAGCTAGGATGACAGGCGAGAGCCACCAGAGCCTGGGTGGAGTTCTAGCTTTGAGCAAAAAAGCAGTCTAAGTTGGGTGCCGGTGGCTCACACCTGTCATCCTAGCTTCAGGAGGCTGAAATCTGAGGACTGTGGTTCAAAGCCAGCCCAGGAATGAAAGTCAATGAGACTCTTACCTCCACTTAACCACCAGAAAGCTAGAAGTAGTGCTGTGGCTCAAATAGTAGAGCACTTACCTTGAGCTGAAGAGCTCAGGGACAGCACCCAGGCCCAGAGTTCAAGCCCCATGACTGACAAAAAAAAAAAAAAAAAAAAGGTTCATGGAAGTCAGGCACTGGTGGCTCACATCTGTCATCCTAGCTACTCAGGAGGCTGAGATCTTAGGATCACCATTCAAAGCCAGCCTGAACTGGAAAGTCTGTGAGACTCTTATCTCCAATAAACCATTCAGCAAAAGTTGGCACTGTGGCTCAAGTGGTAAAGCTCTAGCCTTGAACACAAAGATGCTCAGGGACAGCGCCATGCCGAGTTTGAGCTCTAGGACTGGCACCAAAAAAAAAAGTGTCTTTTCTGCTGGGTACTATAATCCCAACTAATTGAGAAGCAGATATCAGGAGGTTTGGGTTTCTAGGCTAGCCCAGACAAAAAGTTAGCAAGACCCCTTCTCACACGTGGAGACATGACTCAACTAGTTGAGTATCTCTTTTTCAAGTAGTAGACCCTGAGTTCAAACCCCAATACCACACACATCAAAAAAACATCTCTCTTATTGATTCCTGACTTTGCAGTGCCTAGCTCAGTGACTGAAAACCCCTAGTAAATAATTATTGATCCAAAGAAACAAAGTAAGCACATGCAGGAAGTAATTGGGAATGAATGAACTCAACTGGTACTGCCCAGATGGCTGACTGCTTAGCTCTGTGCAGATGTGTGAGATGCCAGTGAACTCGCCAGAAAATCCCTGGAAGGTGAGTCCTGAAGAAGAGAAAAGACGGAAAGACTTGAGGAAAACGCACCTGGTGTTCAGCATTGACCCCAAAGGCTGCGAGGATGTGGATGATGCCCTCTCCGTGAGAACCTTACACAATGGCAACCTGGAGCTGGGGGTCCACATCGCAGACGTGACCCATTTTGTGGCACCCAATTCTTACATTGATGTGGAAGCTAGGACCAGGTACCACTGATGGGAATCAGTATAAGGGTGCAAGGCTGACCGTCTTTCTGTCTGTGTGAATGTCAGATGTTCAAAGATTCCTGTTTATGGGCTGGGAAGTTGGCTCAGTGGTAGAGCGCTTGCCTTGCATGCCTGAGGCCCTGGGTTCGATTCCTCAGCACCACATAAGCAAAAAGGAAAAAAGCCAGAAGTGGCGCTGTGGCTCAAGTGGTAGAGCGCTAGCCTTGATCTGAAGAGCTGAGGGACAGCACCTAGGCCCAGAGTTCAGGCCCCACGACTGGACCCAAAACAAAAAACAAACAAAACAAAACAAAAAAAGATTCCTGTTTATGCTTCCCAGAATGCCACATCCTTTTCTCCTTCAGGAAAAATAGCATCTTGGTTCATTTACATTTCCTTTTTTTTTAACCTTTTGTGTGTGTGCATGTGTGCCAGTCCTGGGGCCTGAACTAAGGGCCTTTGATCTTGTATAGTTTTTTTCTGTTCATGGCTAGTGCTCTACCATTTGAACTTCTACTTCTGGCTCTTTGGTGGTTAATTAGAGATGAGTCTCATGGATTTCTCTGTTGGAGCTGGCTTTGAACCATGATCCTGAGATCTCAGCGTCCTGAGTAACTAGGATTATAGACCTGAGCCACTAACTTTTTTTTTGGGGGGGGGGGGGGTTCCGGTCGTGGGGCCTGAACTCTGGGCCTGGGCGCTGTCCCTCAGCTCTTCAGCTCAAAGATAGCACTCTACCACTTGAGCCACAGCACCACTTCTGGCTTTTTTTCTTTTTGCTTATGTGGTGCTGAGGAATCGAACCCAGGGCCTCATGCATGCAAGGCAAGTGCTCTACCACTAAGCCACCTTCCCAGCCCCCTAACTTTTTTTTTTTTAACCTTTTGACACACTGTTTTTTTTGGGGGGAGGGGGTTGGAGGGGGTGGAGGTGGGGATTTTGTTTTTTGTTTTTTGTTTTTTTTTGACAACCCTGGCCTTGAACTCTGGGCCTGGGTGCTGTTTCTGAGCTTTTGTGCTCAAGGCTAGTGCTCTACCATTTGAGCCACAGCCCCACTTCTAGCTTTTTGTGGTTAATTAAAGATAAGAGTCTCATGGACTTTTCTGCCCAGGCTGGCTTTGAACCATTTTCTTCAGATCTCAGCCTCCTGAGTATCAGGGATGACAGGTGTGAGCCTCTGGCACCTGGCTTTAATATACTGTTTCTTACAAAACTGAAATAGGTTGGAATATGCTACTTTTATATAAATACCAGTTCATCATGCTCCAGTTTTCCTTGTCCTTTATACTCTTCCATCAGTGAAAGACTCCTCAGCCCAAAGCAGTATCACTCAGGAAAGTGGGCCCAGGAGAACGTTTTATAAGGCAGTCTGCTGTGCTTTATGAAGAGCCGCAGCCTTGGGAATCCACACTGGGGTCCAGACCATTTACCTCCTGCAGCCCCTGTAGTCAGAGGCTTCTGCTGCAGCCCCCTGAAGGTCAGTTACCAAACCCATGCCATTCACAGGGCCACCACATACTACCTAGCAGATCGGCGCTATGACATGCTGCCCCCGGTGCTGAGTGCTGACTTGTGTTCCCTCCTGGGAGGTGTTGATAGGTAAGTTGGGTTATGAGATATGTATTTTTTATTTTCAGAGCTTACCTTGGCTCTTCTGGGGTTGTTTCTTCTGTTGTGTGCCTCTCATTTTCCATAAGCTCTAACCTAAGTGCCTCTTATTGCTACTTTTCCAGCTTCTCCATCCCTTACCTTGCTCATATTTAGGCAACCTTATTTCTCCAGCCCTTCTTTCTGTCTTCCTTCCTAACCTTCTTTCTTCCTTCCTTCCTTCTCTCTCTCCTTCTCTCCCTTCTTTTCTATCTCCTTCCTTCCTTCCTTTTATTTTTTTTCTTCCCTTTTTTGGGTCAGACATGGGGCTTGAACTCTGGGCCTGGGCGTTATCCCTGAGCTCTTCAGCTCAAGGCAAGCGCTCTACCGCTTGAGCCATAGCGCCACTTCTGGTTTTCTAGTGGTTTGTATTGGAGATAAGAGTCTCACAGACTTTCCAGCCCGGGCTGGCTTTGAACAGTGATCCTCAGATCTCAGCCTCCTGAGTAGCTATTACCTACCCTTTTTTATCCACAATTTTTTTTGGGGGGGGTCCAGTCATGGGGCCTGAACTCTGGGCCTGGGCGCTGTCCCCCAGCTCTTCAGCTCAAGGCTAGCGCTCTACCACTTGAGCCACAGCGCCACTTCTGGCTTTTTTCTTTTTGCTTATGTGGTGCTGAGGAATTGAACCCAGGGCCTCGAGCATGCAAGGCAAGCGCTCTACCACTGAGCCACCTTCCCAGCCCCTACCTGCCCTTTTTTAAAAGTAACAATGTATCCAAGAAGTCATTCCACTTTAGTAACAGTTGCTTGTCTATGAAAACTTGGAGGGCTTCCAATCTTTTGCTCTTAAAAACAAAATTGTGGGGCTGGGAAGATGGCTCAGTGGTAGAGCGCTTGCTTTGCATGCCTGAGGCCCTGGGTTCGATTCCTCAGCACCACATAAGCAAAAAGAAAAAAAAAAGCTGGAAGTGGCGCTGTGGCTCAAGAGGTAGAGTGCTAGCCTTGAGCTGAAGAGCTGAGGGACAGCGCCCAGGCTCAGAGTTCAGGCCCCACGACCGGACCCAAAAAAAAAAATTATCCCAAGTTACTTTGAACTTACTTCTACATTTTAAAACAATCCAGTCCATCTGAAGGAGAAGTAGCAGGAGTGGAATTTGTGTGCGAGGTTCTTGCATTTGTGTTCAGATGGATAGAATTAAGCTGCCCTCCACAGAGGTCACACTGATTATATTTCCTCAGAACACTGGCTTCCCCCACGCCTTGCCAACAAGACAGATGACAAGCGGCATCTTGCTTATCATTTGCATTTTTCCTACTATAATGGGAGTGGCACATTTTTAGGTTTCTATGAACTACTTCATATTCCTTGCCCACTTGTCATTTGGGCTTTTGATTAATTACACATTTAATGCAAGAGCTTTTTTTACATACTAGGAAAACTAGAGTTTGAGAACATGAGTTGTAATTTCTGTGTATCTACACTGGGGATTGAACTCAGGACCTGGGTAGTGTCCCTTAGTTATTTCACTCAAGGCTAGCACTCTACCACTTGAGCCACACTTCTACTTCTGGCTTTTGGAGTTTAATTGGAGATAAGAGTCTTATGGCCGGGCGCTGGTGGCTCACACCTGTAATCCTAGCTACTCAGGAGGCTGAGATCTGAGGATCGCAGTTCAAAGCCAGCCCGGGCAGGAAAGTCTGTGAGACTCTTATCTCCAATACAAACCACTAGAAAACCAAAAGTGGCGCTGTAGCTCAAGTAGTAGAGCACTCGCCTTGAGCTGAAGAGCTGAGGGACAGTGCCCAGGCCCAGAGTTCAAGTCCCACGACCGACCAAAAAAAAAAAAAAAAAAAGAATCTTGTGGACTCTCCTGCCTTGATTGGCTTTCAACTGCAATCTTCAGATCTCAGCTTTCAGAGTAGTTATGGGTTTGAGGGCTGGGAATGTGGTAGGGTGCTCGCCTAGCATGCATGAAGCCCTGGGTTTCATTCCTCAGTACCACATAAACAGAAAAGGCTGGAAGTGGTGCTGTGGCTCAAGTGGTAGAGTGCTAGCCTTAAACAAAAGAAACTCAGGGACAGTGCCCAGGCCCTGAGTTCAAGCCCCAACTGGCCCCCTGCCCAAAAAAAAAATTATGGACTTAAGTCACCAGTGTCCAGCTTATAAATAGGTTATGGTAGCAGAATGGTTCTTTTTTTTCCTTTCTTCCTTTTTCTTTTTTTTGGTCAGTCGTGGGGCTTGAACTCTGGGCCTAAGCTCTTCAGCTCAAGGCAAGCGCTCTACCACTTTAGCCACAGCTCCACTTCCAAGAATGGTTCTTTGCTAAGTGAACTTTTGCTCTTAACCTGTCATCAAGACTCTTGTAGCTTACTGTCATCCTGTAAGATTTTAAAGGCTGGACTTTGCCTGGACTTGACTATCAAAATGAAGAACTGTAAGGCAGGGTCAGTAATCAATGTGAACTTACTTCAGATTTGTGCAGAGCTAAGCAGAATCTGGTCTACCTTTGTTGTTTTTTTTTAGTTTATTTTTATTGTCATGATAAAGGTGATGTACACAGGGGTTGTAGTTACATAAGTCAGGTAAAGAGTATAGTCATGTCCTCATTCTCCCAGTTTTCCCCTCCCATCCCCGCAACAAGTTGTATAGTTCATTTTCAACAGTGTCTAATGAGTACCACTACTGCATTGTTCACTACTTCATTGTCCTTCCATTTCTGTGTCCCCCTGCCCTCCCAAAGACACATAAACAAGACAAAAAGAAAACAAAAACAAAGAAAAAAGTTTAAATATTTGCTTGAAGCTGGGTGCTGGTGGCTCATTCCTGTAATCCTAGCAACTTAGGAGGCTGAGATCTGAGGATCAGAGTTCAAAGCCAGCCCGGGCAGCAAAGTCTGTGAGACTCTTATCTCCAATAAACCACCAGAAAACCAGAAGTGGTGCTGTGGCTCAATTGGTAGAGTGCTAGCCTTGAGCTGAAGAGCTGAGGGACAGCGCCCAGGCCCAACCAGAGTTTAATATCTATATCTATATCTATATATAGATATAGATATGTATATATATATGTATGTATGTATATGTATGTATGTATATATATGTATGTATGTATATATGTATGTATGTATATATATTATAGCTATATTTGTTTGCCTTCTGTGGTAGAGTAGTTGGAAACAAAATTTGATAGAATATCATGTCTTTCAAGGTTGTGTGTGTGTGCACCATTATTGGAGCCTGAGTCCGGGTGCTCTCCTTTACCTGACATTCTATCACTTGAGGCTCTCTTCCACTTCCAGCATTTTGCCACTTAATTAGAAATAAGAGTCTTGGGGCTGGGAAGGTGGCTCAGTGGTAGAGTGCTTGCCTTGCATGCATGAGGCCCTGGGTTCGATTCCTCAGCACCACATAAAAAAAGAGCTGGAAGTGGCGCTGTGGCTCAAGTGGTAGAGCGCTAGCCTTGAGCTGAAGAGCTGAGGGACAGCGCCCAGGCCCAGAGTTCAGGCCCCACGACCGGACCCCCCCCCCAAAAAAAAAAAAAAAAAAAGAAAGAAGAGTCTTATGGAGCCAGGCCCAAGTGGCTTATATCTGTGATCATAGCTATTCAGGAGGCTGGGATCTGAGTATCACAATTTGAAGCTAGCTTGGGCAGTAAACTCTGTGAGACTCTTATCTCCAATTCACCAGCAAAGGCCAGAAGCAGAGCTATGGTTCCAGTGGTAGAGCGCTAGCCTTGAGCAAAAAAGCTCAAGGCCAAGGCTCAGGCTCTAGTTTTTTTTTTTTTTTGGTCGGTCGTGGGGCTTGAACTCTGGGCCTAGGCGCTGTCCCTCAGCTCTTCAGCTCAAGGCGAGCGCTCTACCACTTGAGCTACATCGCCACTTCCGGTTTTGTGGTGGTTTATTGGAGATAGGAGTCTCACGGTCTCTCCTGCCCAGGCTGGCTTTGAACCGCGATCCTCAGATCTCATCCTCCTGAGTAGCTAGGATTACAGGTGTGAGCCACCAGCGCCCGGCTTCAGGCTCTGGTTTTAAGCCTCAGGACCAGCACCAAAAAAAGTCTCATGAACTTTCTTGCCCTGGCTGGCTTTGAACTGTTAGCCTCAGGATCTCAGGCTCCTTGGTAGCTAGGGTAACAGGCATGAGCCCCAGATACCTGGCTTCAAATTACTTCCAATATTAAGTTCCACTTGCTTAAAAACTAGAAATGAACAGTGATGCCAATGTTCCTGGTTTTGCAGGTATGCTGTAAGTGTCATGTGGGAACTGGATAAAACCTCTTATGAAATCAAGCAAGTGTGGTATGGCCGTACCATTATTCGATCCGCTTACAAACTGTTCTATGAAGCAGCCCAGGAACTTCTGGACGGCAACTTCAGCATCCTCGACGAGATTCCAGAATTCAAGGACTTGGATGAGAAGAGCAGACAAGCCAGGCTGGAGGAGTTAGTGTGGGCCATCGGCAAGCTGACCAACATAGCTCGCCACATCCGAGCCCAACGCGATGGCTGTGGCGCGCTGGAACTGGAAGGGGTAGAGGTTCGAGTAGAGCTAGACGAAAGAAAGAATATTCACGACCTCATCCCCAGGCAGCCCCTGGAGGTGCACGAGACGGTGGCCGAATGCATGATCCTCGCCAACCACTGGGTAGCCAAGAAGATCTGGGAGAGTTTTCCTCACCAGGCCCTGCTGCGCCAGCACCCTCCTCCACACCAGGAGTTCTTCGCTGAGCTCCGAGAATGCGCTAAGGCAAAAGGCTTCGTCATAGATACCAGGTAGTCCTGAGGAACAGGGGAATAGCGCAAAGTGGTAGCCACTTATTTCCTGGATGGACTTTTTTGTTTGGTTTTGGTGCCAGTCCTGGGACTTGAATTCAAGGCCTGAGCCCTGTCCCTGAGCCTTTGTGCTCAAGGCTAGTGCTCTACCATTTCAGCCACAGCTCCACTTCTAGCTGTTTTCATAATTTATGAAAAGAGATGAGTCGCACAGACTTTCCTGCCCAGGCTGGCTTTGAACTGTGATCTTGACATTTCAGCCTCCTGAGTAGCTAGGATTATAGGTATGAGCTCCAGTGCCTGACCTTTTTATGGTTATTTTTTTGTTTGTGGACCAATATTAGAACAGGGTTTTGTGTTCATGCATGGCTTACTGGCATTCGACCACTCGAGTCATGCCTCTAGCCCAACATTTTTGCTAGTTAATTGGAGTTATTGTTTTAGACTTTTCTGTCTGGGCTGGCTTTGAACCTTGATCTTCAGATCTCAGCCTCCTGGGCCTAAGCTACTGGCATCTGGCAATGATTCTTGATATTAAAAAAAAAAAGAGGCCTGGTGCCAGTGGCTCATGCCTGTAATCCTAGCTACTCAGGAGGCTGAGATTTGAGGATAGCGGTTCAAAGCCAGTCCGGGCAGGAAAGTTTGTGAGACTCTTATCTGGAATAAACCACTAGAAAACCGGAAGTGGCGCTGTGGCTCAAGTAGTAGAGCGTTCCCCTTGAGCTGAAGAGCGCAGGGACAGCGCCCAGGCCCAGAGTTCAAGACCCACGACCGACAAAAAAAAAAAAGAGCCAAGAGCCAGTGGCTCATGCCTGTAATCCTAGCTACTCAGGGTAGGAAAGTCCATGAGACTTTTTTTTAAGCCAGTTCTGGGGCTTGAACTCAGGGCCTGGACACTGTCTAAGCTTCTTTGGCTTAAGGTTAGCACTCTACCACTTAAGTCACAGCACCACTTCTGCCTTTTTCTGTTTATGTGGTACTGAGGAATCAAAACAAGGGCTTCATGCCATGCATGCTAGGCTAGCACTCTAAAACTAAGCACTCTAAAACTAAGTTCAAGTGGTAGAGCGCTAGCCTTGAGCTGAAGTGCTGAGGGACAGCGCTCAGGCCCAGAGTTCAAGGCCCACAACCAGCAAAAAAAAAGAAAGAAAAATATTTGGGGCTGGGAAGCTGGCTCAGTGGAAGAGTGCTTGCCTTGCATGCATGAGGCCCTGGGTTCCATTCCTCAGCACCACATAAGCAAAAAGAAAAAAAAAAGCCAGAAGTGGCACTGTGGCTCAAGTGGTAGAGTGCTAGCCTTCAGCTGAAGAGCTGAGGGACAGCGCCCAGTCCCAGAGTTCAGGCCCCACAACTGGACCCCCCCCCAAAAAAACAAAAAGACAAAAACCTAAGTCACATTCCCAGCCCCCCATGAGATTCTCATCTCCAATTAACCACCAGAAAACCAGAAGTGGCTCAAAGTGGTACAGCACTAGCCTTGAGCGAAAGAACTCAGAGACAGCACCAAGGCCCTGAGTTCAAACCCCACTGACAAAAAATAAAAGCACTTTTTTTTGTGGGGGAGGGGTCGGTTATGGGGCTTGAACTCTGAGCCTGGACGCTGTCCCTCAACTCTTCAGCTCAAGGCAAGCACTCTACCACTTGAGCCACTTCTTGTTTTATGGTAGTTTATTAGAGAGAAGAGTCACAGACTTTGCTGCTCAGGCTGGCTTTAAACTGTAATCCTCAAGTCTCAGCCTCCTGAGTAGCTAGGATTACAGCTGTGAGCCACCACGCCCAGCCTGAACAGCACTTTTAACTTTAACTAGTACTAATCAGCCTGTTGCTTTTTGCTACTGAAGAGATTTATTTAAATTCTCACCCTTTGTTTAAACCTTAACATTTCTTTCTTTTTTTTTTTTTTGGGTCCAGTCATGGGGCCTGAACTCTGGGCCTGGGCGCTGTCCCTCAGCTCTTCAGCTCAAGGCTAGCGCTCTACCACTTGAGCCACAGTGCCACTTCCAGCTTTTTTTTCTGCTTATGTGGTGCTGAGGAATCGAACCCAGGGCCTCATGCATGCAAAGCAAGCGCTCTACCACTGAGCCACCTTCCCAGCCCTAAACCTTAACATTTCCGTAGTAGGAAAGAATTGCTTCCTAAATCAGTCCAAAATAATTATCACCACAGGCAGATGAACATAGTCAAAGCAATGAGTGAAGGGTCCTTGGTAAATGGGGCTTATAGAAAGTTTTTCTGTTGTCAGGTCCAATAAAACACTGGCTGATTCTCTGGATAAGGCGGATGACCCCAACGACCCAATTGTGAACAAGCTACTGCGCTCTATGGCCACGCAGGCCATGTCCAACGCGCTGTACTTCTCTACCGGCTCCTGTGCAGAAGAAGACTTCCACCATTATGGTGACTGAGGCATTTCCTCGGTGCCCCCGAGCCTGAGCCTGAGCAGGAGGGTTCAAAAGTATACCCAGTTCATTTTATTCTGATGTTTTGTTTTCTTTTTAAAGGTCTTGCCTTGGATAAATATACCCATTTTACTTCTCCAATAAGAAGATATTCTGATATGATTGTCCACCGACTATTGATGGCAGCCATTTCTAAAGACAGGAAAGAGGAAATTAAAGAGAATTTGTTCAGCAACAAAGATCTGGAGGAATTGTGCAGACATATCAACAACAGAAACAGAGTAAGAAGGAATTTTAAATTTTTTGGATCTAGTGTCTCTGTGTTTGGATCTACTGTCTACTATCTCTGTGGCTTTTTGTGCCAGTACTGGGGCTTGAACTCAGGGCCTTGTGCTCTCATTTGGCAGTTTTCACTCACTGGTAGCAATCTACCATTTGAACTGTCTCTACTTCTGGCTTATTTGTTAATTATCTGGAAATAAAGAGATTCAAGGATTTTTCTGGATTGCCTTTGAACCTCAATCCTCAGATCTCAGCCTCCTGATAGCTAGTGTTCTAGCGCCTGGCTCACTACAGAGTTCTGTTGGGCAGTGCAGTTTACAGGTCTCCTGTAAACAGGGGACCTGTAATTCAGGGCCTGAATTCCTGAGTTACATCTGGTGTGAATCTAGTGTGAATTACCAAGTTGCCCTTTATCACAAAGTGTTCATCTGTTTCCCCTCCCAAGATTTCCATGCAACAGGCTTGAAAATCAGGACAAGAGTGATGTTTCGCTTGCATGTCAAATAACCGTATATCACTTTTCTTGCCTCTGGAATGTTTCATTTTATAAAGAATGAATTTTCTCCTTGGGAAGCTGAGATCCAGGGATTGAGGCTAGCCAGTACAAAAATAAGTTTGAGAAACTTAATTTCACAGGGCAGCACAAATAGTATTGTAGTACAGGCCAATCCAGGCATACAGTGAGACCCTATCTCAAAAATAACTAATCTAATCCTGGTGCCAGTGGCTCATACCTATATTCCTAGCTACTCAGGAGGCAAGTCTGTGAGAGTCGTATCTGTGAAGTTGTAACCCCAATGGTAGAATGTTAGTCTTAAGCATAAACTCAGATAGTGTCCAGTCCATGAGTTAGTTCAAGCCCCAGAATACAGATACAGACAGGCACACACATATACACCCCAAAATCAAGAACCCTAAGGGGCTGGTGGAATGGCTCAAGAGGTAGAGCTCCTGCCTAATAAGCATGAAGACGAGTTCAAACCCTAGTACCAGTACCTCCAAAAAATGTATATATTTCATTTTCTAAGACTTTTGTGTTGTGTGTGTGTGCTAGTCCTGGAGCTTGAACTCAGGGCCTGGGCTAGGTCCCTGAGCTGCTTTTGCTCAAGCCTAGTGCTCTACCACTTGAGCCACAGCACCACTTCTGACTTTGAGTAGTTTATTGGAGATAAGAATCTCATAGCTGGGGGTTCTGGGAAGTTGGCTCAGTGGTAGAGTGCTTGCCTTGCATGCATGAGGTCCTGGGTTCAATTCTTCAGCACCACATAAGCAGAAAAAAGCCAGAGGTAGAGCTGTGGCTCAAATGGTAGGGTGCTAGCCTTGAGCTGAGGAGCTGAGGAACACCGCCTGGGCCTTGAGTTCAGCCTCCATGACCGACAAAAAAAAAAAAAAAAAAAAAAGAATATCATAGCTGGACCCACAACCAATAAGAAGAAAATAAAGAATCTCATACTTTCCTGCTTGGGCCCTCTTTGAACCACGATCCTCAGGTCTCACCCTCCTGAGTAGCTATGATAGTGATTGGCTGCCTCTAACACGTTTTGTTGTCAGTCGTGGGGCTTGAACTCTAGGCCTGGGTGCTGACCCTCAGCTCTTCAGCTCAAGACAAGCACTACAGCTTGAGCCACAGCGCCACTTCCAGTTTTCTGGTGGTTCATTGGAGATAAGAGTCTCATGGACTTTCCTGCCTGGGCTGGCTTTGAACTGCAAACCTCAGATCTCAGCCACCTGAGTAGCTAGGATTACAGGCATAAGCCCCTGGGGCCTGGCTTCTAAGACATTTTTGAAGAGACAATACTGGATGATTAAATTCCCACAAAAATTGATTTAAGCCAGGCGCTAGTGGCTCAGGCCTGTAATCCTACTCAGGAGGCTGAGATCTGAGGATTGTGGTTCAAAGCCAGCCTGGGCAGGGCAGGAAAGACCATGAGACTCCTATCTCATCTCCAATAAACCACTAGAAAACCAGAAGTGGCGCTGTAGCTCAGGTGGTAGAGTGCTCGCCTTGAGCTGAAGAACTGAGGGACAGCGCCCAGGCCCAAAGTTCAAGCCCCATGACTGACAACAATAACAACAAAAAAAAATTAATCCTATTTCATTGTACAGTTGCCATGTTTTTGGGTTTTTTTGTGTGCTGGTAGTAGGGGCGTGAAGTCAGGGCCTTATACTTTCACTCGGCTTTTTTGCTTCAAGCTTGCTTTCTAACGACTTGAGCCACAGCTCCACTTCTGGTATTTTCAGTAGTTAACTGAAAATCAGAATCTTACACACTTCCCTTCCTTGGCTGGCTTCAAACCATAATCCTCAGCTCTCAGTCTGAGTAGCTAGGATGACAGGCGTGAGCCACAGGTGCGCAGCTGGGTAGTTGATTCCAGAGTTGCTGTTTCAGCTTTTTCCCAGGATATCAGGATTGAGAATGCAGGGCTATGCTTCTTTCAGGCAGCACAGCACTCTCAGAAGCAGTCCACCGAGCTCTTCCAGTGCATGTACTTCAAGGACAAAGACCCTGACACCGAGGCGCGCTGCATAGCTGACGGGGTTATTTACTCCATTAGAACAAATGGCGTGCTTGTGTTTATTCCAAGGTAGGTCACAGTGAATGCAGCAGTTACTTAGGAAAAGTGGAACACAATTCTTTAGGGCTGAGAGTGTTACTCAGTGGTAGAGCACTTACTTAGCATGTAGAATTGATTCCCTGAGCTTGATCCCCAGCACAAAGTAAGAATTAGATGTATATGTAATACAAACAACAACTGCAAACTTAACACTGTGTATACAACGTAATATATGGTTGAATGTAGGATTATAAAATGAAGGAAGCAATTGAACTATAAATATATCTATGTATAGATGCTGGTCACCAGTAGCCCATACCTATAATCCTAGCTACTCAGGAGGCTGAAAGCTGAGGATCCTGGTTCAAAGCTAGCATGGGCAGGAAAGTCCATGAGACTTTGTTTTTTTTTTTATTTTTTTATTGTGAAAATACCGTACGGAGGGGTTACAATTACATGGGCAAGGTCCACGAGACTTTTTTTTTTTTTTTTGTCGGTCGTGGGGCTTGAACTCTGGGCCTGGGCGCTGTCCCTCAGCTCTTCAGCTCAAGGCGAGCGCTCTACCACTTGAGCTACAGCGCCACTTCCGGTTTTCTGGTGGTTTATTGGAGATAGGAGTCTCACGGTCTTTCTTGCCCGGGCTGGCTTTGAACCGCGATCCTCAGATCTCAGCCTCCTGAGTAGCTAGGATTATAGGCGTGAGCCACCGGCGCCCGGCTTCCAGTTGGTTATTTTTTGTTTGTCTTGTTTTGGTAGTTAATTGGAGGTAAGAGTCTTAGGGCCTTTCCTGCCCCAACTGGTTTTAAACTGTGGTCCTCAGATCTCAGCCTCCTGAGTAGCTAGGATTATAGGCATGAGCCACCAGCACCTGGCAGGCTCTTACTTTCTTATCTAGCAGTACTTTATGTTGCAATCTACTTACTAATGCAAAAACAAATTGTTAAAGGAAAAATCATAGAAAAGGTTTTTTAAGTCTAGAAGAAAAATTAGCACTCTCAGCATTCAAGTTGTACATATTCAGTATACCTAACTCTGGTCTTTCATTCTGATTATTCAGATTTGGGATTAAAGGTGCTGCTTATCTGAAAAACAAAGATGGTTTAGTGATCTCCTGTGGGCTAGACAGCCATTCTGAATGGAAACCAGGATCCCTTCAACGATGTCAAAACAAAATCACCTCTACCCCAACAGGAGGGGACCCCGTTACTTTCCATTTATTTGACCATGTCACAGTAAGTCTGTATCTCAATTAAGCATTGCTTTCCAGTGTGAAGGACAAAGAGTGATTCAGCAACACATTTTTCTCTCTGACAGGTACGGATATCTGTACAGGCCCTGCGTTGCCACTCAGACACCATCAGGCTTGAAATAATCAGCAACAAGCCATATAAGATGTCAAGCACAGAACTTTGCCGCCAGAGTTCCCTCTTGCTGAAGAGTGAGCTGGTGAAAGAGGTGACGAGATCCGTGGAAGAAGCTCAGCTTGCCCAGGAAATCAAAGGCAAAGTCATTGAGGAAGAGTATCAGGAGTATTGCCAAAGCAAGGGAGGCAGTCTCTACACACTCCTGGAGGAGATAAGGGACCTAGCACTTCTGGATGTTTCAAACAATTACAGGATCTGAAACACTTTGACTTCATTAAAAGAGCCTGGTCTGACCTTTTTTTTTTTTTCTTTTTCCTTAACCATCTTGTGAAGCATGTCACTGTGTGTCACCTGTGCTGTCGTTGCTCAGGATTGGGTGGATATTTCATGTATGTGTCGTATTCCCTAACACCACACTGAGGTTGTCTTAAAAAAAACATAGGACCAGGTCACTATGGAAACTGACTTGAGCAATGAAGATGAAAGGTGCTCCGCAAAGGCAGGTTTGGTAGCCTCATTAATACACAGAATCTTTTTGTTCTTGTTGGTTATGGGGCTTGAGCGCTGTTCCTCAAGTTTTGTGTTCAAGGTTAGAACTCTACCACATAAACCACCGCTCTACTTCTGGCTTTTTGGTAGTTAATTGGAGATAAGTGTCTCATAACTTCCCTGTCCTGGCTGGCTTTAAACCATGATTCTCAGATCTCAGCCTCCTGGGTAACTAGGATTACAGGCATGAGCCACCTGTGCCTGGCTTACATGTTATTTATAATTTAAAAACTTGAGGATCACCCAGGCACCAGTGGCCTATGCCTATAAACCTAGCTTCTGAGGATTGCAGATCAAAGGCAGCCCCAGCAGAAAAGTCCATGAGACTCTTAACTCCAATTAACCACCAGAAAAGTGGAAGTGAAGCTGTGGCTCAAAGTAGTAGAGAATTAACCTTGAATGAAAAAGCTCAGGGATAGGCCTTGAGTTCAAGCCCCACGAACAACACACACACACAAAATTGGGGATCATCATTTGAGTTATAAACTCCCGTACCATCTTTCAGGTAACTACTGCCCACTTCAGAACTCCTGTAATGGACTGGGAATGTGGCTTAGTGGTAGAGTGCTTGCCTAACATGCATGAAGCCCTGGGTTCGATTCCTCAGTACCACATAAACAGAAAAGGCCGGAAGTGGCTCTGTGGCTCAAGTGGTAGAGTGCTAGCCTTGAGCAAAAGAAGTTCAGGGACAGTGCCTAAGCCCTGAGTTCAAGCCCCAGGACTGGCAAAAAAAAAAAAAAAAAGAACTCCTGTTTCCTATTTGACTCAAGCTTCCCCAATTGTTCCAACACCAGCCACAGACACTGGGCAGAAGGAATTCGGTGGGATGCACAGGTCAGATCTTGCTCAAGCCCTTCCTGGCTTCTCATTCTGCTGCAACCCCACCCCCACCCGTCCCCCTTCCGCACGCACACAGAGGGTGAGGATGAGGTGCATTGGCCAAGCCTGTATGGGAATTTTTATCTTTGACAACAAGCCCGCCAGTGAAAAAATAACACCTTTCCCAGTCCCCCAGTCCCATCTAATCTAGCTTATGAATTATGTGACTGGCGATTCCTGGAAAGCAGTTTCTCTAAGTATTCATGGCACCTGGCATGTGGGCTCCATCTTCAAGCTGATACCCAGCTTGCAACAAGAAGCCACATCCACCAGGTGCTGGTAGCTCACGCCTGTAATCCTAGCTACTCAGGAGGCTGAGATCTCAGGATCTCAGCTCAAAGCCAGCCGGGGCAGGTAAATCCCTGAGACTCTCCAATTAACCACCAGGAAACCGGAAGTGGTGCTATGGCTCAAGTGGTAGAGCACTACTAGCCTTGGGCTGAAGAGCTCAGGGACTGCGCCCAGGCCCAGAGTTCAAGCCCTGTGACCAGGAAAAAAAAAAGTCACATCCTCTGGGCTCATCTCCCTCTTCCCCCTAGATCATGTCCATTACAGCTCTTAGTGAGCCCTCAACCCATGTGTTCTCCTGTGCCTAACTTCTTGGCTTTATTTTTTTTTTGGTCAGTCATGGGGCCTGAACTTTGGGCCTGGGCGCTGTTCCTCAGCTCTTCAGCTCAAGGCGAGTGCCCTACCACTTGAGCCACAGCACCACTTCTGGCTTTTTTCTTTTTGCTTATATGGTGTTGAGGAATCGAACCCAGGGCCTCATGCATGCAAAGCAAGCACTCTACCAGAGTCACCTTCCCAGCCCCATTTCTTGGCTTCTTAACCAAACCATTTTTTCCTCTCCCTACTCCTACCCAAAGTCAGAAAAGAAAGTGAGCACCAGATTCTGGCCTGTGGCACCTTTGTACCCATACTCCACCCTTTCGCTGAGGGAAGAGGCCATGAGCTTCCCTTTGAGCGGGAGTTTACTGAGTGTCACAAAGGTGATTTTCCAGGGGCTGGGAAGGTAGCTCAGTGGTAGAGCGCTTGCCTTGCGTGCATGAGGCCCTGGGTTCTATTCCTCAGCACCACATAAGCAGGAAAAAAAGGGTGATTTTCCTGCCTCCTCTGTAAAAACTAGCTAGGAAGCTGTCCCTCGTCTGCCTGCAGCCAACCTTGAAAGCTGTCAACAGCATGGTTTCTCATGTGTACCTATACCGTTGCAGCAAGCTGGAAAAGCACAAGAGTTCCAAACCGCTCTTACCTGGGCTTCAGTGTCACCATTCCCAAAGCTTGAGTATTTCTTAAATCTTTACTTCTGTGTCCTTGTCCACTTTCTTCCCATCCCTGGAACCTGTGCCTCAATTGAAAGGTCTTTATGAGCCCTCTGTGGGTGCTCCACTTGTGAAGATGCTAAGGAGTCTCTGAGCTCCCCTCGCCTATGACAGCCAGTAACACCTGGCCTTTCATATAATAAAGTGACTTCAAAACACAGGCAAAAACCTCAAACAGCTTATCAAAAGTATAACGTGCAGATATAAGATGTGATGAGAAACTCTCATAAAGCCTCTAAAGACAGTTTATAAGGGCTGGGAAGGTGGCTCAGTGGTAGAGCACTTGCCTTGCATGCATGAGGCCCTGGGTTTGATTCCTCAGCACCACATAAGCAAAAAGAAAAAAGCCAGAAGTGGCGCTGTGGCTCAAGTGGTAGAGCACTAGCCTTGAGCTGAAGAGCTGAGGAACAGCGCCCAGGCCCAGAGTTCAGGCCCCACGACTGGACCAAAAAAACAAAAACAAAACAAGACAGTTTATAAAACTGAGTTTTTACTTTATACAAAGACAGTAGTATATCTACACATTTACATCTAAAAACAGTGCTCGATGGAGTGAAAACAAGGACTGACTGGACACTAGAGGAACCTTGCTTATTAGCTATTAACTATTTTATGAGATCATAGCTGTCTAAAACATTAAAGGTAACAGACTAACGCTAATAAGCAGCAGCATTAAGGATAAATAAATACGAAATTTTAAATAGGAGCTTGTAAATTTTACTGCACAAAGCAGACAAAGCACAGCACCCCCAAACGTGCAGGACAGTGACTGCATTATTCTCTAAGGAGGTTTACCTAACACAGGAACACTCTGGATAAAGCATGAAGCTATCACTGTCCATCCGAAGAGCCATACTCCTCATGTATTTCTTCCACTTTCCGCTGCTCTGCGTCAGTGAAAGTACTGGAGGAAGCATCACAGGGACTGTCCACAGCATCTTTGATGGAGCTACTCAGATCCTCCACTTGCTCCTCAAAGGGTTCAACCTCTTCAACCGCGTGTGCCCTGGGAGTGTCCATTAATGTGTCTAAAAAAAGAGAAATCAACATGATTAGTCCTAAGCACCTGATCTACGCTCAGAATACAAATCCAGTTTAAATTTCATCAGTGGGTTCATTATGATTACAATTCTAAATAAACTCATCTTTTTACACATATAAAGCCAACTTAAAAGCCAGGCATCGGTGGCTCACGCCTGTAATCCTAGCTACTCAGGAGGCTGAGATCTGAGAATTGCAGCCCGGGCAGGAAAGTCCATAGACTATCTTCAATAAACCACTGGAAAACCAGAAGTGGCACTGTGGCTCAACCAGTAGAGCACTTGCCTTGAGCTGAAGAGCGCAGGGACAGCACCGAAGCCCAGAGTTCAGACCCCATGACCCACCAAAAAAAAAAAAACAACCACCAAAAAAGCCAACTTAAAATGCAAAGGATCCAGTGTTGGGGGTAGCTCAGTAGTAGACTGTTTAGTTAACATGTATGAAGCTCTGGGTTCAATTCCCACACCAAAAAAAAAGCAGAGTGTCTTTCTTGGGGAGGGGAACCAGTACAGAAATTTGAATTCAGGTCCCTACACTAGCTAGACACTACATTACTTCAGACCAATTGAGCCACACTCAGCAAGCATTGGGCCTTGAATGATACTAAACTCTGTCTCTTGAATCACAGCCAAATAAAACTTCTCATTGAAAATCAAAACTACTAGAAAGAAGTTCAAAAAAATGCTCGTAAGCTGGGTGCTAAATTTAAGATATATTTAAGGTGGAGCTGGGAAGGTGGCTCAGTGGTAGAGCACTTGCCTTGCATGCCTGAGGCCCTGGGTTCGATTCCTCAGCACCACATAAGCAAAAAGAAAAAAGCCAGAAGTGGCACTGTGGCTCAAGTGGTAGAGTGCTAGCCTTGAGCTGAAGAGCTGAGGGACAGCACCCAGGCCCAGAGTTCAGGCCCCACAACCGGACAAAAAAAAAGATATATTTAAGGTTATAAGTTTTAGCAAGGATTTATTTTGGTATACCAGAATAAAACAGAAAGAGAAGTGAAGAGGTTGGAGGCAGGGCTCCATGTCACATGTCAGCCTAGGAATGAAAGTGTTAAGACATCTAGTTCAAGGCGCAGTCTTGAACAAACCAACAATGAAAAAGAATTAAAAAAAATAAAAGGGGGATGGGGACATTTCCTGCTCCCCTCACAGGAAATGGGAGTAAAGATTCCAAGGTACTTATTTTTATTCGGGCAAATTTCAGGTTATAAATAAAAGATGAGCTGCTAAGTCTATCTCCATGTTATTTTTCACATGGTACTAATAAAATATCCATTTGTAAAGATAAACATTAAATTTATTTTGAGCTAGAAGCAGATTAACACACATATCCTGGCTACTCAGGAGGATGATACCTGAGAATCATAGTTCAAAGTCAGCCTAGACAGACAAATCTGAGACTCCCATCTCCAATTAAGCATCAAAAGCCCAAGTAGTAGAGTACCAGCCTTGAGTAAAAAAGTTTTGGGATAGTTCTTACGCCCTGAGTTCAAGGCCCATTACCAGCGCCTGTACATACACACACACATACACACAAACACATTTTCATTTTAACTGAAAAAGTCATGATAATGTCATAACATTCATTTGGGAATTTTGTTATAGTGTATGGAATTTGTTTTTATTTTATTTTTTGCCAGTTCTAGGGCTTGAACTCAGGGCCTGTCCCTGAGCTTCTTTTACTCAAGGGTAGTACCCTAGCACTTGAGCCACAGAATCCCTTCCGATCTCTTCTGTTATGTGGTACTGATTGCTAGGAAGTACTCTACCTCTAGGCTACATTCCCAAACCTGGAACTTGTTTTAAAATATTTACTTCCCACAATTCTTTTTTATTTTTTCTATTTCAAAAGAAACAAGTGAATTACAGGGGCTGGGAAAGTGGCTCAGTGGTAGAGTGCTGGACTAGCATGCATGAAGCCCTGGGTTCCATTCCTCAGTACCACATAAACAGAAAAGGCTGGAAGTGGCACTGTGGCTCAAGTGGTAGAGTGCTAGCCTTGAGCAAAAGAAGCTCAGGACAGTGCCCAGGCCCTGAGTTCAGGCCCCAAGATTCACAAAAAAAAAAAGTAGATAACAAAGAAAGATCTTGTTTTTCTTTCTTTTTTTTTTTTTTTCCAGTCATGGGGGGGCTGAACTGGACCTGGGCGCTGTCCCTCAGCTCTTCAGCTCAAGGCTAGCACTCTACCACTTGAGCCATAGCACCACTTACTTCCGGCTTTTTCCTGCTGATGTGGTGGTACTGAGGAATCAAACCCAGAGCCTCATGCATGCAAGGCAAGCACTCTACCACTGAGCCAACTTCCTAGTCCACAAAGAAGGATCTTACTTCATTCAAATGAAACATTAATTTTTTTCCACCTTTGACCTTTTAAGATAGGGTCATGCTGCATATAAGCCCAGGCTGCCCTTACGCTCTTATTCACCTCACCTCACCTCTCAAGTTCTGGAATGACTAGCCTGAGCCACCACAGAAACAGCAAGATTTAAGGCAGCTTTAGAAGTCATAAGGTACAGATAAGCAAAGGACCACCCAAAGTGCAGCTCACAATAAAAGTGCCATAATGCAATAAAAAACATTTTAGTACCTATTTTTATCACAGCAAATAGCTCCGCATTGGCATTATATTTGTGATGAGGGTATAATATCAATAAATTTTCATAATTACGATTCTAAAAATACACTGCATGCTTTACAGAGTAAGGAAAGAATATTTTGGAAAGACTCACAATCTTAAGAGGTATTCAGTTATCAAAAAAAAAAGGGCTGGGAAGGTGGCTCAGTGGTAGAGCGCTTGCCTTGCATGCCTGAGGACCTGGGTTTGACTCCTCAGCACCACATAAGCAAAAAGAAAAAAGCCAGAAGTGGCGCCGTGGCTCAAGTGGTGGAGTGCTAGCCTTGAGCTGAAGAGCTGAGGGACAGCGCCCAGGCCCAGAGTTCAGGCCCCACGACGGAACCCAAAAAAAGAAAAACAAAAAACAAAAACCACCAAAAAAAAATCTTAGATTCCATACATTCTTTGAGGATTCCAACCAGCATACAAAGAAACTCTCTCTGAAATGTAAACTTAGGGTCACATTTTTCTACTTTTAGATTTTACTTGAGGGGACAGAGAAATTAAAATTCCCAACATGCCCTCAATGCATTAACCACAGCTCATAAAACCTGCACAGAATTTACCATTTTCGAGGGTCTGACTGTTACTTAGCAGCTTCGCCTGCCTCCGTTCCAAGGCCAGCTGTTTATTTCTCTCAATTCTTTGTTGTTGCTCTTCTGTTAGGCTTTGACTTGACCCGGAAGCAAACTTCTCACTTGCAGGTGAATTTGGCAGAAAGGGATCTGGTTCCTCAGCTGGTACATCAAGATTACTATTTTGCCCTACTTCCTCTGCAGTAGAAAAGAAACAGCACATCTGGAGTGAGCTCATGCAATTTTTCAGTGAAAACAGTTACAAGTGGCAAAAGCCTGTCCTGAAGAAACATTTCATAAGATATGAGAACACTGCAAATCATACTTGATTCACACACGCAGAAGTCTTTATACATCACATTAAAGAGGCATGTTTAGTCAAATGGAAATATTATTTGAAATATACATGAACTACGTCATATGTGGGCCAATAAATGCTTAAAGGTTTCATGCATTCTTTTTTTTTTTTTTTGGGGGTCCAGTCATGGGGCCTGAACTCTGGGTCTGGGCGCTGTCCCTCAGCTCTTCAGCTCAAGGCTAGCACTCTACCACTTGAGCCACAGCGCCACTTCCGGCTCTTTTCTTTTTGCTTATGTGGTGCTGAGGAATCGAACCCAGGGCCTCTGGCATGCAAGGCATGCACTCTACCACTGAGCCACCTTCCCAGCCCTTTCATGCATTCTTGTATGTAAACATGTATTGTGCATACTTGCACACGTACATGAAAACAATACTTTTTTTTTTTTTTGGTGTCAGTACTGGGGCTTAAACTTGGTGTTGAGATGCTGCCTCTTAGCAGTCTCACTGAAGACGCGACTCTATCACTTGAGTTCCACTTCTGGCTTTTTGCTGATTAGAGACAGGAATCTCACGGACTTTCCTGTCTGGGCTGGCTTCAAACTTCCATCCTAAGATCTTAGCTTCCTTAATAGTTAGGATTACAGCTGGGAGTCAGTAGATCACACCTGTAATCCTAGCTACTCAGGAGGCAGAGATCTGGGGATCATGGTTCAAAGACAGTCTGGGCAGGAAAGTCTTTGAGACTTGTAGCTGCAGTTAACCACTAGAAAACCGGAAGTGGTGCTGTGGCTCAAAGTGACTAGACTTAAGCAAAAGAGCTCAGGGACAGTACCCAGGACCCAAGTACAAACCCCACAACTGACAAAAAAAAAATTAGGATTACAGGCATGAGCCACAGTGTCTGGCTCTGAAAAACACATTTTGTTTTCTTTTGTATTGTTTTTGTTTTTTGGTAGGTAGTGGAGCTTGAACTATGGGCGCTGTCCCTCAGCTTTTCAGCTCAAGGCGAGCACTCTATGACTTGAGCCACAGCGCCACTTCTGGCTTTTTCTGCTTATGTGGTGCTGAGGAATCGAACCCAGGGCCTCATTCATGCACCACTGAGCCACCTTCCCAGTCCCAACACATGGGGTTTTTTAATTGTGTGGGGTTTTTTTGTTTGTTTGTTTTGTTTTGTTTGCCAGTCCTGGGGCTTAACTCAGGGCCTTGGCACTGTCTCTGAGCTTCTTTTGCTCAAGGCTAGCACTCTACCACTTCAGCCACAGCGCCACTTCTGGCTTTTTCTGTTTATGTGGTGCTGAGGAATCCAACCCAGGGCTTCATACATGCTAGGTAAGCACTCTACCACTAAGCTACATTCCCAGTCTCTATATATTACTTTTTCTGATCAGAGGCATATAGGCATTGAGACCTTTGTGTTCCTCCACTAACAGTATCTTCCTTTGCCCTTACTGTGTTGTGAATGCCTAGAGTCCTGTATCCTATGCTTTTCTCTGCACAAGGCTACCACTTGAGCCACAGCTCTATTTATTTTGGTGGTAAACTGGAGATAAAGAGTTTGAGGGAGCCGGGTGCTGGTGGCTCACGCCTGTAATCCTAGCTACTCAGGAGGCTGAGATCTGAAGATCGCGGTTCAAAGCCAGCCCGGGCAGGAAAGACCGTGAGACTCCTATCTCCAATAAACCACCAGAAAACCGGAAGTGGCGCTGTAGCTCAAGTGGTAGAGCGCTCGCCTTGAGCTGAAGAGCTGAGGGACAGCGCCCAGGCCCAGAGTTCAAGCCCCACGACCGACAAAAAAAAAAAAAAAAGAGTTTGAGGGACTTTTCTGCCTGAGCTGGCTTTGAATCACAATCCTCCGATCTCAGCTTCCTGAGTAGCTAGGATTAAGGCATAAGCCACAAGTGCCCAGATTTGATTCACCTTTTATCCATGAACTTTTAACACATAGTAGGCAGTCCAAAAAGTGCTAATAACACTAACCAGTGGCCTAGACAATGGTATTTAACACTGCAATAACTCTTATTACATATACTATCCTCTGCCATTAGCAAATCCCAGATTTTTTTTTTTGGTCATTGGGCTTAGGGTGCTGTCCCTGAGCTCTTCAGCTTAAGGCGAGCATTCTACCACTTGAGCCACAGTGCCACTTCCAGTTTTCTGGTGGTTTATTGGAGATAAGAATCTCTCGATGACGGGCACCAGTGGCTCACAGCTGTAATCGTAGCTACTTAGGAGGCTGAGATCTGAGGATTGCGGCTCAAAGCCAGCCCAGGCAGTAAAGTCCTCGAGACACTTTTGTTTTGGTCAGTTGTGGTGCTTGAACTCTGGGCCTGAGTGCTGTCCCTCAGTTCTTCAGCACAAGGCAAGTACTCTTGAGTCACAGTGCCACTTCCAGTTTTCTGGTGATTTTTATTGGAGACAAGAGTCTCACGAAGTTTCCTTCCCAGATTGGTTTTTAACCGCAATCCTCAGATCTCAGCCTCCTGAGTAGCTAGGATTACAGGCATGGCCAACAGCACCTGGCTCCAGGAGACTCTTATCTCCAATAAAACCACTAGAAAACCAAAAGTGGTGCTGTGGCTCAAGCAGTAGAGCACTCGCCTTGAGTTGAAGAGCACAAGGACAGCGCCCAAGCCCAGAGTTCAAGCCCCACAACTGACCCCCCCAAAAAAAAGTCTCTCAGCCTTTCCTGCCCCGGCTGGCTTTGAATTATGATCCTCACATCTCAGCCTCCTTAGTAGGTAGGATTACAGGTGTGAGCCACCGGCGCCTTGCTAAAATCCCCAATTATTTAAAGCATCCTCCTTCAACTCAATGACTTTGAGGGATTATCGGACAACCATATTGTCCCTTGTATCTACTAAAAGTTATAAAAATAAAACAAAGGGGATGTATGGAACCATCGCACAGAAGATCTGATGACTATGCAGACCCTGTCGGCAGGAACCGTATTTGATGTGTGTGACTGTCTGTGGTCTGCATTGAACATCTGACAAATGCAACCAGCATAAGACAGCCACATAGATCTCATTCTCACTGTTTCCGGGGGATGCACCCGGAGTGAAATGCAAATTTTCTTCAGCCAATTACATTACCACAGAGCCACTATTTTCAATGGTGTATATGCTTAGGAAAACTGTATCTTCACATGTATTTTTGTTTTAATGGGCCTTATAGAAGATCAGTGGGTCAGCAGTTGTAAAAAGCTCATGGTCTAGAGCTAAAATATGTTTTTACAGCCAGAATCCAATGGTTCACACTTGTAATCCTAGCTACCCGGAAGGCTGAGATCTGAGGATCACTGTTTGAAGTCAGCCTGGGGAAAGTCTATAAGACTCTTATCTACAATTAACCAGCAAGATACAGGAAGAATAGTAGTTCATATGGTAAAGTGCCAGATTTAGGCAAAATAAGCTAGAAGACAGCACCCAGGCCCTGAGTTCAAGCCCCAGTACTAACATTAAAATAAAATTATATATAACATGCCTAATGACATTGAACCCTTATCTTTCAGATTAATTTTAACAAATTTCAAACATGGGCGTTCTAGACTTACTAAAGCATTTTAGCTTGTTCCTCTTGAATGTACTTTAACGACATATACAACATAAACTAAGAACACAGTTCCATCAGTCAGGTGCTGGTGGCTCATGCCTATAATTCTAGCTATTGAGGAGGATTGTGGTTCTAAGCCAGCCCAAGCAGGAAAGTCCATGAGACTCTTATCTCCAATTAACCCCCAGAAAACCAAAAGCAGAGTTGTGGCTCAAAGTGGTAGAGTGCTAGTCTTGAGCACAAAAACTTAGGGACAGCACCAGCTCAAGCCCCATGACCATTAAAAAAAAAACAAAAAACTCAATTCCATGATGCTACCAACCCCAACTAGACCAATTTCTAAAGCCAAGTTGTTTTGAAAGTAAACTTTGGGAGGGGGGGAAGGAGGGGGAAAGGGGGAGGGGGGAGGGAGATGGGAAGGGATGGTAAGGGGAAACAAAGGAGGAGGCAACAATGCTTGACAAGAAATGTACTCACTACCTTGCTCATGTAGTTGTAACCCCTCTGTATGGCATTTTTACAATAAAAAAAAAGTCAATTTAAAAAAATAAAAATAAAAAATAATAAAATAAAAGTAAACTTACATACTTACCATTATTGCTAACAAAATCGTCATGTAGAATAGGGAGATCAAGTCGAATTCGTTTTAAACAGGTCTGAAAACAAGAAGATATTTCTGTATTTTCATCAATAATGTAGGGAGGGGCTACAAAGTTGGCTCAATGGCAGATTCCTCAGCACCACAGAAACAGAAAAAGCCGGAAGTGGTGCTGTGGCTCTAGTGGTAGAGTGCTAGCCTTGAGCTGAAGAGCTGAGGGACAGCGCCCAAGCCCAGAGTTCAGGCCCCACAACCAAACAAAAAATAATATAATAATGTAGAGAGAGGAATGATCATTTACTTATTTCCTAGTTTCTAAAGAGTTGTTCTTGAAGAAACTATTAACTTTCTTCTCCGTCAGGAATGATTTCAAACCACGACCTTCCCTCCCCACCCCAGATAGTAATTTAGCCTCAAGTCAGTGTATCCTTGTGCTATCTGGCACTGTAAATGACATTCTCAATAATCACGGCACTTACCTGAACTTCCTTTTTATTTCCTAGGCATTCAACTCTGTCAATAAAATCCTCAAACTGCAGCTTAGGGAATAGCCGATGTGCCCAGTGCTCCATGTGTCTGATTAGCATCTTCAAGTCTTCAGCCTGGCACATAAAAATAAAAATGCTAAACAGAGGACTTAACCTCACCACCGACCCTGTCAGCAGATTTCAGAAGTTAAAAACAATAGCAAAGTCACTTGTGTCATACTTGCAAGGGTGAGAAACTTTTAGAAGGAAATTTCAAGAGAAAAGTATTTACTAACAGTTTTGAGTATTACAAGTAGATATAGATGTTTTATTTGTTGTCTGTTCTAGAGCTTGCCCTCACTCGGGGCCTCACACTCCTGCTTCACTTTTCACTCAAGGCTGGCACTCTATCATTTGAGCCACAGTTCCATTTCAGGCTTTTTGTTGGTTAACTGGAGATAGGAGCCAGGCACTAGTAGTTCATACCTTGTAATCCTATATACTTAGGAGGCTGAGATCTGAGGACTGCAGTTCACAGACAGCCAAGGCAGGAAAGTCCATGAGACTTTTATTGCCAATGAACTACTCAAAAAGGCCAGAAGTAAGGCTGTGGCTCAAGTAGTACTCAAGGACAATGTCTAGGCCCAGAGTGCAAGCCCCAGGACCATTGCAGGGGGGGGGGGGGGGGGGGGGCGAGGAATAAGGGGGAAGACAGATGGATGGACAGACGACACAGTCTCAGAGACTTTCTTGCCCAGGCTGGTTTTGAACTATCATCCTCATATTTCAACCTCCACCGTAGCTAGGATTGAGTTACCTGTGCCCAGCATAAAAACTGCTTTACAGGACTGGGAATGTGGCTTAGTGGTAGAGCGCTTGCCTAACATGCATGAAGTCCTGGGTTTGTTTCCTCAGCACCACATAAACTGGGAAAAAAGCCAGAGATAATGCTGTGGCTCAAGTGGTAGAGTGCTGGCCTTGAGCAAAAGAAGCTCAGGAACAGTGCCCAGACCCTGAGTTCAAGCCCCAGGACTGGGGGGAAAAAAAAAAGTGCTTAACAGAGTCAGGTGCTGGTGGCTCATGCCTATAATGCTAGCAATTCAGGAGACTGAGATCTGAGGATTGCAGTTCAAAGCCAACCTGAGCAGCAAAGTCCCCGTAAGACTCTTATCTCCAATAAAACACTCAAAAACCTGGAAGTGGTGCTGTAGATCAAAGTAGTAAAATGCTAGCCTTGAGCAAAAGAGCTCAGGGACAGCCCCAGACCTAAGTTCAAGCCCCACAACCTACCAAAAAAAAAAAAATTATACTTAAACCAATTTGTGTGTGTGTGCGCGCGCGCGAGCACAGACTCACACTATACTGGGGCTTGAACTCAGGGTCTCTCACTCATGCTTGGCTTTTCCACTCAAGGCTGGAGCTCTACCACCTAATCTACATCTCTACTTCCCCGATTTTTTACTGTAACAGAAAACCTCAAAATAAGCTTTAATGAAATGTCAAGGTTATCTCTCAGGAACTAACTAAACACTGTGACAGCTCCTTAAGCCCTATGTAGAAAAGACCACATTTAGAATCCAGAATTCTACAAAAACAAAAAGTAAAAAAAAACTCAAGGGCAAAGTACCAGACTAGCAAGGATAATTTAAACATTCTCAAACTGCAGTACCTCTCTGTATTTGAAATTCCAATTAACATACTTATAATTTTAACATGAATCAAGTCTGTAATCCTAGCTACTTGGGGGAGTAGATTGGAGGATCATGATTAAAAGCCAGATTAAGCATTAAAAAAAAAAAAAAAGTTTTTCAGACTCCTCCATGTCTTTGCCAGTGACATGGGAAAGCCTAGTAATAGGACAGAAGCCCACATAGAAGGTAAGACTCTACCTTAAAAATAATCTAGGGGCTGGGAAGGTGGCTCAGTGGTAGAGTGCTTGCCTTGCATGCATGAGGCCCTGGGTTCCATTCCTCAGCACCACATAAGCAGAAAAAGCCAGAAGTGGCACTGTGGCTCAAGTGATAGAGCGCTAGCCTTGAGCTGAAGAGCTCAAGGACAGCGCCCAGGCCCAGAGTTCAGGCCCACGACCGACAAAAAAAAATAATAATAATAATCTAGGCTCACCAGGCACCTGTAATCCTAGCTACTTAGGAAGCTGAGATCTGAGGACTACAGTTCAAAGCCAGCCCAGGAAGGAAAGTCCATGAGACTCTTATCTCCAATTTTTAACTACCAGAAAACTGGGAGTAGAGCTGTGGCTCAAGTGGTAGAGTGCTCGCCTTGAACTGAAGAGCTGAGGGACAGCACCCAGGCCAGAGTTCAAACCCCATGATTGACAAAAAAAAAAAGTGTGAGCCGGTAGCTTATGCTTATAATCCTAGCTATCTTGGATTTTGGTTCAAAGCCAGCCCAGGCAAGAAAAGCCATGAGATTCTAATCTCTAATTAATTACTAAAAAGCCTGAAGTGGAGCTTTGGCTCAAGCAGTAGAGAGCACTAGCTTTGAGCAAAACAGCTCAGAGACAGCACCAAGGCCGAGATCAAGCCCCAGGACTAGCACAATAAATACATTAATTAATTGAAAAACTAAAGCTACGCTTGGTGACACACACTTGTAATCCTAATACTAGGGAGGTGGACACAGGAAGATCTCAAGTTTAAGGCAAACCTGGGTTCTATAATTCCAGGCCATCCTATATATCACAGCATGTCCTACACCATAAAAAAAAAAAAAAAAGAAAACATAAAATCAAGTTTAATAAACTGGACTAATAATAAATGAATTCTTGGTTTCCCTGTAAAATATCTCATTCTTTACTTAGCAATGTTATAAAACAGTGAATGAAAGCCTAGCATATGAAACAGAACACACAGACTGAGGCCTGACATCTACCACTTACAAACCAGCTGCTTTTTTCTGCCTATTTCCTCCTGCATGAAATTAAGATAGTACACACAATTAATAGAATTAACCAAATAGAATATCTGACACGAGGTAAACACTGAAGAAAACAACCAACTCTACCAATGACTAAATAATCATGAGAGCACAATGTCTTCTCACTCTCCCCTTCTGATAATAAAGGTAAATTATTTCAGAAATTAAAGCAGATAGGGTTATTTTCAAGTTGTTAGGAAAAGCTAGATTACCACTTTCCTCACAAAAATCACCAAATCACCTCAGTCCAGGTACTGGTAGTGCATGCCTATAATCCTCACTACTGTGGAAATGGAGATTTGAGCCAGCCCAGACAGAAAAATCCATGAGATTCTTATCTCCAGTGAACCAGCAAAAAGCCCAAAGTTTAGGTGTAGTTTGAGTGGTACAGCGCCAGCATTGAGCAAAAAAGCAAAGCAAGAGTATAAGAGCCTGGGTTCAAATCCCAGTATACACACACACACAATCCAACAACAAAGTCATCTCAGAATCAAGGGCACAAGAAGAAACTAAGCTAGGAGCATAACTCTGGGATAGAGCACTCACTTACCGTGTGTGAGGCCCCTGTTTGATCCCTAGCACTGCAACATAATAACTTCAAAAGGGAAAAAAATTAAATACAGAGAATTTCAAATCCTACATGTAGGGGGAAAAAAAGCAGTGAGGACTCAAAATTATGAGAAAATAGTAAAACATTTAAGAAAACAGTAAAATTTTCAAGGGCAAAATACATTAGAATAGAGTATACTCTCATAGCACACCCTAGATCCACTAACAAAACAGGAAAAGCATGTTCTTCATGTAAGTTTACTTATTTTAACAATAGCTCATTATGAATATGATAAAGACTTTAAAAATTCTGAGTATTATTGAAAATTTCAACCAGAGCAACAATCCGGGCACAAGTGGCTTATGCCTGTAACCCTAGCTACTCAGGAGGCTGAGATCTGAGGATTGGAGTTCAAAGCCAGCCAAGGCAGAAAAGTCCTCATAAGACACTTATCTCCAATTAACTACCAGAAAACTGGGAGTCACATTGTGGCTCAAAGTGGTAGAGGGCTAGTCTTGTATAAAAGAGTTTAGGAACAGCACCCAGACCCTCAATTCAAGCCCACAACCACCACCAACAACAAAAGAAAAAGAACAACTAATGGATCTGGATATGGTTTTCTAAATACCCAATTTTATGTTTAGTTTTGTGACAAAAGAAAACTCAGTGTTACATTCTCTTATGTACATACATACATACCTAACTACATACATACATACACAAAATAAAAACTAGATATTTCTTACCTCATGACCTTTACCTTTGAATTTTGTTTTATCAAATACATGTCTTAAGGCTGGAAGACCTCTCTCTGAAATTAATCTGTAAATAAACATATATTTTGCCTTTTTAAGCTTTCCAGTCATGTCGAAACCAAGACCATAAGAAAACATTTTCCTTTGAACTGAAAAAAAAAAGTTTACAAAAATATCAGCTCTTGGTCTGGTAATATGGCTTAGTGATACAGTGCTTGCCTAGCATGCATAAAGCTCTGGGTTCGATTCCTCAGTATCATATAAACAGAAAAAGCAGAAGTAGCACAGTGGCTCAAATGATAGATTGCTAGTTTTTAGCAAAAAGTAGCTCAGGAACAGTGCCCAGGCCCTGAGTTCAAGCACCGTGACTGGCAAAAAAAAAAGTATCAGATCTCATGCTAGGCACTGGGGGCTTACACCCAGTGAGATTGGGAGGAAGGATCTTATCAGAGATTGGGAGGATCACAGTTAAAGGAAAGGGGTTAGAGAGGTTAGGGAGTTTGTGGAGCTGGGAAGGTGGCTCAGTGGTAGAGTGTTTGCCTTGCATGCATAAGGCCCTAGGTTCAATTCCTCAGCATCACATAAGTAGAAAAAGCCAGAAGTGGCACTGTGGCTCAAGTGGTAGAGCACTAGCCTTGAGCTGAAGAGCTTAGGGACAGCACACAGGCCCATAGTTCAGGCTCCACGACCGACCAAAAAAAAAAAAAAAAGAGAGGGAGGTTAGGGAGTTTGTAAAACTCCATCTCAAACAATGAGATAGGCATGGTGTACATGACTGTCATCCTAGCTACTAAGGAGACTGAGAACACAAAGACTGAAGCTCGAGGCCAGTTTGACCAAAAAAACCCACCAGAAAACAGCTCAACACTTAATGCTGGGCATGGTAATGCATGCCTGGTCACCCCTGCTAAGAAGGGAAGTGTAGGGCTGGGAATGATGTGACTTAGTGGTCGAGTGCATGCCTAGCATGCATGAAGCCCTGGGTTCAATTCCTCAGTACCACATAAACAGCAAAAGCCAGAAGTGATGCTGTGGCTCAAGTGGTAGAGTGCTAGCCTTGAGCACAGACAGACTCAAGGACAGTGCCAAGACCCTGAGTTCAAACTCCAGGAGGGGGAGAGGAGGTGTTAGAAAAGGAGGAGGAGGAGGAGGAAGAGGAGGAGGAGGAGGAGGAGGAGGAGGAGGACGAGGACCAGGACCAGGACCAGGACCAGGACGAAGAGAAGAGAGGGAAAAGAGGAGGAAGAGGAAGAAGGAGGGGGAGAGATAGGGGAAGGGGGAGGGGGAAGAAGAGAATTGTACATGGAAAGACCCTTGTCCAGGCCAGCACATGCAAAAAAAAAAAAAAAAGAAAACCAAGACTGCATCTCAAAAGCAAAAAGGGATATGGCTCAAGTGGTAAAATGCTTGCTCAGCAAGTTTGAAGTTCTCGGTTAAACTCCAAACTGCTAAAAAAAAAATTAAATAGACCCCCAAATCATCCAAATCCAAAGCTTCTAGCATAAGAAGAAAGCAATGATGGAAAGAAAAAGTATAAATGTAGAAGAAGCAGTAAATGTACATACCTCTGAGCATCCAACTTGGGTAGCTTCCTTTTAACTATTCTCTTTGGGAGAACAGGTACTCTTCTCTCTGACTCTAGTGAAACAGATCAAGAGTTAGTACTAAATAATGTAAGCCTTACTTATAAAATGTATTGTTTCTGGGGGCTGTGGTAGAGGTAGAGCTCAGAGGTAGAGCGCTTGCCTTGCATGCATGAGGCCCTGGGTTCGATTCCTCAGCACCATATAAGCAAAAAGAAAAAAGCCAGAAGTGGTGCTGTGGCTCAAGTGGTAGAGCGCTAGCCTTGAGCTGAAGAGCTGAGGGACAGCGCCCAGGCCCAGAGTTCAGGCCCCAGGACAGGACCCAAATAAAATAATGTATTGTTTCTATGCTGACAGAATTAATCCCAGCCCTCAGGATGCTGAAGCAGGACAGTCCTAGATATAAGGCCAACTTGGGCTGCAGAGCGGGATTATCTCAAAAAATAACAAATAATAAGTACTCCATGGGAGCTGGGAGCTGGTGGCTCACATCTATCAGCTTAGCTATTCAGGAGGCTGAGATCTGAGGATTGTAGTTCAAAGCCAGCCTGGGCAGGAAAGTCTGAGGCTTTCCTTTATCTCCAATTAACAACCAAAAAACCAGCTGAAAGTGGAGCTGTGGCTTAAGTGGTAGAGAACAAGGCTCTAGCAAAAGGTTAGGGACAACACCCAGGCCCTGAGTTCAAACCCCAATACCAAGATACATATACATACAGAACTATGGGACAAATCTCCATGCTGACCTTCATCAGGCTCAGCTTCTGCACCATCTCTCTCTGGAGAAGCTGGAGGTGGGAAAGGAGGAAAAGTTTCATCTTCAACGTGTTCATAATCTGGAAGATCCACCAAGCCATTTTCTTGTGGTTCTACCATCTTTTCCCCTAGAGAAAAAAAAAATGCCATTATGTTTATTCACCCAATTACAATCCTATTACAATCAAATTCCATCTATAGCAAAGATTCATGTTTCATCCTAAAAAGCAGAGAAGTAAAATTATAGAGGAAGAAGACTAGGCTGAAAGCCAAACTTAACTGTAATGTGGATCTCGCCACTAAGTAATATAATTTTTGAACAAATCATTTTATATCAATTACTGAGTTCCCTTGATCATAAAAGGATTCACTTGATTTTTAGATTTTTAAACTGGGATCCAAAATGATGTGAAGTGAGCAGGACATGGATCATTTACCCCTAACTAGCTTTTTTCCCTTCTTTTTTCTTTCAGTACCATGGATCAAGTATGGGAGACAAGTAAGTCCTACCACTGAGTTAATCTCCAACCTTAAAGGGCCTAGTGCTCTGTTCATTGTTTCCCTTGAAGAACAGAACATTATCCTCTGACTGAAAACACAAGTGTTTTTCAGTATCATCTTGTTTGACCTCTCAGCAACACCTGACACTTTAACCTTTTTTTTAACCTCTTGAACCTTCTTTATATTGTAATCACCTCATAAAACAATATTTCATGTTCTCACTGTTTTTTTGCTCATGGCTAGTTCTTTGAACACGAGTCATACCTTCAATCCAGCATTTTGCTGGCTAATCAGAGATAAGAGTCTCAAAGATGTTTCTAATTATGCTGGTTTTGAACCAAGATTTCATCTCTCAGCCTCCATAGTAGCTAGGACTACAGGCATGAGCCATAGGCAACTGGCCTTCCCATCTACTTTTGCCTCTTTCAATCTTGCAAATATAAAGCTGACCATATTAAAATTTAGCTGAAGTATTTTGTGACTTCTGGCTTTTAGGGACAAAGATAAAGCCCCAAAGCCGGGCGCCAGTGGCTCACGCCTGTAATCCTAGCTATTCAGAAGGCTGAGATCTGAGGATCGAGGTTCAAAGCCAGCCCGGGTAGGAAAGTCTGTGATACTCTTTTTTTTTTTTGGCTGGCTGTGGGGCTTGAACTCTGGGCCTGGGTGCTGTCCCTCAGCTCTTCAGCTCAAGGCGAGCACTCTACCACTTGAGCTACAGTGCCACTTCCGGTTTTCTGGTGGTTTATAGGAGATAGGAGTCTCATGGTCTCTCCTGCCCGGGATGGCTTTGAACGGCGATCCTCAGATCTCAGCCTCCTGAGTAGCTAGGATTACAGGCGTGAGCCACCAGCACCCGGCCTCCGTGAGACTCTTATCTCCAATAAACCACTAGAAAAAAACCGGAAGTGGTGCTGTGGCTCAAGTGGTAGAGCGCTCACCTTGAGCTGAAGAGCTCAGAGACAGCGCCCAACCCTAGAATTCAAGCCCCACTACTGACCAAAAAGAAAAAAAATACAGCCCCAAGGCTCTGTATGATCTGGTCTCTTCATGCCTCTTTCACTTCATATCACCCCATACCCCACCTCCCTCTCCAGTCCTTGAAAGAGCCATATTCATTGTTACGAAGTAGATCTTTAAATGAACCTGTGGCTCAAGTGGTAGAGTCCCATTCTTTTTTTTTTTTTTTTTCTTTTTTTTCCTTTTTTTTTTTGGTCCAGTCGTGGGGCCTGAACTCTGGGCCTGGGCGCTGTTCCTCAGCTCTTCAGCTCAAGGCTAGCACTCTACCACTTGAGTCACAGCAACACTTCTGGATTTTTTCTTTTTGCTTATGTGGTGCTGAAGAATCGAACCCAGGGCTTCATGCATGCAAGACAAGTGCTCTACCACTGAGCCACCTTCCCAACCCATAGAGTCCCATTCTTGAGTGAAAAAACCTAAGGGACAGCGCACAGGCCCTGAGTTCAAGCCCCACAACCAACAAATGAATTAATTTTTAAAAATCCTCCTTTAGGGGCTGAGAATGTGGCTTAGTGTTAGAGTGCTTGCCTAGCATGCATGAAGCCCTGGGTTCAATTCTTTTTTTTTTTTTTGGTCCGGTTGTGGCGCCTGAACTCTGGGCCTGGGCGCTGTCCCTCAGTTCTTCAGCTCAAGGCTAGCACTCTACCACTTGAGCCACAATGCCACTTCCGGCTTTTTTCTTTTTGCTTATGTGGTGCTGAGGAATCGAACCCAGGGCCTCAGGCATGCAAGGCAAGCGCTCTACCACTGAGCCACCTTCCCAGCCCCCCTAGGTTCAATTATTTAGTACCACATAAACAAAGTCAGAAGTGGTGCTGTGGCTCAATGGTAGAGTGTTAGCCTTGAGCACAGAGAGGCTAAAGGATAGTGTCCTGGTCCTGAGTTCAAGTTCCAGGAATGGCCAAAAAAAAAAAATCCTCCTTTAATAAGCACTAAAGTACAAGTTTCATAAGAAGTATTGTTTCAAAATAAGATTTTGTGTAGTCATTTAATGTTTGTCACCCATATTGGACTGATGGCCTAAATGGGCAAAGACCAGGTAGATCTCTTTGTGCTCCACCACTGTACATAATGCACACCAAAGAGGTGTGTGGCATATATTTGTTGGCTGAAGGAATTCTGAGAAAGAATTCAAGGCCAGGAATAATGGTGGCATGGTGTCAGCACTCAGGAGGCTGAGACAAAAAGATTCCTTGAGGGCTGGGAAGGTGGCTCAGTGGTAGAGTGCTTGCCTTGCATGCTTGAGGCCCTGGGTTCAATTCCTCAGCACCACATAAGCAAAAAAAGCCGGGGGTGGTGCTGTGGCTCAAGTGTAGAGCATTAGCCTTAAGCTGAAGAGCTGAGGGACAGCGCCCAGGCCAGAGTTCAGGCCCCACAACTGACAAAAAAAAAAATCCCTTAAACTGAGGAATCTGAGGCTAGCCAGGACAACAGAGACCTTGTATCTAAATAAATAATGAATCCAAAACTAAAACTATTGGAACTACTTAAAACTCTAAAATTCCTATGACCAGTAGGGTGCTGGTGGCTCACACCTGTAATCCTAGCTACTCAGGAGGCTAAGATCTAAGGACTGCAGTTCAAAGCCAGCCCAGGCAGGAAAGTCAGTGAGACTATTTCTAATTAGCCATCAGAAAACTGGAAATGGAGCTGTGGCTCAAGAGGTAGAGCACTCACCTTGAGCTGAAAAGCTCAGGGATAGCGCCCAGGCCCAGAGTTCAAGCCCATGACCTAAAAAAAAAATCCTGTGTGAGCAGGTGTGAGCAGCCTGGCTGACACACTGTATCTTTGTAAGAACTACAAATTTTCAAAACTGAGCAGGGTGCCGGTGGCTCATGTCTATAATCCTAGCTACTCAGGAGGCTGAGATCTGAGGATCACAGTTCAAAGCCAGCCCAGGCAGGAAAGTCCATGAGACTCATCTCCAATAAACCACTAGAAAACCAAAAGTGGCGCTATGGCTCAAGTGGTAGAGTGCTAACCTTGAGCTGAAGAGCTCAGGGACAGTGCCCAGGCCAACCAAAAAAAAAAAAAATTCAAAAGTGGGAAGCAATACCATGCAATATAAATAAGTTCCTAGCTAACAGATGTATACATAGGGCTGAGGCTCAAGAGGTAGAGCACTTACCTAGTATGTAGCAGAACCTGGCCTGGGTTCAATTCCCAACAATATCCAGCAAAACAAACATGGAGTATCTTTAATCTTGCTGTAATTAAATCATACTAAGTTAGGATTTAAAGTTAAATTATCCCTAGTGGAATCAGGTAACTTTGAGGCTGACAAGAGTTTGGAATTTGATGACAGAACACAACCTATATTAAATGTAGCAAGGAGCCTGTTACCGAAGGCTCAACATCTGTAATCCTAGCTGCTTAAAAGACTGAGATCTGGGGGTCTTGGTTCAAAGCCAGCCCAGGAAGGAAAGTTCTAGAGACTCTTATCTCCAATTAACTACCAAAAAAAGGTTGCAAGTGGGGCTGGGAATGTGGCTTAGTGGTAGAGTGCTTGCCTAGCATGCAAAAAGCCCTTAGTTGGATTTCTCTGCACCATATGAAACAACAAAAGGCTGGAAGTGGCACTGTGGCTCAAGTGGTAGAGCGCTAGCCTCTAATACAAAAGCTCAGGACATTACTCAGGCCCTGAGTTCAAACCCCGAAAGATAATTAAAGTAAATAAAATGCAGCAAGGAAGTGGTCAAGCATGGGCTGTGGCTTAGCAGAAAACCGATTTCACTTACTGTCTGTAGAATCAGATATTCCATACAGGGTTCTTCACTCCTGGACAAAATTCACCTAACAGTGTCTCTCTTTTTTTTTTTTTGGTCCAGTCGTGGGGCCTGAACTCTGGGCCTGGGTACTGTCCCTCAGCTCTTCAGCTCAAGGCTAGCGCTCTACCACTTGAGCCACAGCGCCACTTCTGGCTTTTTTCTTTTTGCTGATGTGGTGCTGAGGAATCAAACCCAGGGCCTCATGCATGCAAGGCAAGCGCTCTACCACTGAGCCACCTTCCCAGCCCTCTCTCTTTTTTTTTTTTTTAGGACACTAATGCAATCGCCTTAATTTCCTCCTCGGCTCTAAACTTGCAGAGGAGTAAAGGGAATCATTCTTTTCTGTTTTCAACGTCAACTTTCCCTAAGAGTTGTCAAAACAGAAGCCCCTCAAAGCAATGGACAGCCTGCCCACTTGGATGCCTCCCCACCCCTCTTCTCCCATCTGCTCCCCCTCACAGAAGCCAACTACATTCATTGCACAAGTCGCTAAGGTTTAGCAGCTGGACCACAGATGGCAGCATGTTCCTTCCAGTTAAAGGCTCGGGTAGCAACACCCGGCCGGAACCTTTAACACCAGAGGCGAAGGTGCCCGCCGGACCCACAACCCTATAGGCCCACCGACCCAGGCCGCCAGGGCCACCTCTCCCCCATCACTCTCAGGCCAGGTGAACGTCGAAGCCTCGATTCAACCTCCTCACCCGCTGCCTGGAACACCCCAGCTCCCTAGATCTCGGGCCGCCGCCAAGAACAACCATGCTACTCCGAAGCCATTCCCACGCTCACCTCTGGCGAACCACACACCGCCTCCGCGCGCGGGACCTTGCGTGGCGAACAGATCAGAAATCTCGCGAGATCCGACCTCCAATCGCTGAAAGCCCTGGGCGTTTGGCGCCAAATCGAGGGGGTGGGCGTGGTCTTCGGGACACGCCTTCTTTTCCAGGCAGGGACACGCCCTCCCGGGCCCTGCGCACTGCTTCCTCCTGACTTCCTTCAGAGTTCATAATCTCTGTTCTTGTTAAATTCAGGTTGTTGCTTTTTCAGGCGCTTTAAGCTTTACGCCTAAGTCTGCGTTTCTTCGGAAACTGAGTGGCAGGTGGTGTAAAAAAGATATAAGTGAAAAAGAATATTGCTGAAAAGCTACTGTTTCGAATTTAATAACAATGCCTTGTTGAATGTATTATTGAATAACAACTGAGAAAAGACATGCTAAAAAGAGGGTTCGAACTGGACACACAAGCCAGGCATTGCTGATTCACACCTGTAATCCTAGATATTCAGGAGGCTAAGATCTAAGGAAATCAGTTTGAAGCTTGTGTGGGCAGCAGAGTCCATGAGACTCTCATCTTCAATTAAAAAAACAGGAGTGTCGCTGTGGTTCAAGTGTAGAGTGAGCCAGTTCCAGGCCCTGAGTTCAAGCCCCAAGACCAGCACCAAAAAACAAAAGCAATCACACACACACACACACACACACACAGAGGAAGAATATAAGAACAGTGCTTTTACAATAATGCATATAAAGCTGGGTGCCAGTGGTTCCCACCTGTAACCTTAGGTACACTACTCCAGAGGCTCAGATCTGAGGGTCAGGTTCAAAGCCAGCCTTGACAGGAAACTCCTTAAGACTCTTTACCTCCACTTAATCATCCCTGCCCCCACTAAAAAATAAATAAATAAATGCCAAGCTGGGCGCCAATGGCTTACGCCTATAATCCTAGCTACTCTGGAGGCTAAACTCTTTGGATGGCGGTTCAAAGCCAGTCTGGGCAGGAAAGGCTGTGAAACTCTTTTTTTTTTTTTTTTTTGGGGGGGGGTTCCGGTCGTGGGGCCTGAACTCTGGGCCTGGGCGCTGTCCCTCGGCTCTTCAGCTCAAGGCTAGCGCCCTACCACTTGAGCCACAGTGCCACTTCCGGCTTTTTTCTTTTTGCTTATGTGGTGCTGAGGAATCGAACCCAGGGCCTCAGGCATGCAAGGTAAGCGCTCTACCACTGAGCCAACTTCCCAGCCCCAGTGAAACTCTTATCTCCAATTAATCACCAGAAAACTGGAAGTGGCTCTGTGGCTCAAGTGGTAGAGCACTAGCAGTGAGCTGAAGAGCTCAGGGACAGGGCTCAGGCCGAGTCCAAGCCCCACGACTGACAGAAGAAAAAGAAATGCCAGATGGGTAGCTGTGGCTCAAGTGGTACAGTGCTATCCATGAGCACAAAAGCTCAGGGACAGTGCCCAGGCTGAGTCCAAGTGAAATGACCTCAGAGTCAAGAAAATCCACAGAGGAATGGTTAAAGGTAACAAAAGAATATTTTGGGTTTTCTTTTTGGCAGTCCTGGGGCTTGAACTCAGAGTCTGGGCACTGTCCCTAAGCTTCTTTTGCTCAAGGTTAACACTCTACCACTTGAGCCACAGCACCTCTTCTGACTTCTTCTGTTTATGTGGTACTGGGGAATTGAACCCAGTGCTTCATGCATACTAGGCAAGCACTCTACCACTAAGCCACATTCCCAGCCCTACAAGAAGGAGTTTTATTAGCCTGCTGGAGACTGCTTTGTCCTGTGCTACCTCAGAACTAAGAGCAGTCTCAGCTTTCAATAGGGCAAGGTTTATAAAAGCACAGAAAACTACACACAGGTGATGGTTTCACAATAATGTCTTGATGCTAGACATCAAGGTCCTGTAGCCATTAGGGGCAGGAGTGCACTACAGTGGCTGGTTATCAAAGATGGTTTAAGACCAGGCGGCCTGCATTCCGCCAGTTCAGCTGGAGGCTAGAAATTCAGAACTGAAAGTGGGAGTCAACAAAACTGGGTTCTCACACAAGCCCCAAGACTGGCGCGCGCGCGCACACACACACACACACACACACACACATGCATATAAGCAATTTGCAGCAAAAGATTATTTTATACCACAGACTATTTTACACCTTGGAAATCTTCCCTACAACTCCTTAAACTACAGTATTGAAGCTACCCATCCTAGAAGACCACACAGACACAAGAAAAGGAGACACACAGGAGCCATTTCTATAGTTCTCATGGGGGAGGTGGCCTTGTAGCGTTGGCTGGCAATAAACTCCTTTTCCCCGTACGGGACTGTGTCCGTGTGGTCTTCTGGGATAGGTGCTTTCAAATATCACCTTTTATTACTCAGTCTTTTCATCACTGAGACAATTTTTCCCCCATACTGGGGGTTGACTCAGAGCCTCTTACTTACTAGGCAGGCACTCTACCACTTAAGCCATGTTCCCAGTCAGTTTTTTTGGTTGTTGTTTGTCAGTCATGGGGCTTGAACGTGGGTATTGATACTGTCCCTGCGCTCTTCAGCTCAAGGCTAGCACTCTACCACTTGAGCCACTCTCCCACTTCCAGTGGTTTACTGGAGATAAGACTCTTATGGACTTTCCTGCCCAGGTTGGCTCTGAACTGCAATCCTCAGATCTCAGCCTCCTGAGTAGCTAGGATTACCCGTGTGAGCCACTGGTACCCTGCTGACATATGTACATTTTATGGACAAAGATTGGAGAAGGGGCTGGGAAAGTGTCTCAGTGGTAGAGTGCTTGCCTTGTATGCATGAGGCCCTGGGTTTGATTCCTCAGCACTATATAAGCAGAAAAAGCCAAGTTGCTCAAGTAGTAGAACACTGGTGGTTAATTGGAGGTAAGAGTCTCATGATTTTCCTGCCAGGGCTGGCTTTGAACAGTGATTCTCAGATCTTAGCCTCCTGAGTAGCTAGGATTACAGGTGTGAGCCACTGGTGCCAGCTGAGGACTAGCTTTGAGTGAAAAAGTTTAGGGCATTGGTGGCTCACACCTGTAATCCTAGCACTCAGGAGGCTGAGATCTGAGAATCACTGTCCAAAGCCAACCTGAGCAGGAAAGTCCGTGAGACTTTTATCTCCAATAAACCAATAGAAAACTGGAAGTGACACTGTGGCTCAAGTGGTAGAGTGCTCGCCTTGAGCTAAAGAGGGCAGAGACAGTGCCCAAGCCCAGAGTTCAAGCCCCATGACTGACAAAAAAAAAAAAAAAAAAAATTTAGAGACAGTGTCCAGGCCCTAAATTCAGGCTACAGTACCAGCACAAAATAAATAGAAATAAATACAACTACAAATCAGTGCTGGAAGTCATGGCTCAAGTTGGTAGAAAACTTGCCTAACAAGAAAGGCCCTGGACTGGAGAAAAACATGAGTGGATCAATAATCAGAGTTTATAATATCTTACCAGGTACACAAATCCAGGACTGTGTGTCATGCATAGTTCATTATCAGAAATGAAACTTCAGTCAAATTCTCAGCTCCCTATTAGGTGATCTGTCTTTGAGTAAGAGTAAGTTATAAAAAAACTTGATAGTGTCAATGTCTGATGCCTCTGCCCTTGTACGTCACAAGTGCTTTTATCAAGGTTCCTAGAACACAGCTGCTTACATGGTGTGACTGCTGGCAGCTTCCTGTTTGTAGTTTTAAAAAGCATTTGGCAGGAAAAGAATGATTCTGGAACATTCTTTGGAGGAGGAGGGGGAGGAGGAAGGAGAGGAGGAAGGGGAGGAGGAGGACGAGGAGGAGGAGGGAGGGAGGGAGGGGGAGGAAGAGGAAGAAAAAGAAAAAAAGAAAAGGAGGAGGAAGAGGGAAAAGAAAATCCATGGTGACAAGTGGTTGAATGAAAGATTGGAAATTTGTTCCATCTCAGACCAGATTTGAGTTGTTTTTCTTTTCTTTTCTTTCTTTCTTTTTGTATGTTCTAGGGCTTGAACTCAGGGCCTGAGCTTCTTTTACTCAAGGCTAGCACTCTACCACTTGAGCCACAGAACCAATTCCAACTTTTTCTGTTAATATAGTACTGAGGAATCAAACCCAGGGCTTCATGTGTACTAGGCAAGCACTCTACCACTAAGCCAGCCTGAGACCAGATTTGAGGGTAAGAATATCTGGGATTCTTGGAAGTGGCGTTGTAGCTCAAGTGGTAGAGTGCTAGCCTTGAGCTGAAGAGCTGAGGGACAGTGCTCAGGCCCAGAGTTCAAGCCCCACGACCGACCAAAAAAAAAAAATGGATAATAAAAAAAAGAATATCTGGGATTCTGGATTGTAATTCCAAAGGAAGTCAAGAATTCCTTGTTCACAGTTGCTCTTTAGGAAGCTGGTCCAACCAAAGTATATTTTCTTTCATTGTGCCACCCAAGGGTAAAAAGGAACTAAGGTAAAATTCCCCAACTCCTCTCCAAAAAAAAGTGCCAAGTCTGACATCCTGTCTGGTTAAACCACATCCTTAGCCAGTGACTGAAATCACATCATCTTCCATTGAACTGTGGCATCTTTTCCTTTAAATGAAGGGCAAGTACCCATTAAAAGTAGCTCCCAAAATAACCTAGTGGTTTCATTGCAATCGGAATGTCTGACATCGAGAACTAGGAAGTGAGTACAGCTTCTCTCAGGGAGAGACCTGGTTTCACCCTTCATATTTGACTCTGCTCAGCTCAAAGGAGCAGTGGCTAAAACTTACTGGAGTTTGAAAGCCCAAACTATGGATTAACCTCGGTTATTTATGTCAAAAAAAAAAAAATTTTAGGGCTGGCTGAGAATGTGGCATAGTGGTAGAGTGCTGCTTAGCATACATGAATCCCTGAGTTCAATTCCTCAGTACTACATAAACAGAAAAAGGCCAGAAGTGGCGCTGTAGTTCAAGTGTCCCTTCAGCAAAAAAAGCACAGGGACAGTGCTCAAGCCCTGAGTTAAAAGAAAAAATAGCCAGGCGCTGGTGGCTCTCGTCTGTAATCATTAACTACTCAGGAGGCTGAGATCTGAGGATCACGGTTCAAAGTCAGCCCGGGCAGAAAAGTCCATAAAACGCTTTTTGTTTGTTTGTTTGTTTTTTGGGTCCGGTCGTGGGGCCTGAACTCTGGGCCTGGGCGCTGTCCCTCAGCTCTTCAGCTCAAGGCTAGCGCTCTACCACTTGAGCCACAGCGCCACTCCGGCTTTTTTCTTTTTGCTTATGTGGTGCTGAGGAATCGAACCCAGGGCCTCAGGCATGCAAGGCAAGTGCTCTACCACTGAGCCATCTTCCCAGCCCCATAAGACTTTTTTTTTTTTTTTTTTTGGGTCCGGTCGTGGGGCCTGAACTCTGGGCCTGGGTGCTGTCCCTCAGCTCTTCAGCTCAAGGCTAGCACTCTACCACTTGAGCCACAGCGCCACTTCCGGCTTTTTTTCTTATGTGGTGCTGAGGAATCGAACCCAGGGCCTCGAGCATGCAAGGCAAGTGCTCTACCACTGAGCCACCTTCCCAGCCCCCCATAAGACTCTTATCTCCAATAAACCACTAGAAAACTGGAAGTGGTGCAGTAGCTCAAGCGGTAGAGCGCTCGCCTTGAGCTGAAGAGCTGAGGGACAGTACCCAGGCCCAGAGTTCAAGCCCCACGACCGACCAAAAAAATAATAATAATTAAGTAAAATAATTTCAAAAGTAACTCTACCTTAACAGAATCAATTATAGACAAGGGAGTTACTGGTTGTAAAAGTACTTGATAAAGAGCTACAGCTGGGTGCCATGGCTGATGCTTGTAATCCTAGCTACTCAGGAGGCTGGGATCTGAGGATGGGTGTTTCCAGCCTGGGCAGGAAAGTCCGTGAGACTCTTCTTTTTTTTTTGTAGGTTCTGGGGCTTGAACTGTGGGCCTGAGCACTGTCCCTCAGCTCTTCAGCTCAAGGTGAGCACTCAACCACTTGAGCTAAAGTGTTACTTCCGGTTTTCTGGTGGTTTATTGGAGATAATGAGTCTCATGGACATTCCTGCCCAGGCTGGCTTTGAACCTCGATCCTCAGATCTCAGCCTCCTGAGTAGCTAGGATTACAGGTGTGAGCCACCGGCACCTGGCTGTGAGACTCTTTTTGGTGGTGGTGGTGGTGGTGATCGTGGGTCTTGACCTCGGGCCAGGGTACTGTCCCTGAACTCTTCAGCTCAAGGTTAGTGCTCTACCACTTGAGCCACAGTATGGCTTCCAGTTTTTCTGGTGGTTAATTGGAGATAAGAGTGAGTCTCATGGCGGGGCGGAGGTGGAGGGGGGGGGAGGTGGCAACTGGGAAGGTGGCTCAGTGGTAGAACACTTGCCTTGCATGCATGAGGCCCTGCGTTTGATTCCTCAGCCCCACATAAGCAGAAAAAAAAAAAAAAGCCAGAAGTGGCACTGTGGCTCATGTGGTAGAGTACTAGCCTTGAGCTGAAGAGCTGAGGGACGGTGCCCAGGCCCAGAGTTCAGGCCCCACAACTGACAAGAAAAAGAAGCTCAGGGACAGTGCCAGGTTCTAAGTTCAAGCCTTAGGACTAACAAAAAAAATTTTATTTTGAATATCTCAAGTGAGTTCTTTGTATAAGACAATGAAAGGTTGTTTTTTTCCTTTGTGCCAGTACTGGGCCTTAAACCCTGGGCTCTACCACTTGAGCCATACCTCTGCTTTCTGCTTTTTTGCTGGGTTATTAGAGATAGGAGGTTCATGGCCTTTGCTGCCTGGCTGGCTTAGAACCGCTATCCTAAGATCTTAGCCTTTGGAATTGTTAGGATTTCAGGTGTGAATCACTAGGCCTAGGTTTGAGAATAAAAGTTCCTAATTTGTAAAGGAACAGTAAATAAATAAATAAAATGAATGTATAAAATTCACTGACCCTGCAATATCAACTACATGTGAGTATGGCAGAAGATAAACCTCAGAGAGAAGATCCTTGAACAGAGTATCACAAATTCCTTTTAGGGCTGGGAATGTGGCTTAGTTATAATACGCTTGCCTACCATGAATGAAGCCCTGGATTTGATTCCTCAGTACCATATAAACATCAAACTCCCAAAGTGATGCTCTGGCTCAAGTGGTAGAATGCTAGTCTTGAGCAAAAGAAGCTCAGGGACAGTTCTTTGGCCCCAAGTTCAAGCCCCAAGACTGGCCAAAAAAAATCTTTTTATTATCTTTTTAATGCTATTCTATCTGCTCATAAGCTAGTATATTAGTTATATAATTATAAAACACAAAATTGGAAACAAAAACCACAAAGTTCTGAGGAGATACAAATGTTTTAATGTGAAAAAAATCTACTTTTTTTTTTTTTTTGGGTCCAGTCATGGGGCCTGAACTCGGCCTGGGCGCTGTCCCTCAGCTCTTCAGCTCAAGGCTAGCACTCTACCACTTGAGCCACAGGGCCACTTCCGGCTTTTTTCTTTTTGCTTATGTGGTGCTGAGGAATCGAACCCAGGGCCTCTGGTTTGCAAGGCAAGCACTCTACCACTGAGCTACCTTCCCAGCCCCTCTACTTTTTTTTTTTTTGTCTGTCATGAACTCTGGGCCTGGGCACTGTTCCTCAGCCTTCAGCTCAAGGTAAGTGCTCTACCTCTTGAGCCATAGCACCACTTCTGGTTTTCTGGTGGTTTACTGGAGATAAGAGTTTCACGGACTTTTCTGCCCAGGCTGGCTTTGAACCTGATCCTCAGATCTCAGCCTCCTGAGTAGCTAGGATTACAAGTATGAGCCACCAGCACTTGGCCCTATGTATGTGTATGCATTTTTTTGTTTGTTTGTTTTTTTGGGGGGTCAGGTCATGGGGCCTGAACTCTGGGCCTGGGTGCTGTGCCTCAGCTCTTCACTTGAGCCACAGGGCCACTTCTGGCTTTTTTTTTCTTCTGCTTATGTGGTTGGTGCTGAGGAATCAAACCCAGGGCCTCATGCATGCAAGGCAAGTGCTCTACCACTGAGCCACCTTCCCAGCCCTTGTTTGTTTGTTTGTTGGTTGGTTGGTTGGTTGGTCTTGGTTGGTCGTGGGGCTGGAACTCTGGGCCAGGGCGTGGTCCCTCAGCTCTTCAGCTCAAGATGAGCATGCTACCACTTGAGCCACAGTGCCGGTGGTTTATTGGAGATAAGAGTTTCACAGACTTTCCTGCCCGGGCTGGCTTTGAACCGTGATACTCAGATCTCAGCCTCCTGAGTAGCTAGGATTACAGGCGTGAGCCACGGGCATCTGGCTGTTTTTTTTTTTGTTGTTGTTGTTGTTGTTTTTTGCTCATCCTGGGGCTTGAACTCAGAGTCGGATGCTGTCCCTGAACTTCTTTTACTCAAAGCTTGAACCACAGTGCAACTGCTGGGGTTTTCTGAGTAGTTTATTGGAGACAAGAGTTTCACAAAAAACAAAGGAAGAGGTAACAATGTTATTTTTTTTTTTTGGGGTCCAGTCCTGGGGCCTGAACTCTGGGCCTGGGTACTGTCCCTCAGCTCTTCAGCTTAAGGCTAAGGCTAGCACTCTACCACTTGAGCCACAGCACCACTTCTGGCTTTTTTCTTTTTGCTTATGTGGTGCTGAGGAATCGAACCTAGGGCCTTATGCATGCAAGGCGAGCGCTCTACCACTGAGCCACCTTCCCAGCCCAGTAAACAATGTTCTTTAGAAAATGTACTCATTACCTTACTAATGTAACCCCTCTGTACAGTATATATATGAGTTTCACAGACTTTTCTGCCCAGGCTGGCTATGAAGTGGGATCCTCAGATCTCAGTCACTTGAGTAGCTAGGATTATAGACATGAACCACCAGCACAAGGGTCCTGTTTTAGTGTAAAAAGCAAAAACAAACAAATTAAGCCATATTTTGCCAATCTGTCTAGATTTCTGGAAGCAAAAGCTTTCTAGTTCAATTCTAAGCCTCAGAAGAAGAAAAGTATTTCAAATAATTTGTTTCTTCTCTAGCAATCAATTAATTGAAGGGTAATAGAGAAAAGTACACAAGTTACAAAGGAAACACAGTGTAATCAGTACCCAAATTAAGGACGCAAACAGCTGGCTGCCTGTGGCTCATGCCTATAATCCTAGCTACTCAGAAGCTGAAATGTGAGGAACAGGATTCAAAGCCAGCCTGGGAAAGAAAGTCCCTTAGACTATTTTTTTGGTTTTTGGTCAATTGTGAAGCTTGAGTTCTGGGCCTGGGCGCTGTCCCTGAGTTCTTCAGCTCAAAGCTAGCGTTCTACCACTTGAGCCACAGCACCACCTCTGGTTTTCTGGTGGTTTATTGGAGATAAGAGTCTCTGGGGCCGGGAAGGTGGTTCAGTGGTAGAGCGCTTGCCTTGCATGCATGAGGCCCTGAGTTTGATTCCTCAGCACCACATAAGCAAAAAGAAAAAAAGCTGGAAGTGGCGCTGTAGCTCAAGTGGTAGAACGCTAGCCTTGAGCTGAAGAGCTGAGGGACAGCATCCAGGCCCAGAGTTCAGGCCCCACAACCGGACCCAAAAAAAAAAAAAGAAAAAAAAGAGTCTCATGGACTTTCCTGCCCATGCTGGCTTTGAACCTTGATCCTGAGATCTCAGCCTCCTGAGTAGCTAGGATTACAGGTGTGAGAGAATCTTAAGGCCAGAAGTGGACTATTGGCTCAAGTAGTAAGTACTAACCTTGAGTAAAGAGGCCCAGGAACAGTTTCTGGGCTCTGAGTTCAGGAAGAGAGAGAGGGGGGAGAAGGGAGAAAGTGAGAGAAGGTGCGGAGAGAGGGAGAGAGAAGCAGGAGAGGGTGGGAGAGAGGGGGAGAGGGAAAGAGAGGGAGAGGGAGAGAGAGGAGGCGAAGGAGAGAGAGGGGGAGAGAGGGAGAGGGAGAGAGAAGGTGGAGAGAGAAAGCAATGGCAAACTAGAAATCCCTTTTGTATACCTTGTTGTGTCCTCCTCAAGGACAATCATTATCCCAATTACTACCACCAAAGAGGTGATTTTTTTTTTTCCTGTGGTTAATTGGAGATATGTGTCTCATGGACTTTCCTTCCTGGTCCAGCTTTGAATGAAGATCCTCAGATCTCAGCCTCCTGAGTAGAGTAGCCAGGCTTACAGGTCTGGGACACTGACACCTGGCTAGTTTCCTTGTTTTTGAACTTTGCAAAAGAAAAAAATGTAGTACTAAGTTGGGTGCCGGTGGCTTATGCTTGTAATTCTAGCTACTCAAGAAGGCAGAGATCTGAGGATCACGGTTCAAAGCCAGCCCGGGCAGGGCAAGAGTGTCCTTACCTCTAATTAACCACCAGAAAACCAAAAGTAGTGCTGTGGCTCAAGTGGTAGAGCGTTCACCTTGAGCTGAAAAGCTCAGGGACAGTGCCCAGGCCCAGAGTTCAAGCCCTATAATCGAACAACAACAAAAAGAAAAGTAGTGCTACTTTATCTTCTACTTAATTGGGGGTTGTAAGAAGTTGCAGTATATTTATACATTGCTATAGAATGTCTGTTGGATGAATGTACAAAAATATCCATTGCCAATTAACATTTGAATTGTTTCCCCAGTAACTGTTAATAAGTGTTGCTATAGTAAGTGGATCTGTGGCTCAGGTGGTAGAGCACTAGCTTTGAACTGAAAAGCTGAGGGACAGTGCCCAGGCTCAGAGTTCAAGCCCCATGACTGACCCCCCCCCTTGAAAAAAAAAGTGTTACTATGAATATGCTTGATGTGTTTTTGGTGACCAGATATATTGAGTTTTGCAGATATATGCCTAGGAGTAGAATAGCTGGGTCACAATGTAACTTAGCAGATGTAATCAGTTTTTCCTACTAGACACACAAATTTATTCTTCCACCATTAATAGAAGGGAATTCTAGTTGGTCCACGTTCTTACCATTTTTTTTTTGAGCTGCTGAGAATAAAACTACGGTGTTACACATATCATACATGCCAGACATTCATTCCACTACTGAGCCACTGTCTAGAAGTTATTAACTCCTTTCTTTCTTCCATCTTTCCCTCTGGTCCTGGGGCTTGAAGTAAGGGTCAGCAACTCAGGGCCAGAGCTTGCATGGTACCTGACCTTTTTTGCTCAAAGTTAGTGCTCCACACTTGAGCAACAGTTCCACTTCTGACCTTTTAGTGATTAATTCCAGAAAAGGGTCTCACAGACTTTCCTGCCCAGGCTGGCTTTGAACCTTAATCTTCGATCTCAGTAGCTAAGGATTGCAGGTGTGAACCCTTAGAACCTAGATTCCTGACATTTTTTTTTTTGATCCAGTCATGGGGCCTGAACTCTGGGTCTGGGCACTGTCCCTCAGCTCTTCAGCTCAAGGCTAGCGCGCTACCAACTGAGCCACAGCACCACTTCCAACTTTTTCTATGTGGTGCTGGGGAATCGAACCCAGGGCCTCATGCAAGCAAAGCAAACACTCTACCACTGAGCTACCTTCCCAGCCCCTACTTCGTACTGCACAGTCCTGTCAACAGGCCCCAGCCTGAGAGGGAGGCACGGGCCACCTGGCAGAAGGCACCTGGGGACTGGCCACAGGAACCTGGCAGGACACTGCACCGCCGCTCCCAGAGGGTCCCCCTAAAGCGCCTCGGGACAGCAGAGGGCGCAGCTGAGCCCACGCGGGGAGGGGGGCCCGCCCCTAGGCCGACACGCCCCGCCCCCTTGACGTATTTCCGCGTCATCTGCCGCCGAGCTTTGCTCCGATTGGATGTTAGCCAGCAGGGGGGGGGGGGGAGGGCGGATCAAAGTGGGCGTGAGTGGAACTCGGCGGCCGGGCGGGGGCGAGACTCCCCGTGTCCCCGCCCCTTCCCCCGCCCTCCGGCCCCTCCCCCGGGCGGCTGCGCGCAGCGAGCGGCGGCTAGGGGAGCGCGGCGGCCGCGGCGCCTGCACTTTCCCGGGCTGGGACTGGGAGTCGGGGGGTGGGGGGGTCCGGGTGCTGGCGCGCGCGCCGCGCCGGGGTCGGAGCTGCGCGTAGACCGCGGAGTGAAGGAGGGCATCCGGGGCGGCCGAGCGCGCGCTCCGCTCCCCCGCTTCGCCTCGCCACGCGCCGAGTCCCGGGCAAGTCGGGCGGGGAGGGGGTCCCCCGAGATCGGCCGCTTGACCCCTCGGTGCTGAGGGGGGGATCTCACGGGGCGCGCGCCTCCCCCCTCCCCGAAGGCCTCGCGACCCCGACTGGGTCCGCGGGGAGGAAGCGACCCGGGGCCGCCCTCCCCTTAGAGTTCTTTTTCTTTTAAATTTTTTTCTGCTCCTTCCCTGGTTGAAAAGAAAAAAAAAAAAATGCCCAAAAAGAAGCCGACGCCCATCCAGCTGAACCCGGCCCCCGACGGCTCGGCGGTTAACGGGACCAGCTCGGCGGAGTAAGTCTTGGGACGAGGGCGGCGTGCGCGGGCGCCGGGGCTTGGAAGGCCCCGTTCGGTCGGTCACGTACGGTCGGGGCTGACGAGAGGCGAGGAACTCCCGGCCGATCGCCGAGATGCCGGTGACTAAGCACTGATGGTGCTCCTGACTCAACGTCGGGGAGTGAACCCGGCGAGTTTCGGGGGGTGGAGTGGGGGTGGGGGTGTCCTCCACCCACCTTTTCGCCCCCCCCCCCGCCACCCCCCCCCCCCCCCCGCCATGGGCCCAGGCTTCTGCCAAGAAATGGAAAGCTAGTGGAACTCTCCTCCCCATTCGTTCCTCCTCCCCCCCCCCCCCCAAATAAAAGCTGATTCGATCCTCTGGGGTTCTGGTCTGGGAATGGACAGGAGTTGGAATTAAGATCGCTTCGGGGGGGGGGGGGCTGTAAAAAGTGCCAGGTGGGACCCAGTGATCTCCATCCTTAACCTTCATGGCTTGACACCTGTGGGGCCTTGGCGGCGTGGCGGCCGCCTGGCTGGCCAGCGGGGGCGCGTGCCTGCGAGACTGTCTGGTGGTGGCTTTTCCTCCTGCTGGCTTTGGGGAGTCCCTACCCTTGGCCTTCTTCCTGGGAACTGTCTTATTGGGAAGAAGCAGCTTTCCTCAGTTTTTTAATCTTAACCACTCATTCAACAGATTATCCTCCCCCCCCCCCCCCCTTCAGTATCTGCCCTGGCTTTCCTTATTTGGAGCAAAAACTCTATAAACAGTGAACACCCTGATTATGGAAGTCACATGGAAGGGGATCTATCTATTTCTGCAGCACCGAGTGGAGCTTATGGACAGATTCACACCTCCCCCTTCTCTTTCCTTCTTGCCAGTCCTGAGGTTTGAACTCTGGGCCTGCACACTGAGCTGGTTTTGCTTAAGGCTAGCACTCTACTACTTGAGCTATAGCGCTTCTTCCGGCCTTTTCTGTTTATGTGGTACTGAGGAATCGAACCCAGGGCTTCATGCATGCTAGGCGAGCACTCATCCATTAAGCCACGTTATCAGCCCAGTACTTTATTTCTTGGGGCTGTTTTGTGGGGAGATTTTGGAGTCTCCCACAGGTCTCTTGGTCCTTGGCTAAGAGAGAGGGAGAGGGAGACCGGCCCACTAGCTGGAGTGATAACCTTTACCTATGCAAGGGACTTTAGAATGTTAGTTAACAGAACGAATAAGGTAGGTTTGGACCTCTGCCCCTTGGTGATTTCTCTTCCCTAGATTTTAATGACACAGGACCTATTGGTTTGATGACTCTCCATCCATGTCATGATTTCAAGGCTGGTAGGGTACTTGTCTGAGTTAAGCCAGGTTTCTCAGGCTCGCACCAAATGCCCCTTCTTTAAGTCCTTTCAATACTATGGTGGCTGTTTTGTGTGACATTGACTCATATATATGGATGGGTGGCATTTTGTAAACATTTGTTCAGTTTCAGTGCACAATATTTTACCCACTTAAAACAGACAGCTAGCCCCCTTCCCCCAGGACAAGGATTCTTATGTAACCCTGTTTGCAAGACAAGTTTTTGAGCGCAGTACATTTTGGATGCAGGTTGAAACCCTAGGAGTTGGAGGTGGACATTGAATAGAAATACCTGTTGTCATTCTATTGCAAATTGTGACACCCATAGCTCTGATCTTGCTGGGGGAGGCTTTTTCCTGAAAAGAAAGCAGTATGGGGAGGATAAGAGGAAACTATTACCTCCAAGTTGATGATAGAAAAATTGGGGTAGCCGGGCTCATGCCTGCAATCCTGGCTACTCAGGCAGATGAGATCTGAGGACCGCAGTTCAGAGCCAGTCAGTTCAGGGAAGTCAGAGAGACTCATCTCCAAAAAAAAATACCAGAAAACCGGAAGTGGTGCTGTGGCTCAAGTGGTAGAGCAATAGCCTTGAACTGAAGAGCAGCTGAGGGATAGTGCCCAGGCTCAACATTTAGGCCTCACGACCGACACCCCCCCAAAAAAATTGGGGTAACCTGGGTGCCAGTGGTTAATGCTTGCAATCCTAGTTACTCAGAAGGCTGAGATCTGAGGATCATAGCTCAAAACTATGTGAGCAGGAAAGCCTTCCGCCCTCCCCCCCTCTTTGGTTAGTCCTGGGCTTGGGCTCTGTCCCTGAGCTGCTTTTTTTTTGGGGGGGGGGTCCAGTTGTGGGGCCTGAACTCTGGGCTTGGGCGCTGTCCCTCAGCTCTTCAGCTCAAGGCTAGCACTCTACCACCTGAGCCACAGTACCACTTCCGGCTTTTTTCTTTTTGCTTATGTGGTGTTGAGGAATCGAACCCAGGGCCTCGTGCATGCCAGGCAAGCACTCTACCACTGAGCCACCTTCCCAGCCCCTGAGCTGCTGTTTTTGTTTATGTGGTACTGAGGGCTTCAAGCATGCTAGGCGAGTACTCTACCATTAAGCCACATTCCCAGCTCCAGGAAAGCTTCTTATCTCCAGTTAACCACCCAAAAAAGTCAATGAGTGGTAAAATGCCAGCCTTGAGGGAAAAAAGTTAAGCAATAATGCCTAGATCTTGAGTTCAAGTCCCAGGACTGGCACAAAAACAAAAAGATCAGGAAAATTGGGGTAGATAATAATGGGTAAGTGGTTGGGTTCTGGAATCAGGCTGGCTTTGTGATCTGGAACAAGTCTCTTAGAGTCTCTTAGGTTTGTTTATTTCTGTTCATTTACAAAAGTAGGTCTAGTAATTGAACTTAGTTGTAAAGTTGAACTACTGTACGGTACACCTTCGGAAAATGTCCGCTGCTGGTGCCTTCGGTACTGAACAGGTATGGAGAAGGCCACAAGAAACTGGAAGGTGATTTCCATTCGTGTCAAGTGATATGTGTTAAGGTACTGTGATAAACAACCCTGCTTGCTTAGTTTTCTGTGCCATCTGCATCTTCTTTCATGACTCATTGCTGTGTTACAATAGGAGGCATCTCTGTGGGCTGCCCCAAGACAAACAGGGACTGTTCCCCCACATTCCCTAGCACTGATTAGGGGGAATGCTGTACCCATCTTCACTATATTCACTTACTATTCATTTTTTCTCAAGCAACCGCCTCTGTCTTGGGCTGCCAGCGAAAGAACTCTGTTGTGCTTATGATTTTGGTGAGTAGCCAATGGCACAACTAAATGAACTGAAGACAAGAAAAATCCACTGATAGGGAAGAATTCTTGGTACTAAATATTCAAGCTTTGCTCCTGGCATCTTGAGTTTGCCATAAACACAGCACTTTCCCCATTCAGAGATGAAGTTACATAATATGAGACCTGAAGTGTATGTAAGTTTTTTTTTTTGGGGGGGAAGTCCTTAAAAAGAAGGCAAAAATATCTTTCTTTTGCAAGGTTTCTAAAAGAAATCCTAAGTGCTGGGATTCTAAGGGTTATTATCATAAGACAAATTAGGAATAAGGTTGTATCATTGTTCTATTTAAAATGTTCCATTGCAAATAGAATAAAATCTAAACTCCATGTTCAGCTATGAAACCCTGAATAAACTGCCTGCCTATGTCTCCCTCCCCCACCCGAAGCGCTAACCACATTTCCTGCTGCTCCTTTCCACATTGACCCTCTTTCACTTCCTCAGTGAGATAGTCTGTACTCCTCCTGGCCTTTGCACATGCCTTTCCCTTAGGAACCTTCCTAGCTAGGGAGGAAGCACTGGATACTTCATTGCTTCATGTCATTTCCTCAGAGATGCTCACAGACCACCTGATCTAGACTCTTCTTTCTTATGTCATCTCTCTTCTAAAGTAGACTTCTTTCTTATGTCCTTTCCTCCCTCCCTCTCTTTCTCCCTCCCTCCCTCCCTCCTTCCCTACCCCCTTTTTTTTGTTGGTTGTGGGATTTGAACTCAGGGTGTGGGTGCTGACCCTGAGCTCTTTTGCTTAAGGCTAGTGCTCTACCACTTTGAGCCATAGCTCCATTTATGGTTTTTGAGTGTTTAATTGGAGATGAAAGTCTCATGGAGACTTTTTTGCCCTTTGAAACTTGATCCTCAGATCTCAAGCACCTGAGTAGCTAGGATTACAGGCATGAGCCACTGGTACGGGGCTTTCTTTCTATCCTTTTTTGATGCTGGTACTGGGGCTTGAACTCAGAACATTGTGCTCTTCCTTGGCGTTTGTGCTTTTCCACTTGGGCCACCTCTCTGCTTCCAGCTTTTTTCTGGTTAATTGGAGATAAGAGTCTCATGGTCTTTTCTGTTGGGACCAGTTTCAAATCATGATTCTTCAATCTGAGCCTCCTGAGTAGCTGGGATTACAGGCCTGAGCCACCCAGGCCTGGCACCCGGACCTGGCTGATCCTTTTCTTGTTGAGGCGACTCACCAGACTCTTTAGCAACGACAGGCTCAACCAGCTGGAAAGATCCTTCTTTTTTTTCTGTAGATTTAGATCTTGATCTCCTTCATTCCTATTTCACATGGCAGAAATTTAGTCAAAGAGAAAGAATGTACATGGCAGAAGGAATAAAGAAGCCATGTCCCATGACACAGTACTGGCATGTAGCATGTAATGTTTTTTTTCATAAAATTTTTTTTTGTGGTGCTAGAGATCAAACCCAGGACCTTGCATGTGGTAGGAAAGCACTCTACCACTGAGCTACATCCTCAACCCTGTGGTGTGTGTGTGTGTGTGTGTGTGTGTGTGTGTGTGTGTGTGTGTGCGCGTGCGTGCGTGTGTGTGCGTGCGTGTGTGTGTGCGCGTGTGTGTGTGCGCGTGTGTGTGTGCGCGCGCGCGCGTGTGCGCGTGTGCGTGTGCGTGTGTGTGTGTGTGTGCGCGTGCGTGCGCGCGCTGCTCTGGGGGCTTAAACTTACATCCTGGGTGCTGCCTCTGCCATAGCTCCACTTCTAGCTTTTTTTGGAGATAAGAGTCTTATAGGCTGCCCTGGATTTGGACTTTGATCCTCAAATCTCAGCCTCCAGAGTAGATAAGATTACAGGTGTGAGCCACTAGCTCCCAGCTTTGAGTTTTTTTTTTTTAAACTAGTGTGAGTGTGTATGGTGTATGGTGTGTGGTATGTGTATGTATATGTATATATGCTGGTCCTGGGGCTTGAACTCAGGGCCTAGGTGCTGTTCGTAAGCTTTTTTGCTTGCTCATGGCTAGCATTCTACCATTAGAGCCACAGCTCCATTTTCAACTTTTTGGTGGTTAATTAGAGATCTGAGTCTCATGGACTTTCCTGCCCTGGCGGTCTTCAAACCTCAATCCTCAGATCTCCGCCTCCTGAGTAGCTAGGATTATAGACATGATCTGCCAACACCTAGCTTAACTAGGGGTTTTTCCTGGTCACCATAAACTTAAATATAGGCTGCCTTTTTGTTTACTGTTTATTGTACCTGGTACATCATAAATACAAAGATGTTTGTTGGATGAATCAATGAGTGAATGAATTTTTTAATTGTAAAATTTGTTTAATAAGGGCTGGGAAGGTGGCTCAGTGGTAGAGTGCTTGCCTTGCATGCAGGAGACCCTGAGTTTGATTCCTCAGCACCACATAAGCAGAAAAAGCTGGAAGTGGGGCTGAGGCTCAAGAGGTAGAACGCTAGTCTACAGCCGAAGAGCTGAGGGATAGCGCCCAGGCCCGGAGTTCAGGCCCCACAACCGACCAAAAAAAAAAAATTGTTTAATAAATCTTTTTTTTTTTTTGGGTCCGGTCGTGGGGCCTGAACTCTGGGCCTGGGCGCTGTCCCTCAGCTCTTTAGCTCAAGGCTAGCGCTCTACTACTTGAGCCATAGCACCACTTCCGGCTTTTTTCTTTTTGCTTATGTGGTGCTGAGGAATCGAACCCAGGGCCTCATGCATGCAAGGCAAGTGCTCTACCACTGAGCCACCTTCCCAGCCCCTAATAAACCTTTTTTTTTTGTCAGTCGTGGGGCTTGAACTCTGGGCCTGGGCGCTGTCCCTCAGCTCTCCAGCTCAAGGCGAGCGCTCTACCACTTGAGCTACAGCGCCACTTCCGGTTTTCTGGTGGTTTATTGGAGATAGGAGTCTCACGGTCTTTCCTGCCCGGGTTGGCTTTGAACCGCGATCCTCAGATCTCAGCCTCCTGCGTAGCTAGGATTACAGGCGTGAGCCACCAGCGCCCGGCCCTAATAAACCTTTTTATACCTTTTCTTTTTTCCTTTTAGTCCCTGTTTCCTATTTCCTTTGCTTTCTCATGCCTCTACTCCACTGGTTTGATAATTCCACCTAATTTGTTTGGTTCTATCAAGTACACAGTAGGTTCTCAGCTGATATCTGCTCAGGAAATATTTGGGCAGTTTCTACCTGGTAGAAGTACTGTGAAGATCAAACAAGGTCCCCTATGTAAATGTGATGAGTAAACTTGGCCATGATGGTAGCTATGATTTTAGTTTCAGTCATTTCTTTGTACCCTTGAAATACTCAAGACTTCATTATTGCATTCAAAGCCTGGCTCACAGCATTAACAGTTCTGCCAGGTTTGTAAAGACACATAGGTTAAAAGTGTGAAGGCCTGGGCTGGGAAGGTAGCTCAGTGGTAGAGTGCTTGCCTAGCATGCATGAGGCCCTGGGTTCGATTCCTCAGTACCACATAAGCAGAAAAAGCCAGAAATGGCACTGTGGCTCAAGTGGTAGAGTGCTAACCTTTAGCAAAAGAAGCTCAGGGATAGTGCTTAGGCCCTGAATTCAAACCCCAGGATGGGCAAACAAATGAAAAAAAAAATCCGAATTAAAAACTAAGATACCCAGAGAGTAAAACATTTCCCAAGTTTTATATGTCTTTTTAAGTGTCATCTTATATTTGTTCACCATCCCCATATCCCTTTGTATTTCTGGTTTATATTGTGGAATAAGTACCACATAAATGTAGTCTCAAACAAACAGAAAACTAATAATAATATTTAAACGCCACCACTGACAACTAAAACTGTTGTCTTTTTCCATGTATAGTATTGTTTTTCACCAGTGGATCAAACATTGGTGAATCTTTTGAGATTTTGAGAAAAGGAACGAAGAAAGTTGGGTGCCAGTGACTCATGTCTATAATCATAGCAATTTAGGAGGCTGAGATCCCAGGATTATGGTTCAAAGCTAGCGTGGGCAGGAAAGGCCGTGAGACTCTTAACTCCAGTAAAACACTCAGAAAACCAGAAGTGGTGCTGTGGCTCAAGTGATAGAGCACTGGCCTTGAGCTGAAGAGCTGAGGAGCAACACTCAGGCCCAGAGTTCAAGCCCCATGGGGGTGAGTGGGTGGGAAAAGGACAGACTGAGAAGAGGAGCAGGCTTGAATAGAAAGCTTGGGGTCTCAATATTGTTTTCATTGTTCCTGTCCAGAAACTGCCAATTTTAAAAAAACACCATCCTCCCTTACTACCATTTGATTTGTGCTTTTACCTTATGTCCTTTGTCCTGGTTTTGTTGCCCCAAGTCTCAGGAGAGCTGTTTGGAGGCTCACATACCAGTTTGCTAAGGTAACTGCTCCCAGGATGAATGGTATTTTGTTTTAAAATAGGAGGTGTTGTCTGACTGGTGAAGTACCAGGGCCCAAATGTTGATCTTACCTCAGATTTCTCTGTGTAGCTCTCAGGGGCATCCTGCTTTGATGTCAGAAAGGGAGTCAGGGTTAGAAGAGGCTATAGAAGGCCAAAGAACTCAGGCCTGAATGCTGTCCCTGAACTCTTTTTGTACAAGGCTAACATTCTGCCGTTGGGACCACAGCCCAGCAATTCTGTTTTTTGCTGGGTATCTCAGACTTTTCTGCCCAGGCTGGCTTTGAACTGTGATCATCAGTTCTCAGCCACTCGAGAAGCTAGAATTCTTGGTTTGAGTCCCTAGTACTGAGCTATAAACACATTTTTATTATTTTACTTTTATTTGATTTTATTTCCAGTTCTGGGGCTTGAACTTTGGGCCTGGGCACTGTCCTTGAGCTGCTTTTGCTCAATCAAGGCTAGTGCTCTTACCATTTGAGCCACAGTGATACTTCCGGATTTTTCTGTTTATGTGGTATTGAGGAATCGAACCCAGGATTTCATGTATGCGAGGCAAGCACTCTACCAGTAAGCCATATTGCCAGCCTAAACACATTTTTTTTTTTTGGTGTGTGGCTTGAACTCAGCCTGGGTGCTGTCCCTGAGCTCTTCAGTTCTAGATGAGCACTCTACCCCTTGAGCTTCAGTACCACTTCTGGTTTTCTGGTGGTTAATTGGAGATAAGAGTCTCATGGACTTTCCTGCCTGGGCTTGCTTTGAACCTCGATGCTAAGATCTCAGTCTCTTGAGTAGGTAGGATTACAGACTTGAGCCACTGATGTCTGGCCATAAACACATATTTAAAAGGAAGGACTTCTAGACATTAAGTACCCCAGTTTAACTCCAGTTTATTCATTTACCTGCATTACGTCTGTGAGTCCCTCATGTCCAATTAACTAGCAAAAAAGCCAGAATTGGAGTTATGGTTCAAGTGGTAGAGCACTAACCTTGAGCAAACGAATCTCATAGACAATGTTCAGGCCTTGAGTTCAAACTCCAGGAACCACACAGCAACAACAAAAGCCAAAAACATGCATTTTGTAGCTAGTTGATTTTAGTGGTTGACCTTTTCCCCTCCTTCCTTCCCACCCAATTTTGCTCATGGACAAAATCCTCATGTGTGTCAGTTGACAGCTGGAGAATAGAATGTGATGAAGTTTGGCCATACAACATCACTTTGTTGGTTATTTAGGTGATTTCCAGGTTTTTATTATTTAGGGTACTCTTCTCAATGTTTTTGAACCAATTTGTTTTATTTTGCTTTTAGATGAATTTACTCACAAAGCAAAGGCAATGACCCAGGCTGCCATTGTTACATATTAACAGACTATAATCACCAAAAGATGTCTGATTTACAATGTATATTTCACCTGTTGCTTCTACCCTCACACGTTTCCACGTTTAGTGTCTTTAAAAAAATAGTTTAAGAAATACTATAAGACTCCTTTAGCTGAATGCTGGTGGCTCATGCCTGTAATCCTAGCTACTCAGGAGATGTGGTCTGAGGATAGTGGTTTAAAACTAGCCCTGGCAGGAAAGTCTGAGACTCTTCTCTCTAACCACCAAAAAGCTGAAAGTGGAGCTGTACTGGAAAACACACACACACACACACACACACACACACACACACACACACACACACACACACACACACACACACACACACACACACACACACACACACACACACACACACACACACACACACACACACACACACACACACACACACACACACCTCTCCTTTAAGACCCATTTTAAGACCCATTTTACTTCCTTTAAGTAATTGTTAGCTGTATTACTAGAATTGGATTATTTTCTGGTTTTCATGTTTATATTTACTGGATGTTTACTGAATGCAAGTCACCATGCTGGGCTGTGGTAGATGAGTTCAGACGGACACAAGGGTCTTAAACACCTATGGGGGGAAGAAGGGATTGCAGAGATACCAGGGGACTAAACATGGCTTCAGAGTAGCGAGGCAGGTTCATGCCCCAGCAGGGGAGGGACAAAGAAAGCCTTGTGTGAACTCATTCAGAAGAGGGAGGGGACTCCCCCCCCCCCCCCCCCCACAGGCACATGCCTGCCATTGGGAAGACTAGGAGAGTACTCAGCCCTCACAGAGATGATGACATTTGAACTGGGTCTGGGAGTATGGCTAGGATTTCCATGGGAATGGGGGGAGGGGAGGAGTGTGACAGGAAGAGAGTGATGGATGAGCCCTCACCCCAGGGGGAGGCTGGGGATCAGAGCCAGCCAGTCGCTCAGTGTGGTGTGCTGTGCTGTGGTGCTGGTGGCAGGAGATGAAGCTGGAGAGGTAGGTGTGGTACCGGGCTGAACACTTGGTAAAGTCACATGCAAACTTTTCTTCCCTTCTGACCAGTGTTTTAATGTGCCTTAGATTTTAAAGTTTTGTGGTCACTGCATTGTTCCATTATGTTAATTGTTGTATTTAAGAAAAGATACTTTAAAAAAAAATCTCAAAAAGCATGACTTTTGTAAAAGACAGTCTACTTTTCATTAGTATTTAGTCATCTGTCACTTCTCTACAAGAAGCTGGAGTATATAGCTTCCTCTTAGTCTTTTTTCTTTCTTTGGTGGTTAACGCCTTGTTCCATGTTGAACTAACGTGTTCGGTGTGATGTGTAGATTTAGTCAGATTTTTCTTTACAGTGAATTCTAGTATCTAATTGGACTTCATTACATATTTACCCATATGTTGTATTTTCAGGTTTACTTTTACTTAGTCATTATGGTATTTTTGACTAATTTCTAAAGTTTCTTTTTAACCACTATTAGGTAGTTTGGAGAGTCATAATTTTTTTTTTAAATATGATAGGGCTAAAGAAAACTTTTTCACGGAGTATCTTTGCTTTTATTGTTGTTTTTCTCACTTTCTCTTGGTGTGATTTTTCCTCCCACAAATGTTCTTGCATCCTGAACTAGTATTTCAAATTGTCAACATTTTGGTGCTGTTGTTGTTTTTTTTGTTTTTGTTTTTTGGGCCGGATGTGGGGCCTGAAATCTGGGACTGGGTGCTGTCCCTCAGTTCTTCAGATCAAGGCAAGCGCTCTACCACTTGAGCCACAGCGCCACTTCCGGCTTTTTCTGCTTATGTGGTGCTGAGGAATTGAACCAAGGGACTCAGGCATGCAAGGCAAGCACTCTACTGCTGAGCCACCTTCCCAGCCCTTTGGTGCTGTTGTAATTGAACAATTTTTAGTTTTTACTTTTCATCTTAACTATGGTTTGGCTCACTGAATTGTTCTGATACTATACTGTAAGTTTACTTACGTCTAGGGTTTTTTTTTTTTTAATTGCCAGTCTGGGCTTGAACTCCCCTGAGCACTGTCTCTGAGCCTCTTTGTGCTCAAGGCTAGCACTCTACCACTTGAACCATAGCACCACTCAGGCCTTTTCTGAGTAGTTTATTGGAGATAAGAGTTTTACAGACTTTCATGCTTGGGCTGGCTTTGAACTTCCATCCTTAGATCTTAGCCTTCTGAGTAGGATTACAGGCAGGAGCCACTGGTGCCCAGGTGTCTAGTAATGTTTTGATTGAAGATTATGCATTTGTAGATTATAGTCATTTGTACAATGTAACTCTTTTCCTTGGAACATTCTTGCCCTCAAGATAATTCTTGTGTCTCAACAAACACTCAGATGTCTGGAGGCTTCTGAAGAGCTTTTTGGTCCCAGGACTTTTCTTTCCATGAAAATGAGAAAAATGGGTTGGGAAGGTGGCTCAGTGGTAGAGCACTTGCCTTGCATGCATGAGGCCTTGGGTTCAATTCCTTAGCACCACATAAGCAGAAAAGCTGGAAATGGCGCTGTGGCTCAAGTGGTAGAGTGCTTGCCTTGAGCTGAAGAGCTGAGGGACAGTGCCCAGGCCCAGAGTTCAGGCCCCATGACCGACAAAAAAAAGAAAATGAGAAACAGATGCCAGTTTTATAGATAGCCTGTGAGGGCTGATGGGATTACAGACCCTTTAGCCTCAAAGGTGCTTTCAGTTAGAGAAGGTAACTGCAACATGGAAAGGAAGAAACTTAACAGGTTTGAGGTGGTGGAACTTAAAGCCAACTTATTATCTTGTGTATACTTACATTTTCATTCAGAATAGTTAGTGGTTTGAAAAATTTCCAGATTTTCTCAGTACTAACTTATCAAAAAAAATTTAAATCTTCAATGAATAAAGCTCTGGAAAGTAGCCCCTCTTTATCCCTATTCTCTTAGCTGGCTGAAGGGGGATAGGGGAAAGAAATAGAAGAAAGGGTTTCTTTTTTTCCCCTTTTCTTTTTCTTTTTTGGTTTGGTTGTGGGGCTGGAACTCTGGGCCTGGGCTCTGTCTCTGAGCTCTTCAGCTTGAGGCTAGTGCTCTACCACTTGAGCTACAGCGCCACTTCCGGTTTTCTGGTGCCTTCTTGGAGATGAGAGTTTCACGGACTTTCCTGCCCTGGCTGGCTTTGAGCTCTGATCCTCAGATCTCAGCCTCCTGAGTAGCCAGGATTACAGGCGTGGGCCATGGGTGTCCGGCTAAGAAAGGGTTTCTTGCTTTTCTTGCTTTGTAGTAGAAGGGTACCCGAGTGTGTGTGTGTGGTGTGTGTGTGTGTGTGTGTGTGTGTGTGTGTGTGTGTGTGTGTGTGTGTGTGTGTAAGTAATTGGAGATAAGAGTCTCATGGACTCCTGTCTGGGCTGCCTTTGAACTGTGTGATCCTTAGATCTCAGCCTTCTGAGTATCTAGGATTAGAGGTGTGAGTGACTGGTGACCAGTGGGCCTTTCAGTTTTTAAGCTTCATAATGTCAGTTTTTTTTGTTTTGTTTTTTGTCGGTCGTGGGGCTTGAACTCTGGGCCTGGACACTGTCCCTGTGTTCTTCAGCTCATGGGGAGCCCTCTACCGCTTGATCCACACTGCCACTTCCGGTTTTCTAGTAGTTTATTGGAGGTAAGAGTCTCATGGACTTTCGTGCCCAGGCTGGCTTTGAATCGTGATCCTCAGATCTCAACCTCCTTGAGTAGGTAGGATTACAGGCATGAGACACCAGCGCCCGGTTTCATAATGTCAGTTTTAAAGCAGTGGTTTTCAGAATAACTACAGATGAAAGTCCCCTCAACATGAATGCCTTTCTGGAATTGACTTATTTTGAGTTTAACTAAGCTAGAAGGGTTCCAGATTTTAAATGCTCTTAAGTGAGTTTTCTTTGCAGATAGGGGAAACAACTGAGTGACAGATTCACTGAATTGTTTGCTCTGGACTCCATAGTCAGGTTAAGTCCTAAAATGTAGGGCTTTGCGAGAAGACATGGCTAATTAACTGATCATTATTGTTCTTTTTTTTTTTTTTGGTTGGTTGTGGGGCGTGAGCTCTGGGCCTGGGCACTATCCCTCAGCTCTTCAGCTCAAGGCTAGCACTCTACTACTTGAGCTACAGCGCCACTTCCAGCTTTTTTCTGCTTATGTGGTGCTGAGGAATCGATCCCAGGGCCTCATGCATGCAATGCAAGCACTCTACCACTGAGCCACCTTCCCAGCCCTCATTATTGTTCTTATAGGTTTGTCTAGACTCAGGTTTTTTTATTTCTATATTTTTTTAAATTTAGATATTGTAAGGTGTGGGCTTGAACTCTAGCACCACAAAAACAACAAGCAATCAACTGAATCAGAATGTTACTTTTGAGAGTCTAGCGTCAGAATTAGTTGCTTTCTTTGCTCTGTATGACCCTTTGGTAAGCTGTCCTTCCATTGTATTCTGGTCAGGTGAGGTCTCCAGTTGAAAGAATACCAAGCTGTCAGCTTTTTGTGTTGCCAAATCTGTACCAAAATCCAACCAAATTGGTAGTGTCTTTTAGCTCTTGTCTATTTCTTGGCATGATGGGGAGACAAGAAGAAAACAACTTAATATTCCAGTGATGAGTACTGGAAAATGCATCAGCTTATCTTACATAATTATTTGTGTCCACTGATAAAACTTGATTGGTCATAGGTGTCCCCTTCACCAGAGGAATGACAAGTAGAGCACTTCGGCCAAGCATTTACCACATCATATTAATTTAGATAAGAGTTTGCAACACTTTTATTATTTTACTGGAAACATTCCTTGTGAAGCACAGTCTCTTTTGCCTTTGTTTTATTTTGGTAACTAAATTACTACTGGGTTTAGCCACAAATGTAACTTGCTGTACTTTCTATTTTTGAATGTTGGAAATAACTGAACAGTTAAAGAAAAAAAAAAGATAGCCTTTATCATCTTTTTAAAGGGTCAGTCAAGGAGAAAGTAAGCGGGGAAAGTACCAACAGGTGTTTTGGTTGCCCTGATTCAGGTTTTAGCTTCTGTGCCATCTCAGGGAAGAGTATGTAAATCCCTGCATGAGGATGTGTGGTGGGGGACCCACAGGGGGAGAGGAAGTCAGAAGTTCCGGAGGCGCAGAGGACTTGGATTACTGGAAGCTTGCCCACAGCTGAGGATCTGGAACAATTCCTGAGTGAGTTGCTTGCTTGATAGACAAGGCTACATGTGTAGGACCAAAAGGCTTTTAGAAGGTGACTTAATAAAAATGAATCCTAGTGCAGGGAGACACACTTGTATTCCTTTTTTTTTGTAAGTTCTTTTTTTTTTTTTTTTTTTTTGTCGGTCGTGGGGCTTGAACTCTGGGCCTGGGCGCTGTCCCTCAGCTCTTCAGTTCAAGGCAAGCGCTCTACCACTTGAGCTACAGCGCCACTTCCTTGTATTCCTTTTTATTATTTTTTTCCCCCAGGGTATACTTGGAAAAATTGCTATTATTCATGGAAGTTCCTGTCTCTTTACATCTGTGATCTCTCTTGTGATCTCAAGAGAGATCACAGTATTCTATTGTAAAATAAGGGGAAGGAAGCTCAGGGAAGTTAAGCAATTTCACAAGATTGCACAAGTGGTAAGAGGTGGAGCTAAGTTCACATCCCAGATCTGTCCTGTTCTAGTATGAAACCCCCATCTCCTGCCTCTCCTGAACTGGGGAAAATGCTACAGTTGTTTTGTGGTGCCACATTTCCCAAAATTGTAACCATTAACCACATATCGTTACTTATGTTTATATGTACTAAAATTAAAGTGTGGCAATTAGTTTCTGGGTGGGCGCAGGTGACTCATGCCTAGGTACTTTAAAGGTCAGTCTTAACCTTTATTTTAATTATTGTTATTTTTTGCTCCTTCATTTTGGGAAACATAGGGGACAATGGGCTGGACAAAATGTAACTTGTTTAGCATCCTACATCTGATTAATCCAGGCCTTTAGACTGGTTGCCTAGTAAACTTTCCTATGCCCTGCACTTTTCTTGAAATAATAGAAATGGAGATGTTTAAAAGGAGAAGTTCCTTGCTCTCCAAGTTTCGTTCAGCTTTTAGACAAGATTCTTTCTCTCAAAGCGCAGCCTTGTGTTCTCCAAGTTCAAAGGGCATGTCCGGATTAGCTTCCTCTAAGGAAATGAAGGATGTTTGTTGGAAAGGAATTCTATGCTTAATGTATGAAGTGGTCCTTGAATTCCCTCTAGTAACTTCTCTTGCATTCCTATGGCAAGCTTTGTAATTGAACTTGCAGCTGCTAAACAAGATCAACTTCAGAACTATTTAGATGACAGAGGTATGTATACTTTGAATGTGACCAGCTGCCTGTCATTTGCTGTTATTTAAATGGAGTTTGTGTTAGGGTGAACTAGATTTAGATTATGACTGAAACTACAATGGATTTCTAATTTATGTGTTAAGATGTGTTAGCATTTATGGAAACATATGTACCTACCTACCTATATACATACATAATACATACCAGGTGCTCCCCACATGGATTTTTGTGGAAAACTGGTAAAGGTGTAGATGTTATGGACAAGTTGAATGCATTTTAAATTCTTGTTTGAATGGTATTTTCAATCCATGTAGTCTTAGCGGTAACAGCTTCATTTAAATCAAAGCTCAAGTAAACTGAAGAATTCTATACAGATGTCCTTGGTAGATGTTGCTAAAACATTTAAATTATACTCTCCATTGTCTAAGTGATATTCTAAAGTGTTTGTGAGTATGTTTGAGGGATGGACCCAGAAAAGCAAAAAGGAGGCATTGTACTGAACAGGGTGATAATTTTAGTAAGCAGTGTAACTAATAGACTCAGGGTTTAGAATATTATTTTTTTCCCATACACCGAGAAATTTAACTTTTGGGTTTCTTTCTTAAATGTTCAAGTCCAGTCTATGAGTAAGTATACTCAAAGATTTTAAATGAAGAAAGTGGAATGAGAGCAAAGTTTATTCACAAAAGAGCCTTTTTCTCACTGAAAGTATGAGGACAGGAACAGAAAGGACTTATAGATGACAGAAACAGTTGGAAGGGATCCCTAGGATCTCATAGGATCGTGTGTGTGTGTGTGTGTGTGTGTGTGCGTGTGCGTGTGTGTGTGCGCGTGTGCGTGTGTGTGTGTGCGCGTGTGCGCGTGTGTGCGCACGTTGCGCGCACTCACCCATGCTGCTCCTGTGGCTTGAACTCAGAGCCTGGGCACCGTCCTTGAGCTGTGTTTTCCTCAAGGCTAGTGCTCTACCACTGAGCCACAGCTCCACTTCCAGCTTTTTCTGAGTAGTTTATTAGAAATAAGTCTCATGGGTTTTCCTGCCTGGACTGACTTTGAATCTTGATTCTCAGATCTCAGCCTTTTGAGTAGCTAGGATTACAGCCGTAAGCTACCAGCACCGAATGATAATTTTTTTTTTTTTTTTTTTTGGTCAGTTGTAGGGCTTGAAGTCTGGGCTTGGGTGCTATTCCTGAGCTCTTCAGCCCAAGGTGAGTACTTTACCACTGGAGCCATGTGCCACTTCCGGTTTTCTGGTTAATTGGAGTTAAGAGCCTCACAGACTTTCCTGCCCAGGTTGGCTTTTAACTTCACAATCCTCAAATCGTAGCCTCCTGAGTAGCTAGGATTACAATTATGAGCTCCTGGCTGGGGCTAGGAAGGTGGCTCAGTGGTAGAGCGCTTGCCTTGCATGCATGAGGCCCTGGGTTCGATTCCTCAGCACCACATAAGCAAAAGCCAGAATTGGGCGCTGTGGCTCAAGTGGTAGAGCGCTAGCCTTGAACTGAAGAGCTGAGGGACAGCGTCCAGGCCCAGAGTTCAGGCCCCACGACTGGACCTCCTCCCCCAAAAATAAAAAATGAGCCCTTGCCACCTGGCTTTTTTTTTTTTTTTTTTTAATGTCAGTTTACTTGCTCTGGGAGCAGTATATCTGCATGCTACTCTGCTTTGTTCCACAAAGTTGGGCCTAATTTCTAGAAAGTTGGGCATTGGCTTTGAGCTTTGTAGCCAGCAGGCCCAGTTGTAGGATGGTCTGAGGAGGATGGCAGGTGGCACTTGCTGTGGGTGCATCCTTATAGCGCAAAGCCCAGCTTCCCAGTGGGTTTTGGAGAGTTCCTGCTCCCCAAAGGGTTCATCTCATTCCAGAGATGAGCACCTTGCAGTGGTATCTGAGGGTATCTGAGTTTTAGAATCTTCAGATCACAGGGTTTGGAATGCCAGTTGTTTTTTTTTTTTTTTTTTTGGGTCTGGTCGTGGGACCTGAACTCTGGGCCTGGACGCTGTCCCTCAGCTCTTCAGCTCAAGGCTAGCACTCTACCACTTGAACCACAGCGCCACTTCTGGCTTTGTTCTTTTTGCTTATGTGGTGCTGAGGAATCAAACCCAGGGTCTCAGGCATGCAAGGCAAGCGCTCTACCACTGAGCCACCTTCCCAGCTGGAATGACAGTTCTTGTGCAAAGAAAAGTGTGACATCTGAGTTCGTGTCCTGATGCAGCTCTTAACTCAGCACCTGCTCATTCTGTACCCTCTGCCAAGATGGGGTGCTGATGATGGCTTCCTGTCTCCCAGGGAATTTTTTTTTTTGTCCGTTGTGGGGCTTGACTCTGGGCTTGGGTGCTGTCCCTCAGCTCTTTAGCTCAAGGCAACCGCTCTACTACTTGAGCCACAGTGCCACTTCCAGTTTTCTAGTGGTTTATTGGAGATAAGAGTCTCTGGGACTTTCCTGCCGGGGCTGGCTTTGAACCGTGATCCTTATATCTCAGCCTCCTGTGTAGCTAAGATTACAGGCATGAGCCACTGGCGCCTGGCTTCCCAGGGATTTTATGAGCCAGTACTCACCAGTTTTCAGGTTTGATGGATAGCAATTAGATTAAATCTTATTTTAGTTATTTATTTTGTGCCTGCAAGGGAGCTTGAACTCAGGGCCTGGCACTATCCTTTAGCTTTTTTGCTCAGATTAGTGCTCTGTTCCTTGAGCCACAGCTCCACTTCTGGCTTTTTGGTTGTTAATTGGAGATAGAGTGTCATGGGTTGTAATCCTAGCTGCTCAGGAGGCTGAAATCTGAGGGTTTCAGTTTGAAGTCAGCCTGGGTATTAAGCACCAAAAATGCTGGAAGTGGAGCTGTGCTTCTAGTGGTAAAGTATTAACCTTAAGCAAAAAAAGCTTAGGGACAGTGCTCAATTCCTAAGTTCAAATCCCAGGACCAGTAACAAAGAAAACCAAAAAAGTGCATCATGGACTTTCATACCTTGGCTGGCTTCGAGCTTTTATCCTTCAAGCCTCAGCCTGTTGAGTAGTTAGGATTACAGACATGAGCCACTAGTGCTAGCTAAATTTTATTCTTGGAAGGAAACCGAAATGTTCTGTTGCAGGCCTGTCTTTTGGTGGAGAAAGAAATCTGGACCACAAAAAAGGGTAAGAGAGAAAGTTGGCATTGTTACACAGCAGTTCTGTTTTGAGTTTGTGACTGAGTGGTTCCAGCTGACTTGAGTTTGAATGCTACAAAGTCTTCCTAGCTTTGTGGCCTTGTGTAAGTTCTTCCAATTCACATCCTTGAATCTGTTTTCTGTCTGTAAAATGGGTGTAATATTTTCCAGTAGAAAGGATTCATAGATGCTGTATGTGTGCAAAATACATTTTATGATGCACAGAACTAATGGTAACAGGCAGGATTAGATTCCCCCATCCTAGGGTGCCTGCTCTCGCTAGGTGAGAAGGAGAGAAAATTCTCACTTCCCAAAGAACTTCCAATGACAGTGCTCTTCAGCTGTTCCTTATCCACACAGACTTAGCTTAGAGGCAAAGCCGGGCATACTTGCAATTTTTCAGGAGATTCAGGAAGCAAAAAAAAATTCTTTTCAGTGAAACAAGAGTCTGCAAAAGATGCCTGGTGCCTAGGAAACAACTGCCACCCAGTACACCCCAATATAGACTCCTCCAGTTTTCTCGGGGGCCATCTGCCTGATGAGCACCACCCAGGAAGCTTGGCTTTCTTTTCCAACAGTTTAGGATTTCCTGGGCTTTGCCTGTGTGCACACGCCTGGGTGGGGAGGGCACATGGAGAAAGGATAGTCACTGGCCTTTGGTGACACAAAACTGGAAGGAAACACTCCGTTCCTGGGACTGAAGCCAGATGTTGGAAATCAGCTCACAGACCATCCAGACCTGGCCTCTGCTTATACAGTGTCTTCTGTGGGGAATAAATTTTTTTTTTAATTTTAGTTATACAAAAGAGTTGTCATTTAACAAAGCAGTTTATAAATACAGTGCGTCTTGGTCAGTGTCACCCTTTCAACATTCTTTTTTTATTTTTGTCGGTTGTGGGGCCTGATCTCTGGGCCTGGGTGCTGTCCCTCAGCTCTTCAGCTCAAGGCTAGCACTCTACCACTTGAGCCACAGCGCCACTTCTGGTTTTCTGTTGGTTAGTTGGAGATGAGAGTCTCACGGACATTCCTGCCTAGCCTGGCTTTTTTTGTTGTTCGTGGGGCTTGAACTCTGGGCCTGGGCACTGTCCCTCAGCTCTTCAGCTCAAGGTGAGTGCTCTACCACTTCTGGTTTTCATTGGAGGTAAGAGACTCATGGACTTTCTTTGCCTGGGCTGGGTTTGAACAGTGATTTTCAGATCTCAGCCTTCTGAGTAGCTAGAACTACAGGCATGAGTCACCAGAGCCTGTAGCACTTTTCTTTTCCTTTCTTTTCTTTTCTTTCTTTCTTTTTTTTTTGTCAGTCGTGGGCCTGAACTCTGGGCCTGGGCGCTGTCCCTCGGCTCTTCAGTTCAAGGCCAATTTTCTACCACTTGAGCCACAGCGCCACTCCCGGCTTTTTCTGCTTATGTGGTGCCAAGGAATCGAACCCAGGGCCTCATGCATGCAAGGCAAGCACTGTACCATTGAGCCACCTTCCCAGCCTGTGTAGCACTTTTCTTAATTTTGTAGTATATGCTTTTTTTTTTTTTGGATGACATTTCTGGAGCTTGAACTAAGGGTCTGGGTACTGTCCTCCAGCTCTTTAGCTCCAGCTAGTACCCTACTGCTTTAGATCACAGCTCTACTTCCAGTTTTCTGGAGATTAATTGGAGATAAGCATCTCACACCCTTTCCTGCTTGGGCTGGCTTGTAACTGCTATTCTCAGATCTCAGCCTCCCCAATAACTAGGATTATAGGTGTGAGCCACCAGTGCCTGACTTGCACTCTTTCTGTTTTTGTTTTGGTTGGTCATGGGGCTTGAACTCTGGGTCTGGGCGCTGTCCCTGAGCTCTTCAGCTCAAGGCCAATGCTCTACTACTTGAGCCACAGTACCATTTCTGGTTTTCTGGTTTTTATTGGAGATAAGAGTTTCAAGGTCTTTCCTGCCCCGGCTGGCTTTGAATTGTCATCCTCAGATCTTAGCCTCCTGAGTAGCTAGGATTACAGGCGTGAGCTGCACTGCATTTTTTTTTTTACTGCATTTCCCTTCTCTTAGTTCATCTATCACCCTTCCCTTAACCCTACCCTACCGCCTTTTTAATTATTATCTTTAAGTAGTTGTGCAAAGAAGTTACCATTTTATAAAGCAGTTTATTAGTATATTTTGATCAGTGTCATCCCTTTTAACATGCTCATGGAGAATTCTTTTATCTACCCTCAGTGAATGTGGAAACCCTAATCTTGGGTGACAGTTGAATTTGTAGCCAAGTGTGATGATTCATTCCTGTACTTATATTCAGCTGCTTGAGAGGCAGAGATTGGGAGGCTTGAGGTTCAAGGGCATCCTGGGCAAAAATGTAGTGTGACCCTATTGTAACAAATAAGCTGGATGTGGTGGTGTTGTCTATGTGGGGTGCATAAGAAGGAAGATCATACTCTGAGGCTGGCTCCAGAAGAAAATAGCTAAAGCAAAATATAAATGGAAAAACTGAAGATGATTAAAGCAAAAAAAAGGACTAGAGATATAGCCCAAGTGGCAGAGCATCTGCCCATAAAGTACAAGGCCCTGAGTTCACTTCCCACCACCAACCAACAAACAGTTTGATTTTTTTTTTTTTTTTTTTTTGGTCAGTCATGGGGCTTGAACTCTGGGCCTGGGCACCGTCCCTCAGCTCTTCAGCTCAAGGCTAGCGCTCTACCACTTGAGCCACAGCACCACTTCCAGTTTTTGAGTGGTTTATTGGAGATAAGAGCCTCACGGTCTTTCCTGCCTTGTCTGGCTTTGAACCGCGATCCTCAGATCTCAGCCTCCTGAGTAGCTAGGATTACAGGCGTGAGCCACTGGTGTCGGTAAACAGTTCAATTTTTAGGTAACCTCTTCTGTGAGTCAGTCACAGACTTGTCTGCTGTGCCCCCCTCCAGGCAGTGCTCTGTGTCTATATGTCACTTCAGTCGTTTGTTTTTATAAGCGTCTCATAGACTTTCCTGCCCAGGCTAGCTTTGAACTGCGCAGCCTCCTTGAGTAGTTAGGATTACAGGTGTGAGCCACTGACACCTGGTTACTTCAATCATTTGTGTAATTCCATCTGGTTGGACTGCACTTGGGGAAAGATGGGTTGTCTCTTCTAACCTCTAGTGCATAGCACATTACCTGTCATGTTAGTGTCCATTACTATAACAAATACATTACTATAACAAATACATTACTATAACAAATACTTGACAAAATCAACTTACAAAGAGAAAAGAATGTCAGGTATCGTAGTGCATACCCGTCATCCCAAGTTCAAGGCCAGCCTAGTCTTAAAAAGAGAGGTGATGAGCCAGCTCACAGATGTGAGCTGGTGGCTCACATCTGTAATCCTAGCCATTCAGGAGGCTGAGATATGAGGATTGCAGTTCAAAGCCAGCCCAGGCAGGAAAGTCCGTGAGACTCTTATCTCCAATAAACCACTAGAAAACCGGATGTGGCGCCGAGGCTCAAGTGGTAGTGCACTAGCGTGAGCCAAAGAGCTCTAGGACAATGCCCAGGCCCTGAATACAAGCCCCACAATTGACCAAAAACAAAAATGAAGAGAAAGAGAGAAAGAGAAGAGAGGTCGGGGCAGGGAGAGGGGGAAAAAAGGTGGTTTAATTTTGCTCAAAATGTTGGAAGGTTAGGCCCTAGTTGAATGGCCCCACTGTTTGGGGCTGTGTCTGAGGCATATCATGGTGGCAGTGCACAGTGGGGCAAGTCACTCCCCCAGAGAAAAAGGGAGACCCCTTGAGGCTATGCCCATAAAGACTTCCAGCCAGGCCCCTACTCTTAGCATTTGCATGACCATGTCTTTCACACATGGGCCTTGGGGAACCATTCCACATCCAGTCTACAGGACCTGGGATCTGGTTTTGCTGATGACTACAGAAGCCTGGACATGGCATAAAGACAGGATTGAAGACCCTACTGGCCGAAGGGTATGGCTCCCCTGTGAAGGCCCACTTGAATTTCAGTGGCGGTCAGTTATTTCCAGTGTATAGTGTCTAGCTACAGGAGGGTCACAGTGTCGAGGGATATCATAGTATTTGTGCAGGGAGGTTCTGTTACTCTACTGTTTCCACATCTGCTTTTCTTCACTGAACCCCAGAGGCATGGAGGATGAGTGTGACCTCATCCCTGGTAGGCCTCTCAGCCTTTTCAGCCAGCAGCCTCATCTTTGCCCAGAGGTAACATCTACTGGCCATGAAAGCTGCAGGATTTTGTAGCAGTCCTTCAGCCCTGAGCCTGGCCCCCACGGATTTAAGGGGGAGCGTTGGAAGGCTCGGCTGCAGGGAGCCTCTTTTGCATGCTGAGCTCCATACTTATCTCCAACAAATGCTGGGCTCATGATGGATATGTGACATTGGTGGCTGAATTTACATGGCACCTGGTGGCTTTTCACACTCCCCCTCACGGCTCTCTGGGGACTGGGGATAGGACAGATGGCCACGGTACAGGATTCTCAGTTCTTCATCCTCTCTGCAAATCACATTTAGAGAAAAGTTTGTGCAATAACATAATTTTGGAAACATCGCTTCATACTGTTGGTTAAGTTGCTTCATGCTCTGGAAAAATCACACTGCAGCAGACCTCATTTGGGAACAGCTTACTTTCACTGTAGGTGGCGGTGCTTCCCGCCCACCCGTCTTCCCACCCTTAATAAATCTAGGCTGATAAGGTGAATGATGCTCATGCTAGACTATTTCTGGGCTTTGGATGGAATTCTGTTAATCATCCTTTTCCCCACCAGCACCTTTAATTTTGTACTCCTCAGTTCAGCCATCTGTCCTTAAAGTGTTAGCAATGGAAAGATGCTAGCTCATCCTCCGTCCTGCATGTACAGGAAGACTTGGCAGCCCAGAGAGTCTAGGCCTTGTACTTGGGTCATGGCTAGGGCTCCTGATCACTGTAGTGGTGTTCTCTTGCTTTCTTCCTCTGTTTCAGGACTCAGGGAATCTTGGAAACTCTATGGTACATTTTGGTTTAAAAAGGAATAAAGTTACATACATATTCACAGGTGAACATAATTTCCTCTTGTCTTTTTTTTTTTTTTTTTTTGGTCATGGTGCTTGAACTGTGGGCCTGGGCGCTGTCCCTCAGCTCTTCAGCTCAAGGCGAGCGCTCTACAGCACCACTTCTGGTTTTCTAGTGGTTTATTGGAGATAGGAGTCTCATGGTCTTTCCTGCCCAGGCTGGCTTTGAACCGGTGCCCGGCTTAACCTGTCATTTTTAAGGGTCATTAAATCCTTGACAGATTTGTGTGCAGTCAGATCTAGCCTAGGGGTTAAGCCTGTGTTTGTTTAATAGGATTTAACCTTCAAGAATAAATAACAAGCCTGGCGCTGGTGGCTCATGCCACTAGCTACTCAGGAGGCTGAGATCTGAGGATTGCAGTTCAAAGCCAGACTGGGCAAGGAAAGTCTATTGACACTCTTACCCCCAGTTAACTACCAGGAAACCGGAATGATGCTGTGGCTCAAGTGGTAGAGAGCTGGTCTTGAACTGAAGAGCTCAGGGACTGTGCCCAGGCCCAGAGTTCAAGCCCCACAACCGACAAAAAAACAAAGAAGACATTAACAGAAAGAATTGCCAGGTGTTGGTGGCTTACTCTAGCTACTCAGGAGGCTGAGCTTTGAGGAAATGGTTTGGAGCCGGCCTGGGCAGGGCAGTCCATAAGACTTTTATCTCCAATAAACCACCAGAAAACCAGCAGTGGTGCTGTGGCACAAGTGGTAGAACACTCCCCTTGAGCTCATAGAGCTGAGGGACAGCGCCTAGGCCCAGAGTTCAAGTCCCATGACTGACCAAAAAAACATTCCCAACCCATTTAAGGTTTTTCTTTCATTGTTTATTGCCAGTGTTTGTGAGTCTGTGTCTCCTTGAAGATGGAACTTAGATACTAGGCTGACTGCAGTTTGCAGAAAAGTTCATGGGCTGCATGTGAACTACTAGGGACATATCTCATGGTAGGATATGTCCTCACACATACTTGTTCTTTTAGCACCTGCATGGTGAGCTTCTGGAGATCTAGTCAGAGATCTAGCTTCTGGGCGTCTGGACCAGGCCTCGCCATGCCGTGCCAGTGCTCGGGAAGTATACAGAGCTCACGTAGAACAGATGCGTGTGTGTAGTTAGAGCTCTACTAGCATCAAATGCAATGTTTATGTGAATTGTTTCTTTTAATTTTTTTTAAACTTTTTAAAAATATATCCATGTGGTACCGAGGAATTCAACCCAGGGTCTCACGTATGCTATGCAAGCACTCTACCACTAAGCCACATTCCCAGCCCCAAGTTCAATCTCTTCATAACTGTATAAGTTCTCATGCACGTGCATGCACACTCATGCTAGAGATTGAACCCAGAGCCTCACAAATGCTAAGTATGCTTTTTTACCCTGGAGCCAAATGCTCTGCCTTTCAGAACTGTTCATGAATTCTTTTTTTTTTCTTTTTCTTTTTACCCTCCCCTTTTGGCCAGTCTTGAGCTTGAACTCAGGGCCTGGGCACTCTCAAGGCTATCACTCTCAAGGCTATCACTCTACCACTTGAGCCACAGCAACACTTCCTACTTTTTCTGTTTATATGGTATTGAGGAATGGAGCCCAGGGCTTTATGCATGCTAGGCAAGCACTCCACCACTAAGCCACATTCCCAGCCCATGAATCCTTTTACTAATTATTATTATTATTTCTTGCTGTGGTCTTGATGCTTGAACTCAGAGCCTGGGCACTGTTCTTGAACTTTTGTGCTCCATTCTAGTGTTCTACCACTTGATCCACAGTGCCACTTCTTGCATTTTGGTTCTTAATTGGAGTCTCATGGACTTTCCTGCTCAGTCTGGTTTTGAACCATGATCTTCAGAGCTCAGCCTCCCTTTGGAGGCTTGAAGTATAGGTATGAAAAAGGAGCCTGGGTCTGGGAAGGTGGCTCAGTGGCAGAGTGCTTGCCTTGCATGCATGAGGCCCTGGGTTCAATTCCATAGCACCACATAAGCAGAAAAAGCCAGAAATGGTGCTGTGGCTCAAGTGGTAGAGCGTTAGCCTTGAGTTGAAAAGCTGAGGGACAGCGCCCAGGCCCAGAGTTCAGGCCCCATGACCGACAAGAAAAGAAAAGAAAAGGAGCCTCTCGCGTGTTCTCCCTCTCTCCCTCCTTTCCTCTTTTCCTCCTTCCCTCCTTCCTTCCCTTTCCACCTCTTCTTCTCTTTCCCTCTCTCTCTCCCCCCCCTTCCTCTTCTTCTCTCTCTCCTCTTTCTTCTGCTGGTCCTGGGGTTTGAATTCTGGCCTGGGCACTGTCCTTGAGCCTCTTTGTGCTCAAGGCTAGCATTCTACCATTTGAGGCACAGCACCATTTCTGGCTTTTTCTGAGTAGTTTATTAGAGATAAGAGCCTAGGGGCTGGGGGTTTAGCTCAGCGGAAGAGCATCTGCCTGAGTTCAGTCTTCAGCTCTGGGGGAAAAAAAAGCTATAAAAGAAAAAAAGAAAAGAAAAGGCAAGAGTCTCATGGACTTTTCTGTCCAAGCTAGCTTCAAATTGCAATCTTCCAATCTCAGCCTCCTGAATGGTGAGGATTACAAGCATGAACCACCAGCACCCAGATCTTTTTTCTTTTTTGACAAAGCAAAGCTGGGCTAGTTGGAACCTCCAGGTGGGACCCGTAGGTGTAAGACATGCCTGAGTTGTAAGTAAAGTGCTGTTTGTGGCTTAAAGGAAATTACGATAGGGCTGGGAAGGTGGCTCAGTGGTAGAGCGCTTGACTTGCATGCATGAGGCCCTGGGTTCGATTCCTCAGCACCACATGGGCCCAGAGTTCAGGCCCATGATTGGACCCCCCCCCCAAAAAAAAAAAAAAAGAAAAAAAGGAAATTACGAGAATTACCTAGTCAGCTAGAGTCTAGTCTAGATTGCAAATGACTTTGGTGTGTACTGATATCATAAATATTTGAGTATCTCAGGGCCTGAAAGAGTTAACACTCCACTTAGGATAGCCCAGGCTGCTCCCAGGAAGGAGCTGTGAGTCAGGATGTGGTGAACCAGTGGTGAAGACCTCTTCTCCTTTGGAAGAAAAGGAAGTAGGTGGGAGAAGTAAAGAGGAAGAGCTATGCGGGCAGCTATGGCTCACGCCTGTAATGTAATCCTCATTACTCAGGAGGCTGAGATCTGAGGATTGTGGTTCAAAGCCAGCCCAGGCAGGAAAGTTTGTGAGACTCTCATCTCCAATAAAGTATGTAGAAAAAGCTGGAAGTGGCACCATGGCTCAAGTGGTATAGCAGCACTAGCCTTGAGCACAGGGAGGCTCTGGGACAGAGCCTAGGTCCTGAGTTCAAGCCCCAGGACTGGCAAAAAACAAAAAAAGAAAGAGGGAGGAGCTAGGCGAACTGATTTTTTTTTTTTTGGCTAGTCTTGGGCTTGAACTCAGGGCCTGGGCACTCTCCCTGAGCTGCTTTTGCTATCACTCTACCACTTGAGCCACAGTGCCACTTTCTGGCTTTTTCCTGTGTATGTAGTACTGAGGACTATGAACCCAGGGCTTCGTGCATGCTAGGCAAGCACTCCACCACTAAGCCACATTCCCAGCCTGAACTGATTTTTTTAAAAATGTAATTATCTATCTATCTATCTGTAGTTTTTTTGGTTTGTCATGGGGCTTTTTGGGCCTGGGCGCTGTCCCTGCACTTTTCAGCTCAAGGCTCATGCTCTGCCGCTTGAGCCATAATGCCACTTCCGGTTTTCTAGTGGTTTATTGGAAAAAGAGTCTCACGGACTTTCCTGCCTGGGCTGGCTTTGAACCATGATCCTCAGATCTCAGCCTGCTGTGTAGCTAGGATTATAGGGATGAGCCACCGGCGCCCAGCTATATTTTTTACTGTAAGAATACTGTACAGAGGGGTTACAGTTACAGTAAGGTCATGAGTACATTGCCTATTGAGCATTGTTACCTCCTCCTTTGTTTTTTCCCTACCATCCTTTCCCTCCTCAATTCCTCCCTTCCCCCCTCCCCAAGTTGTAAAGTTTGTTTTCAATGTAGTGTCTTGTACATCTCATTGTTACAGTGGGTCATGTATCCTTATTATTTCCTTTCCCCTCCCCAAATTAAAAAAACGTATATACAAGATGCAGGGCACTGGAATCAAATACAGTGAAAACGGGTTATACCATGGGGGAAGAACATTCAAAAGAAACAAAAAAAATCACATGGTACATTATAAATACATTAAAAACAACAGCAAGAAAGATAAAACCACTTGTGTCCCTATCTTGGGTTCATTTTGCTTAGCATCATCTTATGTGGTCATATGTACATAGCTTTAGACCTTTTCTGCTTGTCCTAGACATAAACTAGTTATTGCAAATAAGGGAAACCATGGGACCTATGTTTCTCTGGGCCTGGCTTAATTCACTTAATACAATTTTTTGCAAGTCTTTCCATTTCCTAACAAATGGGTCGATATCATTCTTTCTGATGGAGGCATAGAATTCCATTGCACATATATACTACATTTTCTTGATCCATTCATTTACTGGGGAGGGCATCTGGGTTGGTTCCATATCTTCGTTATGGTAAATAATGCTGCGATAAACATAGTTGTGCTGGTTGCTTTAGTATACCCTTGTTTGTGATCATTTGGGTAAATGCCTGAAAGTGGGATTGCTGGGTCATAGGGGAGCTCTATGTGGAGTCTTTTGAGGAACCTCCATACTGCTTTCCAAAGTGGTTGAACAAGTTTACACTCCCACCAACAATGCAGTAGGATTCCCTTTTGGCCACATCCCCTACAGCATCTGTTATTAGATTTCTTGATAATAGCCATTCTAACTAGGGTGAAGTGGAATCTCAATGTTGTCTTGATTTGCATTTCTTTTATGGCTAGAGAAGTTGAGCATTTCATGTGTCTTTTGGCCATTCTTATTTCCTCTTCAGAGAAATTTCTCTTTAAGTCTTTAGTTCACTTATTAATCAGGCAGTTTTTTTTTAAATTTTATTTTATTTGTGAACATACTGTACAGAGGGGTTACAATTACATGGGCAGGATAATGCGTACATTTCTTACCAAGCATTGCAGCCTCCTCCTTTGGTTTACCCTTCACATCCCTTCCCAGCCTCCCCCTCCCCCCCAATCCCAATCCTTCTCCTTCCTCCCCCTTCCCCCCCCACCCCCACCGACGTTGTAAAGTTCGTTTTGGACATGACAACTTGTACTTCTCATTGTTGCAACAGGTCCACCTGTATCCTTAAACAACTGGTTTTTCCCCATCTCCTCCACAAGTTATACTGACATCAAATATAGTGAAAGCAGGGGTTATACTGTGGGGGAGGGACATACAAAGCAACAAAAAAAAATCTTATAAATGCATTAGAAACACATGCATGAAAGAAAAAAACATTAAATTACATATCTAAGGGTTCATTTTCCTGACATCACATTATCTGACCTTTTCCGCTTGACTCATACATATACTAGATATTGCAAATAAGGGAAACCATGGGACCTATGTTTCTTTGGGCCTGGCTTACTTCACTTAATATAATTTTTTCCAAGTTTTTCCATTTCCTAACAAATGGGGCAATGTCATTCTTTCTGATGGAGGCATAGTCAGGCAGTTGTTTTTTTGAGGATCTGTTGGGGGATTTAATTTTTTGAGTTCTAAATATATTTTAGATATGAGATCCTTGTCTGTTGTATCTGTGTGAAATGATTTTATCCTGGCTCTAAGAATGTTATTTTCCTTGGATGGGGTGATACTGATCAAGAAACATTGCACTCATAATCTGACCTATGGAATTGTAAACTCTTTGGATAACTACTTAATAATAAAATAATGCCACACGAATGTGGTTCTCTTTTTTTTTTTTTTTGGGTCCGGTCGTGGGCCTGAACTCTGGGCCTGGGTGCTGTCCCTCAGCTCTTCAGCTTAAGGCTAGCGCTCTATCCCTTGAGCCACAATGCCACTTCCAGCTTTTTTTTTCTTCTGCTTATGTGGTGCTGAGGAATCGAACCCAGGGCCTCAAGCATGCAAGGCAAGTGCTCTACCACTGAGCCACCTTCCCAGCCCTGTGGCTCTTTTTAATGGCAGGTAGAATCCTGCTGAATTTTAATTCTGTGTTATGCGTTCTAGGATCATGGTCATGTTAGGTCCTGTAACTTCTCCCTCATTAAAGAGCAGTCTACTTGGTCCACAGAGCAGCATGACCCATACCTGCACAGGTTCTCAAGAACAGGAAATGGGTAATGTGAAGTACAAGTACATCATCTTTCTTTTCTTTTTCTTTTTTTCCTTTTTGTCAGTCATGGGGCTTGAACTCATGTCTGGGCACTGACCCTGACTGTTTTTGCTCAGGTTCATACTCTGCCAGTTTGAGCCACAGCTCCACTTCTGGTTTTCTGGACATTATTTGGAGATAAGAATCTCACAGATTTTAAGTGGGTGGGCTTCAAACCTCTATCTTCACATCTCAGCCTCCGGGGTAGCTATGATGACAGATGTAAACCACCAGGAGCATTCCTGCTTTTTTTTTTTTTTGGTGGGATTGGGAAGTAGTACTGGGAATTGAGCCTGGGGCTTTGTACTTGCTAAGCAAGCTCTCTAAAACTTGAGCTGTGCTTGGAGTCCCTTACATTTGGTTTTTGAGACAAAGTTTTTCAGCTTTGCCAATTGGATTCTCATGATCATACTGCTAAGTCTAGCTAGCCGAGTGGTATACCACTATGCCCAGCAAAAATATATTGTCTTTTTTTTGGTTGTGGGGCTTGAACTCTGGCTTGGGCACTGTCCCTTAGCTCTTCACCTCAAGGCTAGCGCTCTACCACTTGAGCCATAGCGCCATTTCCTGTTTTCTGAGTGATTTATTGGATATAAGAGTCTCACAAACTTTCCTGCATGGGCTGTCTTTGAACCACCTGAGTAGCTAGGATTACAGGCTTGAGCCAGTGGCACACAGCTTTTTTTTTTGTTGTTGTTGGTTGTGAGCTTGAACTCAGGGCCTGGGCACTGCCTCTGAATGTCTTTGTGCTCCAGAATGTGCTCAACCACTTGAGCCACAGCCCACTTCCGGTTCCTGAGTAGTTTTTTTGGAAATAAGAGTCTCATGAGGACTTTTAAAATTTTTATTTTATTGTAGACATGGGGTACAGTGGGGCTACAGTTACATCAGTCAGGTCATGAGTACATTTTTTTTTGGGGGGGGGGTGTCCAATGGTAGGGCCTGAACTCTGGGCCTGGGCGCTGTCCCTCAGCTCTTCAGCTCAAGGCTAGTGCTCTACCACTTGAGCCACAGCACCACTTCTGGCTTTTTGCCTATGTGGTGCTGAGGGCCTCATGCATGCAAGGCAAGCACTCTTCCACTGAGCCACCTTCCCAGCCCTCATGAGTACATTTCTTTCCCCTCATTTTCTATTTCTCCCCCTATTCCCCAACCCCCTCCCCCCAAGTTGTAAAGTTCACTGTCCCTGATCTTCTGCTCAAGGCTGGCGCTCTACCACTTGAGCCACAGCACCACTCCGGCTTTCTCTGTGTATGTGGCACTGAGGAATCGAACCCAGGGCTTCATGCATGCTAGGCGAACACTCTACCACTGAGCCACCTTCCCAGCTCTCATGAGGACTTTTCTGTCTTGGCTGGCTTTGAACTCCAGTCCATAGATCTCAGCCTCCTGAGTGGCTAGGATTACAGGTGTATGCTACCAGCAGCTCTTCTCTCCTCCTTCCCTCTCTCCCTCGGTCCCTCCCTCCGTCTCCCTCCCTCCCTCCTTCCATCCCTTCCTCCCTTCCTTCCTTCCGCCAGTCCTGGGGCTTGAATTGAGGGCCTGAGCACTGTCCCTGAGCTGCTTTTGCTCCAGACCAGCATTCTACCACTTGATCCACAGCACCACTTCCGGCTTTTTCTGTTTATTTAGTACTGAGGAATCAAACCTAGGGCTTCATGCATGCTAGGCAAGCACTGTACCACTAAGCCACATTCTCAGCTCCCCAGCTCTTCTTTTTCTAACATTTGTTTATTCTCCCTTTTTTTTTTTTTTTTTTTTTTTTTTGCCGGTCATGGGGCCTGAACTCTGGGCCTGGGTGCTGTCCCTCAGCTCTTCAGCTCAAGGCTAGCGCTCTACCACTAGAGCCACAGCGCCACTTCCGGCTTTTTCTGTTTATGTGGTGCTGAGGAATCGAACCCAGGGCCTCATGCTTGCAAGGCATGCACTCTACCGCTGAGCTACCTTCCCAGCCCTAACATTTGTTTATTCTCTTGCTTTGCCTCTTCCCCTCCCCTAGCTCTTCTGTGGACACTACTAATTTCTGTCTGTTGCATCTGCCAGTGTACTACTTGGGCAGCTTTCCTCTTATGTAATTGAGAGCATGCCAGCTAGGTATTCTTTGGCAGGGAAGAACATGGATCTTTTGGCCTTCCAGGAACCTTCACAGTTAGAAATCCCAGTTCTTTACTCCAGGAATGACTCATGAGTGGGGGAATACCTGGTATTAGAGATGAGCCATTGTAGGAGATTTCATCAGAAAGACAGGAGCTCTACAGCAGGGCTTGAAGAAAAGATCAAAATTTGGAGTTTCAGTCCTAACCCTTGGTAGCTTACTTAACTGTTCCCAGCTTCTATTTCCATATCTCTAAAGTGAGAAAGAGCAGTGTACCTGTTACATTACTTTTTGTGGAGGGCATCTAAATGTGATGAGAACTGAAGGGTAGGAAACAGGTGTTCTATATCTAGTAATTGGGAAGCTTATTTTATTTTTGTCAATCATGGGGCTTGAACTCAGGGTCTGGGTGCTGTCCCTGAGCTTTTTCAAACTCAAGGCTAGCATTCTACCACTTTCAGCCACAGCTTCACTTCTGGTTTTCTGGTGTTTAATTAGAGATAAAAGTCTCATGGACTTAGGGCCATACTGGCTTTGAACCATGATCCTCAGATCTCAACCTCCTTGGTAGCTTGGGTTACAGGTGTGAGTCATTGGTACCAGGCTGGGAAGCTTATTCTTTAAACTGTATCTAAGTTTTTTTTTGAGGGGGAGGTGGGGGCAGTATGGGGATTTTGATCCAGAACCTTAAGTAAGTCTATCATCTAGTTATTCCCCAGCCATTTTTGTTTATGTGTGTGTGTGTGTGTGTGTGTGTGTGTGTGTGTGTGTTTAAGTTAGTCTTGTACTTTCTGCTTGGGTCTAGCCTCAGACTGAGCTCATCTCACCAAGTATCTGAAATTACAGGTGTTACTACCATACTCATCTTGGTTTTGAGATGGTTTCATTTTTGTTCTGGCTGGTCTCAGACTCCTGAGTAGCTAGGACTACAGGTGAGCCACTGGCACTTGGCTTTTTTTTTTTTTCTTCTATATTTTGATCATCTTTCCTTTCCTCAAAACTTCATTGCTTTTTCTTTCAGTGTGTCCATGGAAAAATCCTGTAGGAATTATTTAATGAATGCTAACTTGAAATAAATTTTGTCCACTGAGGCAGAGGGAACTATGGCTGTCAGTTGATTCAAGTACAACCTGACACTCCCTCTCGGATTCAGGACGGTTCTCAGTGCTGGAGAGGTGTCATCACTGTGGAGGGAATGCGAGAGAGAAACATATTGTAGGAAGGTAATGATTTAAGAGGCCTGTCTGATTCCAAAGAGGAATTTTTTTGTGTTGTTGTTTAAAAGGGTAAGAATACGTGAATGATTACATGATCCTTTTATCCTTCCTTCCTCCTCCCTTCCTCTCTCCCTCCCTTCCTCCCTCTCTTCCTCTCTTTCCCTCTTTCCCTCCCTTCTTTCTTCTCTTTCTCTTTATAACCAAACCTATTTTCTTAGATTTGTGTTTATATGGATATGTGTGTGTGTATGTATACGTATGTGTATGTGTATGTGTACATGTACTAGGCCAAATTCCCAGCCCCTGGACTTACATTCTTTTTTTTTTTTTGGGTCCGGTCGTGGGGCCTGAACTCTGGGCCTGGGCGCTGTCCCTCAGCTCTTCAGCTCAAGGCTAGCGCTCTACCACTTGAGCCACAGTGCCACTTCCGGCTTTTTTCTTTTTGCTTATGTGGTGCTGAGGAATCGAACCCAGGGCCTCAGGCATGCAAGGCAAGCGCTTTAACCACTGAGCCACCTTCTCAGCCCCTGGACTTACATTCTTAATCTACTGCTTCAATAGAATCATTCTCTCCTGCATGGTTCATAATGTGCTTCACTTAGTTTAGCAGAGGCTTTCCTTTCTCCTCCCCCCCCTTTTTTTTCTTGATGCTGGCAACATATGCAAATCATATCTTGGCTGCCTACTCCTCTCTGCTTGCTTGCAGGTGTGTAGGTGAGAAAAATTTCACAATCTTTGTTCTTGAAAGCTGTCCCTAGACCCATTTCAAGGGCTTTTGCAAAAAGCCAGCTGCTTCTCGGCCAGCACAGAGCTGGCCTTTCACATTCACATGAAAGCAGTTGAAAGAAGAAAAACAATCATGTGGCTACTGCACTCTGTGTGTGTGTGTGTGTGTGTGTGTATGTATGTATGTATGTATGTATGTATGTGTATATGTATGTGTATGTGTGTGCTGGTCCTGGGGCTTGAACTCAGGGCCTGGGTACTACTCCTGAGCTTTTGTGCTCAAAGCCAACATTCTATCACTTGAGGCACAGCTCCACTTCTGGCTTTTTGGTGGTTAATTGGAGATAGGAGTCTCATGGACTTTCCTGCCTGGGCTGGCTTTGAACTTCAGTCCTCAGATCTCAGACTCCTGAGTAGGTATGAACCACCAGCACTCAACTAATCTTGACAGTTTTTAAGGTCCATTCCACTTCTAACATTCTCTTACCCTAATCATGTTCTTCCTGTGGTGGTCCTTGGAGACAATTCAATGGTGCATGCTTCTCTGTGCATAGTGGTTGGCTTCCCGTCTGAAATGGCTTAGGCCATCATCATTCTTGCCTGAGTCTAAACCTCAGTGACAGTAATTCCATTCTGTCTTTCCTAGGAGAGCAAGGGACAATTTCATCTTCCTAGGTCTTCTGTGTAATTACCTAGAGTAGGTTATCTAATGGAAGGACCAAGTGTTTAATATTCTCTTGTGCCAGACTTTTTGATGGTTGGAGGTAAGGGTTTCATGGACATTTCTGCGTGGTCTGGCTTTGAACTGCGATCTTCAGATCTCAGCCTCCTGAGTAGGATTACAGGTGAGCTACTGGTGGCCAGCTTAACTGTATTTTGTAATATTTCTTTCTGTTTTTTTTTTGTTTGTTTGTTTGGCTGGTCGTGGGGCCTGAACTCTGGGCCTGAGTGCTGTCCCTTAGCTCATCAACTCAAGGCTAGCACTCTACCACTTGAGCCACAGTGCCACTTCCAGCTTTTTCTTATGTGGTGCTTTTTTCTTTTCCAGCTTATGTGGTGCTGAGGAATTGAACCCAGGGCCTCATGCATACAAGGCAAGCACTCTACCACTGAGCCACCTTCCCAGCCCCTGTAATATTTCTTAATTCAATCCACTGGGACCTAAGTGAAGACTCCAGCTTGGCAGTTTAAGTATGTTTAGCAGCTAGGAGAGTGAGAGGGGAGGAGACAGTCTAGCCCAGAGGGTCTTCCTTTCCTGCTAGTTTCATTGTGCCTGCCTGGTGTTTAAATCATGACAACCCTTGGTTTTCTCTGCTTTCTATCTCAGACCTATAATCTCATATGTCATGTATTTGTGTTTACCGTTCCACAGCCACTGTGCAGAATCCATGGTACCCTGGGCTGTTTGCTTCACTAGGTGATCTGGGAGCTGCTCACAGCTGGCTCCTAGAGAGAAGGGTCTTGAGCTCTGGGCTGGTTTGTTGCTCTTAGCTAGCCATTCTTCTATTTGAGCCACACCTCTAGCCTTCTAGTTCTTTTATTCTCTTATTTCTAGTCTCATTTTTGCTGAGTTTAGTTAAAACATGATTGCAAAGAAAACAAATTCTTGCCCTATGAGCCTTGGTGATTTGTGCTGGAGGTAAGGGGTGAAGCCAGAGGCTGAGGACCTCTCTTCTTGTTTCCTTTATTGAAGCATTTCACCTTGGGAGGGCAGAACTGAGCCTTGTGGGGCATTGTCAACTCCCTGGGCCAGAGGAAGCAATGCTGCACACTACGCTATCGATCCATTTCTTTTTAAAGGGCATTAAATGTGGTTTCGATGTCAGGATCTTCATTTCACCTTCAGAGTCAGTGTTTTGTCTTCATTCTCTGACACAGATGTAGTAAAAGGTTTTAAAGTGATTTCGGAATTATTAAAGGAGAAAACAAGGAATTATTAAAGGAAAGAAGTACTTTCTAGATCCTGCTGTTTGCCACCTTGGCTTTTCCTCTCTCCACTGTCCCCTCTACTTGAATTTTAATGCAGAAATGTACCAGAAAGTCCTGTTTCTTCTCATTAGTTTTCTGTTTTGACTCTCCTGGTGGGGTCAGGGTGGAGCTGCACTTGCAGTTCTCATTTTGCAAAGGAGATGGGGCCTATTAGTGATTCGTCTGCAGTCACACCGTGAGGTGATGCCCAACTCAGGATAGGAAGCAGAGGAGCAGTAGCTTGTGAGGAGCAGTAGCTCGTTAGTTTAGCAGTATGTCCCACCCCCACTGCTCATCCCTCCCCCTTGTCACTACAAAGTCTTGCTGTCATAGTTTACAGTCTGCCTTGTGTCTCTTCCTGGCTCTACCTTCAGAAAGCGCAAATCGGCTGCTAGTTCCTCAGCAGCAAGGTAGGTGATTAGATGCTGGGCCCTGAGGTTGAGGAGGTAGGAAGGTGGCATGAAGCTCAGCCATAGTATTTTTTCCTGAGGATGCTAGAATTGCTTGTTTTTTTACAGAAAGCCAGTATGGCAAGCAGTCAGCATTCCCTTTCTTTGTTAATCCCGTAGTTTCTGGAGACTAGAGTCAGTTGCATGGCAGTTACTAGTCCCTGAGAGTGTTCAGCTATTAGGGAGGTAGGTTGTCTCTGGGGCAGAAATCTTCACTGTGTGAATGAGCCCTGGGCTATTAGTTACCACCACTAGGTTCTTACCCATGTTGTAAATTGTCTTTTTCAAAAGAATTGCTTTTTTTGTTGTTGTTTTATTTGGGTCCGGTCATGGGGCCTGAACTCTGGGCCCGGGCGCTGTCCCTCAGCTCTTTAGCTCAAGGCTAGTGCTCTACCACTTGAGCCACAGCGCCACTTCCGGCTTTTTTCTTTTTGCTTATGTGGTGCTGAGGAATCGAACTCAGGGCCTCATGCATGCAAGGCAAGCGCTCTACCACTGAGCCACCTTCGCAGCCCCAGAATTGCTTTTTTTTTTTTTGGGTCTGGTCGTGGGGCCTGAACTCTGGGCCTGGGCGCTGTCCCTCAGCTCTTCAGCTCAAGGCTAGTGCTCTACCACTTGAACCACAGCGCCACTTCCTGCTTTTTTCTTTTTGCTTATGGGTGCTGAGGAATCGAACCCAGGGCCTCAGAGGCATGCAAGGCAAGGGCTCTAACACTGAGCCATCTTCCCAACCCCCAAGAATGGCTTTTTTTTTGTTTTTGTTTTCAGACTGGGTCTCTGTAGCCCAGGCTAGACTAGCACTTGGATCGTCCAAAGTGTTGGGATTGCAGCAGTATGCTACTATGTCTAACTCGTGTGTGTGTGTGTGTGTGTGTGTGTGTGTGTGTGTGTGTGTGTGTGTGTGTGTGTGTGTGTGTGTGTGTGTGTGTGTGTGTGTGTGTGTGTGTGTGTGTGTTGTACCAGTCCTAGGGCTTGAACTCAGGGCCTGAACAATGTCTTAGGATACTCGCCTATTCTAACAACATAGTACAACACAGCATAGACTGGGTGGTTTGAATGGACATTTGTTTTCTCTTGGTTCTGGAGTCCAAGATAAAGAAGGAGGTCAGCAAGGGAGTGGGTTCTGGGAAAGTTCTCTTTCTAGTATATAAACAATTGTTCTCTCACTGTATGCTTGCATGGCTATTTCGCCAAAAGGAGGTATCTCCCTCCCTCTCTTCTTCCTTCTCTTCCTCCCTCCCTCAACCCTTCCCCCTTTCCTCCCCTCCCCTCCCCTTTTTATATCTTCCTTAGCCGGCCATTCACCCTGTACAGTTAGGACCTCATGGCCTATTTTAGTCTTCACTACCTGCTGTAAGGCTTTATCTCTGAATTCAGTGGCAAGTTAAGGGCTTTCACCTGCAAATTTGGAGGTGATAGTAAGACACAGTTTAGTCTGCAGCTCCGAATTGGAAGTCTAGATCCTCCTGGATTACTCAGCCTGGGAGTCAGTGCCATCACTCTGCGTGAGGATGTGGGTGCTAGATGGCCCTGTACTGGGGGGAGGCGTGAGCGCTCTGTCTTCCTTCTGCCGTTTGCCATGGAGGGTGTGAGGGAAGAATGGATGATTATGCTTACTTCAAGTTCAGAACTGGTTGTGGGTGGGGCGCTGACATTCTGGTGTATGGTAAGGCTTGTTACCCGTGTCAATTGTGTCATCTCTTTAAACCCAGGAATGAAATCAAATGAAGCACAGGGAAAGCTTTTACCAGCTCATGGGAGCAAACTCATTTATTTCTCTGAATGTATGACTTGTGGCTGCTTCCACCATGCCACTCACTTTAACAGCTGCTGGTTGAGTTCTGTGCTCACTGAGAGCTCATTTGGGAAAATTCCATTGGGACAATTAGAGCTGGCATCATGACCGAGTAATGTATTTTCAATTTTTTATTTTTATTTTTGTCGGTCTGGGCACTGTCTATCAGCTCTTCAGCTCAAGGCTAGTGCTCTACCACTTGAGCCACAGCAACACTTCCAGCTTTTTCTGTTTATATGGTGCTGAGGAATTGAACCCAGGGCCTCTTACATGAGAAGCAATTACTCTACCACTGAGCCACCTTCTCAGCCCCTGAGTAATGTATTTTCATATCATGCATTCCATATCTACTGATGGAATAGGCCGCAAGTCAAGGGATTCTCTCTCTCCCTCTCTCTCTCTATCTGGTAGTACTGAACCTTGAACTCAAGGCGCTTCCCGCCTGCTTGTAGGTGCTCTACCACTTGAGCTACATTCTCAGTCCTTTTTACCTTTTATCTTTATTTAAACACTATTTAAAAACAGTGGGAAGGTTTAGTAAGACCAAATTGCTAAAGTATACTGCTGTCAAATTAAGTGAGTAGAAGATGGGGGGAAATCAGAAGATTCTAAAATTTTATGTAGCAATTACTTTTCAAAGTATCTTCATTTTCACTTCATCTTACAGAATCAGGATTGGAAATCATAGACAATATTGTAATGTTCTTGTTCCTGTAGGAAAGATGATGTGGATTATTCAAAGGACCTTGCCACATCTTCAAGAATGAATGAATGAAAAGTTACATGCATTTTGCAAAAATAAGGTTATTGGTGTATCATTTTTATAAATCTTGCTCCTTTTTGATTAATCTGGCTCCTGGCCCTGGTCACAACAGAAGTGAAACTTCCTTGTAACTCAGTTTAAAGTGGGTTTGGTTTCAGTTGAGAGGATTTAGAGAATTTTACTTATGTGTGCTATAAAATGTAATAAAACCAACATTAGTGGGGCTTTTAAAAATAGTTATAATAAAGATGGTATACAGAGAATGAGTACATTTCTTTCTTTCTTTCTTTTTTTTTTTTTTTGTCGGTTGTGGGGCTTGAACTCTGGGCCTGCTGTCCCTCAGCTCTTCAGCTCAAGGCTAGCGCTCTACCACTTGAGCCACAGCGCCACTTCCGGCTTTTTCTGCTTATGTGGTGCTGAGGATTCAAACCCAGGGCCTCATGCATGCAAGGCAAGCGCTCTACCACTGAGCCACCTTCCCAGCCCCATGAGTACATTTCTTTTTGGATAATTTACTCTTTCCCTTGCTCTCTCTCTTTTTCCCTCCTGTCTCTACACACAAGTTGTATAGTTCATTTCCAACATAGTGTCTACTAAGTACCACTGCTCTATTTGTTCACCCTACTGGGGCTTTTAAAACTGGGGTTTTGGCTCATCTGTAACACTAGCTACTCAAGAAGCTGAGATCTGGGGATCAGGATTTGAAGCTAGCCAGCTAGATAAATCTGAGAGACTCATCTCGAGTTAACTAACAAAAAACCAGAACTGGAGATGTGGCTCAAGTGATAGAGGGCTAGTAGTGACTGGAAAATCCAAGAGAGCTCAATGCCCTGTGTTCAAGCCCCAGTTCTGGCACAAAAACCAAACAAAAGTCTAGAGTTTTAACATTATACAAGCCAGCCAGGCGTCAGTAGCTCATGCCTGTAATCCTAGCTACTTAGGAGGCTGAGATCTGACGATCATGGTTCAAAGCCAGCCTGGGCAGGAAAGTCCGTTAGACTCTTATCTCCAATAAACCATTAGAAAACTGGAAGTAGCACTGTAGCTCAAATGGTAGATCTCTCACCTTGAGCTGAAGAGCACAGGGACAGCGCCCAAGCCCAGAGTTCAAGCCCCACGACTGACAAAAAAAACCAAAAACAATACAAGCCAGGAGTAAGGGTCCATGTTCATAATCCTAGCACTTGGGAAACAAAGGTAGGGTGATCAAGAGAGTTTGAGACCAGCCTGGGCTACACAATGAGACCATTTTATTCATAAAGGAAGAAACAGTTTAAGGTAGCTCACAATCAATTTTATTAGATTCATTGGTCCCTGTTGTAGATTCCAGCATATTGAAAGGACCTAATTTCTTCATTCACCAGGAAACTGAAGTCCTTAGAGGTAAACCTGGTTAGTGTGAAGAGTGGTATGCTGGATTGAAGGGGTAAAAACCACAGCAAGTGGGTGGAGCTCTTTGCTCCAGTCCCTCCTGGGTTTCTGCCTGGCCCCTTAGCTGGTTCTGTGCTTGACAGATGTGCTCCTCTGGTTGGTTGACTCTTATGGTGCTGGTGCCTTTTGGACAGGACGAACCTGGAAGCCTTGCAGAAGAAGCTGGAGGAGCTGGAGCTTGACGAGCAGCAGCGGAAGCGCCTCGAGGCCTTTCTGACCCAGAAACAGAAGGTTGGAGAGCTGAAGGATGACGACTTCGAGAAGATCAGCGAGCTGGGTGCTGGCAATGGAGGGGTGGTATTCAAGGTTTCCCACAAGCCATCTGGCTTGGTCATGGCCAGGAAGGTGAGTTTTCCTGGATAATGGGCAATGGGATTATCACTCAGGAGGCCTGAGGACATTTTACTTCCTTTTTGTGCTATTTTAATTTTGGAATGTTATCTACCAGGCCAAGGGTAAACATGCCTGAAAGTGTGTTAAGGAGTCAGTTCCTATCCTTAGTCAGAGAAATGGTAGCAGGTGACTCTTCTTTAGCCTCGTATGTGCTATGGGAGAGACAGCAGGTACCAGTGTATCATTTTGTTAAGTTGGAGAGGGGCTGCTTTCATTCTTTCAGTCTTGGCAATGCTCAGGCCAAACTGTGAATTCAAGTTACTTCCCTGTGCTCTGTCTTATCTTTTTTTTTTTGGTCAATCATGGGGCTTGAACTCTGGGCTTGGGCGCTGTCCCTCAACTCTTCAGCTCAAGGCTAGTGCTCTACTACTGTGCCACTTCCAGTTTTCTGAGTGGTTAATTGGAGATAAGAGTCTCATAGACTTTACTGCCCAGGCGGGCTTTGAACCATGATCCTTAGATCTCAGCCTCCTGAGTAGCTAGAAATACAGGTGTGAGCCACAAGTGCCAGCTTCCGTCTTATCTTTTAGGTAATCTTTTATGTGATAGTGACTTATTTTCCCAATAGGAAGTGGCAGTACTAAGGGATATAAGGTATTACCTGGGCCTTTGGCAGAATTTCAACCCCATTAAGCAGCGGAACTCTGATGAGCCTGTTGGGTGGCCCAGTCAGCCCAGCTTGGTGCCTCATGCCTTCCTACCCACAACCTGATCATGACGAAGTCCTTAAAGCCAGTTTTCCCCTGGTATCTAAGATCCATGGGTTCATTCTGGGTGGACCCTTCATTTCGCTTTGTTCTCAGGGTGAGTCCCCTGATTCCCAGTCTTGGCTCCTGGGAGCAGAAGCAGCTGGTCCTTTCCTGGTTATAGTTCTCTATGTCAATACCTGCCAGAACATGGATGCTTATTACTTTGCTTGAACAGAAACTTGTGTTTTATAATTGCCTGTTAAGGGGCTGGGAAGGTGGCTCAGTGGTAGAGCGCTTGCCTTGCATGCCTGAGGCCCTGGGTTTGATTCCTCAGCACCACATAAGCAAAAGGAAAAAAGCCAGAAGTGGCACTGTGGCTCAATGCTAGCCTTCAGCTGAAGAGCTGAGGGACAGCGCCCAGGCCCAGAGTTCAGGCCCCATGACCGGACCCCCCCCAAAAAAAAAAATTTGCCTGTTAAGCTGGTTACCGGTGGCTCATGCCTTTAATCCTAGTTACTCAGGAGGCTGAGATCTGAGGATCCCGGTTCAAAGCCAGCCCAGGCAGGAAAGTCCATGAGACTCTTACCTCCAATAAATGACTCAGAAAACTGGAAGTGGTATTTGCTCAAGTGATAGAGCGCTAGCTCTGAGCTGAAGAGCTGAGGTACAGCACCCAGGCCCATAGTTCAAGCCCCACAACCTACCAAAAAAAATTTGCTTGTTCCTCCTCCCCCTCTTCTCTTCCCCAGCTAATTCACCTGGAGATCAAACCTGCCATCCGGAACCAGATCATCAGGGAGCTTCAGGTTCTGCATGAATGCAACTCCCCATATATTGTGGGCTTCTATGGTGCATTCTACAGTGATGGCGAGATCAGCATCTGCATGGAGCACATGGTGTGTATCTGCTGCTGTGCCTCTGGAGCAACATCTGGGAATTTGGGAGGCCTTGTTTTTGATCTGGGAGGTGACAGCTGCCTCCCTATAGCTTCCTGGATCCACAGCCCTATCTTGGGCATCTAGGAGGTTTGAACTTAGAATCTGACATATTTACAGGATGATGGGCCTCCAGTCTAGGTTCTGCTTCTCTTCAAAGACAAATGGTAACAACCACAGGTCTCTGGGGGGTGTTCCTAGAGCATGCCCCCACGGTTGTCTCCTTCTCAGATGACCCTAAGGTTTTGATGTTTATAGTCTGCTTCATAAAGTTTTGGTCCATTTATTGTGTATAATTCTGTGTGATGTAGGTATAAGGTTCTCCAGTTATGAAGATAAATCAAACTTCATAAGTTTATAATCTGCTTTAAGGGCAGCCTGAGGGGTTGCTTGGGGCAAGGTAGAGTAGTGGAAGATAAGCACTAATGTGCTCATGACACGGATGGAGCTGCCAGTCTTGTTACCATTAGCCACCTGCAGGCCCTTCTTTCTCAGCGACAAACATCAACAATAACAATGTTGATACTAACAGCAAGCATTATCCTAAGCAAATCAATGTTTTATTGCATTTTCACAGCAACCTTTTTGAATGGATTTATTATCCCACCTGAACAGGAAACTAAAACGCAGAGATTGAATCTCCTTCTTCTAGATCCCATAGCCTGGGTGCTGTCCCTCAGCTATTCAGCTCAAGCTTTTCAGCTCAAGGCTAGCGCTCTACCACTTGAGCCACAATGCCACTTCCGGCTTTTTTCTTTTTGCTTATGTGATGCTGAGGAATCGATCCCAGGGCCTCAGGCATGCAAGGCAAGCACTCTACCACTGAGCCACCTTCCCAGCCCCGACAATATTTTGTACACAAGGGGTTGGTGGCCTTACTCTTAGAAGGAGAGCTAAACAGTAAACAGCCTACAATTTGCATAAACCTAAGTCTACTCTTAGGCACTTTAGGGTGGAATCTGAGTTCCTGTTAAGCCAGAACTGATTGTCCTTTCCAGGAAAACTCTCTACAGTCTGAGAGTGTATTGGGAGAAGGCATTCCAAACTCATAGTCCTTTGGGGGTCTCATAGCTTGGATTTTTATGCTCTTAAGAAAACCAGAAGGGGCTGGTTGGTAGAGTGCTGGCTTAGCATGCATGAAGCCCTGGGTTCAACTCCTCAGTAACACATACACAGAAAAAGCCAGAAGTGGAGCTGTGGCTCAAGTGGTAGAGTGCTAGCCTTGAGCAAAAGAAGCTCAGGGACACTGAGTTCAAGCCCCAGGACTGGCACTGTCCCTGCACTCTTCAGCTCTAGGCTAGCTCTCTACCACTTGAGCCACAGCATCACTTCTGGTTTTCTGAGTAGTTTATTGGAGATAAGAGTCTCAATAACAGCTGGGTGCTGGAGGCTCATGCCTGTAATCCTAGATACTCAGGAGGCTGAGATCTGAGGATCGTTCAAAGCCAGCCTGGGCAGGAAAAATCTGTGAGACTCTTTTTTTTTTTTTTTTTGGGTGTGTGTGTGTGTGTGTGTCGGTCGTGGGGCTTGAACTCTGCGCCTGAGCACTGTCCCTCATCTCTTCAACTTAAGGCTAGCACACTACCACTTGAGCTACAGTGCCACTTCTGGTTTTCTGGTGGTTTATTGGGGATAAGAGTTTCACAGACTTTCCTGCCCGGGCTGGATTTGAACCGAGATCCTCAGATCTTAGCCTCCTGAGTAGGTTTACAGGCTTGAGCCACTGGGTGCCTGGCTCTGTGAGACTCTTATTTCCAATAAGCCACCAGAAGACCAGAAGTGGCACTGTGGCTCAAGTGGTAGCGTGCTTGCCTTGAGCTGGAGAGCTGAGGGACAGCGCCCAGGCCCAGAGTTCAGGCCCCACAACTGACAAAAAAACAAAACAAAATGTCTATGTAGAATTATTATCGAGTCACTCAAGGAGTCTTCCAACTAAGTTTTTTCTTCCTTTTACATTTTTTGCTTAATTAATTGCATCGTTACATTTCCTTATGCTTATAGCTGGTAAAATTAAAAGGTTTTCACAGTTAAAAAAAAAAAGGAAAAAGTCTCATAGATTTTCCTGCCTGGGCTGGCTTTAAACCATGATCCTCAGATCTCAGCCTCCTGAGTAGCTAGGATTACAGGCATGAGCCACTGGCACCCAGCTCTTTGCCATGTTTGTGCATCTTGAAAGTTTGGAACATTTCTGAGACATGGTAAATGATCTGTAACAACTTGTTGACCAATTGTCACCTTCTTGTAACCTTGGGCAGATTTCTTGGTCTTTCTGATTTTCAGTTTCCTTACCTGTAAAATGGCCATTTGTTATTCTTGTTTTCTTGTGAGGATTAGCTAGAACAACAAAGTCCTCTCTCAGCACTTTGCAAATGTTAGGGCTGACAATTCGGAGACAAAGGATAAGAGGCTGTGTACTTTTAGTCAGGAATGGTATCCCTCAGTGCCAGTTTCATTTCTTTCCAAACTCTCTAGACCATCTCTAACTTACACAATGATAGGCATGGTACTTGGCATGAATGAACTCTAGGGAGAGTCTCATTGACTTGGTACCCCCATTATTTTATATTTTGTGCCAATCCTGGAGCTTGAACTCAGGGCCTGGATACTGTTCCTGAGCTCTTTTGCTCAAGGCTAGTGCTCTACCAGTTGAGCCACAGCTCTACCTCTGGCTGTTTTGATGCTTAGAGATGAGAGTCTCATGGACTTTCCTGCCTGGCTGGCTTCAGACTGCAGCCTTCAGATCTTAGTCTTCTGTGTAGCTAGGATTATAGGCATGAGCCACTGATATCTGGCAGCCCCATTATTTTAAAATATCACTTCCCTTTAATTACAAGAAGGGTTGCAAACACCATTGTAGGTATCTGTTGCCATTTGTGGGTGCCATCTGGAAAAAAAAATCCTGGAAAAGTAATTTGAGTGTCTATGAGTTTTAACGAGAGCGGAAACAGCCTCTGTGGGAGGTCTGGAACATTTCTGACTTGGTCCTAGCCCCTGGCCAGGAGTCATTGTTTCTCAATGACCATGGCAATAGTGTTGGCTTCCCCTCAGGGACTCTTATCCTTTGGGTTATGTAAGCTGTTAATCACATCAATCTGGTCAGTTGGAATTTTGAACCTAGCTGGTAGGTAGAGTAAAATTTGAGAGGTTCTCATCAATCTAAGCCACATACCAATATGCATCCAACCAGGCTTGCTTTCCTTAAACTTCACACACTCCCCATTACCCCATACAAGCATTAGAAATGCCCAGGCTTCGGAACCTCTGCAGAGGACTGATGGGTGAGCTCTTCTCCCTCCTCACATGCTGAGTTTCTGTGGGTTTTGGCACACAGGACAGTCATGTGCCACCACATCCAGCCCTTGAACAGTCTTTCAATACTAGTGGAGGGGCTCAGAGTGCCAGAGTCCAGCCAAGCTGTGTAGATAGCAGTTGTGGGTGGTTGTAGGTTGAAGTACGTGCAGCCATGATTTCTAGAATAGCTTTCTGCTTCAGCCCTGGACCCTCTCCCCTCATTCTTTTTATTTTATTTTTTAAATTTTATTTTATTGTAAAGATGCTGTACAGAGGGGTAACAGCTACATGAATAAGGCAATGAGTACAGTTCTTGTTGAGCATTGTTCCCCCTTCCCTCGTTCTCCCACTATTTGTTCCCTCCCCCATCTCCCTTGCTCCCCCCCTCATTCTTGGGTCCCCAGCAGGCCCTCAGCAGTAGAGTTCCTGCATCAGCTGTAAACTACAGTCCTTATATAGCATAGTTCCCTTATTTTGGCTTTACTGTATTGCTGGTTTAAAAATAAAAAAGAGATGGGGCTGGGAAGGTGGCTCAGTGGTAGAGCGCCTGCCTTGCATGCCTGAGGCCCTGGGTTCGATTCCTCAGCACCACATAAGCAAAAAGAAAAAAGCCGGAAGTGGCCCTGTGGCTCAAGTGGTAGAGTGCTAGCCTTGAGCTGAAGAGCTGAGGGACAGCACCCAGGCCCAGAGTTCAGGCCCCACGACCGGACCCAAAAAAAAAAAGATGTAACTAGTTACCCTCACCTACCACATGAGTTATGTTCCAGAGACCCCTGCAATAGGTGAAAATGTGCAAAGTAGCAATAAGTGAACTATAGTATAGTGAGAGATCACTAACGTTGCTACTTTGTGGATTTTGAAGTAGCAATAAGTGAGCTGTACTATAGTGAGGGATGACTAATGCTTTGTGGATTTCTACCTATCCTGGCGGTTCTCTGGAACGGAACTCATGTGATAGGTGAGGGATCACTGTATTTACTTCTCTTGAGCTAAGGTGGGCCTTCACTTCAGTAATTCCAGGGTCTTGTCACATACAAAAAGTGCTCAGGAGTCCTATTCCAACTTCTAAGGTGTTTTGTTCTACTCTGTCATAGGCTTTTCATGATGTCCTGTCCCATTAACATTCACATCCAACAGTATATGATAAAGCATCTCCAAGCATACAGACAGTAGAAGGAATTGTATCCTGTACAGTAAATCACCATCTTGTGTCTGCAAGTGACATTTTTGCTGTATTTCTTTTAGCACATACTGTCCATCCGTCCACTGTTGAAGTCCTTTTTGGGGGATGCATTTTCATCATCAGTTTGTTCTCACCATTCTTTGTTTATAGACTAAAGCACTCAGCCAGAGGCTCAGCTTTCCTGGAAATAAGTTGGCTCTGTACTGCCCTGTCTGAATTTTGAGACTTGGGGGACCAAATGATGCTCCCTGAGCCCCACACAAATGCTGTAGGCTTCAGAATGAGTTCCTGCTCAAGTGGTAGCTGAGCAACCAGGGACCTGAGTCCCAGAGTGGATGGCTCGCAGGCAGGAGTAAAAGCTTCTGAGCTATTATTTTCATAAAGCATTTGTCTCTTCTATAGAAAACCTTCACAAAAGTACCACTGACTTCGTTAATAATTGGCTTCTAAAAATAAGCAGTTTCAGCAGCTGCAGTCAGCAAAGGCAACAGTAAAGGAGAATTAGAAGGCTTTGAGGTTAGTTGCAGGCAGTAATGGGTCATCCTGATTAGCTCTTGCTAAATCCATTGTTCTCTCTCTAGCTCTGCTCGTAGATTAGGAGGTTTAAAAGGTAGAGAACCAAGCTTTCTTTTTCAGTAGATCTCCCCTCCCCCAAATTGAATTGAGGACTTCGTGCATGGAAGCACATGATCTACTACTGAGCTGCACCTCGAGCAATAGAGATACTTACCTTACCAACTCCAAGTTTAGTTGGTGGTCTGCCGCAGGCTGTGGCTGGGGTCAGTTGAGAGGCAGAGTTGTTCATTGTCTTAAGTAGAGGAAGAAACCCGAAAACCACATAGCTAGCTTTCCTTCGTCATTTGAATCCAGTTCTGACTGAGGGGCTTTGTTATCTTGTTTTAAATATATGGTCCCTCCTTTCTGATTAGGCAAAGCTATTCAAACAAAGGAGATGAACGTTCTTCAATATAGAGTTCTTACTGGCCAAGGAAATTGAGGGGTATTGTGTATAGTCTTTCTAGGAGTCTGTTGACTCCTAGCTGGACATAGCTGGACTGTGGTCTCACCATGTAGCCCAGGCTGGCCTCGAACTTGGAACCCTCCTGCCTATGCTCTGTTCAGAGAATGTGTGCACTGTATCCCTTTCCTTCTCCCTGTGTCTTTTCTCCTCCCTCTGTCATGTTTCTCTGTCAAGTTTCTTAGCTCTCTCTCCTCTCTCTCAGCTGCCATGGTTCTCATCTTAGAACACAGTGGTGGATTTCCTCACTTTCCACCTCCATGTTGTCAAATTTTGGTTTCGAGGCTGGGTCTTGGCCACAGATGCCATTCCCAGCCCTATCTGTCACTGCATCTTTTGTGAAATGAGCACGTCATCCCAGGACCTCTGGGCAATGGAGTGCTTTTCTGTCCTTTCTTTCCTCACTTCACCCCTTTCCCAAGTACAGAAAGCAGTACTTACTCTTGAGTAAGATTGCAGCTCAGATATTGTCTACTGGATTTAGTCAGAATTTCCTCTCTCCTCTTCTATATGTCTACCACCCTTTCCTTAGACAGTTCTGGCTTTATTATAGTGCTTAATAATTGAGGGCAGGAGCCAACTCTTGTTTATATCTCTGTCCCCTATAGTTTTTTTGTTTTGTTTTTGTTGGTCATGGGGCTTGAACTCTGGGCCTGAACGCTGTCCCTCAGCTCTTCAGCTCAAGGCTAGCACTCTACCGCTTGAGCCACTGCACCACTTCGGGTTTTCTGAGTGGTTTATTAGAGATAAGAGTCTCACGGACTTTCCTGTCCAGGCTGGCTTTGAACCGCAATCCTCAGATCTCAGCCTCCTGAGTTGCTAGGATTACAGGCGTGAGCCACTGGCGCCCGGCTGTCCCCTATAGTTTTTAACATAGTCTATGGCACTTTGTAGAATGACTGCCTTCTGTGATGTTTGTCTGTAGATTTTGTTAATGCTGACTGGTTAGGATAATACCAGATGCAGGGGCTGGGAAGGTGGCTCAGTGGTAGAGTGCTTGCCTTGCATGCATGTGGCCCTGGGTTTGATTCCTCAGCACCACATAAGCAGAAAAAGCTGGAAGTGGTGCTGTGGCTCAAGTGGTAGAGTGCTGGCCTTGCGCCGAAGAGCTGAGGGACAGCACCCAGGCCCAGAGTTTAGGCCTACCCCCTCCCACCCCAAGAAAAAATACCAGATGCAAGTGTGCATAACCCATAATGATAAAGTAGCTGACGTATCTGGAGTACTTTTGTGTTGAATATTGTTTTGAATGCTTTTTAGATGTTCTTAAAATTCTTACCATAGCCCTCGGGGGTATTATAATAGCCTTATAATCACTCATCTTCATTTGTGACCACTACTCTGTGCTGTCCTCCAGAGCAGACAGGACCTTTCCATACCCACTGTGTAGCAGATATGTTTTGGGATGTCTGTAGGATTTGTTTGCTCTTCTTGACAGCTCCCATAATGCTTTGCATTCATATGATGTGTGGACCAAGCCAGGAGATGTTTCTCCTTCCTCTACTAGGAACATTCCCACATGGGAGATTTACTTTCCTCTTGAAGTATAGCTCTTGAAATGACAATTAATTGCAAACACTGTCACTAACTGGGCTGGTGTTTTTTGGTAGGATGGTGGTTCCTTGGATCAAGTTCTGAAGAAAGCTGGAAGAATTCCTGAACAGATTTTAGGAAAAGTGAGCATTGCTGTGAGTATGCTGTGAATTTTTTTTTCTGAGTTCCCTCAGTCATAGTGAGTTGGAGGGAAATAGTTGTGGGAGGAAAGGAGCAAGTCAGGTGGGGGTTTATCTACATTTATTTACAAATGGGGTTCTCACAGAATTTTCCCTATCTAGAGTCTACATATAATACCTTTTTCTTCCTCCATAGAAAGGTTAAAAAATGTGTCTGCTGGGTGCTGGTGGCTAATATTTATAGTCTTAGCTATTCAGGAGACTGAGATCTGAGGACTGGGGTTCAGAGCCATCCAGGGCAGGAAAGTCTATTAGACTCTCATCTCTAACCATCAAAAATCTGGAAGTAGAACTATGGCTTAAGTGGTAGAGCACTAGACTTGAGCACAAAAGCTCAAGGACAGTACCCAGGCCCTAAATTCAAGCCCCAGAACCAGTACACCTTCCCCCCTCCCCCCCCCCAAAAAAAAGTGTCTGGACAATAGGGCAAGGTATTTAAGAAAATTCACATTTATAGTATCAGAAAATTTTATTTTTAAATTGCAGATTCAGAAAACAATCCACATAGCACTTTTTGTTCGTATTTGTTCCTTTACTGGAACTTGAACTCAGCTGTCCCTGAGCTTTTGTGCTTAAGGGCTAAGATTCCACTCCTTGAACCACAGCTCCACTTTTGGCTTTTTGGTGGTTAATTGGAGAGAAGAATCTCACAGACTTTCCTGCATAAGATTCTGCCCACCAGCCTCAATACTTTGATATAACTGAGTAAACAAATAATGTGGATGGGAAGAAGGGAAAGAGAAAGGGAGGGATGGAGGGAAGGAGGGAGGCAGGCAGGCAAGTAAGCAGGCACTATTTGTTGGTGTTAGGTAAGGTAGTTTTTCTGAACACCCGTATCCCATCTTATTATGTTCTTTTTCCTCTAGGTGATAAAAGGCCTAACATATCTTAGAGAGAAGCACAAGATTATGCACAGAGGTAGGAAATGACTTGCTAGTTAAACAGTTTGTGTTTTTGTTTTTGTTTTTTTTTTTTTGTCGTCTTGAACTCTGGGCCTGGGCGCTGTCCCTCAGCTCTTCAGCTCAAGGTGAGCGCTCTACCACTTGAGCTACAGCGCCACTTCCGGTTTTCTGGTGGTTTATTGGAGATAGGAGTCTCACGGTCTTTCTTGCCCGGGCTGGCTTTGAACCACGATCCTCAGATCTCAGCCTCCTGAGTAGCTAGGATTACAGGCGTGAGCCACCAGCGCCCGGCTACAGTTTGTGTTTTGAGTTTCAGCTGAAATTGAAAATTATTTTGTTGTGTGTTTGGAGAGAAAAGACTTTTCTTGGTTGCTTGAACTCTGGGCCTTGTGCTCTGCAAGTCTTTTAGTCTGATGGCGGATGCAGCAAGTCTTACCCTCCTTTTGGTCTTGATTAAGTTATTTTTCTCTTCTGGTTGTGTGTTGTGGATTAGGCCCTGGGTTTCTTCATAACGAGCTCTAATTTGATTTTCATTCCAAAGAGAAGAAAATCAGTCTCTTTCCCAGAAGGATGGGCTTTTCTTTCCAGCTTGCCTAGAACTGATCCTCTTTGAAGGGTGTGGCTTTCCTTACTGTGGCTGTTCCCTGCAGGAGCTGCTCTGAGAGCCAGCTGCTACTCTGTAAGCCAGTTGTATCTCTGGACAGATGTCTTTGGCCCAGCCAAGAATGAGTGTTCCCTTAGGACTTCTACCTCTAAACAGTGTCTGTATAGGCTGATCTGCTCCAGCTGCTCAGCTGTTCAGACTTCTATCTGCAGATCTCCAAAAGCCCTAGAGGAATTAGCCACAGGCACAGCTTGAGCAAGATATTGAGGGGATGAGTCTGGAAATGTAGTTAAGGTTAGAGTGAGAGTCTCCCTGTCTGTTTTTTTTTTTTTTTTTTAAGGTAAAGAATCTTTTGCTATATTTTTCCATACCTGTAAGACGTTTTGGTATTACAAGGGGACTGGTTTTTTTTTTTTTTGTGATATTTTTATTTATTTATTTATTTTTTTATTGTAAAGCTACTATACAGAGGGTTACAGTTACATGAGTGAGGTTATGAGTACACTTCCTCTTGAACATTGTTACCCCCTCCATTGTTTTCCCCCTACCATCCCCTCCCTCCCTCCCTTCCCCGAGGTTCTTTTTCTTTTTTTTTTTTGATTGTGATTAAATGATTACATAATTTCAAAGTCACAAGTTCATTAAGCTTCTTTGCTACCAGTAAGTTCTACCTCTGATCTAATTGGCGTCTAATAAAATATGTACTATATTTCTTCTCTTTCTGTATTTGAGGAAAAGGAGGGCATTTTTCTAACCTCTGTTTCAAATTTTTGTTTTTTATTTTTGTTGGTCATGGGGCTTGATCTCAGCCTGGGCATTGTCCTTGAGCTCTTTTTTTGCTCAAGGTTTGTGCTCTAGCCCAAAGTGTGAGCCACAGTTCTACTTCCAGTTTTCTAGTGGTTAATTGGAGATAAGAGTCTTACTGGGACTTAAAAGTAGCTAGGATTGAGATCTGAGGATTGGGGTTCAAAGCCAGCCCAGGCAGGAGAGACCCATGAAACTCTTATCTCCAATAAACCTCCAGAAAACCAGAAGTGGCATTGTAGCTCCAGTGGCAGAGTACTAGCCTTGAGCTGAAGAGCCAAGGGACAGTGCTCAGGCCCAGAGTTTAAGCCCCAAGACAGACAAAAAAAAAAAAAAAAGCTGGATTATAAGCATGAGCCACCAGCACTGGGCTCTCAAATTTTTTTCTTTTTTCATTTTTTTTTTTCATTGGGGATTGAACTAAGGCCCTGAACACTGTCCCTGAGCTGCTTTTGCTCAAGGTTAGCATTCTACCACTTGAGCCACAGCACCACTTTTGTTATTTTCTGTTTATGTGGTACTGAAGAATTGAACCTGTAGCTTCATGCATTCTAGGCAAGCACTCTACACTGAGCCACATTCCCAGCCCTTGGTTAGTTTTTATTAACTTCCTTCAAGGAAGTGGAGCTGTGGCTTAAATGGTAGAGCAGCCTTGAGCAGAGGAAATCAAGCAAAACAAATAAGCAGACAGACAAACAAATAAAAGAAGCCAAGCAAGTTGAGTTCAACAAAAAGACCACAACTACTTCAAAATTTATTGGTTTAAAACCAAAGATAATTGGCTACTTTCTGGCATTTTTTTTGAGGTTGTAAGAATTTTCAATGGTAGAGTGCTTGCCTTGCATGCCTGAGGCCCTGGGTTTGATTCCTCAGCACCACATAAGCAGAAAAAGCCGGAAGTGGCGCTGTGGCTCAAGTGATAGAGTGCTAGCCTTGAACTGAAGAGCTGAGGGACAGTGCCCAGGCCCAGAGTTCAAGCCCCAAAACTGACAAAAAAAACAACGAAACTTTCTTCTCATGTGCTTGCCCATCATACAACAGGCCAACGTCTTGGCTTTTCCCCATGATGTTTTTAGGGCTTCCAGGAGTAAGCCAGAACACCCCAATACTCAAGCACCTTTAATGCCTCTGTGGTTAGTTTATTGGTATCTTATTGACTGAAGCACCTCACAAAGTCAAGCAAGATTCAAAAAGTAGCTCGAAGATGGTCACTGGTTGCGCATGCCTGTAATCCTAGCTATTTAGGAGGTTGAAATCTGTGGGTAATGGTTTAAAGCCAGCCAGGGCCAGAAAGTTCATGAGACTTTTACCTCCAGTCAACTACCAACAGAGCTAGAAATAGAGCTGTGGCTCAATTAATAGACTCTAGCCTTGAGCAGAAAAGCCTAGGGACAATGTCCACCAGTCTTTGAGTTCAAGCCTTTGGACAGGCATAAAAAGCAAAAACAAAAAAGAACATACCTTGAAGATTCCGTCTCAAGGGAAGAATTGTATAATATTGTGGCTAATTTTTCACTTTTTTTTTTTTTGTTGTTGTTGTTGGTCATGGGGCTTGAACTCTGGGTCTGGGCGCTGTCCCTCAGCTCTTCAGCTTAATGCTAGTGCTCTACCACTTGAGCCACAGCACCACTTCTGGTTTTCTGGTGGTTAATTGGAGATAAGAGTCTCACGGACTTTCTTTCTTGCCCGGGCTGGCTTTGGACCGTGATTCTCAGACCTCTGCCTCCTGAGTAGTTAGGATTACAGGTCTAAACCACTCAAGCCCGGCCTTCACTTTTTTTTTAAGTGATAAAAAAGTTCACATTTCTTTTATTTTTTTATTTAATTTTTTAATTTTTTAATTTTAAAGATACTATACAGAGGGTTACAGTTACATGAGTGAGGTAATGAGTACACTTCCTATTGATTGTTACCCCCTCCATTGTTTTCCCCCTACCATCCCTTCCCTCCCTACCTTCCCCGAGGTTCTTTTTTTTTTTTTGATTGTGATTAAGTGATTACATAAAATTTCCCGAATTTCACAGTATTGTGGAATAATGATGCTCATTTAAAGTCACAAGTTCATTCTAACTTTCCTGGAGCAAATTGTCTATCACAGTCTATAACATATAATGGCGTTCACATGTTATACACCATACATGTGATCAGCAGCATGGGGATATTTAGTAGTGGTTCGACCAGATGAGTGGGAGTTCTTTGTTTCTTAAGTCCTATTCATTTCTTTTATTTTTAACTAAGCTATTTACTGTGTAACTTTCGTTATTTAACTTCTCCAACATTCAGAAAATGGAACCTACTTAAAAGGTTGTAGAGCTTAAATAAAGATACTGCAAGGAGCACCTGGTGTTGTAGGACATGCCTGTAATCCCAGCTACACAGGAAGCTGTTGTTTGGAAGATTGCAATGTGAGGCTCTCCATGAGCAAAAACAGTAAGATTCTACCTAAATAATAACTAAAAGAAAAAAGGGATGGAGATACAGCTCAAGTTGAAGCATACCAGCTTAGCAGGTAGAAGGCCCTGAGTTTAAGCCCCAGTCTCAGTACTGTTTAAAAAAAGCTTGGTGGCGGGACCAGTCGCCATTGGCTCACACCTGTAATTCTAGCTCCTCAGGAGGCTGAGATCTAAGGATTGTGATTTGAAGCCAGCCCGATCAGGATAATGAGTGAGACTCTCATCCCCAATTAATCACCAAGAAGCCAGAAGTGAAGCCATGCCTCAAGTAGTAGAGTGCTAGCCTTGAGCAAAAATTCTCAGGGACAGCCCCCAAAACCAAAAGTTACTCCTTAGAAGGGTGTTCAGAGAATCCCATGTGAAGCTGGACCTGCAGATCGGTGGAACAGCAGTCATGGCTTTTCTAGTCAGGAGGCTGGGTCCAGAGAGCAGCTGCCCTAACCCCAGCTGTCCCAGTGGATGCTGCTGGGTCCACTAGTTCTGTTTGGCTTATCAGGGATGGGCTGTGAGCTCAATTACTCCTTCACCCCAGGAGTCCCGGCTCAGCTGTATAGACCCCCACACTAGTCATACGGGTATCAAGAGGCCCCCTCCTCTCCTGCTCAGTGTTGTAGAGAGGTTGGCATTTTGTTGTCAGGTTAAGCATGCAGAGGTGACACTTAGGGTTTTAAAATGTTAACTTGAGAGCCAGGGACAGTGGTACATACTGGTAACTGTAGTTACCTGGGAAGTGAGATCTGCAGGATTGGGGCTCGAGGCCAGCCTGGGTTAAAAAGTTCATGACAGGGGCTGGGAAGGTGGCTCAGTGGTAGAGTGCTTGCCTTGCATGCCTGAGGCCCTGGGTTCGATTCCTCAGCACCACATAAGCAAAAAGAAAAAAGCTGGAAGTGGTGCTGTGGCTCAAGTGGTACAGCGCTAGCCTTGAGCTGAAGAGCTGAGGGACAGCGCCCAGGCCCAGAGTTCAGGCCCCACGACTGGACCCCCCCCCCCCCCCCCAAAAGAAAAAAAGTTCATGACACCCTTTCTAAGCCTATAGCTGAATGGGTGTGGTGCGACCTATCATTTCAGCTAGGCTGAGATTGGGAAGATTACAGCTTCAAGGCAGCCTCGGCAAGAAATGGTCACAAGACCCATCCACAGAAAAGGCTAAGGATCGTGATTCTTGCCCTCACTTCACCTATGCAGGAAGCTTACAAAGGGGCCTGTGGTCTAGGCCAGCTCAGGCAAAAAGTTGAGATCCTATCTCAAATGTAAGCCGAGCAAAAACGACTGGAGGCATGTCTGAAGCAGTAGAGAGCATCTGCCTAATAAACAGAAGCCTTGAGTCAAACATCCCTCAATACTGTCAAAACATTAATTATTGTGTTGAAAATGATTTCTGTGCTAAGTAAAAATGTACACAAAGAACTCATAGCACAAGTAGGTCTGGGGGCTGTTCTTTTTTTTTTTTTTTTGGTCATGGGGTCTGAACTCTGGGCCTTAGTGTTGTCCCTTAGCTCTTCAGCTCAAGGCTAGCACTCTACCACCTGAGCCAAAGCACCACTTCTGGCCTTTTCTGCTTATGTGGTGCTGAGGAATCGAACCCAGGGCCTCATGCATGCAAAGCAAGCATTCTACCACTGAGCCACCTTCCCAGCCCCAGTTTTTTTTTTTTTGGTCATTCATGGGCCTGAACTCTGGGCCTGGGCGCTGTCCCTCAGCTCTTCAGCTCAAAGCTAGCACTCTACCACTGCAGTTTGAGGCCAGCCCACAAAGAAAAGTCCAGGAGACCTCATCATTTGACTTAAACTTTTCTCTTTAGGAATATGGTCAGTAATGCACTTACACATTATTATCATCTTTTTTTTTTTTTTTTTTGGTTGTGGGGCTTGAACTCTGGGCCTGGGTGCTGTCCCTCAGCTCTTCAGCTCAAGGCCAGCGCTCTACCACTTGAGCCACAGTGCCACTTCCAGTTTTCTGGTGGTTTACTGATGATAAGAGTCTCATGGCCTTTTCTGCCCAGGCTGGCTTTGAACTGCGATCCTCAGATCTCAGCCTCCTGAATAGCTAGGATTACAGGTATAAGCCACCAATGCCTGGATTTTTTTTTTTTTTAACCAGTCCTGGGGCTTGATCTCAGGGCCTGGGTGCTGTCCCTGACCTTCTTTTGCTCAAGGCTAGCGCTCTACCATTTGAGCTACAGTACCACTTCTGTCCTTTTCTGTTTATGTGGTACTGAGGTATGGAACCCAGAGCTTCATGCATGCTAAGCAAACACTCTACCACTGAGCCACCTTCCCAGCCCACATTATTATTTTTCTTAGTGAGAGAAAATGAAATAATGGTGTTTGCAGGGCGAGACTCAATGTTTTAGGTATTATCTGGGTCTGGGTTTTTTTTTTTTTTTGTTGGTCGTGGGGCTTGAACTCTGGGCTTGGGCGCTGTCCCTCAGCTCTTCAGCTCAAGGCGAGCGCTCTACCACTTGAGCTACAGCGCCACTTCCGGTTTTCTGGTGGTTTATTGGAGATAGGAGTCTCACGGTCTCTCCTGCCCGGGCTGGCTTTGAACCGAGATCCTCAGATCTCAGCCTCCTGAGTAGCTAGGATTACAGGCGTGAGCCACCAGCACCCGGCTTGGGTCTGGTTTTTGCAGCTAAGAGTGATTACTTTTCTTTGGTTGATTGAGCAGACCCTGGGTCTTAGTGAGCTGGGTGTATGTGTGTGTTCATACCCAGTGGGAACCCGGGGCTTAGAAGCTTCTTACCTCATGCCTGAGAGTAACTCCTTTCTGCCAGAGATCTGGACAGAGTTAGTATAGCCAGTGTTCCATTGCCAAAGCTCTGGCCAGCTTCTTTGCATGCATCCAAACTGGACCAGGCTCCTGCAATGTGTTTGGTATTCTGTAGAACATGGTAGTCTAGTTCCCCTGGATGTCCCAAGGGAGAAGCCTGATGGGTATGGCTTGTGGGCTGCTGGCCAGGGGATGGGCATGAGGTCTGTGATCCTTCTGGTGGAGTCTAAGTATCCCCTGACATGTCTGGGTGACATTCTGGTGGATAGTCACAGGCACATCTATATATATTCTCCATGTTACTCATCCCTTCCTCACAGTCATGTGAGACTCATCCAAGACATGTAATTCCTATCTGTGAACATTTTTTTTTGGGGGGGGGTCCGGTCATGGGGCCTGAACTCTGGGTCTGGGCGCTGTCCCTCAGCTCTTCAGCTCAAGGCTAGCGCTCTACCACTTGAGCCACAGTGCCACTTCCGGCTTTTTTTTCTGCTTATGTGGTGCTGAGGAATCGAACCCAGGGCTTCATGTATGCAAGGCAAGCACTCTACCGCTGAGCCACCTTCCCAGGCCTCTGTGAACAATTTGTAGAATACCTGTCACGTGCCATGTACTGGATGAACCACTACAGAGGCTGCAAAGATGGCTCACAGATGATTTGTGTCTTCCAGGAAAGAGGAGGGACTTCTCTGTAAATGATGCTAGTCAATGACAGTCAATGTCATTTTTATGCATGAGTCATTGCTTGACCTTTTTTTGGGGTGTGGGGGTATGGTCAGTTATGGGGATTGAACTCGGCCTGGGCACTGTCCCTGAGCTCTTTTGTTGAGCCAAGTGCTCTACCACTTTGAGCCACAACTCTACTTCCAGCTCTCTGGTAGTTAATTGGAAATAAGAATCTCACGGGGATTTTTCAGCTGGGGCTGGCTGGCTTTAACTGTGATCCTCAGATCTCAGCCTCCTGAGTAGCTAGGATTACAGGTGTGAGTGATCAGCTACCTGCCTTTGTCTGGCCAATTTTTTTTTTACTTTATTTTTTTATTTTTTTAAACTTTTTTATTTTTAATTAAAGCAATAAGAAGACCAATAGAAATAATAAGCAGAAATTACCTGTAACTTGTTAAGAATTTACCAAAAAGTACTTGCCAGAGTTATTTTAACCATTGTCAGCTCTGTATCCAAGGTGGCTTACATAAAAACTTGACTAACTGGCCAATTTTTAGGGAGAAGCTGATGTGATAGAATTTTTTGGTTGTGTCAGTACTCACAATTACTTAATCAGAAAAAATATGTTGGCTTGAGTCACCAGAAAGTTATAGGAAGTCTGTGAAGGCAGGATGAAGAATGGGTAAATACAATAAGCTTTGGACTCTGGTGTCTGTCTCTGTCTCTCTTTTGTGCCAGTTCTGGGCTTTGAACTCAGGGCTGTCCCTTAGTTTTTTTTTTTTGTTTGTTTTGTTTTGTTTTTGTCAGTTGTGGGTCTTGAACTCTGGGCCTGGGCCCTGTCCTTCAGCTCTTCAGATCAAGGCTAGTGTTCTACCACCTGAGCCATAGTGCCACTTCGGTTTTCTGGTGGTATATTGGAGATAAGAGTCTCACGGCTTTTCCTGCCTGGGCTGGCTTTGAACCATGATCCTTAGATCTCAGCTTCCTGAGTAGTTAAGATTACAGGCGTGAGCCACTGGTACCCGGCTTCCCTTAGGTTTTTCACTCAAAGTTGGTCCTCTACCACTTGAGCCTCAGCTCCACTTTCAGCTTTTTGGTAGTTAATTGGAAGTAAGAGTCTCATGGACTTTACTGCCCTGCTTGGCTTAAAACTGAGATTCTCAGATCTCAGTCTCCTCAGTAGTTAGGATTATAAGTGTGAGTCACCAGCACCTGCCTTGTGTTTTCTCTTTTTGTGCATTTTTCCTTTTTCCTCCAAACAGATTATTTTCAGTGAAGACAGCATAGACCTCACTAACACAGACACATTTAGTCCTCATCTAGCCTAGAGAAAACCCCATCTCTTCTTGTCTAGTTACTGGCTCTGCTGCCTGCCTGTCTACATAGGGCCAATCTTTTGCACTCAGGGGACTAGAATAGTCTGATAAACCATTCTGGGTTATATGCTCATCTCTGGTGGGATGGATAGAGTGTTTCACTGACACCCTCAAAAACAATTTGATGTTTTCAGGAGGAGCATATCCCAAATGAAAAAGAGGGAGGTTGTGCCTAGTACTGGTTGCTTATGCCTATAATCCTAGCTATTCAGGAGGCTGAGATCTGAGGATTGCCATATGAAAGCAGATCAGACAAGAACGTCTGTGAGACTCTTATCTCCAAGTAACCAGTAAAAAGCTGGAAGTGGAGCTGTGGCTCAAGTGGTAGTGTGCCAACCTTGAGCAGGGAAGCTTAGGGACAGCACTCAGGCCCTGAATTCAGGCCCCAGTGCTGGCACCAAAAAGAGGAGGGAGTTTACTAGAATGTGGGGAGAAGAAATGGATTCTGAATGTAAGCAGAAAAAGGAAGGAGCCAGGGATTTAGCTCAGTGATAGATTACATGTTTAGCTTGTAGCGGGAGACCTTGGGTTCAATCCCCAGTCCCCAAAGAGAACAAAAGTGAAAGATTTTCCATGACACTATTACATATTGGGTCAAGAAGATTAAAAAAAAAAAAAACCCTGCTAACACAGAACAAAAACAACCAGGTCATTTCAGCAGGGATGGGAAAACTGGCCCACATACTGCATCTCTCTTACTATTTAATGGATGTGGTATACAAACTAAGAATGGTTTTCAAATGGTTGTGCTCTGGGACAGTTATGTGAAATTCAGATGTTAATGTCTGTGAATGGAGGTTTGTTGGAACACAGCCAAGCTTATTCACTGAAGCTGCCCCATGGGCAAATTGGAAGCATTGCTTGTGAGAAAAAATGACTCAAAGACCAAAATATTTGCTCTCTAGGCCTTTACAGGAAGGAAAATTCCCTGGGAGAACATTAGAATTTAAGCAAATGTCTCATTGTTTCATTTGTTAGTTTTAAGTTCTTCAGGAGGGACAGCTTTACCCCTGGAATGGATGATCTAAGCAGGAGAGAGGATTGTTTTCACTCACTGTGGAGCTCTGAAAAGAATTAATGTCATACAAAAATTTCTGTGTATGGGCTGGGAATGTGGCTTAGTGGTAGAGCGCTTGCCTACCATGTGTGAAGCCCTGAGTTTGAGTCCTCAGTACCACATAAACAGAAAAAGCTGGAAGTGGTGCTGCTGCTCAAGTGTAGAGTGCTAGCCTTGAGCAAAAAGAAGTTCAGGGACAGTGCCTAGGTGACTGTGTTCAAGCCCCAGGACTAGACCAAAAAAAACCCCAAAAACAATTCTATGTAATCCTTGCATTTCCCATGGCAGGTTCATAGGTTCAGTTCAAGCAAAGTTGAACACGTTGTTCAGTTCCAAGAGCTGTGGGGGAGGGGGAGGAGAAGGAAGGAAGCAGCTCTGCTGCATGCCAGTTAAAGCAGTGATTCATGCTGCCAGACTGCCACTTAGCCGTTTCTAATTATCAAGCTCTTCCTTTGATTAGGATCCTGAAGAAGCAAGGCATGGTTTAAATTGATCATACAGTTCATACAGCTTAGCCTTGAAAATAACTTCTGCCTAGGAGTTGCTGGCTGATAGGGATCAATACATGCTAAGAACAGTTTTAAATGATGTCTTAACTGGATTGTCTTTTCCTTCTGTTAGATGAGACAGAGTGTAGCCCACTTGGGGTGTGTGTGTATGTGTGTGTGTGTTACTGGGGTTAGAATACAGATCTTATGCCTGCTAGGTAAATGTTCTAATGTTCTATCACTGAGCTGTTACTCTAGGCCCACACCTCCTTTTGCTTTTTGTCCTAGCATGCATGTGCCTGGACCACAGTTAGCCTATTTTAGGCTTCCTGCCATAGCTGAAGTGACAGAGACACTGTGCCTAGCTATCGATTGAGCTGGAGACTTGAAAACTTTTCTGCCTGCTTAGCCTGGAACTGTGATTCTCTTGATCTCAGCCTCCTCTCTAGCTAGGATTGTAGGCATGAGCCGTTTTGTTCAGCTGTTGGTTGAGAAGGGTTCTCTGATGTATGTCTGAGCTGATGTGGAACCATGATGCTTCTCATCTCAGCCTCCCAAGTAGTTAGGATAACAGAGTAAGTCTTTTTCTTTTTTGGTTTTTGTCGGTTGTGGGGCTTGAACTGGGGGCTTGGGCACTGTCCCTGAGCTCTTCAGCTCAAGGCAAGCATTTTACCACTTGAGTCACAACGTCACTTCCAGTTTTCTAGTGGTTTATTATTATTGGAGATTAGAGTCTCATGCCCGGGCTGGCTTTGAACTTGATTACAGGCGTGAGCCATCGACGCCCAGCTAACAGTAAGTCTTGAGTGCCCAGCTTCAGCCTAGGCTTTTTTGTTGTTGTTGTGGGGTTTGAAAGTACAGCCTATGTACTTTCCCTGAGCTCTTTTGCTCAGTACTAGTGCTCTAACTCTTTGAGCCAGAGCCCCACTTCTGGTTTTCTGGTGGTTAGAGATAAGAGGCTCAAGGACTTTCCTCCCTGGACTAGCTTTGAACTGTGATTTTTAGCTCTCAGTTTCCTGAGTACTTAGGATTACAGGTGTGAGCCACCAGTGCCCACAAAGCCTAGGCTTTTTTTTTTTTTTTTTTTGGTCAGTTGTGGGGCTTGAACTCTGGGCCAGGGCACTGTCCCTGATATCTTCAGGGCAAGGCTCTACCACTTGAGCTGCAGCGCCACTTCTGGCTTTTTCTGCCACTTCTGGTTTTCTGGAGATTAATTGGAGATAAGTCTCCTGGACTTTCCTGCCCTGGCTGGCTTTGAACCGAGATCCCCAGCTCTCAGCCTCCTGAGTAGCTAGGATTACAGGCTTGAGTCACTGACATCTGGCATAACCTAGGCTTTTGACAGAACTCAGACTCAAAGCCTGGAGGATAGATGTTTCAACATCTTGTACATTGGGCCCATCTTGATTGGAATGTACTCCAGAAGAAGAGGTCCTGACTGCCTGGGGTAGAGTTAGGTAAAAGTGGGCTTTCTGGTCAGAGTGCAATTTCAGGCTTCTGTGGACTTGTTAGGAGAGATTTCGATTCCTGATTCCAGTGAGTGCCAAGATGCTTCAAAGAACATCCAGTTTCCCAGAAACAGCTTCTAGAGAAAGGGGGCAGTTTTTCAACTGCTGAGTTTATGTCACTTCATTTAGATGTGTCAGTGATAGGCTTTGTTCACATTTGTGTTTTGTCTTCAGATCTTTTTTTTTTTTTGTCAGTCATGGGGCTTGAACTCTGGGCCTGGGCGCTGTCCCTCAGCTCTCCAGCTCAAGGCGAGCGCTCTACCACTTGAGCTACAGCGCCACTTCCGGTTTTCTGGTGGTTTATTGGAGATAGGAGTCTCACGGTCTTTCCTGCCTGGGTTGGCTTTGAACCGCGATCCTCAGATCTCAGCCTCCTGAGTAGCTAGGATTACAGGTGTGAGCCACCAGCGCCCGGCTTGTCTTCAGGTCTTAATGAGCTTCTGTAGTAGATTCTCACACAATGACTTTCTTTTTTTTTTTTGTCGGTCGTGGGTCCTGAACTCAAGACTAGCACTCAACCACTTGAACCACAGCACCACTAACGGCTTTTTCTGCTTATGTGGTGCTGAGGAATTGAACCCAGGGCCTCATGCATGCAAGGCAAGCACTCTACCACTGAGCCACCTTCCCAGTCCCTCACACAGTGACTTTCTGAGTGACTTCTGCTGGCCCTGCACAAGGCTTTCCTGCGTAGAAAGCTGGGATGACCCTGCCACATGTATAGAGGCTTCTGTCCTGAGCAGAGCCCCTGTCTGTGTGTATAGAAGCACATCACCTCCTTGAACTGCAGCATTTTGCTCATGGTATCCAGTCCTTTGCTCCCAACTCTCATCTGTCATTGTGCGGGCCACCCAGAATGAAGGGACAGCAGGTCTACAGTGAGAGGGGAATTCTTCTTGCCCCTGTCCAGACTTGCCCTGCATTACAGCTGGAGAGAAACAGAATGGTTGATTACAGCTACAGTCCTTGTGCCGGTCTCATTAGCAATAGGAATTTCATTCTCTCCAGAATTACCTCATCTGCTAAACCCACTGTGATGGATTGTAGCTCTTGGTAGGTTTGTCTTAGTTCCTCATGAGAAGTAGGCAGGGCAGGGCAGGGCAGGACCGGGCTGGACGTTGGAGGAAGGAGAATGCTTTTGTGGACTCTCTTAGGAAGTGTGATGAAGAAAGTGGTACTTTTTGTACATGTACGTGTGCGTGCGTGTGTGCGTGCATGCATGTATGCATGCATCCATCTGTCCCCATCTGTCTATGTCTGTCTGTCCTGGGGCTTGAATGCAGGGCCCAGGTGCTGTCCCTGGGCTTTTTTTGCTCAAGGCTGGCATTCTCCCACTTGAGCCACAGATCATCTTCTGGCTTTTTGCTGATTAATTGGAGATAAGAGCCTCATACTTTTCTGCCTGGTCTGTCTTTGAATAATGATCCTCAGATCTTAGCCTCCTGAGTAGCTAGGATTACAGGTGTGAGCCACTGGTGCCTGGCTACCATATTGATATTTGAGGTGGGCTTCGATGCACAGGTAAAAGTTACACATGTGGACAGAGTCAGAGGAAAGATTTGCAGGTAGAATGACACACCAGTTCTGAAATCAGATGTACCCTAGAGCCATTCAATTTGTCTATAACCGAGAGTCCTCTCTGAGGGCCACAGGCTGGAATTAAAGTTGTAGTTTGTTTGTTTTTTTAGTGGGAAGGTTTCCCTGCTGTGGGGGACTGGGGTTCATCATAGTGCCAGGGAGCAGTGGAATGTTCCTGCACAGGAACATTGAGGGGAGCTGGTGATCTGTCCTGGTAGGGCAGCTGAGTCTGGAGATCTGGACAGAGGAGAGAGGTCACTTGCTGCCACCATGGTCTGAGTTACAGGACAGGAGGGGACATGTGGGAGAAAAGTGGTCAACTTTTTCTGGGCAGCTTCTGGAGAGCACAAGGCAGGTAATAACTAAGAAGATGAGGAGGGGAAAATGATGACTTGTGTGCAGCCTGGGGACAGGGGTGTAGAGGAAGGGGCCTGAGGCTCAGTGATTCTTGGACAGCTGTATCTTGGGCCTCATTTTTTTGGGGGGGGAGGGGTCCGGTCATGGGGCCTGAACTCTGGGCCTGGGTGCTGTCCCTCAGCTCTTCAGCTCAAGGTGAGCGCTCTACCACTTGAGCCACAGCACCACTTCCGGCTTTTTTCTTTTTGCTTATGTGGTGCTGAGGAATCGAACCCAGGGCCTCAGGCATGCAAGGCAAGCGCTCTACCACTGAGCCACCTTCCCAGCTCCATCTTGGGCCTCATTTAGTGGAAACCTGGGATAGGAAAACTGGAATAGGATCCTTAGAGGATCTGGTCCTAGGAGACCCAGGCTAGCTGAGTTTTTGTCTTGTCTTTGTGCTGGTATTAGGGCTTGAACTTAGGGCCTTGTTTTCTTGCTTAGTTTTCTTTTTTCTTTTTTTCTTCTTTTTTTTGGTCAGTTGTGGGGCCTGAACTCTGGACCTGGGCACTGTCCCTTGGCTCTTCAGCTCAAGGCTAGTGCTCTACTACTAGAGCCCCAGCGCCACTTCCGGCTTTTTCTGCTTATGTGGTGCCAAGGAATTGAACCCAGGGCCTCATTCTTGCAAGGCAAGCGCTCTACCACTGAGCCACCTTCTCAGCTCCTTGCTTAGTTTTCTTGCTCATACCTGGTGCTCCATCACTTGAGCCATGCCTCCAGTCCAGCTTTTTGCTGATTAATTGGAGATGGATTCTCTGGACTTCTGTGCTTTAAACCACAATCCTCAGATCTCAGCCTCCTAAGTAGTTAGGATTACTGGTGTGAGCCATTGGCACCAGTTCAGGAGAGCAGGTTTGATTTGAAGTCTTTGTGCTAGGGCTAGATTTTAAGCACTACACAAAGCAAGGTGGAGCTGGGCTTCCCCATAAAGTCACAGCAGTAGTCTACTTGTGCTTCTCAGCCCCAGGTTGGGAACTAAGCATAAGGCTTGTTAGCATCAAATTAATCAGAAACAAATATAGTGGCAATTTCTTTTCCATTCGAACACGACACATTCCAAGCTTTCTCGGAGGTAAGTGCTTACTGTCCTTGATATCTGTGCACATTGCAGTCATTAGCAGGCACTGGATCCCCAGGGGACTGCTGCCACCGAGAGACCTCAGAACTGTGTGTCTCTTCCTTTTATATTCTGGCTTAGGTGGAGCCTCATGGAATGTTGCTCTGCTATTAGCTCCTTGATGGATTTTGTGTGTATGTGCTGGGTACTGGGGTTTGAACTCAGAGCCTTTAGCTTGGCTTTCTTATCCTAGGCTAGCACTCTACCTCTTGAGCAGCACCTGTACTTCTTGCTGAGAAGTAAGCTAGCTTTGAACAGTGATCCTCAGATGTCAGCCTCCTAAGTAGCTAAGATTATGTGAGCCCCTGGTGCCCATGGATCTTGGCAGTTTTGCATCTTTTGAGTATTCCTAAACTCCCCCCCCTCCCCCCCATCTTCTTTTCTTTCTGCTGGGGATGCAGTTTGAAGTCTCACGTTTGCCTAGCAAGTGCTCTACCACTAAACTGTACTCACCCTGGTCAGGCTGCCCTGTGGCCAGTATAAGCTTCTCTGATTCTCAGTCTTCACCTGGAGCCCTTGGAGGAGTGTCTCCTGCAAAGTACTGTGTATGGAGGGGAGAAGAGACTTTCCTGTTACACCATCCTGATAACCTGTCCTAAACTAGGTAGCCATTCTGCTGAGCATGTCTTTTAGAGGCCTATTTCCATTCAGTCTGGCAGTGACAGGTAAGTGGCCTCCTGGCCTCTTGTTTTGACCTGCTGTGGATTGTGCTAAGTTGGGAGCCACACACAGACAGTGATCCCTGGCTCTGGGGAGCCTGGGTTACCACACCAACAGTGAGCTTCCTGAGCACACTCCCCACTTCCATTTAGAACAGACTGCCAGGTGCCAGTGGCTCACACTCATAATCCTAGCTACTCAGGAGGCTGAGATCTGAGGATCACTGTTCAAAGCTAGCCTGGATAGAAAAGTCCATGAGATTCCTTCCTGCAGTGAACCACTAAAAAGCCAGAAGTGGAGCTGTGGTTCAAGTGGTAGCGTACCAGCCTTGAGTGAAAAAGCTAAATGGACAGAGCTTAGGCCTTAAGTTCAAGCCCCAGTACTAGCACTAAATAAGTAAATCAATAAATAAAACATTCTTACATGCAGTGCTTTTGTATCCGTTTCCTCCCCTTCTTTCTGCTGAGTGAAATTAGCCTCCAGTAGGCCAGAGCAGACTTTAAGCTAATTTTCCTTCCTGAGTAGCACTTTGTAAGTGCCCAGGTTAGCCGACACAGTTTCCCTGGCAGCAGGTGGGTGATTGGTTTTGCCAGAGATTGACATTCTCTTCAGAGCTAATTGACAGAGACTCCCTACTTCCAGTTTCTTTTAGTGGGAAGTTTACTCTTTGGTTGTTTTATTTTGTCGACACAGGCTGGCCTGCAACTTCATATCCTCCTGCCTCAGCTGGATTACAGATATGTACTACCACACCCAGCTAAAGGTTACTTTTTGATCTTTGGGCTTCATTCTGGAACCTCAATTTCCATTTCTGTGAAATGGGACTGCTCTGCCTCATGTTATTAGAAATGAGTGATCAGGGATCAAAGGTCTGCAAGCTTTTCTTTTCCTACCCTTCTTTCTTTTCCTTCCCTTCCCTTCCCTTCGCACACCTTCTCCCTCTAATGTGTCTCTTCCCTGCGGGTAACTCCTGAACATTTGCTCTGGCTTTCCATTACATCTGTTCCAAACTTTGGAGTATTTCTTAGAATAACGTGTGCTAACTGGACCAAATCCTGAGCTCTTGTTACATCGTCTCAAATCAGGTGTCAGCGTTTGTGGGGATGAGCAGGGGGCGCAGGAGAGTAGACAATGGAAGCCTTTCAAAACCTATGAATCTTGGAGGGAAGGGAAAAAAACTCAGCATGCAGGTGCTGGCCTCGGTTGTAGAGATCTTGAGAGTGGAGGGGATAAAAATAGTTGCCTGTTAGAGCCTGCCAAGCGTGTTCCTTCAGGCTCCCAGTCTGAACTCAGCTGTTCCTCAGAGGTAGGTGGAGGCAGCCTCCAGCTCATGCTGTTCACTGGGCTCTTGCAGTTTGATCTGTCAAGGAAGAAAACTGGCTGGCACTGAGGAAGCAGCATCCAGGAACTCACAACTGGATCAGGATTTCAGCCTGTCCCAGGCCACATCCAAGTCCCACATCTGCTTACTGCCTCCTTCCCGCCAAAGCACAACTCAGTAATGGCTGTGCTGAGCCTTGGAGTCTAGTGCCCCGTGGTTCCAGGGAGCTCTTTTCTCTGGGCCATGACTAGCTAGGTACAGGAATACCTCTGCCCTGAGCCTCGGTTTTCCTTATCTGAATGCAGTATTCATGCTGCTCATGTCACACTGTTACTATGAGACTTAGCAACTTCTCCACAAACCAGAGCTGCTGTGCGCATCTGCCATCTCTGCCTTTCTGCTTGCCTCTGTTCTCCACACTGGAGAAGGGGCAGGGAGAGAGCACTCAGGAAGAAGGAAGTTTGGGTTTGAAAAAGAGATGGCAGGTAATGGCTGATTGCAGGATTTGAGATGTTTGCTTTGCGTTGATTGTCTTTGCTGTTTGATGAGCTCTCCGAGGCCCAGGGTCGCTAGAGGTGGCTCCGTGTAGGCTGTAGATTCACTTAGCCTGGTCAGGTGCCTTTTCCTTCTGTCACTCCATCTTCACAGAAGGGTTCTTTAGGCTTTGCTAAGGACACAAGGAAGAGGTTGTTTGAAAACCCGAAGTTTACTATTAAGAAAAAAATATCATTTGGGATGGGGAGTGTAGCCTTTGCATAGCATGTGTGAGTCTCTGGGTTTGAGTCCCAACAATGCAATAGACAAACCTCACTTGCCCTTAACTAAAAACCCTTGCTTATGCAAGATCATCTTACTTTGTCCAGGCTGAGCCTGTCTGGCTTCCGTGTGCTGCTGTGGGCCCTTGGCCCTTCCTCTACCTCTTCCTGTGCCATGCCTGTCTTCTGCCCTTCTCTTCCTTTTTACCTCCCTTTCTTCATTTTGACTTAGGGGATATAGCTGGTTTTTTTTTTTTTTTTTTTGTCTTTTATGTTTTTGAGGCCCAGGCTGTTTTCAAACTCGTGGTCTCTTGCTTAGCCTTTCTATAGGGATTAGAAGTTTGTGCCACTAAGCTCAGCTGGGTGCAGCGTCTTGTAATCTTAAAACAAAATGAGCCAGGTACCAATAGCTCGTGCTTGTAATCCTTGCTACTCAGGCTGAGATCTGAGGATCACAGTTTGAAGCCACTCTGGGCAGGAAAGTTTGTGAGACCCTTATCTGTAATTAATCACCAAAAAGCTAGAAGTAGAGTTTTGGCTCTATAGGTAGAATGCTAGCCTTGAACAACAAAAAAAAGCTCAGAGGCAGTGCTTAGGCCCTAAGTTCAAGCCCTCGGATGAAAAAAAAAAAAAAGCAAACTAAACTAAATAAGAATGAATGTACCCAGACATAGAGGGAATCCCTGGAGGATTGCTGTGTTCTTTGGTCTCCTGCCTGCTGGCCTTGTCAGGTATGTGTGCTGCCATAGGAGAGTGACACTGTCCTGGCCCTGTGCAAGAACTGACACGTAGCTCCTTTGTGTTCTCACTGTTGCATCCCTGTGCGCATGTTCTTGTTATTAAGTTCCGTCTCTACTGGTGGAAACATCCTTGAGGATAGGGGCTAGGACTGTTGGTTTGGGCAGGGAAGGTACTTACAGAACTGTTTGTAGAAAAAACAGCCCTGGGGCTGGGAAGGTGGCTCAGTGGTAGAGCGCTTGCCTTGCATGCATGAGGCCCTGGATTCGATTCCCCAGCACTACATAAGCAAAAAGGAAAAAAAAAGCCGGAAGTGGTGCTGTGGCTCAAGTGGTAGAGCGCTAGCCTTGAGCTGAAGAGCTGAGGGACAGCGCCCAGGCCCAGAGTTCAGCCACCACGGCCAACAACAACAACAGCAAAAAACAAAAAAATGTGCACAAGTTCATTTTGACATAAATGCTCTTAGACAAATTCAGAAGATGGAACAGTGGTTATTTCTGGGGCAGAATATCAGAAAAGAAAATACTTTTCTATGTTTAGTTTTTCATTGCATTTCTTTTTTTTCTTTCTTTCTTTTTTTTTTAATTTAATTTTATTTGTGAACATACTGTACAGAGGAGTTACAATTACATGGGCAGGATAATGTGTACATTTCTTACCAAGCATTGCAGCCTCCTCCTTTGGTTTACCCTTCACATCCCTTCCCAGCCTCCCCCCTCCCCTCCAATCCCAATCCTTTTCCTTCCCCCCCCTTTCCCCCCCCCCCCCGTTTTTCTTTCTTTCTTTCTTTCTTTTTTTTGTTGGTTTGGGGGCTTGAACTCTGGGCCTGAGCTTTGTCCCTCAGCATTTCAGCTCAAGGCGAGCGCTCTACCACTTGAGGCCCCATAACCAACCAAAACAAAAAGGTTCTTATACACTTCCCTGCCTGGGTTGGCTTTGAACCTTGATCCTCAGCCTGCTGAGTAGCTAGGCGTGAGCCACTGTCACCTGGCTTGGATGGTGGGTTTTTGAGGGTGAGATGGGCTGGGGAGAAGGTCTGGCCACCAGCTCCACAAATCCCTCAGCACTAGTGATTTAGCACAGGGTCTCCTTGCCAGGCCCTGCAGGTCACCGCGGAAGGAGCGGGGAGGAGAGGGTGTTTGTGCAGAGCTTTCGGGCTCTCAGTAGCTGTGTGGTCCCTCAGGGCGTTCCTCTTTCTCCAAGCCCACAGATCTCTGTGTACTCCCAGGCAGGGCTGTCCCCTGGTGGGGGTGGGAACCCGGAGCTGGAGGAGAACAGCATTATGTAAGCTCCAGCAAGGAGGCGAGCTTGCCATGTGAATAGCAATCAGACCCCAGACAGCCAGAGGCAGTACAGCAGGAAGCAGCAGCTGCGGCCCAGAGAGGAGAGGAGCAGAGCATCCAGGCCCTGCTCAGAGGGAGAAGCCTCACCCCAGACTTGCTGACTCTGGAGGGTGACCTGGGGGACCTCATTCTTTGTATCATTCATACAGCATACCATGTGGATGCCACAGTCTCTTAGCTTAGTCCTAGCCTGTGTCCTATGGGCACACCACAGTCCAGAGAAATGGAGTGGTAGGTTCACGGCTACATCAGAGCAGGTAGCAGGGCCAGGACTTGCGCACAGGCCTCCTGTGCACTGCCTGTAGCCAGTGCTTCCTTCTACTTTCTTTTTTCTTGTTACTATAAAGGTGATGTACCGAGGGGTTACAGTTATGCAAGTCAGGTAAAGATTACATTCCTTTTTGGTCAGTGTTCCCCTTTCCCTTGCTCTCTTCCAGTTTTTTCTTTCCATCTCTTCCCTACCCCTTGCTTTCTTTGGGTCAGTCCTGGGACCTGAACTCTGGGCCTGGGCACTGTCCCTCAGCTCTTCAGCTCAAGGCTAATGCTCTATCATTTGAACCACAGCACTACTTCCGACTTTTTCTGCTTATGTGGTGCTGAGGAATCAAACCCAGGGCCTCATGCGTGTAAGGCAAGCGCACTACCACTGAGCCATCTTGCCAGCCCTACTCTTGCTTTTTGTATGTGGTATGCTTAAACTCTTGAGTTTATCATCACTTGGCTTGCTCGCCCCTCCCTCTCTCCCCCCCCCTCTGTCTCTCTCTTTCTCTCTTTCTCTCTCTCTCTCTCTTTCTTTCTTTCGTTCTTTGGTGTGCCAGTCCTGGGTCTTGAATTCAAGACCTGGGTGCTGCCTCTGAGCTTTTGTGCTCAAGGCTGGTGCTCCACCACTTAAGCCATAGCTCCATTTCTGGTTTTCTGGTGGTTAATTGGAGATAAGAGTTTCATGGACTTTGGGCAGGGAAGGTGGCTTAGTGGTAGAGCGCTTGCCTTGTATGCATGAGTCCCTGGGTTCGATTCCTCAGCACCACATAAGCAGAAAAAGTCAGAAGTGGCGCTGTGGCTCAAGTGGTAGAGTGCTAGCCTTGATCTGAAGAGCTGAGGGACAGTGCCTAGACCCCACGACCAACAACAAAGTTTCATGGGCTTTTCTGCCCAAGACTGGCTTTGAACTGGGATCCTCAGATCTCAGCATCCCAAGTAGCTAAAATTATAGGCATGAGCCTCTGGTACCTGGCTAGAATCTATTTTTGAATAAATAAATGTGTTCATATGAAGGAGAATTGATGGGAAAATAGTGAAACATATTAGTAGTGACTATGGTAGATTGGAATTGTAAGTGGCTTTCATTTTTCAGATCTTCTAGATGTTCTGTAGAGTCCATTATTACTTCTGTCGCGGCTCAGGATTTCGCCTCTCTTTGAGCGAGCCTGTTGCTTGCTGGTATGCTCACCACATCCTGGTCCAGGGGCCCTGCCAAGAACCAGCCTGGCTCTTCCACTTTTCAGATAGTTGTAGCAGAGGAGAGGTCAGGAGAAAAAGACCTGTGGAAGAGCAAAGGCCTAGTATCAGTGATAGTAGCTGGGTGATGATGATCACAGGGTACAGGTGATGGGACTGGGGCATTGCCCTGGCCCCAAGAGCAGCGGCTTGCAGTTCCTGGGTAGCCAGGGGCTATGTGCATGACTTCAGTGAAAGAGAATTGAGAGTTAGCTCTTCCCTTGTGCTCTGATCTTGATGGTGGAAATTCCTGCCATTACCCATCTTTGATCTGCTACCTCGGCTTTTCTCCCTCTGTGATGCATTGGTTTGCAAGGGTATGTGAAGCAATAGACAGGGAAATGTTGCCTGGTTAGGATCACTGACGCCTTCCAGTGGGTTGAAATCTGTTGGCTGGCTGCTGTGCTTCTCTGGCAGCTGGTCACTACCTCCATCCTCAGAGGCTGGGCGAGGGGAGGGCATGCGAGGGGAGGGTACTGGCCTGTTGCTCCCCTCTCCAGCCTGCCCAAGTCATCCCTCATTTTCTGTTTCTCTTCCCTGCAGATGTCAAGCCCTCTAACATCCTGGTCAATTCCCGAGGGGAGATCAAGCTGTGTGACTTTGGGGTCAGTGGGCAGCTTATTGACTCCATGGCCAACTCCTTCGTGGGCACAAGGTCCTATATGTCGGTATGAACAGCAGGCTCCATTCCTCCTGCTTTTGGGTGGGTCAGGGGCGGCAGACAGATCTTGGGCTGGGTGATGAGTGCGGGGAGAGAGGGTCATCAGGAAATGAAGGCTAAGCATAGAAGTCCTCTCAAGGAGTTCACACCTGAGGGGAGAAGGTCTCGGCCACTCATTGCCCTGAATGCACACTGGGTCCTAACCCACTGAAGAGGTAGCTCTAGCCCAGCTCCAAAGCTTGGCTGCCATTCGGAAGAGTCTTAAATTTCTCCTACCTTCTGGACATCTTTTCCTCATTGCCTTCAGACCCCACAAGCTCAGTGTTCCCAGACATGCCCCTAAACTGCTCTACTGCCTGGGTGCTGTCCCTTAGATTTTTTGCTCAAGACTGGCACGCTTCCACTTGAGCCAGAACTCCACTTCTGGCTTGTTGCTGGCTAATTGGAGGTAAGTCTCCTGGACTTTCCTGCTTAGGCTGGCTTCAAACCTTCATCCTCAGATCTCAGCCTTCTGAGTGGCTAAGATTTACAGTATGAGCCCCTGGCACCCAGCTAGACATTTACTTTTAGCCACCAGTCCCTTCTCCTTCTCCTTTTATTCCTAGTGACCCCCAGTTTCTGTATAGAGTTGTTTCTTTTTTCCTGTGTCCTGGTATGTCTCCTATTCACCTATTCCTGACTACGGAACACCTGGGCCCCCATCTTGAGGAACTTCCCTCTTGTTCCCAGCTCTACTGGCTTTGTCACCACCAGAGTGCTGGCTTAGTTATCCCCAGGCCCACATTCACAGCAGCATTCCAGTCTTTTCCCTCCCTATACAGAGAGCCGCTTGGGGGGCAGCGCCACAGCTGTAGAAGTCTTTCCCTGGGGACTGGCTTGAAGTCTGGCATGTGGTAGGAGTCGAGGGAATGCATGGTCAGTGGGTGATGTAGGGTGACAGAACGGGTAGGTGTACAGACATTTTGTTGAGCGGGAGGGGTAGAAGGAAGGGTGTGGTGCGTATGGCAGTGGGGTCATGCAGAGGAGAAGCTAAAATGACTGCTGGTCTTCACAGAGGTGCAGGCTTGTGTCTTGGGACAGGCCTGAGGGCTGTCCTCAGATGGCCTCCAGTTCTGCCCATTTCAGAGGGAGGAAAGCTAGATCCTCAAAGGCTATGACATGCCTGTGTGACTTTGCCAAGCCCGGATTGGAAGCTAGCTGCCCTGGCCCCTATACAGGAGCTCATGTACACATCTTCACTCCAGTGGGAGTACTCTTCTTCTCTCTCTCCTTGCCATCCATCCCTCATTACTTCTTTAGATGACTAATAATTGAGCTGCTGGCCACTCAAGTTCCACATTAATCAGCAGGGCCTTGGGACTTAATGATCCAAGTTTTGGTGGTTGGGTATTTGTGGTTATGTGGTTAGTTTCAGAATAGTGCTCAGTTAGAATTAGTGAAAAATCCTATGGGAGAATTTGAAGTCTAAATCAATGTACATAGTCAGAATAAAGATTTTTTTTTTTTTCCCTGGTTCCTGGGTCTTGAATTCAGGGCCTGGCCAATGTCCCTGAGCCTCTTTGTGCTCACAGCTAACACTCACTCTACCAGTTGAGCCACAGTACTACTTCTGGCTTTTTCTGAGTTTGTTTGTTTATTTATTTATATTTTTATTGTTGGTCGTGGGGCCTGAACTCTGGGCCTGGGCGCTGTCCCTCAGCTCTTCAGCTCAAGGCTAGTGCTCTACCACTTGAGCCACAGCGCCACTTCCAGTTTTCTGGTGGTTTTTATTGGAGATAAGAGTCTTATGGACTTTCCTGCCCTGGCTGGCTTTGAACCACGATCCTCAGATCTCAAGCCTCCTGAGTAGCTAGGATTACAGGCTTTAGCCACTGGCGCCTGGCTTTTTTTTAAAGAACTTTATTGGAGATGAGTCTCTTGGAAGCTGGTGCTGGTGGCTCTGTAATCCTAGCTATTCTGGAAGCTGAGATCTGAGGATCATGGTTTGAAGTCAGCCCTGGCAGGAAAGTCCACGAGACTTTCACCTTCAGTTAAACCAGAAAACTAGAAGTGGAACTGTGGCTCAAATGATAGAGTGCTACCCTTAAGCAATAAAACTCAAGAACAGCAACAAGGCCCTGAGTTCAAGCCCCATGACTGACATAAAAAGAAAGTCTTAAAGGGAATTTTCTGCCTAGGCTGGCTTCAAATGATGATCCTCAGATCACAGCCTTCTGAGTAGCTAGGATTATAAGCCACTGGTGCCCAGCTTAAAGATTTAAAAAAAAAAAAAAAGATTCTTGAATACATGTGCTCCTTGAAATAATGTTCAGTAAAGATATTGCTTTTGTATAGCTCCACCCAAGAGCCATATAAGTTTTTTTCCCTCTGACACATCATTTCCATCTCTGTGTAGCACTGTGCAACATATTTTTCTTTTGATTTGACCTTTTTGGTAACACTAATACATAGATGAGTATTTTGTTATGTCACTATTAACATTCTTAATATCAGCAGTAGCTGCATTTATCCATGAGGAAACTGAGGCTCAGGATGCTATGACTTTGGAAGTCTCTGTTGGGACTTGTTCTCTGAGTTCTCTGATCACAGCTCCTTTGTGCTTTCTGCCCACTGTACAACCTCATCTTCTCCCAGCTTTTCATTTCATATTTCAGACTCACGTGGCAAGATGAGCCTCTCATGATGGGCCCAAGCCAGGCTTCCCTGCATGTGCAGGCCAGGAGCCAGACCAGGCCGAGCTGGAACTGCAGGCTGAAGTGGCAGGCAGGGCCTAGCTGACATGCTGTCAGTTCAGGAGAGGGGTCAGGGGTGAGGGGATAGAGCAGCACTGAGGGCAACAACAGACCTAGCTCACCTCGGTAAGCATGGCACTTGGGGGCAAATGAGAGGCCAGATTCAAGAGGTAGAGCTAAAGAGGGTATGAGCTGCCCAGAGGAAGAACAGAAGATGAAGCCCAGAAGTAGACCTGCACAAGGACCCATCGTAACTGTGTGTGCCTCCCCTGTAGCCAGAGAGACTGCAGGGCACCCACTACTCCGTCCAGTCAGACATCTGGAGCATGGGACTGTCTCTGGTGGAAATGGCGGTCGGGAGGTATCCCATCCCTCCTCCAGATGGCAAGGAGCTGGAGCTGATGTTCGGGTGCCAGGTGGAGGGAGATGCGGCTGAGACACCACCCAGGCCAAGGACCCCAGGGAGGCCCCTGAGCTGTGAGTGCATACTGGGGAGTCCCTTCCCACCAGGGTTTCTGATTCTGTCTCTGGGCTTCAGGTTCCTCCCACTTCTGGGAGTGAACAGGGGGGTGAGGGGAGATGGGGGACGTGGCTCCAAGGTAGATGTGGGAAGGTGCTGTTATTACCAGCAACTTCCCCATTCCTTGGATGCCTACTGCCTTCTAGGGGCTGCAATTACTCTTCACATTCATCGGATTGTTTTTTAATCATGTTTTGGGTTGATTTGTTTTTGTTGGTTGTGGGGCTTGAGCTCAGGGCCTAGGCCCTGTTCCTGAGCTTTTATTTTGCTCAAGCCTACTGTTCTACCACTTTGAACCACAGAGATCCTTCTGGTTTTCTGGTGGTTAATTGGAGATGAGAGTCTCACAGACTTAACTGCCCAGTGAGGCCTCCAAGATCCTCAGATATTAGCTTCTTTAGTGGCTACGATTACAGGAGTAATCCTGAGCCACCAGCACCTGGTGTGAATTTGTTGTTGTTGTTGTTTTTTGGTCAGTCATCGGGCTTGAACTCTGTGCCTGGGCGCTTTCCCTATGCTCTTCAGCCGAAGGCTAGTGCTCTACCACTTAAGCCACAACACCACTTTCGGTTTTCTAGTAGCTTATTGGACGTTCCTGCCTGGGCTGGCTTTGAACCGTGATCCTCAGATCTCAGCCTCCCTAGTAGCTAGAATTACAGGCGAGAGCCACTGTTGTTTATTTTTCATTGAGGTAAAAATCACACTTACTTGGGTGCTGGTAACTCACACCTGTAATCGTAGTTACTCAGGCGGCTGAGATTGAGGAACAGAATTTGAAGCCAGTCTAAGTAGGAAAGTTTGTGAGACTCTTATCTCCAATAAACTACCAGAAAGAATTGAGCACAAAAGCTCAGGGACAACTAGGCATTGGTGGCTCATACCTATAATCCTAGCTACTCAGGAGGCTGAAATCCGAGGATAACAGTTCCAACCAAGCTTGAACAGGAAAGTCCATGAGAATCTTATCTCCAATTAACTACCAAAAAGCCAGAATAGGAGCTGTGGCTCAAGTGGTAGAGCACTAGCCTTGAGCACAAAGTCTCAGGGACAGTGTCTAGGCCCTGACTTCAGAATAGCTTCAGGACTGACATACAAAAAGGCTCAGGGACAGCACATAGGTCCCAGGTTCAAACCCCAAGACTGGTTAAAAAAAAAAAAGTCACATTTTAAAGATTATATTACACCAAGCATCAGTACTAGAGCATTAACTTTAAACAAAAGAAGCTCAGAAACAGTGCCCAGGCCCTGAGTTCAAGCCCTAGACCCCTAGTTCCAAGCCCAGATAGATAGATAGATAGATAGATAGACAGACAAGTCTTTATAGTAGTGTGGTTTGTTATATATTCCTCTGTTGTGTAGCCATCTCTACTATCTCTTGTAACGCTGTCCTCCCAGTCACCCCCAAGCCCGTCCACGGCAGTCCCTCACTCCCTGTCTCCATGCACTTTGATTTACCATGCACTTTCTAAGTATCATAACAGTCCACTAATAGTAATGGGTACTATTCTAAAGATGAGGCAACTGAAGCGTAAAGCACTTACCTTTCCACACGACTGCAAACACCACAGCGTTATGCAGCTCTGCCTGCCTCTCTGTGCATGGGTACTGTGAGGTAACTTGGTTTTCAGGGAGCATTCTGGCCCAGCCTTCTTCTTTGTATGGAGTTGCTGCTGGGAAGTTCCCCCGTAGCCAGGGAGAGCTGGCCTTGTCACTGATGAAGGCCACATGGGCTCAGGTGAGAGCTGCAGAGATACTGGCTGATAGTGGGTCATGGGAGAGCCGCCTATGACTCTGGGATATGAATGTGCAGAGAGAATGAAAACTACGTTCTGGGGTTGGGAGGGAGCCCAGGAGTAGAGCACTTGCCTCAAATGCATGAGGATCTGGGCTTGATCCCTAATATACACCACCTGAGTCCTTCATTATCTCATTTCCTCTTCTCAGTACAAGGAAGAAGGATGGGCAGATGGAATGACCTCTTACCTCTACTTTACAAAACACAGTACTTTGTCTCAGTGGTCATCTGATTTCCCCTAGGATGTGGCAGAGCCCTGATTTGTATCTTGAGTACTTTGTTACAGTCCTGTGTTCAGCTTGTCTGTGGTGGTTGTTTATTCTCCATGCTTGATCCCTTGCTTCATGCCAACAAAATGATCTGAGAAGTGTTTTCTTTTCCTTTATAAACTCTGTAGCATATGGAATGGACAGCCGACCTCCCATGGCGATATTTGAGTTGTTGGACTACATAGTCAACGAGGTAAGTACTGCCGTGTTTCCTTAACCTCGGGATTTTGAGAATAAAGATGGTTACTATAGAAAAAAATAAAATAACCTGTAAGCCAGGTGCCAGTGGCCCATGCCTGCAATCCTGGCTACTCAGGAGGCTGAGTTCTGAGGATCTTGATTTGAAGCCAGCCCAGACAGAAAAGTCTGAGACTTCCATCTCCAACGAACTAGCAAAACGGCTGGCTGGAGACATGTGGAGTGCCAGCTATGAGCAAGAGAGCTGAGAGAGCACGGAGCCTTTGAGGTAAAGCCTCAGAACTGGCAAAAGGAAGGAAGACAGGAAGGGAGGAAAGGAAGAATGAAAGGAAAGAAGGAAAAGGAGAGAATGGAGAAGAGAGGGGGGTAGAAGGAAACCTGTAAGCCAAGTATGGTGACTCATCCAGTATCCTAGCACCTGGGGTACTGAGACAGGAAGATTGAGAATTCTAGGCAAAAACTTAAAAAAAAAAAAAAAAGTATACCAATTGCTGGGCTTGTTAGAGTAGTGCCTACATACAATCCCAGTGACTCTGGAGGCTAAGGCTGGAGGATCCAAGAGTTTGAGCCCAGCCTTGGTTGTATAGCATCTCCCCTCCCCCATTCCCCCTCCCCCCACCCCCCCCCCCCCAAAAAAAAAAAAGGTCAGTGGTCAAGTTGATTAGGAAACTGCAGTTGTTCCACCGTGCAGTCTCCAGGATGCCTCTGCTTGGTATCCATCATGCTTTTGCAATTGTGGCTGGCTTAGAAACTGCAGGAGCTCCTTCCCCAGAACTTCCGTGTGCCTTTGCTCATGAAGCTTGCTAGTGTACCTACTGTGTGCTCAGTGCTGGGGCTAGGGGCAAGAATGAGGCCGATGGGTTGGGAATGTGGCTTAGTGGTAGAGTACTTGGCCTAGCATGCACGAAGCCCTGGGTTCGATTCCTCAGTACCACATAAACAGAAAAACCCAGAAGTGACACTATGGCTTAAGTAGTGGAGTTCTGGCCTTGAGCAAAAGAAGCTCAGGACAGTGCCCAGGCCCTGAATTCAAGCCCCAGGACTGGCAATAAATAAATATAAAAATAAGAATTCCTGCCGGGCGCTGGTGGCTCACGCCTGTAATCCTAGCTACTCAGGAGGCTGAGATCTGAGGATCGCGGTTCAAAGCCAGCCCGGGCAAGAAAGACCGTGAGACTCCTATCTCCAGTAAACCACCAGAAAACCGGAAGTGGCGCTGTAGCTCAAGTGGTAGAGCGCTCGCCTTGAGCTGAAGAGCTGAGGGACAGCGCCCAGGCCTAGAGTTCAAGCCCCACGACCGACAAAAAAAAAAAAATAAGAATTCCTTTTGCACTGGGTGCTCACACCTGTAATCTTAGCTACTCAGGAGACTGAAATCTGAGGATTATAGTTCAAAGCCAGCTTGGGCAGGAAAATCTTCAGTTAACTATTAGAAAACTGGAAGTGGAGCTGTGGCTCAAAGTGGTAAAGTGCTAGCCTTGAACAAAAGAGTGTAGAGACAGCACCAAGGCCCTGAGTTCAAGCCCTAGACCGATTTAAAAAAAAAAAATCATTTTTCTTATTGCTTACACGCTTAAATTTAAAAAAAAAAAAAAAAAAAGAATTAAGGCCAGGTGGCAGTGGCTCAGGCCTGTAATCCTAGCTACTCTGGAAGCTGAGATCTGAGAATTGAGGTTCAAAGCCAGCCCGGGCAAGGAAAGTCCATGAGACTCTTATCTCCACTTACCCACCAGAAAACTGGAAGTGGTGCTGTGGCTCAAGTGGTAGAGTACCAGCCTTGAGCTGAAGAGCTGAGGGACAGTGCCCAGGCCCAGAGTTCAAGGCCCACAACCATCAAAAAAAAAAAAAAGATATTCATCAAATTTGGGTTTGGGTGCCCCAAGGTCACTCAGGAGGGCAAGTGGGGCTGGAGAAGCTGCACTGAGAGCAGGACTGGATTTTAGGAGGCCTTATCATTTGAAGGGGCAAGTTTGGGAGGCATGTGGGGTCTCCTGTTGACTGGGTTATCAGCTATACTTTTTTGTTGGGGGGGGCATTCAACAAAATCTTCAATATAGTACATCTCTTTTTCTTTTTCTTCTTTTTTTGCCCATCTTAGGGCTTGAACTCAGGGCCTGGACACTGTCCCTGAGCTTCTTTTGTTTAAGGTTAGTGCTGTACCACTTGAGCCACAGCAACACTCCCAGCTTTTTGTTTTTGTAGTACTGAGGAATCAAACCCAGCACTTCATGTTCATGCATGCTAGGTAAGCATTCTACCACTAAGCCACATTCCTAGCCCCTGCATACAGGGCATCTTGAAACCATTTTTTTTTTTTTTGGGGGGGGTCAGTTGTGGGGCTTGAACTCTGGGCCTGGATGCTGCTCCTGAGCTCTTCAGCTCAAGTCCAGCTTTCAACCACTTGAGCCACCAGTTTTCGGTGGTTAATTGGAGATGAGTCTCATGGACTTTCCTGCTTGGGCTGGCTTTGAACCTCAACTCTCAGATCTCAGCCTCCTGAGTAGCTAGGATTATAGGCTGAGCTACCAATGCTTGGCTTGAAACCTATTTTTGTTTTCAAGAAGCTGGACATGCTGGTGGCTCATGCCAGTAATCCTAGCTACCCTCAGAAGGCTGAGACCTGAGCATTGAGGTTGAAAGTCAGCCCAAGCAGGAAAGTCTGTGAGACTCTTACCTTGAATTAGGCACCAAAAAACTGTGAGCTGTGTCAAGCAGAGCAAAAGCCTTGAATGAAAAGGCTCAGCCCCACAACTGGCACAGAAAAGGAAGAAGGGAGGGAAGGAGGAAGAGAGCGAAGGAAGAAAGAAGGGTAACTTGTTTGTATAATTTTCCTGAAACCAGACCCACAAAGGCTCAAATAGGTCCCCATATCCATCATGAACTTGACAGTGAAACATGGTTCACTCTGCTGGGGACCTTTATTTTCTACTGTCTACAGAGCCTTATCCTAAGCACCTTGGGCTTGGGGCAAGAAGGGCAGGCTGTGATCCTCTGCTTAAATATTTCAGGAAGGTAGCATAGGGTGCATTTGCAGGAGTCAGGAAAAAGCTACTTCTCCTCTTCAGGGACCCCATTGTAGGAGCCTAGGGGAGTTCTTCCTTTGCAGGTCAAGCTGGCGTGGAACTCCCAGTCTTTGAGCCTCTGCCTCTGGGGTGCCGGGATTATGGGTGCTGCAGCACACCTGACTTAAAACAGCCACATGAGTGTGCATTTACACTGCTTCCTTCCACATTTTCCACCTATTTTTCCACTCAGCTTCCCGAGCGCTGCTTGAGCTGGTGCAGTTTGATGTCATCCTCTTCATGGAAGGGAGGAAACTGAGGATCCAGGATACAAAGTATCCCAGGTCCTCCCCCACCCCCTCTGCTCTCATTTCCTATTTCCCACAGCCCCTGCTGGTCCAGTGTTCATTCTTGGCAGTAGAGGGACTGCTGGGTAGGGCTTGCTCTGGGCCACTGTTGGCTGAGAGCTGGGTTGTAGCTGATCTCAAATCAAACTAGACCTTCAGGGCAGGAGGGCTAGGTTGGACTCTTTGGTTGGCCTGTAATGTTCCTTTTTGTGTTCGCATTGTTTGTCTCTGTTGCTTAGGCTGGGCTCAAATTCTTGGATTCTTATGATCCTCTGGCCACAAGCTCCCGAATGCTGGGACTTTAGGTGTGTGCCAAGGTGCCCAACTTGTGTTTCATTTTTAATCTTGAAACGTATTGATTTAGAGCAGTGACATCATAGGTGCTGTGGCTGTGTCTAGAAACCACTGCTTTCAAGGAAACTACATGTAGCTCCCAGCACTATTCATGGGAGTGGACTTATATCTCCTGGCATCTGGGGCTCCAGGGCCTGATAAGTGAGTAGCCCACAGGATCGTGTGGGAAACAAGATCTGTGGTCAGTAATCTGAGGCCATGAAACAGCCTCTTTTATACAGTAGGTGACATTCTCCTAGACATATCCTCTGCCATTGTTTTATTAGTGTCTTAACTCTGCAAGACCCAGAATTTTTTTTATCCTGCTGATTTCTGCAAGTGTCATCAGGCCTGAGCCGTGCCTGGTGGCCTCCCTCTAGCTGTGGTGGTTGGTAATTGCTGGTGACATTGCCCTGCTAGCCGCACTGTCAGAATGGTATTGTAAGAACTCAGGAGTTCATGAGCTATACCAAGAGTCAAGTGGTGACACCTGACAGGTTCACAGCCCAGCTGGACCTCCTGTGGCTACCCTATCTGACTGGATGAAGGCAGGTGTTGGGGAGAGGGGCTGGAGCAGGCGGCACCACATTTCTCACTTCTTGATATACTTGTGCAGCCTCCTCCAAAACTGCCCAGTGGAGTATTCAGTCTGGAATTTCAAGACTTCGTGAATAAATGGTAAGTCTTCTCCTTGTTTACTAGAAGGGCGCCTACCCTTGATTGTTCAGGCTCTTGGGATGGGGAGCCTGACCAAAGCCCCAAAGCCACCAGCTTTGCCCTTCCCTTACATGGATCCTTGCCTGCTACCCTAGCATTCGCTAGAATGCCTGGGTTCCTGTAACTTGTCTAGCTGCCGTCACTGCTTGACACTTGTTCTCATGGATTGGCTTTTTGACAGTTGTTGAATTCGGAAGGATTCATTAACTTGTTGTGGGCATGGCACCCAGGTAGATGAGGAAGGCTTGGGTACCCCTCAGAGCCTATAGCATGTAGCTGTTGGGCATGGAAACATAAGCCATTTTATCTGGACCTAGTGTCAGGCAGTAACTCTCACAGTATCTTCTTTCCTTTCAGTTTAATAAAAAACCCTGCCGAGAGAGCAGATTTGAAACAACTCATGGTGAGTACATTTATTTCTGATCCTTACAGTGCCTCTTTATTTATCTGATCTCTACTCAATCATCTGTCCAGTACAGCCATTCCCTGCTCTGTCCTGACCATTGTAGTCCAGCTGAGCCTGCTTTATCCTCTGAGTTTAAAGGAAAAGCTGGGATGACCTTACATCTGGGATGTTGGAGGAAGCCTGATAGACTTTTCCTTTAGTTGTTGTTATAATGTCAGTATTCAGAAGGGTTACGTAACTCAGGTACAGTTAGCCTTTCCCTTGCTCTCTCCTAGTTTTTCCCTCCCACCCTCAACTTATTTTGGTGCCTATCTAGGAGTTTGAACTCAGAGCCTCTTCCTTAGCTGCTGTCTCTAAGCTTCTTCTTGCTCAAGGCTAATACTCTACCACTTGAGCCATAGCTCCATTTCCTGCTTTTTTGGTGCTTAGAGATAAGTCTTCATGGACTCTGCTAGGCTGGCTTTAAACCATGATCCTCATATCTCAGCCTCCTGAGTAGTTAGGATTACCTGAACAGGCATGAGCCCCCAGAGCCTGGCTTATGATGGGAATTTTCTAATACTGACCAGCTCAACTAACATTTAGCATTCCTGAGTCTCATGTGGAGTCATGAAGTTGTGGAATGCAGGACTGGACTTAGATGCCTTGAGTAGTCCGCACACTGTCCACCATTTCCTTTGTCCCTTCTAACAAGTTGTGAGGTCCTAAAGGCAGAGTTCCATCCCTCTCTCCTCACTTTACACTGCAAGAGGAGCTCAGGAAGGTGAGTGAGGGGCCTCCCAGCTGCTCTCTTGGCTGCTCTGGGGTGGGTGCTAGGAGCTCCTTCCAGATGTGGCACAGGTGTTAGAACTGAGACACTGGATATTCCTTCTTGTGGTTTAGCACACTTCCTCCTCCTGTCTCCTTGTGTTGCAGGCTCATGCTTTCATCAAGAGATCTGATGCTGAGGAGGTGGATTTTGCTGGCTGGCTCTGCTCCACCATTGGCCTCAACCAGCCCAGCACACCAACACATGCAGCCAGCATCTAAGCCTTTAGGCAGCAGTGAAGATCAAGTCCTCTGCCGGGTGGTGTGCCATGTTGCTTTCAGGCCTATTTCCCATGCTTGTCACTGTTCAGACGTGTGCATCTCACCTGTGACAAAGGATGAAGAACACAGCATGTGCCAAAATTGTACTTGTGACATTTTTGAAATTACCGTCTTTGTTACTCTTGTTTTCCCTCAGTGGATTGGCTTTGTGCTTGGGGCTCTTTGTGTGTGTGTGTAGATGATCCAGACCCATGCCAGGCTGAGGTCCAGTGAAACTGGTGATGTGGCCCTTGCTGACACTGGCACTGCTGTTCCTGCCTGACCCTTGGGCAGATTCTTGGAAACATGGGTGGTACGACCTCTCAGGGGAGGAGAGGAAGAGACCCCACAGGCAGTGCATGTGGAGCATGCTTCGCTGCTATGACAAATGAGCATCACACAGTGTCCATCATCTCAATACGTTTTGCTTTTGATGTAGAATCGAGCCGCTTCATTTCAAGCTAGCCAGAGCCCTCCACTGCCATGATAGTCAGGGCTTCACCGGTCTTGTCTACTGTGACTTCTGGTTGTTTCTATATTTATTTTTCAATAGACTGTGTGGGGTACTTAGTGGTATATGTCTCTTTAAATTTGGATTAGTGTTTCCAAAATGGTGATATTTTGAATGTCACATGGATCAAGGCATTAAAACGTCAGATTTCTATCCCTGCCCCCATTCAAGTACCAATGCTATTGTAAACGGGTATAGTGCCTAAAAATTGTATGAGAATCCTTTTAATCATTTTAATCCAGATGTTTAACAAATCTAATCTCTTATTCTAATAAAAATACTGTCAACTTTAAGGGATGGAAGAGGTGTGTTCTTTTGTGATAGGCTATTTAGTTTCTCTAGTATACAAGAAGCAGTCTTGTCCTGACGTCATGAAGGAGGCGGCTGAAGGCTGGTTCTCCATTGTCCCACACTGTGAACAAGTCCACTGCAGTGCACTCATGGGGGGTCCCTGCAGGCTCAGTCTTTGTGCTGATTCTTTTCACACAGCATCCTCAGTGTGATTTATAATCACTTTGCCTGAACCTGTGAGCAGAGCCCATCCTTTCCTAAAACAAGAGCTGAGCTGGAATCCAGGTACTGGTGTCTATAATCTTAGTTACTCAGAAGGCTAAGTTCTGAGGATCACGGTTCAAAGCCAGCCTGGGCAGACAATACAAGAGACTATTACCTCCAGTTAACCAGCAAAAAGCCAGAACTGGCACAAAAAATACTTGGCTGGAGGCACAACTCAACTGAAAGAGCTCGGAAGCCAATTGTGTGCTGAATAATAAGAGACCTGAGTTCAATTCCTGGAATCAGCAGAGAGAGAGAGAAAAAACCCTAGCTGTATCTCAAAAGCTGTGGAGACTCCACAGTAAAAGTAGGTACTCAAGGTACCTACCAAATTGTTTCTATTCTAAAAATGAAACAGATATTTTTATGAATGTATTGCATATACACATACTTTGGTTTAATCTCTTTCAAAGAAGAAAATGAGCTGGGTGCTGGTGGCTCACACCCACAATCCTAGCTTCTCAGGAGGCTGAAATGTAAGGATCAAGGTTCAAAGCCAGCCCAGACAGGAAAGTCTATGTGATTCTTATCTCTAATTAACTCCCAGAAAACTATGTCAGTGTGGCTCAAAGTGGTAGAACGCTAGCCTTGAGCAAAAGAGCTTGAGGACAGTGCCCAGGACTTGAGTTCAAGCCCCACAACTGACAAAAAAAAAAACAAGAGAAGATGGATAGACAGACTCACAGGTCATCGTGTAAAGAAAAAAAGGGCAGCAGTGTCAGTGGAGAAGCGTGACAAAGCCAGCACTGAGCTGGGCACATTTCTCTCCCTAGAAAGGTATTGTTGAGTGGTGGAAAAGGGGAAAAAATTGCTCAGTGCCGCTTTTTTCTTCATCACAGAGGTTTGACTTAAGGGGCCTGCACTCTTCCCTTTGTGATTTCATGGCAGGTGCTTTGTCACTGGAGCCATAGCTCCACTTCTAGCTTTTCCACTGGTTAATTAGATAACAATCTTTTGGACTTTTTTTTTCCTTTTGCCAGTCCTGGGACATGAACTCAGAGCCTGGGCTTTGTGCTCAAGGCTAGCACTCTACCTTTTTTTTGTTTTTTTTTGGTCAGTCATGGGGCTTGAACTCTGGGCCTGGGCGCTGTCCTTGCACTCTTCAGCTCAAGGCGAGCGCTCTACTTCTTGAGCCACAGCACCACTTCCAGGTTTCTAGTGGTTTATTGGAGATAAGAGTCTTATGGACTTTCCTGCCCAGGCTGGCTTTGAACCTGAACCTCAGATCTCAGCCTCCTGAGTAGCTAGGATTACAGGCGTGAGCCACCGGCGCCCGGCCGCACTCTACCTCTTGAACAAGCCACAGTGCCACTTCTAGCTTCTTGAGTAGTTTTTTAGAGATACGAGTCTCATGGGCTTTCCTGCCCAGGCTGACTTCAAACTGCATTGCTCAGATCTCAGCCTCCAGAGTAGCTAGGATAACAAGAGTGAACCACCAGCACTGGGTTGCTTGGACTTTGACTTTCCTGCTTGGGTTGGCTGTGAGCTGTTGGCATCTGGAAGCCACTATTTAATATTAGAAAAAGGAGAACATGAGGAAGTCAATCTAGACTTCTAATATAAACCACTCAGCTCTTTGGTGCTCATTACTTTAAAAACTGAATCTTGGGGCTGGGAAGGTGGCTCAGTGGCAGAGCACTTGCCTTGCATGCATGAGGCCCTAGGTTCATTCCTCAGCACTACATAAGCAAAAAAGAAGAAAGCCGGAAGTGGCGCTGTGGCTCAAGTGGTAGAGCACTAGCCTTGAGCTGAAGAGCTGAAGGATAGCACCTAGGCCCAGAGTTCAGGCCCCATGACCGGACCCAAAATAAATAAATAAAATAAAAACTGAATCTCACCTGGGAATGTGGCTTAGTGGTAGAGTGCTTGCCTAGCACTCATGAAGCTCTGGCTTGATTCCTCAGTTCCACATACACAGAAGCTGTCCTTCAGCTCCTCAACTCAAGGCTAGCGCTCTACCACTTGAGCCACAGCGGAACCCAGGACCTCATGCATGCAAGGCAAGCGCTCTACCACTGAGCCACCTTCCCAGCCTGAGTGCTAGTCTTGAACAAAAGAAGGTCAGGGGTAGTGTCCAGGCCCTGAGTTCAAGCCTCAAGACTAGCCAAAATAAATAAATAAATAAATTGAAGCCAGGTGCGAATGGCTCACGCCTGTAATCCTAGCTACTAAAGAGGCTGAGATGAGGATTGCAGTTCAAAGCCAGCCTGGGTAGGAAAGTTCATGAGACTCTTACCTCTAATAAACCACTGACAAAACCAGGAGTGGTGGTGTGGCTCAAGCAGTAGAGCACTATCCCCAGAGTTCAAGCCCCATGACTGATACAAACAAATAGAATCTCAAGCCAGGTGCAGGTGGCTCACACCTGAATCCTATCTACTCTGGAGGCTGAGATCTGAGGATCCCCAGTGTGAAAGCAGCCAGGCAGTCTGTGTGACTCTGTCTCTAGTTAATCACCAAACAGCCAGATGTGGTGTGATGGCTGTAGTGGTAGGGCACTAATCTTGAGCAAAAAAAGCTTAGGGACTGCACTTGGGCCTTGGGTTTAAGCCTCAGGACTGGCACCCCTCCAAATTTTTTTTCTTCAATACACTTTTTTTTTTTATTGTAAAGATACTATACAGAGGGTTATAGTTACATGAGTGAGGTAATGAGTACACTTCCTCTTGAACATTGTTACCCCCTCCATTGTTTTCCCCCTACCATCCCTTCCCTCCCTACCTTCCCCGAGGTTCTTTTTTTTTTATTGTGATTAAGTGATTACATAATTTCTGGAATTTCACAGTATTGTGGAATAATGATGCTCATTTAAAGTCACAAGTTCATTCTAACTTTCCTGGAGCAAATTGTCTATCATGGTCTATAACATATAACGGTGTTTACATGTTATACACCATACATGTGATCAGCAGCATGGGGATATTTAGTAGTGGTTCAACCAGATGAGTGGGAGTTCTTTGTTTCTTAAATCCTGTTAGTTTTGTCGTATCACCTAACATTTTGGATTTAGCATCTACTTATCAGGGAGACCATGTACCGTTTGTCTCTTCACTCTTGGCTTACCTCGCTCAACATGATTCCTTCTAGCTCCATCCATTTCCCTGCAAATTCAATACACTTTTTTTTTGTTGTTATTGGTGGGCTTGAACTCTGGGCTTGGGCGCTGCCCCTGCACTCCAGCTCAAGGCAAGCACTCTACCGCTTGAGTGACAGTATCAGTTCCGGTTTTCTAGTGGCTTATTGGAGATAAAAGTCTCACAGATTTTGCAGCCTGGGCTGGCTCTGAACTGAGATTCTCAGATTTCAGCCCCTGAAGTAGCTAAGATTACAAGCGTAAGACACAGGCCCCTGGCCTTATCTATAGTTTCTAAGTTGTGCAAGCAATGTTTCAAACTAAATAAGGTAACAGCTACACCAGTTTCCAAGGCTGAGGTGTCAGTAGTCTTATGTGGCCACACCCTTTCTTCTTTGTCATCTTTCTTTCCTAAACTGTAACAAGGACTCTAGGCATGCCTTTCACTGATTTTCTTTTTTTTTTTTTTTCCGGCCAGTCGTGGGGCCTGAACTCTGGGCCTGGGTGCTGTCCCTCAGCTCTTCAGCTCAAGGCTAGCGCTCTACCACTTGAGCCACAGTGTCACTTCTGGCTTTTTCTGCTTATGTGGTGCTGAGGAATCGAACCCAGGGCCTCATACATGCAAGGCAAGCACTCTACCACCGATACCTTCCCAGCCCTGATTTTCTTAAAGAGGGAGGAGGCACTGCTAATTGGGAAGGCCACTTGTTTTTATTAAACGCCACCCTTTTTGCAAATGCCAGACTTTTGTTTTTGTTGGCTGGTGATGAGATTTGAGCTGGGATTCTGGGTGCTGTCCCTGAGCTCTTTTGCTCAAAGCTAGGACTCTGCCACTTTGAGCCACAGCACCACTTTTGAGTGGTAACTGGAGACTGAGTCTTATGGACTTTTCTGCCACAGCTGGCTTTGAACTGTGATACTCAGATTCTGAGCAGCTATGATTACAAGCATGAGCCACCAATGCCCAGCTTGCCAGGCTTTTTCAATATATTTCATAGGAAAATTTACGGTTTTCTTGTGTGCTTGGACGCCGGGCCTCATTTCTCTCTCAGCTTTTCTGCTCAAGGCTGGCTATGGCTGTCTGACACCCTACCACTTGAATCACACCTCCAGTTCCAGCTTTTTGCTGGTTTTTTACTGATAAGTGTCATAGACTTTTCTGCCTAGGATATCTTCCAACTGTGATCTTTGGATCTCAAGCCTCCTGGATGGCTAAGATTATAGGCATGAGCCATTGGCATCTAAAAAAAAATTTCTTTGGATACAGTTCCTGAATCTGATCACAGACCACACTATCCAAACTGCTCAGTGTTAAGAGACATGGAATTATACAATTTCTATCAGTAACTTTTGTCAAAACATTCTGAAGCTTGAGTTATTGATGGAGCTATTTGTACAGTTCCACACTTTCAGTTGGGTCAAAGGGCCATGGGCAAGATGATTTCTTTGAAAAGAGAAAATGCCTGAGATGTACACATTTAATTCATGTAACTGACCCTGGCTTTCATTCCCCTTAGGAGTCAGATTCCTCTTCTTCCTCTTCCACATCTTCATCCACCACATGGCTCCTTGTGCTCAGCTGCAACGCAGTCTGGTTGATCGATGCTTCGTTGTCTACATGCATTAACATCTGTGAGTGAAAACATAGATGAGGAGGAATAATATTGGTCTCAAGACAGGAGATTCAGGCTAGGAGCTTTTTTTTTTTTTTTTTGGGGGGGGGGGGTCTAGTCACGGGGCCTGAACTCTGGGCCTGGGCGCTGTCCCTCAGCTCTTCAGCTCAAGGCTAGCACTCTACCACTTGAGCCACAGCGCCACTTCCGGCTTTTTTCTTTTTGCTTATGTGGTGCTGAGGAATCGAACCCAGGGCCTCATGCATGCAAGGCAAGTGCTCTACCACTGAGCCACCTTCCCAGCCCCTAGGCTAGGGGCTTTTAACTCAAAGCACAGCACTTGCCTAGCAAGCTAAAGGACCTGGCCCTAGGTTTTACCAGAATGTTAGGATTTACAAACATGGTTCTTCTAGAAAGCTCTAACAGAAGAATTACACATATTATCAAAAATGGGTCAATTGTCATATTTAGAAAAGATTTTACTGACTTCTTTGATGGCAAAACTTGTTAATTGAGAGATGAGAATTCAGACTCATCTTTTAGCACTGTTTTTTAGCTGAATTCATTTTTTTTGTTTTGTTGGTTGTGGAGCTTAAACTCTGGTTCTGGGCGCTGTCCCTGAGCCTCTTTGTGCTCAAGCTAGTGCTCTACCACTTGAGCCACTGTGCCACTTTCAGTTTTTGAGTGATTAATTGGAGATAACTATCTCACATGGACATTTCTGCCCAACCTGTCTTTAAACAGTGATCCTCAGATCACAGCCTCCTGAGTAGCTAGGATTATAGGTGTGAGCCACTAGCACTTGGCTAGCTGAATTTATTTTTTAAATTTAGAGAATAGTAATTTTTGTAATCATATGTATGTATGTGTGTATATATATTATATATGGCTTTATATATTGAATATAGTATACCCTTATACAAGTAGAAAAAATATTTAGTATTTCAAGACCAATTTGTGTCCAATACCAACTCAGATAGTAAACTGGGATAACTCCTTTTTTCCAAAGCTGACATCACAGTTAAAGTTTCACAAATTTCAAATTATATAAATGTACATAAAAACACCAGTAACAGCAATATGTCATTCAACAGTAACAGCAATGGCTTGCAGTTTCTGCTGTCATTTGACAAAATTCTAGACATTTGGCATACTCCAGTAAAAAAGAAAAAACAACAACAACAACATGAAGTTAGGCACAGTCCACTCATGTCTGTAAACCTATATATTCAGAAAGCTGAGATCTGAGTATCACAGTTGGAAGCCAACCTAGACAGAAAAATCCATGAGACTTTTATCTCCAATTAACTACTAAAAGAGCTGGAAGTGGAACAGTGGCTCAAATGGTAGAGCATTAGCCTTGATCAAAAGTTCAGGATTGTAACCCTTTTAAAATTATATAAAAAAACTTTAAGTAAAAATATCTCAGTGTACAGCAAGGTCCTATTATTGTTGTGGTACCTGGCACCACTGGGGGGGGGTGGGGGAGGTTATTACTGACATTTTTTTTTTTTTGTTGATGGTGGGGTTTGAACTCTGGGTTTGGGTGCTGTCCCTCAGCTCTTCAGCTCAAGGCGAGCGCTCTACACTTGAGCCACAGCGCCACTTCCGGTTTTCTAGTGGTTTATTGGAGATGAGAGTTTCACAGACTTTCCTGCCTGGGCTAGCTTTGAACCGTGAACCTCAGATCTCAGCCTCCTGAGTAGCTAGCATTACAGGCATGAGCCACCAGCGCCCAGCTGACATGTTTTTCTTTTTTTTGTTGGTCCTGAGGCCTGAACTCTGGGCCTGGGCACTGTCTCTGAGCTTCTTTTTGCTTAAGGCTAGCACTCTACCACTTGAGCCACACAGCACTACTTTAGGCTTTTTCTGTTTATGTGGTACTGAGGAATTGAGCCCAGGGTTTCATGTATGCTAGGCAAGCACTCTACCACTAAGCACATTACCAGCCCATTACTGACATTTGAACTGAGCCTTATGCTTGCTAGGTTTGCTTGTTCAGTTGGCACTCTTTATCACCTGAGTCTCACCTCCAACCAGGCTTTTTGCTGGTTAATTTGAGATGGGGTCTTGTAGACATTTTTGCCCAGGTGGCTTTGAACCTCAATACTCTAGGTCTCTAGCTCTGTTTTCTTTCGTGCTAGTGCAGGGACTTGAACTCAGGGCCAGGGCACTGTGTCTTAGCTTTTCCCCTCAAGGCTGGTGTTCTACCACATGAGCCACAGTTCTATTTCTGATTTTTTTTTGCCAGTTGTGGGGCCTGAATCCTGTGCCTGGATGCTGTCCCTCAGCTTTCAGCTCAAGGCTAGCATTCTACCACTTGGGCCACAGCGCCACTTCTAGCTTTTTCTGCTTCTGTGGTGCTAAAGAATCGAACCCAGGGCCTCATGCATGCAAGGCAAGCACTCTACCATTGAGCCACCTTCCTAGCCCATATTTCTGATTTTTTTTGATGGTTAATTGGAGATAAAGTCTTGGATTTTTTTTCCTGCCTGGGCCGCCTTCAAACCCAGGTCCTTAGATTTCAACCTCCTAAGTACTAGGATTACAGGTGTGAGCCACTAGAGCATAGCCACTTTTTTTTTTTTTAATTAACTCTGCAAGCATCACTTGGAAAGAAAACATTCTAGAGCAGCATCATTAAAGAGTTCTGTTAAACTTACATAGCATAAAGCTGGAATAAAATTCAACAGATTTATAATATAGTACATTTTCCTACATCTAGATTTCTATAGGATAAAATTTAAAAGGCATTGATTGATGCCACTTTTTCTAGCAGAAGACCAAAATATGGCAGGACACAGCTTTGTAAATGAAAATGTACTTTCAAGCTTGAAGCTAGTGGTTCATGCCTATAAACCTAGCTACTCAGGGGCTGGGAATATGTCTTAGTGGAAGAGTGCTTGCCTAGCATGCATGAAGCCCTGGGGTTCAATTCCTCAGTACCACATAACCAGAAAAAGGCAGAAGTGGTGCTGTGGCTCACGTGGTAGAGTGCTAGCCTTGAACAAAAGAAGTATAGGGACAGTGCCCAGACTGTGAGTTCAAGCCCTAGGACTGGCAACACACAGACACACAGACACACACACACACACACACACACCCCTAGCTACTCAGGAGGCTGAGATCTAAGGACCACAGTTTGAAGCCAGCATAGGCAGAACAGCCCAGCACTGGCACAAAACAGAAAGGAAAAACCACAGGGCCAGTTCTAATAGCTTATTAGACCTGAGTCCCACAGGTTTTCCTGCCTGGGCTGGCTTCAAACCATGATTCTCAGATCTCAACCTCCTAAAGCTAGGACTGCAGATGGAGCCACCAGCACTTGGCTTTGACCTCACTTATTTTTGAGTCTTACAGATTACTCACAAAGCAAGTTATTCCTAGGTAAATCTCGTCTCCCTAGGGTTCATCTGAGTGGCTGAGGTAGTAAAAGTATAACCAGTTTGGAGGAGGGTGGACTATTAACAACTGCATCATAGACTAACGTGGAGTAGCCGTCTTATTAAATTTGAAACTTGTTTGAACTTACATCATGTGACTGTTCAGGTACAGGATGAGAAGGTGGCATCTCATCCCCTCTTCTACAATTGATCATTGACTGGAGGGCCAGTTCTTCAACCTAGAAAAGAAGAGCTGAGGTCACTTTGCTAAGAGTACTTTGCCAGGCTACTGATGTAGACAAATTTCTGGCTGGCACCATGAAAAAGGATTGAAAGCTCTCATCTCTGTGTGAGGGAACTTTTCATTTTCCCTGACTTTTACAGAGAAGCAAAGACTCCAGCCCTTTTCCTTTGAACTGTACAGATCTTCCAACTAAGCCACAGGTTTCCAATTCCCCAGACCTAGCAATCTGGGAGGAAACACCACATGTGCCAATGAAAAGGTGATATTCTCTGGCTCCAAAAGACAGCTGAATTTCCTAGGTGTGAACCTGATTACTCAGTAGAGAAAGTGAAAGCAGAAAGAAGAGAAAATGGCAGAGGCAACAGGGTATTAGGGGGGTGAGGTCTCATCAACACATAATCATTAGATAATTGTAGAAGTTACAATATGTTGCGGTGCAAATCACTGTAGGCTATTACAACTGCCTTAATGAAAACTGATTATTTTTGCTACGTCTCAAGTGCTTATAAACCCTTTTCTGTTTACAAAGGGCTTTTGGTAACTCTGGTGTCATTTGGACTTAAAAGAGGTGGTCAGGATCATCTCCCGGGGACGGAGTGACCCCAGGGGGTAACCCAGGCCTTCCTCCTCGACCAGCCCTGAGAATGCCAGAAATGCCAGTCTCTGGAACACGTTCCTCTCCCCGCCCTGGGTTATTCCAGTGCATGGTGGGGAGATCTGCAGAATCCCTTCTAGCTTTCCGATATTAGGTGCCTATGCAAACTAGAAGAGAGTGGCTCAGGAGCAGGAGGGCGGGCAGGGAGCAGGTCTAGGCTGACCTGCGGGAGGGCCCTAGGCTTGCACGCGGGCAGGGCTCGCGGGGAGGAACTGTACTTGTCAGAGACTCCTGGGTCAGCCCAGAGCTGCAGGATGGAGGCTCTGAGCGGAGCGGGAAAACAATCGCGGAGCAAGTTCCCCGGGAGATTCAGCTCCAACGAGTTCGAAGGACGCCAGGTCCGCGGCACTAGGCCAAGTGAAGGCCAGAAGCCCCGGCGGCGTGCAGCGGCCGGCGCACGGGGCTGGGCTCACCTTGAGGCGGTTCAGCTGGTCGTGAAGGGCGGCCTTTAACCGAAGCAGCGTCTCCTCTTCCTTGCGCAGCTCCTGGAGGCGGCTAAGCATGGCCGCTGTTTAGAAACCCCGCCGGCTTCCCGTGGTCGCTCGGCGATGACGCCATAGGCGGGCGCCGGAAGCGCACCGGCCCAGCAGCCATTTTGGAAGGGACTTTGACTGTGCGCGCTATTATCTAAAGACAGGAGATCATCGTTAACGGATCAAAACGTTTTAAGACCTCTACGCTTCAAGAAGCGCCCAAATGCACACGGAACACGACGCTAGAGCCGTCTCCGGTTTGTTTTTCTTTCCCCCGACACCGTTTCCCCAGCGAAGCTAGCCAACTCCTGTGACTCGTGAGCGATTGCAGCTCACTTCCGGCGTGCCGGCGTCACCCGCCGGCGCTCGTCCGACGACGGGAGCGCACCGCCACCCCAGTTCCGGCTTTGAACTGCCGCTTTCTTCCGCCTCCGGAAGGATGGGCTGAGAGGCGGGACTTCACTGCGCGAAAGCACTGGGTGGCGGAGCACAGAGCACCACCTAAAGGGAAAGAGCCAAGCTGGACCCCAAATTCTGGGTCACAGAAATAACAAGAAATTGAGTAAATGGCCAGGCACCGGTGGTCACGCCAGTAATCCTACTCTGGAGGCTGAGATGTGAGGATCGTAGTTCAAAGCCAGCCTGGCCAGGAAAAGTCCATGAGACTCAGATCTTAATCACCAGAAAGCCAGAAGTGGCACTGTGGTTCATGTGGTAGAGCTAGCTTTGAGCTTAAGAATTCAAGACCCACAACCAAACAACAAAAAAAGTAAATGTGGCTTTACACTGGGAACACTTTTTTTTTTTTTTTTTAACAGTAGAAATTGTCCCTAAGGCTGATCTATTTTATTTTTTGTTTATTTTTATTTTTGCTTATGTGGTGCTGAGGAATCGAACCCAGGGCCTCTAGCATGCAAGGCAAGCACTCTACCACTGAGCCAACTTCCCAGCCCCGGGAACACTTTTTTGTACCAAGTTGGCTCTGGAAACACCAGGGTGCCATCTAGCCAAGGAAAGCTAATGGATAGGGAGAAGTTGTGAATAGTTCACGTATCCAGCAGGCAAAACTGATTTGTAGGCAACTCCAAAATGCTATCTTGTGAGGCCCCCTCACTTCCTTTGAGGGAGGGGGACACACACACAAAAGAAGTGCCTGATGGATTTCATATTTTAACTATAGGGATGGGAATGTGGCTTAGTGGTAGAGTGCTTGTCTAGCATGCACAAAACCCTGGGTTCGGGCTGGGAAGGTGGCTCAGTGGTAGAGCACTCACTGAGGCCCTGGGTTCGATTCCTCAGCACCACATAAGCAGAAAAAAAAAAGCCAGATGTGGCACTGTGGCTCAATGGTAGAGCGCTAGCCTTGAGGTGAAGAGCTGAGGGACAGTGCCCAGGCCCAGAGTTCAGGCCCCACAAAAACAACAACAAAAAAACACAAAACCCTGGGTTCCATACCTGTTATCACATCAACAGAAGCAATATGTCTCAAGTGGTATTTGTATGTTGGCCTTGAACAAAATAAACTCAGGGACAGCTCCTAGGCCCTGAAAATTCAATTCCCAGGACTGGCAGCAACAAAAAATAAAAAGTAGTAATAAAAACCAGTAGAGCATAAATCCATGCTCCATTTAACACCAAACTGTAATATAGGGGGAAATTAAAGACTAGAATTAGGAAGAGGTATTAAATTGTAAGGAAAATTCACAACACACCCAAATGATGTTTCTCACTGCATCTTTGATCTGGTCTTTATTCAACTAAGCTGTCCCATATCATGACCTTTATATAATTAAACAGATTGTAATAGTTTATGCAGCAGGCTTCTTCTCTTCTGTGGTAGCTTTCTTTTCAGTCGTTGGTTTCTTTTCAGCTGGTTTCTTGGTAGCAGCTGCCTTTTTCCCCACAGGCTGCTTCTGTTTTTTAACATCAGCAGCCTTCTTTCCTTTCTTACTCACCGCGGGCTTCTTCTCTCCAGCCCTCTTTTCTGCAGCGGCCTTCTCATCTAATTTGGCTGCCAAAGCTGCTGCTTTCTTCACTCGGATTTTGTGCTGCAACAGATTAGCCAGAAAAGTTTAAGAATCTTTAAAAACTAAAACACAAACTAGCCTTGCTATATCACTAGAAGCAATGTATCACTTACATTTCTTGCCTGGCGAAGAATGGTGTTTCGGCGCATGGTCTTTGCGTATGGGTTCAGTTTCAACATGATTCTCAGGTTTTTCAGTGGGTTCTTCTTCAGGACTCTGCGAATAATCTTCTTGCTATAAAATCAGACAAGTTTATCAACATTTTATGTACATTATGTATATGCTTAAAGAACTAAGTTTCAAGTGTGAGAATTAGGTAAATCAACATCAACTTTACCGTGGTGCTCTGAGGGCTCTTTGGATCTCCGGGCTTTTCAAGATTCTGCTGAGGTCTGTATTCAACATCTTGTGCATAGGAAGGCTGAATGAAAAAGATTGAGAACAGATGCCTAAATTTTCATGAAAGTAAGTATCAAGTATTTAGTCTTTGACCAGCTTATTCTCTGGAACTCAATTTCTATCACATTATCATTTCTAATAACAAGGATCTACACTTAAGTGTGTTGTTTTGCAAATAAGAGAATGAAGTTATTCTTTTTAGTGAACAAATGAAACTCACTTATAGTTACTCTTGAGGGAGGCAGCTTTACGCCAAGTGCCGTACAATTCATCCAACTTCCGGAAAGCACTTTCAGTCCAAATGCAGAAACGTCCCACATGACCACCAGGAGCAAGTTTTAAAATGTTCAGTTTGCTGACATTAAGCAAAGTAATTCCTTTTAAACAAAAAGAAGAATTAGGAGCCCTGTATTTCCACACAATAGAAATTTCTAGTTTATCATGCTATACTAAAGATCTCAGAACCAGTTAGCCAGGAATCAGAACTTCCACAAAATCATGCATTTCAGAAACACGGACCATGAAGTGGAATCTCATCATAGTGAAAGCTGAGCAAGCTAGCATGGAATAGGTGGTAATCAAAATATACCACAAGGATTACCAGGGATGTTTCTGAAGGCCTTGATGATTCCATTGTCTTCATTATAGATGATGCAGGGGCCCTTGCGCTGGATCCGCCTGCGGTTTCTCATTTTGCCCTTGCCAGCTCTCATTCGCTGAGAGGCATAGACCTACAGAGTGAACCGTTTTAGGAATTGCAAAGTCTCTTCAACAAATTGGCAATTAAAAACACATTTCAACTTTATGCATATTCTTAATGACATGCCTTTGTCATTCCCTAAATAAGACAATAACTATTTACATACCACCCACACAGTATAATCTAGCAATGTATTGTAGATTATATTCAATTGCCTCATTTTATCTTGGATACATGAGCAATTGAGGATCTTATGAGGGACTTGTAACCAATGCAAAATACTTCTCTTGATGGTTACAATGTATACTGTATGTACTTATCAAGGAGGACGTTGCAAATGTGCATATTAAACCTACCTTCTTGATGTCATTCCAGGCTTTCAGTTTCTTAAGAAGCAAAACAGCCTCCTTGGTCTTCTTGTAACCCTCAACTTTATCTTCGACCACCAAAGGAAGTTCAGGTACTTCCTCAATTCGATGACCTGACAAAAGCCAATCCAACACTAGTTATTCTGCTAAAAACTTTATACATACATTCTACCAAAGCAAAATGGCTAGAAATCTGCCAAGATCAGAATTTCCACAAATATCATGTGTTTCAGAAACACGGACCAATTAAGTGGAATCTCATCATTTTGGCCAGTATGCAGGCAATTATGAACAAGGTTTAGAAAAAATAGTGTTTTGTACCAACACTATAAGAAATATTATAGCCAGGTGCTGGTGGCTCACTCTACTTGGGAGGCTGACATCTAAGGCCCATGGTTCAAAGCCAACCTGGGCAGCAAAATGGGTGAGGTGCCATTCTCCAATAAACTACTCACAAAAAGCCTTTAGCAAAAGGTCAGGGAGAGAGCCCATGCCCACAGTTCAAGCCACAAAACTGGCAAAAATAACTATTACAAACCTTTAGACATGACCAATGCTGGTAAGGCTGAGGCGGCCAGGGCAGAACAGATGGCATATCGCTTCTGGGTTGTGTTCACTCTACGGTGCCAACGACGCCAGGTTTTGGTTGGTGCAAACATGCGACCTCCTCGACACATCTATTTACTGAGTTAAGAACTACAGGCAAGGAATTTGACTTAGTGGTAGAGTGCTTATCTAGCACACATGAAACCCTGGGTCAGATTCCTCAGTACCATGTAAACAGAAAAGGCTGGAAGTGGCGCTGTGGTTATGGCAGAATTCAAGCCTTGAGCAAAAGCAGCGCAGGGACAGTGTCCAGGCCAAGTTCAAGCCTCATGAGTGGCAAAAAAACAGAACTACTGTACACTGTGGTATAGTTCTGGCTCATGTAGTAGTGACGGCCTCAAGCTAAAAGCCAAGTGAGTGTGGGAGTCAGTCAAGTCTGGTACTGTCATAATAAAAATGGTTCTCTCTGATTTTGGAAATAAAGTTATGCCTTGCTCAGTAACAATTTTCGTCAACCTTCTGAACCAGCTTACTGACAGCAGGCAACTGTCGCCAAGAACAGAGTAAGACGCAAATTACGACATCATTGCAGGCAAACATGTAAAATGAAGCCTTTTCTCTAGGAGACTAAAGAGAATGTCTTAATCCCATTCGTCTACAGCAATGTTTACTAGGTGTACTTTGGATCTAAATTTGCTTCAAAATACATTAATATGAATAAAGCAGATCCAGCCTGGTAAGTTCCATAGAAAGGTGATCAATGTTCATAGTGAAACAAAGGATACATTTCCAAAGGCACCCTGGCCAGAACGGTGGGTACCACCACCTCGAACTCTGGGAATACGAGCTACGGCTCTGCCTGTACCCCAAGACTCAGCACTGGTCTGATGACCTAAAATTGGGAAGAAATAGATACGTTTTAGCTACTTAAATTACACTAACCTATGACTTACTACACATGGTAACAACCAGCGTCAGAATATCCAAAAAAATCATGTGGTTCAGAAACACGGACCAATGGAGTGGAATTTCATCACTACTGTAATGAAGCTCAACAGTACCAATCCATAGGGGAAATAGGAACAAATCCATACCTGCTAATTCACTAACAGCATAAGGCTGCCTGTTGTTTTTACGCAAATTGGTATGAACAAAGTTCACAATATCTGGTCGAATAGGAGCCTTGAACACAGCGGGTAAAGTGACATTTTTGCCAGATGACTCCCCCTTTTCGGAGTACACTGATATCAGGGGACGAGCACACGCCTTGAGGAGGGAAAAAAAAAAAAAAGACATTACTTCTTTGATCTCCCATACAAGTACACTCGACTGTCCCTTGATGACTGCCTTAAGTTCTCACCCTTAAAGCTCGACTTACCATGATTCTTCTCATCTCCTTCAGGTCACTCTAGTCAGCTGAATGCCTAGAAGTCCCTATAGCTACTTACTGTAACGCAACGTCAACTACCTTTGGTCCAATTCAACTTTGATCACTGCATAAGGATAACTACATCTTATTCTGTTCCTGTCTTCCAGGCCCAGGCAGTAAGTCATCCTATGTATCATAAAGTCACACCGAGTTAGCTGACAGAGTCAGACACTTAAGAGACAGAGAGCAGGAAAACTAATCTAAGCAAATACAACAACCAGAAAGCACTTTTATTTAAAATCCAAAGTCGAATAAAGATAAACACTCAACAACAACAATGCAAACATTCTTTCCCCTTTATCAAACCCCTCCCATAAATGAAGGAAATATACCTTACTGGGCAGCACGTGAAGCTACAGGCCCCAAGTAAGACTGGCCTTCAGCCTCCCGCCCCTAGCTGCGTGTCCAGGCTGCCTGTGGGTTCCATTCCTAGTAAGAACCCAAGTCCTCTAAGATTCCCAGACAAGGCAGGATCCTACAATTCCTCAGAGCCGCGCCGCGCGCTCCCGGGGCGCTTCCGGGCGCGTCCGGTGCCGGGACTCACACGTTGCCTCTAAAATGGCTGCCGGGCTGCCGCACACCCCGACTGCCCAGCAGGAACAGACGCCTTCAGGCCTCATCTTCTCCCCACTCCTGTCCCTATAGCTTTTAGGTCAAGTCTCTGCCCTTCCCTACGAACCCCAGGACTGGACGAAAAGGCCCAGCGAAGGTAGACCTCCACTCACCATGGCGGGGAGAGGAGAAGGCCACGCTCCTCTCGACCCGGCGGCTCCTACAGGAAAAGGAAGTGCCTACCACTCCCACTCTATATGTAACCCTCAGCCCGCCCCCCACACCCTGCCCCGCCTCGGAACCAACACGGAGACCCCAAAACACCTATGCACCACACCCAAAAAATCCAGAAGCGTCCCATTTATGTAAGTGCATGAGAGTATCTCTTTATTTACTTTCCAAAGTTAATCATGAGGCTTAGAGAGAGAGGGACTACTTGTGGCGGATCGATCCGTAGGAGGGCGTGGCCAACCCTCAGGAGCCGAGTGGATCCTTTTCTAACTCACAAGTACGCCGGGTTTCTTCTTTCAGCTCGTTTCTCACGGGCAGAGTGGAAGAGGGGTCAGACTAGGAAATAACACTGAAGTGATGAAGACAACGACTTTCTAAAGACACGGGCCGACACCCGGACCGTGGTGTGAAAGTAGTTCCGGCGGGGCGGGGTCGCGGCCTCTGTCCGCGGCGGCTCTGGCGCCAAGTTCGGTTTGGCGGCTCCGGACCGGAGTGAGGCCGGGGTCGCCATGTGGGCCGGGAGGAACCGAGCGGCCCGGGACTTTTACACCCGCCTTCTGCAGTGAGTCGCACTCTTACTGTCGATCCCGGGGTCCTTGGGATAGCGCTTCTCCCTGTGGGCATCCGCAGCCCGTCCCTCCAGGTCTTTTGCCAGGCTCGAGGCGGGCTCGCTGCTCGGGTGCGGGTTGAGGCCTATCCAGAAAAACAGAAGCACCCTAGGTTTTCATAGAGGTGAAAGGTGGCTCATCCCGCAGACGCGCACACCCGTGGAGCGGAGGCAGCCCCCAGGATGGAGGCGCGCTTCCCCTGTGTATTCATTTGTCTTTGGCTGACGATCATCGTTTGTAATGGTGATGAGATGGGCATGAGGGTTTAAAGGGGATGGGGGGGGGGTTATTCTGTTAAGTTCTGCATTCTAGGTAAAAATCGAGCTCAGTGGTTCTCAAGTTTGAGCGTGCTTCAGCCTCACCTGAAAGCTGTCAAATCCCAGAGTGCTGGACTCCACCTCCAGGGGGTTCTGATTTGGTGGGTTCGCAGAATTGTCCTATCTGATTCAAGATAGAAACTATGCTGTTGAGACGTCGCAGGTGAAGCACTACAGATGGGAAGCCTGTTATTTTCTAAATGGCACGTGTGTGCGTGTGTGTGTGTGTGTGTACCAGTGTGCCAGTCCAGGGCTTGAACTCAGGGCCTGGGTGCTGTCCCTGACATAACATACATACATACATTTGTTTATCTATTTTTGTTCACGTGCTCTTCCTCTTGAGCTACAGCTCTACTTATAGCTTTTTGGTAGTTAATTGGAAATAAGAGTTTGAAGGACTTTTCCTGCCCAGGTAATTTTCTTCTACCGGAGATCCTCAGGTCTCAGCTTCCTGAATAGGGTTACAAACACTGCCAAACTAAATGCCTCAATTTTTCATTGTCGCTTTTTTCTTCATTTTTTTTTTTAAAGAAACAATGTCTTTGCAGCCTATAGGCCTCTATCTAGTTGTTTTTAACTGCTACATAGCATTCTATGATTGTTTTATGTTTTCTTTAGCCCCCCCCATTGATACAAGTGAATACTTACCTATTTTGTAAGTGTTATTAGTCTTTGTCTCCACCTGTAAGCACCAAGTTTCTTTTACTTCTCATATTGTATCCTTCAGTGTCTGTGTATCCAGTTGCCTACTGAAAAAGTTTTACATGGAATCTCAAAGTCACAAGAGTGGCATACTCTTTCCTTCCTAAATTGATATTTTACTGCTGAATTCTGTCTTTGAGTTAAGAGTTCTAAATTTGAAGCTGAATTCCAGTGGCTTATGCTTATAATCCTAGCTACTGAGGAAGCTAAGATCTGAGGATCTCGGTTCAAAACAAACTGGGTAGAAAAGTCCTACCAGTGAAAGTCAGAAGCAGAGGTGTGGCTCAAGGGTAGAGTGCTAGCCTTGAGTGAAAAAGCTAAGTGACAGTGTCCAGGCCTATAGTGAGTTTATTTTTTTTTTTATTTTACTTATTTTTTGGGTCCGGTCGTGGGTGCCTGAACTCTAGGCCTGGGCGCTGTCCCTCAGCTCTTCAGCTCAAGGCTAGCGCTCTACCACTTGAGCCACAGTGCCACTTCCGGCTTTTTTCTTTTTGCTTATGTGGTGCTGAGGAATCGAACCCAGGACCTAAGGCATGCAAGGCAAGCGCTCTACCACTGAGCCACCTTCCCAGCCCAGTGAGTTTAAGTCCAATACTGGCACAAAAAATAGAGAGTTCTATATTTAAGACTTCAATTTCCTTCTCTTTTTGTTCTCCACTTCTCCCCCTCACCAATTCAGTCTTGTTCTTCCTTACTGTTCTAAAGCTGGCCATTATCACTTCTCCAACATGCTTCAAGTTATTTTCCTGTACTCTAAGTTACTTCAGTTTCATATTACAAATAGCAAGATCTGTCCCATTAAGGATCTTTTATTAAGTTCTGCTGGTCTTTCAGGATAAAATTCTAGATCAATAGCTAAATCACCACTACAACAGCTCATCTCTGTCAGAATGCTCATTACCTTGGGCTGGGAAAGTGGCTCAGTGGTAGAGTGTCTGCCTTGCACGCATGAGGCCCTTGATTCAATTCCTCAGTACCACATAAGCAGAAAAGTCCAGAAGTGGCGCTGTGGCTCAAGTGGTAGAGTGCTAGCCTTGAGCTGAAGAGCTCAAGAGTTCAGAAGAATGCTCATTAAGAATGCTCAGAGTGGGGCTGGGAAGGTGGCTCAGTGGTAGAGTGCTTGCCTTGCATGCCTGAGGCCCTGGGTTCAGTTCCTCAGCACCACATAAGCAAAAAGAAAAAAAGCCAGAAGTGGCTCTGTGGCTCAAGTGGTAGAGCGCTAGCCTTGAGCTGAAGAGCTGAGGGACAGCGCCCAGGCCCAGAGTTCAGGCCCCAGGACCGGACACACAAAAAAAAGAATGCTCAGAGTTCAGGAAGAATGCTCATTACCTTAACAGTGTTATTTGATATACCAATACCAAGCAAGAGTGCCTGGTGTATAAGTACATATGTAATAAAATGATCTGTCAATATCCCTGAATTAAAGGCAAAAGACAACTTACAGTCTTGCACATTCTGGTAAAGATGAAAGAATCACAGTCCTGTTTTCCTGTTCAGTAGGTCATAGATGATATGAAAGAGCTATACACATGGTATCCTGAAACAATTCCCTTGAGTGATTGTAAGGATATTTTTCTCTGTCAGTGTCAAGTAAACGTGTGCATTTGAGTATTGCATCTTAACATGCTAGTAATTTATATTTATGCTTTGAGATCATTAGTAAAAACTTCCTTTTTTTTTTTTTTTTTTTTTGTGCCACTATTGGGGTTTGACCTAGATGCTGTTCCTGAGCTGTTTGTACTCAAGGCTAGCTCTCTACCACCTGAGCCATAGCTCTACTTCCGACTATTTGGTGGTTACTTAGAGATAAAGAGTCTTACAGACTTCCCTGGCTTGTCTGGTTTTGAACCTTGAGTCTTAGGTCTCAGTCTCCTGAGTAGCTAAGATTACAGGCATGAACCATCTGTGCCCAGCTTAAAATTTTTGTTGAATCAAACAATAATTATTGGATGATGTCCTTAGAGTTTTCTACTTTGTATGTGGGGGGGGGGGGTGTACTGGGATTTGAACTGGGCCCCATGCTTACTGGGCAGGCTCTCTACCACTTGAGGTACTGACCCAGTCCTTTTATTGTTGGTTATTTTCGAGCTAGTTTTGCTGTATGCCTGTGCTAGCCAGAACTAAGATTTTACTACTTGTATTTCCTTTGTTGCTGGGCTGATAGTTGCGTATCACTTACTGTACTCAGTCATTGTGTTTCTCCTGTAGCTTGGGGTGACACACATGTTCCCAAGCCATTGGTTGAGATGGTGTCTCATGAACTTTTTATGCCCCAATGGCCTCAAACTGTGATTCCCCATTGCATGCTGTGATTTACATTTCGTTAAAAAAAAAAGTCAAGGGGTGACATCCAAAAAGAAATGTACTCATTACCTGATTTACGTAACCATAACCCTTCTGTACATAACCTGTATAATAACAATAAAAATGTAAATTGAAAAGATTATTACTGGGGCTGGGAAGGTGGCTCAGTGGTAGAGCGCTTGCCTTGCATGCCTGAGGCCCTGGGTTCGATTCCTCAGCACCACATAAGCAAAAAGAAAAAAGCCGGAAGTGGCTCTGTGGCTCAAGTGGTAGAGCACTAGCCTTGAGCTGAAGAGCTGAGGGACAGTGCCCAGGCCCAGAGTTCAGGCCCCACGACCGGACCCAAAAAGAAAAAAAAAAAAGATTATTACTGGGCTGGGAAGGTGGCTCAGTGGTAGAGCACTTGCCTTGCATGCATGAGGCCCTGGGTTCAATTCCCCAGCACCACATAAGCAAAAAGAAGAAAAGCCAGAAGTGGTGCTGTGGCTCAAGTGGTAGAGTGCTAGCCTTGAGCTGAAGAGCTGAGGGACAGCGCCCAGGCCCAGAGTTCAGGCCCCACAACTGGACCCCCCCCCCCAAAAAAAGAGATTATTGCTATAGGTATTTTATGTAATATAATAAATATCTCAAACATGTAAAAATATTCAACATAATCACTGTTATTTTTCAGTAATAGTTAATAAAGTGAAGGATAAATGCTCAATCTTAAGGATTGAGACCCTTTATCACTTTTACTTTCCAAAATCATATAATAAATTGCACTTTCATATTAACTGGTGATGTGTTGAAAAGAAACAAAAATAGGGGTTTGACATAATATCTTGCTACTTTTATGAAATAATTGTATCCAATTGGCTATAGTCCAGTATCTATCACAAATCTGTTTTCTCATTTCTTCGTCTTTGTCATCATCTTCTTCCTGTACCTCAGCTCTTCAGCTCAAGGCTATCACTACCACTTGAGCCACAGCGCCACTTCTGGCTTTTTCTTCTTATAGTCTGCTGAGGAAGCGAACCTAGGGCCTCATGAATGCAAGGCCAGCACTCTACCACTGAGCCACCTTCCCAGCCCTCTCATTTCTTCTTAACCTAAATTCTCTCCCGTCCCCCATGTCTTAGCGCTGCCAAAAGTAATTTGCTTTTTTTTTTTTTTTTTGTCGGTCCTGGGGCTTGAACTCTGGGCCTGGGCTCTGTCCCTCAGCTCTTCAGCTCAAGGCAAGTGCTCTACCACTTGAGCCACAGTACCACTTCCGGTTTTCTGGTGGTTAATTGGAGATAAGAGTCTTATGGAATTTTCTGCCCAAGGATGGCTTTGAACTGCCATCCTCAGATCTCAGCCTCCTGAGTAGCTAGGATTACGGACACTCGGCAGTACTTTGCTTTTTACTTTGACATGCAGACATGAAATGCTGGCTAACTTCTGAGTTTAAATAGTAGGACAGATAATATAGCTCTATGCTTCACATGTGGTTCTGCATTTCAGGGAATTTAATGAAGAAAAGAAAGGAAGCTGTAAAGACCCATTTGTCTATGAGGTATGAGCCATTCGTTTGGTTGTTAGACAAAATTCACTAATGCTAAGTTTGTGGGGTTCATTGAAGTTACCCTTTTTGGGTATAGCTCTATGAATTTTGCCTTTTAGCAATGTAATGACCCTTAATGAAGATATAGAATAGTTCTTTCATCTGTAAACATTTTCTCACGCCTTCTATTGATCAGCATTCACACTGTGTAGGCTCTGGTAAATGCTGATCTGCTTGCTTTCTTTGCAGAACATCATATAAATGACAAATGCATATAGTTTTTTGAGTTTGGCTTTTCTTTTTTTTTTGCCAGACTTGCACTCAGGGCACTGTTTCTGAGCCTCTCTGTGCTCAAGGCTAGCATTCTACCACTTGAGCCACAACACCATTTCTGGCTTTTTCTGTGTATGTGGTACTGAGGAATGGAACTCAGGGCTTCACGCATGCCAGGCAAGCACTCTACCACTAAGGAGTTGGACTTTTTTTTTTTTTTTTCCAATTAATGTATTTGGGATTTATCGATGTTTTGTGGTAGTTCTTTTCTTTTTTTTCTTTTTGCCAGTCTGGGGCTTGAATTCTGGGCTTAGGCACTGAGTTTCTTTTGCTTCTTTTGTTCAAAGCTAGCACTCTATCACTTGAGACACAATGCCACTTCTGCTTTTTCTGTTTATGTGGTACTGGGGAATTGAAACCAGGGCTTTATGCATGCTAGGCAAGCACTCTACCACTAAGCCACATTCCCAGCCCCTTAATGGGTAATTTAAAAAAAAAAAAAAAGAAGTTTTAAAGGCTCTCTTTTGTGTGTAGATGGGGCTTGAACTTAGGGCCAGGGTGATGTTCCTTAGGTTTTTGCTCAAGGCTGGCACTCTACAACTTTAGTCACAGCTCCAGGTTTTTGGTGTTTAATTAGAGATAAATCTCACCTAAACCTCTCTTCTGAGGCTGGCTTTGAACCTTGATCCTCAGATCTCAGCCTCCTGAATAGCAAGGATTAGAGACATGACTGAGCTAACCTTTTTGAAAACGAGAAATAACATGGACAAAAAAAAAAAAAAGAAAGAGAGAAGAAGAGAGAAAGAAAGTAATGAAGCCAGGTGCTCATGGTTCACCCTTGTAATCCTGGCAACTCAGGAAGCTGAGATATGAGGATCGCCATTTGAAATCAGCCTAGGCAGAGAAGTCCATGAAACTCTTATTTCCAAGTCACTACCCAAATACCAAAAGTAAAATTGTAGCTCTAACCCTGAGTAAAGAAGCTCAGAGACAGTACCCAGACCCTGAGTTCAAGCCCCAGGGCCAGCACAAAAAAGAAAGAAAGAAAGAAAGAAGTAAGTAAATAAATCTTATTTAAAACATGTCTTATTCATAGCTGGGTGTCTGTGGCTCACTCCTGTAGTTAGTCCTAGCTATGTAGGAGGCTGAGATCTAATGATTGAAGTCCATAGCCAGCCTGGGCAGGAAAGTCCTTGTGAGACTCTTATCTCCAATTAGCCACTCAAAAAACTAGAAGTAGAGCTGTGGCTCAAAGTAGTAGAGTGCAAGCCTTGAGTAAAAGAGCTCAGGGACAAAGAACTCAGGCTCTGAGTTCAGGCCCCATGACTGCCAAAAAGAAAAAGAGAAAAAACAAACATGTCTTGTTCAGATTCCCATTTCCAATCACTTCTATATAACTGGCCTTTAATAATGTTTAAATATTCTATAAATGTATATTTATGTGTACATCTAACCTTGCTTCACATTTGCTTTTTAACAGGGTGATATCCAAGTGCAGTTGATCAGCAAAGGTCAAGCAAATCCTCTGAAAAACATTCTAAATGAAAATGAGCTAGTATTCATTGTGGAAAAAGCGGTAAGGAGTCCTTAGGCTTTGTAGTTTTTTGTTTTTTTTTTTTAACTTAGTTTTTTTGTGTGTGTGTTCTGGATCTGGGGCTTGAACTTAGGGCCTGGGTGCTATCCCTGAGTTTCTATGCCATCTTCACTTCTAGCTTTTTTTTTTTTTTTTTTTTTGTCAGTCATGGCGCTTGAACTCTGGGCCTGGGCGCTGTCCCTCAGCTCTTCAGCTCAAGGCGAGTGCTATACTGCTTGAGCCACAGCGCCACTTCCTACTTCTAGCTTTTTGACTGTTAGTTGAAGATAATAGTCTCATAGACTTTTCCTTCCTAGGCTGCCTTCAAACCATGATCTTCAGATCTCAGCCTCCTGTGTAGCTAAGATTACAGACATGAGCCATGAGTCTTAATTCTTGATAGCTATGTTTGGTTCCTTGAAAATAATCTCAAACATACACATTTTTCTATCAGATTTAATGCAAGTGGATACTAATTTTAGTAATGAACACATGGATTGTCTAATAGAAATACAATTCAGCCATTTATATAATTTTAAATTTTGTAGTAGATTCATTTTTTAAAAAGAACCAAGTGGAATCATTACTAAGTTGACTTATTTCTTTTTGTTGCCTAGTTCTGTGAGTTTTTTGTTGTTTTGGTTTGGTGGTTTTTTTTTTTTTTGTCAGTTGTGGGGCTTGAACTTAGGGCCTGGGCACTGTCCCTGAGCTTTTAAGTTCATGGCTACCATCCTACCACTTTGAGGCACAGCGCCATTTCCAGTTTTCTGGTGGTTAATTGGAGATCAGAGTCTCACAGCTTTCCTTCAAGGGCTGGCTTTGAACCGAGATCCTCATATCTCAGCCTCCTGAGTAGCTAGGATTGTAAGTGTGTGGCACCCAGCTTGTGAATGTTAATACATTCATAGAATCTTTTTTTTTTTTTGGTCAGTCGTGGAGCTTGAACTCTGGGCCTGGGCTCTGTCCCAGAGCTTGAACTCTGGGCTCAAGACTAGCACTCTACCACTTGAGCCACAGCGCCATTTCCAGTTTTGTGAGTGGTTTATTGGAGATAATAGTCTCACAGACTTTCTTGCCCTGGCTGGCTTTGAACCATGATCCTCAGATCTCAGCCTCTTGAGTAGCTAGGATTACAGGGATGAGCCACCTGCACCCGGCTATGCATAGAATCTCGGAATCACAGTTGAAGTCTCATCTCTACTTCCTTCCAGCTCATCCTTTATAATCCTCTGCCCCTAACTGCTGGCAGCCAGTACGTGATCTCTTCTCCCTCACTGTAGTTTGTGCTTTTCAAGAGTGCTTGAAAAGCACACACATGTTTGGTACTTGTGAGATCAAGTAATGTATATATAACCTGTGTGTGTATGCGTGCACGCGTGCCATTCCTGGGGCTTGAAATCAGGGCCTGAGCACTGTCTTTGAGCATTTTTTGTTGTACTCAACGTTGGCACACTACTACCTGAACCACAGCTCCACTTTCAGCTGTTTTGGTGGTTAATTGGAGATGAGTCTTGTGGGCTTTTCTACCATGATCCTCAGATCACAGCCTTGTGACTAGCTAGGATTACAGCTATGAACGACTGGCGCTAGTTTAACATATAATCTTTTAAGTGTGACTTCTCAAAAGACATGTTTGGCACTTGTGAGTAGAACTAGCACACATTCTTTTTGTTTGCTTGCTTATTTTTTTGTCAGTCGTGGGTCTTGAACTCTGCTCCTGTTGGCTGCTCCTCAGTTCTTCAGCTCAAGGCTATCACTCTACCACTTGAACCACAGGGCCACTTCCGGCTTTTTCTGCTTATGTGGTGCTAAGGAATTGAACTTAGGATCTCATGCATGCAAGGCAAGCACTCTGCCATTGAGCCACCATACATTCATACATTTTTTTTATTTTTTGGTCTAGTCGTGGGGCCTGAACTCTGGGCCTGGGCATTGTCTCTCAGCTCTTCAGCTCAAGGCTAGTGCTCTACCACTTGAGCCACAGCACCACTTCTGGCTTTTTTCTTTTTGCTTATGTGATACTGAGGAATCGAACCCAGGGCCTCAGGCATGCAAGGCAAGCGCTCTACCACTGAGCCACCTTCCTAGCCCACATTCATAAATTTTTGTTTATAGGGTTTTGTTTTTTGCCAGTCCTGGGGCTTGAAATCAGGGCATGGGCTCTATCTCTGAGCTTCTTTTGTTGAAGGCTAGCATTCAACCGCTTGAGCCATAGCATCACTTCCAGCTTTTTCTTTTTATGTGGTACCAAGGAGTCGTGCCCAGGGCTTCCTGCATGCTAGGCAAACACTCTTCCATTAAGCCACATTCCCAGCCCAGTAGGTTTTTATTTGAGTACATTCAGTGCCCAAATGTCAACTTTGCCACTTAGTGGCTATCTTTGTGATTCTAAGCCAGTTATTTGGCCTTTGGTAACCTAATTTTCTGTTTATAAAATAGGTAATTGTTTCTGTATTAAGGCTTTATGAAGATTAAAAGTAACTTAGAACAATGCCTAATACATAGTAATCCTCAAAAAAAGTGACCTTTTGCAGGTTTTATTATTGTTACAATTAGTGGTAACAATTAGTGTTGCTGTTTTGTAAAGGCATAGATAATGAGAACCTTGTAACACCATTGAGAGGTGGTACTACTAAGAAGACTGGATGTCAGAAGTGAGGGTCATGGCTAGACATGGTGATGCACACCTGAAATTCCAACACTTGGGAAGGCTAAGGCAAAAAGATCTCAAGTTCAAAGCCAGCCTGTGCTTCACAGTGAGATCTTGTCTCAAAAAGGGGGGGAGGGCGCGATTTGGGGAACTGTGATCCTAAGGTGTTAAGGTGTGTCCCAGAAACAAGTCTTCTAAAGAGATATGAAGTCCATCAAAAGCTGAGATTCTCCATGGGTTTCCTTTGGTATTTTTACCTTTAGCTCATCATTTTGTAGTTTGGATTTCAAATGGTACCTTTATAAGTAGCAACTGGGTTGGGAAGATGGCTCAGTGGTAGAGTGCTTGCCTTGCATGCATGAGGCCCTGGGTTCTATTCCTCAGCACCACATAAACAGAAAAGCTGGAAGTGGTGCTATAGCTCAAGTGGTAGAGTGCTGGCCTTGAGCACAGAGAGGCTCAGGGACAGAGCCCAGGCCCTGAGTTCAAGCCCCAGGACTAGGAAAGAAAGAAAAGAAGAAAGAAAGAGAAAGAAAGAAAGGAAGAAGGAAAGAAAGAGAATAGTAGTACCTAACTTCAGCCTCTTTGTGGGAAGATGGAAATGCCTCTGATGGCAAGACTTATTGGTAGCAAACTAGCTTGTGGTTGTGATTCTAGTCCATGAGACAGTCATCTGTGCTTAGGGTTGTAAACATGAGTATATTTGTTCTCTTTGTAGCTGTCTATGCTTTAGGTATAGTGGCTCATGCCTGTAATTCCAACAGAGATCAGAAGGATTGTAGTTAGAGGTCAGCTGGGGCAAAAACTTAACAAGACCCCATCTCAACCAACAAACTAGGTGTGATAGTTCATATTTGTAACCCCAGTTACATAGGAGGCATAAGTAGGATTCCTGTCTGAGGCTGGCCCCAGACAAAACATGCAAGATCCTATTTGAAGAGTAATTAAAGCAAAAATAGTTATATATATGTATGTAGGTATATTTATGTGAGTATATATATTATATATATATATATATATATATACACTATTTGATGCATTCTCTTGTCTGCTTAAATAAATAAAAACATTATTGAAGCCTTTAGAAAAGGAAGAAACAAGTAGTATTGAAGAACCACAATCTGAAGAAACAGTTATTTCTAATTTTTCTACCGGTGAGAATACTGGACCCTTTGCTTTACCAGTTGGAAGAGCAAGGTAAGTTTTTTTTTTTTTTTTTTTTTTTTTTTTTTTTTAGTTTTTTGAGGTAACAGGATAGGATTTAATTGAAACATAAACTATGAAAACATGTTGCAAGGCTGTGTGTAGGGGTATATACCTGTAATCTCAGCTACTCAGAGGATTTTGGTCCAAGGCCACCCCCACAGAAACCTAAGATTCTTGGGCTGGGAATGTGGCTTAGTAGTAGAATGCTTGCCTAGCTATGCATGAAGCCGTGGGTTCGATTCCTCAGTACCACATACACAGAAAAGGCCAGAAGTGGTGCTGTGGCTCAAGTGGTAGAATGCTAGCTTTGAGCAAAAGAAGCTTAGGGACAATGCCCAAGCCCTGAGTTCAAGCCCCAGAACTGGCAAAAAAGAAAATTAAGGTTCTATCTGGATAGTAACTAAAGCAAAAAGGACTAGGTATGTTGCGTAAACAGTGGAAAGATTGTGAAGTTCTGAGTATAATCCCCACTGCTGGAGGGGAAAAAAAGAAAAAAGAAAAGAAGGAAAAACAAAAAACTAGGCATCTGACCTTCAATGATGGCCCCTTTGCTCCATACGTCTTCCTATCTGTTTAAGGGTGGCTGTACTTGCATGTCCCATAGGTATCTTGAATATGAGCCAGAAGACTGCCAAGTGATGGCTTTCACTTCCATTTTCCCCCATGTCTAATCTGGTTCTCCTCTAGTCTTTCTTAGCTTCCCCACCTTCCTCAAGATTGACACCTAGCAGCCTTCACTGGCACCTGAAGTCTTCTCCAGGGGACGCACTGGAAATGGGGACGAGTGTTTTTGTTATCATGTTAACCATAATAACAAGCCACTGGCATTTAGTGGTCTGGATTTTGTATGGCAAGGATTCTGCCATGCCTGGCTTGTCCAGCACAAGGGCTGATCCCATTCAAAGGACAGTGTGCTTCTGGTAGAAACCAGGTCCCTGTGGCTGCCTCTGCTGCTCCCCCTGCTGCCTCCTCTGGGAACCACATGCATTTCACTCTGCCTTTCCTCCTCCTCCCTCCATGCCCAAGTCTTGCCTCCTGCACTTGTAGAGGATGGAGTGACAAGCACTCTTAACACCATCCACAACCACTGTCCTGCTTATTTGCTTGGTTTTACTCTAGACATTTATAGTTGTTCTATATTGATAACCTTGTCACTCTTTAACTTCATGGCTCTTTGAATTTAAGAAATAATGTGGCCTGTTAGGCACCAGTGGCTCACGCCTGTAATCCTAGCTACTCAGGAGGCTGAGATCTGAGGATCGTAGTTCAAGGCCAGCCCAGGCAGGGATGTCCATGAGACTCTTATCTCCAATCAACCACCAGAAAACCGGAAGTAGCGTTTGTAGCTCAAGAGGTAGAGTGCTCGCCTTGAGCAAGAGAGCCCAGGAACAGCGCCCAGGCCCAGAGTTCAAGCCTCAGGACTGAAGAAAAGAAAGGAAAGGAAAGGAGAAAGAGAAGAAAATAGAAGTTTAATCCACATTTATTTGGAAAACTTTTTTTTTTTTGCCAGTCCTGGGGCTTGAATTCAGGGCCTGGTCACTGTCTCTGAGCTTCTTTGGCTCAAGGCTAGTGCTCTACCACTTGAGCCACAGCACCACTTCTGGAATCGAACCCAGGGCTTCATGCATGCTAGGCAAGCACTCTACCACTAAGCCACATTCCCAGCCCTAAAACACTATTTTCTAATTCACGTTTCCTTAGCTATCCCAGTAGCCACTGGCTTTGAGCTTCTTGTAGTGTGCGTGTGGGCTCCTACTCATTTTAGAATCAGCTAAGTACTCTGATTCCATTCCCTCTGACTTCCAGCCCTCCCCATGTTGAGCACCCTACCAGTAGTCCCTCCTGTCCAGTCACTGCCACTTTCTGGCGCATGCGCGTATGCACACACACACAAGACACACACGTGCATTTGTGTGTGTGTGTATGTGTGTGTGTGTGTGTGTGTGTGTGTGTGTGTGTGTGTGTGTGTTGACCAGTCTGAGGTGCACTGACCTGACCATATTTATACATCTTGCCACTTGATTTCCAGGTTGTATGAGACTAGACCCTTCATGGTATCTCTTTTAAAGGAAAAAATGGATATATTTTGCTGGTGCTGGGGATGGAAGCTGGGGAATTACACATACTAAATAAACATGAGCCACACCCTCAGTGCTGAAAAAATATGCTGGCTTAGTCAGCAAACTTAACCTTTAATTGTTCTTCTTACTCTTGTTTTCAAGGCAGTTAATTGGTCTTTATACCATGGCTCACAACCCTAATATGACCCATTTGAATATAAATCAACCAGCTACTGCCCTTCCTCCTCTTTGGATAAGATGTGACAGTTCAGATCCTGAAGGGACCTGTTGGCTAGGTGCTGAGCTTACCACAGCAAATGGCAACATTACAGGAATTGTCTTATATGTGGTCACTTGTAAAGGTGAGTGCCCACTTGTTTTGTTTTTGCTTTGTGTGTGTATGTGTGATTGCATAATTATTTTGTGGTTGGTTTATTTATTTATTTTTGTCAGTCTGGGGGCTTGAATTCAGGGCCTGGGCTCTGTCCCTGAGCCTCTTTCTGCTCTAGGCTAGCATTCTACCACTTGAGCCACAGTGCCACTTCTGGCTTTTTCTGAGTAGCTCGTGGACTTTTCTGAGAACTGTGATTCTCAGATCTCAAGCCCACCAGCACCTGGTTTATTTTGTGATTTTTATTTGAAGCTGATATCGTTTAACGGGAAATGTACATAGTGGGACATTTGTTAATTACACAAATCACAGGTGTGCAACTTGCAGTGTACAGAAAGTATCTCAGATGAAACACCAGGACGTCTAGACAGGTTATGTGTGTTTTCTTCAGGTTTCATTTGATGTGCATATATTTTGGAGAATTTTCATTAGAGCATAAAATAGCACAATAAATTGATATTAAATTCTAGTCTCACAGTAGGCATTCAGTTGTTTTTTGTTTTTGAGATAAGGGTTTGCTATGTTGCTTAGACTGATGTCTTAACTTCTGGCCTAAAGTGGGCATCCTGCCTCAGTCCCCCAAGTAGTTCAACTTACAGGTATACAACACTACGCTCAACTATCTAATTATATAGGCATATATATCTAATTATATGTACATATATTTTCTTGTTGTTTGTTTGAGATATGAAGCCCAGGCTGGACTTGTTCTCCCAATCCAGCCTCTAAAGTGCTGGGCTTATAGGTATGTATTACCATGCCTAGCTCTAACAATGTAGTTTTGAATTGTACCTTTATTTATTTCTCTTTCGTTTATGTCCTATAGCTGATAAAATTTACTCTGTAACTCTGGAAAGTCTAAAACATTCACACAAGAAAAGACATCACTTATCTACTGTAAGTTTTTCTCTGTTATTATTTTATTCAGACTGTTATTTGAGGTACCTTTTTAGTTTGAAATTTAGTTTTTTTTTAACCCCTAGTATGACTAAATGCTTTTCTGTTATGTCAAAATACATTGGCCAGTTGTGGTTGCTCGTGCTTGTAATCCCAGCTACTCAGGAGTCAGAAATAGGATTGCAAATGGAGGCCAGCCCCAACCAAAAAAGTTGCCAGAAGCTATTTCAACAAACAAACCAGGTGTGATTAATCTATGCCTATATTCCCAGCTACTCTGGAGGCAGAAAAAGGAGGATTGCAATCTGAAGCCAGCCTCAGGCAAAAGCACAAGACCTCTATAAAAAAACAAACTAAAGCATAAAAGAATGGAGGTGTTACTCAAGTGGTAGAGCACCCACTTGATAGTGTGAGGCCCTGTGATACACACACACACACACACACACACATACACACACCCCTAAAATATTTTTCATCTTAGCTAAGATATAGTCCTCTGATAGTAATAACAGAGCATTGGTTCCAGGACTCTGTTTAGGTACCAGAACCTAAAGATACTTAATTCCTTTATGTATAGTGGTATAATGTTTGCATTTAACCTGTGTATATCTTCCTTATACTGAAATTCTTCTCTAGATTACGTAAAGTGGCTAATACAGTGTAAATGCTTCATACTTGCTATACTCTAGTGTTCGGGGAACATAAAATTGCACCTTCAGTAGAGGTGCAATTTAAATGTGTATGCACACATGTGTGTCTATACATATATATTTAGTGGTACTGGCATTTGAACTCAGGATCTTGTGCTTGTTAGATAGGCATTCTCCCATTCAAGCTATACATCCAGTCTTTATTGCTATTTATCTATCTATCTATTTATTTATTTATTTTGCCAGTCCTAGGGCCTGAGCCTCTTTTGCTCATATTTGCCACATTCCCAGACCCACTTTTTAAATTGTTTATCACATGGAGGTCTTGTGTTTTTACCTTGAGCAGGCTTCAGGCAACAATCCTTCTATCTAAGGCCTCCCAAGGACCTAGGACCACAAGCATATGCCCCAGTGCCTGGCTTATTGGTTGAATGGGGTCTTGCCAGAGTTGGCCTTAAACCAGATACTAGTGTCTGCCTTCTGGGTAGTTGTTTGTAAGTATAAGCCATCTCCCCCAGTCTATGGTTGATAGACTCAATACATGTCGGACCCATGGATACAGAGGGCCACTATGTTTATAGGCTTCTTGTCTTATGGGTAATGTTGGTGATTTAAGAGAATTGTCTTCTTTTCCCATTTGGAATGCAAATGGAGTGTTTGTCTGATTTTGATCTGAGGACAGAGCTGCGGGTGATCTTGGCAATGGGTTCTTACCACATGCACATGTAGCTAAGGGTCTCCCGGGGATATGTTTTTCAGATAACAGCTGGAGGCTTTGCGCAGTATGAGCTCTTTAAGTCCTCTGTCTTGGATGATATCGTCATCCCGTCACAAACTATGATCACTTTGGATATTTCCTGGAGTCCTGTGGATGAAATTCTTCAAATTCCTCCGCTCTCTTCGACCGCAACCCTGGTAGGAGTGGACCTTGTTTTCTCATCGGGTCCCTCGGGTCCCTGTATGGCAGTGTGCATGCTTATTGCTGGTGCTGCCTGCATTAGCCCCGACAAGGAATGCTGACCTTGCCTCTGGGGCCTCAGTAGAGCGCCAAGGGAGGTGTGCCAAGGGAGCTGAGCTTCAAGTGCTCATAATCCATAAATACAGAATTTATTAATTTTCTAGTAGTTAATTCTTTATTCTTTGTGCCAGTACCAGGGTTTGAACTCAGGCCTGGGCACTGTCCCTGAGCTTTTCTGCTCAAGGCTGGTGTTCTACTTGAGACACACTTCTACTTTTGGCTTTTTGCTAGTTAGTTAATTGGAGATAAGATTTTGCTGGACTTTCCTGCCTGATTGATTTTGAACTGTGATCTTAGATCTCAGCTTCTTGAGTAGCTATGGGTATAAACCACTAGCACCAAATCTCCAAAAAACTGGAAGTGGTGCTGTGGCTCAAGTGGTAGAGTGCTTACTTTGAGCTGAAGAGCTGAGGGACAGCGCCCAGGCCCCCATGACCAACAAAAAAAAAAAAATGAAAAGAATGCAAATATCGGGATTGGGAAGGTGGCTCAGTAGTAGAGTGCTTGCCTGGAATGCATGAGGCCCTGGGTTTGATTCTTCAGTACCACATTAGCAGAAAAAGCCAGAAGTGGTGCTGTGGCTCAAGTGGTAGAGCGTTACCCTTGAGCTGAAGAGCTGAGGGACAGCACACAGGCCCAGAGTTCAAGCCCCACGACTGACTTCCCCCCCCCCAAAAAAAGAATGCAAGTATTACAATAATACTAAACCTGTTTACTCTACATTTATCTAGGAGTATATCTTAACAAATTAGGCAGAATTGGTAATAAAAACTTATGCATAGGATACTTAATGCAGCAATATAGCCCTATTTTCAAAGTATTAACAACAAAGTGTGACTGTTTGTAGAGAAATGATTAAAGTACATTTCCCTGGTGAAATTTGACACAAGCTCTCTGTATTTTTGTGGTTGTTCTTGAGGGCCTCAGGATTGCTAGGCAAGTACCAGGCTTTATAATATCTGTTCTGCAATAAAAGGAAAATAATCAGATATTCAAAATACTATGTGTTTGAATTTCTTTGGGAATCTAATAATATAATTTGTATGTGAATCACCTCTGACCTGCTTGGTGTTAACACTGGTTTCTGCCCTATAATTACATCTTTTATGCTTTTCTTTCTCTTTATTAGGTGTTTACATACATTGATATTTTCTTCTTTTTTTTCTTTTTTTCTTCTTTTCCAAGGCTGAACAGCAGAATGTCCCTTTGCCCTCTGGCTACAGTAGTATGCTGTTGGCTTATTTAGATGTAGTGTAATAAGCAGATTGATTGCACTTTATTTTTGGTGGGTGTGACAATGCTTAGGTTATCACTGAGTTTTGAGGTGTGCTTATGCAAATTTCTCCTAGCTTGTCCTCTAGGAAATTCCATGGGGAGGTGGGCAGGAGATGTGAGGGGGGTGGTTGTTCCTTGTTCCCATGTAGACAGAGGGTGTGGTGGCCAGGATAAGGACTGTATCAGAATGGCTGCATCTGCTGATGAAGGGTAAGGTTTCCAAATGAGGTGTTGATATCACTTTAATTCATTGATGCTTTATGAAATGCATACTTCAATGTGAATCATTTTTGAAATGTAGAGAAGATGGAATAAGAATAAAAACTGACAAGGCTTTGGGTGCTTTTTTCAGAATATCAAAGTGGAATCAGGAGAGCTCAGAGGTTGTTTGAATCATCTTCACAGAGAACTGAAATTTCTCCTTGTAAGTACCATTTGGGAATTCCTGTATTTCACTTTCATGAAAATAGTTGCTTATGTAACTTTTACTTTATTCAAAATTTGTTTTCAATGTAATGTATTCATAAAATACTCGAGAACTGAGGCAGTTGGGCTGGGAAGGTGGCTCAGTGGTAGAGCGCTTGCCTTGCATGCATGAGGCCCTGGGTTCGATTCCTCAGCATCACATAAGCAGAAAAAGCTGGAGGTGGTGCTGTGGCTCAAGTGGTAGAGCGCTAGCCTTGAGCTGAAGAGCCTAGGGACAGTGCCCAGGCCCAGAGTTCAGGCCCACGACTGACAAAAGAAAAAAGAGAGAACTGAGGCAGTTTAATTTCATTTATATGACCATTGTCCTTCCAATTAAAGGGAGAATATCTATCCCCTGTTAAATTGGAGTGTGTATGGTTTTTACTCCTAAAACCCCACCTCCCAGCTGGTTCAGCTGCCAGTTTATTTCACATACATGTGTAGTCCATTATTGACAACTGGGATTTTGATTAAAGAATAAAGTACATGTTTTACCAGAAGTTTTATGTTTCAGTCATTTAGCTCTAACATTTCTCAAGAGAGATACATTTTTCATATCCTTTTATTACCGTAGAAATTCCAAATGTCCACCTGGAACGTGCAGCCAGGCGCATGCTGACTTCCCTTTCTTCTTTTGAATTTTATTTTATTTTTTTATTTTTATTTTTTTTGTTCCGGTCGTGGGGCCTGAACTCGGCCTGGGCGCTGTCCCTCAGCTCTTCAGCTCAAGGCGAGCGCTCTACCACTTGAGCCACAGTGCCACTTCGGGCTTTTTTCTGCTTATATGGTGCTGAGTAATCTAACCCAGGGCCTCATGCTTGCAAGGCAAGTGCTCCACCACTGAGCCACCTTCCCAGCCCTCTTCTTTTGAATTTTAGAGACAAATTCAGCCCATAAAATTTACTCATTTTTAGTGTGATGTTTAGTCAGTTTCTATTCACCTAGATTGTACAACCATCACTGTAGTTAACTAGTTAGTGCTTTATAACTTTATTGCTCCATAGCATTCCATTGTATGGATATACACCACATTTTGTTTACCCAAGCATCAACTGGCAGAAATTGTCGTCTCTAGTTTTAGGCTATCACAATGCTGTGGTGAATGATGTTTTCACCTCCCTTGAATAGAGTTGCTAGGCCATATAGTAACTAGGTTTAACTCCCCCCCCCTTTTTTTTTGGCAGTCCTGGGGCTTGAACTCAGGGCCTAGGCACTGTCCCTGGGTTTCCTTTTGCTCAAAGCTAGTACTCTACCAATTGAGTCACAGAAATACTTCTGGTTCTTTCTATTTCTATGGTACTGAGGAATCGAACCCAGGGCTTCATGCATGCTAGGCAAGCACTCTACCACTAAGCCACATTCCCAGTCCCTTAACTTTCTTTTTGTGGTGCTGAGGAATGAACCCACTATGTCACCCATGCTAGTTGTTGTTGGTTTGTTTGTTTTTCCTGTGATACTGGGGCTTGAACTTAGCGCTCCCTACTCTTCACATGGCTTTTTTGCTCAAGGCTGGCACTCTGCCACTTGAGCCACAGCTCCTCTGCAGGCTTTTTTGCTGGTTAATTGAAGATAAAAGTCTCTCAGATTTGTCTGTCTGGGCTGGCTTTGAATTGTGATCCTCAGAGCTCAACCACCGGAGTACTTAGAATTAAAGGCATGAGACATTGGTGCTAGGCAGAAGCTAAACTTGTTTTTTTTTTAATGGTTTTAAGATGTTCTGAGAATTCTGTGGACTGCTTCTCCCCTGTGGCTAGTCATCACACCTTCTTTATCTTACTCCATGCTCCTTTCTTTCTCTGTATGTCCTTACAGCTCAACAGCAACAGAAGCCTTACCTTGTTCTCCTGCCCTGTTTCAACCTGTCTCCACTGGTTGTTTTTCTGTTTTTTTGCAGTACTAGGATTTGAACTGAGGGACTCTTGTAAGGCAGGCATTCCACCACCTCAGTCCATTTTGGTTTTGTTATTTTTAGGCTAGGATCTTGCATTTATGTGTGGGCCGATCTGACCATGTGCCCCAGTTCTAGGATGACAGCATATGACCCTAAGCACTCAGCTTTTTTTAATGACTGAGATTGTCTAGGCTGCCCTTAATGATCCTTCTGATCTCAGCCTCCTTAGTAAACTAGGATTATAAACTTGAGCCACTGCACCTAACTTAACAACCTTTTGTCAGTTTTGCTTAGATGTCATACTCTGTGCATACATAGTACGTTATTTTTATGTGAATTTTCATTCAGTTCCACATTTGCCTTATTCTCATTATTTTGGCATCTTTGTGGGAAAACCCAGTATCACACTACTCTTGTAGTTCCGGTGTACTAAGAATCATAGTTTAGAACACCATGCTTAGACTCGGTTTGCTGAATGTATATCCTGGTACCATTCATTATTCACTGTGAAGCCTGAGCAAGTTGCTCAACCTCTCAGCTACAGTAAACTGAGGGTAATAGTATTATCTGCCTCAGAGTTTTGTTAGAATTTACTAGCATCCTATGTATAATGCACTTTAGCAATGCCTGTGTGTGTGACAATTAAGAAATGTCAGATGGGCACCGGTGGCTCACGCCTGTTGTAATCCTAGCTACTCAGGAGGCTGAGATCTGAGGATCATGGTTCAAAACCAGCCCAGGCAAGAAAGTCTGTGAGGCTTATTTTTTTTTTGTCAGTCATGGGACTTGAACTCTGGGCCTTGGGTGCTTTCCCTCAGCTCTTTAGCTCAAGGCTAGCGCTCTACCACTTGAGCCACAGCACCACTTCTGGTTTTCTGGAGATAAGTTTATTTATTGGAGATAAATGTCCCATAGACTTTCTTGCCCGGACTGGCTTTGAACTGCGATCCTCAGATCTCAGCCTCCTGAGTAGCTAAGGTTACATGCATGAGCCACTGGGACCCGGCTCTATGAGACTCTTTTCTCCAATTAACTACCAGAAAACCACAAGTGGAGCTGTGGCTCAGAGTGGTAGAGTGCTAGCCTTGAGTAAAAGAGCCCAGAGACAGGACACAGGCTCTTGAGTTTAAGCCCTACAACTGACCCCCCCCCCCAAAAAAAAAAGTCAAGTTAATTAAAATTATTTTGAATGTATCTTTATTGACTAAGCTATGTTGTCTGCTAATAAGCTTCTTGCTTTTTTCAATACTGTATAGGTTCTGGCTGAAGGTATGAAGACTGGTGTAACAGAATGGCTTGAGCCTCTGGAAGCCAAGTCTGCTGTTGAACTTGTACAGGAATTTCTGGATGGTGATTGCTTTCCCAATTCACTCTTGTCTGGTGTTTGCTTTTCTTTCTTTCTTTTTTTTTTTTTTTTTTTTTTTGCCAATTCTGGGATTTGAACTCTGGGCTTGGGCTCTCTCCCTAAGTTCCTCTTTGCTCAAGGCTAGCACTCTACCACCTGAGCCACAGTGCCACTTCCAGTTTTTTCTGGGGTTACTTGGAGATAAGAGTCTCATGGACTTTCCTGCCAGGGCTGGCTTAAAATCACGATCTTCAGTTCTCAGCCTCCTGAATAGCTAGGATTATAGGCAAGAGCCACCTGCTTCCACATGTTTACATTTCTTAATTGAGAATTTATACTTGTTGTATTTAAATATAAGTTGTCACTTTAAGCTTGGTAGGCTTTTTAGATGGGATGTATTAAAGCTGTGGTCTGAGTCAGGTGCTAGTACTGGTGGCTCACACCTATAATCCTAGTAACTCAGGAAGCAAAGATCTAGGATTATGGTTCAAAACCAGCCAGGGCAGGAAAGTCTGTGAGATTCTTATCTCCAATAAACTACTCAGAAAAGCTGGAACTGGAGCTGTGGCTCAAGTGGTAGAGCTTTAGCCTTGAGCAAAAAGAAGCTCAGGGATAATATCCAGGCCCAGAGTTCAAGCCCTAGATCTGGCCAAAAAAAAAACGCCAAAACTTTTGGTCTGACATAATTGGAGTGACAGCTAAAATACTACTAAAGTACTAATGATAGAGATCTAAGTAATTCTTTTTTTTTTTTTTTGGTGGTCCTGGGGCTTGAACTCAGGGCCTGAGCATTTCTATGAGCTTTTTTCACTCAAGGCTAGTGTTCTACCACTTTGAGCCACAGCACCACTTCTGATTTCCTGGTGGTTAATTAGAAATAAGAGTCTCAGGAACTTTCCGGCCGGGTCTGGCTTAGAACCACCTCAGATCTCAGCCTCCTGTGTAGCTAAGATTATAGACATGAGCTACTGGCACCCAGAGGATCTAAGTAATTCTAAAACTCAGTAAGGTTTTGTCTGAAAGTATATGACACATCTCTGTGTAAGAGTCCCAGGTATGCAAAGTAAACAGGACTCAAGAAACAAAGGACCTCTACTTAATTTGTTGTATCATTTCTAAATGACTCCATGTTCTTGCCCTCATATATTGTCTTTGTTTTTTGTTGTTTTTTTTGGTCTGGTTGTGGGGCCTGAACTCTGAGCTTGGGCGCTGTCCCTCAGCACTTCAGCTCAAGGCTAGCGCTCTACCACTTGAGCCACAGCGCCAATTCCGGCTTTATTCTTTTTGCTTATGTGGTGCTGAGGCATCGAACCCAGGGCCTCAGGCATGCAAGGCAAGCACTCTACCACTGAGCCACCCTCCCAGCCTATATATTGTCTATATATGCATGCTCATCTGAGGGAAGCTAGGAGGAGGGCACAGAACCAGAAGGAAATGGGAAAATATACGACAGAGGGGTCCATCAGCTGCACTGGACATCGATGAAAACGAACTAAGCAACATAAGGGCAGCAATGGGAGGGAGGGAATGAGAGGGAAAGAGGGAACAGCTTACACTAAGCAAAAGGAAAGCTACATATGACCGGATGTGGAAGAAATAGTTGTATTGTCAAAGCTCATAGAATTCACAAACTTTATAGACCATGATAATGACAATTTTCCCCATGAAGGTCAAAATGTTTGTGACTTTAACTAAGTATCTCTATCCCACAATGCTGTGAAATTTATGTAATCACTTAATAAAAAAAATTATTTAAGAGTCTGGGAAGGTGGTTCAGTGCTTGCCTTGCATGCATGAGGCCCTGGGTTCAATTCCTCAGCAGCACATAAGCAGAAAAAGCCAGAAGTGGCTCAAGAGGTAGACAGCTATCCTTGAGCTGAAAAGCTAAGGGTCAGTGCCCAGGCCCAGAGTTCAGGCCCCACAACCGACCAAAAAAAAAAAAAAAAGTGTCAGGGATGATTGTAGGGGGAAACTGACATTGGGTTAGTTTTCCTGCTGCCTTCATCCTCACACCCTGCCTGATGGGGTCTGTTACTACTTCCTCTGTGGAAGTCAGTGATTCTGTGATGTCCAGTCATGCTCCCGATCTATAATACTTGCAAATAGGATTAGGATGGAAATAATTGGGAAAGCAGAAATCTAAAATCAGGCTAATAAGCTTTTGGTACTTTCTAGACTTAAATAAACTGGATGGACTGGGTGATTCTGCAAAAAACGACACAGAGGTAAGTGGTTGTGATCAGTTAGAAATGTGTTAGTGGAATAGCTCCTGCAGCCTGGGCACATGGTCACCTCCAGTGTTGTATTCTCTCAGATGGATTGTTCAGTCACGTGTATTACTAGTTGCTATGTTGCAAAGAAGTAGGAGCAAGTGTGTTAATATGCTAGAAGATGGCATGCTGTTTTATTAAATTAAACTATTTATGGTCTCATTTGATGAAAACAGAAAAGGTGACAAAGGTAATTTTAGAAATATTTTCATTTTTAGGCATTATCGCTTTTTTGGTTTCTGTTTTGAGCCAAGGTCTTGCTGTGTATCTCAGACTCGCTTTGAACTTAGAATCTTTCTGCCTTAGCCTCACCAATACTGAGGTTATAGGTTTTCTTTTTTGTTTGTTTGTGCCAGACCTGGGGCTTGAGCTTAAAGCCTCAATGCTGTCCCTCAGCTCTTCAGCTCAAGGCTAGCACTCTACCACTTGAGCCACAGCTCCACTTCCAGCTTTTTGGTGGTTAATTGGAGATAAGAGTCCTCATGGATGCTGGGAGTATGGGTTAGTGGTAGTGTGCTTGCCTAGCATGTGTGAAGCCGTGGGTTCAATTCCTCGCTGCCATGTAAACAGAAAAAAGCCAGAAATGGTGCTGCTAGCAAAAGGCTAGCCTTTAGCAAAAGAGCTCAGGGACAGTGCCTAGGCCCTGAGTTCAAGCTCCAGGACTGGCCAAAAAAAAAAGAGTCCTCATGGACTTTCTTGCTAGGGCTGGCTTCAACCCTCAATCCTCAGATCTGAGCCTCCTAAGGAGCTAGGTTTATAAGCATGAATCACCAGCTACAGGTTTTTGGGGTGTGCGTGCGTGCGTGCATGCGTGCATGCGTGCGTGCGTGTGTGTGTGTGTGTGTGTGTGTGTGTGTGTGTGTGTGTGCTGTTGGTCATGGGGCTTGACTCTGGGCTTGCGCATGTCCTTGCATTCTTCAGCTCAAGGCGAGTGCTCTACTGCTTGAGCCACAGCACCACTTCCAGTTTTCTAGTGGTTTATTGGAGATAAGAATCTCACGGACTTTCTTGCCCTGGCTGTGAACCACGATCCTCAGATCTCAGCCTCCTGAGTAGCTAGGATTACAGGCGTGAGGTACCAGCGCCCGCCCAGCATCAACTACAGGTTTTTTAAGAGTTACTTTGTATGTGTTCCAAAATCCAAAATTTTCTCAGAGCCGCATTTAAACAGTGTTGACAATAGAAACTCCTTTAGTTTAAAAACAAGCTGAAGATTCTCTGCATTTGCTTCTTTTTCAGACAGTGAAGCATGACACAGCTGCAGTTGATCGGTCTGTGCTTATCACAGTGCGGGGCGATCTAGATTTTGCTGAGCAACTTTGGTGCAAAATGAGCAGCAGTAGGTACCATGGTGATTAGGCATTCCCTCTGCTTCAGTTTAGGAAGTAATGAACTTTGTTCTTCTGGTCTTATATGGGACTAGTGGTTTCTATTGTATTCATTGCTGGAGTGGGTTGGCATATTCTACTCAAGAGCTGTACAAAAAGCCAGGTGCCAGTGGCTCATGCCTGTAATCCTAGCTACTTGGGAGTCTAAGATCTGAGGATTGAGGTTTAAAGCCAGTCCGGGCAGCAAAGTCCATGGGACATTTATCTCCAGTTAACCACCAGAAAACCAGAAGGGGCACTGTGGCTCAAGCGGTAGAGTGCTCACCTTGAGCTGAAGAGCGGAGGGACAGCACCCAAACCCAGAGTTCAAACCCCATGACTGGCCAAAAAAAAAGAACTGTACGAAGACAAAACTGTAGTTTTCTCCTGCCTTTAAGAGCATAAAACTTAATTGGTTTATGCCATATTTATACATAGAACCACATATATATTAATAAAATTATAGTTAGAAGTTGGGCACTGATGGCTCATACCCATCATTCTAGCTACTCAGAAGGCTGAGAGCTGAGGATTGCAGTTTGAAGCCATTCCTGGCAGGAAAGTCCATGAGACTTGGATCTCCAAGAGCCACCAGAAAACTGGAAGTGGTGCCATGGCTCAAAGTAGTAAAATGCTAGCCTTGAGTGAAAACGGTTAGAGACAGCAGACAGCACACAGGCCCTGAGTTCAAGCCCCAGGACTAACCCCCTACCCTACCCCACCCCAAAAAAAGATTATGGCTAGATTTGTTGCCTTTTAGAAATCTTTTCACCATTTTCCATCCATGCAGTACATATTTCCATCTTCTTTTTAATGTATATATCCTTAAGATGAGTGGTATTGTTTGATCTAAAGAAACATGAAAATAATGTTAGGACTGATGTGTTTTTCCAGGTGTGATTTCATACCAAGACCTGGTGAAGTGTTTCACACTGATCATCCAGAGTCTGCAGCGTGGGGACATACAGCCATGGGTAGGTTGCACAGTCAGGAGGCTTTTTCTCGGTGGTAAAACATGCTGGGTATGCAGCGCCTGGGACAGACGGCCTGAGTTTGTTCCAGCCCGGTGCTTTCTAGCTTTGTAAACATTGGCAAGTTCCTTTACTTCTCTGTACCCTAATGTCATCATCTGTAAAGTGAGGGTAGGACTCATAACTTCTTTATATTATGGTTTGAGGATCAACTAGTTTAATTCATGTAAAGTACCTCCTTCCTGGAGCTTAGTTAAGTACTCAGGACATGTATGCTACAATGTTACCTTTATTAACTGCTGTGTAAATGAAAGTTTTTATCACTGGTGAGGATAAAAGCTGGGAGGGATCCTCTTTCTTTTTAGTTTGTTGGTTGTAGGACTTGATCTCAGGGCCCAGACACTATCCCTAAGTTTTTGTTTTGTTTTGTTTTGATTTTGATCAGTCTTGATTTTTCTGGTCATTTATTGGAGATAAGAGTCTCACGGACTTTCCTCCCCAGGCTGATTTTGAACCGGGATCCTCAGATCTCAGCCTCCTGAGTAGCTAGGATTACAGGCATGAGCCACCAGCCCCCAGTTCCCTAAGCTTTTTTGCTCAAGGCTAGTGCTCTACCACTTTGAGCTACAGCTCCACTTCTAAGTTTTAAGGGGTTAATCGAAGATAAGAGTCTCATAGACTTCCCTATCTGGGCTGCCTTCAAACCTCCATTCTCAGATCTCAATCTCCTGAATAGCTAGGATTATAGACATGAGCTACCAGGATCCTGATGGGATACTCTTTCTTTTCTTTTCTTTTTTTTGCCAGTCCTGGGGCTTGAATTCTGGGTCTGGGCACTGTCCTTGAGCTTCTTTTGCTCAAGGCTAGCACTCTACTACCTGAGCCACAGCACCACTTCTAGACTTTTCTGTGTATGTGGTACTGAGGAATCGAACCCAAGCTTCATGCATGCAAGGCAAGCACTCTACCATTAAGCCACATTCCCAGCCCTGGGATATTCTTTCTAAATATCGAGTTTGATGGTGCATTGGGATCCTTAGACTGTAGTATACCCTTTGAACTAGGACCCACCCAAAACTTGCACATAAAAATACATATTAGGGCTGGGAAGTTGGCTCAGTGGTAGAGCGCTTGCCTTGCATGCCTGAGGCCCTGGGTTCGATTCCTCAGCACCACATAAGCAAAAAGAAAAAAGCTGGAAGTGGTGCTGTGGCTCAAGTGGTAGAGTGCTAGCCTTGAGCTGAAGAGCTGAGGGACAGTGCCCAGGCCCAGAGTTCAGGCCCCACGACTGGACCCAAAAACAAACAAACAAACAATAAAAATACATATTAGACTAATCACTATAGTTTCTTGCTTAGTAGAATAAAGATGTAAACTAGGGCTGGGAAGGTGGCTCAGTGGTAGAGCGCTTGCCTTGCAAGCCTGAGGCCCTGGGTTCGATTCCTCAGCACCACATAAGCAAAAAGAAAAAAGCCGGAAGTGGCGCTGTGGCTCAAGTGGTAGAGCGCTAGCCTTGAGCTGAAGAGCTGAGGGACAGCGCCCAGGCCCAGAGATCAGGCCCCATGACCGGACCCAAAAAAAAAAAAAAAAAAAAAAGATATAAACTAAATTTCCCCCCACTAATGCAATGACTAAGTCAATAATGATATAATTTACATAATGGCATTTGTGATGGTTGCCAAAGCCGGTGCTGTAGAGAGAAGAAAGGCAGATACAAAATTGCTTGAAATGTAAATTTTGGGGGGAAAACATCTGAAAACAAATTTGCTATAATCTTAGTAGCAATCACGTATGGTAGAAACATAGAAGGCATTTTTCTCCAGCTGCATTATACCTTTTTAAATTTTTTATTTATTTTTTGTAGGTCGTGGGGTTTTAACTGTGTCCCTGAGCTCTTCAGCTCAAGACTATCATTCTACCACTTGAGCCACAGCACCACTTCCAGTTTTCTGGTGGTTAATTGGAGATAAGAGTCTCATGGGCTTTCCTGCCTGGGCAGGCTTTGAACATCGATCCTCAGATCTCAGCCTCCTAAGTAGTTAGGATTATGGGCATGAGCCACTGGCACCTGGCTTGCATTATACATAAAAACTTTTCCATTCCTGTTACTTTTGTCTGGGTGTACATGAGTTCCAGTACTGGCACTTGAACTCAGGGCCTGGGCACTGTCTCTGAGTTTTTTGTTTTGTTTTTTTGGTTGTGGGGCTTGAACTCTGGGCTTAGGTGCTGTCCCTGGGCTCTTTAGCTCCAGGTGAGCACTCCACTGTTTGAGCCACAGCGTCACTTTGGTTTTCTGGCTGGCATTGAACCACAATCCCCAGATCTCAGCCTCCTGAGTAACTAGGATTACAGTTGTGAGCTATCAGTTCCTGGCTGGCTTCTCTGAGCTTTTTTGCTCAAGGCTAACACTCTACCACTTGAGTCACAGCTCTACTTCTGTATTTTTGATGGTTAATTAGAGACAAGAGTCTTGTGGAAACAGGGTACCAGTGATTCACGCCTGAAATTCTAGCTATTTAGGAGGCTGGTGTCTAGGGATCATGGTTGGAAGCCAGCCCAGGCAGGAAAGTCCATGAGACTTTTATCTCCAATTAAACACCAAAAAAAAAAAAAAAATGGAAGTAGAGCTGTGGCTCAAGTGGTAGAGTGCTAGGCTTGAGGACAAAAGCTCAAGGGACAGTGCCCAGGCTCTGAGTTCAAGCCCCAGGACCAGTATAAAAAAAATATATATATATAGGGGGCTGGGAAGGTGGCTCAGTGGTAGCGTGCTTGCCTTGCATGCCTGAGGCCCTGGGTTCGATTCCTCAGCACCACATAAGCAAAAAGAAAAAAGCCGGAAGTGGCGCTGTGGCTCAAGTGGTAGAGCGCTAGCCTTGAGCTGAAGAGCTGAGGGACAGCGCCCAGGCTGAGTTCAGGCCCCACTACCAGACCCCCCCCCCAAAAAAAAAAATATATATATAATATATATATATATTATATATTATATATATAATAATAAAAAGTCTCATTCAGGTTACTTATTCATTCAGGGTACTAAGAATGCAAACTGATCATTTTTAAGTTGTAACTAATGCAGCTCTGTGCCTCTTTTGGGAGTTATCCTTATGGCCTCACATGCTCTTATTGTGACTAGCTCCACAGCGGGAGTAACAGCTGGCTGAGCAGGCTCATCCACCAGTCTTACCATGGAACCATGGACACAGTGTCCCTCACAGGGACTATTCCACTGCAGATGCTCTTGGAAATCGGCCTGGACAAACTGAAAAAAGATTACATCAGTTTTTTCATAGGTAATGTGCCAGCAAATTCAGTCTTTCATGAGGACCTTTCTTAGAAAGGAATGGAAAATTCCTAAACCTTATTTGAATACATGCATTTTTCTTTCTAGGTCAGGAACTTGCATCGTTGAATCATTTGGTGAGTTCATTTTTCTTCTAAAATTGGTTTTTCTTCCATCCAGTCTTTTCTTTTTTTCTTAACTGTGCTAGTCCTAGGGCTTGAACTCAAGGCCTGGGCACTGTCCCTGAGCTTTTTTGTTTTGTTTCGTTTTGTTTTTGTGTTGTTGGCTGTGGGGGCTGAACTCTGGGCTTGGGCACTGTCCATCAGCTCTTCAGCTCAAGGCTAGCGCCCTATCACTTGAGCCACAGCACCACTTCGGCCTTTTTCTGCATATGTGGTGCTGAGGAATAGAACCCAGGGCCTCATGCATGCGAGGCAAGCACTTTACCACTGAGCCAACTTCCCAGCCCTCCCTGAGCTTTTTTATTCCAGGCTAGTGCTCTACCACTTGAGCTACACTTCCACTTCCATAGTTATGGTGGTTAATTGGAGATTTGGTGGTTAACTGGAGAGTTTTATAGACCTTCTTATTTGGGCTGGCTTTGAAGTGTGATCCTCTGATCTCAGCCTCCTGAGTAGCTAGGATTACAAGTGTGTAAGCCACCAGCACTTGGCTATCAGGTCATTTTGTGTAGTTATTAATGCCTATAATGTGCCAGCATCTGTCTGGGATCCTATAAAACATCAGTGAAACAAATGATTCCCTAAGACAGATGAAATAAATAATTTATTCAGTGTCATTTCTCATTCTCTATAAATTCATCATGCTGATACATAGTTGTGTACTGTTTACACTAATGTGCTACACAAGTCTTACTTCTAGAGAGCTGAGGGAGTGCCCTTAACCCTACAAAAAAATGTTGTCACCCCTTCTCTTGACCCATTTGTAGTTCACTTGAAGGATTGTTTTCCAATGAATTTATGATGTTCTTTAATGTACTGACCCCAGGACCAGTCTCAGGTCCCGAGGGCTGCTCTCGGCTGTTACCCTGTGGCCTTCTCTCCTCAGTGTGGAAGTTTGTTCCCTGAGAAAAAGCAGAGAGCATCTCTAATGCTCCACTGCCTTCTGAGGGGCTCACCTGCCGGGTCATTCCACAGACCAGGAGGTAACTCCTATCTGATTATCTTAAGGTCAGTCAGTAAAATCCCATTATGTTTACAGATTCTGGACTCACTCGAGGAGAAGGGATTGTCAAAGTTTGTACTCCAGGAAACCAGTCACAGTCAGTGGTAGCCATTATCAAATTCATCTGCTCATTTTTATTGTGCCACATTCCCAGCTTCTATCTTACTTTTTTTTTTTTGGGTCCGGTCGTGGGGCCTGAACTCTGGGCCTGGGTGCTGTCCCTCAGCTCTTTTAGCTCAAGGCTAGCGCTCTACCACTTGAGCCACAGCGCCACTTCCGGCTTTTTTCTTTTTGCTTATGCGGTGCTGGGGAATCGAACCCAGGGCCTCATGCATGCAAGGCAAGCGCCCTACCACTGAGCTACCTCCCCAGTCCTCTATCTTATTTTTAAGGCATCAAGTCAGTAAGTCTATAAAGGTTGAGAGCTGTCTTGGGACTTGTCATTTATTCCATCTGAAGAGTATAGGATGGGTATATTGGCTTATCCCTTTAGGCCCTTGCGATGCCTTTATTAGAGAATAGGTATAATTATTTGCTTAGAACATTCTCACTGAAAATTTTACATCTAGATGAGTTTAATTTTTTTTTTTTTTTTTTTGGTCAGTTGCGGGGCTTGAACTCTGGGCCTGGGCGCTGTCCCTCAGCTCTTCAGCTCAAGGCGAGCGCTCTACCACTTGAGCTACAGTGCCACTTCCGGTTTTCTGGTGGTTTATTGGAGATAGGAGTCTCACGGTCTCTCCTGCCCGGACTGGCTTTGAACCACGATCCTCAGATCTCAGCCTCCTGAGTAGCTAGGATTACAGGCGTGAGCCACCAGCGCCCGGCTCGAGTTTAATTTTTTTAAATTGTTTCTTTTCTTTTTCTTTTTTTTTTAAGTGGTGCTGGGGTTTGAACTCAGGCTCTTGAACTTGTAGCAAGGGCTATACTTCCAGCCCATGTATACTTTGGTTTTAAAAATTAGTAGTGATCTGGGTGCCAGTGACTCACGCCTGTAATCCTAGCCACTCAGGAGGCTGACATCTAACGATTGTAGTTCAAAGTTAGCCAGAGCAGGAAAGTCCATGAGACTCCTATCTCCAGTTAACCACCAGAAAACCAGAAGTGGCACTGTGGCTTAAGAAGTAAAGCACTAGCTAGCCTTGAGCTGAAGAGCTGAGGAACACATCCAGGCACAGAGTTCAATGCCCACGACTGACCAAAAAAAAAAAAGTAGTGAAAGGTAGATTCTATCTAGCTGTCTCCTCCTCCTAATATGTGTTCAAACTTAGACATGCTGGCATAGTCATACCCTTTCCAAAGTTTCTGCTTATTCTTCAACTCCCTGTTTTCTCTACTTTTTATTCCAGGAATACTTCATTTCCCCATCAGTGGATACCCAGGAACAGATTCACCGTGTGCAAAAACTCCACCATATTTTAGGAATTCTAGTCAGTTGCATGCAGTTCATTAAGTCTCAGCATGAGCTCCTCTTTTCTTTAACTCAGTAAGTATGTCTCTGTTGTTCACTCACATGGAAATATATTGTACTCCAAGAAATTGAAGCCAAAATAGGTGCAGTTTTGATTGCCAGTTAGGCTAGGACCTGTTCACCCTGCCTTAATAGTGTGGGGTTGGGTCAATGTCATAGGAAGGGCAGGCTTTGGATTTACTTTGCCTTTGCTTCTATAACTTCCCAACTTCCTTCAGAAGTTTCCCCTCTATCTTGTTTCCTCATCTGTGAAATGGATCTAATTAGGCTCTGTATTCTTTCTTTTTTTTTTGTCGGTTGTAGGGCTTGAACTCTGGGCCTGGGCGCTGTCCCTGAGCCCTTCAGCTCAAGGCTAGTGCTCTACACTTGAGCCACAGAGCCACTTCCGGTTTTTTCTGGTGGTTAAATGGAGATAAGAGTCTCAGGGACTTTCCTTGCCCAGGCTGGCTTTGACCGTGATCCTCAGATCTCAGCCTCCTGAGAGCTAGGATTACAGGCATGAGCCACCAGCGCCCGACTACTCCTGTATTCTTGAAGGATTAAATGAGGTATTGTATATGAGGTACCTGATACTGAATAGGTAGTTAATAAATACTATTTTTTTTTCTTTTCACATCCTTATGAGTCAGACTGATCGCTGCTAGCCATTTATATAATAACAAAAATTAAGTGCAAAGCCAGACACTGGCTATACTCCTAGCTACTTAGGAAGCTAAGATCTGAGGATCATGGTTCAAAGCTAGCCCGGGCAAGAAAGTTCGAGAGCTTCTTATCTCCAGTTAACCACCAGAAAACCGGAAGTGGCACTGTCATTCATAGTAGAACCCTAGCTTTTAGCAAAAAGAGCTCAGGGACAACACTTAGGCCCTGAATTCAAGCCCCACCACCACCAACAAAAAAAAAAACAAGTCATGTGGTATCCTTACATCTCTATGAGCAATATTGCTGAAATTAGAGATTCTGATGAGTTTGACTAAAGACAGTATGGAATAATCTTCATATGTGGATTGCTAGGTTCTTAGGTATCTTTGAGGCTTAAAAATCTAGAAATAAATGAGCCATTGCCTATTCTAAACTTAGAATTTCCTTGGGCTGGGAAGGTGGCTCAGTGGTAGAGCACTTGCCTTGCATGCATGAGGCCCTGGGTTTGATTCCTCAGCACCACATAAGCAAAAAAAAAAACCCAGAAGTGCCGCTGTGGCTCAAGTGGTAGAGTGCTAGCCTTGAGCTGAAGAGCTGAGGGACAGCGCCCAGGCCCAGAGTTCAGGCCCCATGACTGGACCCAAAAATAAAAAATAAATAAAATAAACTTAGAATTTCCTTTAATTATAAAGAAGGAAGTTTGTAATTGTTATTGTTTACAGACCCAACAGGGTTTTTTGTGTTGTTTTTTTTTTCATTACATATCAGAAATATAGGGCTGAGGATGTAGATCATGGTAGAGTACTTGCCTAACATGTGGGAGGCCCTGGGTTCAATCCCTAGCACTGCAAAATAGCACTATCGGGCTGGGAAGGTGGCTTAGTGGTAGAGCGCTTGCCTTGCATGCATGAGCCCTGGGTTCGATTCCTCAGCAGAAATAGCCAGAAGTGCCGCTGTGGCTCAAGTGGTAGAGCGCTAACCTTGAGCTAAAGAGCTGAGGGACAGCACCCAGCCTAGAGTTCAGGTTCCACAACTGACAAAAAAGAAAAAAGTAGCACTGTCAATGAGTTAACTTTGTGTGTGTGTGCGGGGGCAGGGGGGGGGGGGGGATTGTGGGATTTGAACTCAGGGCCTGGGCTCTGTCCCTAAGCTCTTTTGCTCAAAGCTAGTGCTTTACCACTTTGAACCCCAGATCCACTTCTGGTTTTCTGGTGGTTAATTGGAGATAAGAGTCTCCCAGGCCCAGAGTTCAAGCTCCACAACTGACAAAATAAAAAGAGTCTTATGAGCTTTCTGGACTGGGTTGGCTTTGAACCATAATCAGATCTTAGCCTCCTGAATAGGGTCACAGGCATGAATCACTAGCACCTGGCAATATAAGTTAACTTTTAGATAGATAGATAGATATTTTTCTTTTTTTGGGGGGGGGGGTTCAGTCATGGGGCCTGAACTCTAGGTCTGGGCACTGTCCCTCAGCTCTTCAGCTCAAGGCTAGCACTCTACCACTTGAGCCACACTCGCCACTTCTGGCTTTTTTTCTTTTTGCTTATGTGGTGCTAAGGAATCGAACCCAGGGCCTCATGCATGCAAGGCAAGCGCTCTACCACTGAGCCACCTTCCCAGCCCCAGATAGATATTTTTCTACTGTTAATGTTCAAAAAAGTGAATGAGATTTACTTTCCAAGAGAGAACCCTAGGTTTTGTTTTTGTTTGGGAAGTGCTTTGTTCTTTGCTTCTGTGGCTCTGGAATCGTTTCTTGTTGACATTATATTTAGTGGTACTCAATACAGTTTTTCCTTATGAGCTTTAGACTAGAAAGTCCATATTGGCTTTTTTTTTTCTAAGAGGATTTTATTTGTTTTAGATCCTGCATAAGGTATTATAAGCAAAATCCTCTGGATGAGCAACACATTTTTCAGCTGCCAGTCAGACCAGCTGCAGTAAAAAATTTGTATCAAAGGTAAGCAGTTTAATTGTTAGACCTAAACTCCAGCCCTGATTCTTAGCAGTCTTGGCATCCATGCTCTAGGAGAGCTTATGATGAGTGCCCTTTCATGTTTGAATAGTTTGACCGAAGTCTGATGGTTCACCCCTTCCTCTAGACTTTGCATCTTCTCTCTTAGACTTTCTTTTTTTTTTTTGTCCATCGTGGAGCCTGAACTGTGGACCTGGGCGCTGTCCCTCAGCTCTTCAGCTCAAGGTTAGCACTCTACCTCTTGAGCCACAGCACCACCTCCAGCTTTTTCTGCTTATGTGATGTTGAGGAATCGAACCCAGGGCCTCATGCATGCGAGGCAAGCACTCTACCACTGAGCTACCTTCCCAGCCCCTTTCTTAGACTCTTAAGCTTCTAGTCTTTCCTTTGTCTCTCCATTTGCATCTTTCATGGAATAGAGGAGAAATGACTGGGAGAAAAGTAATCAGTATTAGGACAACAAAGTCTAGGGAATGGCTGTGAAAGAAGAATTTAGGGGTTGGTAAGGGGGACCTAAGGCGATAGATTGGTCATCCACTCAGACGCTGAAGTTTCATTCATGACACTTTTACACTTGAACCACAGCTCCACTTTTTTTTTTTTTTTTTTTTTGCTAGTTAATTGGAGATAAATGTCTCACAGACTTCCTGTCCTGGCTGGCTTTGAACTACTATCCTCAGCTCTCAGCCTCCTCAGCAGCCAGGATTACAGGTGTGAGCCATTGGCACCTGGCTTGGTCTATGGCTTTCTTGAACCTGTTTTTTGTTTCTCTTTTGCTGGTATTAGGGATTGGACTCAGGACCTTGTACTGTCTAGGCAAGTGTTACATCACTTGAACCACATCCCAGCCCTGCATCTCTTTTTTCCCTTAGTTTCTAAGATGTAGAATTCTGCCCTAATTTTGTGTGTGTGTGTGAAAATACCGTACAGAGGGGTTACAATTACATGGGCAAGATAATGAATACATTTCTTTTTTTTTTTTTTTTGGTCTGGTCCTGGGGCCTGAACTCTGGGCCTGGCCGCTGTCCCTCAGCTCTTCAGATCAAGGCTAGCGCTCTACCACTTGAGCCACAGCACCACTTCCAGCTTTTTTCTTTTTGCTTATGTGGTGCTGAGGAATCAAACCCAGGGCCTCAGGCATGCAAGGCAAGCGCTGTACCACTGAGCCACCTTCCCAGCCCCAATGAGTACATTTCTTATCAAGCATTGTTGCCTCCTCCTTTGTTTCCCCTTCCCATCTCCCCCTTTCCCCCAATTCCCCCTCCCCCTTCCTCTGCCCTTATTTTATTTCATCGTCTCATCTCTAAGACTTCACTAAAACTACAGAAGGAAGAAAGGAAATAACTGTTGGTTGTGCTGTTGTTTTAATTTTTTTCTTTTGCTATTTTTTTTTCCTTAGTGAGAAGCCACAGAAATGGAGAGTGGAAATCAGTAGTGGTCAAAAGAAGATTAAAACAGCTTGGCAGCTGAGTGAGAGCGCACCTGTAGAGCACCTGAGTTTTCACAAACCTGGTTAGTAATCTGTCCTGATGAGTCATTCCAACAGAACAGAAACTTCATTCCATTGCAAGGGGTTATTCGTACAGCTTTTGCATCCAGTTATAAGTCAATTTCCCTGCATGCAGATATGAAGCATTTTTAGAAGAGGTATGCCTTCTGTGCCAGTGTAATGCTTAGAAAGATTCAAGTTATTATCTTTGGCAGAGGAACAAATTTTATTGAATGTGGGCAAGCAGTGGGAGCATGGGTGTAAGAAGTGGGTTGAAAAGTGTGACGTGTCACTTGTATTATATTTTCCACCATGCACTGTTCAAAAGCAAGTAATAGCGGGGCGCCGGTGGCTCACGCCTGTAATCCTAGCTATTCAGGAGCCTGAGATCTGAGGATGGCAGTTCAAAGCCAGCCCAGGCTGGAAAGTTGAGACTCTTATCTCCAATTAACCACCAGAAAACCAGAAGTGGCGCTGTGGCTCAATTGGTGGAGCGCTTGCCTTGAGCTGAAGAGCTGAGGGACAGTGCCCAGGCCCAGAGTTCAAGCCCCATGACTAACAGCAAAAAAAAATCATAGGGCTGGGAAGGGGGCTCAGTGATAAAATGCTTACCTTGCATGCATGAGGCCTTGGGTTCGATTCCTCAGCACACAGAAGCAGAAAAAGCTGGAAGTGGCGCTGTGGCTCAAGTGGTAGAGCGCTAGCCTTGAGCTCAAGAGCTGAGGGATAGTGCCCAGGCCCCACAACCGACAAAAACATATATATATATAGAGAGAGAGAGAGAGAGAGCCAGGTGCCAGTGGCCCACACCTGTAATCCTAATTACTCAAGGGCTGGGAAGGTGGCTCAGTGGTAGAGCGCTTGCCTTGCATGCCTGAGGCCCTGGGTTCAATTCCTCAGCACCACATAAGCAAAAAGAATAAAGCCGGAAGTGGCGCTGTGGCTCAAGTATTAGAGTGCTAGCCTTGAGCTGAAGAGCTGAGGGACAGTGCCCAGACCCAGAGTTCAGGCCCCACAACCAGACCCAAAAAAAAAAAATCCTAATTACTCAAGAGGTTGAGATCTGAGGAACATGGTTGGATTCCAGCCTACGTAGAAAAGCCAGAAATGGAGCTATGGCACAAGTGGTAGAAGACTAAAGCTCAGGAACAGAGCACAGGCCCTAATTTCAAGTCCCAGGGCTGGCACACATGTACACACACAATAAATCAACCATAGAAAAAAACTATATGGCAAAAAATGCCAGAATCAAATGAACCAACAATAAACCAAGACAATAAACTTATAGTTCATGTTCAGAAAAGGGAATAAATTCCCTAGTCTATAAAAAGAAAAAAATTAGAAATTCAAATGTCATCTTAAAAATAAAAGTACTTGAGGGGCTGAGAAGGTGGCTCAGTGGTAGAGTGCTTGCCTTGCATGCATGAGGCCCTGGGTTCGATTCCTCAGCACCTCATAGCAGAAAAAGCCGGAAGTGGCCCTGTGGCTCAAGTGGTAGAGCAGTAGCCTTGAGCTGAAGAGCTGAGGGACAGTGTTCAGGCCCAGAGTTCAGGCCCCACAACTGACAAAAAATAAGTACTTGAGCCAGGAATTGGAGACCTTGCTTCCTCCCCTACTACTGTCTACTCTTAGAGGTGTTCAATCCCACCCATACAAAGAAAAAGGCAAACTTCTGTCTACCAAGTAGCAGAGATCAAGAAGTGGGGTGTCAGGGCTGGGGACTCAGTGTTGGAGTGCTTGCCTAACATACCATGCAGCCCTGGGTTTGATCTTCAGCACCACAAAAAAATATGCCCAAAAATTTCATGGCACTGTGCTGGCAAGAATGTGGGGCAGCTAGTTACGTGCACACATTGCCAGTTCAAGTGTGAAACTGTACAGCCTCTGGGGGGCGCTGTCTACCAGAATCAGGAAAGAACTCATTTTTTAACCTAGCATTTCATTAATAGGAATTTATTCTACACATAACCAGATAGGTCCAAAGAATCCTATGAACAAGGTTATTGGTTACAGTATCAGTTACTGTAGCCAAACAGACATTTAAAAAAAGTCTGGAACCAAACTTTAGTCTTGAGGTGTGGAATAGTTAAGGCAGAGATTCTCAGTATTAATTGAATAGTAGAGTCATCCAGGAGCTTGTAAAGTTTTATTGCAGCTCGGCAAAGTGCCTCACATCTGTAATCCCAGTATTTGGGAAGCTGCGGGCAGGAGGATCACAGTTGAAGGCCAGCCCAGGCAGAAATAAGAAGTTAACAAGACACACATCCCCCACACCCCAACCCCACAATTCTCATGTAGGAAGCCAGGCATGGTGGCTCACAACTGTGTGGCTTCAGCTACTCCCAGTCATGGACTGGAGGATTGTGGTAGGGTTACCATCTGAGGCCAGCCCAAGGCAAAAATGTAAAACCCAGGCTGGGAAGGTGGTTCAGTGGTAGAGCGCTTGCCTTGCATGCCTGAGGCCCTGGGTTTGATTCCTCAGCACCACATAAGCAGAAAAAGCCAGAAGTGGCGCTGTGGCTCAAGTGGTAGAGTGCTAGCCTTGAGCTGAAGAGCACCTAGGCCCAGAGTTCAGGCCTCCTGACCAACAAAAAAACAAAAGCTTAAAACCCTATTCAAAGAATAACTGAAAGCCAAGAAAAAGGCTAAGGGCATGGGGCTTAAGTGGTAAAACACTGCCTATCAAGCTAAGGCCCTGAGTTCAAGTCCCAGTACTGCCAAATGGAAGGCAGGAGATATAGCTCAATGGTAGAGCATTTGCCAAGAACGTACCAAGCTCTGGGTTTGATCTCTGGCACTGAAAAACAACCAAGTTCTATTGCCCCTGCCAGGAAATTAGGGCTTTCTGGGCTAGAACTAGACATGGCAGCCATTCATAAAGTCCTCTAGGTGGCTCTGTATGCAACTGTAGTTGAAAACCACTGAAATTTTATCTGTACTTGCTGGCTCCATTTGTTAAGGAAACGTGTATTACTTTATGTTTTTTTTAATGCTTTAAAGATAAGTGTGATACAGTTTTGCAAAGTGCTATGTTATTTCATAACAGGGAGAATAAATGCGACTGGGGCATAACTAGAGGCATTGTGTCTGCCTATGCCATTCATTGAGCTGAATTAACCCCCAGCACTGGGAAATTAATGAATCTCTTAAGAGGGAATGCTTATAAGCTGAGACACCCTTTCCTAATCTTTTTGACATGTTGCTCAAAAAAAAAATTATTTTTTAAACGTTAAAACAACTTTGCTTGACAGGCTCATCTTTGTGCTTTTCTGGTATAGCTGGGGTGACAGGCATGTGCCACTATGCTCAGTTGTTTTTAACTAGCTGAGTGAGGAGTTTCATGAAGTTTTTGCTCAGATCATGATCCTTTTGATCTGAGACTCCTAAGTAGCTGGATTATAGCATGGGCCATCACATTCTTCTTTTTTTGGTTGATTGTAGGGCTTGAACTCAGGCGCTGTCCCTGAGCTTTTTCACTCAAGGCTAGCAGTCTACCACTTTGAGTCACAGCTCCACTTGCAGTTTTCTGGTGGTTAATTAGAGGTCAGAGTCTCACAGACTTTCCTGCCAAGCTGGCTTTGAACCACAATCTTCAGATCTTAGCCCCCTGGGTAGCTAGGATCACAGGTGTGAGCCAACAGTGCCTGGTCCATCATATATTCTTCATATTTGTTTAGAAATTATTCAGTGACTTGTCCCAAAACAAGACCCACTCTGGAAGAAAGATCTCATTTGTAAAGGACAGGAGCTGTTCAGACAGACCCAATTGTAAATTTGTAAATATTAAAGCTCATTATTACTTATTTTGTGCCAAAAATATACAGAATTTTAGCTGAGAATGTGAGGACCTGTGTTCAAGCCCCAATACTAGCACAAAATAACAAAAGGAAAAAAATAATTTTTTTTATTTCACTGGACTGAGCAGTTAGGTAAAAAATAAAATAAAATCATTTCTCAAGATGTTTAGTGGTGTCATACTTTAGAGTAAAACAGTTGACATCAAAAGCAGAGTGAGTACCCTAGGGAGAAGCACACTGGGCTGCATTTGGAAGAGTTGTAATTGTAGTTAGTGGGTTGGAAGACAGTGCCCAGTACAGTGCTGCCCCCCAGTGGTTCTTAGCAATAGTGCTGGAGGCAGAAATGTGGAAAGAAAAGGGTTAGACACTTCTGATCTTACTCTTTCTGGTTGCAGATTTTTCAGAACTAACACTCAATGGAAGCCTGGAAGAAAGGACTCCCTTCACTACCATGGTTACCTGCAGCCAGGTGCATTTCAAGTGACTCCCCTATCAGGTATATCTGTGTTTTCTCCAAATACATGGTCCTATGTTAAATTCTTTAATGTTTTAGCTATTTCTAGGTCATAAATGTCAAGTTAACTGTGTGCCAGTGGTTTGTACCTATAATCCTAGCTTCTCAGTAAGGCTGAGATCTGAGGATTGTGATTTGAAGCCAGCCAGGGCAGAAAAGTCCATGAGACTTTTTTTTTGTTGTTGGTTGTGGGGCTTGAACTCTGGGCCTAGGTTCTGTTCCTCAGCTCTTCAGCTCAAGGCTAGTGCTTTACCACTTGAACCACTTTCACTTCCGGTTTTCTGTTGGTTTATTGGAGATAAGGGATTCATAGACTTTCCTGCCCAGGCTGGCTTTGAACTGTGATCCTCAAATCTCAGCCTCCTGAGTAGCTGGTATTACAGGCATGAGCCACCAGGGCATGGCCCCATGAGACTCTTTTATTTTTTTTATCTTTTTTTAATTTTTTATCAGTCGTGGAGCCTGAACTCTGGGCCTGGGCACTGTCCCTCAGCTCTTCAGCTCAAGGCTAGCACTCTACCACTTGAGCCACAGCGCCACTTTCGGCTTTTTTTTTTCTGCTTATGTGGTGCTGAGGAATCGAACCCAGGGGCTCATGCATGCAAGGCAAGCGCTCTACCACTGAGCCACCTTCCCAGCCCCTCATGAGACTTTTATCTCACTATCTCACAGACCTTTCCACCAGGTTGGCTTTGAACCACGATCCTATGATCACAACTCACTAAGTAAGGGATTACTAGGTGTACACTGGTACCTGGATGTACACTTTTCTTAAAAACAGTTTTACCTCAGCTCGACTGTAGGACTAAGCCCTAGACATAAATGACCTTTTCAAAATATTTTGAATTTGAGAAAGTATAAACAAAAAAATTAATAGGGATTACAGGCTTGAGCCAGCAGCATCTGGCTGCTGACCTGAGCCACGATCCTATTTCTACTTTCTGTCGTAGCTGGGGTGTCAGGTGTACACTACCATGCCTATCTTTTACTGTTGAAGTAAAGTCTCAAACTCTTTACTAGGCTGGCATAGAACTTTAATTCTCCCAGTCTCACCTGGGATAATAGGCATGTACCACCACATATGTCCAGCTGTTGGTTGGGATGGGGCTTTCAATTTCAGCTTCCAAATACAATTACCTAGGATTACAGGTGTGAACCACCAGTGCCCAGCCGTAATGTTTCTTTTCCTTTTTTTTTTTTTGGTGGGCGGGGGGGTCCAGTCTTGGGGCCTTAACTCTGGGCCTGGGCGCTGTCCCTCAGCTCTTCAGCTCAAGGCTAGCGCTCTACCACTTGAGCCACAGCACCACTTCTAGCTTTTTTCTTTTTGCTTATGTGGTGCTGAGGAATTGAACCCAGGCCCTCATGCATGCAAGGCAAGCGCTCTACCACTGAGCCACCTTCCCAGCCCCTAATGTTTATTTTAATAAATTGTTTTTGATAGTCTATAATGCTTCTTTGCACTATCTCACTGGTTAAAGAATAAACTTAGCACAAGTAATTTCTCTCAGTAAAGTGTGTATGCTCACTTACTGGCCTACTAGTAACCCCTTTTCCTGGTTGGCTAATAGTCTACACCGTAGGACAGTGCTGAGATGGTAGCTGTCTATGCCTTAAGCCAATCTTGCTGGACAAATGTACAAATTACAGTCACAGAACTCTACGCTGTGGTCTTATTTTTATAAAATGAAAATCCATGCGTAATATATAGCAGAAATAATAACACTGACTTTTGGAAAAGTGAAATTCCAGATGCTTTTTATTTTATCCATGCTTACTTTTATTTTCTAATTCTTAAATCTCAGCACAAACCAAAAAGAGGGCGGGGCGGGGGGGGGAAAGAAAGGAACAAGTAATTCTCACAGACTGCAAACGGACATATAGGCACCGTTTGGGGGGGGAGGGGGAGGCAATAGGGTGACGTCAGCGGTGGCAGGAGAGGAGGAGCATGAGCAGCAGGGCGGCAGTGAGCACACAGAGGACGCACACCGTGGGAACCACGATCTCCGAAAGCAGGTGCAGGTGGCGGCGCAGGGGCTCTGAAATACAACAACCATCGCAGAGGCTTCCTCCTGCTGCTCCTAACTGCACGGGGACAACTGGACAAATGGCACCAACACGTTTGCCGAACTCAATCACTAGCTATGAAAGGAATCCTGGTAAATTCAACGCCAACCTGAACAGCACTGGGGGCACAGCTCAGAGGTAGAATAAAGGCCTTGGGGTTGATCCCCCGCACCATCACACCAAAACATGTGTAAGTTGCTGAAATAGCTTAGAAAGCATGGAATGCCTACATCTTTCCTTCCACATTACTGTAGTAAAGCAGATGTGTGCCAGTATTTAAGGCGCCTATTAATCGCAGGATAGTAGCTGCCATATTCCATGTACCCGTCATTTCTCTGTGGGCAGGGAGTAGGGTGACAGAATGCTCCTTGGAAAATGGGGCCCCTGATTCAATGCCCACGGTGGGGCTGTCAGCTGGGCTCCTGATTCGCCGACAGCCATGTTCCTGTGCAGTTCCCAGACTCCACAGACATCTGCGTGGTGACTGCATTAAGCTGATTTGGGTTCTGCAGCTGGGGAGGTTGGTGCGTGGTCTGTAAAAGGAACTGGAGTGGAAGGATTTGGTGTCGTACTTTGTACTTGGGATACTACATTAAAGATGGTTTTATTGCAGCAGAAAAAGTATTTTCTCTGACTCGCCCCACTGAGATGCCGGCACCTCCTCACACAGTCACAGCTTGGTTATTCTGCATCTCTGACCTCCTTAATCCCACTTCATAAGAAATGACTTATGAAGGTAGGGCCCTGGTTTTGTTCATTCCTATATCCCTAGGTCTTAAAATAACCCTTAGAAGCAGGGTGCCGGAGATTCACACCTGTAATCCTGGCTACTCAGGAGACAGATATGAAGCTCACAATTCAAGCCAGCTTGGTAAGAAAAGTCCATGAGACTGGTCTCCAATTAACTAACAAAGCCAGAAGTGGAGTTGTGGCTCAAGTGGTAAAGTGCTAGGCTTAAGCACAAAAGGTCAAGGACAGCGCCCAGGCCCTAAGCTCAAGCTCCAGGACTTGAATAAAGAAAATAACCCCTAGATCTCTAGGTGATAGTGACTCTTTTAATAATTACTTGCTAAGGGCAGGGAAAGTGGCTCAGTGGTAGAATGCTTGCCTTGCATGCATAAGGCCCTGGGTTTGATTCCTCAGCACCACATAAGCAGAAAAGCCAAAAGTGGCACTGTGGCTCAAATGATAGAGTGCTAGCCTTAAGCTGAAGAGTTGAGGGACAGCGCCTAGGCCCAGAGCTTAGGCCCCACAACTGACAAAAAAATTAAAAAAATAATAACAATAATAATAATTACTTGCTAAATGAGTGAGTATAAGTGTTCTGACCTTTTCTTCATTCCATACACTGTAATACTTGACTTTGCCCTCTTCCCACAAGCCCACTTCAATAAAAATGATAGGTAGCCAGACGCCAGTAGCTCACACCTGTAATCCTAGCTACTCAGGAGGCTGAGATCTGAGGATCGCGGTTCAAAGCCAGCCTGGGCAGGAAAGTCCACGATACACATCTCCAATAAACCACCAGAAAATCAGAGGTGGTGCTGTAACTCAAGTGGTAGAGCACTAGCCATGAGCTAAAGAGCTCAGGGGCAGTACCCAGACCCAGAGTTCAAGCCCCATGACTGACAAAAAAAAGGTATACCAATTTACAGTATAATTCAAAAAGTAAAAATAGACTGGTTGAAATATTTATCTTGGACTGGGTGCTGGTGGCTCACCTCTATAATCCTAGCTACTCAGGAGATTGAGATCTAGGGATTGCAGTTGGAAGTCAGTTTTGTCATCCTGAGCAGGAAAGTGTGAGACACTTATCTCCAATTAATCACAGAAAAAGCCAGAAGTGACACTGTGGCTCAAGTGATAGAACTCTAGCCTTGAGCAAAAGGAGCTCAGGGATAGTGCCCTCGGACTGGCCAAAAAAAAAAAATTATACTGGGGGCTGGGAAGGTGGCTCAGTGGTAGAGCGCTTGCCTTGCATGCATGAGGCCCTGGGTTCAATTCCTCAGCACTACATAAGCAGAAAAAAAAAAAGCCAGAAGAGGCGCTGTGGCTCAAGTGGTAGAGCGCTAGCCTTGAGCTGAAGAGCTGAGGGACAGCGCCCAGGCCCAGAGTTCAGGCCCTATGACCGGACCCAAAAAAAAAAATTATAGATTTATTTATTGTCTTGGGTCTTGTTGGCTTTGAGACAGGGTCTTACTATCTAGCCCAGGCTGTCTTCCAGCTCACAATTTGCCTCAGCTTCCTGAGTGTATGTGTGTTCCAGACCTGGAGCTGCACTCAGTGCCTGGGTCCTGTCTCTGTTTTTTGTTTTTGGTTGCTCATGGGGCTTGAACTGTGGTCCTGGGTGCTGTTCCTCAGATCTTCAGCTCAAGGCTAGTGCTCTACCACTTGAGCCATAGCACTGCTTCCAGTTTTCTGGTGGTTTACTGGAGATAAGTGTCTCATGGACTTTTCCTGCCTGGGCTGGCTTTGAACCTCGATCCTCAGATCTCAGCCTCCTGAGTAGCTAGTATTACAGGTGTGAGCCACCAGCGCCCAACTGTCTCTAATAAGATTTTTTGGCTAAAAGGATAGCTAGTCTACCACTTGAGCCACAGTGCCACTTCTGGCTTTTTCTGTGATTAATTGGAAATAAAAGTCTGCAATTTACCAGCAAAAAGCCAGTCTCATCCCAGCACCACAAAAAATAAATGACAGTAAATAAAATGTTTGGAAAACTAAGTTAGACATTTTTTTAAAGTGAAGGGAAAAAAATCCAATTTTAAATAAAAGTGGCTTGGGAAGGTTGACTTTAGATTGGTCTGCATTCTGATCAGGATTTTGGCAATATTATTTATATATATTTCTGCATGGAATTTAATTATCAAAGAAAAGAACTAACATATACTCACCTGTAGCAAGCCTCTGGTTGTTGATAGAGCAAGTTTCCAAGGCTTCAAGGCGCCAACTTTCCACCTAATAAAAACCCACCTAGTAAATAATTTTTACACTAATATTCTGCAATTGAAAATTATTTTTGCAGTAAACATGGGACAAAATTAAACATTTAAATAATCTTCCTGTCATTTAAACGAATTGGTCCATCTTGCTCATTTCTTATGCATGGGGGTAAAGAAGTGAAGGAAGAGTTCTGAAGATCATTCAATATAGTGCCTTTGGAACAACTGAGGCAGTGAGTTCTTCCTGTTCCATCATGGCCTCCAGTCTTTTTTTTTTTTTTAATTAGTCATGGGGCTTGAACTCTGGGCTGGGCGCTGTCCCTCAGCTTTTCAGTTCAAGGTGAGCACTGTATCACTTGAGCCACAGCACCACTTCCGGCTTTTTCTGCTGATGTGGTGTTGAGGAATCGAACCCAGGGCTTCATGCATGCAAGGCAAGCACTCTACCACTAAGCCACCTTCCCAGCCCCTCTCCCTGAGCTTTTTTGTGCGCACAGCCCACGCTCTACCATTGAGTCACAGTTCCACTTCTGGGATTTTGGGCAGTTAATTGGAGATAAGACTTGTCCAGACTTTCCTGCCCAGGCTGGCTTTGAACTGTGGTCCTCAGGTCTCAGTCTTCTGAGTAACTTGAATTACAGGTCTGAACCACTGGCGTCTGGCACATTACTTTTCTGTATGTTGAAGAACATGTAGCGTATGCATGAAGCTGACTTTAGGATTACATTTAACTAGATGTCTCTGTTGACTTAGCCCTGTGCTAACCCAGAGCCTAACACACACCTGTGTACCTCTAGCCATGTCTTCAGGGACTGAATTTTGGATCATGTTACTCCAGTGTAAGCAAATGAGCAAGAGAGGCAGGGGAAACAGGAGACGAGACATACAGCATAAGTCGTCTTGGAGAAAAGAGGAGAGTCCATTGCTCAACCCCGTGTACCTCAGTTCTTATCTCTGGAAATCTAGAAACAATAACATTTGTCCTACCTCTCGAGGATTCGGAAATCCATTGGCCATGATAATTTTCTTGTAGTATTGAACTGAAGCCTTGGGATAGCGAGGCTTATTCCTGATGTTAAATTCAACGTAGTAGAATCCGTATCTATCTGCGTAGCCTCTCTCCCATTCAAACTCATCCAGCAGAGACCAGGAAATGTACCCTTTTATATTAACTCCATCTTTGATAGCTGTAAAAACACATCATCCCATTTTTATTTTTTACTGGTCCTGGGGCTTGAACTCAAGGCCTGGGAGCTGTCTCTAAGCTTCTTTTGCTCAAAGATAGCACTCTACTACTTGAGCCACAGTGCCATTTCTGGCTTTTTCTAAGTAGTTTATTGGAGGTAAGAGTCTCATGCACTCTTCTGCCTGGGCTAGCTCTGAACCATGATCCTCAGATCTCAACCTCCTGAGTAGCTAGGATTATGTAAGCCACCAGCACCTGGCCTAACACAATACTATTTTTCTTAGTAAATAAAATCTGTTAAAAATGGGATGACAGCCAGGCACTGGTGGCTCATACCTGTAATCCTAGCTACTCAGAAGGCTGAGATCTGAGATTCAAGGTTCAAAGCCAGGCAGGAAAGTCTGACTGCCAGGAAACTGGAAGTGGTGCTGTGGCTCCAAGTGGTAGAGTGCTAGCCTTGAATGAAAAAGATCAGGGACAGCGCCCAGGTTCTGAGTTCAACCCCCACAACCAACAACAACAAAAACAGCATTGTGCAGGTGATATTAAACTTCTAGGACTAGGAATGTGGCTTAGTGGTAGAGTGCTTGCCTAGCATGCATGAAGCCCTGGATTCAATTCCTCAGTGCCACATATACAGAAAAAACTGGAATTGGCGCTGTGGCTCAAGTGGTAGAGTGTTAGCCTTGAGTAAAAGACACTCAGGGACAGTGCTCAGGTCCTGAGTTCAAGCTCCAGGACTCGGGAAAAAACAAAACCAAACTTCTATTGTTCTGGTGGAGGGTTTTTGGTGCCAGTACTGGGGTTTGAATTCATGCGTCTTGCCTAGCTTTACACTCAAGGCTAGTGCTCTACCACTTGAGCCACAGCGCCACTTCTGTCTTTTTGTTTTTTGTCTGGTTAAGTGGAGATGAGTCTCTCCGTTCATCACTTGTATGGGCTGGTTTCGAATTGCCATCCTCAGATCTCACCCTCCTGAGAAGCTAGGCTTGTAGGTGTGAGCCACTGGTGCCCTGCTTTAATTTCTGAGATGTCAAAGCAAGTTTTAGTTGCTCATAGGTGCTCTCGAGTTTTGCCTAGACTAAATAGGAGGTGTGGAGGGGAGTAGGTCGCCTCTCACCTTTCAGCATTTCGTTAATGTAGCCTCTGAGGTACTGGATTCTCCACTCATCACACAGCTGAGTGCAATGCGACTGCTGAGGGGCTCCGTTTTCCATCACGTAAATGGGGGGACTGCCATATTGGGTCTGAAAGGGAGCCACAGTAATGAACAGCTTCAAGACTGATGCACAGGTGGGTTTCTGGGCCACAGGCTCACTTGACCACAGAAAGACAGTGCTCCACATTCTAATGAAGTGCACATTGACACACAGTATGTCAGCTTAGAGACGAATGAAACTGGAGGTGTAGAGTTTCTGTGGAAGAATATATTGAGTATCTTTTTCTATAACTTGACCTGGCTGGAGGGGAAATGTACTTCCTGTCTTGTTCTTTTCCATGTGTTTCTATCTCAGGTGAGAAGGGCAAGGAAAAAAACCTAGAGCTAGCCAGGCACCTGAGGCTTGTGCCTAACTACTTAGGAGGCTAAGATCTGAGATGCACTGTTCAAAGCTAGCCTGGATAGAAAAATCTGTGAGACTTTTTTTTTAAACCAATCCTGAAGCTTGAACTCAGGGCCTGGGCACTGTCTTGAGCCTCTCTGGGCTCAAGGCAAATGCTCTACCACTTGAGCCACAGCACCGCTTCCAGCTTTTTCTGTGTATGTGGGACTGAGGAATCAAACCCAGTGCTTCATGTATGCACTCTACCACTTAGCCACATCTCCAGCCCCCTGTGAGACTTATCTCCAATGAAGCTGCAAAAAGCCAAAAGGGGAGCTGTGGCTCAAGTGGTAGAGCACTAGCCTTGAGCAAAAAAAAAAACTCAGGGACAGTGCCCAGGCCTTGAATTGAAGCTCCAGGACTGGCACACAAGAAAAAATTCTAGGGCTGATTGTGCGTGTAGGAATGGTCAGTCTCCTTAGGCCTTGTTATGCTAGGCCTGTGTGTAGTGCCCTCAGAAGCTAGGGTCCAGCATGGGTAGCTGGATTTCATTGTCCCTCAGTGTTCAAATGTAATCACCTGAGTTTAAATACAGGATGTAACTGAGGAGTTAAAAACAGATGTAACTGTCTTTGGCAGCAGGTTGAACCTAGGGCCTTGTGTATACCACACCATGCCCTCCCAGCCTTGTGATTTACTGTGTGTGTGTGCGTGTGTGCACGTGTGTGTGTACGCGTGTGTGCGTGCGTGCACATACATGTCTATACTAGGGTTTGAATTCAGGGCCAGGGAACTATCCTTTTGCTTTTTTGATCAAGACTGGTACTCTACCATTTGAGCTACAGCTCTGCTTCCAGCTTTTTTTTTTTTTTTTTTGGGGGGGGGGTCCGGTCGTGGGGACTGAACTCTGGGCCTGGGTGCTGTCCCTCAGCTCTTCAGCTCAAGGCTAGCGCTCTACCACTTGAGCCACAGTGCCACTTCCGGCTTTTTCCTTATGGGGTGCTGAGGAATTGAACCCAGGGCCTCGAGCATGCAAGGCAAGCACTCTACCACTGAGCCACCTTCCCAGCCCCCCACTTCCAGCTTTCTGCTGACTATTTAGAGATGAGTCTCATGGGCTTTCCTGCTCTGGCTGGCTTCACATTGTCTCCTTATGTAGTTTAGGGTGACAGGCCTGAACCACCAGCATGTAGCTCTATTTTGTTTTTGAGATAGAGTCTCCCTAACTGTTCCCAGGTTGGCCTCAAACACTCAGTCTTCTTGCCTTCATCTTGAGGAGCCAGGATTATAGATTGTGGTGCTGTGACACTGCCAGGCTAGGTAGGTAGGTAGGTAGGTTAGCATGCTACGCACCTGAGCAAAGTTCAGGAGCCTCCTAAATCCCCAGGGCACAGAATAGAGCCATTTGGACCCCAGATCTGGCCAGGTGGGGTCAACAAACTCTATTAAGTCACGGTCGTTGTGGTAGCTGGGTCCCTGGCGGGAAGGGAAGTGCCTTTCCGTGATGTATCTTGTTGTAAAGTGACCCAGTCCCAGGAAGTCAGCTGTGCCTTTCATGTAGCTCTTCTCCTGGAGGGAGAACTCGGGCAGCCGGGACATCTCCAGCCCTTGCTCTGCGCTCTTCCTTCCTGACCAGAGGCAAGAGGGACATTGGAGGGTTGTTTGTTTGTTTTTCTCAGAAATCACTTATTGTTATATTCTGTGACGAAACTACCACATTGACATAAAATATTTTCCTTGTTCTTCAAGACAGATAACATAATAGGTGCTGGTGGCTCACTCCTAGAATCCTAACTTCTCAGGAAGCTGAGATCTAAGGATCACAGTTGAAAGCCAACTTAGGCGAGGAAAGTCCATGAGACTCTTCTCGCCGATCAACTACTAAAAAGCCAGAAATAGAACTGTGCTCAAGTGGTAGAACGCTAGCCTTGATATAAAAGGCTCAGGGGTAGTGCCAGGACTGGCACCAAAAAAAGGGGGTGGGGGGGAAGGACTTGAATAGACATTTCTCCAAAGATACACATAAGCAATGAGCACATGAAAAGATACTTGAAGTCACTATTCATTAGAAAATACAAACCAAAGCTACAATGAGACGCCACCTACACCTACCAGGACAGCTACTGTCAAAAAAGCAAAATCCTATTTGCAAATCCATGTTCATCGCTGCAATATTCACAATAGCAATATTCCACAATGGCTGTGGAAGCAGCCCAGATGCCCTACACTGGATGAGTAGATCTGAAAAATGTATCTATACACAGTGGAATTTTACACAGCCATTAGAAAGAATAATATTACATAATTTGCAGGGAAATGGATGGACCTAGAACAAATCATGTTAAGTGAGGTAAGCCAAGCTCAGAGAGACAAACCACACATTTTTTTCTCATTTTCAGAATCTAGATTCAAAATACAACTGGATATGATCTATAGGACGCTAGGCATTCACACCTAGACAAAAGGAGGATACCCTGAGGGGAGGAACCCAAAGGCATAAATCTTCTGAACATTTAAAATACTATTTATCAAAATGAATACTGGGGGCTGGGGATGTGGCTTAGTGGTAGAATGCTTGCCTAGCGTGCATCAAGCCCTGGTTTCGATTCCTCAGTACCACATAACAGAAAAGGCTGGAAGTGGTACAGTGCTGGTCTTGAGCAAAAGAAGCTCAGGGACAGTGCCCACATCCTGAGTTCAAGCCCCAGGACTGGCAAGAAAAGAAAGGAAAGAGCTGGGTGCTGGTAGCTCACACTTGTAATCCTAGCCACTCAGGAGGATTGTGGTTCAAAAAAAGCTCAAGGGACAGTGCCCAAGCCCCAGGACTGGCAAGAAAAAAAAGAATTTCAGGACTGGGCACTAGTGGCTCATGCCTGTACTCCTAGCTATTCTGATGAATTTTGATGATCTCTATTCAAAGCCAGCTGGGCAGGAGCCCGTGAGGCTCTTATCTCCAATTAACTGGAAGTGGAGCTTGTGGTTCAAAGTGGTAGAGTGCTAGCCTTGAGCGAAAGAGCTCAGGGACAGCACCTAGGCTCTGAATTCAAGCCCCAGGACTGACAAAAAAAAATTCCAAGAAATGGAAACAGTTTTTTTTGTTGTTACTGTTGGTGGTAGTGGTGTTTTTGCTTTTTTTTTTTTTTCTTCTTTTTAGGGGAGGCAATAGGACACAGAAATGGAGAGAGGAAGAGTAAACAAATTCAGTCAGGATTTTCAGCATATACTATGCAGAAAATGAACTATGTAACTTGTGGACAGGGCTGGGTGAGGGAAAGCAAAGGAAGGGGTGACAATGTCCAAAAAGAAGTATACTCATTACCCGACTTATGCTAACTCTTCTGTACAACACCTGAATAATAATAAAATTATATATATTTTAAAAATATTTGGGTACAGTGGCTCATGCCTGTAATCCTAGCTACTTAGGAGGCTGAGATCTGGGGATTGCAGTTCAAAGCCAGCCAGGACAGGAAAGGCCCTGAAACTCTTATCTCAAATTAACCACCAGAAAACCAGAAGTAGTGCTGTGGCTCAAGTGGTAGAGCACTAGCCTTGAGCTGAAGAGTGCAGGGACAGCACCCAAGCCCAGAGTTCAAGTCCCACGACTGACCCAAAAGCTCAGAGACAGTGCCCAGGTCCTGAGTTCAAACCCCAGGGCCAACATAAAAGGAAAAAATAGCTAAGTAAGGTCATCCCAGTGGTGAGGACAGGCACTGGTGGCTTATGCCTAAAATCCTAGCTACTTAAGAGGCTGAATGAGCTTTGAGGATTGCAGTCTGAAGCCAGGAAAGTCTAAAGGGCAGGAAAGTCAGTGAGGCTCTTATCTCCAATTAACCAGAAAAAACAAAACAATAAAAACAGTGTAGTAGCTTGGCTTACCAATATGATCCTTCATGACTTGGGGATAATCACCCGCATAAATGGGGTTGGCAAACCAGCCCAGGCAGAATTGTAGGTATCTCTCAGCTGCTTCTAGGTCCTTGAGTCTGTTCATGTCCACAGGCTCCCCCCAGTCACAGGTCAGTGAAATCCCCACCACACCTTGAGAAAGAAAAGGGGGGATGGGTAGGGGGTAACAATGCTCGGTAGGAAATTACTTATTACCTTACTCATGAAACTGTAGGTCCTGAACTCTGGGCCTGGGCACTGTCCCTCAGCTCTTCAGCCCAAGGCTAGTGCTCTACCACTTGAGCCACAGCGCCACTTCACTTCCGGTCTTCTGAGTGGTTTATTGGAGATAGGAGTTTCCTGGACATTCCTGCCCAGGCTGGCTTTGAACCATGATCCTCAGATCTCAGCCTCCTGAGTAGCTAGAATTGCTGCACAGTATCTTTACAATAAAAAATATATTTAAAAGAAAAAGGGGGCTAGGAAGTGGGGTGACATTGCTTCTGGGAGCTTGTATCTATTATCTAAAGTTTGTCAAAGACCAGGATTCAAACTTTTTCCTTTTTTGCTGGTCCTGGGGCTTGAATCCAGAGCCTGGGCAGTGTCCCTGAGCTCCTTTTGCTCAAGGATAGTGCTCTACCACTTGAGCCACAGCACTCACAGTGATTCATTGCATTCTCATGGAATGTCCTGCCCTGGCTGGCTTCCAACTGTAATCCTCATAGCTCCCCCCCTTGAGTAGCTAGGATGACAGATGTGAGCCCACCAGCACCTGACTCAGACTCTTGAACTGATGCTTTCACTCATTGGCTGACAGTCTATCACCTGAGCCTTGCTTCAAAATCAAGCTCTCCCTATGAGGCCTAGGCTGGCCTGGAACCCTCCCCCCTCCCACCTGCAACCCTGAGTACCACATGTCTGCTCCCATGTGCAGTGGGGCTTACCATGCTGCTTGCTGCGCCACGTGGTGTTGTAAGCATGCCAGGCTTGGGCGTGGGCCTGAAAGAGGAGGAGGGATGCATAGCTGGCTGACTCCAGTTCTTTCCCCCTCACCACTGGGATGACCTTACTTAACTATTTTTTTTTCTTTTTTGTTGGCCCTGGGGTTTGAACTCAGGACCTGGGCGCTGTCCCTGAGCTTTTCTGCTCAAGGCTAGATAGAGCTCTACCACTTAAACCTGTCTTTCATAGATAAGAAAGTCTGAAAAGCCACCTGAATTTTTTTTTTGGGGGGGGGGTCCAGTGGTGGGGCCTGAATTCTGGGCCTGGGTGCTGTCCCTCAGCTCTTCAGCTCAAGGCTAGCGCTCTACCACTTGAGCCACAGTGCCACTTCTGGCTTTTTTCTTTTTGCTTATGTGGTGCTGAGGAATTGAACCCAAGGCCTCATGCATGCAAGGCAAGCGCTCTACCACTGAGCCAACTTCCCAGCCCAGCCACCTGCATTATTATAGACATGTTCACAGCTCTACCTTTTAAATATTCCATTTAAGAACTCACAGGGCAGGCTGGGAAGGTGGCTCAGTGGTAGAGCGCTTGCCTTCCATGCATGAGGCCCTGGGTTTGATTCCTCAGCACCATATAAGCAGAAAAAGCCAGAAGTGGCACTGTGGCTCAAGTGGTAGAGTGCTAACCTTGAGCTGAAGAGCTGAGGGACAGTGCCCAGGCCCAGAGTTCAAGCCCCATGACTGACCAAAAAAAAAAAAAAAAAAAAGAATTCACAGGGCTGGGAATGTGGCTTAGTGGTAGAATGCTTGCCTAGAATACATGAAGCCCTGGGTTCTGTTCCTTAGTACCATATAAACAGAAAAGACTGAAGTGGAGCTGTGGCTCAAGTGGTAGAGTGCTAGCCTTGAGCTAAAGAAGCTCAGGGACAGTGCCCAGACCAAGAGTTCAAGCCTCAGGACTGGCGAGAAAACAACAAACAAAAAAAAGGAGCAAAATGTAGAAAGAATGCCATGAGTTTGAGCGTCTGCTGTCCACCAGTGACCTCCCAACCTTAACACATCGCCCACTTTCTGCTAAGTGTCCCTTGGGGCCAATCCCCTTGGGTCTGTGCCCTGAGCCTCAGTCACCATCACTGGCATCCACATCTAGGTCCTATAAATGACCTAATTTCCTCCTGCCACTTAGCTTATGCTTATGACAACTGCTGTCACACAGCCACCTCGTTCTGTGGACAGCCTCATCGCTCATGGAAGATTTCAGCCCTTTCCTCCCATCACTATCCCTCCAACTATGGACCCACAGGTAACACAATGCACAGGTACACAGGAGAATGTGAACCCATTAGACTACTATAATCTGGGCCCCAGTGGCTCATGCCTGGAATCTTTACCACTCAGAAGGCTGAGATCTGGGGATCATAAGTCAAAGCCATGAGCAGGAAAGTCCAGGAGACCCTCATCTCCAATAAGCTAGCAAAAAGCCAGAAATGGAGTTGTGGCTCAAGTGGTAGAGAGCCAGCCTTGAGCAAAACAGCTAAGGGACAGTACCTAAGCCTTGTGTTCAAGCCCCAGTGTGGCATGCACGCGCATACACACACACACACACACTAACACATGTCAGTTATAGTGACGTGAATGCAAGCTGGAGAGGATCCGCAGAGGCTCAGACTCCTGGGGCAGATGCCTCCCTGCCCTGCAGCCCAGCCGCCTCTCCCCGCTCCCTACAAAGATCAATGATCAGGCTCACCTTGAGGATGTGGTGTGCTGCCTTGTACAGGCCGGTGCCGGGCAGCCTCAGGCCTGGAGCGTGGTGGCCCGTCTCGTAGCCCTTCTCCACCATCGCCTATGGGAACAGCAAGTGGGGACCATACCACCAGTGGGAAGGAGCAGAGAGCCCCCTCCCACCCCTGGCTTCCCCACGTGAAGAGGGACCCTGCTTACCCGAGGATCGCTGAAAGTGACCCAGTGCTTCACTCGGTCCCCAAAGGCCTCAAAGCACAGGTTGGCATAGTCGCTGAAGTAGCCGGCCATGCTTACATTCTGCCACCCACCATATTTGACCTGGAGCAGCTGCCAACACAGAGAGAAGCTGGAGCCCCAGGGAGAGACTTTGGAGCTGATGAGGCCTTGAACAATCTGACAGAGGAAGTACTTTCTACAAACCAGACAACACCCAAGTGGGAGACAAGAAGTGGGAGACTTCTGCTTGCAAGGAACCTACCTGCCATTTGGATAGTGAGATCTTCTACTGGGCTCACACCTGTAATCCTAGCTACTCTGAGGCTGAGATTGGAGGATCAGGGTTCAAAGCCAGCCGGGGCAACAAAGTCAGTGAGACTCTTATCGCCAATAAACTACTCAAAAAAGCTGGAAGTGGTGCTGTGGCTCAAGTGGTAGATGCTAGCCTTCAGCAAAAGAAGCCGAGGGACAGTGCCCAGACCCAGAGTTCAAGCCCCAGTTCCCCCCCCCAAAAGAAAATCCTTTAAAAACAAACAAAACAAAAAACAAATGAGAGCCAGATGTCAATGGCTCAAGCCTATAATTCTAAGCTACTCAGGAAGCTGAGATCTGAGGATCATGGTTCCTGAGATTCTTATCTCCAATTAACTACCAAAGAGCCTGAAATGGAAAAAGAAGGAGGGAAGGAAGGAAGGGTAAAGTCTGACTGGGGATTTTGAGGTCCCTATGTAAGTTAGAGAGCCCACCCGTTAGCATTTCCTCAAGGACAAATCTTGGAAACCTGACCTCTGCACAGATGCCTTTAGGTTAGAGTGGGACCCCTACTTTTTTGGAGAGCAGGTGAGTTTGGAGAAGGCTAGGATTGGCGGGCAGCTGGGGACCTCCAATGTGGAGCCCAGGTGACTGGAGATAGGTTTGTGTGTGGGTTGAGCCACCAAGAGGCCTGTAAGCCTGGGCTGCAGGAGGGAGCCAAACTAGCTCTAGGGAGGCTGAGATCTAGAGGATTGAGATTCAAGGCCAGCCTAGCAAGTTGAGTTGCTTTTGCTCAAAGCTAATGCTCTACCATTTCAGGCATACCTCTGCTTCTAGCTTTTGGTAGTTAATTAGAGATGAAGCTCTTGGACTTTCCTGCCCAGGCTAGCTTCAAACCAGGATCCTCAAATCTCAGCTTCTGGAGTAACTAGGATTATAGGCACGAGTCACCGGCATCCAGCTGTTTATTTTTAAGACAGAATCTCACTATAATGCCCAGTCTGGTCTGGAATTTTTGATCCTCTTGCTTTAGATGCCTGAGTGCTGGGATTATAGGCATACCCCAACCAAGCCCTGCTAAAGTTCCATTCTTTACAAGTCATTCAGTCTTCACTCACAGAGCCCAGACCCCCGTCTCTGACCCACCCTGGCCACCGTGTGTCTCCATACCAGGCTTCCGGCTCCCTGCTGAGCCAAGCTTCCCCCGAGCCTGCCTGGCCCTCACCTGCGGCAGGTCCCAGTGGTACAAGGTGACGATGGGGGTGATGTTGCTCTTCAGCAGGGCATCGATCACATTGCTGTAGAACTTGATCCCTTTCTCATTCACCTGCTCAGCTGCAAGCAAAGAAGATGGACTAGAGATGTGGCTTAGTGGTCAAGCACTTGCTTAGCATGCATGAAGCCCTGGGTTCCATTCCTCAGTACTACATACACAGAAAAGGCTGGAAGTGGCTCAAGGGATAGATGCTAGCTTTGAGCAAAACAAGCTCAGGGACAGTGCCCAGGCCTTGAGTCCAAGCCCCAGGACTTGCCAAAAAGGAGAAGGAGGAGGAACAGGAGGAAGAGGAAGAGGAGGAGGAAGAAGAGGAAGAGGAGGAGGAGGAGGAGGAGGAGGAGGAGGAGAACATGACTCTACCAGAAAGGATGTCAGCCTTACCTTCTAGATGCAGCAATCCTGGGCCCTGGGGCTCTTCACAAATTGCCGGGACCCTTGGCCTACCAGCATCATGTGTCTTATAGAGAATCCTTTCTTTCTGAGCTGGTTCTGGGGCTTGAATTCAGGGCCTAGCCTTGCTTTTGCACTCAAAGGCTGGTGCTCTACCACTTGAGCCACAACTCCACTTGTGGCTTTTTGGATAAGGTTCATTGGAGATAAGAGTCTCTCAGATTTTCCCGCTCTGGGCTGGCTTAGAACCCCAATCCTCAGATCTCAGCTTCCTCAGTAGCTCGGATAACAGGCATGAGCCATCTGCTTCCCAGGGGGCCTTTCAGATGCCTGGGAGCTCCATTCCCTGCAGAATCTCCACTCCCAACACTGTGGTGTCCCTGCAGAACCTCCCCGGACTGCCCTGGCTCACCTCGGATGCCGGTGGGCAGGAGCCGGGGCCAAGACAAGGAGAATCGGTAGTGAGTAACTTGAAGCTCCCGAAGCAGAACTATGTCCTCCTGTAGAGACAGGGGCGAAGCCACCAGATTAGCCGGAGGGGAAAGTAGAGGCCACAGAGCCTACAGCCCCACCAAGGCTCTAAGTGGGAGAGGAAAAATCTGCCTCCTCTGTGCGGAATAGGGGTGACAACACCTCCCCCCTGTGGCTGTGCTGTGGGGTGGGGGTGGGGCGCTTAGAACACCCCAGCAGAGCCCAGCCTGGCACCTGTGGCTCACACTTCTAATCCTAGCTACTCAGGAGGCTGAGAGCTGAGGATTGCAATTTGAAGCCAGTCTGAGCAGGAAAGTCTCAGAGACTTATCTCTAAAACCACTAGTGGAGCTAGTGGTTTAAGCCACTTAAGCCAGTAGTGGAGCTGTGGCTTAAGTGGTAGAATGCTAGCTCTGAACAACGAAAAAAAGGCTCAGGGACAGCACCCAAGCTGTGAGTGCAGGCTTTAAGACTAGGGCTGGGAAGGTGGTTCAGTGGTAGAGCGCTTGCCTTGCATGCTTGAGGCCCTGGGTTCGATTCCTCAGCACCACATAAGCAAAAAGAAAAAAGCCGGAAGTGGTGCTATGGCTCAAGTGGTAGAGGGCTAGCCTTGAGATGAAGAGCTGAGGGACAGCGTCCAGACCCAGAGTTCAGGCCCATGACTGGACCCCCCCCCCAAAAAAAAAAAAAAGACTAGAAGAAAAAGAAAGAGAAGGAGGGAGGGAGAGAGGAAGGGAGGAAGGAAGGAAGGAAGAAAGGATAGAAGGAAGGAAGGAAGGAAGGAAGGAAGGAAGGAAGGCCGGCCTAGCAGAGTATTCTAATAAACTTGAGTATGAATCCCCCAAGAAGCCAATCCAAGAAAGGGGCTGCGGAGAAGCTAGTCCCACCCCCTACACAGGGTCACAAGCAAGCCACGGGCAGGGACCAGGCCTTCAGAGAACTCTGACCTCCGTTGCTGGACTCAGGGGAGCCCTGTGTGTCCTCCTCCTCCATCTCAGACTCCTTTGGCCACATTGTGTACAGGATGGGTTTTTGTTGTTTGTTTATTGTGCCCATAGTGGGGCTTGAACTCATGCTATGGCTTGGCTTTTTCCCTCAAGGTTGGCTGTCGACCACTTGAGCCACACCTCCACTTCCAGCTTTCGCCTACTTAACTGGCAACAGGAGTTTTATGGCCTGGGCTGGCTTTGAACCTGGATCCTCCGATCTCAGCCTCCTTGAGTAGCTAGGATTACAGGCGTGAGCCACTCGCACCCAGCTGGTTAGATACAGGGTGTTTGGCATAGCATCAGGTTGCTTGTCAAACAGATTCCCCGACTCTTTGGCAGGCTGGCACACAGCACCCCCCACCCAGCCCCCACTCACCTGAACCTTGTAGTAGCCATCGCAGGCCTCGTCTGCCGTGCTGTCCCCGAGCACCTTCCCTGGCCCGCTGTGCGTGAAGGCGTCCCAGATGCTAGCTCCTTTCCCGTCCTGGTCCCAGGCGCCCTCCATCTGGTAGGCAGAACTGCCCACACCCCAGGAGAAGCCTGGGCCATGGGCCACCTGTCTCACCCAGAGCTGTGCCTCCCCGCTTCAGGGCACCCCCCCCTCCCCCAACTTCCCTGGCTCCCTGGCATTGGGTTCATTGAAAACATTTTTGAGCCAGTGATTCATGTTGAGAATCAAGCTACTTAGGGTTCTAAGATACAGAGGATCGATTGCAAAAAGCTAGGTTGGGGCTGGGAAGGTGGCTCAGTGGTAGAGCGCTTGCCTTGCATGCCTGAGGCCCTGGGTTTGATTCCCCAGCACCACATAAGCAAAAAGAAAAAAAGCCGGAAGTGGCGCTGTGGCTCAAGTGGTAGAGCACTAGCCTTGAGTTGAAGAGCTGAGGGACAGCGCCCAGGCCCAGAGTTCAGGCCCCACGCCGGACCCCCAAAAAAAAAAACAAAACAAAAAGCTAGGTTGGAGGGAGGGAGGAGACTCAAGTGGTAGAATACCAGCCATTGTGAGGCCCTGAGTTCAAACCTAGGTCCTGGCCCCCCTCAAAAATAAAAAAATGGAGACACAATTTTTAGTTCATCTTGCTATTCATTATCTGTATACATTTTAGTAATTAAAAAAAAAATCTTAAACCAGGCACCAGTGGCTCACGCCTGTAATCCTAGCTACTCTGGAGGCTGAGATCTGAGGATCACAGTTCAAAGCCAGCCAGGGCAGGAAAGTCCGTGAGACTCTTATCTTCAATAAACCACTTAGAAAACTGGAAGTGGTGCTGTGGCTTCAGTGGTAGAGCACTTGCCTTGAGCTGAAAAGCTCAGGGACAGCGCCCAGGCCCAGAGTTCAAACCCCATGACTGACTAAAAAACAAAAGAAAGAAATCTAGGACTGGGAATGTGGCTTAGTGGTAGAGTGCTTGCCTAGCATGTATAAATCCTTGGGTTCAAGTCCTCAGTACCACATAAACAGAAAAAGCAGGAGCGGTGCTGTGGCTCAAGAAGTGGTAGAGAACTAGCCTTGAGCAAAAGAAGCTCAGAGACAGTGCCCAGGCTCTGAGTTCAAGTCCCAGGACTGGCAAAAAAAAAAAATCTAGGGGCTGGGGAAGGTAGCTTAGTTGATAGAGCATTTGCTTAGCGTGCATGAAATCTTAGATTCAAACACACACACACACACACACACACACACACACAATGTGTTAGAAACATATTTTACAACAGTTACATGGAGGTATGTGTCTCTTATCAGTCAGGAAGCTAAAAGCACCAAATTCCTTGCCACAGACAATCAGATGGTCAGACAGATAGACATTTGGAGACAGATGAGCAGAAGAATGGACATACCAGGCGGGAAAGTTCCATAGTAGAAGGAGGCATCTTCTGGGGACCTCTTGCTTGTGGCTCCCAGCCCAGGTACCAGCGGGAGCACACACCACAGAGTGAGCACCCACCGTGGCTTCATGGTGCCCAGGCCTCCTCCATACTGGAGAAAAGCACCTGTGCAGGTCACTGGCCAGACTGGGGAGGACACAAGTGAAGGACACTTGATTTGTACCCGCAGATGGGCCCATGTGTACCCCTGGTGGGACACTGAACAGGAGACCAAGCCAGGCCTAGCAAGCACTGGGTTGAATGAGTTAAGGCTCCAAACCAGCCTATCTGCCCAAGCTGGGCTGAAGAGGCAGACCCAGCCCCCACCCTTCCAGCCCCTCCCTCCAGCTCTGCCCCAGGGGAGCTCCAAGTCCAATGCCGACAGGGTGAATTCCTTCCTATTGACCCAGCCCAGGCAGCTCACCCAGGATTGTCCTCAGAGCCCGACACTCCAGATCCCCTGCTCTCCCGGATCCAGTGTGCGCGAGAGCACAGAGAAGGCTCTGGTTGGGGGGTGTGGCCCATGGCCTGATCCTCACAGAGGGGCCTGATGGAGTGCTGAGCTGGCAATGCCGCCTGACTCAGCAATGCCCTTGGCCCTGGGCCCTGGGCCTCCAGCTGCCCCCTCCCAGGGTAGATGGGCAGCAAAGACAGGACAGGGGGCCAGTCCTCTGATCCTTTAGACCTGATCTCCCACCGTCAGCTGGACTGACATCTGCATGGAAATCTCTGTGATTTATTAAAGTAGATTTTCCCACTTCAGCCTCTTCTCTTGGGACTCTTGTTTTTGTCAGTGTCGGGGCTTGAACCCTGGGCCTGCACACTGTCCCTGAGCTCTTCAGCTCAAGGTGAGCACTCTACCACTTGAGCCACAGTGCCACGTACAGTTTTCTGGTGGTTTATTGGAGAGGAGTCTCCTGGCCTTTCCTGTCCGAGTTGGCTTTGAACCATGATCCTCAGATCTCGGCCTCCTGAGTAGCTAGGATTATAGGTGTGAGCCACTGGTGCCTGGCTCTTGGGACTCTTGTATCCATACTTCACTCTGGCCTCCACCCTGTAATTGCCTTTCCTGTAGGCAATCCCTATTCCTGCCCCTGAACTCAGTCCTCACATTCCCTGTTTTACTGTTCTCTTGCTGTGGATCCCTCAACTGGAAGCCTGACCTGTGAACTGGTTAATTCTTCCCTGTGAATCCTACAAGCACCTCCTGCAGCACCTTCAACCAAGTCGGGTGTTTATCTGTCAGACACCCTCCCTTATTCACCCAGTCTCACCATGGTGGCCCAGAAGGCCCTTAGTGGTATAAGATGAAGCCAGGCACCTATGGCTCACACCTTTAACCATAGCGACTCAGAAGGCTGAGATCTGAGGATCACAGTTCAGAGCCAGTTGGCACAGACAAATCTGTAAGACTCTTATCTCCAATAAGCTAGCAAAAACCCAGAAGTAGAGCTGTGTGTGGTTCAAGCAGGAAAGCACCAACCTTGAGTGAAAGAGTTAAGGGATAGTGCCCAAGCCCTCAGTTCAAGTTCCAACACACACACACACACACACACACACACACACACACACACACACACGGTGTGTGTGAATCTAAATGAACCTAAATATCACAATTATTACTGTTAACCTGCTTAGAGATGAGTCTAAATACCACAATGATTACTGTTAACATGCTTAATTTTTTTTTTTAATTTTGTCTTTTTTTTTTTTGGTTGTGGGGTCTGAACTCTGGGCCTGGGCGCTGTCCCTCAGCTCTTCAGCTCAAGGCTAGTGCTCTACTGCTTGAGCCACAGTGCCACTTCTGGCTTTTTCTGCTTATGTGGTGCTGAGGAATCGAACCCAGGGCCTCATGCATGCAAGGTAAGCACTCTACCACTGAGCTACCGTCTCAGTCCAACATGCTTAGTGCTGATTGAATGGGGTTTCTCACAGACGAGGTATCTTCATGGATTGCTTCATTTAGGTTTGTGTGTGTGTGTGTGTGTGTGTGTGTGTGTGTGTGTGTGTGTGCCAGTCTTGGGGCTTGAACTCAGGACCTGAGCATTGTCTCTTAGTCTCTTTGTGTTCACGGCTAGTGCTCTAGCACTTGAACCACAGTGCCACTTCTAGATTTTACTGAGTAGTTTATTAGAGGTAAGAATCTCATAGACTTTCTTGCCTGGGCTGGCTTCAAACTACAATCCTCAGATCTCAGCCTTCCCAGTAGCTAGGATTACAGGTGTCCTGGGGCTTGAACGCAGGGCCTGAGTACTGTCCCTGAGCTTACTTGCTCAAAGCTAGTGCTTTAGCACTTTGAGCTACAGCTCCACTTCTGGCTTTTTGGTGGTTCATTGAAGATAAGAATCTCATGGACTTGGGCTGGGAAGGTGGCTCAGTGGTAGAGCGCTTGCCTTGCATGCCTGAGGCCCTGGGTTTGATTCCTCAGTACCACATAAGCAAAAGAAAAAAGCTGGAAGTGGCGCTGTGGCTCAAGTGGTAGAGTGCTAGTCTTGAGCTGAAGAGCTGAGGGACAGCGCCCAGGCCCAGAGTTCAGGCCCTACAACCGCCCCCCCCCCCAAAAAAAAAAAAAATCTCATAGACTTTTCTGTCACAGCTGGCTTGGAAACTCAGTCCTCAGATCTCAGCCTCCTAGGATTACAAGTGTGAGCACCAATTCCCAGCTGTGTCAGGGCTTTCTTTTTTTTTCTTTTCTGGTCATGGGGCTTGAACTCTAGGCTCTCCATGGTTTATCACAAAAAATAAAATTTAAGCTGGGTGCTGGTGACTTACGCCTGTAATCTTAGCTACTCAAGAGGCTGAGATCTGAGAATTGCGGTTCAAAGTCAGTCTGAGCAAGAAAGTCCGAGAGACTCTTATCTTCAATTAACCACCAGAAAACCGGAAATGGCACTGTGGCTGAAGTGGTAGAACGCTCGCTTTGAGCTGAAGAGCTCTGGCACAGTGCCCAGGCCCAGATTTCAAGCCCCAGGACTGACAATAGATAGATAGATAGATAGATAGATAGATAGATAGATAGATAGATAGATAGATAGATAGATTAAAGGTGTGTGCTGGTGGCTCACGCCTGTAATCCCAGTCACTCAGGAGGGTGAGATCTGAGGATCACAGTTCAAAGCCAGCCTGGGCAGCAAAGTCTGTGTGATTCTTTTTTTTTTTTTTTTTTTTCTGCCAGTTCTTGGGCTTTTACTTAGGGCCTGGGCACTGTCCCTGAGCTTCTTTTGCTCAAAACTAGTGCTCTACCACTTGAGCCACAGCACCACTTCTGGCTTTTTCTGTTTATGTGATACTAGGGAACCAAACTTCGGGTTTTGTGCATGCTAGGCAGGCACCCTACCATTAAACTACATTCCCAGCTCTGTGAGATTATTATGTCCAATTAACCACCAGAAAACTGGAAGTGTCTCTGTGGCTCAAAGTGGTAGAGTGCTAGCCTTGAGCAAAAGAGCTTAGGGACAGTGCCCAGGCCCCAAGTTCAAGCCCCTCGACTGACAAAAAGAAGAGAGAGAGAGAGAGAGAGAGAGAGAGAGAGACTCTAAATAAATAAATAAACAAATAAATAATTTGGACTGAACTAGGGTTTTTTTTACCTTCACACACCTACAGGGAGCCTGTGGGAAGCAGGTGTTTGTCTTCGTTTCTTTGTGTCTTCGTGGGCAGGCGATGGGCTGGGGTTGTGGCACAGGCTGGTCTGACTGCTGGAAGATCTATACAGAGGCACTGTCTTCAAGGGAAGAGCCTAAGACTCCAGAGATGTCAAGAGGAAGCCAGTTTGTGGTGCTGTCCTAAGAAGTAAGGGCTACAGTAGGCCAGGGATGAGCACAGATGTTTCCAGAAGTGATCACTAGGATCCAGAAAATTCCAGCTTCCTTTGTTGTTCACTGATCTCCAGAGTTGGCTTCTCTCACGCATGTGCATGTGTACATGTCTGTGTGGTACGTGTGTGGTGTGTGTTTGCTGGCCCTGGGGCTTGATCTCAGGGCCTGGACACTGTCTCTTAACTTTTAAGCTCAAGACTAGTACTCTACCATTTGAACCACACAGCTCCACTTCTGGCCTTTTGGTGGTTAGTTGGAGATAAGGGTTTCCTAGACTTCCCTGCCTCTGGCTGACTTTGAACTTGGATTTTCAGATCTCAGCCTCTTAAGGAGCTAGGATGACAGACACGGGCCACCAGTGCTTTGTGCATTTTATTTTCATTTTATTTTATTTTTTGCCGGTTGTGGGTCTTGAACTCTGGGTCTGGGCGCTGTCCCTCAGCTCTTCAGCTCAAGGCTAGAGCTCTACCACTTGATCCACAGCGCCACTTCTGCCTTTTTTTCTTTTTGCTTATGTGGTGCTGAGGAATCGAACCCAGGGCCTCAGGCATGCAAGGCAAGTGCTCTACCACTGAGCCACCTTCCCAGCACCGTGCTTTGTGCATTTTAATAGTTACACAGCCTTCTGTGGCAGGTGCTCTACCAGCGCTCATCAGCCCTTGCAGAGACATGTTGGGGGTGATATTTTACTTTCACAAAGACTGTTACAATACACAACCCTGGGGATGTGAATTCCCATCTGTATAGATTTCTACTCCTAAAAGTGGCATGGATGGATTCATTTCCATTTGCACTGAAATTGTCCTTGAGATCTAAAGTCCTTCATCTGAACCGCATCACTGTCACCATGGCATCTTGGCATTGAGACCAGAGCTGTGGAGGTCACAGGCCCAGCTGCCCATGGTTGGGGCAGCTCTAGTTGATCCCTGAAAACAAAACAAAACGAAACACCCCACCCCCAACCCCATCACCATCCCAGAGCATTCCAGTTTAGTGTGTAAACCAGAAACCAGTGTATAAACCAGGCTGGCCTGGTTGCTAGTGGGCCTCAATTTCCAGATGGTTTTCCAACATTCTTTTCCAGTACTGAGCTTGAACTTGGGGCCTCCTGTTTTCTCTCAGGGTCTTCTTTTTTCCCTTCCTTCCCCTTCTTTTCCCTCCCTCCCCCCTCTACTCTCTTTCCTTTCTTTTCTCTCTCTTTTGTTCTGTCTCAGTCCTGGGGCTTGAACTCAGGGCCTGGACAATATCCTTGAGCTTTTTTACTCAAGGCTGGTGCTCTACCAACTATGCTACACCTCTACTTTGTTTTTGTTTTTAATTTTTTTTTTTTTTTTTTGTCGGTTGTTGAGGACTTGAACTCTGGGCCTGGGCGCTGTCCCTCAGCTCTTCAGCTCAAGGATAGTGCTCTACCACTTGAGCCACAGCGTCACTTCTGGCTTTTTTTCTTTTTGCTTTATGTGGTGCTGAGGAATCGAACCCAGGGCCTCAGGCATGCAAGGCAAGCGCTCTACCACTGAGCCACCTTCCCAGCCCACAACTTCAATAACTTGGAAGCTGAAGAGCCCTGTAGGGCTGGGGAGAGGCCATGGTCAGTCTCCTTTCGGCTCCTCCAATCCATGCTCTCGCCTAAGAAAGGGGGCGGGGCTCCGAGATGCCAGGGCCTTTGCTGTAATTAGGAGGAGTGAGTTAATGGTCCACATAGCTCCCAGGGGACACAATCAGGAGGTGCCACAGACCTTTAAGAGGGAGGTTCTTAGGCATGGGGTGTGCAGGGTTTGGGGGACCCCAGCAGGTCCTCTGCTTCCTAGCTGGGAAGGAGAGCCATGCCCTCACACTGTGATATGCCAACCCTTGCCAAAGCTTCCAAAGCAGCGGGGCCCCTTGGTCATGGGTCAGAGCCTCTAGAACAGTGAGACAAATTAAACTGTTTTTTAAAAAAATGTGTTACTTGCCACAGGCATATTAAAGCTAACATTTGCTTACTCAAGGTCAAGTACTAATTCACCACCAAACAGGAGTAAGATAACCAGATCTGTTGGGCCCTGGTGGCCCACGCCTGTCATCCTAACACTCAGGAGGCTGAGATCTGAGGATGGTGGTTTGAAGCCAGCCTGGACAGGAAGGTTCATGGGACTCTTATCTCCAATTAAACACCAAAAAGCTGCAAGTGGAAGTGTGACTCAAATGGTAGAATGCCAGCCTTGAGCCAAAAAGCTAAGGGACAGCCAGACACTGGTGGCTCACACCTATAATCCTAGCTACTTAGGAAGCTGAGATCTGAGGATCATGGTTCAAAGCCAGCCGGGGCAGGAAAAGCTATGAGACTCTTATCTCCAATAAACCACCAGAAAACCCGAAGTGGCACTGTGGCTCAAGTGGTAGAGCGCTAGCCTTGAGCTGAAGAGCTGAGGGACAGCGCCCAGGCCCAGAGTTCAAGCCCCATCACTGATAACACACACAGAGACACACACACGTGAAAGATGACCAGCTCCTTTGCTTCCCAGCCTGGAGCTCCCCTAACTCAGATAGTCCCCCCTATTTGACACTGCTTTGCCTGAACCACACATAAGGGCAGAGCCTCAGGCCTCTCCTTCAGCCCCCAAGGACTCAGAAGCTTGCTAACACTTGAAGAAAAGCAGGCCCAAATCCCTCTGTGAATCCAGCCACCCCACAAACTGCTCGTTTCCACCCACTGAGGCCCAGAAACCACAGGGCTGGCTTCCCCCACTTCCTGCCACATCCTGGGGCAGGCTGGCCTCCTTCTCCCCAGCCCCTGCCCCGAGGCCCAACCCCAGCTCAGGCTCTTCCTATTCCCGGGTCACAGCAGCCCGAGAAAACAGGAAGTATCTGAGTCACCCCTGTCCCTGGTGGCTTTGGCTGTCCAGAGTCAGGAAAGACAAGGAGGGCAGAGGGTGGCTCCGTAACAGTCAAGCCAATCTTATGGAGCTTTCTGTTTTGGTCTGTGGGAAGCTTCCCCCCCCCCAGCCAATGGTCCAAACTACTTCCCTCCCCACTAAATCTCTCTCTCTTTTCCTCCCTCCCTCCCTTCCTTCCTCCCTCCTTCCCTCCCTCTTTTCTTCCCTCTCCTTCCTTCCTTCCTTTCTTCCTTCCTTCCTTCCTTCCTTCCTTCCTTCCTTCCTTCCTTCCTTCCTTTCTTCCTTCCTCCCTCCCTTCCTCCCTTCCTCCTTCTCCTCCCTTTCCTTCCCTCCCTCCCTCCCTTCCTTCTGCCAGTCTTGGGATTTGAACTCAGGGCCTGGGTGCTGTCCCTAAGCTTTATTTACTTATTTTTGTTCAAGGCCAGTGCTCTACTACTTGAGCCACAGCTCCACCGTGGCCTTTTCATGGTAAATTGGTGATAAGAGTCTTACAGACTTCCCTGTCCAGACTGGCTTTGAACTGTGATCCTCAGATCTCAGCCTTCTGAGCAGTAAGGATGACAGGTGTGAGCCAACAGTACCTGGCTTTGAAGCACTTTTTTTTTTTGTAATCATGAAACATTGAAAATTACTGAGTATTTGTCAATATAGGAGTAGATAAATTAGTATATTTTTACCAGTGGATTACTATGCGGAGAACAAATTAAATTCCTTTTTTTTTTTTTTTTGGTCCATTGTGGGGCTTAAACTCAGGGTCTGGGCTGCTATCCCTCAGCTCTTCAGCTCAAGGTTGGAGCTATACCACTTTGAGCTACAGCTCTACTTCCAGTTTTCTGGTGATTTATTGGAGATAAGAATCTCACTAACTTTCCTACCGGGGCTGGCTTTGAACCGTGGTCCTCAGCTCTCAGCCACCTGAGTAGCTGGGATTACAGGTGTGAGCTGTTGGCACTCAGCTAAGGGGTTCAGTTGGATTGGTAGACTTGTCCTGACTTTAGGTCTATCAGGACCAGAAATAGCCAGCTGCTGACCCTGACTCATGGGGACCCAGAGCTTCTGTGTAACCACAGCCCTGATGCTCTAGCCCTGATGCTCCTTCCCCACGGGAGGATACACTGCACCCCAGTGGACAGACCAGGGTATAGCACCTACCCTGCTCTTCTTCCCATGGCCTGTGTGGCTGTCCTGACAGGCCGAGGTAGGGAGGACAAATGTCTTCAGCTCTGTAGTCTATGCTTGGGACAAACCAAGCTCCACCTCAGAGGCTTCCAAAATTTTAGGGAAGAATTTACTTTATAGCACCCAACGATAGCCATTTTAATTGGAAAACTGTTTTTAATATTTATTTATTTAGGTGCCAGTCCCGGGGCTTGGTGCTGTCCCCCAGAGCTTTTGTGCTCAAGGCTAGCGGTCTACCATTTTGAGCCACAGTTCTACATCCAGTTTTCTGGTGGTTCATTGGAGATGAGAGTCTCATGAACTTTCCTGTCAAGGCTAGCTTTGAATGTGGTCCTCAGATCTCAGTCTCCTGAATAGCTAGAATGACAAGTAGGAGACACTGCACTGGTCTCTGACATTTCTTGTTTAAATATTGGCAAGTTGACTCAAACTGGTAACGTTAGCCTTGAGCAACAGAAGCTCAGGGACAGAGTCCAGGCCCAGAGTTCAAGCCCTAGGACTGGCCCATATATAAATATATATAGCTGGAAGCTGGCAGCTCACATTGTAATCTTAGCTACTCAGGAGCCTGAGATCTGAGAATTGAAGTTCAAAGCCAGCCTGGGCAGGAAAATCTGTGAGACTCTCATCTCCAATGAAAGCTCACCTTGAGCTGAAGAACTGAGAGACAGCAACCAGGCCGAGTTCAAACCCCACAACGGACACACACACACACACACACACACACACACACACACACACACACACACACACACACACACACACACACACACACACACACACACACACACACACACACACCCCGAGGCAGGAGCTGGCCTGGTAAGCCTTCCTGGAACACTTTGCTGAGACACCACTAGGGGGCACTCTAGCTCTATCTGGGTGACATCCTGATTTCAGTCCTTGGCAGTGTGCAGGATCCTGGTTCACAGTACTGGTTCTCAAGTGTCAGGAGACCCCTGGTGGTAGCTGTTGTGTATTCCTGCCCTCCTGCCCTACCAGAGTGGGCAAGGCTGGCTTTGGGAATTCTTGGAACATGTTCAGAGGGGTCAGATAGAGAACAGACCTGACTTTTCCCTTACTATCCTGAGGTTGCTGTTTCCTCATCACTGGGAAACCTATTTTGGGGACCAGAACCCCAGGATAGGATGCTTTAGCATCCCTGTGACAGATGACACCTCAGACTTTTCTGATCCAAAGCCAACAGAGGCCCAAAGTGGGAGCCTGAGCTCAGGCCTGTCTCAAGATAAGAGTCAGGTTTTCAGCTTGGTCTGGCTTTGGAACACTATCCTCAGATCTCAGCCTCCCAAGTAATGAGGATTTCAGGCAGGAGCCACCAGTGCCAGGATCCTGTGGGGCACTTTGAAATACAGGTTGCAGAATGCAGGAGGATCATCTGGTAGTTCTCTCTGGAGTGAGGAGGGAAGACACAAAGGAGTCCACATCAGCTACTACACAGTGGGTTGTGGATGAGCCTCAGTCTTCTTATCTGTCATGGAGTGAGTGATGTCTCGTCTAGACAATTCCATTACGATCACACGACAGTCAATCTAGTGGCTTTCCCTGAGCCTAGGTGCTCAGGGCAACTCAATCCAACCCTAATAGGAGATGGTTCAGCACCAAAGCAATTATGGCCAGATCTTGGTATCAGGGTTGTATGTTATGCTCAGGTATACTTCCAGCTGTGGCAATTTCAGTGACTCACCCTACCACAGTGAGCTTGTGCCTTATAAGATGTTTGAATGAAGCCAGTGGCTCATGCCTGTAATCCTACCTACCCAGGAGGCTGAGATCTGAGGATCACTGTTCAAAGCCAACCTGGGCAGAAAAGTCCTTGAGATTCTTATCTCCAATTAGCTACTGGAAAACCAGAATTGGCACTGTAGTTCAAACTGGTAGAGTGCTAACCTGGAGCCAACAGAGCTCAGGGACAGCGCCCAGACCCTGAGTTCAAGCCTCTATAACCAACAGAAAAATAAATAAAAAATTAAAAACATTAAAAAGCTGGAAGTGGAGCTGTGGCTTAAGTGGTAAAGCACCAGTCTAGACAACAGCTCAGAGACTGCACCCAGGCCTTGAGTTCAAGCCCCAGTATTGGCACACACACACACACACACACACACACACACACACACACAATGTTTGAATCACTTGGGCAGGGTTGTCAAAGGATTAAATGAGGTCAGGACACTTACTGACCCGGCCAGGTCCTGGCCTCTGCTGGCCTGAGTTCTGGCTGGAGGTACCTGCTCCCTTTAGTTTTGGGGAACAGAGTCCCCTTTGACTGCCCAGATTACTGTAGCTACCTCCCTTCCCCGTCCCCATCACTGAGGGCAAGTGCCCCGCAGGCCCCGCCTTCTTTTGGGAATGCAGCCATTTGGGACATCTAGGTCTGGGGTTGTTAGAGTCCCACACCCTGCTGAAGCTGGGGGCTAGCTCTCTGGCTCAAAACCAACTTCTACTCATAGCTCCCAGGGCCTGACAGGGCCCCGAAGCTCTGGCCAGCAGATGGGGCCCAATAACCATCACAACATATGACCACGTGCCATTTTATTTGTAATCCCTATTATTATATGTATGTATATACACACACACACACACACACACACACACACACACACACACACATATATACACTCATACATATACGTATATATATATCCAGTCCTGGGGCTTGAACTCAGGGCCTGGGCACTGTCCCTGAGCTTCTCTGTGCTCAAGGCTAGCACTCTACCCCTTGAGCCACAGCACCACTTCCAGCCTTCTTTGTTTATATAGTACTGAGGAATCGAACCCAGGGCTTCATGCACTCTACCACTAAGCCACCTTCCCAGCCCTTATATTCTTTATTGTATTTACGGTATGTATTGCCAGTACTGGGGCTTGGACTCAAGGCCTTCTGCTCTTGTTGGAGTTTTTCACTCAAGGCTGGTGCTCTACCACTTGAGTTACAGCTCCATTCTGGCTTTTGGCTGGTTAATTGAAGGTAAGTGTCTCTCAGAGGTGTCTGTCTGGGCTGGCATCAAATCTCAATCCTTTAGATCTCAGCCTCCTGAGTAGCTAGGATTACAGGTGTGAGCTACCAGCGCCCAGCAAATCTCCATTTTATATCAGGGAAAACAGGTCTTCTGCTTGCATGAATATCTAGCCTTGGGGGGAGACAGAAGACCCTCTGGAGCTGGTCCACCTGAGGGTGGAAGAGTCTAGCTTGTTTCCTGGGAAGGACTTTGGAAGATCCCCATTTAAATGGTACTACTGCCTTCTGAAGGGTCACCAGGCTGAACCCGTGCCAAGCAGAATGGCTGCTTTAAGGCTGAATGAGGGTCAAGCAGATGTAGCTAGCCTGGTGCAGAAAGGTGCGCGGGAGTGCAGCCCAGCCCTTGACAGAGGTCACAGAGGACAGTTTGGGCTGTCCCTTTGGGACTGATTCTTTGACTATAAAACAGAAGTTTACAGGATTAAATAGACTATCCAGTGAAAATGACTTATTGTTATTATTATTATTTTGTTGGTCATGGGGCTTGGGCGCTGTCCCTCAGCTCTTCAGCTCAAGGCCAGCACTCTACCACTTGATTCACAGTGCCACTTCTGGTTTTCTGAGTAGTTTTTTGGAGATGAAAGTCTCACAGAGCCGGGCACTGGTGGCTCATGCCTGTAATCCTAGCTACTCAGGAGGCTGAGATCTGAGGATCACAGTTCAAAGCCAGCCCAGGCAGGAAAGTCTGTGAAATTCAAGTGGTAGCACACTAGCCTTGAGCAAAAGAACCTCAGGGACAGTGCCCAGGCCCTGAGTTCAAGCTCCAGGACTGCCCCCCAAAAAAGAAAAAAAGGGAATAAAAAGACAAGAAGGAAAGCAAAGGAGGAAGAAAGAAAGAAAATGTGGTAGTCTGAGGAACGACACCCATTCTTTTCTGGGTAGGTTGATCTGATGGCAGGACCAGGCCTAGTCGGGGCCAGCCCACCTTCCTGGGGGGACCGAAACTTTGGAAAGGCAACAGCTTTGGTTCCCCTGGCTTCCGCCAGGAGGTGATCCTGGGTCCTAGGCAGAGGAGAGATCCTCACATCCCAAATCTATGGTGTGACCTGAGGTCAGGCCAGAGATGGTAGCCAGTGCCAAGCCCAGGGCCCCGGGAGAGAAGAGGAGGAAGCGGAGGAGCGGGGTCCTGCTGCCAGCCAGGAAATGCCTGCGGGAGTTGTACTGGGAGCTTCCTGTGGGCGCTGCCCGCAGCCTGGTGACCTCACCTAGCAGACACTCCAGACAGCCCCCCATTCCAAATAGGCCATTCCTTTGTCCCCTGGATTGGCAAACGCAGTGGCGGCCGCCTTCCAGCATTCGAATGACATCCATTCACTCAACAGTGTTTACAGAGTACCCGCTTAGTGTGGGCTCCAGGCCAGACTTGGGGCGTGGAGGGGGGCTGTGGAGTCCAGCAGGCTCCCCTAGCCTGGCCACCAGGACTCTGCAAACCTTGACCACTGCTCAGATCCGTACATGGGGGTCCTCACTGGCAGCAAGCCTTGGGGGACCCCGAATGGGTCCCCCTCCTCCACATGAAGGCCTGCATCTGGGACACTGAGTCTCAAGTGAGGGGCTGGCTCTGCTTGGCAGGGTTCAGGAATCTCTCCAGGGTGCCAAGGTCTCAGATACTAAAAGGGATCAAACGGAGCCCTGGACTTTGGTTTGCAGCCATTTCCTGGCCTAGAGGTGAATGGATTAGTCCCCAGCCTGCTCTGAGCCTTAGTTTTCTCATGAAGAGAATGGAAGCCGGGCACCAGTAGCTCATGCTTATAAACCTAGTGACTCAGGAGGCTGAGATCTGAGGATCGCAGTTCAAAGCCAGCCTAGGTAGGAAAGTCTATGAAATTCTTATCTCCAATTAACAACTTCAAAATAAGTCCCAAGTGGAGCTGTGACTCAAGTATGAACAGAAAAGCAAAGCAAGGGCAAGAGGCCCTGAGTTCAAGATCCAGTTACTGGCGCACATACACAACAACAACAACAACAAATAAAACCAAAAGCAAACTAATTCTACCTTATGAACTCCTAGGGATGATGTGAATTTCTCATGGCTGTCTCGTGAGCACCCTACACAGACCACAGCAGACACCCATTACGCTGATGAGTGAAACTCAAAGATAAAGTTGGGATGGATGGTCTCTCAGTGCAAAGGTTATTAATACTGCTTTGTTTGTTTGTTTTTGTTTTTGTAGGTCGTGGGGCTTGAACTCTGTGCCTGGGAGCTGTCCCTACGCTCTTCAGCTCAAGACTAGCTCTCTACCACTTAGCCACAGCACCACTTCTGGTTTTCTGGTGGTTTATTGAAGAGAAGAGTCTCATGGACTTTCCTGCCTGGGCTGGCTTTGAACTGCCATCCTCAGATCTCAGCCTCCTGAGGTAGCTAGGATTACAGGCGTGAGCCACCAGCACCTGGCATATACCATTTTGTTTTTATTTTTTTGGTTTTGTTTGTTTTCTGTTCCACTGCTAAGGCTTGAACTCAGGGCCTGAGCATTATCTCTTAGCTTTTGTGCTGGAGGTGGGGTACCCTACCACTTGAGCCACAGCCCCACTTCTGGGTTTTTAGTGGTGCACTGGAGATCAGAATGTCATGGGCTTTTTGCCTGGGCTGGTTTTGATCCTCAGATCTCAGCCTCCCAAGCAGCTAGGATGACAGCCATGAGCCTTGGGTACTTGGCTTATTTATACTGGGTTTTGAGGACTGTTTAGGAGTCCTGCGCTCCTTCTAGTTGTCTGCTGATCCTCTATCAGGGCTGAGGAAGCCCATAGCAGGACAAGACGCAGCCTCCTGTCCTCTGAGCCCTCACTGGAACTCTGAGGAGCCTCCGGATGTGCAGAAGGAAGTCTCCGGCTGCGGAAGGCAGGCTCATTTCCAGTGTGGCCGGGGCCGCCAGCCCCAGGTCCTGTTTACAGAGCAAGGTGGACGGGCTGGCACAGCTTGGCGGCAAATGCCCTCGTGCCTCTGAGAACACAGGGCTGGCATAGCCCGGCTGGGAGAGGCATGGGGAGCCCCGTGCCAAGGGGAAAGTCAAATCTAAAGAGTGTTTCCTCCTGGCCAGGCCGCCCCAGACTTTCGTCTCCAGTCTGTGGTTCCTGCAGTGATTCATAATCAGCGGGAACTTTATAAATAAACCCCGCCTTAGCCTCTTCGAAGTCTGAGACCTGAGCGGGGGTGAAGGGGGGCAGGGTCTGGGAGGCTCCAAGAAACTGGTGTGCAGAAAGCATCTTCCAACTCCAGTGTTTGAATTCTGAGCCAGGACAAACTGAGTCTCTGGTGCCCTCACCGTGGCAGCCTTGGAAATCCCTGCTGCAAACCGTGGCCTAGTAACTCACGCCTGTAATCCTAGCTACTCAGGAGGCTGAGGTCTGAGGATCACAGTTCGAAGCCAGCCCAGGCAGGAAAATCTGTGAGGCTTCTATCTCCAGGTAACCACCAGAATAGCAGAAATGGAGCTGGGGCTCTAAGTGGTAGAGCATTAACCTTGAGCAAAAGAGCTCAGGGACAGTGCCCAGGCCCTGAGTTCAAGCCCCAGAACTAGCAAAAAAAGAAAGAAAGAAAAAAGAAATTACAAAAAAGAAAAAGGAAAAAGAAAAGCACTTGCTGTTATGATAACAGTAATCACAGGCAGTTTGAATATACCTTTTTTTTTTTTGGTGATGGGCCCTGAACTCTGGGCCTGGGTGCTGTCCCTCAGCTCTTCAGCTCAAGGCTAGTGCTCTATCACTTGAGCCACAGCTCCACTTCTGGCTTTTTCTGCTTATGTGGTGCTAGGGAATCGAACCCAGGGCCTCATGCATGCAAGGCAAGTGCTCTACCACTGAGCCACCTTCCCAGCCCGCATATACCTTTTTTTGTGTATGCTGATCCTAGGGCCTGAACTCAGGGCCTGGGCACTGTCCCTCAGCTCTTCAGCTCAAGGCAAGCCCTCTACCACTTGAGCCACAGTGCCGCTTTGTTTTCTAATGGTTTATTGGAGATAAGAGTCTCATGGACTTTCCTGCCCAGGCTGGCTTTGAACGGCAATCCTTAGATCTCACCCTCCTGAGTAGCTAGGATTACAGGCATGAGCCACTGGTGCCTGGCTCTTCCTATTGTTCTTTTTTTTTTTTTTTTGGGGTCCGGTCGTGGGGCCTGAACTCTGGGCCTGGGCGCTGTCCCTCAGCTCTTCAGCTCAAGGCAAGCACTCTACCACTTGAGCCACAGTGCTACTTCCGGCTTTTTTCTTTTTGCTTATGTGGTGCTGAGGAACTGAACCCAGGGCCTCATGCATGCAAGGCAAGCGCTCTACCACTGAGCCACCTTCCCAGTCCCCCTATTGTTCTTGAGATAAGAGTTTCACAGACTTTCCTGCCCAGGTTGGTTTTGAGTTGCAATCTTCAAATCTCAGGCTCCTGAGTAGTTAGGATTACAGGTTTCCAGAGAATTGGAAATGTGTTTTCCCTGGAGTAGCAGGACTCAGAGCTCAGATAGGATGTGCAATTGGCACAGGGTCACACAGCGGGTAGATTGAAATACCAGGCTTTGGACTACACAGTAACCATTGAATGAATCCTGGGCCTGTTCTCGCTATTTGCTGTGTTTTACTTGAGGTCTAGTTTTCCCAAGGCCTCAGTCTCCCCAGCAGAGTGGGGATACAGTGATCTCCGGGTAGATTGCCAGGCATTTCATCACAGCCAGATGTTTGGATACTCAGAGACAGGTAGAGAAGAGCTTTTCTGTGTCATGGCCATAGTAGAAGCTGTCCAGCAGCTGAGCTGGAATCTTCTAGCAGTTAAAGGCTCTCAGCTCAGGTAGTTTTTCTCTCCTTCTTCTTCCTTTACTTTTTTTTTTTAACTGTTACTTTTTTTTTGGCCAGTCCTGGGGCTTGAACTCAGGGCCTGGGCACTGTCCCTGAGCTTCTTTTTGCTCAAGGCTAGCACTCTACTACTTGAGCCACAGCACCATTTCTGGCTTTTTCTGTGTATGTGGTACTGAGGAATCAAACCCAGGGTTTCAAGCATGGTAGGCAAACACTCTACCACTAAGCCACCTTCCCAGCCCTTCAACTGTTACTTTAAAGGTGATGTACAAAGTTGTTACAGTTTCATAAGTTAGGTAAAAAGTTCATTTCTTTTTGGACACTGTCATCCTTCCCTTCCTTCTGTTTTTTTCCTCCCATCCCCACCCACACGTTGTCTAGTTTATTTTCAACATAGTGCACCACTGCTACATGTATTCATCATTGGTCCCTCCACTTCTGTGTTCCCCCTACTGTCCCTTCACCTTAAAAAAAAAAAGATTTATGTGTTACAGAGGAATTAGACCTCCCTGCATGCTAGGCCACATTCCCATCCCTTTGCTTTTCTGCTCAAGTTTACCACTTGAGCCACAGCTCTACTTCTGGCTTTTTGCTGTTTAATTGGAAATAAGAGTCTCATAAACTTTCCTGCCTGGGCTGGCTTTGAACTGCAATCCTCCGCTCTCAGCTTCCAGAGTAGCTAGAATTACAGATGTTGAGCCACCTGGGTCTGGTTTACAGGTAATGGCTGAAAGCTCCAGGAAATCTGACCAGAAGTCCTTGTGTTTGGGGGAGCTCCTGCAGTAATAGGATATGACCACTAGGTGGTGCCATCCAAGCTTCTACGCTCTCCGAAGTTGCATAGAAGCTGCCTTCCCTTGAACACAGACCTGGGGGTCACTGGCAGGTAAGCTGCAGGAGAGGGATCTGTAGTGATTCCTAGGAGGACAACGGCCACTAATTCTCTTTCTCCTACCCAGAGGGCCAGCAAAGAAGTCCCTGTGAGGAAGGCTCTGGGTCAGAACCCAGACATACAGGGGTCCTGAGGGCTGAAACCCCAGACCTAGGATCCTCTCTTCTCCTAAGGGATGACAGCTCCCAGAGCTGGGTGCCAGTGGCTCACGCCTGTCATCCTAGCTACTCAGGAGGCTGAGATCTGAGGATCTTGGTATGAGGCCAGCTTAGGCAAGAAAGTCCTTGGTGGGGAGGAGGGTGTTGTGGAGAAGAAGAAAGAAAAATGCTCTTATGGTGAGCCCTTCAAGGTTCACCTGCCTAACCCCCCCCCCCACCCCTGTGGATGGTTTCAAAGATTTAAACCCTCTCAGGGGCCAAGTGTGCACTTCTGTTGAACAGAGCATCTATGCTTTTATTTATTAAATAAGGCTCCTGTTCCCTGCTAATTAGTGAGCTCCTATAAACCTTCTCCCCACCTCAGGATGTGAGGGTACTGGAAAAAACCAAGAATGTAAAAAATATGGAATTTCAGATACCAGTGTATCTGGGGAGAAGGGGTGTGTTACCCCACATTTGTACCTGTGCATGCCTATTAACTTGAATTTGTTCTTACGTTGGGGGTGAGATACTGGTACTAGGGCTTGAATTCAGGGCTTGGATGCTGGCCCTTGGCATTTCTTCTCAAGGCTGGTACTCTACCACTTGAGCCATGGCTCTACTTCTGACTTTCTGGTGTTTAGGTGGAGATAAAAGTCTCACAGAAGCCGTGCGCTGGTGGCTCACGCCTGTAATCCTAGCAATTCAAGGATTGCTGTTCAAAGCCAATCTGAGCAGGAAAGTCTGTGAGATTCTGATCTTCAATAAACCACCAAAAAGGTAGAAGTGGAGCTGTGGCTCAAGTGGTATAGAGCTAGCCTTGAGTATAAAAGCTCAGAGACAGTGCCCAAGCCCTGAGTTCAAGCTCTAGGATCTCTCTCTCTCTCTTACACACACACACACACACACACACACACACACACACACACACACACACACACGCGCGCGCGCGCACGGTGGCGGCGATGGCGACTCCCTGGCCAGCCCAGCGCCCAGCCCCGAGCGCGCAGGGGTCCTGGGAACGCTCTGCCCGGGGGGGGGGGGGCGTGGGGTCCCCGCTGGGATCTGCCATGGGTGGGGGGGACGGGCAGACCCCGGTCCGTCCCCGCAGCCCGGCTGGAGCCGCGGGGCCCGCCCGGCCTCCATGCACGCGGCCGGCGACGCGCAGTCGCCGCGCGCTGCGCCCTGGTTATCTGCGGCCCGGGCTCCCGCCTGGCCGCCTTCCGCCGCGGCCGGCCGCCCTGCCGACGGGCGCCCCCTTATCGCCGCCGCCGCCGCCGGGGAGGGGACGGCCGGCCCGGGACCCGGAGCCCCCCCACGGCTCCTCCCACTCCTCCCCTCCCCTCCTCCTCCTCTCCCCCCCCCCTCCTCTCCCCCTCCTCCTCCTCTCCACCTTCTCCTCCTCTCCCCCCCCTCCTCTCCCCCCTCTCCCCCCCTCCCTCCCTCTCTCTTTCTCCTCTTTCTGTCTGTCTGTCTTGCTTGCTTGCTTTCTCTTTGTTTTTTGGCCAGTACCAATGTTTGAGCTCAGAGCTTTAACTCAGGACCTTGCGCTCTCACGCAGATTGGCTGATGGTCTGTCACTGGAGCCGTGTCTCCAGCCTAGCTTTTTTGCTTAGAGAGTTTCAAGGGCTTTGCTGCTCCAGCTGGCTTCAAAATCCCAAACCTCCAGGTCTCAGCTTCCTGAGTAGCTAGAATGACAGCTGTGAGCCCCTTTATTCAAGGACTCTGAATGTCTGTGGGTTTGGGTGTCCACGGAGGAGAGCCCTGGTTTGGGATCTTGAGTCTACCTAACAACCAACCTATATTTCATAGTGCCCCACAGGAGTCTGGCATGGGTGGCTCATGCCTGTAATCCTAGCTACTCAGGAGGCTGAGATCTGAGGATCCTGTTTTAAAGCCAGACCAGGCTGAAAACCTGACTTTTATCTCCAGTTAACTCCCTGGTCAAGGACTAGGAACGTGGCTTAGTGGTAGAGCGCTTGCCTTGCATGCATGAAGCCCTGGGTTCGATTCCTCAGTACCACATGAACAGAAAAAGCCAGAAGTGGTGCTGTGGCTCTGGTGGTAGAATGCTAACCTGGAACATAGGAAACTCAGGGACAGTGCCCTGGCCCTGAGTTCAGGCCTTAAGACTGGGGGAAAAAAGATGATAATGTATTCATATCCCTCACAGGCAGAGTCCCTACAAACTAATTTGAAAAAATCAAACAATAGAAAAATGGGTAAAACCATTCCTCAGAAGGGAAGGTGCAAATAGAAATGTAAACAAGCATGCTGATGCACGCATGCGTGTAATCCCTGCCCCCACTCACCCCACCCCTACTCCTCCAAAGAGCTCAAGTTCAAAGCCGTTCTGGGCTACATAGTGAGATCTTATCTTTAAAAAAAAAAAAGGAAAGAAAGGCCAAAATGGGAAAGACATTCCACTTTTCCAGTTGTTGGGAAACACAAATAAAAATATGAATGTTTTTCCATTGAGTGATAACTCTGAAAATAGAAATGGGCAGGCCCCTGTGCCTGCCATCACTACCTTTGGAACTTCCCCCAAGATTGCTTCCTGCTAGTGATATCCATAGTGACCACCTAGGATTATTCGGGTGGATAATTTCGGTTGTTTTCAACCCTGCAGAGCACGTGGGAAAGGCTAAGCTCAAGGTCATAAGGTCCACACACAGTGACCGAGGCTCCTCTGTAAGAGTCTGTTAAGTTAAAAATGCTATTGTGAGCCAGGTGCTGGCAATGCATGCCTGTATTCCTGGCTACTCAGAAAGCCTACATCTAAGGATCATGGTTCACAGCCAGTCGGGACAGGAAAATCCATGAGACTCTTATCTCTAATAATCACCAGAAAGTTGGAAGTATACTGCGTTTGAGTGGCTCATGCTTAGAACCCTAGCTACTCAGGAGGCTGAGATCTGAGGTTCATAGTTCAAAGCCAGCCCAGGCAGGACAGTTCATGAGACTCTTATCTCCAATGAACTACCAGAAAACCAGAAGCACTGCTGTGGTTCAAAGTGGTAGAGTGCCAATCTTTCCAGAAAAAGCTGAGGCCCTGAGTTCAAGCCCTAGTGTATACACACACGCACACACACATACACGGGAGGAAGGCTGACTGGGGGTGTTTGGTGTCATTTGCATTTTTTTTTTTGGTCCGGTTGTGGGGCCTGAACTCTGGGCCTGAGCGCTGTCCCTCAGCTCTTCAGCTCAAGGCTAGTGCTCTACCACTTGAGCCACAGCGCCACTTCTGGCTTTTTTCTTATGTGGTGCTGAGGAATCGAACCCAGGGCCTCAAGCATGCAAGGCAAGTGCTCTACCACTGAGCCACCTTCCCAGCCCCGCATTTTTTTTTTTTAATCTATGAGCGTTTTCACTTTTGTCTTGATGAAACAATTGAGAATTAATTTCTCCTGGCAGCAGGAATTGGTGTTGGAAGGAATGTGGACCGGAACCAGAGTCTGGGTTAGGATGGAGGAACTGTGAGCTTTAGGTAAGTTGTGGGTGTGGCAGGCTGGGAGACAAATGAGCTCCCCTCTGGGGGAACCCCTGTGATAATTCATATTCCAGTAGCCTCACCATGGCAAAGTACAGCCCCCGGAAGGCATAAATATAATGGTTTGGGCTAGAAATGTGGCTTAGTAGTAGAGTGCTTACCTTGTATGCATGAAAACCTGAGTCTGATTGTTTAGCACCACATAAGCAGAAAAAGCCAGAAGTGGTGCTGTGGCTCAAGTGGTAGAGTTCTAGCCTTGAGCAAAAGAAGCTCAGGGAGGGGCTGGGAAGGTGGCTCAGTGGCAAAGCGCTTGCCTTGCATGCATGAGGCCCTGGGTTCTATTCCTCAGCACCACATAAGCAAAAAGAAAAAAAGGCAGAAGTGATGCTGTGGCTCAAGTGGTAGAGCACTAGCCTTGAGCTGAAGAGCTGAGGGACAGTTCCCGGGCCCAGAGTTTAGGCCCCACGACAGGACCCACCTCCCCCCCCCCCAAAAAAAAAAAAGATGGGATGGTGTTCAGGCACTGAGTTCAAGCCCCAGGACTGGCAAAAATAAAAATAAAAAATAAAGACACTGGACTCTTGGATCCATCTGTTTATCTTGGACTAATAATGTTGCCCTCTGTTTTTTGTTTGTTTTTTGTTTTGGTTGGTCGTGGGGCTTGAACTCTGGGCTTGGGCGCTGTCCCTGAGCTCTTCAGCTCAAGGCAAGCGCTCTACTGCTTGAGCCACAGCGCCACTTCTGGTTTTCTAGTGGTTTATTGGAGCTAAGAGTCTCACGGATTTTGCTGCCCGGTCTGGCTTTGAACCGTGATCCTCAGATCTCAGCCTCCTGAGTAGCTAGGATTACAGGCGAGAGCCACTGGCACCCAACCCTCTGGGGTTTTTATTTATTTGTTTGCTCATTTGTTTTGTTTTTGAGCTGGTTCTAAGGCTTGAACTCAGGGCCCGGTGCTGTCCCGTAGCTTTATTTGTTCAAGGCTGGCATTCTATCACTTGAACCACAGATGCACTTTGGTGTTTTTTTTGGGTGATTCATTGAAGCTAAGAGTCTCACAGACTTTTCTGCCTGGGCTGGCTTTGAACTTAGATTCTCAGGTCTCAGAGGCTTCCTGAGTAGCTAAGGTTATAGCTGTGAGCCACGGACACCCAGCTCCCAATTGTCTTTTGCTCACTCCTCTCCTGTGGGGGAGGCAGTGGAGGAAGAGGTGCCGGAGACACAGGACAGACACTGGGGAGCCTTTGCAACGGAGCTAGAGCAATCCCTGCTTTGATAAGCAACCTCAGCGCAGGCCCTGCCTGGGATCCGGGGATCTCATGCACAAGGCTTCTTCCAGCCAGGACCCCCTCAGCCCCAGGGACAGCGAGAGCTAGCCTAGGAAGGGGAAGAGGCCGCAGCCACGCTGTCTGCCGCCTGGGCCGCCCCCAGGTCCCGGCGGACAGAACTAAACAGGCTGGCTTATCAGCTCCCGCCACCAGGTCCCACCCGGCTGAGCTGGGCTCCAGCTGCTGGGAAAGTGGCCCCCTGCCCTTTGCCAGGCCCAGGCTATGTGTGTGTGTGTGTGTAGTGGGGTGGGGTGGGGGGGGGGATTAGCAAGGATGTGTTTTCCCAGGGGGTCAGGCTGCAGTGGGGGCATCTGATGAAGAGGAGGACAGGGGAGTCTGCTCCAGACTCTCTGGGTTCTAAAGCATTCCTTTGACATGTGAAAGGGACACAAGCCATCCAAGAATCCATCTTCTTGATCCCTTCAGGGGATCCTTGTCTGGAGCATGTCTGTGGGATGCCAGGCCCGGGCTGCACTGTGGACTGTATGTGGTCTTGTCCTTCTGACCTTCACGAGCCGACGCTGTACTTCGTGATCGCCTTACAGATGAGCAGGGTGGAGTTAGGGAGAGGTTTCATCCTGGGCCAGGGGCTCCAAGATACCTTCTTGCTCTGTTCATGAATCTCCTTGACTACTGGGGAAACTGAGGCCTGAGAGGTAATTTCAGTGAAAATGTGTATGTGTATGTGTGTCCTACTACTGAGGCTTAAACTTAGGGTCCTGGCTCTCCCTTGGCTTTTTCTCTCATGGTTAACACTCTACCACTTGAGCCACTTTCACGGCTTTTTGCTAGTTCATTAGAAAAGGGGGTATCACAGACTTTCCTGCTTGGGCTGGCTTTGACTTGGAACTGCGATCTTCAAGTCTCAGCCTTCCCGAGTAGCTACGATTACAGGAGTGAGCCAGGGGCACCTGCCAATTTAAGTGAATTTTATCTCGCCTCTCTGGCTTCTTCCACAAAAGCCTCCTCTGGGAGGGAACAGATGTGGATTCAGGAGGACTCCTCTCCCCTTTCCCCCCCAGGACTTCCACCCCTTTCATGCCCAACCCCAGTTCTGTTGCAAGGCCCTAGCATTCCTCCCAGGGACCTGGACACCCCTAATTTCCCTGAGGATGGCTGTGGATCCCAGCGATGGTCTGGGGCTTGAGATGTGGGTGGACCTGAGTCTCAGGGGGGAGAGGGGGGAGTTGCTCTCCTCATGACTCCTGCCCTGGTCAGGAATGGAGGCATTCAGGGACTCTGACCCTGGACGGGACCTGCCCGGTGCATTCGCCACACTGGTCCAGGCAGGAGGGCAACCATGCCTTGTCTTCACTGGTTGGATTGATCACTTTCTTCAGTCCTATGGAAAGCAGGGCCTGGGAGGCATGGGAGGGGGGCTGGGAGCTATCCTATGGCTGAGAATTGGTCTTGTTTAGCCGGCTGCCCCCAACCTGGGAGCACAGGTGAGGTTAGTGGTCATCACAGAGAGTCTGTGGTAGGCGAGCGTGTGGCTAGACCTGCAAGAAGCAGAGGACAGGCCCGAAGGCTGGGCCTGGACCCAGACCTGGCGGTTCTCTCCCCTTGTCAGGCAGACCCTGCCTCAGCAGTGGCGCCGCCTTCCCCGCAGATCCTCATGGAGGGCGTCAAGGAAGAGGTGTTGATCTCACAAGTCACAAGGAAAAAAATCAAACCAGTCTTTCCTTCCTCTCTTCGTTCCTTCCTTTCTTCCTTTTCCTTCCTTCCTTCCTTTCTTCCCTTCTTTCTTTATCGTGGAGCCTGAACTCTGGGCCTGGGCGCTGTCCCTCAGCTCTTCAGCTCAAGGCTAGCGCTCTACCACTTGAGCCATAGTACCACTTCTGGCTTTTTCTGCTTATGTGGTGCTGAGGAATTGAACCCAGGGCCTCATGCATGCAAGGCAAGTGCTCTACCACTGAGCCACCTTCCCAGCCCCAAACCAGTATTTCAATTTTAACTTTGAAAACTTTCTTTGGCATTACTTAGGGATGTTGAACTTTGGGGGCAGGCACTGTACCACTTGAACCATACCTCCAATACTGAAATTATTATTATTATTTTCTCTTGGTCATGGAGCTTGAACTTTGGGTCTGGGCACTATCCCTCAGCTCTTCAGCTCAAGGCTAGTGCTCTACCACTTGAGCCACAGCGCCACTTCTGGTTTTCTGGTGGTTTATTAGAGATAAAATTCTCAGGGCTGGGAAGGTGGCTCAGTGGTAGAGGGCTTGCCTTGCATGCCTGAGGCCCTGGGTTCGATTCCTCAGCACCACATAAACAAAAAGAAAAAAGCCAGAAGCGGCGCTGTGGCTCAAGTGGTAGAGCGCTAGCCTTGAGCTGAAGAGCCGAAGGACAGCGCCCAGGCCCAGAGTTCAGGCCCCACGACCGGACCAAAAAAAAAAAAAAAAAAAAAATTCTCATAGACTTTCCTGCCCGGGCTGGCTTTGAACCATGATCCTCAGATCTCAGCCTCCTGAGTAGCTAGTATTACAGGTGTGACTCACCAGCACCTGGCTGAAATTATTTTACTACTACTACTACTGGCCAATGTGGGTGTGAGTGATCTAGTAGGAAAGACATTAACTGAGTTCTTAGGTAGCTGCCTGTAGATGCTGAGTGGCTCAAATGGAAGGCATGGCAAAGCATGAGGGTGGGTCCAGGTGGTCAGCTCCGCTGGGCGTGGCCGGGCAGGGGCATGGCCTTTGGGGTGAAGGTAGGAAGGAGAGGGTGTGGCATGAGGAGAGGCCTAAATTGGAGGGAGCAGACGGGACAGCCCTGCCCTGACCCGAGAATCGCCTAGGTCCACCTCCTGACCCTTGATCTTGAGTGAGTGGCTACCTCCTGGCCTTCCTTCTGAGTTTCCTGACTCCACAGTGGAGTCTTTTGAGAGTGTTTCGGAAACTACAGGTGTTTGGCACAGAGCCCACACTAGCGAGGTGTGCGGGAAACCTTTCTGCCTGCGGGGAGAATCAAAGCATGGGTTTCTGTTAGCTTCCTGATCCTGAAAAGTTTTTTTATGCTGTAAAGCAATACATCACTTCTTGTCATTACCAGATTTTAGGTTATAGGCCTGGAGGAGATGTCAGCTCAGGGGCAGAACTCTTGCCTAGCACAGAAGAAATCCAGGGCTTGATCCCCAGCACCATAAACAAACAAGCAAATAAGTATATTTTACTTTTTCATTTTTTTCAGTAATTGGGATTGAACTGAGCACAGCACTCTTCCATTTGAGTCACACCCAGGCTGGTTTGATTTTATTTTCCAAATAGAGTCTTGGTGCTTTTGCCTGAACCAGCCTCTAACCATAATCCTCCTGCCTCAGTTTCCCAACTAGCTGAAATCACAGAGGTGAGCCACAACTCTTACCTTGTTTTTGAGATGAGGCCTCTCTAACTTTGTCTCTAGGCTGACCTTGAATCACAATCCTCCCATCTCTCCTGAGTAGCTGGGATTACAGAAGTACACCACTATGCTCAGTCTAAGATTTTTTTAAAAAAAAAAAAATCAAAAACCCTTTGCCAATGATTATTTATGCTCACTAACTATTCGTACGAAGTTTTCATGGTAGGATTGAGTGCATGATATATGTCAAGGGATCTTTCTTTCCTTTCTTGTTTTTTTTTTCCAGTCCTGGAGCTTGAACTCAGGGCCTGGGCACTGTCCTTGAGCTTCATTTGCTTGAGCCTACTATACTCTACCAGTTGAGCCACAGCGCCACTTCCAGCTTTTCCTGTTTATGTGGTACTAAGTAATCGAACCCAGAACTTCATGCACGCTAGGCAAGCAGTCTATCACTAAGCCACATTCCCAGCCCTCAAAGGTTCTCTTTTGTTTTTTAATTATTATTTTTTTGGGGGGTCAGCTCTGGGCCTAGGTGCTGACCCTCAGCTCTTTAGCTCAAGGGTAGTGCTTTACCATTTGAGCCTCAGTGCCACTTCTGGCTTTTTTTGTTTATGTGGTGCTGAGGAATCGAACTCAGGGCCTCATTCATGCAAGGTAGACACTCTACCACTGAGCCACCTTCCCAAGGGTTCTTAACAGTAGGTTATAATAATGCTAATTCCTGCTCTTTGCTTTCCTCTTATTTTATTTTAGTTTTTTGCTGGTCCTGGGGCTTGAACTCAGGGCCTGGGCTCTGCCCTTTACCTTTTCTGCTCAAAGCTAGCACTCTACCACTTTGAGCCACAGCGCCACCTCTGGCTTTCTGATAGCTAATTGGAGATAAGAGTCTCACAGACTTTCCTGCCCAGGCTGGCTTCAAACTATGATCCTCAGATCTCAGCCTCCTGAATAGCTAGGATGACAGGTGTGAGCCATCAGAACCTGGCTTCCTTTTTTTTTTTTTAATTTTTGTGTTTTGGTGGTGCTGTTGATTGAACTCAAGGCCTTGTGCTTACTAGATGCGTGTACTACCACTTGAGCCACACCTCTAGTACCTTTTTGCATTTATTTTGTTTGAACTGAGGGCCTTGTGCTTAGATTTTCTGGTTTTTGCTCAAGGCTGGTGCTCTATCACTTGAGCCACACCTTCCCTTCTAGCTTTTTGCTGGTTAATTGGAGGTAAGAGTCTTACTGACTTTCCTGCCAGGCTGACTTCAAACTTTGATCCTTAGATTTCAGCCTCCAGAGTATCAAGGATTGTAAGCATGAGCCACCGGCTTGCACTGGTGAGTTTATTTTTACAGACATTGTTGTAAAAATAATGACATGAGCTGGGTACTGGTGGCTCATTCCTGTAATTCTAGCTACTCAGGAGGCTGAGATATGAAAATCCCAGTTTGAAGCCAGCTTGGGCAGAAAAGTCCCCATGAAACTCTCTCCCCTCCCCCCGCCGCCTCCATCCTGGGGCTTGAACTCAGGGCCTGGGCAGTGTCCCTGTTTTGCTCAAGGCTAGAACTCTGCCCCTTGAGCCACAGTGCCACTTCCTGTTTTTTCTGTTGATGTAGTACTGAGAAATCAAACCCACTAAGCCACATTCCCAGCCCTCTCTTGAATTTTTATGCTTTGGCTAGCCTTGAACCATGATCCCCCGACCTCTGCCTCCCAAGTAGCTAGGATTACAGGCTTGATCTACCCTCCTAATACCCACCCCCCAGGCCCCTTCTTCCTGGACTTCCAGGGAAAAGTGTACAATGGCTTACATACTTTCCCTTCCTTCTCTGAATCAATCCTGAGCATCTAGAACTGGCTGGTCTAGAGTATGCTCCCCTGAGGGACTCTGGAGGTCTCCAGGTAGATGGTCTTTCCTCTATAAGCCAAGTGCTGGTGGCTCATACCTGTAATCCTAGCTACTCAGGAGGCTGTGATAGATAAGCTGTAGATCCCAGTTCAAAGCCAGCCCAGGCAGGAAAGTTCATCAAACTCTTACCTCTAACTAACTACCAAAAAAAGCCACAAGTGGAGCTGTGGCTGAAGCGGTAGAGTGATAGCTTTGAGCAGCAAATCAGGGACAGTGCCCAGGCCCTGCGTTCAGAGTTCTTAGAACTCTGGCTCTTGGTCTCCATGCCTCACTCTGGGTACAGGCTGCCGTCCCCGACTGAGCAAGGTATCTGCAACATTAACATCTTCTCTCATTCCCTTGATTTTATGTTAATATGGAGAGTCAAGCAAGGTGATCTGGTTGGAGAAATTCATACTAAAGTGTGAGTGGCTATGCTCTCTCTCTCTGAAATTTGAAGGCAGGATATGCTAGCACTGAGCCACACTCAGCCCTTAGAAGAAGAAATGTGCAGACTTGTGCAGAGGGTTAGAGGGATACCTAGGAAGACACAAGGAGAGACAGTATCCACACATCATGGAGAAAAGTCTTCGTAGAAGCCTGCCTGGGCCTTCTGGCCTTCTGTGAGTTGGTGGTGGAAGCCTGAGCAGCCTGGCACTGTGAGCCACCTGGTTTTGTAAGAACTATTTTGAGCTGGGCACTGGTGGCTCACGCCTGTAATCCTAGCTACTCAGGAGGCTGAGATCTGAGGATTGCAATTTGAAGACAGCCTAAAGCAGGAAAGTCTGAGGGATTCCTATCTCGAATTAACTATCAAAAACTTCAGAAGTAGAGCCGTGGCTCAAGTGGTAGAGTGTTAGCCCTGAGCACAAAGGCCCAGAGAGGGGCTGGGAAGGTGGCTCAGTGGTAGAGCGCTTGCCTTGCATGTCTGAGGCCCTGGGTTCGATTCCTCAGCACCACATAAGCAAAAAGAAAAAAGCCGGAAGTGGTGCTGTGACTCAAGTGGTAGAGCACTAGCCTTGAGCTGAAGAGCTGAGGGACAGTGCCCAGACCCAGAGTTCAGGCCCCACGACTGGGACCCAAAAAGTCTCTTAGCCAAGGCCCAGAGTGATTATTTAAAAAAACAAAAACAGTAACAACCCCAAGCTCTATTTTGATTCACAGATATGAGGATGTGTCTAGTACGGGCCTGTGTTCCTCTGGGGTCTCTAGCCCTCAGCACTGGGCCTGGCCCCTGTGTCTCTGAGATGGGAAACCAATGCTGAATGTGTTATGGCTGGTGACACATAAGACCCTGTTAAGCTTAGTGCTGTGCATCTCTTCTTTTGTCAAGGTGCCTGTTCAAAGCCACATTTCCTAGCTGGGGACTGGTGGCTCAAGCCTGTAACCCTAGCTACTCATGAGACTGAGATCTCACAAATGCAGTTTGAAATTCAGCTGGAGGCAGAGAAGTCTGTAAGACTCTTTATCTCCGATTAACCAGCAAAAGGCTAGAAGTGGAGGTCTGGTTCAAGTGGTAGAAATCTCAGTACCGGCACACACACACACAAACACACACACACACACACACACACACAATGAAACAAAGGTCCTAAGAGTCACCTGTCTGTCTGAGAACAACTCCACCCTCTGCTGGGCAGCGATGGGGTCTCTGGTCTTGGCCCCTTCACCCTGGAGAGCCAGGAAGGCCGGGCTCTGTGTGGGAGCGCCCTCCCTGGCTCTCCTAGCCTTTTTTTTTTTTTTTTTTTGGTTGTTGTTGTTTCTTTGCTTAGCCGGGCCCGTTATCTTCCTCTGAGCCTGACGCCTGGTTCTTCCTGTTTAAAATTTAGACTCTGGCCTTTTCCTTTGGGGGTTGATTGTGTGTTTGTTTTGTGCGTTGGATTCTGCCTCAGTTCCTTTCTCTGGCACTTTTAGGGTCACACGGGCTCAGCATCCCCTTCGGTTTTCTTTCTTTCCTTGCCCATCCTGGGGCTTGAACTCAGGACCTGGGCACTTGTCCCTGAGCTTCTTTTCTTCAAGGATAGCACTCTACCACTTGAGCCACAGCACCACTTCCGGCTTTTTCTGTGTATGTGGTACTGGGGAATTGAACTCAGGGCTTCATGCATGCTAGGCAAGCACTCTACCACTGAGCCACCTTCCCAGCTGCACCCCCAGGACCCCGCTCCCTTTTTTTTTTGAAGTTTGTTGGGGAGATAAGAGTCTCACAGACTTCCTGCCTGGGCTGGCTTTGAACTGCGATCCTCAGATCTCGGCCTCCTGAGTAGGTAGAATGACAGGCGTGAGCCACCAGTGCCCAACTTGGCCTCAGTTTTGTCACAAGAGGATGGCCGAGGAGTGAGCCAGCCCTGAGAGGGCCTGACAGATTATAAGCCGTGATTTGAGATCCCCATGGATGCTGTGTTTGGAGGTGACTAGTCCCCCAGAGGCAGAATACATGTGGAGACTCCTCATGGCTATGGGCTCCTACAGGAGCAAGCCTCTGGGCACCCCTGGCCCCAGAACTGCTGGGTGGGAAGGGACTGTAGGTGTGGGGCCTGCTGTCAGGCTCCCCTTGGGCCTGGACTCACACCCATCCGGGTAATTCTGCACTCCAGCTGCTAGTCTCAGGCAGCGGCTCTGCGCAGGCGTCAGCCTTGCTGCCCTGCCTGCTGCCCCAGCCAGGAGATGCTACAGCTCACAGCTGGTTAAGGCCCTTAGGCTGCCTTTTCTTCCTCCTCGTTCCCTCTTCCCAGCCCCTCTGTTCTGAGGTTGGGGGCCATCTGGGAGAGAGGCAAGTCTTTGAGGAAGCTCTCTGGGGATGTTGGTGAGTGTGTGGGCAGCATGTCCGGAAACCTCAGGCTGGGGCTGGCTATGCCCAAGGCCTTCACTGGCACCAGGCTCCTTTCAGAAGCAGAGGAATGGATTCTCATCCTGCCTGGGGGTCTAAGAGCTGAGGAATGAGAGGAACCGAACCGCAGATCCTCAGGTCTCTCAGGCCTTCTGTTGTTGTTTGGTTGAGCTAGTACTAAGGCTTGAACTTTGGGGTTTCATTTCTCACTTGGCTTATGTTTCAAGGCTGGTGTTCTACCACTTGAGTCACAGCTCTACTTCTGGCTTTTTGCTGGTTAATTGGAGATAAGAGTTTCATGGACTTCCCTGCCCGGGTTAGCTTTGAACTACAATCCTAAGATCTCAGCCTCCTGAGTAGCTGGGATTGTAGGCGTGAGCCACCAGCACCAGGCAAAACTTTTTTTTTTTGTCAGTCGTGGGGCTTGAACTCTGGGCCTGGCGCTGTCCCTGTACTCTTTGTTTCATGGCGAGTGCTCTACCACTTGAGCCACAGTGCTACTTCTGGTTTTCTAGTGGTTAATTGGAGATAAGAGTCTCACTGACTTTCCTGCTTGGGCTGGCTTTGAACTGTGATCCTCAGATCTCAGACTCCTGAATAGCTAGGATTACAGGTGTGAGCCACTGGCACCTGGCAAAATGTATTTTTTTAATTAACTCGTTCATTTGTTAACACATATATTATCTGGCCTGTGTATCTTGCAGGGCCCCCAGAAAAGCCCCTAGCCAGAGCTGAGCCCTGCTTCACTTTACAACCTGCAGGTTGTAAAATACCTTTCCCAATTATTCATTTTTGAAAAATTATCTAGCTTGGGCTGGGGAGGTGGCTCAGTGGTAGAGTGCTTGCCTTGCATGCATGAGGCCCTGGGTTTGATTCCTCAGCACCACATAAACAAAAAGAAAAAAGCCGGAAGTGGTGCTGTGGCTCAAGTGGTAGAGCACTAGCCTTGAACTGAAGAGCTGAGGGACAGCACCCAGGCCCCGAGTTCAGGCCCCACGACTGACAAACAACAACAACAAAAATTATCTAGCTGGGTGCTGGTAGTTCATGGCTCTTGGTTCAACCTCCTGGTTACTCAAGAGGCTGAGATCTGAGGATTGTGGTTTGAAACCAGCCTGGGTAGAGATGTCACTGTGAGACTCTTATCCTCCATAAACTTACTCAGAAAAAAACCTGAAGTGGCACTGTGGCTCCAGGGGTACAGTGTTAGCATTGAGCACAAAGAAGCTCAGGGACAGTGCCCAGGCCCTGAGTTCAAGCCCCAGGACCCTAGTTGAACACAAAAAGCTCTTCTTCATCTCCCCATTGCAAGCCCCAGGAAATCCCCACTGCTCAGGGACCAGGCTGAGCCTGTGAAGCCCTGCGGCTCCTCCAGGGAGAGGAGAGCAAGCATCTTTGGAGAAGTCCATACAGCCTTCTGGGGCCCCACGGTGCTCTGATTCTAACCCACGTCCACTGACATATTTTTCGCTTCCCCAAGCCGATCAACCCAAGTCATGAAGCAGTCATCAAACATGGCTAACCTCCTAGGGTCCTAAGTCTATTAGAAAGCCCCTGGCATCTCTGAGCTGTATTCTGTCCCCTCAGAAAGTAGAATGGGGTCCTGGCAGACTTGGGTGGGAGAAAGCCTGGGATTTGGACCCCGTGAACCAGATCCCAGTCTGACTTTGCCACTGATTGGCTGTGAAACTTCCACCTTTCTCAATGTGCCCACCCTGGACATACTGTGGGTGGACTCCTAGCAAGATGGTGGGCTTGTGTGCCAGGGCCTGTTCCCATTGGCCTGACTTTGGGCAGCAGAAACAGTGGGCGCAGCCATGAGGCCAACCCCAGGGCTGCCCAATCCTGCCCCCACCCCCTTTCCCTAGGCTGCCTGTCTGTGCACCCAGCCCAGCCCAGCCCAGCCCGCCAGGGTGGCTGAGGGCTGGAGCTGATGGAATCAGCCTGCCCTTCCCTCCTTTGTCTGCTGCTGCTTCCTCTCTTCATAGCCTGCCTGCTTTTCTTCCCCTGCTTTATCAGGCCCTGGGGAAAGCGAGGGCGAGCCAGGCTCCCAGACAAGCACCCCTGGGAGTCGCCAGCTTGGCTGGGAGCGGACGCCACGCTGGGGCCCAGTCTCCAGCTGCTGGTGGCTCAGGCATCTCCTCCCTGCATCTGATCCCAGCAGCTTCTGCCTGGGGACCCCCTAAGCCTGGGCACATACCAACGATCTGGGCCTCACAGCCATCCCCCCCTCCCACCTTCGCTCTTTCTTCTTCTCCTTCCTGCATGTGTTTGAGGGTACTGGGCTATTCTCACTTAGCTTTGTTACTCATGGCAGGTGCTTTACCACTTAAGCCACAATTCAATGTCCAGCTTTTTGATGGTTAATTGGAGGTAACAGTCTCCCAGATTTTCCTGTCAGGGCTGGTTTTGTTTTTGTTTTTTGCCAGTCCTGGGGCTTGAACTCAGAGCCTGGGCACTGTCTCTGCGCTTCTGTTTCCTCAAGGTTAGTGTTCTACAACATGAACCACAGCGCCACTTCCAGCTTTTTCTGTGTATGTGGTACTGAGGAATCAAACCCAGGGCTTCATGCACAGTAGGCAAGCACTCTACCATTAAGCTACGATCCCCGCCTTCAGGGCTGGTTTTGAACTGCCATCCATAGATTGCAGTCTCCTGAGGTAGTTAGGATTACACACATGAGCCACTGGTACACAGCTTGGTTGTTCCTTTACTGATACCAGCCCCAAGTCCCTAAGCCACCAGCCCAAAGTCCCTAAGCCAGTGGGTTGCCAGGCCCCTAGCCCCAGCTGTCAAGGCCTGGAGATGGGATGGGGTAGGCAAGGGGTAGTGGCAAACTCATCAGCCAATGAGTTCTCAGTGACAAAGGGTAGAAAGAAAAGAACTTGAGCAAAGGTACAGGGGTGAGCCTAGAAGCTGTTAAGTACCCCCCCCCCCCCAACCTCAGCAGGTACAGCTGGGAGCCACCGACCCTGAGAGATCTAACTGAGAGATCTATTTATTTATTTATTTATTTTTTGGGTCCGGTCGTGGGGCCTGAACTCTGGGCCTGGGCGCTGTCCCTCAGCTCTTCAGCTCAAGGCTAGCGCTCTACCACCTGAGCCACAGTGCCACTTCCGGCTTTTTTCATTTTGCTTTATGTGGTGCTGAGGAATCGAACCCAGGGCCTCATGCATGCAAGGCAAGCGCTCTACCACTGAGCCACCTTCCCAGCCCTGACCGAGAGATCTAACCACTCCGAAGTCTTCTTCCCTTCTCCCTCTCCCCTGCCTTGTCTCTTCCAAATACAAGTCATTCCCTGCAGGAAAGTTGGCAAGCCTGGAGAAGCAAACACAATATCCCAGAAAGCTTTGAAGCTTTTTTTTTTCCCCCACCACACCTGGATTGGAGAGAGGGTTCAGAGATCCAGAGAATTTTCCTAGGACAGGGTAGATGGTCTTCATTAAACTCCCCTGAGAGCCATGTCCCCAATCAGGACACTGTGGGCCTAGCTGGGTGCTGGTGGCTCACGCCTGTAATCCCAGCGGCTCAGGGGGCTGAGATCTGAGGAGCGCAGTTCAAAGTCCTCCTGAGCAGGAAAGACTGTGAGGCTTTTATTTCCAATGAGCCATCCCAAAGCCAGAAATGGAACTGTGGCTCAAATGGTAGTGCAGTATGAGCACTGAGATGCTGAGTTTCAAGCCCCAGGACTAGCACCACAAAGGGAGAGAGAGAGAGAAAGAGAGAGAGAAAGAAAGAGAGAGGAAAAGAGGGTAAGAAGAGAATGGTGTGTGTGGGGGGTACTATGTGCCTTAGAATAACCCTTTCTGCTCCCAGACCTTTCCACTAGCCCTCTGAGAGCTGAGACCTCCCTGGAGGGCTTCTGCCCAGTGTGACCTACTCTTGCATAGTTCTTCTTCATATCTACCCTAAATCTCTCTCTTGTTGAAGCTCAAACATATTTTTCCTGCCTTCTGTGATACAGAGTAGAAAAGGGCTCTGGGTTCCTGGATGTTTATAATATTAGTAAAGATAACTAACCAAATAAAGGTGGACCTTAAAAACAAACACACCAATGTCTCCTTGCTGGCGCCTTGGGGTTCCCTTGCTTGGGAACCTGGTCTCTGGGCGCCCTTGAAGCTGGGGAACGTGGACACAATGAGCCTTTTTCTTCCATCACCTGTGGCAATGTTTCCTCTTGCAGGAGGAGATCCCTTCGGTCCTCAGTCTCTCTTGTGACACCGAAGTCTGGCAAGTTGACCTCTTTGACCTTTGCCAGTGCTTGCTCATGGGTGCAGTAACCATGTGCATGAGACCTCCTGGCCGATGCTCATGCTGGACCCTCTGCACAGATGCCCATTCCTGCCCTCCTTCCAAGCTGGCTGCAAGAACATGGCCTCCTCTGGGAAGCAAGCTAGGCCTTACTTCCAGGGCATCTATTAGATTAAAAACTGAGGTGAGGGGCTGGGAAGGTGGCTCAGTGGTAGAGCGCTTGCCTTGCATGCATGAGGCCCTGGGTTCGATTCCTCAGCACCACATAAGCAGAAAAAGCCGGAAGTGGCGCTGTGGCTCAAGCGGTAGAGCGCTAGCCTTGAGCTGAAGAGCTGAAGGACTGCGCCCAGGCCCAGAGTTCTGGCCCCACAACTGGCAAAAACGACAACAAAACAACACGAAACTGAGGTGACCAGAAGGTGGGAGCTATTAGGAAAATGGAGGAGACAGGAAGGAAACAGGCCGGATTCGATCTTCCACAGGCAAGGATTGTTTATTGAGACAGAGTGGGAAAGGGCCCAGCCTTGCCGTGTGCTTAGAGATTGTGCAAAGAGTTGGGGCAGGAGTTGAGTTTTTGTGAGGTCTGCAAGGAGGCAGAGGTTAATAAAAAAGCCATTAGGTCTAGGGAGGTGGGGGGGGGCTTTTTGGTTGGACCCACAATGGAATGTTTACAAGCAGGCTTAGGTAGATGGCCCTGCTGATGTCAGGAAGGCTTCACATCTCTGGTGGCTTGCCTGACGTCTGTAGGCATCTGAGATAACGGGATGGGGGCCAGTCCTTCAGGAGCTGCTTCGCTCAGCACTGCACCATGCCGGGTGTGTAGAGAATCTGTGAGGTGGATGGATGGGTGCTTGGGCGGATGTGTGGATGATGGATAAATGGATGGATGCAGGGATACATGGGTGTATGATTGGTTGGAGAGATGCATAGAAGGATGGATGGATGTGTGGGTGTGTGGATGCATGGATGGATGGATGGATGGATGGGTGGGTGGAGGAAGGGATGGATGAGTAGATGGGTGGATGGATAGGTCATTGATTAGGTAACTGTAAAGATCAGGGACCTGCTGCCCGAGTGCTGCACTGAAGTCCGATTGGCTTGCTGCTAGTGACTGACAGCCTAGCCGGAAGGCTGGGTGAAGAGTCTGTGCCCATTTATTTGGCTTGCCTGGCCTAGTGCTGTGCATAATGCTGCCCCAGTCAGGGGAAGTTCACAGGGACTGAGGGAGGTGGCCCCCAAAGGTTCTGGAGGCTCTGGCTTCCTGGGCCAGTGGCCCAGTGCGCAGAGATGGTCTAGCTAGTGCTACAGGTCACCAGTCCTAGCTAGCCAACAGAAATGACTCCTGTCAGCACTGGGCCTGGGATCCAGCCAGGGAAACTGTGGCCCAAAGGGAAAAGGCCCCGCCCCCAGAACCTTTCATCTCTATACCAGTCACAGGAGCTAAGTGGATGGGAGCGCCAGCACCACTCAGGCCTGAACCATCCTCAAGGCCACACACCAAGTGAACATGACCGTATCTGCCTTTTGTCTTGTGGTTACTGCCGGTGGGACAGGGGGCTACGTGTTTTTTTTCTAGAATAGCTGCTCAGAGAAGTTAGGCAACCTGCTGCAAGTCACACAGCTGCGTAAGCAGTACAACCAGTACTGAACTTCTTTCAAGGCCGACTGTAGCCATTTTGGAAATATTGATTCTAGGTTGCCAGAGGTGGATTGATGAATATATTACATTCTTTAATGTTAATATGATTTTGTGCTGGTCCTGGGGCTTCAACTCAGGATCTAGACACTGTCCCTGAGCTTATGTTGCTCAAGACTTGCACTCTACCACTTGAACCAAAGCTCTACTTCTGGCTTTTTTTTGGGTATGTTAGTGGAAATAAGAGGCTGCCCAGGCTGGCTTCAACTCACAGTCATCAGATCTCAGCCTTCAGAGTAGCTAGGACTATAGGCATCTGGATTATTTTTCAATGTTTTACTTGGGGAACAGACTCTCATTGTATAGTCCAGGCCGGCCCCTGCCTCAGCCTGGGATTAGAGACCTGTATCATCATTTCTTCTTTTTGTTTTGCCTGGCGCTTTCCCTCAAGGCTTGGGGCAGTGTCCCTGAGCTGCTTTTGCTCAAGGCTAGTGCTCTACTACTTTGAGCCGCAGCACCACTTCTGATTTTTTAAGTGGTATTTGGAGATAAGAGTCTCAGGGACTTTTCCTGCTCCAGATGGATTTGAACCGCAATCCTCAGATCTCAGCCTCCTGCGTGTCTAGGATGACAGGCGTGAGCCACTGGCTCTTTCTTCTTTCCTGTGCTGATGGATGACCATGCTCAGTAGAGAGGAGGTGGGTGGTCTTACCACCCTCCTTCCTGATGTAATGTCTTCCCAGTGTTCCCTGGCCACAGTCCCCAACTGTGTCCCCCCACTTAGTGGTCCAAGGTAGGGGCCTGGGATTCAGGCTGCCTATCAAGCATCTTGGCCGGTCTGAGTCTGGGATCTGCATCTGGACATTTGGGGAGTATATCAACTTCTCCCAGACGCGCCCCCTCCTTCTGCCAGCATGTCCCTCTACTTACCTACCAAGGGCAAGCACCCCATCCCCCAGTCCCCCCCACTTCTGTGTCCCCCAGGCCTTTTCTTTCCAAGTTCCCCTGAAGAAAAGTGAAAACACATGGTTTCCTAGGCAACGGCATCCCTCCTCCCAGCCTGCCCTGGGACCGCCCAGCGTTGCTGCACTGTGCAGAAGAATATTTGAAATGCCAGCCTCGCCCGGTCCAAGCCTACAAAGGCTGATTTTCCTTCAACTCTTTTCTCGGAGGGCCCCTGAGCTCTGTTCCCCTCAAACCTGGAGGCCTGGGATTTGGGAAGAAAGTTCCAGATTATCACCTTGGTTACTGGGGTAGTTTTACTCTGCTCCCTCACACTCAGTAGATCTTAGCTGTAGGCTAGAGACCAGAGAGGGAAAGGATTCATCCCAGGTCATACAGTACAACTGTGTTCTGATTAAGAGGCTGAAGAGTAGAGGAAGGATCCATTGAGTGGCAGACATAGCATCGGAATCTCTGCAAACACTGCTAGCCAGTTCTCATCCTAAGTTTTTTTTTTTGGTTGGTCGTGGGGCTTGAACTCTGGGCCTCGGCACTGTCCCTGCGCTCTTCAACTCAAGGCGAGCGCTCTACCGCTTGAGCCACAGCGCCACTTCCGGTTTTCTAGTGGTTTATTGGAGATCTCACGGACTTCTCTTCCCCGGGCTGGCTTTGAACTGTGATCCTCAGATCTCAGCCTCCTGAGTAGCTAGGATGACAGGCATTGCTGCTTATTCTTTAGGGACTAGAACAATTTGGTACAGGCCCTGGGTCAGATGGGATCCACATCCTCCGGTGCACAGGGCCGGCAGGTGCACTGGCTCTAACTCTAGAAGGGGGGGGTGGCAGTAGTCACTGTGGTACCAAGTTCCAAAAAGCCTGGTCCTTCCCTCATTCCTTTGTCTCCTCTGCTTGTGGCCCAACCATCAATGAATCACTATGATCACTTGCAGCTTTCTTTTGGGCCCAATGATGTCCCTTTGAGCCATAGCATACCAGGGAGCCCTGGGTTGTCACCTCCCCCCCTCCCCCCACTCTCAGGGACATGGGCATTTCTGCTTTCCATGGACACTAAGCCAGGTGTGAGACTCCCAAAGCCAGCTGTCCATAGGGTTGTTTCTGTAACTGTGGCCATGACCCTCTCAGTGACACAATTAAAGACCTCAGGAAGTCGGGCGCTGGAGACCCACGCCTGTAATCCTAGCTACTCAGGAGGCTGAGAGCTGAAGATCATGATTCCAAGTTGGCCCAGGTGGCAGTGCTTGTGAGACCCCTATGAACCACCAGAAAACAGGAAATGGCACTGTGGCTCAAAGTGGTAGAGTGCTAGCCTTGAGCAAAAGAGCTCAGGGACAGTGCCCAGGCCTCGAGTTCAAGCCCCATGACTGACAAGGAAGGAAGGAAGGAAAGAAGAGAAGGAGGGAGGGAGGGAAGAAGGGAGGGAAGGCCAGTCCTCAGGAAGTGGGGCATGTCTACATGGGTAAGGTGAGGCTGGGCATTGGTGAGGGGCAGAAGAGTGTCATAGTTTTTTCTGGATGCCCTTTCCTCCCCCCCACCCACCCAGAAAGCCAAATCCATCCTTTGCCTGGCCTGAGCGGGGTGATAAGTCTCTGAGGATGAAAAGGGGGAGCAAATGCTTATCTGACAGCCAGTGATGCTGTGGACGGTCACTGGCATCTCCAGGCGCAGGAAGCTGAGCCCCTGGCTGGAGATGGCGGAGGGGCTTGGGCCCTTTGTTCATGCGGCAGGGGGGAGGCCTTTCTGTGGAGCTGGGTGTGGGGAACTAGCCTGGACCCTCTGCCAGGAGAGTTCAGGGTATGGACAGAAAAGGGCGTGAAGGCACCACGGGACATGGGCAGCCCCAGGAGAGCCCCCTAAATCCGAGTCATGGAGTAGGTTTTCCTGGAGAGGGTAGGGGGCTGGATCTGCTGATGGTGCCCAGGGTGACGGGGAGAAACACAGAAGCTCTTACATGCCCGCATGCATGACAAGGTACACAATGCCCTCAGGGCTCTGGCTGCTCCCCCAAACCATCTAGAAACTTTGATGGCCTCCCAGGGGGCCCCCAGCCATCATGATGGGTGAACACTGGGATGGGGGGTGCCCACAGCTGGGCTGGCATCCTTGGCTGTTCTTCTTTCTGCCCCTCTGGCAGGGCTGAGGTTAGGGGGTGGGTCGGGGGGCAGTGGCTGGAGCCTGGACTCCATGTGGAGCCAGCAGGCCTTCTGTTTGACACGTCCCACAACTTTGCACGTGGACTTCCTGCAAATCACCAGTTCCTGTTTCAGCGGCTCACAGTCGCCCAGCCCAGAGTCCCAGGGCCCAGAGAAACAAAAAAGAACGTGCCTGAATGCAGCCAGGCCCCGGGAACAATATGGGGTGGGTGGAGGAGGGTCACAGGAAGCCCAGCCGGGCCTGGGGGCTGGAGGTGACTCAGAGACTTGTGACTTGGTAAGGTAAGATGACTCTGAAGGAAAACAGCCAGAGTCCAGGGAGGCGCCCAACAGAGGACATTTCCAGGACTTGGTTCCCAAATCACCATCTGGATCCCTGTAGCAAAGGGCCTTTAAACACATTGCAATCCTTCAGGCTGTCAGGTTGGCTGTCATGACCCTGAGTTCATAGACTGGGCATGGTAGTGCACTCCTATAATCCCAGCTCCTGAGGAAAGGGAGCAGGATGACCACAAGTTCAAGGGCAACCTGGGCAAAGTTACCTCAAAAAGCAAAATGCCAACGGCTCAAGGGATAGAGTGATGTAGAGAAAGTTGGAGGTCCTGGGCTCAGTTCCTAGTATGGGGGTGGTACTGGAGGAGGGGATAAAGAGAAACTGAGGCACAGAGAAGGGAGAAGACATACCCCAAGTCACATGGGATCCAAGATATGCCCCAGGCCATAGACTCTGGAACTATGTATTAAATCCTGCATTATGGCTGGTGGCACTGCCCTCCCAACCAGAGACACCTGTGATTAAACCCTGGGCCTTAGAGGGCATTCATACCCTTGTCCATGAAGCTAGCACCCACATCATTCCCTCTTAGAAGACCTGCGGAAAATAGGACCATTGCCCGGCACCAGTGGCTCACACCTGTAATCCTAGCTACTCAGGAGGCTGAGATCTGAGGATCACGGTTCAAAGACAGCCCGGGCAGGAAAGTCCATGAGACTCTTTTTTTTTGGGGGGGGGGTCCAGTCATGGGGCCTGAACTCTGGGTCTGGGCGCTGTCCCTCAACTCTTCAGCTCAAGGCTAGCACTCTATCACTTGAGCCACAGCACCACTTCCGGCTTTTTTTTTCTGCTTATGTGGTGCTGAGGAATCGAACCCAGGGCCTTAGGCATGCAAGGCAAGCGCTCTACCACTGAGCCACCTTCCCAGCCCATTCCTGAGACTCTTATCTCCAATAAACCACCAGAAAACCGGAAGTGGCATTGTGACTCAAGTGGTAGAGTGCTAGCCTTGAGCGAAGAGCTGAGGCCCAGGCCCAGGCCCAGAGTTCAAGTCCCATGACCGACAAAAAAACAAAAAGAAAGAAAGCAGGACCATCTTGCCACTCGCACTCACAAACAATTTAAGAAAATGTTTGTCATGGTGGATTCACCTGCAATCCTAGTGTTATAGGAAGAAAGATCAGGAAGATAGAGTTCAAGGCTAGCCAGGACAAAAAGTAAGCTGGGTGCCTGTCATCCTAGCTGGTCAGGAGGTTGAGCTCTGAGGATTGCAATTTGAAACCAAGCAGGGTAGGAAAGTCTGTGAGACTCTTATTTCCAGTTAATCACTAGAAAATGGAAGTGGAGCTCTGGTCCAAGTGGTAGAGAGATAGCCTGGAGCAAAACAGTTTGGGGACAGCATCCAAGATCTGAGTTCAAGTTTAAGCTCCAAGACGCATACACCACACACACACACACACACACACACACACACACACACACACAATTAGTAAACTCCTGGCTCAACAAATAAAGCCACTGGTGGTAGAACATATCTATAATCCCCCGCTATAGGAAGCTTAGGTAGGAAGAAAGTTCTGAGGTTTATCCTAGGCCAGAGATTCCTCGTGAAAAAACAACTAAAGCAAAAAGAAAAAACGGGGAGGGGGTAAGGATATGCTCAAGTGGTAGAGTACCCACCTAGCAAGTGCAAGACCCCAAGCCCAAAGCTTAGTATTGCCAAAGAAAGAGAACAGGTCCACGATGCAAACAATAAAACTGCAAATCAAGAAAGAGTCACAGCAAAAAAAAAAAAAAATCCCATTTCCTAGAGGACCTGTGGGTTTAATGTATCTGATCTGGCATGGGATAGGGTCTTCAAATTAAGACTCCCTGGGGGTAGAAAGGTTTCCAACACCTGCCCCTTCTGTGTGTGTGGTCATAGAGGCTGGCTCCTGTCCCTGTGACCTCGGATCAGTTGTGTCACTTTTCTGTGTGTGCGCGTGCGTGCCAGTCATGGGCCTTACACTCAGGGCCTGGGCACTGTCTTTGAGCTTCTTTTGCTGAACATTAACACTCTAGCACTTGAACCACAGTTCCACTTTTGTCTCTTTTGAAGTTGATTGGAGATCAGAGTCTCACAGCCTTTCCTGCCTGGGCTGGCTTTGAACCACAATCTTCAGATCTCAGCCTCCTGAGTAGCTAGGATTACAGGCGTGAGCCACAGGTGCCTGGCTGGTATTCCTTTTTTAAGTCCCAGTCTTTATTAGAACAGTAAGGGCCTTGATAAACAAGCTCATGTCAGGTGCTGGAGACTCACATCTGTAATCCTAGCTACTCTGGAGGCTGAGATCCGAAGATCGAGGTTCAAAGCCAGCTAGGGTAGGAAAGTCTTGAGACTTCTCTCTCTCTCTTTCTTTCTTTCTCTCTCTCTTTTTCTTCCTTCCTTCCTTCCTTTCTTTCTTTGTTTCTTCCTTTCTTTCTTTGTTTCTTTCTCTCTTTCACCCTGCCTTCCTTCTTTTGTTTGTTTCTTTCTTTCTCTCTCTCTTTCTCCCTCCCTTCCTTCTTTTCTTTGTTTCTTTCTCTTTCTTTCTTTCTTTCCTTCCTTCCTTCCTTCTTTCTTCCTTTATTGCCAGTCCTGGGCTTGAACGCAGGGCCTGGGTACTGTCCTGCACTGCTTTTGCTCAAGGCTAGCACTCTACCACTTGAGCCATAGACCCACTTCCAGCTTTTTCTGTTTATGTGGTACTGAGGAATGGAACCCAGGGCTTCATGCATGCTAGGCTAACACTCTACCACCAAGCCACATTCCCAGCCCTCCTTGAGATTCTTTTTTTTTGGGGGGGGGTGGGGGTCCGGTCCTGGGGCCTGAACTCTGGGCCTGGGCGCTGTCCCTCAGCTCTTCAGCTCAAGGCTAGCCCTCTATCACTTGAGTCAAAGCGCCACTTCCGGCTTTTTTTTCTGCTTATGTGGTGCTGAGGAATCAAACCCAGGGCTTCAGGCATGCAAGGCAAGAGCTCTATCACTGAGCCACCTTCCCAGCCCATCCATGAGACTCTTATCTCCAATAAACCACCAGAAAACCGGAAGTGGCTTTGTGACTCAAGTGGTAGAGTGCTAACCTTGAGCGAAGAGCTGAGGGACAGCGCCCAGGCCCAGAGTTCAAGTCCCATGACCGACAAAAAAACAAAAAGAAAGAAAGCAGGACCATCTTGCCACTCGCACTCACAAACAATTTAAGAAAATGTTTGTCATGGTGGATTCACCTGCAATCCTAGTGTTGTAGGAAGAAAGATCAGGAAGATAGAGTTCAAGGCTAGCCAGGACAAAAAGTAAGCTGGGTACCTGTTATCCTAGCTGGTCAGGAGGTTGAGCTCTGAGGATTGCAATTTGAAGCCAAGCAGGGTAGGAAAGTCTGTGAGACTCTTATTTCCAGTTAACCACCAGAAAATGGAAGTGGAGCTCTGGTCCAAGTGGTAGAGAGATAGCCTGGAGCAAAACAGTTTGGGGACAGCATCCAAGATCTGAGTTCAAGTTTAAGCTCCAGGACGCATACACCACACACACACACACACACACACACACACAGAATTAGTAAACTCTCTGGCTCAACCAATAAAGCCATTCATGGTAGAACATATCTATAATCCCCCGCTATAGGAAGCTTAGGTAGGAAGAAAGTTCTGAGGTTTATCCTAGGCCAGAGATTCCTCGTGAAAAAACAACTAAAGCAAAAAGAAAAAACGAGGAGGGGGTAAGGATATGCTCAAGTGGTAGAGTACCCACCTAGCAAGTGCAAGACCCCAAGCCCAAAGCTTAGTATTGCCAAAGAAAGAGAACAGGTCCATGCTCCAAACAAGAAAACTGCAAATTAAATTAAGAGTCACAGCAAAAAAGAAAAAAAAAAAATCCCATTTCCTAGAGGACCTGTGGGTTTAATGTATCTGCTCTGGCATGGGATAAGGTCTTCAAATTAAGACTCCCTGGGGGTAGAAAGGTTTCCAACACCTGCCCCTTCTGTGTGTGTGGTGATAGAGCCTGGCTTCTGCCCCTGTAACTTCGGAACAATTGTGTCACTTTTCTTGTGTTTCTTCTTTGTGTGTGTGTGTGTGTGTGTGTGTGTGTGTGTGTGTGTGCGCGTGCCAGTCATGAGCCTTACACTCAGGGCCTGGGCACTGTCTTTGAGCTTCTTTTGCTGAACATTAACACTCTAGCACTTGAACCACAGTTCAACTTTTGTCTCTTTTGAAGTTTATTGGAGATCAGAGTCTCACAGCCTTTCCTGCCTGGGCTGGCTTTGAACTACAATCTTCAGATCTCAGCCTCCTGAGTAGCTAGGATTACAGGTGTGAGCCACAGGTGCCTAGCTGGTATTTCGTTTTTATTTGGGGTGGGGTCTGGTGGTGGGGCCTGAACTCTGGGCCTGGGGGCTGTCCTTCCACTCTTCAGCTCAAGGCTAGCACTCTACCACTTGAGCCACAGCATTTCTTCTGGCTTTTTTCTTTTTGCTTATGTGGTGCTAAGGAATCAAACCCAGGGCCTCATGCATGCAAGGCAAGCACTCTACCACTGAGCCACCTTCCCAGCCCCTGGTATTCCTTTTTTAAGTCCCAGTCTTTATTAGAACAGTAAGGGCCTTGATAAACAAGCTCATGTCAGGTGCTAGAGACTCACATCTGTAATCCTAGCTACTCTGGAGGCTGAGATCTGAAGATGGAGGTTCAAAGCCAGCCAGGGCAGGAAAGTCCTTGAGACTCCTCTCTCTCTCTCTCTCTGTCTCTCTCTTCCTTCCTCTCTCCCTCCCTTCTTCCCTTTCTCTTTCCCTCCCTCCCTCCCTCCCTCTTTTTCTTCCTTCGTTCCTTCCTTCCTTCTTTCCCCCTTTCTTCCCTCCCGCCCCCCTTTCTCTTTCTTTCTTTTTTGTCAGTCCTGCGCTGCTTTTGCTCAAGGCTAGCACTCTCCCACTTGAGCTATAAACCCACTTCCAGCTTTTTCTGTTTATGTGGTACTGAGGAATAGAACCCAGGGCTTCATGCATGCTAGGCTAACACTCTACCACCAAGCCACATTCCCAGCCCTCCTTGAGACTCTTATCTCCAATTAACTACCAGAAAACCAAAAATGGAGCTATGTCTCCACATGGTACAGCACTAACCTTCAGTAAAAGAGCTCAGGGAGCCAGGCGCCAGTGGCTCACGCCTGTAATTCTTAGGATCCCGGTTCAAAGCCAGCCCGGGGAAGAAAAGTCCATGAGACTCTGATGTCCAATAAACCACTAGAAAACCGGAAGTGGCACTGTGGCTTAAGAGGTAGAGCACTCGCCTTGAACTGAAGAGCACAGGGACAGCACCCAGGCCCTGAGTTCAAGACTCAAGACTAACAACCAAAACTAAGACCAAAACAAAACAAAAAACTAGCTCAATTTGGGTTGCTGGGAGGGTTAAGTATAAGAATGTGTGCTGGGGTCTGGGAAGGTGGCTTAATCGGTAGAGTGCTAGCCTTGAGCAAAAGTAGCTCAGGGACAGTGCCCAGGCCCTGAGTCCAAGCACCAGGACTGGCCAAACAAAAACAAAACAAAACCAAGAATATGTGTTGGGAGCCAGGCCCCTGAACCAGGCTCAGCTATTGTTTGGACCTCAGGCTGCCCTGCTGAATCTCAGGAAGTCCTTTCTGGCTGGAAAGTTCTTAGAATGAAAGAATGTTGGAGACAGCCTAAGAGATAAGGCCCAGCCAGCCTCTGGCTTTGAGCAGCTGACCTCTGGAAGCAGAGACTCTTGCCTTCTGATCCATTCTTGCCCTGGTTCTGTCAAAGTCTGTGCCAGGCAAGCCGAGGTTACAGTACATACAACCCCTCCTTCATTCTTCAGGAGGGTTCTGGAAGCAGAGGCACAAGTCAAGAGTTTATCTCTGGATTTCTCTCACTTCTTTATATTGAGGTGCAGTTGACATATAATAACTACATGTACTGAAAGTGTGCAATGTGATCAATTTCGACATATGTTTATGCTCAGGAAACCATTACCATAATCAAGAAAATGGACAGGCCCTTCACTGCCAAAAGTTTCCTCAAGCTTCTTTCTAATCCTTTCCCCATCTCTGCAAATTCTTCCCAGCCCAGCCCCCAGGCAACCACTAGCTGTTTTACGTCACTCTGCAAGTAGTTATTTTCAAGAATGAATGTGGCTCCAGGAAATGTGTGTGTGTGTGTGTGTGTGTGTGTGTGTGTGTGTGTGTGTGTGGTGTGTGTGTAGGGGGCGGAAATGAATGTGTATTTTACAGTGCAAATTAAGGTTAAGGTTTCTTAACCTTAAGGGTTAAGTGTTCTTCCATTCATCCATTCATTCAGGTTAGGCTTGTATCACTAGTCTATTTTCTTCACTTTTAATTTTTATATTTATTTGTTTGTTTATTTTTGCGCCATTCCTGGAGCTTAAACTCAGGGTCTGGATGCTGTCCTCCAGCTTTTTTTGCTCAAGGCTAGTCTTCTATCACTTGAGTTGCAGCTCTACTTCTAGGTTTTTGTTGGTTCATTGGAGAGAAGAGCTGGGCACTGGTGGCTCACACCTGTAATCCTAGCTACTCAAGATACTGAGGTCTGCAGATGGAGTTCAAAGCCAGCCCAGACAGGAAGGTCTGTGAGATGCTTCTCTCCAATGAACCACCAGAAATTTGGAGGTGGCACTGTGGCTCAAGCGGTAGAGTGCTAGCCTTGAGCTTTTTGCTCAGGGATAGCGCCCAGGTTTTGAGTTCAGGCCCTAGGATCCGCAAAAAGAAAAAAAAAAAACAGCAATCAAATGATCTGAAGTCAGGAAAGACTTCCAATTGCTGAGAAGGAGCAGATTGAAGTGCAGCTAGGACCCAGAATAAGTTCCATTCACTGGGCAGAATGGAAGCCATCAGAGTTCATGAACTTCAGGAAGGACTTGTCTCAGGGTGACAAACCTACACTAAATGCTATTCTCATCTTGCCCTAGTAAAGCTGGCTTTTGAACCAAGATCCTTAGATCTCAGCCTCCTGAGTAGCTAGGGTTATAAGCGTGAGCCACCAGAGTCCGGTTATAGTTCTGGGGTATGCTTTCTTATACCTGGGATTATAGACATGTTCCACCAGGCTTATTTTCATTTGTTGAGCAAGGGAGTTCACTCTGTGTGTGTGTGTGTGTGTGTCCGTCTGTCTCCTGTGTCTTGAACTTGAACTTGACCTAAAGAGGATCAAACTCTTCACAAGGGATATAGCCTCATTCTAGAATTCATCCCAAGCATAATTTTCGATATATAAAAAGACCTCAACAAGTGAAAATCCACAATGCCTAGCACCTAATCAAAGTCACCAGGCGTTCCAAGAAGAAAGAAAATTCCAAACACAAGAGGGTCATTAATGCATAACCAAGAGAAGGCCTTAGAACAGCTGCCATAATTGGATTCCATGTGTTTGAAAAACCAAAGGAAAGACTGAACCTGTTACATGGACACATGTAACGGTCCTGGCATGCTTGTTATCCCAGTTATAAGGAGTCACAGGTAGGAGGATTGTAGTCTGAGGCCAGCCTCAGCAAAAAGTTTGAGAACCTCCCTGAAAAATAAACTAAACCCAGAAAGGATTGAACATGTGCCTTAAGTGGCTAAGCACCTGCCTAACAAGCAGGAACCCTGAAATTAAATCCTAGAACTATAGCTGGGCTCTGGTGGCTCTTGCCTGTAATCCTAGTTACTCAGGAGGCTGAGATCTGAGGATCTCAGTTCAAAGCCAGCTCAGGCAGGAAGTCTTGGAGACTCATATCTCCAATAAACTACAGTCATCCCTTGATATATTTTTGGCTCCACTGTACTCAGAAAGTGCTGGAAATGGTGCTGTGGCTCAAGTGGTAGAGGACTAGCCTTGAATACAGAAAGGCTCAGGGACAGCTCCTAGACCCTGAGTTCAACTCCCACGATTGACACAAAAAAAGAAAAAAGAGAAGAATCCTAGAACTAGTACCCCAAAAAAGAGGGGAAAAAAAGGTAAAAGCAAAAGCACAAAAGATATTACATTATGCTAACATACTAATCAAAAGAAAGCTAGAAGAGCTGCATGTTAGTATTGTAGCAAAATGTATTGCTAGTAATAAACACACTCGTTTCATAAAGGATAGTCAATTAATCAAGTGATAGAATAATCTTAAATGTTTATACTCTTAGTAACCCCAAAGCAAATGTAATAGAGCAACAAGAAGCAAGAAACAATCTACGATTATACAGAAATTTTATTAGTCTTTTAATAACGCATACTACATTATTTCTTTTTCAAACCCTTTAGGTAGACATTGTGATAATAGATGGAAAGCATTTTCCTCTCCTTCTCTCTTCCTCCTCCTCCTCTTCCTTCTTCCTTTTTCTTTTTTTGTGCCTGTTCTGGGGCTTATACTCAGGGGCTTCTTTTGCTCAAGGGTAGTGCTCTACCACTTGAACCACAGCACCACTTCGCACTTTTTTTGAGTAGTTTATTGGAGATAAGAGTCTCACTGGAGCTCATGCCTATAATCCTAGCTACTCAGGAGGCTGAGATCTGAGGATCATAGTTCAATGCCATCCTGGGCAGGAAAGTCCATGAGACTCTTATCTCCAATAAACCACCAGAAAACAGGAAGTGGCGCTGTGGCTTAAGTGGTAGAGCACTCACCTTGAGCTGAAAGATCAGGGACAGTGTCCAGGCCCAGAGTTCAAGCCCAAGACTGACCAAAAAAAAAAAAAGAGTCTCACTGTCTTTGAACTGTGATCCCTTAGACTTCATCCTCATGAATAGCTAGGATTACAGGTGCCACCAGTGACAGGCCTTTCTTTTTTTCTTTCATACCAACCTTAGGGCTTGAACTCAGGGGCTGGGCACTGTCCGTATGCTTTTTTTTTTTCCTCAAGGTTAGTGGTCTGTCACTTCAACCACTGTTCTACTTCCAGCTTTTCGGTGGTTAATTGGATGTAAGATTTTCATGGATTCTTTTTTTTTTTTTTTTCCTGTCGGTCATGGGGCTTGAACTCTGGGCCTGGGCGCTGTCCCTCAGCTCTTCAGCTCAAGGCTAGCACTCTACCACTTGAGCCACAGCGCCACTTCCGGTTTTCTAGTGGTTTATTGGAGATAAGAGTCTCAGCACCACTTCCGGTTTTCTAGTGGTTTATTGGAAATAAGTCTCAGGGATTTTTCTGCCCAGGCTGGCTTTGAACTGTGATCCTCAGATCTCAACCTCCTGAGTAGCTTGGATTACAGGTGTGAGCCACTGGCACCTGGCTAGATTGTTTTTTTTTCAGGTAAATTGGAGATGAAATCTCTTGGATTTTTCTTCCCAGACTGGAAGATCCTCTACATCTGACTCCTGAGTAGCGAGGATTGTATGTGCCAACAGTATACCCTGTTCTAACTGATATTTCTAGAACATCCATCTAGTAACTGTAGGGTATACATTCTTTTTAGGTGCATAGAGGAAATTTATCAAGATAGCCCACAGTCTGAGACATTAACTTTCAATAAATTTAAAATGATTCAAATCAGCCCAAGTGTGTTCTCTGATCACAATGGAAGTAATTAGAAATCAACCACAGAAAGATTTCTGAGAAAACTCCAAATATTTGGCAACTAAGTAACATACTAAATAAATTATGGGTCAAAGAAGTTAAAACACACACACACACACACACACACACACACACACACACACACACACACATTAGGGCTGGGAAGATGGCTCAGTGGTAGAGTGCTCGCCTCAAAGTGCATGAGGCCCTGGGTTCGATTCCTCAGCACCACATAAGCAGAAAAAAGCCGGAAGTGGCGCTGTGGCTCAAGTGGTAGAGTGCTAGCCTTGAGCTGAAGAGCTGAGGGACAGCGCCCAGGCCCAGAGTTCAAGCCCCACGACCGGACCAAAATAAAAAAAAAAACAAAAAAACACATTAAAAAGTAATTGGAAATCACTGTAAGTGAAAGCCCTAGTTTAAGCCCTAGAACTGGTACACACACACACACACACACACACACACACACACACACAAAATTAAAGGCAAAATGGGTGTATGTGGGGTGGCTCAAATGATAGCTCTTGTCTAACAAGATAGAGGCCCTAAGTTCAAGCCCAAATACAACAAATAAATAGCTAAACAAATAAAATATATAAAATAAAAAAAGTAAAATCCAAACAGCACCTAGGAAGAAATGGTAGTTGTCTATTAGCATTGTCCTAGCAAAATATAAGTTGTCTTTTTTTTTTTTTTTGCCAGTCCTGGGGCCTGGGTTTTGTCCCTGAGCTTCTTCTTTTTTTTTTTTTTTAATTGTGAAAATACTGTACACAGGGGTTACAATTACATGGGCAAGATAGTGAGTACATTTATTATCAAGCATTGTAGCCTCCTCCTTTGTTTACCCTTCCCATCCCTTCCCATCCTCCCTTCCCCCCCCTCCCCCAAGTTGTAAAGTTTGTTTTCGACATGACAACTTGTACTTCTCATTGTTGCAATGGGTCCACTTGTATCCTTATTTAAACCACTTGTTTTTCCCCTTCCCCTCCACAAATTATACCGACATCAAATACAGTGAAAGCAGGGGTTATACTGTGGGGGAGGGACATACAAAGCAACAAAGAAATAATCTTATAAATGCATTAGAAACACATGCATGAAAGAAAAAAAAACATTTAAAATACATATCTTAGGGTTCATTTTCCTAACATCACCTTATCTGACCTTTTCTGCTTGACTCATACATATACTAGATATTGCAAGTCCCTGAGCTTCTCTTGAGCCATAGCTCTACTTCCAACTTTTTGCTAGTTAATTGGAGGTAAGAGTGTCACAGACTTTCTTCTTTTTATTTTCCAGAGCTGAGGACCAAACTTAGGGCCTTGCACTCACCAGGCAAGTGCTCTTCCACTGAGCTAAAACCCCCAGCCCCAAGTGTCACAGGCTTTTCTACCCAGTCTGTCTTTGAACCATGATCCTCAGATCTTACCCTTCTGTTATTTTCTTTTTCTTTTTTCTTTGCTGTTCCTGGAACTTGAACTCAGGGCCTGAGCACTGTCACTGAGCTTCTTTTGCTCAGGGCTAGCATTCTATCACTTGAGTCACAATGCCACTTCCAGCTTTTTCTGTTTATGTGGTACTGATGAATTGAACCCAGGGCATCATGCATGCTAGGCAAGCACTCTACCACTAAGCCACATTTCTAGCCCCCTTAGTCTTCTGTGTAGCTAGGATTACAGGCATGAGCCACCAGTGCCCAGCTAAATTGAGTGGTTTAAGAAGCAGAAGTTAAGCCAGGTGTTGGTGGCTTACGTCTGTAATCCTAGCTATTCAGGAGGCCGAGATCTGAAGATGCCAGTTCAAAGTCAGCTTAGACAGGAAACTCTGTGAGACTCTTATCTCCAATAAACTACTCAAACAAGTTGGAAGTAGTGTTGTAGCTTAAGTGGTAGAGTGCTTGCCTTGAGCATAAGAAGCTCAGAGTTCAAGCCCTAGGACAGGGGGCGGGGGCGGGGGAGGGGGAGGGACACAGGGAGAGGAGAAGCAGAAGTTATTTTCTCATGGCACTGGAGGCTCACAGTTCATCCATCCAACTTCAAGGGGCCACAAGATTGATTTTTTTTTTTTCAATCTTGGCTGAAGTCCAAGACGATTGTCCAACCTCTGTGTGCCTGCATGCGCGCGCGCGTGTGTGTGTGTGTGTGTGTGTGTGTGTGTGTGTGTGTGTCTGTCTGTCTGTCTGTCTGTCTGTCTGAACTAAGGCTTCAACTCAGGTCTTCATGCTCTCAGCTTTTTTTTGTTCAAGGCTGGTGCTCTATCACTTTAGCCATACCTCCACTTCTTCTTTTTTTTTTTTTTTGCCAATAAATTGGAGAGAAGAGTTTCAGGATTTATCTTCCCAGGCTGGCTTCAAACTGGGATCCAAAGATCTCAGCCTCCAGAATGGCTAGTATTACAGGCAGGAATGAACTGCTGCTGCTGGCTGCTGGCAGCCCTCTTGCTACCATTTTCATAGTCTTTCCTTTATTCCTCCCTTTTCTTTTCTAACCCTTGGTATTCAACACTGTGCTCAAACTCCCAGTCTTGGATAAGGGCCAGGGTACTACTGGTCTTGTTTTGCTTCAAGAACCCCTTTGAAATCTCCATCTCTAAATATAGTTACATTCTGAGGAACTGAGGGGTCCCACATATGAACTTGGGGAAGGGTATAACATGACACACTTCAGCCTATAACGAAGTCAGACATAATCAGTGTTTAGCCCTAGTGGAGACAAATACAGACTTCTAAGAGGGTGGTGTCTTCATGGGCTGAAGGATTCTGGGAAAATTTTTCCATAAGGGAAATTGATTTTTTTTTTTTTTTTTTGGTCAAAAGGGAATCTGTAGGAAGAACAATCTAGGCAGAGGGAACAGCATTTTTATGGGCCTGGAAACACATGCAGAATTCTTTGTGATTGTTTTGAATCCTAGGGATCAAACTCACCTAGTTGGTGAGCTGAAATTGTGAAAAGCCTCAGGTGTCAGGAGATGGATTTGGACTTGATTCCATGGTAGTAGGGAGCCACTGATGGGGCTTAAGCACAAGAAAGACAGGAATTGTACTTTGGGAAATTACCAGAAGCGTGAAGGTCTCAAGCGAGTACACAACAGAACCCCCCAGCAGCTGGTTAAGCCGGATCATGGATCTGGTGGACCCCACGGCAGAGGTCCGAGGGCCTGGGTTGAGGCCTGAGTATCTTTCTTCTGCTGGTTCTCAAGACTGGCTGGACAAGGTAGAAACCAGCAGAAGATTTGCTATGTCCACAGCCAGTGTGGGAGCAGAGCTGTGGCTTCTCTCCCAAGCCTAGAGAGTGGAAGCAACCTATCTTGTCTTCTATTTTCAATAGAAGAGACTGACTGACTCTCATGGGTCTGAACTGCCATGATATTCTGCGCCAGGGCCAGGAGGCTGCCTTGGTCCCAGGATCTTTCCATAGCATCAATTATGTTGGAGGTGCTGGAAAACTGACACCAAATGGGAATGAGCAGAAGGATTTCCAAGGTACAGTAATACTTTGTAATAGCTGCTGGGCCCAGGCTCCACCCACAGAAATTCCGCTCATAACAAGGCCACGCCCAGAAGCCCACGCTCATCTCATTGGGCTCCTTCCATACCTGCCACGCCCACATCCACCACGCCCACAGGGTCGGGTCCTATCCCCTCCCCAGCCTCCTCTCAGCTGCAGATTTCACACTGACTAGCTCCGCCTTCTTATTAGAGCAAGGGTCCTGCTGCCACCCAGCTGCCTGGGGACCAGAAAAAGATCTCAGCCTTAGCTGGGCACCCACCTGTAATCCTAGATGCTCAGGAGGATGAGGTCTGAAGATCGTAGTTCAAAGCCAGCCCAGGCAGGAAAGTCTGTGAGGCTCTTATCTCCAATTAACCAGCAGAAAACTGGGAGTGGCGCTGTGGCTCAAGTGGTAGAGTGCTAGCCTTGAGCAAAAGAAGCTCAGGGTCAGTGCCCAGGCTCTGAGTTCAAGCCCCTGGGCTGGTTAAAAAAATAAAAACTACACCCAGAAAGTCCTAGGAATCCTGCCTATTAAGGAGTATCCAAGGGCATAATAATAAAAATAATAAGCTTCATTATTAACTATTATGGTTATATTTATTATGGTTATATTTACTGTTTTGAAGATTTTATTCATTGATTACATTTCCTTTATTTAAAAAATTTGCAGCAGTATCCCTGTGGCTCACACCTGTAATCCTAGTTACTGCAGAGGCTGAGGTCTGAGGATCATGGTTCAAAGCCAGCCTGGGGAAAACTCTTATCTCCAATTAACTGTGGTGCTGTGGCTAAAAGTGGTAGAGTGCTCCTTGGATGACAGAGCTCAGGGACAGCACCCAGGTTCTGTGTTCAAGTCCCACAACCAACAAAAATTATTAATAATAACAATAATAAGAAATTCACATGCCTGTACTTGCAGTACTTGTGAGACTGAGGAGAGAAGAAAGTTCAAGGTCAGCTTGGGCTGGAGAGTGAGATCCTGTCTCAAAAATAACAAAACAAAAAGCTCCCCACTTTTTTTTTTTTTTTGATCTATTTCAGACATAAAAAAGAAAAAAAAGCGTGTCTTTACCATTTGGTTGAAGAAATCGCATGTTGTACATGCTCTCTCTGTGCTCCATTTTTGTCCAAGTCTGATAGCCTATGTCCCAAAGCTTCTTGGATATCCTGCCTCCCACGGTCCTTTGCACACTTGCAGGAAGTGAGCCATCCAGATAAAACACCAGTGCAACCCATTACAACTCTGCTGGAAAAATCTCTGCCTGTATCATCAACCTAAGCATCTTCTACATACCCACTTTTGACATACACTTGTCCCATCTTCCTGTCTACCTGCCACCTAAGACCAAACTTTCCCTAACGTTTTCTTTCTTTCTTTTTTTTTTGGGGGGGGTCCAGTCGTGGGGCTTGTACTCTGGGCCTGGGCGCTATCCCTCAGCTCTTCAGCTGAAGGCTCTACCACTTGAGCCACAGCACCACTTCCGGCTTTTTTCTTTTTGCTTATGTGGTGCTGAGGAATCGAACCCAGGGCCTCACGCATGCAAGGCAAGCGCTCTACCACTGAGCCAACTTCCCAGCCCATTCCCTAATGTTTTCTTAACTGTCCCTTGCTCTTTACATACATTAGCCCTCTGCCTGAAACCTGGTATCCCATTTTTGTTTTTTGCTCATGCCAGGAGGAGCCCTATGAGTGCCCTGTATGTCTATATGTCCCAAGATATTTGTGTGTTTGTGTGTGTGTGTGTAACTGCTCTAGATCTCAAGTACCTAGCAGCAGGCCCACAGGTCACTCGACCTTACTAGCGTCTGGTTCCTGTTCAGGTATACACTGCAGAGTTGTAGTCAATTGTTTTAGATCAGTGTCAAGGTGTAGCAGGGTATCATCCCATGCCTCTAATCCTCTCCTTTTCAAAGGGGGGCGGGGAAGGACTTAGTATCTGCTACATAAGTACTAGGGAAGAATACAGGGATTACTGATGGAGTCCTCTAGATTCAAATTGGGATATGAATCTGGGTCTTGCACTAGCTTGCTCACCTGGCTCTCTTCTACTCCAACCACACCTCCAACATCATGGTGATCCTCATTTTAGAAGCTCTTCAAAGTGTCATTCATTGTGTCATGCTGTTTTCCCTTCCTGCTCCTTCCCCTGCCTCCTTTGGAAAAGAGTCTTCTCTTTGAGGATGGTGAGCTCCTTAGGACCAGTGGATCTCACTAGGGATGTCTGTAGGGAACATCCCAGCTATCACTCAGACTCAAAGAGTGGGCACAAGGGAGAGCTTAGGACAGCAGACCGGGCTTGGCACACTTCTTTGTTCCTTACTCTTCAATCTGTTTATCTCAACAGACAACAACAGAGGCCTGCGTTAGTGGCCATAGTTGTGGGGCTTTGTGAATGAGCCTCTGTGTGTGTCCATACACGTCATGGTATTGCATGAGGATTACCATGACAAAACCCCTAACAGATCTCCTTGGATAATGCCCTCACTGCAGGTGGCTGTGTCTCTGTGTGTGTGTGCACACGTGCACATACACGTTGATAGTAGAACTTGAACTCAGGGTCTAGGTGCTGAGGCTGAGGTACAACAGTGCTAAGGCTTTTTCACTCAAGGCTAGCACTCTACCATTTGAGCCATAGCTCCACATCTGGCTTCTTGCTAGTTAACTGGAGATAAGTTTCAAGGATTTTCCTGCTAAGGCTGGATTTCAACCTCGATCCTCAGATCTCAACCTCCTGCTGAGATTGGACATAAGTGTCTCATGGACTTTTTTTGCATGGGCTGGTTCAAACTGTGACCCTTAGATCTCAGCCTTTTGGGTAGCTAAGATTAGAAGCATGAGCTACCAGCAGGCAGCCTGCAGGTAGCTTTGGAAAAGCCCCTACCTGGTCCAGCCATTAGTGCTCTATTGCCTTCATTCCATGGGAAGTGTTCTACTTCTTTCATTCATTTCATGATGGATGGACTGGAAAGCTTCAAAGTGGGGGTGGGGTGGGGAAGGGAGGAATACAACAAACACTCCTCCATACACAAGGATAATTCTGTGATAAACCAATAGACCAACAATCTCTGGGAGCAATCGGGGCTTTGCACACTATGACACTGCCCCCCTCCCCTTACCACTTTGGCACGACTCTGGTCTTTGCTTCTTTTGTCTATGTAGGGCACCTGGTCAGAGCACAGGCAGCCAGCTCCCCCCGCCCAACCCCTGTGTGAGATATATGGGCTTCAAGCCAGGGCAGCCCCAATTCCTATGGTCTGGGAGCTGGGCTATAGTCCCAGGAGAGAGGCCCACCAGGGGCCCCCAGGACTTATCACACTAGTAACTCCCTGACTCCTCTAGCAGGGCAGGCAGACTGTCTCCACTGCTAGGAGAAAAGCTGATAAAGAAGACAGCCCCTGTGTTTACTGTGGCTGTGTCTCAGGAGAGTTGGCCTCCCAGAGGCAGCCCTGTCTCCTCTAGGAACAGACTGTCTGTTTGTGGAGATATCAGTGCATTCCTGCAGCCACCACCACCCAGAGATAGATAGGAGGGTGAGGAAAGGAGGAAGAGGAGGAGGAGGAGGAGGAGGAGAAGGAGGAGGAGGAGGAGGCAGAGGCAGAGGAAACAGGAGAGCAGAGTCTTCTGCTCCCTTGGGGTGTGCAGTGGGATTCTGGGTTCCCAGCCTGTCAGATCATCACACTTTATAAAGAGCATTCACAGCCAGCATGGGCCAGCAGCTTACAAAACATCTGTGTGTGTGTGTGTGTGTGTGTTTGTGTGTGTGTACTGGACCTGGAGCTTGAACTCAGGGTCTGGGGACTGTCCCTGAGCTTTTCTGTGCTCAAGACTAGTGCTCTACCACTTTGATCTACAGCATAATTTCTGGCTTTTTGGTAGTTAATTGGAGATAAGAGTTTCACAAACTTTTCTGCCCAGCCTAGCTTTGGACTGTGATCCTCAGATCTCAGCCTCCTAAGTAGCTAGGGTTACAGGCATGAGCCACTGATGCCAGGCCCTATATTTAAGTGTCTTTGAGGGAGTTAGTCAGTCATGGAAAGTTCAGCAGTTACCCTAGCCGTATCTACAGATGGCTGGGGCAGAAGCAATGCGAATTTGAAGCTAGCTTGAGGTAGACAGCAAGACCCTGTCTTAAAAACAAACAAACAAACAAAACTAACCAAAAAGCCAAGCAAAGGAAAAACTAAGGGACTTTGGATTGAAACACTATGTACCCATCTTCTAGCCTACCTGGGCACTAAGAGGCAACCATCTTTACCAGTTTACTGTGTCCAAGCATGTTATGTTCTACAGCTGTAGTTTTTAAAAATGTATGCAAGGCTGGAATTGTGGCTTAGTGATAGCCTAGCAAGTGTCTAGCAGGCATTAAGCCCTGGGTTCGATTCCTCAGTACCACATAAACAGAAATAGCCGGAAGTGGTGCTGTGGCTTAAGTGGTAGAGCACTAGCCTTAAGCAAAAGAAGCTTAGGGACAGTGCCCAGGCCATTAGTTCAAGCCCCAGGACTGGGGAAAAAAATGTATGCAATTTGTAATATATTGTCCCCAATACAGTCATTTGATCTTGTGTGTGTGTGTGTGTGTGTGTGTGAGTGTGTACTGGGGCTACTTGCTTTTCATTTGGCTTTTCCTTTCTACCACTTGAGACATAGATCTATTTCTGGCTTTTTGTTGATTAATTGAAAATAGCTTTGAACCTCAGTCCCTGGATCTCAGCCTCCTTTGTTGCTAGGATTACAGGTGTGGGCCACTAGCTCCTGCCTCTGCTTTCCTTTTCTTTTTGGTCTGTCATGGGGCTTGAACTCTGGGCCTGGGCACTGTCCCTAGCTCTTCAGCTAGGAAGGGCTTCATGCATGCTAGGCAAGCACTCTACCACTAAACCACATTCCTAGTCTCCCACCAGACTCTCTGAGCTCAGGAACTGTGGGGCTGGGCTTGCTGCAGAGTCCCAACTACCTAGCAGAGGGCAGGCACTCTGAATGTGAAGGAACACAAAGCTCCGCTCATGTGCATGCATATTTTTCTTTTTGATTTTTAAAAACTGAATTAAGGGGCTGGGAAGGTGGCTCAGTGGTAGAGCTCTTGCCTTGCATGCATGAGCCCCTGGGTTCGATTCGTTATTACCACATAAGCAAAAGGAAAAAAAAGCCAGAAGTGGTGCTGTGGCTCAAGTGGTAGAGCACTAGCCTTGAGCTGAAGAGCTGAGGGACAATGCCCAGGCCCAGAGTTCAGGCCCCACAACCGGACCCCCCCAAAAAATTGAATTAAATTTTTTTTCAGTTATAGGGCTTGAACTCTGGGCCTGGGTGCTGTCCCTGAGTTCTTCAGCTCAAGGTGAGTGTTCTACCACTTGAGCCACAGCACCATTTCCCATTTTCTGGTAGTTAATTGAAGATGAGAGTCTTGTGGATTTTCCTGCCTGGGCTGGCTTTGAACTGTGATCCTCATATCTCAGCCTCCTGAGTAGCTAGGATTATACAGGTATGAGCCAACAGCGCCTGGCTGAATTAATTTTTTTTTTTTTTGGGTCCGGTCATGGGGTCTGAACTCTGGGCCTGGGCGCTGTCCCTCAGCTCTTCAGCTCAAGGCTAGCGCTCTCCACTTGAGCCACATCACCACTTCTGGCTTTTTTCTTTTTGCTTATGTGGTGCTGAGGAATCGAACCCAGGGCCTTATGCATGCAAGGCAAGTGCTCTACCACTGAGCCACCTTCCCAGCCCCTGGCTGAATTAATTTTATGTGCATTTTTCCAAGGAGAGAGGCCCACAGTATTAAGCTATTTCAGGAGGATTGTCTACCACACCCAAAGGTGTCCTAACTCTTCCACTGGGAGCCATGTTGACCAATAACTTTCAAAGAGGTACCACTTAGTTGACCTGATGATTAATCTGTACATTTGAGCCTCTAGGGGCACTCCATATCAAAAAACCATTTTTTTTGGTACGTTACTGGGGCTTGAACTCAAAGGTGATGTCCCTTGTTCACTGAAGGCTGGCACCTCACCATTTGAGCCAGAGCTCTACGTCCTACTTTTTGCTGGTTAATTGGAGATAAGTGTCTCATAGACCCTTATCTTCCTACATGGGCTGACTTTGAACCACGATCCTCAGATCTCAGTCTCCTGAATAGCTAGGATTACAGATGTGAGTCACTGGTGCTAAGCTAGTCTCTATATACTTAATGTAATAGGTGCTTAAAAACTGCCTTTTCAAAAAGCCCAGATTCCCTAGTGGGGCCTGTGGATTAAAGCTTGGTGTTCTTGTCTTCCTCTTCTACCTATAGGCTTTGTTTTTATTTTTTTGCCAGTCCTGGGACTTGAACTCAGGGCCTTGGCACTGTCCCTATGCTTCTTTTGCTGAAGGCTAGCACTCTATTACTTGAGCCACAGCACCACTTTTTCTGTGTATATGGTACTGAGGAATCAAACCCAGGGCTTCATGCATGCTAGGCAAGCACTCTGCCACTAAGCCATACTCCCAGCCCTACTGTATGGCCTTTGCCTGAGCCATTTTCTCTTGCAGTCAGTCATTTGGCAGACATTTGGAAGTAGGAAGTAAGGAGTGGATAGGAGACCAGAAGACCTGAAAGGTGTCAATGACTTATTTAACAAGGAGGACAGGTAGCCTCTAGGTCCTCCCCTAGATCCAGAGGTGGCTCTCCCTTGTAGAATCTTTATTGTTTCATGACTCATACCTTCCCAGCTAGTGTGGAAACTTCCCAAGGGCCAAGGATGTTTTTTTTTTTTTTTTCTAGAACCATATGTTAAAATATCAGGTGCCCTTAGGTCATGCCTGTAATCCTAACTACTCAGGAGGCTAGGAGATCTGAGGATTGAGGTTTGGAGCCAGTCTTGGCAGGAAAGTGTATGAAACACTTATCTCCAATCAACCATCTGGAATGGAGCTGTGGCTCAAGTGGTATAGTGCTAGCCTGGAGTAAAACAACTAAGGGAGAAGACTTAGGCCTTGAGTTCAAGTCTTAGTGTGTACACACACACACACACACACACACACACACACACACACACACACGCGCATGCTTCAGTTCTGGGCTCAAGTCTCAACTCTGCCACCTACTGGTTTTTATGACTAGAAACATTACTTAACTTCTATGTGGCTTCCTTTTAAAGGGGAGAATGAGATCTACACTGTGTGGTTGGAAGGATAGCAAGAAATAATGCTTGTAATGTTGAGTGGGGAACCTAGCTACCCCACAAATACTCACTGAGTGCCTTTATATGGCAGGTGTTGTCTAGGGGCAAGAAGTAAGGTATTCTGTGGTTTTGTCTGTGGTAGCACAGAGCGAGGGCATTAAATACCCTGTTTGTGACTCTGTGTGGGGCTGCTGGGGTGGCCTGGCCTGTCAGGATCACGGTCTCTTCCTTTGTGGGATCTTTAGGTAGAAAAAAGAGAACAGAGAAGAAATTGGGCTGAGCGCCAGTGGCTTACCCCTGTCATCCTATCTACTCAGGAAGCTGAGATCTGAAAATGGAGGTTTGAAGCCAGCCTAGGCAGATAAAACTGAGACACTCTTATTTCCAATATAACAGCAAGAAGCTGGAAGTAGAGGTGTGGCCTTGAGCCTAAAAGTTAAGCAAGTGCAAGAGCTCCTGAGTTCAATTTCCAGTACTGGTACACATGCATGCATGTGCATGTACACACACACACACACACACACACACACACACAGATTAGAAATCGTGAGTTGTGATCAGTGCCCTTTAAGGGGATACAGAGGGATGGAAGTGGGGCAGATATGAGTGGGAAGGGTCAGCCTTCTTGTTAAGGATGAACAGCTGAGATCTCCTTCCTCCTTTCTTCTCTCTCAGACAATAGGAGCCCCTTCTCTGGAATGGCCATCTGGGAGAGTAGGTGTTAGGCTGTGGCTCAGTGGCACTGCTCTGCTGGGCCCTACACACACCCCCTCTAGTGGCCACAGTGCAGGCCAGGTACTAGGCTGTACAGATCCTGGGAAGCCAAAGACGATGATGACTATTATTATATTTCCTTTCCTAACACTGTGTACGTGGATGCAGCTTTAAATGACTATCATTTGTGTTGGTACCAGGGCTTTAATGAACTCAGGGCGTGGGCACGGTCCCTTAGCTTTTTTACTCAAGGCTAGCACTCTACCACTTGAACCACAGCTCCATTTCTGGCTTTTTTTTTTTTTTTTGCTGGCCTCACAGATACTCATAGACTATCCTGCCCAAACTGGCTTTGAACTGTGATCCTCAGATCTCAGCCAACTGAATAGCTAGTATTACAAGCGTGGGCAAATGGTGCCTGATTCTCTCACCACTTAATTCAGGCAGCCACCTCCCATGCCCCTTTCACAAGCTAGAGTCTGAAATAGGAGAATAGGCAGGATCATTACTGAACTGGGGATTCCATACCGTTCAGGGATTCCCTTTCTTAGCTTCCCACCCTATCCCCACTGTCATGTTTCCCAGTCAGCAATAACTGAGGCTAATTTTGCCCAGGTTAGTGTGGGGACAGAGCAAGAAAGGAAGAGTAGCCCACCCAGCAAGCACTGCTTCTGGGGAGTACAGGCCCACTACATCTTGGGGAAATCTGACCCTGAAGAAAGGGTTGTCACTGTAACTGGGGGGAAGGGTTGTGGGTGAAAGTAAGAACTAAACAGCTACAGCTCACACGTTTGCCCCCGTGTCTGGGCTGCATATCTGTGGCAGCCATCCCTGCCCTTGGGGAGAACTTGCCTCTGGTTTTCTTTCCACAAGTACCGTCTTCCACCACAGGTTTGCATAAGTTCCTGTGCACAAAGCTTTGTGCCTCAGTGCCCCACTCATCTCCCAAGTGCTGTCTGTCATGGGGAGTTAAGGCCTGTCTCCCGGGTTTTTCTGCAGGGTCAAATGGGTCCCTCAGGTCACACTGTGTGTGTGTGTGTGTGTGTGTGTGTGTGTACCCGTATCTAGGGCCTTGAACTAACTAGGGCTGTAGGGCTGTCCCTTAGCTTTTTATTCTCAAGGCTGGTGCTCTACACCACTCGGGCCACAAATCCACTTCCAGCTTTATTGGTGGATAATTAGAAATAAGAATCTCATGGACTTCCCTGTCTGGGCTGGCTTTCAAACTTTGATGGTCAGATCTCAGCCTCCTGAGTAGCTAGAATTACAGGCGTGAGCCACAGGCATCAGTCACAAGAGGCTTTTCTTGGGGGGGGGGGTGCTTTCTGTTCACTTGGATTTGTGCAGGTTACAAAGCATTATACCCTAGAATCTTCATGATTCTAGGAAGCACACAGGGCAGTCATCATCAGCCACATCTTCATAGTGAAAAAAAAAATGAGGTCAGGGCATTGATTACATTTTGGTCTCAGTAGGGCATGGGTGTGAGGTCGCGATCAATCGCGTCTCCCCAGAGAACGCAGCACGTCCTGCCACTTACCTGGCTTCAGGTGAGGCTCGGCCAAGGTGCTGAGTCCTGGCGGCAGAAGTTCCCCTCCCCCCCCTCCGCACCCCCCTCCCCCCCCGCCCCCAGCGCACACCCAGGCCGGGGCCTGGGTTTGCACCGTCCAACCCTCCAGCCGCCAACCCCAAACGTGAGCAACCCGGAGGTAGACGGTGCGCCCGGCGCCCCACCGCCCGCGGGGAATGGCGCCCAGCCCCGGGGCCAATGAGAGTAGCGGAATGTCTTTCATTCAGCTTGGGGCCCGACTCCTGCCCGGAAAGGGGCGGGGCGCCGCGCCGAGGGTGGAGCCGCCGCACGCCGGGGGAGGGCGGGGCGGACTCCGCGGCCCGGCCAATCGGCGCCACGCCCGGGAGGGGGAGGGGGAGCCAGGCCTCTTTCCACCCCCCCTCCCCTCCGCGCGGGACCAATCCCGACTTTACAAGCTTGAACTTTTGCCACCCTCGGACGAGCGAGCGCGCCCGAGGAGGTACCCCGCCGCGCCGGCTCCAGGGCAGGAGCGGCCTTAACCCTTCCCCCGCCGGGCGTCGGGCGGCCGCCTCCGCGCCCCCGACCTCACCCCCCCCAACCTCACCCTCCCCAACTCACTTCCATTTTCGTGGCGAAACCTTGCTCGGGGGAGCACGATCCCCTTACTCACACCCCTCTGGGAGGATCAGAGTAAATTGGAGGAAGCACTCAGCGTTGACTCTCCCCGCCATCCCCCCCAACCTCTGCGCAATCTTGCACGACCCCAGGGAGCTTTCGGGGAGACACTCCCCGCATCTACCCCACCCTCATCTCGGGCGAACCTGGAGGATCCCCCCCCCCCCACTGCAAGAAGCACCCCGTACCCAACGTTCGGCCCAGCAGGGCGGCCCCCAATTCCGCTCAGGATGGGGGTGGGGGTGGGCTAGAGTCTTTGTGCGGCCGCAGAGGATCTCCAAACCTATCAGCCCCCCCCCCCCCGATCCCCAGAGACGCAGGGCAGGAAGGCTCTCACGCACACCCAGTTTTTACTAGCTTGGACCAGGATGGGGGGGGGGGGTTGGGCTGACCCTAAAGTATTTGCAAGTTTGTGATCGAGCCCGGGAAAGGCAAAAGCAACCTCGAGTGTCGGGGGGCAGTCGTGTCCGAGTGTGGTTTGTGCAGCCCTGTGTGTGTGCGTGAGAGAGAGACGGCTACGCTCGCATCCGTGCCCGAGGCGCAACGTGAGCCAGAGTTGAGCTGCGGGCGCTGTCAGGCCGAGGGCTGGAGGGGGGGGAAAAGGCGGGGAGGGGGGGTGCTGGGGCGGGCTTGGGGCGTGGGTCCGGCCGCGGCCCGCCCCGGGAGCCAGCCCCCTTCGGAGCCACGGGCCCGGCCAAGGGACGTGTTCTCCTTTAAGAGTTAAGAAACTTGAAACCTTGTTTGCGCAACAATCAGCGCCGCGGAGCCGCCAAAGTGTCTAGACTGGCATATGATGGGAGGCAGCCAATGACTCCGCGGCGCTCCTCCGGGGGCCCTCCGTGTGCGTTTGAGGAGAACAAAAAAGAGAGCGAGCGAGCCGAGCGGGGGAGCGAGCGAGGGAGAGCCCAGCCGAGAGAAAGAGCCGCCGGGCGCTGCCTCGCCCAAGCTCGCGGGGACCGCGGGCCACCGGCAGCCACTTTTGTGGCCGGGGGGGAGGGGGCGACCTCCGCCGCCGCGGCGCCCCGCGCGTCCGAGCGCGGCGTGGGGGCGGGCTGCGACCTCTGCCTCGCTAGATTGCATTTTTAAATTCAGGATTCCCAGCAGCTCTTCGCGATTTTTTTATTTTTTCCCCCCAGCTTCGACTCCTTGGTGTGGTGTTGACACTCCAGGAGAAGCTTCACTCTCCAAAGTGTATGTCTGGCGCCTGGGAGACCTGAGACGGAGTTAGCCGAATTTTCGTGCATGCAAAAACCCAAGGATTTGGGTTTTGTGGGGGATTTTTTTTTCTTCCTCCCCCCACCCCAACTCCCTTCCCTTCTTTTCTTCTTTTTGCAGGGACCCCAGGGTATCCAACCAGCCTGCTTTTTTTTTTTTTTTTTTTTCAGATCCTGCAGGGAAAGCCCATGTAATCAAGCGCTTGGGCTTTAAAGGGAGGTCCCGCCAGACCTTTGTGCTCATGGACCCGCCGCGCAACTTTTAAAGGCTCGCCGGCCCATGCGGGGTCTCTCCAGCCGCGCGCCGCCTGCAGCCCCCCTAAGGCGCCGGGGCTGGAGCTGAGCCACCCCGGGCCACCGCGGTCCATGTAGCCGCGGGCCCCCTCGCGGACTGCGGCTCGGCGCGCGCGCGTGTCCCGCCCCGGCGAGCTCACTCATGTTGCAGCCCTGCGGTGCCCCCTCGACGACAGGCTGTGCTCGGTGTGCACGGCGCCCCGCGGCGGAGCTTCATGTGGGGCTGCGGCCCGCGCAGCCGGCGCCTCGCTGAGGGAACGGACCCCCGGTAACCGGACACTGCCTCCCCCACCCCACCCCCCGTCCCCGGCGCCAAAGGATATCGTATGTTCAGGTCCAAACGCTCGGGGCTGGTGCGGCGACTTTGGCGAAGTCGTGTGGTCCCCGATCGGGAGGAAAGCGGCGGCAGCGGTGGCGGCGACGACGACGAGGATGGGAGCTTGGGCAGCAGCCGAGCTGAGCCGGCCCCGTGGGCACGAGAGGAAGGCGGAGGCTGCCGCCACCCCGAAGTCCGCTCGGTAACCCCACGCCGGCCCCGGGACGCGGTGGCAGCGCGGGGCGCCCCGATCGCGGTTAGGCGCCGTCGCGCGGGGGGCCCCCCGAGGCCCATGCCGGAGCCGGAGGCCGGCGCCGAGGGCTCCCCCCTAGACGTGGCCGAGCCGGGAAGCCCAGGCTGGCTGCCCGAGAGTGACTGCGAGACGGTGACCTGTTGTCTCTTCTCGGAGCGCGACGCCGCCGGTGCGCCCCGGGACGCGGGCGCCCCCCTGGCCGGGGCCGCCCCGGAGCCGGAGAGCAGCGGGCGGAGCCGCGAAGCCCGCTCGCGGCTGCTGCTGCTGGAGCAGGAGCTGAAGACCGTCACGTACTCGCTGCTGAAGCGGCTCAAGGAGCGCTCGCTGGACACGCTGCTGGAGGCGGTGGAGTCCCGCGGCGGCGTGCCGGGCGGCTGCGTGCTGGTGCCGCGCGCCGATCTCCGCCTGGGCGGCCAGCCCGCGCCGCCGCAGCTGCTGCTCGGTCGCCTTTTCCGCTGGCCCGATCTGCAACACGCCGTGGAGCTGAAGCCCCTGTGCGGCTGCCACAGCTTCGCCGCCGCCGCCGACGGCCCCGTCGTGTGCTGCAACCCCTACCACTTCAGCCGGCTCTGCGGGCCAGGTGAGCGCAACGCCGGGCCACCTCTGCGTCTCTTTCCTCGCGCCCCGCCGTGGCCTCCTTCCTGGAGGGTGAGGGAGGAGGGGGGACCCCTCAAAGGAGGGGGACCCCCCTCCTCCCCAAGAGAGGCGCCGCGATCCTGCGGGGGGGGGGCGCGGGAAACTGAGCGCACGCTGCAAAAGGCAACTAACTTCATTTTAAGGTTCTAACAACGCCCAGAAGGAGGGAGCACGTTGTTGTTGTTTTTTAAGAGGTGTGATGGAGGCTTCAGTTTCGGGCTGAAAAAGGGAGGGTAGGCAAAGGGAAGGCCAAATAAGCGAGTGGCATTCCCTCCTAAGGTTTGGCAGTTGATCCCCCCTCTCTCCTCTCCCTCCCCACTCCCAGTCTGCCCAGGTTTCCAGCCTTTGCACGCACATGCTCATTCTTTTCTGTGCCCAGGTAACTGTCCTTGTGAAAACTGTGAAGACTGATTGTGGGTGCAGTGTTGGTAAAGTGTTCACTTTGCTCCTTTTTGTACTTTGGAGCGCAGTGTTTGCAGAAAAATCCCTTCCTCGTTTCCAACATCCCTCCACTATGCACCGTTTGAAGTTTTTATGTTCAGCTTGGCCACTTAGAGCCCTGGGGCATCTGAGCCAGGGAGAGGAAGCCAGGTAGTTTGTCACCTCTGAGAATGGGTCCCTCTTTGTTCTCTTCCAGGGATCTCCTGCATCCATTCACCCACCTCAGCCTGGCTTACCTAGGCAGCTTGTGCACTGTAGCAACCCAGGTAAGCCAGGCTGAGGTGAGGATAAGCTGGGTCTGTGCAGTAGAAGAGTTCTGATCCCTGCCTTACCCCCCTCTGGCAGGAACTGCTTACTTAGGGGTGCATGTAAATCCATTAGGTAGCACTGGGGACTTTGTAGGGACAGAAGTGCAGTTACAGGCTTTTGGTCTGGGGAGTGGGGGGGGGGGGTAGGGGGGTGGTTTCCCAAGTTCCTTAGGCCTGTCTATCCTGGAGAGTCAATGCACCGAGGGGCAGATGATGGGTGAAAAGAGAAGGTGATTCTAAAAGCCTGGAATTATCTCCTGTATCTTGTGAGGGCTTGTGTTAGTGGACAGAAGGGAAAATGTTTCCCTTTGGTGGTAGTTGGAGAAGTTTCCCTTTTGTGGTGGTTCCTGAAGATATGGTACTGGGGTAAACTGCCCACTTTGTGTGGTTACTCCAGGGTCATTTTAGGGGCTTGGGTCAGGTCCTGAGTTGTGGCCCATACTGGACTTCCTTTGCCTGGCAACTTGTTCCTGGGCCTCCCCCAGAAGAGGCTTTCTTCCCTCTGCTTCCCTCACCCTCATCTCTTGTCTCTGGAGAAAGAACTCCTATTTGTGGTTGTCTTTGTGTAGTAGAAGATGGACAGACATGGGCCACAGGCAGATATTTTCTCTCCTCATGTCAATGTACCAGCAAATGTTTGTTGAGCACTTGGTCTGTTCCAGGCACTGTGCCACCGAGCAGAGGGAAATGTGAGAGAATCTATGCCCTAGAGAAACAGAATCCTTAGGAGGGGGGGAGGTGGGGACAGGGAGAGAAGGGAAGAAGGGAAAGAGGCGGGGCAGGCAGTGCTTTGAACCACTGGGTGTTTTGAGTTTGTATTTAACTGGATGGCCTCTCTGAGCTCCACACCTCTTAACCTAGGGGAGCTGCCTTGCCAGATGGTGGAAGAGGGTCTCTTGGTTAGCCTAGAGCCCAAATATCCAGGTTGGAGGCCCCAGACAGGACTCCCTCCTCTTCTTATTCCTGCATGACCTGGGAGCCCAACTGTTGGTTTGGGTTTGGTGAACTTGGGGCAGGAACAGGTTGAGGGAGAACCGGCAAATTGCAGTAACCATAGAACCAGGTCTTGATTGCCAGTAGCTTAACCTCTCCTCTTTCTTTCTTTCCCTCTTGCTTTCAATGGGGATGGCTTTAGTCACATTCCTTCAATCTGCTGTGGACTGGCACTGGGACTGGACTTTCTTCCTCCCTCCAGAAGGAGGCGCTATTGTGTGGGAGGGCAGCTTGGGAAGAAGGGAGGAAGAATTTCCAGTTTGTCCTGGTGACCCTCTCTGATCTTTGCTGGGACTGAGGACGGGAAAGCCCTCTGCTGCTGCCCGGCCCCCCCCCCCCCCCTCCAGCCTGGTTCCCATTGCTGGGCTGGCAGCAATGGGGCCCTGCTCCTTCCAGCTCTCAGGGGTGAGGGCTGGGACCTGGGATATGGAGACAGACAGACATACCAAGCAGACATACAACTAGAGTTAAAGTCCACCGGAACGCCCCGCACCAATCACCCATGCCCCACCCCCAGCCTACAGGTAATTCCCTGTGACCCAGTAACAATCCTGGGGAAGCGTGTGTCACCCTGGTGTGTCTGTGCCAGATCTTCAACCACCAATTTGCTTTGCGACCTTGGTCTAGCTAGGTGGGCTTTTCCATCTTCACAGTTCTAGGGTTTAAGCTGGGTGCTGCTGGCTCAAGGCTTTAATCCTACTTATTCAGGGAGGTTGTGAGATCTGAGAGTCTCCGGTTCGAAGCCCGCCTAGCCAGACAGATCTGTGATACTCTTATTTTCAATTAGCCAGCAAAAAAAGCCAGAAATAGAGGTGAGTCTCAAGTGGGAGAGTACTAGCCTTGAGAGAGCGAGAGAATGAACCAACTAAGCCTTAATTATTGATACCAAAAAAAGGGAAGGGGGAGAAATTCTGGTGTTGGACGGAAGGGCGATTTCTAGTTCTCCCTGCCCTGTTTGCCCTCTCCAGAGGTCTTTGCCTGCCTGCCAGCCTCTGTCCTGGGCACCCTCTGGGGGCCTCTGGAATTGCTCTGCATGTGACTTCTGTGCCTTTTTACTGAGCGGGTGGGTGCCTATGTGGACGGAAATGTGGAGAAATACTTTAATCACAGTTCTGACCTGTGTTTATAGGGCTCCTTTCTCCAGAAAGTATCCATTAACTTTGGAAGAAATCTCCTGCTCTTTACTTCACCACTTCTTCTTTTTTTTTTTTTTCTGTAATTATATTCAGTAAATTACTATTATCCAACTTGTGCCTGGGAAAAGAGAGACAGAGTGAGAGAGGAAACTTCTGAACGACGGGAGGAGGCCGCTTAAGAAAAACATTGGGTTCTCAAGCCAGGGGGGAATTAGAATGAGCTAAAACGTTCTGGCCCCCCCCCCACCCCCTTTTCCTTGGCCTGGCATTATCCTTTGAAATGAGATCGATTTCAAGTTGGGCCTGTGAGCCCCCACCCCGCCCTACTGCGGGGCCCCTGGGCCTGTCTGCCGGTCCTGGAGGTGAGGAAGGGGTGATGATGTGCAGGGTGCCTCTTGCTGGCGCCAGCCGGCCGCGCTGTTTATCTGGCTGCCGGGGGAATCTGGGCAATTAGGCTCCGCCGGCCTTAAAGTGCCAGGAGCTCCTTTTCTGCTCTCCCATCCTGGAGTTTACAGTGGAACCTTTAGCTGGGGGGTGAGGGGGGGGAAGAAGAGGGTAGGGGAGAGGAGCTTGGGAGGCCCCGCCCCAATACTCAGCCACCCCTCGGGAGGGGGCAGGGGCTGTAAAAGCTCTAGGAAGATGTGAATCCTTTCCTGAGCAAGATGCCAGGGTGTTCAAGATCCGAGGTGTGGAAGGTAGTGTCCTGAATTGAAACTGTGCCCAGTACTGGGAGGGGCTGTGAACTGTCTTCTGGCTTAGAATGAGGGTCTAGATCCCAGAAGGCTAAGTACCCCTTGAGGGCTGACCTGGGGGCAGCTGGGCCGGGCTGGAGACTAGCCACACTGTGCTCCGGGTTCCTGGCTCCTGGCGATCCAGTTGGTGCTCTTACTTCTGAAGGAAGTTGGAGGGAACTCCTGGAGTCCATACCTAAGGCTGGAGTTTCAGATCTCTGATCTCTGTCTGACTCTCATCTCTCCTCCCACCTCCCCCCAAAGGTTCTCTTCTGCTGCTTTGTCTCACTCTCCTACCTAAGCCTTACCTGAGTTCATATATTGGGGACTCATCTCAAATCTAGAGAAGCTTGGTCTAGGGGCAGTTGAGTTAGTACCTGTGGCTCCTGTATGTTATTCTAGCTCTTCAAGAGGCTTGAGATCTGAGGATTACCGTTTAAAGCCAGCTCAAGCTGGAAGGTCTGAGATTCTTCATTTAACCACCAAAAAGCTGGAAGTAGAGGGGTGGCTCAAGTGGTAGAGTGCTAGTCTTGAGCAAAAAAGCTCAGGGACAGCACCTAGGCCTTGAGTTCAAGCCCCAGTATTGGAATACAAAAAAGTATCCAGGATTTTTCGAAGCAAAATCATTTCATGGTACATGTTATAGTTGCCAATGTTCATTAGCTGATGAATGGGCAGACAAGATGTGATATATCTATCTGTAGAATGGAATATTCAGGCATAAAGAAGAGTAAAGTAGTTGGGTGTTGGTGGCTCATGCCTGTAATCCTAGCTACTCAAGATGGTGAGATCTGAGAATCACTGTTCAAAGCCAGCCATGGCAGGAAAGTCCTTGAGACTATTATCTCCAATAAACTACAAAAAAAAAACAAAACTGGAAATGGCACTGTGGTTCAAAGTGGTAGAGCACTAACCTTGAGCACAAAGCTTAAGGCCAGTGCCTAGGCCCCCGCCCTGACCAGTACTAACCCCCCACAAAAAAAGTAAAGTACCCACACATGCTATCACATAGATGAATCTTGAGGGCATCATGCCAAATGAAGTTTTAGGGTTTGGCAATTGGGGTATAGGAAGTGAAAGGGTGAATCTTGTCTGAATTATATCTCAATATTTTACAAAAGGATGATCAGGTATTGATTCCTAATTTGCTTTCTCCTTTGTTGAGTCAAAGTAGAATATTACATCTGCTACTGTCCTCTTCTGTGGCGTTGGGTGGGTACTTTACCTTGCTGGAGTTTGATGAGCCCCATGACCCCTTACATTCTATATCCTGTGTAATGGGGTGAAGGCCTTTGTACCTTCCATTTGCCTGGAGTGGTTTTGTGATTAGGTAAAGTTTCCTCCCCAAACCTCTGGTGTCCTTCATTAGCTGGTATGTCTACAATTCGGGTTTATGGATTTTCTTTATGGCTCATTGATGACATTAGGAAATGCCAACTCAGATGTGGCTTGAGTGACTGTTACAACTCAAGGCCTAGGTTAACTCCTTCCCACCCTCCAGTGTTTTTTGTTTTTTGTTTTTGCCAGTCCTGGGGCTTAAACTCAGGGCCTGGGCGCACTGTCCCTGAGCTTCTTTTGCTCAAGGCTAGTGCTCTACCACTTGAGCCACAGCGCCACTTCTGGCTTTTTCTGTTGATATGGTACTGAGGAATTGAACCCAGGGCTTCATGCATGCTAGGTAAGCACTCTACCACTAAGCCACATTCCCAGCCCCCTATATATATATTTATTTATTTATTTATTTTGAGCTGGTACTGGAGGTTGAACTCAGGGCCTAATGTTCTTGGTTGGCTTTTTTTGCTCAAGGCTGGTGTTGTGCCACTTAAGCAACATCTCCATTTCTATGAAGATAAGAGTTTCTGACTTTTCCAGCCCAGCTGGCTTTGAACTGCTATCCTCAGATCTCAGCCCCCTGAGTAGCTGGGATTCCAGGCATGAGTCACCAGTTGGCCTGGCTAGCTTTTGGGTTGCTAGTAAAGTCTTTGTAGAGATACTGGGGACAGTGGCTTGACTTCTGCTCCCACTTTCATTGCAGCTGAGTTTTATCTTCGGGAATAAATGTGGATGGCAGATGGCCAGAGCACCATGCTATGTTGCTGAGCCTCAGACAATCGTATATATCATATATGTGTGTGTGTATGTGTGTGTATATACATACGTGTGTACATATATATGTATTTATGGTATATATATGTCTATATACAGACATATATATGTATTTATGGTATATATATGTCTATATATATTGCAAAAGTTTCCCTAATCTTAAGATTCTTGCAGGCTTTCTGGTACATTTGTGGGGTTATGACCAGGGCATGAGGGTTGGAAGTAAGAGACTTGGCTCTGATTCAGGCTCTCCAGCCAGTTCCTGACCATGTCAATTCCACTCGCCAGACTGTAGTCTCTTCTATAGTGGGGGCTCAGTTTCTTCTCATCCCTAAGTCCAGGGCCAGCATCAGAAGTGACTTCTAGCTGGGTGCCAGTGGCTTACACCTGTAATCCTGGTTACTCAGGAGGCTGAGATCTGACAATTACAGTTCAGAGACAGCCAGGGCAGGAAAGTCCGTGAGACTCTTATTTCCAATTAACCACCATAACACCAGAAGTGGCGTTGTAGCTCAAGTGGTAAAGCACTAGCCTTGAGCTAAGGAGCACAGGGATAGCACCGGCACCCATGCCCAGAGTTCAAGCCCCAAGACTGACCAAAAAAAAAAAAAGTGACTTCAATGGAAGGCAGATATTCCCCTTCCTTCCTTGATTTTCTTTTTTTCTTCATGCTGGTATTAAGGCTTGACATCATGGTTTGGGCACTGTTCCTTAGCTTTTTTTCTTGCTCAAGATTGGTTCTCTACCACTTGAGCCACAGCTCTACTTCTGTTTATTTGGTGGCTGCTTGAAGATAAAGAGTCTCATGGACTCGGGCTGGGAAGGTGGCTCAGTGGTAGAGTGCTTGCCTTGCATGCATGAGACCCTGGGTTCGATTCTTCAGCACCACATAAGCAGAAAAAAAAGCCGGAAGTGGTGCTGTGGCTCAAGTGGTAGAGCGCTAGCCTTGAGCTGAGGGACAGTACCCAAGCCCAGAGTTCAGGCCCCACGGCCGGACCCCCCCACCAAAAAAAAAAAAAAAAAAGAGTCTCATGGACTTTTCCTGCCTGGGCAGGCTTTGAACTGTCATCTTCAGCTCTCAGCCTCCTGAGTACTAGGATTACTGCCCTTGAACTTTGTGATTTAAAACCCCTGTGTGTCTTGTCAATGAGGTCCTGTCTCATACTTTTATCCTGTCACCATTGTTATTATCCACTGACAGGAAGGCACGGAGGCCTTGCTGAGTAGCTGAGTAGTCATTGTGCTCTGACATAAGGATTCCCCCAGTCTCGAGTCAGGTTTGGATGCAAACTCTAGCTCTACCAGATTGACAGGGCAGAGCAAGTCAGTTTCCTCATCTGTAAAATGGGGTCATAATGTCATCTTACTTTTATTTTTGAGAAAGTTTTTTTTTTTTTTTTTAGGGGCAGTTGTGGGGCTTGAACTCTGGGCCTGGACCCTGTCCCTGAGTTCTTCAGCTCAAGGCAAAGTGCTCTACCACTTGAGCCACAGCGCCACTTCCAGTTTTCTGGGAGATGAGAGTCTCACAGACTTTCCTGTCTGGCCTGGCTTTGAACCATGATCCTCAGATTTTAGCCTTCTTAGTAGCTAGGAGTACAGGCGTGAGCCACCTGTGCCTGACAAGAAAGTATTAAACACAGAGAGGTGCCTGATGAACATGATTAACCACATAAAATTGAAAATGCTTGGCTTTTGTTTTTGGCTAATTGAAATCTCATGGAGTGTTGTTGTTGGTTTTTTGTTTTTGGCCAATCTTCTGGATCTCAGCTTTCCAAGTAACTAGGATTATAGGCAGGAGTCACTGGCGCCAGGCTTAGTAGTCACTTCAGATTGGAAAGGCCAGGCTGGGAGAGAAGCCTCCTATGGAAGACAACAAATGCTCTTACAACTAATTGTGCCTTATTATAATTGCAAAAATACTCATTACCCCTGTGTCATTCCTGATACCCGCCTAATAATAGTTATTACCACTTTATTACCACAGATGGAGTTTGCTTTAACTTGCAACTTGATGGTGTTTAGTTTCATTTATAGAAAATGAAGGGTCATTTCATTCATGCAAATTGTTACTTAGTTTAGCAAATTGTTGCTTCCCATAAAGCAAGAACCTAAGACATTCTTCTGAAGGCAAAGTATATGTTTTTAAGGAGGAGTATTTTAGGCAAATGAAAGAAACTCATAGGAAAAACACCATAGATAGACAATAAGGAATCTCAAATGCTGGGTGTGGGACAGTGCTCCACCCCTGCTTTTATTTCCAGTAGAAAAGTAGGAAGGTAGATGTGGTTAATTTAGGGCCCCCTATCAAGATACCTGAGCCAGGTGCCAGTGAGTCATGCCTGTAATCCTAGCTACTAAGAAGGCTCAGATTTGAGGATGGTGGTTCGAAGCCAGCCTGGGCGGGGAAGTTCATGGGACTCTTGTTTCCAACTAACCACTAGAAAACTGAGACGCCCTATAAGTGGAGGTGTAGCTCAAGCAGTAGAGCTTAAGAGACAGTAGTACCCAGGACTGAGTTCAAGCAAGATACCTGAGTTGGGTTTGGATTTCAAGGACCTAATTCTTATTCCCAGGAATGTTAGTTTGGTAAAAAAAAAAATTTCCTGTCTCGGGGCTGGGAAGGTGGCTCAGTGGTAGAGTGCTTGCCTTGCATGCCTGAGACCCTGGGTTCGATTCCTCAGCACCACATAAGCAAAAAGAAAAAAAGCCGGAAGTGGCACTGTGGCTCAGGTGGTAGAGCGCTAGCCTTGAGCTGAAGAGCTGAGGGATAGTACCCAGGCCCAGAGTTCAGGCCCCACAACCGGACCCTCCCAAAAAAAATTTTCCTGTCTAGACCACTGTGTTCACCCTCAGCTCTGATCAGGCCTGCCAAATTTAGCAAATAAAATGCAGAAAGGCCGGGTTTAACTTAATTTCACCAGGGCAGCATAATCCAGTATAAGTATTTCCCATCTACTGTGCAGGGCTATACTTACATTACAAAAGCATGTTTACCCCGCATTCAAATTGAAAGGCTTCTGCTGTAGTGGTTCGGTCTTAAGGCCTGACTCCCCGCTCCCACCCACCCCCAGGCTCTCTTGTTATGATAATAATAGGTTCTCTTTGTAAAGATGTTTTTCCTCTGTGCCTGAGCTGTGCTAAGCATTTTACATACATTATCTTCTTTTTCCTCTTGGTAAAGCCAGGAGGTCTGTGATTATCATCTCCCGTTTAGAGCCGAGGAAAAGGACTGGAGAGGAGGGGTGCCTTGCCTGAGCTCACACCAGAGGAGACACTGTTGGGGTTGAGCACCTCAGGTTCTGTGTTACTGTTCCATTAGGTTTGGGCAGTTAGGGTGATGGGAGAGGTTAGGGAGCTTCCCGAGACCTCAGATCATGATTTCAGGAAAACAGTTATAAAAGCACAACGAACCCCAGGTGTGCAGTCCGCTTCGCCCAACAATGACAGTTTATCTTCTGTCTTCTAGAATCACCGCCACCCCCATATTCTCGGCTGTCTCCTCGGGACGAGTACAAGCCACTGGGTAAGTGCACATCAAGGCTTGAAAGCCTTGATGCTTTGAAATGGGGGCAACGTGTTTTTTTTTTTTTTTAACAAACATTCCCAGGATTGGGCTAAAGCAGAGCCTATATTTACATCTTGAAATTCCTGCCTCATTGTTAACCTCCATGTGACCTTTAACCAAGGGCCTGTAAGAGATGAATGGCTTAGAGGTGGGCTGGAATTCTTGGGATTTCTCTTTGCCCCTTTCCCTCCCCAGCCTGACACTCAGAGAGAAGGAAGGAGGGGAAAGGGGAGGGAGGAGAAGGGAGAGATGGAGAGAAAGAGAATATTGGTATTGGGAGCTTGAACTCGGGTCTTTCACTATCCCTTGTCTTTTTCTGCTCGAGGCTGGCACTCTACTACTTGAGCCATACCTCTACTTCTCAATTCTGCCGGTTAATTTGGATTAAAATCCGAATTTCTGCCTAGGCTGACTTGGAACGAGAATCCTTAGCTCTCAGCCTCCTGCGGAGCTAGGATTACAGGCAGAAGCCACTGGCACTGGCCAGTGTGTTTTAAGTGAGTGTAACACACCTATTGGGCACCAAAATTTTTGGTGTGTGTTGTGTCCCCATCATCTCTGCGTCCCTCACCCTAACCCCCCTTTAAGTCAAGATGTTTACCTGGGCAGAAGTATGACAATGGGAGCAGGTAGGGAGAATGTGTCTTGCTACATAAGGGCCCGGCTTGGGCCTGTCCTGTCCCCTAGGGGAGCTTAGTGGTCTGGCAATGTCTTTTCAAACAAGTTCTCAAACAAGTCCTATTCTGAGGCAGGCCTTGTGTCCTGTGGAAGCTTGAAGCTCAGGAATGCATGGAGTTTCCAGGTGGAGCTACTTGTGCTCTTGTCTTTGGGGCTGTGATTTCAATGGGAATCAGTGTCCGGCCAGTGATGGAGGGTCAAGGTGGCCTTAAAGGCCCCCAGGAGAGCCAGGCACCATTGCTTAGCCCTATAACTAGCTACTCAGGAGACTGAGATCTGAGGATTGTAGTATAAAAGCAGCTTGGTTGAAAAAGTCCCTGAGACACTTAGGTTCAGTGAACCACCAAAAGGCTGAAAGGAGAGGTGTGGCTCAAATGTGCCTTGGGTGAAAAAGCCAAGTGAGAATGTAGAGGACCTGAGTACCAGCCCCTGGAGAATGACCTTGTGACCTGGGCAGTTTCTTTGGGGGATGCCGGCTTCTAAAGTCAGATGATGTGGCATTGACTCCATGCCTGAGAAGATCAGGGGCCTGGCTATTGGTGTTGGTAAAGGGATTTTCCCAAGCTGGGTGCTGGTGGCTCACACTTGTAATCCTAGCTAGTTACTCAGGAGGCTGAGATCTGAGGATCGCAGTTCAAAGCCAGTCCAGCAGGAAAGTCTGTGAAAGTCTTTTCCAATTAACCACCAGAAGACCGGAAGTGATGCCACAGGCTCAAAATGGTAGAGTACTAGCCTTGAGCAAGAGTGCTTAGGGATAGCACCCAGGCCCTGAGTTCAAGCCTCAAATCCCATGACTGACCAAAAAAAAGGGGGGGCTAGTAGGGGGAACTCTCTCAAGAGGGTACACACCATCTCTTTGAACTCTCAGGAATCCCAGGCCCTCACCCCAGGCTCCATGAGATCAGAAGTGTCCATCATGACCCCCACAGGGATGGTGGAGGCTGTGAATCAGTGATGTCTTTTGGATGGAGAGCTATATTCAGTTCAGCAATTACCTGGAGCACTCGGTCACCTGGCAAGATAGATTGGAAGCAGCTGAGTAAGGGGGTGGAAGCACCCAGTTAGGGAGCTGCAGGGCTGAGGCCCAAACCCAGGAGCTAGGTACCAGACCCTTAGTTCCGTTAGAGGAAAAATCCTAGCCTAGACTGTCTAGCCAGTGAGGTCATTAACCTGGGAGACTCATTTGGCCCTACGAAAGGACCCTTTGGAAACTGATAGGTGTCTCTGTTACTCTACAGATGGGATGGCTGAGGAACTTCTGCTTTTTTTTTTTCCCAAGCCTATACTGGGGTTTGAACTTAGGACCTCAACCTCTCGCTTAGCTTTCTCAGTCAAGGCTGGCTGGTGCTCTATGAGCCATAGCTCCACTTCTGGCTTTTTGCTGGTTAGTTTGGAGATAAGACTCTCACAGACTTTCCAATCCAGGCTGGCTCTTGAACCATGATTCTCAGCTCTTAGTCTCCTGAGTAGCTAGGATCACAGGTGTGAGCCACTGGTGTCCAGCCTGGCTATTTGGGGCGGGGGGAGGGGGGAAGGGAGGGGTGGGAAAAGGGGTACTGGGCTTGGGGCTTGAACTCAAGGTCTACGCACTGCACTGTTCCTGAACTCTTTGTTCAAGGCTTGCGCTCTACCACTTGAGCCACACTCACAGCAAGCCTTTTTAGTGACTAATTGGAGATAAAAGAGTATGGACTTTCCTGCCTGAGTTGGCTTTGAACCATGATCCTCAGATCTCAGGCTCCTGGGTAGCTAGGATTACAGGTGTGAGCCATCGGTGCCAGGTCGCTTATGCTTTTAAAATGGCTTGGAAAAACTCCATGGAATTCAGGTTTTAGTGTCAGAAGTCAAGTTCCAGCCACGTGTCTATACACTTCCCCATTGCCCTGGCTCTCAGGATGAAGCAGCTCAAAGTTGAGTAGTTGCGACAGTGGTAGGACTCACAAGGCTAAAGATAACTTATTTATTCTCTGGTCCTTGATAAGAAAAATGATGTATCTTTAACTTACAAGAAATACTAGAGACGGGCTGGGAAGGTGGCTCAGTGGTAGAGTGCTTGCCTTGCATGCATGAGGCCCTGGGTTCGATTCCCCAGCATCACATAAACAAAAAGAAAAAAAGCCGGAAGTGGCGCTGTGGCTTAAGTGGTAGAGTGCTAGCCTTGAGCTGAAGAGCTGAGAGACGGCGCCCAGGCCCAGAGTTCAAGCCCCACAACCTGACCCCAAAAAAACCAAAACAAAACAAAAATACTAGAGACTTGAATGGAATAGAATACAAAAGTAACTTAAACCCTTTCTCTAATGGACAAACTTTTAAAAAGTACTTGGAGTTGGAGGTGTGGCTCTTGTTGGAAGAGGGCAAGCTGATGAGCAAAATTGTCAGGTACCAAGTTCTAGTTCTGAAAAAATACAATGTGGTGGTCCCTAACACTACTGACTTCTTGGTGTTGAAACTTGAACCTGGGGATCCACCTTATATCCAGAACCCTATTTGCATGCACTTGGGCAGCCTGGGAAGTTGGGACTGCCTTAAGTAAGGTCCTTTTTGGATTAGCCTGGATGGTTTGGCCAGGTTGTAACAGCTATGTGAGCAGCTATGAAGAAGAGCAAGGGGGAACATCATGCCTTTCTGCCTCCCTCTGGATGCTTTGTAGCACTATCTGTGGACATTGGCTGAGAAACAGCACTCAGTGCTGACTCTGCATTTCTCCTTCATGTGAGAATGGCTGAAAAACCAGATGCCCTGAGCACGGGGAGCATCAGGGTATCAAATGCTAAACCTAGCCCGGGGCTCACACCTGTAATCCTGGCTACTCAGGAGGCTGAGATCTGAAGATCTGAAGACTTTTTCTGAGCAGCAAAGTCTGTGAGACCCTGATTAACCACCAAAAAGCCATAAATGGCTCAAGTGGTTGAGCACCAGCCTTGAGCAAAAAAGCTAATGGAGAACAGCACCAGTAATGATCCCCTCTACCACCCCCCCCCAAAAAAAAAAAGACCAAGGGTTATTTTGTTTATTTTTCAAGATTTTTTCCATGAGCCTTTATTTCCCCTTAGTTTTCCCCCAGCAGTTAATTTTTTTGTGTGTGTGCTGTGATACATAGTCCCAAGTGGTTTTCTTTTTTTTTTTTTTCTTCTTTTTTTTGTTATTTTCTTTTACTTGTATTGTTACTTTTTCATAAACAAAAGTCCCCTTCACTTCTAAGCCTCTGTGATCACATGAGATTAAAAAAAAGAAAAAAGAAAATCCAAAATAAAACACAGAATATCCAGTCAGCATCTGGCAAGTAGAAAACCAGAGAGAGAGAGAGAGGGAGAGGGAGAAGAAAAAACAACAACAAAAAAACAGACCAAATTGGTTACAATTTCATCTTCCTGCTCCCCAAGCCATGTGGTAAAAGGAAAAAAAAAAATCCTGCAAGATGGAGTGGAATTCTCCTTAGCTGGAGGGGCCTAGGCTAACGGTTCTCTGTGCATCCCAGTATGTCTGTATTGGGCCAGGTGGGGTCAGCTATTGCCAGATGTGGGTTCTGGCTGAGGAGGAGAGGAAAGGCCCTGAGCCTCTGGGCATATATGTCTCCCACCTCCTGGACAAGCCTGTCCACCAGGAGACAGCACATTTCCCCTCCAAACAGAGGCACAGACCAGGAAAAAGTTCCAGAAGGCAGAAAACAGGTTGTCAAGGCAGCAGCTCAGAGTAGAAGAAAAAAAAAAAATGCCAAAGTATTTTTTGTTTTGTTTTTGCCGGTCGTGGGGCCTAAACTCTGGGCCTGGGCACTGTCCCTCAGCTCTTCAGCTCAAGGTGAGCACTCTACCACAGCGCCACTTCCGGCTTTTTCTGCTTATGTGGTGCTCAGGAATCGAACCCAGGGCCTCATGCGTGCAAGGCAAGCACTCTACCACCGAGCCACCTTCCCAGCCCTATGCCCAAAGTATTTTGATTCCAATTGTAGCTAGTCAGAAGGCTTGAGATCTGAGTGAGGATCATGATTCAAAGCCAGTCCAGGCATGAAAATCCATTAGATTCTTTTTGCTAATCACCCCAAAGCTGGAAGTAGAACTGTGGCTCAAGTGGTTAAGTGTCAGCATTGGGTGAAAAAGCTAAGAGACAATGCCCAGGCCCTGACTTCAAGTCTCAATACTGTCACAAAAAATAAAGGAAAAGAAAGAATTTACCTTCCCACCTCCCTGTGCTACACACAGGGCAGAACAAATCTATTCATCACGTAAAATACTCTCACTTGTGTGTATGTGTGTGTGTGCCAGTACTAGGATTTGAACTCAAGGCCTTGCACTCTGGCTTGGCTTTTTCACTCAAGGCTGGTGCTTTATTATTTGAGCTATACCTCCACGACTTTCCTGATGAGAGTGGCTTTGAACCTTGATCCCTGGATCTCAGCCTCCTGAGTAGATAGGATTACGGGTCTGGCTTCTTAGACCTGTTTTTAAAAACCAGTCCAGAGCTGGAAATGTGACTTAGTAGTAGAGTGCTTGCCTAGTATGCATGAAGTCCTGGATTCAATGCTGTGGCTCACGTGGTAGAGCACTAGCCTTAAGTAAAAGAAGCTCAGGGACAGTGCCCAGGCCCTCAGTTCAGTCCCCAGGATTGGCCAAAAGAGAGAGAGAGAGCCAGGTGCTGGTGGCTCATACCTGTAATCCTAGCTGCTCAGGAGGCTGAGATCTGAGGATCACGATTCAAAGTCAGCCCAGGCAGGCAAGTCCATGAGACTCTTATCTCCAATAAACCACTAGAAAACCGGAAGTGGTGCAGGAGCTCAAGTGGTAGAATGCTTGCCTTGAACTGAAGAGCGCAGGGATGGCGCCCAAGCCCAGAGTTCAAGCCTCATGACCGACATAGAGAGAGAAAGAAGAGAGCGAAAGGGGACCACAAAAAAGGGAATGAGGCTATTTCTCCTGCATCCCCACTGCACTTTTTTTTTTTTTGCGGGTTAGGGGCTTGAACTCTGGGCCTGGACGCTGTCCCTCAGCATTTCAGCTAAAGGTTAACACTCTACCACTTGAGCCACAGCACCACTTCCAGTTTTTCTGGTGGTTCATTGGAGATAAGAGTTTCAGGGTCTTTCCTGCCTGGACTGGCTTTGAACCATAATCCTCAGATCTCAACCTCCTGAGTAGCTAGGATTACTGAGCCACCAGCGCCTGGCTTAGTGCACTGGTTTTGTGGGGGAGAGGGAGACTGTGGTCAGAACCCCAGTGTCCAGAGAAGATTGTCTACTCAATCCAGGATGCAATCTGATTGGATATGGAGCATTTAATCTAAAATAGTAACTTCCTAGTGGAAATGTGATGATGACCAGACAGTGAAAAAGCCTTTGTGGAGTGTTGGTGATATAAATGTTTGGAGGTGCCTCATTTTGTCTTTGTGTTTTGGTTTTGATATCTAGTGATTGAACTAGAGCCTAAGCATTGTTTTTTAGCCTTTTCAGGTCAAGGCCAGCAAGTGGTGGTAGTGACTTGGAAATAAGAATCTCAATCTTAGCCAAATGCCCGTGGCTCATGCTTGTAATCCTAGCTACTCAGGAGGCTGAGATCTGAGGATCGCGGTTCAAAGCCAGCCCAGGCAGGAAAGTCTGTGAGACCCTTATCTCCAATTAATCACCAGAAAACTGGAAGTGGTGCTGTGGCTCAAGTAGGAGAACACTTGCCTTGTGCTGAAGAGCTGAGGGACAGCACCCAGGCCCAGAGTTTAAGCCCCATGACCAAAAAAAAAAAAAAAAAAGCTCAGGGACAGTGCCCAGGCCCTAAGTTCAAGCCCTAGGACTGGCAAACAAAAACACAACAATCCAGACATAGAAAGCTACTCTCAGAACTGGTTGGGATGTTGGAGATGGAGGGGAAGAGGGAGAGAAAAAAAAAATGGTTCATTTGGTCATATTCATCTACTTGAGCCCTTAATGAGAGGGGTGTAGAGTAGAAAGGGTGAAGATGGTTGTGCTTGTGAAAAGTTTCCCAGCTCCAGTGGGAGGAGGAAGCAGGGAAGGAAGGAAGGAAGCAAGCAAGCAAGAACAACTTCAAGAATTTTAATGGTTGTAATTAAGTACAGCAACTATGAATTGTTTAGGAGCTTAATTTAACCTTACCCGACAAGGCTCCAAGTTGCTACTTGCTCAGTCCCTTGAGCTTAGGTTATTTTTGAGGTGAGCCATTGAAACTTTTCCAGGTGCCAGGATGGTCACAGTCAACTATCTTCCAGAAGAGTTTTAGGGTGGTTAACGTAGTTATGTGGGGGTGATCCTGGATGGGATTACAAGGTGATACCCATAGGCGGTGAGGGGCAGGCAGCTCTTTGTGTGCGTACAAACGCGCACAGCCACCAGATGCATGAGCCACGCCCCCAACTAAGTTCTCTCTCTTCTACCAACAGATCTGTCCGATTCCACATTGTCTTACACTGAAACGGAGGTCACCAACTCCCTCATCACTGCTCCGGGTGAATTCTCAGGTTGGCTTTTTTTTTTTCTTTCTCCTTACATGTTGCTGTTGGGTTGACTGTGTTACAGGACTGGGACACTTGATGGAGGTCTTTTCGATCTCTCTGCTCTCCTCCCTTCTTGCACATTTCTTCTTTCCTCCCACCCCACTGGCTGGGAAGGTTGCCAGCATGTGGATCGCCATCTGTACAGCTGGTTGTAATGGCACATTTGTAATCCCAGTACTTGAGAGGCAGAGGCAGGAAGATCCCAAAGCTCAAGGTCAGCCTGAGTAAGAGTCTCACTTTCCTGCCTGGGCTGGCTTTGAACTACAATTCTCCGATCTCAGCCTCCTGATTAGAGCTGTGAGCCGCCAGCAGCCAGGGAGAGTGTGGCTATTTCAGAGATGGGAAGGATGGAGGGAGCCAAGGCAGACATGTGGTTGCTGGGCACCACGCAGGTCCAGCTCCCTGGTGCCCACTCCTTCTCAGCTTTGGAGCGTGCCCCCTTCCCTTCTGGGCCCATTGGCCCTATTTGGATGTAATCTTTTCTCTTAAACATTGGCCAGATGAACACAAGATGCTGTAAACACCACCATCCCTTGTTCTATCTTTGTACCTTCAGAGGTAGAAGTGCCACAGAGGATTTTGAAGTGAAGGGTTTAGAAGGATGTTCTAAAATGGATGATTCGCCTAACCTCACAATAGGTTTAATTTAGATGGGTTTTATTAGTGGCTGTCTGGACAGGACAGGTGGCTCTCCTGAAATTCTCTTCCTATTGTTAATGGTAGAAATTGTGTGTGTGTGTGTGTGTGTGTGTGTGTGTGTGTGTGTGTGTGTGTGTGTGTGACGGGGGGAGGGAGAGAGGGAGGGAGAAGGAGAGGAGGAAGGGAGAGGAAGAGGAAGAGGGAGAGGGTGAGGGAGAGATTGTAGGCAATCTTACCTATTTCAGTTGTCCTAGAAGGGTCCTGGTTTGCCTCCCGCTGGAAGGAGTAGGTGCCAGAGCACCTGTAGGATGCTCCTCCCTAATCTGGTTGGTAGGAAAGCGCCCCCTGGAGGTCGGGAGGCCTGTAGATTATCCACTGGACACAGAGCAGGTGTGGCTGCTCTGTGGGCCTAGGGGGCCTGTTTTGGGATTTGTGTTTACCTATCTCAGAAAAGGGTCTTTGATGTTGGATAGTAAAGAGAACGTCACTGTTCTTGATTGTGTGGCTTTCAATTAAAAAAAAAATTTCCAGTGTCTTGGGATGCTAAAAGATTTTGGGGAAACATTTTGGATTTGTCATGGCATGACCACTGACTGAGTGCACACAGACGCGTGTCCTAGTACCAAGGCTTGAACTCAGGGCCTTGTGCTTTTCCTCACCTTTTTCAATTACGGCTAGTGCTTTACTACTTGAGTCACATTTCCAGTACTTTGTTGGTTAATTGGGGATAAGAGTCTTGAGTTTGTCTGCCTGGGCTGGCTTCTCAATCTCGATTCTCCGATCCCAGCTCCTCAAGTTGCTGGGATTTCAGGTTTGAGCCCCTGGTACCCTGCTTTGCCCGACGTCTTGATGGACTGTGGTCTGAGTTCCAGGTGGCCTTACTAGGACAGCGAAGTGGTCCCCTCTGTAGCCATCCAGGTCTCTTCTAGGTAAGGCATTTGTCCTGTCCTTGGAGCTGCGTGGCTGTCATACCAGAAGGCAGAGAGTAGAAGATGGGCCTTGAGGCGTGACAGTTGGTGGTGGGTGGCAAACAGGATTCATGTTGCCAAGGTAGAGTGAAGCTTGACTAGGAAGGTGAAGTCAGAAAAATGAGGGGCAGAGGTGGGCGCAGAGGCGGGTCTAGCCAGTACATTTGATGTTCAAAGGCAAATGATACTGATGATGGTGCTGATGGCGGGTGACATTTATGGAAACGGACCCATGCCTGACATCTTGATAAGTGCCAGCTGCCCTCCCGCTCACTGACTCCCTGCTGTTGACACTGGTGTGATCCTTCTGATGAGGAAACCTAGGCTTATGATTGAACTTGCTACACTGTCATTCTCAGATTGTGAATGGCAGCTTGGATTGTGAGCCTGGGTGGTCCAGCCTTCCTTAGCATGGGTTTCTGTCCCCTCTTTTAAGCCAGACCCCGGTGTTGAACTGCGGGCCAAACAGAGTGGTCAAAAGGAGCCAGGGGAACCGGGTACTGGTGGCTTAGGCCTGTAATTCTAGCTACTCAGAAGGCTGAGATCTGAGGATTGCAGCTCAAAGCCAGCCCAGGGAAGGAAAGTCCATGAGGTCTTATAGCCAATCAACCACCAAAAGACTTGAAGTGGAGCTGTAGCTCAAAGTGGTAGAGCACTAGCCGTGAGCATAAAAGCTCAGGGATCGAGCCCAGGACCTGAGTTTCAGGACTAGTACCCTTTCCCTAAAAAACGGTTCATTGGGCCCAGCAGGCTCCTCTCAGATGTGCAATGAGAACACATGCTAAGCTGACTGATAGGGAGTTAGGGTTGGCCCTTCCGGTGGCCTTGGTTGTATGTGAGGATGTCTCAGTTCCCCAGTGCACTGGCTTCCTTGGAGTGTCATCAGTGAGGCCACATCCCTCTGTTTCCAGAGGGAAATTCAAAGAAGAAGGGGGCAGCCACAGGACCACTGGACAGTGGGCACTAAGGTAGACCTGGTGTCCGTCCCCCAGCCAGGCACGACAAGGTACAGGTGCTCCTGTCTATATTTCTACCACTTGAGCCACCTCCTTCACTTCTGGCTTTTTGGTAGTTAACTGGAGATAAGAGTCTCATAGACTTCACTTCCCTGGTTGTTTTTCGACTCTGACCCTCAGGTTTCAGCCTCCTGAGTAGCTAGGATTTCAGATGTGAGCCATCAGGGCCTGGTTTCCTGTGCTGTTCTTGTCAGCGTCTGAACCTTGGGATGGTGTCCTGTGTTTCTGATAGAGAGTCTCAAGGAAAGCTTTATAAGAAAAGGCAATTAGAGCTAGATGCCTGTAGCTCACTCCTATAATCCTAACTACTCAGGAAGCCTAAGAGTTAAGGATCATAGTTTAAAGTCCACATGATTCTTATTTCTAATTAACCAGCAAAAAACCAGAAATGGAGCTGTGGCTTAAGTGGTAAAATGCCAGCCTTGAGTGAAAAAGCTAAGGGATGGTGCTTAGGCCTTGAGTTAAAGTCTCAGTTCCAGCATCAAAAGAAAGGTGATTTTGAGTTGGGTTTTAGATAGGCAGAAAAAGGAGGCTGCTGTAGCACCGTGTTCGAAAAGCTGTGACTAGAAAGCAAATAGGTGAGAGGTGGCAGGTCAAGGAAAGGTGGAGCCAGAATGTTTGTCCCTCTGAGGGAATGGCTAGAGCAGAGGGCTTGTGGCCACTGAGACCAGGGAATCCTGGGATATAGTTGGTCCTGAAGGAGTTTGTCTGGCATTCAGCCATTCCTCCGCAGGGGGTCATTGTTGGAATAAATGAATGGATTTTTGTCTGGAACAGAGAGATCCAAAGAGAGTACATACAGATAAAGACAGAAAAATCACACGTAATATTTGATCATCACAGCCAATGCACAGCTGTGTGCCAGGCACGTTCTTGGACAATAACACCTATTCATGGAATTGCAGAAACTTTCTTTTATTGTGAGTGTGTGCTTGAACTTTTTTTTTTATCGTGAGTACTAAGGCTTGAACTCAAGGCCTAGGAGCTGTCTCTTAGCTTTTTCGCTCAAGGCTGGTGCTCTACCACTTGAGCTACAGCTCCATTTCCAGCTTTTTGCTGGTTAATTGGAGATAAGAGTCTCAGGGATTTTCCTGCCTGGCTGGCTTCAAACCTCACATTTCGGTCTCCTGAGTAGTTGGGATCATAGATGTGAGCTGTGCCGGAGTCCAGTTTGCAGGTACTTCCATTAGACAGATTAGAGGAAGAAGTAACTGGAACTCGAGAGGTTAAGTCACTTGCCTAGGGATTGGGAGCCAGGTATTGCTGGTATTGCTGTGTTCCCCTGGGTCTGAGTAACCATCTCTGCCCACTGGAAGGTGCCGGACACTAATACAAGCGAAACTTCTGGGCTACTGTTCCCAGGCATCCTGGATTTAGGGCCTCAGGGTAGCCCTGCTACGGGCTGGTACTGGTGACATGAATCACACCATGGAGTTGGTGTAATAACACTGAGGGGTGACAGGACAACTTTTTTTTTTTTTTTTTGGTGGTAGTTGATTAGAGATAAACAGTCTCATGGTCTCCCCTGCCTGAGCTGGCTTTGAACCCTGATCCTCAGAGCTCAGCCTCCTGAATAGCTAGGATTATAGGTGTGAGTCCCTGGCACCCGGCCTGGCTGTCTGGTTCTGAGTTGGGTAGATGGCTGATCCTCAGGATGACCGAGGACTCCAGGGAAGGACCTGGAGCAGACTGGCTACCAGTGGGTTTTCTGAGGACCGAAAGTTCCAGAAAATGTACTCGGTTCCTTCCAGCGTAATCACAACCATCTGTGCCTGCGGCCTGCTCTCCTCTGTCCCCCTGGCACGCTCTGCCCGGGCATGGGTCACAATCGGGAGCAGGTCTGGAAGCTCCCTTGTTGGGGTACAGTGGCTGTTGGCAGGGGTTCCTTCTTTGATGCAGGAAATATATCCTGCAGGTACTTGGTCAGATGTTTTTATATTAAACATTTTCCCCTGTGGCCTTTGGCTGCTGAGAGACGCTGAGAAGCGTGGCTTTTCCAGTCACCCCTTGTGGAAAGAATGCCTGATATTCGTGGGCTCTGTGTCCCCGAATCAGGCCTCTGCACCCCGCCAGTGAGGGCGAGGCCTGGCACTGGCACCTCTGCCAGGGGGCTGTTCACTCTCCCCCTCACCTCACGCTAGAAGTTTTTAGTGTGGAAAAACAAGTCTCATGCTTGGAGCAGACATCAAAGCTACCAGGTCCAGACGGCAAGGTGAATCATGGCGAGACTCTGGATGACCTTTCGAGTGGTGGGGAAGAAAGGGTGTGGGGTGGGACTTGCAGGGGGGAGGTGGAGGGAGGGGAGCTAGAGATGGGGCTGGGGGAATTTACTCCCAAGAGGATTGGCGCCTTGCCTGTGTGGCATGGAGAAGCCCTTCCTGTCTGTGCCAAGGTTAGGCAGTGGGGCCTTGTCACACCTGAAATTCGTGTGTGTGTGTGTGTGGGTAGCTGGGGGCACCAGAATGGGGGGAGTGTCTTTACCTGCCCAGGAAGGTAGTTATAACTTGTCAGGGGATGGGGGGTGGTGTCTGAATGGTCACAGCTGTCCTAGGCTGGTTCCTTTGGCAGAAAAGGGGGTACCAAGTAGCCATCTCTGGTTGGCGATGGTCATTATTAGGACATGTGGGCCTAGGAAGTCCCCAGTTTCTTCCCCTGTGGGACTGAGGGGGAAATGCCCTCAGTTCAAGTATTGGGGTACAGCCCTGCCATGAGTCACAGGGAGGCTCTGAGCTCCAGGATCCCCCCTGGGTTGGTAGAAAAGAAAGGAATTTCCAGAAGGAGTAGGGTTGGGGGTATAGCAAGGCCTCAGGCTTCCCCAGCTAGCACCAGCTAGGGCCCTGTGTGTATGGGAGATGCCGGCAATTACGGTTGTGATTTTCAGAAGCGTTCTTGGTGTTTTGAAATAGGGTCTTGCTATGTAACCCAGGCTGATTTGGAACTCATGCTCCTCCTGCCCCAGCCTCTCTAGCGCTGAGATTCCAGGCATGCACCACTACACCCAACACAAAATAAACATTCTCACATAGCTAGCGACAACCCACATAGAGAAACTGCACGACTCAAAATGGCCTCTTGTGTTCCCTTCCTAAACTCTGTGTTGACTTCTTACATCATAGACAACTTTCCCGAATTTTCTATGCCAGCACAAGGTGTATACTGTAGGCTCTTGGAAAGCTAGCTTCTTCAACTCAGCATTTTTTCTCTCTCTTTGTGCTGGTATTGCAGCCTGAACTCAATGCCTAGGTGCTGTCTCATAGCTTTTTCACTCAAGTCTGAGGCCAGAGGTAGACTCTGGCCTTTTTATGCTTAATTGGAGATAAGAGTCTTATAGACTCATGCTCAGGCTGTCTTTGAATCATGATCCTCAGGTCTCAGCCTCTTGAGTAGCTAGGATTACAGACATGAGCTACTGGCAACCAACATTTCGTTTTCCTTCCTTCCTTCCTTCCTTCCTTCCTTCCTTCCTTCCTTCCTTCCTTCCTTCCTTCCTTCCTTCCTTCCTTCTTCTTTCTTTTCTTTCTTTTCTTTCTTTCCTTCTCTTTCTTTTAATGTGATATTTGTTTTTTTTGGGGGGGGTGGTCCAGTAGTGGGGCCTGAAGTCAGGGCCTGGGCGCTGTCCCTCAGCTCTTTAGCTCAAGGCTAGTGCTCTACCACTTGAGCCACAGTGCCACTTCTGGCTTTTTTCTTTTTGCTTATGTGGTGCTGAGGAATCGAATCCAGGGCCTCATGCATGCAAGGCAAGCACTCTACCACTGAGCCACTTTCCCAGCCCTTAATGTGATATTTGTAAAGACAAATTGAATCTAGCTTATTTTACTTACTATGATGATTTCAATTCCATTCATTTTTCTGCAAATGACATTCTGTTCTTTCTTATGGTTAAATAATATTCCAGTGTGTGTGTTGTGTACATATATGTGTATTATATACGTAGTTACTTATATATAATATAAATAAGTGTGCACCCATTGCTGGGCATCTAGGCTGATTTCATGGTTTTGTGGACAAAGCCCTCCTGGGCACATAGTTGAGAGTAGAATTACTGGCTCTTTGTTACAGGCACAGTCACCTTTATTAGATGTCCTCATAGATTTTTCCTCCAGCATTTTAGTCAGAAGCAGCTCCAGGGGTCATATTGGTTCATTGGTTCAGTACTTGCAGAGCAGTATTCCTGGGGTCTCTCCTCTTTGTCCAGGATCGATGCCCATGTGAAGTGGTACCCAGCCTCTCAAGATAAAAGTAGGTCTTCCCTGAACATCACCATGTGGCAGGATTTACACACACACATTTAGGTGTGGGTCCTAGGGCTTGAACTCAGGGCCTGTCCTTGGGCTATTTTGCTCAAGGCTGCTGCTCTAGCATTGGAGCTATAGCTCCACTTTGAGCTTTTTTTTCTGGTGCTTAATTTGAGATACTCGGCTCATGGACTTTTCTGCCTGGGGTGGCTTTGAACCGTGATCCTCAGATCTCAGCCTCCTGAGTAGCTAGGATTACAGGCTTGAGCCACCAGTGCCTGGCTCTGAAGCAGAATTTTTATTTTTATTTTGGACAGTCCACTCTGGGAAGAGAGAGAGAGAGAAAGAGAGAGAGAGGAGCGAAGAGTGAAAGGAAGCTAAACACTGGAAAAGAAGTGTGTTTCCAATAAACTAGGCCTTTCCCCAGTAGCCAAAACACTGCATTCCTGTACTTGGATCAGCGGCCGCGCGTTTGCGTCTCTGGGCCGTAAATCTTGCCGGGAGTTGGGACAGGCTTGTCCGCAGGACACACAGACAGGCAGTGTCCTCCAGCTGTGGCCAGATCCTGGGGTCTTGAGGCGACATCATCACCCTGTCTCCGGGGGACGGGGAAGGGGGTGCTGGCTGAGGTCCAGGCTGAGGGGTTCTTTACAGGCTACAGGGGTCCCAGGCCAGTGAGGAGACTTATGTGTGTCTCTGTAAGAGGTCCTATGCCAGTTCACCCTCCCTTTCTTGGGTGCTTTGATGGGTTGGAGGTGTTTATAGGCTTGATTCATGACTGAGTTACCAGGGTTTTCCACGGAAATAACTTATTAAAGGGGCCATGCACACAGTGACGGTCAGGTCTGTGGCGTTGGTATGTATCAAAGGGGACACTATGGCAGTCACTGCCTTGTGGCGAGCTCCTGATGAGGACTAGGCGGCCCCCAGAGGTGGGCACGGGACAGTGGGGGGTTAAGGGTGACACTCTCCAGACACCCTAAAATTCAGGGTCATAGAAAATAGTGGGCAGAGTTAAAACCCAAGATCCCAGGCCAACCCTGTGCCAGCCCTGCTGCCAGCCATGGGGCCATTCTGGGTGCCTGGGGTCTGCTGTCATCCTGTACTGCTTCTTGGCATGACACTCTTCCCTGGAAGGAAATACCAAGGGTGGGGACTGCCCACGGCTTTGTGCCAGGACTGACTGGATAGAAGGATAGGTTGAGGACAGGGGAGAGGTCTTTTAGTCTCCCTTAGGAGCTCCTCCCCTTTCATTGAATTCCATGTGGTCAGTGAGGTTTCCTAGGAGCCTGCCTTTTCCAGGAAGCCCTCCCGGATTCCACGGCTGCTCTCTTGTGAACTTTCCATGGCTTTCCTCTCTGTCCAGCTCCCTTGAATTGCATTGGCTTTGCAATGATTGAGTATTTGGGCCAGACCTGGATCTACTTGTGTCCCATAAGTCTGTAACTTGGAAATCTGTGGCCTACTTTGTATCAGGGGATGTGGCTTGTAGGTCATCCCTGATCTTTTGTGGTCATAATGGCACTAGTGGCCAAAGTGTTATGTATGACAAGGGCTGAAATTTGAACCTGAACCATGTGGTCAATGCTGTACTGGGTGCCCCCCCCCCTTTTTTTTTTTTTTTGGTGCTGGTGTGCTGGGATTTAAATTCAGGGCATCTTGCTTTCACTTGCCTTTTTCGCTCAAGGCTGGTAGTGTTCTACCATTTGAGCCACAATTCCACTTCTGGCTTTTGGGTAACTTGCCCAGGCTAGTTTCAAATCTGGATCCTCAGATCTCAGCCTCCTGAATAGCTGGGATTACAGGTGCAAACCACGGGTATCTGGCTCTACATTTTTCTTTAATTCAGTATAGTGCTCTGAGACTCAACCCTGTTCTACACATGGATATTTGGCTTACTTTCTGTTTTATTGCTATAAACATTTGCATTCAGGGTTTTATATAGCCCTAAGGTTTTTGTTTTGTTTGTTTTTTGTATGTGATGGTCTTGGGGCTTAAACTTGAGGCCTGGATGCTATCCTGAGCTATTTTTGCTTAAAACTAGTCCTTGGGCTGGGAAAGTGGCTCAGTGGTAGAGCTCTTGCCTTTCATGCCTGAGGCCCTGGGTTCGATTCCTCAGCACCACATAAGAAAAAAGAAAATAGCCAGAAGTAGCGCTGTGGCTCAAGTGGTAGAGCGCTAGCCTTGAGCTGAAGAGCTGAGGGACAGCGCCCAGGCCCAGAGTTCAGGCCCCACGACCGGACTCAAAAAAAAAGACTAGTCCTTTACCATTTGAGCTACAGCTCCACTTTCAGCTTCTTGGTTGTTAATTGGAGATTAGAGTCTCACAGACATTTCTGCTCAAGCTGACTTCAAACCAAGATCCTCAGATCTCAGCCTCTTGAGTAGCCAGATTACAGGTGTAAGCCACTGGCTCCTGGCTATAAATCTAATTTTTAAATTGCTTGTATAAGTACCCAATAGTATTAAAGATATGTGACTTTGATATTTGACTTTGATAAAAACTGCCAGGCATTTATTTATTTATTTATTTATTTATTTACTTATTTATTTATTGGCGGTCGTGGGGCTTGAACTCTGGGCCTGAGCGCTGTCCTCAGCTCTTCAACTCAAGGCTAGCGCTCTACTACTTGAGCTACAGCACCACTTCCAGTTTTCTAGTAGTTTATTGGAGATAGAGTCTCACGGACTTCCCACCAGGGCTGGCTTTGAACTGCAATCCTCAGATCTAAGCCTTCTGAGTAGGTAGGATTACAGGTGTGGGCCACCAGTGCCCGGCTGCCAGGCTATTTTCTAGAGTGGTTGTATCATCTTGTAATCCTAGCAGTGCTATGAGAGTTCTAGTTTCTCCCATGTTTTCTCCAGTACTTGTGGTCAGTTTATTTTTCTTCGAATTATCCCAGTTCATTGTGGCTTTGATTCAAAATTTTCCAGTGATGTTGAGCCTGCCTTTTTTTTGGGGGGGGTCTGATCCTGGGGCCTGAACTCTCGGCCTGGGCGCTGTCCCTCAGCTCTTCAGCTCAAGGCTAGCGCTCTACCACTTGAACCACAGCGCCATTTCCGGCTTTTTTCTTTTTGCTTATGTGGTGCTGAGGAATCGAACCCAGGGGCTCATGCATGCAAGGCAAGCGCTCTACCACTGAGCCACCTTCCCAGCCCCGAGCCTGCCTTTGTATAGCCCATTTGCTATCAATATATCTTTGATGGAAGTGGTGCTGTAGCTCAAGTGGTAGAGCGCTCGCCTTGAGCTGAAGAGCTGAGGGACAGCGCCCAGGCCCAGAGTTCAAGCCCCACGACCGACAAAAAAAAAACAAAAAAAAAACAAAAAAAATATATATCTTTGGTGAACTGAATTTTTTTTTTTTTAAATATTGGGTTGTTTGCTCTTTTATTATTGAATTTCATGACCTTTTTATTATTATTTTTTGCTAGTCCTAGGGTTTGAACTTAGGCCTGGGCACTGTCTCTGAGCTTCTTTTGCTCAAGGCTAGCACTCTACCACTTGAGCCACAGCACCACTACTGCCTTTTTCTGTTTATGTGATACTGAAGAATTGAACCCAGGGCTTCATGCATGCTAGGCAAGCACTGTACCACTAAGCCACATTCTCAGCGTTCACCAGCTCTATATGTTTGGTTATCAGACATGTAAAAAGATATGCATTTTGCAAATATTTTCTCCTAGTCTGTGGTTTGTCTTTTCATTCTCTAAATGGAGGAGTCTTTAGAAGAACAGAAGGTTTTAATTTTGCTAAAGTTCAGTGTACCCGTTGTTTCTTTTCATGCTTTTTCTGACGTACAAAAGGACACTGGCACTGCCAAGACGAAGGTCACAAAGATTTTCTTGTATGACTTCTCTTAGAAAAATTGATAGTTTTAGGCCTCATACTTGGGTTTATAATTCATGTTGGATTAATTTTATGTAAGGTGTGAATATGGGTCTGGATTTTTTTTAAATATGAAAATCTAGTTTTATGTTCTTGCTTTAAAAATCGTCCCTTTGTCAGAAATCAGTTGATGAGCAGGAAGCGTCGCTCAAGCAGTATGGCACCTGCTTCACATGTCTGAGGCCTGGAGTTCAATCTCCAGGGCTTTTAGAACATCAGCTGACAGTCTGTGTATGATTGCTTTTTTTTTTTTTTCTCTTCTTGACTCTGTTCTGTTTTGTTGTCTGTCTGTCCTTATGCCCAAACTGCACAGTCCTAATTACTCTAGTTTTTATGGCAAGGGTTTGACTGTGATCTTCAGATCTCTCTCTGCTGTCTGAGTAACTAGGATGACAAAAGTGAGCCACCAGTGCCCTGAGTTTTATTACATGTTTTTGCAGTCAGTCAACCTTGTTCTTTTCCCAAGTTGTGTTGGTCATTCTAGTTGTTTCCATTTCTGTATCAGTTTTAGAATTAGCCTGCTGACTTTGGTTGGTTAGTCGGTGGAGCATGAACTCAGCTGTTCTGAGCCCTTTGCTCAAGGCTAACAAACCCTACCATTTGAGCCACAGTTCTACCCTTAGCTTTTTGGGTAGTTAATTGACGATAAGAATCTCATGGACTTTCCTGCCCTGGCTGGCTTTGAACCACGATCCTCAGATCTCAGCCTCCTGAGTAGTTAGGATTACAGGTGTGAGCCATCAGTGCCCAGAGAGGTTTTTATTTTTTTTAATTCAATAGTTTATTTGCACATTATTATGAAATTTATGTCTGTGTAGTTTATATTTCTTGGTGCTTTTGTATTTTTGCGTGTATGTGCCAGTCCTTACAGCTTTGTGCGCTTGCTTAACTTTTCCACTCAAGGCTGGCACTCTACCAGTTGAGCCACAGCTCCACTTCTGCTGGTTAGTTGGAGATTGTCTCACAGATTTGTATGGCAGAGCTGATATCGAACTATCTTGGGGCCATTGTAAATGCCAATTTTAAAACATTTTAAAAGTTACTGCTGGGGTTTAGGTGTACAGTTGCCTTTAAAATATTGGTCTTATACATAGGATAATGATGACCCATTATTTTTCCAGTGCTGGGGTTGAATTCAGGTCCTTGTGTATGATAGGTAAATGCCATACCACTGTGCTACAGCCCCAGCTCCTGTTGTTTTGTGGGTTTTTTTGTTATTGTTGTTGTTTTTTCTTTTTTTGAGACAGAGTTTTGCTATATAGCCTAGACTGGCCTTGAACTCATGATTCTCCTCCTGCCTTAGCTTCCTGAATATTGAGATTACAGGCATAGACCACTGTGCCCCTCTGTACAATATTTTTTTTTTTTTTTTTTTTTTTTTGGGGTCCGGTCGTGGGGCCTGAACTCTGGGCCTGAGCTCTGTCCCTCAGCTCTTCAGCTCAAGGCTAGCGCTCTACCACTTGAGCCACAGCCCCACTTCCGGCTTTTCTTTTCTGCTTATGTGGTGCTGAGGAATCGAACCCAGGGCCTCAGGCATGCAAGGCAAGCGCTCTACCACTGAGCCACCTTCCCAGCCCCTGTACAATATTTTAATGGCTTGGATGTTTGATGTTGTGCACCACATTCAGAAAAAGTTACAAAGTGAATAATTTTCTTCTAGATTCCCAAGGACCTGACCTCTGCCCCTGTGACGTGCCCTATGACAGTCAAGGGTGCATTTATCCTACCGAGGTCGATGTGACCTTGGGGGTCCCTCAGCTGCTTGAGTTGTGTTTCCTGTCAATTATGTGGAGGGGGGTGGAGAATCAGATTGGATGACCCAGCGAGGCCCTGTCCAGCTGGGAGCTTGATGTTGACACATAGAAGTTTGGAGGAGGGCTGAGGCCTTGTCCTGGGGATCCTGTCATCGCAGAAAAGAGGAACAGGTCTGCCCTACCCTGCATCCCGATTGCCTGGTAAAATGGCAGCCAGGGTAGCAATTGGGAGGTAACTCCACAGCCAGGAGGAGGGGAAAAGCTGCAGGGGCTCCAGCCATCGGTGCTGAGAGCCAGCAGACCCAAGGTCTTTTCTGGAGCCCTGACCCTCAGAAAGCAGCTAGTTCATGTTTGGCCGTTTTCAAAGCATAAAGGCACTGAGCTTGGAAATACAGATGTTGGCTGACCTTACCCCGAGGTGCTGAGTGCAGTGTTTAAAGGCTTTTATAACGCTTTGGTTTGGATTGGGGTTCTGGGCACAGCTGAGGAAAACACTGGAACCCATTAGTGCTTGCTGTAGCATTCTCCCCCTCTGGGAAAGGAGTGTCTTCCTCTCACCGCCCAAGGCCTGGAGCAGTTGGAATCATTTACCACCCAGAAGCTCTGATTTCCATGGCAGCACCGAGTTATGATCCCATTTCACAGATGAACAAACGGGTTGAGAGGTTTCACTCACCTCCCAAAGTCACTCAGGGCAGTGAAGAGGGTGGGGTGCTGAGATTTCATTCAGGATGGCGAGAGATCTGGAACTGGATCGTGGTGATGATTGTATAATGGGGTGAGCTTACTTAATACCACTCGGCAAACACTTTACAATGGTTAGAATGGTTTGATGTTAGGTGCATTTTCACTCGCTACTGGAACTGAGTCTCAGTGGCTCTCACACCTGTAATCTTAGCTACTCAGGAAGCTGAGAGCTGAAGATCAAGGTTTGATGCCAGCCTGGGCAGCCAAGGCGGAGACTCTTGCTGTTAATTAAGCACCAAAAAGCTGGAAGTGATGCTGTGGCTCATGTGGTAGAATGCCAGCCTTGGGCAAAAGAACCAAGAGAAAGAACCCGGGCCCTGAATAGTCAAGCCTTGTTACAGGCACAAACAAAATGAAAAGATTAAAAATAAAGAGAGTTGGGCTGGGAAGGTGGCTCAGTGGGAAGTTGCCTTGCATGCCTGAGGCCCTGGGTTCGATTCCTCAGCACCACATAAGCAAAAGGAAAAAAGCCGGAAGTGGCGCTGTGGCTCAAGTGGTGGAGCGCTAGCCTTGAGCTGAAGAGCTAATAAAGAGAGTTGCTGGGTGGCCTCCCCATCCACGCTGAGTCTGCCTCCGTGGGGAGGAGAGGGATAATCTAGTGCCATGCTTCCTAGTTGGTAGGATAGTTCAGGCTACCTTTGCCTCTCCATACCATCCTTCTCTTTCAGAACAAAAAGAAGATGCTGGAACACTGTCCCAAACCTCTAGATTCACATACAAGAGGTTGCTGGCCACTAAAGCCACTCCATAGTGCAGGGCTGGGTTGCAGCCAGATGGCTTGATGTCCACATGTTGGCCTCTGGTCTCTGTCCATTGGCATTGTAGGGAGGTATGACTCTTTTGTCTGTTTCTTTTTTCTTTTTTTGGTCCGGTCATGGGGCCTGAACTCTGGGCCTGGGCGCTGTCCCTCAGCTCTTCAGCTCAAGGCTAGCGCTCTACCACTTGAGCCACAATGCCACTTCCGGCTTTTTTCTTTTTGCTTATGTGGTGCTGAGGAATCGAACCCAGGGCCTTGAGCATGCAAGGCAAGCGCTCTACCACTGAGCCACCTTCCCAGCCCCTGTTTGGTCTGAGACCTAGACTTAGACTTGGTACTGGATGCTTTTGCTCATTGGTTAGCACGCTATCAATGCAGGCATGCATGCATCCGGCCCTACGACTCCTTTCAACTTTCCCGCCCTGTAGCCTGTCTCACTGGCAGGGAGGGAGGTCAAGGAAAGATGGACTCAGAGAAATAGAGTCAGGCATTTGAATGCCTGTGGTTTAGTGGGGTACTCTTAGGAGAGGAGTGAGGGAAGCGGGAAGGCCAGGAAAGGGGGCACTCAGGTAGAGTCTAGCTTTGGCCTGATGCCTTCCTCAAGGGAAATGTCCCTCGTTGAGGGGCCAGCCCTTCCTTTCACGTCACACAGTGACTGGCTGTAGGCGGAAGCCCATGTGTGTTCAAGTGTACACACACACACACACACACACACACACACACACACACACACACACACACACACACACACACACACACACACACACACACTGTGGTGGTGAGTGGTTGCCTGATCCCAGACAATTCTGATGCAGGGACATGTTGAGCAAAAATAGCTCGGGGACAGCACCCAGGCTCTGAGTTCAAACCCCAGTACCAACACACACATACACACATCTGTGTGCGTGTATGCACACATACACACACATGCTGCTGGTGGTGGTGGGGAATGAAAATTAAAATTCCTGCTCAAATGGGTCACACTGAAGCTTATTTTCCTCCTCATGGCCTCAGAAGGTCACCACACCAACCCCTTAGGCTTAAACACATCCTGGTGTCGGAACACATCTGGGTGCCCCACCCCCAGACAAGTGGGACCCTGGGACTCTGCTGGCCACCACCCATTGCTCTGTCTAGCCACGTGGAGCTCTGCAGGTGGGAAGGAGGAATCTAGAGATCCAGAGGCAACCTCTGCACCTAGACAGTGCCAGGCCCCTGCCTTGCCTGCGACTGTGCTGGGGAGAGGGGAGAGGTCCTCCTTAGGAGCATGTGTCCCGCCCCCACATGCTGCCAGTGTGTGAAGCCCAGCCTTTGTGGCTCCCTCTATCTGCTGGGCCTGCCATGTGTTCTGGTCCCCTTAGCCAGGCCCTCTTGTCACTTCTGCAGGCCCAGTTGTACATGACACCTCTCTTCTGGAGCCGGCTAGATCCCCCGGCAGGGCTGTGACTGCCCTCGATGGGCTCTGCTGCCACTTTCTGCAACAGCCCTTCCTTCTGGACAGAAAGGAGTCAGGGGAGGCCAGCGTATTCTTCTGTGTCTCACGCCCTGCCTGGCATGGCAGGGTCACTTGGCAAATGCATGTTGAGTTGGAGGGAGGAAGGCAAGATTTTGTTAGAGAGACATGGGGCCCCATTTCTTCTGACCCCTGCTGTCCCCCAGGAGGATCCCCCTTTCTTGCCCCTTCTTTCCTTCTTGGCTGGCACTTAAATTCTGTTTGCCTGGAACCTCAGCTTTTTTTTTTTTTTTTTTTTTGCCAGCCTAAAAGTAAACAGGTTTATAAAATCTTGTGAAAAAGGAAAAAAAAAAAAAACATGCCAGCCAGGAAATCTCGTCGTGCCAACTCTGGGCCTGGGTTGGTGGAAAGAGGCCTTGGTGGCAAAGCAGAGTCTTAGAGCCCAGCTCTTGCTGGGCCTCTGCTTCCCACAGCCTCTGTTCTGGGTGAACATGGAAGTGAGGCTGTTAGGAGAGGAAGACCTGTGGTGCTTGCCTTTTAGCAGGAAGATAGTGGAGTCCAACTTTGGCCTGATGCCTCTATCTATCTGTCTGTCTGTCTGTCTGTCTGTCTATCTTCTGTCTGTCTGTCTGTCTGTCTGCTGTCTGTCTATCTATCTTCTATCTGCCTGTCTGTCTGTCTACCTACCTATATCTGTCTGTCTATCTATCTTCTATCTGCCTGCCTGCCTGCCTGCCTGCCTGCCTGTCTGCCTGTCTGTCTGTCTGTCTGTCTGTCTGTCTGTCTGTCTGTCTGTCTGTCTACCTACCTACCTACCTACCTACCTACCTATATCTGTCTGTCTGCTGTCTATCTATCGTCTACCTGCCTGCCTGCCTGCCTGCCTGCCTGTCTGCCTGTCTGTCTGTCTGTCTGTCTGTCTGTCTGTCTGTCTCTCTCTCTCTCTCTCTCTCTCTCTCTCTCTCTCTCTCTCTATCTCTATCTAGGATTTGCTAAGCACTGGTGGCTCAAGCCTGTAATCCTAGCTACTCTGGAGGCTGAGGTCTGAAGATTGTGGTTCTTAGAAGTGGAGCTTTGGCTCCAAGAGGTAGAACACTAGCTGTGAGCACAAAAAGTGAAGGTACAGCACCTAGACCCTGAATTCAGGCCCCAGTATTCATTCACACACACAGTGATGAACTTTACTGTCTTGATTGTGTGTGTGTGTGTGTGTGTGTGTATGCAACCCATGGCTTGCAGGAAACTAGATGATGTCTACCACTGAGCAATACCCCTGCCATTGATATTTTTAAATTGTTTACTGTAAAGGTGATGTACAGAGAGGTTATGGTTACATAGGTCAGGTAATGACTTTTGAAAGCTTCATTTTAACTTGTAGAAATGCTGCCCTTGGGGGTGATTCTGTTCTCAGGGTCCGATAGGACCCTATTGCCAGGGTGAGGAAATGTGGAAGGCACAGGTTGAGGCAAGAATGAGTGACGTTCTGGTTACAGGCTCTTGTTTTTTGGTTGGTTGTGTTGGGATGGAGCTAGAACTCAGGGCTTCAGGCTCTCACTTGGCTTTTTTGCTCAAGGCTTGTGTTCACCACTTGAACCACAGCTCCACTTCCTTAACTTTAGGCTCTGAGTAGGACACTCTTATAATTACCCATCAGGAGTCATGGGAAGAGTACTAAGATATTGTAGTAATGCCAGAACTGTGGAACAGAAAAAAAAAAATCATGCCTCTTTTACATCCTCTGCCCAGTCTCCTATGTCTTTCAGTTTCTTAGGGCCACACGGTAGTGGTAGAGAAGGCGATATTTTTCTTTGTGCCCTCATCTCACATTATATGAACACTTTCCATGTTGAGCTCCAGGCTTCTAAGTTACCTATGTTTTGTTCCAGGACGAATATGCCATGCAATCTCCTGAGAGACACTGTCCTGGGGCTGAAGGCATGTGCCAGGGCCTGCAGCAAGGGCACGCTTTGGCAGCTCCCTTTTAGAGCTACCTCAGGAGCCAGGAAAGCAAAGAATATTTATTTACTTACTTACTTGTGCCTGCCTTGGCTTGAACTCAGGGCCTGGGCACTGTCCTTGAGCCTTTGTGCTCAAGGCTAGCACTCTACCACTTTTGAGCCACAGCCGTATTTCCAGTTTTCAGGTGGTTCATTGGAGCTAAGAGTGTCATGGACCTGTCTGTTCAGGCTGTCTTTTTCAACCATGATTCTCAGATCCTGAGTAGCTAGGATTACAGGGGTGAGCCATCAGCGCCCAGCTCCATGAATCTTTATGTAGCATCTTTGCATCATTTATTAGCATCCGTCTCTGTATCCACACCTGGCTGCAAAATGGAATCTGGGTGTGGCACCACCCTCCATGCTGAAACTCTCCACATACTCAGGTCTATGGAAGAAGTATGGACTCAGTGACACAGATGTGCAATGTTTAGGGCCTTGGAGGAGGCCGGCCAGCGGACACACACTCACATGCCTTTGTTCTTCACAGGAGCACAAGCTCATTATGGAAAAGTTATGAAAGCATAGAAAAGTGCTAAGAAGCTGGGCGTCGTTGGCTCAAGCTTGTAATCCTAGCTACTCAGGAGGCTGAGATCTGAGGATCGCAGTTCAAAGCCAGCCTAGGCAGGAAAGTCCATGAGACGCTTATCTCCAATGATCCACCAGAAAACCAGAAGTGGCGCTGTAGCTCAAGTGGTAGAGCACTAGCTAGCCTTGAGCTGAGGAGCTCAGGGACAGCGCCTAAGCCCAGAGTTCAAGCCCCATGACTGATCAAAAAGAAGATTCTAAGGTTTTTTTTGTGTGTGTGTTTGAGTTGTTTGTTTTTCTACCATTTGAACAATGGCACCAGTGGCTCATGCCTGTAATTATAACTACTCAGGAGGCAGAAATCTGAGGATTGAGGTTCAAAGCTATCCCAGACAGACAAATCTTGTGAATGTACCAACAAAAAGCTGAAAGTGGAGGTGTGGCTCAAGTGGTACAGTGCCAACCTTGAATGAAAAAGCAAGTAAGAACATGAGGCCTAGAGCCCCAGTATCGGCACAAACAAAACAAAAGAACCCCAAGATAGACAGTTTGGGGTCTGGCGTGTAGGTCAGAGGTAGAACCTTTGCCTAGCATGCTTAAGATCCCAGGTTTAATTGCCAGCATGCAACATGGGCATGCGTGTGTGCGCATATGTGTATGTGTATAAGCATGTTACTGTGCAGCTGTACATATATGTGTATTCTGTGTTACTGCATTCCTCGTGAACATTGTCTTTCATGCCTTCATTCAGTTCTGGGCTGTGGCTTTAACCAGTGCTGACTCTGTATTGTGAGATCTGAGTGCTTGTTCTCAGGTGAGTGGCGGAGTTCCTGGCTGGGCCTAGGGATCTGCCTGTGGTCTTGGCCAGGCCCCTAGAGGTGTGGCATTACCACCGTGCCTTCCTTTCAGCTCTAGCTAGCCCCCGCTAGAGGCTCACCCGGTGAGTGTTTATTTACTGTCTGAACTCCGGGGAAAGATGAGTCTGACCTCTGATCTTGATTGCTTGCAGCCTAAATGATGGGCTGGGCATGGGTCCTGCCAGACTTAGCCTCCTTTTCTTGCCCCTCCCTTAACCTTCCTTCCTTCCTTCCTTCCTCCCTTCCTTCCTTCCTTCCTTCCTTCCTTCCTTCCTTCCTTCCTTCCTTCCTTCCTTCCTTCCTTCCTTCCTTCCCTCCTTCCCTCTCTCCCTCCCTCTCTCCCCCTCCCTCCCTTCCTTCTTTCTTTCTTTCTTTCTTTCTTTCTTTCTTTCTTTCTTTCTTTCTTTCTTTCTTTCTTTCTTTCTTTCTTTCTTTCTTTCTTTCTTTCTTTCTTTCTTTCTTTCTTTCTTTCTTTCTTCAGAGTGCTTGCTTTCATGTAAAGCCTTGTTTCTCATTAGCTGTGTGGCCTTCAGCAAGTTTCTTAACTTCTCTGGGCCTTGATTGCTCGTCTATAAAATGAAGGGCAATCAATGATCTCCTGGTGCTGAGTATTATTTCCAGGAGCAGTAGGAGCTCTTCTGGTATCAGCAGTGGGAATCAGTTGCCGGTCACCTTCCTGCTCATCCACCCGAGGGACAAAGCCCCATGGGGAAGGGTTGACCCAAACTGTAGTTGCTTCTGCGCCTGTGAATATTCTCTGCTCCCTTTTCTTCTGCCCACACTTCAGTGGGTGGGGGGGAGAAACTGAGGCCACCCTGAAGTTCCGCCCACACCAGATTCTCCCAGATCCCAGACGGTGACAGAGGAAAAGTCTTGGGAGAGTGAGGAACACACTGGATGCATCAGCCGGTGAGCCAGGGACATGAGTGGTAAGGAGCTCATTTCGATCGCAATGAGCTGCCTCTCCCCGCAGCTGTCAGGCATTTACAAGGTTGAGGCTGGCGGCGTGCCGGCCGGCGGGCGGGAAGCCTCCAATAGCTCTCTCATCTGCCTTCCGGCTGGAAATAATTCGTATTTGAAAAATAACAACAATAATAATATTAAAAAAGTCCTCTGGTTGGTAGTATCCCGTGCAGAGCTAGGGGAAAAAAATCTCCTGCATCTCATCCAGAACCTACCTATAGGCGCTTTGGGCCCTTCTTGTGTTCTTAGTGCCTTGGTTTTCCCATCCGTAAAATCTGAAGGAGGCCAGCTGGAAGGAGCTTCAGACTCAACTTCATAGAAAAGCCAGGTTCTTGGGCCTGGGTGTTTCCCACGCTGGCCCCAGAGCCACCTTCCTTGGAAGCAGACTAGGACCTGCTGAACCAGTCTCCAAGGTACAGCCTATGAATGCACAGTTTTGTGGACACGTTAAAAAGTTGAAACCAGGCTCTGGTGGCTCATACCTAGCTATTTGGGAGGTTAAGCTCTGAGGATCAAGGTTTTGTTTCCTCCTCCTCCTCCTCCTCCTCCTCCTCTCCTCCTCCCCCCTCCTCCCCCTCCTCCTCCTTCCCTTCCTCCTCTTCCTCCTCATCCTCGCACTTGAACTCAGAGCCTGAGAGCTATCCCTGAGCTTTTTATTTGTTCAAGGCTAGTATTTTTTTGCTTAATTGGATGTAAGAGTCTCACAGACTTTCTTCCCTGTGCTGGCTTCAAACCACAATCCTCAGATCTCAGCCTCCTGAGTAGCTAGGATTACAGACCTGAGCAGGAAAGTTCAATGAGACTTTGATCTCACATTAACTTAAAAGCTGGATCTAGAGCTGTGACTCCAGGGGTAGAGTGAACACCTTGAGCAAAACAAAACTAAGGAAGAGTAACTAGGCCCTGAGTTCAATTCCTAGTACTGCCCTCACCCCCCCCCCCCAAGATGCTCACATATATTTGTCATATTCATGACAACCACCATATTTTCTAATTCCAGAAGGAAAATGCATTCCGAACAAGGGTCCAAGAGATTCCTTTGTTGCCTAGCCCGGTGGGGCCTTTGGGGCTCCTCTGGGGCTCTCCATGATAATTCTGATCTTTGGGCACCCAGCCACCTTCCATGTGGGGGTCTCTTGCTCCAAAAAGAGCCTGGACTGGGGAGAAACTGCTGTTTCCCACAGTATACCAGGGTGGGTAGAGACTCTCGGGGCTGCTGGGTACGGGACGGGGCTGGGGGTGGGGGTGCTGGTTTTTGTAATCCCACCTGAGATGCTCTAGGAACCTCTTGAGATCCCTGCAAACGTTGTCACTTAGACAGACACGTCTCTGTGGAGATCTGAGAGTCCTGGGGTACAGATAGTTACTCTGGCTCCTGTCCACGGCTTGGGTTTGGGGGGCCAGCCTTGAACTCTGAGCCTGGGTACTGTCCCTTAGCTTTCTCAGTCAAGGCTGGTCGGTGCTCTAAAACTTGAGCCACACAGCTCTACTTCCAGGGTTTTTTGGTTAGTTTTGTTTTCTGGTTCAGTGGAGATAAGAGTCTCGGAGACTTTGCTACCCAGCCTGTCTCTGAATTGTGATCCTCACATCTCAGCCTCCTGAGCAGCTGTGGTTACAGGTGTAAACCCAGCTGACCTGGCTTAATGGTGTGCTTTTCCATGGTCGATGGGTATTCTATCTCATGGATGTGGTATTTACAATATGTAATCCTCTGGTGTTGCATTGACCTTCATTCATTCATTTTGTTCAGTGATGGTGTTGGAACCCAGGGCCTTGTGCATGCTAGGCAAGCACTCTATGGCTGGTCCTGCAGTGAGTGATTTCCCCCCACCCCCTTTCAATGGATCATAAACATTGCCTGCTCGTGCATGTGTCTGCGTGTTTCATTGACTATTTCCTTAGGATGAATTACTAGGAGTGGGATTGCCAGGTCAAAGGCCATGCACATTGAAGGTCAAGGTGTCCTGCGGAAAGGCCGTATCCGTTTTCTGTCCCCGCGGCAGTGAGAAAGAAGGCCTGGTTCCTGTAACTTGCAACCCTTTGCTATTTCCAAACCACAAGCCCAGAAAGAGTTGAAAAATAAAATGAAAATAAAAACCACTGCTCTGGGAGCAACTTCCTGCCAGAGGAAGGAAAGCATTTGGGAAAGATCCACTCCCAGTTTCTGAGGGAAGGCTCTGTAGCTCTTGGGCTGGGCTTTGGGGAGCATACTGAGCCTGTGTCCCCAGGTAGCTTCTGTCTGCCTGCAGCAGGGAGAGTATGAACGCCAGGGCAGGTGGCACCCACCACGCCCACCTCTATCTCTATTCCCAGCTTCATTCTTACCCCTTGGCTCCCTAAACCCGCTTACTTATTGATTTTTCCCTGTCCTGTTCTTTATTTGCCAGCCCCGGGGTTTGAACTCAGGGCCTTGGCACTGTCCCTTAGCTTTTTCCAGTCAAGACTGGTGCTTTACCATTTGAGCCACAATTCTTATTACTGGTGTTTTGGTGGTTCATGAGAGGTAAGAGTCTAACGGACTTTCCCAGGCTGGTTTTGAACTGCACTCTTCAGCTCTCAGCCTGAGTAGCTAGGATTACAGATGTGATTGGTGCCTGGCTTACATTCCACGTTTAGAATCCAGTACTGATCCAGTAAAGGACGGCTCATACCGTCAGCAGATGAGATGAACAACTGCTACCTCCCTCTCCAGGGGCTGGTTTTTGTCCTGTCTCTAACCCACCCTACTCTACGGGGCTTCTGCCTTACTCAGCCTGTGTTATGGCAGGTGGGGGGGTGTCTGTCCGTCCATCCTTCTGTCTTAGGGCTTGAACTCAGGGTGCTGTCCCTGAGCCTCTTTGTGCTGTAGGATAAAGCTCTACCACTTGAGCCACAATGCTACTTCCAGGTTTTGCTGGGTAGTTTGTTGGTAGCTAGGGTCACAGGCATGAGTCAAATTATTTTGTTGTTGGTGGTGGTGGTGGTCGTGGGGCTTGAACTCTGGGCCTGAGCGCTGTCCCTCAGCTCTTCAGCTCAAGGCTAGCACTCTACTACTTGAGCCACAGCGCCACTTCCAGTTTTCTGGTGGTTTATTGGCGATAAGAGTTTCACGGACTTTCCTGCTCGGGCTGGTTTTGAACCTCGATCCTCAGATCTCAGCCTCCTGAGCAGCTAGGATTACAGCCGTGAGCCACCGGCACCCAGCTCCCTGAGCTTCTTTTGCTGAAGACTAGCACTCTACCACGTGAGCCACAGTGCCACTTCCAGCTTTTTCTGTGTATGTGGTACTGAGGAATCAAACCCAGAGCTTCATGCATTCTAGACAAACACTCTACCACTAAAGTACATTTCCAGCTTGGGGGTGTCTCCTTTTGGTTCTTTCTGCCTTTGGTCAGGATGAAGGTCCTGGGGAGTCATTTGGCAAGACTCTACCTCCCTCCAACCAGGTGACAACCTGGTGAAAATTGCTGCTGCCCAGGGGTCCGTCACTGGCCTTCCCCCTACTCCAGTGGCCTCCAAAGGTGACAGGTGACATTCTCCAGAGAGTATATATAAGTCAGGTGGCCCAGTCTCCTGTGCACCTTCTGTTTTGAAGGTTGTAGGTGTTTTTTGGAGAACCAGAGGTCCCAGCCAAACATTCTGCTCTCTAGTCCCTGTACCCCTCTACCCCAGTCCCCCCTCTTTTGTAATTCCTCAGCTCCAGATAACCCCATTTGAATCCTTTCTCCTTTCCCACATTAAGACAGTTTTCAGGAGCCATTTGCCTTGGCTCAGGCCTGTAATCCTAATTACTCAAGAGGCAGAGATCTGAGGATTGCAGTTCAAAGCCAGCCCTGGTAGGGAAGTCCATGTGATCGAGAACTCAGAAAGAAAAAAAAAAAAGTGAAAGTTGGAGCTGTGGCTCAAGTGGAAGAGCAGTAGCTTTGAACACAAAAGCTCAGGGACGGCATTCAGGCCCTAAGTTCAAGCCCCAGGATCGAAACAACAATAAGAAAACCAAACAAAAAAAAAAGCAGTTTTCCAGAATTCTCACACCCCTCCACCCTCCTCCTTTCCCTTGGTTTGCCTTCCCCTTAGGCTAAGGGAAGAAGGGTTTCCTGTTCCTGATGAACTCCTTCCCAACTTGGCATTTACTTTTTTTGTTTTGTTTTGCTGTGTTTTTGTTTTGTTTTGCTGTGTTCCAGTACTGAGGCTTGAACTCAGGATCTCACGCTCCTGCTTAGCTTTTTCTGCTTGAGGCTGCACTGTACCACTTGAACCACTGGTCCACTTCTGGCTTTTTTTCTGCTTAATTGGAGTCTCAAAGACTTTCCTGCCCGGGATGGCTTTGAACTTTGATCCTCAACTCTCAGTTTCCTGACAGGCTTAGATCAGATTACAGGCATGAGCCACTGACTTAATTCTTCAGGATCTGAGCATGGGAATCATTTTGTTGGGAGACTCCTAAGTGTGATGAGACTAAGACTAGTTGTTGAAGTCGTGGCCCAGCTACCAGGGCTGTATAGTGAGTTGGACCAGGAGAGCTGGCTCTTTCCTAAATCTCATGTCCGACCGGGCCAAATTCTACCCCCTGCTGGACACAGTGTGGGGGCCACATGCTCTGAGATTTTTCCACCTCTGATTCTTGCTCCTGGATGATTCCTGCTCCTTCTGACATCCAGTGAGGAGGCCCCTTGAGGTCCTCCTGCAGTCCTGTGCACCCCCATCCCTCCCTTGCACCCCACTTCCTGCAGCCAGTTTGGAGCCGCAGACAAAGGCCTATGGGATGTATGCTGGTGCCAGCCTGGCGCTCTGATAAGAGCCTGAGGCTCCCTGAATCAGCTGGAGGGTGCTGGGGGCAGGCGGCACACGGGGCAAGCTGGCACTGGTCCTTGCCAGCCTTTGCCCCTTTCAGGATGACCTCCCCAGGCCTCTTCTACTGAGGCTGTGTATACAAGGCTTGCCAGAAGAAAGGGACATGACCGTCGTGCAAGTGTGGTGACTCCTGACCTTATTCTGTTGTTTGTTAATGCTGGGGGGTTTTCTGGCTTCAGCAAACCTGGGATCTTCCAAAGGCATGTAGCGGGGACTCTGTGAAGTGGGGTGTGAGTAACTTCTGGAAGCTAAAGGTCTCTGCTGGCCAGCCAGATCTTTATTCCACATCCTCAAGGGCCAGGCTGGCAGCTTGCTGACTTAGAGGCTCCAGTTCCTCTCTGGCTGGGCCTTGGAGATGGGGAGCCTGGGGCAGGGCTCTGAGTGTACCTGCTGACAGAACGTCCTACAACTCAGACTGGGAGTATAATGTATTCTGGGATACCCCTTGGTTTGAGGGAAGCGGAGAGGATGATTGCCTAGGTTTTCTGTCTTTCTTGGGTTTGGCAAACTGAGACTTGTCACTTCTGTCCAAGGCTGATTTGGAGGCTCCGTCCAGGGAGAGGCTGGGCTTGACTATAGTTGATAGTATGCTCCCCTAGTATAGATTCCCAGAATTTTCAAATCACTGGAGCATGAGGAATTTCATCGCCCCCCCCCCCCACCATGTTAAGCTTGATCCCCAATATACACACAACCATTTCCAAAGGGTTAATGCTCTTTTGAAGTCTAAGTAAAGGCAGGGCATGTCCAAGCTCCTTTCCGGGGATATTGTACATTTACTATGTCAATGATTGGTATAACAGCCCTCACATGCAAAATTCCTTCTGGCTTGATTTTCATCTTACAAAGAATAATCCAATTAATCTAATTGATCCATTCGGTCATTCCTGGGAGAATCCAGCCAAGATGGGAACCCTAATCTAGACTTGGCAGGTGGGGAGAAAGTGGCTGGGTCAAAGGAAAGGTTTGTAGAGTCACAGGGCAGGGCCAGTGGAGGGGGGGTAAGCTTGGGGGGGGGGGTAAGCTGTGAGCCTCTGGTTGCCAAGGACTGGTCTCTGCAGGCCCTGGCTGTCTTCTGCTTAGGGTATTCCATGGCAGACTTCTCCTGGAGCTGGATGGTGCTGTTTGTGGGGACCCCAGGACCAGATCATAAACAGGAATTTTGTGTGGTCTGTGTGTATGTGTGTATGAGCTTGCATGCATGCATATGCCAGTACTGGGCTTGAACTCAGGGCCTGGGCACTGTCTCTGAGCTATTTTGCACAAGGTTAGTGCTCTACCATTGGAGCCACAGCTCCTCTTCTGGCTTTATTGGTGGTTAATTGTAGATAAGTCTCACGGATGTTTCTGCCTGGGCTGGCTTCAAACTTCAATTCTCAGATCTCGGTCCCTTGAATAGCTAAGATTCCAGGAGTGCTTGACTCACAGGAATTTTATTTATTTATTTTTTGGCTAGTCCTGGGGCTTGAACTCAGGTCCATGGACACTGTCCCTGAGCTTCTTTTGCTCAATTTGTGCTGGAGGCTGAGATCTGAGGATCTTGATTTGCAATCAGCTTGGGCAGAAAAGTCTGTGACATTCTTATCTCCAGTTAGCTAACAAAAAGCTGTAAGTGGAATGATGGCAGAGCACTAGCTAAACAAGATCAAGAGATGGAGAGAGAGAGGGATAGAGAGAGAATTCATGTAAGAGTTAATCCAAGCAGAAGGACAGTATGTGTTTGGGCTGGTCACTCTGCTCTGGCCAATTCCCTCAAGACACTGATTTGCCGCCATTGACCCCCCACCCCCACCCCAACCTCACCCAGCCCTGCAGATATGGCCTGCTCTTCCCTGAGAACTCTTGCCCCCTCTCCCAGTCATGTTTCTGGCTGTGGTTGGGGTACATACAACCTTACCCCATTATGGCCCCTCCCCCCCCCCAACACAAGCCTCCCTGGGCTCTATAAATCACCCTGAGAGCACATTCCTTGGGGGATTTGTAAAATAATCAAAATATTTGGGGGAAAAGACCTTAAGATTACTTATGGCTATTAGTGGGATCCATATATTTTGGCACCAAGCGTAGCCTAATTGAAAAAATGTGTGCCTGGTGACTTCTTTCTTCCCCTTTTCCCCTCTCTTTTATAAGGAGTAGGCACAGAGAGAAGAGTGGTTATGGGGAATAAAAACAAAACAAAACGCAAACCAGGGAGGAGTTGGATATCAAAAGCGTTTGTATGGAGGAGCTGTTTACAGAATGGTGGAAAATACAATGTTAAATGGGAGGTAAACCTTGCCTAAATCACCCAAGATTATTCGTAGGGCCCAGTTAGTTACCCGTACATAATGAGCCTTTTTAAGAGACCTGGGACAGTTTTTTTCCCCCCTTTGCAAAAACAAGTTTCCTGCGAATAGCACCATTCACGCTGCTAAGGGCATTGGGTTACAACAATAAATAAAAATGAACAGTGCCCTAAGAAATTCAAGGAATGCACAAAACGTTGCAGTGATTTAGTACGAGAAAACACTATTTCAACATTTAATTGAATTGCATACTTGCATCTTTCCAAGGCCAGCATTTGAACTACCACCTGACTCTCTGCTTTATTAGGTTGCAGGGCTCGGGTGGGGGAGGGGTGCTGTTCTCTGCCCTCCCCTCCACCCCCTCCCCCAGCTTCTTCCCTTCCCTGCTGCTCGGCTCCTTAACTTGCCTTTTCAGAGGGATTATCAGGAAAAGGAGACTCCATGGGAGTTTCCTTGTAAAGCTGCAGGAAGAGGCTTGGCTGGGACGTACTTTTCCAAATGCTTTATACTCTGTACTCTGGCACTTCATGTGGGGCTGTGCAATCTGGGGTCAGTTGCTGTATCTCTCTGAGACTCCTAACTTTGTCACAGGCTTGGTGCCTTGTGGTACTAATTCGAGGGCTCTCCAGCGCTTGTTCCCTCCTGTTTTTGTTTGTTTGTTTTAAGGACTAGCCAGATACACGTGGCTAAAGCCTTTAATCCTTAGCTATTCAGGAGGCTGAGATCTGAGGATCAAGGTTGGAAGGCGCGCGCACACACACACACACACACACACACACACACACACACACACACACACACACACACACACACACACACACACACACACACACACACACACACACACACACACACACACACACACACACACACACACGCTCCTCACAGCCCTTGCAAGACTAGAAAAGAAGAGCCAAGACACACGGGTCATTTCTGGTGCCATCGTTGGAAAGTGCCTAGTGGGTCCTTTTGGGTCCAAGGACCCCTCAGGAGATAGGCAAAGAGGCCACCCACGTGGCACCCCTTCTACGAGCTGGAGTTAAGTGTCTGCGCGTGGACAGTGGTTCTAAGTTGCCAAGACAGCAGAGCTGGTGAGGGCCTGCTGACAGATGGTGCTTGGCTCTGAAGACAGAAAGGGGAGTGGATGATGGTAGCGAGCCCTGGCCAGCCTTGGTCCTTCGAGGTTAATGTGCACATGTGGCACGCACCCAGCCCTGCTCATATGTGTTCTTTTCTTTCTTTGGGGGGGGGGGGGACGTCCAGTCGTGGGCCTGAACTCTGGGCCTGGGCGCTGTCCCTCAGCTCAAGGCTAGCACTCTTCCACTTGAACCACAGTGCCACTTCCGGCTTTTTTCCCCTGCCTATGTGGTGCTGAGGAATCGAACCCAGGGCCTCATGCATACAAGGCAAGCCCTCTACCACTGAGCCACCTTCCCAGCCCATGTGTGTCTTTTTCTTAAAACAACCTGTAGCCTTATGAGTGTGTGTGTGTGTGTGTGTGTGTGTGTGTGTGTGTGTGTGTGTTCGTGAGCCAGTGCCAGTTCTGGGGCTTGAACTCAAAGCCCGGGTGCTGTCCCTGAGCTTTTTTTTTTTTTTTTTTGCTCAAGGCTAGTCCTCTACCCCTTGTGCCACAGCTCCACTTCTGGTCTTGTGGACTTTCCTGTACAGGCTGGCTTTGAACCACAATCCTCAGATCTCAGCTTCCTGAGTAGCTAGGATTACGGGTGTGAGCCACTGGTGCCCAGCCCCCCCCCCTTTTTTTTTGTAACCTTTCTGAACTGGGTCTCTTGAACACACCCTGCCCCTGAGATTGAAGTCTTGTTTTCTAATAGTCAGCAAAATGTGTGATCTTGGGCTAGTCACCTGTCAGTAAGACAAAAGTATCAGCTTTTGATTTAGGAAAAGTCCTGGGAGCTGGGCACCGATGGTACCTGCCTATGTTCTCTGCCACTTAGGAGACTGAGATCTCAGGATCTCTGTTCAAAATCAGCTGGAGCAGAAAAGTCCATGAAATTCTTCAAGTAACCCACAAAAAGCTGGAAGTGGAGCCGAGGCTCAAATGGTAGAGCATCAGCCCTGAGTGACAAAAGCAAGGCCCCAGGACCCACACAGAAGAAAAAAAGTGTTTGTGGGGGACAAGTCAGATTTTTGACTTAGAAAGTGCCCCTGGGAGCAGTCTTTCTCCATAGCTTTTAGGATTTTTCCTTTTTTTTTTTTTTTTTTTTGGCCGGGGGCAGGGTGGCAATTCCTGGGCCTTGAACTCAGGAACTGGGTGCTCTCCCAGAGCTTTTAACCTTTGCCACTTGAGCCACTACTCCACTTCTGGCTCTAGCATTTTTTAATGTTTGTATGCCCTGTCTCCCAGCTGAATTAGAGGTACCCTGGGGGCAGTGTGTCAGAAGGCTGGGGCATGCTGTTGTGGCCAGTGAGTTTTCCCAGGATGACCCCTTCTTGAGCACCTCCTAAAACACCTGACCCCTGTGGCCTAGTGCAGGGGTACGGAGCAGGTAAGGCCAGGCCCTGGCCATCACCACCCTCCCGTCTCTCAAGGAACTTAGACTTGGCTGTGACACGATGTGTTTGGTGCCAAGGGGAGGTTTTCTTTAATTTGGGTGCTCCTCAGAGCAGATCTTGAGATGAGAGAGGGGGGGGGGGGCAGCGGAGGGAAAAAGAGAGATTGCCCAGGAAGAGAGTGGGGAAAGAAGGAAGAGGGGAAGGGAAGGGTAGCGCCAGAGCAATATGGAGCCATTTCCCTCTGTGATCACCGTGGAACTGAGTCCTGCTAGGGACTTCAGGGAACAATAGAGAATGTACCCCATTATCCTACCCAAAGGCAGGCCTCTGGGGTGCTGTTCACACTGTTCTGCGGTACCTGTCCCTGGCCTCTGGTGTGGAGTCCTGGCAGTGCAAGCCCCCAGTGGGGCCAGGCTGTGACAGATCAGACTGTTGAGGGCTGGGCATAGGAGCAGAATGCCCACAGCACCGCCCAGCTGGTGTGTATTGAGAGTCTGGATGTGGTGTTGAGAGTCCTGGTGGCACAGAGACTCTGCCACCTGCTCCTAGCGCAGTGGAGAGCTGATCCCGCCTGGGAAGAACCAAGGATGGAGACCATCTTCCCACTTCCAGTGGGGAGCTTGGGACTGCCCACCTTGTGGGGATGGTTCTGGGTCCTTTGGGGCTTTGTGTCCCTGCCCAGTCCCTGGCATTGCCCACAGAGGCTCTGAAAGGCTCAGATTCTGGGTTCAGATATCATCAGTGGCATGTGGCGGGACGGGTGGATACAGCTCCGTGTCCTCTTTGTAAGAAAGCTGTCTTGGGGAGGAGCTAATGACCCCTCCCTATCTAATGCTCCACTAGAGACAAAGGGCATTCCTGCTCTCCTCCTGTCTGCCCCACGCTTGTGTTCCACAGCTTCCCACAGACTCCAGGGCTGTCATCAGCCAGAGGACCTCTGCATTCATTCTCTCCTCCAATCAGAGGCAAGAGCACACCAAAACCCGCTTTTAACACGCGCATCCCTCTCAAGGTTGGTAGTGGCTAACTCTTGTGAACTGGAGTAGTGATGGATTAGTATGTTCTGTGTGCGCATGTGTGGTACGTGCACCACCAGTCCTGGGGCTTGAACTCAGGGCCTGAGCGCTGTCCCTGAGCATTTCTGTTCAAGGCTAGCACTCTACCACTTGAGTCACAGCTCCACTTCTGGCTTTTGGGCGGTTGATTAGATAACTCGTAGACTTTCCTGCCTCAGTTGTCTTTGAATGGCGATCATCAGATTGCAGCCACCTGAGTAGCTAGGATTACAGGTGTGAGCCACCAGTGCCTGGCACAACTGGGCATTTTGTAGAACGCGTCTCCTATCATCCTTATGGCCAGCCTGAGATTGGATATGATGAATCTCAATCCCCACTTCACAGATGGGCTCATGGAGGCTCAGAGAGGCACATGTCAACTCTGGTAGCAGTGGAGGAGCTGAACATCGAAGTGCATAGATGACACTTGGGCTCCTGGCAGAAGAAGCAGAAGGGGTCTGGGAAAAGGGCTGGCTCTGTGGGTTGAGGGTGCAGTGTGTTTCGCTTCACCAAGAAGCAATAAGACTGATTGATCTGTGTTCCTTTCCTTGCTATTCGTTTCCTGTGTGACCTTGGAAAAGTGCCTTCTGCTCTCTGGGCCTACAAATTACTGTGCACTCATACAGTACATCTTTCTTGCCTCGACTGGCTTCAAACCACTGTCTTCAGGTCTCGGCCTCTTGAGTAGCTAGGATTACAGGAGTGAGCCACTGGCTCCTAGATTTATTTATTTTGTCAGTCATAGTGCTTGAACTCTGGGCCTGGGTATTGTCCCTCAGCTCTTCAGCTCAAGGTAGTGCTCTACCACTTGAGCCACAGCGCTACTTCCAGTTTTCTGGTGGTTTATTGGAGATGAATCTCATGGACTTTCCTGCCTGGGTTGGCTTTGAATCATGATCCTCAAATCTTAGCTTCCTGAGTAGCTAGGATTACAGGTCTGAGCCACTGGTACCTGGCTTCTTTTTTTCCTTTTTAGCTTTGGCAGTTTTGAGTTATGGGTAGGAAGGTTCAATGCTCCTTACCTTTCAGTGATGACCCAGCTGAAAAAGGATCATTGCCAAATTGAAGAGTTTTTTTGTTTTTGTTGTTGTTCAAAGCTGGCACTCTACCACTTGAACCATGCCTCCACTTTTTCTTTCTTTTTTTTTTTGGGTCCGGTCGTGGGGCCTGAACTCTGGGCCTGGGCACTGTCCCTCGGCTCTTCAGCTCAAGGCTAGCGCTCTACCACTTGAGCCACAGCGCCACTTCTGGCTTTTTTCTTTTTGCTTATGTGGTGCTGAGGAATTGAACCCAGGGCCTCATACATGCAAGGCAAGTGCTCTACCACTGAGCCACCTTCCCAGCCCATGCCTCCACTTTTTGCTAGTTAATTAGTGATAAGAGTGTCATACATTTTCCTTCCTGGGCTGGCTTGGTGTGTTGGTCCTCAGATCTCAGCATCCTGAGTAGCTAGGATGACAGACCATGTGCTACCAATGCCAGCTTCAACCCATTTTAGGACAGGAGCCAACTGGATCATCCCAGCCTATCCCTCTCTCTCCCTGGCTGGCTGAGCCAGGCCTGGGCCTCCACCAGGCTTCTACCTCCAGCAATGGGGCATCCCAGCCAGAGGTGCCCTCCATGTAGTTGAGCATCAAGGCCTCTTGAAGGAAAGGAAGATTTCCATAGTTCTGTGCTTTAAGCCATTTTTGTTAGAACAACAACAACAACCACCAAAAAAACACAACCTAATTAGAGGTGACAGTGGTAACTTTGTGTGTTTACTTTTTCCTCCCCCCTCCCCCCCTCCTCTTCTCCCTTCCCTCATTTGTTAGGGATCCATGGGAAAGCTAGGTAACACTGTAATTACTGAAAATTTCCTGGGTCTTTGGGAGCTGGAGGGGGTAGGGGGAGCACAGGAGGGCCCTTTTGGAAAGAAAAAAAAAAGTTTTTTTTTTTTTAAGGTTTTTTATTTTTTTTTTCCTCCCCTTTTCGTTTGGAAAAGGAGCCCTGTGCAGTCACAGTTAAAATAAGGTTTAAATTACAGGCCAGCCCGTGGCTTTCCCCTTTTCCTTCAGAATTTTTGCCAACTTGCAATTTACTTAATGAAATCCTGCTATTCCGTTTAACGGGGATATTTTTTACAGATGTTGATTTAACTTAGCTTTGCAAAATATGTGAACTGTACCATTTCTTTGCCTATTTTTAACGGTTTCGGGATTCTAGTTCAGAAACTCCACTCTTCTTGCTCTGCCAACAGAGCTGTTTACCCACCCTGCAAAGGCTGCTTTTCCACGCTCGAGCCTCATTTAGCTGGTCCTCCCGCCCTGGTACCCACTGAGGGGAGGCCAGGGGAAGGGAAGGGAAGGCAATGCCCCTTCCACTGGGATCAGGCACTGGTGAGCCTGGCCTCATGAGCCGACGGCACACCAGACATCCTGACAGTCCCTTGGGTTGAGGAGATCAGCCTAGCCTACGGGAAGTGACTTACCTAAAGCTACACAGTAAGTTAAAAGCTGGGAACCTGGTCACTCATGCCTGTAATCCTAGCTACTCAGGAGGCTGAGATCTGAGGATTGTGGTTCGAAGCCAGCCTAGGCAGGAAAATCTGTGAACTGATTTTAATAGCCACTAGCTTGCAGCAAAAGAGCTGGAAGTAGAGTTGTGGCTCAGGTGATGAGAGCATCAGCCTTGAACAGAAAAGCTGAGGGACAGCATCCTGGTCCTGAGTTCAAGCCTCGGTACTGGCACCCCAAAACCAAAGAGATAGAGGTGCTTTTTTCCCCATCCTGGGTTCCTCTTAGAGTTGTCCCTGAAGTATCATTCACCTACCCTCAGGAATGTGAGTTTGAGGGCAGTTTGAGCTACATAGATAGGAGACCCTGACTCAAAAATATTTTTAAATCCAGGTTTATACTAATCTGGAAGCCACACGTCTAAACCCAGTGATATGAGAAGGTTAATAGTGTAAGAAACCCAGACACAGAGGCCCGGGCTACCTAATCCATAGGTACAAAATCTGAAATGCCCTTGAGTACCAATGGAATGTCAAGCGAAAGGCTTTCACCCAGATCTTCTGGGATGAGTCACAGGACTCAGGCAACACTCTACATTGTACAAACGTGCCTGATAGGTGCAGTGGTTCATTCCTATAAGCCCAGCTACTCAGCAGAGATTGGGAGGATGGAGGTTAGGGGCTGTCCCATGCAGAAAGTTAATGAGAGGGGGCTGGGTGGTGCATGAATCCCTGGGTTTAGTGGTGCATGAATCCCTGGGTTTCATTCCTTAGTACCACATAAACAGAAAGGCCAGAAGTGGTGCTGTGGCTCAAGTGGTAGAGTGCTGGTCTTGAGCAAAAGAAGCTTGGGGATAGTGCCCAGGCCCTGAGTTTAAGCCTTAATACTGGTTTAAAAGAAGAAGAAGCCAGATGCCAGTGGCTCATGCCTGTACTCCTAGCTACTCAGGAGGTTGAGATATGAGGATCGTGGTTTAAAACCAGCCTGGGCAGAAAAGTCCCCGTGAGACTCTTTATCTCCAATAAACTACTCAAAAAAGCTGAAAGTAGCTCTTTAGCTCAAGTGGTAGAGGTGCTAGCCTTGTGTACATAAAGGCTTAGGGATAGCGCCCAGGCCCCGAGTTCAAGTCCCAGGTCCAGACACACACAAAAAAAAAGGAGAAGAAAATAGTCCTAGCTGTGTGTGTTCCCATGATGCTTTATTTACAAAAACAAGTGGAAGGTCAGGTTTGGGTTTTGCTGATCTTGTACATAGACTGAAGCCAAAATAACCAGTGAGATGTAATAATCAAGAATCTTTGCACACCTAGCTTTGAAATACCAAAAAATGGACGGAAGTAAAAGAATTTGGAGCTGAAGCCTTAGCTCACTGGTATAGAGCACTTGTCTAGTGTGTGTTCAAGACCCTGGGTTCCCTCCTAGTTCTGCAAACAGTAAATAATACAGCAGTAGGAGAATTTGCCAGGCACTGTGGCTCATCCTTGTCATCACAGGCCATCGGTGGAAGAGAGGACAGTGGTCAAGGTCACCTAGACAAAAACAGAGCCAAGGGTAGCGTGGCTGTCAAACAAATATAAAGCCTAGTTACCCTCCATCTCCCTAATAGGAGACTCTACCTAAAACAAAATAAAACAGAACAAAAACAACAGGGACTGGAGCTAAGACTCAGCTGGTAGAGCACCCTACCTGGCAAGCACAGAGCTCTGAGTTCAAGCCTCAGTGCTACCAAAAATAAATAAATACATAGATTTTTTGACAAACCCCTAGGGCTTTGGACTAGCATATTCAGCAGTTGCCAAATCCAGTAGACAAAAAAGTGAGCCACGGTAAGCTTGTGGATTGGCATGTGTGTGTATATGTGTGAGCTGTGTCTATGTCCTTCTGGATTTGACCCAGGTATGTTATCTCCTTCCATATTTTTAATGTTTGGTTTTGGCCAGTCCTGGGGCTTGAACTCAGGGCCTGGATGCTGTCTTTGGATGCTCTTTATGCTCAAGGCTAGCATTCTATCACTTGAGCCATGGCACCACTTCTGGCTTTTTTGGAGATAAGAGTCTCAAGGACTTTTCTTCCCCAGCTGGCTTCAAACTGTGATTCTCAGATCTCAGCTTCCTGAGTAGCTAGGATTATAGACAGGAGCCACTGGCATCCAGTTGAATTCTTTTTATTGTTATTATAAAGGTGATGTACAGAAGGGTTACAGTTATGTAAGTCAAGTAGAGAGAACATTTCTTTTTGGACAATATCACTCCTTCCCTAGCTCAGAGTTTATTTATTTATTTATACTTTTTTTTGTCGGTCATGGGGCCTGAACTCTGGGCCTGGGTGCTGTCCCTTAGCTCTTCAGCTCAAGGCTAGGGCTCTACCACTTGAGCCACAGCATCACTTCCAAATTTTTCTGCTAATGTGATGCTGAGGAATCAAACCCAGAGCCTCATGCATGCAAGGCAAGCGCTCTACCACTGAGCCACCTTCCCAGCCCTTTTTTATTCTTATGCTAGCATAATACCTCATGCTCTACCTTCAAGCCTAGCTGGACTTAATGTCCTACTATCCCTGACCTTCTTGCTCCTCAGTTATAATGTTCTTTTGGAGCTGTGTTTTTGCAGGCAGAGATAGTCCTGGTCTTCTGGGGCCCTATGAGCATGAGGCCCTGTGTGTTCAGGGGAGACTACTTGGCATGGATTAAGTTGGCAGGGCAGTGAGAATTCTGGCTCCACCCCCCCTGGGTCGTGAGCTTATTGGTCAGGAGGCTCTGGTTTCCTCCTCTATAAAATGGGACCATTAATACTACATACCTCATAGGCTTGTTGTAAGACCTCACAGGAAAAGTCAGCTGCAAATACTTTGATCTTACCCCGGTGCTGTGACTCACGTTGTAACCCTAGCTACTCAGGAGACTGAGATCTGGGGATCGATGTTTGAAGTTTGACGCCAGCCTGGATAGGAAAGTCCCTGGGACTCCAATGAACCAGCAAAAGCTAGACGTGGAGGTGTGGCTCAGGTGGTAGAGCAGAAAAGGCTAAGGGGAATGCTCCTCAGCTCTTGAGTTCCAAGCTCTGGTACTAGTGTGCGCGCGTGTGCACACGTGCTTGCACACCCATTCATAGCCATGAGTGTGTCATTTCACCTGGGGAAAACTGAGACCCCAGAGAAACTAAGGACCCATCATCTTCGCAGCTAGGCAATGGCCAAGCTAAGGTTTGAACTGAAGTCCTGAATCCCAAATCCCAAGGGCCTGTCCTTAAACACACCCAGACACCCCGCGTCAGGGCCACCCCTGGTGGCTTCAGCGTGTCGCCTTTCCCTGCCTTCCCTGCCAGTGTCCCAGACCTGGCACTGGAACAGCCACGTCCATCTCACACGAGGAAGTCGATCTGGTTTGATCTCTTTCCTGCCCCTATAGGCCTCTGTCAAGGAAGCCAGCTCTTCCACCACTGTGCCAGACTGCTGAACCCCCGTTTATTGCCATCGTGACCCATCCTGGCCAGCAGAGAGTCTTGTGAAAAACAGAGGTTCTCGGACTCCACCCAGGACCCATGAATCAGAGTCTCCAGGGGTGGGGCCTGGGAATCTGGACTCTGGGTGCAAAGCAGGAGAAGCACTGGGTGTTTTTTTTAACCCCTTTCTTTTAAGACAGGGGGGGCCCTCTGCATTGCTCTTGGGAGATCACTCTCCCTTCCCCTCCCAGTCCCCCCAAGCTTGGGAACATAGAAGGACTCCCCCCTGCATTCTTCCCTAGACTGGGGCTGCTGCCATTCCCAGAAGTGTTGCCCTCCTACGCTCTCCCCCTCCCCTACCAGCAGCCTCTGAAATCTCTAGAAACCCGGTACAATGGAAGTGGCCTCGAACGGGTGTACGGGAGAGGTCCACTGGAAACACAGGCTCTTCTCGCCGACTTCCTGTGTCTCACAATGTTATCTTCAGAAAAGGAAACTTTGCCCCATTTTTGCAACGCACATCCTTTTGCCTGAGAGCCTGAGAGTCGGTGTTGGTGCCGGCCAGCCCGGGCGGGTCACTTCTCAGGCACAGGCTGGGAGTTTTGTTCTGACAGCCATGTGAGGAAGCAGCCCGCCCCCCCTCACCTCCCCCCCCCACTCACACCCTGCTGCCCTCAAGAACAAACAGACCGTTTTGGAAAAAAAGAATTCACGTGGGCAGAATCCATCGTGAAACCTCCATAGTACTGAGAACAGGGGTCCTTTAACACAGCTATCAGCAAGGCCCCGTGGTGGTGGATGACTTAGGCAGGACTTTCCCACTTTCCAAGCCTCAGTTTCCCCCTCCGTGTAGGGAGGGAGTGGGCCTAAGATTCAGCAGTTCTCTACCAATCCTTAGGATTCCTCTAATGCCCTCCAAGTTTTTCTTTGTTGTCATTGTTGTCTTGTCAGAGATGGGGCTTGAACTCAGGGTCTAGGTGCTGTCCCTGAGCCTTTTGGCACAAGGCTAGCACTCTACTGTTTGAACCACACCTCCACTTCTGGTTTTTTACTGCCTAGTCTGGCTTCAAATCATAATCCTCGAATCTTAGCCTCCCGAGTAACAGATTACTGGCATAAGCCTCTGGCATCTGACCACTTGTAGGTTTTTGTTTTTGTTTTTGTCAGTTTTGGGGCTTGAACTCAGGGCCTGGGCACTGTCTCTAAGCCTTTTCCCTCAAGGCTATCATTCTGCCACTTTAAGCCACAGTGCCACTTCTTGTTTTCTGGTGGTTCATTGGAGATAAGAGTCTCATAGCGACTTCTCTGCCCAGGCTGACTTTGAACCACTATCCTCAAATCTCAGCCTCCTGAGTGGCTAGGATTGTAGGCGGGAATCACTGGTGCCTGGCCCAAGCTTCTCTTTGAAAAGATCAGTTGTGTTCCTTTATGACCGTAGGTCCCACATCACCCTATAATTTTTAATTTCTGCCTACAAGGAATAGACCTGCTTTGCTCTAGCATGACCCACTGGGGCCATACAACCAACCTCCAAACCACAGAACACGTTCTGAGGGAGAATCAGGAAAGTAGCCTTTGAATCCCCAGGAAGAGGGCTCTGTGTGTCTGTGTGTCAGTCTGTGTCTGTGTGTCTGTGAGCATGCATGCACACATGTGCGCATGTCTGCACTGGGGCTTAAACTCAGAGCGTAGATATGCTTTCCGATCAATTGCACTTAAGAGTCTCACGGACTGTCCTGCAAAAACAGAAGTCCCATCTGGGTGCCAGTTAGCTCATTTTAGTTACTCAGGAGCCTGAGATTTGAGGATCAAAATTTGAAGCCAGCCTGGGCAGAAAAAGTCTGTGAGACTTATCTTCAATTAATCACCAAAAAGCCAGAAGTGGAGCTGTGCCTCAAGGGATAGAGTGAAAAAGCTAAGGGGCAGAGCCCAGCTCCTGGGTTTGATCCCCAGTTTCGGCACCCAAAGAAAAAGACTCCTTAGTTTTCTTGGAAAGCCCCCTGATTTCTTCCCATCTTAGCCTTCAGTGTTTTGTTCATCACAGGAAGGGAGATTTTGTTCCTTCTGTGAGCTCTGTTACTGTGTGAGCACATAGTAGGCATTGCTGCACATAGTAGGCATTTATAGAGCCCAAGAGGCACACAGGCCCCTAAATACATGCTCTGGTTACATCTCAATTGTTCTTCTGCTGGCTGCCAACCAAACCCACAATGAGTGGTTCTTGAAAACATCCTACCCACTCTTTCCCTTCAGGGAATTTGGTTCCAGGGTTTCCGGGTGGAGCTCTACATGTTCGAAGCCGGGGCAGGGCAGGTCTCCAGGCTGTGTGGGAGCCAGTGGGAGGGGCCTTTGGAAGGTAAGAGAAGACTAGACTCCAATAGGAATAACCTGCTAGAAACTAGAAAGTGTTTTTTTGATTTGTTTTGTTTTTGTCGGTTGTGAGGTTTGAACTTTGCGCCTGAGCGCTGTCCCTCAGCTCAAGGCGGGTGCTCTACCACTTGAGCCACACTGCCACTTCTGGCTTTTTGCTGGTTCATTGGAAATAAGAGTCATACAGACCTTTTCTGTCCAGGCTAGCTTGAAACTAATCCTCAGATCTTAGCCTCCTGAGTAGTAAGCATTATAAGTGTGAGCCACACTGCATGAGCTTAGGAAGTGATTCTTTTTTGTTGTTGTTATTTTTGGTCATGGGGTTGAACTCTGGGCCTGAGTGCTGTCCCCGGCTCTTTAGCTCAAGGCAAGTGCTCTACCACTTGTGCCACTTCTGGTTTTCTGGTGGTTAATTGGAGATAAGAGTCTCCCAGACTTTCCTGCCTGGGCTGGCTTTGAACCACGATCCTCAGATCTCAGCCTCCTGAGTAGCTAGGATTACAGGTGTGAACCACCTGTGCCCAGCTAGGAAGTGGTTCTGGATGGGTCTTTTTGCCACGACTGTGTTGGTTTGCCAGTTTTAGGGCAAGTGCCCCAACGAGAGGGAGAAGGTTGAATCAAGTTGATGTTCAGATGCCAAATGCATCCATAAAGATGCTTTCTGGGGTAAATGCATGGCTGGTGGGGGGCATTTCCAGAGCCCACGCTGTCTGTTCAGATGTCTGTCCCATGGCAGAAGACATGCATTTTGGGAGGCCCCAACCTTGGTATTTTCATTGCTCTTATTGCTAGTAAATGTGTTTGTTTGTTTTATGGTGATGCTAGTGACGGAATCCAGGGCCTCGTGTATGCTAGGTAAGTGTATTCTACCACTGAGCTGAGGAGTTGTTCAAGAGTGAGAGAAAGGGATGGGAATAGGGCTTAGCGGTAGAATGCTTGCTCAGCATGCATGAACCCCCGGGTTCCATTCCTCAGTACCCTATAAACAAAAGGCTGGAAGTGGTGCTGCGGCTCAAGTGGTAGAGTGCTAGCTTTGAGCACAAGAGAGGCTCAAGGACAGTGCCCAGGCCCTGACCTCAAGTTCCAGCACTGGCAAAAAAAAGTGAGAGGCGCCGGTAGGTTATACCTGTCATCCTAGCTAATTAGGAGATTTCAATCATTGGATGGTGGTTCAAAGCCAGTTTGGGAAGTCAAAGCCGAGATAGTCTTAATCTCCTACTAACCACCAGTGGTTAGTAGGCCGTGGAGGTGTGGCTCAAGTGATAGTACACTAGCCTTGAGTGAGGAAGCCAAGCGAGAGCATGAATCCCTGAGTTCAAGCCTCAGTACTGGCACAAAAAAAGGAGGGGCCAGTACCCTCCAATTCACCTAGAAGATGAGAGCCTTCCCAAGGTCCGAAGCAGGGAGATTGTTGCCAGCTTTCAGATCCACTGTGACTCTTGCCTCCGTCTCCCAGTAGGTACAATCAGGGTCTTAGAGATGGAGAATATTCTAAAATGCTCAGAGGGGAGGTAGAGCCAGAGGGTCTCCATTGGGCGTAGGGCTCTGCTGAGCATCCCTGGCAACAGAAAATGGAAGAAGAAGAAGAGCAATGTCCTGGCTGGGCTCCCTGCCCAGGTCAGCTGAAGGGCCCTCACTCACGCTGGAGGGCTGCAGGACAGTGCCAGGTCCCGGGCACCCTGGGGAGACTTAGCGACTCCCGGTCTGCCTGGCTCAGCTCCAGCCCCCACGTGTCCTGAGACACAGGCGGTTGCTCTTGACTCTGTGCCCTTAGGGACATGCCCAGCCGGAACCTGCCAGTCCTCCGTCAGTGCCGTCTCCCCGACTTGGCAAGGCCTGTTCCCCAAGTTGGAGCAGCCTTTGGTATTTCCAGCTTGGCCCCCTGCCTGCCTCTCTTGGGACCTTGTAGTCTTGTCACTTTCCGGCCAAAACCAAGGCACCTCTCAGCCTTGATGGCTTTCCAGAGCCTGCCAGTGGCCTTGTCTGCCATTCCATGTCTCTTTCCCCCTCTCCCCACTTATCTGTGGGGCCCCTCACCACACCTGAATTGTTGTAACCACCCTGGACTTTGGCTGCTTCCTAAGTCACCCACAAGAGACCTTGGTTGACCTTCGACAGTTGACGCCTGAGGGGTTTCCACCCTGGGTGGGGGCCTCTCCCTGCCCTCTCATGTGGAAATGCCTCAGCTGGCACCATCCCCTGGCCCTAGGCCCTCACAAGCGAGGCTGGGCACACAGAGAACTAGGTGGCGTGCAGAGCCAAGCGCTGCTGCTCTTTCCCGGGCAGTTGGTAACGCTAAGAATGCTTGGGAGGCTCAGCCCTCCCGGGGCTGCGGCTTCAAATGCACAGGGGGATGGGGGGGGCGGCTGGGAAAGGAAATGTCTGAGAATCAGATTTGGGATTGCTAGGCTAACCCATCCTATTTCCTGGGAGAGAGGTCATTCGGAGATCGGCGTTAGTGAACAGATAAACGCAGCATGTCATTGGTTTGGACGTTGTTTATACTGCGTTAGGAGTGATAAACAGTTGTCCTGAACTTATTTATATTTTGCATGTGTTTATCAAAGCTTTTTTTTTTTTTAAAAACTACGACCCAGCTGCTTTGAGAATTATTACAAACTCTGAGTTTAGGAGTCCTCATTAATGATACATTATTGTATGTGCGCAATAATTTATCTTGGCAGTGTGGCTGCTTTATCCAGAAGTCTTGGTGTATAGGGGGAAGGGAAGACAAGAGTGGCTGTTCTAGGACTTGGAATGTGGTAGAGTGCTTGCCTACCATGCTTGAAGCCCCGGGTTCGATTCCTCAGAACCATATAAATGGAAGAATTGGGAGTGGTGCTGTGGCTCAAGTGGTAGAGCACTAACCTTGAGCAAAAAGAAGCTCAGGGACAGTTCTTAGCCCTGAGACAAGCCCCAGGACTGGCCCCCAGAATATCAGTTTTAGAAAGATTTGTCTTCTGGTTGAGTGCTGGTAGCTCATACTTGTAATCCTAGCTACTCAGGAGACTAAGTTCTGAGGATGGAGGTTCAAAGCCAGCCTGGGCAGGGAAGTCTGGCAAAAAGCCAGAAGTAGAGCTGTTGCTCAAGTGGTAGAGCGCCAGCCTACCTGTGAGGTAACTGAAGACAAACCCCAGTACCCGCACACAAAAAAATTAAAAATTTGTATATTCTGAGGAAAAGCAGACTTAGATGTGGAGTAGATCAAACATAAGAGCCATAGATCTTCCTTAGACTACACTCTTAAGATACTGGTCCTCAGCCTTCCTGTGGGGTAAGGTTGAAGTATTGTGGGCTATGTATAAGGCCAAAGGAAAAGCTTCTTGGTGGCCATTAGCAGCAGTACCAACAGTGTTGCGCAAGACCCTACACATTGTTTCTGTCATTTTTGTCCTCTATCTCATATTTATTTGTTTGTTTGTTTTGTTTTGCTGGTCCTAGGGCTTGGACTTGGGAACTGGGCACTATTTAGTCCCTGGGCTTCTTTTTTCTCTTTTCTTTTTTGATTGGTCATGGGGCCTGAACTCTGGGCCTGAGCGCTGTCCCTCAGCTCTTCAGCTCAAAGCTAAAGTTCTACCACTTAAGCCACAGTGACACTTCCATCTTTTTCTGCTTATGTGGTGCTGAGGAATCAAACCCAGGACTTTATGCATGTGAGGCAAGCATTCTACCACTGAGCCACCTTCCTAGCCCCTGGGTTTCTTTTTTCTTGCTTAAGGCTCTACCATTTGAACCAGAGTGTGTGCGCGCGCGTGCGTGCACGTGTGTGTGTGTGTGTGTGTGTGTGTGTGTGTGTGTGTGTGTGTGTTTAATTGGAGATGAGAACCTCTTGGATTTTCCTGCCTGGACAGGCTTTGAACCCTGATCCTCAGATCTTAGCCTCTTTGAGTATCTTGGATTACAAGTGTGGGCCACCAATGCCCAGCTTTCCAGCTAGTGGCAAGCACTGATGCTGATGTGAATTGCCTTGTCTAGCTTGTAGCTCAAAGGAGGTAAGAGCCTCTATTGCATTTAGAAATAGACATGGCTGTTGAGTAGAATGCCAGCCAATGAGCGGAAGCATCAGGTACCAAGTTTAAGTCCTAATCTTGTACCCCCCCCCCCAAAAAAAAATGACATGACTCTGTCCCAGGTTTGTGTGTGTGTATGTGCATGCTGACACTGGGGCTTGAACTCTGGATCTTAGGCACTTCGTTGACTTTTTAAATTAAGGCTGGCCCTCTACCATTTGAACCACAGCTCCACTTCTGGTTTTTTGTACTGGTTGTTTTCAAGATTAGAGTCTCATGGACTTTTCTGTCTGGCTAGCTTCAAACCAGGATCCTCAGAGACCAGCCTCCTGAGTATCTGAGATTACAGATGTAAGCCACCAGTGTCTGGCATAATCAATCACCTTGTTTCTTCCATGTAGAGGCTTCCCAGACAAAGAGGAGTCACACTTTAATCCTCTTTATCTATCTATCCTAGGTCCCCAATGCCTGCCTGATACTTTGCTCTTCTAGAGGATAAAGTGAGCAGATGTAGTTAGAAGGCCAGGATCACTTGGTGTTAAAACTCTTCTGGTCTGAGAGAATGAACAGAGTCCTCCCTCATTGTCCCCGTGTCACAAACCCATAGATGCAGCCTTGCGTGGCTGGTGTCCCAACCCAGGCAGAGCCCAGCTTTAGGATGCTGGCAGTGACTGCACCCCGGTTGGGTTGGCACTGTGGGGTGAGCTGGGGAAAGAGAGGGTTCTAAGTGTTTGGGTTTTCTGCTGTTATTTTTAACTCTGGTTTGAAATGTCCTGTCTTAGAGCAGTAGCCACACAGACAAGGCTGGGGTGTTGGGAGCTGCTAGATGTAACCCAAAAAAAAAAAAAAAAACCCCACCAAGGAGGAAGTGGTTAGGTGGCCAAGAATGTAACCTGCACCTCCCCGATTAATTAATAATTGAGAGCTGGCTCCCAGCCAGCCAGAGCTGGACAGATAAAGTGAACAAAGAAAGGTAGGTGGTTAACTGGTGTGGGGTTGACTTGGCCTGTGGCTAAAAGGGAAATTCACAATGGCTATGATTTATGGGCTGAATTACCCAGGATCCTTCTGTGAGCTAACTAGGGCCTTTGCTGTAGGAATGTAGATGCTGCTGCTGCTGTTGCTGCTGCTGCTGCTGCTGCTGCTGCTGCTGCTGCTGCTGTGGCTGAGGTCCAGGCCTCTGATGTCTGCAGGGACAGGGAGGGAGGGTGGCAGATGCCATCCTGGTGGAGAAGGTATCTGTCACACCTGTGACAGTCCTCTGGGACAAGGGATTCTGCTGGCTGCCTGTTTGTTGGAACTTAGTACAGGCTAGAACTTGAATGGCTGGAAGTTATAGTCAGCTGCCCTGCATTTTGATTTTAGTCTGACTTGGGACAAGGGCTTCATTTTTCCTCATGTCTCTATTTCGTGTGTGTGTGTGTGTGTGTGTGTGTGCGCGTGCGTGTGCGTGCGCGCTTGTGCTGGTTCTAGGGCTTGAACTCAGGGCTTGGGCATTGTCCCTGAGCTTCTTTTGCGCAAGGCTAAGTGCTCTACCACTTGCTATATAGCTCCTCTTCCAGATTTCTGGTAATTTATTGAAATTAAGAGTGTCACACATTTTCCTGCCTGAGCTGGGTTCAAACCCCAATCCTCAGATCTCAGCCTCCCGAGTAGCTAGATGACTGGTGAGCCACTACTAGTACCTGGCTAGGTTTCTTCTATGGATTTCTATGGATGAGTTCTTGGTGTTAAGTTAGCTGAGATGTGTGGATAGTGGGTGCCCAGTGGGGACTGGATGCTCATGGGAGTAGCTGGAAATGAGGGCTTTGAAATGGTTCTACCTCAACAGAGGGCACCTGTGGTCAGTGTCTGAGCCAATGCATGCCCAATACCTGCTGCTTGTTAAGGTGGACCCCACTGGACCCTGTGTAGGCTTCCCCCATGATTTTGGAAAATACCTCTTTCTTCCTGCCTGTCCCACAGCCCTGGGACCACAGGTGTCAGCAGAGGAGAGGCAGATCCGTGGTACTTGGAGGCTGCCATCAGATGAGTCTGCCTGCCATCTCCTTAGGCCTGCCTTTAGAAGTCAAGGTTGTTTGGGCTGGGAATGTGGCTTAGTGGTAGAGTGCTTGCCTAGCACGCATGAAGCCCTGGTTTCAATTACCCAGAAAAAACTGGAAGTGGCTCAAGTGGTAGAATGCTCATCTTGAGCAAATGAAGTTCAGGGACAGGGCCCAGACCCTGAGTTTAAGCCTCAAGACCAGCAAAAAAAAGAAGTCAAGGTTATTAACTAGATTGTGAAAGCAAGACAGATGCCACCCTCCACCTGGTGTGTGTGTGTGTGTGTGTGTATGTACATATGTGCACATGCATGTGTATGTACTAGGAGCTTTGTGGGGGGGCAGGGGGCTTGACCTCTGGGCCTCCGCGTTGTCCTTCAGCTCTTTTCCACTGGAGCCACAGTGCCACTTCCTATTTTCTGGTGGTTAATTGGAGATAAGAGTCTCACAGACTTTCCTGCCCGGGCTGGCTTTGAACCTTAGTCCTCAGATCTCAGCCTCCTGAATAGCTAAGATTACAGGAATGAGCCATGGTCACCTGGCTTCTGAGCCTTATAGTCTATAACCTCAGATTCCTCCTGCCCTGAAAGCTAGATGTGGGGATGTGGGGAGGGGGGGGTAAGGGGGGGAGAGGGTCCACTATGGACTTCGCTGGTATAAGTGAGGAATTGATTGGCTCCCTCCGACCTGTGCACCATACATGCCAGGCCTGTCCAGGGAGCATGGAGTCTGGGCATGCCCAGTGCCCAGCAGTGTTGGGTCACCTGCCCAGTAGTCCTGCCACAAACAGTAGACAGGTAGACAGGTCACTTTTGCAGCCTTTTTAAAGGGAACGTTGAAATCTCATGTTACTGCATTCTCTACAGCAAATACTAGTATTTAATTGTGGATTAATGATCTCTCCAGTCAATATTAGCTTTTTGCTTATTACAAAGCACTCCTGTTTGTTCCAGAAAAACTACATAAGAATGATTCAGGCAATGCTGGCTTGAAGAAAATCTAGCATGCTAGAGTCTGCATTCACCAAGAGGCGTGGATCATGTATCGTTGTTACAAAAGTATATTTTTAAAGGCAAGGACTTCATGGAAGAACTATTTTAAAATGGAGTGCCCCATCTCTGGCATTGTTTGGGTGTTTAGCCCAAACTGCATCTTTAGTAAATCAAGGCAGGTGTATTTGACTTGCAAGCATCCTCCAGCAAGCATATCTAAGGATCAGTGACCCTGGGCAGTGAAGGGATGACTTGAATTCTGAACCTTCTCTCAGCTGTTCTCAAAACTGACACTCTACCATTTGAACCAAGTCTCTGCTTCCAGGTTTGTTTTGTTTTGCTGGTCTATTGGAGATAAGTCTCTTAGCTTGATCTGCCTGGGCTGGCTTTGAACTATGATTTTCAGATCTCTGCCTCCTGAGCAGCTAGGATTACATAGGCATGTGCCACTGGTGCTCCGTGAAGCTTGCTTTTGAGAGTTTTGTGAGGAGGAAAACCAGCTCTGCCACTTCATTCTTTGGCTCCTCCATGAAAGCCACACTTTCTGTTCCTTTTGGCCTCTGGGCTAAGCAACCTCAGCCTTCTGAGTAGCTAGGATTACAGGCATGAGACTCCAACTCCAGGCTCTTTTTTCTTTTTGTTGTTGTTTTTTTCCAGGTACTATTGTTTGAGCTCAGTGCCTCACATTTGCTCGTTTGGCTTACTTGCTTGGCTAGTGCTGTACTACCTGGGCCGTGCCTCCAGCCTGGCTTTGTGTTAGTTATTTTGGAAATGGAACCCTGAGAACATTTTTCTTTTCTGCAGGCTGGCTTTGAACCACAATCCTCCAGATCTTCCTGAGCAGCTTACAAGCAGACTTACAAGCGTTGAGTCTCTGGCACAAGCCTCTGTGCCTTTTTCAAGAACGTATTTTGGGAAATTTCCCCTAGTTCTTTAACCCTCTCACTGACCCCTCAGCTTTCTAAACTGGGTGTTCTCCGAGACAGCCAGCATCAAGCAGCAGCACAGCTCCCTGTGGGTTCAGTGTGCACTGATATCCCGGGCTTGCTCAGAAGTGCCCCCCACTTTAAGCTTTGTTTCAACCATCTTGGTATTTATAATAATGGCACTTGAGATATGGTCACTGGTCACTTCCTGTGCGTCTGGGGCATCTGGGGCCCCTTGGGGCAGAGAGACATGGACCTGGGGGGCCGGGGAGGACAAAGCAACAGGGGTCAGGCCAGCAGAGGTGAGTTTCTGTCCCTGAGAACCAAGATGGCCTGGTGGCAAGCAGCTCTTAGATCTTTGTGGCTTTTATATAAAGCTTTATGTTGGGTCAATGTCTAAGGAAGTAAAACTCAAGATTGCTTTTGGGAAATAAAAGAAAAATGGAACTGTCCTTGATTCAGCTGAGGTGAAGGCAGTGTGGGGACTTGAAGCAAGTGCTTTTCCCCTATATGAGCTTCCCTGAACCCCTTACTTGGGCTGTCCCCATCAAAACCCCCAAGGCCCCTCTGTGGTCGGTTGAGTCTGTGAACATGGGCACTCAAAACGTGGGATGAAAACCAGGCTTAGGGCTGGGAAGGTGGCTCAGTGGTAGAGCGCTTGCCTTGCATGTCTGAGGCCCTGGGTTCGAGTCCTCAGCATCACATAAGCAAAAAGAAAAAAGCCGGAAGTGGCGCTGTGGCTCAAGTGGTAGAGCGCTAGCCTTGAGCTGAAGAGCTGAGGGACAGCGCCCAGGCCCAGAGTTCAGGCCCCACGACCGGACCCCCCCAAAAAAGAAAAGAAAAGAAAACCAGGCTTAGCCTGATGGAGGAACAAAGAACCTGAAGACCAGCAAAAGGTCTCAGTTTACTGAGCATTCACTTCTAACGGCAATATAGCCATGACATAGGATTTGGAGGTTCCTTCTCTTCTAACAGCTTTGAACTGGGATCCTCAGATCTCAGCCTCCTGAATAGCTAGGATTATAGGCGTGAGCCACCACACCCGGCTTTAAAAAAAAAAGTTTTGTCTTACTTTTTTTTTTGGCTTTTTGCTGGTGCATGGACGTAAGAGTCTCATAGACTTTCCTGCCTGAGCTGGCTTCGAACTCCATCCTCAGACATCAGCCTCTTGAGTAGCTAGGATTACAGGCATGAGCCGCTCAAATAGGAGTCTTTGAGAAAGTTAGGCTTCCCCCCCTCCTGGTGGTCTCCGAGTAAGAAAACAAACAAACATACCCAAACATCTGACTGGGATAAGACAAAAAGAGGCCTTGGAATGGGAACAAAGTTCACAGCCTTTTGTTTTGGAAACTGTTCCTCCCCTCCCCACCCCCTCCTCTAAACCTGGACTGATTTCCTAAAGCTGCTTAGCTTGCTTTTTCTCTTCCTTGCCCAGCTTACCTTTCCCTACCCTTCTCTCCTGCCTTCTCCCACCTGACGATCGACCTCCTGCCCAGTGTGCTAGGTGCTCTTCTCTTTGTAGGCTGTCGGGTACTGGGGTGTCTTTGGTGTTTGAGCCTCTCTCTCTGTGGCTGTTTAGAGTCCTGCAGCTCTATCATGGGTGCACATCAGAAGCTATGGACCTTTTGCCTGGGTCCCAAGTCAACCTGGCTACCTTATTGGCAGGCGCTGGCTGTTCCAGGTGTAAGGCAGATTGGAGGGATGTGAAAGAAGCCGAAGCCTCAGGGCCCCAGCTGTCCTGCTGTCTGGAGTGGTTGGGCTGGTAGGCCTTGGGAGAGACCTGCATCTGAGGGCCTGGGTGAAATTTGTTCTATGTTAGAGCCAGATAGCAGTGGGGTTGCTGCTGACTCTGTCATTGACTCTGTAATCTTAGCTACTCTGGAAAATGAGCTCTGAGGATTACAGTTCAAAACCAGCCTGGGCAGGCAAGTGTGAGAGGCTTTTTATCTCCAATTAACTACCAAAAAGCCAGAAGTAGAGTGTAGTTCAAGGGCTGGGACTGTGGCTCTGTGGTAGAGTGCTTGCCTAGCATGCATGAAGGCCTAGGTTCAATCCCTCAGTACCACATAAAAAGAAAAAAAAAAGCCTGCAGTGGTGCTGTGGCTCAAGTGGTAGAGCACTAGTCTTGAGCTAATGAAGCTCAGAGACAGTGCCAAGGCCCTGAGTTCAAGCCCCAGTACTAATCCACAATAATAAATAAATGAAGACTGCATGGTGTCACTAGATAAGGGTAGCTGTCAAGTTATGGGGTGACTTGTTTCCAGCCCTACATCATTTGATGTACTAATTGATCCCGATGCCTTGATGAAATAACCACTCATTGCATCGCCCCCCCATTTTTATAGTTTGGAAAACTGAGGCCCAGGACAGGGAAAGGATTTTGTAGCGGGTGAGAAGACAGAGCTGGAGTTCTCGCATAGGAAGCTTTGCTTCTGGACTCACCTCTCATTACCCATATGGACTGCATGCTCCCAAGCTTTTCTCTTCCCCTTCCTGCCCCCATCCATGTCCCCATCAATGCAGCTCCCCCAAACGATGGTCACCCTCAGACAGTCCCCGGCCCTAGATCAGTTGCTCCCCTGAGCTAGGTGGCAGCCTCGGTGGCCAAGACCGCCCATGATATAATGACCGATGAGGAACTTCCTCTTGGAAGCCTGGCTTCCTCCAGGAGCCAAAGGTGCTGGGCTGTGCGGTGGGGGCTGCAGAGGTGGGCGGGAGCAAATGGGGGCAGGGAGGGGGGCACTCCTGTCCCTCTGGGCCACTTCTGGATGGCGTTCAGCTCACGTTAAGCTGTTGAGGCTCGCTCTTAATGACCAACCGATCCGTTTGTTCGCACGGGCTGCGTGCATTCCATCCTCGCCCGGGCTGGCCTTCCCCTCCCCACCACAAGAAGCAAGCCCTGTAATTAACAAGGCCGCCCTAGACTGGCTGCAAAACTTGCAGCCATTTCTGTAGCCTGAAAGGACAAAAGGAGAGTTAAGTGGAAGTTTGATAACAGAAACTATTTAGCAAACCAGGTTTTAAAGGGGGTGGGGAGGGGGGGCTCGGAGGTTAACCAGATGCAGGACCAGGCCTGGGAGCCACAAAGGACAAGCCTCCAGTTGGATAGGGGAAACTTGAAGCCACAGGCATGTCATGGGACTGAAGAAAGGAGTTTTCCAGGAGCAGAGAGGCTCAGCGTAGCTCTGTGAAAACTGTTAAGAGCAACTCAGGCACGAATGCTCACGCCTGTAATCCTAGCTACTCAAGAGGATCTGAGGTTCGAGGTTTGAAGCCAAGCCCAGGCAGAAAAGTCTTTAAGACTCTGATCTCCAATTAAACACTGAAATCCAGAAGTAGAGCTGTGGCTCAGGTGGTAGAGCATTAGCCTTGAGTGAAAAAGCTAAGGGACGGTGCACAAGGCCCTGAATTCAACCCCCAGGACCAGGAGGGACACTTTCAGCAAGTGCTAATAAGCTCCTCTCCAGCCCAGTCTGAGTGTGCTGAGTGGCCTTGAGAAAGTGGCTTCACCTTTCTGGTCTGAAAGCCCATATTTCTCTTGACTCTCTGTCTCTGGGGGGCTGGCCCCTTGGGTCTGGTCTCCAGCTCACTGCTGGGTGGCTGAACAGGTCCAGCCAGCCCGAGAATGCTGTGGCACTTTTTGAGTGTAAGGCCCAACAAAGAGAAAGAGGGTGATGGGCAGCAAGCCAGCCCCAGAGACTCTGAAGGGCTCAGGGCCCAGCCAGCCTTTGCTGAATGCTGTTTAAGCCTTTGTGTCTTAAGGCGTCTCTGGGTCCTACGGGGCATGACCAGGCCCAGGGTGGTTTGGCCAAAAGGCTAAGGGAGGCCCAGCAAAACAAGTTGCAGGGAGGGCGGGGAAGGGGGAGGGGGTTATTGTGCTCAGGAGGAGGGGCGCAGGAATTATCCTGCCCTTTGTTTTGACAGAAAACTGCTGATTCAGAGAAGTTTAAGGCTTTTCTTGGGATTTCAGTTCTCCCTGACTCCCCCAGGCTGCAGCCAGCTCCCGGGGCTTTGCGGGGAGGGGGGACAGCACCCCCACAAAATTACATGTTGGGCTCTGGGCACCCTGGCTGGGAGGAGAGGCCAGGAGGAGGGCACACTAGCCTTGTTGGGCCCCTCTGTGCAGGAAGGAGGCCTTTGTTGGGGTTATCCTGGGTGGACAGCTACCACCCTCTGGTGGCAGGAATGTGGGTGCTTCTGGGAGGTAATACGGGCCACCTGGAGGCGTATTGCAGCAACTGTGGGACCAAGTGACACCTAATTGCCCATTTCTTTCTTATTGTTTCAAAGTTAGCGTACCTATAGTGAAATACACCACTGAGTGATGGCGGTCCTAATTATGTATTTATTTTTTCAGAACTACAGTTTGAATGCAGGGTCTCAAGCTTTTCTGTCACTTGAGCCAGGCTGCCTTTTCGTGTTGGGATTTTTTTTTTTTTTTTGGTCCAGTGTGGGGCTTGAACTCTGGGCCTAGGCGCTGTCCCTCAGCTCTTCAGCTCAAGGCAAGCGCTTTACCATTCGAGCCACAGCACCACTTCTAGCTTTTTCTGCTTATAATGGTGTTGAGGAATCAAACCCAGGGCCTCATGCATGCAAGGCAAGTGCTCTACCACTGAGCTACTTTTCCAGTCCTGTGTTGTTTTTGTTTTTTTTGTTATTTTTTTTTTTTTTTGAGATTAAGGTCTCCCTTCCTGTCCAATCTTTGATCTCCTCCTTTTTTGTGCTTCCTGGGATTGCTGGGATGATAGACATACACCTCTGTGCTCAGCGGTTGAGACAAAGTTTCTCAAACCAACTCCCTTCCCCGCACCCTGCCAAACACACATCTCAAACTGAGATCTCTTGTCTCCCAAGTAGCCAGGATTACAGGTATAAGCCACCCTATCCAGCATGTTTTGATCACTTATGCGTTTCTGCTACCCAGGATGCTCACTGTTCTGATCTCTTGTCTCTCTACCCCATCCCAGGATGGAACCCAGGGCTTTGAACATGCTAAGCTAGCATGCTACCTCTGAACCATACCCAGCCTTTCCCATCTGTGCTCTTTGTCGCCTTCCAAAGCTTTTGCTGCTAAGAAATCTGTCTCCTTCATTCCTGGTGGTTCACACCTATGATCCTAGTTATTCAAGAGACAGAGATCTGAGGCTCACAGTTCCAAACCAGCCCTGGCAGGAAAATCCTTGAGACTTATCTCCCATTAAGTAGCAGTAAGCTGGGCTGGGAATGTACTTAGTGGTAGAGTGCTTGCCTAACACTCATGAAGCTCTGGGTTCAGTTCCTCAGTACCACATGAACAGAAAAAGCCAGAAGTGGCACTGTGGTTCAAAAGTGGTAGAGTGCTAGCCTTGAGCAAAAGAAGCTCAGCGATAGTGCCCAAACCCTGAGTTCGAGGTGACCTGCAGGCCAGCCTGGAAGGCAGGACTTCTTGACTTCCCAGACCCAGCGCCTCTCCTCCCCACCCCCCATCCTGCTGAAGTTTCAGGCAGGACCCAGAGTGTGGCTGGGAACTAGGCCAGACCCTGAGCAGAGGTTTGTGTGCGGGAGTTTCGGTCAGGGCTCGGTCATCTTTGATGTTGTTCACTCAAGTCTGACTCCCCAGTATTTATCTGCAATTAAAGAGCTGGTTCTTAATTAGGCTGATGGCTGTGGGAGATGGCGGGACCTCAGCCTTGGAGCCCTGAGGAGGAAACGATCCTTCTATGAGAGACTGTCCCCTTGCATACAGATTGCCACCTGGGCTGTACAGGAGAGACGTAACGTAGGGTAGCGGGGTGGCGGGGTGGGGGTGTCTGTGGATTCAGGGACTCAGAGATGCCGCTTTCCTCCTTCAGTGCTGTGTTACAGAGAGCGTGGCCACAATTAGAAAATCCAAGTGGACATGCCTCTGTGTGTGTGTGTGTGTGTGTGTGTGTGTGTGTGTGTGTGTGTGTGTGTGTGTGTGTGTGCGGGCACATGCATGACAATGTGCCAATACTGGACTTGAATTCAAGGCCTTCATACTCTTTCTTGGCTTTTGTGCTCAAAGCTGGTGCTCTACCATTTGAGCCACACCTCCACTTCTGGCCTTTTGGTAGTTACTTTTTGTTTTGTTTTGTTTTTGTTGGTTGTGGGGCCTGAACTCTGGGCCTGGGCGCTTTCCCTCAGCTCTTCAGCTCAAGGCGAGCACTCTACCACTTGAGCCACAGCGCCACTTCCGGCTTTTTCTGCTTATGTGGTGCTGAGGAAATAGAACCCAGGGCCTCATGCATGCAAGGCAAGCGCTCTACCACTGAGCCATCTTCGCAGCCCTGGTAGTTAATTGGAAACAAGAATCTTATAGACTTCCCTGCTTGGTCTGACTTGGAACAAAGATGCTCAGATCTCAGTCCTCCTGAGTAGCTAGGACTACAGGCACACGCCACCAGGGCTTGTTCCACTGACTCCATCCTTCACTTCATAAGCTCTTGTCACTGCAGGTACCAAGCTAGAAGGTAGATAGGGTGCTTTAGAGTTTGGAAAGGCCTTTGCCAAAGGATTCTTTGCCTGTGAAAGGCAAAGGAGACAATAACATTGCCTCATTAGATGCTGGTGGCTCACAACTGTAATCCTAGCTCATCAAGGAAGGCTGAGATCTGAAGACTCTGGTTCAAAGCCAGCCCAGGCAACAAATTCATGAGACACGTATCTCCAATTAACCAGCAAAACTCTGGAAGTGGAGGTGTGACTCAAGTGGTAGAGCACCAGCCTTGAGTGCAAGCAAGCAAGATCACAAAGCTTGCCAGGTGCTGGTAACTCACGCCTGAAATCCTAGCTACTTAAGAGGCTGAGACCTGAGAATCACTGTTTGAATCGGCATGGGCAGCAAAGTCCTTATCTCCAATTAACCACCAAAAAGCTGAAGTGGAGCTATGGCTCAAGTGGTACAGCACTATGCTTGAGCAAAACACACAAGAAATTTCAGGGGATGCCGGGCGCTGGTGGCTCATGCCTGTAATCCTAGCTACTCAGGAGGCTGAGATCTGAGGATCGCGGTTCAAAGCCAGCCCGGGCAGGAGAGACCGTGAGACTCCTATCTCCAATAAACCACCAGAAAACCGGAAGTGGCACTGTGGCTCAAGTGGTAGAGCGCTCGCCTTGAGCTGAAGAGCTGAGGGACAGCGCCCAGGCCCAGAGTTCAAGCCCCACAACCGACCAAAAAAAAAAAAAAAATTTTCAGGGGGCTGGGAAGGTGAATCAGTGGTCGAGCACTTGCCTTGCATGCATGAGGCCCTGGATTTGATTCCTCAGCACCACATAAGCAGAAAAGGGCAGAAGTGGCGCTGTGGCTCAAGTGGTAGAGCACTAGTCTTGAGGTGAAGAGCTGTGGGACAGTGCCCAGGCCGAGAGTTCAGGACCCACAACCAGGGCAGGGGGGTGGGGGTGGGTGGGATCAAGCCTCAGTAAAGAAAGGAAGGAAGGAAGGAAGAAAGAAAGAAAAGAAAGAGGTATGGGCTGAAGGTAGCTCAGTGGTAATACACTTGTCTGATATTCTTGGACCCGGGGTTTTCCTCATTCTCTAGTATGTGCCATGGGCTTCAGTTTCCTTACCTCTGAATTGAGCTGTACGAGAAAGTGCCCAGCTTACAGACAGCACCCACTGATACCTGTTCCCATCCTGTCGCCAGTATCCTCACTCTGAGTACTGAGCCTGGCATGCTAAAGAACTTCGGGCCAGGCTGAGCAGTGCTGGGCTGGCCCTGCTCTCCTGGCCTCAGGTCTCCCAGGTGTGTGCCAGATAGACAGTCTATTGGAGCTCAGGATGGAGCTGGGACTGGCCCAGCGCCCGGTGGCTAGGCGGTAAATGCCCATCTTGGGCAGGGAGCAGGACATCTTACTTTCTCCCCTGTCTACTCACTGGAACCTAAGGGCTGGAGTGAAGTCCGGGATGCAAATGATAGGGGCTTGGTGTGAGGAGGAATGATTTCCCCAGCAGATCTCTGCCATCTCAATGCCAAGCAGAGCGCGAGGGTGCATTCCTGGGGCCTGGGCCCTGCCCATTGCTGCTCTTGGCTTTGAAGTGGGACAGGGCTAAAGGCCTAGGGCTGGCTTCCCAGGCTGACATGAATGAAGTGTCTCCCTCCGCTTAGCTGGGCCTGCCGTTCATTTCTCTTGAGGTAGCTGGAGTGTTAAGTTCTCACCAGGCTCCCAGCTCATGCCTTCCTGGGTGCCCCCCTCTCCCAAGGTAAGTGGGGAAGTCACCCCACTGATGCCTGCCCATCTGCCCCTCAAAATCACAGGAGCCCAAAGGGAAGATCGGGTATCACAGTCTTCTGTGTCTGAAAGGCCAGCCCCGAACAAGATCAGGGCGCACGGTCTCCAGGCATGCAGAGATGATCCAAGATGGAATTGGGATGGCATTTCGGAAATGACTGGGCCACTCCTTTGCCATACAGTGGGGAAACCTTGGCCCAAAGAGGAGCAACACACAAACCTTAGAGCTCGCAAGACCCACCTCCTTAGAGAAGCAGGGATTTTATTTTATTTTCAGAATACTGTGGGACCCTCAGCTGCTTACCTACAGGGTGTCTGTAGTTCCTGGAAAACCTATTTGCTGCCAGAAATCAGCTCAGGTAGAGTGGGGTAGCTATAGTGTGTGTGTACACGTGTATGTGTGCGCATGTGTGCAGATACTGTGGTTTTAACTCAGGGCCTAGATGCTGTTCATAGATTTCTTGCTCAAGGCTGGTGCTCTATCACTTGAGCACACCTCCACTTCCAATTTTTTGGTGGCTCATTGGAGATATAGAGTCTCATGAACTTTCTTGCCCAGGCTGGCTCAGAATTGAGATCCTCAGATCTCAGCTTCTTTAATAACTAGGATTACAAGTGTGAGCCACCAGCACAGCTTGCTTGTTTGCTTTCTTTCTCTCTCTCTCTCTCTCTCTCTCTCTCTTTCTTTCTTCAGAGATGGGATCTTAACTATGTTGCCTTGGCTGGTCTTGAGCACCTCCTGTCTCAGACTCCCTAGTAGTTGAACTCCAGGTATACGCCATCATACCCAGATGCTACAGCTCCAGACAGATTAGGAGGTAGCCTAGCCTGTGTGCTTACCTGTCCTGCTGATATTTCAGTGCTTATTTATATCCAATGTGGTTCATGTCTGCACCTCAGATCCATGCACATCTTGGTTTTTGCTTTGCATGGATGTTTAGGGATTGGGGAGGAGAAATAAAAAAAGGAGGTGTCTTCCAATGCCCCCATTGTGTGCTAACTCTCTGGAGGATAAACTGACCCAGAGCAAGTATTTGCACACAGTTGCAAATCTTTTTTTTAGGTCAGTCATGGAGCTTGAACTCAGGACCTGGCACTGTCCCTGAGCTTTTATGCTTAAGACTAGTGCATTCTGCCACTTTGAGCTATAGTACCACTTCTGCTTTTTGGGTGATTAATTGGAGATAAGAGTCTCCCAGGGACTTTTTTGCCCTGGCTGGCTTCAAACCACTGTCTCCAACCTCCTGAGTAGCTAGGATTACAGGTATGAATCACTTTTTGTGTTATTGGTCGTGGGGCTTGAATTCAAGGCCTGGGCACTGTCCCTGAGCTCTTTTGCTCAAGGTTAGCACTCTACCACTTTGAGCCTCAGGACCACTTCCAATTTTCTGGTGGTTCATTGGAGATAATAAGAGTCTCAGGAACTTTGGTGCATGAGCTGGCTTGGAACTTCAGTCCTCTGATCTCAGCCTTCTAATAGCTAGGATTATAGGTGTGAGCCACAAGCACTCAGCTAGTTGCAAATCTTGGTCCCAAGGTTGTCCCAATCCCCAGCGACCTGACTTACCTGTGCTCACTTTTTCCACCTGCCCTGCAGACGCCAGCATGTCTCCAGATGCCAGCAAGCCGAGCCACTGGTGCAGCGTGGCGTACTGGGAGCACCGGACGCGGGTGGGCCGTCTCTACGCCGTGTGTGAGCAGGCCGTGAGCATCTTCTACGACCTACCTCAGGGCAGCGGCTTCTGCCTGGGCCAGCTCAACCTGGAGCAGCGCAGCGAGGCCGTGCGCCGCACCCGCAGCAAGATCGGCTTTGGCATCGTGCTCAGCAAGGAGCCCGATGGTGTGTGGGCCTACAATCGGGGCGAGCACCCCATCTTTGTCAACTCCCCAACGTTGGACGCACCCGGAGGCCGCACCCTGGTTGTGCGCAAGGTACCGCCAGGCTATTCCATCAAGGTGTTTGACTTTGAGCGCTCCGGGGTGCTGCGCGCTGAGTTCGAGTCCACTGATGGCCCCTATGATCCCCACAGTGCCCGTATCAGCTTCGCCAAGGGCTGGGGACCCTGCTACTCAAGACAGTTCATCACCTCGTGTCCCTGCTGGCTGGAAGTCCTTCTCCACAATCACAGATAGAGCGAGCTGCCTGCCGCCGCCACCACCACCACCGTCCCCCAACTTCCAGACCCAGGGGTGCCCCATGGACGAACCCCTCACCCCTACCCCATATCATCTACCTAGATTTAATATAAAGTTTTATATATTATATGGAAAGATATATTATACTTGTAATTATGGAGTCATTTTTACAATGTAATTATTTATGTATGGTGCAATGTGTATATATGGACAAAACCAGAAAGACGCACTTTGGCTTATCATTCTCTCAATACAGATATATTTTCTTTCTTTTCTTCCTTCGTTGTCTTCGTTTTGTTTGTTTAAGAAAGGGATACACCAGCCGGGTGCCAGTGGCTCATGCCTGTAATTATAGCTGCTCAGGAGGCTGAGATCTGAGGATCGCAGTTCAAAGCCAACCTGGGCAAGAAGTCCATGAGACTCCTATCTCCAATAAACCACCAGAAAAATGGAAGTGGGTAGAGCACTCACCTTGAGCTGAATAGCTGAGGGACAGCGCCCAGGCCCAGAGTGCAAGCCCCACAACTGACTCCCCCCAAAAACAAACAAACAAAAAAAATAATGTCAGTCACTCTTGGGGATAAAGTATTCTCATTATAGTGTTTTGTTTTTGTTTTCCAAACTCCTCTTTTCACATAGAAGAGCATTTGAGTGATTTGGTGGGCCTCACCTGACCCATCCAGGACTCTGCAACTTGACTTCAATATTTATGGAGAGGGAAACAAACGCAAAGGCCCCAGGTTCAAGTTCAGATCCTCAGATCTCAGCCTCCTGAGTAGCAGGGATTATGGACTTCAGCCACCTGTGCCCTGCTTGGCTTCAGGGACGCTGTGTCTGGAGAAACTCCATGAAAGGAAACAGGGCCTTCTGCCAGTCGCCAGCTATGGGCTCAGAGTAGATCCCTAAGACCCAGCGGGCCTGTGATAACTACAGGCCTATACACAGCCAGACCAGACCTTCACAAGGGATGGTGGTCACAGGCCCTCCCAATGCCTGATGTACAGGGATTGTGGGAGTTGAGGGATGCTGTTGAGTGATGTTTGTTTTAAGCTTGGTGTGTGGATCGTTTATTACACAGAGATGCTACACAGGACTTTCTAGAGCAAGCACTGCATGTTGATATAAATCTCTCAAGAAAGCACTCATGCCATGTATCATTCTTCTTTGCTATTTAGCTAATGAGTTCCCCCACCCTCCCTTAAAAAAGAAAAGGATATTCTAGCTGGGTGCTGGTAGGTCACCCCTGTAATCCTAGCTACTCAGGAGGCTGAGATCTGAGGATATCTCAGTTCAAAGCCAGTGCTATGGCTCAAGCGGTATCACTAGCCTTGAGGAAAAGGAGCTTAGGGACAGTGCCCAGGCCCAAAGTTCAAGGCCCAGGACCGGCAAACAAAAAATTCTTTTAATCTAGAGAAAACACTGGTCTAACAATATGGCTTTATTCCTGCAATTAGCTAGAGTCTCTAAACCGCCATTTGTCATTCATCCTCCCAGAAGCCCGACCCTGTTCCTAAAGTTGAATACTCTGCCCTGTGCTTATAGCTCACACCTGTAACCCTAGCTACTCAGGAGGCTGAGGTATGAGGATTGTGGTTCAAAGCCAGCCCAAGCAGGAAAGTCCATGAGACTCTTAACTCCAGGGAACCAACAAAAAACCAGAAATAGAAGTAGAGCTGGGGCTCAAGTGGTGAGGCTCTAGCCTTGAGAAAAATAGCTCAGAGACACCACCTAGGGCTCTGAGTTCAAGCTCTCCTGCTGGCACAAGAGGAGGAGGAGGAGGAGGAGGAGGTGGTGGTGGTGGTGCTGGTGGTGCTGGTGGTGGTGGCTAGCGGGAAGGAGATATTTCCCAAACCAGGTCATAGGTCCTTGCAGAGTGGTGGGTGGCTCTAGAGACAGGTAGACAGATAGGTTGGACTTCTTGTCACCAAACCCAAATTTGGATAGGGGGAAAAGGGGTCCTGGAGTTGACTAGGTTTGACAGGATGTTAATCCCCACATTTTCCTCTCCATCTACACCCTATCCCCATCCTTGGTTCCCCATTGCCTATCTCTGTGTATGTACATACACCCAAACACCCAAGCAGGTACTGAGATTTGAACTCAGACCCTCATGTTCTCATGTATGTTTTTCACTCTAGGCTAATGACCTACCACTTGAACCTCAGCTCCACATCTGGCTTTTTGCTGGTTAATTGGAGATAAAGAGTCTCACAGAGGTTCCTACCTGGGCATCCTTTGAAGCTCTGTCCTTAGATCTCAGCTTCCTGAGTAGCTAGGATTTCAGGAGTAAGCAACTGGCACCTGGTTTTCCTTGACTTTTATTTTTATTTTTTTCCTGTTGGTCGCAGGGCTTGTACTCTGAGCCTGGGTAGTGTCCCTGAGCTCTTTTGCTCAAGGCTAGCACTCTACCACTTTGAGCCACTGCCATTTAACCAGCTGTGTGACTTGGGCAAGTTACTTAATTACTCAGAACTGTCATGCATTAAAAACTTTGTGTGTGTGTGTGTGTCCGTATTAGGGCTTGAACTCAGGACCTCACACTCTTGCTTGGATTTTTTCCTCAAGGCTGGCACTCTGCCATTTCAGCCACAACTCCACTCACGTTTTTTGCTGGTTAACTGGAGATGAAAGTCTCAATGGACTTTTCTGCCTGGGCTGGCTTTGAACTGCAATCTTCAGATCTCAGCCTCCTGAGTAGCTAGGATTACAAGGCCTGAGCCACCAGCACCTGGCAAAGCTCTTTTTTTGTGGTAGCCCAACAAGGTGGTTTAGGGACCAGCAATTTTCTGAAGGCTCAAATTTGGCAGATTTGAGTAAATGAACTTCAGTTAGAGAAAGCAAGTGGACTATTTCCAGTGACATCTCATGGATGCCTGTCCCTCCAGACAGACTCAGGATGACAGTGGTCTCACACTGGTCTGCAGTCTCCTTAACACACACACATACACACACACATACCAGCTCACCATCCCAACTCTTAACCACCATGCTGGACGCTAGTAGCTCACACTTGTAATCCTAGCTACTCAAGACTGAGAGCTAAGGCTCATGGTTCAAAGCCAGTTTGGACAGGAAAGTCCGTGAGACTCTTATCTCTAATGAACCAGCAAAAAAGCTGCAAGTGGCGCTGTGGATCAAGTAGTCGAGCACTAGTCTTGAGTGAAAAGATCTAAGAGACAATGACCAGGCCCCAAGTTCAAGTCCCAGTATGAGCACAAAACAAGAAGTCAAGCCACCATGATCCCTCATGACCCACAAGTGCTCATGGCCCTGGGCCAGCCCAGTGCCCGGCACAGAGGACAGACTCCCGGATGTTTGTGGAAAAAAGGGTCACAGAGGTAATGGTTGTGGGCGAGTTGTATAAACTCTAAGGAACGGTGCAGGCATCCAGAGGGTGTATTTATTAGTGTCATGGATCTCCCTGACAGCCCCCAGCTGGTTTCTCCAGGCCCCTGGGAACACTCAACCCTCCCCCAGATTCAGGGACTCTGTGGCCTTATTCTCCTCACTCAGGAGGCCTGGCAGGGAGGTGGGGGGGGGGGGGGGGAAGGCCGGTGCGGCGAAGAGGAGGAGGGGAAGGTGCAGGAAGTCCATTGGATAGTTGAGAACACAGGTTCTGCTGACCACTGGTGGCTCATGCCTGAAATCCCAGCTACTCAAGAGAATAAGATCTGAGGATTACAGTTCAAAGGCAGCCCAGGCAAGAAGATCCTTGAGAGTTTTATGTCTCAACCACCAAACACTTGGAAGTGGAACAGTGGCTCAAGTGGTAGAGCACTATTTTTTTTTTTTTTTGTCAGTTGTGGAGCTTGAACTCTGGGCCTGGGCGCTGCCCCTCAGCTCTTCAGCTCAAGACCAGCGCACTACCGCTTGAGCCACAGCGCCAGTTCCGGTTTTCTAGTGGTTTATTGGAGATGAGTCTCATGGACTTTCCTGACCAGGTTGGCTTTGAACTGCCATTCTCAGATCTCGGCCTCCTGAATAGCTAGGATTACAGGCGTGAGCCACCGGTGCCTGGCTAGAGCACTATTCTTGAGCAAGAAAGCTCCAACTACTCAGGAGGTTGAGATCTGAGAATCTCGGTTCAAAGCCAGCCGGGGCAGGGAAGTCCGTGAGACTCTTGTCTCCAATAAACCACTAAAAAACTGGAAGTGGAGCTGTGGCTCAAGTGGTAGAGCGCTCGCCTTAAGCTGAAGAGCTGAGGGACAGCGCCCAGGCCCAGAGTTCAAGCTCCACGACCGGACCAAAAAAAAAAAAAGAAAGCTCAGGGACAGCACCCAGTCCCTGAATTCAAGCCTCAGGACTGGCACAGATGCCTGTGCACACACGATGCACACACACAGCTGGAAGATTCCATCTCATTAGGAGGAACTATATAATATTGTGGCTAATTTTTCACTCTTGTAGAAGTCTAGCCATGAGCCAAAAAAGCCCAGAGACAATGCCCTGACCCTGATCCTGAGTTCAAGCCCCAGGACTGGCACACATGCACACACATGCACACACACACACACACACACACACACACACACACACACACACACACGATATGACTCTATTGCTCCTCTTCCTCAAAGAGAAGGAAGTGGGTGGAGATGGCGGCAGGCTGAGTGCGGGAAAGTTAGCTCAAAGTCAGCTGCCCAAACAGCATCCTACTGTGCTCTTAATTCCTCCGTCCTAGACAGTGGTCAGCCTTGATTCTTCTGCTCTGAGATCAATGAGCATGAGATCCCTGGTAGGAGGCAAGAAACACTCTTTCCGGAGAGAGTGGCAAGATGGCCACTTACTACTCATGCTGACGCAGGAACCAGAAGGATCGCCAGACGTTTGGAAGGTGGGAGGCGGGCCACATCATGCTCGAGAAGAAAAATTTCATTGCTTAGCCCTCTTAGGGTCCACCATGATTCCTATCTACCACATCTGGGTTCCGTTGTTTTCTGTTGCGTTAGCACTGCAGCTTGAAGTCAAGGCCTGGGTGCTGTCTCTTAGCTTTTTTCCCTCAAGGCTAGCACTTTATCACCTGAGTCACAACTCCCAGATTTTTTGTTTTTAGAGTTTCATACTTTCCCCACACAAGCTGGCTTTGAACCTTGATCCTCAGCTCTCAGACTTTTGAGATGAGTGGCATGAGCCGCTAGCACGGGCTTTCTTTTTTGTTTTTGACAGTGCATCCAGGCAGCTATAATGGAACAGAAAGGAATTTTGGTCTGACACAAAACACCCAGCAATTCCTGCACACAGGTAGAAGAACTGACTCCTGTTGGGTTCTTTTTTTTTTTTTTGGTGGTGGTGGTTGTGAGGCTTGAACTCTGGGCCTGGGGCTGGGCACTGTCCCTGAGCTCTTCAGCTGAAGATAAGTGTTCTACCATTTGAGCCACAATACCACTTCCAGTTTTCTGGTGGTTACTTGGAGATAAGAGTCTCATGGACTTCCCTGCCTGGGCTGGCTTTAAACCATGATCCTCACATCTCAGCCTCCTGAGTAGCTAGGATTACAGGCATGAGCCACCAGCACCCAGCTCCCTATTGGGTTTGTATTACATCAGTTTGAGTCATAATTTTAGCAGCTCAATCTAGATCAATTATTGCCTTCAGTTCACCTGTCTGGAAAAATCAAGAGACCACAGAGTCCTTGTATTGAGACCACACAGCATTAAAGGATATGGTAAAAGCTGGTCACTGGTGACTCAAAACTGTAATCCTAGCTACTCTGGAGGCCGATGAGTACCCATTTCCAGGCCCTGAGTTCCAGTCCTATATCTGAGGGGAGAGGGGTGTGTGTGGGGAGAATATAGTAGGAGTTGGACGCATGGCTCAAGTGGTAGAGAGCCAGCCAGTGAAAATACCATACTGAGTTCAAGTTCTGGTCTCAAAACAAACACAAACAAAAAAACCCCAAACTAATAAATATAGTCGGGGATGGGAGGAGGAGCAGGTGTCCAGATGAAGGTGACCTGCTTTCAAAAGTTGCCACTGCTGGGCAGCGTTGGCTCACGCCTGTAAACCTAGCTACTCAAGAGACTGAGATCTGAGGATCATAGTTCAAAGCCAGCCCAGGCAGGAAAGTCCGTGAAACTCTTATCTCCAATAAACCACCAGAAAACCGGAAGTGGCGCTGTGGCTCAAGTGGTAGATTGCTTGCCTTGAGCTGAAGAGCTGAGGGACAGCGCCCAGGCCCAGAGTTCAAGCCCTACAACCAAAAAATAAAAAGTTGCCACTGTCTTCCAGTCTGGCCCAATTTAGCTTGTGTGTATAAACCCCATGGTCCCTTACCAGAAAGCGGTGTGTGTGTGGCTGCTGTGTCCACATAGCCCTACATCAAAAGTATCAAGCATGATGGCTCTCTATGCTAGGGCTTTGGGTGGACAGCTAGGTCAAGCCGTGAGGAACCACCATGCTTGTTGCTCCCCTGGAGACAGGCTGTCAATCACCATCTTATCGGTGGAGGGCGGGAAGGCAGGCTCAGCCAATGGGACTTGAGGATGGCACAGAGTGGGGGAACGGAATGGACCCTACCCTCGAGGCCACCACAAGCAAGCTATTGCTGTCATGGCTTCTTACCTCTCACTGACTGGCAAGGAATGAATGGCTGTCCGTGCCTGAGATTCTCCTGATGGGAGAAGCCACACAGAGAAGTGTGGATACCTTTGAATCCCCAAAGCCCTTGTAGCCCTTTGAGCTACAAGAGTTACAATTGGTTGGGATGTGGCTCAGTGATAGAGCATTTGCCTAGTATAAACAAGGCCCTGGGTTCAATACCCAGTACCATTAAATCCGTTAATAATTAAATAAAGGCCTCAAGTACCAGATGATCAATCTTGTTCTTAGCCCAGGGATGTAGACTAAGCCACCAACCCCATTAAATTGTTTGAATGGAGATTCTCAGATCTCAGCCTCCTAAGTAGCTAGGATTACAGGCATGAGTCACCAGCACACAGCTTCTATTCATTTTATTTATTTTTGTTTTTATTTCATTGACAGTTCTGGGGCTTGAACTCTGAGCTTGCACACAGTCCCTGAGCTTTTTTGCTCAAGGCTAGCACTCTAACACTTGAGTCACAGCTCTCCTTCCAGCTTTTTGGTGGTTAATTGAGAAAAGAGTCTCATGGACTTTCCTGCCCAGACTTTGAAACACGATCCTCAGATCTCAGCCTCCTGAGTACCTAGGATTACAGGTGTAAGCCATGGGTGCCTGACTTGCATGCGATGGTTTTGAAGTGTGCTCGTGGACATTTCTGTCCCCCCAAGGGGAGGCTGACATCACTACAGGGTACCATGGCAAGTGCTCAGTAGATATAGATTAAAAGTATGACTGGGCTGGGCGCCGGTGGCTCACGCCTGTAATCTTAGCTACTCAGGAGGCTGAGATCTGAGGATCGCGGTTCAAAGCCAGCCTGGACAGGAAAGTCTGTGAGACTCTTATCTCCAATAAACCACTAGAAAACCGGAAGTGGCACTGTGGCTCAAGTGGTAGAACACTGGCCTTGAGCTGAAGAGCACAGGGACTGTGTGCAAGCCTAGAGTTCAAGTCCCATGACCGACCAAAAAAAAAGTATGACTGGCTAATCCCAGCATAGGTTTGAGGCCAGCCCTATGGGAAAAGTACAACAGCTGAAAAATAACTAAAGTAAAAACATTAGTTCAGCTGGGCGCTGGTGACTCATACCTGTCATCCCAGCTACTTAAGAGGCTAAGATCTGAAGATCACAGTTCAAAGCCAGCCTGGACAGAAAAGTCTATAAGACTCTTATCTCCAATTAAACCTCCCCTCTGCCACACACACACACACACACACACACACACACACACACACACACACACACAGAGCCAGAAGTAGAGCTGTAGCTCAAATGATAGAGCACTAACCTTGAACAAAAAGCTGAGGGACAGTGCCCAGGCCCTAAGTTCAAACCCCAGGTTTGAACACACACACACACACACACACACACACAGACACACAGAGCTGTGGTAGCCTTGCACAAGTCACAGCCCTCCAGGGCTCAGATCTCATTCAAACTGGATTTCAGCCTTAGCTGTGCAGTGATATTTCCGGCTTCTACCTGGGCTTCCTGGCCTGAGGCAGGGATGCTGGATTGGACCATCTCTTCCATCTCTGAGTGTGCTTCCTGTCCCTGGCTGTCCCCTCCCCCACGCCTGGCCTTCACTACTCTGAGCTTGGGTGGACAGCCCACAAAGGCTTTGGGGCCAAAGCAGATGCCTGCTGCTATGCCAGGGACTGCCCCATGGCCCTCTGTAAAGGGACCCTTTCAGTACAGCACATATACTACACTTGGAACAATACAGACAAGATTAGCATGGCCCCTGAGCAAGGATGACACGCAAATTCGTGAAGTGTTCCATTTTTTTTTTTAAAGGGACCCTTTCAGCACACATAAGTGATACACTCAGCCATCTTTGTCCCACAACCCCTGGCAAAGGCCCTCCCACCCCAGCAGCAGACAGGAAAGTGACTCAGTCCCCACAGCCCCCTCCTCAGACCCACACACCACAGGCCTGCTTTGGAAAAAAGAGTGGTTTTCATTTCTTTCTCTTTCTTTCTTTCTCTCTCTTTTCCCCTCTCGAGAACTCTTAACCAGATCTGCCCCTGGGCTGTCTCAGGGCCTCCAGGGTCAGGGCTAGAGGCCTTTGTCCAGCTCCTTCTCCATCCTGTCCTAGTGGAGGGTCTGGCCATTAGGGCAGGCTGTGTGGCCCTACTGTGTGTGGGGGTAGAGATGGGCCCCCGGAGGCCCCTGCTGGCCCCCTATTATATTGGCTTCTATTAAATTGAAACACATAGCACATCTATTACACAATAAACCACAGCTATTTCATGGATCAAATTAAGTTTTATTTGGGCAAATTACAACCTTTCCTACAGTCGTGCCTTTGTGAGGCCATTCCTTTTTAATAAAAGCAAGCATTTCTGAGACTGGTCCTCCTGGGCCAAAACTCGATGGCAGATGGGGGGGGGGCAGGGGGGGTGCTCAGCCAGGGCTGGCTGCTGCGTGTGTGTGTGTGTGTGTGTGTGTGTGTGTGTGAGAGAGAGAGAGAGAGAGAGAGAGAGAGAGAGAGAGAGAGAGAGAGAGAGTGCACAGAATCCTTGGGGCCTCTCCTGGGATAGAACTGGTCTTCTCCTCCCCCTGCCTCCTTATCCTGACATTGCCAGAGAAGTCTGCAGAAAAGTTCTCATTACACAAGAAGTTAGCAACAGAGAGGCAGCAGGAAGGCATTTCCCGGAATCCGGGAGGAAGCATGACTCACTGACCTATGTAATCCACCTTGGCTGGGCCCAGGAGGCCTGGAGTGCAGGGCCAGCCTTCAGGGCTAACGCCAGACCAGTCCTCATAGTCACGCCTGCTGTCCAGGCTGACGCAGGCTACAGGAATGCAAACAAAGCTGGGTGGAGGGGGCCTTCCGAGGCTAGGGCACTGGGCCAGGGAGGAGGCAGCAAGCTTGCCAGAGAGGCCTGTAGAAGGGTCGTGGGGCTCAGAGAAGCCCCTTTTTGGTATCCTTGGAGCTCTGGCTGCTGGAATGGCTCCTATATCTTGGAGTAATCTGGCCTGGCTTGCCAGCTCTGGTCTCAGGCTGGAGTTGAGTCAGGGGTCGCTGAGATCAGAGCTTTGTAACATGGTCTGAACCACGGCTATGAGCAGCAGCAGCAGCAGTGGCTGGCTGGCTGCTGGTTAGAAATGTGGATTTGCAATCTGAGTGCTGGCGTTTCAAGTCTGTAACCGTAGCTACTCAAGAGGCTGAAATCCGAGGATCACGGTTCAAAGCCAGCCCAGGTATATCCAAGAGACTCTTCCAATTAACCAGCAAAAGGCCAGAAGTGAAGGTGTGGTTCAAATGGTAGAGCATCAGCCTTGAGTGAAAAAGCTAAGGGCCAGGCCCTGAGTTCAAGTCTCATCACACACACACACACACACACACACACAAAGTGCATATTCTCCAGTTCCCATCAGAATCCTGCTTCATGGGAAATCTATGGGCTGGGAACACAGCTCTAAGGCCAAGCACTTGTCTGATTGGAAACTAGCAGCATGTGTTTTAACAAGCCCTGAGTGATGCTGATAAACACTTGAGTTTGAGGCCCAATGTTTAATAATCGGGAAGTCAGCTTCAAGCCCACAGCTGCTGGTTATGCATTGAACACACAAAGACTTCCTGCACGCCAGGTACTCAGCTGCCTGCTTCTTCTGCACAATCTCAGTCTTCAAGTCAGTTTCCATGATTTAAGATCTACTCACAGCTTGGCATTCTGGGGCAACAGAGATGTTGAGTAGGCTTGACTTGTAGATTTTGTTCTGAATTTATTTATTTATTTATTTTTGGGTCCGGTTGTGGGGCCCGAACTCTGGGCCTGGGCGCTGTCCTTCAGCTCTTCAGCTCAAGGCTAGCACTCTACCACTTGAGCCACAGCGCCACTTCTGGCTTTTTTCTTTTTTGCTTATGTGGTGCTGAGGAATCGAACCCAGGGCCTCATGCATGCAAGGCAAGTGCTCTACCACTGAGCCACCTTCCCAGCCCCTTTGAATTTATTTTTTATTTTTAGTTATTTATTTAATTTTTGGTTGTCCTGGGGCTTGAACTTGGGGCCTGGGTACTGTTCTTTTGCTCAAGGCTAGTGCTCTACCACTTTGATCCATAGTGCCATTTCCAGCTTTTTTGGAGTGGTTTACTGGAGATAAGTCTCACAGACTTTCTTGCCTGGACTGGCTTCCAACTGTGATCCTCAGATCTCAGCCTCCTGAGTAGCTAGGATTACAAGCATGAGCCACCAGTGCCAGGCAGCAATTTTTGTTGTTGTTGTTGTTAACCTGAACTCTGGGCCTGTGCAACTGTCCCTCAGCTCTTCAGCTCAAGGCTAGCACTCTACCACTTGAGCACAGCGCCACTTCTGGCTTTTTCTGCTTACATGGTGCTGAGGAATTGAACCCAGGGCCTCATGCATACAAGGCAAGCACTCTACCATGAGCCACTACCCAGCCCGCCAGGCAGCAATTATTTTCGATAGGGTCTCAATATTGTAGGCTGGTCTCAAATTTTAGCCTCCTACCTCATGAATGCTGGGATTATAGACATGTACACCACACCTGGCTTCTACTGGTAGATTTAGCCTGTGCTGGCTAAAACTGCTTTGTGTGCCTGGCTGACCTTTCCCTAAGTAACTTTCCTTTTCTTTTCTTTTTTTTTTTTTTTTGGGGGGGGTCGTGGGGCCTGAACTCTGGGCCTGGGCGCTGTCCCTCAGCTCTTCAGCTCAAGGCTAGCGAGCTACCACTTAAGCCATAGCACCACTTCCAGCTTTTTTTTTCTGCTTATGTGGTGCTGAGGAATCGAACCCAGGGCCTCATGCATGCAAGGCAAGCGCTCTACCACTGAGCCACCTTCCCAGCCCCTAAGTAACTTTTCTTAAAATGACCTTTCATAGGCTGCCATCTTACAGGTGACTGGGGTGGACAGAGCTCTCAGAAGTTGGGGATAGGGCCTAGGAAGGTGGCTCAATGCTATGCAGAGTGTTTGCCTCGCGTGCATGAGGCCCTGGGTTCGATTCCTCAGCATCACAGAAACAGAAGAAGCCAGAAGTGGCACTGTGGTTCAAGTAGTAGAGCGCTAGCCTTGAGCTGAAGAGCTGAGGGACAGCGCCCAGCCCAGAGTTCAAGCTCCATGATCAACAAAAAAAAAATGTTTTTAAAGAACCCCTGGTGCTGGGAAGGTGGCTCAGTGGTAGAGTGCTTGCCTTGCATGCATGAAGGCTTCAGTTCGATTCCTCAGCGCCACATAAGCAGAAAAAGCCAGAAGTGTTGCTGTGGCTCAAGTGGTAGAGCACTAACCTTGAGCTAAAGAGCTGAATGACAGTGCCCAGGCCCAGAGTTCAAGCCCCACAACCGACAAAAAAGAAAGAAAGAAAGAAAGAAAGAGGGTCCCCAGGTCCTTTAAAAAGGAATCTGGGGCTGAGAATGTGACTTAGTGCTTACCTTGCATGCACAGAAAAAGCTGGAAGTGGCACTGTGGTTCAAGTGGTAGAGTGCTAGACTTGAGCAAAAGAAGCTCAGGGACGGTGCCCAGGCCCTGAGTTCAAGCCCCAGGACTGGCAAAAGAAAAGAAAAGGAAAAAAAAAGGAATCAGGGAGGGAGGGAAAGAAAAAGAAAGAGAGGAAAGAGAGAATACACAAAAAGCAGGAGGCCCAAGCCCTGTATAGCCTTTCCCTCAAACTTGGTCCTTGGGCTAGTTACACCATTAATAGTTGGAAGCTTGTTAGGAATGTAGAATCTTGGGCCCTACCCCAGATTTACAGACTCTGGATCTCAATCTGGATATCAATCTGCATGATTTCATCCATGCTTCCCACCTCCTCCCCTTCCCCCCCCCCCCGCCCCTTTCTTACTGTAGATATGGCCTTGATAGTGTGCACATTCAAATTAAAAAAGAATAAAGGAGCTAGGTGGCACTGGTGGCTCACACCAGTAATCCTAGCTACTCAGGAGGCTGAGATCTGAGGATCATGGTTTGAAGCCAGCCTGGACAGCAAAGTCTATGAAACTCTTATCTCCAAGTAACCAGCAAAAAGTCAGAAGTAGAGCTATGGCCTACATAGTAGAGTGCTAGCTTTGAGCAAAACAGCTCAGGAACAGCGCCCAATCCCTGAGTTCAAGCTCTGGACCAAGAAAATAATAATGATGATGATGATGATGATGTAGCTTGTGGCTCATGCATGTAATGCCAGCACACACACACACACACACACACACACACACACACACACACACACACACACACACACACACACACAGAGGTGGCCACCACAGTGCAGCGGAGGATGAGGGGGCAGGGGTTGAGCTGCTCCTTGCACCGAGTGCCAATGCTCTGCAGGCCAAGCTGGGCCCAGCCAGGCCAGAAAAGAATGCACGCGGGTGGCTGCAGCACACACAGAGTGGGTTTGTAGAGGGTCTGCGGCATCCCAGCGCCCTCCTGCCCCTCACGGCCCTGCCCACTGCCCCACGGGGGCTGCCGGGGGCTGATGCACTGAGATTTGGGCTGCTCCCAGCTTCCTGGCCATGGGGTACCCTACACGATCGCGCCTGTCTGTCGCCAAGGGCTCCCGGCGCCTCATGGTGCACACATGGCACTGCTCATCTGCCCTGGGCAACGACCCCCAGAGAAAGGCGCCCAAAGCCGGGCGCTGGTGGCTCACGCCTGTAATCCTAGCTACTCAGGAGGCTGAGATCTGAGGATCGCGGTTCAAAGCCAGCCCGGGTAGGAGAGACTGTGAGACTCCTATCTCCAATAAACCACCAGAAAACCGGAAGTGACGCTGTAGCTCAAGTGGTAGAGCGCTCCCCTTGAGCTGAAGAGCTGAGGGACAGCGCCCAGGCCCAGAGTTCAAGCCCCACGACTGACAAAAAAAAAAAAAAAAAAGGTGCCCAAGCCCTGAGTTCCTGCTGTCCCTTATTTTGAAGCTCTGCTGTCCACCTTTGAGAAGAAGATACCAGATGGGAAAAGCCAGGGATGAGGAAATCCCACTGAAAATCAGTTGACTCTAAGTCATCGGACCCGGCCACAGCTGATGGTATCCTGTAGGTTGTTGGAGCTCCGGACCTTTGGCACCGAAAGCTTCCTGCCATTCCAGCTTACCATGAAGCTGCCTTCCATCAAGGTGGAGGATAAGCAGATGGTGGAGGAAGGGGTGGACATCAGGGAATTATAATCTGCCTGTTGAGAGTGGGGCATGCCAGCCTCTGTCACCTGAAGCAAAGGCTGGGCCTTCATCAGAGTCAAGAGAGCCTCATCTTGTTGCTTGTTTTGTCCTGAGCAATGTACTTCCTGGACTTCCTCTTGTCCACTAACCAGCTTACCTCCACTGTGCAGGTCCTTCCAGACGGCCTGGTGAAGGGAGCCCCTGTCAAAGCAGCCAAGGGATGAAGGCAATCCCATGGACCACAAGATGAAATTGAAATCTGGACTACAAAAGGAGATGGCTGTCCAGTGGAAGCGCAGAGAGCGGGAGCTGCAGACTCTCAGCCAGGCAGGGAAGGCCATGGAGAAGCTGATGGCCAGAGAAAACATTGACATCTATGCCAGCCAAGCCAAGGTGGCCAAGATTGTAGAGATGCTGGAGAATGAAGAAGAGGTAGGAGTGGAGGCGAAGGCCAAGCATGGAAAGGACTGAGAAAGAGGCCAAGGAGAGAAGCCGTAGGGCCCGGCCCTACCTCCTCAGCACGTGGGTGGTTCTGTGCATGCCTGTTAATATCTGCTGGGCCAGATAGTGGAATGATCTGCATGGTAGCTGCCATGAGGTGGTTCTTTGGAACTAATCAGGAACCTTGATTAAAACCCACATAGGGAAATGAGGAGATAGCCTATGTTCATAGATAGGACCATTGGACATTGTGAGGTTGTGGATTCTTTCCAATCTGTTCTAGGTATTCAATACAATTCCAGCTAGAACTTAATGAATTGTTTCATGGATAATGACCAAATTGTCAAAGAAGAACTGGGGGGCTGTGATTATCTCACCTCAAAATCCTGCAGTAAAGCTACAGGAATCCACATCGCGTGATGGAGAAGGAATAAACACGCCAATAAACAAGAGGGCCAGATGACTCACACAAGCATCTTTGACAATTTTCTCAATGGGGAAGAAATTTTTTTTTTAATGGTGCTGGAGCAACTGAGCATTCACATGTGAAATAACAAAGTCTAAACACTGACGTTTGTGAAAAAGAACTCAAAATACATCATAAGCCTAAATGTAAAGCACAAAATTACCAAATTTTCAGAAGATAACTCAGAAAACAAATCTAGTACCTTTGAATCAGGCACTGATTCATGAGGGAGACATTGGATAACTAAGACTTCATTAAAATTCACAACTGCTCTGCAAAAAGATACTATTATAAAAAGTGAAAAGCTGCCACAGTTTGGGAGAAAATATTTATAAAACACATGTCTGACAAAGGACTTGTGTTCAAAATATACAACGAGCTCTTTAAGCCCCGTAAGAAGCAATGAATTCAGTTTTTAAGAATGGCTACTGCTGGGCACTGTTGGTTCATGCCGGTAATCTTAGATACTCAGGAGGCTGAAATCTGAGGATCATGGTTCAAAGCCATCCTGGGCAGGAAAGTCCATGAAACTCTTATCTCCAATAAACCACTAGAAAACCGGAAGTGGTGCTGTGGCTCAAGTGGTAGAGCGCTCGCCTTGAGCTGAAGAACTGAGGGACAGCGCCCAGGCCTGGAGTTCAAGCCCCACAACCGACCCATAAAAAGAAAAAAGAATAGTTACTGCTGGGTGCCAGTGGCTCATGCCTGTCATCCTAGCTACTTAGCAGGCTAACACCTGAAGATTAAGGTTTGAAGCCAGCCTGGCCAAGGAAGAGTATTATGGAATACTCTTCTCTCCAAATAACCACCAAAAAAAAGCTGGAAGAACGGCCGTGGCTCAGGTGGTAGAGCAATAGCCTTGAACAGAAAAGCTCAGGGATAGCACCTAGGATCTGCGTTCAAGCCCCATGATAGGCACAAAAAAAATAAATAAAATGGCTACTGCTGGAGGTATAGCACTTGCCTAACATACAGGAGGCTTTGAATTCCACCCCTGCCCCCCGCCCCCGGACCAAAACAGATCATAACCAAAAAAGAATAGGGCAAAAGATGGAAGTAGACACTTGACCAAAGAAGATAAGCAATGGAAGGTATGGATAAGAACAGTAAGGGACTAGTAAGGTTAAAGGTCAAGCAGACAGGGCCCAAATGCTCATGTAGAGGTGGGAGCCACTGGAACTCTTGCTTGTGCCAATGCAAAATAGTTCAGCCATTTGGAAGCCAATTTGGCCTATTATTACAACTAAACACATTGGCCATATGAGCTGGCCATCATACTCTTAGATATTTGCCCAGTTGAGTAGAAAACTAAGGTCCATACCAAAAAAAGTCATATGTAAATGTTTCATAGAGCAGCTTTATCCATGAATAGCCCAGATGAGTAGTAGTCAAGATGCACTAGAAGTGGTGAATAAGTAAGTAATGGCATGTCCCCACAATGGAATATCATTAAACAGCGAAGTGACGTAACCAGACACTGGTGGCTCACACCTGTAATCCTAGCTACTCAGAAGGCTGAGATCTGAGGACCAGGGTTCAAAGCCAGCCCAGGCAGGAAAGTCCATGAGACTCTTATCTCCAGTTAATCATCAAAAAAGCTGGAAGTGGAACTAATACTCAAGAGGTAGAACAAAGCACCAGCCTTGAGCAAAAAAAGCTCAGGGACAGTGCCTAGACCCTGAGTTGAAGCCTCAAGACCAGCACAAAGAGTGCTAGTGTGTATCAGGAGGCGTACCTCCCATCTGGTGAATATCTACAAAGGCATTGGCCCCATGTTGTCACAAGCTCTTGGCTGCTCCTTGAGGGTCTTCATGGCCCCACCCCAGTCTGGACAAGCCTTGTGGCTTCCTTTATGTAGAGAACGCAGGCAGCATGTGGTGTCATAGGGAAGAGGGCCTGGTTATCTAGTTGGTTGATCCCATCATGGTTGTGGGGGCTTGTCACACAGTGGGGAAACTCCTGCCTGAGAGTCACCTAGGCCTTGGGACACCCTGAGACCTCTGACCTCCACCAGGGTTCACAGCTAGCTAGCCAGGTTGGGCCCTGTGTTTTTTCTCACGGCGGGGAGGGGTGTGGGTCCTCACATCCGATCTGCACGGAGCACCTGGGAAAAGAAAGTTACACTGAGAGTTTACACTCTGAGGTTAGAGTCCTGGGACTGAAGACCCCTCTGGGCCAAGTTGCCATCCTGAACACCTCTGTGCCTCAGTTTCCTCAAGTAGAAAATGAGGCTAAAGGGTCCACCTGTGTCACAGAGAAGAAATGGGAGATGGGGGTGGGCGTGGGGCTGGTTTATTCTAGCTGAGGGAGGTGTTAGCTGATCTGGTCTTTGCAAGGTTGACAAGGAAGTGCGTGCGCGTGCGTGCGTGCGTGCCTCTGTGTGTGTGTGTGTGTGTGTGTGTGTGTGTGTGTGTGTGTGTGTGTGTGTGTGTGTGTGTGCTGGTCCTGCAGCTTGAATTCAGGGCCTGGGTGCTATCCCTGAGCTTTTCAGCTCAAGGCTAGCAATCTAATCCTTGAGCTACAGCTCTACTTCTGGCTTTTTGGTGGTTTACTAAAGAGTCTCACAGACTTTCCTGTCTGGGCTGGCTTCCAACTTCAATTCTCAGATCTCAGCTTCCTGAGTAGCTAGGATAACAAGTGTGAGCCACTGGTACCCGGCTTTACATTGCTTTTCTTGTTGTAGCTAGTTTGAGCTTCTTCTGTGTACAATACCGTTAGGTGGTTGCTGCTCACAAAGCCTATCACTTCCTCTGCTTAGTTCATTAAACCTCATGATGACTCTGTGAGAGAGGTATTATAATTCTGCCTGGCCGAGATCACTGTGGCCCAAAGAGGTTGAGCTGTTTAAGGGAAGTCCTACAGCCATGGGGCTGGCTGAGGCCAAAAGTGTGTGTAACATTCTTGTACTTACTTGTTGTGCTGGAAGGCGTCTCAGGGAATTCTGGGCCTTCCTCAGAGACAGAATCAATGACTCTTTATCCATCTTGAGAAGTTTTCAGCACTTGGCCAGGGGCAGCCTCTTGCAGGACCTCTTGCTGGGCCAGGCCTCAGACAAGCCCACCAGTAGGAAGGGAGCCAACATCACCAACGACCACCACTCTGAAGTTGGGGGTTATGGCTCTAGAGGAGCCTGGGATACAAATGGTTTTCCCCTTGATTCTCAGGTAAAGCCATTCTCCTGGTGGCTTTACTCTCAGATGGTCACTGTCATGGTCATGTGTCATGTTTCTGGAGTCCTTGGCTGGGTTCTGTTGCTAAAGAGCCAAGGGGGGACCAACTGAGGATGGAGAGGCTCAGCCTCCCACCTGCTTCTGGGTGGATGGTTGCCCCTGGATGGTCATGTGGTTGGAGGAGACTAGCATGGGCTGGGAATCACTGGAAACTGTGGGAATCCCAGGGCCAGTAGTAGGGCTGAGTGGCTCAGGAAAGATTCACAATCTTCAGATCTCAGCCTCCTGAGTAGCTGGGATTACAAGCATGAGTCACCAGTGCCCACCTTATTATTATTATTATGTGTTGGTCGGTCGTAGGGCCTGAACTCTGGGCCTGAGCACTGTCCCTCAGCTCTTCAGCTCAAGACTGGTGCTCTACCACTTGAGCCACAGTGCCACTTCCATTTTTTTCTGCTTATGTGGTGCTGAGGAATTGAACCCAGGGCCTCATGCATACAAGGCAAGCACTCTACCACTGAGCCACCTTCCCAGCCCAACCCATCTTATATTAATACTTTTTTTTTCCCCTGCCAGTCCTGGGGCTTGAACTCAGGCCTGGGAATTGTCCTTGAGCTTCTTTTGGTCAAGGCTAGCACTCTACCACTTGAGCCACAGCACCACTTCTATGTATGTAGCACTGAGGAATCAAACCAAAGGCTTCATGCATGCTAGGCAAGCACTCTACCACTAAGCCACATTCCCAGCCCTTAAATTAATACTCTTAATCCTTCAGATAGAAGGAGAAACAAACTGTGTTGTTCACAAGGTCACCAGAGGATTATAAATAGATGAATTTGCACCACAGATGAATAGCCCCACAGGTAGCCTGGTCCCATAACAGGTATGGGGTCATTGTCCATCTTCTCCTTCCAGTTGGAGGTAAAAGTCCGACAGATTTTCCTGCCGGGGCTGGCTTCATACTGTGATCCTCAGCTCGCTGGGCTTCCTAAGTAGCTAGGATTACAGGCCTAAGCCACAGTGCCCAGCTGTAATTCTGAGGGTCTGAATAAGCTCACCACAAGTCTCAATTAGAGTGCTTTTGGAAGTGACTGGTGAATCAAATGGTGCTGCTGGTCTTCTTCTCAAGGCTTGGAGCCAGCCTCACGCCTTACAAGTTTAGGAGTTGGCTCAGCAGGACAATCGGAATGCTGGGCTATGTGTCCTGGGTGGTTTTGTAGATTCTATCTACAAAAATAACTAACAAATGGTTGGGCCAGAAGTGTGCCTCAAATGATAACACAAGTGGTAGAGTGCCAGTGAAGCAAGCTGAGCAAGTGAGCAAGCACAGTCCTGAGTTCAAAACTCAATACAGCAAAAATAAAAAGTATTCTGACTCACGTTACAGTATCAAGGAAGTCTTTCTTCTTCAGGACTGTTGTAACGTGTGTCAAGGCTGTACCAACTGAGGAGCCAGTGAAAAAAAATCCCTAAGAAGAGACACAGAGAGTCAGATGGGTGTTGCTAAAACTGCTCAGGCAGGGGCTGGGATGGTGGCTCAGTGGTAGAGCGCTTGCCTTGCATGCCTGAGGCCCTAGGTTCAATTCCTCAGCACCACATAAGCAGAAAAAGCCAGAAGTGGCACTGTGGCTCAAGTGGTAGAGCACTAGCCTTGAGCTGAAGAGCTGTGGGACAGTACCCAGGCCCAGAGTTCAGGCCCCACCACTGACAAAAAGCAAGCAAGCAAGCAAGCAAGCAAGCAAGCAAGTTTGGTTAGGGCTGGTGCTGCTGCTCATGCCTGCAATCCTAGCTACTGGGGAGGCTGAGATCTGAAGCATCCTGGTTTGAAGCCAGCCAGGGCAGGAACTCAGTGACACCCTTATCTTCAATTAGCCATCAAAAAGCTGGAAATGGAGCTGTGGTTCTAGTGGCAAATTGCTAGCCTTGAGTAACAAAGCTTAGGGACAGTGCCAGGCCCTGAGTTCAAGCCCCATGACCTCCCCACCTCCCCACCCCCCCAGTGAAAATTTACACAGGTAATGTGTTTTCTCACAAGGCTATGAGATCCTAGAAAAATTCTCCTGTTACAAGCAGGAAGTAGAGGCTCAGGGGAACAGCCATTGCCTGAAGTCCACTTTAGATCCCCTCCCGCCTTGGAGTGGGGCCTAGCACCAAAGTTGTGGGCACTTCTGTCCCCACAGCTTTGAGTGAAGGAACCTATGTTCTAGCTCTGATTTTGCTACTGGGTGACCCTGGTTAAGTGGGGCCCAAACCACCAGGAGTCCCCTGGTGAAGACATGGGAGCTTAGGGGAGCTGAGGGGAGCTGGGACAGGCACTAATTAGCCAAGAGCACTTCTGGAATGTTAAGTACCCAGCCCTGGAATGCAGTCCCTGCTAACTACAAGGCTCCAGGCCTTCTCCGGCCTGCAGAGATAAAGATCTGGGGGTAGACAGACAGGGCCAGTCTTAGAATTCCCACAGGGTGGTCCCAGCACTTGTCCACCTTCCCTCTCTCCACTTAGAGCTCTGCCCAGACCAAGGCTGGCAGGCAGACCTGAGACTTAGCTTCTAAGGTGGTGCCTGGCAGAATTCTCCTTTAGGGTGGGTGAGATCCAGTAGCTACTTCCAACAACACAGCAAAAGGATGGTGCTAGTAGCTCCTGGCTATTCAGGAGGCTGAGATCTAGAGGATCATGGTTTGAAGTCATTCAGAAAAGAAAAATGCATGGGACTCTATTTCCAAAAATAAAAAATCTCATGTCCTGTTTGTGCTGGCTTCAAAATGGATCCTTAGATCTCAGCCTTCTGAGTAGCTAGGATTACAGGCATGAATCACCAGTGCTTAGCAATGATGTAGATTTAGACAAAAATTCAGACTTGCCTATAGATGCAACTGTGTGTGTGTGTGTGTGTGTGTGTGTGTGTGTGTGTGTGTGTGGCTGGGGAGGGGAGTGTAGTCTGTCTAATATAGTATTGTGTCCTTTAGGACTTTGCTTCCCTCATCCTTGGGAACAGACCCTTGTTCCTTTTCCAATAAAGAATTTACAAGCTTAGGGCTGGGAAGGTGGCTCAGTGGTAGAGCGCTTGCCTTGCATGCTTGAGGCCCTGGGTTCTATTCCTCAGCACCACATAAGCAAAAAGAAAAAAGCCAGAAGTGGTGCTGTGGCTCAAGTGGTAGAGCGCTAGCCTTGAGCTGAAGAACTGAGGGACAGCGCCCAGGCCCAGAGTCCAGGCCCCACGACTGGGCCCCCCCCCCAAAAAAAAAAGAATTTACAAGCTTTGTCAGTGCCAGTGGCTCACACTGTAATCCTAGCTACTCAGGAGATTGAGATCTGAGGATCACAGTTCAAAACCAGCCTAAGCAGGAAAGCCCATGAGACTCTTATCTCCAATTAACCACCAAAAAAGCTGCAAGTGGAGCTGTGGCTCAAGTAGTAGAGCACTAGCCTTGAGCTAAAAGCTAAGGGACAGTGCCCAGGCCCTGAATTCAAACCCAAAAACAAAAAACAAGAAAGGAATTTATGCACTTCCACTGGAAAAGCAAGTACAGCCTATTTGACCATAGGAGTCTTGTGGGGATTTTTTTCAGTAAAGAGCTCAGGGCTAGAGAGTGATGAGTTTCAGGAGATCAGAGCAAGCTTCATGGAGGAAGGGAGCCATTAGAATGACAGGGAATTAAATTCATGGACAGCAGATCAGGTCATCCGGGTCCTCACCTCCATCGTCTGGAGGACAGGCATGTTGGGCAAGATGGCAGGCTGGGATGACTGGGGTAGTTGGCCCAAGACCTCCCACACTGGAGAGGGAGCACTTTGGGCCCTCAGCCCTGGTGCCTTTCTCTGTTGCTTGATCTGACTTCTCCTCTAGGGAGCCCAATATTTCTCCAAGGATTTTAGAGCCACTGCATTTATTGCTGGGGTCCTGGGACCCCCGTAGATTTGTCCCTTGCCTAAATTCATATGGTGGTCCCTCAATCTCTGTCACTCCTTTCTTTTATAGGAGGGATCAGCAAGCCATTGGCCCGCTGGACAGATCTGACTTGCTGGCCGTAAGCACAAAAGTCATTTTTACTTTGATTTTACAGTGTTAGGGATGGAGCCCAGGGGCTTATGCTCTACCACTGAACGTTAGCCTCAGCCTCAATGCATTGTTTTTTATATTTTTTTGTCCATCGTGGGACTTGAATTCTGGGCCTGGGTGCTGTTCCTCAGCAGTTCAGCTCAAGGCTAGCACTCTACCACTTGAGCCACAGCGCCACTTTCAGTTTTCTGGTGGTAGTTATTTGGAGATAAGAGTCTCTCAGACTTTCTTGCCTGGGCTGGCTTTGAACTGTGATCCTCAGATCTCAGCCTCCTGCGTAGCTAAGGTTACAGGCATGAGCCACTGGCGCCCGGCGTCTTTTATAATTTTCAAAATTGTTATTACAAAGGTGATGTACAGAGGGGTTACAGTTATATAAGTCAGGTAAAGAGTGCCTTTCTTTCTTCCCTTGCTCTCTGTCTGTTTTTTCTTCCCATCGCTACCCACAAGTTGGAAGGTTCATTTCCAACATAGTAGCCAGTGAGCACCACTGTAGCATTTTTTCATCCTTTGCTCTTTCATTTTAGTGATCTTCCTCACCCCAACGTATTTTTAGATTACATTTGTATGTGTGTGTGTGCCTGCATGCACACCTGTGCAACTGTCCTGGGGCTTGAACTCAGGGCCTTGCTGCTGTCCCAGAACTTTTTTTTCCCCTCAAGGCTAGGGCTCTACAGCAGGGCCACAGCTCCACTTGTGGACTCTAGTAGTTAACTGGAGATAAAGGTCCCATGGACTGTCCTGCTCAGGCTGGCTTTGAATGGCACTCTTCAGATCTCAGCCTCCTGAGTAGCTTATAGGCATGAGTCACCAGCACCCAGCAATAGATTACATTTTTTTTTTTTTTTTGGTCGGCTGTGGGGCCTGAACTCTGGGCCTGGGCACTGTCCCTCAGCTCTTTATCTCAAGGCTGGCACTCTACCACTTGAACCACAGCACCACTTCCAGCTTTTTCTGTTTTTTTGTAGTGCTGAGGAATCGAACCCAGGGCCTCATTCATGTGAGGCAAGCACTCTACCACTGAGCCACCTTCCCAGCCCCTTATATTTTTTAAATGGCTCAAAAGTGTGAATAGAAGATATCTTATTTTGAGAACCATGGAAATTAGATCATATGCAAATTGCAGAATCTACAAATAAAATGTTCTTGGATATCCTCCTTCATATTATGTATTATGTAGACTTCTGTACTAGATTGAACTCAGAGTCTTGGATCTTGCTTGTTGATAACTCTGCCACTTGAGTCTTACCTCCAGTCCAGCTTTTTGTTAGTTGCAGATGAAGTCTTGGAGATTTTTCTGCTCAGGCTGGCCTCAAATGGTGAGCCTCCAGATCAGCCTCCCTGATTATAAGTATGAGCCACCAGCAGCTGGCTTCTGCTGTCAGCTGCACTTTTGCTTTAGATTAGGCCATGCTGCAGGAGAGGCATGGCCCATAAAGCCTGAGATTATTATTATTTTTTTGTTCTTGTTGGTCGTGGAGGCTGAACTCTGGGCCTGGGCGCTTTCCCTCAGCTCTTCAGCTCAAAGCTAGTGGCCTACCACTTGAGCCACAACGCCGCTTCCACCTTTTTTCCGCTTATGTGGTTCTGAGGAATCGAACCCAGGGCCTCATGCATGTGAGGCAAGCACTCTACCACTGAGCCACCTTCCCAGCCCCTGAGATATTTATTCTCTGGTCCTTCAAAGAAAACAAAACAAAACAAAAATTCAAACAACCACCAAAACCCAAACAACTTACCAGTTCCTGATCTATAGTGTTTGTTTGTTTGTTTGAATAGGGGGATAGAACCCAGGATTTCACTTGTGCTGGGCCAGCACCTACCACTGAATCATGCCCCTCAGTCCCAGTGGCTTCGTTTTTCTTGTACTAGGCATAGAGACGGCTGAGTTAGAGACTACATTACCCAAGACCCTTTGCACCTAAGTCGGACCATGTGACTAAACTGCACCAATGGGTTGTGAGAAGCGTTATCCTCAAAGGCGAGAGGACACGCCCCGCTCCAGCCCGTTCCTCTGGCCAGAATTGTTAAGTGTGAAGGAGAGCCAGGATGGCAGAGATGCAAGACAGAAGCAGCCTGGATGCCTGGAGGAACTCACTGAGTAGGTGCGCTGCCGCAGGCCAAGCTAGCCTACCCCTGGGGAGGGTCTCAGGAGAGAGAAAGCGAAGCTGCACCGACAAGCTTGGCGTGCAGACCACAGGCTCCTGGGTGGGTGTGTGGGGGGGGAACTGGTCCTGGCCCTTCTTACCACGTGGCCCGGTGCCCAATAGCCTCTCGGGCCTGCGTGCTCCTGGTCCAATGACATTTGGCCTCGCCGTGGGACGGCTGTGTGCGAGCCCCAGGCCTGGGCCAGCGTACACCGTGCCGAGGCCCCTGCAGAACCGCATCCGCTCCCTCTGCCTTCATTCAAACCGTGGCTCCTGGCTTCCTCTCTGCCTTGATCACCAGCCCGTTCCCGCCCCAGCCTTTCGGCCCCACCCCCGCGGCATCCTCCCCGCCCCTCTAGGCCTCTGGTTGAGGGGGCCGCCCCCCAAGGCCTCTGGTTTAGGGAGGGGCCGTCAGAATGCAGGCAGAGGACTGTGCTAAGGCCACACGACCCCCTGGAGCAGAGGTTTTGACCCCCTGGAGCACTCAGACCTAGTACCTCTCAGTCCACAGCACCGTTCCTCCAGTGTTGGGGGGGGGGGGAATGTGTGGCCCCATCTTCAGGTGAGAGCCAAATAAAGTATCATGGCTTGTGCTTAGGGACCACACGGGCACAAAAGCGCGTGTTTTTATTCAGAGGAGCCGCACCGGGTGGACAAAAACCGGGCGATGCTCCTCTTGCTGGGCTCCCGGGCTTGGCACCTCCAGCCTCGCCGCACCTGCCAGGAACCCCGGCCTGCTTCCACAGCGCCTTGGCCTGCAGAGCTGGGTCTGCTCCCAGCCCTCCGTGCCGGTGGCGCCCCGGCCTTCCCGCCCTGTCCCACCCGGGGCCCTGCACGGTCCCTGCTTCCCGCGTGGTGGCTCGTGTGGCTCCGTTTTGTTTCTTCACCAGGGTCCCGCGCTTTGCTCGTGGCCGACCCCGCCCCCCAGCGCCTGGGGCCGAAGCGATGCCCGGGGAGCGCAGGGCGGGCCGGCCTGCCTTCCACCCGGGCGCCCGGGGGTGGGGTGGGGGCCGCGCAGACCCCCTTCCCGGCCCACCCGGGCGCCACCGGCCGCTCCCACACCCTCGCTGCCGCCCGCCCAGTGACCTAATTATTGTTTTTTTCTTCCAGCCCCTGCGGAGGGGAGAGGGGGGGAAATTCCTGGCGGATGACTCCGGCGGGATGTCCGCCCCGCGCCCGCCACGCCTTCGGGGCCGCGGAACCCATCTTCGGGCGTTAAGTACAGAGCGGCGCGGCCGCGCGCCCGGGAAATTGCCGGTTCTCCTGCCCCCGCGAGGCCCGCGGCTGGGTCCGGGCCCAGGGCTCCCCGGGGTGGGGAGGGGTGGGTGGTGGTCAGCGCGGCCCAGGCCCGGGAACGCTTGGCCTGGGCGCTGATGCCCGCACGGGCGATCGGGGTGCGCCGGAGAGGAGGCGCGGGGCGGGGGGGGGGGGTAACCCCGATCCCGCAGGCGCCGCTCGGCCGCCCGGGGCCACGTGGGTACCTTGCCATCTCGGATCCGAGCCAGGCATGCAGGAGAGTATTGACTGAGCACTGACTGAGTACCACAGTGCATGCACTGTGTGTGCTAGGGAGGTGTGTGTGTGTGTGTGTGTGTGCACGTGCTCACACTAGGCCTAGGCTTGAACTCAGGGCCTGGGCACTGTCCCTGAGCTGCTTTTGCTCAAGGCTAGCTAGCATCTACCACTTGATCCACAGCACCACTTCATCTTTTTCTGTTTCTGTGGTACTGAGGAATGGAACCCAGGGCTTCATGCATGCTAGGCAAGTACTCTACCACCAAGCCACATTCTCAGCCATGTTTTTTGTTTTGTTTTATCGGTTATGGGGCTTGAACTTAAGGCCGAAGTGTCATACCTGAGCTCTTTTGCTCAAGGACTGCGCTTTACCACTTTGAGCCACCGTTAATTGGAAATGAGTTTCATGAAGACTTTTCTGCTGAGGCCTGGCTTTGAGCTGGGATCCTCAGATCTCAGCCTCCTGAGTAGCTAGGATTACAGGCGTCAGCCACCACGCACCCTGCTGCCTGTGACTTTTGACACCTAGCTATGGTATTGCTTTTCCTTGCTCACTTGCTCATTCATTCGTTCCCTCATTCATTCATTCATTTTTTTTTTTTTTTGTCATTCATGAGGCTTGAACTCAGGGTCTGAGCACTGTCCCTGAGCTCCTTTTTTTGCTCAAGGATAGTGCTCTGCCACTTTAAGCCACCGCTCCATTTCTGGTTTCTGAGTGGTTGACTGGAGAGAAGAGTCTCACTTTCACAGTGGCTTTTCTGCATGGGCTGGCTTCAAATGGCCATCCTCAGATCTCAGCCTCCTGAGTAGCTAGGCTGACAGGTGTGAGCCACCAACAAGCCTGAAGACCCCTTCAGTTGGTGGTGAAGCCCAGCCCTCCAGCGTACAGTCTGGGGCAGAGAGTAAGCATGAAACAAATAGATAGAAAATACAAGGTTAAGGGAAGATTTAAAAAACATGAGGGACAGCAAGGGGGTAGAGGATGATGGAGTGGTCTTCAAGGCTGGATAATGGCTTAGGAGGACCCAACCAAGGCTTAGGTAGGAGTGTAGGAAGGAAGGCAATGTGGGAGGGGTGAGGGGAAGGGGTGAGCCAGAGGAATAGAGGCTGGAGTGGGGAAGGCCATGGGATTATCCCACTTAGTCCTCAGTGTCTGTCCTGTGTTTGCCATGGGAGTGGAGCTGTGCCCCCCCCCCCCACACATAGCCTAGACTTCTCCAGAAGCAGAGATTTGAGTTATCCCTATCACCCCAGTGATTCTCCTCCTCTTCTTTCTTCCTCTCTGACTCTGACTCTCTTGCTCTCCTGGCTCCCTCCAGCCTTGCATCTTCCACCTACTCTATAAAGCAGAATTAAAAAGATGGGAGATAAGCTGGGAACGTGGCTTAGTGGTAGAGTGCTTGCCTAGCATGCATGAAGCCCTGGGTTCGATTCCTTGGTACCACATAAACAGAAAAGGCCAGAAGCAGCTCTGTGGCCCAAGTGGTAGAGTGCTAGCCTTGAACAAAAGAAGCTCAGCCATAGTGCCCAGGCCTGAGTTGGAACCCCAGGACTGGCCAAAAATCAATCAATCAATCATAACAATAAAAAGATGGGAGAGGAAAATGGCCTGCCCTTGAAAGCTAGGCTTTGCAGTCAGAAATCCCAGGTCCCAGGGCCTCCTGTGCTGCTGAGGTACTGTTGTGTGAGCTGGCCCCAGCTGCTTTCACTCTCTGAGCTCTTGTTTCTGTACCTGCAAAACGAGGCCAACTGTATCTGCTGTCTAAATTGCATGAAAAGCTAGGCGTCCACCAGTCCCTGACCCAACAAGTAGTTTCCTGGTCATACCCAAGAGATGGGAATGCATCTTCCCAACAGCACCTGCATGGCATGCGTGTATGTGTTTCACATTGGCCCCCTAAATGGATCGACGCTGGCACCCATCAACCAGAAGGGCCAAGTAAGCTGTAGCATCCTGGTGTAATAGAATGCCTACAAAAGAGCATTGAGGAAAGTTGGGTGCTGGTGGCTCACGCCTGTAATCCAAGCTACTCAGGAAGCTGAGATCTGAGGATCATCGTTCAAAGTCAACCCAGGCAGGAAACTGCCTGAGACTCTTCTCTCCAATTAACCACCCAAAATTCCAAAATAGACCTGTGCTTTAAGTGTAGGACACCAGGTTGAACAAGAAAGCAAAGGGACGGGTACCCAGGCCCTGAGTTCAAGCCTCAGTATTGGTGTACACACACTCACATACACACACACACACAGTGAAGTAGCAGGTAGCAGCCTGCTGAGTATGAAAGCACCCAGAATAAGTTTCTGTCAGGATCAGCAAAGTCAGGGGTTCCCCTGGGGGTGCTGTCTGGAGGAGCTCCGAAGGGCCTTCTGGCGGTTCGGGAGGGTTTGATGTCCTGTGACTTTGTGTGTATGTAAGTTCATGGATGCTGCTATGTATACACGGAAATTCGTTGTTGTTCCAAAACAAGTTTAAACAAACCTGATGCCTTGAGCTGGATTCATGGAGAACATGTAGCGATTCCTGCCTCTTTGTGCCTGTGTGAGGAACAAAGGTTCCCACCAGCAACCGTGCCCTCCGCCAGCTTGGAACCTCCATCCTCAGACCCTCCTGAGTAGCTAGGATTACAGGCATCAGCCATCCACAGCCCAGGAGAGACTGTTCCTGGGCCCCCTAAATCTTGGCTCTCTGGTCCTTTGACACTGCCTATAACCTCAACACAGACTGGCATCAATGCCCCAAGGCTGGCTAGATAACCCTGTGCTGCTCCAAGTAGGTCTAGAGGCTGAGGCCTGGCCTGGGTTAGGTGAGGTTGTGCAAGGTGGGGGGGAAGGGATGCAGGGTGTGTGTGTGTGTGTGTGTGTGTGTGTGTGTGTGTGTGTGTGTGTGTGTGTGTGAGATTTTCCAGCCCCGTCTTCCTGGAAGCCCCTTGGCCAAGGATCGTGCCATTTATTCTTGGGTCGGCTGAGTTTATCATAGAGGTTGTTGACACTGTCATGGGGGGAGAGGGGGAGGGAGCTTTTGTGACCTGAAGGAGTCCCAGGAAGGCCCGGGATTCCTGGCCCTTGTCCTCCAGCCCAGGAGCTGCAGGGAGGAGCTCCTGTGAGAGATGCACTCCTTCCTGATCGTTTCCCAGGGGCAGGTGAGGGGCTGAGGTGCTCTGAGGAAGGTGGGTATGGGGGGTCTGCAGTCTGATCTATGGCCTGTGAGCCAGGACAGAGATTGGGGTGTGTGTGTGTGCTGCCTGTGGGAACGGGGCAGGACCTGTCTGGAGAGGGAGCATATGTCAGCTTTATCAGGCCCTGCCGCCACGTTATCTGTGGCTTCTCAGCAAAGGAGCCAGGGTTGGTCATCACTTAGAACTTTCCAGGCCTGGGACAAAGCCGCCGGGTCAGCTGGCGCCCCCGTGGTGGCTCATGTCAGACCCGTGGGCTCGGCAGCTCGTGGTCCACACTGGGGGTTGAAAGTGGGGGGGGGGGGCGCTGCCCAACTGGCGACAGCATGTCTGCTCCAATTCCCCCACGCTGCCGGGACCACCTCCCGCGGGGCCTGTCTTCAGAATGGAGTTGGGGCACAGGGGTCACCCCAGTCCTTCCAGGCCTTGCTAAAAATGTCAGCCACAAAGGACAGGACACAGAGGGGCCTGTCCAAGAACAAGGGCCAAGTGTTGGCATGGGATGAGGGCCGGGGCCAGGCTGGTCAAATGTTTACTTGGACTCATTCAAGTGGGTGCCCTCAGGCCACGGGGGCAGCTGGCGCCTGGCACTGGACCCTTCTGCCCACTACCATGAGGCACATTCTAGAAGAGGCCCAAATGCAAAAGCACTCATGGAGCTGCCAGCTGAGGCCTTGGTACGGCCACTCCCTGCCGGGTAAAGGAGAGCTGGAAGGGCTGGCTCCTCTTTGCTTTTCTTGCCTCCTGCGAGATGGTCATGAATGGTTGGACAGGTTGCATACTGGAAAAAAAAAAATCTTTCCACTAAAGCAAGTGAGCCCGAAACACTTCAGTCCAGAAGCTGCTTTCTGACCTGCTGGGGGAGGACACCTTGGTATACACTGGGAACATTAAGATGACCACAGGACTGGGGTGTCAGGGGCTCACACCTGTAATCCTAGCTACTCAGGACGATGGGATCTGAGGATTGTGATTCAAAGCCAGTCCAGGCAGGAAAGTCCAGGAGACGCTTTACCTCTCATGAACCAACACCAACAAAAAGAAAGGAGGAAAGAGAGGAATGGGGAGGGGCTGGGAATGTGGCTTGGTGGTAGAGTGCTTGCCTAGCATGCAGGAAGCCCTGGGTTTGATTCCTCAGAACCACATAACATAGAAAATGCCAGAAGTGGTATTGTGTCTCAAGTGGTAGAGTGCTAGCCTGGATCAGAAAAGCTAAGGCTCTGAGTTTTAAGACTTAACACACGCGCACACACACACACACTCAATGACAACCTGTTCTCTTTGGTTGGAGCAAATCTACATCTGATACAGACCTGGGAGATATAATACAAGATACCTAGATTTCCATTTCACATAAACAATAAAAATCAATTTGTAGTAGAGCTCTGACCCAGACGCTATGACAATGTTAGAAGTGTCAGGAGACCCAGAGGTGCCCTGCTGCCTGTAGGGCCCCCAGGGGTCCTGGAGAAGGCTGCGGGAGGTGGGGCAGGCTGGCCAGGTGACAGGTGAGATGAGAGCTAGGTCAGATCAGGGACCAGGCAGGCAGGGTTGGAGGTGCTGCCGTGGTCATGGGCTCCCCCTGGTGGTTGTGTCGAGAATAGGCGAGGTCTGCCTAAGGCTGGCTTAAGCATGGGGCTGGTAGAGAGGAATACCTGGTTCTGGACATCTAAAGAGTTTCCTGTGGAAAATGAGAAGCTTTTAAAGAAACAGAGGGATCAGGGCAAGGAGCTCTGGGTCTTCATCACCCATTGCAGCCACTACCAGCTCATGGCCAATTATGTTTCCTAGAACCCTTTTACTCTCCCACAACTGTATGACTAAAGCAAATCCAGGATACCCATTATAAACAGGTGAGTGTAGATCATGAAAAGATAAGGTCTGGAGATATAGTTTAGAGCTGGAACCACCACCAGGAATTCACCCAAAGCTCTTGAGCTCAGTCAGCTCTGATCTCTGTTCCTTTTTTTTTTTTTTTGGTCATGGGGCTTGAATTCTGGGCCTGGGTGCTGTTCCTAAGCTCTTCAGCTCAAGGTTAACACTCTACCACTTGAGCCACAACACCACTTCCGGTTTTCTGGTGGTTAGTTGGGAGATAAGATTCTCATGAACTTTGCTGCCTAGGCTGGCTTTGAACTGTGATCCTCAGATCTCAGCCTCCTAAGTAGCTAGGATTACAGGTGTGAACCACATGCTGGTTTACATTTGTTCATCTTTTTTTTTTTTTGGGTCCGGTCATGGGGCCTGAACTCTGGGCCTGGGCGCTGTCCCTCAGCTCTTCAGCTCAAGACTAGCGCTCTACCACTTGAGCCACAGCTCCACTTCCGGCTTTTTTCTTTTTTGCTTATGTGGTGCTGAGGAATTGAACCCAGGGCCTCATGCATGCAAGGCAAGCGCTCTACCACTGAGCCACCTTCCCAGCCCACATTTGTTAATCTTATTATTTTTTAATTTTCTATTATTATTACAAAAGTGATGTACAAAGGGATTACAGTTCCATAAGTCAGGTAAAGAGTGTGAGTCTTTTTGGACAGTGTTACCCTTCCCTTGCTCTCTCCCAGTTTTTCTCTCCTGGCCCCGCCCATGAGTTGTATAGTTCATTTTCTACATAGTGTCTAGGGAGTACCGCTGCTGCATCATCTACCCTTTGACCAATACTTTCTTCACTTGCCACCCTGGGCTTTCCTGTCACTAGTTTGGCCTCACCTCATTCATTCCTCTTTGCCCAGCATATTTAGCCTTAGTTAAAATATGTTTCTTGTGGCTCTTGCCTGTAATCCTAGCTACTCAGGAGGCTGAGATCTGAGGATCATGGTTTGAAGACAACCCAGGCAGGAAAGCTCAGCCTCCTGAGTGGCTAGGATTATAGGTAAGAGCTACCAGCATCCAGCTGTGTTTGTGTATTTCTGTGCAAACGTATTTCCAGTCCTCTGGTGCAGAGTTGGCAAGTGAGGTTGCTGGGTCAGATGGAGGGCTGGCATCCTGGCAATCTGCCCAACTCTCTGAGACTGGTTGAACCATTTTCAAGTAATCATGATTGTAAGTATTTAACCTTCAACTTGAATGTCTTAAAGCACGAAGAAGAAGCCAGGTGCCAGTGGCTCATGCCTGTGATCCTACTCAGGAAGCTGAGATCTGAGGAGCACTGTTCAAAGGCAGCCAGCCTGGGCAGATAAATCCAAGAGACTCATTTCCAAGTAGCCAGCAAAAATCGAGTAGAGCCAACCTTGAGCACAAAAGCTGAGGGATAGTGCTCAGGCCCTAAATTCAATTCCCAGGACCAGCAAAAAGTAAAACAAAAAAGCTAATTGCATGCTGGATGTTGGTGGCTCACCGAATCCTAGCTACTCAGGAGGATGAGATCTGAGGATCAGGGTTCAAAGTCAGACTGGGAAGGAAAATCTGTCCCAGGGAGACTCTTATCTCCAATGAACCACCAGAAAACTGCAAGTGGTGCTGTGGCTCAAAGTGGTAGAGTGCTAGCCTTGAGCAAAAGAGCTCAGGGACAGTGCCCAGGCCTTGAGTTCAAGTCCCATAGCTGGAGGGGGTGTAGGGGTGGGGGGGTGAGGGTGGGGGGAAGAAAAACATACTTGCAGAATGGGATTACACTCAGCTGCGTAGCTGGCTCTCTCCTGCTCTGCTGGCTGGCAGAGGGAGGTCTGAGGGATGGGAGAGCTCAGCCCTTTGCATGTGAGGCCTTGGTGCTCTCATGCTGGTTGAGTAGACACAGACCCCTCCAAAGGGCAAACACGAGACGCAGAAGGCATGGCAGAGGCTCAGAGCAGCGAGCCCAGTCATCTGGAGGATCGGAAGGGCTTAAGACGGCTTCCTCAAAGAGCAGAGATCATCTGCAGAAGCTGCTAGCAGAGCTGAGTCTAGATCACAGACTTCTCATCCCAGCCCGGACTCTCTAGACCATACTGCCTCCCTCCATCATCAAAGAGCAGTAAGGACTGCACAGGTAGCTCACGCCTGCAATCTTAGCTACTTAGGAGTCTGAGATCGGAGGATTACAATTCGAAGCTAGCTTAGGCAGGCATCGTAAAAGCTGGAACTGGAGCTGTGTCTCAAGCGGTAGAACACTAGCTTTGAGCAAAGAAGCTAAGAGACAGTGGCTAAGCCCTGAATTCAGGCCTTCAGGGCCGGAACACACACACACACACACACACACACACACACACACACACACACACACACACGCAGTAAGGGACATTAGGCACTTGCTGGTGTGTGGCAGTGAGGACCCCATGTCCCGCCTTGCAGGCTATAGAGGTTAAGAGCAAGACATAGTGGTGTTGGGAAGTTGGCTTAGGGGTAGAGTGCTTGCCTTGCATGCATGAAGCCCTGGGTTCGGTTCCTCACTACCACATACACAGAAATAGCCGGAAGTGGCACTGTGGCTCCAGTGGTAAAGTGCTAGCCTTCAGCAAAAGAAGCTCAGGGACAGTGCCCAGCCCTTGAATTCAAGCTCCAGGACTGGCAAAGAAAAAAAAAAGCAAGAAGAGGACCAGACAAAGGGGAATGAGGCCATTTCTCCTGCATCACCACTGCACTGGATTTGGGAGGGGGGCTATAATCAGAACCCCAGTATCCAGAGAAGATTGTCTACCCCCTGTCTACCTAGCCCAGGATGCAATCTGCTTGAATATGGAGTATTTTTTTTTTTGGGTCCAGTCGTGGGGCCTGAACTCTGGGCCTGGGCACTGTCCCTCAGCTCTTCAGCTCAAGGCTAGCACTCTACCATTTGAGCCACAGCGCCACTTCTGGCTTTTTTTTTCTGCTTACGTGGTGCTGAGGAATCGAACCCAGGGCCTCATGCATGCAAGGCAAGCGCTCTACCACTGAGCCATCTTCCCAGCCCTGAACATGGAGTATTTTAAGCTAAAATAGTAACTTTCTAACAGAAAGGTGATAATAACCAGGGAGAAAGTCCTTTGTGGGGTGTTGATGGTATAAATGTTTGGCGGTGTCTCATTTTGTCTTTCTGTTTTGGTGCCAATATCTAATGCTTGAACTCAGGGCCTAAGCATTGTTCCTTAGCATTTTTCGGTCAAGGCTAAAAGTGGCGGTGGTTACTTGGAGATAAGAGTCTCACAGTTGCCGGGTGCCAGTGGCTCACGCCTGTAATCCTAGCTACTCAAGAGGCTGAGATCTGAGGATTGTGTTTCAGAGCCAGCCAGGGCAGGAAAGTTTGGGAGACTCTTATCTCCAATTAACCACCAGAAAACTGGGCGTGGTGCTGTGGCTCAAGTGCTAGAGAGCTGGCCTTGAGCTGAAGAGCTCAGGGACAGCACCTAGGCCCAGAGTTCAAGCCCCATGACAGACTGATGGACAAAAAGAAAAGAGTCTCACAGCCTTTCCTGCCTGGGCTGGCTTTGAACAGCTATCCTCAGATCTCAGCCTCCTGAGTGGCTACGATGATAGGCCACTAGTGCCCAGCTTTTTCCTGCCTTAACTTTACAAGCCGTTTGCTCATATCTAAACATTGAAATGGCCACTTCCTCTTCTCTCACCTTGATGACATCATCTTCCTCTCTGCACCCCAGTTTTCCCACAGGCAGAATAAGGCAGGTGCATGGGTTTGTCCTTTGAAGACCCCATTGGCTCAGGCAGGCTCCTTATGCGGATTCAGCATTCCCTTTTCTGGGTGCCAGAGGCGCCCTCTAGTGGTCCACACTGACCAGACACCCTTGGACTGGTGTGTGAGCTGCCCACTGGGACGGATGAGTTTTGTGACACATGCATTGCAGAATTTCCCTGATGGAGACAACAGACGGTGAGATGGACACATTTAGAACAAAGGCAATCCCTCTCTAGGGCCTGTTTGGGGGACTTTGTGTCTTCACAAAGTCCTGGGGTCGCCCATCAGGCTAATATGGGCAGGCAGTGTCCTTTCTCTGTCCCTTTTAGTCTGGCCACAGTGGGTGGACATCTGGTCCCCTCTGACCTCATTTTCACCCCAGTCTCTGACCATACCAGTGCTGTCTCCCTCAGCCCTCTCCTTTGGTCTCCAGAGCATCTTCGAAGACACCTCCTCCAAGAAGACTTCTGGGGTTTTTCCACTTGGATCTTCCAAGCCTTGCAGTAACTCTGTGCACATCCATGTCCTGGGATAGAGTTTAGACTTCACCCGGGAACAGGTTGAAAACCTCTTATTTCATGCCACTTGCTTGAGATCTGACTGGTATGTCTGATTTGTGGCTGGGTCTTCCCTCCCTGGCCTTCAGCCTCTGCCTCCTGTGGGCCTTACACGGAGGGGCTGCTGTCTGGGAAGGAGACATGGATAGGTTTCTGTTGAATCTGTGCTTCAGCAAGCAGATGGCTGCAAGATGCAGGCTTCAAGCTGCTGTGATAGGTGGGAAGCTAGTCTCTGGTTACCCAGAGTGTGGGGCCCGAGGGCCAGACCCAGCGCAGGCCTTGAAGGACAAAAGCAATAGCTTCAGCCGTAGCAGTGAACATGGCCACGAAAAGACATCTGCATTTACTAGGTTGTGCTCAGTAACAGGAAATGCTCCTATACAACACACAAAACATTTTGTTTATTGATTTGTTTTTGTGCCAGTCCTGGGGCTTGAACTAGCACTGTCCCTGAGCTTTTTTTGTTGTTGCTGTTGTTGGTCATGGGTCTTGAGCTCTGGGCCTGGGCGCTGTCCCTCAGCTCTTCAGCTCAAGGCTGGTGCTCTACCATTTGAGCCACAGCACCACTTCCAGTTTTCTGGTGGTTTGTTGGAGATAAGAGTCTCACAGACTTTCCTGCCCTGGCTGGCTTTGAACCTCGATCCTCAGATCTCAGCCTCCTGAGTAGCTAGGATTACAGATGTGTGTCACAGGGGCCTGGCCTGCAATACATATTTTAGATGGGGAAATCAGCTCAGAGGGGTTAAGAAACTTACTCAGCTTTGTATATAAATATTCAAACAGTCTCGGAGGTGAGGAGATCAGTACCCTCAGGGGACAGTGCTGATCAAGTCCCCTTCGAGGTGCTCTGGCTATAGATCAACCATCCATAACTTCCTGGGCCACAGGACCAACCAGAGGGGAAGACCTAAATTAATCCCAATCCCTGAGCAGGACATTTATTTATTTACTTACTTATTATTTTTGTGTGCTAGTACTAAGGCTTGAACTTGGGGGTCTGGGCTTTTCACTCAAGGCTGGTGCTCTGCCACTTGAGCCACAGCTCCACTTGTTTTTTTTTTTTGGTAATTAGGCTCATGGACTTTCCTGCCAGGGCTGCCTTTGAACTTTGATCCTCAGATTTCAGCCTCCTGAGTAGCTAGGACAACAGGGATGAGAGCTGGTGCCCTGCTGAGCTGGGCATTTTCACAGTTACAGTGGGCTACCACTAGCCCAGCCTGGGGAAACCACAAACACCCACAACTGGAGTGGAGGGACTCTGGACCAATCAGACAAACTGATTGGTTCATTTGGGGTTAGGGGTCCAGTTCTGGTCCAGTCAAATGTGACCAGAGGGTGGGACTACTTGCCCAGCTGTCCAATCATCAGGGGCCAGAAGCTTGCTCTCAAAGTGAAGGTACCCAGGAGGCTACAGAGTTTAGTGGGTATGGGCGTTGTGGATGGGGTGAGATTGGTGTCATCTTGCCAAACATATCCTCTTGCAGGGACACACGGAGGCTCTGTAAGGCTGTGAGGCTCTGTGCTGGGGCTTGAATTGTCTAAGGGGTGCCTGTCCACTATGTTAGGGTGGCTCCTGCTCCTAATCAATAGTGCTTCCCTTGGGCAGGAATATACAGATCTGTCTGGATTAACTTTGAAGCCTCTGGGAGTTAGGACCCTCTGGTCTTAGGAGCCTTGGTTTCCGGTCCATTGATTTGAGCAAGAGCTTTACCCCTTCCCATTTCTCCCTCTCCCTCTCTCCTTTCCTTCTCCCTCTCTTCTTTTCTCTTTGGTCCTGGGGTTTGAACTTAGGGCTTTGTGTTTGTTCGGCTAGAGCTCTTATCCCTTGAGCCACAAGACCAGCCCAGTTTTTTGGTGGTTAATTGGAGATGAAGTATATCAGACTTTCTACCACTGAGCCACCTTCCCAGGCCCATATATCAGACTTTCTGCACAAGCTTGCCTTAAAGTCCAACCCTCCAGCTTTCAGTCTTGTAAGCGAAGATTACAAGGCATGAGCTCAGCTTTGCTCAGTCTCTTAATATCTCAATTTTCCTGCCTGTAAAAGGGCTAATGGAAGAAGAACCTTTTCTTTCTTAAGAGGGTAAGTGTAAGCTGAGTACCATTGGCTCATGTCTTCCATCCTACTCAGGAGGCTGAGATCTGATTGTAGTTTGAAGCTAGATTAAGAAGAAAAGTCCATGAGACTCTTTTTTTTTGGGGGGGGGGTCCAGTCATGGGGCCTGTACCCTGGGCTGGGGCTCTGTCCCTCAGCTCTTCAGCTCAAGGCTAGCGCTCTACCACTTGAGCCACAGCGCCACTTCCGGCTTTTTTCTTTTTGATTATGTGGTGCTGAAGAATCGAACCCAGAGCCTCAGGCATGCAAGGTAAGCACTCTACCACTGAGCCACCTTCCCAGCCCTCCATGAGACTCTTATCTCCAATTAGCCAGCAAAAAATCAGAAATGGAGCCGTGGCTCAAATGGTAGTGCCAGCCTAAAGGGAAAAGCCAAGGGCCCTGAGTTCAAGCCTCAGTACTGGCACACACACACACACACACACACACACACACACACACACACACACACACACACACACACACACCACACATCTGTATTCTCAAAAGCTCATTCTGGAAAGGGGGAACATTGGACGTTCAGCATAGGATATGGAAACAACCCAGATGCCCCACCACAGATGAATGGATCCAAAAATTGTGGTATCTATACACAATGGAATATTATGCAGCCATTAGAAATGACAAAATAATGGCATTTGCAGGGAAATGGATGGAGCTAGAAGGAATCATGTTGAGCGAGGTAAGCCAAGAGCAAAGAGACAAACGGTACATGATCTCCCTGATAAGTGGATGTTAAATCCAAAATGTTAGGTGATACGACAAAATTAACAGGACTTAAGAAACAAAGAACTCCCACTCATCTGGTCGAACCACTACTAAATAACTCCATGCTGCTGATCACATGTATGGTGTATAACATGTAAACACCGTTATATGTTATAGACCATGATAGACAATTTGCTCCAGGAAAGTTAGAATGAGCTTGTGACTTTAAATGAGCATCATTATCCCACAATACTGTGAAATTCGGGAAATTATGTAATCACTTAATCACAATCAAAAAAAAAAAAAAAAAAAGAACCTCGGGGAAGGTAGGGAGGGAGGGGATGGTAGGGGGAAAACAATGGAGGGGGTAACAATGTTCAAGAGGAAGTGTACTCATTACCTCACTCATATAACTGTAACCCTCTGTATAGTATCTTTACAATAAAAAAAATAAAAGTTCAGCATTGAAGACATTTATTTATGTTTGCAAATATGATAACAAATTTTGCTAGAACACAGCAGCAGTGTCAAATAATACACAATTAAGCAATCTGTGTGGCAGAAATGAACTTGGAGTTGACCAAGGTGTATTTATAATTGAAAAGTAAGATAAAATAGGTTTGATGGATCAAGCCAAGATGGTTTATGAGGTGAAATGAGAACTGTAGCAGTTAATACATGGAAATGCACATGAGTAATTACAGTACAAAAGTTTTGTGGGAAGGGCTGGGAGGGTGGCTCAGTGGTAGAGCACTTGCCTTGCATGCCTGAGGCCCTGGGTTCGATCCCCCAGCACCACATAAGCAAAAAGAAAAAAGCCGGAAGTGGCACTGTGGCTCAAGTGGTAGCGCGCTAGCCTTGAGCTGAAGAGCTGAGGGACAGCGCCCAGGCCCAGAGTTCAGGCCCCACGGCTGGACCCCCCCCCAAAAAAAAAAAAAGTTTTGTGGAGAAGGTAACGTGGAAGAAAGACTTTATTAAACAAGACTATGGGCCTGGAGTACCTCTTGCCACAGGTGCAAACTTTTTTTTTTGTCAGTTGTGGGGCTTGAACTGGGGGCCTGGGCACTGTCCCTGAGCTTCTTTTGCTCAAGGCTAGCACTCTACCACTTTGAGCCACAGTACCACTTCCGGCTTTTTCTGAGTATTTCATTGGAGATAAGAGTCTCATGGATTTTCCTGCCCAGGCTGGCTTTGAACCATGATCCTCAGATCTCAGCCTCCTGAGTAGCTAGGATTACAAGAATGTACCTGGCTCAGGTACATAAATGGAGGCACACACACACACACACACACACACACACACACACACACACACACACACACACACACACACACACATTTGGTACAGTATTTTTTTTTTTTTGCCGGTCATAGGACCTGAACTCTGGGCCTGGGCGCTGTCCCTCAGCTTCAGTTCAAGGCTAGCACTCTACCACTTTGAGCCACAGCGCCACTTCTAGCTTTTTCTGCTTATGTGGTGTGAGGAATTGAACCCAGGGCCTCATGCATGCAAGGCAAGCACTCTACCACTGAGCCACCTTCCCAGCCCCTTGGTACAGTATTTTGTCACTTTTCCTCTTGCTCTCCTTTGGCTTTCCACTTAGGGCTTGGAGCTCTACCACATGAGCCACACTGCCACTGCTGTCTTTATGCTGGTTCATCAGAAATAAAAGTCCTTTGGACCTCCCAGACTGGTGTGGCTTTGAACTCTGATCTTCATATCTCAGCCTCCTGCGTAGTTAAGATTACAGATGTGAGACAGCAGTGCCCGGATGAACACAATTCTTAGAAAATAGTAATAAATGAGAAGGCCATCGCTGGGTGAATGCAAGCATTTGAAATTAAAGCGGGGCTGGCTGGTCTTCCTGACTTCTTTTTTCCTTCAGGCTCCGGAGTTACTGGGCCTCCCTGAGCAGGTGTTTCTGCCTGTGCTGTCTGTCATCAGTCAAACTTTTTCCTGTTTGATATTTTAAAGAATTACTTAGTAAATCATTTTAAGTGTTTACAATGAGATCGAACATTTTGCAAATGAGCTCTCTAAATTTTGTGCAAAGGCAATTGAAAGCTATTTTTTAATACTGTAGAATAAATTAATTTGCATAGGAATTCGCTCTTCTAGCGTTTAGAAGAATTCTCTTTGAAAGGGTCATCTTATCTTTTTTTCCCCAACAGCCCTCCTTTTCTTTTCTTTTTTCCTTTTGTGCCTGTACTGGGGCTTGAACTCGGGGGCTTGTGCAAGTCTTTTTTTTTTTTTTTTTACACAAGGCGTATACTCTACCACACCAACTACACCTCTAATTCTGAAGTTTTGCTGATTAAAGTCTCATAGACCTCCCTGCTCAGGCTGGCTTTGAATCATGATCCTCAAATCTCAGCCTCTTAAGTAGCTAGGATTCAGGTCTGAGACACAGTTCTCTGCTAGCTATTATTTATTTATTTATTTATTGTCTGACATGGGGCTTGAACTTGGGCCTGGGCACTGTCCCTGAACTCTTTGGCTCAAGGCTAGTGCTCTACCAGCTGGAGCCACCGCTCACTTCCATTTTCCTGGATGTTAATTTGGGGACAAGAGATAAGAGTCTCCCAGACTTTCCTGCCTGGCCTGGCTTGGAACCTTGATCCTCCAATCTCAGCCTCCTGAGTAGCTAGGATTATAGACATGAGCCACCAGTGCCTGACCAGCCACACACACACACACACACACACACACACACACACACACATATGAAGAGGTGCTTAGGCATTGCACCTTTGTGATTCTTTCCTAATACCATCTCTTTTGGTCTCATTCTATGTGAGAATCCTGTGCAATTTGTCATATCCCAGTGCATTTTTGTTTTTTGTTTTTCGTACTGGGGATCGAACCCAGGACATTGCACTTGCTAGGCAAGCACTTTGCCACTGAGCCACATCCCAGCCCTCCAGTGTGTTTTAGATGTAACTTCCACATATCTGATCTTGGCTTACTACCCTTAACATGATTTGTTCTAGTTCCATCTGCAAATGATTTATTCTTTCTAATAACTGTGTAAAGTTCTGTTATATATAGGTAGCACATGGTTTGGCTGCATTTGTCTATTGTGGGGCATCTGTGCTGTTTTCATACCTTGGCTACTGGGAAGGGTGTGGCAATGAACATGGATGTGCAGGTGTCTTTATCATGTCCTGGCTCATGATGCTCAGGGTAGATGCCTAGGAGTGGTATGGCTGGGTTGTAGGGAAGGTCTATGTTTAGTGTTTTGAGGAATCTCCAGACTGCTTTCCAGAGTGGTTGTACTAGCTTACATTCTCACCAGCAATGCAGTAGGATCCTTTTTCCCCACATCTCCACCAACATTTGTTGTTGTCTAAATTCAAAATGCTGGCCAATCTAACTGGGGTGAGATGGAATCTCAGCGTTGTTTCTATTTGCATTTCCTTTATGGCCAGGGATGATGAGCATTTCCTCACATGTTTCTTTGCCATTCGTACCTCTTCTTCTGAGAAGTCTCTCCTTAGCTTCCTTGCCCACTTAGTGATTGGTTTATTAGGTTTGGAAGGGGTTAGTTTCTTGAGTTCCTTGTATATATTGGGTATTAGGCCTTTGGCTGATGTATTTCAGCCTTCTATTTCTAAACTGTGGCAACACCGTGACAACCAAAGTTTACTGTTTGAGCATGACCAAGCGAACAATGCAGTGGTGTTAAGGGTGTTCACGAGGTTGTGCAAGCATCGCTTCTGTCTAGTCCCAGAGCATGCTAGTCATTTCCATAGAGAGTGGGTCCCTAATAAACAATCCTGGGACTCCCCCTCCCCCCACCCAGGGCCTGGCAGCTCCACCCTGCCCCCCTGCCCTGGATTTCCTCCATGTAAAAGGACGGACATACCATTATGTCTGGCTCCTGGCACTTAGTGTCATATTTGTGAGATTCATCCATGATGTGGGTGAAGTATGGACTTTGACACAATGATCCATGAGACATGGCTCTACCATGGGGAAAATCCGTACAGAGAATTTCAAGATGCGTCTCCTGTGTTGAAAGTAGACTCACATAAATGGCAACTAGAGGGCTGGGAAGGTGGCTCAGTGGTAGAGCGCTTGCCTTGCATGCATGAGGCCCTGGGTTTGATTCCTCAGCACCACATAAGCAAAAAGAAAAAAAGCCGGGAAGTGGCGCTGTGGCTCAAGTGGTACCCAGGCCCAAAGTTCAGGCCCTACGACCAGACCCCCCCCCCCAAAAAAAATTGCAACTAGAAAGTTTCATCCAAGGGGCTGGGAAGGTGGCTCAGTGGTAGAGCACTTGCCTCACATGCAGAAGGCCCTGGGTTCGATTCCTCAGCACCACATAAGCAGAAAAGGCCGGAAATGGCACTGTGGCTCAAGTGGTAGAGTGTTAGCTTTGAGCTGAAGAGCTCAGGGACAGTACCCAGGCCTAGAGTTCAAGCCCCACAACCAACAAAAAAAAAAAAGAAAGAAAGAAAGAAAATTTCATCCAGTGTTGGTCAAATTCATGTGTGTGTTGAAAGCAAGGGAGGAAGCCTGGTGCCTATAATCTTGGCTACTAGGGAGGCAGAGCTTGGGAGGATCGAGATTTGAGGTCAGCCTAGAACAAAGAAAGTTTACAAGATCTCATCTCAACCATTAAAAACCTGGGCTTGGTGGTGCATGCCTGTCATTTCAGCTATCACAGGAAGCACAAATAGGAGGATCAAAGTTCAGGTTGGCATAAGGAAAAAAAAAAATGAGACCTTATCTAAACTCAAAAAGATAACCAGAGGATCTGTACAAGGAATGCCATTGCTATATAAAGAATAGAGGCTGTTTTAAACACTTAACAAAACAAACACAAAACAGAGGAGAGCTGGAACGTGGCTTAGTAGAGTGCTTGCCTAGCATGCATGAAACCCTGGGATCGATGGCTCAGAACCACATACTCAGAAAAAGCTGGAAGTAGCACTGTGGTTCAAGTAGTAGAGTGCTAGCCTTGAGCAAAAGAAGTTCAGAGACAGTGTCCAGGCCCTGAGTTCAAGCCCCAGAACTGGCCAAATAAACAAAACAAACAGAAAACAGAGGAAAGCTAGGCACTAGCGGCTCACACCTGTAATCCTAACTACTCAGGAGGCTCACATCTGAGTAATGCTGTGTCCAGCATTGCTGTACACAGACAATGGGGCTCGGTGGCTGTTTTCACAGAGGTCTAGGCACCAGGTTGAGAGCCACAGCCAGAGAGCTGGAGTGAATTCTTTTTGCCTGACCACTGGATAGAGCTGGGAACTGGTTGGTGGCTTATGCCTGTAATCCCAGCTACTCAGGCTGAGATCTGAGGATTGAGGCTCAGAGCCAGTAAGGGCAGAAACTTCCCAACTCTTATCTCCAAATAACCACAAAGAAGCCAGAAGTAGAGCTGTGCCTCAAGTGGCAGAGCACCAACCTTGAGCAAAAGAAAGCTTAGGGACAGTGCCCAGGCTCTGAATTCAAGCCCTAGTAGTGGCGTGCGCATGCGTGCAGACATGCACACATACACACACATACACACACAGATACACACACACACAATGGTAGAAGAGAGGAGAGGTGGCCAGTGCTTCTATAGACTGGATTTTTACATTTCAGACCTGAGAAGCCTTTGGGTTACTCCTCCCTATGCAGAACCTGATGCCAAGACTGCAGGAGTTCCTGTGGGAGGGGACCCCAGGAATTGCAGTGGGGGGGCATGCTGATGTGGGAGAGGCCTAGTGTACAGGACAGGACACTGCCAGGTTTCTGAAGGGTGGTTTGGGGGGTGGGAGGAGCTGCTGTTTCCTCAGGAGTGAAGCCCAAAGCACTAAATAGTGGTCCCTTCTGTTAGCACCAGGCGGGTGAGGAGCCAGGCCCTTCCTGATGACTGGGCTTTTCTGCCCCTTTCTCAAGGGTTCAGACATTTGGGTTCCTTCTGTCTAAGGAAATGTGACACTCTGATCTCAGCCAATAAGTCAGGTGTGGTAGTAAGCCTCTATCACCCTGGCTATGTGGAAGGAAGGCACATGTATAAGGATCCTGGTCCAGGCCTCCTGGGCAAAAGTGTGAGATCCAAGGCAGGTGCTACCTAGCTACTCAGGAGGCTGAGATATGAGGATCATGGTTCAAAGCCAGCCTGGGCAGGAAAGTCTATGAGACTCTTATCTTCAAAGAACTGGCAAAAAGCCAAAAGTGGAGCTGTGGTTTAAGTGGTAGAGTGTCAGCCTTCAGCATAAGAACTCAGGGAAGGCATTCAGGCCCTGGGTTCAAGCCCTAGGATTATGCATGCACGTGCATGTGCACGCATGTGCACACACACACACACACATACGCACACAAACACACAGACCCTATCTAAAAAATGAAGTAAAAAGGGGTGAGGTGTGGCTCAAATGGTACAAATGAACTTGGCCTAGCAAGTGCAAGGCTCTAAGTCCAAGACCCCAGTAAAGACGAGAGAGAGAGAGAGAGAGAGAGAGAGAGAGAGAGCGCTCAAGAATGCCAATAGAATAAAAGAAAGTGCCTTTTGCAAGTTTGCTTGGGCCCTTGAACCAGGCATCCTGCAGCTGGGTGGCACTTAGCAGGTGTTCAACAAATCCTTGCACCTATGATGAAGCTGTGTGTGCTAAAACCCCAGAAAAGGAGTCAGCCAGTACCCTTTGCTCTGCTGGCAGAGACGTCGGAAAGTATTTGAAGCATGAAGCCTGGAATTTGTGGGCTTCCAGTGCCCAGCTTGGCAGCCATTGCTCAGCCTTCTGCCTCTCAGGTTTCTATGGGGCCTCTTGGCCCAGCCCTGGACAGTGTATATACATTTTTTTTTTTTTTGGGGTGCTGGTTCTGGGGCTTGAACTCAAGGCCTGGCTGCTGTCTCTGAGCAATTGTGCTCAAGGCTGGTGCTCTACCACTTGAGCCAAAGCTGTTACACATCTGCCTTTTTGGTAGTTAATTACAAATTAGAGTCTTATGGACCTTCCTGCCCAGGGTGACTTCAACCTGGGATCCTCAGAACTCAGCTTCCCGAGTAGCTAGGATGACAGACTGGAGATCTCCATCTTGCTGGGTAACTGGTGGCTCATGCCTGTAATCTCAGGAGGCTGAGATCTGAGGAGCCTGGTTCAAAGCCAGCCCCAGGCAGGAAAGTCTGTGAGATTCATTTTTGTTGGTGTTGGTTGTGGGGCTTGAGCTCTGGGCCTGGGTACTGTCCTTCAGTTCTTCAGCTCAAGGCTAGCGCTCTATCACTTGTGTCACAGTGCCACTACTGATTTTCTGAGTGGCTTATTGGAGCTAAGAGTCTCCCGGACTTTCCTGACTGGGCTGGCTTTGAACTGCAATCCTCAGATCTCAGCCTCCTGAGTAGCTAGGCTTGTAGGCAGGAGCCAATGGCACCTGCTTGTGAGATTCTTTTCTCCAGTCAACTACCAAGAAAGCTGGACGTAGAGCTCTCATGGTAGAGTGCTAGCCTTGGGCAAAAGAAACTCAGGGACAGGGCTCAGGGCCTGAGCTCAAACCCCAACAGTGGCACCCCCCAAAACAAAACAAAACAACCCCCCACAAAGCCCCCCAAATCTCCATCTTATTTTAGTTTTCAGAGTGCCTTGACAATCCATAGAGATTGCTTATGACTTACTGAGTAAATAAAACTTGTGATTGCTTCCTTTTTCTATGAAGCCACAGTTCTATAAACTCAGGTTCATATAAAGCCTTGGGCCTACCTTGCTTCTGGCCCCCCCACCCCCTCCCCAGTCCCCAGCTTCACCCTTGGGCTCCATATGAATCTTGTGTGCATGACTGGCAGCCTCGGCTACCGGTGGCCACCAGGACCTGTCAGGACGGAGGACTCCTGCTGACCCGGACTCCTGGGCCTTCATTGACAACGAAATGCGATCACATCACTCAAAGCCTGGCGCCGGGCCTCGGACAGGGCAGGTAATGAAGATATCGGCTCATTTATGCAAGATTATCCTTTTATTACATTTCCAGACTCATTTATGAGGCTCGTGTTTCCCCCGGAGGGCGTCATCAAGCAAGTTAAGCCCCGCTATTTCCCTCCCGCAGAGAACTGGCGGGAGCCTCCACCGTTGACGGATGAGGCCCGCTGCCTTTGCCAAATAGGGTCGGCGTGATGGATCTTTTACTTGTGAATATTATAGCTGGAAATTAGCATGTTTATTGAGGTAGAATGTGTTTGTTTACATTCCACTACCCATGGCACTACCTCTTATGACCTGACTGATTTAGTTGAAGATAAGCACAAATGATCCACGTTCTGGCATCCAAAAAAAAAAAAAAAAAAATTAATGAACTTCCAAATATAGAATTCAGTCTGGAGGCCAGGCATGGGTAGGTAGCTCATGCCTGTAATCCTGGCTATTTGGGAAGGCTGAGATCTGAGGATCATGATTCAAAGCCAGCCTGGGTAGGGAAGTCAGACTCTTATCTCCAATTAACCACCAAAAAGCAGGAAGTGGAGTTGGGACTCAAGTAGTAGGATGCTAGCCTTGAGCGAGAAAGCTCACTTGCAGCTCCCTGGCCCGGAATTCAAGCCTTAGAAGACTCTCTCTCTCTCTCTCTCTCTCTCTCTCTCTCTCTCTCTCTGTGTCTCTCTCTCTGTCTCTGTCTCTCTCTCTCACACACACATACAATAAAGAAACACATCAGCCGCTGGGTGGCTGTGGAGTGACCAGAAGGGGCTCTGGTGTGGGTGATGGGCTGGCAATTTGTTCTGGCCAATGAGAAAGCCTAGGACCACAGTCCTGTCTGTGTGGTGGGTGAGGTAGCTCGCTCTGATTGGTGGAGAGGAAGACAAGAAGACAGGGCTGGGGGAACCTGGGGTCTCTCCTGGATTCCTCTATCACGGATATAAGCGTAGGAAGGACAGTCTAGGCACTAGGAGAGGGGAATGCTTGGACAAGGATGACAGGGAAAGCCGGACGCTGGTGCTCACGCCTGTAATCCTAGCTACTCAGGAGGCTGAGAGCTAAGGATCACGGTTCAAAGCCAGCCTGGGTAGGAAAGTCCGTGAGACTCATCTCCAATTAACCACCAGAAAACCTGAAGTGGTGCTGTGGCTCAAGTGGTAGAGCGCTCGCCTTGAGCTGATGAGCTGAGGGACAGCGCCCAGGCCCAGAGTTCAAGCCCCACGACCGACAAAAAAAAAGAAAAGAAAAAAGAAAAAGAATGACAGGCACCCAATGAGTGACAAGAGCAAGGTCCTCCCCTGGATCCTGCTTCTCGTGTGTGTGTGTGTGTGTGTGTGTGTGTGTGTGTGTGTGTGTGTGTGTGTGTGTGTGTGTGTGTACTGGGGCTTGAACTCAAAACTTTACCTGGTCCTTTTCCCCTCAAGGCTGGCCCTCCACCACTTGAGCCACAGCTCCACTTCTGGCTTTTGGTGCGTCATTGGAGACAAAGGTCTCACAGACTCTCCTACCAGAGCTGGCTTTGAGTCCCAATCCTCAGCTCTTCCTGAGTAGCTGGGATTACAGGCATGAGCTATTGGTCTCCTATGTCAATCTGCCTAGCATTGAATCACAGCTTTTCTCTCCAAGTCTGAATTGCAAACGCAAGCCAAACCCAACCCCTCTTGCTTAAAAGAAGAAACTGAGGTTCAGAGATGGGGAAATACTTGCTAGAGATCTGGGTGTGTGAGGACATCCAGAATCCTGCTCCTCACCATCCTGTTTGCCTTCCTGTCAGCTTGAGGCTAGAGGCTTGCCTTATAAGCGCGTGCTTTACAAGGGCCTGTTTTTCTAGAATGCTCTATCAGAGACCCCCAAAAGCTTTGCTCCTTGTGTCTGAATAGAAGATGCATTTAAAAGTGATGGAGTACACATGGGTCTTGTTGAGTACACCAAGCTCTAGAGCGATTTAGAGATTTTTTTTTTCTTCCCATGTCACCTTGGGAGAGAAAGGACACAATAGAAATTAAAATCAGGTTTTTCTAGGGCTGGGAAGGTGGCTTAGTGGTAGAGCGCTTGCCTTGCATGCATGAAGCTCTGGGTTCGATTCCTCAGCACCACATACACAGAAAAGGCAGGAAGTGGTGCTGTGGCTCAAGTGGTAGAGTGCTAGCCTTGAGCAAAAGAAGCTCAGGGACAGTGCCCAGGCCCTGAGTTCAAGCCCCAGGACTGGCGGAAAAAAAAAAAAAAAAGAATCAGGTGTTTCTTGGCAAGGTGTTTCTGGCATGTTCACTGCCTCCATCCTGTCCCAGACTTGTGTGTCTTCTCCAGGATGCAGGTGGCTCAGAGCCTGATCTCTAGATCCTCAAGTCCCAGATCTTCCTTTAGTGCAGACTCGTTGCTGAGTGGAGACAGGGCAGGAATGTGGCATTGCTGCAGGCTGGGGCAGGGGTGGAGGGCAGGTACCTCAAGATGCAGAAATGGGATGCTCAAACAAACAAACAAACAAAACACCTGATGAGGCACAGCTTCCTTTCAGATTCAGTGAAATCCAGCGTTGGTTAGGGTGGGGCAGTCAGGTTACACAGAATCAGCCATCTTCTATCTTTCTTCTCTGCCAAGTGGCTGTCGCTTCAAATCTACCTCATGATCATAAAATGGCCACTGGAGTGCCAGCCATCAGAGTGGAATTCCAGGGGGGTGGAGAAAGGAGCAGAGATTGCTTGGGAAATGCACTTAAGAAGGAGACAACTTTGGCTTTGTCTCAGTGGCCAGCATTAATGACAGTGCTTGGGAGGTGGAGATCTTGTAGGTGGTACTTTGTTGCCTGGATTAGCGCTGTACTGGGAAGGAGGAAGGGGAGAAAAGGTCCAGGGTGAGCAAACCTCAACCTGGGTTTCCCAGGTGAATAACTAGAGCCCAAGATTGCCAGGAAAGTGAAGGGCAGGGTGCCTCAGGGCTTAGCCTCCCTGCTTGACCTCAGATATTCATGTTAAAACTCGTGTGTGTGTGTGTGTGTGTGTGTGTGTGTGTGTGTGTACTGGGGCTTGAACTCTGGGCCTTGGCCCTCTTGGCATTTTCTGCTCAAGGCTGGCACTTTAAACTTTGATCCTCAGATCTCAGCTTCCTGAGTAGCTAGGATTACAGGTGTGAGCCACCGGCATGGGCTGTAGTGTGTTTGCTATTCCTGAAGCAATTAAGTATGTTCCAGGTAGGGCTGGGAAGGTGGCTCAGTGGTAGAGCGCTTGTCTTGCATGCCTGAGGCCCTGGGTTCGATTCCTCAGCACCACATATGCAAAAAGAAAAAAAGCCGGAAGTGGCGCTGTGGCTCAGGTGGTAGAGCGCTAGCCTTGAGCTGAAGAGCTGAGGGACAGCGTCCAGGCCCAGAATTCAGGCCCCACGACCGGACCCAAAAAAAAAAAAAAAAAAAAGTATGTTCCAGGCATATTGTGACAAAGGCTTTCCCAGCTTGCTTTAATTCCTCTCAGGTTGACCCCTTGGGTAGGTAGCCCTGGGATTCCCATTCAAAAGGGAGAAACTGAGGCCTGGCAGAAGTACATCTGTCTCATACCTCAGCTGGGAAGTGAGATCCAGCTTCCTAGGTCCAGGCTATGAGCGGTTGATTCAGGGCCTGGGGTAGAGGACATAGGGGAGCCCCAGTATGTGGGGGTGGCTCTTTCTCAGGACCCTGTACCCTCAGAATGCCTTCTGGCTGCCGGCTTTCTGCTCTCGGGGGCCCCCAGCTCCCGCCCACCTGGCTGTCCTCCCGTTCCCTCTCCTCGCTTCTCATTCCAGCCAATTACTCCTAATGGAGTGATATGAAATGTAAGTAACTCGGGGAGATATCCGTATACTTTAATTAAATCACTTTGCAATTAGCCATCTGAGGAATGAGGCTGAGGTGTTTTATCTTCCTGGGTGGGGGGGGGAGGGAGGGGAAGGGGGGAGCCACAGCTGGGAGGGAGGGGGAGGCCAGTGTGACTCGAGTGGTCTTGGGGCTGTCTCCCTTGGGGACACAGGTACGTCAGACCCAGGGGAGCGGGGGGGGGGGGGGGGGGGGGGGGGGGGGCGGGTGACCCACATCTACTATGATTAAATAAACACAGCATCTCAGAGAGGAGTTGTTCATTTGCAGGACTAAATTTTTAATGGCGGCAGCAGGTTTTCTTATTAAAGAAATCCCAGGGCCTTTAATCCAGACACCTCATAGAACGAGTTCAAAATGACACTTGTCCACCGGACAACCCCCCCCCCCCCCCCCAGCTCCCAGGTAGGGTGGACACCTGGTGGGACTCATTGGCTCATGTCTAACCAGAAACAGGCTCATGGTCTACAGCTAGGCCAGGGGCCAGGGCCAGGGGGTTAGGCTTTTGTACTGGACACAGACTTGGCAGGATCCTCACACTCAGATGCTATTTTAAAGCAATGTCTTTTCTTTACTGTCCCTTTTTTCCCCTTCCTTCCTTTTTTTTCTCCTTCAGTCATGGGGTTCGAACTTAGGGCCTGGGTGCTTGCTTTGCCTGAGCTCTTTTGCTCAAGGCTAGCTTGAGCCACAGCCCCACTTTAGTTTTTGAGTCATTGATTGGAATTAAGAGTCTCATGTGGACTTTTCTTCCCTGGCTGGCTTTTAACTGCAATCGTCAGATCTCAGCCTCTTGAGTAGCTAGGATTAGAGGTGAGCCAATAGTATTTGGCTTGAGATGTGTTTTCAAAACCCACAGTTAAAGTGGATGATGAAACAAAATTTCATAGCCAGGCACCAATGGCTATGAAGGACACTAAGGTCCAGGGGCTCAAGGTTCCATGCTAACCAGAGAAGAAAAATTCAGGAGACTCCCTCTCCAGAATAAGTAGCAGTTAGATACTGGTGGCTCATGCCTGTAATCCCAGCTACTCAGGAAGCTGAGATCTGAGGACCATGGGTTAAAGCCAGCCTGGGTAGGAAAGTCTGTGAGATTCTTCTTTCCAGTTAACCAGCAAAAAAGGCAGAAGTGGAACTGTGGCTCAAGAGGAATAGTATCAGTTTTTTTTTGGGGGGTCCAGTTATGGGGCCTGAACTCTGGGCCTGGGCGCTGTCCCTCAGCTCTTCAGCTCAAGGCTAGTGCTCTACAACTTAAGCCACAGCGCCACTTCCAGCTTTTTTCTTTTTGCTTATGTGGTGCTCAGGAATCGAACCCAGGGCCTCAGGCATTGCAAGGCAAGCGCTCTACCACTGAGCCACCTTCCCAGCCCAGGAATAGTATCAGTTTTGAGTTGAAAAAAATCTAAAGGACAGCACCCAGGCTCTGAGTTCAAGCCCCAGTATACACACACACACACACACTCACAATATATTATCTCCTGGTTGTGACTTCCAACATGGGGCCTTCCTTTAAGAAAGCAGAATGGATGTGTTTGGCGTTGCCAGACACCATTAACTGGCTACCCGAACTAATCAACAGCAGGAACTCAAGGAAATTGCTGGGTTAAATTGGGAAGCCAGATTATTTGGGTTTCTTGATGAGATTGGAAGAATAATTATTAGAGAGTTCCATTTCATAGGCTTTGTTTACTCATGGCAGGTCCTGATTTGAGGTTTCTGCCTGGATGATTGGAAGGGGTGTGGCCACCAGAGAATAAATCATCTTGACATGACAGCTGTCAGGGGCGGGGAAATGGTGGTCTGCCTCAGGCCCTTCATGTGTGGAGGTGACCCAGAGACTGGCAGTTGGAGAGGACTGCTGGGTGGTTGGAGGTAAGATGGGAGAGGCCCAAAAGGGCTGCTACTGAGCAAACCAGGGAGGGTGGAGGGCTCTGGAGGATGCATGGGGCCTTGGTTGCTTCCCAAAGAACTAGGTCGGGAGCTGCAGAGACAGTCCTCATAAGAGAACAGAGTTGAGAGTTTCTAGGTTGGCCACCAGTAAGTATCTCCTTCTGCCAAGGAAATCCTGTCTTTTATCTTGCAATGACTGAGAAAGCTGTGAAGTCTGAGTGCTTTGGAGAATTTGAGAGGGGGAGATAGCTCAAGAACCTTCATGAAGCTGAGGAGCCTGGGGTGTTTTGCTCTACATTAGCTGGGGCTGGAGTCAGCTTCCAGAGACCCCATGAAATGTGTCCCACCCCATTTTGCCCTGGCCAGGTCTCTTCTGACTGCTTTGGTGCCAAGCTCTCTCTAGTCGCTTTTATACTCAAGGCTGTGCTTTACCATTTGAGCTCCACCTCCATTTCTGGCTTTTGCTGATTAATTAAAGATAAGAGATTTGTCTGTCCAGGCTGGCTTTGAACCTCAATGCTCAGATCTCAGCCTCGTGGGTAGTTAGGATTTCAGGTATGAGCCACCAGTGCCCAGACCCCTTAGGTTTTTCACTCAAGGCTGGTGCTCTACCACTTGAGTCACGTTTCTACTTCCAGCCTTTTGTTGGTTAATGGGAGATAAGAGATTCTCAGATTTGTCTTTCCAGGCTGATTTTGAACTGTGATTATCAGGTCTTTGCTTCCTAGCTGGGTGCCAGTGGTTCATACTTGTAATCCCAGTTACTCAGGAGGCTAAGATCTGAGGGACGCAGTTTAAAGCCAGCCTAGGCAGGAAAGTTTGTGAGACTCTTATTTCCAGTCAACTACCAAAAAGCTGTGGCTCAAGTGGTAGTGTGTTAGGATTGAGAAAAAAAAATTCTCAGGGACTGCACCCAGGCCCTGAGTTCAAGCCCTAGAAGAGGAACCAAAACAAACAAACAAACTCTTAGTTTCTTGAGTAGCGAGGATTATAGGCATGAGCCACTGGCATACTCAACCTGTAATTTCACAGTTTGTCTGTTAAACTTCACCTTATTGCTTGCATCCAGCACATCTTTTGTAGCCCATTAGACATTTTTTTCCCCTATCTGATTTGCATCACTGTTTGCTTTTGCAAATGCCTGGAAGAGCCGGCATCTGCCTTCAGAGTCTCCATTTAAAGCAGTAAAGAATGGAACAGAGCAGACACAAGAGCAGCCCTGCTACACAGACATCTTCTAATCAATCGCTCCATCTTCTGGGTGCGGGCTTGATTAGCCAGCTGCGAATCCACATGTTAAATTCATTTTGCCTCATCTTTCCACTTTGTTCACAAAACTAACAAGAGAGACTTCACCAAATGCTTGGGGAAAAAAAAAATACCTTATGTCTGATGCCTCCCCTTACGGGGAAGCCAGATGCACCTGGCTTGATATGCTTAGGGAAGCCCCACTAACCTAGGGTAATCCTTTCCCCCTTAACAGCTTAAGAACTGCAAAAGAAAGTTCTAGAAAGAGAGGCAACAACTTTGCTAGGGTGATGCCAGGTGCTGTTGCAGCTGGGGATCTAGCACCCTCTAGAGGCAGCAGCAGGAGATGCAGATGTGGGCCAGGCCTTGGGAAAGGCATTCCTCCTGCTGGGAACTGGACTCAGTCTCTGAGCTTATTTATTTTTAACTCAAGCCTGGCGTTCTATCCTTTGAGCCACAGCTTTGCCTATGGCTTTTTGGTGGTTAATCAGAGATAAGAGTCTCACCGACTGTCCCACCCAGGCTAGCCTGAAACTGTGATCCTCAGATCTCAGCCTCCTGAGTAGCTGGGATTACAGGCATGAGCATAGGTGCCAGGGCTGCGGGCACAATAACATGAGCTGGAGCATTCATTCCACTTCAGCACGCAGGACATGGGAAAGAATGAACCATTGAGTACTGGTAGGAAGGACTGAGGCCTGCAGCTCTGGATGGAAGACAGATTATGTACAACACATCAGGCCACCCTGGTTCTGGTAGTTAATGCTACACAGGGTGTGGCTGCTGCTGGAGCCTTTGGGGGCATCTCAAAGCCATTATATTTACAGTTAGCAAAGAGGCTAGCTTTTCCATACGCATATGGCCCAGGGACTTTGCCTGTGCCTGCAAATCTCACTATGGCCACTAGAGGCAGTATTTGCCCATGCTTAATATGGGTTGGGTTTCCCAAGACTTGCCACCTAGTGGCATCTATTAGACTCACAGGACCAAGACTGATAATACATCTTAGCACGCCTTGCGAGAGTATGCCAAGGTGTTTGTTTGTCAAGCTACAGTAGCAGTAACTCCAGGAGGAGAGAAAACGATTCACAGAGGGAAGAGAAAAGAAAGAGCAGCGGGAAGGGGATGAACTAGAAGCATTTGTGCATTGGGAGGGCTACTTAGAGCAAAGAGAGGGTAACAGGCAAAAAGTTCAAAGGAAAATCAAGTGGCTTGTCTCGGTAAGATCAGAGGAGCTTTAGATCTGTGCTGTGGATGCTCCCTGATCCTGCCCCTCTTGGGATGTCTCTCACGTGGCCACTGAGTTGAAGTCAAGAAGTCTGTACTGCATACAGAAGCAATCTATGAAAGCTGGGCACAGGTAGCTTACGCCTGTCATCCTAGCTACTCAGGAGGCTGAGATCTGAGGATCGCAGTTCAAAGCCAGCTTGGGCTGATAAATCTTTAAAGACTCTTATCTCCAAATAACTACCCCCAAACCTGAAGTGGATGTATGCCTCACGTGGTAGAGCATCAGTTTTGAATGGGCAAAGCTAAATGACAGGCCCTGAGTTTTAGAACTGGGGTGTGCATATACACACACAAAGCCAGCAGGGGAGGTATGGTTCAAATGGTAGAGCTCCAGTACTAAGCCAGAGCTTGAGCCTTTGAATTTGAGACCTAGTACTGGCACACACACACACACACACACACACACACACACACACACACACACACACACAGGAGGAGGAGAAGGAGGAGGAGAAAGAGGAGGAGGAGGAGGAGGAGGAGGAGGAGGAAGAAATAATCCACAAGAGGTCCTGAGCCATCATGAGAAACTTGTTCTATCTCAGGCTTCTTCCAGGGTGGCCTCCAGTTCTGAGATATATTTGGAGTCACAGGGCAGAGATTTTCCTACCTTATTCATTTTCTAAAAAAGTACCTTAATTGTGGTGGAACGTACATAATGAAATTTGCCATTTGAGCCATCTTAAAGCGCACAGCTCAGTGGTATTAAGTACATTAGCACTGTTGTACAACAGGTACTGACACTCATCTGCAGAGCTTTCTCATCTTGCCAAATGGAAACTGAGCCCTTCCCCTGTCCCCTCATCTCCTGGCACTGACCTTCTGTCTCTAAGCATTTGCCTATTCTAGACCTCTCAGAGATGTAGGATCACAGAGTTTGCGATAAGCAGTCTGTGTGTCTGCTTAGCTCACCTCGCATGATGTCCTCAATGACAACTGCATTGTTGTAGTGTGGGGAAGACTTCTTCTTATGGCCCTAGTGATATTCCACTGTGTGCTCAAAGCCACATTGTGTTTGTTCATCTAATCATGGATACTGGGGTACTTCCATCATTTTTCCTTTTTTGTCGGTCAGGGGGCCTGCCTGAACTCTGGGCCTGGGCGCTGTCCCTCAGCTCTTCAGCTCAAGGCGAGCATTCTACCACTTGAGCCACAGCGCCACTTCTGGGTTTCCTGGTGGTTTATTGGAGATTAAAGTCTCATGGACTTTCCTGCCTGGGCTGGCTTTGAACCATGATCCTCAGATCTCAGCCTCTTGAGTAGCTAGGATTGTGAGCCACCAGGGCCTGGCTTATTTCCATCTTTTAAACACTGTAAATAATGATGAGGTACAAATAATGAGGTACAAATCTTTCTGAGATGCTGTTGTTTTTATT